>NC_059082.1:13284464-15684464 GCF_020497125.1 Mauremys mutica
CATTGTAAGAAGTGGAAGTCAAGAGTCTGGTGTCAGTTGAGAAAGGATGGTTGTATGGTTACAGCACTGGTTTGGGATGTGGAAGGCGTAGGCTCAGTTTCTGATTGTACCACAAATTTGCTGTGTGACCTTGGACAAATCACATGGAGCCAGGGGCTCAGCACACACAAATGGGCCTGGTTTCCCAAATATCTTAGAGCCCATTTTGGAACCAAAATAAGGGCGTGATTTTCAAAAGAACCCCCAGCATCTGATGTGTTGAGTCCTTTTGAAAACTGGACCCTTAGTCTCTCTGTGTGTCAGTTCTTCCTTTTTACACATGGGGTAATGATGCTTCCTACCCCACAGGGGTGCAGTGAGGAAAAATCCATTAACATTTGAGGCTCTCAGATACTATGGTGGGGGAGAGGGGGCATCTGAGCAGGTAGAGACAGAGATGATCCATGTGGCAGTCAGTAGAAATCTATGAACGGCTGCTGCTTTATGCACAGGAAGGGCATCCTTTGAACTGGATTGTGGAAGGAGCAAGCGAGGGTGGGGTGATGTGCTCACACGACCTTGTATGTGTATGAGAAAGGGGTCAACAGCAAAGCTCCAGGAAAGCAGAAATATTGATTAGCAAGAGTTGTATGGGAAGCCAGACTGTCCGCTAGCTATAGCTGCTGCGGCACTTGCACCAAAGGAAACCATAGGCTGTCAGCCCTTTGTTTTGTTTATGACCTAACTGAGCAAACCCCCCTCCACTCCGCCCCATCCGCAGGGGGTTGTGACTGGATGGAGGAAGTTTCTATGTGAACCCTATCTGAATTCTCGCCATGGAGGAGATAAGCAAGCATTCTCCCTGCCTCTTTGCTTGGCTCCATTCCCATGTGTCAACGAGACTAAGGAAGAATCTCCCTCGGAGAGTGCTGAGCTGTATGATGACATGCGTTTCCTGATAAGGGGCGGGAAAAGCGTGAGCAGATAAAACTCAGACCACACACTTGGATGTCAGCACATCCATGTTGGTCCAGTAGTCTGCTCCCAGGCTAGAGATATTGATTGTATGGATTTTGGATTTTTATTGGTATGACACCAAAGTGTGCCAGGTGCTTCACAGAGCAAAGGAAAGCATAGTCCCTGCCACAAAGAGCTTACAGTCCGAATACAGATAAGGGTATCAACACGTGATAGGGCGGGGATGATCAGAGGGAATAGTTATAGCAATAAGATCCCACAGTTATTCAATTAAGGCAGATCCTTTTTACACTAGGAAATGTTCCTAAAGAACTTCCCAGTGCAGCTATGTCTGTTCAGCTCTGCCTGGCAGAGCAAGTGTGACTAGGACTTCAGCTGCCACCACCAGTTTCAAACACTGTATTATTTTGTACACAAACAGTAATGTGACAGTGTGTCAAAGTCCTCAGCAGCAGCCCATTTACACTAGGAATCCTCATGCTGTTGGCGTTGGTGGAGCTGAACAAGGGTTAGCAACGGTGGGTACTTATGAGAGCATTTCTCTGGTGCAGATATGCTCTTTGGTTTCATGTATACAGTGGACTAATAAGTATGACTGGCTCACTTCTGGAAGCCATGACTGAAGAATAGTCCCCAGCACTCAGTGGTTGACCTGAGGCCCGGCTCCCAACATTGTTTGCATAGTTAGTCTGATGACTGGGGATGGGAAGGGAGTGTTGAATAAAAGAGCAGCTTAAGCACAGCAATGTTCAGCCCAAGTCTACGTGAAATGTGGTAAGGTATGTGAAGAAGAGGGTTTTCTGATGGGTGCTGCTGTAGACACAGTACGGGTCCATGGCTTGATAATGCTGTCAGTACTCTTCTTAGCAGCATTATCTGCAGGGCAACACTCAGGATGGCAGCTATGAGAACAAAACCTGTAAATAACCCTGTAGCTGTGCGGCCCTAGGGTGTGTTCAGAAAAGTGGACTGGAACACATGGAGGAGAACGTGAAAACTTTGAGGAAGTGGCTGGTGAGGAAGACCAGTTCTTCACTGACTCCAAATATGGCAGAGGCAGCAACTTTGGCAATGAAGCCTCCCTCTATTTGTGAAGTGTAAACCTTGAAACTGTCATGGCTCAGAGATTGGGCTTTACAGCAGGCTGCAGCAATAGCTGGACCATTTAGGAAGTCAGATAAAATCATCAGATGATTTTGGCTTATGCACTGAGCTTTCCCCTCCTGTTAAATGGAACAATGTTGTTTGGACTTTGCGCAAGCCATATGACATACACTCCAATAACATGACAATGCCAGCTGGGTTCAACTCCCACTATCTTGTTGGGAGTGGTGGTCTGTTGATTTTGTGTGTGTGGGGGAGGTTGTTTAAAATCACGCCTTCAAGTCTGCAGTCGTGCCAACTTTTGCTGCTTTCCAAATCGTTCTGTGCAGAAAAACAAGGGCACATGGTTGAACCAGCCTGATAACATTTAGATTTTGACTGAGCTCCTTTTAGCTCTATCTGTTTATTTTTATATCTGCAGCTAGACCCTGCCACCATGGGCTGTTATCTAGTTTGTTCTTACATACTGACCAGAGTTTGGGTGGGTTGGTTGGGAGCTCTCCAAGAAAAAATAAAAATAATATATACACACACACACACAATTCATAAGTTATAACTTAGGTTTCTGCAAATACTGGCCAAAAATGTCCCCTCAGTTATGCCACTGTGACCCCACTAACCTCAAGTGGCAACTGTGCAGTGTAACCAAGATGAGAGCTTGGCTTGATATTTGCTGAGTTCTGAATTAATAATTTTCCTTCTAAATCTCCCATCCAAATACAGTACTGATCAGGCCTGGTGCTACATAGCTGTTGAGATCTGACCCAACAGCTGATTCCCAGAGAGTTGTACTGGCATACCTGAGAAGAATTTGACTCATTTTGATTAATTCAGGAAGTGGCTTTGGTGAGTTAATAGGGAGCACTCTTCTCTCTGATTGCAGGACTAACTGTCCCATTGTGGTGCTAGAGAAATATCAGATTTGTTTGTGCAGGACACCTGCCTGCATCATCCCCACTGGCGTCTTCCCTGACCCAGTCTTCATTCTCCCAAGTGGTGATGAATTTCTTAGGGCATCTGTTCCACTGCCCCTGCACTTACTATTAAAACCTCTTTCCTAGACTTCAAGTCCAATAGATCCCAAACTGTGGTCTCTGCATCACTCGACAGTGGTCTGCAGAGAACAGGGAGGTGGTGTCTAATTTTTTTACATCTGCTAAATTGAATTAAAAGGAGCTTAAAACGTTTTCCTAACATTCCTTTTCCCATGTAAGCATTTGCTGTTGATGCCAAAGGGACTTTATATGTTTCAAATGGGAGGAGGGAGGTCAGGATGAAAGGCGAGGTGTCTGTGGGACTAACTATCTGTTAAGATTTGGCTCAGGCTCTGAAGAGGTATGAACTCCCCCCCACCACCCCAATCTAGAGTGATAATATTTCTTTCATGTTCATGCTCTGCACTGACACTTTGAAGAGCCAACTTTCAGCAAGGTGCATGGAGAAATGGAGAAATGAGCAGGTAGATTCAATTGCCAAGAGAAATAGACTTTGCTTTATATTGGAGATGTGTTTCCTACCATGCCTGTGATGGGGCTGTTTCCCCACTTCTCTGCCCTGCAGCTAAAAGTGATTGCCTGCCTGATGGTCAAAATAGCTGTTAGCGCATCCTGCAGGATGTTGTCTGAGACCCTCCTATAGAACATAGGCATCATTTTACCACGTGGGCCAAAATGGAGTCTCCCTCTTGCTGAGACACTATAGACCAGATGTTTAAAAGTAATTAGGCCCCTCAGGGGCATAGGAGTTTTTGAAAATCCCACTAGGCACCCATCTGCATTTTTTGGCACCTAAATAACTTTGGTGCCCAAAATGCATCTGTAAAATAGAAATACTTAGCATTTCTCTACCACCTTCATCCACTGATCTCAATCTGTGATTTATCAACACTAATTAATTAAGTTTATAGCTTCACCCTAGTGAGGCAGGCACATACACACAGGGAAGTACAATGGAAATTCTTGATCTGCCTAAGGCTACACATTAAGGCAGTGGCAAAGTCAGGGGTGGAGGGTTGGGACTGACAATTTCCACAAATTTTCCTCCCCATTTTTGTGTTGAAATTTCATTTAGATGAAAACTTTCCAACCAGCTTTAATATCAACCCACATTCAATGTCAGTGTATATAACATGTATAAATTGCATAATCCTCATCTGTAAAATGGGGATAATATTACTTACCTCCTTTTGTGCAGGGCTTTGATATATACAGATGAAAAGCACTGTACTGTTATTAATCTTTCCAATTACTCCCTAATGCAAATGTGTGTGCACTGGTCATAATGATGCTTCCTGCATTGTTACCAGCTGCAGCCAATGCATGTGCCCCACTTGCAGTTAAACAGTGATTTGGAGGCTTTTACGGAGTCTCACTGCGGCCCTAATGCCCCAGTCAGACCTGCACAGTTGGACCCCAGTGTCCACTCAGAAATTCAGGGTTGAAGTGTGTAAACTGGAGGATTGCATCACGTGTTTGCACACATTTCTTCATGCAGTACAGGGAAAGTGATCCTGAGTATGTCTATACTGCAATTAAAAACCTGTGGCCAGTTGGCTTGGGCTTGGGTTGCGGGGCTGTTTTTGTCACGTAGATGTTTGGGCTCGGGCTGGAGCCCGGGCTCTAGGATCCTGGGCAGTGGAAGGGTCCCAGAGCTCAGGCTGCAGCCTGAGCATGAAGGTGTGCTGCACTGCAGTTAAACAGCCCATTAGCCCAAGTCACCTGGCACTGGTCATCTGTGGGCTTTTAACTGCAGTACAGTAGAACCTCAGGATTATGAATACCAGAATTACAAACTGAGCAGTCAACCACACACCACATTTGGAACCGATGTACACAATCAGGCAGTAGCAGAGACCCCCCTCTCCCCTCCCAAAAAAAGCAAATATGGTACAGTACAGTACTGTCTTAAACATAAACTACTACTAAAAATAAAGGGAAAGTAGTATTTTTCTTCTGCATAGTAAAGTTTTTAAGATGTATTAAGTCAATGTTCAGCTGTAAACTTCTGAAAGAACAATAGTAGTGTTTTTAGAGTTACGAATATTTCAGAGTGATGAACATTCCTGAGACATACCCTCTATTAGCCATGTTTGCATGTGACCACCAGCTGCAGTGGTGTGTTCTAGAAAGGCCTGCAAGCTAGTTCTCCTCTTTAAATCATTATCTTGAAGATTTTCCTTTGGCTGGACTTTATAGATGGGCTTCATCTGAACAGAACCAGAGGGGAAAGTGAAGTACTATATAAAGCTATTAAACTGATGTATCTGAGACTAGTAAAATGGCAACATTTTTTTCATGATTCCATTAGATTAAAAAGAACAAACATTTTTGCCTTTCAGTTCCAGTATCAATCAGTTGTCTTTTTCTTTCTTTTGAGACAACCAGAGTGTCATCAGAGAAAGGCTTACACAAATTAACTCCATTTCCAGGAGCAAGGGCCCTGTACCGTATTCCCCCCCACCCCCATCTCAGTGTTGCATCTTCACATATCAAATTCTTTCCATAGCTATTAATTTTTAAAGATTTTTTTTAAAAATAGTTCTTTTAACATTTCTTTTTAAACATACATTGCAGGTATGACTGAAATCAAAGCCATATCTCCCATCCGTGACTGCAGCCTTGTCACATCCAGTAAAGGATACTTTTTAGTGAATAATATTTTACATCTTTGGAGCATCCCAAAGTACTTTATCAACATACAGTGCCTTGGAAATGCTGCCATCTCTGGGATGGAAGGTGCTAGTCAATGAGTTATGCTGTAGGAAGAGAAGGAGAGCTTTGGCTATGGACCTTGATTACGTTGAAACCTGCCTCCCATTTTGTACTCATAAATGACTATAGGCATAAATAAGGTGGGCGAGGTAATATTTTTATTGGACTAACTTCTGTTGGGGAGAAAGACAAGCTTTCAAGCTTACACAGAGCTCTTCTTTGGGTCTGGGAAATGTATTCAGAGTGTCACAGCTAAATACAAGGTAGAACAGATTTGTTTAGAATAAGTAGTTAACACGCATTTCAAGGGAGCATCCAAGTTAAAGTAACCCGTTAACACCCCTCCTGTCATGGGGCGGGAGGCAGTTGGAGGGGGTTGTTCATTGCTTATAGATTGGATTTATGGCTTAATACAACAGTGTCTCTACTCAGTCCATAACTTTTGGTGTCTAGAAAAGTTATGAATTTACATTCTCAAACTCCTCTTTTGAAAGCGCTGTTCAGGTTTCGTTTGCAGATGAGGACTGATAGGTCAGATATAGAGCGATCACTTTGTGAAAAGTGTTCACCCACAGGTGATGTGGTGTTTTTGTCTTTTATCATTTTCCTGTGTGAGTTCATTCGAGAGTGTAGTCATTGTCTAGTTTCACCCATTTAGTTGTTATTGGGGCATTAATGCCTGGGAGCTTAAATTCATTACTTTGCTAGACACTAAAAATCATGGACTGAACAGAGACACTGGATTTATGGCTTCTTACAACAATCTGTAACCCATTAACTTCCCTTTCCCCGCTGCTTCCCCCACCCTTTTCCTTTCCCCCCTATTACTGGAGCAGTGTTAATGGGCCACTTCACTTTGAATGGTCCATTGAAATATGTATTAACTACTTATGCTAAACAATCTGTTCCACCTTGTATTTAGCTGTGACATTCTGAGTACCTTTCCCAGACCTGAAGCAGAGCTCTGTGTAGCTCAAAAGCTTGTCTCTCTCACCAACAGCAGTTGGTCCAATAAAAGATATTACCTCACTCACCTTGTCTCTCTAATATCCTGGGACCTACCTGCCTACAACAACATGGCATAAATAATGACATTTAGAAGCCCTGTTACCTGGTTTGCTGGCACAGCTAGTTATAGCTGGATATCTAGTTGCTATCATTTTGCCCACAATTAACTGCACCCCCAAAACTATGCATTTGCAATTACTTGTGGGCAAAACTTTGCGAGTGCAGTTTGGGTGGCTGGTTTTAAGTGCCAGGCTCTAGGTATCCTCAGAGAGCACTTTGTCTTTTAAGGACAAGTCTGAAAGGCTCCCATGTTGCAAAGTTCCAGGAAATCAATTTATCCTCCTCAGAAGGCTGAGTCTGTCTCTGCCAAGATTTGAACCTGTGGTTACAGGGATTTGGCATAGGTCTCTAAGGGCTTGTCTACATTACCCACTGGATCGACGGGCAGTGTTCAATCCAGCAGGGGGTTGATTTATCGCATCTAGTCTAGACGTGATCAATCGACCGCCGAGCACTCTCCCGTTGACTCCGGTACTCCACCAGGGTGAGAAGTGCAGGCAGAGTTGACGGGAGAGCGTCAGCCATTGACTTGCTGCAGTGAAGACACCGTGGTAAGTAGATCTAAGTATGTCGACTTCAGCTACATTATTCACGTAGCTGAAGTTGCGTAACTTAGATCAACCCCTGCACCCCCCACCAGTGTAGACCAGGCCTCAGACATGCTCTTCAGCTGAGTCAGTGACACAATATATTGGTTTTACTTGGCAAATGAATTGTCTGCTTTTCTTGTATTGCTTTGAGTGGGTTTAGTCCTCATAGAAGTGTGAATCAGAGAACTGGCTAGAAGTAAGCATAATGCAGGCACAAATGGGGCTAGATCTCTTCTCCCATATCACTTTGCTGATTCACCTCAGTCTTGATGTGCAGCACAACATTTTTTATGTCTGCCAGTCTGGGGCGGGGGGGTCCTCCTGAGCATAGGCTGCCGGTCCTAGTACTCTGATGTGATGTGAATAAGTATCAGCTAAGGACTTGGCTGAGAAACCACCAGACTCATTTCCACTGGTGACTTAAATGGGATTGAAAGGCGGGTCTCCAGGGGGAAAGAGTCAGATCAAACCCCCTTGATTGACACATTTTAATTACATATTGGATGATTTGGGCCCACATTATGCCAACATGCTGCACTGGCTTTGTTTGCATATGGTTGTATGATGATATGTTAACACACCAACCTAAGAAGAGCATTCCTATTCCCTGCCTTTATAGGTCTATTAGGGATAACATCAATGCCTCTCTTTCAGCCTCTCCATGCATGCCGTTTGGGTGGGGAAATTGGGTTCTCATATGGTCAGACTGAAGCCGCTGTGGGTAATTAATCTGTTAAGAATTCTATTTGATTGTGATTCTTCCAGCCCTTCCATCTTGATGTGAGTGACAAGGTGTCACAGCCTGCCTCAGCCATACTGGTGACACCTGATCCTGGAGAGGGAGTTGATAAGATGGAAATTATCTTTCTGGGATGTGATTTCAGCCTCCAGAGGTGGTGCTACCTCTGCGCTGCCCTGAAAAAGAACATAAGAACATAACAGAAGAACATAAGAAAGGCCGTACCGGGTCAGACCAGAGGTCCATCTAGCCCAGTATCTGTCTACCGACAGTGGCCAATGCCAGGTGCCCCTGAGGGAGTGAACCTAACAGGCAATGATCAAGTGATCTCTCTCCTGCCATCCATCTCCATCCTCTGACGAACAGAGGCTAGGGACACCATTCTTACCCATCCTGGCTAATAGCCATTTATGGACTTAGCCACCATGAATTTATCCAGTCCCCTTTTAAACATTGTTATAGTCCTAGCCTTCACAACCTCCTCAGGTAAGGAGTTCCACAAGTTGACTGTGTGCTGCGTGAAGAAGAACTTCCTTTTATTTGTTTTAAACCTGCTGCCTATTAATTTCATCTGGTGACCCCTAGTTCTTGTATTATGGGAATAAGTAAATAACTTTTCCTTATCCACTTTCTCAACATCACTCATGATTTTATATACCTCTATCATGTCCCCCCTTAGTCTTCTCTTTTCCAAACTGAAGAGTCCTAGCCTCTTTAATCTTTCCTCACATGGTACCCTCTCTAAACCCCTAATCATTTTAGTTGCTCTTTTCTGAACCTTTTCTAGTGCTAGAATATCTTTTTTGAGGTGAGGAGTACACTGTACACAGTATTCGAGATGTGGGCGTACCATGGATTTATATAAGGGCAATAATATATTCTCAGTCTTATTCTCTATCCCCTTTTTAATGATTCCTAACATCCTGTTTGCTTTTTTGACCGCCTCTGCACACTGCGTGGACATCTTCAGAGAACTATCCACGATAACTCCAAGATCTTTCTCCTGACTCGTTGTAGCTAAATTAGCCCCCATCATGTTGTATGTATAGTTGGGGTTATTTTTTCCAATGTGCATTACTTTACATTTATCCACATTAAATTTCATTTGCCATTTTGTTGCCCAATCACTTAGTTTTGTGAGATCTTTTTGAAGTTCTTCACAATCTGCTTTTGTCTTAACTATCTTGAGCAGTTTAGTATCAGCTGCAAACTTTGCCACCTCACTGTTTACCCCCTTCTCCAGATCATTTATGAATAAATTGAATAGGATTGGTCCTAGGACTGACCCTTGGGGAACACCACTAGTTACCCCTCTCCATTCTGAGAATTTACCATTAATTCCTACCCTTTGTTCCCTGTCCTTTAACCAGTTCTCAATCCATGAAAGGACCTTTCCTTTTATCCCATGACAGCTTAATTTACGTAAGAGCCTTTGGTGAGGGACCTTGTCAAAGGCTTTTTGGAAATCTAAGTACACTATGTCCACCGGATCCCCCTTGTCCACATGTTTGTTGACCTCTTCAAAGAACTCTAATAGATTAGTAAGACACGATTTCCCTTTACAGAAACCATGTTGACTATTGCTCAAGAGTTTGTTTTTCTATGTGTCTGACAATTTTATTCTTTACTATTGTTTCAACTAATTTGCCCGGTACCGACGTTAGACTTACCGGTCTGTAATTGCCGGGATCACCCCTAGAGCCCTTTTTAAATATCGGCATTACATTAGCTAACTTCCAGTCATTGGGTACCGAAGCCGATTTAAAGGACAGGTTACAAACCTTAGTTAATAGTTCCGCAACTTCACATTTGAGTTCTTTCAGAACTCTTGGGAGAATGCCATCTGGTCCCGGTGACTTGTTAATGTTGAGTTTATCAATTAATTCCAAAACCTCCTCTAGTGACACTTCAATCTGTGACAGTTCCTCAGATTTGTCACCTACAAAAGCCAGCTCAGGTTTGGGAATCTCCCTAACATCCTCAGCCATGAAGACTGAAGCAAAGAATCCATTTAGTTTCTCCGCAATGACTTTATCATCTTTAAGCGCTCCTTTTGAATTTTGATCGTCAAGGGGCCCCACTGGTTGTTTAGCAGGCTTCCTGCTTCTGATGTACTTAAAAAACATTTTGTTATTACCTTTGGAGTTTTTGGCTAGCCGTTCTTCAAACTCCTCTTTGGCTTTTCTTATTACACTCTTGCACTTAAGTTGGCAGTGTTTGTGCTCCTTTCTATTTGCCTCACTAGGATTTGACTTCCACTTTTTAAAGGAAGTCTTTTTATCTCTCACTGCTTCTTTTACATGGTTGTTAAGCCACGGTGGCTCTTTTTTAGTTCTTTTACTGTTTTTCTTAATTTGGGGTATACATTGAAGTTGGGCCTCTATTATGGTGTCTTTAAAAAGGGCCCACGCAACTTGCAGGGATTTCACTTTAGTCACTGTACCTTTTAACTTTTGTCTAACTAACCCTCTCATTTTTGTATAGTTCCCCCTTTTGAAATTAAAGACCACAGTGTTGGGCAGTTGAGATGTTCTTCCCACCACAGGGATGTTGAATGCTATTGTATTATGGTCACTATTTCCAAGCGGTCCTGCTACAGTTACCTCTTGGACCAGCTCGTGCACTCCACTCAGGATTAAATCTAGAGTCGCCTCTCCCCTTGTGGGTTCCCGTACCAGCTGCTCCATGAAGCAGTCATTTAAAGTATCGAGAAATTTTATCTCTGCATTTCGTCCTGAAGTGAAATGTTCCCAGTCAATATGGGGATAATTGAAATTCCCCACTATTATTGGGTTCTTAATTTTGATAGCCTCTCTAATTTCCCTTAGCATTTCATCATCACTATTACTGTCCTGGTCAGGTGGTCGATAATAGATCCCTACTGTTATATTTTTACTAGAGCATGAAATTTCTATCCATAGAGACTCTATGGAACCTGTGGATTCGCTTAAGATTTTTACTTCATTTGAATCTACACTTTCTTTAACATATAGTGCCACTCCTCCCCCTGCACGGCCTGTTCTGTCCTTCCGATATATTTTGTACCCCGGAATGATTGTGTCCCATTGATTGCTCTCAGTCCACCAGGTTTCTGTGATGCCTATTATATCTATATCCTCCTTTATCACAAGGCACTCTAGTTCACCCATCCTATTATTTAGACTTCTGGCATTTGTGTACAAGCACTTTAAAAACTTGTCCCTGTTTATTAGCCTGCCTTTTTCTGATGTGCCAGATTCTTTTTTATGTGACTGTTTATCATCTGATCCGGCCCTTACATTATACTTCTCATTCCTCTGCTCCTGACTATAACCTGGAGATTCTCTATCATCAGACTCTCCCCTAAGAGAAGTCTGTGTCCAATCCACACGCTCCTCTGAAAAAGAGCCACTGGTGCTTTGTTTGCACATGAATTAAAATGTATGTCCTTGGCAATGAGTAAAATCAGTCTCTGATGAGAGCTGTATCCTGGAGGCTAAGGGGTTGGATGGCTCAGAGACCACCTGATTCCCTCATGCTTTGTACCACACACACAGGTGTAGTCGGATTATGTGGATATGAAAGAGACAGAGAGAGATGCTTAAGCTGGGACTCTTTGCAGCAGCCCTTTTTAAAGCGCAGTGATTCTTCTTTTCTGCCAAAACCAAACTCATCGCGGCACCATAAAATGCCTCAGTGAGGGGTGGGTGAGAGGCAGGATTTGTATTGGGAGACATGGGGGATGAGACAGAATGAGCATCAGTTTAATCCCTGCTTTCTGGCTCTCATTCTTCTCTGGCATTGGTTTTACACGGGTGTAGTTCATAGGTTTACGGCCGAAGGAACTGTTTTGATTATCTAGTTTGACCTCCTGCATCGCACAGGACAGAGATCCTCTCTTAGTGACATCTGCATCACGCCCATAACTGCTGCTTGAGCCAGGGAATATCTTTTAGAAAACATTTAGTGACTTTAGTTCACCATGATGTAAGTGAGAGAAGAATTGGGCTTGATGTCCGCTTAAGGCATTTAAAGAGCAGGGGCCCAGTATATTTTTGGCAGCAATGGGTGCTCTGTGCTGTTAGCGGTGACTTGGCCTCCATCTATCTTCTGTCTTCATCCTTTTCTCTCTGATTGTCAAAACCCATAAAGCTGCAGAGAAATATTATTCTTTAAATAGGCGTAATTTCTGTATCACTTATTTGTATGTGGGATCTCTTGTTCGCTAATTACATCCAGCAGAATGGCTAGAGTCACAGAAAAGATATGATTTTTTTGGATGAAATATAGGGCTCCCTTTAAAAAAAAAATCCTGGTAGCTGGAACTAAAGCAAACATTAGCAAAGAACTTGCTGGTAGAGTGGGAAGAGAGATTAATGTTCAGGGCATCTTTGCTATCCTTCAGCATTCCACCAAAACCACATCTGTGCAGAACAGCTGGAGTGCCACCTGTTGATGTCGAGGGGGTTATTGCAAACTGTAAGCAGGCTGGAATTAAAGAGATCATGATGATGGGTGTTTATGTGTCAGTCTTGGACTAGCATTGGCATGAAAATGCCAACAGCAGCTGTGGCCTTCCTCAACCACATTTTCAGGATCCATAAATCACTGTTTTTAAATCTTTAAACCAAATCTTTATGCAAGTGCCTGCACGTTTATGCTCGGTATTGTTGGGCCACTAAGGAAATGATTATTCAAAGCATTTATCTCAGATGAGCTCTACCTCTTGTACAACGCACCTGTTGTTACCCGGGGTTCTTTCAACCCAAAGCTCTTGGTAACTTACTCTGTGCGAGGAGGTGTCAGGAAATAAATCAGGGGAAGCACAGCCGTCCAACCGATAGATGGCTGCACAAACAGGACAACACAAGAGTGCTTTCACTTAAAGCTAAACTTTACTTAGTCTCAAGCACTTATACACGTCCGCAACAAGATTAGTAAAACACCCCCAACCCTTGATAATTACCAAAGCTGGGTGTGGCTTTCCAGTGACACAGCGGCAGGCTTCCAGTGGCCAAATCTTCCGTCTGCCAGTGGGGACCGCAAGATGTATCCAGAGGGAGAGTCCAAAAGAGTCCCCAAACGAGTCCAACTATCTCAAGCTTTTTCCCCTTATTTATACATTAGTAACAGAATGACGTGTCCCTTAAAGAAACCTTATTAAGAAAGCAATTTCAATGATCCAGCAAGAGGTTCCTTCTGATTATTGATTAACCAGGTGTGGATCTTTCCAGGGTTTGCAGTCTTGAGACCCCAACAGACATTCCTGAGGGTACATCCTGCTCTTTTAAAATGCATGTTTCAGCAACTTCAACACAATTCTTATCAGGAAGGACGCGGGGTCAAGCTGCCCTTGCTGTGGCACCCAAAACCCCCTCCCCCCCTGCCTTGGTCAAGCTGAGATTGCTGAATGGCCAATTTACAGCCTGCTGACTAGGCCGCCTTTAACAATAAGCTCTAGTGGTTTTAGGCACTTTACTGGTTTGCCAAAGTCTCCTCGTACACTGTCACCATGGTGTCTTAGTGACCCTAGTAGCTAAGCGCTACGTATCTAAATGACCCTTAGCTGTCAACTGTGAAACTATATTTTTAGCAGGATGCTCTGCTGACTATATAAACCCCGAGAGTGAAGCATGAGTCCCTAGGGTTGAAGATAAAATACAGCCTGACAATATGTATAGCTTGAGTGTAGTTTATTCCCTTCGCTGCTCTGGGAAATGTGCTTCGAGTCAGAAAATTGTTTGTGGCAGCACCCAAAGGGCCCAAGTGAGTGTAATGAGCAATAGGAATAGAGGGGGGGAGAACAGGAGATGGGCCATGATAAGATCATGCCGTATGCTAGCTATGTGCAGAACTTCATGGTTGCCAATCACCTTTATTTTTCTTCAATAAAGCCTAGGAATCTCCTACTTAGCCATTGTCAGGTGCAGTCTTCTCTAGGCATCATGGCAGAAGGGACTCTGGAAGAGGCATTTGACCAACCAAAGGGTAGAGGCTTTATGCACTAGTTTGAGGTGGGTGTCCCATGTGCAACCATGGGAAAAGTGCAAAGACGTCCATGGAAGAGGTGGTCAAGTGAGCAATTAAAGCTGTAGGAGTTGGATTTGCAGAGCTCTCTTGGGTAGTTCCCTGCCTATCCAATCTTTGGCCTCCCTGCTGTCTCAGGCCAGTTGTAAGGTGGTTCTGAGATGTGGACACCTACCCAGTAGAACTGGACTATGACCTTTCAACTCATTTCACCCAAGCCATCAAATAGCCTTCACATAGTTTCACTTTTCATTTTCAAAGTGCTGTACAAATATCAATTTCATCCTTCTGTGTTTGGTTATGATGGGTTACTTGCTATGGAGTTAGATCAAAAGGGGATTTTAAGGGAGCCAAACAGGAATGATAAAACAATGACACAGATAACTAAGAGTCCTTGAGAAAACAGCAGGGAAGCTGTTTATGGGGGATACCCTACCTGGCTTGACTCAGGCTCAGAATGGTTTCTTATCAAGGCTTAAGCTAGGATCAAAAGGAGGATATCAGATATTAGAGGAACCCCAGGCCTAAAAAAGGGTGGAAGTTGAGAGAGAGGTCAGAGTGTCAGCAAAAGCAAAAGCTGATGGACTGGCAAGGAGACAGAGAAAAGCAGAAACAGCAGCAGAGGACTCTGCTTCTCACAACCCAGAGATGGAGATAACTGAAACGTACCAAAGCTTGCAAGGAAAGTTTAAGGATTGGGTAGAGGGAACTATGCATTAGACCTTTATTATTATTATTATTATTATTTTTACCCTTTTACCCTTCACTCTGTGTGCTTCCCACACATGAATACATAACACTTTGTTTTGAAGAAGCTGCTGTTGTGTCATTTTAACCACCTCGCTGGTCTAGGGTTGCCAGCCCTCCAGAACTGAAAGATTAATCTTTAATTAAAGATTATATTATGTGATGGTATCTCCAGGAATTCGTCCAACCAAAGTTGGCAACCCTACGCTAGTCACAGGTTGCCAGAGTGAAAGTCCTTAAAGATGCCAAACCGAGCTGGGCCTGTGGCATTAACACAGTTGGTGAACTAGGGAGCTGCGGCCCAGAAAGTCAGTTGAAGAGAGGGTGGACCATGTGGTTCCACCCAGAGTGAGGTGCAGGTAGTCAAGGTTGTGCTCAAGAGGCACCGAAAGGGGTTTGTTTCATTTTCCCCTGTACCTATGACACTGGTCTGAAGTGCAGATGAATTATCTCTACTTTAAAGATAGAGGGACTGAGGCTCAGACTTAATCAACAGCTTGCCCAAAGTCACACAGTCAGTTAGTGATGGATGCAGGCCGGTCAAGCTCCCAGTACTTTGCTCCTTCCCCTAGACGGCTGCATCTTTGCAGCAACTTCCAGCCAATGCCAATGTGGTGGCTTGGATCTACATGGGTGACCTAGAAATAGGACTTCTTTTCTTATTGTTCATCTTCTGGGGTGTCCAGTTGTGCTGGATAATCCAATTTTTATTTGGCTTAGAAAACAGGGGAATTTTTCTTTGTTGTTGTTTATGGTTCCTACACACTGAATTTGCAAGAAGCATTTGTCTATCTGTTTTAGTTGTGCTCATGCCCTGTTATCAAACCTGCTGATTTGGAAGCACTTCAAAGCCCTTTATTCTTCAGAGTGGCTGTCTCTGAAGCCATTGAGGGGATTTTTTTTAACGTTTTCTGCTTACAGTACAGCATTTATTATTATGCCTTTTAAGATAGGGCAACTTTATTTATACGTTTTTTACTGAAAGGTATAAATGAGCCCCCTTTGGCAGGGTTGTTTTTTAAATTCCAGTGTATGATCTTAGTGATTTATTACTGCAAAGAGCAGAGAATTAGTCAACAACATCTGGGCAGGTCTGTAAGGCTTTTTTTTTTTTTAAATCTGTTCTTTCCTGAGACAAATGTAAAGTTTTGCACTGGGCACGCTATCAAGTTCTCTGGTGTAGCATATGCTCACGGCTTCATCTTTCTTGAGCTTTGCAGCCTTTCCCTCCTGTTTCTGTCTTTTTTGTTCTCTTGCTCATGCACGGTTTATTTTTCATTATCCCTTCATTTCCCTTGTCTCAGGTTTTTCATCTCATTACTTCTTCTGATGCCAGAAAAGGGGCTGTTGGTTTACCATATGGTGTTACTAGGTGACTGTGCGCTACCAACACTGGTTGTCTTGCTTGCTAAAGTTCTCTCGGTGCATCAGTCAGCTTGTCCTCTCCCTCACTCAATCTCCTTCCCTCCCTCCTCTATACAACTTTAGGTTGTGTTTATTTCTTTCCCCTTAGAATGTTTTGGGTGTTTGAATTTGTTCAGAGCCCCAGATATTGATTATATTCTGTGGAGGCTTCACCAGCCATCAGCTCAAAGACTCTCTGTCTCTTTTACTGGTTTAAAGCCTCATGGGAAATACTGCACCTGATCCCCCACTAGCATAAATCAATGTAGCTCCATTGACTTCAATTTATCTGAGCTGAAATAACACCAGCTGAGGATCTGGCCCAATATCTTTATTTTCCAAATGTCTTTTCTTCACTTTGCTTGTGTTGTACCTAAATTTAAAATGTGTGATCCTATATGGAATACCTGTAAAGTAGATGCTATATGACACACAACAGACTATATATTTCATTTTCTAAAATCCTTTTGATAGATTGTGGTATTTTCAGAATGGAAATTGGTACGTTTCATTCTACTCAAGTATAATTACAGTCACACGCCTCCAGGTACCAGCTGAATTTGGGCCTGCTTAGGGTGCCAGCCTGGAACTCAGGAGACCCAGGTTCAAATCCCTGCTCTGCCACAGACTTCCTCTGTGACCGTGGGTAAATCACTTAGTTTCTCTACACCAGTGGTTCTCAAACTAGGGCTGCCGCTTGTTCAGGGAAAGCCCCTGGCGGGCTGGGACAGTTTGTTTACCTTCCACGTCTGCAGGTCTGGCCGATTGTGGCTCCCACTGGCCGCGGTTCGCTGCTCCAGGCCGATGAGAGCTGCAGGAAGCAGCGCGGGCTGAGGGACGTACTGGCCGCTGCTTCCCGCAACCCCCATTGGCCTGGAGCGGTGAACCACGGCCAGGGGGAGCTGCGATTGGCCGAACTTGCAGACACGGCAGGTAAACAAACCGGTCCGGCCTGCCAGGGGCTTTCCTTGAACAAGCGACGACCCTAGTTTGAGAACCACTGCTCTATACCTCAGTTGCCTATGTATAAAACAGGGAAAGTAGAACTGCCCTGCCCCGAAAGGGTATTGGGAGGATAAACGCATAAAATATTGTGAGGAACCGGATGCTACTGTGATGGCAGCCATACAAGCATCTTAGCTAAAAGGAGCGTGGAGGGTCATGTGGGGCAGTCCCGTGCCCCCCTTTAGCTGGTCCCCCTCTGACATGGCAGTGGCGTATGTCTGTGCAGGTTCCTTGTGAATGTTCAATACTTCATTTTAGATAAGGCCCCAAAAGTGCATAAGTGCATCCAATGCCCATTGGAACGACCCCAACCTCTTGGATCCACCGGATGGAGCCAGAAACACGGCAGGCACAGCCTTTCTCATGATATTCGGGGCTTTGGTGTCTGGTTCAGGAATCACCCAGGAAATGCAGAGGCCAGTGCCCAATATATGTATACACGTAATGTCAAACCCCATTAATGACTCATATTTGGATCTGAGTTCTGGATGATGGTTTGAGCTAGGTTGAGATTTGCTTGGAAGTTGTTTTCCTAGTCCCTAATTGAAAATCTGGGGGAAAGGCTAAGTAATCGGTGTGTGCAGTACAGCCCATTCCAGCGGGCGGCAGTCTAACACACTGAATGGTTGCATGTCATACTGAACACAGGGCCGGTGCAACCATTTAGGCGACCTAGGCGGTCGCTTAGGACACTGGGATTTGGGGGGTGCCATTTTCTTCGGCAGAGACTGCGGCGGCTGGATCTTCGGCCGCCCCGGTCACTGCCGGCATTTAGGTGGAGGGAGCTGGGGCAGGGGAGTGCGGGGAGGGCTTCCTGCAGCAAGTAAGGGGGGAGGCGGCATGCAGGGGAACTCCCCGCTCCAGCTCACCCCTGCCCTGCCTCCTCCCTGAGCACGCCGTGGCTGCTTCACTTCTCCCACCTCCCAGGCTTGCGGCGCCTAAGATGACTGGTGCTGCAAGCCTGGGAGGCGTGAGAAGTGAAGCAGCCACGGCGTGCTCGGGGTGCTCGTGCTCATGCACGGAGCAGGGGTGAGCTGGGGCGGGGGGGGGGCCTCAGGGTGGAGGGTGGAGAGGTGCCGCAAGGGGGGCACTTCAGGGGGGCGCAAGGTGGAAGTTTTGCCTAGGGTGCGAAATATCCTTGCACCGGCCCTGACTGAACCCCTTCCATCAGCTGACCGGCTGTTGTCTAATTCCTGCAGAAATGATTATGACTCTCCTGCTTTTTAATTGGTGAGACCTTAGTTGCTGAAATGCTGCCACATTGACTTTTTTTGCCCTGTTTGCTGTTTGTGTGTCTGACAGATTAATTCTGAGAGGGGTAGGTTTGTGAGGGAAATTGGCCTGGAACGTCAGGTGCTGGCAGGAGTCGGTTCTGGAAGCTTTCATCTTCTCAGCTGTTGAGTGGACACAAAATAAGTAGTAGTTTGGTGAAAATAAAATATTTATTTCCTGCTGCAGGATAATTGGCTCAGTGTGGAAGTTAATATGATTTATTTGGGGATTTGTTTATAAAGAGATTATATTGTAATGAATCTGTGGGCATGAAGGGCTTTATAGATGTAGTTATCCGACATGCATTCGGCATGCAGAACTTCACAGCAACAGTGGGGCTGGAACTCTAGTCCTCCTGCTCCAAAAGCACAGGCTGATATAGGAGAATCTCTTCTGCTGCTAGCTGTATGGGGCCTATGCCACACAGAGAAGTTGCTCTGATTCCATCCATTTGAGAGCAGAGGTGCATATACCCACCAGCCATGTCACTGCGATATGAAATGAGTGACACACTGAAGCATTTGATTGTCCTTAGCGTGGATTTCAGAGTGGGCACAAATTGATCCAGCTCCTATTTAAATCCAGACCCAATGACCTGCTTTGACCTGGCAGCCGCTGGGTCAGTGAATTGTTCAGTCTCCTCACATAGCTCACCTGGGCACTAAAGAGCATCTGGTTCTGAACCCTTACGAGACTCCCTAGCTATTCGCTTTCTCCCTTCTCCTAAAGCACTGTCAGCCCAGCAAGAGCCGGTGGAACGCACTAGATGGTATTTCCCTGTGAAGAGGAGCCAGTGCATGTTGGTAAAGTTGTATTTTAGCGAAGGCAAGCCAAAGTCATTGCTAGGAAGAAGACACAGCAATCGGGGAGGGTAAGAAGTGGGTGGGATTTGGGTTTCCCAGTGGAGAGTAAACTCCGATAGAAGTTTAATCCATTCTGGCATGTCTGCATTGTGAATCTAGCACGTGATTGCTCTCCTATCAGTGACACTCTTAGGTGAAATGACCCATTCTTTCTTTTGAATTATCGAGCTGTCAAAGGCTAGCAGCTGGGAGCTTCGGCAGTGATGGAAGGTCAGAGACAGGGCAGTGATGTGGGGACATGAGAGGACTGATGGATGTTTTCATGCACTCCCCATGTGGGTTTGGGGCAGTTGCAGGGAGCTTGGTTTGACTACATCGGCACATTTAGCCCTTTGTGCAGTGCACTGTATGTATGCGTATTTCATTGTTTTCCTAAGGAGAGGGAAACAGTTAAAGGGAAAGATCAGGAGCATCTGACTCCATCTCTCTCTTCCACCTGTATTTATTTAGCTGAGCAAGAACACACATCTGAGCATGCAGTTTCACTGCTGGCGCCTAGTGAGGCATAAAGGTCAGTGTCAAGACCCCTCAGCCACTGTCAGAGTGTAAAAGGCCCTTTGTCAAAGTTCTTGGTTTTACAAGTATATTTTGTTACAATTTTGTATCTGTTGCCTATAGAATCCTGAGCAGCGTGGGATTGCTCACCCTCTGAAATACAGCTGTCTCTGGGTAAGATGCTGCAGCTGTTCTGCTACAGCAAAGTTACAGCAATTTCTAGCAGGGAAAGAATCAAGAGGCAGTGTTGTCTAGTGGATAGGGCACTCATCTGGGACGTGGGAGGCCTGGGTTTTAGTCCCAGCTCTGCCACAGATTGAGCTGTGTGACCTTGTGCAAGTCACTTCATATCCACCTACCTTGTCTATCTAGATGGTAAACACTTTGGGGCAGGGGTTGTCTCTTAATATGTTTTTTTCAGTGCCTGCCAGGTTGAGGCCCTGATCTCAGCTGTGGCTACTGTAATACTAGTGATTGATGATGATAAAGGGAGAGGCTGCTTTTCTTTTTAAATTGATGCTAGAGGGGGAATGTTTAGTTTGGCAAAATGAAATGTCTTGAGTTGGAATTTGGCCAGAACCCTGGAGCTGACACGTCTTATGATGTACATGTGTCTGATGACCCAGGTGGCAGAAATATATCCCTGTGTCTGGTCTGGATTTGTTCTGAGTCTGTGATGCAGACGGAGGGCTGAAGGGAAACAGTTCAAAGACTGAAGACTTGTCTCATTTCTTTTGATATGTGGGTGTTTGTTTATTTTTAATGGTCAGTACAGATCAACGTAATGTTAAGCCTAGAGGGCTAACGCTGGTCTTCTTGGATAACTGAATCAAACACGGAGGGCCTGATCCTCAGCTGCTGTTACTAAGTGTAGCTCCATCAATGTGAGTGATGTCCTGCTAATTTATACCAACTGGGGATCTGACCCAGAGACTGGGAAGACCAAGGTTAAAAACAATTATTGAAGAAATTGATGATATTTCTCCATTGTTTTTCTCCCCCCAGGGCTGCCATTGAGGTTCTAGCAGCTTTGCTGAAATCAAGTAAGCGCCTTCTCTTTATATTCTTACTGTCATACCTGTCTGTGCTGTGCACCTGGATAGACGTCCCATTAGGAATGGATACATTCTTCTCCAACTCAATGTGCCCACCCCCCCACACCTTTGAAATGCAATAGACCAGGGGTCGGCAGCCTTTGGCACACGGCCCATCAGGGAAAGCCACTTGTGGACCAGGATGGTTTGTTTACCTGCAGCATCCACATGTTCGGCCGATTGCAGCTCTCACTGGCCACGGTTTGCCGTCCCCGGTCAATGGGGGCTGCCGGAAACAGCGGCCAGCACATCCCTTGGCCCGCGCCACTTCCTGCAGATCCCAATGGCCGGGAACGGCGAACCGTGGCCAGTGGGAGCTGCGATCATCCGAACCTGCGGACACTGCAGGTAAACAAACCGTCCCGGCCCGCCAGCGGCTTTCCCTGACGAGCCGTGTGCCAGAGATTGCCGATCCCTGCAATAGACAAAAGCAATCTGTGTTGAGAAATTGGAGGGGATAGTATGTAGTATTTATTGTATGTCTTGCCATGTTTCTCTCTGTGTCTCTGAGATGATGCAGGTGGGAAATCATAACCTACACATAAAGGTGCAAGCTCCTTAAGTGAAATGACCAGGGTGGCCACTTGTTCTGATTTTTTGGGAAGGGCTTAGAAGAATTCTGCAGACTGTCATAATGACACCACTTTTACTTTATTCTTCCCTGGCTAGCATCTCAGGTCTCCACTTGTGCTTGAAGCCTTGCAGATCTTAAAGTTAGCCCCGGTACTTAGAGATTGCCAAGCTCTGGCAGGGAGTAGCTAACACTGGCAGTGTCTGGTTCGTGGGGGTTAGGGCTCTTTTAGCGTGGGTCCCCTTGCATGTACTCCTGGCCTGAATATTCTTGAAGTGAACGCGTTACCCTTTTCTGCCTTTATCTCATCCAAAAACACTTAGCTTTTTATTACCAGGATTTAATAAAGCTTTGATTAAGAAAGAGTGCTCTACTATTGCAGACAATCTCCTCTCCAATAAATCACAACGGCGTATTGTCCTCTCTCTCTCTCTCTCTTCCCCCTCCTCCCCGCCCCCTTTGCTCTTTCTCTTCTCTGTCCTTTTCGTGAGCATTAGGAATAAATGCATTTGTGAAAAATTGTAGGCCTGGAAGCAGTACTTAAATGAGCACGCTGCAATGGGATCATGTCTGAGTCGCACCGGCTCAAGTGATGAATTCTCAAATAATGCTCCGGTATTAACCTTGCTGCCTAGATTTAAAGGTCACATTATTGCAACAAGGAAACACCTTCTGGTTCAGATACTAAATCTTAATAAGCGGGCGATGGGGCCACTCCAGAGCTGCCTTCAACTTAAAAGCAAAATTAGCATTTAGAGAGGGAGGAATTCACAGAGAGGAGGGGAGCTGCAGGGAGAGTGGAAAGCTCAGCTGGCAGTACAAGCCTTTCTGCGGCACTCCTGCTTTATGGTCAGCACCTGGGGCTGTGAAGGGAGATTCTGCTGTCTCAGTGGTGTTGATGGGACCAGGCTTTCTGTTCCAGGACAATCACCCACCCTATTTGCAATTGCACAGTGTTGATGTGGTAACTACAGCAACCACTTAGTCGAAAAGTGACATTAGGAAAATAAGGGGGGGAGTTTTAGATGTTTTTTAAAAATGTGATATAACTGGAACCAAGGCGGCTGAGCCAGCATCATGTGATCAGCTAGCTCTGCCCAAGCCACCAGCAGCGGCTCTGTGGTTCATCAGTGGTCCACAGTTAGAGGATCACTGGTCCAGAACATGATTTGGGTTTCTTCTCACTCTTACTTTCTTCTAGTAGCCTCCAAAGACACTAAATGTCTACAAGCATTAGGCATTGTTGTGTGTGAGAATTGCTTGTGAAGACACAGGCTAAAATCAAATGTGGTGGACCTCACAGACGTTGAAAGCTGTGGACTTGGAGCTGAATGGGAGATGGAAACCCTGGTGCTAGCTGCAACAATTAAATTGAGGTGTGCATCAGCACTTGAGTTATTCTGAGCCTCATCAGGGCCTTGAAAAGTGATCTGCTTGTGCTGCTGCAGTGAGACTTGATCTTGCTAGGAATGAGGATGAGATCACCCAGAAAACAGAGAGGTCAAGAATGCATCCATTCTTGGTGGTCCACCTTCAGGGTTGCACTCAGTGTCTCCAGCTGGGATGTTGCTCTGCCTCTGGCTACACTGATCATCTTTGCAAGGATCTCTTAGGCCAGGAGCCCCTCTTCTGCTTTTGGCAGGAAGTCAGAAGGAGAAATAATCCCCTGTAGTTTTAATAGGAGCAGGCAGATGGCAATACCTCTCCCTAATGTTTTCATGGTGATAATCTCCCTGCCCCTCAAGATTCCTCTAGTCTTCACTGATACTTTGGCCAGCTGCCGAGGAAAGGGCTACCTGTAAGCTTTGATCTGTGGATGAAATCTCGCCTCTCTCTGTCCAAACAGACACTGATGGGAACTGCTCACCTGCAGCTTCTTAATACTGGGGAGCTGTTGGGGAAGTAGGTGAGGGAACAAGATCTGTCTGGGAGCCACTGAAGGCAGCAGATTATGAGGAAATTACCAGTCTGTCTGGAGCTGGGAAACTACCTTGATTGGTAGCTATCTTAGAAGTGAAAGTACCAGGTTTGCCAGTGAATAGGCTGCTGGGATATCTCATGGGGAACACCTGCTCACAGGTCTGGAGATCATTGATCATTACCACCTCTCCTGCAGCACATGGTCCCCTTCACATACCTCATGAACAGGACCATGTTTCTCCAAGGTGTTTGCAAAGGGACACCCTCAGCCTGAGGGATGTTGGAGGTGAGGCCATTCTGCTTGTTATTTTCATAACCATATCCCTGCTCAAACCTGCCCAGGGCTCCCATAAAGGATGCTACTCAGGCAGCCAATGTGTGTTTCTTGAAATTTGGTGCTTCATCCACAGCTGAGAAGAAAAGACCTGCAGCCCCAGAACATGGCCAGAGGGAGCCTGATGCTTTTCTTCTTGAAAATGTGAATGGAAAGGAATTATAGACATATGGATGACTATTAATGTAGGCTCAGAAGCGTGTGTCATTTCTAATGCTGCAATAACGACTATATCCTCTTATAATTAGGATTGTAGATTATATGTACGAAATAGATTTTTCCTTCCCTGATATTAAGACCATCTCACTCTGCTCTTGGAATCTCAGTATTGCCAATGTCAAACATTCAAAAATCATGAGTCAGGCCCCAGAAAATCATGAGATTGGCTTAAAAATCATAATGTTAAACATACCAAAAAGTGGGTACTTTTAATTTGCCTTCTGGTTTTTAAGCCTTTAGGTGGCACTCACAGCACATTTTCATATTTTATTCTGCAATCCTGAGGGTTACACATTTACTTTTTTTTAAATGTGAAAGTTGAGATTCTTCTATAATCTCCTGACTCCAAGAGTTAGGGCTTTAAGGGGAATACCAAATACTGGAAGACTCATGGAAAAATCCTGAGAGTTGGCAACACTGGCATCTCTCCACTAGCTTCCCTTGCTCACTGCATTGACTTTAAATGTCTTGCCTTTGCCACCAGCTGCTGCACTGCTCCACACTGGCCTACATCTTGGACAGGGTTTCTTAAACAGGGGTCGCCGCTTCTGTAGGGAAAGCCCCTGGCAGGCCGGGCTGGTGTGTTTACCTGCCCCGTCCTCAGGTCCGGCCGATTGCAGCTCCCACTGGCCGCGGTTTGCTGTTCTGGGCCAATGGAAGCTGCTGGAAGTGGCAGCCAGTAAGTCCCTCAGCCTGCGTCGCTTCCAGCAGCTCCCATTGGCCCGGATCAGTGATCTGCGGCCAGTGGGAGCTGCGATTGGCCGGACCTGTGGACTGGGTAGGTAAACACACCGGCCCGGCCCGCCATGGGCTTTCCCTACAGAAGCGGTGACCCCTGTTTGAGAAACACTGAACTTGTATCTCATTTCTTAGCGTGTCATTCTCTCTACCCATGACTCTCGTCTTGACATCGCCTTCATTTCCTTCCCCCACACCTGCCTTCATGCTTTCTTCTGAGCAGCTCCCTTGTGCACAGAATGATCTCCTAACCGCTGTGTGCCAGGCTCCCACTGTCTTCTCATTCTGATGCCTCCATATGATTCACTACCTCTGCAGTGTCCAGACAGAATAAGCAAACACAAATCCCATATTGGCTCCTTCCTCTGTTTTTTTGCATGCATCTCCTCTGACTGTCTGCCTTCTAGACTGTAAGCGCTGCAGAGCAGTGCCCTTCTTTTATTTGGGTCTTTTACGGGCTCAGCCATATTGTTGGATGTTAGCAAATAACAGTAGTTGGGAGGCTGAGTGATACAGGAGCATCAATAATTCTTCTGTAAGGACTTGTGTCTGAGTATGTCAATGCCCTTCACAAAATTAATGAACTAAACCTCCCAACCCCTGGTGAGGTGAGTATCGCCCCTCTTGTACAGATGGAGAAACTGAGGCACAATGCGGCAAAGCATCTTGCCCATAATCATGCAGCAAGCCAGTGGGAGAGGTGGAGACAGAACTCTGACCTCCTGGCTCCTGAGTGCATTGGCAGAGTGGCAAGTGTGGGGGAGGGAGGACGGGGGGGAAGGGAAGCTGTGCTGTGTGTGACTCCATCCTGTGGGATCTTTTGCTTTTGTCAGCCCTGAATTCATGCCAAAAATAAAATAACACAATGCAATGTTTTGAGGGTGGGGGAAACAGTCAAGCTAAAGAAACAGGCTTACGCAGCTGCCTGTTTGGATCTGTAGGGTTAAATTGGGTAATTCTGAACATTCCTCTCGTCCCCCACCCCATGACACAAGCCAACTGCTTCACCCCAGCACCACATGATGGCACTGTTATTATAGCTATTCCAGGTCCCATCTGTGCTTAATCCAATATTTATTTTTGGTGAGTAATTTGTTTATCAGCAGGTTATTTTAATCTAATTTTGGTCATATTTGTTATACCCGACTATCTGTACTTCCCAGTGTTAGCAGTTTGCGTGTCTTTAAGGAAATTAGCTGGAGCCAATCTCGGAGGCATTTGCTCAGCGGTTATTGAAGGGAGAGGGCTAGGGAAACAGACAGAGACCTTGTTGCATTGCTTGCTTGGTGAAATTGTAATGAGCAATTTAAAGAGACAGGCTGCGGTGACCTCCTGAGTATGTCTCTTTTATCAAGAGGATTCTCTGGTGCAGGCAGCAGTTATTGCAAATGACCTTTTCACCCCTCCCCCTTTCCTCTCTCCTTATCCTCTTGCCTTACCTATTTCCCTATTTCCTCCCAGCCATACTTCTCCTTCCTTGGTCCTCCCCTCCTCCTTTATTTAACCACTCACACTCTTCCTTTCATAAAGGCATGAGGATTGTGTGCCCAGTGGGATAAAATATCCAGTGTGATTCCCTCCCACACAGACTAGTTCCTCAATGGG
Source organism: Mauremys mutica (assembly GCF_020497125.1). Taxonomy (NCBI): domain Eukaryota; kingdom Metazoa; phylum Chordata; order Testudines; family Geoemydidae; genus Mauremys; species Mauremys mutica. Next base: position 13,310,906 of record NC_059082.1, read on the forward strand.
ACACGTAGGCTCCCCAAGGAAGAGAAGAGGGGAGTTCTATCAAGCAAACATTTCATAGCCTGCCCATCAGGGATGGGTGTGCATCAGAACTGCCCATATTTTGTGGACGGGTCAAAATTAGAAACTGGATCTCAGTTTTGCAAGTGATGGCCCCACCTTTATAACAGTGTGAAGCAAAACCACCGATCCTCCCCTTTCCCCTCTGAACTTCAGGATGTTTATAATCCCAGTTCCAGTTTTGGGGCTGTATCTTGTCTCTTCTTCAGAGCATAGTCATTCAGTGTAACTGGGTAGGGTGCGGGGGGAAAGGAAGGGTGGGAATGGATCTCTCTTTCATTTCTACTCCACAAGATTGTTCTTCTCTCAGACGGTTCTCAATGCAGATGTATCTACTGTCCCAGAGTGGAAGGATGGTTTCAACTCCCACATGGACAGCTCAGCACCCCTCTGTATTTTGTCCTGAAGGATGAAATAATGGAGTTGAGATATTGCATCATTTTGTTTGTGTCTCTATTAGTGATGCATTGGCAAATGAGGCATGCTTATCCTGATGGAAGGACAGTGTTTGTGTCCCCAGTGATGGGTGGACTTCAGAAAGTTCAGAGATGGAGTTTGGAAAAGTCCTTCAAATTTCTGGATCCTTATCTGAATTCTCCAGACCACTTTGGGGGGAGGGATAGCTCAGTGGTTTGAGCATTGGCCTGTTAAACCCACAGTTGTGAGTTCAATCCTTGAGGAGGCCACTTAGGGATCTGGGGCAAAAATTGCTAGTGAAGGCAGGGGGCTGGACTCAATGACCTTTCAAGGTCCCTTCCAGTTCTAGGAGATTGGTATATCTCCAATTATTACCTTTAGTCTGAAAAACTGGATTGGAAATTTTGTGCAAACAGTATTTCTCATGGAATTTCAACACTTTGGCTTCCATGCAAGAACACAAAGTACTAAGAAAATGAAACATATGGGAGAAAAATTCAACTTTTTCAACTTTTAAAGATTTGATTCCCATTGGGGATAGTTCTGTAGCTTAGTGTGGCATTGGTTTGCCTTTCTTAATCTTCACATGTTGATGATGCAACAATGGCCAGTTAGTGGAGGGTTCTCATGTTATGCTATATCTTTGTGTGAGATACCATCTTGGCCAACATCAGGGGACGCAGGAGTGGGATCAGGGCTGGGGCAGAGGATTAGGGTGCAGGGGGATGAGGGCTCTGGCTGGGGCTGGGAATGAAGGGTTTGGGGTGTGGGAGCAGCTCAGGGCTAGGGCAGAGGGTTAGGGTGTGGTGGGATGAGGGCTCTGGCTGGGGCTGGGAATGAAGGGTTTGGGGTGTGGGAGCGGCTCAGGGCTAGGGCAGAGGGTTAGGGTGTGGTGGGATGAAGGCTCTGGCTGGGGCTGGGAATGAAGGGTTTGGGGTGTGGGAGCAGCTCAGGGCTAGGGCAGAGGGTTAGGGTGTGGTGGGATGAGGGCTCTGGCTGGGGCTGGGAATGAAGGGTTTGGGGTGTGGGAGCGGCTCAGGGCTAGGGCAGAGGGTTGGGGTGGGGGGGTGAGGGCTCTGGCTGGAGTGGGGGCTCTGGGTGGGGCGGGGCTGGAGTGCAGGCAGGCTGCCCTGGGGTTGGGGCCGGGGCCAGAGAGGAGGACTCTCCCCGATAGCAGCAGCGAGCTCTGGGGGATGGCCCCCTTCTTCCCCCCAGCAGCACACACACACACTCACCTTGCACCACTGTCACTACAGGTGCTTCTAGGGCCCCTTTCAGGTCCAGGAAGCCCCCTTGCCTCCCCTGAGGTGGGTGTTGGGGGAAGGGGAGGGCTGCCATCACATGTGCGCGTCCTCCCCTGCTGCTGCCCCCCACTGTAGCCTCATCGTGGGTGCGGGATGGGGCTGCCCCTTGCCCAGCGTGAGGCAGGAGTGGTGACTGTGGGTGAGGGGTGGAGGGGCTGTGCTGGTGGAGGGTCCCACCAGAAAAGGGAAAGGTCCAAGGTGGAAGGTCAAGGTCAGGGCAGCCTGCCCTGCCTCTAGTGGATGGGGGCACTAGGACCCAGCGGCAGCAGTTGATGCCGGGAGTCAGCAGAGCAGAATGCGGGGCGGAGCTGCAGGGGGCAGCCACGGGCTTGAGGCAGGGGCGCCCGGGGCCCGGCGGAAGGTGCACGGGGCAGCAAGTGGGGACCGGGAGACACTCGGGGGAGGCGCGCGGGGGTGACAGGTGGACCCGGGGGAGAGACCTGACCCCAAACAGTGGTGGAGCCGGGCCCTGGAGTCACCTTAGCAGGGAACCCACATCAGCTTCTTGCTGAAACCACTGAGACCCCTAGATCTAGGCTCATCCTATTGTTCACTGGAGGGCTTGGACCGTCTTTCAGGAGACTTGATCCAGTTCCTATAGGGAAACCTGATGTATCTCTGGAGCAGGAATGGGCTCCCAGTGGCTCTTCCTTTTAGAGGTTGCCTTATACCCAGTATTTCTCAGGAGCCATCACTAGTACGTAGCAGGGAACAGAAGGTCTTCTTACCCCTTCCAGGCTCTTGGAGACTGCAGGGTTAATTTAGCAGAGCATCTTAGCTTCAAACCATGTCCTTGGCATAATGAATTGGCTGACTCAGTTCAACAAAGAGACTACCAAAGAGATTTAAATAGCTAGACACAAACATCTCTTTGTTCTCCCTGATAAGCAGTGGCTTGCTCCTCATATTTCAGGTTGACTGTAATCCAGTTATGTGATTGTATAAGCCAGCTGATCTCCAGTGGTCCCATGTGTGCAGCTTCAGAGGGGGCAGGGGTGAAAAGGAAAGGCTTCAGGAGCATCCCCAGAAACAGCAAGAGCCCTGAGCCATAATGACGGCTGACTGATGACGTTTATCTGCTATCCTCACACCCTGTTTTGGGGTCCCCCACCTGCCACGCAGTGAACAAGCCAGGGTTCCCTTGAAACTGGAGACTTTTCTTTTGTGTGAGCTCCTGGCTTTAGATGCATCTTTAACCACTGTGGAACCTCCAGGATGAATGTACCAGATATGCTGGGGACATCCAGGCAAGGCATGCCTGTTGAGCGATCAAGCTCACTCAGTGTGTCCAGGCAGAGAAGCGTGGCCCAAATATGTCCTCATTATCCATTGACTGCAATGGAATATTAGTGGAAACCTGTAGCACAGTGCAGGACCAACAGCAAAAAGGTTGAGAGGCAAAGGGTATTCTACCATCTACCACACAGGATATGCAAATCCACTCCAGGAGGATCTGACTTCTTGCTGCCTACAAATGTGCACAGGCCTGCTTGTATCTCTGTGACTCATACCCACCATCTGTATTTTAGCCAAAATACAGACATTCACAGACAGGTGCATCACGTAGATGGAGAGACCAACAGATAAGAGACAGGTGGGGAGGTTTCTGTTTTCCTTCCTGCCTTCTGGAGATTTTGGCATTCCTCCTTTTTTGCTCTTTCTCTGCTTTGCTGACTATAAAACTGAAAAAGGAATGGAAGAATAGAATGAGAGAGACCTGCCAATGGGAGGAGAACAGGAGAGGTTGATGGGATGGTCCAGAAGAACCAACCAAACTGAATATCTCAATGAGACAACAGCATTTTGGTTCCTCACCAGTAATTCTCATCTCTTGTAATCAAGGTGTTGCGGGTATGGACACAGAATGATTCCCTCCTGTCCTGTCCTAGTAACCTTCCTTTCCTCTAGAACAGACTTCCCTACTTTAATTCATGATGCCAATGTTTAGATGCTACATTGATAAGTGCTACAGGAAACCTAAGAGAAATAAATAATAAATATCCTCAGCTCTTAGACTGTGTAGTGCTTTTTATCCATAATGCACAATGGGAGGATTGGAAACTGAGGCACAGAGTGATCAAGCGACTTGCACAAGGCCATACGTGCGAGGCACTGCCAGAGTCAGGAACGGAAGCCAGGCGTCCTGACTCCCAGCTAGAGCTGGTTGAAAAAATGGGGGAAAAAATCTTCGAAAAGTATTTTACAGGAATTTTACTTTGGTTGAAATTTCTAACTAACTCCACTCCCAGCCCTTTTCACTGCCATTACGCCCCATGGGTCCTGACAAATGGATTGGAGTGCTAAATGGTGTGGCTCTGGCTCCATTCCTATTTCATTAGCCTCTGTACAAGGCAGGAGGCCACCTTGAGTCTGATTCAGGCTGCCCCCAGCCCAAGCTCCCCAACTCTGCTCTGCCTCTTGTCATGTGTATATACTTTGGCAGAACTCCCTAAGCAATTCTTCATGGAAGATTGACTGATTTGAGGGGTTAGTCATCCTGCAGGTTAGCAAACATGACATCTGGCGGCGGATTAACAGGAAATCGTGAATCAAACCATTGGGACTGATAAGGGATTCTCAAGCAATTGACGTTTTCTAGCATGCGCGTGCACACCAATACTGAGTGAAGGTCAGAGGAGTAACACGTCTGTGGTCTCATACACACTCACAATTGCCAGAGCTGAAAACATGAGATATATTGTCAGAGCTGTGTGGAGGCCAAGAAGTAAGACAGCAGAGGCTGCTGCAGGCCTGGATTGAGGTGCAGTGGCAGAGCTGCCTGAAGGACCTAGGAAGGGAATAACAGAGACGGCAGATCAAGCTTGAGGTGCTTCAGCAGATTAATGTGGTAGCCCTGGACTGGTATAGCAATGGGGTTGCAGGTGAGGATTGCATTGGCAGACCTCCGGGGGGCTTCCCAGAAATGGAATGACAGGAGATGCTGCAGGTCAGGACTGAAGTATATTGGCAGAGCTTTGTGCGGAGGTCTTTGCTCCCACCAATCCTCCCCTCTTTGTGCAAGATCTCTGTGTGATGTTTCCAAAGAACAGATAGAGAAGACTTGCCACAGGGTCCTTCCTCCATCCCTCCCAACATCCCCTCCTCCTCCCCATCACTGAGGCGGAGGTTTGCTGTCTGCCCTTCACCTGCAATGCCTAGACCTGCCACAGTGACTCCCCATTCTCTCCTGGTTGCTGACCTCCCTTGGCCCCAGTCTCACGGCCTTTGTCTCTCCTCCTTAATCTCGGGTTCCCTTCTTCCTCTTCCACCTGTAAATCCCTACTGATGACTTTAATGCTCCAGGTGTGAGTGGTTCTGGTTCTCTTTTTATGAAACAGCAATGGATTGGAGCCCACTACCCTGGAAAACCCACACCAAGAGCTTTCTGTTGCAAACTGCATACAGTAATTGGGATTCAGGGGGCCCAACACATGTTTCCTGGCCCTGTGGGTTGATGAGCATGCTCCTGGCAGCTTCTGAATGAGGCATGTGGTGGACCAGCCAGGAAAAATACATTCATTCTCAAGGACTGGTTTAAAGGAGAAAGAACAACCTGGAGCTTGCCTGTACTCGCACACGCTGGTGCAGGGCAAGGAACGCAGAGAAAAGGCGCTTCAGAAATGTTAAATGGCAGTGTTGCTAGCTTTTGTGATTTTATTGCGAGTCTTGCAATTTTGTAAAGAACTTTTAAACCTTTTATGGTTTTGGAGTAAAGCTTGAAAATGTGACCTGAGCACACACAAAAGGCTCAGAAACCAGAGGGCAAAGAAAAAGAAACCAAACGTGGTGTTTAAAAAAAAAAATCACGATCTTTTGAGCCTGATTTATGATTGATTGGATTGGTGGTCCTGAAATGGCAGAAGGGGCTGTGATTTTATAATCTCTGTTGTGCAGTGATTTCATTACAAAGGGATGTGTGAGCATGCATCACACCTTTCAGTAGCCAAACACAACCTCATTGTCTGGGGCAAGGTCATGTGACTGAAAGGTGATTGGCTTTGTTGCCCACTGTCTGTCAGTCTCCTTTGGATCCATACTACTTTATGAGGATCACATGACCCTCTCCCAACCAATCATATTGCATCTCTCTTTTCCCCCCTCAATGGCTCCACCCTCTTCCATATTCATTTTGAGGAACATAATGGGTGCGGTGGGTCAGATGGAGGCAGCCACAACTGCTGCTGCCCTGTGCTCCACTCGTAGGGCTGTCAATCCAGTCTCCAGGGCTGTCAATCCAGCATCTCCTGCTTGTGCCAAGCATCTCATTGCAGGAATTGTCTTTAGTTTTTGCTTTGCTTAGTGCTATGCCAAGCACATGCTCTATGCTTAACAAATAACAATTAAGGTCACACATGCAAATTATTAAAATCAAGTTAATAAACATGTCTGTGATTGTGTGCACAAGACCAAATGGATGTGCAAGTGTGTGCATGTGAGTGTGTAAGCATTGTGCATATGTATGACAATGATCAATCAGTGCTAGTGTGTGTGCGTGGGGGGGAAGATTGCAACTCAGCCATTCTCCTTTGGTTTCAGAGTCTAACAGCCGACGAGCGGTCAACAGAGGCTACTTGTGTGAACTGCTCAGGCTGTACCAGGACTGGCACCGCTGCGATGCCTCCAATAGGTACATCCACGTCCGCAGGGGTCTCCTGCTCTGCCTCAAACACATCACCAACATCCAGTCTGCCAGGGAGACTTTCCTCAGTGCTCGTGGCATGGAGATCCTCTTCACCACTGCACAGGTAAATGCGAGCTGGGGCCAGCTCAGCAGCTGCTTCTGGATTGTTCTGCCCTTGCAATGTAGAATTTTTCTTATGTTTTAAGTGGAGCTGATTGAAAAATGGAATTTCCGTCCTGTAGAAAATTGTGATACTTTGACTATTTTTTTTTGTCCCAAATCAGGACAAAAATTCAAAACGTTAAAATTTTTCAAAAAAATTTAAAAATAAATACATTAAAAAAATTCAGTTCAGAAATGTTGAAACATTTCATCTTTAATGATAATCTTCGTCTGTCTGTGCCTCTGCAGGGCCTCATGGGAATTGTAGGTCCAGGTCCCACAAGCCCCTGTTCTTCCTATGTACCCTACTCCCTGGCTAGCTTGCATTTCCCAAGATGCTTCACAGCCTCTCCCTGTGGCTGAGCTGTTGCAGCATCTCACGGGTGGGACATCATCCTAATGGGACGGCCTTCCTCTGGTGCCTGAGGAATTGGCCACTGCTTCAGGTGGGGCTAGGGCAGGGATCAGCAACTTTTGGCGCACGGCCCATCAGGGAAAGCCCCTGGCGGGCCGGGACGCTTTGTTTACATGTAGCGTCTGCGGGTTCTGCTGATCGCGGCTCCCACTGGCCGCAGTTCGCTGTTCCAGGCCAATGGGGGCTGCGGGAAGCAGCAGGCAGCACATCTCTCGGCCCGCGCTGCTTCCTGCAGCCCCCATTGGCTTGGAATGGCAAACTGTGGCCAGTGGGAGCTGCGATCGGCCGAACCTGCGGACTGCAGGTAAACAAACTGGCCCAGGCAACCAGCGGATTTTCCTGATGGGCCGCGTGCCAAAGGTTGCCGATCCCTGGACTAGGGGATCAGATGTAACAAGGTTTCGATCAGGTGAACAGTAAGTCCCCAATGCACGTGATGAACGGTGGCAGCTGTGTGAGGGCAATGTGTGTGACAGCTGATCATGGCTTATTGCCTTTATAAGCCTTTACCAGTCCATGGTGCCTTCTGAGCTAATGTCTCCTGATAGCTCAGCCTGGGAGCAGCACCCTGAAAAGTGCAAAAACTGGGTCACCTTGGGTGAATAAACAAGATACGACACACCAAGAATCCCGTGAAGAGTGAGGATGCTAATCCTTCCAAAGGTCAGAAGTGGAGCAGAAATGACAGCTTCAGGGGGTTCCAGTTTGCTTTCTCTATCACATGCCATGGGAGATCTGTTGGCAAGGAAATCACCAAGGTTAATAAGTCCAAAATATCACATACCCTGACCCCTAAAAAGTACATTTTCGGTCTTACATTGTCTCCCTGAGAGATCAAATGATGTTCTCCCAACCGCCTGGAGGAAAGGTACAACCCTGTGAGGATCCCGCCCAATTCCCCACTCACAACTAGAAACCACAGATGAGTGTGTGCTGCCGCTGCTGGGACTCTTCAGCATCCTTATAATAAAGAGATCCAGGGAGAGTGTGCTGGCTGCAGTAAGAGACCTCCCTGCTCTGAGAGACAGAATCTACTGAGAGTCCCTGTCTAGATGGTGTTTTAAACCCTTTACAAATGTATTAGTTGGTGGTGATTCATCCTGCGACCAGCTAACCTGGTTTTAAAGATCAGGGGCGGCTCTAGCGATTTTGCTGCCCCAAGCACAGTGGCACGCCGCGGGGGGTGCTCTGCAGGTCGCCGGTCCCGTGGTTCTGGTGGACCTCCCGCAGGTGTGCCTGCGGATGAGCCGCGGGACGAGCGGACTCTCCACAGGCACGCCTGTGGGAAGTCCGCCAGAGCCGCCTGCCACCCTCCCGGCACGCTTGGCGTGCTGAGGTCTGGAGCCGGCCCTGTTAAAGATGTTAAATTGATCTGATTGGAAAAATTCTGATAAAATGTTCTTTCATTGGAATTAGCTGTATTTGCTTATGTGTTACTTGAAACTGAAACATTTTGAGACAATTTGATTTTGACGATGTTCCAACAGAACCCAGGAAAGACTCATATGGAACCCTGCCTGTCAGGTAGTTTTCCATCAGAAACCTGCCTGCTTCCCTCAATCACCTTGGATCCTCAGCAGCCCATCTGGCGTGCTGACAGGAAGCCGAGAACCTGGAAGCCTTGGGAATCCTGACGCATGGTGCTTCAGCAGCCTGGGCTTCTCGGGTCCCCTGCTCTGTGGCAACCCATCAGATAGCCTGCCCCAGAAAAGGGGCTCCAGTCTCTTCTGTGATGAATTAAAAAAAGTGGGTTTTTGTTTGAATCAGAATGGAAACAAATGTTGAAATATTACAAGTCTCCATGAAACTGAAATTCTTTTCTCCACCCAGCTCTAGTGTTAAACTCTTTCTATGCACATGTTTAAATGTGCTGGTTAAAACATGCTAGCGAACACATCTTTAAATACGACCTATTGGCCTAATCTAGCCGAGGTCTCAGACAGAGGCTCGCAGGCCTGGGAGGCATGCAGGTTGCAGTGAGACGAGAGAATGTTCTCTGCCCCTCAAGAGTGTGCAGGAGACGGTTGCATGCAGCACCCTCTCTGCTTCTTTATTATTGCACATCTGATTTCTTTGTTTAGGCTCAGCTGGTATCTCCTCAGTCCCTGTGCCTTAGCCTCTCCTCTCAGTTAATATTGTTATAGTCTCAACCTTTCCTGTACTGGCATCAAATAACTCTCAAATACACGGAGTGCAGAGACTAAAGCACAGATGAGTTGAGTTCAGATCAACTCTACTTTGGATTTCTGAACTAAGAATTGAGTTTGTTCCCTTATCTGCAGCACTCCACCACAAAGCGCGTGTGCACACAACACACACAGCTACAGCAACTTTACTCTCACACCACTGTTTGCGCATACGTGAGAACACACCCTGCAGACAGATGCCACCCTACTAAGTTGCATGTCTTCAGCAACTTTAGCTTCACCTTACTCCTTTGCTAGCATTAGCTCCGTATGCTATGTGCTTTAATCCCCACCTTTGGACTGGATCCAGAGGACTCATATTTGATGTTGCGCTGTGCTTCACAAAGAGTTCTTTGCACACTGACAGACCACATCATGTGAGGATCTCAAAGCATTTACAAACATCAGTGAACGTAGGCTCACAAAAATAGCTGCAAGGTAGTTAAGTGTCTCTTACTGATAAGGAAATTGAGACACAGAGAAGCTGAGTGACTTGCCCAGTATTAGACAGTGAGTCAGAGGCAAAGCTGTGAATAGAAACCAGTTCTTCTAGGCCTTTGCTCTTCCCTTCCTCAGAGCTGATTTCAGAATGGTCTTTTCTCCCACTCGTATTCCTAACAGCCAGAGATCTAGAAACACATACTTAGATTCTTGTAGCTGAGTCTTGTAAGCAGGTAAGCTTAGATAATGTTTCTAGCCTCCCCATAGGAATCCTGACTAATTCCGCAGACTCTTATAATGCCCTTCATTCATACAGGCGGAAGTGGAACAAGAGCTGGTATAAAATACAGCCATTTTCCTTTTATTGCGTATTACAAAGCACTTCAGTTTGTTCACCAATCACCCTGCTGAACTAGCTGAATAGCCCCAGCCCTCCATATTTCCTACTGTGGGATGCTCAGCCCGTGGCACTAACCATTTATTCTGTCTTCTGGATTGTTCCATTTTCAGTGTCTACTGAGAGGGTGTAAACATTCTGAATGGTAATAAAAGATCATTTTGATGTTGCTCTTTCATGTATTGGTGCCTTTATGGTGCTTTCTATGACTTCTACTGATATTCTGGTGTGTGAGGGCTCAGTCCCAAGTCACCAAGGATACAGACACTCAGCTACTATGCTAGCAGGCATGGTACAGCATAAGAAGCTAGCTAGACAGATGATAGCTATATTAGCTTTGCAGTCCTCTTCTCCCCTGAGGAGGCTGTGGTGTGTATATATGCTCTGTAGCTACGAAACGACGATTCCTTTGTTTTCTCTGTATTGCACATATAAATTTCTAAGAACGCCACCTTTGTGCAGAGGCAGCAACCATTTTGTTCTCAGAGCTGCTGTCCTTATGACAGAAGAGGTACTCACCTATTGCACCCTCCCAAGGAGACTTCCCTTTTTATTCTTGCTTGTCTTCTTTTCCTTAATTTAAAAGAAGTCCTTCAGGCTGGAAATCTGTGGGGTGTGTGTGTGTGTGTGTGTGTGTGTGTGCGCGCTCGCATGCACTCATGGGGAAAAAACTAATGGAGATCTAGGAAGCTGCTCCTGCGCGGGATATGTCAGAACCATTGCGTGCCCGGCTGAGGCAGAAGCAGATGCAGGTTGGAACAGGGGCAGGCTAGCGTGGAAACAGGCACAAATAGGCTGGAGCTGGAGCAAGGGCGGTCTGATGAAACTATTGGCAACGGGAGTGTTCCTGGCCAGGTAGTGATGCTGAGCAGAATGGAGAGGTTGTTTCCCTTAGGAGCCTATGTACCTGAGGTGGGATCACCTGGGTGTGGGTTCTTGCCTGTGGATTGACTAAACCCTTGCTGAATGACGCAGGGCCTGTTACTAGACCTGCAGGTGGTTGCTTCTGATGGCTTATCACTAAGGCTACGTTTTTGTCACGGATATTTTTAGTAAAAGTCATGGACAGGTCATGGGAAATAAACAAAAATTCACGGCAGCCCGTGACCTGTCCCTGATTTTCACTAAAAATATCCCTGACAAAAGGGGTAGGTGGATTCAGCACCCACTGCTGCCAGGACTCCTGGGTCCCCCACCAATGTGGTGTGTGGGAGCTCTGGGGTCCCCCTGGGACTGGGCTGCTGCAGGGTCCTCTCGCCCTGGACAGCTGGTAGCTGTAGAGACCCCCAGCCTCTGGCCATGGCGGCAGCTGTGGGGAGTCCCCGTTACAGCTGGGCAGATGCAAGGGGTCCACTGGCCGCCCTGCTGCAGCTGGGCAGATGCAGGGGATCTGCCGGCTGCCATGGCTGGGCAGCTGCAGGGTGCCCCCGCCAGGTTGGGGGCTGGGAGATGTGAGGACAAGGCTGGCTGGAATCTCCAGCCCCAGGGCAGAAAATGTCACGGAGGTCAATAGAAGTCACGGATTCTGCAACCTCCATGACATAATTGTGCCTTACTCATCACACTCTGGCTCAGGGATGACATGGGTGGCTAAGTAGGAAGTGCTGTCCCTTCTGAATCAGTATTGAGCCACAGTGCAGTGCTGAAGGGGACTGTGTTTTATGTAGCCTTCCAGCTTGCTGGCAAGTCTTAAAAATAAATAAATAAATAAATAAAAAGGTGAACTGACAATAAAAAGTATCGCAATTTTCAGAAAGTCGAAAAGTGAAGAAAAATTCATTTCTGGTTAAATGAACCATTTAATTTGGATTTAGACCTTTTTAAAAAAATATTTTTAAATTTGAAGGAAATTTCTGAATGAAAAGTTCTCGAAACATTTAGACTTTTTGGCATTTGTTTTAAATGATCAGTTCGGTGAAACTGACACGAATTCACAAAATGTTTTGGTCGCTGAATCAGAATTTCATGCCCCCCTAAAAGCTCCAGCTGAAGAATTTTGCCCCACGCTAGCTGTACCTATTGGGTTTCCGGCCGGCTAGCTGTAGGGAGGTGTATGGATAACTCAGTAGCAGGTGCTCTTTTTTCTCTGAGACAGTACTGACCCCAGTTCCTCTGAGTGGTGCTAGGGGACCCTGTGCCCTTTAGATGGATGTATCAGCAGATGGTGAATGAGCTGTAGAAGCAGATAAACTATTGAAAAACCAAGATGCTGTGCTCCCATGTAGACTTCCCTAATGTGATAAGGAAGGAAAAGGATGAAAGAGAAACACAGGAAATATAAGGGGTTGACGCAGAACTAGCTGACTATTATTCAAATGCTGCTTTTTAAGGCTTTCAGGGAAGCATCTATTTTAATGTCTGGTGGATCTGTGCAAGAGGAAGGATGCTTCTGAATGGCAAACATCACTGAATATTCACCTTCATTACTGCCTAGGATTGCCTGGATAGCAAGCCCCTGGATCCTATAGTAACTATAGTGGCCCAGATCCTGAGGAAGTGCTACCCCAAGGGGCCTCTGCCTTTGGCTACAGTACACAGCTCCTATTCCTTCTCTCTTCCTGGGAGTGTCAGCTCCGAACCTCCCCGTGCAGAGCCTGAAGGTAAATTGCTGACTGAAGAGAGAATGTGTGTGTGTGTGGGGCGGGGGGAGACAGGGACTGATGGGGAGAATGGAAGGTGGGGGGCCCGGGTAGAGAGAAATCCAGTCCTGAGCTTTGCATTTAAAACTTGCAAGATGGCTCAGACTGTCATGCTATAGAACTGGGTCTGAATCCCTCACTCCAGGTGTTTCTGTCAAGGCCAGCAGGTGCTGTGTGGAGAATGGAGGAGTGAGATAGTGAAGGGGAGGGGTAGTGAAATAATCCTTATGGCTTTAAAGTGACCAGAAGGAATGGCCTTGGCAAAGGCTGGAACTACTGTTTCTTCATGGCAACTGGGAAGGGAGGGTGTGTGTGTGTGTGTGTGTACATATGTGTACACGCGTCCTTCCTTGCAACTTTTTCAGTAAATTGATGCTGTCAACCAGCAGCCTTTTTTCCTTCTGAAATAATCCGTCTGTGGCTATGCTACGTGAATGGAGGTTGTGAGCACTTGCAGGCCAGCAGGCTGTTTGCCCAGGCAGGTGAGCAGCATACATATAAGAGGCATGCCCAAGAATGAAACACATATGGCCTTGTGCACAGCTGCCTCCTGCTGCCAGCCTTCACACTCCAAACCAGCACCATTATGGTACAGCCCAAACAAAACTCTGACTACTATTTAATCTGTGCAAACATTTTCAGCAAAGATTGTGGAGCTTCTACTCTATACCTCCAGATACCTGCCTCACCTCTTTAGAAGGTATTGATCTTCAGGACTTTCCTTGATTTTCATGGGGCATTTCTGATTTCCTCTGGATGCTCCTGCTTCTTGTAGTCTAGGCATGCAGGACATACCATAGCAAGAATAAAACTCACCACCCTTCTTGCCTACCCCACCTCCAGCAAAGATAAATCAAGCAATACAATCCATACCCAAGAGAATTTTTACCCCCAAAAGGGAGAAGAGCCAGAGATGCCGTAAAGTCCACTAGGGACTTCATTATTGCTATTGACTTTTACATGGAAGGCGCTCAGATACACCAGTAATGGGGGTCAGACTAAAATCCTCAGGTAGATGTATAGATTAACAGCATCCTATAATATCTTTGCAGTGAAGCATAAAGTCATCACATTGCTTTGTAACAGAACATAGTGCCACATCGTGATGGTGAGTGTCAAAGTGTCGAAATGCTGTGATTTCATCCAGGAGAACAAAGGTGGAAGCCCTAGGTCCCATATGCAGCTGTATCTGATGGAACACATGGGATCTGATCTTTATTCTAAGTCTTACATTCAGCTTTGTGGTGGTTATTAGGGACAAGGCATGTGTGCTGCACATGAGAATGGCCTGCCTTTTTGGGGAGGGGTAGGGAGAAGGATGTTATGATGGAGGCCACCCGCTTCACCTCTTTTCTACTTTTGCAGATGACTGTGAAGATGATGGTGAGGAAGAGGTGGAAAAAGACCTAGATAATGAGGATCTGGAGCATAAAGAGGAAGTAGGTATATGAGCCACAGCTTCCTTTAAAACCCTCCATGTTCTGTGAAGGGAAGGTTTTTTTTTTTCTTTCTTCTGATTTGGAGCGCTGATAGGCAGGGCCGCCATTTCAGATTGGGGGCAATTTTAACCGTGATTCCAGAGGCTACTTGGGCACCTGAAAACTCTTTGTTTTTCAAATAGTAACTTAGATAGAGTGCTCCTGTCAGATAGCAATTTCTAATTCCTATATAAAGAAAGAAAGAAAATTAAATAAATATTAGACCTACTTAGCTCTAATACTAACATAGAATCATAGAATATCAGAATTGGAAGGGACCTCAGGAGGTCTAGTCCAACCCCCTGCTCAAAGCAGGACCAATCCCCAGACAGATTTTTGCCCCCGATCCCTAAATGGCCCCCTCAAGGATTGAACTCAAAATCCTGGGTTTAGCAGGCCAATGCTCAAACCATTGAGCTATCCCTCCCCCCCAATTTCTAAAAAAAACATGTGACATTTTGTGACAATTACTTAAGGGACACTGGTTAGGTTGAAAAATGTAATGTGTATTCTTGCTTTGTTACTAATTCTTGAAGACAACAATAGCAGGATATTTTGGCTATGTACCTGGGCGCCAGTCTTTAAAACAGCTTGGCTTCTTTAAGCTACAGCTGGAGCACCCCCTCTTAGCCACTTTCTTTTACCTGTTCCTGCTCATGAAAAAATAATTTAACTAATTATTCAGAACATTGTTTGCTTTCTCTCCTCACTCTCTCTCCCTGCCACACCCTGCTATGAAAGGCACAAATCAAGGATGCATTTGTAACCCTTCTGCCAGGTGGAGCCAGCAGCAACCAGGGCTAGGCTCAATAACTAGAGGTTCCTTTTCAACAATACAGCACAGAACTGGCTCAAGCCCCCACCCAGTAACCTGGGAAAATTACACAATACCCCTGGGTGCCTCTGAGAGGCAACACTTCCCCACTCGCAAACACAGAGTCTGAGTGTAGAAAAGAAACTTTTAATGAAAGGAGGGAAGTCACCCGACATTAATTAGGGAAAATGCCACAAGCAGGATTCATAATCATAATATTGTGAGCAGGACACCCAACCCAGAGTGCTCCCTCACCATACCCCACTCACAGTGGTTGTCCTTGGTCAGTGAGGACCCAGAGTTCAGAGGTGCATCTGTGTGAGTTCACCTGCAACCCAGGGAAGAAGGCACCTTGCTTGCACCACCATTTGAGCACTTTCTCTGGCTGGCCGCCCCTCCAGCCATGGTTCCTCTCTGCTGGTCGGCCCTCCAGCCATGGTTCCTCTCTGCCGGCCGGTCCATGAGCCGCGGTTCCTCGCTGCCTGGCTTGCCGGCCGACTGTCAGTCACCTTCTACTGCTACCCGCCTCTCTGCTTTGACCTCTGTAGGTCAGTCTCTTAATGATTTTCAGCTCTTGGCAGGCTTGGCAGAAACACTTCCCCACCACAAGCGATTTCAGCTCTCATTTGAGCACTTTAACATAACAAAAAGCTCCTTTGAACAGTGGGGAGAAACAGGTTAAACTAGATCAGGGCCCCTTAGGGAAAGTCCACACCTCCTCACTGGGAAACCTGTCCCCACCCCTCTTACTTTCACAGGGGTCTGGCATTTGAGCCCCTGGCTTAGCGAGTTCCTTTCAGCTGAGGGTGACCCCTCAAATGGGACAAGCTCAGCACAGTTCTACTCCCCTTTAGTCGTACAATGAAGATAACATTGATAATAACATTTCACTACCCCGCATTCAATATTAAAAAATTATATAATAGGTTAAGAAAAGAGTGTCTGTACATCTGGGTATAGTGCTTAGATTATCCACAAATACAAAGTTTGTTTTAAGTCATACGATACATATCGTGCATAATCAGCAAAGCTAAATTTAGGTGAATACTTTTAAGAACACAGTTTAGATATTAGCATCCAAGTATTCAGGTACATCACTCATGAAACATTATACAGAGTTGGTTGTGGAAAGTAAATATAGCAATGAGTGAAGATTGTCCCTCAGTAATTGAGCATTTAGGGTAGGTTGTCCATTTAGAAAATACAATCCATCAGGGAAGTATTTCAGTTACTTTCCCGACAGCACTTCTCATCGGCACTCCAGCTCATCTCTCCTGGTATTGCCGATGTCCGGTGATGTGTTCTATGTAGATGTCCCTCGACCACCTGATGGCTTGATTTGTAACCCAACACCAGCCAAAGCTGATCACTTGGAGCAACACAACTCCTGTCTGTTAGATACCTACGCAGAGTAGTGTATTCATGTATATTCAGTTTGCTCCTGAAGTCTCTCCCCCTCCCAAACTAGCTGTCAGAGGAGAGTTCATTCAGACCCTGCTTACACATGCAGATGTTTCTGCTGTGAAAATGTATCTTTGTACAAACACATTCTAGCATGAATGAGTTTTCGCCCTCTCAAACATCTTTGCAAACAAAACCTTGTTCCTACAAATGTTTGTGGTAATCAAATTCAAAAGGGCACAAATGCCATGTGATCTGATGCAATTTAGACGTGAGTTGAGTGTACTTTTCACAGTTTGCCTGCTCTGCCTACCTGAACATTAATATGTCACCTAAATGACAAAAAGAAAAGAAAACAAATGGGCTCAGTGTGCTAACCTGCCCTTTAGTGACTATTTATTTTCATCTGAAAACTGGCCAAACTGTTCATTAGAAATAATGTTCTTTGCCAATTTAGCCCTTTTTTGTTTAGTATTCATTCCCAAACACATCCTAAAATCTGTAATTATGTTCATTATTCATAAGGATTCACCGACTAGTTGTGAACAGTTTTTAATTTATTGGGTATTTGCCAACACTTTGCTTTGAATATGAGTTTTATTTATTGGTCTCGTATGATTGGTCTCATAAATCTCATGCTACCCCGCCTTCTGGCTGAACTTTTACACAGATCGATGATGGAGAATGAATAGTGAACTTTCAGTCCAAATTTTTGTGCAAAGAATCATTTGTGCTCAATTTCCTGATACTTTTGTGATTCAAAACCTTTTTCACAGCTACCTGGCGGGTGTCCAAATATTCGTGAATAATGGCTAATACTAATCATAGTGAACTTAGCACACCACTTTTATTGGTGAAAATATTTGTGAATCCTCTCTTTACCTATTTGATCAGCTCTACCAAAACCGGAGTCCCCATACCAGTCGATCATCCAGTCCTGTCACGGAGCCCATCCCCTCCCCCCAAATCATTAAAACCCACCCCTACAGATCCCACATAATTCTCCAAACTGTCAATCCCTCCAAACCAATCTTCAAGAGCCCAGCAAACCTCCATCACTCACTGCTGACTCTCATGTCAACCAGTCCCAACCACTGCCTCAAATCAACACTAGTAACACTTTGTAGAAACAGCCCAGCCTTTCAGTACTGCTGTGGCTCAGGGTCTGAACTGCTGTTGACACCCTGGTGTTCATGGGAGCTTGTTGATAAATAGAATCATTTCTGAAGTTATTATCAAGAGCAAATTGCTTCTTTGCTGTGGTTTGGTGGTGAATGCTTGCTAATTGCATGCTGAATTATTTGAATAATGCTGTCATGTCACAGCCATTCATCAATGCCATTTAGCCACCCAACCCCCCCTTCCCATTCTCTTATGCGATGACTAAACACTCGACACTGCATGTCTTTGACTCTTGTATCTGATATGGATGGAATGCGTGTCAATGCACAGTTGCCTTTGGATGTGAAAGTTTCAGGCATGCTCCTTGTCCTTGCTTTATAGATAACTGCAAACACAAAAGTTTTTTTAAAAAATGAACAGATGATGGATTGGTCAAGAGATTAAAAGCTATTTATCAACAGTGTAGAAAGATATAAATAAAGTAACAGATGAGAAATCGGTGCTTGAGGGTTCAGTGATGTGTGTAGTAGAGGGATGGGGATTTGGGTTTCGAAGGCAGAGAGAGGGGGCCCTGATGAGCAGCAGTGGGGACCAAGGCAATCTTGGTGTGAAGAGGCAGGACACTAGAAGATGCTAATTTTGCTGGTAATCAACAACACTCATTTTTCCTGTGATGTACTGTGGGATTTTCTTGTTAAATCTAAAATGTTTGATTGTGGGTCTCTGAATCAAAGGTATTTTCTCACTCCTTCATTCAACACCTGAGGCAGTATATCTCCCGGTTACCTCAGCACATCCTGGATACTCAGGAGACTGGCTAGTGGCTTTGGGTGCCACAATTTTTGGGTGGCCAAGTTGAGACACCTTTAAATGAGCATGATTTTCAGAGGGTGGGTCTCAGCACTTTCTGAAAATCAGGCCCCTATAAGGTTTCTCAGCTTGGGCACTTGAATAGTGAGGCACCCAAGCCCACTACTCACTTTTGAAAATCTTGTCCTGGACTTCTGAGTTACTTGCCAATGGATCGTTCTATGGCTGTGGGCAGGTGACCTAACCTTTTGTGCCTCAGTTTGCCCTTCCATAAAAATGAATGTAATTGCTCTCTTCTAGTTGTCAGGGGTGGCTGGTTTACTTTACGTGTGTCAGGTGCTTAGAGATTCCTAGATGAAAGGCAGGATGTAATGTATCATTTTATAACTATCAACTCAGGCACAGTCCCAAATGGGTCGATAGCACCTTTAATTTATTTCTTTTCCTACTTTGACTTTTGAAGGATGATGATTTGGAGACAGATGTGAACAAACTGAGCTCAAAGCCAGGTCTTGACAGGCCAGAGGAGGAGCTTGAGCAGTATGAGGCAATGTGTCCTGAACTTTCCCTTACTTTCCAGGTAGGATAAGCATTGTGGCTTCCTTTATCTGTGAACGCATGTAGGGATGTGCAGTACTGGAGGTGCTGACTGAGAGAAGGTGGGTAGAAAGACATACTGCAAAGGGGAGCACTGGTATCAGAGGATCCAAAATGTAGACGCATCTGGAGCTCATTGGATTGACTGCAGCCCCAGCTGGTAGTGGGTGAAAGGTGTTAACATCTGAGAGCTGTTTGGTGGCATTTAACGAAAAGGCTGGGTCTCAGTTGACTAGGGCCAAGTGGCTAAATAATTAAATATCCACTTGAGAAAAAATCCACATCCACTAATGGACATTAAGTTGTATCCTTGTTGGCAGTTTCAACGGAGATG
Source organism: Mauremys mutica (assembly GCF_020497125.1). Taxonomy (NCBI): domain Eukaryota; kingdom Metazoa; phylum Chordata; order Testudines; family Geoemydidae; genus Mauremys; species Mauremys mutica. The sequence goes on from NC_059082.1 coordinate 13,330,101, forward strand.
CCAAGAACCAAATGGAACATGGAGATTAAACTGGTTTATCTACCCTAGCGCTGGTTAGTCAAGATCAGGGTTGAAGCACAGTGATGGGGAAGCTTACATTGCCACTGCTTAAAATGCAGACAGTTCTGGGGTAGATCAACCCAGCTGTTTTACAGTTTGGGACAGGAAGTGAAGAAGAATATTGTACTCAGTACTAGAGGCAGAGGAATTTAGGGAGGCAGAATATAATTTTTAAAATTTAAACAAGACACCAAGGTTCATGCGTCTCCTAGCATACAGAATGCGGTGGTATTTGTAATGACTGCAAGTGGCCAGGAACTTGGATTAACATTGCAGTCCTGTACTTAGGAATGGCAGAACTTTGCCTGGCAGACTCGCCCCATTGCATCATGCTGGCAGACTCGCCCCATTGCATCAGTTCAAAGAGAAGCGCATCACTTTGTCTCATGCAATTTCCTGTAATGCTCCAGGTTTTGCTTGGAGGTTACCCAGCCAGCAGCTGATCCAGCCTGACCTTGTTTAGCTTCTGGGAACTGATGAGAGATCAGCTTGCGGGAATAGGAATGCTGGCAGGTGGGTTGTGGGTTTCTATCTCTTTGGGTCACTGAGGAGAGTAGATTTTTAAGAGGCCTGTAAATTAAATGTTTTCCCTTTTCTTTCTTCTATTTCCTTCTGGAAGGAGACACCATCTGTCTTTATTTCTTTTCTTTCTTTTATTCTTTAAATCTAAAGGAGCTGGAAACAGGGTCTGAAGATGAGAAGGGCTCTGAGGATATGCCTGGGAGCCTGCCAGGCACTCACCCCCCAGTCATTCCAAATGCTGCTTTCATGAAGCAGCAGCGTTGCAGACACAGGGACCAAAGTGCCATGGGGCCAGAACCAGAGGAAACGGCGTTCAAGACTCCAGTGCAGAGCTGGGCAAAGAAGGATAAATGCACTGGGGCTGCAGCCCTTGAAAAGCAAGTGATGGGAGAATCAGTCCAAGATGCAGATGCTCTTGGTGAAAGAGAAGATCTATGCAGGAGCCATGCACCCACTCTGCATCCTCCCCTAAAAGAAGCCTCGTGGGACACAAGAACATTTCACACTCACTGTGCGAGCTGCTTCGGTCCCAGCCCTGTGGGTGGAGTGGGAGCCTCCAACACAGTGACAAAGCTTCTGGAGAGACACCAAGGGGATATCCCATTCCACAGCCCCCACTTCTACATGGCCAGGGCTGGAAGCACCAAGTCCATTCCGGACTATAGGGTCTTGGCGTTCCCTGATTTTTGGGGCCACCGGCCCCCTCCTTATTACCAGTCCCTGCTGGAGCGGAAATATGGAGTTCAAAGGTGATTCTGCTTTATTGTCATCCCAGAGGTAACTGTCCGCAACTGGGCGAATAGGGACTCATTTCTTGTAGTACTGGGGACTCTCATGTCTTACTGCCTGGCTTTTGATGGGTGTTGATCATCACTTCTTGTCAAGTTTCATAGGTCTCTGCAGTCCTCACAGAGACCTACACAATGAATTATTACAAGAAGGGAAACTCAGCTATAGGCTTATACTATTCAGATTTTTCTCTTGAGGTTGAAGACACTGGCATCTAAGATTTTCTTGGCACAGATGGGGAATTAGGAGGCCTAATTCCTGCCTCTGCCAGTGACCAAATCATGTCACCTCTCCACTTTCCTTATCTGGAAGGTAAAAGTGAATAAATACTTCTCTGCCTCCCCTGCTAAAGCAATTAAATAATCGTGAAGTGTGTTGGGATCCTCCCATGGAAGGCATTGTGCACCTGGCCATTAACATTAATGCTCTTACCTCATTTACATTGTAAGAAAGTAGTGTAACTTTAGCGCCCTCGTGGCCAAGATGGAGTCTGCTCTGCAGGCAGCTCTGGCCAAGAGAAGGCACACGCAGGAATGCAGCAGGAGAAATTCCTTCCACCCCAGGGGCACCTGTTCCAACCCCCCCAGAGTGAACACACACACCCACAGGAAAAGTACAATGGATATAACAAAGGGAGATATTTATTTACAGAGGGATGAGAGGAGAAAAACAACAAGGGGAAATATAGGGGGAGCAGTAGAACAGGGTTGCAGCCAAACCAAGATCCCACAGGCCCGTGGTAGCACAGTCTGGAAGGGCAGACACTGAGCCAGCTCCTCCTGGCTTCTGTCCTTGGGGGTCCCCAATCCGCCGCCCTGTTCTTCCCAGGCTTCAGGCAGGTTCTTTGCTGCTTCACTTTGTGAGAGCCTGCGGGCTGCAGCCCTTCTCTCCCCCAGAGCGCCAGAGCCACACCCCCGAGTTTCCCTCCTTTTTTTACTGCTCCCTCTCCCCCCTAGGAAAAAGATTTAAAGGGGCCATGCTTTTTAAACCCCAAAGGGTTACAGTAGATAAGGAAGTGTTTATTACTTCTCATAACACAAGAACTAGGGGTCACCAAATAAAATTAATAGGCAGCAGGTTTCAAACAAATAAAAGGAAATATTTCTTCACACCTGTGGAACTCTTTGCCAGAGGATGTTGTGAAGGCCAAGACCATAACAGGGTTCAAAAAGAACTAGATAAATTCATGGAGGATAGGTCCGCCAATGGCTATTAGCCAGGATGGGTAAGGAATGGTGTCCCTAGCCTCTGTTTGCCAGAAACTGGGAATGAACGATAGGGGATGGATCACTTGATGATTACCTGTTCTGTTCATTCACTCTGGGGCACTTGGCACTGCTCACTGTCAGAAGACAGGATATTGAGTTAGATGGACCTTTGGTCTGACCCAATAGGGCCATTCTTATGTTCTTGTGTTCAACTGAGGAGGATCCATTGTGTGTTGGAGTGTGGGGGGAACTGTGTTGGGAGAGGGGATTCGTCTCAGGACTACCCTCCCCTGTCCTGCCCCATGCGTGTCCCTCTGCAATTCCTTTAGAGGGCATTTGTTCTTAGTAGCACAAGCAATGCTTACCAAACCGCAAACAGGCTGGGTGATTCTGTTGTCTCTTGAACTAAGCTCTAGGACTGAATGATACTAATAACATGGCATTTACCAAGGCCATAAGTTTCTGAGCTATTTTAAACCTCTGTGCTCTATAGAGATGGGAACTCTTCCTGTTGCAGCTAAATGCCTGGAATCTTATTCACAGAGGCCGTCATTCTCTCACCTCTTCCCTACACTAATGTTCTAAAAGCCCCACATTTATGACCATAATAACATATGTAACTATACAGCGAAGACAGGGATAATCATGTCATGCTTCAGTGTTTAAGTTGATTGCTGCAAAGGTCAGGAAGGAAATCTCGAGAACACATATGGCATCGTACAACTGGTCATTACTCGGGGGGTTGGATGGGCTCATTCACCACTGTTGGAGCCAGGAGTCTGTAATAGATAGACCAATAGTCTGATCCCTTGTGACAAATTCTCCATTGCTAGGTGTACATGACTCATTCACTGAGACTGAATGAGAAGAAATGGAGATAAATCCTACAGAATGTGAATGACAAGTCATTTAACTCTGAAGGTGTCTTCCAGTCATGAGAGTCATGCAAAAGCCAAACTGGTGAACAGCAAAAAGTGCTAAGGGATATTTTTGTTTAGTTAGAACAGGTGTATAATTCTTTCCAACCCCCTGGAAAGAATATCATAAGCCTCAGTTCACTTCCTCAGCAAGGATCCTCCAAGACAGAGGTATGTGTCTGCCTATGGCTGCAGACAGACTCACAATTTGTTTTTCTTTTCCAGGGCCAAAATATTTGAGGATGTTCGTCGTCTAATCGAGCCAGATGATGTGATAGACAGAGTTGTCTTTGACTTAGATGGGCGCAGGTAAGTCTTCCTTGTAGTGTACGTGACTGAGGGCACTACTGTTACTATCAGTAATAGATTAGGTGACTAGGCCAGCAGATGGTGCATTTGATTCAACTTAGACAAATGTACAAAACATTAGACTGGTAGATAGGATCCAGTGTAAGGAACAAGGTTTTGTGACAAGGTGCGCCACTCACTGCCAGGATGGCGCCTCCTCATGGCCATTCTGGGGATTAGCGTTGTGAGGTCGATGTCCCTTCTTGCAGTTGCATGCTGTCTCTCTGCCTCTCTCACTGGGTCTGCAGCAGCTCTTCTCTTGCTCAGTGAGCTGCTGCTGCCTCTTCATGACTCAGCCCTCCGGCCAGGTTACAATACGCATTTTCCCCTTCCAGAGTACCAAAGTCTTCCTTCAGCCTCCTAGGCATCCTGGCCTTCCCATTCACTCCCTCAGTGGCTGGCAGGGAAACCTGGGCCTGCCCTCTACTCTGGGTTCTGGCTCGGGCCCTCTAGCCAGCAGTCAAGGTCTGCTCCCTCTTGGACCTTGCTGCCTTTCCCTGAGCCCTTTCCTTACCATCTGGCACTCCACCTCCCCTGAGGTTTGTCACCATTCCCTCCTCCCAGGGAGCAAATACAGGCTACGTTTTTCTTCAGCCTTCAAACACTCCTCCCAGGGAATGACAGTAACCTTTTTCTCAGCAGCCGCCTCAGCTTCCAATTTCCTGTGTTTATAAATCCCAGCCCAGCTTGTTCCCCTTCGGCTTGGCTCCCTCCCTCACTCAGGGGATTAGTTAGCCACCTGATTCCCCTCAGCTGTTACTTGTTGGGTTAATTAGCCCCCTCTTCTATCCACATTAACTTTTTGGGGCAAGTGTGAGGTAAACACTCCTTCCCAATGTCTCTCAGCACATGGCTGAGGGAAAGGATCTGCAAGCTATTGTGGAAGGGTCTCTGAAACTACCAGCCCAGTGCACAGCAGCAGTAGGAAAAGAAAACCAGATACTGGGTAGTTTTAGCAGAGCAATGGAACCTGAAACTAAAAGGGGTGGTTCCATGGTGTTGTGCAGTAAGGCAGCTGTGAGACCCATCTTGGGTACTCTGACCCAGGCTGGGCATCATTTCCTGGCAAATCATTATTGTCCTTGAGAAGAGACAGCGCAGAGCAATGGAGAGGATCTCAAATCTGAAGCAAGTACATTCTGAGGAAAGGGTTAATGGGTCTGAGACTGTCCTCTTAGGAACACAGGAGAGTTTGAAGTGACCTGGCGGGGGTTTGAAGAAGAAGGAGAGAGAATTTTAAAATTGCTCAAGATGAATTTAAAGGCTCCAAAATATAGGGGGGCAAAAGGTAAAAATGGGAGGAGTAAACAGAGAACTTGGCCAGAGCCACTTCACACAAAGGATAATAAACCTGTGGAATAAGTTAATGGGGAAGGTGATTGGAACAAAGAACCTAACTGAGATTGAGGAGTGTATGGATCTGTTCCTGGAGACAGGAAAATCGAGAGGGGGTAGAAAGTGGGATTTAGAATTACCCCATAAAGGCTGCTGCTTTGAGCTGAATGGCTGGGCCATAGCTGCTCTTAAATGTCTTCTGTTTGTAAGTCTAAATAAATTATATTGGAGCGGTTACTGTTCCTTAAGGTAATTTTTGGTAGTAGACACATTTCTGTGTTTTGCTCCAGCCCCTCAAGCACAGATGCTCCAGACTGCCTGAGATTCTACTCCAAGTTTGAATCAGGAAACCTCCGCAAAGCCATCCAAGTGCGCAAGTAAGTAGCTTAGGTCCCAGCAGTGGCTGTGTCCTATCCGGCCACACTTGTAATATCTACTGTGTGAAAAGGTGAAGCACCATGGACTTTAAAACAGTCAGCAAGAGGAGCAGAGCTTATGAATCACAGGTATTAGGTGGTGTGAAGTTAAAGGAAGTGAGAAACCAAGGTGTGAAAAGACATGACACTGTGCTAGGGTAGGACACGAATGTGATGGCATGCTCGGCTAGTATTGGCTTTGATAGCATCCTGTGGCTCCACCTGCCATTGGTGGTCTCAGTGGCACCCCCTCCCATTGTCGCCAGTGGCTGACAGCCGTAGTGTTTGTATGAGGCAGCTGCAGCCGTGGGTTCGTTATAGCCCACCCTGTCAATCTGCCTGGCCCATGGTGACACCATCTCACGCCTTGCTCTCCAGATTTGAGTATGATTTGATTATGAACACCGATGTGAACACCGTCCAGCACCACCAGTGGTTTTACTTTGAGGTCAGCGCCATGAAGCCAGCCATTCCCTACCGCTTTAACATCATCAACTGCGAGAAGGTCAACAGCCAGTTTAATTACGGTATGAGCCTTCGGGTGGGCTGGGGTTCCCGCCCATGCACAGGGCTACACTATTGATTCCATGGGGGCTTCAACCTTCTTGTGTCTGTTAGAGATCCATAGATCATGGCTTGTTTACTTAGTCATAAGGTGCCTTCTGAACCGTGGAGCAGGGGGGTGAACCTGGGGCCTTTCAGAGTATAATACCTTCTTACTCCTCTTCCTTTCTCTCCTTCCCATCCGCATAATTAATATGGGTTCCATTCCCACCCTCCACTCCTACTACCAATTTCCTAGCAGCTAAGGTCTCCTGTCATCTCATCCTCTACTGCTAGGTCCACCTTCTGAATTAGTAGAGCTAGGTGGGGTCCCTCTTTGGTGCACAGCAGCTGCTTTGAAATCAGCCAGAAGGGGTCACTACAAGGCCTCAAAAGGAGTTCTCTCTCTGTCTCCTCAAGGGCACATAGGGATGGGAGGAGGGATTTGGAATTGAAGAGCAGGAGTTTGGAGACTGGGATATTTAAAAATGGGACTGTGGGGGAAAGGAGGAGGATCTATTTGGACTGAATGAGCGGTGCAGAAGTGGAGAAATCTCATAAGGTTTGAATAAATTTGGCTAATCTTCAAATAAGCATCCACAGTTTAGGAGGCTTATTGAGAAATTAAAATCCACATCCAGACCTTCTGAGGTTTCTGCCAACATTAATAATAAAAGATTCTGTCTCTATTTTTGAGCTCCAGTTGCAATCTGTGGTTCAGGAGGAAGGATGTGATGCCATAAAACAGGCAGGCAAATCAGAGCTTTCAATGCCCATTTTAGAAGAGAAATTGTTTTTTTTACATACAGACTGTGTGTCAAATCCTCAGTTGGCATAGTTTGGCATTAGCACCAACCATTGCTTTCCATGAAGCTATGTTAATTTACACCAGCTGAGGATCTGGCCCAGAATCTTTAATAAGTGCACAATGTCAAACACTACTTCCCTCTACAGCCTTGTGGTTACATCTGCACAAATCAACAAGGGATCTACCTCAGGAGCAGTGTACCCACAACAAATAGCAAAGAGACTTAGGGCAGGTCTACGCTACAGCATTACTTCAGTATATCTACGTTGCTCAGAGGTGTGAAAAATGCACACCCCTGAGGGACATAGTTTTACCGACCTATAATGACCAGAGCTTCTCCCGCTGACATAGCTACTGCCTTTTGCGGAGGTGGATTAACTGTGCCGACAGGAGAGCTTTCCTGTTGGCATAGAGCGTCTTCATTAATGTGCTACAGCAGCGCAGATGCAGCCTTTTAGGTGTAGACCTGCCCTGAGAATGGCTTGCTGTTACAGTTGCAAGAATGCCTGGTGAGTGGTGCAGTTCATTATAAATCATTTGCCCTAAGGACCAGAGTTCAAGTACTGAAATAGCTCACAAATGAAAATGAATTTGTATTGTCGTGCTATTCCACTTTCCTGAATCACCAAACAGTTTGGCATGACTAGGTAATTCTCTCAATGGCCTGAAAGTGAAGTACACTGAGGAGGAGTGGCAAAGGGGATGTCAGACGTTGATATGGTACCTCTTGAAACCTATAGAGTAGCTCTCAGTGATATACCCTATGGGGTAGTGTCAATAGGGTAGACTCAGGCCCTTACTGGTGGAAGGTTCTTCGGCATTTGCTTCTCTGATCGTAGCCAGCACTTATTAGCCCCTCACTTTTGTGAGCTTTCAGTGTACAGGAATCCAATTTTAAAATGTGCAATTAAAATATATTTGGAAGAAAAATGTGAAAATAATATCCATTGTTAGGAGGCAAGCCCCCGGGCCAGCTATTGTGTGGTCTGTGTGTGACTGCATGTTGGGGAAATTCTTGTCCGTTGCTTTTGATGCATTGAAAATGCATTGAAACTCTAGCTATCTGGATGGAGTGAGGCCCATAGCACTGTTAGCAGCATGTATGACATATACTTCCATATATGAGAAAATGCTACTGTTCACCTCACTGAGCTGGAAGTTTCAAGTCCTGCTCCTGTGCAAAAGTGGTATGGGTGACAATGTGCTATAACATGGGTTGGCTGTGTTCTGTGGCTGTCCTTCTGATCTCCCTGTCAGGTAGATGGTGCTGTGTAATTTCATATTGGTGAAAGAACGTCTCAAGGAGCAGTTGTAGTCAGCAGCAGAGCTGGTTAGAAAATGGATTTCATTCCCCATAGAAAATGTTGAATTTTTGTCAAAAAACTGAACAGTGTGGTCAAAAACTAGACTTTTCCATTGAGGAAACGGAAACAAAATACTTTGGTTTGTCTAAGTGAATGGTAAAGTTTTGTTTGGAGATAGTTTAATATTAAACTATGTCCTGCTGTGATGCTGTGGTGCCTCATAGGAGTTGTAGTTCTGGTACCTCATGTCCTCATTGTCTTTGAAAGGCCAGTCTCCTGGATAGGTATATATCTCCCATGATTCACTATGGTGTCCCCTCTGTTAGCTGGTCCATGCAGAAGCACTGCATGGATACATATAGGTGCTGGAACTAGGGGTGCTGAGGGTGCTGCAGCACCCCCTGGCTTGAAGTGGATTCCATTATATGCAGGGTTTACAGTTTGGTTCAATGGCTCTCAGCACCCCCACTGTAAAAATTGTTCCAGCTCCCACGTGGATACATGAAGGAAAAATTGAAAGGTTAAGCCGTGATGTGATTGAGTTTGTATTTGAAGTTCTTTCAGTGTTACCTTCCTGTCAAGGTATGGGACAATCCTGGGTCTGCTTAGAGATGTACTCCACAGCTGTTTAAGTGCTGATGAGTTACACCAAAGAAATCCAAAGGGAGGGGCAAAATGCTGTGATTTTATAACCCTTTTTTTGGTGTGACGCAAGTAATCCCCCTGCATTAATGACACCAAGGAGTATCCTATATATCTTAGATATTAACACACATCGGAATCATGGACTAGATGTAACGAGCAGCCTAAAGAAAGGCAGTAGATTGGACTGGATGAAGGAGACAAAGGCAGCACAAAGAGAGGAAGGGAAAGAAATAGATGGGCAAGGCGCTATGGAGATTGTCAAAGATGAGGACAAGAAGCTTCCCCTAAGTGTAAAACGGGGGACCCATGTAGAGCAAATGTCTCAGTGAATAAAAATCTTCCTGCAAAGGAGCTGGACTCATGCAACTGTGGATAATGTTTGCATAGTTTCTCTTCAGGGCATAAGGTGATAACATGGTGCAGGTCAGGAAGAAGTTGCCCCCAGGTATCAGACAGCCCAACGAGGGATATTATTGTTATAAGCATTTTTAGGGCACCCAGCTCTGTATGTTCTTATGGGAGGTTTAATACCTTCTTATGAAGCATCCAATAGTAGCTGAGGTTAGCAAAAAGTATTACGCTAGATGCAGCATCCATTGGTTGCTTCCATTATGGCAGAAGGTTGGTTTCCAGACTACTAGACTGACTATTGATGTATTCCAGTGGGACAGGGGACAGGATAGTTGTCTAACCAGACCATTGGTCTGTCCAGTGTACTGATTCTTATGTTCTTCTTTTCCTCCTCTTTCCCTTCCTCAGTCCCTGCATAAGCAGAGTTGCTTGGAATCTCTCACCTTGGAAAAGCCAGTAGGGCTGGTCCATTTACTACTCATTTCCCTGTACCTGGCTTCCCCTCTCCATAATTTTCTATGGAGAGTTGGCTGCTTTGAAATCAAGTATGGGATGGGGGAAAAGTGTATCTGCTTTTGGTAAAAGAGCTGCAAAGAGCATGCATATTCATGCAAAGGAAGTCATATCACCTGAAACTGCCTTTGTTTTATGTAGGCATGCAGCCGGTAATGTATTCAGTGAAGGAAGCTCTCCAAGGCAGGCCTCACTGGATTCGGGTGGGCTCTGATATCTGTTACTACAAGTAAGTGTTTCATTGGTGCATTCCTTTTGGCTTCCCTTCCCCTCCTGCTAACCGTATTCATGTCATTAACCTTCAGCTGCCAGTGCCCTATTTCTCACACACAATAAATTTATGCCAGCCTGCTGCGTTCTGCACTTCCGACAGCAGGGATTGGATGTGAGCGAGACCCTGTTAGTTGGTATGCAGGGGAGAGAGAGGATACATTCAGAATTCTCTCTTCTGGAGTAAAGTGGTAGTGGAGAAGGGAGGAAGGGGGAACCCCATGGTGACAACATGAAGCCCTCTTCATGTGTACACAGAAGCACAAAGGAGTGGTACCCAAATAGTTTTAAGCCCCTACTCCAGTGATTGGCAGAGAGGTGGACTGGGCAGCCTACCTGTTTTTCTTTTCCATCCCCAGCTTGTATCATTGGTTTGCCAAATTGAATGCAGCACACACAGGGTTAACAGAGTTTTAGTCACCCATTCTCCTTGCCAAAGGGTGAGTTGTGATTTCAGATAGATTAATCTGGGTGTTTCAGAGTGGTAGTCAGCACAGAGGACAGAGCACCCTGCTCTACTTCTCCCGTCACTGCCACATTTTCTCCAGAAATTAATGTACTATATGGGTGAAACTCAGTCCCGTCTTGAGCAAGTACAGACCCTTTTTAAATCTGCATGAGTTGTACCCGCTAACCTTGGCCCCAGTGACCACCTGGTGCTGTGTTGGCATGAGAGGGAAATTAGTTTTCCCAGAGTAGGATGGCATATGAAAATGATCCCACAGGCACACAGTGAAGGCTTGAGCAGGGAGTGGCTTCGCTCACTTCACCTATGAATTTGGAGTTCTACCTGAGGGTGGCAGACATGTCTGCACCCTGAGCCATGCTCACTGGGTCTGTGGCATTGCCTTCACACTCTGCATCATCAGTAGGAAAAACAGGGCCAACGATCAGAGAAAGCAGGCGCTAGATTACAACAGGTCAACCAAGGACCTACCTGCCTTGAAGACAGGTACTCCTGTGAGGATCCAGCCTTTAGAGAGTCTCCAGAAGGAGTAGACTAAAGGTGTAGTGAGGGTTGCACTGGCACCCAGCTCATATGAGGTGATTATGCAAGAAAGAAGTGATCTGAAGGGCCAGAAGACGCTTAACAAACGAGCAGACACAAAATCTATATAGAACCTACAGAGAGAGAGTCACAGAAAAGAGAGACAGAGAACCATCCAGAGGTCAACCCCACATGAAGGAAGGAGACTCCACAGAGAGATGGTTTTCTAGATAGGGAGACAGGGATAAGTCACTCCCATTGTGGTCATCCGTTAAGGAGACCAAGACTATGTCCAACTCTGCTTTAGGCTAGCAACCTAGAGTTGTCATCCCTCCAGGATTGTCCCGAGGTCTCCAGGAATTAAAGATTAAACTTTAATTAAAGATCATATCATGTGATGAAACCCCCAGGAGTACGTCCAACTGAAATTGGCAACCCTATTGCAACCTCTGGACAAAGGGACATGGGGTGGTGGTCTGGGCATCAATTATTGCTTTTTAATGTTTATATTAAAATGTTTGTAAAATAGGGAAGATGTGTCATGATCAGTAGAACTGGAGGAAGAGAGCCCATGTTCCCTGGAGGGACTGTTATTGATGGGAAACCAGGAATGCAGGGAGTTCGGCTGGAAGGAATTCAGCCACATGGACAGAGCAGTGCACGGGGTTTAATGAAGTTTCACTTGTTCAAATGAACCTGTGTTCCATTTCACTCTCTGCTAGTGGACCACATGCATCACAGTAAAGGGCAATCTCATCCACACATGGCCATGTGGTTTAGGGGCTTGTAGAACCCCAGGTAGAATTAATGCATTTCTCCTTGCAAAATAAACTGGGTTTTGTTTTGCTTTTGCTGTTGTTTGTACATTTGGCCTAGAGGGTTAAACATCATTGTTCTCACTCGCATGCCTGACATCACAATCAATCCTCAAGCCGGGTGCATTTACTGTGATGTTATCGCTTTGCAGGAGAAACACAGAGCCCCAAACTTTTGTCATGACAGGAGTAAAAAAACCTTCTAGTTCTCTGTGAAAACAAACCCAAACTCCCTAAATAAAGCTTGCTTGGGGGTCAAGGGTCATGGTTCTCTTGCCTCTAATGGGTGTCTTGTCAGTAACAACTCAAATAACCATTTACCTTGCCCAAATAATGTCCCCACACTCATCTTTGTCCAGCTAACCTCCACTCCTCCTGAGACTGTCCCCTCAGAAGCTTATGTGCTACTGATGGACAGCTGGCCCCCACATACCTTCATTTTTATTAGTAATCATGTTTTCTATGGTAGTGACTAAGGGCCAACCAAGAGTGGGGACCCCATTGTGTTAGATGCTGCACTAATCCTGTAGCCTTTGGCTTCTGTGCATGGGCTCATGGGTGCAGGCAGAATAGGCACCAGCAGATGCAGGACATGCAATGCTTATGTGCTGATTCTGATAGTAATGGCTCCTAATGTCATGAACAAGGCAGTTATTGTGTGGTGATTCAATAACAGCTGACTGGTAAAGTTAAGCCATGAATGTACAATTAAATTCTTAATCATATCCTGGACCGGGATACGGTGGAGACATTAGCATAGGATTGTTTTGTTTTGGAGTATGCAGTGTCTTTCAATTGTACATTCAGTTATAAGTCAATATATTTTTATATTGCCATCTATCAATCTGTTGTTCTTTCTAGGTAACACACACCTCTTGTTCTTTCACCAATGACAGAGCAACTCCCCAATTATTGGAGCTTGTAGCATACCAGTCTGTAGGCAGAAAATAGTTACATCTTGGAGCAATCAGGGTCTGTGGTTCCCCAAGCCGGTTGAAGATGGGAGCACTGTGAAGACAGCATGCTCAGTGTGTTTTGGTGGAAGAACTCTGTATCCTCCCCCAGCGCTTTGCTTGTGCTGGTGATGGGTTCTGGAGGAAGCCTCAACCAACTCTCTTTGCCTGGAGGAAGGTTAGCTGTGACCCCAGACCTTGAATGCATAAGTAAGGGGAAACTCGGTGTGGTTAACATGCCCACTCACCCACAAATTCCCATCATTTCTCATCTTCCACAGCTCAGATCTAAAGCAGCCTCTGAGCTGAAGGACAGCGGGAGGAGAGGTGCATACATGGGTTGTCTGTGTAATACATGCCGTCCGATCTCTCCTGACATTCATCTTCACTGGTGAGGGGAGATGGGAGAGCTCACTCATGAAGATGGATGTCATAGCACTGCTCTGCCATTATATACCTTTCCCATACATCTCTTGAGAGAGATTTTATGTTATGGAGAATATTAGCAACTCAGCTGTCAAAAGGAATCTCCGTGACACGGCTGCTCTGTTTTATTGCTTCCCTGGGTGAAGTGCCAGGATATACCCATGATAAATAGTCACAGTTATTATAAGATTGTCTAATTCACTTGTCGTCTTGGCAGCTGTTTATGTTAACACACAAAATAATATTCCTTTCCAGCAAATTATTTAAGGAAAATGTCAGCATATTGAATTGGTGAGAATGCACTTGGGCATTCAGTTCCAGAGTTTGTTTTCAGCTCATTGTTTAAACCGCAACTTTTCTGGGCCTCGGGTGCCTCAGAGGGTTGGTAATGGGGTATGAAGCAGTTTGTCTCTAGCCCACCAGTTGGAATCCTACCTGGGTCACTAATCACTTATTCATTCCCATCTGCTAGGTGTTTTGGGGGCCTTTGTGATGTCAGAGAGAGGGTTTCACCTCTCTTTCCAGGGACCCTGTGTTCGCACTATAAAAATTACCATCACAGTCAGTGCTACCTGGTCTTGTTAGTTTCCAGGAGAGAAGTCAATGCTTAAATATGGTATGGAATGGCATCTCCCCTTTCAGTCCTAAGGGTGGTCTTGGCTAGCCAAAGTTAAGACATTGATGCGGTGGAAGGTGGGCATGGGCCCTACTAGCCATTTGACCACAAGAATAGTTTCTTTCAGTCACTAGGGGGCACTGCTGCTTTCAACAGATTCTAAGTAGAGACTCAAAAATTAGAACACCCACACAGGGTCTGGTCCTTGGAAAGGGAGCTACACTGCATTGTGTTCCCTCCAGCCACCATTTACCAGACCTAATAATACCAGCCATCTCCTGCTGTCTGGTTTTTGTTAGTTTTTTCCACCATACCCTACCATATAGACTCAGGCACCCTCTGCTCTCTGCGTTTGCTAAAAGAGTGTGTGTCACATACACCTACCACACTGGAAGCCTAAGAATAGGTTCATGTGGGGAGAAAAACATGGTTAGATCCCAATGGGGTTAAAAGGTAGCAGGACAAAGGGGGTCCTTTGGGGAGGGACAGAATAGAGAGAGGGTAAATATTTCATCTTTATATTAGGCCCCATTTCCAGTGGGTCTAAAGTTACGGTATATATGAATTTTCCTCTACTACTTTAGTCTAAGCTGATACCCCACCATATTCCATTTGTCACTTTTCCCAATGCCAGCAATGCTATTGGTCAAATGCTGCAGGTGGTTAAGGAAGTCAAAAGGCCATTTGAGTGAGTCACACGGCTGCTGCCTGGCTTGGAGCCTTTGAACTCCTGAGTTCTTGTCTCAGCTCTGCAGCTGACTCACTCCATGGCTTTGGGCAAGTCTCTTCACCTCTCTGTCTCGGTTCCCCACTTGTAATATGAGGAAAATTATACTGATTTATCTACCTTGTAGGTTCCCAAAGAATGCTAGCAGATAAGGAGTTTGTGAGGTTTTATTAACTAATGTTGGCAAAGGGCTTTGAACATGACAAGTGCTTTACACAGTAAGTGATAAGTATTATTATAATTGTTAATTAACTTGCAGTAGCTGCTGTTAGAGGTAAACTGCTTGGTACACAGTAGATTTGAAGGACAGCAGCAAGCTTTATGATTTGACTATTATAAAGTGACTCAAAGGCACAGCAGATGTAGCTTTCATGCCGATAAAGCCATCACTGGGTCTTGCATATCCTTTCTAAGAACCAGTTGCTTAGCTTCTGGAAAGAGTGCAGAGCTTTGGGCACATTTTGGGAAGAGAGGATAAAGGAGGTTGCGGGGACCAGAGGTTGCTGTGGGTGAATGCGTGATCTTTTCCACCTCGGGGGATCAGACAGATCAAATGTGAAAATATATTTAGTGGACTTGTCACGTGACCCATCCTAATATCACACACATTTTGGCATAATTTAGTAAGATTATTATTTATTGTTTGTATTCTAGCAGTGTTCGGGGACCCCAACCCGGATTGTCCTGGGTGCTGTACAATTATACAGAGAGAGACAGTTCTAACCCCAAGGTATTTACAAGCTAAGTAAGGCCAGGACATAACGGGTGGGTGTGCAGGAAGCCATGACTATCAGCAATAGGAACACAGGGATGTGTCAGCAAGCTGCATGCCGAGGTTACTTTTTTTATGAATCAGTAATGATGAATAAACCCCCCGGGGGTCACTAGCCATGTAGACTTGCCATTGTCACTAGGTTGTTGGCTGTAGGCATTGGAGTAGAGATGAGTTTTGAGACGTGATTTGAAAGAGGACGGATTAGAGATCCCTGTTCAGGGGAGGCCCTTTGCTGGTATAGGAGTGGGTGCTGCAGATCAGCCCCGAGGGTCATCAGAACTGGAATAGCTGAATGCCAGGATTCCACTAGTGTCAGAGCTGTGTGGTGGTGATGGACTAATAGGATACTAAGAGGTCAGGACTGAGCTGCATTGGTAGAGCTATGGGAGTTGGTGGTGGGGAAACTCAGGACTGGAGCATTAGC
The DNA here is from genome assembly GCF_020497125.1 of Mauremys mutica. Lineage (NCBI taxonomy): Eukaryota > Metazoa > Chordata > Testudines > Geoemydidae > Mauremys > Mauremys mutica. The sequence goes on from NC_059082.1 coordinate 13,345,854, forward strand.
TTCAGACTGGAAATGCATTGGCAGAACTGTATGGCAGAATACTGGATAGCACCCAGCATGCCACACCCATCTCACCTCTCACCAGTGACCTGCAGGGGATGTCTCAGGACTGTCTCAGAAAATCTCAGGGCTTGTGACAGCATCTTGAGTCTGAGGTTATTGTGACCGTGAAAGTAAAAATGAATAGAATAGAGATCTGGAGGATACGTCCTAACCATGTAAATCACACAAGAGATGGCTCCTGACTCTGCCCCCCCCCATTATCCAGATTCACTGGAAGAGAAGGTGGTATGTTGTTGTCTTGATTTTTAAGAAAATGGGGGTGAAATCCTGGCCCCACTGAAATCAAATCCATTGACTTGGAACTGAGTCAGGATTTCACTCTAATATTTAAAATTATTTATTACCTGTTTTTTGTTTGCAAATAACAGAGAGAAACGTATGGGTGTGGGTGTCAGCTGAGCATTAAATCATTGCCTTTTCACTGTGCCAGGAAGGCAGGAATGCTGCCTGTGTGATTCCAGCCAGTCCCATTCACCTCACGTGTTCGTAACCACGAAATTCACATGCTTTGAAAAGAAACGTGCTCTTGTGCTGTGTGTTTCTTGTGACGAAGAGCTGATTATTCTGGAGGATTTGAGAAGAATAATTATCTCCTCTCTTCACCCCTTTGAATAAAAACAACAGAAAACTAAACTGGTATTGTAAATTTCAGGAGCTGAAATTGCATCTTTTGCTCTCCTCCACTATTTTGCATTTTAATGCAACATTGATGATAACATTTGTCAAAAAGCCTCACAGTCCTTCAGAATCAGAAGGTTTGGCAACAGCATAATTGGTGCAATGTGGGAAAAATATTGTTTGAAATATACTTCTGGGTGCAATTTGCCATGATATTTCTCTCTAAAGTGCATGAATTGGCTCTTCATCTGTGCTGCAGGAAAATGTTCCTTCTCATCCAGAAGACACATCTTTATTAGAGTTAATCCCCTGCAAGGGAGGTTGTGCTCAAAATTTGAAGGGAGATTAGTGGAGTCTTGAAGACTCAGGTGCTCTAGTTACTGAAAGGGAGGGATCTGGTGGGGGTGATTGGGCTGGCCGATGAGTTGCAAGTCTGCATGAGGTCATCTCTGCTTCCTCAGGTGTTGACTCCTCTCAATCCCAGCTCCCTTCTCTGCTCAATCCGAAGTTAAGCCTTTGGTGGCATATGGAGTATTTTGCCCATGTCCCTTCACCTCACTTTCCCCCTATCCTTTTATGTGCTGTTCCAGTTCCACCTTCCTTACAGTGCACTGACTGGACCCTTACATCTACAATTTCTACTCGTCCAAAATCTTCAAGTACTCTTAGACAGCCTCTTCCCATCCACCCATCCCCTGCTGGCTCCACCTCCCCACACTAGATGGACTGTTATCTTCCCACAAGGTAGCCTTGCCCTGCAGGCACAGGACCGGCAGGGTCAAACTATGCCCAGTGCTGCCAGCAGCTGCTCTGCCTCTAACTCACTGCTCCCCCCTGGCCCGCTCTGACTGTTGGATTCCAAGTAACTTGCTTGAATCCAGCTGTGCATGCTGGCACTAACCGTCACTGTGTTCCCTGTGTCTCCATATCTGCTGCTTCCCTGCACCCTCTCACCTACCTGCTGTAACATGGCCCTCTTAGCTGTATGGTGGAGACTGTTCAGTGGCACTGTGTTGCATACTGCATTGAGTCTGTCACGGAACTGGGTCAGCTGCATCTGAATTTGGCCCACTTAGAGTTTGCACCATGCACAGTTGAGGTTGGAGCTCCACCACAGCTCATTCAGGTTGGATGAGATCTCTCCGATGGTTCAGTTCTTGCATGAGCACACAAGATGAGGACCCAAAAGCTGACTACCATCTACTCCCTCTCTTTCTCTTCCTCTAGAAACCATTACCGCCGTAGTGCAGCCGCAGCGGGAGGCTCACGAAGGAAATCCTACTATACGCTCACCTTCACCGTCATGTTCCCTCATGGGGAAGATGTCTGCTACCTGGCCTACCATTACCCCTACACTTACTCTGCACTGATGGTAATGTTGGCCTGTCCCAGGAGGAGACTGATGGGAACAAGGGAGGGGAGCGATCTTGATTATGAGTAGTATTTTATATGGCACATGTGTTACCCTTTGTAGCACTGCTCACAGGATGCTAGCTATTTTTCATAATGCTTTCATTGCCTTGTCCACAACAGTCCCTGACCACTCTGGAGATCAGGAAGGAGTTGAAGGATACCCATGAGTGTTAATTGCATGGAGCAGGCTGCATTAAAGGCCGAATTTTTTTTTTTAGTATTTACCAGCCAACCCAAACATGTCCAGCATCCCATCCTTAGAGTGTGGGCTGGTCTGGGCTAATGGCAAGCTAGGAAGAAAAGGCTGACTGCTTCTCCTATGTGGCTAATCCTTTTCAACCATCATGTAATGACTCGCTGTTGGCAGAGCTGCACTGTGCAATACTGAGGTGCAGGACCTGTTTCAGATTTACTCTGTCGGCTGTGCACTCTGCCCCAGTTAGACGCTCCCAGTGTATGCGTGGAACAACAAACCGACCCAAAGCATAAGGCTTTACTGTCCCAAAACTGCGTTGAAATGGATGTTAATGTTTGCCCTCTGGGGCGGGAGGGATTCACTCACATGGCTTCCTAGAGCCTTTCATTGGCAAGTGGGTGAATAATGTTGGGAGGTCTGGGGAAAGCTGTATCCAGCTCACCTTCTGAACCATACTGGTGGGAGATCCCCGAGTGAAGCTTCTAAAGAAGAGAAGAATAAAGGGGGAAAATAGAGGATCCCAGGCAGCACTTCACTTCACCATTAAGCGTGAGAGAGAAACCTTTCCAAAAGATACTGGACGTTCAGGCTGCCTCTTCCTCCTTTAATTGTCTTGCCATTAATGCCTTCTACCCAATCCCTGTTTCTATGGGCAATTGATGGATGGATGGAGCTATTTTGCGCCCCCTGTTGACTATTTCTAAAGTTCAAACCTTATTAAATGTACCATTTTGCCCTTGCACAAGAATGGAGAAGCAAATCATCAGTGAAAACAAAACCTCCTTTCTTATGTAACACAAGCCATGTATCTGTGTGTGACTAGCCCAGCATGGTAATGTAGTCCATGTTAGGTTCATTCCCATTCCAAACCACAACACGTAGTTGACTGCTTCGCATCCCACTACAGATGTTCAGAAAAGGTGGATTCAGTACCTCAGATCTCTCAGGTCAAGCCCTGGCTGTCCAAAACATGCGTGCAAGCCTATCTGCACCAGGCCCCTGGGACCCAATTACTTCCATGAGCTAATGTGGAACGCAGAGAGAGCTCCAGAAGTTGAACATGGCATATACTTAAGCAGTTAATACAAAGGCAGGTGTGTGCTGCAGCCAGCAGGAGAGTAGGGGACTGGGAGACCGAGGGTTGGGAGGCCTACTGAATTCTTTATTACTGAAGTACAGTACCTAGTCATGATTTCAGTATGTATTGATTCCTTTTGTTGGTATGTGGGCATGCGAGGCTTTGAGAGTTTGTACCCTGTGGGAATCCCTGAGTATCTCGCCTGAATGAATAGAAGCGAGATGAAAGGATGTTGTTGTTCTTAGATTCACAGGGCTAAATCCTGAAGTGTTTACTCATTCCTTACTCACTGCTTACTCAGGTAAAATGCTCCTTGAAGTCGATGAGAATTTTGCCTCGGCAAGGATTGAAAAAATTAAAACTGAGTGAAGGACTTCAGGGTTTGGAGATTGAGTGTTAGAGGTGGAAGAGAGCTGATAATTATGTCCAGCTGGTGGCCAAAGTAGGATTGCTGCCTACAATATATTCTCCAGAGAAACTTTGACCAAGCTAATTTAAAATGACGTGAGTGATGGGACTTGCACATTTCCCTTTGGAAGATTATTATACTACTGTAATTTGCATGATGAACAAATTCTAACTCAGGTCTGTGCACCAGTAGGTTTTATTTTAGAGCATGTGTCTGTGGGTGAAATATGTCTTTTCCTACAGACGAGTAATAAAGTAAATGTGATTAGTAATCCAAGGGCATTTGGGAAGATGATAAACTTCTATGTGGAGTTAGTGATTTGAGAACATTTCTAATAATACCATATATTTTTAATAATTGCAGACATATTTACAGCATATATACAGAGGAACTTCATTTTCAATGGATGCACTCGCTAGTGCATTGCTTTTCAACCAGTAGTAATCAAGTGTACTTGATGAGAAGTAATTCATTTCTAAAAAATTTGATATGTTAAATGTTTGGACGTGAAGCTATAATTCAACAGTCTGTTGTGTGGTATCTATGGTAGCAATGGTTCCACTAAGTTGCATTGGTTACCATAGCATATAAGAAATTGATTGTAATAAATCCTCTATATCTGTGCAAGATAATTTAAATAGGTATAATAATTGCATTTACTCTATATAGTAAATTCGTTTATGAAGTAGATCATCATAGGTATCCAACTGCATTTGTTCAACTAAACACTGGATGATTGGGGTGCAATCAACAGATGGATCAAAGGCCTGGAGATAAGATTTGGAGTCTTTTGTGTCTAGGTCACTGGCTGAAATTTAGCCTAAATTGGTAGATACCAAAAACTGTTACCATCTGGTGGCTGCTGGGTGTCCTGTGTGAACTGAGTTGATGGGTTTTAGCCGCGTTCCCTGTGGGACAGGTGTCCATATTGTAATGAATTTATTAGGGCATTCACATCAAACATCTTGAGGGAGGCAGTTCTAACTGACAAAAGAAAGAAGAGGGTAAAGGAGTGGGTAATAACAGAGGAAATGACCACCCAGATTCTAAGGTGAGGGCACAGTTTAGATGCCTGAGACCGAAATATTATGAGTTTTCAAACACTATGAGCTCATTTGTAAAGCTGGTTCCTTGCTTCTTTCTCAGTCCCACCTTGACATCCTGGAAGAAACCAGGAACCCCAAGAAGGTCTACTACAGGCAGCAGACACTGTGCCAGACTCTGGGAGGAAACCCATGCCCACTGCTCACCATCACTGCTATGCCAGAGTCTAAAAGTAGTGATGACCTAGAGCAGTTCCGTAAGTACCTACCTAAGATCTATGACTAAGGTATTGGCTACTTCTGAGCCTCAGAGAGCCTATGTCACTTTTCATAAGAAAGAGGGGTGTAAACTGCACTTCCCTCGGCCAAATTCCAACTCTTGTAATTCTACTCTGTCTCCATAGATGCTCACCTTAGATTCAGTTGGACACAGCATTCGTCCTCACTGTTAGTGCTAACCCATGGAGTAGTGTTTGCATGCTACATACTATTAAATATTTAAGCTGCTATGTTGCACCCCAGAGGTGGCTACAGTGGGTAAAGAATTCCTATGTAAGATTTTTGAACTTCATAAATTGCTTTGGGATCTTTTGGGGAGGAAATGTGCAACAGACATGTACATCTTTACATCACTGAGATATCCAGCAATACAATTCTATGGAGGTTTTGGTTTCTGAATTTGAACCCTATCAGCTATGCGCAGTAATATATGTGTGTGGGAATCCCACTGACATCAACATTAGATCCAAACATAAAGGGACCACAAAAATATTAGCATTGAGTACTACTATGTGGACTGGAGAATTTTGCCTTTCTGCTTTGTTCCCTTTCTAGGGCTGATGAAAGTTATGGATTCCACTTTGGTTCCAGTTTCTAACAGAGTGACTGTAGTTACATTGACATTACAGTGTAATTACATTTTCCTGTCGTAAAGTGCCAATCAGTTTTCATGTAGGGAGTATTTGCTGTAGAATTATCACCATTTCTGATCATGAATGAGCATTTCAGGGTGAAATTTTCAAGCAAACCCACAGTCTTGCCAAGTTCAACCTTGCAATTAAACAGCTTTATAAGCTGGAGGCATTAGCGAAGAGGGAGAGAACTTGATCGTTGGCATGGCTGTTATTTTTATTGCTGCCACTGTGGTTCAAGCAATTGGCTGCTACTCCGTATGAGTCAGGAATTTATTTGGTGCAATCCTATTTATTTACAAGGAGCAGGGGCGGCTCTAGGAATTGCGCTGCCCCAAGCAAGGCGGCACGCCGCGGGGGCGCTCTGGCGGTCCCTGGTCCCGCGGCTCCGGTGGACCTCCTGCAGATGTGCCTGCGGATGCTCCACCGAAGCCGCGGGACCAGCGGACCCTCCGCAGGCATGTCTGCGGGAGGTCCACTGGAGCCGCCTGCCGTCCTCCCGCGGCACGCTGCCCCAAGCACGCGCTTGGCGCGCTAGGGTCTGGAGCCGGCCCTGACAAGGAGGGAACATGAAGTCCTGTTTCCCTGAATATAGTAGAAAAACACTGCAGTCAGTTTCCTTGATCACAGTTTCCAAGCCTGCCTTTCTAGCCAGTCCTGTGCCTCAAGAAACTCTGTCCCTCAGCTCCCTCTCAGGGCCATGCTCACAACTTCTCCTCTTGCTTTCTGCAACTCTCACACACAGATGTCCACAGCTTGTCAATCTCATAGTCCCTGCATTTACAATCAGTCCCAGGGAAACCCCTCCAATCATACAGCTTTCCTCTGCTCAGGCTTTCCCATGTGGCCTAGTGCATTGGGTGGTGGCTTCCTGTTGTGTCCAGTTATCGCTACATAGAGGAGAATTTAATTGTGGCTTCCATTTAGCCTAAATGAAGGGTGATCTAGCACAGGCATCAGCTTTCATGAGATGTGTGATTGTCTACAGCTGAAGGACATGCATGATGGCAGCCATTAACACCTTCCAGTGTAACAACATTGCAAAAATGTCAAACCAAACAGTTCTGATTTTTTTTCTGAATTTTTGTTTTGTTTTCTTTTCAAAATGAGCAATCTGATATGACATACATTCACGAAGCATTTCAGTACCGTCATTTTCCACTGAAAAAAATTTGGCTGAAAAATCTCACTCAACTCTAGTAATGGACTGATTGAACTATCAAAATAGTATCCTCTGAACTCATTTGGAAGCTGTTTGGGGCAGGGATAGTGGGGGCAGGACTGTCTTATTTTTTTTGTATGTCATGGGCACCTATAGCATACTGTATGAATGGCAATAATGACAGTGTTATGTGATAGAAAATATTTGTTTTATCTAATGAAAGAGCAGAAAAACATCAAACTGTGTTTTGTGCCATAGGCTCCCTCCAGGCAAGCCTGAATTATCATGTATGTGTTTATTTCATTTAAGCAGCTTGGTTAACAATGGCTTTTGGGGGGTGCACTGAGCTTAATTTTTGCTGCTTTGTGTTGCTTTGATCAGCAGTTGATCCTCAGTCTACTTGGCTTGTGTGAGAAGCCCTCCCTACTCTGAGGTAGTTTGGCTGATGCTAAAAATCCAATATTTTTCACTGTTTTGCCATGCTAACAACCCAGCCCAACAAAAGCAAATGTACAAAGAGCTGAATCCTGCAAGACCCAAGGGAGAAGACTTCATGGGAATAACTTCCATTACTAGGTGCGGACCCGGCAAACATACATTCCAGCTCAGGAGGTGATGTGGAGCCGCATCCTGGGATGAGTCAACCCAGGGAGGAATGACTAGAAGTTGTTGATGGACTTTGTCCTTTGCCTTTCTAGGGCTCTGGGCTCTTCATGTCTCCAAGAAGCCTTAGTGGTTTTATTTGCCTTTCAAATTTGTTTTCTCCTCATATATTTTTTTTCTTGAGAGATTTTTCAGCAACAACATAGATAACATACAGTTTTTCAGAGCTGAGTAATTGTTGGGCTTGATCTTGCTTTAATCCCTATAAGCCTTTTCTGTTTTCTTTATTAGAGACACAGGGGGTGGGGAAGACAGAGATTGCGTCACAAGGGTGCACTGGGCAAGCATAGCAGAGTGCTGGGAGGGACAGAGGCATCTGTATGGAAGAATAGATTTGGTGGGGAGGAGTTACTCTGAACACAAGGAATACTGGTAGGTGGGCGGAGGGCGGGGAGATATGGAAAATCAGTGCACGACACCCTCTGTGTTGGCTATGCTTTATTTTCCTCGCTCAGCTCTTTAGATCAGTCTTGTCAGGCTTTTGATTAATGTGGTCCAAGGATGGTTACATTTGTCTGAGTTACATTTATTAATGTGCAGCTTGTTAATGAGAAGCACGAGCCGTGCACGTTCCTAGAAGTTGCACATTCGCAGCATGTTGAAGGAAGAGGGAGTTGTGGGGGGGGGGGGGGAGGGGGGTTAGACCAGGTCTTCCACCTCCTGCTCAGATTACGAGGGCCTCAAGGTTCAATTTCAGCACAGTTACCTTTGCCACCTCCCTGTTGCCTGCTTTTGCTGTCATGCTGGTTTTCCCTTGTATTATTATTATTCCCGACATATTAGAGTAGAAAGACAGCAGAGGCTGGACAAGTTTGATTTTAAGGAAACCACAGGACGCTGGGTGGCAGGGGCAAAGTGCTGTGCTTTGGGTCCCTTTGGCTTTGCCATTCGTAACCCTTTCCTCTCTCTGGAGGCCGAGCATCCCCTGGGTTATGGCGTCTTTGCCCCTTACCCCAGCGGTAAGGCCCCTGCTTGCCTTCTGACAAAAAGAAAACCACTTGTCCCCCATGCTGCCAGCATGTGGGATGCTCATTCAAAGAGCAGGAGGATTCTTTGTCTCGCTCCTCTCCTTCTTCTACTCCTTCCCCCTTCCACCCCCCTTTTTTGCCTCTCACAGAGAGTTGTTCTGTGCAGACTCAGCCTGCCAAATTATGCTAAAAGCTTTTCCTTGGAAGACAGTAGCAGTTCTTAGAATAGTATAAAAAAGCAGGTTTCTGCAAGCTCCCATGGGTGCGATGAGCCACTGCACTGCACCTGCCGTGGGTTTGAGATTGTCACTTCTGAGTGGTTTTAAAATTAACGGCATGGAGGGGAAGAAATATAATGGTTGTGAGAGCATCTCCCCTTTGGAGTCTTTGATCCCAGCTCTTCCGACCCTAGTCTTTCACCTTACTGGATGGAGGGAGGAAGAGGGTCTCCTGTGGGGTGGGAGAGTGGTGGTGGTGGTGGTGGGGAAATTCTCAAGTGAAAGAAGCAGCAGCAAGAACAGCAAAGGGCCAAATCCTGAGAGGTGCTGAGCTGCTGCATCTCCCAGTGAAGTTTCAGGTGCTCTGCTCTTCTCAGGTTTGGCCCTAAGTTACCACCCCAAATGAAGAAAACGGTCCTCTACCCAATAGCGGGAGCACAGTATGCACCCATGGTACCTGCTACTTTGCATATTCTGAGCCCATAGCATTACACATTCGATCTGCCAAGCAACCTGTCAGGCGTGGAGCTCATCAGGCACATGAAAGCTGTTGGAGATGCCCTGTGCCAGGCTGAAGTGGGGGCAGACAATGGACTTGCTGATGCATTGCTATCAGGTGTCCAGGATTTTCAACAAGGATGGTGCATCTGTCTGTCTAGTTACTTGTGTGACCCTCATCCCCATAGTAACTGAGCACCTGGCAGGCGTTAATGCATTTATCATAACATCCCTGTGAGGCAAGGAAATATTATTCCCAATTTTCAGATGGGAAAGTGAGATTCAGAAAGACCCAGGGTATGTCTACAATGCAGCTGGGAGCATGCCTCCCAGCCCCATAGACAGACTTGTGCTAGTGGGGCTCAAAGTAGCCTGCTAAACATTGCAGGGTGGACATTCTGCCCCAGGTCGGAGCATATAATATACAGGTCAGAGACATTCATACACAGGAGATATGCTGGAGTGATTTTTTTTCTCCACTATTTCTTTCTCTGTTTTTCACTTGGTGATAAGTAATGCTAGGAAGGAAACTAATAATCTCAAAGAGTCCCTTTACAGGAAACATGTATCTGAAGAAGCCTTGGGAAATGGACATACACACAGTAACTGCCATAATCTACCAGTGAGAGCTTCTGGTTCAAATGAGTTGTTTTTCCAAGCAAAGCTGAAATCGTATTTGTCAGGCGTGTTACTGTCAGTAGGACCCAGTGACTTCATGAAGGAATGCCTGGGTGAGATCCTAGCTGATTAGCCCCTACGGGCCACTGGAAGTTATGGTAAATAGCAGAATGAATGGCTGGATTAGCCATCTGAAGATCTATAATCAAAAGATCCATTCAGTTACACCCAGGTAATGATGAAACTTTCCTCTGTAAACTAGAGCAAACACATCAGTGCCTTGTCACCGGAACAGATGACTAAATTAAAACCTAGAAACTTAAGGAGGCTGATGAATTCATGGCAGCTTAGGTTGTGTTGTGTGGAGGGAGCCGAGCCTTTCTTCCAGTGGATTTAATTGGCTCATTGTCAGAATGGGACAGGAGCAAGATTTTGTGCATTTTGGGTTTTTTTCCTTTCCAGAGCGGAATGAAAAAAAAAATTCCCTTGAAACAAAATTTGTTTTGGGTCAATCGAAATGCTTTGATTCGATAAAATCAAAACATTTTCCTGGAGAATAGGTCCACTAATAGCTGTTAGCCGAGTTGGTCCTGGATGCAAACTCATGCTCTGGGTATCCCTAAGCCTCTGATGGTATGTCTATATAGCAAAGAAAAACCTTTGGCTGGCCCCTGCCAGCTGACTTGGGCTTCCAGGGCTTGGGATGTGGGGCTGTTTATTTGCTGTGTAGACTTCTGGGCTTGCTCTGACATCCAGGTTCTAGGACCCTGCAAAGGTCCCAGAGGTCGGGCTCCAGGCTGGAAGTCTACATAACAATGAAACAGCCCTGCAGCCTGAGCCCTGTGACCCCAAGTCAGTTGGCAGGGCCCAGCCATGGATGTTTCTTTGCTGTGTAGACATACCTTGACTGCCAGATGTTGGGACTAGATGTCAGGGGATGGATCACTTGAGAATTGCCCTGGCATTGGCCACTGTCAGAAGACAAGATATTGGGCTAGATCAGTGTTTCCCAAACTTGGGATGCCACTTGTGTAGGGAAAGCCTCTGGCAGGCCGGGCTGGTTTGTTTACCTGCCCCGTCCACAGGTCCGGCCGGCTGCGGCTCCAACTGGCCGCGGTTCGCTGCTCCAGGCCAATGGGAGCCGCTGGAAGCAGCGGCCAGTACATCCCTCAGCCCGTACTGTTTCCCTGGTAAAATGTGCTTACTTGACTTCTTCTTAGAATTCAGCCTCATTGTGATATCTACACATCTTTGTGATCAACATTGGTGCACTTCCTTATGTGCGAACACAAGCTAGTTAGATGGCATATTATCTAGTTTGATTTTTTTTAAATAAAAAGAAAACAAGACACTTTACCTTTAAGTACTAATGTTCAACTAATTTTCAAGAAGAATTTCTGAGTGAAGAATAGCAAAGAGACCATTTGTACAGGATACTGGGAAATAATGATTGTGTGGAAAATGTACACAGTTTAATTAAGCACATTGATTAAATCAATATGATTCAAACAGCTTAGCGCTCCAATCAGTTTAATCTCGTTAAATGTAATTCAGGCCTCGATAATTGATTAATAATGCATTATAGTTTATGAATTATTGACTCCAAGTTATTATAACTGTGCCCGCTCTCTGCGTGGAAACCGGCGCTGCATGTTAATTATGAAAGGCTGGTGCGCATTTCTTTTGAATAACTTTTTCAAAGCTGGAGATGACGTGTCTCCTAAGAAAACAGGGATCAAATCAGATCACAGCTTTGCTGGGGTTAGCCCACCCCAAAAGGAAATGTGCTCCTCAAATAGCGTCTAATCCAACAGCATTAATAGAGAGAGGCAGAACACCTGCTTGTGTTAGCGACGATCTTTCCAGTGGCTGGAGGAGTTGGCTGTAGAAGTCCTGCTGGAGCTCAAACTCGAGGGCACAGTGCTATGCTACTCTGAAATAGTAACAATTCTCAGAACATCTGTCATCCTGCTAATGACATCTGTGCACTAGACCTCATCTACCACAAATACATTCAGTACCGCCAACGCCACTGCACTCTTCCATTCCATATGCCTAATGTTTACACTGAAAACAATCCCATTTCCAGAAATTCCTTCAGGAAGTTCGATGGCCAATGGTGGAATGTGCTGATAATCTAGTGCCTAGTGGACATGAGTCCATGTCACTGAAACCACTACAACTACCGACACCCTATGTTGCAGTTCAGGAGAGAGACCACAGACTGAATAGAGAGTGAATGCTTCCCTCACCCCCAGAGGTGGTCCCTCCTAAGTCAGGGGTGGGGTCCACTGGCAAGACGCTTTGTCCATGTTGCACTAGGTCTGTAGGGAAACAAAGAATTTCTGTTTCCAGGACTAATTGTCAGTCTAGCTGTCGAAGTATTTACATGGGGTCCTTATCATTATAGTTTTTCAGAACCTTTCACCACCACTAAATTTCTTTAGAAATGTATTTTTAGTGAATGTGTTCTGCTTCCACCCTTCATCTCTTTCCTCTCTTTCTTCATTCTTTATTTCTGAAGATATTTGCCTGGAAAAAGAAAAGTTGTTTGTCTTCCTACTTTTCCATAACAATTTTGGGCCTTATACTGGATTTTGAACAGCTATAATTCCATTGTTCATTGGAGTTACTCCTAACGACACTGGTGCCAGTGGCAGGAAACTGTAATCCTTCCTTTGGACACTACAGAGTCCCCTGGCTTTGGATGACAGGAAGAGACAAGCTGTTGTGAAAACCGCAATCCAGTTTTCATGCAGATGCCCTTAGTGAAAAAGAGCCCGTTTCTGCATAAAACTGGGGCTCATCCCAAGTTGTTACAGAATTCAGAGCCTGAAGTTTCTTTGCACAAATAGCTAGTTCATCAAACACGTAAAGCTGAGGGCAGGGGTGCAAAGAGGACCCAAAATGGAATTTGGCAAAATTTGTTCAAAATGTCTCAGGAAGTTCCTCGTTATGCACATCTCCAGTCCCAGTCCTCTGCGGGTGACATCCCAGTCATCTCCACAGCAGCCCATTGCAATGCTCCAAAGCATGGTTTGTTGCTTTCAGAAGAAGCAGGCAAATTCTTAAAAAGCTATATTCCTGCTTGAATGCAAACATCATCAGCAATAGAGAAGCAGGCTGGTGGAGTAGAACAGAAATTTGAGAGAGAGAAGCAGAGCTGCTTGCAAAGCTCACTGAAGTTTTCCATAATGCATCGGCTGCTCTTTGAATCCCAGTGCCTTGTGGGGGTGGGGAGCTGACTCAGCCTGTACAGCCGTGAGACTGCAGCCAGCAAAATGCATATTAAAACACCGAATCCAATTAGTCAAGGCAGCCAGCAATGCAGGGAGGAAAGTGAGCTAGGATCTGGAGCTGCCTGACAAATAGGCCCTGGAGTAGGTGGAACCAGTGGAATTTCTTTGCTGATTGAAAAGGTGCATATGTTGTATTACAGGACACTTTAGCAGACACAACTGCCAACATGAGGTAAGATGTTTGTGTATTATAGTGGCTGTCCTTCTGCAGTCTGCCTCTACTTTCCCGTTGAAGCTTGTGGTCCTGAGGGACTTCTACCTTTTGCATATTGTGCAAAAACCTTTCTGTTTCCTTTCTGGAGACCGTGCATTTTATTTTCAAGGGTTTGGATATTGGTGGTTCTCTCTGGCACTGTGTACTGGTGGTGCCTTCTTAGGTCAGGATATTGGTGGTACCTCCTTAATGCTATGCAGACTCTGGGGTTTCCAAAAATCTCTGAGCCTTTTCCGTCAGGTTAATTAATTGTCTTGAAGATGTAAAACACCATATAACTTATTATTATTGGTTTTTTGCTTTCTTTCCACAATGTAAGCTCTCATCCTAAGTGCCTCAGAGGCTCCAGGGCGCTACTTATAAGTGTGTTATAAATCATTAAAAATTATGAATGAAACTGAAATAGGTCCAGTGGAGTTCAATGTGCATTACTCACACTGCTGGGGAAATTTACAGCCTGCTCTCTGCAACACACCTGTCTTGAAAAGCACTGCCCTGGACACACTGCAGGCCTGGATGGCACTGATTGGTTACCCAAACTCTTCCTTTTCTTGGGAGGAGCGGGGAGGGGTGAGAGAAAACCCATCTCCCCTCCCTCAGAGAGGCTTCAGAATAAGCTATGCATGCTGCACTTCCAATCACCCATCTGTTTGGTAGAGCTATGAAAGATAGCCCAGGAGAACCTCCAAGCTGCCTTTCCTTTCTCAAATGGTAAATGAGCATTGAGCTGCTACTAGGTTTCTGGTATTAAGCTCCAATCACAGCCTGAAAAAGCCTTTATTTCACTGAGCAACACATTTCCCATGTCTGGCAGTAAATTCCAGTCCCTCGTGGTGCTGTGGGGCACACTCTAAAAGGTCAATGTGGTTCTGTATAAATTAGCCATAGAGGCTTGAGCTAAATCTACTCTTCCTGTGACAAAGGCAGGCTTAGCAAGGGAGGGCATCCATTAGGGCTGGCTTGATTGCAGAGGCTGAATAATTTCATGAGCAATAATAACCTGCTTGCTAATATTGGAATAATCAAAGGCCATGCCCTACGGTGTAAACTGACAAAACAGAGGTCAGGGAGAAATTCCTTCCACCTGTTACAGCATTGCTCAATTGGCCAGGTGCATTATTAGGGAGGTTTATGCTTCCTCTGAAATACAAGGTGTTGGCTGCTTCTGGAGGCAGAATACCAAACTGCCAGAGGTTGGGCTGTCCCTTTAAGGGAGTTGGGCATAGCCCTCAGCTGTGACTAGTTAGCTGCCTCCCAGGTGATAGGGTCTGAGGCTGGGGATCAGATGATAGCCTGCAGGCCACCTGGGCCTGAGATAAAAGGCCAACAAACAGTTCAATGGAGAGAGAGATCTGCAGGGAGCAGACAGGCTACCGTAGGCAACCCTGAGTCAGGGCAAGGGACCTGGTTTGCCTGTTTGGTTTATCATAGAATCATAGGCCTGCTGCTGGGAGGAATAGTTGATGTACTGACTAGTTTTCCTGACCGCCTCTCTGTCTTTGTTTCTACCTCCTCCATCTTTGTCTACCATCTCCAAGGCAAGTGAAGAAAGCTTTCTCACCCCGTGGCTAAAATGGAATTGAATGCTGTGCTGTCACAGGAACCAATCCTCTTCCGTTCCTGGTGGGTTCTATGCCCTCTTGGGCGCCTGCTAGTGGGGGAAAGGCGGTCAGGGAAGAATAGTCACAGCAGGACAGCTGGCAGGGTAAGCTTTCTTCATAAAATGGCGCACAGTGTAGCTGGCAAGTTTCCAGTGTGGAGTGACTCAATCTATGCTGGCTGTTGTTAAAACCCAGTGAAGGCCTTTTCTGCCGTTGAAAGCCGTTTCTGTCTCTGGTTCAGTGGTTACTCCCCCCTCTGTTCTAGTCATAGCACCACCTTTCCACTGCAAATCTTACCCACTGGGCATTTGTCAGGTCTTAATACGTTATTATCCCACTCAAGTAAATTATCCTTGAGCATGTGGAGGGGAATGGAAGGGCAGAGCAGGTAAAAAGTGGGGTGATGGCTAAAGCTTATGTTCTAATAAACTGTCAAGTTTGTTGTGGGAGGGATGTTCCTCCAGCATGTTCATAAACTTTTTCTCCCTTTTATTTCCCCCCTGCAAAAGCTCCTTTCTATTATTATTATTTGTATTATGGTCATGAGAATGTGAGTTAAAGATGTTTGCTGTTTTCATCGACGTTGTAAAGCCATTTCATTCAGTTTGGAGGGAAGCATTCTGGAAAGTAACAAACTCATATGACATTCCAGAGAAGATAATTGCAACTATAAAAGCAACATACAAAGACTCCTGCAGTGCCATAAGCATTGGTGGAAAATTAAGCAACTGGTTCAAGTCAAAGACTGGTGTAAGGCCGGGGCATGAAGTCACTGTCACTTTTCATCGTGTTCTTCAACAAGTTGTCGGGTGTGACATTGGATGGTCTAGAGTTAAGCTCCGTATCTTATGCAGATGACATTGTACAACTGGCAGACACATTTGAATTAAAGATGATACTCTTCACTGCCTTGGTAAATTGGTGTAGTCAATCCGGGCTTACAATAAATGCCAAGACGACAAAGCGGTTGCATCTTGGAAAATGGACAGTAGATAAAGTGTTGAAATGTAACAGCAGTGAAGTCGCAGAACAAGTCAAATCTTATCTGAACCTAGGAAGTTTTATCAGTGCCATCAAGGGTGAGGTTAAAAGGAGATGTGCCAACTGACAAAATTATGAACTGATTAAAACATTGTTTGGTACCAAAGTAAAAATGTATCAAACCAGTGGACTAAGAGTATCACTCTGTGGTCTGGAAGCAGCTGCATTAAATGAAGCAGACATCAGAAGGCTGGAGGCGGTAGAAAGATGACAGGTGTAAAGTGAAATGATTTTAAGACAAATGAAGTTAAAGGAGAGTAGGATGTGAAATCAGGGTTCAGGTCTTGCTGCAAGAGAAAAGATTACAACAGCGGAGACACTGCTGAAGATGAACAGATGCTAGGATGCCAATAATGCAAGTACCACCAAGGTCAGTCCAAACTAGGGGCTGGCCACTGACTAGATGGTGGGATGTCATGCACAAGGACGTGGTCATAATGGAGGAGCAAGCCATGGAAAGGAATGAATGGCTACACTGTGCTATTCCCTATGTCTGCAAAGACAATTTGGTGTGAGAGAGAGATTATGGTAAGCACCAGGAGCCACAGTCAGGGATCAAGACCCCATTGTACTAAGTGGCATACAAATCTCCTAGAGATTACAATGACATAGTCTTGTGTTTAAGAGGACTTAGGGATACGTGATACCTGGGTTCTGCTTCTTTCTCTGCCACAGACTCCCTGTGTGACCTTGGGCAAGTTTCTTCGGTTTTGTCTACTCTTGGAGCTAAGGGTGCGACTGCCAGCTTGAGTAGACATACTTGCGCTAGCTCTCATCAGGCTAACATGCTAAAAATAGTAGAGTAGCCATGGCAGCATAGGCAGCGGCACAGGCTGGCTGCTCCCAGTGCAACCCCTGCCCCAACCCTATGGGTATGTATTCAGGGCAAGTAGTCCATGCCACTGCTCACTGCAGCCGATGCTACCACGGCTACACTACTATTTTTAGCATGCTAGCTGGATGAGAGCTAGCGTGAGTGTTGTGACAGATATGACAATTTCCTGCAATGACCTTAGTGTATTAAGTTTCTGTATCATTGTAGGCCAGGATTGTATGTAACTTCTCTAGCGGGGAGGATATGACAGATGTAAGACTTGGGAGTTTCAAAGACCATATTGAAAAGGTGCCAGGCAAATCTGGACTTTTGGGACAATAAGCGTTAAGAGGATTTCCTGGGGAATCCCTAGGGAGAAGTTAATGCAAATTCCCCAGCTCCAGTTATGCAAAACCCCAGCCTTTTGAAGCTATGCCCTGAGGAGAGGATCATTGTCTGCTGATTACCTGTAACAGAAGGCCAGAGGAAAAGCCTGATGCTGTATAGAGAACAGCTGATCTGTCCAGCCTGCATTCTGGTATTGGGAAGATCAATTCTTTAATGACTGGAAGGTGCTCAGATTTTACAATGATGGGAGCCGTAATAGTACCTGCATAGACAGGCAGACAGGCCCTCTATAAATAGTATTGCTTGGAGTTTGTGAGATAGACAGGAAGCTGTTAAAGACTAAGAGCAATACAAAGTGTTCCCACTCTCTCTGAGAGCTAGACTTGTTGACTCTTCATCCTTTTCTGGATTGGGGAGTTTCCTGGTGCTTCCCCATCTTTGAAAAATCGCCTTCTATAGCCTCATTTAGGTAATCGGAACTCCTCTTGGAGCCTTAAAGGGTTTGATAACAGAGGACTCAATGGCCGGTTGGAAAAGACAGTCCTCAGTTTCTAGATTTGATGTTACAGCTTATGCATTACTGTCTTATCCAGGCTGAGCTAGCCAGCCCAGGATCACTAATGAGAGGAGCTGGTTGAGTGGTGTAGAACCGTGTTATTGCACATGTGTTGGAATTACGAACTGCTGTTTGGTTCAGCTATGGTCATAGCTCTTACGAGTTATTTAGGACTTTGTCCATGTGTAGCTTTGGAGGATGGCCTTTCCTTTTGAATGCTCTATATGCACAATATTAAGGGTGATCACAGGAGAACAAGTGTATTCGCTATTCAGTATTTGCATTTATTATTCTCCTGTTTCTGAGCTGGGTCTAAAGTGCTGAGCCCTTGGGGCTAGATCCACAAAGGGGACTGAGACTCAGTGTTGCAACGACTAATGTTTACTCACCCTTCCACCTAATAGAATCCACAGCCCCGAGTTAGGTGCCAGGGCTCCCTGTCCAATGCATGGGGAGAGTTGGGTGCCTAAGAATGGGATCCACAAAACCCAGCAAACTGAACAGGAAATCATCTAAGAGAGCCAATAGGACACACCACAAAGAGGGGTATAGCCTAAACGGCACCTTTCCAAACGGACTTAGGTGACTAACTCCTGGTCGGAGGAAGGCTTCTCCTTCCCCTCAGGATTCACAGGCATAAGCCCTGGCCTGGACTTGGGCACCTCTACGCCCTTTCTTGGGTGGGGAGGGGAACTTCCCCTTCCCCTTATAACTTTTAGTCCAGTGGTTAGAGCACCATCCCAGAAAGAGGGAGGCCTGGGATAACTTCCCCTCTCTGCCTTATGCGGAACAAGGATTTGAACCCCCATCTCACCCTCTCGAGTGAGTGCCCTAACCAATGGGCTACTCTGGAGCGGGGCTTTCTCAATAGAAGATGTTCCCCTTTGTATAAATAAGCAGTCATTAGGCCAGAGTGAAATGACTCTCTAGCTCAGTGGTTAGGGAACTCACCTCAGATGTGGGAGACTCAAGTCCTTGTTCCAATGACTATTTATACAAAGGGAAACAGCTTCAGAAGGAGAGATTGAGGGAGACCCCCGCCTCCCGGAATATCACGTAGCTGGGTTAAAAATTGTAAAAGAGGCGTCTCCTCCTTTGGTTCGTACAGGGACCAAGCCGAGAATTGATCGAGCCCTACAGGCGAGGTAGGCAAGGAGGACACAGCTGGGGCATGAGCTAGGCACCTGGATGGTTGTGTCCAGGCCCAGCAGCAGGCTTTTAGGCACCTAAGGGGTTTTACCGACAGAAACATAGGCATGTAGAGACTTCTAAATTTGGGCTGTAGGAGCCTAAAGTGGCAGTTTGACCCCTAAATCCTTTTGTGGCCTGGAGTGTCTATCTCCAAACTGCAACTCCATTTCAATAAGAGTTGCGGGAGCTGTGCAGGATCAGACCCTTTCTGTTTCATTTAAAAGTTTCAGTTATCCAATTAGAGAGCAGGACTTTTCCCATGTGACTTAGCTGGCTAATTGCATACCAGGAATAATATACAACAGATAGTTGAGGTGAACATTTTGCAAACACCCCACTGACTGACATTTGCTCATAAACCACTGAGGTTTCTTGTGAGTAAGGGATGCATTCTCAGAAACCGGAATTAGTTAGCAACTAAGCAGTAGCAGTTATACAGCAGTTATGAGAACTTATAAACAAAAATAGGACTAAAACCACTGGATAACTTAATTGAAACGGAGCTTTGCAAAAGAGGCAGGTTTGTCCTCATCTACATCAAAATGAGACACTTGGAAGTTCTCTGAGCTCATCCCTTTGTCTCTGATGCAGGAACAGTGATCTCTGTAGGTGAGAGAGGCGTTAATTTCCATGTTCAGGTCTTGGTCTTTCTCCTGATTATCAGCATGGAAACCAAATGCTGTGCTGGATGTTGCGAAGTGGATATGCACTAGGAACTGGATTCAGACTCCCAAGTCACTCCAAAAGATCCACCATGCCGCTCTTTGATGCACACAGGAATCCATTTCTGTTGGCTGGGACTTGATTCAAGGTCTCATGCATGAGCTGAAAGGCTCTGTATCCCATTTCTCAGCTCCCAGACTAGAGTGACCTTCAGAGTTAAGAGTAGTAGCAAAAAGACTAACATCTGTCATTTCAAGTTACCACTCCATTCCTCCCCTTCCCACAAGGGAACAATTCTATGTAAGTGTTTCCTTTCAGGCCATCAGCTACCTGCTTCCCCCCCCCCCCCACCTGCAACACTCTTAAGCATTTGCTTTTGCTATGGTTAGCTTTGTATTTTTTTAAAGGGACACTGTACCTCCGAATCATTGTGTTCTCCCTTCCCTCTCCTTAACTTTGTGAATAAACTCCACATAATTGAATCAGGTCCCAGAACTGGCAGGCCTTGTTCCGGATCTTAACTCTGCTTCCCAAAGAAGGCATTTTCTCAGTAACACGTAGTAAAATGATATCTATCAAATCACCAGTGCATTTAGAATTTAATTTGCTCTATCAGTCGCAATTGTCGTGCTACTTAGCTATGGGGAAAAAGGTAAGTTCCCTGCCTCTTTGTAATTCCTTTTACAAGCCTTTCTCTTCTGTTTTCACTGAACTCAGTGAACGAGCTGATGTCAGGGGTTGCCAGGTTAGTCCTGGTGCTGCTCAAGCTCCTTGAACCCCAGGCATTGAGTTAGCCAGAGCAAAGATGTCCTACCTTTTGCTAAAGATCAGTGGGTGTGTGGACAGGTGAGTGTGTGAAGGGGTATGAGTTTGAGAGTCTGGGTGGAGGGTCGGTTGTGCGTGACAAAGGTGTGTATGTCTTGGGGTGAAAGCATGAGAAGGTGTGATGATGAGGTTGCCTCTCTTCCATCTTCAGTTCCCTTCCCCGGTCTATGATCTTTACAAGAAGTCTGAAACCTTTCTCCTCTCCCCCTGGCCTCACACCTTCTCCTCTAACTCTTATCTTGAGGCTTCTCTCCTACTCTCCAAGTTTTGGTGCCCAAAACAATTGTAATGGGCAAGGGTGGATGCAGGTCTCAGGATTGTGGCACCTTGTGGAGGTGCGTGTGATAAACTGGGTGTGTGGGTTTCAGTGCACAAACGAGTAACGGGGTTTGATTGTGTGTCCGTGCAAGTAGGAAGCTTTCCAAGTCTGCTCCTGTAAAAAACGAAAACTGACACTGCTCCAGTCAATAGCAATGGTCTAGCACACTTAAGTTATGTTAGAAATACTGCAGTGCTGTTTAATGGTTGCTGAAGGATACTGAGGTGCAGTATCCTTTTAAAATAAGGATGGAGCCCCTCAGGCTATATCTACATTGCCCCACAGTTTGGAGGATGGGGGTGTGAACAGCTGTGCACACCAAAGTGGTGTGCTGTAGCTCCCCCATGTGGGCGTTGTGGGTATGCACTAAAAGGTTCTTAGTTCACATTAATGTAGTCCTGTTGGAAGAAGATTACATTAATGCTAGGACACCTTTAGTTGGCTCCCTGGCATCTCACAGGGGAGGCACAGTGCAGCACTTTGGCGCATGCCCCTGTAGTCTGTGGGGCAGTGTAGACAAGCATTAAGTCATTGGCCAGGTAGAAATTCAGACCCCAGCTTGTAAGCTGTGGAAAAAGGATGGTCTTGTGGATAAGACACTGGACCTGGCACTCAGGAGATTGGTGCTCAGTTCTCAGCTCACCCCTGACTCCCTGTATCTATTCAATTTCTCTGTGTCTCAGTGTTTCCTTACCTTACAGGTGCTCTGAGGATACATTCATAAATGTCTGTGAGGTGTTCAGATGTTGCAGCGATGGGGTGGATAGATGGAGTTAGTCACCAACTGCATCATAACAACACTGACAGGACTCCAGAAATGACATCTAGGCCAGAGGTTCTCAAATTGTGGTCTGCGGACGACCAGTGGTCTGCGAGCTCCGTTCAGGTGGTCCGCGGATAGTTCCCTCTAAGGTGTGCAGCTGGGCAGCCGCACATGAGAGAATGAAGGGCCACCCACCTAATTAGGTGCCTGGACCTTGGGGTGGGTGGGAAGGGGAATTGGGATGAGAAGCGTGGGTGGGGGGAATTTGGAATGTGAAGGGCTGCGGCTGCCAGGGAGAAATGGCCCTCCATCCCAGCCTCAGCTGTGTGGCTGCTGTGGTGGGGGAGATACCCCTCTCCTTCCCAGCCCCAGCTCGGGGTCTGCCACGGCGGGGGAAAGAGGGCACATCTATCACATTAGAAAGGTAAGGCTACTGATATTAAAATACGAATTGTGTGCTTTTATTTGTAGAACCAAAAAAGTTAATAATAAAGTTTTTTTTATATAGTGCTTTATCCAAAGCTCTTTACAATAGATAGCTAAGGGTAGAGAAAACATTTGGAAAGACCATTAAGTGGTCCGCTGAGACCCTAAGCAATTTTTAAGTGGTCCGTGGGAAAAAAAAAGTTTGAGAACCACTGATCTAGGCCATTTGCGAGGCACCCAGGTCCTATGGTGTTGAGCGCAGTATAAATGTCTAGATATATAGGTGGATGCTAATAGGCACCAGGAATCTGAGTGGGCGAGAGGAGAAAAAGCAGCAGAAGGCCAGAGGCTGAACTGGGAAGGAGGTGACAGAGAAAGGAGGGGGCGTATGGATGGGAGAAGGGGTTCTTCATCCAAGGGAGGATAGAAAGGTATAGAAGTACCTTGGTGGTCCTGCAACCACCAGGTGGATGTGAAGGAACAGGTGGAAAGAAGGGTAAAAGTGTCCTCCCATAGGAGAGCAAAAATGGAAATGCCTGAGTGAAGCATTTGGAATATTGCAAAGATAATGATGTGGATAATATTCAGGGTGTCAAAAACGTCTAGGACTTGATCCTTCCCTGCCTTTCCTCTTGAGTTGTCACTTGCATCTGTGCAAAGTGGGGGAAAACGCTACCCTCTCAGTGTGGTAGCCTTCTGTGCAAAGGCTACCAAGGTCCAGGTTTGCGGAGAATCAGGCTCTTTGCCATTCCTTTCCCTGTGGCTAGCAGGAGGCAGGCTGCTATTTTCACAACACTGGCACGAAGTCTGCCCTGATAAATCAGTGTCTCAGGCTACTGCAGGTCGCTCCATAACTCAATAGGGAATTTGTATTGCAGCAGGGTAGGAGAGTTGGAATTGAAGGCCACTCTAGGAACACAGTTGTGTAAATCCTGGCCTTTGGCAGCCCTAGCTGTTTAGCTATGTTTCATAAATCAGGTCATGTCGTATCTGTCACAGCTTCCAGATGCCAAACTCTTTCTGTGGCACCTTTGTCAAACATTTTAAAAGGGCAAGAAAATCAACAGCCAGGAGGTCACGATGAAGCACAATCTGACTCAGGAATTGGGCTTCAGACTGAGGAAAGAAATGAGAGCAGCCGGTGAATAAGTGAGCAAGAGGGTGTCTATGGAATTCTGGGATCTCATAAGCTGCATTCTTTGGGTGCATGTTGTCTCCAGCATTCGGGCTGCGTGATACATCTGACTGCTTCTCCATTTTCATTGTGCCTCATGTTTGCTACTCCCAGACCATCAAAGATGCAACGTACCCGCGTCCACCCTTATGTGCACATGCAGCACAGTATGCTGTGCCATGAGCTGGCATGTACACACATTTGTAGAGATGTGCTTAATAAAGCAAAACTCTCATTCAGATGGATTGAATTATTGACCAGATTGCTTTGCTAATGAACACAAGCTCTGGTGGATGTGTCTCTTCCCTACTACAAGACCCACTTCCTCGATCCTCAACCAGTTTTCTCCCCAGTTTGAATATCCCTTGCCATGCAGATCCCACTAACTTATTTACTAGCTTTTAATTTCATCTGCCTAGGCACAACTTGCAATTAAAAATTGTGCCCAGCGAGGGGAAACAGCCTATTTACCACCAAACAGCTCATATTTTCTGCATTCATGGAAACTGAAGTCCTATAGGCACAGGGAAGCTCTCGCACAAACTTCCTAAAATGTACCCTGCCAATATGCCCCAAAAGTTATTCCAATAGCTAATGCATGAGAACCTGAAAGTGAAACTGGACTATGAACTGAGAAACTGACTAGCTTGCTTTCATCATCCAAGCTGAGTGAAATGCATAGAGCAAACAAACAACCTAAGTAAAGTGCATTAAACTTTCAAACTTCTTTCCATTTTAATATTTGAAGGTGTTAGAATGGTAGGCAAGGAGTTTTTCGTTTAACGGTATATGGTTTTTATCATTACTCTAAACAGAGATACTGGTTTTATGGCTCATTACAACAAATTGTCACACACCATACTGCCTGCTAACCCTTAATTGCTCACTTCATTTTAATTGGTCTCCTACAGAATGTTTGAACCCCTTATGCTTAACAGTCTGACCCAACTTGTATTTAGCTCAGACACTCTGATTAGCTCTGTGAAGCTTGAAAGTTTTATCTGAACCACCAACAGAAGTGGGTCTGATAAAAGATATTAGCTCACCCACCTTGTCAATCTAACTCTTTAAACAGTTAAAAAATGGATGTCACCTTATCCCTTGCAAACAAGGTACTGGCATAAAAAGCTTTCTGGGGAAATAAGTCATAGCATAAAGTGCTAGTCATCAGCCTGTCATGACACTGATTGACAAGGATCGTCTTATTTAAATACATGTTATATAATTTAAAAGCATTTTGATAGTTTACAGACCTGAAGATGAAGTGGCTGCAAATGCAATGCAATAATGACTTAAGGGCCAGTGAACCTCCAAGGCAAATAGGTGGGAACCAGCGCTAGCTCTTCTTAGGCCATGCAGAGTGACAGGTCCTTTGGCAGCATTTGTTGGAAATCTTCAAAGTTCTGCCAGTGAAATGTGAGTTAAAGATGCAGGAAGGCGCTGGGATCCCATCAGCGAAGCGTGGCACCGTAGTCAGCTCCACTGAGCCGATGGATGCACTAAAGATGCCAGAAATTTAAGCTGAACAGCAGCCATTGCTCGCATCGCCACATTATTTGACAAATAGAATCTTCCAGCCAGGACTGATTTTTAAAAAATAAATAACTTGAAAATAATTTGGGAAACCATAGTCAATGAATGCTGGAAATGTCACTCTGGTACACTGTCTGTGCTCTTCTCTTCCAAGAAGATGCTGTGGGTGGAAGAAAAGGGGGAACAGTAGGTGATATGTGAACTTTATAGCAAACCTAGTTCCCTCCTCTTCTCTGTGGGATTGTCACATGGTTGCTGTCATAATAGCTTGTCTGCTCCACTCAGGGTTTCCTTGGTCTTGTTAATGCACTTGTGCAATACTTTTCAGAAAGAGAGCAATCCTTCCTTAAACTTTCCTGGCACTTGGTTTGTAAGAACAGATGAATTGCCCTTCCAGAACAGACTAAGGGTCCATCTACTCTGGTATCTTGCCTCCAATAGTGGCTGGTGTAGGATGGCATAAACCCCTCACAGCATGCCTTGCTCTGCACTCTTAGAGCACCTTGAAAAAATTCTTCCTGACCCCAGCTGGAGGTGAGTTGCTGCCCTGAAGCATGAAGGTTGAGAATCCTGGTGGTGGTTATCTCTGTTACTGTAATGTCAGATGCTTTAGGAAGAAACATAACAGTTCATTGTACTCCATCCGGCCTCTTCTCAGATGTCCTATTTAGCTGGTTCCAGGAACCAAAGAGCCATTTGCTGCATATTTAATCATTAGAGGAAGAAGAACAGAGGTGTATTTTATGTGCTATGCAGCTTCTCTGAAGTGTTACCTTCCTGACAAAGTCATAGGGAAATTGATATTTCATTGTGTGTGCACGTCTGCACATTTATACAGCAGCATGAATGAAGGAACTGATGGGCATGGTTCCCAGCTGTGTGTATAATGCAGGGCTCATTAACCAAGTATTGCTAGAGTGGTCAAAAGCTATAAATTCAGGAAAACCCTTGAATAAGCAAAGTTAAAGAACCTGCCTTTTTGGGTAGCATCTGCACTCACTCATCAATTCTGAAGCTCATCCCAGAAACTACCTCCCTTCTAACACCACATACACCACTCTCATCCCAAAGAAGGTACCCTGGGACTCCAGCCATAAACGACACCAGTGCATAGATGTGCTCCTCTTCTTTCATATGACAACTTGAAAAGCAACATAAAAGTTGATGTCCAAGTTTGTCATCCACTCTCTGGCATCCAGTGACATGGAATGATTCAAAGCTGTCCCACTGGGGAAAATTTTTTAGAGAAGTGCAGTTCACTAGGTGTTCCATGGTTTGGATGTCTTCTCCACATTAGCATATAGGACTATCCTTCATTTTCCATTCATGTACTAGGTAATTACAATGCCCACATGAGGTTCTGATATGCTCACACTGATCCATATCTTATATGGCATGGTGAAGCAAGGGGTTTGGTTTGTAGGATCCATAATCAGGTCTTGATTGTTGACTCTTCTATTTTCACAGCCTTTGCTACTTGTCTTTTGGTTGCAGTCCTGGAGTTTGAAGAGCTTTGGTCACTAACTGGAAAGGGTTCCTTGAGTTAAGTTGACATCTGGGAGATCTTTATAGATGGGCAAGTCTGGGTTCATTATTGTATGGTCATATTCTTGTATTATTATTATGCTTTTCATGGTAAGATATGTCGGAAACTAGACTTGCTGTTGACTTCAGCACCCCTCTGACAATTCTCATAATAGTGTTCAATTGCACAGTGACAAGTTTTGTATGTATGCTACAAACCCGTACTGGCACACAGTATTCAGCTGCTGAGAAGACGAGAATATGGCTGTGTGATAACAAACCCAGACTTTCCCATATACGAAGATCTCCAACATCCCCCACTCTCCCGCCTCAAGATACCACCTTAAGTTTAGGCACATTGATAATAGGTGAGGCTACAATCCAGAATCACTCTAAACTATACCTGGAAGCCTTAGTTTGGTGCCACAGAAAGCAACATTCAGGCACTTCTTTGCATGTTGGTTGCTCAGATGGAACTTGGAGAGAGCTGTTCTTTGAAGAGACGTGTTCAGATTGCTACATAAAAAATGAATTCCAAATGGATAACAATCACTAACAACACAGATCACCCACTGATGTAACTAGTCCTAAGCATCACAGAAAAATGTAGCCACCCTTTGCAGTCTGCTCTATACCTCACTGTTCTTATTTGCATCAACTCAAAACCATGTACAGAACAATGTCATTTATGGGTGAGATTGCCCCTTGCTGGAGCAGAAGCTTAGGATATTGTAGCTGCCCCATTAGGGTGCTGGAATTTCACCCTCTATTCAGAGTCTCCTCCTAATCCCCCTCCCTGCTCCTTGCAGCATAGTCCACTAGAGGATGAGGTACTTTATGGCAGACGTTCACTTCCTTCCCTGGGCCAACAACAGCTTCATTCCCATGAAGCAACCCAGCCCTCTGCCCAAGGACAGAAGACCCCATTGGTTGCTCCCTTACCTTGCTCAGTGATATCTGGAGCTCTCTATTGAGCCATCAAGGCAAGCTTCATTACTGAAAGGTGGAGATGGTTCTACCTTTTCAAACTCTATTAGGTGGAATATGAGGAACGTTTAGTCTCTGCTCACCTATGGGGGAGACTATTTTAAAGACTAGGATCAGACTGGGACAGCAATGTTCCAGGAGTGAGTGCAATCGTAACACCAAGGAGATGAACCTATGAAAGGCCTTTGCTGTGATGGCTTTGCTTCTGTGAGGTGTTAGAAGCTGCTGTTCAAAGATTCCCCCCCCTCTCTTTTTTACTATCTGCCCTTTCTTCCCTCTCTCTTTCTCTTTTTCTGTATCTTGCACGTACATGTACGGATACAGGCAGAAACCCTTCCAGTTTGGTTAGTGTGGGATGAATGAACATTTGTTTTAAACATTCCCTGACAGAACATTTCTAGGGCAAAAGAGTGATAAAAATCAAATCAAGTGGAGACCAGGAATTTATTTTTTTCCTATCAGAGCCAATCTGTGATGCTTTATCTCTTGATAAAAATTGATATTTTATCCCTCTGATAATGGGAGACCGATTGCGCTGCTGCCTCATAATTTTTTGTTTGTTAAAACTCATCCCCTCGGGAGGATCTCAGATCAGAGGCAGAGGTGGTGCTGTGCCTCTTTTAAAGATGCGGCATATGTTTAAGAATGAGCATTTCCTTACTGTAGGTGGGATTCAGCAGGAAATGGATCTCCCTTCCATAGAGGCAATATCTGAGACCAGAGTGCACTCCTGGCTTCAGAGCCATCCCTTCAGATAACAAATTGAATTCTTCTCCTTTATAAATGGTTGGTTGTTTCCCTGGGTATCATGTCTTCCTGCTGTATCTGATGCTGCTTATTCCCAGCTCTGATTGGAACACTACCCCATGCTCCATTCTTCATGTCACCCCTGGAAAGTAGAAGCTAGAGATCTAATCTGGTGGGATCCAACTTGATTTTAACTTGCTGTTATAGAATGATTGGGCTAAAGCCTGAGGTCCTTATTCAGGTTTTTCCCCATTCTTCACTTGTCCAGACTCTCTGGGAGTTTTGCCTGAGTAAGGACTTCAGGAATAGGTCCATATAAATTAGTGAAGGAAACACGTGTTAAGACACCTCTCTCGCCACTGGGCAGCATAGGAGTGTTCTGTACAAAATAGCTTCTGGTGTTTGGGCAATCTAGATGTACCTGAGCTTCTACCACTCCCTAGCAGAGTCTCTTCCTCAGCCTAACAGATCTCACTGATATTCAGCCTAAATATTCCTTTGCTAAGTTTCATCCCATTAACCCCGATTTCACCCCTGTGTAGCACTCTAAGCAATTCTTCTTCCTCCTTGCTGTTATGCTCAGAGAGCAAGCAGTGTCAGCACAGGAAACTGGGTATTGCACTGGGGAGGAACTGTGTTTTTCAGAGGCAGAAAAGCCCCAGGCACCAGTCGGAGCATTGCACACAGTATGAACAGCAATTTGCAATTCCCGGTGAATACCCTGGGGGACCCTATCTGCATTGACCCCATCTGCAGTCTCTCCCATTGGGCCACATGTTACCTTTTATACATGGAAAGAAGTCAGTGGGGTTGGTAGCTGTAGACTGAGGGGAGTATATGGCCCTGAGTTCAGAGAAAGTCCTTGGGGCAAATTCACTGCTGGCATAAGCAGGCACAACTCCATGGAAGTCAATGGAAGTACATTGTAATAGGCCAATGGCGCGTTTGGTCCCTTGCATGTGTGACTCGCCAGAGAAATCACTGGAGGATTGCCAAGCCTTTTCCCTTAGCTGGTTGAAGTCTGCACTGCAAATTAGGTAACTACAGGTACCTCTGTGTATGAACAGTGAGTAAGCAGCATGAAATGTTGGTGGAATAGGTTGCAATATTACCATTTTGGAGTTGGAGACTTATTAAAGTTCTGTCTCTCTCAGGTTCATTTTTTATAAAGTATCATATGTCACCCATTACACCGTCACATAAATTATCAGTTTCTCCTTTCCCTATCATTATAGATTGCCAGGGGAGAATGTTTTATGACAAAGGAAACTTTCTCAGCCTTTTTCTCCTGCCTGATTCATTTCAGGTGAAATCTTTTTCTTGGGGAAATCTGCCCATGGATTTAGCAATTCTCTTTGGACCTCTGCACCGGACTTAACACACCAGGTACCCAGGCCTGGGAGAAATGTGAGAGAGCTCGGGGGAGTTGTGGTCCCACAGCCCAGGGTCAGCATTCAGACTAGTCCCATCTGGGAGATACACTTTGACTGTGCTCTTGCTTAAATGACCCCTGCTCTTCCTGGCTCCCACTAACTGTAATACTTAGTTGAAACCTGAGTGTCCGGTTCCATCACAGCAGGACTCATTCACAAATGTACCCCTCCAGGAACGACGGTTGTCACTTGTCCAGGTTTTTGCAGGATCATCCCTGTATGGAGGTAGCTGTCCTGGGACATCTGTAAAGGTACTCCATACACAATGCCAGCTGTCCCGTTTGTGGTTTCAGGATCATCCCAGATGTCTTGTTTTTATTGTACCTAAGAGGTGGCAATCCTACAAAGCAATAGCACCTTCATCCCCCTTCTACCTGCCATGCCTCAGATTGCCTCAATACAACAAGGCAACCTTTGTTGCTCTCATCCCAAGGCCTGACTTTCAAAACACACACAATGAAAATCGGTGATTTGCAGTACAAAATACTTGAGAACATCTCCAATTGCCTACTGTCTTTAGAACAAATTCAGGCTATGGTGTGCGTCGAAATTGAGCTATGAATGATAGATACTCATATTCCTTTAACCCTAACCCAGTGCCAGCTACATCAGCCAACTAGATAATCTGTTGGAAGGGCAATCTGTGAGATCAGTGTTAGTGCTAACAGCAGCATAGAGACTGGGGGAAGGAGGAAAAGGGGATGCTGTGGCAAGCCACCCTCCATGCTCTGTAGGCAAGGTGTCATGTCCATGGAGAAATAATGCATGGCAACTTCTTCCCACGGCTTTCAAATGCCTCAGAATAGATCTAAAACCATATTTGACAGCTCCCCGAGTGTAAAGACCAGCAGTGGCACCGTGTCAAGCTGCACCCAGCCTGAGCAGCGTGTGCCTGTGTTCTGACTGGCCAATCATCTCTGAACATCTCGGATTCAAAGGTGAATGAATTCAAATGACACACGCACAAAAGGAGGTTGCCAAGCAACCTGGAGCCTGAAACACCCCCACCAGGGTATGAAAGTAGAGAACAGGCGGTTCATGGCCGAGACAATTTACACTTGTAATGTTCCCTTATTGCCATTTGGAACAATAATAATACATGTATTATGTACTTTAAAAAACACATGTTCTGAATAATGCAGGGATGGAACAGATGGAATGGGAAGGAGATTACCAGGTCTTGCGGCAACTGAAAGAGACTGACAACTCTATCAATGTCTCATGTCTCCTGTGATATCTGTAATCGGTGGCCTCACGGCCAGCTGCTTTTATATATTCATCCCATACAGTGTTCTTGGAGCCTTGTTGTGTCTGCCTCACAATGTCTGCTGTCTGGCTCAGTGTAGCTGTCAGGCTTTGGGTTGCTGAATGCGTGTGTATTAACAGTGTTGCACAAAATAAATCCCTATCATGCTTTGGGGCAGGCATGAAAGAAAAACTTGGGTTGTCCAGCCCTGAATTTCCAAGGGGAGAGAGAGAGAGTGTGTGTGTGTGTGTTTGTTAGCAGATGGGGAGACTCCAAACCCATATACTCTGAACTCAGCAGGCTTAGGATATGTAACCTCTATAGGCTCCCTTGAAAATCCCAGTCCTATATTGGGTCAATACGGCTTATCTTTACAATGGGCAGAGTGAGATCCAAAGAACCCTGGAATTTGAGGAGCTCAGAATCTCCACCTGGATCAGGCCCATCTGGAACTGTGCTGAACTCCCCCTCACATGTTCTTTATTCTGAGAGACAATGGGATTTTGTTGGTCCCTCACGTTTCTCTCTGCCTCTGTTGCTAGCTCCCCCATTTGCTGTCATAATCTTCAGCAACATCAGAATTGCCTTTGCATCAAGCCTTGATGATGTCATAGCCAGAGGAGCCTGACAACAGGTATAAGATTAAGCAGCAGGTGCAGGCAAGCTGCATCGAAGACACACAGCCCCCGTTTTCATGCAAATACCCAGAGTCATAATGAATGAAGGGAAGAGAAAGAGAGATGGGGAATGTGTGATATGTTAGCAGAATTCTTACTTCAAAGGCCATTTTTCAAAGTTTCCCAGGAGGTGTTGGTGTCTCTTTAATCCTTCACCTCAGGATTCTTGGCGTCTATTGGCGCCGCGTTGTATTCTGGGCATGTTGAAATGTAACACAGTGTAACAAGACGTGATCAGTTGGATGAGGCTTTATGTAGCATGAAAAGGTTCCTGTGCTTTCTCTTTTTATTATTTACATTCCCAGAGAAGGTTATATGCCATGTGGGCTTTGCAAAGATAAATGGCTAACCCGAGCTTTCTGGCAGCTTCCCCAGAATTCAGCAAGGATTCTAGCTAAGAACTGGTCTAATACTTTTTATATCTGGTCTCAAATTTTAGCCTTGAAGGACCCATGTGAGAAAGAGATCCCGAGTGACTGTGCATGTCATGAAACCACGTGCAATTGGGCACCACTGACAATTAGGAGACACTCCAGACTGGAACAGCAGAAAGAGAAGCAGGACAGGTGTCAGGTGCACAGGCCTTGCTGTGTGTGTAGCCCAGTAGTGGCATAGCAAGGGGTGAATCGAGTCAGGAATGTGGTGCTTCTGCAGAACTCGCTATGGAGCCAGCACTGCAATAGCAGGGGGAGTTGGAGGTCAGGACTGAGCTGTATTTGTTGATGTGTGTCCAAAAAATTCACATCAGGCCTGTCTATGCTTAGCATGATTGGCCAGAGCCGCTGTCCAGCACTTTCATGAGCAATAACATTCATCACCTTTACTGAAGCAATATTAATGCAGATAAGTGGCTGAGTGGTTTAAAGTACAAGATCAGCTCACTCCTAGCCTCCTGCTTACCACAGAACTAAATCTATGTTTCTGGAATATTTCAGTGGAAGGGAGTTTTATGAGTGTATCATCAGCTCTTTGTTCTATTTACTGCGTGTCATTAGTCTTCCTGCAGGGTGAAATCCAGGGAAGCACAACAATCCTGCATGGGATTTATCAGTGACTGCTCGTAGGGAGGGAGCATGTGCTAACAAGGTCTCCAGTAGCATGCAGCACGCTGGCTGGCATGCACCTGTATTGCAACTCTCCTATGGATTGAATGTCAGAGCTGCTCACGTGTAAGGAACTCGTTCTGTAGGGTCTGCGTGTTTTGAAAGGAGGCTTCAGTTGATGTACCAGAGGCCTCTCTATTTGGAGCCAGAGGTCATGTGTTCCACCCCAGCCATACCATATATCTACTGTTAGCTGATAAATTTCCATAGCATCCATGTGTGAAGCCAGGAGAAGAACCCCCCCCCCGAATTTGCTAGAACCCATGGACCCAGTCTTGCAAGGTGCTGAATGCCTTCAACAACCCATTGTCTTCAGTGAGGGATGCGGTCACTCAGCACCTTGCAGGAGTCCTCATAGGGTGCAGAACCCAGGCAAGTGGAAAAAAAACTCAAATAACCTCCGCTGGGTCTCTGGAAATAAGTTCTGGACATGCTCCGGCCTCTTTTATAGCATATGGTCCAGCTGAGACAAGGGGGCTCTCGGATCACCCTGTGAGGTGAGCAGGATTCAGGCCTCTTACATCACTGGCAAAATTATGGCAAAACCTTCCTGGGCTTTTGTGGCTAGCACGCTGACCCTGCTCTCGGTTTTCCTTTTGGCTGATGGCAGAAATACATATGCTGGAACAAGGCCTCTCAATTAACATGCTGCACTTGCTCCCACGCAGAGACGAGATAAGAGTTGTTAAAGCTGTAGTCATCAATTGCAAAAGAGAACACATTTTATTTTGCTTTGTGCTATTTACAGCTGTTGTCCATTCAGAGTTCTCAGGAGCCCCATTCCCCAGTACAACTGCACAGTCTCATAAGTTTAACTCAGCAGTGAGACTGAAAAACAGCACTAAATCATGGTGATGGGGGAGAGAAGAAAATGTCTGGAAATGGGAAAATGCAGCTGATGTCTTTGCAAAGGCTGAAGTTTTTGCTTGTTGCTACTTTAAAGTGCTACAGACAGACGCCATAGAGGCTGTAACAGAATAGAAGCCTCACCCTCTGAGACTGGCAAAATGCTGCTAGTGGCTTTGCAAAGGCCAGGGTGATCCTTTCTTGCAGTTTTTAAATGCTCAAGGCATTTTCTGTATTTTGATCAGTGTAACCCACAGCAAGTCATAGTATGCGAACAACGTGGAACTAATATAAGGCTACTGGGAAATTGAGTTCCAGTTCACGTTGCTTTACTGGACTCATGATACGGCAGCTCTGTGTGAGTTCTCAGATCACAGGTACAGCTTAGTCGTTGGCAGGAGGAGAGGGGGCTGGGGAGGAAAGAGAAAGAAAAGAAAGAAAGAGAAATTAACTCTAGATCTGAGTCTGTAGCCCAGACACTTACAATGAGGAATAACTAAAGAACTGCATATGCAGTTGTCAAGAAGAAGCATGGTCTATGGGTTGATGCAAATGAGTAGGAAATGAGAAATCTGAATTCTGTTCCCATCTCTGCCACAGTCTTGTTTTGTCAGGCAAGTTACTAGCCCTCTCTTTACTATACCTATTTTTTTTGAACATGGACATTATGAGGATTAATCCATAAATGTTTGTAAAGTGGTTAGAAATCCACAGGTGACATTAGGATCCTCAGGAGACGCTATAGGAGGGCAAAGTATTATCATTTGTTAACTCAGTATTTATTTACAATATTATTGCTTACACAGTAAAGTGCAGCTGATTCCTTTTGCAGGGGCCACAGTTTCTACTTGGTACTGCCCCAAAGGCTTGTCAATCAGGGTCCCCTTGAGCAATATAGGTACAGCAAAATAATGTTACATATGTCAGAAATGATCTGAAGGAGCTGGACAAAATCATCTTGCATTGGTGTGACACTAACAAAGGCTGGTTTGCACAAAACCAAAATACTCAAAGTCGTGCTCAACATTGTGAATACTCAAAACAATATTATTTTTAAGCAAAATAATTCTTCTTTCACTTTTGTCCCCAGTTCTTGCCCACATCCTCTGTCCTGTACTCTTCTCCTCCATCCCAATACCGATCATCCCCATTCCCAGATCCTGTCCCTCCCTCCATGGAGCATGGAGCATGCTTAGTGAAGATGGAATGTGCAAACTGAGATTTTTCAGAGGCTTATAACTTGGCCAAGTTTAGACATTTTTCACAGGAACAGCAAAAGACACATCCCTGATATAATGGTGACTCTCTCTAACGCCTGTCGAGTTTCAACTCCCTTCACTAAAGCATGAAGGTGCTAGAGTTTCTCAATGCAATAGTTGTAAGATTTTTTTTTAACAAAGGCAAAACAATATTTTTAGCTGAAATTTCCCAAAATATTTCAGACACCTGGCACTGAAAATTTCAACCCCAGCAATTAGTTTGGCAAAGTTATAAGCAACTGAAAACAGTGTCTTATAATTGAATGTGTCAGGCAATAGTAACTATATGTGTCACTAGTTGCACCACCTATATTTACTTAAATCAGAGAAATAATCTCTCTTACTTTAAGTGAGTATGTAGTGATGGTTGACCTCAGAGACTGTCCTCTTTGCAGCCTGCCTAGATAAAAGCTATATCTCTATTATTCCTTTATTCTGTGCAAAGTCACTTGCACAGTTGTAACACCAATGGGTTTGATTCCCCCAGCAGTGCTAATACTTTGCATCTCAGGCCCAAACCCTAAGGGCAGGTAGATGCTTAGGGGCTTGGAATGTTATGAGCTGCTCAAGGAGAAACACAAGGTGAAGTGGGCCCTTAGCAAATGAAATCCTGTTCTGTCACCTTTAAGCATCAGTGCAATTTGTCATTAACTTACAGGGTCAAACTTTCATAAATGGCCTTGAAATCTGAAGCTGCAGTTTCATGCAGAAAACCCTATCGCTGTGCATGCAGTTGTCTGTGCAGGCAAATTCAGGGATGGTGTGGTTCTATGTGCAAAATCACGTGTGCAAATTTGAAAGCCAGTATGAAAATATGACCTTTAGAGTTAGGAAAATGTCAAAACCAAGGGAACACTGCCTCCCTGTTGGCTTATTGTCAAATTATTCTCTCCAGGGATTAAAAGGCAAAATGCCACCCACAAAGATGAAAATGCAAAACAACGTCCTGTCTACGTTTTATTTTCTGTTTTATAGGCAATCGTCCCTATGTGGTGCTCGTGGCGCGTGTTCACCCTGGGGAGAGCAATGCCAGCTGGGTAATGAAGGGGACCGTGGAGTTCCTTGTGAGTGGTGACCCCATTGCCGACCTCCTGAGGAAATGTTTCATTTTCAAAATCATCCCCATGCTCAATCCAGATGGAGTCATCAATGGCAAGTAAGTTGTGACAACCTTTGTTTACCCTGGGGCTGTCTGAGAAGCCTTCCCTGGACCTATATGGGAAACTTTACCTCAGTCTGGGCAGCAAGCCTTATCTTTGGGAGCTGTTGGTCAGGAGAACATCCTTCGTATGGATCCTGGCATTCCTGTGTTAATCACATATAGCCACACAATAGTCACTTGTTTGGTGTCTGATTTCACAACTGTGAACTGTGAGGAGCAATAATAGCCCTCAGCTGCCAGGGCAGAGCTCTGCCACAAGCACGCGGTCTAACTTGGCTCTAGCTGGCTAAACAGAAATCCATCTGTCCCTGCTAAATCATTCAGTGCAGACGTCACCTGCAAGACAGCAGTGCTTGGGAATAACTTGCTTTAATTGATGTTTTGCATAGCCTGAGACGGGGGAAGAGGACTACAGATCTATTTTACCTTTGTGTTTTCATTTAAATACTTCCACCCAGTGGCGCTCCCTTCATCTCCCCACTCACATTTCTTGATGGATTTTGAGTCCTCCTGGGCCTAGGGAATGCTGATCTGCTCTGGATTCCCTTGGGGGATGTCTGCACAGCAAAAGCTGTGCGTGGGCTCACCTACCTGAGCTAGCCTGGGTGACAATAGAAGTGAAGACCGTGCCGGGAGGACTTCAGGGTGGATAGTGAGCTGAGTACGTACCCTGGGTGTCTGCTGGGCTTGTATTACCTGTGCTGCAGTGCCCATGCTGCATGGTCTTCGCTGCTATTACCCTTGCTAGCTGGATTCAAGGGAGCTCAGGTAGGCTAGTTGTACACGGCTTTTACTGGGCAGACATACTCTTGGAGTCTAATTTGCATGCCCCCTCCTTTTCCACCCCAAGACGTGCACACATGGTCGCTCCCTCCCTCGCTCTCTGGACTGAACTGAAGAAAGCACTATCCTGCTTCTGACATAGAAACCTGAAATACAGGGTAGCCAGTGAGTTGGAGAGAACTGGGCTAGATGAGATGGGCTTGTGTGATATTTGGGGAAACCCCAAATGCTTCTGAACATGGAGTTTGCCCACTTGCAATGGGTATTTGGTAGTGGTACTATAATAGATTCACTGTCTTTTTTTAGGGTGATCGTGTCTCCCCCTGGTGACAGGCCTCAGCAATTATAACTACCTGCTGGTTACAGCTAGAGGAGTTACTCCTTTTGACCAGGTGTAGGGGCTTCCATTTTTGGTGCTGAAGGTGTTAAGTTTTTGATCCTCACTGGTGACCATAGTTCATGTGTGTGCATGGCCACAGTTTGTTATAATAGGCTAATCTCAAAAGTCTGGGAAATCGGTTCAGACAAGCACTCAGAAGTCTGGCTGCTCCTTCAGACTTCTTGAGTGTAAAACTGTGTTCTGATCTTCTGGGAACACCCTTCCTTGTGGCATGTGGACCCTTCTGATTTTGGTACAGGCTGGATGAGACCCACGGGTGCAGAGACAGTAGCAGAAAATGAAAAACAGTGAGAGAAACTGAACAGAACTTTATCAAACTTCCCAAATTAATTCATTCTGAGTTGGTGCAAAAGCTTCAGTGGGCAGATGCTGGAGGTTGCTTTGATATTCCCCAGCCTGTCACAATCATGTCATTCATGATATTTCACCTCCAAGGAAGCTGTTGCAACAGCAGCTTGGCAGCTCCATGTGATGGAAAAAGACATAACCCCTGAGTGTTCTAGGTCTCTGTGGGCATTGAATGCCCTAATCCTTCCAGGCAGCAAAGGCAAATGGAAGGTGGATGGATTTTTTTGTTCCCCCTGCCTCCCTTTCACTGTACTTAAAATCTCCAGCAGATGGGGGACAGGAGGGAAAGACTGACCTTTCTTTCTCAAGCATTCAGGAGGTGACTCTTTAAGGGTGAGACCTCAGCGGGGAGGACTGAACTCTGCACGACACTTTGATGAAGTGCCACTTCTGTGCTCATGACACCCAGGAGGAACTCCGCCTCACCAGGCGCAGAGGAGCTCAACCCTGACTCGGGTGACGGGAGCACCTCTTGCTTGAGAGATGAACCAGGAGATCCTGGTTCTATTCCTGGCTCTGCCATTGACTGCATGGCCTGGGCAAGTCAAGGCTTGTCTAGATGACCAGTTAGCGCATGGCAAGGTGGGGTGCAAATCAATGGCACCCTAGCCTGCCACGCACTAGAGGTTCCCTGCTGTCCTTTGATCTCCTCTACCTTGGAATGGGGGTAGATAAGTGCGCGTGCACAGTAGGGAACTTCTAGTGTGTAGTAGCAGGGTCCGCAAGTCCGGTTAGTGCATGGCAGGCTAGTGTGCTGTAGATCTACACCCAGCTTGCTTCACACTAACCGTTCATCTAAGCAAGCCCTCGGTTTGCCTTTTTGTGCCTCTGTTTTCCCAGCTGTAAAATGGGGATAATCAGACATGTTAGAGATGGAAAAGACCTATATCTAGTCCATCTCCCTGCAAAGGCAGGATTGCTGCCCATGGTACATTTACGAGTGTTTTACCTGGTCTAGTTTCAAATGTTACATTGACTATTCCACAACCTAACACATACTATAGCACGCACAGGAAGGGTTTCTGATACTTAGTGTATATTTTTCCCATCTCTTAATTTCATCCCCCCATTCCTGGTGACACCCTTTATAATTATGTTGTGAGGCTTAATTAAAGTGTGTAACATCCTTTGAGATCTTGAGGTGGAAGACGATAGATAAGTGCCTAACTCTATCCATCCACCTGCTTTTGTAGCTTCCAATTTATTACACAGTGAGAGAATGGAGATGCCAGTGTTAGGGGGCAGGAAGACATCTCACTTGTGTCTTAACGTGGCTTCACACTTGTGAGCCCTCTCTGCTATGGTGAGATATCCCCCCTCCAGGCTCGCTCCTTTCTCATAATTCCATCAGAAATAATAGCTGGAGAGGCAAATGATCTCAAAACCTCCAGTTTTCACACCAGTGAGATACTTCTGTGTTGGCCTCCACTCGGGAGCCATAAATGAGTCAAGGGAGCCATGTACTGGGATTGTTATTAACTTGTATTACAGTCATGCACAGAGGCTCTGACTGAATTCAGGGCCCGATGGTGTTAAGCCTTGCACATGTACATACTCAGAAGTGGTATCTGCCCCAAACGGCTCACAGTTTAAATAGACAAGGCAGTCAAAGTGTAAGGGGAGAAACAAAGGTACAGCAATAAAGTGACTTTCCCAGGGTCACACAGGTTAGTGGTAGAGGTGGGACTAGAACCCTGACTCCCAGTCCAGTGCCCGCTCCCTGGAAGCAGCACAGGCCGAGGGATATGCTGGCTGCCCTTCCCGCAGCTCCCGTTGGCCTGGAGCAGCGAACCGCAGCCAGTGGGAGCTGCGATTGGCCAAACCTGGGGATGTGGCAGGTAAACAAACCATCCTGGCCCACCAGGGGCTTTCCCTGATGGGCCGCGTGCCAAAGGCTACTGATCCCTGTCCTACTCCCTGCCTCTCCTGGGCCAGGATTCCCCCACCACACACATCTCATTGCCTCCCCTCCCAGCCCCATGCCCAAAGGGTCAGGAGGAAATAATGCCCTCCTCTTCTCTTTGGAAGGCTCTTAGAGGAGCCAGCCAGGGCAGTTTGATTGAGATGGTTACCTTGAGCATCCCTGCCTGGCTGTGGCTTTTTAATGAGCAGAGTGATTGCAAATCTCTCCCCTTTGGAAGCACAGACTTCTATCAATCTCTCCCTCCCCCCCACACTTTGTGCCGTGGATTAATGCTGCTCTAGTCCCCCTATCTCAGCATCTTTCCTTATTTAAGAGAGGATTAATTTTTCTTTGTTGGCAGTGCTTTGAAGCTCCTCCTCCCCCCATCTTCCCTTGGTGCCAGAGCATGCATAATACTTCACCGCCAGTCATGGAGATGGATGCCAGTGCGTGGCATTTACAAAGGGCTCCTGCTAGCAGCCCTGTCACCCCCGTGGCTCCCCGCCGTACCCAGCCCAACGGAAGAGCACTCTCATCCCAGCAGGGCACTGCACGATCACACTCCCGAAGCCTCGTGCAGTAACAAGACATGCAGGGCCTCGCTGTTTGCTTTGGCTAATGTGATCTGAAAGTTACACGTGGCAAATATTTCTCTAACGCAGACATGAGTGCAGTAATGTGATTACACTCCAGCAGCACACGGCCGAGATGGGAAACATCTCTCCTCCCGCCCCGACCTCCCCAGCTCTTCATTTCTTTCACTGCTTTTACAATCTATCCCCATCCTTCAGCAATGGAAGGAATCACAGCTCTGGAACTGACTGTAAATGAAGTGTGTGTGTGTGGGGGGGGTGCTTTTCATATAAAAACATAGCTCACCAACAGTCATCACAGCTGAACTTGGCTTTGTTCAAACCCAAAAGAAATTGTGAGCATCACAGTGTGATTGTTGTTGTGTTTTGACTGAATGCACTGGTCCTATACCCTTTCCCAGAGAACAGCAGCCAGGCATGTAGCCAATCAAATGACAGATCTGATTAATTTTGTTATATATGTTAAGTAAAGTATTAGACATTCCTTATCAGTGCCTCTCCCAGCTCTAGTCAAGAGGTGGGGATTGTATATTTCCATGGGCAGGGAGCAGTCTGAATGGCTTTTAAAAAAAATTTTTTTTAGCTAAAAATGAAACAAAGAAATAAAGAACCAATATAAAGACTCTTATTTGACAGAGAGCGAGAGCACAGTGTGTGAGACTCATTCTGCAGTGGCAGCCATCTTGAACTGGTTAGCAGAGAGTGATCTTGCAGGCAGGCAGTGTACCCCCTTTATTGTACAATCTGGGTCTGGAGACCTGGGTTTTATTCGTGGCTCTCCCACTGACTTGCTGTGTGACCTCTC
The DNA here is from genome assembly GCF_020497125.1 of Mauremys mutica. Classification (NCBI taxonomy): domain Eukaryota; kingdom Metazoa; phylum Chordata; order Testudines; family Geoemydidae; genus Mauremys; species Mauremys mutica. Next base: position 13,386,295 of record NC_059082.1, read on the forward strand.
TGTGCTTTAGCTTCCTCCCCCCTAAAATGAGGATAATTTACGCTCTCTCACCTCTGGAAAGCATTTCAGATCTCTGGATGAAAATTGTGTAGATGTGCTTGGAGACTTGGTATATTCTCTCTTCAAAACTGCCTAACTTCCATGTTTTAAATAAGAATCCTGTGGCACCTTATAGACTAACAGACGTTTTGCAGCATGAGCTTTCGTGGGTGAATACCCACTTCTTGCATCTGAAGAAGTGGGTATTCACCCACGAAAGCTCATGCTGCAAAACGTCTGTTAGTCTATAAGGTGCCACAGGATTCTTTGCTGCTTCTACAGAACCAGACTAACACGGCTACCCCTCTGATGTTTTAAATAGTTTGCTGTGGTGTGACTTGTTCAAAGGCAACAAGCAACACTCCCACAGAAAACCAGGCAAGAACCATGCTAGATTTAGGGTTATGTAACTTAAAATAGGCTGGCTGCAACTTTTCAAAATTGCTTAAAAAAACACTTTCATCTGTCACTCGAGCTGAAATCTGTGCTGTAGCCTCAAACTAGATTTATTACAGTCAGAGCTGTGCAATACGCCCTGAATCAGGGTCTTCAAGGGAAATTGGAATAGACTTAATTATGACAGCACAAATGGAGCCTTTCTGACCAAGAGACGCAGACAGGGGACTGGTACATAGAATTCCATTTACACACACATTTACACATGCGTTTATGTGCAGTGGCAAAGCCACTCACAAGCTCCCTCCCACGGACACACGTGCTGACATACAGTTGCACACTATGTTGACATCCTTGTATGACCGTATGAAATCTTGCATCTACGCTTGTGATACTCCGGTAAATAGCCCCCGCACACAACTCATGTGCACTCGCACACACCTGCTTCCCTTACACACACACTCACTCTCTCACTCACTCACAACCTTCACACACTCACTCACACTCACAAAGTAGTAGTCAGCATTTTGTGTTCTTGTTGGGCTTCTCCAGACACTGCAGTTCTGGATAAATATTGCTATTTATTATACCTAAATTTAGGGTTATTAATTATATCAGTATAAACCTAATTTATATCACCATAAACAGCTATAATAAATGCTGCCAAATGCTAATACCCAGTGCTTGCGAACTGTGCCTATGCTTGATGGGTTTTTTCCTCCCCACTTCCCAGAAGCATTAAATTAAAAATGATTCAGCGTTGCAGGATCATAGCTCAAGCTATGGGTGGGAGCTCTCAGGGAAATGCACTTGTTTTAAAAAATACTCCACACCAAACAGCCTGTGGATTCTTTGGGCATGTTTTATCTCCTTGTTTCTCCTTCCCATCTCTGCCACTCACAGAGCCCTGCCTGGGTGATGTGACTAGTATTACCAGTGTGTGGCCAGTCCCCGCCAATCTCCAACGGTGCCATCCTCTTCTTTCTTTTCCTTTCCTCCTTTTGTACTACCCGTCTCTGTTCTCTTCCACCTGCCCCTCTCTTTCCCAGTGTTCTCCTCTCCAGGGCTTGAATCAAAGAAGTACGTGAGCACTTGGTCTTTCTGTGACATCGTCCATTTTAGGAACACAAAGCATTATACAGATGAGTTAGCCCTCCCAGCTGTGTAAGCCAGGAAGTGTTATCTCCCATTTTAATGGTAGCAAAACTGAGACATGGAGAAGTTAAGTGATTTCTTCCAGGTCACAGAGTAAGTCAGTGGCAGAGGTAGGAATAGGGCCCAGGAGTCCTGATTTGCTCTTTTAGGTTTTAGCCACAGATCGTCCTTTCTCTGTTTTAAAAAACCCAGACAAACCGAACCATAAATGCTGATCTAGCATTTCACAGCCTATAGTTATAGGTTCAGTTGAGGTCTGCTTTAACTGAGGGTGTCATTATTGGTTGGGTCCTATTTTATTCAGGCAGCTTTCTCCATCCCAGCTAAGTTATGACTCTTCTCGGAATATTTCACTGAAGCTAAAGTGGTAGGGTTTAAAATCCTTGATAATCATAGGGCTTTTCCCTCTCTACCTTTTTTGTTAGGTCACATCCCAGGGCCAGTGCAGGACTGTTCCCTACTGCACATTTTCTGGGTCTCTAAATATCCCAAATGATGGGGTTTCTACCCTTCCTTTCAGAGCCTGCCCCTTGATTTAATAGCAGGGTGCTCAGAAGAGGATAACAGAAGAACATCTCCCCTCTTCCCCCAACACTGCCTCCTCTTCTGGCAGGGGAATTGAAGAGGAATTTATTTCCCTTAATAAAATATTGTGTGAGCAAATGGGTGACGTGCTCTGCAAATATACTCTGAAGGCTCCCAGCACTTGGTCCATCTATGTTACATGTGCATGAGTGTCAGTGGGTGCGTGATGGCATATGGGTTGGGGGAGCCGCTAGGCTTCTGTAGTGCTGGATCACAAGGGGCTGTTTAGAGTAATGTCATTAATTGGTACAGTGAGAGGGTTTCTCTTGTATCATGAAGAAGATCCCCAGGTAGGGGAAGAAGGAGGGAGCATACAACAGGATTATTTTCCCCGTGCACTTTGCCACTTACCATATGACGCCATCCCCCAAACCATCCCAGGGAAACAAGCATTTAAATTGGCACAGCCAAGGTTTTTATGCTGTCCAAGCCAGCAAAAGTTGTGCTAAACGCCTTTGCAAGCCAAGGTGTATCAGATCCAAGAGAGAATTTTGCCATAGAGGAACTAGTATAGATGATGATACAGATATGCTGGTATAGCAGGAGGCTATCTTAAGTATTTGAGAGTATGGATTAATGTGCTCATTTGCGGGAGAACTAAGTCATGTGTTAGGTTGTGTACATATTCACCACTGTCCCCTGCTAAGGGGAAAGTGTCCAACATGGAAAATATCTGTGATACAGTGACTTGGTTGGAGGCATGAAAAGCAGATATAAACTCTGTAGGCTAGAGTCACCCTGCGGAGGGGAGACTTGGCATGGGTAATGATATCCCTGCTGTCATTCCCCAGGGGTTCTACCAAGAGAGGACAGCTTTAAAGACCACCTAGAGCTCCATGGGCTCTCCTCCAGTGGAGGCTGCTCAGGAGAGGCACTGAATCAATGTATTTCCTAGGCAGACTGGCCCTGCCCCCTTCCGTCCTGTTCCCCCCCATTTTAGGTGACTGTATCAGCCAGCGCCAGCTCCCCTGGTGGAGTAGGGATTTGAGGGCAGCTTGCTGATCTCCTGTGGAGTGAAATGGACCCTGTTACTGCTATTGACAGCTAAGAGGGATTCCCCGTTAGATCACCGGTAGAGGCCTGTTTGTTTGGAGCGATAGCCAGCAAGCCATGGGAAGCAGCTCAGCTTAAACCTATCCCTTTGCACTGTGCTGAGGTCACAGTCCACCCACAGCACCTCACAAGTAATTCTCCCTTTGCAGCCAATGGCTTTGGGCCGAAGATACTACAGCCATGATACTGCCTTCTACCTGTACATCCAGCAACATGTTATTTATTCTGTTGTTTATCTGCTGGCACCGCCTTGCCTCTTGAGTTATTAGCTTTATTTGCTTATTACCAGTGTTTCCTCCTCCGTCAGTGTGTTCCCATACATCTTTGCTTCTCAGGAATATGCTTTCCTCTCTATTTACTGCTTTTCCTGATGCTTCCCTCCCCCAAGCACTCTTCTTCCCTTTCCTGGCAACCCAGTAACGGCCAAGGAGATAAATAAGGAACATAACTCTTCCTGGCTATTATTTTTGTTGTGGTTGCTGTGAACAGTAATATATATAATAACAAGGAAACAAATCTTATTACTAAAGTAATTACAATAAATAAAAAGCCAAGAGGGGAGATGAAGGAAGGGGCTGTCAGGGGAGTGATTGCAGCATGGTTTTTAAAAAATTTAATTTCCGTGAGATGTTCTCTGCCACTCTGGTGATACTCTATCGAGGGGGATTGTGACTAATTAGCAGCCAGTTGTTGTTGCTGTTGTAATATACCCTCACCTAATGTATTTGTGTGCCTGTGTCTTTAAACAGTAGCTTGTCTATGTATCTGCACCAGTCACACATCAGCAGTTGGTTTTATTGCCTGGTGCTTTTGTTTCCTTTAAGGTACGTCTACACTACCCGCCAGATCGGCAAGTAGTGATTGATCTGTCGGGGATTGATTTATCGTGTCTAGTGTAGACGTGATAAAATCGATACCCGATCGCTCTGCCATCGACTCCGGAACTCCACCGTGGTGAGAGGCGGAAGCAGAGTCGATGGGGGTGTGGCACCAGTCGACTCGCCGCCGTCCTCACGGCCAGGTAAATCAACCTAAGATACGCCGACTTTAGCTACGCTATTTGTGTAGCTGAAGTTGCGTATCTTAGGTCAACTCCCCCCTCCCAAGTGTAGACCTAGCCTAAGTCACTGAGGTTTTGGGGACTTGGCCATTCTTCCTTTTCTTTTCTAATGTTGTGAACTTCCAGGATTTGAGGGATTTTTTTCCAGGAGCTCATGGGACTGAGAGCCAGAACAATTGTGTTCTAATGCCTCTTCTGAAACTGACCTTCTTTCTCTGCTCTTGGACAGATCACTAAACCTCTCTGCCTCAGTTTCCCCTTCTGTACAGTGGTGCTAAATAAACATACAGTAGGTAGTGAGGACTAATTAGTTAATGGGCCAAATTAAGACCACATGTGAGCAAGTGCCTCTCCTTTTGTTTCAATAGACTTGCACTGGCTTACAGCCAAGGCTGTCACAATGTTTGTAAAGCTCTCTGAAGCTGCAAAGTACTTGGTAAATAGTGTGGCCATTGACTCCTGTGAGCTCAGTAATAACAGTTTCCAGGACTACTAAATGCTTGGAGTTTGTTCAGCCTAAGGTATGGTATTAACTTGTAAAATGGGAAGTACCTTCAGGTTACCATCAGTAGGATGAGGTGAAGAAAGAAGATTGGGCTGTATTCCATGATCTCAGAAGGACAATATTTTGCTGTACTTCAGTGCCCATAGTTCTGACTGACAGTAATTTACAGTCTGGTTTCCATGCTACTTGGAAGACAGTTCTGGGAGCTACGAGACTGGTGCACACAGTTGTAACGTCTTAGCTCTAAAGAGTAAATTGAAAAATATCATTACTGTCATTATTCATCTATTATTACAGTGTAAAGAGGTTATTTTACCTCTGTATTTGGCATTGCTGTGACCGGTGCTGGAATCCCGTGTCTGGTTCTCAGGCCCACAATTCAAGAAGGATGTTGAGAAATTGGTGAAGGTTCAGAGAAGAGCCATAAGAGTGATTAAAGGATTAGAAAACATGCCTTGGAGCAGTGTTTCCCAAACTTGGGACACTGCTTGTGTAGGGAAAGCCCCTGGCAGGCCGGGCCGGTTTGTTTACCTGCCGCGTCCACAGGTCTGGCCGATTGCGGCTCCCACTGGCTGTGGTTCACTGCTCCAGGCCAATGGGAGCTGCTGGAAGTGGCGGCCAGTACGTCCCTCAGCCCACGCCGCTTCCTGCAGCTCCCATTGGCCAAGAATGGTGAACCGCGGCCAGTGGGAGCCGCGATCAGCTGGACCTGCGGACGCGGCAGGTAAACAAGCCGGCCCAGCCCGCCAGGGGCTTTCCCTACACAAGCGGCGTCCGAAGTTTGAGAAACACTGCCTTAGGGTACGTCTACACTATGGGATTATTCCGATTTTACATAAACCGGTTTTGTAAAACAGATTGTATAAAGTCGAGTGCACGTGGCCACACTAAGCACATTAATTCGGCGGTGTGCGTCCATGGTCCGAGGCTAGCGTCGATTTCTGGAGCGTTGCACTGTGGGTAGCTATTCTGTAGCTATCTCATAGTTCCCGCAGTCTCCCCCCCCCCTTGGAATTCTGGGTTGAGATCCCAGTGCCTGATGGGGCAAAAATCATTGTCGCGGGTGGTTCTGGGTAAATGTCGTCAGTCATTCCTTCCTCTGGGAAAGCAACAGCAGACAATCATTTTGCGCCCTTTTTCCCTGGATTGCCCTGGCAGACGCCATAGCATGGCAACCATGGAGCCTGTTTTGCCTTTTGTCACAGTCACCGTATGTGTACTGGATGCCGCTGACAGAGGCGATACAGCAGCACTACACAGCAGCATTCATTTGCTTTTGCATGATAGCAGAGACGGTTATCAGTCGTTCTGTACTGTCTGCTGCCATTGTAAATTGGCAATGAGATGACGGTTATCTGTCGTTCTGTACTGTCTGCTGCTGTCATGGGTGCCCCTGGCTGAGGTCGGCCGGGGGCGCAAAGACAAAAATGGGAATGACTCCTCAAGTCAGTCCCTCCTTTATGGTATCTAAAAATAGAATCAGTCCTGCCTAGAATATCAGAGAACCAGAGAGCACAGCTGCTCCATGTCAGACCCCGCAGAAATGATGAGCTGCATGCCATTCACAGGGGGTGCCCCTGCAACAACCCCACCCATTGCTTCCCTCCTTCCCCAACCTTCCTGGGCTACCATGGCAGTGTCCCCCCCATTTGTGTCATGAAGTAATAAAGAATGCAGGAATAAGAAACAGTGACTTGTTAGTGAGATAAAATGAGGGGAAGGCAGCCTCCAGCTGCTATGATAGTCCAGGCAGGACATTAAGCGGTGTGGGGGAGAGGAGCCCAGCATCTCGCTGCTATGATAGTCCAGGCAGTACAGAAGCTTTTCTTTACACATGAAAGGGAGGGGGCTGATGAAGCTCAGCCCCCAGTAGCTATGATGAGGACGGTTATCAGCCGTTCTGTACCATCTACTGGGAATGACCGGGAATCATTCCTATTTTTACCCAGGCGCCCCCGGCCAGCCTCACCTGAGGCCAGCCAGGAGCACTCACGGTCTGATGACGAGATCGGATACCAGTCCTTCTGTACTGTACCCTCTGCCACCGGGGAGAGGATCATAGAATCATAGAATCTCAGGGCTGGAAGGGACCTCAGGAGGTCATCTAGTCCAACCCCCTGCTCAAAGCAGGACCAAACCCAACTAAATCATCCCAGCCAGTGCTTTGTCAAGCCTGACCTTAAAAACCTCTAAGGAAGGAGATTCCACCACCTCCCTAGGTAACCCATTCCAGTTCTTCACCACCCTACCAGTGAAAAAGTTTTTCCTAATGCCCAACCTAAACCTCCCCCTCTGCAACCCGAGACCATTACTCCTTGTTCTGTCATCTTCTACCACTGAGAACAGTCTAGATCCATCCTCTTTGGAACCCCTTTTCAGGTAGTTGAAAGCAGCTATCAAATCCCCCCTCATTCTTCTCCTCTGCAGGCTAAACAATCTCAGTTCCCTCAGCCTCTCCTCATAAGTCATGTGCTCCAGCCCCCCAATCATTTTTGTTGCCCTCCGCTGGTCTCTCTCCAACCTATCCACATCCCTCTTGTAGTGTGGGGCCCAAAACTGGACACAGCACTCCAAATGAGGCCTCACCAGTGCCGAATAGAGGGGAATGATCGCGTCCCTCGATCTGCTGGAAATGCCCCTACATATACAACCCAAAATGCCATTAGCCTTCTTGGCAACAAGGGCACACTGTTGACTCATATTCAGCTTTTTGTCCACCGTAACCCCTAGGTCCTTTTCTGCAGAACTGCTGCCCAGCCATTTGGTCCCTAGTCTGTAGCAGTGCATGGGATTCTTCCGTCCTAAGTGCAGGACTCTGCACTTGTCCTTGTTGAACCTCATCATATTTCTTTTGGCCCAATCCTCTAATTTGTCTAGGTCCCTCTCTCCAGCACCCCGTCTACCAGCGGCATGCAGTAGACATAGGGTGACATTGAAAAAAGGCGAGAAACGATTTTTTCCCTTTTCTTTCGGGGGGGGGTGAAGGGTGTAAATTGATGACATACACCCTGAAACATCTGGGAAAATGGTTTTGACCCTTCAGGCACTTGGAGCCCAGCCAAGAATGCAAATGCTTTTCGGAGACTGCGGGGACTGTGGGATAGCTGGAGTCCTCAGTACCCCCTCCCTCCCTCCATGAGCGTCCATTTGATTCTTTGGCTTTCCGTTACGCTTGTCATGCAGTACTGTGCTGAGTCCCTGCTGTGGCCTCTGGAGATTTTTTCAAGTGCTTTGTCATTTCGTCTTCTGTAACGGAGCTGTGATAGAACAGATTTGCCTCCCCATACAGTGATCAGATCCAGTATCTCCCATACGGTCCATGCTGGAGCTCTTTTTGGATTTGGGACTGCATCGCCACCTGTGCTGATCAGAGCTCCACGCTGGGCAAACAGGAAATTAAATTCAAAAGTTCGCGGGGCTTTTCCTGTCTACCTGGCCAGTGCATCCGAGTTCAGATTGCTGTCCAGAGCAGTCACAATGGTGCACTGTGGGATACCGCCCGGAGGCCAATACTGTCGATTTGCGGCCACACTAACCCTAATCCGATATGGTAATACCGATTTCAGCGCTACTCCTCTCGTCGGGGAGGAGTACAATAACCGGTTTAAAGAGCCCTTTATATCGATATAAAGGGCCTCGTTGTGTGGACGGGTGCAGGTTAAATCGGTTTAACGCTGCTAAAATCGGTTTAAACGCGTAGTGTAGACCAGGCCTTAGAGTGATACACTCGAAGAGCTCAGTCTATTTAGCTTAACAAAGAGAGCGATTAAGGGGTGACAATCTGTCAGTATCTACATGGGGAACAAATATTTGATAATGGGCTCTTCAATCTAGCAGAGAAAGGTATAACACAATCCAATGGCTGGAAGTTGAAGCTAGACAAATTCAGACAGGAAGTAGGGTGTACATTTTTGACAATGAGGGTAATTAACCATTGGATCAATTTACCAAGGGTTGTGGTGGTTTCTCCATTGCTGATCATTTTAAATCAGGATTGGATGTTTTTCTAAAAGATCTGCTCTAGGAATTATTTGGGGAAAGTTCTGTGGCCAGTGCTATACAGAAGGTCAGCCTAGACCAGGGGTTGGCAACCTTTCAGAAGTGGTGTGCTGAGTCTTCATTTATTCACTCTAATTTAAGGTTTCGCGTGCCGGTAATACATTGTAACGTTTTTAGAAGATCTCTTTCTATAAGTCTATAATATATAACTAAACTATTGTTGTATGTAAAGTAAATAAGGTTTTAAAAATGTTTAAGAAACTTCATTTAAAATTAAATTAAATTAAAATGCAAAGTCCCCTGGACCGGTGGCCAGGACCTGGGTATTGAGAGTGCCACTGAAAATCACCTTTTGTCATACTGTCCTCTTTCAAAGCACCTCATTCCTATCCTGATTCTTTGGGCCTCCCATCAATGATCAGCTATGACTGTCTGCTGCCCCTTTCCTGATTGTGCCTTGAACTGTTTGCTTTGTATCCCCCCAGGTTAGACTGTTCACTATTTGGGGCAGGAAGTAAGACCATAGTTAGCTGTGTGTATCTGTAAAGCACTATGCACATCGATGCTGCTGTATCAGTAACAAACAGCAACAATAACTGGCACAAGTGAATTGGAGCTCAGGGAATCTAGGGCATTTTGGGCAGTAGAAATCACCACAACTGGCCGCTCAGGCCAGATAACCCCTTTTAGATATTCATGTAGGCCTCTGTAGGTCACAGTTCCTATATCCAGTTCACTGTATCTCAGCCATGTTTTGTATGTTGCTGTTGTGGTCCAAATCATTGCACAGTAGAGTAGCGTAATCAGTTATTTGTCTGCTAGGCTTCCATGCAGCAGCACAAGTCCCTGGACATACCAGTTGATCTTGGAGGCCAGAATTTCTTCACTAGTAGTTCTAATTTTACTCCATCCAGTTCTAGTTGACAGTGCTAATGCAGCCATATTTGCATATCGCTGTGTCCCATCAGTCATGATGGATCAGAGTATTTGTTGCCCTGATCTGATATTTAAATATTGCCCACCCTATCTAAGGATGAGAAAAAAACTTCCCTGACTCCTATATCTTCATTCATCTAATCAAACAGCCACCCAGACGGCCACAATGAAAGATCTATCGGAGGCAAATGACACTGAAAATCAAAGCATTGTATAAAAAAAAAATCATGTTTCCTTTCTCACTCTCTTGTGACTGCTGGGTCTACCCATCTGCCCCTAGATGAATCACTGCACTACTCATCATAGTCATTGACACTGGCCTGTGCATTGTAGTTCATTTAACGGAGTGTGGCAGATCTTCTCAGACACTGGGGCAAATAGCTGGCATCCTTCAGAGCCTAGCCTGTTAGGTTCTCTTGGAGAATAGTCAATGACATAGTAGCTCATGAGATGACTGGCAGCTATTGGTCACCCCTCGCCATTCCAAGTCGCATGTCAAAGTCCATGCCAGTGCCTAGCCACAGTTCTGGAGCTGGAATCATTTATTCATTGGACAGGAGAAAGAAAGTCCACAAAAATGAAACTGCAAAAACTTAACTTTAATAGATGTGATGAGGAACGTCCATGACTTGACTACGATATCCCCGCTACCCAGAAAGCTGAAATTGCAAGGGACTGAAAGGTTATTGTCTTTCATAATACATCTTACTATATTACATTGTGTCATAAATTAAGCAATATTTCTATCACTTCGAAACTTGGGCATCCCTAGAGTTCATTGTGACATTTCCAGTTTTATAGGACTATTCAGTTCCTTTTAAGTATTAAAACACATCATTTGTTGTAATATATGCGCTGGGATTTACATGTACACTGTAAAAAAAAAAATAGAGAGAGAGAGAGCGAGAGAAGAATTACTGGCCTATAGTTATCCCAGTCCAGAGCTGGATGAATTCTGCAAAGGGTTGGCTCTGTTGTGGGTTTGTTTTTTTTTTACTTATGTGTTCTTTAGATATTACATCTCTCTCTTCCCTCCTCCTTCCTCTTTGGGGATCTATCAGATTGGAGGCTGGCAAAATGCTGAGATGGAGAAGAGTAAAGAGCCCTATGTAAGGTAAAACAAAAAAGGGGGAAAAAAATTCACAAACTAAAACACTGTCTGTGGTGAGGGAGACTTTTCTGCAAAACATGCTACAGTCATAGGCTGAAAATTGCTCTGCAAAAATGCGCATGCAAGTGATCACCTAGAGATCAAAGTACATACCGTGAGCATGATTCCATATGCAATTGTTATAATTATACGGGCAAATGTTGCTACCACTATTTTAGCAAAGAGTCTAATTTAAAGAAATAGATAAGTGTTCCAAACAAACAGCAAGAATTAAAACATGAAATAAAGCGAATCAGTGTGGGAATAACTGAGGTGAGGTGAAATCAGCAAACAGCAGCGTTTTTTAACTGGCAGTGCTGCAAGAAGGAAGATACATGGAGGTGCAGTTGTAATGCTGCAGAGCAGGTCTGAGCCTTGGTGGGGGGAAGTGGAGGAATTCCTGTAAAGATATGTCGCAAGGCTGAGCTGGGAAGCAGAATGGAGTGGGAAAAGGAAAGATGGGGAGCTGCTGTAATGGTGCAGCATAGATAGGCCCTTATAGCAAAGTTCTATGGAATGGGAACCATGTCCCTCTCTGTTTGTCCAGCATCTAGCATGGTGAGATCCCAATCCTGATTGGGACCTCTGAAAGCTACGGTAACATAAATAATAAAATAGGAATAATAGGGAGGAAACCAATAGCATTCTGTAGAAATTACTCTAAATCCCCGTAGAATTAAATATAAACAACTTTTCTATAGGCTTTTGGAACCAGTCCGAGGAACTGCCTAGGGAATACAATGAAATTTTATAAAATGGGTAAGCATTGTACTACAATGTATAGGATCTTCCCACCTGCATTACCCGGGGAAACAGAGCACAACGGGAGAAGAAGAAGAGTAAATAGTACAGTCCGGATTGTAAACATCTCCTCAGATCACAAGGCAGGGATTTGGACTGATGGCTTTTAGCTGTCCGAAGGCCACTGTACACACCTGAAGCATCTAAGAATAATAAATGATTATCAAATAACATCTTACTGTACTAAATAATATATTAAAATATATCAACAAATATAATAAATAATACAATAGATTGCCATAATCCAGTCAGACCTTTCACATAATAGTTTTCTTCTTCCTTTAACATTTTGTTTTCTTTAACTTTTTATTTATTTATCTATTTCTTTTCCAATCTTTTCATCTTTTCCTTCCTTGCATGCCATTATTAAGCCACCATGGGGCTCCTTATGGGTGCAAAGATGCACCTGTGTAGATCCAGGTGCAGGATTTGCAATAGATATTTTGTTTAGCTTTACTTCCCATGATTGGAAGTTCAGTAGCTCAACTCCTGCTGGAGAAGAAAGTGCCAGAGCTTCCAGGGAACTCTTTTTCCCTTTGAACAGTACTTATAAGCAAGGTGAGAAGTAGGAACTGACTCTTCAGGCAATATTGCCTTCTGCGGCTAGTGAAAATGTCCTTGTTATAAAATAACAGTCCCATATTCATTTTTTTTGTCTTCTAATAATTAATAGACATTGTTAAAATCAGAAGACCAAGGTAAAGAAAGCAGTGTGGATTTTTCTGTGTCTCCGTAGTGGTTATGGTACATAAGAGAATGCAAGACATTCCGCAGCTGAATAATCATAAACTATTTTAATACAGGTAAGATATGTGAAGGAGAAAAAGAAGCTGAGGTGGCGAAGTGTTTTGCTGCACTAATCAGTCACCTCTGCGGAGAACTATCAGAGGACATTCAAATCCTGTCTGCAGTGACACATGAAAAGGAAAGTGGTGGTCTCACTCATCAAAATCTCTAATAGACATTGGTCTACCACTAAGCAACGTGTCCTAGTTAGCAATGAATTCTCCGCTCAGGTGGATATAACATTGGATAATGCAGATCGGGACTGAGTTATGATGGCTGAGCTGTGTAGAGGCCTTCAATTCCGGAATAGTAGGAGAAGTTGCAGGTGAGGACTGAGATGCATTTTGCTTTGTGTATGCTGCCCCACACCCCAGGATTGGATTAGCAATTGTAGCCAGTGGTGCTGCAGGTCAGGGGGAGGGGCATTGGCTGAGGTGTCTGGGGAGCACAGGACTGGAATAGCAGAAGGTGCTGCATTAGGAGAATTGTACGTAGACACCAGGGCTGGAATAGATGGGACGTACTGTTGGTCAAGATTGAGGTATACTGGCAGAGTTGTGCCTGGGGACCAGAACTGGTGCTACATTCCATCAGGATCCTGCACTATTCCTTTTTCCGTCTATTGCCATCTCTCCCACAATTTCATGCACATAAAATTCACATACCCAATTTTAAAAGAACATTTTAAAGAGCAACATCACTATTATTACTCTGGTGGTTATTTTAATGCCAATAGTATGCTCTGTGCTTCACATGAACAATGCATGAAAATAGAGACTCCTCCTGCCCCCAAGACTTTATGCTCTAAAGTTGTGCATAGCAGATAGGTCGAACTGGGAAATCTAGGAGTTTGGATAACTTTGAGACTGATTTTGTTTTCTCCCCATAAAACTTACTTATTATTAAAAGAGGTTTTGCTCTGAAATGGCATCATGTTTGGGGAAGATCATGCCAAACCCTTTTTTACATACATTAATTCTAGATCATCATGAGATGAGTGTTGATGAGCTGTTCCACCCGATTCTTTTAAGTCCCATTAATACTTGCCTCTTTCCCTAAATGGCACGTGAGGGCACTCTTGAACAGCGTGATTTCTCCATCTCGCTTCCTACAGATTTGAGCAGCATGTAATCCCATCTAGCATATGTTCTTTACAAAATCAAATAGTCTTTATCAACGTCTGTGAGCTTTCATGCTCACAATGCTGTATGTAAATAAAAAGGAGAATATTAAGAAAAAGCACATGTTGCTGTAAGTAGCAGAAATTATCTGAACTGAGTACATCCCTCCATTACACGGTCTCTTAGTAAGACAGAAGTCCGGCTCATGGCTAGTATTTGCAAAGATCAAGCTTTGTCTGTATGCATACATTCCCCTGTACTAGAAGGAATGTGTCAGATCTGATCCTATATATTTATTAATAATAGCTATTTTTATATGGCACCTGTCAATCCAAAGGATCACAGAGTGCTGTGCAAGCATTATTTATTGTGTATATATGCAGGTTTCAATTAGCAAAGTTCTGAAATGCATCCACCTCTGAGGTGGAATATGGTAACTTTTTTGCAGCCCACATGAATACTTACCAGTTGCCTCTCTGGGCTGAGCTAGTGCAACTGTTGGTTTTAAGCTGAAACAAAATAGGTAAAAAGCAGATTTTGTGAGTTGGATAGTGAAACGTGCACCAGAAACTCAGGAAAATAATCTGAATCCAATCAAAGGCCCTATGTCTCCATATGCTTCTCTAATCATTTTGACCATCTCTGAAAAATCCATGCAATGGGTTTGAAAATGTACTCAGATTTCATATTACGAAGTAATGTTATGGAGAATATATTTTCAGTGGTAACGTCTGATTCTGTCCCACAAAAACTGTGCATATGTTAGCACGCACCAGATTGTATGCACATCTGGTATGCACCTGATTTGCATGAACTAACTGAGGTATATGTGCAATTCTTTAGCCGCTAACCCTTCTTGAGCTTTATTGTGATAAAAAATACCAGGAGTTTGTTTTGAGGCTAGCCATAAATATGGTCCAATTGAGACAGTGTTCTGTGTGCATAGACATCTAAAATATAATTGCTGTAGTATCATACATTTTGGTCCATATTTTCATAATTGAAGGGATGTGCTTGAAAAAAGTGTGTACATTTGCAAGCACAATTACCCTAGTTGCATGTTAGACGTCTAGGTGGCCATTTTTGCGTTAATTTTCTGTGGTTGTGCTCACAAAGGAGGGAATTGCTTGTGCAGATTAGGCACACAAATGTGATTGCGTTTGTTGTGGACTCTTCTGACAACATGTTGCCTTCATGTATTTATGAAATTGGATGGATTTGTTCTGAAATTTCTATTTGACAGGCACACCCAAGGTATCTGGTCTAGCAATCCAAGAAATATGAGCTGTTCTATCTCACTGCATGTATTTTCTTTTTTTCTCTCATGCTTGTTTCTTTAATGTAAGCTAATGTCTCTGGCAAATAATTATTTAGGTCACTGGCCTTGCCAGTCACATGTCAACCCAGTGGCCTAGGAGTCTGAATGAAGACTGTGATATGCCTCTAGCTGAGTTGTCATTCTAAACTGCCCTCTTTGCCTGCATACATACAGACAACCTTCATTTCAATGCCAAACTTGGAGCAACTACAAAGGAAAGCGGAAATGATATTGCTGTCTCAGAGCTCCAGTTTGACAGCCTCAGAGAGAGAGTTATAAATAGAGGCTACTCAAGCCAATGAAGGGCTTGTTAGTGACTTGGCCTGCAGACTCTCTGGAGACTAGCCAGCTAATGTCACTTGTATCTTTCTTCAGCGTCCCTGCATAAAGCACCCTTTGCAAATCCTCAGCAGAGGCTACAAAGAGAACCAACCTGACCTATAGTTGACAGACCATTCTTACTGATGCTAAACTGCTGCACTGTGGCACAGAGTATGCTAAAGCTTGCAGTAGAAATGAACATTTTAAAAAGACACCTTAGGCCCAGCCCTGGAGATACACCATCCTGTTTGAACCCCCATGGACAGGAAGGTCCAACTATGAAGAGGACTAGTATGAGCCAGCACCACAAAGCTGTGAAGTTTTGTCAGTAAATCTTTGTCTAGGAAGAAATTAATTTTAAGTTCTTCCATATTAATTAACCTGTGGAACTCATTGCCATGGGATGCTGTGATGGCCAAAAGTATAATTGGGTTAAAAAAAAAAACTAGGTAAGTTCATGGAGGATAGGTCCATCAATGGTTATTAAAATAAATAAATAATTGGAGATATCCCATCTCCTAGAGCTGGAAGGGACCTTGCAAGGTCATTGAGTCTGGTCCCCTGCCTTCACTAGCAGGACCAATTTTTGCCCCAGATCCCTAACTGGCCCCCTTAAGGATTGAACTCACAACCCTGGGTTTAGCAGGCTAATGCTCAAACCACTGAGCTATCCCTCCCCCCAAGATGGTCAGGAATGTAACCCCATGCTTGTGTGACCTTAAACCTCTGATTGCTGGGAGAGGCAGACGGAGGTGGATCCCTGTTCTATGCACTTCCCTTGATGCTCTGGTACTGGCAACTATCGGAGAGAGGATACTGGGCTAGATGGGCCATTGGTCTGACCCAGTGTGGCAGCTTTTATGTTCTTCATAATAGTGTAAAGGAGTAGAATAATAAAGGTTTATTGACTAATTTTCCAGCTGTAATTTTCCTGTGATTCCTTAGCAGCTATTTTATACTTTTATGAAATGGAAATGCTGTGTACGTACTTTCATGATAATGACATAATAAAGTAGCAAATCATACTTTAAATATCACTTCTTGTGATCCAAAAGGCATTTCAATTCTTGGAACTTAACACAGTTCTACTTTGAGTGATTTAAAGTAATACGGAAATCTGTCCAACTTTGAAAATGCTAACAAGTAAGAAATGAGTCCATGAAATGGCTCATATAAGTTTGGGTCTGTAATACTGCTGGGAATCCATGTAAAATGCTGTGAAAACATCAACAGAGGCTATAAACTTGGCTCTTCTAGGGATAACTCGTGGGCACAGAACAATGGGCAATGTGGCAGCCTCACCTGGTTGGCGGTAGATGCTGCACTTTATTTGTTCTGTGACTGTTCAAGGCCATCAAGGTCTAAAGTGTGGGCTGTGAGAAGTAGGAGGAATGCTCCGCAGAGGGATGCAGGCGCTGGGTGCTCCATGCATACTGGGCAGACCTTGGGGCTCTGAACGAGTCATGCAAAGGGGGGATTCTAAATGCAGTGTCAGGGGAAAGGTCCAAGAGCCAGGGCTGTGGGAGTTAGGGCACTTTCCTTTTCCTCATTTGGAAGAGGAAGAGGCTGCGTGGTGTATGTGATGCTGCTCGGGGCACTCAGGGATGAGAGTCATCTTGTTACCATTGCTTCCAGCGTGAGGGAGTCTTACCTGTACTAGCTGGGTGTTAGCTCCTTAACACAGCCAGCCTGTCAGCCACTCAAGCATTCTTCTTTGAGCTACACCAACCCTGCCTTTGCCTTACAGGTCAACAATAGATGCACCTCAGCCTCTGAGTCACTTCACAGTATCCCACTCTGGTATCCAGCCCGTTTGCTGGATACCCACAGAAATTCCAGATCCTCTGTTTCCAAAGGAAGTATACTCCAGTTTTACCTTACACCACAGTTTCTCTATTATAAACAGCACTTGAGTTCAGTTATAAAACAAAAAGAAATGTATTTAAGAAGGGATGGAGATTCAAATGAAAACCAGTGTGAGAGATGGGAACATATGGTTACATACAAAACAAAATCATAACACCCATTCTAGAGCTTCAACTTAACTAACAAGTTATCCTCCTGTCTAAAAACGTTTCTTATCCAATGTTCTTCCCAGTATTTTCAACCAAGCCTGGCTGTGAGATCCCTCGTTCATGAAGCAAACCTGCTGTCAGTTTACTTTCTAGATGAAGGATGCCTGGGTGTCTCTTTGCACCCACAACTATACCAGAACAGACCTTTGATAGAAGTTTGTCTCAGGATGCTACCTTTGAATGACCTGCTTTTAACTACTGACCTAGAGAACATAATTTTGAGTGTGTGCGTGTATATAAATATAAAGAGCTCTCCACATATTTTCTGTACATACATCTCACAAAGATTAAGATGACCAATGTGACACAGGCTTTCGTTAGAGACCTTATGTGACGTTCTTTTGGTGAATCCAGGGGATCACTCTACACCTAAATGCCCCAGTACTCTCTGCCAGTTTGCATCCAGTTGGGTCACAGTGTAGCAAGCAAGCAAATCAGTGCATGTGCAATGAGCAAATTCTTGACATTCTTGTGACTCTGGGTATGTCTACATTGCAAAAAAATGGTGTGTTCTTAACTCAGGGTAGCTAACTTGGATTGAAAACAACAGTGAAGGCATAGTAACTTGGCTTTTAACTTGGGTTGCCTCTTGCATTAAAGCCTATAGGGGAGTCTGGGGGGTGAAGCTGAGGTTCTAACCTGAGTTAAAAGCTGAGCTGCCATGTCTTTGCTGCCATTTTAACTAGAGTTAGTTAACCTGACTTGAGAACACACCTTTTGTTGCACCAGGGTGAACTGATTTAAATCTAAGTGATTTAAATCACTCATTTTAATTATGATATAAATCAGCAAGCAAGAGCCCTTGTTTTAAATCATCAATTTTAATCATGTTTTGCATTTGCACCTTTTAGTTGTTTTCCTAAGAAAAGATAGATTCTTATTAGTTGGTAACCATTAAAACAGGTTGATTTGCAACTAAATGTAGCCTCTACACTAAATTTGATGCATCATTTTGCTACACTATATCTATACACATTTATTTAAGCAATTATGTAGCTTAACTTCCATTTATTCAGATTCTTAATTTTTACATTTTGTATTATGTTAGAAGATGGTGACTGATGCATTTCTTATTTACTAAATGATTAATCTTTTACTCGTGAGTCGCTTCAAAGTCTCTTTGAATAGAAACTGAAATTCAATTAAAATGCATAAAAACAGCATTTTAATTTTTTGTATTAAATACAAAAATACCGTAAAAATCCCAAATACATAAAAAAGTTTCTCAAAACGTTTTACATTTAAAACTAAGTGATTTATTCCACAAAAGAAAAGTTCTCTGTAGCTAATGACTTGAACTGATGGTTTCTAGTCACCATGTATTTCATGATTTTAAACTAAGTAGATCTCACACCTAGTATCCCTGATAACCAGAAACTTCTATGCTTAAACTCTGTACCGTTCACTTTTTTTTTAAACATCTTAATAAAATTTTTAAATTCATTCCAAGGTTGCAAGAAGGAAAAAAGCTTACTGGCTTTTTTAATGCCCAATTGATTTCTTAATTGTGAATAAACTAGTCATTGAACTGAACTAGCTGAATAAACTGAAATGAAGAAAATATTCTCTCGGCATTTGCAGAGGAGGCTACTGCTGTCAGAAGCTGGTTTAACACTTTATCATACTCTGGTTCCAGGGGCTTATCTGGTGACTTCCACCAGTTCAGTGGTTTGACTTCCTTTCAGACTTGGCAGCAAACATGTGCTGCTTACTTTGTTTTCTATTTAATTTAAATGATTTTCATAGATTATAATAAGTTTAGGCCTTAATGTAAGTTGACAATTTTAACCTTAATTTTCAATAGGCTTATTTTTAAATAAACCTGTATTTAATTCAAATAAAAAAATGGACAAAGTAAAAAAATCAAATTTTTGATTAAAAATAATCAGTTGTTATCCATCCTGTTTGGCAGGGTAGACATACCCTCAGACAAGCATAATAAGTGCAGTATTGCAGACAGAGACTCCTAACCAACACCAGCTTGTTGGAGTCAGGCTCTGCACCGGCACACTGATTAGGGCTGTTGTGTGTAGATCCCAAACAGGCCACACTTTGATTCTCATCTGTGCTAACCTGAAGGACACGCAACATAGTGACTTTGGTGAAGTACGATTGGTGTAACTGAAAGCAGAACTAGGCCCAAGCAGTCCTCTCTTAGTTGCATTTTTAAGTTACAGCTGGGAGCAGAATTGCCAAAATACTGCAATAAAGCCAGCTTCCTGGTAATTCTTGTCCAACCAGAAGCTGGAAAGAGAATCTTGTCTCTCATATGATTCTCAGCCTGGTTTTGCAGACTTCAGAGGTTTGGATAGTTGAAATAAACTTGCAGTACTTCAGGAAGCTTATCTGCACAGTCTCCAAGCTGTTCCACCATCAGCCCATAATAGAACCCTCTCTATGTCAGGCTGGCACAGAGGTGTGATGCGGTGAGGCTGCCTGTAATTAGACCATGGCTAGTGATGATGTTTGTGGGCTGCGTTCTCTGGCTCCCTTCTGAGATGCCCCATTTGATTCTCAGAGGAATTAGTTCAGTAATTTTTAATCTCTCTCTCCTCCAGCCCTTGTGACTTTTCACTGATTTCTTCCTGTCCTGGCCTCGTTGACAAGCTCATTGAATGTGAGTGTAAGACAAGGTGAAAATTAAATAAACAAGTGCACAGATAGAAGAGAACTTGATAGCTGCAAACCTACGACGAGCTGTGACTTAGGAATTACAGTGCTTCAGATTCAAGCATTTCTTTTTGATGCATTGGGGCGGTGCAGGAGCCGACAGTGACATATGGAGAAGGCCCTGTTAGTGGGATTGAGGCTGTTGTGTGATAAATGACACAATATGTCAAAGGACTTCTGTTATCCATCATGCTGGCTTCCTTCGAACGCAGAGAAGGCAGGGGCGAGAGAGTAACTAAGAAGGGGAGCGACCACACAAACAGCCGCCACAGGCTATAAATAAGATCAGCCCTATTCACAGTAGAGTAGGAGAACTGAAAAGTTCATATTCACATGGGATTTGATGTCCCTTGAGTTTTGTACCTAAAAGTGCGGAGTGAAACCTGGTTGAATCCTCTGTGTTATGCCTGGATTACATCAACCCTATAAACTAGTCCCAGGTTCTCTTGAAGTTGGCTCTGGGGTCATTTGAAAGTTTGTTGAACTCCTCAATATTGAGTTTCTTACTCAAAATGAGGCCAGGTGAATTTTGCCTGGCTTGGAGTTCTGGAATGAAAGGCACAGTTCTACCCACTTACTGTCCCCATCCTCTTCTTCCTTCATCCTCCCCAGTCTTTCATTGAACTGGGTACATCTGTGTAGTCCAAGAGGGAAAGTGCTTGGATTTATGCTATTAAATGTTTCCATCCTTTTCCCATTATTATGGAGCCTTGATGCAGATAGAGCATGCAGGGAATGGGCAAACACGGTGCAGGGATGGGACTTATTTTATCAAGAAAAGAATGATAGATGTTGGTGATGAAAAATAGCTATTAAGTCAGTCAGCTCTCCAGGGCAGGGCATGTACTTTTAACCTAGCCTAGTCTCCCAGGACCCAACACAGGCTGCTCTCTACAGGTAATTTTCTAGCATTTTGTCCAATCTAGCTATGAAAGTAAAAAAATGCTGGGCGAGTATTCCATAGTCTAACACGGTGTTTCTCAAACTTGGGATGCTGCTTGTGTAGGGAAAACCTCTGGCAGGCCGGGCCGGTTTGTTTACCTGCCACGTCCACAGGTCCGGCCAAATGCGGCTCCTACTGGCCGTGGTTTGCTGCTCCAGGCCAATGGGAGCTGCTGGAGGCGGGGGTGGGCTGAGGGACGTACTGGCCGCTGCTTCCAGCAGCTCCCATTGGCCTAGAGCAGCGAACCACGGCCAGTGGGAGCTGCGATCGGACGGACCTGAGGACGCGGCAGGTAAACAAACCGGCCCGGCCCGCCAGGGGCTTTCCCTACACAAGCAGCATCCCAAGTTTGGGAAACACTGGCCTAACACATCTCCCTGTCAGGACGCTTTTCCTGACACTCTCCCTGTCCCTTCCCCATCCTCTCCTATGTCCTCTTTTAGTCAAACGACCTATACTTATAGCTTTCTAATCTTTACTCATAATTATTCATACACCCATGGTTGTTTGGAGGGGAGACAAGAGGAGGCCTCAGAGCAACACAAAATGGAGATGTGTTCCCGTGAATCTGGTTTAATCTGCCCTTCTTCCCAGCACCACAATGGCAATACTTTTGCTGCCTTCCTGCACTGAATTATTGGATTCTCAACAGCTGTGTAGCTTGGATAGAGAATAGAGATCTGACTCCAGTAATCTCAGGACTCATCCAGCCTGGCTCTGATTTTCCTTAAGAAATGTGCATATGTGCGTGCACTAATAGCCAGCATGGTATAGCAAATGTCACCTTCTGGTTACTGATTCTGATCAGCAGTGCTGAAAGTTAAGGCCAGTTGGTGAGCGTTTGGCCCATGTGAAATGGATTCAGGGTCCATTTTACAGTGTGCAAGACTCAGTCAGCAAAACCACCATCACAATGGGCAGAAATTGCTTTTCTTGTCGGTAATTTAATCAGAGTTCAGAACTGAATGGGCCGATGAGGTCTAAAATTCTAGCAGTGAGGCCCTCCAGATCAACACTAAGGCACATTGGTGTGGCTGGAAGGTTGCATTGCAGCTGCCTGAGCTTCATCTGTTCTGTGGTTAAACAGAAAACTTCAGGCTCTAGGGCTGTCGATCTGGCAGCTTCCACCAGCATGAAATTCATTAAACACAAACCAACAAAGAGATATAGAGACAACTCAGCCCTTTCCTTCCACCCTCTTCACTCTGTTCCACTATATTAGGCAGCGTGGCTTTTTCTTCACAAATTCCTCATATGATGAGACACTTATATCAGCAGTTGACCCCCATCAGTGACCCCTCATTGAGGGATCAGGTGTGGAGAGCCAGACTATTATCTGCCTTCCAGTCACATATTTCTGATCAAAGCAGCCAATTTCGCAAACGCCTTCAGCTGAGCTCATGGAGAAGGAGACCCTTCAGAGTTCAGAGAGGAGAGGTGCTAGGAACAGAAGAACCATGGGGCGAGGAAATCTGGGGGTAAAACAAAAAAACGAAACGTGTCAATCTGGAAGGGAAAATGAGCAAGTAAATCAATGGGAAACGAAATTCCAGGTGCACAACGAATGGTAGAGGCAGCAAGAATGAACCAGCATCCCCTAACCTGTCAGAACATTAGCTTCTGATGGACTTCAGTCTAGTTTCAATCCTGCACTACCTCAGTGTATGTCTCCCTTTTCTCCTCTTACCATCTCTTCGTCTACTAAATATGCTTCTGTCACACTTCCACTCAGCTGAGTGTTTGAACTCACTAAAGCTCTGGTGTTGTATTCCGACAACAGTATCTGAGCTAGGGCCTGGGCAAGGCAAGACGTGCCCAAAAGGCTTTGGACTCAAGACATCTCATCAGACCTGATGTAACAAAGGTGAATATTTTGTCCAAATATGAGCTCTATTGATCCTCTCTGCCCTGCATGCATACCCACCCAGCACTCACTAAACTCCCAAAGTCATGAGCCAACGTGAACTGGGCTCAGTGCAAAACCTGGGATGGATCATCACAAGGCAATTTCTGCTTTGGTTGCTCAAAAGCCCAGTCAGGTGTATGGAGGGAGTGTTCCCACGATATTACAGTTTACAGGCATCAAATATTTCCCATAAGACATGCAAATCGCTAACATCCTTTTATGTTGGTGGTGCGAAGACAGGTGAAAGGAACAGCAGGAAAGTGTGTCAGTTTTCTCAAAAAATACATTGCAAAGCATGTTCTTTGATATTATTTTCTTTATGATTTGGTGCATTTAAACAAGGAAATCAAACAGCAATGGCTCCCCCCGCCCCCTGACACATCCAACAAAATCTCTCACTTTTTATGGGACCCAGTCTGCTCTGGGTCAATGTGGTACTCAGGTTAGTGCTAGAGAAAGGCCTGTGCTCTGGAAGTGCAGTCATTTGGCTGAGACATAGAAGGTAGGCCATGACCATCTCTGCCCATTAAAAGTCCAGAGGTATCTGTTTTTTGCACAAGTGAGTGGTTAACCTTGATGATGTAGTCAAATTCCAGTTTCATTCCCTGAATTAGAGCTTTATTTTCAATTGGATGCAACATCCTTCACTTCCTGTCCTAAACTATGGAGTGATGTTGCTGTGGATCATGTTCTAACCCAGAAATAGCTGCACGTCATTAGTGGGCAAAGTGAATCCAGTATCCTACAACCTTGCAGGGCTGGAATTGAATGTCGTATATCACCACTGAAAGGCTGGTAACCTCAGCTTGCCACTGGGACCCAGCATTTTTTGTAGTCTTAGTTGTTCTTGAGCTGTCTGGTCTTTAAGTGCCTTAAACTCAAATTGCTCTTTGGATGGGTATAAGGACTTAATATAACAAGTCCTGGACTCCAGAACAGTGACATCTTCATTCCCTGTACGGATGTGTATATCTATATTATAGAATGTGGTTCATAAAATGCTTTTGGATCCTTGGGAGTGAGGAGTATTCTATAAATAAAGGATACTGTTATCACTCCTTGTGTCTCTTTGCTGAAGACAAAGAGAGGCAGATGAGCAGTGCAGAGTGGCAGGAAGAGAGTGCTTCTTTTCTCATCTTTTTCATTTGTTAAGTGAGTGTGATTGTGGCATTTTCTCCAATACTGCAGACAGACACTTACCCAGTGCTGTCTGGATTTACTGCAGAGACTATCAGCTGAAGCCATCATGTTTGAGATTTCTCATGCATGGGAAACTGGTCAATTTATTTTATTAACATCTTTTCCAGTGTCTGGCCCTAAAATAACTAATTCCTCTGTTTACTGTCTCAGCAGGGGAGCTAATGAAGACGCTTTAGGCAAAGTTCTCGATATTTATGCCTAAATTAACAGTGGCAAAAACAACCCTGGGAAACCCTCCAGGGGCCTTTTTTGACTTTTTTCTCCTTGTACATCTTATCAGTTATGTGAATAAAAAATGTAAATAGTTTCCCTATTAGTCTGGGTGTTTAGTCTTTGCTTCTGAGAAACACAGGCTTCCTCCCCATGCAGCCAAATTGGGATTTAGATCCTCATTTTTGTTCAGTTCAGAATCTCTGTGTCTTTCACTTTCATGCTCCCTCTCTCTCTGTCTCTTTCTCTGCATTTCTGTCTTTTTTCTTTCTCTGTCATTCTTATTTTGCTGCAGAAGCTTGCTGCTCTTTCGTTCTTTCTTTCGTTCTTTCTCAATCCTTTGGGGGGGAAAACCTCACAAAGTTCTTGTGCAGTGAAGCATAGATCAAGGACTATGGCGACTTCAAAGTCCTATGTTATAAATTGTGGAGATCACTCGGCCCTGTACCTAATGATGCTCCCCATTAAAAAAGAACCAGTATGAAGATGGTTGATTTCACCAGATAAGGTTCATGGAGGTTATAACAAAATGTTGCAGTGTAAAGAGTCTGGCTCCTACTGAGCAGATGGAACAAGTATTTAAGTTTCTGCAGTGTTCTCTGTAGACAGACCTAGAAATCCCAGTGTATAGCTTTGCTTCCTAAGGCTTAGTAGTCATTCTGGAACTCATGAATGTTAGGGACCTGTAGCAGTGGCTAGAGACAGGTGTAGGCAGATTAGGTACCCTGACTCCAGCTCTGTCAATGTGCTCAGCTCAGTCTCAAACTACAAAAGATCTGCCATTTTGGTTCTAGCCCAGTCCCCCATACTCTATCTCTGCCAGTGAATTTCAGTCCTGACCTGCAGCATCTTTTGCTATTCCATTCTTTGCCCAACCACAGAGTGCTCTGACAATACACCTCAGCCTTCACCTGCAGATACCTCCTCTGTCTGCAGGGGTTAAAAGTTAGTGCAATTAACCACCAACCCTGCCCTGAGATCCTGCCTGGATACAGGGCCACCCAGAGGAGGGGGGCAAGTGGGGCAATTTGCTCCAGGCCCCGGGACCCGCAGGGGCCCCCACAAGAGTTTTTCGGGGCCACTGGAGCGGGGTCCTTCACTCGCTCCGGCGGCTCCGGAAAACTCTCACGGGGCCAGGGCTCCCAGAGCTTCTTCCATTCCGGGTCTTCGGCGACGGCGGGTCCTTCCGCTCCAGGGGGGAAGGACCCCCCCGCCGCCGAATTACTGCCGAAGACCCGGCTGCACTTCGGCGGCGGGTCCCGCTTCAGCGGTAATTCAGCGGCAGGGGGCCCCCGCCGTGGGTCTTCGGGGCACTTCGGCGGCGGGTCCCTGAGCAGAAGGACCCCCCACCGCCGAAGCGGGGGCCCCCCGCCGCCGAAGACCCCAGGCCCCCTGAATACTCTGGGCGGCCCTGCCTGGATATGTCTTCCATTGGTTAGTAAAGTGTTCCATCCATTCATATTCCATAGGACCAGCCAAACAACATTCAATTGGCCCCTGTTGGTCTATGCTCTCACCTTATATTTTTTTTCCTGTGTGTTATTTGGAACCAGCTGCGTTATACTGAATAATAATGAACGTTAAATGGTCTCATTACCAGCATTGAGAGCATCTTTAGTGTAGCTTAGACTCTGCTCAGCTCTGAAAAAAGCAAAAATCCCATTAATAATGTTCCTGAGTTTATATCTTCCAAGCTGTAGCTTTTATTTCCATGGCAGTTTCCCTTCATCACCAAAAAATAATGAGCAGGGTTTGTAAATTCTTTAGCTAATAATTCAGTGATTACGATATTAACGGCATATTGTTCAAAACAGATGGGGGAAAAGGAACTAGAAGAGAAGAATTATCAATCTTGAAAATGGGAGCAGATTTCTTTGTTTCTCCTTCTTGAAACTCATTTGGCTAAGTGAAGTGGGGAAGACAGATTGGGTTCATTTTAGTCATTTAAAAAATCATGTTACTAATGCTCCATTTGTCTGCGGGATACAAGGAAGGGATCCTGGATTCCACAACTCACTGTAAACATCTCTGCGGTTCTACTCACAGCATCTGCATTTGTTGCCATCATCCCGACAAGGAAAAAGGTGCCTCAGCATGATAGGAAAATAACTTGAAATCATTTAATACTCTGTGCGTTTTATTTAGATAAAAATATCATGTGCAGGAGGCTTCTTTTTTTCCCCAAAGTGGTATTATATGAATAAAACATTGTGTCTGTGTGCAGCTGTTTGTAATGCTTCCTGTTGCTTCTATTCGGGATCCAGGAAGAAGGATGCTGTTATGGGTGGTCAGGTCTGGAGGTTAAAGAAGGAAAGGTTAAGGTGGGATATCAGAATAGCTTTCTTTCCCAGAGGGTTATTGAACACTGGAAATATTCTGCCAAAGGCATGGTAATGCATATACTTGAAAGGAAAAGACTGATGTTTACCTGGATGATCTAATAGGACTTTCTCATTTCTAGTTTCTGTGATAGGTAATAATTCATCTCATGTTATGTCCAGGTGTATGTAGCTGATAGATAAGTTAACCAGCCACGAGTAGTATAGATTTGGTGGAGCAATGGTTTTCTCCATCTTTAACATATCGTGTTTCTATATTTTTCAGTTTTACTGGCTTATTATCTCTTTCCTGCAAACTTCACAGTCAAGTTGACCGTTTCATGTAGTCTGATTAATAGGTTCATACATTTTCAGGCCAGAAGGGATCATTATGATCAGCTAGAGTAAGCTTCTGAAACAGAGGACCTCACCAAATAATTCCTTCATGAAGCCCATAACTTCTGTATGAACCATAGCATGTCTTTTAGAAAGATATCCAGTCTTGTTTTAAAAGACTTCAAATGATGGAGGATCCACCACATGTATAGATAAGTTATTCCAATGGTTAACTACCCTCATTGTTAAAAATGCGCCTTTCATTTCTAGTCTGAGGGTTAGTCTACACTGGAAGTCCTACAGAGGCACAGCTTCACCAGTGCAGCTACACCACTATAACGCATCTGGTGAAAATGCTCTATGTTGATTGGAGAGAGCTCTCCCGTCGGCATGATAAATCCACCTCTGTGAGAGGTGGCAACTATCTCAGCAGGAGAAGCTCTCCCTCTGGCATAGTGCTGTTCACACCGTTGCACAGGTCTGTGTAACTTAGGTTGCTCAGGAGGGTGGCTTATTCCCACCCCTGGGTGACATATGTTATACCGACATAAGTGGTAGCATAGACCAAACCTGAATTAGTCTAGCTTCAGCTTCCAACCACTGGATCTCATAATGCCTTTTTCTGCTAATTTAAAGACCCATTCACTGTCAGAAATGTCTTCCCCATATAGGTACTTGAAGACCACGATGAAGTCACCTTTTAATGTTCTCTTGGATAAACTAAATACATTGACCATCTTTAGTCTCTCACTGTAAGACATGTTTTCCAGATCTCAACTAATTCTCACAGCTCTTTTTGTGTGTGAACCCTTTCCCATTTGTCAACATCTTTTTTTTTGATGTGTGGACGATAAGAGCTATATGATTAAACTAGCATTGTTTGGTCATGTGACATGTTTGAGTGATGTGGTTTGTGTATTTTCCCTGGGACTTTCTGCAGTTGTAGAATGCAGATAAATTTTAACTGAGATGTGTGCATATAGTTAATGGTGAAAACAGGGATCGGCAACCTTTGGCACGTGGCCCACCAGGATAAGCACCCTCGGCCCACGCCACTTCCCCAGCCCCCATTGGCCTGGAGTGGTGAACCGCGGCTAGTGGGAGCTGCGATCGGCCGAATCTGTGGACGCAACAGGTAAACAAACCCGCCCGGCCCTGGCGGGCCGTGTGCCAAAGGTTGCCGATCCCTGGGTCAAAACAAAGGTAGAAAAATATAGTTGACTAACTCTGGATAAATATCACATTATAACTGTCCTCTCCAAGAAAGCCAAAGATCCATCTATCCATCTCTACTAGTATCCTGTCTCCGACATTGGCCAATGCCAGCCTCAGAGGCTGACATGACAGCAGTTTTCCCCTCAATCCTGCACTTCATGGACAACACTATTCCATTTTGACTGGAGTTGGTAGTGAGGAAGAAATATTTTTTTTATTCATCTATTGAAATCATTTTTTGCCTTGAGATGTGAGAATTGAGAATCCTTGTAATTTTTATCATAGATAACTTAATTATATTGGCTACTCATTAATACAAATAGTTAAAAAAAAAAAAAACTTGCACTCAATAATATAATGATAACATCAGTGTTTTCTGGCCTTAAAATCTCTGACTATGAATGTCCTGAAGCTGCAAATTCTGTAGGTTAATGATTCTATCCATTAAAAACATTTCCTTGTGTCTTTTTAAAATTAGATGCATTTTCATGTCATTGTGCATTCTCTTGTTCCTGTGTTATGGGAATCAATAAATAGGATCCCAGCTGGCCTTCTGAGTAATACTCTGTGAAACATCTCTACACTTTTCAGCTTGAAGGTCAATTTGGTTAGAGGCCACCCTCGTTTAGAGCCGGATTCTGCTTTCTGTTCCACTGCTGCAAATCCAAAGTCATTGGAGTTACTCTGCACTTACACTGGTGTAACTGAGAACAGAATCTGATCTTTAATGTGTATCTTACTTTACTCTTCCTTCCTAAGAAGAAGCATTCTGCTTCATCTATCAGCCAATCAGAACCTGCCAGTATAACATCTGGCTTAAGCAGCTGCCAAAAGAGGAAACACACTTTGCATTCCCTCAAGCAAGCAAACCTGTGTAATTGACAGACTGTAATTGCAGGGAAGCACTAGGAACTGCAGGAACTGTAAGAGAAAGAGACAGAGAAAGACACACTTACATACAAAGCAGATAGATAAATAGCTAGAACCTGAGGACAGCTGGACAGCCAAGAAGCAAACACAACAGGAGCAGTTCCAAAAATCTCTGAGGAGATACTTTCAAGTACAATGGAAAAATAAAACAAAATAAAAAACCAAAATAAGATCAAACCATTCACTTTTCTGAATACTCTTAAGGAAGTATGTCAAATCAGTCATTACAGGAATTTTGCATTCAATGAAATCCTGAGCAGTGAACGTAAATATTATTCCGAGGGTAAAGTTGACACGAACGTCTCTAAGCAAGGATGGGAAACATGTTTTCAAGTCAACTTCAACTCAATTTGCTGAATCAGGATTCCCAGGGAAGTGGTTCCTCCTTTTAAGGCTCTGGAAAGGAAAAGAAATAAAAATATGTTCACCTATCTCTCCTGAGCTTTATTGCTGTTGTTTCTCAGTTTGGGAAGATTTACTGACCTCCAGGACAGATGCTTTAGTTGAATCAGCTCCTAGTATTTCAGCATTCCAAGAGCTTCTCCCAAATTGCTGCTGGGCCCACATTTCCTTTCTCAAGGACAATCTCCCCAACTATCAATACTAGGATATCAGTAAAGAGCCCACTGTCTTCAATGGGCAGGTGG
Organism: Mauremys mutica; assembly: GCF_020497125.1. Classification (NCBI taxonomy): domain Eukaryota; kingdom Metazoa; phylum Chordata; order Testudines; family Geoemydidae; genus Mauremys; species Mauremys mutica. The sequence goes on from NC_059082.1 coordinate 13,415,970, forward strand.
CCTGGCTTTCCTGGAGATGGTATCTGTGAGAAGAATATAAAATTATTAGCAGAATTTGTAAGAGATGCCAATTAATTTACCCTGGAACCTGCTCTGGAGTCGTCATTTCTCCAAATAACATTTCAGCTGAGAGGGCAGATGGTTCCAGATAACTCAGTGGTTTGAATGTTGGCCTGCTAACCCAGGGTTGTGAGTTCAATCCTTGAGAGAGGGATTTGGGGATTTAGTTGGGGATTGGTCCTGTTTTGAGCAGGGGCTTGGACTAGATGACCTCCTGAGGTCCCTTCCAACCCTGATATTCTATGATAATGCACTAGGCAAATTGTGGAAGTGGAAGTTGGCAAAGAGAACTTACAAGAAAGGAAGACCCCCTGAGGCATTGTAATTGAAGCAGTGATGTAACCTGTCACTGAACTGTGTGAGGAACTGTTAGACAACCTGCTCTGCACCATGACAGATAGTGCGTGGAGGACCGGGTAGGAAGAACAGAAGGAGTTGGGAAGGAATCCTGCAGCGATCAGGTTCAGAGTGTGTGGATTTGTACACATATCCTGATGACGCTGTTTAAATGAGCTGGACGCAGTTAGATCCTTCTCATGAGTGGGGCAATAAAAGGGCATCCCTTTAGACTAAGTGGGGGCATTAGGCGGATATTCTAACCCTAGTAATTAGTGCCTGACCCTCGTTCCTCCTTGCTTACACTGCCCTTTATACACCATCAGCAAGGATCAGTAGCCAGGCTAAGTCTCCTTTGTCCTGCCCCAGCAGCAAAGGGAAGAGTTAAAGTTGCCCAAAAGGGGCAGCTGAAAATTACCTGGGCATAGGGGAATTCACCAGCTCCCCCCCTAATATCCACATTGTGTTGTTGGCAGGGGCCAGCAGTGGTGAGGAGGGCTGGAGTGTGGTGTCCTCCAGCAGTCCTGAACGGGCAGAATGGTCCCAAGGGGTCCCAAATGTGCCATGTGATAGTTTCAGAGCACTAACCAGTTAATTAAACTTCTTCTACAATGTGACTGCAGACCAGGTCACACGCAAACTCCTAGCAAATGGCAGTGCACCAAACAAACAACCCAAGCTACGGCTTAAGTGGCAAGAAGACCAGGAGATGCACTAACTTGCCTTGTGGAACTACTACAACACAGTAAGTATCCCAGGTTGCAGTTTAGAGCAGAGGTTCTCAAACTGGGGGTGCACCCCCCTGGGGGGCATGGAGTGTGATCTGGGGAGGCATGAGAAGCTTTAGAGGAAAAAACTCTCACTGCGCACATTCAGAGCTGGGTGGCCAGAGAGCAGTGGCTGCTGTCTGGGTGCTGAGCCCTGAAGGCAGCACTGCTGCAAGCAGTAGTGCAGAAGTAACGGTGGCAATACCATACCATGCTACCCTTACTTCTTTGCTGCTACTGACAGCGGTGCTACTTGGCCAGCAGTCGCTGCTCTCCACTTTGCTTTCAGAGCTGTGCAGCCAGAGAGCGGTTACTGCTGGCCGGGTGCCTGGAGGCAGGGCATAAACCACTACAGACACAAAGAAGGGGCGGGAGGACACACAATCAAATACATTTGAGAACCAGGGGTTTAGAGCAGTAGTCTCCAACCTTTACGTCTGGTGGGCGCCAGACAAAAGACCCTGGCAGTGGTGGAGCACCCGCCGAAATGCCGCCAAATTTCGGCGGCGACGCCTCTTGATGACCTCACTTGTCGGCGGCAAGTGGCATCATCGAGAGGCGTTGCCGCCGAATTTCTGCAGCGTTTCGGGGGCGACGCCTCTCGATGATGTCACTTGCTGCCGACAAGTGATGTCATCAAGAGGCGTCGCCGCCGAAACGCCGCAGAAATTCGGCGGCATTTCAGCGGGTGCTCCACTGCCCGCCAGGACGCGGGCGCATTTAGATGCATTCGGGACCCCTGGTTTAGAGTATGAGGGTTAAAGATTTTGTATTGGGTAGCTAGATACTATAGTTATTTTTGCCCCAAAATTGCCAGACTGATTCACTGTGAGGCCAAGGAAGATGAAGTGGGGATAGGGCCAGAAAACAGATAGTCCTTATCATTCAAATACCATGAATAACTAGAAAAACTGAGAAAGAAACATATAATGGGGCACATTCTGATGAGTGTAGGGTTGTTCAAATAACTGAATATTGAGTTCGGGTGTAGGTCTGAATTTTTTTTTTAAACTTTGCTTCAGGTTGACCCAAACTGAAAATGTTTCAAGTCTTTTGGTGAAATGAAATGTCGAAAAACTTTTATTTTGTGTTGATGAAACATTTTGATTGAAACGAAATATGTTGTTTCTAGTCTGAGGTTTTTAAAATGCTACATTTAAAAAAATATAAAATTGAGGGAAATTTTGAAACAAAACATACTTCAGAAATAAAAAGCAAAATGTTTTGGTTGGGGAAATACTGAAATGAACTGTTTCAACATTTCTGGGGGGTGGGGTTTGTCTGTATTTTCCAACCAAAACAGTCTGCAGATTGATCCGAATTAGGAAATTGTTTAGGTCAGTGTTTCCGAAACTTGGGATGCCGCTTGTGTAGGGAAAGCCCCTGGCGGGCTGGGCCGGTGTGTTTACCAGCCTCGTCCGCAGGTCCGGCCGATCGTGGCTCCCACTGTTTGTTGCTCCAGTATGTCCCTCGGCCCACGCCACTTCCAGCAGCTTCCATTGGCCTGGAGCAGTGAACGCGACCACTAGGAGCTGCGATTGGCTGGACCTGCGGACGGGGCAGGTAAACACACCGGCCCGGCCCGCCAGGGGCTTTCCCTACAGAAGCGGCGACCCAAGTTTGGGAAACACTGGTTTAGGTCAATGAATCTGCATTTGTCAGCAGAAAAAGGTTTAGCATGAAAAATTTCACCCAACTTTATCTCAGTTACGCTGGAGCAAATCCACTTTAACTGCACTGATACATTTAATGGTGTTGCCCCAGTTTTACTCCACTGTGATTGAGATCAGAGTTTGTCTCTTTTCATTTGGAAGCTTGATATACTTGAAAGTATCTACTGGTGTGAAACTCTCACTTTAAGGAGAGCATGAGTTGTGTTGGAACATAAGGATGTAAGAATTGCCATACTGGATCAGATCTTTGGGCCACATAGTGCAGTATTCTGTCTCTGGGTATTTCTATACAGTAATTACCAGATGAGTTTATAGCTCAAGGAGACATATTTGAGCTTTAATCAACCTAGCTCAGGGCTTGGAACAGCGATGCTGTGGCAGCACACGCTTCTGTGCCGGCTACTCCTTGAGTAATTACCCAGAGTTCTGAGCGGGCTTGTACAGCTCATTCTGCTGCAGCTTGACTACTCCAGGATCAGAGCTAACTAGATTGAAGCTGACTCAGATATGTCTGCTTGAGCTGCGATCACACCCTGTGATCACAATATATATATATATATAATCTCTAACAGTGACCAGCACCAGATGCTTCAGGGGAAGATGCAAGAAACCCCATAGTTAGCAGATGTGAGATAACCTGCTCTCCATGGAGGTATCATCCTAATTCTTAATAGTGAGAAATTAATTTAAACCCTGAATCATGAGATTTTATTTCCCTTCCAAATGTTCTTGTTTTCTTTCCAGTTGACTCGGGGGCTGTCTAAAACCTAGTGTTTAGGAAGTTAATAATCGCACATCATGTGATTATATAAAAATTCTGTTTGTTGTTTTCATCTGAGCAAGTCCTGTTCACCCGGCTGAACTGAGCAATGACAGAGCAAACCCTCGCCAAGAGGGAGAAAATATCTGGACACCTGGGGCGGGGGAGCAAAAAAAAAAAAAAAAAGCCGAGTGCTGCCAGTGGAGCGAAATATCGGGACAAATTGCGTCCCGACCAAAGATCGGTCAGGCCGCGGGACAAACACCTACATATCGGGACGGTCCCGATTTTATTGGGACGTCTGGTCACCCTAGCTAAGCAACAGCTGGGTGCTGATGGGGGACTAGCTGCAGCCTGCCATAGCCAGCACTAGAATTGCCTGTATATACAAAAAACGATAAAATGTCCAAACCCTAGGTTCCTAATTGCAGCTCGGATTTTGCTCGATTAAGAAATATATTCAGTGCCACAATTTAATGAGAAACCATTTCACACCAACAAAACTGCTCCCTGAGCTGGAGAAATAAATATATAAACAAAACCAAAGCAGCCCTTGCAGACTCCATATCAACTTCCATTGGAACCCTGGCAACAGCCATCATGAGAAGTGGGTGGTTTTTGCCATATCTAGCTTGTGGCCTGCATGCTAAGGAATAGATGAAAACATGCATCATGGCATAAGTCTCTGATGGTCAGGAAGTAACCCTTTCCCTCCCAGTTTATGACATTGCAAAGTTGACTTCATGAATTACTCTGAGAGCTTTACACCTTCCTCTGTAGAATTTGGTGTTGGTCATTGTAGGAATTTGGCCTTGATATATCTGTGGCTTGAAAACTCATTGGAAAACCCTGAGATCATTGGAATTGGCTTCCTTAGCCACATTCCTCTTCCTTTTAGATAGAATGGTCTTATTGTTAAGGCATGAATCTGAGAGTCTATTCATGCTTCTGCCACATACTCAGACAAGTCATTAAACCCTCTGTCTTACTTTCCCCATCTGTAAAATGAGGATAATAATTCTTGTCTACATTGCAGAAATATTGTGGGACTTAAAGCTCATCAAAATGTTTCATATCAAATATTTTTTAGACAAAGGATAGTTTTTCATCAGAATTGAGATTTCCTTGGGAAATGACAATTTTCAATATTTTTTTTTGAGGATTTTAGTTGAAAAAAAATGAACCTCAGAAATATTTATTCCAGTTTTTTGGCAATCAAAAAGTAAAATTTCAGCCTTTGGGGCAAAAAAATTCAGTTAAACCAAAATGTTTGCCAGATTGGTAAAATTTTTTTGGTTTTTGGTTGCCAAAAACAAAAGAAAAAAATGGAAAATGTTCTGTTCTCTAGGAAAATATTAATTTGTTTAAAATTTATGTTCATTTTTTTGGCAGGTGGAGGGGCAAACAGACAGTTTTCCAACCCGATCAAATTTATACTCAGGGCTACAGGCAAAGTGTTATAACTGAGCTGAAGTTGTTGGTTATGTAGGTGTCCACTGGGCAACAAGTGACTTCTAACTTCTTTATATTTATTTCTAATACAGAAGGGAAGGTATTAAGCTAAGCAAGAAGATGCACTAATGAACTAAATGGAAAATGTGACCATGAATTTATGCTGCCTATATTGGGGAGGAAGAGAAGTGGGGAGCACTTAGAACCCAGATTAATCCCTTATGAAAGCTGGACAAAATTATTCAAATGAATACTTTGTTCAACAAAAAAATACAGTTTCAGTCGACCTGACAAAGGGGAGGAAGTGGTAATGGCTCTACCATCTACTTTTATTGTAGCCTTTAACCCAGTGGTTGAGGCACTCACCTGTGATGTGGGAAATCCAGGTTTGAATCTCCACTTTGGAACAGATCTAAAATGACTTTTTTTTGATTCACCAAAAATTCAAAAAAACTTCAGATTCGGTTTGACCCAGTTTTTTTTAGATTTTCAGAACTGCCACCAAACCAAATAGGCAGGTGAGATAATATCTTTTATTGGACCAACTTCTGTTGTTGAGAGAGATGAGTTTTCAAGTTACGCTGTGTCTACATTTCACTTTCCTTGGTAAAACTTTTGTCGGTTGGGGATTTGAAAAAAACACCCCCCTGACTGACAAAAGTTTTACCGACAAAAAGCGCTGGTGTGAACAATGCTTTGTCGCTGGGAGACGCTCTCCTGCTGGCAAAGTGACCGCCCCTCATTGAGGGTGGTTTTATTTTGTCAGCAAGAGAGCTCGCTCCTGCTGTTGTTCTGGCAGGGTAAAAAAAAAAATCAGTCCCTTACCTCCTTCTCACTCCTTTATGTTTCCCCCACATTTAGGGAAAGCAATGAGTGTGTAAGCAGGAAATTGGTGAAGAAGATGGAAAAGGGTGAGTCAGACAGGAAGACTGGCTTAAAACGTACTGCTTTGAAAAACTACTAAAGCATTTTAAAGACATTTGATGTGCATGCACACGCTCACAGAGCAGTTCCATTCAGGGATATCTCACTTCTCATGAAACATTAATAAAATAGCCAGTTATCCATTGAATTGTGTGAAAATTAGAACGTACTCATGTTTTGATGTGACTATTGATTTTTGTTCAACCAAAGTTTAGAATTCCTTAGCTCAGAATATTGATATTTTTTGTGGCTTTTGCTTGAAAATAGGACCACTGTAAGTGAGAAAAGACCTAGTTCAACTACACCATTGTATTAATTTCAAGAGAATGTGGCTTTATTTATTTTTTCTGCAGGAAATTAGGTCATTTCCAGGAATTTGCAATGAAATGAAATATTCTTCAGCTGCGAGGATTTCAAAAGTATTGGAATATTTTGGAAAAGGCTGGTTTAAATCCTTTGGTCTTTATTGTGCCACCTTTATTCACATATCAGAGGGGTAGCCGTGTTAGTCTGGTTCTGTAGAAGCAGCAAAGAATCCTGTGGCACCTTATAGACTAACAGACGTTTTGCAGCATGAGCTTTCGTGGGTGAATACCCACTTCTTCGGATGCAAGTGGTGGAAATTTCCTGGGGCAGGTATATATAAGCAAGCAAGAAGCAAGCTAGAGATAACGAGGTTAGATCAATCAGGGTGGATGAGGCCCTGTTCTAGCAGTTGAGGTGTGAAAACCAAGGGAGGAGAAACTGGTTCTGTAATTGGCAAGCCATTCACAGTCTTTGTTTAGTCCTGAGCTGATGGTGTCAAATTTGCAGATGAACTGGAGCTCAGCAGTTTCTCTTTGAAGTCTGGTCCTAAAGTTTTTTTGCTGTAGGATGGCCACCTTAAGATCTGCTATTGTGTGGCCAGGGAGGTTGAAGTGTTCTCCTACAGGTTTTTGTATATTGCCATTCCTAATGTCTGATTTGTGTCCATTTATCCTTTTCCTTAGAGACTGTCCAGTTTGGCCGATGTACATAGCAGAGGGGCATTGCTGGCATATGATGGCATATATTACATTGGTGGAAGTGCAGGTGAATGAACTGGTGATGTTGTGGCTGATCTGGTTTGGTCCTGTGATGGTGTTGCTGGTGTAGATATGTGGGCAGAGTTGGCATCGAGGTTTGTTGCATGGATTGGTTCCTGAGCTAGAGTTACTATGGTGCGGTGTGCAGTTGCTGGTGAGAATATGCTTCAGGTTGGCAGGTTGTCTGTGGGCGAGAACTGGTCTGCCACCCAAGGCCTGTGAAAGTGTGGGATCATTGTCCAGGATGGGTTGTAGATCCCTGATGATGCGTTGTAGGGGTTTTAGCTGGGGACTGTATGTGATGGCCAGTGGAGTCCTGTTGGTTTCTTTCTTGGGTTTGTCTTCCAGTAGGAGGCTTCTGGGTACACGTCTGGCTCTGTTGATCTGTTTCCTTATTTCCTCGTGTGGGTACTGTAGTCTTGAGAATGCTTGGTGGAGATTTTCTAGGTGTTGGTCTCTGTCTGCGGGGTTAGAGCAGATACGGTTGTACCTCAGTGCTTGGCTGTAGACAATGGATCTTGTGGTGTGTCCGGGATGGAAGCTGGAGGCATGAAGGTAGGCATAGCGGTCGGTAGGTTTTCGGTATAGGGTGGTGTTGATGTGACCATCACTTATTTGCACCGTGGTGTCTAGGAAGTGGACCTCCCGTGTAGATTGGTCCAGGCTGAGGTTGATGGAGGGGTGGAAGCTGTTGAAATCGTGGTGGAATTTTTCCAGAGTCTCCTTCCCGCTATGGGCACCCGTATGGCCCCACAATATGCCAATATTTTTATGGCCGACCTGGAACAACGCTTCCTCAGCGCCCGTCCACTCACGCCCCTTCTCTACCTACGCTACATCGATGACATCTTCATCATCTGGACCCATGGGAAGGAGACTCTGGAAAAATTCCACCACGATTTCAACAGCTTCCACCCCTCCATCAACCTCAGCCTGGACCAATCTACACGGGAGGTCCACTTCCTAGACACCACCACTTGCATCCGAAGAAGTGGGTATTCACCCACGAAAGCTCATGCTGCAAAACGTCTGTTAGTCTATAAGGTGCCACAGGATTCTTTGCTGCTTTATTCACATAGTTGAGAATTACTTACTTGAATTGTCATATTGATTTTATTCTGACTACTTTAATGAACCTACCTATCTGAATAAAAATTGTACAATTAGATTTTTAATAGAGCTGAGCAAATTTTTTTTGATAAATAGATTTTTTTTTGTTGAAAAACACATTTGGGGGTTCTCTGAAACTATTTATGTTTTTGGGTGGATGCATAGCTTCAGCCAAAAAACTGAGGAAGCTGAAACATTTATTTTGTATCCATTTGAAAACATTTTATTTTGTCTTGTTTGTTTCAACTTTTCATTTTGAAAGAGTGTTTTGAGTTCAAATTTGGTTAATTAAAACACACACCTACACACAGCAATGGGGAAAAATACCAGAATATGGGTGAGTCAAAACAAAAATCTCTCTCTAAAAAAAAAAAAAGAATTCCTTTGAGTCCACCTGAAACATTTTGGCCAATTCAAACATTTTTGAGTGTTTGAGCCCATTATTTTTTTAAATGATTTTGGTTCAAATCTAACCAAATTTTTTTTGGGGGGGAGGGGATTTTTCAATTCAGTCCCAGATCTGAAAAATCGATTATTTGCTCAGCTCTAGTCTTTAATGTCTTTGAAGTCTTTAGGGAACAGGGTATGTGGAAGGGCACAGAATCCTAAAGATATATAAAAGGAGAAAGCCTTCTGTGTTATATGGTAGGAGATGTCCCCAGGGTCTCACCTACCTCCCCTTTTAAGCATTGTTGTAATTCCAGTCAGGCAACAGAGTCGTTTCTGGGGAGCAGTTGTTTCATATGGCAACAGGGGTATTTCTCTGAGCCATGAGAGCTTCACTCTTCCATATCTCCCCCTGCATGCCATTTTTACATTTCTGGAGACAATACGGATACAGCTCTGTTGAAAGTAACACAATTAGGTAGCAACCATTGCCGCTTTTCATCACCAGCAGTGTGTGAAGACTGCCTTCTCTTTGGATGCTTTACTTTCTGAAAGTATCCTTGCTGTAGTGAGTGCAGAGGTTTACACAACATCTCCTCTGAGCCATGTGGCACAAGATCCCGTGCCCGTGCCTGCTTGCAGCATTACCATTCTTTATTTCTGTATTTAAGTGTTTCAATGAGTCTGGCTCTCTCAGGACACAAATAAGTACATCCCCTGTCCAAGGAGTTTACAGCCTAGAAAGAGTGTTCTAGAGGGGGCCAATTGTGGCCTTTAGTCACTGATCTGAGTAAAGGCAGATAGTGCCACACAGCTTCACTGGGATTCAGTACTGTGAGCCAGATCCTCAGCTGGTGTACATTGAATTCAATGGAGCCATGCCAAATTACACCCACTGAAGAGCTGGCCCTGTGAGTGATGAGACTACAACCATGGCTAGTCCTTGTGTAGGGCTTTCAGGTTGTGGTGGAGAGGCTGTGTGTGCACTCCTCCCCTTGCCCCAAAACCTGTACATAAGGGAGCATGACAATTTGGACCTGGGACAGAGTGTTAAGAGCTAGCACTTACTGAAGTCCTGGGAAGAGCAATTGAACTCAGGGCTCAAGCAATTACTGGAGACAACCAATGAGAAAAACAGGGACAGGAGTGAGGGTCACAGGTTCAAAATCAGCGATCCAGAAGGGGACACTGAGCAGAGAACCCGGACAGTGCCTGCTGCTCCTTGAAGGTGTGTAGGGAGCCAGCGGATGTGGCCCAGATGAACTCTGCCAGGATACATGAACCAAGGGAGGAACGGAAATAGGCCCCACAGTTGCAGTGCACCTCCCATCCAGTATCCTCCTCCTGGTTTTATAGATGGCCACTTTGGCGAGTGCCAGGAGGAGGTTGATGAAGAGGTATCATGACTGCATGGGGCCATGGACAGGGTGTGCATAAATCAGGAGTTGCAGGGAAAAGTGCAGCCAGAACCTGAGGAGAAGATTCTGGAGGAGCCAGAAAAGGGGCTGAAACCTGGCGCGCTCTAGGTAGACGTGTTCCAGGGTTCTCCCTGACACTGCAGAAGGGGCAGGTGTTGGGGAAAGGGGGTGAACCGCACCAGGTACACACCTGTGCTCACGGCCCCATGAAGGAGCTGCCAGCTGATATCCCTGGCAGGCCGTGGGACCAAGGTGGAATACAGGCTGGCCCATTGGGGCCAGGGGTGTGGGGTCCTCACCCTCCACAGGTGCCAGCGCTCTGATCACTCTGGCATTAATTAGTTTCTCCAGAAGACTGATTGAGGAATGGAAAGTAATTAGCTCATCAGGCTGGGTAAAGGATTAATTAGCCCATCAGCTGAGGACTGATAAAAAGGTACAGGCAAGAAATGCAAGGGGGAGGAGCAGAGCTCAGTGTGAGTGTGATCTCAAGGAAAGGAGATATCTTCGCCTCTTGGGCCCTGGGAAAAGGGATGATAATACAAGGGGTTCTGGAAATAGTATTGCTGCATGAAACTGTAGAGGTGTTGGTGGAGGGAACTTAAATACCCTGCACAGTGTGGGTACCTAACTGGTAGAGTCTGAGTGTCCTATGTGGTGCTTGAGGGCAGGAAAGGATCATGCCCTGTTGTAGGCCCTTAACTTTTTTCTGAGTTGTACCAAATAGTTCTTCTGATTTTGCTATTTTCTCAGAGGTGTAAGCTAGAGGTCTTGTAGAAGTGGCTGGAAAAGTTTGTGAAAATGTTCATTAACTTTATTTTCCATACAGCTTTTGAATTTTGTTTTGATGAAAAAATTCCTGCAAGATAGAGGGGTCCTAGACCCCTCTAACAGGTGGCATTTATCTGGCTCTGTTTGGTAAGATAGTCCCATGAAGCTCTTCAAGACTAGCCCTGCACCTAAACTTTTTAAGAGAGCAGAGTAGGACAGTGATTCTCATCTGCAGGATTTTCAGATTCCTTGTTCTTGTGACTATGCAGATCACCAGTCTTTTTTCAAAATCTCCTTGAACCTGTCACCATTGATCACAACACACACACCATCCTTTCTCTTCTGATACATGTCTCCTGAATTATATACCTTTCATATCTGGAGAACCTTTGGCCCACAGGCTGTGCTCCTGCCCTTTGGAACTCTGCCACAATTCTCTCCACAATTCAGGTAACGGTTCCCTGGTTCACTTTACGACAGTGTAAAGATGAGAGCCAAAATGTTCACACCTGGGTGCATAGGGTTAGGGTCCAAAGTCCATTTTTAAGCAGCTAGATAAGAGTGGTCTGATTTTCAAAGGTTCTGACCACCTGAAGCATTCACTGAACTTTAGTGGCAGCTGCTGGATAACTCAGTACTTTGAAAAATCAGGCCACTGATTTAAGTATTTAAATAACTTTAGGGACCTGGTTTGAAAATTGGTGCCAATAATTGTGCAAAACCAGCTGAGTTTTGCTCAGACAGGCCTCTGTGAACCATTTTCTTATTTTTGCTTCCATTTGCATGAGATCACATTGCCGTAGTTCTGTTTTGAATTTTTGAAACCCAAAATCCAAAGCAAGACTGCCAAAATCACCGAGTTTGGCCTGGTTTCCGGCATAAGCCATTCAGTGCCACTGAGTTTCTAGTGGTTCCTATCAGGAACCATAAATATCTTCCTGGCCTGGGAATCTCAGCCCTGGCTTCACTCAGCACTTTGGCACAAGCTTTCTCAAACCTCAGCTGAGGTTTGTGCTATGGCTGGGAGCCCTTTGGGGGATTCAAGTTTCAGGTTTGCAATGATTTTGCCTGTTCATGAAATTTTATTTATTACAAATGTTTTGCAGAGCTCTACAAACCCATCAGGTTTCTCTAGCGGATACTTTGTTTTAATAAATGTGTACTGAATGCTTCGTTTAACTTTACTATTGTGAAGTGCCCAGAGATGCTGTGCTTGGATGAGCAGTTATGTAAGTGCAATTTGTTGTCATTTTTTAGTATCAGAATTAGCATTCAGTCGAGGTCGAGAGCCTCCCAGTGCATGTGTGTGTGGGGGGGGAGGAAGCAAACAAAGGAAAGAAAGCTTAGTGCAGGGGTCAGCAGCCTTTCAGAAGTGGTGGGCCGAGTCTTCATGTAGTCACTCTAATTTCAGGTTTTGCGTGCCAGTAATGCATTTTAACGTTTTAGAAGATCTCTTTCTATAAGTCTATAATATATAACTAAACTATTGTTGTATGTAAAGTAAATGTTTTAAATGTTTAAGAAGCTTCATTTAAAATTAAATTAAAATGCAGAGCCACTGAAAATCAGCTCGCGTGCCACCTTCGGCACACGTGCCATAGGTTGCCTATCCCTACCTCAAGCATTACCCAAACTTTTTGGTTTATCCCCAGCTGTTGGTTCTACTCACTTGCAGATCAATCTCCTGAATGCCCTTCCAGCAGCTCCCAGCCAACTCCTGGTGTCTCAGCTCTGACAACACACTGAAAGCTTTGGGCCATGCGAGTGGATGGTCTATTAGTTCAATTTGCTTGAAGTTACAGAATGTAGAACTGCTGTCTCTTTACTTCTGTGGTGAGGGTTTAACAGTTGTTTTAATTAATTAAGTATCGTTTGAAATGAATGTACTGGTGAGAGGTTCCCCATTGACAGCCCTGGAAACTGAGGTCCTCCAGTTATCCATATGATGGGCACAGCCCTGGCAGTGTGGTAGCATCACATGTACAGACATGAATCTATGACAGCTAGCATGGCTCTCCTCAGACATGGGGCTCTGCACCCAGGGTTGTGAGGGAAGTGTAGTCTCCTTGGCCCACTCAGTCCTTAACCTCTCGGCTACAGTTGTCCATCAAGGAGTGATGATGGGGTTTATGTATGTAATATTAGTATCCTATTTGTTAGCAACTGGAATAACACTGTCTCCATAGAAGTTATCCAGTACTAGCAAGGGGTTCACATAGAAAAAAGTATTGAACTGAATGGAAAATACATACATCTCAAATTTGCTTTCCATTATGCATCTGTAACATCTGTTGATGTCACATAGAACAGAATTGCCCCATAGCCGTTTCTGTTTTCTGGTTCATAGGCTCTGTTACACACAGGCCTGATTCTTTGATATTGCTTTTCTCCCACAAAAGAAAGTCTGTTGGAAAAAAAGAAAAGAAAAACATGTTTTTTCTGGAACTCATGGTTATTCAGTGGAATTCACCCTGCAGAGGTGGAAATCCCCTGCTGGACCGGAGCAATATTAACAAACCAGGATTGCTATGTAGAATTACTAGCCTGGTTTTACCCAGTAAACTGCAGGAAAGTATTATTTCTCTGTAGTGAGAGAGTATTTGCCACTCAAAGAGCCTGTGTATGCTATGTGAGGTTAGCAAATGGGATTTGCTTCAGTAAAGCACACACCAGTCTGGGAACGAGAATTTCCAGTGACACTATAGATATTAGCACTAAGCTAACCACCATTATAATATTGATTTCACATAATGGCGGATGGAAAACCCCATTCCCAGCCTGGAGCAAAACTTGGTTCTTCTGCTTTCTTTATGCAGTCTCCCTGCCTCCCTTGCAGAGGAAGAGAGTGGGCAAATGATGCACTTCATTGTTTCATTTTATTTTGTAGGCTACCACTCAGCATATTTCAGTTAATGCTGCCTTGTCAGAGCTATAATTTACTTACAGGGGTAGTGTACTGTGTCTTCCCATATGTCAGCCAGTGGCTAATTCTGCTATAAATCACATCACAGCCCCACATACATCTCATTGGGAAGAACGGAGACCCTTTTTTCACTCCAGTACTAAGCTGGATAACTGACCAGCAAAAATATAACAGAATCAAACCACTGCTATTCCTGATTTGAGAAGGCATCTGATTTGACTTATGGGCATTGATACCTCATTGCCCTCAATATTAGATGACCTATTAGAGCTTAAAAGGTCAGGCCTCTCCATGAGTTCAATAAAAGTTCACATATCCGCCATCACAGCCTTTCACTCCAAGGTGAATCAACATTCTATCTTTGCTCACCTGCTAACCAATGTTTCCTCAAAGGACTCAACAACATTTACCCAGAACTATGTGAGTCTACTACACCATGGGACCTCAGCCTGGTCCTTCGGGCCCTCACCCATTCCCCATTTGAACCCATGGTGACATGCTCATTACTACAGCTTTCCGTGAAAGTGGCATTCCTCATGGCAATTACATCTGCCAGACGTGTAGGAGAGCTGGGGACCCTCCTGGCAGATCCTCCATACACAGCCTTTTTTAAAGACCACACCTCAAGTTTTTAGTGAAAGTTGTCTCAGTTTTCCACCTTAACCAACCCATTTACCTACCAACATTCTACCCCAAACCTCACACATATAGAATGCAGTTTGCGCTTCATACTCTTGATGTACGGAGGGCATTGGCCTTTTACATAGACAGAACAAGGCCATTTTGTAAATCACCCAGACTGTTCCAAAGGGAGTGCCATATCTAAACAAGGATTCTCCAAGTGGATCTCTGATTGCCTGAAACTATGTTCTCATCAGTGTGACGGCCAACCCCCCCAAGAGGATTCACATGCATTCCACCAGAGCCCCATCAGCCTCCACTGCTTTCCTGAACAATGTACCAATCATGGACATTTGTGGAGCTGCTACCTGGCCTCAGCCCATACCTTTACACAGCATGATGCATTAGAGCAACAGGCAACATCTGATACCTTGTTCGGACTCTCTGTACTGTCATCTGTCATGACTTCAACTCCGAAGCTCCCTCCTTCCACCTGAGGGCACTGCTCTGAAGTCACCTAAAGTGGAGCATCCACAGGGACAGCACTCAAGTAAGAAGAGAAAGTTACTTACCTTGTGCAGTAATGTAGGTTCTTCGAGATGTGTGTCCATGTGGGTGCTCCACTACTCTCCCTCCTCCCCTCTACTTTGGAGTTTCTTACTCAGTCTCTGCAGTAGAGAAGGAACAGAGGGGGCGTTGGTCGCACAGCATCAGTTAACTGCCTGAAGCTGCATGAGATGGGGACCATGCATATGTGACCCAACCGGGCACTGCTACCAAAAGTCTCTGAGTATGAGCGCAGGGGTGCACGAACACCTGAAGTGGAGCACCCACAGGAATACACATCTTGAAGAACTTATGTTACTGCACAAGGTGAGTAACTTTCTCGTCCCAGCATCCCATGTTCCAGAGCAGCATCTGGCCTGCAAGTTGACAATATACCCCTGGGCTGGACAAAGGTTGGCTCTCCCTCTGTTAGGTCATTTCTATTCTGCTACCTAATCCAGAGTAGTTGCCAGCAAAAGTTTTGAGAAGGGGATGAATTTGATGACTTGGGGTGATACTACTGATAAAGTTATCACAGTGCATGACTGGGCTTACCCAGTTGACAAGTGGTGACTTTAGCTTCTCCCACTTCTGTCTCCTCCTCCTTCCTGGTCTCTCTCTGCTCTGTTTACTGTTTTCAGTCCCAGTTCACTGCCCTGCTCTGTTGTGGGATGGCATCTCTCGTAACCCACTGACACTTTCAGTCAGATTGCAGTGCAAACCCTTGGGGCACCTATTGAGAAATGCTGCCATAGTACATCATGGGAGTTGTAGGTAAGGTGCTTCATGCTCCAATTTTCTCTGAACTGAGTTCCTGACTGGGTTACATCTCCCATGATACATCACACAGTCAGAGACTCCTATGATCATGGCTCAGCAGGAGAGGAGATTGGGGTGCACCATCACAGATGTAGCCTGGTTCGGGAGCCCAGCCCACAGAGGAGAATGGGGGCATGAGGCATCCGAACTACAACTCCCATGAGGCATTATGGTGGCATTTCTGAATAGAAATGTTTGGGTTTAAACCAAATGTTTTCAGCTGAAAGTTTTCAGTTTTTCACTGAAAAGTTAAAATTTTCCATGAAAAAACCCCAAAAACATGTTCCAACCAGATCTACTTATAACCCTCATGGAATATGTAGTGTAGCTGTAGCCGTGTTGGTCCCAGGATATTAGAGAGACAAGGTGGGTGAGGTAATATCTTTTATTGGACCAACTACTGTTGGTGAGAGAGACAAGCTTTCAAGCCACACAAAGCTCTTCCTCTTGAGCTCGAAAGCTTGTCTCTCTTACCAAGAGAAATTGGTCCAGTAAAAGATATTACTTCACCCAACTTGTCTCTCTAACCCCCATGGAAGACAGGCAAGCAAAACCCAGTTTTACAGATGGCTGTAGTGAGAGATCAAATGACACACACAGGGTTCAAAAGTCAGTCAGTCATAAAACCAGGAACAGAACCTAAGACCAGGGAGCACAGAGTTGTACAGGTTCCACCCGGATTGTGTTTTTAAACAGATTTACTTAAACCTGTGCAAACTCCTATGTGGATACTCTTAAACTGATTTATAGCTGGTTTATATCCATTTACCTTTACATGATTCCTAACAGGCTTAAGCTAATTTGTCCATACATAGGGTTGTACCAATTTAACTGAGTTGATTTTAAAACCTGTTGGTTAAATCAGTTTAAGTTCTGCATGTAGATAAATCCTAAGAACTGTGAGTCCTAGACCCCTAATTTAATTCCTAGTCCACACTAAATAACAAAGAAGAGCAAAACAGTCCATCAAAGGTGAACAAGCAAAGGTATAAAGGAGATCAAAGGAAAAGGGCTACACTCTAAAGTCCATGTAAAAAAAAAAAAGGATTTGATGACAGCTCTGCTGAGATCTCGTTTCACTCGACCAAAAATTTCAAACCAGCCAAGAAGCCCCAGAGGCATGACTCCCTCTGGAGTACCTGATCATTAATCCTCCTTGGGGCATTTCACAGGTCACTGGAAAGGAAACAAAGCTCTCTCAGCAGCTACTGGGAACCACAAAGCTCAATCTCAGACCTCTAAAGATGTGCTACCACTAAACCACAGGGCCAGAATATCTCAACATATACATGTGTCAACACCAGTCAGAACCTGTCCTTGGTTCAACAGCAATGGGTAAGAACTGAAAACTTTCAGCTGAAAACATTTGGTTTAAACCCAAACATTTCTATTCAGAAATGCCACCATAATGCCTCATGGGAGTTGTAGTTCAGATGCCTCATGCCCCGCATTCTCCTCTGTGGGCTGGGCTCCCGAACCAGGCTACATCTGTGATGGTGCACCCCTATCTCCTCTCCTGCTGAGCCATGATCATAGGAGTCTCTGACTGTGTGATGTATCATGGGAGATGTAACCCAGTCAGGAACTCAGTTCAGAGAAAATTGGAGCATGAAGCACCTTACCTACAACTCCCATGATGTATCATGGCAGCATTTCCAAATCAATTGTTTTGTGTTTGTTTTTCAACTGAAATTTTTGGGGGTGGGGCATTGAAGGGGTTGGCCAAAAATAAAAAATTATTTTGGTTACAGGTGTTTAACTGTTTCTCAGTAAAAAGTCAGAAATTTCTGCAGAAAGCAGACACTTTTTATGAAAAAAAAGTTTTCTCGCAAATCTAGTTTTCTGTCAAAAAGCAGTTTTCATCAAACACTTTGTTGTAAGGCTTTTTCAGTCATGATACAATAAGCACTTTGCGACCCTGAGAGGAGAGGCAGTAGAGAAGTGCAATGTCCAGTTATTATCAGTGGTGGGTTTTGTGTAGCAGTTCAGCTGCATGGGAAGTACAAGAGATGCATGTATGGAGCTTGTTTCACCATTACCCTACACCTTGTATTCTCATTTTCACCCCTGGACAGTGAGTGCTCAGCGGATGTAACACCTTACCACTTGGATTCGGTAATGATTTGCAAATTCTTTGCCCAAGGTGTTGAGCCCAATGCATGAATCAGCCCCACAGTGTTTAATGCTCAAGGCTGTTGTCCATCATTCAGTGAAATAAATGTGAGTTTGATGGACAAATCTTGTGACATTTGCGTGGGACTATGATGTAACATTACTAGTCTGTATTAATACTGTCAACTCGCCTTTTTAGCCAATCAAATCATCCGTACTGTTGCCTCATTTGATTATGACCTTGCTAATATTAGCTGGGGGAGAAGCAGATCTCATTCTGTGTCCCTAACTGGTTTGTAACAAAATCTGACTTAATAAAATGTGTCCATCAAGTCCAAAGGAGGGGTCATAATAGAAGGAGCTGAACAAGGACATTGACACTGTTACATGTACCAAGCTGAAGGAGCACAGATTCTGTATCATTTATCTTAAGAAGAAAGGATTGTCCATTGTGACAAAATCAGTCAGATGTAGAAGATGAAACACTGAAGGCTCATTAAGCTAATTAGTGGCAGTGCTTAGTTGTAAGGAGGCAAGTGGAAGCTGGCAGAGTGCTGCTTTAGAAAAGCATTTGCCCAAGAGGAAGCATTATGCATCGTGAATTCATTAGTGTGTGCCGAAAGGGTAAAATCGTGCTGCTGCTGCCACCCCAACTGGGAAGGAGACCTTCAATGGCATCATTAAACGGTTGGCAGCCAGATGGCACAATTGCCATTCAGGAAGATAAGTACAGATTTGTTCACGTGTCATGTAATACCGATGAGAAGGGAGCACAGAAAATCTTCATCCTAAAGGCCTAGCAGTACACCAGCATGGAACAGGAGGTCAGTCTCATAACCAGCCTAGAAGCAACAGAAACTCTGCACTCTGTGTGAATCCCTTAGCTGTCCATTGCAACTAAGATAAACTGGGGTTTCCTCTTAGACTATTGATGGTTGCCGGCAGAGGAACTAGAGAATACTGAGGAGTATTGAGAAGTTACATTCACTTTCCAGCCTTTGGTTTCATCACCTATTTCCTTAGTGTTAGTCCTAGTCCCTAAACAACTATGAAAGTGAGTATGATTGTTGATCATTATAAAAGCAGGCCTGACAGTAGGGTATGCTGCAAGTCGGTTTAAGGGACATTGCAGAGCTGTAGGTGGTGCTCCCAGGAGTGGAATAACAGGGTAACTGCAAGTGAGGATTGAGATACATTAGTGCACTTATAGGGAGAGCTGCAGTTTAGAATAACAGGGAATCCCGCAGGTAAGGACTTAAGTACATTGGTTAGAACTGTGAAGGATCTAAGCCATAACATAGAAAAGGGTGCTGAGGGCCAGGTTGGAGGTGTGTTTGTTTAGCTGTGTGTGGGCATCTGGTACAGTGGCTGCCTAAACTAGGAGTGCTGAAATCTGCCACCTTTTTCAGCACTGGAATTCACTGATTTCCTCAAGAAAATGTAATGCTGAAAACAGAAAGGAAGAAGAAAATGCCTGACCTTCCTACGGTTCCTGTTGTATTTCATAAGTAAAGGTTATCCAATTTTCTGACTCCTCCTCTCAGTTGGCACTAATTGGACATCGCATCATGTCAGGGATCGGCAACCTTTGGCACATGGCCCATCAGGGTAAGCCCTGGTGGGCCGGGATGGTTTGTTTACCTGCAGCGTCCGCAGGTTCGGCAGATCGCAGCTCCCACTGGCCGCGGTTCCCTGTCCCAGGCCAATGGGGGTGGTGGGAAGTGGCACGGGCCAAGGGATGTGCTGGCCGCCCTTCCCGCAGCCCCCAATGGCCTCGAGTGGTGAACAGTGGGAGCTGCAATTGGCCAAATCTGCAGACGCTGCAGGTAAACAAACCGTCCCGGCCCGCCAGCGGAGTTCCCTGACGGGCCGTGTGCCAAAAGTTACCCTGCACTGTGTGTTGCCATGCTAGCCCTATTAAAGCCAATGCAAGCTGAAGATGTGATGGGAGGCCTACTCTGAAGGTCCAGCTTGCCCCCAGAATAACCTGGGCACTTTCTCAAGCTAGGATAACAATGAGAAGGGCTGTCAGTCCTGGAGCTTCGTGGTACAACTGAAGATCAGACAAAGTCAGGAACAGGTCCTCTTTCCACCTGCATAGGTCTATCAGCTGTATTGTAGGGTGTGAGAAAGAGGGGTTTTGCCCTTCCCTGAAATATCTTTCATTGGTCACTGTAAGAAACAGAACTCTGGACTTGTTGCAGTATGGTGACTCCCGTATTCCACTTCTTATGTCTTTTGAGCACAATGTCTATTTTGCCAGCTATGTTTCCAGGCAGTACTCTGAGCCCACACTCAGAGTTGTTTGTCCTGAGTGAGAAATGAGTCATCCTTGTAGCATCATTGTTAGCTGCCTCTCTATTATCTGCTGTGACACCCCACAACACACCTCTGTCTGTCTCTGCAGTGCATTTCCCTGCTGCTTTAGCAGTGCTGAAATGACTAGCCAACTGGCTTCTTTTTGCCATGATGATGTATGGACATTTTATTACTCACGTTTCTTTGAGTTGGAAGGAAAGTGAATGGTTACTGGTGAATTGCTAGCTGCAATAATGATGAATGGAAGGGATTCATTCAGCGGTGTCTCCATTCATGCCCTGAGGCTTTTCATCTGTGTTTCATTTCATACAACCTAATGCACATTGATATCTCTTGGCAAACTGAGAGCATCACCTTCTGTACTCCTTGGACTAGCCGGAGGGGGGTCACCCAATGGCTCACTCCAGTGAAGCCCCCTCACTAGCCCAAGTGCAGCACTGATGGGTTCCATAAGGAGCTGTAATCAGCCCACCTACTTGGCTGGAAGGATGGTTTCCCCTATGGAAAGAAATAATGCAGTATTATACAGTGATGGCCCAGAGCACAGCAGGAACTCCCCGGTCAAGCTGTCAAGTCTTTGAACAGAAAGGTTCCCCCCTCACATTCATGGGACACAGGAACCTCAAAGCACATCCAATCAGTTGTCACCCCATTCTGGACCTACCAAAACACACCCAAATACCTGATAACCACATACTCTGCTGCGCGTCATTTAATATAGTTCTGCACTTGTCATAAATAAACAGATCAGGGTTAAGGTCTCTTTTCCCTGGAAAGGGTTAACATGTAGTACCTGGTGACCACCTGACCAAAGGACCAATCAGAGATGAGATAATTTCAAATCTCTGTGGAGGGAAGCCTTTGTCTGTGTTCTTTGTGAGAACTCTTTTGAATCTAAACGAGACCAGTCATGTCTCCAAGTTCTCCTGGAGTAGTTTCTACTAATTAATAGTGAGTATTAATTAGAAAGGCGAATTAGTCTTATGATTTGATTTCTATATTTGCAATTGTGTGTTTGCTAAAGGAAATGCTTTATTCCTGTTTGCTGTTACTTTGCTTTCACTGAGAAAGAAAGGGGGAGAGGGGATTCTCTCCAGAGATTGATAAGGTTATACCCTATGAGTGTCCAGCTTGGGCTCATAGAGATTCTGTATTTTCTTTTTGTTCTCTTAATAAATTCTTTTCTTTTCTTTGGACTTGGTTAATTCCTTCTTCTGTGGAAATTCAGGGGAAGGGGAGGGGGGAAGAGACAGTTCTCCTGGGTTTGATTCAAGGAGTTTGAATCAAGGTATCTCTCTCTCCTAGGAAAAGGGAGGGGGGAGGAAGCAGGGGGGAATGGTTTATTTCTCCTGGGTGTAAGAACTCCATGGATTTGGGGCTCTTGGAATTCCCTAGGATTTTGGGGAAGGACTGTGTCTCAATTCACATTTCCTAATTGAGTGGTGGCAGCTTACTAGATCTAAACTAGGATTTTAGTTTAGAGGGAAACCAAGTCAGGTCCCCACATTGGAGCCCAACAGTTCCAAGTGGGGGTGAGACCTTTGACATGGTGGCATGCGGGTCCTCACCTTGAAACCCCCCAGTTTTAAGTGAGGGTAGACCCATGACAGCAATAAATTACTTTCAATATAAACATTCATTTTTTTCCTCGCTATTCTGTGAATTAAAGGCACAGAGATCAAGGTGAATTGTATAATTAATCACCTCCCCTGCTCTATGTGAGTGCTCAGATGCACATACAACAGCCCTCTGAGGGTCTGTCTACACTGCAATTGGACACCTGTGGATGGCCCACACCAGATGACTCAGACTCAGGGGGCTTGGGCTGCAGGGCTGTTTAATTGCAGTGTAGACATTCCAGCTCGAGCTGCAGCCCAAGCTCTGGGACCCTCCTGCTTTGCAGGGTCCTTGAGCCAGGGGTTGCAGCCTGAGCCAGGATGTTTACACTGCAATTAAACAGCCCCACAGCTGGACCCCCGTGAGCCTGAGTCAGCTGGTGAGGGCCAGCCTCTGTTTTTTAATTGCCGTGTAGACATAATCCTAGAGACTAGAAGGGTGTGCCAATCCTGAAATATGAGGATTCGTCCTGGTTTCCTCAGCCCAGTCCCACTTCCAGTCTTGCAGGATAATGAAAGAGCCCTGAAGTTAATTGGGGCTGTTGCATTCTGCTAAGTGACATCTCATTGCACCACCACGACACAGCATCGTTGCAGTGACGAGCATCACAATGCGGATGCACAAATGTTGAAGACAGTTGGGCTCTTCCTCGTGTGGAGACTTAAAGGGAGGACTGGGAATTAGAGCGAAAGAAAATCCATGTCCTTCTAACGTATTCCTCAAGATCATGAGCAACAGTCTTACTGGAGATGCCCCTTTCCTCCGATTTCTTGGGATCTGTCTCACTGGAAACACAACATGGAAATCTGTCAAACAAAATTATGGATTCCTATTTTCCCTGTTCTGACCATTCACAGCAACAACACCAAACCACCATAATGCAGGTTCTGTTTTTGTTCTTCCTTCTTGGCAGTAGTTATTTATAAAGCCCAAGATGCTGTGCCTGGTTGAGGCTGTCCCATGCTGCTCAAAGGCATTCTGCTTTTTATGTGCATCTACTTCCCTTTATAGAGATTCTTACCCTGTATCAGCACTGCCTTCTGTTATTAGGATGTGCAATGAATGGTGTTGCTGCTTTCTAAATATCAAACACAATGTATCCCTTTAGATTTTATAGCTCACTGTGCCCCAGGTGTTGTTATTATCGGTCCTGACATCATTCACTCGATATACTGGGCCCTGTCTTTCCAGTTATCTGTAATGGACAGGAGATTTTGAGTCATTTTATCTTGAAATCGCAGCAACATTTTCTCTTTAAAAAGTGACTTGTTTCTCTCTCCCTCTCCATTTCTTCTTCTCTCACCCATTTAATCTCTTTCACTTTTTGTTTATCCCCATGTGTCTCTTTCCTTCGTGTCTCTATTTATATCGCACTCTCTCTGTATTTTTTTTCTTTTCCTCTCTTCCTTTCTCTTTACCTCTCTCCTTCTCCATTTCTTTCTCTGTCTCTCCCTTTCTATCAATAGGCCTGATCCAAAGGCCTATTAGTGTCAGTGGAAGGACTTCAGTGAGTTTTGGAGTGGAGCCTGTGTATCTCTCTGTCTTTCATAAGAACATAATAATGGCCATACTGGGTCAGACCAAAGGTCCATCTAGCCCAGTGTCCTGTCTTCCGACAGTGGCCAATGCCAGGTCCCCCAGAGGGAATGAACAGAACAGGTAATCATTAAGTGAATCTCCCCATCCAGCCAGAATGCACTGCAGTTAGAAGCCAAGGTGCTTAATGGCTTTCTCAAAGAGAAAGATGGTTTAAACCAGTACAGTAGACATTAAGTACCTCTGCATATGGGGTGTGTAGAAGAAGGTTTGATCATACTTTAATTTCTGTGATTGCCCATCAGCATACGTAGGTAGGTAGCCATGGTAGGGCCATGTTGATTTCTAAACGTATTACCAAGAAGGTAGGGTCTTTATGGCCCCCAGGTAGGACCTCATTCCTCAAAACTTGCTGCTCTTGAGGTCAGCATGAGTAGGTTTTGCACCTGTGGCCATGTCACTTCCTATTCCCTGGTTTCATTTTTCTGGCTGCTCATCTGCTTGAACATTTCTGGGATGCCTAAAGAACAAAATCTGGAATCGCTGCCCAAGAACAGACCCTATGATTGGTGTGTTGTGAGGATGGAGAATGAACTTGTTCAGATCCACCTTTTCCCATGGCACCTGCCCTTTTCTTATTTATCAAGGAAACAAGAGCTAACTCAGCACTATGTCGAGGCAAAGCATATCTGAGAGAGCAGCCATGATTGTCTTCGTAGGAAGTTGTGGCTACTGGAAGCTTTCTCATGTTATGTGTCATTGCGCAAACACCTTTGCATTATGCCTTATATCCATTCACAGACACCTTCATAGTAGGAACCAGAGGATCTCTTGTCTTCAAATGCCTCCATAGCCTCTGTTGTATAAATTTTCACCTGTGCTTTCTCATGAGTCACATAGATACCCCTACTCCTCTTACAGCCCCATTGCCCATTGGGGAGGGTGAGGAGTGGTTTTTTTCCTTCATCAATGGCATGAGGACACAATTATCACAAGGGGGAGGAAAGGAGAAATGGTGCCTCTGAGATTGTCTTCTTTCCCACAGCGCCTTCTGGCAGCTACGCACTGCCCCTTATTCAATGGCTCTCTCTAGACCAGTGCTTCTCAAAGCTGGTCCGCCACTTGTTTGGGGAAAGCCCCTGGTGGTCCGGGCTGGTTTGTTTACCTGCCCCGTCCGCGGGTTTGGCTGATCACGGCTCCCACTGGCCGCTGTTTGCCACTCCAGGCCAGTGGGGGCTGCAGGAAGCAGTGCAGGCTGAGAAGCACTGCTCTAGACCATAGAGATTGCCCAGTGTTTAAACATAGAAGAGCTAAAAGAACATGGATCTAAAGCCAATGCATCGCATAGCATCAGGTTTGTGAAGAACAAAAGTGTGTTTACCAAGGATTTAATGTATGGATAACACATCTGATTGAAACTAACAAATAGCTGAATTACAGCTAACCTGTACAAAGACACAGAGAACAGACTTTTTTTTTTTCTCATGTTGGAAATCTTTCAGCGGCAAATGCTTTCATTGTTTCTGTTAAGTTCCAGCTTGTCCTAGCCAAGGTGGCAAGGACTCTTGCTAAGGGAAGAAGACACAAAGCATTTACAGCAAATCTAGTAGCTTGGAGATGCAAGGTAACGAATGCCTTTGATCTGAGAAGCGGATTTCATTGAATCCTGGCAAACACACAAAAGCCAGTCTTGACTTCCCACTCCTTTTATTTGTTATCAGTACTTGAGATCAGCTTAATATTTTACCTTCACCCTTGGCTGCCGAGCATAAGGGACAAATGTCATTGGTAGTAGGAGAGGGAGAGAAGAAAGGAAGAAAATAGGGAAGAGGGATGGCATGAAGCAGTCACTGAAGTAAACATGCTTTAATGGAAAAAAAGAATCAACGTGTCATAATTTAATTAAAGCTTTGCAGCAACCCAAAGGCAGTTACTATGGACTGACAGGCAATAGTGCTAATATTTAAAGATGGTTTAAAAGAGAAAAGATAGTAATGATTGAAAAGAGGAGACTGAATTCCACTGTCCCACTCCTGTCCCCATGCACAGGCCTTTATTGGTTGGCAATGTGTTGTTTTACACACTCATGGCATAACTATCACTTTGTAACTAACTACCGTGGAGGCACATGCTATCCACTGAGAACAATTGTACTGAACAAGGGCTTCTGGATTCACCAGGTGGGTTGTAAATTTGCTGAGCTCAGATAATCTTGAACTCAGATCTAAGAAAAGCCCTGACTTGTATCAATGCAACACAATTTGTGAGTTGCAATCTTGGTGAGAGTGAAACCTTCGCAAGGATGTAAGGATATTCTGAACTAAAAGGAATTCACTGCAGGAGGGTTAGCTCGGAGCTGTATATTTGAACTGAAATATACAAAGTCTGCTCCACACAATCAAACAGCTTAAGCAATATATTACAAACAAGGCCCTGTGTACTCTGAGTCACAGTGGGATCAGATTCCATGGCAAAAGCTACTAAATTCTGTGGTTTTGTTACATTCTCTCCTTGGATTTGGCGAGCCGCTCCCACTGATAGAAGTGATTGGGAGTTTTTCATAGAAATGTTTTTTTCTTTCAATAGAAAATGTTATTTCCATTCAACTGAAATTTTCTGTAAGAAAAATGTCAATTTTGCAGAATGTTTTCTGACAGAAAAATTGAAACAAAATATTAGTGTAGAGGTGGTTTGACATTAATCTCTGCAACTGCTTGAGCAGCTTCTTTCCCTCCTGGGAGTAGTAGTTCAATTGTATCATGATCCACTTGTTCCTTATGAGCTGGGCTCTGCTTGTTGGACTTTATCTCCCATGATGCACTATGTTCATGGGATTCCCTTCATGCACCATGGTGGCTCAGCTAGAGGAAGAGACTATGGGAGCTCAGGCAAACACAGATTATTGTTGACCCAACCTGAAATGAAAGGTTTCTCTTTGGGAACTTTGAAACATTTTGTTTAGACTGAAAAATTTGAAACAATATATTTCAGTATTTCGAAATTCAATTTCTTTTGGCATTCTGTGAAAAATATTAATATTTAGATTTTCATGTGGATTCGGAATAAAAATAAATGTCCAAAATATTGCTGTTTCCTATGGGATGGAAATTCTATTTTTTTTTATCAGTTCTACTCATTGACTTAAGTAGAACTGAGTGGCATGTCCTCCCATGGACAGGACATGCCACTCAAGGAAGAATCTGGATCTTATTTTTCCACAGTCACCTGCAAATTGAGTGAGTGCCATGCCGTGCAACCGGTGACTTTTGCATGGTGATATCACTCTTCAGAGGTAACCTGCTAGCAATGCATTAAGCCTCTAGGGGGAAAGTATGGTTGTTCCTCTTAGCAGAACTGCCACTGTAGAGAAAATGAGGAAAGGTGAGGCTTGGGTTAACTTTATGTGAAAGGCCACAAATAAACATTACAGTAGATTGCCAAGTTTTGAGCTAGAAGTTTTTCAGCAGCAGTTATCACACCAGCAAATTCTGGCTTCCAGGGTGTTAGCTATTGCAAATGTTTTGCAAATTGCAGAATGAGTAGCAAGGGAACTGTGAATTCAAGGGAAAGGGGAATTTAGGTGACAACAGCAGGAAAACTGGAATGGATGTTGTGATGTCACCAGAAACCCCAAGGTGGCATCAGAGCCTTGTTTTTCTACATTGTGTGTGTGTATAAATATAACATTCTCTGTGGATTCTACTATTTCTATACCCTCTTCCTGCTGTCAGACTTCCATTGCTTCTGCTCCTCTCCACAGGCTCTGAACAGACTTTGGAGCCTCTTCCCTCCAAACATTTTCCATCAAGCACTGAAGGTGTGTGCAACGCAACCTAACCGGTGAACTTTAACAGTGTAAAGTCTTGCCTGTGGATTATGAAATCTCATTCATACACACATGATGGTAGTGTGTTTCTACATACTGTGTTGTTAGAGGGCTGGAACATTCAGTGTAGTGGGAGAAATGGTGGAACATGGTATCTCCTGTGAAAGTCAGACAGAGTTGTGTGGCTGAAATTCCATGTGATGTTTAGAATATATACCTTCGAGCACACTCCAGCTCTAGTTTACTAAGCTAACAGTAAGTCTTCTACAGTAGATGTGGTTGATTTGAATGTGGTAGATCTTATCATGAATGCAGGTCTAATGGAGGGCCTAAACTTTATCAATGCATCACAATTTGCGAATTGCAATCCCAGTTAGAATGAAGCCTTTGCGTAGAGTGAGGTTGCTTGGAACTTAAACAAAGTCACTATAAAGGAGATCACTCAGATATGCATAATTGCCCTAAAATATGCAAATTCCCCTCCATGCAATCAAATATCTAGCACAGTATATTAGCCAGTGAAACAGAACCAGAGAAGAGAGTTCGACTGAGGTAAGGTAAAAGTCTCTTTAGTCTAAACCCAAAGTCCTTACTTAGGTTTTACTCAGCCCTTACAGTGACATCAAATTCCCACTAAAGCCAATTGTTTTTTATAACAGTGCTGTATAGCATAAAGATCTTATTGGTTCTTGATATGTGTTTGAGATGGTTGCATTTCTCATGACTGGAGAAACCATGCATGAGATATTCTGCTCATCTCATGCAGGTGCCTATAGATTTTCAACAGGGCCTGACTGATTTTCCAGTTCAAATAATAATGACTGATGATTGGGCATTCCTATGCCCCATGTTGGTTTTGGAAAACCCACCCTTTATACCTCCAGAGACCATGATGGATTCTATATGTGACATCAGACTTTAGCAATGTTTTAGAGAGTTTAAAATAAGAGTCTTAGTCCTGTTTAATGAGAGTGCGCGTGTAAATCAAAACTGCATTGGTTACCTAGAATCTAACTGAGCAGGCCCTGCAGGGAAAGGAAATTGATAATTAATACTTTGCAGAACCCT
This sequence comes from Mauremys mutica, assembly GCF_020497125.1. Classification (NCBI taxonomy): domain Eukaryota; kingdom Metazoa; phylum Chordata; order Testudines; family Geoemydidae; genus Mauremys; species Mauremys mutica. The sequence goes on from NC_059082.1 coordinate 13,444,079, forward strand.
CTAAAATAAGCTTCTGTGGAGTTTTAATTCATTCAGGCCCATCTCTGAAACCTAGATATATATCTATGAATTAGTCTCACAAGCCAAGCCTGTCCTAGTACAGGGACTATCCAGAAACAGCAGACATTTTGAAACCACGGAGTTGTTTTGTTAGTTTAATTGGGGTGTGTTTTGTTCTGTGATTCCAGCCACCGGTGCTCCTTGAGTGGGGATGACCTGAATAGACAGTGGCTGGCTCCCAGCTGCCAGCTCCATCCAACCATTTACCACACCAAAGGCCTCCTCTACTACCTGTGCAATGTTGGACGGGCTCCACTGGTGAGTCATTTCTGTCTTCCCTTGTATTAATACCCCTGCAATGCTCATTTGTTGAGCCTTCCCAAAAGACTCCTGTGCTACACAGTTCAGGAGAGAGAAGGGGTCTGGGGAGATCTGGAAACATTCCAGTGCTACATTACTCGGGAAGGGGGGAAGATCTTGGAGACCATCACTTCAGTGGGATATTTTACTGCCTATCAGCCCTTCTAACCAACAACCCTATGTTCTGATGCCCTTGCCCAGTCTGGAGAGTACACTGGCTTGGGGGGTGGGAATTAAGGTTAGGAGAGCTAGAAGTTGGGATGTAGTTTCTGGAAGTTCTGTCCCCAAAATCTATGCTATCTGGGATAGCAGAGCACTGAAGTAACAAATTTCCTGATGACAGGATGCCACTTTGTACCAACTTGGGATCCCCTAAGTATTTTAGAGGGTTCCTGCAGTGGTTGCTGTGAAGACAGGCATCTTAGTGCAGTATTTAAAGCAGGGGACTGCGAGTCAGGAGATCTTGATCTGATTTCTGAGCATGCAACTGGTTCCCTGAGTGATGTTGGGCAAATAACCTCGCCCCTCTGGGCAAAGTGTTCTCCTTTGTAAAATGGGGATTACAATGCCCACTTTTCATAAAGCTCTTTGAGTCTTCAGATGAAAAGTGCTAGATCGGTGCAAAGTATTATCTGCAGACCATTGCTGGTGGAGCAGGGAGAGAGTTTGCAAAGATCTCATGGCAGCACAGTAACCAGCTTCAAAAGGGAACGAACTTCTGTGCTTCTCTGTCTTGGGAAGGGAGTCTCTTCTTCTCCCCGTTGGCTGAAAGCCCTCAGCATGAAACACAGCAAGGAGTGGAGAAGAAACCTCCACCAGACCGGCACTCAGACTAGGCTTGTGACGAGTAAACCAAGGATTTCGGCTTGTGCTCCAATAGCCCCTAGTGGAAAAGGAAAAGATTTATGTGAACATATGACAAGTGGAAGGCTTGTTTAAAAATATAAATAAACACTAATTAGCCATAAGCATGGCAGCATGCTCTGGTTTCCAGCTGGGACCATCTGAAAGGCAGCTGAGAAACAGCTGAATACTAAATGTTGCTCACAGAGTAACAAAGTCTGTGAGACTGGTGTCCCTAGCCTCTGTTCGTCAGAGGATGGAGATGGATGGCAGGAGAGAGATCACTTGATCATTGCCTGTTAGGTTCACTCCCTCTGGGGCACCTGGCATTGGCCACTGTCGGTAGACAGATACTGGGCTAGATGGACCTTTGGTCTGACCCGGTACAGCCTTTCTTATGTTCTTATGTTCTTAAAGTCGTGGAATGGGCCACTACGTCATCTTCCACCTGCCTAGTCTGATACTGGATATTCAGCCCAGTCAGTGTCGTCAGCCACACTGTCATCTTTTACATACCTCATCTGATTTAGTCCCTGTTTCAATACATCATTTTATCATGTGCATAATTTTATGCACAAGTTTAAGTCCCATTGGTTTCAGTGCTTTGCTGAATCCAGGGCCGGCTCTAGGCACCAGCATTCCAAGCTGGTGCTTGGGGCGGCAGTCTGCAAGGGGCGGCAGTCCCTGTTGTTTTGCCCCCAAGCAGCACGCTGAATTGCCGCCCCGGGTGGCGGGGGCAGTCCGTGTGCCCTTAGGGCGGCAGGCGCATTTCTGCGGTGAGGGCAATTCGGCAGCAGCTTCTATGTTTAGCTGTCCGGGGCGGCTTCAGCTAAACATTAGAAGCTGCTGCCGAATTGCCGTCCCTGCGGAAACGCGCCTGCCATCCTCAGGGCACACGAACTGCCCCCACAGCCTGGGGCGGCAATTCGGCGCGCTGCTTGGGGCGGCGAAAACTGTAGAGCCAGCCCCGGCTGAATCAGGGCCAAATGGCTCATCCTGCTCCCACTGAAGTCAATGATCATTTTTGCCATTCACTTCAATGGGAGCAGGATGTTTCATAGTTAACAACTAGCCAGTAGCTTTGGGTCGCTGGAAAGGTATTGTTAGCTCAAAACTCATCTGTTAACCAGAGACTTAAGCAGCTCTTCCCAAGCCTTATCTCTACAAAGAGCTATGTAGATGAGTTGAGAAACTCCCTTGTGATGACTTCGTAGAGGAGTATAGTTCCTGACTTTAGCAAGCTGGAAAAACACAATCCCCACAATTGCACTGCACATGTGTATCCCTGGTTAATCATCTAACTGAGTATTTGCATATGCAATCATGGTAACTACAGGTGCATTTTGGCATGACAATGAATGGCATGCCCTAGTGCAGTGTTTCCCAAACTTGGGACACCACTTGTGTAGGGAAAGCCCCTGGCGGGCCGGGCCGGTTTGTTTACCTGACGCGTCTGCAGGTCCAGCCAATCGCGGCTCTCACTGGCCGCGGTTCACTGCTCCAGGCCAATGGGAGCTGCTGGAAGCGGCGTGGGCTGAGGGATGTACTGGCCGCCGCTTCCAGTAGCTCCCGTTGGCCCGGAGCAGTGAACCGTGGCCAGTGGGAGCCGCGATTGGCTGGACCTGTGGACGTGGCAGGTAAACAAACCGGCCCGGCCCGCCAGGGGCTTTCCGTACACAAGCGGCGCCCCAAGCTTGGGAAACACTGCCCTAGTGTAAGTGCCTGATTTTCTAAAGTCCCTGGTAGAGATGTGCTAATGATTGATTTTTCAGATCAGTGGCTGAACTGAACTTTTATATCATGGGTCGAACAAAATGTTTCAGTTTTTTAACCTTTTTAAAAAAAATTAATTAAATAAATAAATAAATAAAACTGCAGTAAAATTTGAAACAAAAAGACGTTTCAAACTGAAAAATCTAAACATTTTGCTTAGAAAATGTCAACACATTTGTATTATTTCAGATTTATTTTAAAAAGGTTAGTCCAAAAAATTTTGCCCAGCTCGTCCCTGGTTCCTCCTCTCCTGTGGTTGAGGTACTCAAGCTAGTTCATGCGTGAGGATTTTGCATTGATTTTTTTAAAGCTTAATATGCCAATCACCAGACTTAAATCCAATTGATGGGTCCCTTGGCCTCTGGGAATAGTCTAATTATTTTGCACGGTGGAATTCCTTTTCTGCACATTTGTCAGTCAAGCCATTTTGGTGAAAATTTGTGTTTTTACTTTTGAGAAAAAAAGAATTCCTTTTCTGCGGGTGGCAAAAACTCATGAGACAGCTGCAGCCCAAAAGGATTCCTGGTCCTCTGTGGGTCTGGGAGAAGTTTTCACTCTGCCCAGGGTCACTGACCAGAAGAATGTGGAGATGGGTCCAAGACCTTGAGGAAAAAGTGCAAAATGGTTCAAATACTACCAAACAGATCTAATGCAAATTCCAGAATGATCTTCAGTCTGCAAGAGCCTGATGGATGGGCACAAACAACCTGATGAGCAGGGAGAGTTACAGGGTGGAAGATTTCCCTTGTGCTTCATGAGCGGAGTCCAACGGAGGAGGCTCACAGTCTAACAGCAGGTAGAGATGAAAAAGTCTGCAGTCATCCTGACAATGAAACTCCCTGGCTTTCCAACATAGGCGAGAGTGCTGGAGCTCAGCAGCTGGAGACATTGACACCTGGGAGAGCTGAAGGACACGCAGGCCCTAGAAGCTCACTTTTGAGTTAGCTCGCAATCATTTTCGGTGGTGTGGCGTTGCATGGGCTATCTTAATCTAATCTAATCTAATCTAATATACTTTTTCATTCTCATTCCCAATCTTTTTCAACTATAGTTTATCTATCTATCCTTTCTTCTTCTCTCTAATCTCTGTTTTTATCCCGTGCCCATCAATGTGGTATCTGGATCCTGAGGTTGCGCCCATATGCACTGCAAGCTGTTAGTATTCTTGAGTTAGGAGAGGCTATTGATTCCATCTTCTCTCTTGCTCTGGGCCTGAAGTATGACAGGCTATTGGTAAACTGATTTTTCTCTCTCTTTGAAGAGCACATTGATTTTAGTTTACATACATTCAAAAATACCTTTCCCTGCTCTGAAAGTAAGCTATGGAGCCAAGTTAGCTGATAGCCAAACGATTTCTATGGAGCAATTTGGTCTCATTTATGTCGGTGATCTGTGGGCAGTTTCTTCAAAGCAGGGCATGATATCTTGAAGGAGAAAGGGACAGAGCTTTAAAGCTAATAGCCTTTCAGACCAGGCCAGTTTAATTGGCAACTGCTTTTCCAGTAGAAAGCAGTATGCGAACTGCGTCTTTCCCTTCCTTCTTCAGCAAGGGGACTCTCACTAGAATAAAGAGCAGCCTGGTGTGTGTCTTCTCTGCTCTCTTCTGTGTGGAATTAGAATAACTCAGCTGTGTGTCAAAAGCCATCTATTGCTAACAGCAATGGGAGATTTTATGTTAGCCCAGTGGCATGGTCCTGTGGTTTTGAAGCAACAGGATCTGCACTGTATCCATTCTGTCACCGTGAAGTTCGAGTGTCCCCTTGTGTTCAGACAGCTGTGGCATCCAAGCTGGGCATGAATTTGCTACAGTATTTTGTATTTTAAGTGATTAGAACCTTCAGTCCCAAAGAATCTCAAAGCACTTCAGAACCTATAAACACACAAATCCCATTGGAATGCAACCCCTTCTCAAGAGGAGATTGGCAAACAGATGGAAGGACAAATGTGTAACAAGGAAGCCAAGGCAAACGCCATCTCTAAGGAAAAGTCCCTCTGGATTTTAATGTCCATGCAGTGGGGATAGGATGTTGGCATTTAAGTCTCATGTGAAAGACCCTTACTAATTTGATGTAGGATTGAGTCAACTCCAGAGGAGGTTCAACCAAAAAATCTAGGTATTGAAAACCTGGGACTCACACTCCTAAACCAGCCCCTTCATCTATACAGTTATGACAAGGTCTGATGGGCTCCTTCTAGGGCAGGACCCTGACTCCTCACGTTAGCCTCCAAGAGCCCTCAGGCTCAGCACTCACCATGTGTCGTTTCAGAGGAAGGATGGTTTTATGGCTAAAGTAGAAGACTAGCACTCGAGTTCAGTTCCTATCTCTGCTACAAAAACAGTGTGTGACCTTGACAAGTCATATAGGGCCAGATTTCAAAAACATATGGGCCCCTAACTCCTAGTGTTTTCAATGGGAGTTAGGGCTTAAAGACCTTTAAAAATCTGGCACATAATCTCTCTGGGCCTTGGTTTTCCATCCATTAGATGGAGATAATAATACTTCCTTTCTCCTGCTCTGTGCCTGTCTTGGCTCTTTAGGTGGTAAGCACCTCAGGGCAGGTATTGTTTCTTACTGTGTGTTTGTCCAATGTGGTTCTGGTCTCAGCTGAGGCTTAGAAATAATAACAACAAATGGCACTGGAGTCTGAGCAGTAAACACCACACTGGCATCACAGCATCATTGTCTCAGCGTGCCCTGTGCAAGGCCTCACACTGCCCTGAAGGAGCTCAGCTATAGAGCTACTCAACATTATTCAAATATATAAATGAAAAATGATCTTTTTGTGAAAATGGTTTTGATTTTCTCTTGTTGTTTGCAGTGTCAATGCAGCCATGTTGGTCCCAGGATAGAGGAGAGAGAAGGTAGGCTAGGTAATATATTTTATTGGACCAACTTCTGTCAGTGGAAGGGACAAGCTTTCGAGCTTCACAGAGCCTTTCTTCAGGTCTGGGGAAGGAAACCAGAGTGTCAGAGCTAAATACAAGTTGGGACAGATTGGATGAACACTTTACAAAGCAGTTGCTCTATATCTGACCGCTCAGTTCTCCTCCTCTCAGGAATCTGCACACCTTCAAAAGATGAGTTTGGGAACTTAATAATGCTAGACACTAAAAACCATGGACTAAAGAGAAACACTGGTTTTATGGCTCATTACAACAATTTGTGATACACTCCGCTGCCGGCAAACCCTCAGTAGCCCACTTATTTTAAGTGCTCTCCTACAGCATATCTGAACCCCTTATGCCTAACAATCTGTCCCAACTTGTATTTAGCTCAGACACTCTGGTTACCTTCCCCAGACCTGAAGAAATGCTCCATGGCATTCAAAAGCTTGTCCCTTCCCACAACAGAAGTCGGTCCAATAAAAGCTATTACCTCACCCACCTTGTCTCTTTTCGATTTTCTCGATATTTTTCATTTTTTGACAAAATTGCTTATTTAACATTTTTTGTTTTAATTTTCCTTTTAAAAAAAATTGACAATTTTCATTGGTCTTTTAATCACAAGGCAGGGGGGTTTCAACATCAAAACCAAAACTTGGGAGATAGAAAAAAAATCACTTTGAGAATTCCGACCTTTGAAAATGTTTACCAAAAAATTGGATAAGTTTTCCCTGTGGAAAAGTTTTGAAGAACAACAAAGAATTGGCCCCTTTTGAAAAAAGCCATCTGTGAAACTGTTGTGAAACTTGGTTTCTGTATTCTGCCCAGCTGTACTGTGCTGCCACCTGACTCTCCCTATGAGCCTACTGCCAGAGACCTGAATGGGAGAGTGCCCAGGGTGGGCGGGCTGGGATGAAGGTAGGGCAGTGAGAAAGGATTGGCAGGAGGCAGAGATGCTGCAGTGCTTTGGCTCCTTTCTGAGCCCCAGAAGGATTTACGGAGGAGTAAGACATAATTCTTCCCTCTCCTTCTAGCTCTGCTGCTTCATGGCTCCTACCACCAAATGTCTTAAAGCCACAATCTGAGCCTTTATCATTCTTTGAAGCCACTGGGCTCTGCCTAAAATTGATTGAGTATTGCCAACCCAAGTGCGATGAGTCAGGCCCCCCCAGCCATGATAATATTTAGAGATTGTCTTTTTATTTGCCTCTGGTGTCACATTTTCAAGATTTTCTCTGGGGCCATGAGGGCTAGAAACTTTTCTTTTTCTCTCTCTCTCTCTCTCTTTCTTTTTTTAATGAAAGCTGAGAGTTGCAGGGAATAGCTTGACTCTGGCAGCCAGGGTCATAATAAAAATATGGTGAGACTTGTGATAAAAGTGTGAGAGTTGGCAAAAGTGAGTATGCTGTCAATTCTTACCTTGGATTTGAATAATTTCTTGAGGGGTGAAAAGGATGACACGTTTTGGAGTCTGATTGTGTGGCATGAGTTACACTGTCCTAGCTAGAGCAGAGGCTGGTTGCCTCATACTCCCAGGTTCATTCTCTGTCCACTCCTAGATGCCTCAGTTAGAGCTCTGCTATCAGGCTACAGAGTCCAGCACCTGGCTTCTATGTTGGCTGAACCAAGAAGGACACCCCTGTGATAGAAAAGGTGGGACCATCAGGGGGTGATAGGGAAATGTTGTAAAGTCACAGGGACATAGGCGGGGAAAAAAACCTGTGGAAATCACACAACGAAGTGAGTTTAATCAAAATGAAAACAAGTTTTCAATGCCTTCTGTACAACTTTCAAACGGAACTGCCCATAAATAGCTACAGTGATACTGACCCTGTTGCCATTGGAAGCTAATGGCAACTGAAGGGGATAAGGCTCCATGGGCAGATACTGCAGACAGTCCCACAGCAATCAGTGTAGATGATAATCTTGCACTGATGCAGGTGGGTGGGAGTGGATCACCTAGCAGGCCCATTTCAGCCCTACCAATTAGGATTCATCTGTGGGATTCTCTAGATGCAAAATTATAGGGCTAGCACCACTCAGGCAATGTTGTTGTCTGACTAGCTCCATATCCCTCAGTGCTTTCTAATATGTAAAATAATATTTTAAGCAGATAATGTACGAGCCTTTTGCATGTTAGTAATATGCAGGTAATTGATATCCAATTGAGCTTGGAGTTCTGCCTCAAAATAGGATGGAAACTATAAAATCCTCTTTAATATTCATAGGAATAAATTCCACATAGTACCCGTGGTTAACCTAAACTATGACTGAATGTCGCTGATAGCTTAGATGAAAAACTAGCTGGAAAAGTGTCTCTCTGTTATTAAAAGAAGTAGTAAATGCAGCCATTTGGATGGGGCCATTTTAGGGTAATTGAAAACATTGCAGATGGAGTTACTTCACAGTGCATGGGTTACGTATAGCTCTGCAAAATATGTGCGCAATCTGAGCGGGCTGTGTGTCCAGGGTCTGTGCAAAACTGGGTTTGTTTAATTGGAAATGCTGCTGTTTGTGGATCTGCATCTGATTTCGCAGTGCTCACAGTCCTCTCCTTGCCTTCATCATCTAGTGAAAATGGTGTAAATAATGCAGTGGACTCACTGCTGGGAAGCAAGCTGATCTCCATGTGTCAGGAATGAGGGCACAACACTCTGAGGACAGGCGAGCGTAGGTGCAAGCAATGGAGTTCTGTAGGCAGCAGAATCAGGGAATGGACAGGACATGAGCAAGCTTTGGCTAACAGACCGCCCATGTAAGTTGTTACCTGGGACACTACATTTAATTAGCCAGATAATTAGGGGCTGGTTGAGGGCAGCTGGGTGTGGTTCATGCATATTTACATATTAACCCACCACCCCCAATGTGTGCAAGGCTGGGCTATTTGAAGGGGCTGTCAGAGGGTAGCTGGCCCTTTGATGGGGCCAGGGGCCTACCTCTGACAGGCTTCACAAGGGAGAATAAGGCAATTCCAGGTTCACCTGGGATTGGTCAACTCATTGAGTTACTGAGAGGCAGTTAATTAGGCAGGGAAGCACCTGGCCAAGATAAAAGGAAGCTGATCCTGGGGTGTCTTCTAGGGGAACAGAGACTCCTAGGGGAGAGAATAATTCCCAAGATGTAGGAAGAGAAGGTTCCTATGGTAAAGGCTTCTCAGGGGGAAGGTGGTGAAGGGTTCACCAGCAAAGGAAATCAAGGAAGAATGCTCCCGGGTAGGAGCATTTCCAGAAGGCAGGGACTATGAATGCTGAGTCTCAGAGAAACCTGGCTCCCAGGAAAGAATTCACCAGGCAACAGCAGAAGCCCTAGGAAAAAAGGAATGATATGCTGTCCTGAGGAAGGATTGTCACGATTTGGTCTCTGGGGGGACTTTGGCCCAAGAGGAGAGACCCTTCCCCAGCTAGTCACAAGAAGTCCCTGGCTCCAGAAGAGTGTCCTGGCTCATGAAGGCCTCACTGGTAAGGGACCTTGGGCATAACTGGGGTTGACACACTAAGGCTGACTCAGCCGCTTCTCCGTCCAATTACAGAGAGATACGGACTCTTTGTGTGATGTTCTGCCTTTGGAGTAAAGTAAACTAGACCCTTGAAGGGATGCTGTTCAATATACAAGCCTCACTGGACTTATTAAAATCCCCGCTCTCAGAAACTGAGGCAGAGATGCAATAGCAAGTGCTGCACCAGACTGCTAGGGGGAAGGCCCCCATTCAGGGGCCTATGAGAATTAGGTCCCCAACTCCTACTGAACTAGGCTCCTTTGAAAATCCCAGTCATACTGTGTGTAAAAATTGCATGTTTTATTTGTATCCTCATTGCCTTCTCTTTGTAGGTTGCATGTTGCCATAGGGCTCAATCCTGCGAGGCGCTGAATACTCTGGCCCTGATGCAGCAAAGCCATTAAATATAGGAGTAGTTCCATGTCTCCCTATAGTTTAGTACAATGGAGTTTAGTAATGACTCGGTCCCCTGGACACCACCTTATGAGAAATAGTAACAAAGTCGTCTAGTGCTGGATGCTGGAAGAAGGAAGTGTTGGAGATCTGGTTGAGGGTGATGGGATCAGCAGCGCTACCGGGTGGTGTGGGTTTGGTGGCCTGGTTGACATAGCAGGGACAGCTGCATAAAACTCTAATGGGGGGTAGGTATTAACATTTTGTCTTTGTTTGCCATATTGTTAAATCCTGAAAACATACCTGTGATGAGACATAACAGGCACACAGCTACTTCCACCCTGATAGTAGTGTGCTCGGTTGTTCCATGCATTGTCCGCATTATAAACTGGGGGAATGATCCTTTTACTTAATTCCCTGCTATTGTACCTGTGTGCACCAGGTGTCAGCACTATTGCTATTTCATTATGGATCTGAGAATATGCTTCTAGATTCACATGTCCAGGTAGAGTGACCAGATGTCCCGATTTTGGGGTCTTTTTCTTATATAGGCTCCTATTACCCCCCACCCCTTGTCCCGATTTTTCACACTTGCTGTCTGGTCACCCTTTGTCCAGGACATGCCTACTTTTTTAGGGCTTGTCTACACTGGGAACTTGCACTGGAAAAATCTACCCCCCTGCCCCTCAGACAGACATGGTTATGAAACAGAACCAACCAATAATAATAATAGTAATAATCCATTCCAGTGGAGCCAAGCAATCCTCATCAAGGATGGGGGCCCTATTAAGGTAGGTGCTGTACAGATATGTAACAAAGACAGTCTGTGCCCCAGAGAGCTTACAATCTAGGTGTTAAACAGGAGGCGGCAATTGGATGAAACAACGATATTGGTGAGGGTTAGATAAATAGTTTACCTGGAAATCAGAAGTTGCAGCTTGCTGCTTAACTAATCAGTGCCGGAGGTAGCAACTTGTAAGCTTTGTGGCAGAACTTGGTGTTAAGTAGAAATTGAAAGAGGATGAGGTGGTGAGTTTATGAAGTTTGATGTGGAGTTTTTATCATGCATGGGAGGAAGTGCGGAGGTGCTCGTGAGAGAAGCAGATGTGGGCAGTCGAAGCTGGACTGGCTGGCATAGCTGACAGAACCTGGTGTGCAAATAATTGCATCCTGAATGGCTACAGTTAAATTCAGTAAAATTTAATTGTCTCTAAAGGGCCAAAGGTAAATAAATGATCAGGTAGATAAATATACTGGGTGAAATCTTGGCCCCTTGAAGTCAATGGCAAAACATCATCCACTGTGATTGTATCCACTGCTTATTTCTTCCTCAGTCTTCCTGCTTCTGTCTGTCTGCCTGTCTATTCTAAAGTTTCTCTTCTAGTGGTATCTGGATGCTCCTCTTTGCTTTCCAGTTGGCTTATCAAAAGTGAATAAAACTTTGCTGGAGCACTATCTTCTGACAATTTAGAATGTTGGCTTAAAAAGAACAATTGCTCTTCTTTTGAAATTCCTTTCCTTATTGGATTTTCCAGTATTTCTGATGAAGACATGGAGAATATATACAACAGCAATGCATATCTCACCGAGCATCAAGATTGATTATTCTGCAAGGCCTGGGTCAATATTTATCTCGTAGGTCAATAAACCCTGATTTTCATTTGTAGAGGACTTGATATGTGCTTATAAAGGCAATCTAAAATTCCACTGAAAGTGGGAATATGCTTAACGCCTAGCTACCCGAAGACTGATGCTAAAGAGATGGATTAGACTGATTGATTAGACTATGTAAAATAGGTCACGTATTGTGCTTTGCTTTAGGGGGATACATACAATGTCATAACAATATGCAATAACTACTAGTGTAATAGCATGGATGTGTTTTTCTGCAAATTATATAGTACAGATTTCAAACGTAAAGAAATGAAGATTGATTGCCTGGTAGGGTGCAGGTTTTAGATCTCAAGAGGATAATACTGAAGTTTAGAAGTAAAAGCAATTTGACAAACTTCCCTTTGATTGAATCATAAGATGCATGTAGGATCCTGAACTGCCATGGATGGCAGTGGGTGGGACACAATTCTTTGTGTTTCAAACAGAGCAACAAAACCTCCCTCTCTTCTCTGAATCCTCCAGGATCAGGTGGACTGGTAAAGCCTGGGAAGTCTGATCACAATTGATCAACAGGGTTTGGCGTTCATTATGGGCATGCCCCATAGCCTGAGAGCCTCTGAGAAGTTCTGAAAAATGGGTGTTTTTTTAGCAATTGGTCAACCCACTACTGTTGCACGTTGCCATTTAAAGGGCTAGAATCCTTCCTGTTTTATGGTCAATGTTGTTCCTTTTTCTGATCTCCAGGTATTCTGCGACTATCATGGCCACTCTCAGAAGAAGAACGTGTTCCTCTATGGCTGCAGCATCAAGGAAACCTTGTGGCAGGCAGGCTGCACCGTCAACACAGCAGTTGTCACAGAAGATGTTGGCTACAGGGTGAGACTTCACATTACAGTACACACATACTGTGCACACATGCACACACACAATTCATTCTTAAGACCGTACTCAGAGTTGTTATAGTTTGACAGCAAACCATTGATATCTAGTGGGATCCCACAAGGGTCTGGCCTAGGTCTGGTAAGATTTAGTATTTTCATGAATGATTTGGATAATGGAGTGGAGAGTATGCTTATATAATTTGAAGATGACATCAAACTGGGAATGGTTGCTAGAAATTTGGGGGACAGGATTTTGAATTCAAAATGATGTTGGAAAATGATCTGAAATCAACAAGATGAAATGTAGTAAAGACAGGTGCAAAGTAGGAAGAAAAAATCAAATGCATAGCTACAGAATGGGGAAAAACTGGCTGCATAACTGAGGAGTAGTGCTGCCGAAAAAGATCTGAGGGTTATAGTGATCACAAATTGAATAGGAGTCAACTATGTGCTGCAGTTGCAAAAAAGGCCAATATAATTCTGGGGTGTATTAACAGGAGTGTTGTATGTAAGACACAAGAGGGAATTGTCCTGCTCTCTTCAGCACTGATGAGGCCTCAGGTGGAGTACTGTGTCCAGTTGTGGGCATGACACTTTAAGAAAGATACAGACAAATTGGAGAGTCCAGAGGAAAGCAACAAAAATGATAAATCTGATCTCTGAGGAAAGGTTAAAAAACCTGGGCATATTTAGTCTTGAAAAAAGACCGAGGAGAGACCTAATAACAGTCTTCAAATATGTTAAGGGCTGTTATAAAGAGGATGGTGCTAGATTGCTCTCCATGTCTACTGAAAGTAGGGCAAGAAATCATGTTTAATCTGCAGCAAGAGAGATTTTAGGTTAGATATTAGGAAAATCTTTCTAACTATAAGGGTAGTTAAGGTCTGGAATAGGCTTCCGATGGAGGTTGTGGAATCTCCATCATTACAGGTTTTTCAAAACAGGTTGGATAAACACCTGTCAGGGCTGGTCTAGGTGTCCCTGGTCACATCACAGTGCAGGGGGCTGCAAGAGGTGATCACTTGAGGTCCCTTCCAGTCTTACATTTCTATGATTAGGAATGGGCTCAATCTACAAAGTTTGGAGCTGAGTCTGAACTTCCCCAGAGTCCAGAGCCTGGAATGCAGTCCTGGGAGGCTGGACCCATCTCTAAAATCTAGATGCACCGAATATTAGCAGAAGTATCATCTGAATGAACATGCCCCCTAATCGATGGCCACTAATAGTTTCCTACCTGGGCAGCTACCTTTTTTTGTGTGAGTAAACTACACGCATGCATAACATCATTCATGATATAACCCTTGATGTACCATATAATAATGGTAAAAGGCCACAGGTCATGTTGCCATGTTGAATTCAATTGCCTTATTGTTAAAAGCACCATGTCAAAATAAAAATCAAGAGCCTGATTCACCACTATGCTACTTCAGTTTTACCCCAGCATGGCTTCATTGAAACCATGGAGTTACACAGGTGTCAAACTGGAGTAATGTAGCATTGAACTTATTTGACCCTGTATTTTTAAATAATATAATGTTTAGTGTAGAGAGCACCTACATGAGTAGATGATGCTATAGCTTTATCTTAGTATTAAGTTGTTGTCTTGTATGTTTTGTTGTTGTTGTTGTGACCTGGGGTTTTAGCAGGATGTTCAGTCCTGCCTGTGTATGCTGGACTTGGTACTTGCGGTGTCCCAATAAATCTGATTCGGTAATATTACAGTTTCCTTCAGTGTTTTTCCTGTGACAGGATTCTTAAAATAGAACCCATTGGAAACTCCTACTCTCTTTAACAGACCATTTGTTTCCCATTTCTATTTCATTCCTGTTAGAAAGTGAAACTAGACTAAATTATTTTTGCTCTGTGTTTAGTTAGCCTCGCTGTCTGGTTCTCAGGCACCAGCATCTGGCTGTTGGTTTGTAGTTTCTGACAGTTAAAGGGAATGAGTAATAGTTAAAAATCCCCCATTTTCAATGAAACTTTTTAAAAGTGTCTTGAAAATAATTCTGTTTGTATTAGGGAAGGAGAGTTGTCTAGTGGTTAAAATAGGAGACTGGTATACAGATCTAATGGGTTCTATTCCCAACGCTGCTGGATTTGTGTGACTTTAGGCAAGTCACTTCACCACCCTGTGTCTGTTTTCCCCATCTGAGATGAAATTATCTCTAATTATAGTTTTAAAAATAAATTTTTACAAAACCTAAGATGTAGTCCTAAACTGGTTTAAGAGGCACAGATTAGTGCGATCTGGCACAGAAGAGGTTAAAATGTTCTTGTATAGCGCTACACTGTTGTATGACTTGCACCTCTCCAAGACAATCTGCAACTCCCTCCCTTCCTTTAGATTACCACATCTTCCTCATTCATCTTCAGGCATCGTCCAAGGACTATACTTTCCCAGGAGGAAAGTGCTCCATCCAGGAGTGAAAGTAACTTAAGGGACTTACCGGTATGCAGGGACGGGGTCCTGAGCAAGGTATGGGGGGACTCAGGGGACGGACTCTTGAAATTCCCAGGCCCTTTAAATCACTGCCAGAGTCCAAGGGCTCCTGGCTGTTGTGTATTTGGTTGTCATGGGTTTTGTTACTATGGCAACTGAGTTAGACTATTAAGGGATAGCTCAGCCGGTTTCAACCGTCTGAGTGAGCTCTCTGTATCTGTAAATAAAATGGAGGTTTTGGTTAGCTGTCTGCTCTCTGGCCTCAAGTGATTGCTTCCTACACCGGCTGCCCCAAGGATATAACACTGGCCACTGCCGCTACCCTGGGGGGCAGCTTCCCTGGGTTCTTTAAATCGCTGCAGGAGCCCTGGGGTAGCAGCAGCGGCCGGGAGCCCCAGGGATCTGACAGTGATTTAAAGGGCCAGGGCTCCCTACTGTTGCTACTGCAGCCGGAGCCCCGGGCCCTTTAAATTGGCACCAGAGCCCATGGTAACGGTAGCAGCAGCCAGGAGCCCCGAGGCTCTGGCAGTGATTTAAAGGGCAAGGGGCTCTGGCCGCTGCCGGGAGCCCTGGGCCATTTAAATTGTTGCCAGAGCCCCAGGGCTCCTGGCTGCCACTACCCCATAGTTCCGGCAGCAGGGCTCTGGCAGCCCAGGGCACTTTTAAATTGTTGGCCTGGGGAAGCTGCCCCCTGCTGGTACGGTCGGCTGTGTATCAGCTGTGTATGCTGTACTGGACTCTACTGGCTTACTTTCACCTCTGGCTCCAGCACTCCTTGCAAGACCGACCTTAGCCAAATCTCCCTGTTTCACAAGTGGAGGAGAGAGAGTGCTCATAGTCAGCACAACTTTTGAAGTTGGGTTCTGTTTGGATTTCAGAAGCTTGAGAAGGCTGGGGAGAATCAACAGATATACAAGCAAAATTCAAACCTCACCTTCAGGCATCTGGAGTTTGTCTGGAATCTGCAATTAATCAATCCAGTGCAAGCCTCCGCTGCCATCCAAGAATGTGCTGCAGAGGCATTCTCCAGTCCACAGCCTGCATGTCTATTCCCCAGATGATAGGTGTTCATAAGTCCCTTAGATGGTATCATACAGGAAGTTATTCTGCTAAATCAGAGAGATTGGCATGTGGCTGCAGGATAAGACAGTGAGGTTTGGCTTTTCAAAGCAGAATAAGCGAGTTAGGTGCCCAAATCCCATTAAAAGCCAGTGGAATTTGGATGCTTAATTCACTTAAGGTTTCACGGAAAAGTAAATCTAAATGTTCCCCAACACTGGATTCCCCTTCTAGAATTCTAGAAAGCTAGGCTTACATCCACACTAGGATCGGGTATGTGGAGCCGAGCAAATCCTTTATTTTTTTGGTTCTGTAACCGAATCAATAAATTCTGTGTACTTCAAACGGAAACTAAAGTTTTTAATTTCTCAACAAAACAAGAAAATGAAAAGTTCATTTGGGTCAAATGAACTGTGTTGAATGGCAATTCAAAATGAAACGTCGAAATGGTTCATTTAGAAATAACATGAATTGTTTTGACATTTCCAACATTTTTGTTTTCAGGTTTTTTCACATGAAACTATTAGCTGATAGGTTGGGTGCCCTGAAAAAGGTGTTTTTCGGCAAATTTACTGTTGGCTGAAAAAATCTTGCCCAGCTCTCGTGTAGAGAAGCTAGCGGGTAGTGGGACTGAGCATTGATTTGATGGAGCTATGCACGCCCCAAGGCTAGACAAGCAGTAGAGACAGTGAGGTACAAAGAAGAGACTGGATTTCTGCAATGGGTACCTGCATGGCCCCACAGTATGCCAACATTTTTATGGCTGACTTAGAACAAAGCTTCCTCTGCTCTCGTCCCCTAACGCCCCTACTGTACTTGCGCTACATTGATGACATCTTCATCATCTGGACCCATGGGAAGGAGGCCCTTGAAGAATTCCACCAGTATTTCAACAATTTTCACTCCACCATCAACCTCAGCCTGGATCAATCCACACAAGAGATCCACTTCCTAGACACTACAGTGCAAATAAGCGATGGTCACATAAACACCACCCTATACTGGAAACCTACTGACCGCTGTAATTACCTACATGCCTCCAGCTTTCATCCAGAACACATCACAGGCTCTAAGATGCAACCGCATTTGCTCCAATCCCTCAGAGAAAAGACAAACACATACAGGATCTCTATCAAGCATTCTTAAAACTACAATACCCACCTGGTGAAGTGAAGAAACAGATTGACAGAGCTAGAAGGGTACCCAGAAGTCAGCTACTACAGGACAGGCCCAACAAAGAAAGTAACAGAATGCCACTAGCCATCACCTACAGCCCCCAACTAAAACCTCTCCAGTGCATCATCAAGGATCTACAACCTATCTTGAAGGACGATCACTCACTCTCACAGACCTTGGGAGACAGGCTAGTCCTCGCTTACAGACAGCCCTCAAACCTGAAGCAAATACTCACCAGCAACTACACACCACACAAACAAAATCACTAACCCAGGAACCAAACCCTGCAACAAACCCCGGTGCCAACTTTGTCCGCATATCTATTCAAGGGACATCATCATAGGACCTAACCATATCAGCCACACCATTAGGCGCTCGTTCACCTGCACATCTACCAATGTGATATATGCCATCATGTGCCAGCAATGCCCCTCTGCCATGTACATTGGCCAAATTGGACAGTCTCTGTGCAAAAGAATAAATGGACACAAATCTGACATCAAGAATTATAACATTAAAAAACCAGTAGGGGAACACTTCAGTCTCACTGGACACTCAATAACAGGCTTAAAAGTGGCAATTCTTAAAAAAAAAACTTCCAAAACAGACTCCAATGAGAAACTGCAGAACTGGAATTAATTTGCAACCTGGACACCATTAAATTAGGCCTGAATAAAGACTAGGAGTGGATGGGTCACTACAACAACTAATTTCCCCCTGCTGATACTCACACCTTCTTGTCAACTGTTTTGAAATGGGCCACCTTGATTACACTGAACTCATTAGCACTACAAAAGTGATTTTTCCTCCCTTCTTGTCAACTGTTGAGAGTAGCCCACTTCCACCTTAATTGAATTAGCATTTTAGCACTGCCCCCTCCCCCCCCCGCCACTTGGTAAGGCAACACCCATCTTTCCATATGCTGTGTATTTATATCTCCCTACTGTATTTTCCACTCTGTGCATCTAATGTGGTGTGGTTTAGCCCACGAAAGCTTATGCCCAAATAAATTTGTTAATCTCTAAGGTGCCACAAGGACTCCTGGTTGTTTTTGCTGATACAGATTAACACAGCTACCCTTCTGAAACCTGGATTTCTTGTGACATTGCTGCATGGCAAACAGCACTCATGGGTATGTCTACGCAGCAAGCAGGATCCCATGGCAGCGAGTCTCAGAGCCTGGGTCTGTGAGCCTGGGTCTGGATCTGTGGTTGTTGGTTGGTGGTGGTGATGGTTGTATGTACAGATGTAATGTTAACGAAGATATAATCCAAATAGTTAGGCCAAAAGTTTATAGTTTCTCTAAACGTGTTTTAGAAAACCTAATAAGTCTTTTTTTTTTCAATTCCAGTTAAGCCAAATATTCCCCTACTCAGTGTTGTGAACCCAAGGCCAATAAGACTGAGCTATAATAGTTCAGAATTGGACAGTAAAACTGACTTCTAAACAGAAGGGGAAATGGACTGATAAGATTTCACCACCCAAACTGAACACAATGAAAAGTAAATGGCATCAGTGGAGAGAGCCCACTGTAGGAATCTGTTCAATTCAACGGTTTAAGGTGGCGACAGTTATACAGGCAAAGAAAATGCACCCTTTATTTTAATATTGTATGGGCCAAATACACTCATGGTGTAAATGGTGCTCATTTACATTAGCATAGAATTTGGCCCATAATTTCTAATTTGATGGTCCAACGCTCTTTATTTTGGGCAGGGGGAGGAAATGTATACATATCCAAAGGTCCAATTCTAGCCAAGTGCAACTCCCATTGAAGTCAATGAACCCATTACATGTATGTTTTTATGGCACATTACCTCATGGGATCTGTAGTTCAGGCCCCCATTTTCTCATATGGGCGGGGATCCCTGAAGAATTATATTTCTCATGATGCAACACACTCTCCTGTAGCCGAGCTGCATGGTGCATCATGGGAGATGTAGCCATCCAGGGAACGTGGCTCAGAGGGGAGCCTGGCACATCAGGCTATCAGATGAAGTATTTCAGGTCAGTTCAAGAAACAGAAACTCAGCCTTTTGATTCATGAATGTCAAAATGTTTCATTTCAATCGAAAATCTTCAAATTCAATATTTCAACTTTTGTTCCCCATTTGAGACAAAGACGAACAATTAAATTTTGAAATTTCCCAAGGGATGGAAATTCTGCATTTTGCTCAGATCTACTGGTGCTCTGTAAATAATAACTATGTAGCTCTCTGTGACGGGTTGGATCACAGAAAGCCGCTTGGGGCTGCCAGCTGATGTGCCAAGACTGCTTCTGCCTCAGCTTTCCCTACCGTCCCAGCTTGGGACTTCAGTGCCCTGCCTGATTTGAGCCTGACCCGCTAGCCTGCTGAAACCCAGACCCAGGTCTGAACCACGTCCCCTAACAGCTGTAGGGTTAATTGAAAGCAGGTTAAGAAGTGTTCCTGTCTTTAACACTCAGATGAGACTACTTTTGCCTCTGCTTTCCCTGCCAGCTTGGGACTCCAGCACCCTGTCTTGTTGAGCCAGACACGCCAGTCTGCTCCAACACAGACCCAGTGTCTGAACCACATGCCCCAAATCTACAGACTTAATTGAAAGCAACTTAAGAAGTGTATCTGTCTTTAACACTCAGATGCCCAACTCCCAATGGGGTTCAAACCCCAATTAAATCCATTCATAAATTATTCACCCTCTATAACACTGATAGAGAGATATACACATCTGTTTGCCCCCTCCCAGATAGTAATACATACTCTGGGTTAATTAATAAGTAAAAAGTGATTTTATTAAATAAAGAAAGTAGGATTTAAGTGGTTCCAAGTAGCAGCAGACAGAACAAAGTGAATTACCAAGCAAAATAAAATAAAACACACATGTCTAAGCCTAGTACAGTAATAAAACCTACATACAGATAAAATCTCACTCTCAGAGATGTTTCAGTAGGTTTCTTTCACAGACTGGACACCTTCCAAGTCTGGGCACAATCCTTTCCCCGGTACAGTCCTTGTTCCAGCTGAGGTGGTAGTTAGGGGATTTCTCATGACTGCCACCCCCTTTTTTCTGTTTCACCCACGTATATATCTTTTGCATAAGGCGGGAATCCTTTGTCCCTCTCTGGTTTCCCACCCTCTTCTTCTCAGTGGAAAAGCACCTGGTTAAAGATCGATTCCAGTTCAGGTGACGTGATCACATGTCACTGTAAGACTTCATTACCCACTTGCCAGCACACACGTATACAGGAAGACTTACAAGTAAAACAGAGCCATCTACAGTCAATTGTCCTGGTTGATGGGAGCCATCAAGATTTCAAACCACCATTAATGGCCCCCACTTTGCATAATTACAATAGGCCCTCAGAGTTATATTTCATATTTCTAGTTTCTGATACAAGAGTGCTACATTTATACAAATAGGATGACCACACTCAGTAGATTATAAGCTTTGTAATGATACCTTACAAGAGACCTTCTGCATGAAGCATATTTTAGTTATATTATGTTCACACTCATCAACATACTTTCATAAAATCAAATAGCGTGCAACTCTCTCTATCTAATTCATGTTCTTATTCTTGTTTGATTCTTTTTTTGCAGACCCTCCCAAAAATCCTGGATAAAGTGGCACCTGCATTTGTCATGAGCAGCTGTAGCTTCCTGGTGGAGAAGTCACGTGAATCGACAGCACGGGTAGTAGTGTGGCGGGAGATTGGTGTGTTGAGGAGCTACACGATGGAGAACACCTACTGTGGCTGCAGCCATGGGCTCTACAAGGTGAGTACCTATGTCTGGGAGCCCATTCTTATCCTCTCTTCTCTCACTTAGACTTGCAGTGCAGGGATGAGCAGTTGTGTAATGGTGGGGTACTGTTTTACTGCTCAGGAGCCTTTGCTTTCCTGAGCCCTTCAGTGGAATGAACTCTGAAACATTTTGCTATAATTTGTTGCCACTGCTCCTGAGAGTAGAATTGCCTCCAAGTTTGTACTATAATAGTCCCATCAGACCTCAGTCTGCTGTCTACAGTGATACAATAGTCATAGTGTATCTCCTATTTTGCAGTGAAGGAGACAAGGCCTGATTTTTCTCATTTACCCTAGTGTAAATCAGGACTTGTTCCGTGAAGGCTGTGGAGTTACAGTGGTGTAAAACTGCTGTAAGTGGGCCTGGTTCTCCTTTCACACAATAAATGTTTCCTTGGTTCTAATTTAACTAAACCAAATTTACTCTGTCCTACAGAAGCTATATTAAGGGCAATCAGGTGTTCCAGAGAGATGTATGCTGCCTCTCCTTATTAAACTTTGCGACCTGATATGAAGCTCCATTTCCAGCAGTTGTAAGCCTGCATAACTCCATTCGCGGCATGAGACTGGTGTAATGGAATTCTGAGTCAGGCGCTGTGGCGCCAGTGGTTAGCATGATGTGATTGGAATGATTTGACATCTCTGTGCTATGTATTATAATTCTATTGTTGGCAAGAGATTCCTACCAAACCAGTGGGAAATAAAGCCATCATATAAATCACGAGACATTCTCAACTATATTATTAATGACACCCACAGCTAGAGGGAGAAATGTATACTCCGCTGCTTGCTCTGTGCTTACACCCTGCAGGTGTCGTCTAAATAAAAGACCCTGAGACAGTGGGCTCTGTCAAGGGAAGCTGATGGGCTGATTGTTTTAGTTTACTGTGAGCCTCCCTAACTCAGGGAACACCAACTGTTTTCCCTGCCAGTCTGTAATGACTCTTTGTACTTGCTGAAGAAACTCTCTGCATCCAAAGCAAAACGTGCAACCTTTGAGTTTGTTCCTAAAGCACAGACATCCAGCATCCACTATTGAATAGCTGTAAGATGAAAGAGCATTCTGGGTAATGCTATGCAAATGAGAACACCGGACGTGTTCTTGACACACATGGAGATATTTTTGTTTAGCATTAGACACACTGTAGTGAACTCCTCCTGATCATGTCAGGCCCATGCGAATACCCAGGGCTTGGTCTTATAAAGATATTTCCTCTGGGATACCTCAAGAAAACTGCAGCTTGCTGATGGTCTGGCAGGAAGTGGTGGGGTTGGGTCAGTCAGGGGTGCCCTTCTCTCTGAACCTGTTTTGCTCTAATCTCGCAACATGGGGCTCAAATGAGTGCTATACCAGAGGAAGTAGTGTTACTGATTCAGTAGGGAGACTTTTCTTTCTAAGTCAATACTGACTGTAGTCCCAAACGGCGTGAAGGAGGTACTTGTGTTGGAGGTGCTATGTGTTTTGAATGAGACACACATGCTCTGACTACTTGTGGCTGTTAAAAATCTTGTGGTATTTTTAACAAGAGTAAGGTTATTAACCCCAGTAATTATACTCTGCTGATCTGAGCTCTCTGTTCAGTGTCAAATGGTGAATTCTTCCTCTCCCAAAACAAATAGAGAGTCAGCGCCCCTCTACTCAGAGTTTTAATAAAGCAATTAGGGGTCCTAAAGGTCCTTCAAGATACTATAAATAAATAAATTAGTAATTAATACATTGCAAATTACTCTCTGAGCAAAGGATCTCAAGGATTTTGCAAACCGTATACACTAATCACTTTGCCCTCCAGTTAAGTGTAGCCAGGAGGAACTCAGCAGCTGCTTTACCAGTACGTAAACATATAAAAGTCCAGGGCAGGAAGTGAAGAAATAATTGCAGAGAGAATTTTAGGAAAGAGAATATAATTACCCAGATTGGCCAGAGCAGCACAACTGATACCTCCTTCTCCTGAGAAAAGAGCTAATGGATTTTTAATGAGCACCAGAGAGCAGAATTTTCGTCCTACATTTTATCCAGAAAGACAATGGTTGGAATCCTGACTCCAGGATGCCAAAACTCCTATTGATTTCAGTGGGACCAGGATTTCACCCAAATACCTCTAGCAATACAGTGTGCCCTAGCACCATGCTGGAGTATCAGACTCAGGATCATTATCCACTGAATCACTATGCATATCAGCTGTATCACCTAGGTAGTCCTTGACCCAACACTGCTTAGTTTGTGAGGTCTGATATGATCACAACTTAAGGTGGTAGAACAGTAATGTGAAAAGTCCTGTATAAATGCTTTATTCAGGGAATAGCTTCAGTGCATTTCTGTTGTTTTCTTAATGCCTCTTCTCTATTTTGGAGGTCTTAAGGGATATACAGAAATACCCTGTGTGGCAGGACCTGGACTTTCTTTTACCATCCTTTGAAGCATATGAAATGCATCTCTATTTTTCCCTCTGTTTTTTTTCCCATTGTCCTCACACTCATCACTGAGCAACTAAGCAGAATTGTAGGCAGCCAGCAGGGGAATCGGAGTAATTTTACATGTGGGCGCCTGTTGCAGGAGAGGGAATCAAATCTACGTTTTTTGTGACCCGTAAGGAAGTCTATGAGCTATAAAGCAGGATAGAAATTTCCGTTCTGAACATATTGCAAATGATTTCTGTATGTTGGAAAGCTCAGTCCCAGTTGGATTATGAGGTTATTATTCTAAGGTCATCTTTCCATTTTTTGTTTATCATTACCATTTATCCCAAAGACAGAGGACTCTTAAATATGCCCACGGGGGCATTTCTTCCTTCCATCATACGAATATAAATATTTTTGCAGTTTCTCAGGTTAAGGCAGCTTTAAAGTAGTTCCAGTCATTTCTCCCTCAGTACACTAAGTGCCTGATTGGTTAGAATTGAAATGATGTATCATTTCTTACGCTGACATTTATTTTGGAGCTGCATAAAAGATCATAAGCTATTACCTTCCAATAATTGATATCAATAGGAGATTTCCCCTTCTATTTAGGAATCTTTAACTAGGGTACTACTTGTTTTTGTTCTTTTGGATTTGGGTTCCTAGGAGAATATTCTCAACATGGTAAGCCAAAGATTCCATTGCATAGTTCCATGTAATACCCAAGTCCCACCCACCAAAGACTCTCTCATTAGAACCTGATAGTCCTGAAGCTCTTGGGTATAAATCATTTTTATAGGGCCACATTTTTCGAGAGGCCGCAATTTAGATACTGGTTCTGGGGCTGCAGTTTTGGAACCTCCAGCTCCCGTGTATGAAAATGACACAATTTAGAGAGGTACCTGATTTGTGGGTGTAATCTGTCAGTTAGATCTCTTCATCCTGTGACCGCTGCTCTCAGTTGACAGTATCTGCAGTTTTGCATTCACATTTGATTATAATTAGAATCTGTTTTTTAAACCATATGACAGCACCCCCCTACAATTATATCCATAAACTCACCTGGACAAACAGGCCCTTTGATTTTGTTTTTAATGCTTTTACTTATATAGCTTCTTAATGCACTTTACAAACAGCAACTAAGTCTCCCCCCACCCCATTTTACCAAGAGGGAAACTGAGGCTCAGATGACTGAAGACACTTGCCTGTGGCCATATCAGTAAGTTTTTGGCTGCCAGTCTCCCCATCTAAGAAATAACCCATGCTTCCTTCCCTGTTGCAAACAATAGGGCAACACATTCTGCTCTCCTTGTTCATGCAACTAATCTGTTTGCCCACCGTTCCCACTGACTTAGTCTGTGTAGTTACATAGAAAGCTACTAGGGAGTTAATAAAGGATTGGGCAAGAACAAAAAAGCCCTTCTAGATGCCATTAAAAAAAGCTGCCCTAAGCTGCATGTCAGTGGTAGGTGTGTCCTATGACATCAATGTGGAGGAGGGCTGAATTAAAATAAAACCCAGTACTTCCTGGTACTGGTGAGTCTAGCCAGAAAGAGTTTTCAGGGAATGTTGCCTGGCTTGCATTGAAATTTACAACCCCCCATTTTAGAAATTGTTCATTGTGTCAAAAATAAGAAAGGTGTTTGGCACTTGTGATATTCTAATAAGAATCAAGAGTGACCCCAACCTCATTTAAAAGTCATTTGACTTCAAAAGGCTGGGAATATAAAAGATGGTTTATCTCTGTTGAATCTCTCTGTCTCTGTGATCAATGGAAATACAGTAAACCAGTCGCCCTTAAGGAAGAGAAACATAAAACCAAAGAAACTATTGATCTTATCTGAGATTTTATTCAACCTAAGGAAGATGAAGAAAAAGCCAAACCCCAACTCATTCTCATTCCATCTAGATTGCCTGATGGAGTCTTACAGGAACTGTGTCTCTATCGTAAAGTGTTGCTAAAAAAAGGAGTAATGGATTTCAGTGGGGAATTTTCCCTCCCACTCCTACCTCTTTAGAAACCCTATGGTCGAAAGAGAAAAACAATCAGAAAATTGAAGAAGCTCACAAGTTCATTGCCTCTGTGAGGCTGAGTATTTGGTGAGCTGGTGGACTAAATCAAACACTCTTCCAGCCCACAAGATGGGTTTTATTGCAACAACCTGTCAGATATTCAGTTTGTTGAGACCATCTTTTGTTTGTGTGAAAATGAATTCTGTGTGGCACCTTTTAAAGAAATTTTACCCATTCTGACTAATTTAGTCTCCAGTGAGCTCTCTTTTGATACTTACACAAGTTTCTCCTGGGTTTCATTTCCTGCCCTTATATATAATATAACTTTGCCATGACCATCCAGTACCAGGCTATTCAATACCATGCCATATAGTATCATATCACAATTTATTATACCATCCTATTCTGTTCCATGCCATACCATACTGGAGAATATTTAGTACTGTACTGTACCATACTGGGTTAGTCCGTTCCATACCATGCTGTACATAGGACTGGAAGGGACTTCCTAGGTCACTGTGTCCAGTCCTCTGCTATTGCAGGCAGTGCTCTTAGATAATCATGTTCATAAATTTATTAAGCTCCATGTTAAAATTAATAAGGTTGTTTGCCCCACTTCTATTGGAAAGCGGTCATAGAATCACACTTTTCTGATGTTTGGAAACTTTCTACTAATTTCCAGCCTAAATTTACTCATAGTCAGTTTATACTCATTCATTCTTGAGCCAGCATTGTTCTTTAGCTTAAATAATGCTTCTCCATCCCTAGTTTTCAGCCCTGTGGTGTATTTATAGAGAGCAACCATATCCCTGCTAACCCTTCATTTTGCTAGGCTAAACAAGCCAAGCTCTTAAAGTAAGTCTATACTGCATGCTCCTTTCGGCAGCATGTAGAATATACTGCGCGCGCCCCTAAGCATGGGTATAAATAGCAGTGAGGCACTGTTTAGACAAGTAAAGAAACTCCTGAATCCTATGGGTATGTACCCTCCAGGGCTCTCTACATGCTCAAGCAGTGCCTCCTCTTCTGCACTGCTATTTTTATCAGCATAGTGTCCCACTGCCTTCCTGCTGCTGGAGTCTTTCCCTGCTCCAGGGAGCTGCTGGAGCCTCCCTCCTCCCCTCGCTGGAGTCTTTTCCTGAGGTGGGGAAAGCTCTGGTAACTCCACATAGCTCTCAGTTGCAGTGGGGAAGGGTTCCGGCAGTTGACCACTGCTGAGCCTTTCTCCTCTGCCTCCACCCTGCCAGAGCTTTCACTGACATGTGTAGCTACACACCATAGTGAGGACACAGTGTCTACATGTCACCACAAGACATATCCTCATATGCTACATGTCTCCACAAGAGGTGTGCAACATAGATGTAGCCTTAGGGCTAGTCTATGCTAGAAACACTGCAGTGGCGCAGCTGTAGCACGTCTGGTGAAGACGCTCTGCCAGCGGGAGAGAGTTCTCCCATCGGCATAATAAAACCACCTCAGCAAGAGGAGATAGCTATGTAGGTGGGAGAAGCTCTCCCACCAACATAGCGCTGTCCACACTGGCGCTTAGGTCGGTGTAACTTACATTGCTCACACCCCTGAACAACATAAATTGTACTGACATAAGTGGTAGTGTTTAGTCTCCTTTAGTCTCCTCTCATCAGATATGTTCTCCATTCCTCTGATCATGCTAGTAGCCCTTTTCTGCACCTGTCCTGCATTATATTATTCAGTACCCTACTGTATCATACTACTGTTCAATTCGTATACTGCCCTGTATTTTTCAGCTCCATCCCATGCTACACCTTGGCTTACCATTCTGTACTGCACCATGCTTTCAGTATCATGCAATGCTGGTACAGAATTTTGCCCGGCATGTGTACATGATGGAGGAAATAAATCAGTAAGGAAATAGATTTTAGCCTCATGCTACAAAGGGCTTATTATAAACAACAGGGAGTAACACAAATGAGTTGTAAAATGATTACAGATACCTTGACAGTGCCCTTTGAAGTGGATTTTACTGGTGATATAGATCGTTCTTTGAAGAGAGCCTTTGGGAGTGGAGAGGGAAACAGTTTTTGTTTCCCAATCTAATGCTTCTAACTTGGAGAAATTGAACAGTCCTGACTTTCTCATCAGACTTGAGTGGAAGAGGGAATAACCACCACTTCCCGGACGACTTTGGGTACAAGGATAGCAGTATCAGGCAGAGTGCTAACAGACAAGTGCTCGAGACTTTGTCGACAATCCTTCAAAAGCTCTCTGTCAAAGCTAAAATCCATCAAAGACCCAACATTTCCATCACACAGTCTTTCACTATAATAATGTTAGTTGCTCAGCTCACTGGGTGAAGTCATGAAGCCAAGTATGGTGGGTGAGCTGCGAGGAACGTTTTAGGGTAAAAAGGGGTTTAAAAGACTCTGATCCTGATTCTCCACTTCTCTGCACTGGGTGGAGTCATTTACACTGGCGCAAAGTGGGTGTTAAAGGCCACTGAATCAGAATAGTAGTGGTTTTCCCTCGCTTTGCACTGTTGTAAATAACTACCCAGGGTGCTGGCCAATATAGAATCAGGCTACAATAATTTGAAAAAAGTAAAAGCAACTGGAAAGCTCAGCATACCTTGGTTAAACCCTGGGAGTCTTCAGAAGTTACAAATGGCAACCAGGAGCCGTGCATGGTGTGTGCCATTGGCAGGGCTGAATTAAGGCATAAGCAACCGTGGCACGTGCCTAGGGCCCAGTTCATGCTGAGGAGGGGCAACCTGAGCTTTCGCTGGTCTGCTTCAGGAGCCGGCCTTGTGGCTGTGGCGAGGAGAAGCAGCACTGGCCACCCCCTGAACACTCAGGGTTGGCCCTACTGCCCCGCCTTCATGATGGGCGAGGGGCCTGTGAGGCCAAACTTCAGTGACCGCCATTCACACAGGTTTGGCCCCTTGGCCCTTCCCCCATCACGATGGAGGGACTGCCGGGCCAAACGTCAATAGGCAGTGGGGCAGCCTGCGCTGCTGCTCCTTGCCACTGCTGTGCGGCTGGCACCGGCACCAGGGCTTCCCGATCAGAGGCCTGGACAGCCTTTTCTGTGACTTGTGTCATCTGAAATGTTTTAAGAAAGTACCATGCTGGTGAATGTGGCAGAGTTATAGGAAGAGCATCATGATGAGCAGTTCTGCCCCTCCCTCAGAGAGGGACTTCTTTCATGACGATTCTCCTTGTTTCTGCTTTTTTATGACCAGAGCTAGCCAAATGATTCATAATGAATAATTTGTTCAGTGAATGTTGCCTTTTTCTTTTCTTTGTGGGTCATCTGTTGGCAGCTCCCAAAGTGTACCCGTTATTTCAAATTACTCACTGCATAATTTCTGTGAGCAATTCTTGGTCTGATTGTTACAGGTATTTGATATTCATAATTTGAGTTGCTTCAATAGGTCACATGGTTTTGTTTTGGTTCCCTGATAGGATGGACATTACTTTAGGCTTCTGGGTGCAGAAACCGGATTTATTCATTTGAAATCCTCTTTTTGCCAGTATTCTGCAATATTTGCCAAAAAATGTTGTTTCAGCAACTAAATGCCTTTGCTCAGTATCTGTGGGAATGGGTGCAAAGAGAATGGGCTTGAAATTTTTAAAAATTCAAATGTACATTTTGTGGAAAATGTTGGCAATGTTCACACAGCTCTGTCTGTGACTGTTCATATCACAGTTTGCTTTTGTCTCCCAAAGCCTGTATTTGTAGAAAGTAGGGCTGTCAAGCGATTAAAAAATTTAATCGTGATTAGTGGCACGATTAATCGCACAGTTAAACAGTAATAGAATACCATGAATTTAAATATTTTTTGACATTTTCACATAGATTGATTTTAATTACAACACAGAATACAAAGTGTACAATGATTACTTTATATTAATTTTTATTACAAATATTTGTGCTGTAAAAAACAAAAAATAGTATTTTTCAATGCACCTCATACAAGTATTTTAGTGCAATCTCTTTATCATGAAAGTTGAACTTAGAAATGTAGAATTATGTATAAAAAAACCTGCACTCAAAAACAAAACAATGTAAAACTTTACAAGTCCACTCAGTCCTACTTCTTGTTCAGCCAGTCAGTCAGACAAACAAGTTTGTTTACATTTACAGGAGATAATGCTGCTGGCTTCTTATTTTGGTAGTCAGCATTGCAAGGTATTTACATGCGAGATATGCTAAACATTTGTATGCCCCTTCATGCTTCGGCTCCCATTCCAGAAGACATGCTTCCATGCTAATGACGCTCGTTAAAAAATAATATGTTAATTATATTTTGACTGAACTCCTTGGGGGAGAATAATATGTCTCCTGCTCTGTTTTACCCTCATTCTGCCATGTATTTCATATTATAGCAGCCTCGGGTGCTGACCCAGCATATGTTGTTCGACTCACACTGCAGATTTGATAAAATGCAAAGAAGGTACCAATGTGAGATTTCTAAAGATAGCTACAGCACTCAACCCAAAGTTTAAGAATCTAAATTACCTTCCAAAATCTGAGAGGGATGAGGTGTGGAGCATGCTTTCAGAAGTCTTAAAAAAGCAACACTCCGATGAGGTAACTATAGAACCTGAACCACCAAAGGAGAAAATCAACCTTCTGCTGGTGGCATCTGACTCAGATGATGAAAGTAAACATGCATCAGTCTGTCAGCAGCATGGACGCATGTCCTCTGGCATGGTGGTTGAAGCACGATGGGACATATGAAACTTTAGCGAATCTAGCACGTAAATATCTTGCAACGCCAGATACAACAGTGCCATGTGAATGTCTATTTTCACTTTCAGGTGACACTGTAACCAAGAAGCAGGCAGCATTATCTCCTGCAAATGTAAACAAACTTGTTTGTCTGACTGACTGGCTGAACAAGAAGTAGGACTGAGTGGACTTGGAAGCTCTAAAGTTTTACACTGTTTTGTGTTTGAGTGCAGTTATGTAACAAGAAATCTACATTTGTAAATTGCACTTTCACGATAAAGAGATTACATTATAGTACTTGTATGAAGTGAATTGAAAAATACTATTTCTTTTGTTTGTAGTTTTTACAGTGCAAATATTTGTAATAAAAATAGTAACATAAAGTGAGCACTGTACACTTTGTATTCTGTCTTGTAATTTAAATCAATATATTTGAAAATGTAGAAACACATCCAAAAATAGTTCATAAATTTCAATTGGTATACAATGCGATTAAAACTGTAATTAATCACGATTAATTTTGTTGAGTTAATCCTATGAGTTAACTACAATTAATCAACAGCCCTAATAGTAAGTATGAGGGACTCAGAGGCATCTTTGAAACTTAAACTGCCAAAATGTCAACTAAAAAATTACACCCTCTACAGGGAAAAGCCTTAGTAAGCAGCTAGACCTTGAAGGTCTGCTAACTATGGGGTTCTTTCTTACCAATAGGAGAAGCAAATCCCAGAGCTGTGGGATTCCACAGAGATTGTCATGACCTCAACAACCCCAGGAGATGTGGGAATAGCCAGTGGGAGTATCCTGGAAGGTCTCAACTCCCATATTGGTGAACAAGGAGAGATGTCACTATGAGTCATGACCCAAACCACATAGGGCTTAAATGGTTTCTTCATAGTCCACAATTCAGTGATATTTACTAGACGTACTTCTAAGATGCTCACCACTGTTGTGTCTGAGCACCATTAATTTAAAAGTCTGTATATTTCAAGACAAAGAAATAAGACTCTCCATATTCCTCCCCCCACCCTTCTGCTATCAACCCCTCTGCAGATAACAACTTCTTATTTAGGAGATATCATAATTGGATGGTGTGTTTCTTCCAGGTTTCCCCTGCATCTATTTTAGGAGAAGGCTCACAGAAAAAAGATGTCTTGCATTACATTGCACCTTCCGTGCACAATAGTGATCTCTGACATTAGTGTATTCCACCATCCAAGGCCTTGTGCTGAGAACACTCTGCCCCATCCCCCGTGATTTTGAACTTGCACCGTCAACCTTAGATGCCCCCTCCAAGCCTAACCGTTCTTTGAATGAACCTGAAAACAGCAGTGCTCTTCTTGTGAGTTTGCCACTGTGAGAACAAATGGTCATTTTCCCAGGGGTGCCAAATATTTCTGATTTCTTCCGGGAAGTTAGTACAGGGGGTAGTTGCCTGTCAACTGCCAAGCAGTGGCCCATCTGTTGAAGTGTCCCAGGGATGCCTCCTTGAAATGTATTTTGGAGAAAGTCCTCCCTTGGCACCTGCTGTGGTGGAATTCAGCTGTCACTCGATCCATCTGCTTCCTGTTCCTGCGTTGAAAGATTCAAGCGCTGGGGGACTGGGGGATGTACCATTGTGTTTGAGCTCAGTGCTACTGTGGGTGGAGTAGAATGATACCTAAAAGAGAAGGATGGCATTTTAGTCTTCCTTTCCCTCCCTCCCCCAACATACTCAAGAAATAAATAGAATAAAAAATTAGAACTGTCAGAAAACACGGGGCAAAACTATTTGAATCTCTCTTTGTGGCAGTGTCCCAAAAACATGACATGCTTAAAAGTTCTAGACATTTATGTAAACAAAAGGAAACTGTTGATTCAAATTTGAATCAAGACTGAGGATATTTATTTTAAACTACATTTGAGTCATTGAAAACCTGTCCTGTTTTGTTTTATTTAGTTTATTTCCTCTGAGACATTGAGTGAAATTCATTCCTGATTTCATTCGTTGACTTCAGTGGAGTTACAGCCAGGATGAATATGGACCTATAGTTTTAGGAAGATGCTGCAGAGACATTCCTGTGCTCTAAGATCTGTGCATGAGGAAGGTCAGGGCAAGGTCTTCAGGCAATCAGTGCACAAGGACTAGATATGTCTCTGGATGATTGTATGGAAGGGAATGGGAACCCCAATGCTAGGTCCCTGACTGATGACCAAATATCTGGGAGAGACACTAGGTTTTATCCTTAGTCATGCACTACCAGAAATGGTGCCAGTAATCCATATTCAGTTAAACAGCATGGGAAAAACTGTGTGAAGAGGAGGTCCCAGTGAGTGGATTTAGTGGTCATCAAACTGAGGGATAGATGGCTCTGATTAGATCCAAGTACAGTGTGGGTAGGCTCCGGGCATGCTTCCCATACACCGCACTACCACTCTGCTTAAATATAAGCTGCAACATACTCCTGTCCTGGGCTACCCACAACAATTAACCAGTGTACTTCACTCCCAATGTCTGTCATCCTCTGGTGTTCCAGTTCCACGCTCCCCTCTGCCAGTGCAGCTGAGTCCTGAGATGCTGCATCCCTGTATGGAGTGATCAGGCTTTACAGAGCTGAGATGTGCAGTCATCATCAAATGATGGCCAAACTGTGGTTTCTGATATTGACAAGTAGCATAATGATTAGGCTGAAACCACTGCATTCAATTCTCGTTGGCTTGTTGCTATGTTACTGTGTGCTGTGACCCTCTTAGATTCCACAAAGCAAGATGAGGATCAGGGCATGGCTTCAGGTGGTGCTGATCCTATGATGGAATTCTTTCCTCTGAGTCAGTACTAACATTGGCTTCCTGCTAAGGTCAGGAGTTAGAGTTAGTGAAGATGCTGAGGCGAGGATGGGATATAAAACTGCTGACCATTTGTGGTTCTAAATACCACATGGCCCTAGTTATAACAGTGGACTAGTCCTGTGTAGTCCTGTATGTAGTCCTGGCCAAATTCCAGTTTGGATAATTATAGTCTACCTGCAGCATTCCTTCTGCACTTTCAGTTGGATATGGGAGTGCTCCTCATAACCTACCCTATACTCTTTTGTAGCGTTGCTACAGTTGGTGTAAGAACTCATGTGTTTTACTGCAGGAGTGACTGTATTTTACTGGTAAAGGAAGTGAATTCCTATTTACTCTGAACCTGCCTCAAAGAAGAATTGTGGGGCTTCATAAATGAAGTGCTTGCCAAGTGCTCTCTTCCCATAAACTGAACATGTGAACCCAGGTCCCCAAGGAAGCAGCAAAGGTCACCACAGGTTTTGGAACAAACACAAATGACAGGGAACAGATACAATATCAGATGCTTCTTTGTTGAGCGTTGCGCAGCAGTAGCCGTAGCATTTGTTGGCTGTCTTCGAAACGATGTCTCTTCACTGGAATGACAGCACCTGAACAGATGCAGCAGGCACGCAGGACAGCAGTGTGTGTGGGTTTTGCAGATGGCCGGTGGCTGCCATTCCAACCCACAAGATGCAATAACAGCTGAGGAGAGGCTGCATTCACCCCCACAGCCTGTCTCTAGGTTTTCATGGGGCTGAATTCCACTGGGCCCCTGCTAGTCCAACTACTCAGGCTATGTGCTAGGACGGAATGAATTTCATCCAAAGAGGGCAATTGGTACATAAGAGGACAGGGCTTTCTGCTCACATTGTGACATAGCACTGGGAAAAGAAGGTCAGGGTCCAGGATGTTGATCAGTAGCACTTGAGGTCTAGACATTACTGGGTTTGCAGAACCCTCCCTCTCTGTTCCAAACTAAATGTTTTTAAAGGGTGGTTCCTATAAAAAACTAATGTAGCTTGTAAGCTCCTTTGGCCAGAGTCTCTCTCTTCCCCTTTATGCAGTTGTAATGCTGACGGACCCCGGTCGTCGGTGGGCGGGATCGAACCTGGGACCTCTGGAGCTTCGTTCATGAGCCTCTACAGCAGAAGCTAAAAGCCAACTGGTTCTTAGCTAAGGCTGTCGAACAGACTCATTTAACTCTCTCGGTGCCACTAAATGGGACAGAACACCACACCCAGGAGATGTGGGGGTTACACGGTGCAATGTGTGTAAGGTCGGCATTCAGCATGAATGAAGGTGCTCTGTTGTGAGGATTGACAATGAATGTTTATACTCCACTAATACCTAAGATGGGGAGAAGTGAATTACCGTCTCCTTGATTACTGCACTACCCTGGGGTAATACAAAGTAAAATGAGGTTACCAAATGGATCCAAGTTCAGAGTATGCGTCTGCAATGGCAAAACACAGTCTAAAGTCAGAGAGAGTATAAAGCAATCCTAGAAACTAACCTAGATGTAAAGCCCAAGGAAGTGGGGTGAGAGGGAAGAGGTTCTCATGTCATTTTATGCAATACACCCCAGCCTTCCAGTTTCCTGCTCCTTTAGAATAAAGATGCACATCATAAATGTGGGTGGAGTGAGGAGGACAGTGTCTGAAGTACAGAGTCAGACAAAAGCCTGGAAGGCAGCAGCCTGCTGGATCCTAGCCAGGACCCATTGTGGGACCTCAGGTCAGCCACTTGACCTTTCTGTGCCTCTTCTACTTAATCAGTCAAGCTGGTAAATAGGATACAAATCAGGGCTTGGCTGAGAAGTGGGTGCTGCATCTCAGCCTGGCTTTCCTGGGTAGAAATATGTTACGAAAAGGGAAAACAATGGTCCTGAACCACAAAGAGATACAAACGCCGCTGGCTCTGCCTTTTGGAGCCAACTTCAAAGCTCTCATTAAGTGTAATCTCAGGACCTCTGCTCCCCTTGCTTGCTAAGCAAAAGGCCTGACCCAGCAAAGACCCCTTCAGTGGGAGCGGCACATCTTAAATCAGTTCCTTCGGCTCCTCTGCTGATGTGTTCTTAGGTCTCGACCGGCCCCAAACTAGAGAATGAATCTCCCACCATATGGTTAAATTACAGCACAATAAACAATGACTACAGGGATGAGATCACAATAGATCTGAATCCGCGGAGCTGGGAAGCCTCCAGTGCTGCTGGGGTTCCAGCATGCTTGGCTGTATTCAGAATAATGAAGCAGCACTCTCCCCCACGCTGATTGGAACAGCTCTCACAGCACTGCCGTCAGCCCCTCCTCTTTTGGAATCAACCTCTGGGCTCTCAGTCCAGCAAATCCCTTCAACCTTCTGCTCCTCTTTGTCCAGTAAATGCTGTTACTGTTTGCTAGTGGGCATTAGGCTGCAGGACACAGTGAGCCTCTTGTGGGCAGAGAGGTGGGAGAGGGGCATTGCCTCCGCTCCTTCCTGCCCCTGAATCCTAGAAGATTTTCTTTTGAATTGATTTTTTTTGTGATTTTTGGGGGCTAATTTTCACATCGAAACAAACAATAAAAAATACAAAAAGCTAAACGACTTACAACTTGTATATCTTACCAACTACTGCCCGTTTCCCAGGGATTGCAAATACAGATATGCAATTATGCACCCTTACACCTTGTCAAAGCTACAAGACTAGACAATACAAAAGCTGGCACTATTGTGCAGACATTACATATTAAAATGGGGATAACAAAACAAAAAAGACACGTACAAATAGGCAGAAAAGAGTGAGGGCTGGTACAGGAAGAGGGAGGGGAAAAGTGGAGAGGACAGGAGGAATGGAAGTTTGGCATTATCTGAAGTATCTCAGCATTCTTTATCCAAATGTATGAATAAACAGAGCCCAAATTTCTTCAAATTCATATAATTGCCGTTTATGCTGATAAGCTATTATTTCTGGCGCTGCTAACTCAGACAGGTCTGAATGCTATTGATCTGCTCTGGGCATAAGCCTGCTCCTCCATTTTCATAAAATCATACACTTGGTCATCATAGTGGCCCTCACAAACCAAAGTCGTTGTGGCGAAGTTAAACCCAGCACAGTAGGTACATAACCTAGGATATAATTTTCACCTGAGGTTTGGTTACTGGAGGCAAGCACTGACTCCCTTTCCCACACTTTCACAAAGAACTCCAGACCAATGGAGTTCCTCTTTACTACCAAAGCATCGATAGTGGACACGGGCCTGGGGAGTTTATGAAGCATTTCCAAGATTCCCAGTAGCTCTCTGGTAGTCTAAGGGCATCTGGACCAAACTGATACATTAGCAAATGTCACTTGTAAATACTGCCACTCCAATGAGGGCGTGTTGCTTTAGTGTTAGAAAAGAGACAAAGCTCACATCCTAGACTCATTAGGAAATCATGTGATGACCTGGCTCAGCCAGTTGTTCCAAATTATAGGTTCCCCCCCTAATTTGCAAGTCTGGGTTACCCCAGATAGGTGATTTTGCATGACAGTGAGGATGAAATTGGTACCTCTTAGCTAGGATAGTTCAGACCTTGCATGCAGCCACCACTGACTTCACCTTACTTTTCTCCATCAGACAAAAAGAGGCACCGAGTAGACCCGCAGGGGGAATTGGATGTATTAACATCTGTTCCGTTTCTACCCATGTGGGCATACGGTTTGTAGCATGCTGGAACCAGTTTGACATCAGTGACATGGTAAAAGGGATAATAGTAATTCTGTAGGTTTGTGAGCCCACACACCGCCTGTGCTGCATGGAACTGGAGGTTTTTAAGTGATAGTCATGAGCATTGACCAAGGTTGCACAGAAAGACACTAACACAGGTAGATCACTTAGAATATAGAGAAGCGTAGGCAGAATATTCTTTTTTATTTTTATTAACCCTTCTGCACAGGCTCAGGGAGAGAGGATGCCACCTATTTGTATCACTAGTTATTTGAGAGAGTACAGGATCTATATTTATCTTTACTAGTTTGTTAGTGTTTCTTGGTACTTTTATACCTAGGTAGTTCATTGCATCATTTGCCTATGAAAATTCTATTAAGAGAAAGCCCCACTACATGACAACCAGGAGATTTCCAATAGTTCCAATTTTTCCCAATTTATTTTATATAAGACGTTGTTCTATATTTTTGAATTAGTGATAGGAGGGCTGGAATAGTGGTTTCTGATTTGGAGATAGATGAAGGGGCATCGTCTGTATATAATAACATCAATTAATACTCCATGGAACCAAGTTGTGTGCCTCAGATATCTGGATTGTTGTTGCCAGGGGCTCAAGAGCCAAATCAAAGGGTGGTGGAGACAACAGGCACCCTTGCCTAGTGCTCCAGAATAAGCTGAACATATCCGAGGTCATATTGTTTTTTCAGAGAGGCTTGGTGAGAATATCACAGTTGGATCCAAGAACTAAGTATGGGTCCAAATCCAAATTTTTGAAGGGTATCAAATGTATATGGCCAGCCCTCTCTATCGAAAGGCTTTGGGCATGTAAGGCTAATACGCATTGTGGATCAGGGTTATCATATTTCATTCCTGTAACATGAACAAGTTGTCAAGGGCTGTCAGAGCCATGATGGGCTCTGACAAACGTGACTTGATTTGGGTGTAGGAAAGTACCCCAAACTTTCACCAGTCTCATCACCAGAAATTTTGCTATCATTTGCCATCACTATTAAAAGTGAAATTGGCCTGTAATTGGACCATAGTGTGACCTCTCTTCCTGGTTTAGGAATAACTGATATTAGGGCTTCCCTCCTTTTGAAAGGTATGTTAAACAATAATGTCTTTGCATCACTGTAAGGCAGTGTTTCCCAAACTGGGGCCGCCGCTTGTGTAGGGAAAGCCCCTGGCAGGCCGGGGCGGTTTGTTTACCTGCTGCATCCTCAGGTTCAGCCGATCGCGGCTCCCATTGGCCGTGGTTCGCCACTCCAGGCCAATGGGAGCTGTTGGAAGCGAGCCAGTACGTTCCTCGGCCCACGCTGCTTCCAGCAGCTCCCATTGGCCTGGAGCAGCGAACCGCAGCCAGTGGGAGCCGCGATCAGCCAAACCTGCGGATGCGGGAGGTAAACAAACTGGCCTGGCCTGCCAGGGGCTTTCCTTACACAAGCAGCATCCCAAGTTTGGGAAACACTGCTCTAAGGGCCTCCTCCCTCAGGCTCCTCCTTCCTGCCCTAGCTGGTCATTTACTGCAAGGGCTATTCCGCCTTTTGACATGACAAGCTGGCCTCTGCCAAGAATGCATCAGAGATGGACTTAGAGCAGAGCATGGGACTGGATCCCTAGAAGCAGGGCTGGCTTTAGGAAGTGCGGGGCCCGATTCGAATAGTTTCGACGGGACCCCGGCACGGATGACTCACCCAGCGGCGCTCTGGGTCTTTGCTCCGGGTCTTCTGCGGCACTGAAGGACCCACTGCCGAAATGCCGCCAAAGACCCGGAGCAAGTGAAGGACCTGCTGCCGAAGTGCCGCCGAAGACCCGAAGCGCCGCCAAGTGAGTAAAAATTAATAAGGCACCTAAGTTAGGCATTCTTTTTTAGGGTGCGGGGCCCTCTTAGGCACAGGGCCTGATTTGGGGGAATCGGCCTAAAGCCGACCCTGCCTAGAAGGTAGTAGAAAGAGAGAGGTGGACATGGAGAGAGGCTGAAGGGAGTCAGCAGTGCTGATGTTTAATACATTCTACTGATATGGAACAAGAAGGGCCACAGTTTATTAATCAAAACAAAAGGTTCCTTTCCATCTAGGGACTTAGCACCCAATCTCCCAACCTTGCAAGTATGAGAGACCAGGAGTTAAAGAGCAAATCCAGGTACCTTCTGCAGCACTGTAGAGCACTAAGCATTAGGATGCTACATCCCCAGAAGAGTAAGAGTATGTGCAGGGAATCCTGGTTTCTTGCATAAAAGGGATCACTTAAAGCAGAAGATCCAGGAGGAAATGCATTCATGGCTCTGTGGAAGAGTAAATCTGTGAATTAGGAGAACAGCGGTTGTGTTTTGCTGGGGAATAGGACAGGAGTTCAGGGGGGATTATTAATTACTCATAACCAACATTTGCATGTGCAGTCATACAAAATCAATAAATGGTCACACTGACATGATTGAGTAGAAGAAACTTAGCATGCACATGAAGAAAGAACATTATCCTCTGCTCTTAGATTTAAAAATGTTTCCCTGCAGTGCTGCAAGACCAGACTCATCAGAATTGTGCTAGCACCTAAAAAACAGAAAGTGAAACTGACTACCATTGACTCATTAGGCTTGTCTGGGTGTAACTGAGGGCAGAATTTGGCCCCAAATGAGAAACTAACTAATTCAATCTAATTTCACTGTCCAGAGTGTTAGAACAAATGGGAAACCAACAGCATAAATGAAGTAATTTATATTTTAAATATTACTTCCGTTTTACTAATGCAATGTGTTAGTAGTAACACAAGTAACGTGTCTGTGTGTGCGTGCATATATATTATTTATGTGAGTGAAATTGTTTTCAAGCCTACTAGATTGGTTTGAATGGCATGACCTTGAATGTCATTGGGTTTGCGTTCTACTTAGGAGAGACTATTGGGAAGGTGTAAGGCACAGAGAGGGGACAAATTAATTCTAATGGAAAAATTAACTGCTTTATTTTGATAGTGTCCCTTTAAATGTCCAAATATCATTTCACATCATCCTTTCAAGTTTCCTGTGGAATTACCGCAGCTAGCTTTTTGATTTCTGACGTCTCTCTTGCTCATTAATCTGGCCCCGTGTGGATTTATTGTACAAATCTATTTGGCAGCTGAAAATTGCCCTTTGATGAAGCTCATATTCTAATCATGAACTCCTCAGGCATGGGAAATAAGAATGGTGAGGTGGCGAAAGCAGGGACTAAAGGAACAGCATTCGTGTTTCACTCTGCCTGGATTTTAGAGGGATCTAAATTTCAAATATCAGAGGGGTAGCCGTGTTAGTCTGGATCTGTAAAAAGCAACAAAGAGTCCTGTGGCACCTTATAGACTAACAGAAGCATTGGAGCATAAGCTTTCGTGGGTGAATACTCACTTCGTCAGACGCATATACGCACTTCGTCAGACGCATGCGTCTGACGAAGTGGATATTCACCCACGAAAGCTTATGCTCCAATACTTCTGTTAGTCTATAAGGTGCCACAGGACTCTTTGTCGCTAAATTTCAAAGCATTTCCTACATAAGATTTTCTGAGAGGATTGATTCCCCTCCTCTTAGGGATCTTAGAATTTGCCAGGCTGGATCACACCACTAGTGCATCTATCCAAGTATCCTGCTTCCTCCAGGGGTCAAATACCTGATGGTTCAGAAGAATCAATACTGTCCATAAGGTAACTCATTAATTATGATAAGACATGGGAGGGGAATAATCCTTCCTGTCCTTCCCATCCACTTTGTGCCCTTCAGTGTGAGGCTTGATCATCACTATCACAATTGTGGACTAATACATTACAGGCATTGTTAGTGGCTGTGCAATGATCCTGCCCTTTTATAATCCTTTCAGAGGGTTGACCTTGTGGCCCCCTGCAGCAGTGAATTCCACAGGTTGGCGTATGCCATGCAGTTAACTTTTATTTTTGCTCCTAGCCTGTACAGCCAGACCGGGGTACTAAATTGCCAGCATTTTCTCTGTGTTAGTAAACCTGGAGTTCTCAAGGATGTTTCT
This sequence comes from Mauremys mutica, assembly GCF_020497125.1. Lineage (NCBI taxonomy): Eukaryota > Metazoa > Chordata > Testudines > Geoemydidae > Mauremys > Mauremys mutica. Next base: position 13,484,403 of record NC_059082.1, read on the forward strand.
GGATTAGATCTGAGGTGAAAGATCATTGTTTCTGCTGATGGATGTTTCTCTTGTCAGCAAAAACACCTCAAAATTCTCCATCATGATTCTGCTGTGTGAACAGTCACCATTTTAGCAAAATCACCATTTCTTCCCTTCCGTAGAACTGGTACCTTTGCTTAAAAGAAAAACGTGAGGGAAATCAGAAATAGTTTTCCTTCCCCCTGAACGTTCGCATGGATGATGCAGGCTGCACTGACAGTGGTGGAGATGAAAATGCTCTAGCTGAAGAGCAGATGGGCAAGGACACTAGCAATGTAGGTCCCTCCTCAATTCTCTCCTGCATGGATACTGAGCTCCTCTCTGTCCCCTCATGAAAGCAGGTCCACCCAGAACATAACTGAGGCACAGTGGAATTTGTGATAACTTTCGCTGATGTCAGTCTTAACAGCTTTCTCCAGCTCCAGCTTTCTCCCAACTTAAGCAAAAGGGAAGGAAATGCTAGAGAGAGAAAGGGAGAGAGAGATCCTATTTCACATGACTTCTGATCAGAAAGTTGGGGGGAGCTGGTGCCTGATTCAGGGGCATTTATGGGGCATGGTTTCTCCTTTGGGTTAAATCCCCAGCCGCTCTTTCCATGTAGGCACTGTCAAGTCTGTCGAAGAAACTTCTTCCCTACTATCTTATTTTATTGAGCTGGGTCTTCTGACAGATGCATCCTTCCTGTCTGTTTCTTTTTAAATTACACACAAGGAAATATATTAAAAGAACTTTAGGAAGGTGGCAAAGTCAATGACTTAAACGTTAGGAAATGCCAGAATTAAGCTTGCCCATGTAATCTTAATTTAGCCCCCTTGTTCTTATGCGTTATTGTGAGGTCTTTAGTTACATGCTCACGTCCTATATTTCCCTGCCTCATTCAGTGCACAGAATGGATGGTTCTCACTGAATGAACAGCTATTCAATATTTTGTTTTCTCCTCATTGTTCATTGTGTAAACCCATTCTTTATTTATCGCACCCTGCTCTGAAGACAGAAATATTAATTTTCTTATGGGTTTTTCTGTGGTCCTCATCACCATAATGTTTCAAAAACATTAATTAATTTAATTTTAACAACATTTCAATGAGATGAGGGGGTATTATTCCTGTTTTACAAATGAGGATCTGAGGCACAGAACGATTCAAGTAAAAAATATCCACTAATTTTGGGTGCTTAATTTGAAACACTTAGGACTTGATTTTTCAGAGTAGTTAGCATTATGTACAACCTTATGTAGTTTCAAAGCACTGCTCCCATTGATTTTAATCGAAGCTATGCGTGTTCCGCACTTCTGCAAGGAACTCTGGGGCAGAGGCAATAAATTCCTACCCTCAAAGGCAGCATTCAGCTGCATTAGCTATGAGACCATCCTTTCTCCTACTGCAGTTCCCTGCCTCTTTCGCCACACACCTTCTAACTTCTGCAACAATCGAGGCAGGGATCCTATAGACACTACACAACCCCGATTCATCCCCCGCGCACCATCCATCCTGGGCACTGAATAACACAGGGGCCCCGTGGAAAAAATATGTGATCATGTAATGAAAGATTATCACAACACGAGCACAAGGGGCCTGAGCGGAGGAGATTCCACAGGCAGCCTTAATTCTGGCATTTCCTAACTTTGGAGTGCCTGATTTCCCCAGCACCTCCCCCTTTCATAGCTCTTCCTGGCTGCTGTGGAGAGACGCCCCACACACTTGGGCTTCCCTGAGCTTGGCTCTCTCCTCTCTGCTGTGCCTGCTCCAGAGGTGGGAACCCTTGTACCTGGAGCTCACAGGTTTCCTGCTAGTCATGTGCTCTGTGACTATAGCTGCCACTTTTCATGGGCCCATGTCCAGAACAGACACACTGTGGATCACGCATGCCCCCAAGGCCCAGTCCCCTTTACAATTTTCTGTTGGAGTAATAATAATAATAATCATCATCATTAGCACTTATAGAGCACCTTCCATATGAGGAATTCAAAGCACTGCCAAGCCCTCGACCTTTCTTCACATGTCGGCTGGGGCAGAAATTTCCCTTTGGGGGCTGGGATTAAAAACTGACCTTGAAAGGAAAATCACACCAATGATTTAAGAAAATAAACAAGAAAAAATGAAAGTGGAGCTCCTTGGGGTGAAGAAGATGATGATAGTGACACTGAGAAAGCTTCTGCCATGTGCAGCCAGGGATGGGAGCCCAAGGAACTTTGTCTGATTTGCAATAGCCTTTTCTGCTGGGTTTTTTGAAAGCAATCTAATCAGAAAGCCAATTTACATTTAAGTGGAGGATTTTTTTTTTAAAGGCTGACATTCAGCGGGCTGCAGCCGACGAGGTTTGTTCTCATTTGGAGGGGAAGCCAGTGGTTTATAAAATGATTTCATCTTATAGGATAAATGAAAGCTGAGCAAGGAGAGCATTTGGTTTGAAATGCTAGCTGAACATAAAGACAAACTTAGAAGAGAGAATCTGGAACTTCCTAGTGTGTTTACTTTCTCATTCCTTTTTTCCGATCGATTGTCTCTTTGAGCTCATCCTATGTTTCCTTCCTTGGCTGTTTTTTCTTGGGCCTTACAAGCAACATGGCACACCATATGTGATGTTTGCACCCTAGCAAAATGGCCCGGTGGCCAGGTGAACAGCAACCTAGAGTGGATTTCCTAACTTGAATTGTTAAAATGATCCCTGAGATTGGGAAGCGGCAAAGAGGCAATTTGATGGAACTGATGTTCCTTATTGCAATCTGACGACCATATGGATTTCAGAGCCTACAGCTGGACACTGATTTCATGGTGACCTTTCAAAGCAGCCATTTCTTCTTGCTTGGAATGGGGAGTGAAGTATACAGGAGCTGAGAGCGAACCCAGGTCTGCTGTGACAGACCAACAGAAAGGTCATTTCTCTGACCAAGCCAGGAAGCCTGTCCAAGAGTGAGAGTGCTGGAGTTTTTTATGAGCAAAGTAATGCGCACATGCCATTTTCTTTCCTCGAGCCCTTCTGACATAGCTGATGAGCTTTATGCATGCGTGTAGACCAGATTTCCAGGCAGTCTATGAAACTGCATGTGCACATGCAAAACTCACAGATACACAAGAAGGTCTGTGATTTATGTACATGAGGGGAGGGTTTGTGCTGGGGATTGATAGTAAAAGTCAGCTTTAAAAATGTGTCCCCTCATGATTAATGCAAAATTTGCTCCTTTGGCAAAATGAGCTAGCTAGATAGAAAGACAATCAATACATATATTAAGAAGTGGGTATTCACCCACGAAAGCTCATGCTGCAAAACGTCTGTTAGTCTGTAAGGTGCCACAGGATTCTTTGCTGCTTCTACAGAACCAGACTAACACGGCTACCCCTCTGATACTTGACACAATGTTATTTATATTATTGTTAGTCTCTGCCCAGGACAGGTTCACGCTTGAAATAACTGGATGTGTTGGCAGGGCATTATTGAAGTTCACGGGCAGAGCTCTGTGTGGCGGGCCCAAGATTGAAAGAATGAGGCATGCTGCAGGTCAAGATTCAGCTGCACTGGCAAAATTGGATGGAGGAGTGTGCAAGACTGGAATAGCAGGAGGCGCTGTGGGCTGGGATCTGAGGTGCATCATCACAGCTGGAGAGGGGGCAGCCTGGGAGTGGAATAGCGGGGGGTGGGGGGTGCTGCAGGTCAGAACTGAGGTGCATTGGCAGAGATCTGGGTTGACCCCAGAGCTGAAATACCGGAAGGTGCAAGGCAGATTTGAGGTGCATTGGCAGGGACAATGAGCACTACATTTTCATTACTAGTTACAATGGCAATAAAGCACACTGACGACTTTAAAAACCAGCCCAGGGAGAATGGAGAGGTGTCTGAAGTATATTTGGTTTCTTGCCACATAGTCTTCGTGATATGAAATCAGGTCACTTTTATGCAGAACTGAACGAATCACATGTCTACAACCTACGTGTGCAAGATCTTTGCACAGAGGTAGGGAAACTGTCTGCTTGTCCCCTCCATCCCAGGCCCAGTTCTGCTGCCTGAGGGGAAACGGCCTGTGTAATTGCCCTGCCTTGTTCGGTGCAGTGGCGTTGGTGTTCTGTGAATAAACCAGAGGGCTCCTGGGGCAGAGGGGGCTCTGCTCACTTGATCGCAGGACTGCAGTGCCAGACTCCGCTGGACTCTGTGGCATCTGTCTGTTTTTTATGCTAACACAGTGTCCACCTCACCTCCCCTGCATACTGATGCCCCCCATCTGTAGTCAGCTTGTCTGTCACCATAAAGAGGGAAGAATGAAGTGGACAGTGTTGGATTGAAGGGCTGTAAGTGGTTATTGATCCTAGGCTCCTTCTTTTCTGGAAGGCGGGGGTGAGTAAGGGTGTGGCTGTGGCTGTCTGATTACTTTTAAGGATATGGCTCCACATGAGTGTGTATGTGTATAAGGCAGCGGGTATGCATGTCAGTGTCTGTGTATAAGGGGATGTGTATGCATCTGAGTGTCCACCTGTACAACTGTGCAGGCGAGAGTACTTGTGTGAGTGCATGAAGGTGTGCCGGTAGGAAGGTTTGTGTGTGTACAAGGGTGTGTGTAAGGCTGTTGTGTTTGTGCAGCATTAAAGGTAGGTGGTTTGTATATATAGTTATATAGACATCTATACGCATAAGGTGCACACATGTGAGCGTGTGTAACAGGGCATATGGGTGTGGGTGTATGCAGTCTGCACATGCATATGTGTGTGGTATCTGCATAAATGTGTGCTGGGGAAGGGAGATAATTTCTAAATGGAAATAGGAAAGAAGGGCACCGGGTAATGATAAAGTTCAGATTTGATTAGCTGTGGATATCTCTGTTCACTGGGAAAAAAATCATACTTTCTTGGTGACCTTTTAGCAAATGCAGAGCTGGGGGGAATACGACCATCAGCCTCTTTTCCATTTGCAGCTAATTAGAGTGGAAGGTACTGTACAATACTGTCATCTGCCGGAGTGCACTGCACCACACAGCACGTCACCAACCGGGCCAGGCCTAGTGGTTGGAGCGGGAATCGGTTCTAGTATTTGGAGTCCTGAAGCCAGTAACCAAAGCCCAGGGGTCAGAGTCAGGAATTCAGTAAGGAAGCAGGTCTGGAGCAGACAGGGACAGGACACGAGCATGGCTGGGAACAAGGCAGGAGCAGAACTGGAGCAAGGTAGGCACAGGAGCGATCGCAGCTGCGAGCATAATTATTGAGCAGCCAGAGATCAGTTGTTGCTGCTGGGTTAAGAGCAGGCTTGCTGACTTCCTAGGCCAATCAGGCTCAGTGGTAAATCAGGTGGCCCTGCTGTGGCTCAGCTGTGCTCCTAGGGTACCCAGTAACTGGGGAGGTGCAGCTGCAAGTCCTCAGTCCTGACACTGCACTGTCAAGTGCTTGCGTGTGTGTGTGTGTGTGTGTGTGTGTGTGTGTGTGTGTGTGTGTGTGTGTGTGTGTGCACCTGTGTGCAGGGAGCGGGGAGGAGATGGGTGACTAGGTTTTGCATACTGAGGCCTCTTCTTGCCTCCTCTCTTGTCTCTGCTCAGACAGGCAGGGGAAGGCAGCCTCCTCACCCATCCAGTTCAATTCAACAAGACTTTATTGGTGTTACAAGCTATACAAGTGTTGCCAAAATGAAATCGAAAGGCAGACTCATCGCTTCTCTTTCAGGGGCAGGCATGCCCCTCCAAGGACAGGTTCTGTGTCCCATTTGGGATTTGATCCCCTGTATCCTTTTGGCATTATTGTCCATTCCTGATTCGGTGGCAGGTTACTACATAGCATGATGCAATTTCTTCTCTTCTTTCTGCTAGGGTTCTGCACATTTGTTTTTGAAATATCTGATTCTTGCACTGGGCTCAGGCCAGGGCCTCCCAGAGGATTCAGGGGGTCTGGGGTCTTCGGCAATGGGGGCCCCCCGCTGCTGAATTGCCGCCGAAGACCCGGCACTTCGGCGGCAGATCCCGGGGCGGAAGGACGCCCCGCCACAGGTCTTCGGGCACTTCGGTGGCGGGTCCCGGGGTGGAAGGACCCCCCACTGCTGAATTGCTGCCAAAGACCCAGAGCGGAAGAAGCTCCGGGGGCCTGGGCCCCGCAAGAGTTTTCCGGGGCCCCTGAAACGAGTGAAGGACCCCGCTCCAGGGCCCCCGAAAAACTCTCGTGGGGGCCTGGGGCAAATTGCCCCACTTGCCCCCCCCTCTGGGTGTCCCTGGCTCAGGGTCATTTCAGGCCTGGGTGACTTTTCATCTAAGGCAGGGTTTCTCAAACTGGGGTCACCACTTGTGTAGGGAAAGCCCCTGGTGGGCCGGGCCGGTTTGTTTACCTGCCGCGTCCGCAGGTCCGGCCAATCGCGGCTCTCACTGGCTGCGGTTCGCTGCTCCAGGCCAATGGGAGCTGCTGGAAGTGGCGGCCAGTACATCCTTTTGGCCCGCGCCGCTTCCTGCAGCTCCCATTGGCCTGGAGCAGCGAACTGCGGCCAGTGGGATCCGCGATTGGCCGGACCTGCAGATGCGGCAGGTAAACAAACGAGCCCGGCCCACCGAATATTGACTGACACATCTTGGGGTGCTCTCGATTGGTGGGACAAGATTGCCATCTTCTGTGGGTTCTGCTGTGGTTGCTGGGCTCAGCATTTAGACGGGGGAAAACCTAAAAGACATTTCCTTGTCTACTTGGAGCCGATGGGAGGAAAGAGCCCAAAGTGGATTTTTGAATCTGCCTGGAACAGGCTTTGGAAGAGCTGCCCTGGAAGGAGAATAACCTGATTGCTGAGCACTTGTTATGGCCTTTCTGATGACTGGAAATGGGCTTTCGCTATCGCCCAGATGAAATCTAAGGTCAGGGTGATTGCTATGTTGGATCCCTGGTGGGTAGCACGAGTTGGGTAGGGCTTGGAAAGGGGATTTCTTTCATAAGAGGTGTCTAGTGGGCATTTCAGTCCTGGAAGAACTTTATCCAATACACGCCCCCACTCCCTCTAGACAGACCCGGGGAATTCATTGGAGAACACACAGCAGGAATAAACCAAACTGACCACAGGGTGTCACAGCTGCTCTGGAGGCTCCACCATGGCACACGTCATCCAGGAGAACTTGAGCCTTCAACACAGAGTTTCCAAGACCCCCAAATCCAGAATTCAGGTCCTTCTCTCTGAGATGGTCTGATTTCTCCACACATTCTCCAAAGTAATTTTAAATAGAATATTACTGTGTGACAGCTTCAAAGATGTGGCACAACCCAACAAATTCTCTCTCTCTGATTTGAAAAGAAAACAATATTGAGGGTTTTCAGTCTTCTGTGGTGCTTGAGCGCCACATTTTCACTTCCTCACTGGGCCCACAGTAAGACAGATAAATAGTTTATCTATCAATCAGAGTTTCCCAAACTTGGGACGCCGCTTGTGTAGGAAAAGCCCCTGGCGGGCCGGGCCGGTTTGTTTACCTGCTACGTCCACAGGTTTGGCCGATCGAGGCTCCCACTAGCTGCGGTTCGCTGCTCCAGGCGGTTCCAGCAGCTCCCATTGGCCTGGAGCAGTGAACCGCGGCCAGTGGGAGCCGCGATAGGCTGGACCTGTGGACGCGGCAGGTAAACAAACCCGGCCCACCAGGGGCTTTTCCTACACAAGCGGCATCCCAAGTTTGGGAAACACTGATCTATGGTATTTACAGGGCACCAATCTACATAGGATTTGGCATCAATATTGGTGGGAAAAGTAACCTTTTGTGAAGGCCAAACCCCAGCATTAGTGGGCACTAAATGGATAATTCCACATGCAAGTAGTGTAACTGCCTGTGCAAACACATTATTTGTCTCCACCATCACCTGTTTTGAACATACAGATGGACTTGCCCACAGATATCATAGACCCAGTTAGGAAGCCTGTTAGAATTTTGGTTCTGAAAGTCCAAAGTGAAAGAATGTCCTTGCGGACTGTACATAATCCCTTGTACCTTCGAGGGGCTAAAGAGTGTGGGGGTGAAGAATGTGCAAGCAGAACTGTATTCAAATGTTTGCAGATGCTAAATGTTTCTGTTCTTGGGTTTAGCACTAGTTCAGGACTGGGGTGCTTTGGCATGACTTTGGATGCAGGGGGAAAGGAAACTGAGGAATGAAATAATGAGGAGTGCTGCAGGTTGGGATGGAGGGTCACTGGCAGAGCCGTGTGTAGCAGTCTGGGTCTGGAATAACAGTGGGTGATATAGATCAGGACAGTGGTACGTTGTCAGACCTTTGAACTCCATGACAAATTATGGATTGGATTAACTGGGTGCTGCAAGAGACGACTGAGGTGCATTGACAGAGCTTTGGGGTGGAGCCCATCATTTGGACAGCAGGGGCTGCTGTAGGTCAGGATTCATTCAGAGGCTTTGGCAGAGCTGGGGAAGGAGGGGCCAGGTCTAGAATAGCAGGGTGCTGCGGAGCAGGATTGAGGGATATTGCTTGAGCTGTGTGCGTGTAATGGAGTAGCAGGAGGTGCTGCAGAGCTTTGTGCAATGCATGACTGTAGCCGGTGCTATTAATCCCTCACTGTCTTGAGCTCCACATTCACATGCACACAAGCAAAGAGAAAAGAATGAGGTATCTATTTTCCAAATCATTTGCAAATCATTGTTTGTTTTCATTAGGAATCTGGAAGGGGCTGGCGGGTAGAGCTGCTGCAGCCTGGCTCTGTGTAAAAGGGTTTAATTTTTATGTTTCCATTTAGTCATTTTTATTGTTCTCTTCCCATCTCCTTGCTGAATAAATCCATGTTATACTGAAGCAAATGCTCAGGAAATAGAAAAGCAATCCTTTGCTATCTCCTCAGTATTTATTGGGGGCTGACAAATACGGCATTTGCTTAGTTACTGGGCATAACGAATTCACTTCCAAAAGGAGAGATTTGCTTTGGGCTCCTGGATAGTACCCTCCTGTTATAACTCTAATTACCAACACTAATTATGATTGTGTTAATGTAAGAACACCTTGTGCATGGGTTATAATTGACACAGATATCTGGTCTATCTGTGACTCCCATTCTTCAGTGAATCACATGTTTTGAGAGTGTTAGCATGGATGTGCTGTTGGGATGCATTAAGGCACTGAGGTGTTTGTGCGTGTAAAGCACTGCAGTTGTTGGTGCAAGTGCACCATATGAACGATCTGTCGGTGTATGGGTCTGTGCACGTCTCTCTGTGTGAAACAGACAGATGCACACACTCCCTCTCTTTAAGTGGGCCTCTATACTGCTGAAAGACAAGGTGCATATGGATGTGAATCAGAGCACTTAAGTCTGTCTGACACACGGATATGCTGAGATTTTGGCTGTCTGAAAATGTGTATGGAGATGCATGTGTGTTTGGATATGTGTGTATATGAGCGTGTATTAGAAGTGTGTGTGTGTGTGTTGGGGTGTTTATATATTTAGAAATGTGTCTAAGTGGATTTGGTGTGATTGTGTGTGTGTGCGTTGGGGGTGTGTACTTAGCTATGTGTCTATGTGAGTGTACTTCATGTGTTGGCATGTGTATGTGTTCTGGGGTGGGTGTACATGGCAGGCATTCCGAATGAGAGAGCGTCTAATGTGAGAAGCTGGAAGCTGCTGTGAAATCCCACCTTGCTCTGTCTCTTTAAGGCTCACAGTTATTTTGCCACTAAGGAGCAGGAGCGTTTCTGCTGGGCAATGAGAGAGGCATACATTGGCCGAGCATGTGGGCGTGGCACTGGAGCAGGGACGGTGAGGGCAATTGTTATTTTGAGACTGGGAACTTTCCACCTCCCCCTCATGCTCCCCTTGATCCTCCCAGACGTGACTCCTGCTAATAGCAGCTAATGGATCCTTTTGTCTTTTCAGAGGGTTCATTTTCAGAACACGCAGAAGCCCTTGGCAGGAAATGATATTTCTTGAACCACGTCTCTAACATTTTCTCCCCTGGGGACCATTCCTTCCCCCACTCTCCAAATATAGGAACTACCCATAAAAGCCCAGAAATAGCTTCTGTCACTAGAGTCACCCTTTGTCGATTATAACTGAGGAGAGGGCGGGGAAACCACTTAGTGAGCCGGATTCTGGTGTGAAGTAACTCCATTGACCTCCACGGAGGTATTACATATAGGATGGATTTGGTCCCCGGAGTCTGAAATCTTAGGGCTGGGAAATATCTTTGGGCCAAATTCAGAGGTGATGTGTAAGGAGGGGACTGTGATAATTATCTGTTGGCAAATGGGTGTGAGTCCAAGTGAGTGTAAGTAAGCGGGTCTAAGGGAGTCTAGAGGGAATTCTGAGCTAGTGTAACTGTCACAAGGGTGGGGCTGGAGGAAGGTGTGATTTTTGCCAGTTTAGTCTCTCTCAAGATCTCTTAGATTCACCTCTGAATTTGACCTCTTGTGTAGGAGACTACCCATGAAAATCATGCTGTCGCTTTGAGTACTGTCAACAGCTGCAGAGAAGTATATTGGGCTTAATGAGCATCCGGCACCACTGCACATCTGGGGCTCTGACAGCATTTAGGGATGTCTGTTCTGATGTTAGGACAAAGGATGGTGGTGGAGGACGAGAAGGGAAATGGAGATGTTAACAAGCGACCTGTCCTCGTATCTCTGGAGACCTTGTCAATCCTGATTAGGTCACTAGTGTCACCAACACCTGCCCTGATTTTTATGGGAAAGCACCAATCTTCATACTGTCTACCCTGCGTCCCATGTGAATAGCCTCATGTGATCATCCAGCTGTGATGGGATAGCATCTTGATACCACCATGCAAACTCCAGGAACCTATGACAACATCCAGGGAGCCAAGCATGAGTGTTGATAAACTGTCATCCACACACTAGAAAATGTTAGAAGCTGCATCCCTATGGTCAAAGTCTGTACTGGCAGTAGGCTAAGACCCACCAAACTCATTTCATATCATGTCCAAAGATAAGCTCTTTCTGTGTTGCACAGCAGGACTTTGGAACAGCTGAAGAAGAATCAGCCCTGAAGAATCTAGCCCAGACTTCACATAGGATTCTATTCATGCTTGGGATGGGATATTTGGGAATGTTACTCAGTTCTGTACAGACCTCTATTCCAGCTGGATATGCTCAATAAAGTTGCCAGTTGTTTACCTTAATATTGCATCTAAATTGGAAAAGATGGGGATCAATATGAAAATTGAAAGGTGGATAGGGAACTGGTTAAAGGGGAGACTACAACGGGTCGTACTGAAAGGTGAACTGTCAGGCTGGAGGGAAGTTACTAGTGGAGTTCCTCAGGGATCAGTTTTGGGACCAATCTTATTTAATCTTTTTATCACTTACCTTGGCACAAAAAGTGGGAATGGGCTAATAAAGTTTGCGGATGACACAAAGTTGGGAGGTATTGCCAATACAGAGAAGGACTGGGATATCATACAGGAAGATCTAGATGACCTTGTAAACTGGAATAATAGTAATAGGATGAAATTTAATAGTGAAAAGTGCAAGGTCATGCATTTAGGGATTAATAACAAGAATTATTGTTATAATATGGGAACAGACCAGTTGGAAGTAACAGAGGAGGAGAAGGACCTTGGGGTATTGGTTGATCATAGGATGACTATGAGCCGCCAATGTGATTTGGCCGTGAAAAAAGCTAATGCGGTCTTGGGATGCATCAGGCGAGGTATTTCCAGTAGCGATAAGGAGGTGTTAGTACCCTTATACAAGGCACTGGTGAGACCTCATCTGGAATACTATGTGCAGTTCTGGTCTCCATGTTTAAAAAGGATGAATTCAAACTGGAACAGGTACAGAGTAGGTCTACTAGGATGATCCGAGGAATGGAAAACCTGTCTTATGAAAGGAGACTCAAAGAGCTTGGCTTGTTTAACCTAACCAAAAGAAGGCTGAGGAGAGATATGATTGCTCTCTATAAATATATCAGAGGGATAAATACCAGGGAGGTAGAGGAATTATTTAAGTTCAGTACCAATGTGGACACAAGAACAAATAGATATAAACTGGCCATCAGGAAGTTTAGACTTGAAATTAGATGAAGGTTTCTAACCATCCGAGGAATGAAGTTCTGGAACAGCCTTTCAAGAGGAGCAGTGGAGGCAAAAGACATATCTGGCTTCAAGACTGAGCTTGATAAGTTTATGGAGGGGATGGTATAATCCAGTGTTTCCCAAACTTGGGATGCCTCTTGTGTAGAGAAAGCCCCTGGCGGGCCAGGCCGGTTTGTTTACCTGCCGCATCCGCAGGTCTGGCCGGTCGCGGCTCCCACTGGTCGCGGTTCGCTGCTCCAGGCCAATGGGAGCTGCTGGAAGTGGCACAGGCCGAGGGATGTACTGGCCCCTGCTTCCAGCAGCTCCCATTGGCCTGGAGCGGCGAACCACGGCCAGTGGGAGCTACGATAGGCCAGACCTGCGGACGCGGCAGGTAAACAAACTGGCCCGGCCCGCCAGGGGCTTTCCCTGTACAAGCGGCATCCCAAGTTTGGGAAACACTGGTATAATGGGATAGCCTAATTTTGGCAATTAATTGGTGTTTGACTATTAGCAGTAAATATGCCCAATGGCCTGTGATGGGATGTCAGATGGGGTGGGATCTGAGTTACTCCAGAGAATTCTTTCCTGGGTGTCTGGCTGGTGAGTCTTGCCCACCTGCTCAGGGTTTAGCTGATCACCATATTTGGGGTCAGGAAAGAATTTTCCTCTAGGGCAGATTGGCAGAGGCCCTTGGGGTTTTTCACCTTCCTCTGCAGCGTGGGGCACGGGTCACTTGCTGGAAGATTCTCTGCACCTTGACGTCTTTAAACCATGATTTGGGGACTTCAATGGCACAGACATAGGTTAGGGGTTTGATACAGGAGTGGGTGGGTGAGATTCTGCAGCCTGTGTTGTGCAGGAGGTCAGACTAGATGATCATAATGGTCCCTTCTGACCTTAAAGTCTATGATTCTATGATAATGCATTAATTTAAAGCTCCTTGCACACTGTAAGTTGTTAAATTCTTCTAACCCAGCGTCCCTGCAGCTAGAAGCTAGTGTACTAACCTAAGCCACTGCCCCACGTTCTCTTCCAGGCCTTCTCAGGAAAATGCCCTGAGCTTCCTCTTTTTGGAGAGGAAAAAAAAAGATCCAGGTGCTCAGTTGCTGTAATAACAACTGTCCTGACAGAGGTTACCACCTTCGGACACTTCCACTGCTCTCTGCCCCATCGTTATCCCTTGAGCTGCTAAATGTATTTGTATTCTACCAATTGCCTGCCCTGCTGCAGCCCTACTGCTGTACCTAGGGCTCCTGAGCCTGTTCAAATTCCATCAATTGTCTACCTGCCTCGCAGTGCCTGCACCACAGTTTGCATTCTGCCTGTCAGCAGCACCCCAGAAGGCTTTGATCCTCTCACTCACAGCGGAAGTGGTGCACAAAGCCCTCTGGGGCTGGCAGTCCCATGGGAGGCAGGTGAGCAGCTGGAAATAACTGTGGTGCAGGAGTATATAGGAACGCAGAGGGACTCCGGGCTCAGAGGGGAGTGGGGATGGAATGTAGTTCTGTGTGGGAGGAGGTCTCAGGGTAGGCACAAAGGGAGAGGGAGGGTGGCAGCTTTGGGGCTAGAAGCAATCTTGCTCTCCTAAGCTGCCTGTCGTTTTCTCTGACTGAGTCTCATAGTGGTGTTGCTGAGGGGGAGGGGGGAGTTCTAGAGAAGACAGTTCTGGGTCTCGCTGGAGAGAGCCTTGGGATTATTACAATAGTATAGCCTCCTTTTTTTTTATAAGGTACCCCTTGAATTTTTCTTGAAACTCAGCTGTTACTTCCGGCGACTCCTATGAGATAAGAAAAGCACCCCAGCACTCCAGAGGAACGGCCCCTAATGCTACAACTTCCAATAGTATTAGTGGGGTGGTTGACAAAGAAAGGACTCCAGGGTCCTATTCCCAGCTCTCCTACTGACCTTACCTTGGTCACTCCCCCTTTGTGTGACCTCATTTGCAGTAATGCTCCCCTGCCTCCCAGGAGCTAGTTGTGTGCTTCCTCTAAGGTGTTTGTAAAAGATGGTATGTTGTGGGATGAAAGACGCAGGGGAAGGTGCTGTTATTAGGATAGGAATAAAGGTCAAGAGCTGGCTGATGGGGTTGTCCTGATTAATTACAACACTAAGCTTTCCAGCTCCGCCTCAGCAAATATAATCTGCCCCGATTCCTTGTTTCATTCATTGTTCAGTGACTGGGCACAGAGAGAAAAAGAGGAGAAGAGCTGTGAAGAAAGCACCACTCTCCTCTGCATCCCTCCTCCTGAGCCGGCACCATGCATATGGGAAGTGTCCCTTGCTTTCTATCCTTGCCCTTGTTTATGTCAGGTCCTTCCAGAAAAGAGCCCAGCTCTTGTCCTCCAATAGCCAGCTAAGAAACCCATCATCTGACACCAAGAGCAGGCTCCTCTCTTGGTTAGGTATTTCAGAAGATGCGCCTGGTGTTTTGGCTGCATGGAAATCAATAGTGATATGAGTTGGTTTGGGGGCTGGGAGTTTTCCATTTGTTTGTAGAGTAGATTTACCCTATCGAGGAAATGATCCTTTATGTCCCATGGTGCTTTCAATGCTGCAGGACCTGAACTCCCTATCCCATAGGCCAACTTTTTAAAGGGTGGAATCCGCCTCCCTTTATTTTGTTTTTGTCTTGCAAACTGAAAAGCAAACAGGTGTTAGAAAGAGAGAGAGTGCGTGTGTGCGAGAGAGCAGGGATGGGTTAAATCAGACGGGGCCAGGAATCATCCCATTTTCACCTGTTTCCCTAAATATGCCCCTCTAGATGGACTCTTTTACTGCTGCCCACACCCTTGATCATTGGTAGGTGTATCTTGGTAGCACTTTCCTGTGGCTTCCTATATGGAAAGGTGCAAGGCCAAATGGCTTGAAAATGCTACTGTCTTCATGCTCCCTATGCCTGCTCTTAGGCTGGGGGAGATGAGCACCAACCTATGATTAAGGCAAAGAGAAAGACCTGTTATGTGAGCTGCTTCACCTACTCTGAGGCTGATGGGTCCTTGGAACCCCATGTTTCATGCTCCCAGATACTGGATGGCGTCTTCTGAAGAATGGGGCTGGATTC
Organism: Mauremys mutica; assembly: GCF_020497125.1. Lineage (NCBI taxonomy): Eukaryota > Metazoa > Chordata > Testudines > Geoemydidae > Mauremys > Mauremys mutica. Next base: position 13,499,447 of record NC_059082.1, read on the forward strand.
TAGTGCTCCAGAGATCGTGTCTAAATCCACCAGGGTGAGAGAAGGAGGTGAGTGAATTTGTGTGTGTTGAAGCCTGGTGATCCATCCATGGAAAAGTGAGCAGATAGATTCCCTCTAGGTCACTGCACAGTAGGAAATCAAAGAAAAGGGGGAAAAACTTACCTTGTTTCCTCTCCAGCTTTTGGTTCTGCTTTGTTGTGTTTTCAGTCTTCATGTGATTGTGTCTGCACATCAGTCAGGAATTGTTTTCTGCTTGAGTTGGGAACATTCCCTTAAGCTCTTCCGAGCTCACACTCCCCTTGTTCTCTTTCCCCAGACCAATTTCAGAGTGCATTTTGGCAGATTACAAAAGTGCTGAATGTTTATCGTCTTGTCTTACATCATCATTTTGCTGTATCATTTATTTTTCCTTTGACAGATTTTTAACACTGTCAGTCTAATATGCATGAGGGGTTGAAGTGTATTACCATAATGCAGTGTATTGTGGGTAATCCCATGCAAATTTTTCTGTGGAGAGCATGCTGAATTATGTTCTTGGAGGGAGAAAAAGAGGCAAAACAAAGGTCTCTTTTTTTTTTAACTCTTTGTTCTATGGATTTCAGAGCCGCCGCCACAGGCGAAGGTTGAAACCAGTTGTTTGACATTCAGAAACATGTGCAACTCTTTTCAGTGGTGTTCCCCCTCATTGAATCCTGTGCCAGAAGGATGGAGTTATGCATGAGGAGCTTTTTTATTTGTCTGTGATATTTCATTTTGAAAATGTTGCTAGTTTGTCAAAGAAGAAAAAACAGGGTGGGGGGCACCACCTGTTGCTAGTTTTCCCAACACTCCGCTGTAAATCTCTCTGGGAAACATCAGTTGTTATGAACTTAAAGAGCATCTGATGCCTCTTGGAAGCAGGAGATCTGATCATATGTCATGTAGTTCTGCATTTCTCTCTCTCCTTGTTTTCTGTTACCAAAGACATTTGCACAAAAGCTGGTCCTTTGTTCCTCCTGAGTCCCTTCAGCTTCCCAACCTGAAACAGTAATCCTCTTTGCAAGACATAACACTCAATTGCTGTGGGAATGATTGCGATGTCACTAACAGAGGATTAGAGCTCTAGGGGAAAAGAATAAGCAGCAGGTTGAAATGGACTTCTAAGGAAGAAGTAGCTTGTGTTCATGCAAATGTCCTTGATAGTATAGTAATTGCACTGGATATGAAATCCAGGAAGTGTGTCATCTGGAGTCAGCGATGGCTCTACTTCCATTTGTTTTACCTAGTTTATTAGGAATAGTCAGTCGGTCTTCAAAGACACATTGGCTTGTGGTTTATTGTTGCAAGGCATGTTTCTTTCTCACCTGTTGCTCCATCTTTTCCTGTTCCTTGGTCTGTTCCTTATGTAACCCTTCTGCCCATCAGAGTTGGCAGCAAGAAGGGCCGGGTTTTAGGGGTTCCGTTTCAATAACGCAATGCAAAACCGGCTTAAGCCCCCACCCAGTGACCTGGGACAATTACATACCACCCCACTGGGCGCCTCTAAGAGGCAGTACTTCCCCTCTCGCAAGCACAGAGTTGAGTGTAGCAAAAGCCTTTCAATAAAGGAGGGAAACAATGAGGCATTATGTTGGGGAAATACCACAAACAGGATTCATAACACAAACTATGAGCAAAAGACCCACTCCCAAGTAAGTTTTGCAGTGTCCTTTTCCCCTCGGGGTCTTAAGTCCAGCAACCCAACAGTCACCCCACCCACAGTTTCTGACCTTGGTCAGTGCAGTCCCAGATTGGTTCTTGAGTCTTGATTTTAGTTGGTAGTAGGGGGGCCTCAGTGCTGGTGCACCACTAACCCAAAGTAGGTCAGCAATTTCAGCTCTGTAGCATGTAACAAGACTCCTAATGAAGTCAAAATTAGCTCTGTTGTTGCACGGGGGGCGGGGGGGGGGCAGGGGAGAGATGTTTAGGACTCTCAGAAGGCAGCCCATGCTACCAGGTACACATACCTGTCCCCGCCTCTCTCAATTCACTGGGTTTTGATGCCTGGGGTCTGGGTTACTGTGGCCTGGCACATTGTCTAGCCATTTACACCAGAGCAAAGGGAGGGATGTGTGGTTGTTAAAGGCTGAGGGGTCAGAACAGCAGCATTTTGTACCCACTTTGCATCACACGAGGTGCAGGGCAGTGGTGAATTCGGCCCCAAGAGCTACAAAATTCCATTTCATAAACCCTAGAGAGCAGCAGATTCTATTCAGCTCCATTCTTCTCATCTGCAGCCCTGGCTCCTTGACTCTACTAATCCCATCTCCCATCTAGAAGTATGCCTTCTACCTAAGCCCCCCAGTGAAATGGTCAGAATCCCACTGTGATGGGTTGGATCACAGAAATCCCCTTGGGACTGCCAACTGATGTGCCAAGACTACTTCTGCCTCTGCTTTCCCTGCCAGCTTGGGACTCCAGCACCCTGTCTTGCTGAGCCAGACACGCCAGTCTGCTCCAACACATACCCAAGGTCTGAACCACATGCCTCAAAGCTGCAGACTTAACTGAAAGCAATTTAAGAAGTGTTCCTGTCTTTAACACTCAGGTGCCCAACTCCCAATGAGGTCCAAACCCCAAATAAATCAATTTTACCTTGTATAAAGCTTATACAGAGTAAACTCATAAATTGTTTGCCCTCTATAACACTGATAGAGAGATATGCACAAGGCCAGCGCTTCCATTAGGCGACCCTAGGCGGTTGCCTAGGGCACCAGGATTCGGGGGCGGCATTTTGTGCGGTCCCCATGGGGCTCATGGGAGCTTCCGGTTCCGCTCCTGTCGCGCCGCTGAAGAAGGACCTTCTGCTGATGTGCCGCGGAAAACAGCGGCAGACAATTGAGCAGCTCAATGACTGCTGTTGTCGCCTGCGGCATTTCGGCGGAGGGTCCTTCTTCGGCGGTGCGACGGGAGCGGAACCGGAAGCTCCCGTGCGCCCCATGGGGAGCGCACAAAATGCCACCCCCCAAATTCTGCCTAGGGTGCCAGAAACCCTGGCGCCGCTCCTGGATATGCACAGCTGTTTGCCCCCCCACCTCCACGTATTCATACATACTCTGGGTTAATTAATAAGTAAAAAGTGATTTTTATTAAATACAGAAAGTAGGATTTAAGTGGTTCCAAGTAGTAACAGACAGAACAAAGTGAATTACCAAGCAAAATAAAATAAAACACACAAGTCTGAGTCTAATACAGTAAGAAAACTGAATACAGACAAAATCTCACCCTCAGTGGTGTTCCAGTAAGCTTCCTTTTACAGACTTGTCTCCGTCTTGTCTGGGTCCAGCAATCACTAACACCCCCTGTAGTTACTGTCCTTTGTTCCAGTTTCTCTCAGGTATCCTTGGGGGTGGAGGGGCTATCTCTTGAGCCAGCTGAAAACAAAATAGAGGGGTTTCCCAGGGGTTTAAATAGACTTTCTCTTGTAGATGGAGACCCCCTCCTCTTTCCTATGCAAAGTCCAGCTCCAAGATGGAGTTTTGGAGTCACATGGGCAAGTCACATGTCCATGCATGACTGAGTTTTTACAGGCAGCAGCCATTGTTTACATGTTACCCTGAAAGTCCTCAGATAGACTTCTTATGTGGATTGAAGCTTTCCAAGATTCATTGTCCTTTAAGTGTTTCTTGATTGGGCACTTAATTTGCACATTCCTTTCTCAAGAAGCTGACCAAATGCCTTACTAACACTACTTAGAAATCAAGCCAGTACACAGCCAATATTCATAACTTCAAATACAGAAATGACACATGCATATAAATAGGATGAATAGATTCAGTAGATCGTAACCTTTGCAGAGATAGGTTACATGGCATATGCAGCATAACACGTATTCCAGTTATGTCATATATACATTAATAAGCATATCTTCATAAAGCCTTATGGGGTGCACCGTCACACCCACTTCTTGAGTCTCCCAGTTATCACCATCTTCAAAAATTTCTCCCTATAATCTGGTCACTGTATGGACCGCTCTCCATCAGGTGGTCTGTAGGATGCTTTTGGTATGAATTACCTTCTACAGAAGTGAATTTTCATCCAGCGTGAGAGCCCTTCCAAACCATGCTCTAGATTGCAAGCGCAGTTGTACTTGGCATGAGGAAGAAGTTGAAAGGGAAAAAAGATCTCCACTGTTATTCTTGTTTTTCTGTTAAACATGACAAGCAGCAAGAGGGATGAATGGGAGTCTGCACAACAATTCCGAAACCTGTGAGAAGACAACACCACACACTCCTTGCTTGTGATTCCATCCAGCTTCTAGAAAGATTGGGAGAAGCCCATTCTGCTATAGGTCTCTTTTCTTTCTGTTCTGAGCTGGGGTGTTGATGATTTTGGTTTTGCCACCTGCCTTTTGCGTGGAAAATGAATGTGTCCTTTGTTGTTTCAGATGCACTAGTACAATAGATTGCAGTCATAGTAGCTTCTTGATACTGAACCTTAGTCTGTTGTGAGCAATAGATGGGGAAGTTAGCTTTGATAGTGTAAATTGAAGAAGACCAAGCAATATTAGTGTTTGTGTTGCAGGCTGAGCAGTCATACATAATTCAGGAGGAAAGGACGAGGTGGCTCTTTGGGTATTGCATCAGGGTAGGAGATAGACTTGTGATGCGTGAACGTTTAAAGTAATGAAGGACGTAATCAGTGGCTGAGAGTTAGAGCTTTAGGTAGCTCCACACACTTGGAGAACTGTGTTCAGATTGTATTTTAAATTAATTTGTGAAATTGTGTTGAGAAGGTCTCAGTCTAATCTTCTCTGAGTGCTTGTGCACTTTTCAAAATCATCACAGAGTTTGGCATGATTGCCAGTAGCTGCCAGCAGGATGGGGAACTCTGGATTGAGGTACATTAGCAGAATATATTGGAGGCTCAGGAATGGACTATGGGAAACATGTGCAGGTCCAAACTGATTTTATACTGGTATAGCTCCAGGGAGAGGGTGCAGGATTGGAATAGAAAGGGAATTTATGTGTCAGGGTTGAGATGCTATGGCAGAGCAGGTGGCAGACTGGAATGGCATGGGATGTTGAGGGCTAAAATTCAGTTACATCTGAAGAAACAGCTCAGGACTCAAGTAAGTTGGCAGAGCTGGTAGGGAAGCAGGGCTGGAATAGCAGGGAGTGCTGTGAATTAGGTCGCACTGGCAAAATTATATGGCAGGAGCAAAGGTTTGTGTGCTGCCTGCATATGTTATTTTACACTCAAGCCATCACTGTTAACGATCAGGACCAGATGACATTCCTCTAGGAATTCTGAGGGAACTAATGAACAAAGGAGCAGAGCTACTAACAAAAATATGCAATTTATCATTACAAACAGCCAGAGGACTAGGTGGCAGTCAGTATCATAACCTTGTTTAACAAGGTGCTAAGTGTGATTCTTGGCATTTATAGACTTACTTCAGGGGCTGAGAAAACCATTGAAGACAGAGTTTCAGGTGAGTATAATAACATAGGGACAAGGCAATAGTCTGTGAGGTGAATTTTGATTCCTTGAAAGCGGCAAGGAACTCAGTGGCTGAAAGAGAAGTGGTGACTGAAATGTAATTAGACTTTCATAAGGCTTTTGATATAGCCCCTTGCAAAAGACTATTAAGGAAATTTGGAAACCCTGAGGTGAGAGGTAAAGGAACTTTCATGTATTCCAACCTAGTTAAAAGAGAGGAATAAAAAGTAGGAATAAATGGGCAATTCTTAGCATGGTAAGAGGTTAAAAGTGAGGTGACCCCAAGTATTAGTGCTAGGACTGGTGCTGGTCAATATACTTATTAATGACCCAGATGATGGAGAGGAGAATGAGGTAGCAAAATTTGCTGCTGCTGCTGCTACTGAATTATAAAGTAGTGGGGAAGATTGTAAGGCCCTAAAGAAATGATGAAATTGAATAATATGATGGCTGATGAAATGTAGACAAAGGCACATTAGAAGGGCCAATTTAAAGCACCCGGACATGTGGATGGGTTTTGAATTAGTTGTAATCACTGAGGAAAAATAAGTAGCCGTCACCTAGAAAGCTAGATGAAGATGTCTGCTCAGTGTGTAGCAGCAGCAGCAATAAAAAAAAGTGAATTAGATACCAGACTATATGAAGAGAGGGATAGGAATAACACAGCAAATATTATAATGCCGTTATGGACATTAATGTTACTGCCTCTCCTAGAATACTAGGTTTGGACTGGATTAGTTCATCTGGAAAAAGACAAAGCAGAGCTAAAGAAGGTCCAACGAAGGCAAATGAAAATGTTTAGTGGCCCGGAAGGAGCTTCCGTATGAGGAGAGATTAGGAAAATTAGGACTGTGTAGCTTGAAAAGGGAAAGAGTAAAGGACAATATGGAAAAGGGCTTTACAGTGTGTGGAAGTAACCCTGAGCCCTGCCTGGGGGGATTTGTCACTGTGCTCTGCATGCTTTGCACTAGTGTAGTTGGCACAGGGGGGCTCCCCAGAATTCCCTGACACAGAACACCCCCACCCAGTGCTGAGCCAATTCCACTTGTTCTGTCCCATCTCTGCAGAAGCACCGGGGACAAGGGAGGTGCTGAGGGAAGCTGGAGGCAGACTGTTGCCAGGCCGGAGCAAGTAGGAGGAAGTGTGTGTCCTGGGATGGACCTGTACCATGCTGATTCCTCACTGCCGAGGGGCTATGGTAGCATGAATGCAGCTTACGGCATTCATGAGCCTCCCTGGCTTGTGCCAGAGCGTGAACCAGCTCCTGCAGGCCACAGATAGGGGTGGCACAAGTCCTCCCCTCAGTCCCTGGGTTAGTAGAATAATAACTTTTACAACCCTCTGGTGTAGTTCTAGGGTTTAGAACAGGAGTCATGACTCTTGGGTTTTATTCCCAGGAGCACCTTACTTGCTGTGTAACCTTGGGCAAGCAGCTTTCCTTCTCCATGTCTCATATACCTGACCTATAAAATGAGGATAATAGTAAACACCTGAGAGGAGGGTTGTGAGACATCACCAGTTACTGTTTGTAAAGTCCTTTGAGACCCTGTGCTGAAAGGTATTGTGGACTGTTATTGCAATGAGATTAAGTGGCATGTAGAAGGCCTTGCAGGTGCTATGCTTTACCTTATAATATAATACAAGGATAAGAGGGCACTCCATGGAATAATTAACCTGTGGAACCCAGCAGTGGATGGCATTATAAAGACAACTAGTTTATTAAGATTAACAAAAAGGATTAGAGATTTATGAATAAAAGTAGCATCTGCACTTACATTAGCTGGAATAAAATTACAAGGACCTTATGTTTCAAGGTATATAGTGATCCCCATCTGGGGTCAAGAAGATATTTCACTCCCATGGTGTAATATTGTGGAGTTAGGTACATTTTACATCTTCCTCAGAAGCTCTAGACAGGAGATTGGACTACATGGACTATTGGTCTGGTTATTCTGATGTACGCTAAAGTTATTGACACATGGATAATAGTCCTGTCCTACCGCACCGGGGTGCTTTGAAGATAAATACATTAAAGATTGTATGAAGTGCTCAGATAATATTGTAATGGGGCCCATATGAATACCTATGAATTTCCCAGTCTCCACATGCAGGGGTAATACTAGTTTGCCTAGTACTTATATGGGATCCATGGGGAGGAAGGATGGTCTTTTGGATAAGGCACTGGGCTGGAATGTAGGAGACCTGAATTCAGTGCCAGGCTCTGTCATAGACTTCCCTTGCTGCGTCTCAGTTCTCATCTGTAAAATAAGAATTCTTCTCTGCCTCAGCATAAGGATAAATTCATTAGTGTTTGTGAGGCGTTCACTGACTACAGTGACGGGGTCTGCAGAAGTAACTAGATCAGGCGTCAGCAACCTCTGGCACGTGGCTCGCCAGGGTAAGCACCTTGGTGGGCCAGGCCAGTTTGTTTATTGGCCTGAGATGGCGAACTGTGGCCAGTGGAAGCCGCAATCGGCCGAACCTGCCGACGCGGCAGATAAACAAACCTGGCTCAAACAGGTGCTTACCCTGGCGAGCCGCATGCCAGAGGTTGCCGACCCCTGAACTAGATAGGCCGACGTATATGAACCTGAGAAGCACAGGGGTCCTGATTTGGCAGGGTTTTTTCTTTAAGAACACACTGGAAATGTCCAACTATTTGTTCACATTAATTTTTGAAGACTTTCCCTCCAAGTCTCACTACAAAGGGTAGAAGCACTGTCGCTTCACCTCCCCTCTTTCTGAGCATACGGAGAAACAGACTGCTCTGTGCAAATAGTACCACAAAGTTAACCAGCCAACGTGTACAGAGGAAACTTCCTTCTGCTGGAAATGTCTATGGCAATCAGAATCAAATAGGAGCTTGATGCCGCTTCAGGCACTGTCAGATTGAAACAATGCAAACTCCTACAGAGTACTCAGTTTTGGCCTGGCATAGCACCCATTCAATCCGCTCCACTACTTAGGAAACAGAGCAGCTGCTTACGGGAGAGACAAAGTGAGACGGGGTGAAGGACTGTTCAGGGTGTGTGTGGACTAACACTAACATAATATGTTAGTGTTAGTACAGGTGCCATCCAAAGCAGTTGATCGACCAAAACACACATCCTAAAAACAGTTCATTGGCATGATACGTGGTATTTAAATGAATGGAAAAGCGAACCAATGCATTGCTTACCTCTGCTGGAAGGTGAGAGCTCCCAGGGAGTGGTACCATCTCAACTCTAAAGACTGTTCCCTCCAAGGGGAGTATTTCCTCCTCTCTATTCTTCTCTGTCTTTCCTCTCCTTAGTGAGCATTTGAAAAGATCTACATTTTGGGAATCTTCCTCATATAGAAACCTACTTCTTCCTGGCCCTTATCAAGAAGGGCCCTTGTAGAGCCTGGCTTTCCATTGCCCTGCACCAGGTGCAGTCATTTACAGTAGTGACAAGTGGGTGTATAATGCTACTGGCTCAGAGTAGTAGCATTTTATACCCATTGCAAGGAGATGCAAATGATGGCACAAGATGTAGGGCGATGGTGAATCAGGACCTACATCCCTGTCCTGAAGAGTTTACAGCCTAAGGACAAGAAACAGACAGAGGAAGAGAGAGTGAACCATCGAAGCAACATGGTCATTTACAGTTGGAGAAGGTAATATTGGTTCTGTGTTGTTCACTAGTTGGTTCTCATGTATCAGGGCAGTGAGGGCAGGGTGCTACCTGGGAGTAGGTGAAGGAAGGAAAGATGAAGGATATTGAGGGAGGAGGAGAGAAAGGAGAATAAGGAGAGGAAAATTTGGGGAAGGCGGGAAGGTTGGAGAGGAGCATGGAGGGCTCCGGGAGCAAGTCTGCTGTGGAGAGATTGTGGGGATGAGAAAACGGGGCAAATAGCCAGTGGGTGTAGAGGAGTGGAGGAGGAAGTGATGCCAGGCAATCTTAGTTTAGCATTTTCCCCAGTAAGTCTGGAGAATTCAAAATTCAACTTGCTTAATGTTTGGCTAAAATATCGTCCCCTACTGAATTCCCAGCGTGCCGCTGAACAGATTTAGAAGACAACTCCCCAGGTGGATCCAAGGGGAAGGGGTTGTCCCTCCTTGTTTGCCTTCCTCTCTCCACTTCCTGAGCAATCCTGGCTGTAAAGTACATGTGTGTTTAACTAGGGAAGCATTCATTTCATCACAGAAAAATGACTCCGAACAAAATCACCCCCCAATGCCCTTCATGTCTGTCTCTGTCTCTGTCTCTTTATGTAGTGTGACAAAGTTCCCCCTCTACCTTGGTGGGTCCTGCGCTTATTGGTGGATTTTGCTAGCCTCCGAGATCTTCCTGTGTTGGATCAGGAGTTGGGAGGTTTTGAGGGGAACCCGAGCTCGCCCTCTACCCCGGGTTCCAGCCCAGGGCCGTATGGTCTGCAGCTGTCTAGAGTGCCTCCTGGTACAGTTGTACAACAGCTACAACTCCCTGGGCTACTTCCCCATGGCCTCCTCCCAACACCTACTTTGTCCTCACCGCAGGACCTTTCTCCTGGTGTCTGATAATGCTTGTACTACTCAGTCCTCCAGCAGCTCATCCTCTCACTCCCAGATCCTTACGCACATTTCACTAACTGGAGTGAGAGCCTTTTTATACCAGGTGTCCTGATTAGCCTTAATTAATTCTAGTAACTTACCAATTGGCTATAGGTGCCCTAATTAACCTGCCTGGCTTAATTAGTTCTAGAAAGTTCCTGAGTGTTCTGGAATAGTCCCTGTTATCTTACCCAAGGAAAAGGGACCTACTTAGCCTGGAGCTAATGTATCTACCTTCGACCATTCTCTTGTAGCCATCCCTGTCACAATAGCTACTGGCCAAATCCTGATGTCCTTGCTCAGCCGTGACACAGGCAGTACTCCCATTGACTTTGTAGGAACTTTGCCTGAGTAACGACCATAAGGTTCAATCCTAGAGAAACAGGCAGTGATGTTACTTCACTTTGTGGCCAATGTCCAAGATAACAATGGCAAACTCCTATAACAACAGGCTAGTCAGATAGGTTTCATGAGTTTTCTCCTTGCTTCCATTCTTCTGTATTGACCACCACTGGCCCCAGCAGCCTCCAGTCCTCTTTTCCATATCTCCCATCCTCCTCTCTTCTGTCTGCCCCCCCATCCTCCTCTCATCTTTCATTCTAGAAATTACTTTGATCCTCTCTTGCACACCTTTTCCCTGCGTCATTGCCCCTTCCTGCTCACTTAATCTACATATTTATCCTTGAAGTCTTTTGGCCCAAACTCATTGCTTTGTCTGTAATTTCTTCCATTTTGCATGATGTCCCTGCTATTAAATACACTATTGTAGCTATTTCAGGGACTGTGGCACATGAGAAAACTTAGCTTTCTCCTCACTACCACCCAGTCTATAAGCACCAGGTTTCTACAGGTGTGTGCCTGTGTGTTTTCATTTGGGCTGGGGCTATGTGTGTGTGTGGAGAGACAGCAATGTTCAGGCATAGTCCAGGCTAACATTAAGGCAGGAGACATCAGACACTGAATGTTTCATTCAGCTCTCTAGCTTATCCACTGCAGCCTTCAGATGGTTTCTATTAGTATTCTGACTGAGAACTCACTGATGGAATTAGTGGGAAACCAGACTGTCAATTTATTTATACCCAGCCTCAGGGCATAACCACTGTGCATGTGTAAAGCCATTGAGATGCAGAGAATACTCTGTGTGTGTGTGTGTGTGTGTGTATATATATTGACTGCAGGTGAGTTTTCAGGTGACTGAAAGCTGTTGCCCCAAGGGTTGAAGAAGTGGCAGATAGTAGGAGAGAACATCTTCAGGCATTATTGCCCACCAAAGGTCCCTTTTTTCAACTCAGGGAGCAGTCATTTTCCCTAAACTCTCTAGTCTACCTATGGGTATGCATGTCTTTTGGCTTTTAATTTTGCTGCACCTTTAGTTTTCCTATGCTAAGTCATCTCCAGTTTAAATCACAAGGTCCTGCAATCCTCTGTGTCGTCAGGTGAACATGGCGAAGCCATGTTGCTTGCAGCTATGGGAGTGTTTAATGCTGCCTTTTTGCCTCCAGCACCGTAGCTATATCATTAATCCTGCGAAGCATTGTGAGGGCAGTTTGTCTAATGACGGAAACATTTATCTGTGGATACAGCAATGCTGAATATTAACAAGCATTATTTACCATGAATTACTCGACCAGCTCTGGTTTGGAGATACCAGTTATCATAGTCGTGTCCTGGCCAGATTGTGGCTCAAGTACTTACTGTCCTCCTGCCCCAAATTCCCCTCTGATTGTGAGACAGTACGTGTTGCTGGCTCCCAGTCCAGTTCCTACTGGACACGTCTGCCTCAGAAGGCCCACCCTGACTTCAAGCATTAACTGACACCCCAGCTCACAGTTTCAGCAGGGGCTGAACTGGTCCATAGAAACATGACTAAGCTTTTCAGCCTCTCGTGATAGCTAAGATCTACTCTACCTCTGGTCAACTGCATAGATTTCTAGATGTTGTGTGTTCTTATATAAGAAAAGTGGCCCAAAAGCTTAAAATTGAATCTCAGGTGGGGCCTCAGTGCAGCTTTCTACAATGATATGAGAATTTGGAAGAGAGAGTCAAGGAATCACAAGTGTCTGTGGTTGGCAAAACATGTGCAGCTCCCCTCTGCCCCACAATGGCCAAGAGACAGCTCCCCTGTCATCCCATAACAGGGTATCTGCAGAAGGCAGCATGCTGACAAAGGACCATGTGAACCTAGGAAGTCTGAGGAGGCTCAGTGCTGTGTACTAGAAAGGTAAGGTCTTGGAAGACCCAGCCTGAAGGACACCTTGAACAAAAATGCAGCGAGACATGGTTGCCTAGTTCACTAACCTGTAATGCTGTGGTAACCAGACCACATTCTGTCACTGGGTCCTCAGCCAGTGCATTTCAGTGCAGTATGGCCAGTGTCTCCTACCAGCCACTTACCAGACCCAGGCACTTCTTTTGCATTCTTCCTCTGCCTTCTGCATTTCATACACCAGGTATGTGTATGGATGCAGAGATCTACCTCAGCAGTTCCTGGCACTGCTGGCAGGAGCCATCAAGGACATTAGTTTTATATCTCAGTTCTGTCAACACCTCTACTTCCTACTGTAGTCATGGCACACCCTTTCAGCAGTGGGTGGGGTTGGAAGGGGAGGGAGGGGAGAGTGAGAGAGAGAATTATGTGATCTAGCTGAGTTAAAAAATAAAAGTCTCTCTGTGTTTGAAGTGAATAAAGTGTGTTAACAAGTAATCCTCTAGCTGAGATTTCCAGCTGTTACTCCTGAGCTGTCTGATATCAAAGCAATATGGGACTATGGTACGGCAGCTAACTTCAGTGCATGAGCAATTACCGCCTGATGTTTCTCAGGTATATTACAGTTTTATTATTATTATTTCTCCGCTCATAGTTTCTTAAGGCCTCTTCATATCCTGAATAAAACTCTGGGGAATCATAAAGCCACAGGCAGAGCTTTAGCACAGTCGCTGCTTGGCATCTCTGGGATTGATAAGTATTTAGTGTGTTGCCTTGATCTTGGAAGCAGGGCCTTGTGATACACCCCAGAGGAAGCCTCAAGATGTTCTCTGTGTATTCTGCACCTGAGAGAAGCCCTTGTCACTGTATAAATGTCAGATTTCTGCTTCTGCTCTCTCTGCTTGAGCCAGGCACCTCCGTCCTTTTTACTTGGACATAATAAAAAACTGTCAAAAATTATTTTAGAATAAAATAAATAATACATTTAAAAACTTGTTCAGAGGCACCAAGCACTATCACTGCCTTGTGTTTATAACCTTTGTTTCCTGTGCCTTATCTCTCTGGTTTCTTACTATTATAAATGATTTGTATTGCCATTGAATGCAAAGCTCTATTGCAGGGATCGGCAACCTTTGGCACGCGGCCTGTCAGGGAACTCCACCGGTGGGCCTGGATGATTTGTTTACCTGCAGCGTCCTCAGGTTTGGCCGATTGCAGCTCCCACTGGCCATGGATCACGGTTCCAGGCCAATGGGGGCTGCGGGAAGCGGCGCGGGCTGAGGAATGTGCTGGCTGCCCTTCCTGCAGCTCCCATTGGCCTGGAATGGCGAACCATGGCCAGTGGGAGCTGTGATCGGCTAAACCTGCGGATGCTGCAGGTAAACAAACCGTCCTGACCTGCCAGCGGATTTCCCTCATGAGCTGCATGCCAAAGGTTGCCAATTCCTGCCATAGCTCATTATACCTACACATTTAGTCCCTACCCTGAAGAGTTTACTGTCTAAGAGATTTGCCCAAGGTTTTATAGCAGGTTACTGGGAGAATGGGGAGTGGAACCCAGCTTATCAGACTCTCAGTGCACAGGCTGCTTTGTCTTTGCATGTTACATTACCGCTTTATTTCAGTCGGGCAGGTATTTCTTCTTTTTCTTTGTCTCTTGTGCCTGGTGTATTTTTGAGTGCTGTATTATTTTATTTTATTATTGACGATGATAATAATTGCAAATTTGTAGTTTTGTCTCAGAAGGAAGGAGCAAGAATTTCAATGTTTTTACCATGAAAAGCTGCATTTGCCAGGGCAGCTTTAATCCCAAGTGACCTTTGCACATACTGTACCTGCCAAACCATAAGTGGTGGTTTTCTCATAGTCCTGACTGGCCTTGTGGGCCTGACAAACTTGGCAGAAGTGTTTGCAAGAAGTGCAGTAGTTTATGTGAGAAATCTCTCCTTACTTCCATCTAGCAGGCACTCTTAGCTCAGAAATAATCACAGCTCGCACTTACTGAGGGCTGCTCAGTCCCCCAGGGCCCTGAAGTGCTTTACAAATCTGACAGAGTCTATACAGGGAGAAAGCCCATGAGATCAGAGCTCTGCCTCCTCTAATGGATTAATGGAACTTTCGTGGCTTTGTTACCCCTAAGACGTTCAGTAATAATACGTAGTAAACATCCAAGCCCAGAAATAAAGGCCGTATTGGAAAGGAGCTCACACCATGCACACAGCTGTTCTCGGGAATGTAAGTGGGGGCTTTTGACCGTTACTAAGGAAACGATCTTTGGTAGCTCATATCAGAGGTGGGGGGGCTACAGAGAGGTTTTGTGCTAAGGAGACCCCTAGGATTGATACTGGCAGAAACAGCAAATGTTCAGTGATTGATTCTGCTCCCCCTCCCCGGGTGGAGTCAATAAATGCCAAAGTTGAGGGGGAGTTTACAGACACTTTCTCACTCTTGTATATCTGGGCTTCATTCTGTCCAGCCCTTACACAGCATACATGGAACTCCCATTGGTTTCATTAAGAATTACATGCAGCAGGAGAATCAGGCCCCTGATTTGTTTCATTTTAGTTGTTGCACATTTTTTGAGGGAAACAAACAAACAAAATATCTAGAAATGGTTCAGCATTTGGTTTCTTCTGGGATCAGGACCTAAAAGTTTGCATACCGTATTCAAGCATTACAGTCCATTTAGACCCATAAAGCTGCAATGGAAATGTCACCGGAACTGGCTTTCTTGTGAGGCTTCTGGCCTTTTCTGCTTCTGGTTGGATTGGGACACTCGTGACAGCCTCCCTGAGAGCTGTAAGCACAAAGATGCCTTTTAAAATAAAAAATACAAGACGTGGGGAAGGGGAGAGTCATCTGAATGGTTCAGTTAAGGGTTAATATGAGTCAATTCTAGTTCGAGCTGGATCATTGGCTTTCCCAGGGGAGTAGTGGAGACAAAAAAGTCTAACTTGTTTTAAGACTGAGCTTGATAAATTTATGGAGGGATGGTATGATGACATTGCCGACAATGGCACATGGCAGGGATCGGCGACCTTTGACACGTGGCCCTTCAGGGAAAGCCCCTAGTGGGCTGGGCCAGTTTGTTTACCTGCTGCATGCGCAGGTTTGGCCGATCGCAGGTCCCACTGCCTGCGGTTCGCCATCCCAGGCCAATGGGGGCTGTGGGAAGCAGCGCAGGCTGAGGCATGTGCTGGCCACGAGTCTGAGTTACTACAGAGAATTCTTTCCCAGGTGTCTGGCTGGCGGGTCTCGCCCACCTGCTCAGCATCTAACTGACTGCTTTATTTGGGGTGGGGAAGGAATTTTCCCCCAGATCAGATTGACAGACCTGGGCGGGTGGGGGTTCCTTTTCCTCTGCAGCATTGGGTACAGGTCTCTTGCTGGTTTGAACTAAAATAAATGGTGTATTCTCTGTAACTTGAAATCTTGAAGTCAAAATTTGAGAACTTCAGTAATTCAGCCAGAGATTATGGGCCTATTACAGGAGTGAGTGGGTGAGGTTCCGTGACCTAAAATATGCAGGAGGTCAGACTAAATAATCATGATGGGCCTTTCGGGCCTTAAAGTCTTTGAATCCATGAGACCCTATTTAGGCCCTGACTCAGCCAGGTACTTCAGCATGTGCCTTACTAAGCATCAGAGATGTACCATGGAAAACCTTTGTGAATTGGCCTCTATATGCAAGCTTGACCAGGACTCCTTTGATACTGGACCATCAGCTAGGGTTGCGCAAGAGGAGCCGTTCCACCTTGTTCAAAGTCAGAGAGACTTGACAAGGTACCAGATTAGAGATGGGTCTAACTCAAACCCTGATCTGCACTGCTTACCAAATCAGATCCAGAGCCTCCCAGACTTTGCAGAGGTTTGCAATCCAAACCAGGAACCACATCCCCATATTTCATAACAGGCAGGACTCCCCTGAATTTTGGGGTGTTGAAAATCCAGCTCCACAGTTTGCAACCTCAGCCTGCCTCTGCCAGGGAGACACCAGTGTTTAGTAGAAGGGGAAGCTCCTCAGAGGTGTTTGTTATTTTGTAATTACTTTGTTATTGATTTTTGTAAACTATTCATAACTTGTTAAAGATCTTTTCCCCCTCCTTCCTTTTTATCTCTGCCACTGCTGACAGCTTACAGTGGCACAGCCCATTTGCCTTCCCATGGCTCAAGGAGACAACTCTTGCTTTAACAGAGAGGAAGTGTGGTCTAATGTTTTGAGTGCAGGGCTGGGCGTGGAGCCAGGAACACATGAAGTCTGATACTTGTCTTACAGTGACTCACTCTGCAGCCTTAGACAAGTCCTTTGAACTTTCTGCCTTAGTTTCCCCACTACAGGAGACCCTGTTAATGACTGTAAATCTTGCTGCACACAAAAAAATGTATATGGAGCAAGTGCAAAGTAAAAATAGGTGTTTGCAATCTTTCACCAATGGAGTGAGCACGTGGGTTCAACATTTTGGAGTGTTGTCTGGTTCCTTTCATTGTCCTGCCTCTAGACTTTCCTACCCGGAGGAATACTCCAGAGAGCGGTAGCCTATATGAGATGGTGACTCTTCTACCCTGAGCTGAGTGATTCCAGACTCATCACTCTAGGCTTCTGTTTTTTACCGACAGGGCCTGCAGGTTGGAACGCGAGAGCTGGAGGAAATGGGAGCCAAGTTCTGCCTGGGACTGCTCATCCTGCAGCTCAAGTCCTTGCCCTGCAGCAAGAAGCTGATGGCTCAGGCAGCAGCCCTGCTGGATCCGGAGGAGGAGATTGCAGAGCGTTGGGCACAAAGGTCAGAGTGAGAGCATTACTAGAGAGTCCTCCTCAGGAGGGGTGTTGGCTGGGAATAGTCTTAGTTCCACATTTACAGCACCAGCCTCAGCCACAGGCTGAGATGCTCATTATTAATGAGGAGACAACTAATTCCTAAAGAAACCCATGGTGGAGGCAGCAGTCCGTGAGGTTAGCAGTGCTGCCCTGACCTGCACCCTTCCGACTGGGTAAATCAGGTAGAGAAGGAGATGGTCCTCTCAGACTTTCCACTCACTTTCCCTTCTGTTCCATTCATCGTAGTGGCATCGCCCCGAAGGATTCTCTGTCTGGGGTGGGTCTCACAAATCCTCTTCCTAGCTGTTCGAGGAAGGGACACTCTCCCCATCAGAATCTGTTTCCATCACCAATAAAAGGCTCCCTGAAGAGTCTCCCACAAGGAAATAATTCTCTGCGAGCTGCAGGGAAGGGACTGAGTATACTGCAAATTCAGAAAGGAGCATGTCAGCCAGCATTAGAAATTCTAGGCTTGATTCTGGAAGGGGCAAAAAGCTCACAACTCCGCACCTCAAAGAATTGGACACTCTTAGAGAGTTAGCTTGTGGGTTGTGACCCACACAGTGAAACCTTGACCCTACTGATTATTCTGGAGAAGCTTCTCTTCTTAAAGTGCTAAATTCTGCTCTGACTATCTTGGGTGCAATTCCATTGCACTCGATGTCAGCGGGGTTGCTTCAGTGTAAGTGAGAGGAGAGTTTGACGTGGATGTATGTCAGAGTACAAAGAACATAAACTCAGGTGTCTGAGGAGATAGGGAGATTTCTATGCAGCATCACCATTCTCACTTGCCAGTGACATGTGCATGGATCAAACTAATGTTTTTCAAAAAGTGATGGAAAAAGAAAACCCAGTGACTGATACGAGTCAACGCTACCCCTACGGGTCTTTCGTCAACAGATTCTTTCGCTCTCACCAGTGAAAAAGGCAAGTTGTGTAGCAGAAATACCCCAGTAATTTATAGTGGATTTCCAGTCTTTCCCTTCAGGGATACTTAACTGCCATTAGTACCACCTGTTCTCCATGCTGGAGACCGTATTTACAACCTTGTTCATCATTTTTAATGTTTATGGAGGGAGGAATGAAAAAGTCTAAAAAATAGAGATGCTCCTTTGGATTAGTCATGCTCACTTGTACATGTGAACATGAAGCAATTACTATGTATCCCAAACACTGACTGTGCCGCGAACAGCCCTCCGACAAGCAATCAGCGTGTCATTAGAGAGAACCGCTCAAGCCTGGCCAGACAGACAGATTCCAGGCATTAATCAAACCCTGACTTTGGAACTGGAGCTGCATAAGCCTTTGAGATACAATAACTTCTCAAACGGGGAGGAAAAAAATCCAAACACCTACTGAAGCTGGGCAATGAAATAAAGCCAGTAGGTCAGGTGGAACTGGTTCGGCCAGAACTGATCCTGGCCTTTTTGCCTACAATTAAGTGGAATCTTTTTGAGATGAAAAGATTTAAAATTCTGTTATTTTATTTGCTTGGTTTTATTGTGATGTTCATTCACCTCAGCCCTTTACAGTCTTGGATGAGAATGGAACTGGGTGTACCAAAATAATAGGAAGCATACTTATTCACACACAGTTGTTTCTTTTTTAGCCATGTGCAGTTGGGGTCGGACTAGATGATCATGATGGCCCCTCCTGGCCTTAAAGTCTATGAGTCCGTGAGTTTAAAATAAGTTATACTAAAAATTTCAACTGATCTTGCAAGATTCCCATAACACAGAAATCTAAATCCATGTAGGATAAGGACATGAACTGTTAGGTGTCTACCCAAGTGGAACCAGCAGTCCCTTTGAAATTTGCCTGGCATTAATTAGTTTGTCACCATCATCTAGTGATGTAATGTCACTGGCTGAGAGTGTTAGGCAGAGTGACACCTGCAAGTACTCACAGGAACTATCTTTGGGCTTGGGTGGGCAGAACAACTGGAATTGTTTGCTAAACATGTGTTTGCAAATCAGGTAAGTCACTGAATTTTGAATTCCACCCAGTGATATGCTACTGGAAGCGCTTGTTGTGGGAATGTGGAGCAGGAACACATGAAACAGGAAGTTTGATAACATATAAAGTTCTTTATAAATGATCAAATGGAAATGGTTTTGCAATGTAGTGATTTCAGTTCAGCACATCAAAATTCAACTGCAGAGTTGATGTGACTTTAGTTGAGAGACCTGCCTCATGCACTCCAGAATATGAGTAGGAACTCTACTGGAAGGAGTGTAAAAATGCAGTGTGCAGAATGCACATTGTCTACAGACAGGAAAATAGCTCTTCCTAGGTCTGATATACACTAGCAAAGTATTCAGGAATGATTTCCCACCAGAGCAGCTTCAGTAGTAGTAGTAACAATGGGGGAAGCTGCAGTGAAGACAGGGTGCAGGTTTTTAACTGCTCCTGTACTCCAGTCTTACGCAGTGCAGGGTTAGATGACAGTGGTAAGAACATGGGAGTCCTACCTCAACTAGTGTTTTCAGTGTTGCTATTAACAGTGCAGTTGCACTAACAGAAAATTGCAGCTATGAAATTTGCTAGTGTATATGTATGCTTTTGGGCTTGCAAGAGAGTAAAGTTTTGGTGGTTTAATACCTATGCTGTCATTGTTTTTTGATTACAACAAAGGTGTGTTATATTCTGCGGTCTGTTATACTCTCTGCTACTGAGAGTATAAGTAAGGTGGAGTGAAACTACCCAAAGTATTTTTGCCCCTTTTGCCAAGTGGTAGTAGATTTTGAGGCCTTGCAGATTGGTTTCCCATTGGAGGAGAAATCAGCCAGGTAGAGTCCGGGTATTGTTTGAGTGCAGCTTCTTTTATTTATTCTATATACACCAATCCTGGAGCAGGCGCAGTTACAAATGGAACCTAGCCAAACCCCTCTTCCAGAAATCTCAGGACCAACACCAGAGCCCAATTCCCAGGAAGCAACTCTGTCCCAAGAAATGACTGGAGGTAGCAAGAGCAAAGCAGGCAGCAAACTCTCCGGCTATTTGTGACAGCTTTCCCAAAAGGAAACTACATCACAAAAGGAACAACAACACAGCATGTCTCCAAAAACTGTGCGCTGCTTCCACACTAACAAAAGAACTTGTAAACATATGTGTAACAGCACTGCCTGGTGATTTCTGTTGAAACAGTTTGCACCTGTGACACTGGAGAATTTTCAAGCATCTTTGGGAACCGATGGATTCAAACCTTGGTGAAAACAACTCATTTTCTTTGACACACAACTTTTTGCTGCCAATAAGATGAAATTGTCCCCTGAGCTGAATGAAGATTTTTGTTCCAAATTTGTTCCTTGACAATTTTTTTTTACCTTCATGTTTTTAAAGACAAGGGTTTTATTCCTGGCCTTTTATTTTCACTAGAACTGGACCAGTGTTTCCCAAACTGGGCTGGGCCGGTTTGTTTACCTGCCGCATCCACAGGTTCGGCCGATCGCAGCTCCCACTGGCCGTGATTCACTGCTCCAGGCCAATGGGAGCTGCTGGAAGCGGTGCAGGCCGAGGGACATACTGGCTGCCTCTTCCAGCAGCTCCCTTTGGCCTGGAGCAGCGAACCGCGGCCAGTGGGAGCCGCGATCGGCCGGACCTGCGGACACAGCAGGTAAACAAACTGGCCTGGCCCACCAGGGGCTTTCCCTAGACAAGCAGCATCCCAAGTTTGGGAAACACTGAACTAGATAAAAATTCAAAATGAGTCTACCCAATTTTGTGACATGTCAAAAGAGGATATGTGAGAACTACACACTATTACACCCTCTATAAGGAGATAAATACACCCCAAATGAGAAATAAACACCTGATTGTGCAACAACCCGTACTCACAATGGTGGGCACTTATTCACATGCATGAGGGATGGTTCCTCCATCAAGTCCTAAATTTGCATATATTCATCCATGCACACCTGAATGCACACTCACATGTATAGGGCTATACCTGTAACTGATATGACTGGCCATTCAGTGACCCAGGGGTTACATCTGTGTCACTAGAAACACTGGACTAAGACTCAGGGTTAAGGAAAAGGATTAGCAGCCTTCATTTAATAGCCCTTGCTTTTCTGATGGTCTGTGTGGAGTAGCTAAGCAATTCCAAACTGTTGTGTTTTAGCTCTGGGTCTTGCATAAAACCCAGGATGGATTATTCAGGGGCTGTGTCTGCTGAATTTGTTGCAAAGAGCTGGAAAGGAGCATAGAGCCATTATGACAGCACTCAGCACAGACTCGTTAGCAACTGGTGAGTTACAAACTAATTCCATTACCAGACTGTTACATTTTATGTTCCAGTACAAAGCCCCTTATTTATTCTGGGCTCGCCTCTGGTTGCACTTGCACCAACTTTCATCAGAGTTACTGGTGTGATTCCTTTGACTTTAGTGTAGCTCTGGGGTAATGAAGGTCAGGTGAGACTACTGGTACCAAAGGAGTTAGACACAACTGAGTTTGGGTTCTGTTCCCTCAGAAGTGGCACATCAAAGAGGTACATACATGAAATCTATCTATCTATGTGTCTGTCTGTCTGTCTAACTTAATCTAGTCTGTCTCCTGTATACACATGCCTAAAGCATTCATCACCACTGTACTCAGGATGACAGGGCAAACCATGAAACGAGAAATTAATCCAGCACTGGGTATAGTTCAATCCCAGACTTAATTAACTAAATGACTCATGTGAAACTCTTGTAGGTCCCAGTTAGTGGAGTCAGATCTTCTAGTTCTCACAGATGTCTCTGTCCATTTCTTTTATTTTTTAAATCCCTGCAGTTTGTCTCCTGCACATGTTTGCCTTTGCCCTGGGTGTCTGGTGTGCTTGGCATTGACTTGGCATGTCAGCCCCCGACAGCAAACATTTCCACCTGTCAGGGCTTATATCTATACATGTCTTGTAATCCTCCCCTTCTCTGAGTGGTTTCTTTCTTTCCCCACTGCTGGGAAGGGGATGACTGGGAGGGAATAGACTGTTTTTGTGCACTTGATCCAGCTCTGTCAGAATCAGTGGTCAGTAAATTGGAACAAACCATAGCAGTCCAGTAACCAAGTTTTCTGATGGAAGGTTGCCATATGAATGTGGGATTTGTTGCACCAGATTAGGCCGGTGGTCCTTTGCATCCAATGTAGTGCCTTCTTGGTAGCCAATGAGTGGTGCTTCAGAAAAAGGTGGAAAGAAGCTATGCTTGGCCTCATCCAGGGATCAGCAACCTTTGGCACGCGGCCTGTCAGGGAAAGCCCCTGGCAGGCTGGGACGGTTTGCTTACCTGCAGCGTCTGCAGGTTCAGCTGATGGCAGCTCCCACTGGCCCTGGGTTGCCATTCCAGGCCAATGGGGGCTGTGGGAAGCAGCATGGGCCGAGGGATGTACTGGCCGCCGCTTCACGCAGCCCCCATTGGCCTGGAACAGTGAATCGTGGCCAGTGGGAGCTGCAGTTGGCTGAACCTGCAGACACTGCAGGTAAACAAACCGTCCCAGCCTGCCAGGGGCTTTCCCTGATGGGCTGCGTGCCAAAGGTTGCCTCTCCCTGGGCCCTAGTCAATAGTTTGGTGTATTACATGGGCCATCTGTAGAAGATATTGCACTGTGTAATGGGGTAGTGTTTACCCTGTGAGCTTTCCATACTAACTCCAGGGTTCTTTACTCAGGCTTTACTCAGTCCTTCCTCAGAAAAACCTTCAACTGAAGTCCCTGTGTGTTATACCTGATTAAGGACTAAGGAAAAATTGAGTAAGAGCCTTGAGATTTGGCGCTGTGTATGTGTGATCAGCTTATGCCCTAAAGCTTGAGCTTTGGGAGATTCAGTGGAGTAATTCATATGCAGTAGCAGAGTAGATAAGGGTAAGTCCCATGTAATGGCAGAATTAATACAAAGCAAGTGCCTTGTAAATACATGGTACTGAATCCTCCCCCCCCATCCCTCGCACCTCTGCCATCAGGAGCACAAATCAGCTGGATAGTTGCCCTGTTAGGGTAGCCAATGATTACCCCCAACACAATGATTCCCACCTTGCGTGGCACAAAACCACGTAGCAGCTCTGTGCCTTTCCAGACTCTCCCTGTGCCCTGTAGTTAGCTCAGAGCTTCAGGAGCTCCCAGCTGGGAAGATGAAGTGCCGACACATGTTTCGGACATCATGTTTTTTTGACAATAGGTTTCATGCCTCATTTGCCGTAAAAGCGATTAGGTTTTAGTCAACACTCTCCGAGTAGCTTTACATTTGTCATGGCCAAAAAGAGGATGGGAATTGTGACTATGGGCAGCAAGTTCAGGAGAGGAAAAGAAACCCGTTACAATTTTCCACCTTCACCTTCCCTCCACTCTGGATGGATGGGGCTGGTCTCCCTTCCCTTCCCCTCCTCCCTCCAGCTCATGTTTGCAAGTTTGTATGTACAGCAGGCATGCTGAGTTATTTTTGTGAGACACCTCTACTATGCTGAGGCTGGCATTTGCAGTGTCACTGAGCCTTTTTGATGAGTCAGCCATGATTCATCTCATGTTCCTCCATTGTCTCTTACCTTTCTGCCAGGGAACAGCTGTAACTCCCACCCCGAAGGGCAAACACTCCTATTTCTGCTGTTAATGGCAAACAGAAAGCTTAATAACGGCACCTGCCCCTGGTCCACTTCCAGCTGTGATTTTCTCAGCTCCCACATCCTAGCCAAGGGTGGGCCAAGTTATGCTGGGAGAACAAACACCTGCCTCTGCATCTCCCCACCCTCCAGGGCGCTGTGGTAAGCTATTTGTGATTTAGTAGGTAGAGCTCTGTCCTTTGACCTGTCCTGAACCAGTGCATCAGCATGATGATAGGGGCTGCTGGTGGAGGTGCCATCTTTTGACTGAGACATACAGCTAAGGTCCTGACCATTCAGTGGCATGAAAGACACTATTGCACTTTTCATGAGACTAGTTTCTTGACTCTGCTTTTTTGGACAAATTCCACTGTGGCTAAATGCATTCAGACCCCTCCCATCCTCTGAACATCTCTGTAAACAGAGACGTTTCCCTTCATTGCTCAGATGTTGGGTCGATGAGTGCTATACAATTGCCAGTAGCTTTAATTAAATTCAGCGTGAAATGCTGTGCCATGTAGCTGGTGCAGAATTTGTTGTGAAGAGCAGTTTCTTATTTAAATATACTGGCACAGTATCTTTGCCATGTGAGTTGATCTGAATATGTGCTCTGAGCTGGTCCCTCACTACGCTGGCCAGCTATGGCTGGAAGCACAGGAAAGGCCCCCTGCCCCTTAGGGCCATGTATCACTCTCCATTGACTTGCCTCCCCAACAGGAGAGTAATACACTCTTGCCTTATGGGTAGGGCCCTACCAAATTCACAGCCATGAAAAACGCGTCATGAACTGTGAAATCTGGTCCTTTGTGTGCTTTTACCCTATACTATACAGATTTCACAGGGGAGACAAGTGTTTCTCAAATTGGGGGTCCTGACCCAAATGGGTATTGCCTCCCTTACTTATGCACAGCCTTCAGATCTGGGCAGCTGGAGAGTGGCAGCAGTTAGCCGGGCACCCAGCTCTGAAGGCAGCGCCCCGCCAGCAGCAGTGCGGAAGTAAGGGTGGCAATACCATACCATGCCACTCTTACTTCTGCACTGCTGCCTTCAGAGCTGGATGGCCGGAGAGTGGCGGCAGCTGACTGAGGGCCCAGCTCTGCAGGCAGCAGCCTAGAAGGGTGGCAATACCAGGCCATGCCGTCCTCACTTCTGCACTGATACTGGCAGTGGCTCTGCCTTCAGAGCTGGGCTCCCGGCCAGTAGCTGGCACTCTCCAGCTGCCCAGCTCTGAAGGCAGCACAGCCGCCGGCAGCAGTGCAGAAGTAAGGGTAGCAGTACCGCAACCCCCTCCCCCCCACCCCGACAATAACCTTTCGACTCCTTTTTGGGTCAGGACCCCTACAATTACAGCCCCGTGAAATTTCAGATTTAAATAGCTGAAATCATGAAATTTACGATTTTTAAAATCTCACGACTGTGAAATTGGCCAAAATGGACTGTGAATTTGGTAGGGCCTTACCTATTGGATCTGAAGACGCTTGATCTGCCACACTGCCGGTTCCTGGCATCCAGGGGAGCAAGCTTACACCCTGGGTTATTGTATGGCAATGCAATTTGAAATGAGAAGCTGCACCTCTTTCCTGCCATCCCTTCCCCCGATCACCCTGTAAATGGCAACATACTTTTTTTTGTATTACAAGAGTCCGGGGCCATTGACTTCTTTGGAAGGTCAGCCAAGCAGCACTGCCTGTAATTAATACATTTGATATTCCAGCATACTTCACGTAGGCTTCCACTGGTGGGCCATTGTAATACAGCAGCTTTTCATTAACATTATCCCTGTCTTCCTCCCCTTGCTCATTTTCATATAATCCTATTGATTTTTTAGATTAGGAAATAACCTGCGAGCTGTGTGCTCTCAGTGATCGTTATCAAACAGCAGCCCCAGACGTGCCAGGGAGTGTTCAGACCCTACACACCTGCCTGAGAGGTGGTTAATTTATCAAATAACATCTAACAACAAAAAGGAAGGAAATGGAAGAAATCAAAGCTGGGAACATCAAACTCACACGGAAGCATTGCTTGCTGATGTCTCTTGATGAGGTTGTTCAAATTACCCATGTGTACAGACTTGACTGGGCTACAGATAATGAACTCAGATATTTCCAGCAGACATATGGGCTCCACATCACCTTTTCTGCGGTGGGCCTGCTGTGAGGCATATTGGTAGGATCTTATCTGTTATTAGACATTTTCATATCTATCACTTGTATCTGTGTCTGCACTAACTAGTGTAACAATGACTAAAGCTCTGGACCCTCGTGCTTTAGGGCATCAGATGAGATATCACACCCTTAGCGACCATATAAGTACTTAGGCAGATAAATAAAAGATGATTGCTACAGGAGTCAGGACGATGTCTCTCTCGTGAAGGAGTATTACCCAGTGAAGTGCATTATGGGGGATATACGCTATCTTCTGAAGCATCCTTCCTAAGCTAGGATAGCACTTTAGATGGAACAGAATGGGTGGTCTTTTCCAATGCGGAATGATGAGGCATAACGAGCTAAATGGGCCATTGGTGTATTCCAGTGCAGCAGGCGGTGGTATTTCAGACCAAACATACCATTTTTCTCTTCTGTTGTGGAAGGAAGCAGGGTAAAGGACTAGGTGGTCTATCTGTCTACCATTGCTGGCGGAGCAGGAGGCATGAGACCAGTTTATTTTGACCATTGGTGTTTTCTGGTGCAGCAAGAATTGACATCGCAGACTAGATGGACTATTATACCCTTGCAGTGTTGTAGGAGTCAGGACACCACTTTATCAGTACTATGCTTGTGATCGTCTGTGCCCTTTCTTTTCAGCTGTTACTCAGGGGAAGGTGTAATGGTGAACAGTGGATGCGTGGAAAGGAGAGGGAAATCCTCCTGGGTTTTGCAAGGTTGGCATATTCTGGCTGATTGGACATGGTGAGCAGCATGGCTAACAACCAGCAACAGACCACAAGGTCTTGGTGCACATTAGTTTGCATGGGGTGCAGTTGAAAGTGGAGGTGCCTGGATTCCAAGATGGACCCCAGAGGCATGTAGTAGTTAGGGGATTGGCAGAGTCGTCACACTGGCGTGTATTGGAATAGTTCCCCTGTGAGCAGAAGAAACGCTGCGGTGAGGGGGTGTCTAGACAGGAAAGTTCTGAGAGGAAACACACTCCCATCCCCTCAGAAGAAAGCACATTTCTGTGAAATCCGAGAACT
Source organism: Mauremys mutica (assembly GCF_020497125.1). Lineage (NCBI taxonomy): Eukaryota > Metazoa > Chordata > Testudines > Geoemydidae > Mauremys > Mauremys mutica. The sequence continues at coordinate 13,526,246 of NC_059082.1, forward strand.
TATCCTCCATACCCCCTAGTAAGTGGTTCTGTTTATTGTCGTTGTCATACAGGGTGACCTTTAATTTATCCTTAAGTCTCAATGGAGTCTCCAGGAAAGACAATCATGTAAGAGAAAATTAGATTGGTTAAGAGTCCGAGTATTCCCCAGTCCTCTGTGGGCTCAAGAGGTAAACATGGAACACTAGAGATGGGACCAAGGCACAACATTCTGATCTGGATTTGAGACATTTCAGCATGCAGGATTGCCAGCACCAGGGCTCAGGCCATGAGCCCAATGTCAGATGAGCCAGCCCTAGGCAGCAAACAGAGAAGAATCCAAAGAATGCATAAAGCCAAAGTGCCAGGCCATGTGGCTCATAATCTCTCCCCAGTCTGTCAGTGGCATCAGATCCTCCCACTCTCTTCCTGTGCAGCAGCAGCAGCAGCAGCAGTGCATACACTTACCCTGATAATAATCAAGGCCCATGGGAGTGTCGGCTCCTTCTAGCCCTACACTTCATCCATGAAAATACTTCCTAGTGTCCTGTGAAGACAGTATCCCGGGGCCCGATCTTTCCCGGGACCAAAAGGATGCAATCTATGCAAGTTATGCAGACGACAAGCTTAAGGGTGCACCAAAGAGCTCTGCTGTTATGATACTCACAGGTAGACCGTAAGCCTGCTTTCAGGGGGATCAGCTCACTGCAGCCCCTTTTGGGGTGGTGCCTGGCATGCAAATGTGAGGATGACTAAGCCACTGGTGCCTTGGTGACAATAGACTACTGCTACATGGGTAATTAGTGGGGGGCAAGAAGGGGGAATCAAGAGAGCCTAGCAGGGCAAATGAGAGAGTAGGTGATCAAAGGAAGGAGAAAGAAAGAGAGATTCATAATTTAAGCTGGTGAGTTGCATCTAAAGGAGGTTATTGCCTGGAAGGAAAGGGAGTGGGTGAACAATGTTTCATATTTGGAGTTGAAAGCTGGCATTGAAACAGCATTTTAAAGCACTCCGAAGCCACCTCTGCTGACATCTCGGCTGTATTGTATATTCTGTCAGAGGCGCCAACTGCTCAGTGTATTGTGACTCTGACTCACACACAGACCCTGACTCTTGCTGCCACTCTAGAGATTGTTAAGGGAGAGACGTGCTAGAGAGAGAGAGCCTGAGACAGGGAAGAAATATGAGCAGGTTGTTCATTGCCCGGCACATGCATACACACGCATATGAGCGCACACAGATGTACACATGTAAGCTGGCTCACACACCCACTGGAAATACTTATGGTCCTCTGGATTTATTAGGATAAATTGGTTTAAATTTAACATTGGCACAAAGAGTTGGGCTGGAGTGGAGATAGCACAGCAGGGATGGAAAGGCACAAGTGAAATGAGCATGTTAGTCTTGTGTTCTAGTTTTTATTTCTCTGCATCCCAGTAGAAATGGGCTCAAATCAAAACTGTAGATCCAAGTAGTTGGAGCCTGTGTAAAGCTTGGCTCTAGATTCAGATGAGGAGCTTCACTTTGTGGCCCAAGCCAATCTGTAGTACTGAACAATCCATCATGAATGTGGCTCTCTAGTCCAGGGAGGTCCGAGAGCATCAGCATCAAAGTGCATTGGCAGAGCTGTGTGGGAGGGACCCTGGACTAGAATGGCAGTGCTGCAGGACACGACTGAGGTGTGTCGGCACAGCTGTGTGTGGTGGAGGGTGGGGCTAAGAGTCACATGGTAGAGGATGATGCAGGCTGAGGTGCATTGGCAGAAGTCTGTGGAAGGACCTGAAACTGGAATAGTAGTGGTGACTGCCAATCAGGACTGCAGGACATTGAAGAGTGAAATGATACCTGGCCTTACTTACTAGATGAGAAAACACTTTGTTTTATGCTCTAACATCCCCCATCACCCAATCCTTTTTGCATAGGACCCCTCCTCCCCTTTGGTGATAGACCCACTTATTAGTGAGAGTGCAGAACTGTCCGGCACATGGGTGCTGAAAAAACGAACAAGTCAGAGTGTGAGCCCATTGTCAGGACAGTGCAGGAAAGAAGGAGGCAGCCCTTTCCCATTACGGCTACTGGGGGATGCACAAGCCTCGATATCCATCCTACTGCAATGAGAATTCACTGCTACACAGCTGCATCCTCCATTCCTGATTCCATTCATTCCACTTAGAGCTCTTGAATTTACACTGATAAAAACTTAATTCCTGGAAGGCTAAATTGAAATCTTAAAGCAACAGATGGCTGTTTTATGGTCAGCCTTTCAAATATGTGCTTAAACCATTTTTAACATGCATAATCAGTGGCTTTATCTAATGCACATTATACACCTATTAGACCATAACAGCTTCCCCTTAAGTGTTAACAGAGTGTTACTGCCTTAAATCCCTGCCTTGGTGTGAGTCACAGTGTGGGGCTATGGGCTTCAGAGGAGGAATAAGCAATAGAAGCAGTTGAATGCCAGGAAAAGACAGATTCTGCTTGCAGGCCAATATCCTGAGTCATAAGGAATGAGGGGAGAATACTGAGCATTGCTTCTGTATCTATTTGTCTGTCTTATCTGTCTGTTTCATCTGTCCAGCCTATCTAACAAATGTTTATATTACACCCATCACTGTGGTGTCTTATATGGGTTTGGGATTTTCTCTAAAGAGGCAGTACTATAACATCCTCAGTAAAGTATCCACATCTCTTTAAAAGACAGAAGACCATTTCAGGTCCAAGTGTGAGTAAACCTTATTTAAAATTACACTGTGTTGCTTTGTCCTCTGTTTAACTGCAGGGGGCACTCAACAATTTGTGTAAAGCATTGGCGTCTGGATTTATCTTGTCAGGCCTTCCCTAGCATTTAATCTTATTTCTCATTCTCACACTTGATTATTATTTTTCAGCTGTGAATAAGTGAATCATAAGAATGGGGATTGCCATAGCAAATCAGTGCAGTGGTTCATCTGGTGTAGAGTCCTTATCTCTGACAGTGATCAGTACCAGAGGCCGCACAGGAAGGTACAAGAAATTGCCATAGTGGACAGCTGTAGAATTACCTGCTCCTGTGGGAAATTTCTTCTTATCCTCTGTTAGTCAGTGATTTGTTAATACCCAGAAACATGAGGGTTTATAAACTTTCAAAATAATCTTAATAATGAAACTGTGGATATTCTTTTTCGAGTGATGGTCCCTGTCACATTCCACTGTTGGTTGTGCATGCACACCATGCATCTGGAGCTGGCAAATTTGAAAGTAGTGTCCGTTGGTCCATGCATGTGCTCTGGTTCACCTTATGCCTCCAACTGAGGTGATAAAGGGTGGGGTGGACCAACCATCTCTCCAGTTCCTTCTCACCACAGCATGGTCCAGGTTGGAACCTCCAGTTTCCACAGCTTCAGCTTCATTCTACAAAAGAAGAATTATCTAGTTTGTAAATAGTTTAACTATTTTAACAGTCTTAATAGTGTTAATAGTTTTACAGTTTAGTGTTTTTTAGCTCTTTTAGTTTTAGATTAGTCTCAGGGGACATCCCCCCCATGTCCCATTTGGGTACCGGACTATGCCCAGGACTCCTGGCTTCAAACTCTGTGCCCATGGTCCTTCTCGGTCTGTGATGACCACCAGCACTGCCTGCACTGCTTTGGGGAAGCAGTGGCAAGGTGTAGTATATGGGCTGATTGTTCCCAAGCTGTATCTGAGAAGGGTGGGAACTTTGTATCTGCAAATACCTCAGGGAGAAAGCCATGAGGCTCCAATCGGGACACATTCACCTCTCCCCATATGTCAGCCTGATTCAGCAAAGAGGCCACCTCCTGCTGTGATGGCCGACTCTGGTACGGGAGAATCTAACCCCTCAGACCCCACGGTGGGGTCTTGTTGGGAAGCCAGAAAGCAGTCTTATAAGCATGATATTAAGTCTTCCTCCAAATCCACTTCAAAGAAGTCAGATTCAGATCTGAACAAAGCCATCAGTTCAGCCCCATGGGGACTTAGTATGTCCTAAATCCCAGAGTCACGACAAGAAAGACCATAAGCATTGGGCTCCATCAGTATTGGACCATGTTCCATTGGTACTGTCATCCTCAGCTCCTTCCAAACTGCAGGATCCATTGGCACCAACAAAGTCCAATCACTGTCAACTCCAGATACCATCTTCCTTGTTGGCTCTGGTGGCTCCAACTAACAGAACCCCTCTCACACTGGGGATATCTGATTCCATCGCTGCCCCACAGGACATTTTCATTCTCCCTTCCTCCATTGGGGCCCTCCATTTCCAGGGGGATGATATCACCTCTGAGGGAATCAACCATTGGAAGGAGTTTGTCACCCATTGCATATGCAGAATACGTCTCCCCTCCAATGGCACTGATGGTGCCGCCACTGGAACTGGAGTCAGCCTTCTCTTCATTTGGAGATTCTGAGCCACCTATTGAACCTTTCTTTCCCTATCCTATGTGTCCTCCACCACTCAGAAGACCAGCACCGGTTTGGGACCAATCTCCGCTTCATCTAACCCAGAGCCACTGGTACCCCATGCCATGGGAGCCCCCACAAACACCTACCGACCCCTCCTACTGGCCATATTGGCAGATGTGGGACCAGTACCCTCCTGCAGAGTTCATCCGCTCTTCCAGGGAGTCATCCCATTCCTCCTCTGTAAGAGGACACTCAGATCTGCCCCCGGATCCGGAAGAGGAGGAGGAGGAGCATTTTGCTGCAGATCCAGGGGTTCCATTGGAACCAGCAAGCCTGCCATTGTCATCCCCGGACAAAGCGGGGACTATTACATCTCCTTCTCCCCTCCCCTACTGCCTCTCTCCCTGGATGACTTCAGACAGTCCCAGGACTTTCTCCGTAGAGTTGCTGGAAAGCTTCAGATTCCTCTAAAGGAGATCCAGGACTCCCACCACAAACTCTTGGACATCCGCCACACATCCAGTCCCATCAGAGTAGCTCTCCCCATTAATGAGGCTATGCTGGAGCCAGCTAGGACAGTTTGGTGCCCCCCTGCCACCTGCGCTCCTACCACCAAAGGGGCAGAGAAGCATTATTACATGCCAGCCAAAGGAGCAGAATTTTTATTTCTTACCATCCATGCTGCTTCTGAAATGGCTAAACAGTAACATCCCCAGTCTGCTCCTGCTGATAACAAGGGAAAGCACCTGGATCTGTTGGGGAGAAAGGTCTTCTCACATTCCAGCCTCCAGTTCAGGATAGCCAATTACCAGGCGCTAATGGCTATATATGATTTCCTGATCTATGCCAAGTTTGCGGTCTTTACTGACAGCTTTCTGCCACAGGACAGACCTCATTTTCAAGCTCTGATAGATGAAGGCAAACTGATAGCCAGGACCGCTCTCCAGTCTGCAGTCAATGCTGCCACTACCTCCAGTAGAGCTATGGCCACTGCCATTGTCAATAAAAAGAACCACTTAGTGGGTAAGGCCTTGAACCTTTCAGCTATTGTGCAGTGCACAGCGGAGAGCAAATGTTGTGATGCTCCATCACAAGTGTGAGCGGCAGCTGTGCATAGGCACAAGTAAGTTAGCCTGCACACTGGACAGGAGTGAGTCTCACAACCCCTACCTGCCTGCTTCCTTGTTCTCAAGATCATAGGGTTAAAAATAGGGAGTGTGGGTGCCAAATGGAGATGTCTGAAAAAATGGGCTTAGGTATTTAGCTGAGTGCTCCTGGTGTAGGCTTCACTGCCACTTCTGGGAAGAGTGATGAGAAGGCACAGAACCGGGCTCCTGTTCATCTCTTACTTTCACCTGGCACTTACTCTGTACCTCCTTGTGCAGGATCAGACCTTGTATTGCAGCAGATGCAGGGCCCTGGAGAGTGGGGATTGAAAGCTGAACCTGCAACCCATGTTTCTGTCAGGCTGTTTACTGGCTGTACTGGGAAAGTCTAGTCATGCCTGACTCAGCATTGGAAGAGCCAGCAAAGCTGAGAATGTTCTCTTCAGCATCTGTCTGTCTATAGATCCTAATTCTCTTTGCCAGTTTCAGCCGTGTCCATGGTCTTGACCGATGAAGAGGTGATCCTCACTGGCATCAAGGTTCTGCAGACTCTGCAATCGCACAGCTTTCACTAGCTCCAAAAACTTTTCAGAAGCTGAATGCCATGGCATGTGAGCAAGAATTCATTTGGCAGGGGATAATGAGCCAGGATCCTTCAGAGGATCTTCCAACTTCAAAGCATCACTTTTCCCACTTCTCATTTCAGGCACCTCCATACACATACAACATATCCTTGAACAGCCAGCAAGTGGGAAAAAACAGTAGAAAAAGATGCTTATTGAACCTTCAGGGATGTTTTCCCCTGTAGGTATGAAGGGACTAGCCATGAAAGCAGGGTACCTGTTTGCATAGAAATCTCCAGTGCCTTGTTGTGCCGGCCTCTCTTTCCTGTCTCCCTCATGAGATGCTGGGTTGGGTGCTAAGAAGACGGCTGTTAACACTGTTTAAACAAGTCACCACACAAACAGCAAGCAGTGTCCTTGATCTCTCATTAAAAATGCCCTTGCCACACTGTGCCATCAGCTGCAGGGCCTGCGATGCTAATCACTGGCATCCCTATTCTAACTTGGATGTCACATAGAAATCCCTGACAGATTTTGTTTCTGTTTTTTTTTTATTATTTCCCTGTGGTAGGGGTGTTGGGATGCCTGGACCTGGGGAGGAATCCTAGACAAGATAGAGTCTTTCCCAATCGTAAGCTGTCCCAAGTGGTGCATACCATAGAAAGTTACCGACACAGATTGCAGCCTTTAGACAATCGAAACATTAGCAAATGTCAAGCCCAGAGGAAAAGAACAGCCTAGCCAATATCAGGATCCAGAATTATAAGGCTGCAGCCTTGTGCTCATTCCCAAAATTTATTCCAGGTGCTTATTAACAGTTTAGCATTGTTAAGAAGATGTCAGCCTTACTGCCACCTTCTTCCTCATTTGCATACCACTACTCACAGTGCTGTTTGATTTTTTTTTTTTGCCTTGAAAAGCGCACGATGACTTTTTCTGCAACAAGGTTTCTATTCCAGCATTTTTCAAGGCAGAGGGAGAGTCACTTTCACCAGAAAGGTGGGAGGGAGGGGGAAACAAGACCAAGTTTCTTTTTGTTTTTAAATGTGGTGGAAGGCGGGAGGGAGAATGGAGTCATTCTGATGTGAGTCAAGGTCATTTTTCTACCCCCCAAATGAAGTTAAGGAAAATGATTCTGGAAGCATTTAAGGGAGCCATAAAGACCCAACACTCTGGTGAAAGCCGAAGACCTGGGCCTGCTTCATGGAAAGGATATCACCTCAGATGTCAGGACACAGCTTTAATCTTACCTCTTTGTCACTGACAGGCACCCCTACCCAGTTTGCAACAGCACTATGCTGTCCTGCTGGCTTCAGAACAATGGGCCAGATCCCCCGCTAATGTAAATTGGCATAGGTCCATTGATTTAATTGGAATTACAGGAGTTTATACCACCTAAGACCAGATCCTATATTTGCAGAAGCAGGCAGCATCCCCCCAAACTAATTCTAGAATGAAGGATAAGTCCTGAGAATATTTACATAGAGCCCAAAGGATTCCAAAGTGTTTCAAAGAGCCATAGGAGATGAAAGTGCTCATAAGAGGTACTCAGCACTTCACAGAATAGCAGATCCAAACTCTGCAAAGGATTAGCTAAATCTAGAGCAGCATCTGGAGTTCCCTGCAGAAGTCAACGGGCCTGGATTTGTCCTATTGATCTCAATGGGAGTTTTGCCACTGACTTCAAGGGGAGCCTTAAATGGAGTTGGGAGTTCACAGCAGATGCTCAGAACCTCTCAGGATTTATGTGTGTGTGTGTATATACACGTGCGCCCACACATAGATGGATATGAATCATTTCACGCATTGCTGAAGTGCAGTCTTTTCTGTGGAGGAACATAGCAGCACAGGACAGCATTACACAAGAATTTGGGACAGCAAGTGGAGACTATTGTATTCCATTGAAACAGTAAGAGGAGATTATGCCAAGTGACATTCATGCAGCTTGTGTCCAGGGACATCTAGCGAAACCACCGCTCGCATCTCTACAGCGCACGATATGATAAAGTGAATTAATCCGTGTCAATTCCAGGTTCATGGAGTAGGAAAGGAGACAGTGTGTACTTGCTCATGTACTTCTTTTGAAAGACTCCATAGTGCACTTTGCTAAGGAAGATCCTCCTCTGACCTTCAAAAACCCTCTCTCAAGTAGGCTAGTTCATCTGTGTCTTAGAAGGGGGTGGAAAGCCTGGGATCAAAGGGAGATTCTCCCTACTCCCACAATCAGAACTTGGTTCGTTGGTTGGCCAGAAAATATCATTTGAATTTGGAAGAGTGAACTTGTTAGGGAACTCCCACATCTCTTGGATAGCCTGTTTCAATGTCCTTTCCAGTGGGCAAGCGACCTTGAATGTGAGTGCTGTTACCCTTCTTTCCTTTTCCCAGCTCTCCAGGCACTGGGGTGGAGTTGCTATCTTTTTTTTTTAACCTAAAAGATTTTGGGAGATGGCAGAAAGAGGCTGGCCATGTGTACAGGAGAGAGAACTGTCATTATCATGGCCTGCATACACAAGTGACTGGTTGACAAATGAATCTGCTTGTAGAGATATATCCCTTTGGAAGGCTTGACACATTTTTAATCCAGCTGAGGTCACTACAACACCAGAGTCTATATCATCCTGTAAGCCTCTTTTAGGATGTATAATTCAGAGCTCAATTATTCTTTGTGCATTTACCATGACACATACTGTCTTTAAATGGACAGGGAGATATGATAGCTAAACTCCAGTGGAAGGTCCTAGTATTGCAGTCATCTCTTCTGCTTGAGATGCTATTTGCAGTGTCTTTAGAAGAAGTTTGTGATTCTACAAGTGAAGCCTGGGAGTGCAAGTATTCATGGGAAACCTCCTCAAGCCCACTTCTCTCCCATAGAAATGCCCTGTGTGCTGTAATGGCTTTGGAACAGAATGCATGGATGAATTCGCCTCCATTTAGCTCCCAGCAGGTGGGTCAAAAGTGGAGATTAATAGGATAGGAAATGTGTTTCTACTCTGCAGTCAGTAAAGGAAATTCACTGGAACTAAATTAATCATGAAACAGACACAAAGAAGAGAATAGATTAACAGGGAATTAACTCATTAATTAGGCTCTTGCCAAAGTTCAGAAAGAGAGTTTCCACCGAGATAACTGCTGAAGTCAGGATTGGTATGGGCTGCTCTGGGGGCACGCAGTTCTGTTCCCCAACTCCAGTGGGTTTCTCTCCAGTCCTGGATTTATCTGGCAGTAGTGATATGCCAAAAAGGCTGGTAGAATTGGCACCACAGCTAGCAATGTCTACCACTACGTACCTGACAACAAAAGTGGTTCCTTCCCCATTTGCATCACCAAGCCAGGATTGGTGGGGCTAACTCAAGGATGGGGGCTCTTTCCACTGTGTTTGAAGCCTTGATCTTGCGAATCCTGGTGTGGGGAGCAGCAGGGTGTGTAAGGTTGTTTTGTCCTTTGCAAGGGGGAGTGGAAGCTAATGCAGATAAAAATAAGGCAAAGCATATTGTCCTCCAGGTTGTATTTGTCAGGCTCCCTCCATGCTCCCTCATTCCTATAAGGTAAGAAATAGGTGAGGGCGCAGGCAAGTCAGAGTGTGTTTCTGAGGAGATGTAGGTTTAAGTGTGAGCCTCATCATGCTAATGAGACACTTAGCTACATTCTTCCCTCTTGAGCCTCACTCCAGCTAGCAGGCAGGAATATTTTGGCAGCCATGCAGTAAAGCGGGATTAGATTCTTATGCACTCCCTGCCCTGATCATGTTTTACCTCGTGCTTCAGTGCTGTTATGCAGCACTTGTGGTGTGGAAGATAAATCCCTCCATCTTTGTTATTTACCCAGATGTTATGGTGATGGGAGCGTAGAACAAAATTAAAGATCTCACTTGTGCAGGATCCTGGCATTGAATGTGCTGTAGCAGTGCTACGCAGACTCTGTTGCTGATCGGTGTCACCATGTTTCGAGTGTAAAGTGATCCTGTGTAGCAGGGTGTGAACTATAGCAAACTAACACACTGCAACACAATAGAGCTGGTGATGAATCTGGAGGGGAATGTATTTTATAATACATTTTTAATGGACTAATAAGCCAAAGGTAAGTACCAGTGGAAACAAGAGCAAATCCTTCAGCGAAAGGCCCCCTGCTCTCAGAGGTACCCTTTTCCTGCCCTCGCTTTTCAATATTTCCCAGCATGAATGCAATCAAACCACACTCAGAAACATTTTGAGCTCCATATTCACCACTTAGGACTGTCTGGGTATTCAAATTTCAAGGTTGTTTGAGTGAAGTCAAGTGTTCCAATGGGCATCTTTCATCTTCAGTAAATACCTACTGCCCTCCAAAATCGTCAGGCTGATTAGTGAGACTCTCAACCTCTGACTTTCGAATTATTGGGTTGCACCAACCCTGTTACACTCTTGCCTGTGGGTGGAAGGCTAATGCAGAAAGGGTGTTTTCCTATGTTGCAAGAGGCAAGAACCAAAGAATTGAAAGTATTCTCTCGCATGTCAGATGCTATGCAGGGTGGCCTTTGATGGTTTTAACAAAACAGCATGGGAGCTGTAATATACGAGAAGCAATCTCTCAGTGGCAACAATACCATTTCTAGGAGATATGAAGTAGCTACACTACATCTACCTGTCCTCCTGCATACAGACAGCATATCCCCTCACTCGCTATGCCAGTAAGCCTTCATTGTTTTTACAGCAACATGGCTAACTTGAGTTAGCTGTCTCGATGAAAACCAGACACAGGTGGTTTTTATCTCAGTGTAGTTAGTCAAAATCAACACCATGCCCCTGATCTGCGATCTCCTTGAGGTAAAAACGACAGCCCCTTGTCTCCACTGTGATTTTACAGCGAGATAGCTGTCTTGCTATCAAAGCACACCTTTTTTGGCAGTGAAGACATAGTCTATGGCTGTAATCTCCTCTCCCCTTCATTCTTTGAGTCTAACCTTTTCTGTCCAGACACGGTTTAATAACACTTTTTAACAATCCTACCGGAACGTATAGAATGGCCGGGAAAGGTGGGAACTCTGGTTCCATGAACTCTAAGGTCCACTCCAGAGTTTGTGCCCGTCTAGTTCAATGAGCTATAAAGTCCTCACAAGAGTGTGACTAGCAACTCTGCATGCCCTATGAGCCTGATGCAAGTCAGTGGAAAGACTCCCATTGATTTCAGTGGACTTTGGATCAGGACCTTTGAGAGCGTAGACCATATAAATTGTGCAGGCAGAAGAACAGCTCCTTCCATTGGCTCTTAATAAAGTGAGTTAACACATCCGCTGTTTCCTTCTTTCAGTCACAACAAAGAGGCCTTACAAGTGGCTGAAGGGAAACAAAGACTGGTGAGGGATTTAGAGAGAGGGAGATTAAGTGGGAGCAATGAGGGAAAGGGCTCTCAGGCTCAGCCAGAACCCAGCTCAGCCTGCTGTAGGGAAACTCGCTTCTCCCGGCCCATTGTCATTCACTAATCAGCTCTGCTAAAGGTGGTCTCTTGCATCTGTACTGTTCTTAACTAATATTCACTGATAGCAGCCCTGCCAATGCCGGTTGTTGCTGATGCATTGTGCACAGACAGTCATTAATCGATCTCTCTCTAACAGCTCATCAATGAAAGCTTGTCCCTAATTCCTTTCCGTTCAATCTTTTATGAGCATTTTGTGCGGGGGAGTGTGTTTGTGAAAAGTAGGGACCCATAGCATAGCAGGCAGCATGGGCAGGTTTTATTCAAGGTTCCCCCCCCCCCCCAAATCCCAGATCAGCCAGTGCACGCTGGCACTGACAAGGACCCCATGCTATCCCTGTCCTAAAACCCTACATGGTTCTATTATACTTCAATCCTGTCTTGCAGCAGCTGTTGTTTCAGTCCTGAGCCCTTGTCCAGCCCTGCCAATTCACCCCTCTCCCTGATCTGTGGTATCCCCTGTTGCTGTGGACTGGAGCACACACAACACACACACACACACGACTCTTGTAAACCAACTCAGTCCTGACCTGCAACACCCCTGCTATCCCATTCCCAAGCTTCTGTACTGCTAGCCAGTTGGGCCTGATGTTGAAGGACATTCTCATGACTGTTGTACCAGTAGTTGTTCAAAGGGCTCTTCAAACACCCACATTAATCTATTACATTTTATTGTTGGGGGGTGAGGGCTTTTTGTGAATGTGTGTCTGAGTGCATATAAGTGTGTGGGGGTTTGTTCTTATTATTGTCAGCAGTGTTTATTAGCTGAAGATTGCAATCAGTAGCTGGTCATTGTAGGATCTGTCTCTCCTCTAATCGCTGTCACTTCCCGCTCATTCTGATTTATAGCTTGCTAAAAAAAATGAGCATCCTATAGGGTAGAAAGCACAATGTGCAGTTTTATATGGCAATACAGACATCAATGAAAAATAACAACCAATCTTATTTGGGCTTGGGAAATAGCAGAGGGAGATAGGCAGAAGGTATAAGCAGCAACCTGGCAACAAAAGAGGAGAAATGGAGGGGAGGGAAATACCGGAGTGTGCCATAACAGTATTTACATGCATTTTACTTCTGAGTCCTGTAGCCTGGACCAAAACTGTTCATGTGATGTTCTGCAGCACAAAGAGAAGTACTTGCTGAGTACCACAGACATGTTTATACAGTAGAGGACACTGTAGTGCAGCACCCTGGAGTGAAACTTCAAGCCCAGGGCTGAGCAGCTCAGCATGTTTTTGAATGTCTCAATTCTCATCAAAGCTAATGTGTCCTATGGAGTTCAGCATCTGACAGGATCAGGTCTTCTATACCTAACAGTTTGGGCCACCCCTATTTTATATAGCACCCTTCCATCATATAGCAGCTTAATGGTGGTCAGATCTTGAAAGGTGTGGAGCACCTGCAATTCTCATTAACGACAATGGAAGCTCCAGATCCTCAGCACCTTGAGTATTTGACCCAGTTAGGCCAAAGAAATAGTATGCTAGAGAGGAAATGGGACAGCGTTTAGTTATATGGGAAAAATAGTCAAGGCATGGAAACCATCACATGACGTATAATTAGCCAACACAGCCCCAGTTTCAGAGTTTGAATCTTGATGATATGTGAACTATCCATATCTGAGAATTACAAAACTGGCTCCCTGGGAATTGGCAAACAGGAAAACAGGAAAATGTTGTCTAATGAATTATTTGCTGTTCACTAGTAATGATATTTATATATCAGTCATTAACAATAATATTAGTTTGTGTTTCAGTCGAGGGAACTTTGGGAGTGTTGCGATATTGTCAGTCAGAGCTGGACATTATCCTGTCCTCGTTCTTGACCCTAACTTGCTCAAACACTAGGAGTGTTTCCCAAAGGGTGGGGTGAGCACCTTAGGAAGGGCACAGAGGACTGGCTGAGAGGAATGTACAGGTCTCTCAATTGTCCCCCAGAGTATCAGTTTTCCTTCTTTCTGAATAAGACTCAAGCCCTAAATCGCTGTGTCTTGGTTCCCCATTAAAATGGGGATAAAACTATATACTTTATTCTACCATTTGTGTTGTTTCTTTCATTGTAAGGTCTTTGGGGCAGGGAGTGGCTCTTTATTATGTGTATGTACAGGGTACATGCGACTGTAATACAAATGAGAAATAATAGGAATTCCAACCACCTCGAAACACCAATTGTTAAGTATCTGAATGAGGAGGTGGAAAAGTCACCTGTTGAATCATATCTACACCCATGTGAAGACTAGGAAGATAACTTCATCGGGGTCTGATCCAAAGCTCGTTGAATACAAAGCTCTATTGCAGGGATCGGCAACCTTTGGCACAGGCCCGCCAGGGAAAGCCACTGGCGGGCTGGAATGATTTGTTTACCTGCAGCGTCCACAGGTTCAGCCGATCGCAGCTCCCACTGGCCGCGGTTCGCCATCCCAGGCCAATGGGGGCTGCGGGAAGCAGTGCTGGCCTAGGGATGTGCTGGCCACCTGACGAAGTGGGTATTCACTCACGAAAGCTTATACTCCAATACGTCTGTTAGTCTATAAGGTGCCACAGGATCCTTTGTCGCTATTGACTTCAGTGATCTTTGGATCAGACCTCAGAAACATAGGATAAAAGACTGCAGTTCCGAACAAGGAGATTTCAATCCTTTCATATTTTATTTTTCAGCATATTTGTCTCTAATCATGTTTTCTATCTTCTTCTTCTTCTTCTTCTTCTTTTTTTGGCATGAAACATGCTCTGAAGTCCTGACTTCAATCTGGAGAATAATAATTATTTCTGAGATGCAGCCTGTTAGCTGAATGTTAAGAGGCAGGAAAAGATAACTGGAAAGAAAGACGAGTAATTTTCCTGGGATCTTATTCTCCAGGAAAGCAGCAGACACATTTGTACGGTCAATGTGTTGCCAAAGCAAAGAATAACAGTAGGAAAGAGACTGTGGGCAACAGTTTCAAGGAAGGAAGGAAGGAAGAAAAAGAAAGAAAGAAAAAAAGAAAGAAAAGCTTTGTCGTGAGTTTCTTATTCTCTCCCTGCCATCACTCCTTGTGCCTTCACAATAATTTGACTAAGCTTTACCCATTTACTTTGGGTTCAAACTGGGTATCAAGTGTAATGTGAGGTTTGGAATTACTGTTCTTAAATCGGAAGGTACTTCAAATGCTCTGGGAAAATGACTTGTTTCATTTCACATGACTGCTGTACCTCTAGTATTCATAGCTGTACCTTTATGGTTCCCATCACTGTATATTTTACATAACAGTGGCAGAACTGTATGGGAGCCCAGGACTGGAATAGCATGGGGCAGGGGTGGGGTGGGGGGACGCAGAATTTGAAAATGAGGTGCATCAGCAGAACTGGAGTAGGATTGGAAAAGCAAGGAGGTAATGCAGGTAAGGCGTGAAGTTCATTGGCCGAGTTGTTTGTGGACTCAGGATTAGAGTCGCAATCAGGCTCCAAGTTCACACTGAAGTGTGTTCATTTCGTGTGTGTGTCAGCCCAAGGCTGGAAGCACAGGGGGTTCTGCACATCAGGACTCTGGGCGATGGACATAACTTATACATCAGTTTTTCACACTCTGTCTGTTTCTCACACATTTAAGAGTAAAGAAAAAAGGCAATGGTAATAAGAAACAGTAAGTCCACCATTGTGCTCAGACTAAATAATCATGTGTTCAAGAATCTGCATTCACATGCAAGCCTGATTTTGCTTACAGACATGTGCTGTTGCATGTGCAAACGAATTCTCTGAACACCCAAACAGCTGCTCACAAGCTCTGCGGCTGATTTCTTTTTTTGGAGGTTCCCTGAGAATTTGATTCTGAAGCTCCAGAATGTTTGTCTCAGTGTTCTGTTGCCTTCTTTATCCCACGTCGATGGCCTTTTTTTTCATGCAGACTCTCTGATGCTGCTATGGCACTTGGTTGTTCTTTTCCCTCCACTCTCTCCATATCATGGGACTCCAAGCTCTTCCAATGCGTGTTCAGTAATACATATCAAAGAGGAGATTAGGTTGGAAAAGAGAGTAGAAAATATTACCTGGCTCACTCAGATAAACCCAAGACACTGCCAGAACACTGCTGATCTTTATAGAGTCCTGGTTATTACATTGAATTCTGCTTGACTTTTACCCCTACCATTAAAATACAGTTATAGTTCAGAAAAGTGACAGTAAAGATTACCTTGCCTGGTGTCATTTTCAATCTTTGTCAATAATGCCCTGATCCAATTTGCTCACTTTAAAAGTCAAAAGATATTTTTTTCACCTCTAAATCCAGCACCATGTCTTGCTACCAAACTGGCTATTTTCTGCCTCCTATATTATCACCAATATAAAACAATAGCATCTGTGCACAGTGTTTCCCTGTCAGTTCTTGAAGAGTAATGATTTTGCTTGTGTAACAGAATCACTCCTGAGTTTTTATTTCTGATAGTTGCACCAAAATTCAGTGGTGTTAATTAGTTCTTCCAATCTTATGTGTTATATGCGCCATAACTTTTGGCATAATGGAAACAGGCTACAGAATATACCACTGCCTTTCCTTTTCTTAAATCCCCATAATTGGCATTGCCTGCTTGATGTCGGATACACTCTTTTTGTGACTATCATGACTAGATCTAGGCAAACAGTGCAAAACATTTCCTGCAAATATGAGTTAGAACTTTCACAAATTTGCTTTGATCGTGATCTTATTCCTTTTGTGCTGACTTTCCACCAAGATTCTAGCTGGAGGAGAATTTAATCATAAAAAAGAAAAATTGCCTCTGAAATTCATTTTCACATAGGGAATTTCAGAGTAACAGGGAACTGGAAGCGCAGATTCCAGAATATTCCTGGAAAGCAAATGCAGAACTTGTAATCACACGTATTCTCAGTTCTGAAAATTAAACTCCTCTGGGAAAGAAACAGAAACATACACTGTGCCCTACTAGTGCATAACAAAACCATTGGAGAGACACACAATCTATTCATGGATTGTTCACCAACAAGAAAGGAGGCAAAACTTGCAGAACAAATTATTTGTCCTTAGTTATTCTTGTTATAGCGAGGGGCATTTTATGAGGTGGGAGTTGCAAGGGAGATACCAGTGAAGTTGGACACTTTCTGTAAGCTGGTAGCCTGGGACCAACGGCCTTACAAAAGTGGGAAGAACACAATACTCACATTTATGAGTTTTCAAAATGGAACCACTGGAACTCATGTACATAGATTCATAGATTTTTTTAAGGCCAGAAGGATCCATCTAGTCAGACTTCGGACCCAGATAGGCCTGTATAAGAATGTCTGCACACAAACTTGCAAAAAGAGAGATGAAAGGAGTGAGGTAAAACCCACAACAACTTCAACAACCACCACCAATCCATTAAACTGTCTCTAGGTATTCCATCACCCATCCATTAAACTGTCTTGAGGTACGGAAGTTGGTCCAATACAAGATATTACCTCACCCACCTTGTCTCTCTCATTTAGTCATTTCAGCACAAGTCTGTGTATGGCCACTCTTAGTTCTGAATAAAAGTGGCTAAAGTCAATTTAGCTAAAGTTGGTTTGTTACCCATCTTAGTGAGTTGACTTCAGCCTCTTTTAGTTCAAAAGGAGAGTGCTCACACACAAACCTGCACTGAAATCATGAAAGAGGTTTTAGGAAACTGATTCAGTTAAGGACACAAGTTTGTGTTTAAACCAGCATGTAGGGTTTGGCCCATCTCCCAGTGAAGGCAAGTGAGAATCATAGAATATCAGGGTTGGAAGGGACCTCAGGAGGTCATCTAGTCCAACCCCCTATTCAAGGCAGGACCAATCCCCAGACAGATTTTTGCCCCAGTTCCCTAAATGGCCCCCTCAAGGATTGAACTCACAACCTTGGGTTTAAACAGGCCAATGCTCACACCACTGAGCTATCCCTCCCCCCTTGTTGAGTTCAATATGTCCTTGATAAGGGTCTGAAGGATGCATGTGGCACTTTCTACACATCTTTAAAGATGAAGGGCTGGTGCACGAACTAAAGCAGACACACCTGAAGGATTCATTCTCTTAGGCCTACTATCCATTTTGGCTTTTTCAGTCCTCTCCTTCAAGCAAGGAAATAAAAAGAGAAAGAAACATCGAAAAGGCTTTTTTTTCCCCCAGGAAAAGCATGAGGAGAAGAAATTGTTAAGAGCCACTGAATACATCTTTCACTAGGGAAGCCGCAAACACTAGATGCATCTTGTTGGCATCAGCTTTGCTCAAGCTTTATGGTTTCCATCATCTAGTGTTTTTATTAAAGAATAATAAAAATAAGGCACAAGGCCTTTTTCTCTCCTCTGTGCCATTCTTCGCCACTGGACGCAAAGGGAGATAGCACTTTTAAAGGAAGAATAACAAAAGCATGAAAACAGAAGCAAAGGCAGAGATTCCGCCTGCATTCATGTTGCCCAGAACTCTTCTGCTTAATCGAGCACTTCTCCAGCTGTGCATTTTGCTCACACTCTGATCCTATTGATGCTGATCTTTTTCTGAAATGAAGCTATTGTACCTTGGCTTCTAATTAGATTAAAACTCCCTTGCAAAACAGCCTCTTAGGTAGATCAACAGGCTAAAAGGAAAAACACACCAGTGTTAGAGATAGGGGGAAAAAACCACAACAAAATAGAGCTGGGGTGAGAAGCAGTGAGGGCTGAAATGATGCCATTTAACCCCACTTGATCTGCTTGACTTCCCGGAACAAGGGATAAATCTCACCACTCCATGGGTATACACAGAGTTTTGCTTCAAGTCCTGGCCCTACCAGATTGCTAGGCCTGACATGAGACCTGTCGGGGTGATGTTCCTACCACTTCGATGCAGCATTTACTCACCAAGGCTGAGCCAGAAGAGCAGAAAGGCAGCACTACACCTGGCCCCAGTGTGGACCAGGCTCAGTGCAGTGTCTCCGTGGTCTGGGACTGTACCTACACTGCTGGGCTTATTTTGGAGAAGGGGATGGGATTCATTGCTTCAGAGTCGGGGGTAATGAAGTGACCAATATGTATATGGCACCCGGGATAGAATCAGAACTTCCTCCTCTTAGTGTTATAGACCCTACATTGCTTGAAGTAATAGCTCAAATAGCTGAAGTGTCAGGGACTTTTGCTTTTATGATGGCTGCTTTGTCATATGTGGCAAAGGCCTGGGAGAGTTATTAAAGTCAACTCTCACAGGCGCCAGTAAAACTGACCATCATGTTAAATGCAAACACAGGTGGTTTGGTCACCAAGGGTCCAACTTGTACAGGATAGTGAGATAGAGAAAATTACAATTAATAAACCCTTTAAAGATTCCCCAAAATAGCTTTTCTATATGAGTGTCATAGCTTTAAAGTCTCCATTCTTGAGCCCTTCCAGGGCTAGAAACAAGTGCAGCCTGTCACGGTGGACATCTGGGACTCTCCCTTTTCCAGTGATATAAAGCTCCTATTTCTAGGGGCTAGTCTACATTTAAAATACCAGCATTGCTATCTGTCTGGGCTGTAAAAAAAACCCTCACACCCTAGTGACATAGCTTGGCTGACAAACCCCCCC
The DNA here is from genome assembly GCF_020497125.1 of Mauremys mutica. Taxonomy (NCBI): domain Eukaryota; kingdom Metazoa; phylum Chordata; order Testudines; family Geoemydidae; genus Mauremys; species Mauremys mutica. The sequence goes on from NC_059082.1 coordinate 13,545,276, forward strand.
AGTGTAGAAACAGCTATGCCAAAAGAAGAGGGCTTCTGTCAGCATCACTAATGCCATCTGGGGAGGTGGTGCTCCTATACGGCAAGGGTTCTCAAACTGGAGGTCGGGACCTCTCAGGGGGCCCCGAGGTTATTACAGGGAGTCGCGAGCTGTCAGCCTCTACCCCACACCCCGCTTTTCCTCCAGCATTTATAATGGTGTTAAATATATTAAAACGTGTTTTAATTTATAAGGGGGGTCGCACTCAGAGACTTGCTATGTGAAAGGGGTCACCAATACCAAAGTTTGAGAACCACTTCTATACGGGCAGAACTCTTCCTTCTGTCAGTGTACCCTGGATCTACACTAGGGAGCTCTGCTAGCATAGCTATGTTGACAGACTCTGTAGGGCAGGAGTAGCCTCCCTCAACGGGTTGAGATAATTGACTTACCCATTCTGGACTTAACTACGGTCATTTCAATAGGAATATTTTACATGTAGGATTAAAAAAGGAGACATATCTGTGGCAGGTTGATGATTTTAACAGAAAGTGACAACAGTTTGAAGCTCCATGGGTTTGGAACGTTGGAACTAGTCTTGGCAGAGATGGATTAGTGGGCAGACTACAGGTGAGGAGGGCCAGAGGTGCATAATAAATGCAATGTCTCTGAGACTTATTACATGGATATCACCACTGCTTATGTAGGAAGGATAGAGAGATAGATAATGATCTCCTCAACTTCCATATCACTTTAATTATTGAGTCAGTTTTGGTGCCGCTTCACTCATTGCTCAGACTTTTCAGGTTCACGCTAGGAAACCCCAAACAGAGGTGGTTAATATTGTGCATTCTGTTCTCCATCCACCTGGCTCTGTTTACACCCCGAAGGCCCCTTATGTACTTGCATCTCTGTGGAGTCCCCTGCCACTGTAACACCTACATAGCATTTAGTATGTATCCCTCAAAGATATTGGTAAGTGGCTCCCTGCACACTGTGGCAACCTTCCACTTTTGGCTCAGAATCTCCTGCTGCTTAAGGACTCAAGCTTCTCCCATTCAGATATGGGGAGCTTCCTGGTACAAAGAGCTGAAATCCTCTAACCAACTGGATATCAGCTGGCCCAGGGCTGAGGCAGGGGACTACTGTCTTCTAATTACTCAACTGTACAGTGATCCAAGGCCCATGGAGCGAAAAGGTGAATGTTTCCAGTGTTGTGTAATACAAAAGTTTACGGTCACCTCCATGACAAAAAGGGTTGAAGTAACACATAATTTAGTGTCCCATTAAGGGGAAGGTTTACAGTTTCCGATAGTGTCTATGTTTCCAGCTGGTTAGTCCAGATAAGGCTTTTAAACTGCTCCTTTTACCCCGAAAGCTTGCTACAGTCAGCGCCTGTGTACTGTTCAGGGAGATATATAGCTGTAAAGGTAAAGCAAACTTTAAAGAGGTAGCAGCTAATTATGAAAATTAATTAGTGAGCTTGCATGGGCTGGATCACTAGCTATTCAGTCAATAAATAGATAAATACCTGACCTAAGTCTGTAATTGAACTCTAGAATGGCCCATTGCAGAGTGAGCATGGGCTAGTGTGTTTCTTTCATGGTCAGAGTTAGTGACAAAGGCTATAAGCGCCTACAACGCCAGGGTATAACAAACCTGTTCCAACACTAGGGATATGTCTACACTTGGAGCAGACGGTGTGATTCACAGCTCAAGAAGATGTACCTGTGTTAGCTCTGATCAAGTTGAATGTAGCCATGGTGGTATGAACAGTGGAAGGGGTAGCCACCATGAGTATGTGCGTAGGATCTCAGATGGGTATGTACTTGGGGTGGCTAGCCCCTCCCATTGTCCATGCTGCTGTGGCTACGCTCTATTCTTAGCATGTTAGCTCGATCAAAGCAAGCAGGAGTATGTCTTCTTGAGCTGGGAATCACACACCCAGCTCCAAGTGTAACATAACCTGAGTCATTTAAATAGGTTCCTACGAAAGGGCTGCCATTTGCCTGTCTGTCTGTCTATGCTGTCCTGCGGTACCCTTCGCCAGGGTATGTGAGCACATAGGGAGGATTGGCAGGGTTCTTTCTAGGTTATTCACACAGCTCTGCCAACTTCCAGGATGTGCTCAGAAACCTTGTGGGGGATTACAAGATGGTGGAATGACTCAGTGGAAAAGGCTAGATGAAGTCAGCAAGGTCTTTCCCTGAGGGGTTAGACACATGTACAGTGAATGGCCAGAAGGTAAACAGGAAAACTCTCCAGCTTGGGGTTCAACAAGGTCCCGTGACCCTAGAGTGGGGATCCCAACCTTCCGAAAGTAAACTGTCTCTGCAGCAGTAATTCTTCTAGCCTTTCCCCTGATCATCTCTGCATGGGGAGCAGAAGCCATGTAGAGATTAACCCCTTTTTCACCAGGAGCCAGATAGAACCCCTGCCCCCATGACAATGCTGATTGTGCTTTCCTTAAGTCAAATTGTAGAGAAAGAGCATGTAGGCCAGGCCTGGCACAGCTGGGAAAGGATGACTACCCACGGTCTGGCAGAAGCCAAGTGTTGACTCCCTGGTAATCTGATCCCACACTGGGAAACTCCCATTGATCTGGCTCGAGCATCTGTATGCAGTGGCCCTGTCATATGTTTCTGCCATAGACTTGGCCATGGCAGGGTTAGAAACAGTGGAGATCTGATCTTTCCTGGTGTTATAGAGCCATAGCATTTTTAAGCTAGAAGGGATCACCAGATCGTCTAATCTGACCTGCAGTATATCACTGGCCACCAACATAACCCAGCCACCCTCACAGCAAGCTCAGCAACTGGAATTAGACCAAAGTACTACAGCCTTCAGGAAACTGAACTGTTGCTCTCTTAGCATCTCTCCTAAAGTATTGCTCATCACTAGAAACACTCAAACACCTGAGGTTCCAAAGTTTGACTTGTTTTTTTTTAGGGGGGTTCACATCCCAGGCTTTGAGAAAAGGAACAAAGAGGTGGGATTGAGAAGCAAGTCCAGTGGAAAATATACAGGGAGGAATGGGTCAGGCTGGCTCCTGGTGTAAACTAGAGTGGCCTCAGAGCTACCTAACTTTGTGTCAGCTACCAATGGCCAAGGATTGGAGAGGCATAGCTATAGCCTGGGTGCACACACCCTTTCTCTGCAATGTGCCCCCTCCATATGAGCGTTCCAAAGGGGCCATCAAATAGTTGCTACAATGGCCTGATGCTCTTAGTGGATTTCCCCCTGGAATACAAAGCAGCTGGAGACGGGGACAGGACCTGGGCATGTGAGTTTAAATTACAGAGGAAGAAAAGGTTGGTGAATTAAAGTGAGTTATAGGAACTTTACAAAACCAGAATAAATAATCTGAGAGGTTCAGCAAACCACAATGTCCATGAGAGTCCCCAATCACTACCTAGTAAATACAAGTCTCTTTATGTTGATTATAGAGTACTGCCTGCTTTAGATGCTGGGGTCTATTAGACACCAAATTAAATTTTATATAAGTAATAGTCAGGAACTTTCAGGTAGCTTTGTTCAGCAAATAATGAAAAGCAGCCTGAAAATCAACTTACCTAGCCATTTAGTTTATGGATAATGCAGGAGAACGTAATAATAGCAATAACTTGAGATTTATATAGCTCCTTTTATTACAGAGAATCCCACAGGGCTTTACTCATGGCATTCTAAGGGATTGTGCATTCCCTGCTGAAATGCAACGATTCCGGGGTGGAATCCAGCCACCATTCTACATCAGCAATAACAACATCAAGTTTTATTAACAGGAGAAAGGAAGAATAACCCCAGTTGGAACTGCAGTGGGGTTGTATGTAGGCAAAATGTAATCATCTTAACTGGAATTAAGCCAGTCTGCCAAATTTAACAAATCTTCTTCTTGGAAAAAGGGCTGAGGATCATCAAGACCTTGATTTTACATTATGTCTGAGACAGCCCCAGGCTGGGGTATTGAGTGAGATCGGGTGCACAGGGAAGAGCACCTTCTGCTAGTCACCAACACTACTTCCTGGCAATATCTTGTTCTTTGCTGAAGGCTCCTCATCCAGTCCAAACTTGCTTAGTGTAGGAGAGAGAATGAGGTCACAATACAAGTAGTTGCCAGTCCCAGCGTGTAACTGCATCACTCTCAATCAGTGCTGGACTTCCCTTGCACATATCCCCCCAACAGAGGTTCAAGTAAGCCTTGGTGTTTTTTAGTCTTAGATTGTTAGACTTCAAGGGAGTGTTTGTACAGCACCTAGCACAATGAGGTTCCAGTCCTTATTTGGGCAGCTGGATTCTACTGCATCCTGCTCCTCCTCCTCCTCATCATCATCAATACTATTCCAGAAATGTTTGTATCTCTTTCCATTAATTTCAGGGTTAGATTACTTTGTCTTTAGCAGTCCATCCTAGGCCTTATTTTTGTTTTTTTCTGAGCACTGACAATACAGAGAACTAAGAGAAGTACATGGATGGGAGCACCTACAGTACCACACTTGTCCCTGAAGGGGGCATTACAGGGAAGCCCCACCTCCCACGCTTTCCCATGCTGCCTTTCCCCTTCCAAACATGATCTGGAGAGGTCAATTCTGCAGGTTATATGAGAATTGATTCTCTGATGTCCACTGAATTCTAGGCTTCTCCTTTGAGATGGCCAACAAGGGTGCTGATCAGTGTGATGCTAGTTTTTTATGTGTGGAATGGCTCTGAAGCCACCAAATGGCAATAATTTAAAAACAGAATGGGTTTTGGGGCTGAGCTGTCCCCAGTTCCAATGAGCGGGAACCACAATTCTTGCATTTGTCTCCAGGTGCCTAAGTTTGAGAAAGTTGATCCTTTGCCTCTCTTTGTATTGGTTCCCCTGTTTGTAAAATGGGAATAATAATTACTGACCCACCCCACGGGGTGCTAGGAGAACTAATTAGGTCATATCTGCAAAGTGTTGCAAAGTGCTCTGTGCATTACTGTTAATTATTCGCAGTCACCATCAACCTGGGCTGGATTATAACTAGTTACCTAGAGCTGGAAGGCTCCATTTATAACCCCTCCAGGCAGTTACGCCTTAGGCAATGTTAGGCACAGGGTGTGCTAATGGCTGCTGAAGAAGAGGATTCCAGGTACCCATGTAGGGAAAGACACACGGTTTGCACCTGAATTACCGAAGGAAAAAATGCCTCGTTATCCAACTAGTTTCCCTCTTTCTTGAAACAAATGAGGATTTTCAGTGACTCCCCACTCCCAACCCCTTCTCTCTTACACATACACAATTCCCAAGTCTGTTACAACATGGGCAGCTGTGGGTTCAGACCACACATTGGTACAGTGTCTGAACCTTGTGCGGGTGGCATGGCTAAAGCCCTGCATACCTACGCCAGAACATACCCAAGTGTTGAGCACACTGTCACTGAACGGTCTGTCCTCTCCCATGAATGAGCAGCAGAGGGTGCTGTCCATCTGAGCTCAGCTTCATCATTGTAAGCTCACTTGGCACTGTACAAAGCTGATCTGAAACTTTAAGCAGCTCCTTTCTCAAAAGCCACACGATCAAAGCCTAGCTGCTCTGGATTTTAATAAAGCAGGAAAGATGGGCCACTCAGTGTTTTGGGAGAAGAAAAATCTGTTTCAGTTACATCCATATAGTGTATAAACATAGATGGGTATATATGTAACATTTGAATGTGTAGTATCCATCTTTCCTAGAACAGAAAGGCTGGACTAAGGCAGAGTGTAAGGCGGTATGTTGGGATCTTTTGCTGGAGAGCTGTCCGCGCACCCCACTACTGACTTGCAGCACCTCCACTGTTCCAGTCCTGGGCTCCCTACACACCTGTCAATGCCCCTCAGACCTGACCAGCAATGCCCCAGACTGTCTCATTCTTTAGAAAATTTCCAGTTGCAATAATTACCTTTAATTAATACCCTGCTGGTGATTCATGTAAATACATGATCGACAGTTACCTGTGAGTATGGTAGAATTACTGAGTACTTGTCATGGAAAAGCCGGGGTGTAATAATCAGTGTAATTGCAGTACCTCATGGAAATGTTGGCTGAGGAAGGATTTAGTGGGCCAAAATATTCTAAGACCATTTTTCAGTTTACCCTAGGACTCCAAACCTAGGCAATACTGACTATTTGAATGCATCTTCTGCTTACTGAGATGGAATCACAGGTGTTAGTAAAGTAGTAGCTCAATATTTCTTATTGGACCTACTAGAATGTATGCAGTGTCGTAAATGCTCAGACGTAGTGAAGCAGTTACTGTGATTATAAATCTAGTCCATGGTTTACATAGAGTCTTGATTTCAGCTCAATTAATGTTTGTATTCTCTACCACTCCAGGTTTTCAGTTTTACAACTTAGCAATCTGGTTTGAACCAGTGTTGACAGTCTGTGTGCCGCATGCTGGAGTGATGAAGCAAAACAGACATATATTTGAAATGTGTTCTAATAAGACACTAGTTGTAAGTATAAACTAGTGTTCATTTGTCACTTCCCAGCTGTCTGGGCCCTGATATGCTGTGCCACGAGATCTCAAGGCACTTCACATGGTAATGAAATAGATACAAGGGATATCTCGGCTATCTAAGCAAACATGGGAACCTTTATGCACTCAGCTACAATTTACACATTGGCTTTGACAATCATAACTCATAAATGGGCAAGACTCAAGACCTCTTAGGCTACCCTATCCATAGTCCCTGTTGATGCAGGATTGCTCTCCGGTGATTTGTCCCATCCACTTTTAAATTATTCAGTTGGGGGCGCTTGTGTCACTCCTCCTGAACATCGAAACCTGTTTTATTAACAGAGTTTTTCCAGGACTCTAGGATTGTCTACACCCCTTTTCAGCATGGATGGCAGATCTTGAATTTCACATTCACAGCAATGGGGCAAAAGAGGCTCCCTAATGTAGCCCAAGGAAACATTAACAGTGAAGCACTATTTCCTGATGGCACAACCCTGCCTTCACTGAAGTCAGCTTGAACTATGCTGTTGATTTCAGAGGCAGCAGGATTAGACCCATAGTGCTGTACTGTGAAGCTAAGTCCTGGCATCCTGGCATTAATCTTGTACACAGTCTCCTGATGCAGAGCGGGAGAACTGCTAATTGAGCCACATAAATATACATTATTTGCAGTTGCTCAAACATCCACTTTATTATTTATTATGATCATCATTATTATTATTACTATTTTATTTATTATTGTGCATAGTGGTCCCCAATTAGGATCAGGGCCTCATTGGTATGGATGCTATGTCAATACAGAATGAGACGCATTACTATAAATATAAACATCCATTCCTTGAGTTAACTGCACCCACTGAATGTCACTGATTCTTCTAATATAAAACATATCGGCACCTTTTATTTCAATATGTGTGTTCAGTTGAATGTCTTCTAATAGTGTTAGTATCCCTGGGCAAAGTGGTTCCTTTGTTGCCTTCCTCTTAAAACTTTTATTTTCCTCGAATGCCATAGTGACCTTTTGGTCAACATGAATTTCTGAGCTCTAGAGAAATCCAGCTCTGCCCTTTTCATTGTTCAAATCACACTCTGTCTCTGTCTCCCCTCACCTCTTTGGATTTCATTTCTCTGTAGTACATTCCAAATGCACGAGCCAGAGAGAATGAGGGGGATGGACAACTTTGCAATTTGAGATTTATCAAAATCTTTTTGTTCCAAAGTGATGGCCTGGGAAATTGCATCATCAGAATATCTGTCTGGGGAAGAAAGAGCAGACAGGAAAATATTTCTGCAGAAAGATGAACTCTGATGTTGGTATCTGTTACATGGAAGGATTAAAAAAACGGGGAAGAAGAAGGAAAAAATAATGCTGGGGAGAAATGATCTAATGCTTTTTGGCTGCTGTTACTGGAGAGAAAGGCTGGGCCCGTTTTTTTTTCTGCCAGTTTAAAATTAAAATAGAAACATTTACTATATCTCAGGTGGGAAATCAGAGAAATTCTGCCCTTGGTTTTGTCACTGGTCGTCTCCGACAGCTCTTACCAAAGCTGCAATTCTAGCTCTAAATCAGAGCTGAATCATGTAGAATTATCGAGCCAGATCCTCAGTCAGTGTAAATCAGCATAGTATGTGGAAGTCAATGAAGTTATACCAATTTACACCAATTGAAGATCTGGCCCATCGCTATTGTTATTTATTATTTATGTTGGCGTAGTACCAAAAGCTCTATCCACCATCTGATCCGTAAGAAGGTTTTTCTGATGGCTACACCTCCACCAGAAGAGGGAGTGAGCTTCAAGATCTCATGACTGAACCCCCGTCACATTGTTCCATGAGGACAGCATGGTACTGACACTTCATTCGAGGTTCATCCCCAGGATGGTTTTGGAGATCCACTTAAACCCATCTACTAATTTACCTGTGTTCTTCCCAAAACCACATTCTACACAAGGGAAGAAGCAGCTTTGTGCTCTAGATGTATCAAGTGCACTTTGGTATTACAATGACAGGACTAAATATTTCAAACTGTCACCCTGTCTATTCATAGCTATAGCTGATTACTCAAAAGGTCAGACTATTTCATCATAAAGACTATCTAAATGGATAACATAATGTATTGCATTGTTTTACCAGCTGGCTGGTGTAACTTTCTCACTGATTATCAAGGCTCACTCCACCAGAGTCTAAGCCTCGGCCTGCTTCTCAAATGTGCCAATAATTGAAATCTACAAGGTAGCTACATGGAACAACCATTTCTCATTAGTCCAGCACTATGCCCTGGACTTAGCTGCTAGATCAGATGCCAAGTATTCCAATTTCTATTCAGCTGATGCACCCGATACTCCTCAGGGCAGGTCTACACTATGGAGGAAAATCGATATAAGATACGCAACTTCAGCTACGTGAATAACGTAGCTGAAGTCGAAGTATCTTATATCGAATTACCTACTGTCCTCACGGCGCGGGATCGATGTCCGCGGCTCCCCATGTCGACTCCGCTACCGCCGTTCGGGTTGGTGGAGTTACGGAGTCGACATGAGCGCGTTCGGGGATCGATATATCGCGTCTAGATGAGACGCAATATATCGATCCCCGAGAAATCGATTGCTACCCCCCGATACGGCGGGTAGTGAAGACATACCCTCAGTCTCACCATCCTGAGAGGCTATTGCTTGCCAGTCACCTACAGCGGGATCCACCCTGACACATGCTTGAAGAGGGAAGAATGGTTATTTGCCTTATTGTAACAGTTGTTCAAGATATTCCAATCAGCGTGGATCCCATGAGCTGCCCTCCTTTGCTGCTTTTGGAGTTCTTAGCCAACACAGGCTTTGAACTGCAAGGGAACTGAGGGAAAGTTGTGGGTGCTCCACCCTGTATGCCCTCACACAGCACCACGAAGAGACACATGCGCAGGCCCAATAGCCATTGCTGTTCAGACAAGATTCTGAGCTCACGCTCATGAGGTACAGTACAGGCCACACCTACAATGGGATTCACTCTGACTACAACATCTCAAAGAGCCCTAGTTACTGCAGGGTAAGGAACTGTTCTTTTAAACTGATTTTTTTTGTGAAAATGGATAGGTCACAAGCCTGGTAATTAAATATGCATCTTTATAACTGTTTGAATCCACCCCGGCTTGGATACATGACTGGAATTGCTCCCATCTAATGGCTATTTGGTGGTCTTTCTCCCACTCTTTCTCAATCTAGTTCTATAAGCAGCCATCATTAGTATCTAGAAGACAGTTATATGGATAGCAAGACTATCACGAGTTCAAACGTTTTTTATAAAAAATGTCCTTTTTTTTTTAAAAAAAAGAATATTTTCACAGATTTTTTTTAATATTTAGATTTTTTTATCAATTCTGAAAACTTTAAAACTGAAATGTTTGGTTTTCCCTCTCTATCCCTTCCCCTTTTTGCTATTTTTTTCCCCATTTTGCCACCAAAAAGGGGAGTGAAAAAGCAGAGTGAAAAGGAGAAAAAAATACCAAAAAACTGAAAACCAGAAAAATTTTGGTTTCCTTACTTGCTCATTCAAAAATCAGAATTTTGGAGCATTTTCATCCCATATTTTTGGGATGTTTTCCCCCCAACTGGTTCATGAACAAGAACTTACCATATGTTAAGCAGCTGTAATGATATGCCTTCTTGTTAGCAGTCTCAGCTCAGAAAACAAAAGACAGAAAAGGCAGAGTGACCAAACTGCCTACCCAGCCTTAGATATATTCCTAGGGGGTCAAGTTGAGGCACATTAGTTTCGTTGGTTGGAGCAAGTTTCCCAGCTGCCTTCCATGCTGTTCCTACTATGTGGATAAACTGAGAGCTTCACTCTCCAGGGCTGTTGCTAGCACTAAATTGACTTTTACATAAACCACAATTTTGTCTGCAGTCTTATCATGCGTTTGGAGAGTCCCAGTCATGCAATGGTTGAGTGCCAATCATTGATTATTGTTTCAGAATAAAAATCACTGTGCAGTTACAAGCCATGCTCTTCCTATTGTCAAATTAAGTAAGGCACAGCCCAATTTAACCTTCCTCTGCTGTGCTGTTGATGTTAGTAACTATTATTATGTGTATTACCATAGCACCTAGGAAGCTTAGTCCTGGACCAGGACAACATTGCACGAGGAACTGTACAAACACTGGCAAAAAGACAGTTTCTGCCCCAACTTTGTTGGCTAATCTAGTAATGCAGTGCTGGAAACTGACTAGTATTCAGATGCCAATTCCTGGCCTCACTGAAATCAACAACAGGACAATTGCACATCTTCAAGGTCAGACCCCTCACAAGGAATTGTACTGCTGAACTCCCGCTCATGTATGGAGCCCAGTGCTGACTTCTGCGGGGCTCTGCACAGGTGCAGGGTTCTAGTCACACATTTCTCTTTGCAGAATTGGGGCCTGACTTTGTAAAACTCATTAAAAAAAACAAAAAGCCAAAATCTCCCAGACCCCTTTTGTCCTAATTTTTCAAGAGCTGTCTCGAAACCTGTAACTTTTACTGGAAAGAGGCTAGTGGCAGGCGCCACGGCATTAGAAAAAATGAGGTGTTGGGCTATTTTTAAACCTACTGAAATAGCACAAGACGGTTTCCACTTATAGGAACTTGTGCTCATCTTCTCCTGTGCCTGGAAAAGGATAATGATTTCTATGAAGTAATGATCCTATCATAAACAGGATCCTGAGTGATGAGATTAGTTCCCTCCCCGTCCTTTGTATTTGTATTAGGCTATTTTGACTTATTCCCAGTTACTTTTATTTTTATTATTATTATTTAAACAAAGACAATTTAATATTTTTTCACTCTTTTTCTTCATAAGAAGAAAATTAGAAGCTCTGAAAAAGCCTCTTGCTCTGCTAAATTGTTACTGACTAATACAACGGCAGGCACCTTGCGTAGTGGTTTTCCCCATAAATCAGCAATGGAGAGAATTAGGTGGCAAGTGAGGACGATATTTAATCAGCACTTGTAGGAAATCATTAGCTGCACACCCTCGATCCGCCGCCAGCTCATTCGTCATTCCCAAACGCTGCTTTGCCACCAGACCATTAACATTTTTCAATGACTTTCTAAATGCAGCGAAAAAACCACAGATGGGGTGAAATATCAGTGGACGTTATGGAAACACGAGGCTGAACGATGCATCTGCTGCTTTTTCTCACTCGCTCTCTCTTTGGAATAGAAATGTACCTAGTGGGGAGAGAAGTGACAATAGCCTGGGAAGCCATCTCTCTCCCCTCTGACAAATAAAAAAATACACATGATTTAATAATAGCCCAATGCCTTTGTATCTTGTTTTGTAAATGTAATGGCTGTTTGCACAATCTGCCGTTGCTATCTGATCTCTGCAAAAGGGAGCAGAGATTGATTTGAGGTTTTCATGTTAAAGGTCACTTCTTCTGATCCATCCTGGGTGGGAATTTACTGATAATATTCAGCATCTCATTGCTGATGGGTGAGCCATGTGTATGGAGCTGTTATGTGTCAATCCAGTCCATACACTGGTGTCCGCATCACAAAACCTCTCACCACAGTTGCTACCACCTCTACTAACTGACTCCACTCCCTTGTTGGCAGTCTCATCTTGTGGCAGAAAAAGGGGGCTTACACCTCAAAAACGTCCAAAAGTCTTCCTTTATTTTTCTTGCAATAGTTACTGATTTGAAGTATATGTGCACACTGTAAAATTCATTGTGCGCATGGTTGATTGAGATAAGGATGGTCTGGCCTTTACATTGAGCTGATTGATTGTATTCATGTGTAGGTTTTTAATAAAATGATTCATGCAAACATATAGTTTGTTTATTTTACATGGACTTTTATTTTCCCCATTTCTTTGCTGTGGAGTCAGGGCTATGGGCTGAATTCTGCTCTCAGTTACTTGGGTGCAACTCCCATTGAAATTAATGGAATTGTATCTGTGAATTTGAAAGCAGAATTCTTGTCTCACTGTATCTGAAGTAGCCATGATAGGTCCAATCCTGCAATATTTACATGTGTGAATCCTTTTAAGTTACTAATGCAGTGTTTGCCAAACTTGGGATGCCACTTGTTTAGGGAAAGCCCCCATCGGGCTGGGCCAGTTTGTTTACCTGACGCGTCTGCAGATTTGGCCGATCGCGGCTCCCACTGGCCACGGTTCACTGCTCCAGGCCAATGGAAGCTGCGGGAAGTGGCGTGGGCCGAGGGACATACTGGCCGCCACTTAAAGCAGCTCCCATTGGCCTGGAGCGGCGAACCACGGCCAGTGGGAGTTGCGATTGGCTGGATCTCTGGACGCGGCAGGTAAACAAACCGGCCCAGCCCGCCAGGGGCTTTCCCTACACAAGCGGCGTCCCAAGTTTGGGAAAAACTGTAGTAATGTATTTGCAGCATAGAGCTCCATAACTCTATCACCTTTATGTATCAAACTGTATTTTGCAACCTTTTTCTGGCTGAAAGGGATTTAAATGAAGTCTAGTTAAAAATGAATACAAATAGAAATGGCATAAAATACCCTTTTTGTTATTTTCAGAGAGATTTGCAGGTAACTAACAGGTGTGGACTATTGTTGTTGTAAGACTTTTTTACAGGGAGACCCATGACTGAATGTGCCATGGTGACGAAACTCCTCTCTCATTCCTAGAGCGATAGTCCCCAAGAAGGGTTGAGACTTCTTTGCAGAGGTCGCATTAAAACGTCCACTTGCGCTGCCTGTACTTTACCTGGAACTGAAGAAAAATAGTTCAGACTTCAGGGGTGAAATCCTGGCCCCGATGAAGTCAATGGGAGCATTGCCGTTTATTTGAGTGGGATCAGGATTTCATCTCAGGGCACTAATATCACTTTAAAAGACTATGTATAGATGTGTGTATATATAGAAATAGAAATGGATAACTACTTTGATACACACTCATACACAGTTTTATACTGTGTGTGTATACCAGGGGTCGGCAACCTTTCAGAAGTAGGGTGCCAAGTCTTCATTTATTCACTCTAATTTAAGGTTTTGCGTGCCAGTAATAAATTTTAACGTTTTTAGAAGGTCTCTTTCTATAAGACTGTAATATATAACTAAACTACTGTTGTATGTGAAGTAAATAAGATTTTTAAAATGTTTAAAAAGCTTCATTTAAAATTAAATTAAAATGCAGAGCCCCCTGGACTGGTGGCCAGGACCTGGGCAGTGTGAGTGCCACTGAAAATCAGCTCACGTGCCGCCTTTGGCACGTGTGCCATAGGTTGCCTACCTCTGGTGTATACGTATATGAGGTGATGTCCATGTGATAACTTGCAGGGCCATGTGATGAATTTCCATGCACCTTTAACCACTTCACCTGCCCTTTGCACACCAATCTCTCTCTGTTATGGCTATGTCCAAGTTACAGTCCAAGTCTCTGAGCCGCTTCCCATAGCTGCCATTCTAACATAGCTTTAGTGGCAAAACAGGAAAAATACAAAAATGAGTTCCAGTACAGTTAATAAAACTGTAACTTCTTTATTTTTTTCTGTAGCATCTGTGGTATCTACAGACTCAATTAACAGTGTGATATAGTATAAAACTTTTTACCAGTATTCGTGTACGATTATCTGCCTAATTCACTTGTGGCTTTGCAGCTTGTAAGTATTGCACCCACCTCTAACTCCTGTGGATTAAGCCTTTATAACCACAACATCTTTACATTCTTTACTCCATATATATAAAATTAATCATTGTGTCCATCACCGAAGATCAGTGCAGCCACCTCTGGCTAGAACACATCAGCTGCCTAACAGTGCTCAGCAACACGACGGACCAACTTCTAATGAGAAGCAGTGAGGTATAAACTGATTCAGTTGAAATGCAGTGGGAATTCTGCTACGCAGGATATAATTACTCAAGTTGGAATTTTGACAGGGGACCTGGTAAACATATCTACCCCTTGGAAACATAACTTTGAAATCTTTAATCTGAATCTTTATCAGTTTTATGTCTGATCCACCCTGTGCTACAGGATTGGTTCAGTCCTCACTCCATAATTCAAAAGGATTATTCAATCCTCATTCCATGATGCCAAAGGACTGGCTCAGTCCTTATTCAGCAGGAGGCATGTCACTAATCCCACTTCTTGTACCTCTACAAGTTTTCCTTGGCAGTCTCCTATCTCAGCACTGACCAGGCTCAGCCCTTCTTCTCTTATCTGACAGGATCAGAGCCTAAGATTCCATGCCTAAGACACACCTTAGCAGCATCACTTTCCTGCTGAAAGTCACAGATTCAAGTGTCTTCTTAACGGAGTCTAGTTATTCCTCAGGAGGAAGTTAGGCACTTTGAGGGCATAGTTTGACAACTGTGTACAAGTTACTGCTTCTCTTTTTCCTTCTTTTCTTCTATAGAATTCGGAGACTCTTTTATCAGAGCATTTGCTAGAACTTGACAATACATTAACTACTTACAGTGTGGTATTTGCAAAACCCAGTGTGAAACGGGGAGCGGGGCTGAAAAATAGAAAATCCATTTTAAGAAGCAGTGTCTCGCTTGTCAGACAATGAGAGAAATATGGAACAGAATGATCAAAATGCGCCTGCATCGCATGTCCCTGATGCTTTTTTGCTTCAGTGAACTGAAAAAGGAACATAAAACGAGGGGATATGCTGAGTGCACGCACCCAGCTTTTATCAGCTGCTGCTAGACGAGCTGTTCCCAGTCCTGACAGCTTCTTGGTCACAGGGGGCCCAATTCATAACTTCGCCTTTGTGCTCAGTGGAGAGGGGGGAGGGATAGCTCAGTGGTTTGAGCATTGGCCTGCTAAACCCAGGGTTGTGAGTTCAATCCTTGAGGAGGCCACTTAAGGATCTGGGGCAAAAATCAGTACTTGGTCTTGCTAGTGAAGGCAGGGGGCTGGATTCAATGACCTTTCAAGGTCCCTTCCAGTTCTAGGAGATTGGTATATCTCCAATTATTTTTTTATTTTTTTTTAAAGTGGCTTTACACCATCTTTGCCTTCCCTGAATTCTGGGGCAGCTAGGGCCCTACCTAGCCTCTAGCATTAGAATAGCCTCAGCGCTGCTCTAACTTATCCTCTGCTTCTCATGCCCTCTAGGAAGCAGAGGGTAGCTACAGGGCAGTGTATTTTGGCCATGATCCCTCCCATCCTTAGCTCAGTCTCTCCTTCCCTCATGACACCCCTGGCCTGCCGCCTATATACTACTGTGCTGGGGACTGGGCTCCCAGTGGGATCATTGTGTGTGAGCTGAAGAGGCCCCCAGCACCATGGATATTCTGAGGAGGGCCTTTCTCTCCCCCTCATCCCCAAGCCCCTTTGCCCCATGAGGATGGGGTAACTGAGTCAGCCCAGGCAGAGAGTAGTGTGGAAGAATGGCTCGTGGACTCAGTCCAGTCTCCACATCACACAGTCACTATTAGATAGGCCAGTATTTGAAAGGCAATACTGCAATAACTGAGCTCTTCATCAGGTATGGAGCATTAGCTGTGTGCATTGAGGAGATGAGACTCATGACCCAGCTGTCAGGGAATCAGCCAGCCCATGGGGGCAAGAGGTAATGCTTGCATGCATTGGCAGCAAAAGCAACAAACCCTTCTGACATGTTCTAAGCCAGGGATCGGCAACCTTTGGCACATGGCTCACCAGGGAAAGCCTGTGGCAGGCCCGGCCGGTTTGTTTACCTGCCGCGTCCGCAGGTTCGGCCGATCACGGCTCCCACTGGCCGCAATTCACCACTCCAGCCCAATGGGGACTGTGGGAAGTGGCAGCCGGCACATCCCTCGGTCCGCGCCACTTCCCGCAGCCCCCATTGGCCTGGAGCAGCGAACCGCGGCCAGTGGGAGCCATGATCGGCTGATCCTGCGGACGCAGCAGGTAAACAAACTGGCCCGGCCCACCAGGGGACTTACCCTGGCGGGCTGCATGTCAAAGGTTGCTGATCCCTGTTCTAAGCCATGAGGGAACCATGGTGCAGCTTCAGAAATGAAGGTGAAAAGCCGGTGTGTGTAAAGTAGGTTTTAAGGGTGTAAGCCCAAATTGGGATTCAGTGGAGCAGTATGACAGGGTCTGGGGCCCTTGTTCAGTAAAGCAGGGGTTAAACCCTCTCGATCTGGAGTGAGGAAGGAGCCTGCTGTGAATATATAGTGCTGGGTCAGCTGTGGGGAGTTAGTGAATTCCCCTGCTCCTCCAACACACATTATAAGAGGGAAGTGCTGTAGGCAATGGTGGGGGTGGGTTGTTTTTCAGACTTCACTTTCTCCTGGGTGGAAACCACCCAGGCCTTATACCTTGATTTTGGCTGAGAGAAGCCCAGTTGTATTTGTGTTTGGCCCGTCAATGTGCAGGATGTTCTTTACGTTGATATTTCAGTTTTGCAACAATAGCCTGCCCCACATTTTCCATCTAGACACAGAGCCCCGGTCTACACTGGGGGTGGGTGGGGTGAGGTCGATCTAAGATGCGCAACTTCAGCTATGTGAATAACGTAGCTGAAGTCGACGTACTTAGATCAACTTACTGTGGTGTCTTCACCGTGGTGAGTCGACTGCTGTCACTCTCCCGTCAACTCCGCCTGTGCCTCTCATGGCGCTGGAGTACAGGAGTCGATGGAGAGCTCTCGGGGGTAGATTTATCGCATCTAGACTAGATGCGATAAATCGATCCCCACTGGATCGATCGCTGCCTGCCGATCCGGAGGGTAGTGTAGACATACCCACAGAAAACTTTCCTGCTCTAACTGACCTGTCCTCAGCATCATGTGCAAACTAAGACAGGTGTAAGTCTCTGAATGGTGGGATTGGCAAGGCATGAAGGAAATCTGCTTACGGACACAGCAGACAATGTTTCTGACTCGCAGACAGTGAAACCCAGTGGCGGCCAGGGAAAAAGAAAAAAATCAACCTTGCAATTTCTCAGGCTACTACACAAAGGAACCCCACAAGCTCTATCTACACTAGGCTTTTTCTTAAACTTTCTTAAGGCTGTTACTGCCAGCAACAATAAGGACCGATGTACCTCCTTAGAGCTCCCACCCTAATGCAATTGGAGGGAGTAGATACTCCACTAGAATTCCTGCCTTGATGCAGGAGGAGGGACTAATGAGCACATCCTGACTGAGTTAGTGGCAGCAGAGTTTACACTCTAATTCCTGAATAGGACTATATGCCCCACTGTATATTCCATCAAATTGCAGTGGGCGAAAGCAGGAAATGGCCTCTGCCAACTGAACAAGTCTGTGTTCCACTGAGGTCATTTCTAAAAGGAATTAGAATTTTTAAAGATCAAATATGTCTTATATTCTTTGTTGTTTTTGTTTTTGTTCTCGGCATGAAAAGCCCAGTTCTCAAAGCAGAAACAAAAATAGCTCTTCTGCATGTGCACAGCAGGGATGGATCCTGATTGCTCCATCCCCCCAGTTTTGCAGTTGTAGAGCACGTTGCAGGAATCCACAGTGATCACACACCTTAGAATTGTTCCAGAAGCTGGGAACGGGTGACAGGAGATGGATCACTTGATGATTACCTGTTCTGTTCATTCCCTCTGGGGCACCTGGCATTCGCCACTGTCGGAAGACAGGATACTGGGCTAGATAGATCTTTGATCTGACCCAGTATGGCCGTTCTTATGTGGAATAGGACCCGTTCCTTGGGCTTCTCTTCGCTCTCTCTCCTATAGTCCTTGTTTGATTCCTGTTACCAGTTGCTTTTTCAGTCTTTGTAAAGATTGACCCTTGTCTCCGTAATGGAGCCCTGAGATTCCCCACCTTGAGACTGACTTTTGTCCTCTCCTCCATTAACCTCCAAAGCCTTTCATCTCAGTCACCAAGGCATCTTGGATTCCTTCTTTGTGGCTGTAGATTCATTCTTCCCTCTTGTTCCATACAATCCTTTTATGCTTCTAACCAGCCCTGTAAGTGACAGGCATATTGATTTGCTGGAGGAAACGAGACAGGACAACATTGCTGTTTAGATATAATGCAATGTACTTATTTTCTTTGTCTTCCTTTAGTGAAAAATATACCATGCCATGTACAGTATGACTCAACAGAAATGTCCTGCAGTGCATGTTAGAGCTTGGACTGATGGGGAACTGTGGGGAACACACTGTGCTCCCATTGATAAAATTAAAGCCAGTAATTCACTCAGCAGGAGCGTTGGCAGAAAGAGGAATAACCCTTGTTAGATGTTTTCCAGGCAAGCCCTTGTACATCTGAGTGGGTGTGATGTGACACAACTGGCACACCAGGTAGACACAGTCCATCCTATAGACTTTAACGGCAATACACTCACAATCACTGAGTGAGCAAAAGAGAAAGGAATGAAGATAAAAGTGTGCAAGAAACTGTAGTTGGCAGTTATGAGACAACCTGCCCCCAGATTGCTCCTAAAGGCAGATTGGGACGAGATAAGAATGAGCTGATGCAGGCAAGTGATAGTGGAAGCAACCATTAAACGATATAGTGAGCTGGCATCTCCCTCTTTGATTGAGGGTGTTTATCTGCTACTTAAAACTCAGCTGCACTATCTGACAGGCAGGGCCGTCCTTACCCATACACAAACTATGCAGCTGCATAGGGCACAGGAACTTTGGGGCACCAAATTGCCCCAAATCTCCTGGTGCTCTACGCAGCTGCATGCTGCTCCAGCGGCCAGCCCGATCCACCGGCCGGCTGAGTGAGCCAGGAAAGCTGCTCCTGACCCGTTCTTCCTCTTCCCCAAAGCCCCTGCCCCTGCTCCGCCCAAGACCCGCCTCTTCCCACCCCAGCCCCGCCCCCACTCCACCTGCCCCCCTGAGCTAGGCGCCTTCCTCCCTCCCCCCGCAGAGGCCCAGGAACGCCCCCTCCCCCCCGCCTCGCGGAGGAGGTGCGTAGGGCCCCAAAATGTCTAGGGATGGCCCTGTTGACAGGGTAGTTGGATCCTTGGCTGCTGTGCAATGATCATATAGCAGCAGTGTCCAGGCGTGCGCTCCAGGAGATTTTGAGCATGACTTTAGGATGCAGACCTCGCTGCAATGATCCAGACTAGATTGCAGCAATGCACTTTCAGTGGGGCTACGAATGAAGTCAATCCAGAAACTCAAGTTGGTACAGAATGTGGCCATCCATGTATTTGGCAGTGTGCTCCGTGAGCTGCATTGGCTCCCTCTTAGTGTGTTTAAGGCATTGATTTTGACCTGTGGTTTGAGACCTTCCTGCTGGAGAGACAGCATCTCTCCTCATGCCACACTGCTATTAGTATGATGATTACCAGAGGCTTTTGTGCTGGATTCCTGTTCATTTAATAGAGAGAGATCCTGTGGAAGACATTCTTCAGAGGGGTCCTCGGCTATGGAAAAAGTTCCCAACTATGGTCTGAAATAGCCTTGGTATATTGACCTTCTGGGCAAAGGGCATCTATGTGTGAGAGGGGTTTCATGGGGTGAGCTCTGTGTGAGGAAGCTTAGTTCTCTTGGTTGTTGGGAAAATCTGCTGTTTAATTTTATTTTTGCTTTTGCAACATATTGGAGAAATCCAATAAACACAATAAATAAATTCTAGCTGCAGGCCAGACCTAAACAAGTGGCAGAATTAAACATCCAAGGGCTGGACTTGCTTTTTTATGAATCCAACATTACCCTGAGCCTCGAACCAGGAATCTTATGGTGTGTGGGTGAAGGTGAAAGCCTCAATTGGTCTAAAACAGTGTGACTTAAATGGAGCTAACACTGTTTTCACCAACTAAGAATCTGGCCCATAAGCATCCCTACAAGGTGAGTCAAAAGCCACCCTTTGCCTCAGGTGAGCCTGAGCTGGTATCAGCTGGGAGTTGGTCTTTGCAGAGTTTGAAGGCTCAATATTCCCCTTGTAAAAAAAGATATGGGTGTGTAAGGGGATTTAGACACACGAGCCCCATTTGTTTAGGCTTAAGGGGCAATGGCCATGGATAAGGACTGGGATCTGTTGAAACTGCGCTTAGGTGGTGTCTAAAGAAATGTTCTCCTCACCCTGAAGGTCAGCAGTGAAATGTTTTATCAGTTAAAGACAGTGGGGACATATCTGCTAACTGTGACAAGTGCCAGAGCATACCATTTGCCTGTCAGCTTCTGATTAAATTGAAATTAGCTCTAACTTGGATTAACAAAACCATTTTGTCTTCCCTCTCCTTCTCTGTCTTTTTTATTATTATTATTATTTGAAGCTGTGTTACATCTCTTCAATAGTATGTATAATTAATTAGGAGACTCTGGAAAACAGCTATCTCCCACAGGAATGGCTGTGAAATTGCCTGGTTTTCTCTATAGTTCCTGGCCTTTCAGATTGTTTTAAGGGAAGAAAGATTTTCCTCCATATAAAATTACTTTTATTCTCCCACCCCTTCTCCTTCAAGTGATCTCCTTAGATGCATGTTCTATTCTGCCTCTGTGGGACTCCTGTGATTCCAGCCATGCTGTATTTTTAGATTTTTTTTCTTCATTTCTCCCTTAAAATACATGTATTCTGTATCTCTTTCTACGTGGAAGCCAGTCACCTCCTGCAACGTTCGAAAGGTCCAGAGCTCAGAGAAAAAGAATAAAAAATGCCTTTTTTGCCCCTTTCCTGTATGATTGATTGCGAATTTCATGCTGGCAGGAGGTATCAGATTGACAGGCCTGGAAACTGAAAGCCTCTTTATATTCACGAGATAGGTACAGCAAGAACAGTGACAGGACAAGCTCCCCCACTGTGCCCCATGCCATGGCCTCTCAATATCGACTTGGAGGGGCCACCTCTAGGTGTTAGAGGAGGGGAATTCAGACTCTGTGGCCCACGCAATCTAGACCTCTGTGCTCAGACTGATGCCAGGCCTGGTACGCTCTTTATGGTGCAAGCATATAAAGCTCTGGTGGCATCCCCCCCAGACTCCTGGTCAGAAAAGAGTAGCCCTCCCTAGAGAATCCATCTGAGGCTTTGTACTGAGCCCAGTGCATACTGGGACAGGATCTTAGGAGTTTCCTCAGGGTTGTGGGATACTCAGACAGTATCTAAAAGTGGATTCCAAACATTCCCAAAATTTAGGAGTGGTCAGTTCCGGGGGTTTGGTTTTGGACTCACCTGACTTTATATACACAGTTTCCATGGCAGAAGAACCACTGTGCACAGGCAAGTGAAATACCTTGTCTTATGGCAATGGCTCTTTCTAAGGGCTGCTCCCAGTGACTCTAACAGCCTGCTATAAGATTTTCATTTTTATCTGAAATGGTAGAAGATGGTGATTTAGGTGCTGAAGGGTGCCATGCTTTACCCTGCTGAGGACACTGATGTCTGTGTGTGTGGGGCCAAGGGTCGTTATCTAAGGTGTATAGCTTTCCGCTTGACGTGCACAATAGCAGTGAAAGAAGGACTCATACAAGGATCGATGAAACAAGGACATAAACAAAGGTAGGATGAAAGGAGCTGAGTAAAACCGATGGAACCTAGTGACATAGTTGATCCCTGTAGTACAGGGATCGGCAACCTTTGGCATGCGGCCCGCCAGGGAAAGCCGCTGGTGGCCTGGGCCGGTTTGTTTACCTGCAGCGTCCACAGGTTCGGCCGATTGCACAGGGCCGTCCTTACCCATACGCAAAGTACGCAGCTGCGCAGGGCACCAGGAAATTTGGGGTGCTGCTCCAGCCCCTGCTCTGCCTCTTTCCCAGGCCCCCCCATCCCTGCTCCACCCCACCCCGCTTCTTCCCCGCCTCTTCTTGCCCCTGCTCTGCCCCAGCCCTGCCCCTTCCCCACCTCTTCCCGCCCCTGCTCCATCCCACCCCCACCCCCGCTCCCCTAAGGAGTGCAGCAGGACTGGGCCAGCACTCACTGGTGGCGGGAGTGCAGCAGCCTGGCCTCAGCCGCGCTGCTGGTGAGTGCTAGGGGATGGTTCCCCCCTGTCCTCCTAGCCAGCCCTGCCCCCCCCTGCATGGAGGCCTGCCCCCCCCGTGGGGAAGGGGCTGCATAGGGCCCCAGAATAACTAGGGACGGCCCTGCAATCGCAGCTCCCACTGGCTGCGGTTTGCCGTCCCAGGCCGATGGGGGCTGCGGGAAGTGGCAGCCAGCACATCCCTCAGCCTGCGCCACTTCCAGCAGCCCCCATTGGCCTGAAGCAGCGAACCGCAGCCAGTGGGAGCCGCGATCAGCTGAACCTGTGGATGCTGCAGGTAAACAAACCGTCCCGGCCTGCCAGAGGCTTTCTCTGGCGGGTTGTGTACCAAAGGTTGCCAGTACCTGCTGTAGTATAAAGAAAGGAGGTAGAGTCAAAGGGATGTTCTCTGGCAATGATATGGGGAAGTTGGCTCAGATGTCAAGATAAAAGTTGTGCGTCCCATTAACCAGAGCTGCGCAGAAAAATATTCTTATCAACAAAACTGGTAGGAGTTTGCATTTTCAAGGGCAAAGAACATTTTCCATTCTTACCACAAAATGATTTGTTAAAATAAAGTCGGGTTTCCAGCTGGCCTTCGCATGTGAAAACTCATGAAGTCAAAATCAGCTATTCAGCCCTCCCTCTGGATCTGAATAAAACCAAGGTCAAGGTTAAGAAGACAAACTCCATGCTCTGCCAGTCCTAGTTGCAGTGTCTGAGTGAGTTTGCTGCTAAGAAATAGAGCTGGGCCAGAAACAAGAGGCATTATGGAAATGAAAGCGGTTTGTTGAAGCTTGTAACTCATGCTGGAAGAAAGTGATCTTTGTCCTCTTAATCCAGACTTTCGTTTATTGGGATCCTGCATTGCAAGGCATGAACATGCCAGCAGTAGCAACCCAAGATGGAGAATAAGTGACAGGGAAATGCCTAAGAAAGCCAATAATTCTCCCAGGAAATGTGAGTGGAACAAAATGCAGGCTTCCAACTTGAGAGGGAGTTACATAAAGCAAATATCAGAGACTATTCCATCAATTCTGTCTCTAGTTTTCCAGTCACTGGCTGATCACTTTAAAGCAATTCAGAATAAGCCAAGCGTTTTCATTACCTCGTATTTTATGAGGTTTTGTAGACTATTCTGTAGTAGAACACAAACAGCTGATTGCAAATAGACTAGACTCCAGCATTTTTTCCTGCTCTCACAATGCCAGGTAGGAAGCAAGCAATGAGCCTTTAAATTACACCTCTTCAAAAGTGCCCCTATTCTATGCAAAACTGCAATCAGGCCCCAGTCAGCTTTAATGGCGGTGGTGCCTGTTTTGGCAGTTTCCCATAATCCATCACCTCGCAGTTCCCTTTCAAAAATATGTATTTTAGGCAGTCTCTGGATAACTTAACTGCCTCTCTATCTCCTCCTCAGAGAAGGAAGTGCTTGAATGACAAGATAATCGCTCCTCTGGCAGCAGGGGTAGTAACGCTAAAGCACAGATCTTCGCTGTGGCTCCTGTGGGCCCGGTGGAGGCATTAGTTACAGGCCTCATATTGCTACAACTACAGTGACAGGTTTAATGGCCTCTAATGAAGAAACAAGCCATTCTGAAACTCAGGGGTATTTTGCCTCTTTTAAGCTAAGGATCCAACCAACAAACTGTATGGCCCATTTAACCAATAGTGGCAGCCTTTTCAAGTACAGTACACTGAAGGGCTGAGCCAGGTTTTCATCACTTTGTGCCAATGTTTCAGGCATGGCATATTTTGGGAGAGGGCACTCAGGCATGGATCTTGCCATTAAGGATTATTTTTAACCCTAATATATATCACATAAAGAGGCTGTTATTGCATCCAAGTGTCTGGGTGACACTGTAATTTGAGAGAATGAGAAGATGACATGGTTTATTAATATCACCAACTGCATAGACGGAGCTGGAGTGTGGTTTGTTGTTTTCATTTTGTTTCCAGCAGGTTTCTTGGAGTTTTCTCTCGCTCTGCATTTTCTCCCATTGCCAAATCCGTGTTCAGATTGTTCCTGCTGGCTCTTCCAGTGCCTCATCCTTGGAAGTCAATGGGGGAGTGAGGGTGCTCAGCACCTTGCAGGATCAATTATGGGACACAGGATGGTGCAGAGCATTGGGAATGGGAATTGAGATCTTTCTTCTCTAGGTCACCATTTCAGCTTCAGCCCAGTTTCACAGTAACCAAATGCAGTAGAACCTTAGAGTTACAAACATCTTGGAAATGGAGGTTGTTCGTAACTCTGAAAAGTTCGTAACTCTGAACAAAACGTTATGGTTTTCCTTGCAAAAGTTTATATCTGAACGTTAACGAAATACAGCTTTGGAACTTTTCTATGCAGAAGAAAAATCCTGCTTTCCTTTTACTGGAGTAGCTTATGTTTAACACAAGTACTGTACTGTATTTTTGTTGTCTCTGCTGCTGTTTGATTGTGTACTTCTGGTTCCAAATGAGGTGTGTGGTTGGACTGGTCAGTTCATAACTCTGGTGTTCGTAACTCTGAGGTTCTAATGTACCATTATGTACGGGGAGACTTTGGCAAACCAGTAAAGTGCCTGAAACCACTATGGCTTATTGTTAAAGACAGCCTAGTCAGCAAGCTGTTAAAAGCAAGTCTCAGCTTGACCAAGGCAGGAGGGGAGGGGGGTTTAGGGTGCCACCGAAAGGGCAGCTTGACCCCGCGTCCTTCCTGATAAGAACTGGGTTGAAGTTGCTGATACATGCATTTTAAAAGAGTAGGATATGCCCCAGGAATGTCTATTGAGGTCTCAAGGCTGCAAGTTCTGGAAAAACCCACACCTAGTTAATCAATAATCAGAAGGAACCTCTTGCTTGAAACTGCTTACTTAACAAGGTTTCTTTAAGGGACATGTCATTCTATTACTAATGTATAAATAAGGGGACTTGTTTGGGGACTCATTGCAGGACTGGCGTCTCCCTCCGGATGCACCTTGTGTTCCCCAGCGGCAGACGGGCTGCCGCTGTGTCACTCAAAACCACACTCAGCTTTGGTAATTATCAAGAGTTGGGAGTGTTTTACTAACTTGTTGTGGTCATGTGTAAGTGCTTGAGACTAAGTAAAGTTTAGCTTGAAGTGAAAGCACTCTTGTGTTGCCCTGTTTGTGCCAGCCATCTATCGGTCGGACGGCCGTGCATCCCCTGATTTATTTCCTGACACCTCCTCGCACAGAGAAAAGTTACCAAGAGCTTTGGGTTGAAAGAACCCCGGGTAACAGTTATTAGAGGGCATTTTGCTGGCCTATGAAAAATGATTTGATGGGTCGCTGGCTGGTTTTAAGCAGACCAGTGTCCACATTTGCTAGTAATTGGCAATTGTCAGCTGTCTCAGACTCAGAGGCTAATGAAGTGAGCGTTCTCTAAGGACGTCAGACATGCACGTGTTTCTCAGCTGTGCCAATATCATGCCCAGTGCAGATAAGGATAGAGGGAAGAAATGGTCGCTCTAAAAGTCCTTTCTGTATTCCTTGATCCTGGGGTTGGCCAGATTCTGGACAGAGAGTTTCTCTAACTTCAGTCAGCTAGAGTGAGCTCCTAATTCCTATTCTACCAGCCCAGGATTGCTGGAATGCGACTCGCTTCAGCCTTCCCTATCACACTGAGTCCCTGGCCCTCTGAGATGATCAGAAGTTTGCTGCAGATACACATTTTGGAGGTTGTCAGACCTCTGCTACAGATGTGGTTCCCTAGGAGAAAGCCATGGATGTAGTTGGATGCTCACAGTAGAAAAATGTGACATTCCAAATGTTTTCCCCAGCAATAGCAGAAATGTCAAGAGCCTTTTGCAAACAAAACTGGAAAAGGCAACTGTGCAACTGGTGAGAAATGTCCAGTATGTGGCCCTTCAGGTATTGAAGAAGAAGTGAGATCTCTGTTTCTATCAGAAAAAAACCTGCCTGCTAATTCCTTAAGCTTTAGCTGTTTGCTACATAAACACATCTAAAAGGTTTCTAATTAGTTGGCCACATGTAGCAAACAGCCTGCCAGAAAAGAAGACTGAGAGACTAAAGGATTTGGCAACTCCGCACCCCGAGGATTAATTTCTTCTGCTCCTGAAGTCATGGTTGGTCTTCCAAAGGTCAGTGGAAGGGCACAACTATTGACAGATGGAACTTTTGCATCTCCTGTGATGATGCCCAGGATCCAGTACTGTCAGTTCAGCTGATATTAGACTTGCTATGTCTGTAGATCTCCATGTCACATTGTCAATGATCATTGACTTCCAGTGGTTGGATGTAAACAAGGGAGGAGGGGGAGAAGGTATCTGACTTAGCTGAGGTTGACATGAAGGGTCCTGCTGCAATTCCTATAAGCCAGTACACACTAAGCCCTTTATTGGCTAAGGAGAAAGAGCTGAAATTTCCCCAAGAACTCAAAGGTTATGTGTTTTGCTAACAAAAGCATCAATTCCTAAATGAGCCCTTCTGATCCCAGTATCTGGACTGAGTAGCCTCATACTGTGCTTGCCTGACCATGAGTTAATTCAGTCATAGGGCAGTGAAGCCTAGCCTCTTTGGATGGGTTAAGTAGCAGACATGCAGGCAATGACATCTGAAACATGGGTTGTGCCCAGTGCTTCCTCTGGTGATTGAACTAGTGCAGCAGCATGTAAGTCGTAGCACACTAGACATCACTGCCCTTCAGGGAGAAAGTTACATACTGGACCTGCGCTTGATGTGCAAGTGACATGGAAGAAAGAGGTATTGGGAGGTAAGGGACAGACAGAGAGAGGGTTGCAGAAGAAGAGAGGGAGTGTGTATGTGAGAGAAAACACTAGGCCCTGGTGGAAACTACTGATACAAGCCCTTTTTAAATTCCATCCCATCTCCCGCCCCGTAGAGTCTTCGCCAAATTTCAGATGAACACTAATGCATTCCAAAACTTCAAGCAATCTTGCCTCAAGGAAACAGAGAATGCCAGTGGACTCAAAGCATCTGGGTTAGGTCTTATAGTTAAAACAGCATTTTGAAAATAAGTGCTTATTATAAGGTGTATTGGTTTTCCTATGGAAATGTTTGGGTGTATTTCATGATTTTTTTCTGTTGCTCCTGAAGGGGAAGGTTGCCAGTCAGAGCTGAGCAAGTTTCCATCACGCAGCTCTGCACTGCAACTTCCTATTCCAGTTCTGGGCTCCCAAACTGCTCTTTTCTCACCTCACTCCTGCCTGCATATTTGCAGCTACTCTCATCCCAGCCATTTCACAGAGCTCTGCAAAGGTATCTCAGGCCTTGATCTAGCCCTGTTTTTCCAGGATATTGCCCCTATAACAGCTCTGCCAATGCAACTTCATCCTGGCCTGCAAGAATGTCCGCTATTCCCCCCTCAGAGGCACCTCTGATTGGAGAGTGTCAGCTTGGCCAATGTGGGCAAATCTGGGCCTTAGAGAGGGCTGGGGAAATAATTGGTGGTTTGGTTGCGTGGCCAAACCAAAAAATCCTAAAAATGTTTTGTTTTGGGTTAACCTGCAATGACAGTGTTTTCTTTTTTTCCACCAAAATGAAAAAAAAACACAAAGAAAAGTGTTTAGTTTTGGGGTGTTATGACCCTTTTTTGTTTTAAAAAAAAATAGATCTAGTTAAATTTTGAAACAAAATGTAATTTTGAAATGAAAATTCAGAAAGTTTCATTTAGAAAATGTCCAAACAAAACATTTTGACTTTTTTTCAGAAATAATCCACTCTTCCCTTTTCTTTTCTTTTTTTTGGGGGGGGGAGGGGCAGTTTTCTGAATTTGACCTGAATTCACAAACAGTTTTGGTCCAACTGAAAGTGCAGTTTTTGAGTAGTTAACACCCCCCAAAATGTAACTAGCTCTAGTCGTATAAAAATAAATTTCCACTAGGCAGTATAACTAAACCCAGCAAACTTATTCTACTTGTGCCCTGATTCATGACTCCACAGGTGAAAGGCTAGCACAGTAGCCTGCTGTACCACCTGGCCCCTGCCGTAAATCAGATGTGTTTGTAATGATCTTGGGATGTATAATGCACACAGGGCCATATGCCTCCAAGCGGTTAGAATCCAATGCGGGGAAAAAAGGTAATTTCCAAAATGAACACCAGTACCATCTCTCCTCTCTCTTCCTCTGTATGTCTTTATGTACTGGGGGCCTCTTATCCCTCAGGCATCTTGACTTGCCCACTTCAATAAATAAAAAATATGCCAGGCAATAACAATGGTGCTAATTGCTGATAGCTCCCTATTGATCCTTCCATTTGGTCTTAATGGCTCTGATTACAGAGTGATACTTCCCTCTAATCACAGCTGCAACAGGCCAGAACAAAGAGACCTGCTTCCATTTCTTTCTAATGGTGCCATGTCTTCGGGCTTTCTACCACTTCTCAGGAGCAGGTGTCCTAGTGCAATGCCAGAATTTTGCATTGTAGGTTCCTTGAGGAGGGAGAGCATGATTGATGAAACCTAACTTTGGGCCAGTGTGAATATTGCAGAAAGCAGAAGAATGATGGGTGTGGGGACACCTTTTGCTGTCCCTACAGGTGAGGCATCCTGTGTGTGAGAATCTTGCATATATGTTCTTCATTTCCTTTTGGTTAAAAAGATAGTGGTGTCTGGAGGATATCTGGGCCTGTGGGACTCACTTGGCCCACCATCTGGCTTTAGTCTCTTCATGTTATGGTTCTATTGATATCTATGGCTCAGTTACTAGGACTCTTGTCTCTAGCTCAGACATAGAGGTAGGCCAGGACCATTTGTCTGAACACCATGCACTCAGGGGTTTGAGTTAAATGACACTTACATGCGAGCCACTCTTAATTTAGTTCTGCAAAATCAAGGCTAGACTGAGGAGCCTCTTTCAAGTACCTTCTGTTTTGCCCATATCTGGTTAGAAGGTCACAGGGGCAAACCTCGCATCTCTACTTTGAAAAGGGCCTAAGAGTAGGTGATGGGAAATGACAGAAATACCCTACGGAGTGAGCTCTGTGGAGCCTAGCAGACACTAGGGAAAGTCCCTTCCCTGGATCTCTCAATGAAATTCCATCCGTCCCCCCATGCCACCACCTCTCTAGTGTGGAATGGGACACATTACATTCTTTAGAAGGTCCCATGATAATTCATGTATATTAAACAATGCAGCGCCTGTAAAACAGTACCCAAAATGCTCAGTTGGGTATCATTACTGAGTGGCTACTAGCCTAATATTAGAGGCCTGCTGGAATGTTATCCTACTAGTCTTTTCCTGTTGCTATACTATAGTGCTGATGGGCCCCTCTGTTGCTGTTAGCCTGTGATCCAGATGAAGATGTTCTCATTTCAAATACAAATATATTATTTTTTTGTCCTTTGGGATTGGGATGCATAACTAGAGCTGGCTGAAATCTTTTAAATGAGAAAACTGTGTGTTGGAATTGTTTTTTTAATGAACATTTTCATCAAACTAAAAAAAATTGTTTTGTTCTCAAAATGTGTTGGTTTTTTAAATTTTCTATGGAGAATTTACATGGAAAATTTACCTTTTTCTTTGTTCACTTTTGGCCCTTTTTTTTGTTCAGTTTATGTTTGTGGACATAATTTTTCTCTCTGTTTGCATATTCCATTACTGAACATCTATTCTTTTTTTCCCTTTTGTGTGTGTATATATTTTGTCATTGCACTTCTGATTTCTTTCTCCTTTTTCTGCGGTTGGTCTCCAGAACACTCCTCTTTTTTCTGTTTGGTTATTGAACATTTCCCTTTTGTGTTTGTGTCATAGCCAGCTGCTAGACCTTTCTTCATACTTCTGGGTTTGGTCATTGGGCTTTTCTTCTTTTGTTCATACGTTTAGTTGCCACACCTCCCTTTTGTTCTTTGCATTGTTGGTCATCATTCCTTCCTTTTTTAACATTAGCATTTTTTATATCCAAATCAAACCACTTTCTTTTCAAAAATGATTCATTCTTAAAGCAATTAAATGAAAACATGAAAAATACAATACTAAATTCTGCAGAAATTTTCAAAAAAAAACCCCAAAATGTTCCAATTCTAAAACTAATGGAATGAAGATTATTTCAGAGTGTTCATGACATCTTGGGAAGGTTTCAATCAGCTTTATGCATTGGCACTCCATTGACTACTTATCCCATTTAAAGCAGGGCTGATTTTGACCATTCAGCCAAATTCATAAGTGAATTTAATGGAGTCTAAGATGCTGTAATTTACTTCGTCTCCTGGCCCTGTCGGCACATAAGTAGTGTGCAGTTTATATTCGGTTAGACTCATACACACTTACTGATGTATAACATACACCCACTTAAACATCACCACTAAATTTGTTCTAGAGAGTCTAAAGATACCTATGTTACTGTAACTTGCACACTGAGAAGACTGGAAGAACATGTAATTTCCATCATCTTAGTCTGCTTTAGATTTGCCTCTGAATTTAGGGTCAGACTTAAAAAAATAGGTGCTTAAAGATGCAGATAGGCTCCTAGTGGGATTTTCAAAAGCCCGTGGGCACTTAACTCCCAAAGGACAGGAAGAAAAAGAGGGACAAGTAGAAGGAGAAGAAGAAGAAAAGGGGGAGAGAGAGAAGAGAAACAAAGTAGGGGAAGAAGTGGAAGCTCCACTTATACTAATCCGTGAATAATTCACATGTGCCAGCTAGTAATTACTTATAATGAGTGTCCGTGAAGCACTTTGATATATCCAGATGAGCGACACTATAGAAAGCGTGTCCGCTGTTTAGATCTAAAGGATAAAGTTCTCGTATAAAGGAGAGAACTACCCATGTAATTAGCCTCCTATGATACGCTTGCTCACTGGCACTGTATCTAGATAAAAAGTTCTTAAAATACCAGATTACTTTTTTCAAAATGTGATCTTCAGAGGAAATAATCTTATTATAATGCAGGTTGAAAAGTGAAGCGGAACACGCATGACTCTTGGCTGTCCTGATGAGTATGGCATTTGTGTTATTCCTTTCCCAAGCAGGAGTGACAATGTCATAACTGTATGCAGTGGCGGTGTAGCCATGTCGGTCCCAGCATATTAGAGAGACAAGGCGGGTGAGGTCATATCTTTTACTGAACCAACTTCTGTTGGTGAGAGAGACAAGCTTTCGAGCTTACACAGAGCTCTTGTTCGGGTCTGGGAGACTAACTAAGGCTACGTCTACACTAGGGAGCTTACCGCAACACAGCTGTACCGATGTAGCTGCACCACTGTAAGATCTCTAGTGTAGCCACTCTATGTCAACGGGAGAGAGCTCTCCCATCGACATAATTAATCTGTTGTGTATTTGGTTGTCATGGTTTTTGGTTCCTATGGTAACTGAGTTAGATTATTAGGGGATAGCTCAGCCAGCTTCAGCCGGCTGGGTGAGTTCTCTGAGTCTGTAAATAAAATGGTGGTTTTGTTAGCTGTCTGCTGTCTGGCCTCAAGTGATTTCATCCTAAACCGGCTGCCCCCAAGGATATAACATAATCCACCCCCAATGAGCAGCAGTGCAGTGCTGCCCACACCGGTGCTTATATCAGTATAGCTTATGTCACTCAGGGGGGTGGTTTATTCACTCCCTTGAGCAACATAAGTTATACTGACATAAGTGATATTGTAGACATAGCCTAACACAACTAAATACAAGGTGGAACAGATTGTTTAGCACAAGTAGTTAACACATATTTCAAGGGGTCATTCAAGGTGAAGTGACCCATTAACAGACCTCCAGGGAAGTGACCCATTAGCACCCTCCAAACATAGGGAGGAAAGGAAGAGGGAAAACAGCTGCAGGATGGGGGTGGGGAGGTTAGTGGATTATAGATTATTGTCATAAACCATATATCCAGTGTGTCTATTAAGTCCATAACTTTTAGTGTCTACAAAGTTATGAATTAAGCTCCCAGGTTCGTCTTTTGAAAGTGTTGTGAAGGTTTCCTTTGAGGATGAGAACGGATAGGTCAGATATAGAGTTATGGCTTTGTGAAAAGCGTTCACCTACAGCTGATGTGGTGTTTTTGTCTTTTATCGTTTTCCAGTGTGAGTTAATTTGAGAGTGTAGTGATTGTCTGATTTCACCCACATTGTTGTTATTGGGCATTTAGTGCATCGGATAAGGTACACCACATGTTGTGATAAGCATGTGTAGGACCCAGGGATATTGAAAGGTGTGTTATGGGGGGTGTTGATGATTTTAGCAGCGGTGATATGTCTGCAGGTTTTGATCTGTTGTTCTGGCAAGGTCTGGTGCCTCTTTGAGTTGCTGTGTCCTGGTCTGTAGGGAACTTGCTTCTGATGAGCTTGGAGAGTTTGGGGTGATTGTTTGAAGGCCAGAAGAGGGGGTTCAGGAAAGATTTATTTAAGAATGGGGTCCCCAATGAGTATGGGTTGCAGTTATTTAATGATACTATGTATGGGCTCCAGGGTGACTGTCACAGCAATGAGAATGTCTAACACTAACCTTTGTTGGACTTCCGCCCCTCCCCCTCCACCTCTCCCACCCCCACCCCAACCCCATGTTCCTTGGATTTCTGGAGAAATACTTCCCTTGTGTATGGGATGCAGCTCCTTTAGGCCATCTGCTCACCCACCACTAACCAAGTTAGAAAAGTTGGCCGTATGCAATGTTGAAAAAAGGACACGGTTGAAGATTAAGTTCAGTTAGCAATTGTGTTGTGTCGGACTGAAAGAGGATTCATTTGTTAGTCCAACGGTGGTAAAATGACTTGGGAATAGTGTTGTCCTGGATAATTTATAACCCACTCTTTTTTTTTTAATATTAGAAATCAATTTTAAAGCAAAAAAGCAGTGATGAAAGAAAGACAAAAAGGAAGGAATGGATTTGATTAAAAAAATAGCTCTTTCCTTTGTAGAGATAGCAAATGAGTCTTGTTGCAGCAATAGGTTAGAGCAGGCAACTTTTCAGAGTTCAAGGTAAACAAGATACTGCTTGAAGATCAGCAACAGTGAACATTTTAAAAGATATTTGGTCCACAAGGGAGCAGCAAAAAAAACCAAAACCAAACAACTCAACCTTCCTCAGTATATGCTTATCATTGGAGAAGGAAATAAAACTTTCATGTTTAGTGTCTCTTTATGTTTTATTCTCAAAATGACCTGGGCATTCACCATATCATGGCTTCAAAGTGGACTCTTTTCTCCAGGAAAGATCATGATGGAGCTTTTAAGTTTCCATCTGGGGCTAAAACTGCTCTTAAAAAAAAAAAGAAGTGAAGAAACGAGAACATTAAAGGAGTGCTGTGGTTTCCTTATCATCAGAGATGGACTGATAAATCCCCCTGTTAGTTAAATATCCATTGAGTCAGTACTAATATAAAAAAGAAAAGACACAGAAAGTACAGCATAGGCAGGACCCTGTGAAAATGATATGTGTGACTCATATTCAAATGGGGAAATTTATAACTTGTGTACATTTGTTATTTTAAAAGACTGCCAGATTGTGCAACTCATGGGAATAGTTCCACTGGAGTCAGAGGGACTACTTGTGTAAGTAAATGCTCACCAACTGCACAAAGTGATGCATATATTTAAAAATATATACATGAGTCAAGGCATTAGATGGCTCAGAGAATTGTAATGAGATGAGAGCGCCTCTGACCTCCTACTCTGCCAATCTGAATATGGCTCAAGGCTTGGATTCTGCTATGGATAGTATGTGAGTGGATTGCTGTGCTAGCACAGAGCTCCACTGACCAACAGGGCTCTGCATGGACCCAGAAGCCCACCTCTGAGCTGTTGGCTGCAGGATCAGGTCCCAAGTTGGTAGTCACCAAAAGCTGTTTTCCAGCTGATGACTGTTCCTTAGATGATATAAAATAAGTTGATGATCTCAGCCCAGTTTCTGGTAGACATGTGTCTGCTTCACAAAACAACCACCTTCACACTTACCACCTGGACAGTCTCAGCAGAGGGGCCAAGGTTTGACTGGGTCATGAGGATGGAACTACTTTCTCACCTCTAGTAGTTTCCTTCCAAGGAAGAGCTGAGAGGATGTGTGGTACAGTGGTAGGATGGTAACTTGGGACTCAGGAGAGCAGCGTTAAGTTCCTCGCTTTGCTACAGGCTTCTTGGGTGAGCCTGGGCAAGTCACTCAATTTCTCAGTTCCCCATCTGTTAATTGGGGATAGTAACACTTCTCTGCTTCCCAGGGATGTTGTGAAGATAAATATGTTACAGATTGCTCGGTGTTCAGAAACTATGGCAATGGGAGATGTGCAAGAACCCAAGACAAGTATCTAAAAGCACTATGGAATGGTGGTATGCTGAAGCTTGTATTGGCAGAACTGTTTCTTTAGCATCTTGCTGTGCTTTGCCTGCTGTTGATCACAGTGAACAACTTATGCCCCGAAGCATGAGGCTTGATAGCCCTGTTATTTTTTTATCCTAGCTAGAGTAACCAGAAATGCTGTTCTTAGTCACATAAGGGTCTAAGCCTTTTTGGACTCTTACTAAGGTGTTTGTGTAAGTAATATCATTCCAGAGTTCGACAGGCTAATGATGTGATTAAAAAGTATTATCTTTAATATCTTTAAAATTTGTTAGCTTTTATTTCCAAGTGCCCTCTTGGTCTTGTATTGTAGGAAAGCGTGAAAAACGTAGGAGCAACCAACTAGCCTTATCTATAGACCTCTGTCATATTACATCTTCTTCTTCCTCTTTCCACTCTAAATAGCCCTAGACCTTTTAATTTTCTCTCTTATGGATTGCCTCCACTCCAGCTCGATATCACTAATCATTTTGTGTTGCTCGTCAGTGGACCTCTTCTCTTTCTACTCTGCCTTTTTTGAATTGAGATGATTAAACCTGAACACATATAGTCAAATTGAGGCTGCACCATAGATTTACAAAAATGTCAGAATTATTCTCTGTTCTCTTCTTAACACAGTTTAAGATTGTGTTTGCTTTTGTTTCGTTGTATAATCCACAAGAAAACCTCACCTCCTTGGGATGGTGGGAATCTTCAAAGCACCCTGAAATACCAAAAGTCATCAGGACCACCCTAAAACCAAAGCGAAATCCTAAAGGGACCCTTGGATACTGAAAAGAGTTAGATATTCCCTAGGGGCATGAGACATACAATAACATCCAATGAGTCATTTAATCGGTGTCCCAAATACTGTGAATCTTCAAGGTATTCTCTGGGTACATTTTCAGGAGACCCCCAAGGATGCTGGAAATAAATCTGGAATGATGAAAAACCTGTAGGGCCCCATGATTTGCAGTCACGGCTGATGAGAGTCCAAATCTTGTCAGTTTATGCTAAAGATGCATAACTCCAAAAACCTGCCAACAGCTTATGGATGTTATTAAACTTAGGAAAGAATTAAACTTTATCTTCTTTGGAGATTAAACAGCTCTCTACCCTGTAGAAATAAATCCTGAAAACATTTTACATGATAGCAAGGGATTTAAATTTGCTGACTCCTTTTATGAGGAGAACTAAATGTGCCTAAGAATGAAAGCATTTGGACGGTGTTCAGTGGGGCCAGGTCAACCCTATCATCCCTGATCCATGATCATTGCCTGAGACCTTGACCCATTCTCCTGCATACAGCCAGATAAAATCTTGGTGACATTTAATGGGGGCTGTCACCAGATCCAAGAAGCAGTCTCTGTTTTCCTGGATCTGTCCCACAGCTTGCCAGCAAAGTAGCCATATGTGGCATAATCGTTTCTACATGAGTGACTCAGCATCGCTGTTTGTTAGGTTTGCATCAGTTCCTGATGATGTTGCGTATTGACACAAACACCATAATCCAGTTATACAGCATTATGATGTGCAGACAGATGCTCAAACCTCCTGTCTCCGTTATGTTTCAATGTATTTCTTTTATCCCAGAGGGTACTCACAAGCAGGTAACCTTCCCCCATTTTTAACCCAGAATTTATGATTCTTCACAGATTCCCTTTGGCTCTCGGTAAAGTATATGATGAAATTGTGAGAGTCTATATACAGCTGATGTATATCAGTGTAGCTGCATTGAGTTCAGTGGAGCCACTCCATCTTACGCCAGTTGAGGATTTGGCTTATAGTTTGTCAAGCTAACCAAAACAGGGGAGTTGTGAGCTACTGAGTTTTGCTTTGCAACACATGGTAATCGTGTGGAGGTCTGGTCCTCCACAGTTTCTGAGAGATTTAGAAAAAATAGAAAAAAACATATATAAAGCAGTGCCCCAGAGGGACAAGAGAAATAGTATGAGGAGAAACTGAGGGAGCTAAATTTATGTAGTCTAGATAAGAGAGGTCTCAATAGGGATGTGATCAAAGTCTATAAGCACCTTCCAGAGAACCATGTGAATAAAGGAAAGGAAATACTTACAATTTCTGAATTTGGTAGGACAAACATCAATGGCCTGAAGTGAAGGAAGGATAAATTTAAGTAAAATAGTTTGAAATAGGTTCTTAACAATTATAGCAGTTGGGTAGTAGTTGCTAACAAGAGTATCAAATTTAAGGCAAGTTGTGGGGTGAACACGTTTTCCCTGTGGATATTTGTGCATTGGGTACTAGGGACAAAAATTTCAAACCTGAGTGCATAGAGTCAGGCTCCTAAGTCCATTTTTAGGCACCTGAACGGAAGTGACAACTTTCAAAGGTGGTGAGCACCTGCAGTTCCCATTGGCTTCAGGGAGGTCTTCATGGTGCTCAGCACTTTTGGAAATTAGGCTGCTTCTTTAGATGTCTAAATACTGATTTCGGAGCCTGTCTCAAGGCATCCTTTCTTTAAAAGTTTGGCTTTGATGGAGATCAACTACTCATTTTCCATAGGCTGCCAAAGAACCAAGAGATGGAAATGGCATTTGATCACTAATGACCTGGCCTGGTTTCTTCTAGTGACCTAGAAGTAAAAAGTACCAAGTAGTAATACCAATTTCTTGAGCTCTATGGTCCCCCTTGGTCCTGATTTCAGAGAAGTTTTGGTATTTGGTTGTCTTTAAAGATATAGGAAACACAGTTGGAGAGGCTGACACATTGAGCTTTAAAACTCTTAAGAACTTTGAAACAATTGCTGCTGCCACTCTTCAAGATCATGCCCAGTCTGTGTGATTTCTAAACAGTATTTGACGTGTTGTAGGCAGAACTCATCAAAACGTTCCAACAGGAGCAGTTCATAGAGTGATATTTTGCAGGAGCCAAGCAGGCATTAGAGTGGGACCTCAGAGGAGTAACAGTCAGGTCCAAGGAGGCAATTGGGGTCACCTTAAGCAGGGATTCAGTCCTGCAAAGCAAAGCATAAATCAGGGGTAGGCAACCTATGGCATGAGTGCCTAAGGCGGCACACAAGCTGATTTTCAGCGGCACTCACACTGCCCGGGTCCTGGCCACCGGTCTAGGGGGCTCTGCATTTTAATTTAATTTTAAATGAAGCTTCTTAAACATTTTAAAAACCTTATTTACTTTACATACAACAATAGTTTAGTTATATATTATAGACTTATAGAAAGAGACCGTCTACAAACATTAAAATGTATTGCTGGCACGCGAAACCTTAAATTAGAGTGAATAAATGAAGACTCGGCACAGCACTTCTGAAAGGTTGCTGACTCCTGGGCATAAATCAACAAATATGGCCAACGTCTTGAAAACAAAAGTGAAAGGAAGTGTAAACGTATCCCACTGTGATCTCCTGGAGACACAAAGAGATGTTAGGGATTTTAAGCAGACTTGTGAGGTCACTGAGAAAGCAACAGCAAATATCAAAGACTCCAAAAAGGCTCTTAGAAAGCAACCACAAAGCTCAAAGACTCAGAAAAGGCCCATAGACAGCGACAGTAATGCCAAACACTCCAAAAAGGCTCTCCCAAAATGGTTGGTCCTTCAGGACCCAGAAATAGGGATGTGAGGAACACTCCAGGATGTTAAAAGGTCTGAGAACGCTAGAGATCTGAGTCACTGCTGGTGACGGTTTCACCCATCAATGCCGAAGATATGCTCCCCCAACTGTCACAACAGTATCCTGGCTTCCACACAAGTTTTCACCAACCTGGACCCTGCACCCTACCCCCTTCACACGCCGAATAGGAAGAGTCAAGATGACCATTCAGAAGAATTGCAGTAGGTTGTTTTGGGTTTTTTTTAGAGTCTCCTGTTTCAGTTAATGGGAATAACAGAGCTCAGAATCCATGTAGCACTTAAAAAAGGTGCTCCTTCAAAGCTGACTGGAGGAAAAGGCTATGCCATTCAGTGAAAGAACTTGGCTGGGTAATTCCAGACTGAAGGGAGTGAGCCTGTGTCTCCATTCTCACCCTAGTTCACCGGGGAATATGGCCAGCCTCAGCATTGTGTCCAGATTCTTGATGCATTACTTTGCCCCGCAAGGAGCACTGATGGCATCCACAATATCAACAGACTCTAATGCATGCATATCTCTATTTTACAACTTCCCAGTGACAAAGGATCCTTTCCACTAACTTCAATTCTATGGAATGCTCCATCATTCTGGACTGTCTCTGAGCTAGGCAGGTATCCACGGTTCCCAGCTATCATGGTGCTTGCTCCCACATCCGACAACTCTTGCTTTTTAAATCAGGTCTCATCTTTCTTGATGGAGATTATTTTGCTGGGAAGCCTGTCCCCAACTCATTAGTGTTAAAAATAAATACATACAAACATATAAAGAACAAAATTTTGAAACTGAAGCCAGGCTACAGATGTAAAAAGCAAACCCATTAAAATGCCACATTAATTCAGTGCTGCACTCATTCCATCTTAAAGTGAGAGACTTAGCAGTGCTGTTCAATATGTCTAAAATGAGGTCAAAAGCATGTAGGTTCTGCAAAAAAAGCACCTGCTCCACTCCTCCAGTAACAAGCTGGTTTTTTGTTCTGCTGCATCCAGAGAGACGTGGAGAGAGCATACAGCTCTTATATCTTAAATGGGGAGTAGAGGGTGGGGGCCCATCTTTTTATCAGGATCATATGTTTTGGATGGGACAGTGAATTTGAAAATAGCCAGCAGCTTAAAGAAAATGCTGTGTTTTTCCTCTCGCCATTCCATTTTCCCTTTAAAGGGTCCCACAAGAAGAACAATCCTTAAGATTGATCCCACAGAACACCAGATCAGCAGTTGTCCCTTTCCTCTTCCTCCCGAAGGCTGTCAACACTCACTCCATTTTAATGGTTTTGTATAAACTACCTTGATTAGTTAGTGTCTCTGGAAGCCCAATCACTTGACACATTGAAGACTACGCTGGGTAAAGCCTGGAGACCATAATGTAGAGAACAGTGCCCTGAAGGAGCGCTCTTGTGATTTCATAGGTCTTTTCCATGCACGACTTTGAGGATGTTACCGTTAATTAAGCCTTCTTTTTTCAGAGCCCCCAAGACAAACATTCTCTACCCTGAAAGAAGTTTTGCCTCACTCCCCCTCATTTCGTCACATTCCCTCTTATTTGGTAGGACACATTTTGTTTCTTTTCACTGGCCAGCCACATGTGCTTTGAGCCCTGCCTGCTTTTTGGAAGAGCATCCCCCCAGTTGGTAGAGTTGTAAATTATATCACCCATGTGTTAGCACATTAGGTTTTGAAATGGACAATACCAAAACTATAGAAAGTTTCTAGAGGCAGGCAGATTCATTCTGAATAAGAACTAGCCCCTACCTTTTGCTATCTGACCAGCCAGAGAGCTCATGTCATAAGAAGCCTGCAGATCACGCTGGGAAACCTAGAGTGACAGGAAATTTGAAACAAGAAGCAGAGAGGGTTGACAGACCTTCTGGGCCTCATGGACTTCAGACATAAGAGATTCATGTTGAAAGGACTGCAGAAAGGGGAGAGAGCTGGGAAATGAAGAGAGGAAGGTCCATTGTGTGAGATCTGGGTGAAAGGTGGAACTGTCTCCAAAGACTTGGATAAACTTTGGTTGAAAATAGTTACTTGTTCAAATGGAATGTTTGGAGTTTCCCGGTTACTAGTCCCCATTAAGGGTTAACTTTCCTCATTATAGTGAGCATCCTAGCAGCTGAGAAGTCAGTGAGCTGCCCACATCAGCCAGAGGTATGAGCACTGATGGACTCAGTAGGAACCATTAGTTGGCAAGCTGGCTATCTGCATCCTGCAGTACGTTAAACCTTATGAAAACATCACAGCCAAATTGGTTGCCTTTGGTTGCCACTGTGAAGATGAGATTAGAAGAGCTTGCAGAAGACAGGTTAGGTGGGGGAAAGGGAAAAGAGATGAAGAGAAAACAACTAGAATGGTCAAAAATGTTCCGACAGAACCGTTTTCTGTTGGAAAATGCCGATTTGACAAAATCAAATCATTTTGCAGGAATGCATCGATTTTGTCAAAATTTTTAACAGGAAATTATCAAAATGTTTCATTTTGACATAAGGTAGTATATTTATAATATAATATTTAAAATGATAAAGTTGAAACTAAAGTTGAAACAAAATGTTTTGATAAGATTGTTTCCATGTTTCCAGTGTAACGGTTTTTGGAAATTTCCTTTGGCAGGAAATTTTGAAATTTCAACTTCATTCCCATTCATGGTAAAAGGAAATGCTGAGTTGTCAGGATTTCTCACAGGATAGAAATTCCGCATTTTGACCAACTCTAAAACAAAACATACAATATATCAAAAGAGAGAAAAGAGAGAAGTGATTAGAGTTTGGTTTGGGTAGGTTTGGTTGGGGTAGGTTCCAAGGTATCTTTGATTGTACTCAGCTTGTCAGTTTTTCTGTGGAGACACATGCAGTTTGCTGAAAATTAAAGGAATAAAAAAATAAGAAAGAAAAATACTCCTGTATATTTCGCTTCACAATTTTATTGTCTGGAGAGCATTTCCCTCCTAACCGAGCCCAGTCATGGATACTCATATTTTTCTAACCATGTTATGTCTTCACTCCTCCAGTTCACATTAACCTTGTATTCCTACCAGTCCCTTCATTGGCAACTCATCTCAGCACAATCTGGAAACCAGGGAACGCTGCCATCTCCATGATTAATGGTTTCCTCCATTGAATTGCAATTACAGGTTTTAATCAGTTCATTATTCCACCTAGTTTTGGGTCTTGACAGTTATGCTGTGGAAACTAATTGAATTGGCTTCCCCTCAAGGCATTCCTATGAAAAGATCTTGTCTTGAGAATGGGGAAATTTTGGGCTAATTGGCCAACTCAGATCTAATTTTCTTTTTTTCCGGTCTTAAAAAAAAGTTCTCATTTCCCAGCCCCCAGCACCCAAAAGCTCCTGTTTTCCATTACTCTCTCCCAATTTCTTTTCCTTTGAAATGCAAGATATAGGCACTGCTGAAAGTTCAACTTGAGATACCAACTGGGAATCCAGCACTTTGAGCAGTGTTCAGATAAACACTGCCGTTCTTCTGAGGATGGTCACCCCACAGAGCTGCCATTTGTCTCTTCTCCTTTAGCTACTTTTTCACTGATGCTAGACCAGTGGGTGTCCTTTGTATTAGCAGACTGTTTCCCAGTGACCAACAGGAATCCCATGCTCAGCTTTTGGTCTAAGTCACCTTTTACTTCATGTGTGTCATTTCACATGCACAGAGCTGCAAAGCAACAGTACTTTCACTCAGAGATGTGCAGACGGCAAAGTTCCCCAAGGACATAAACTCTCAGAAAATAATTCAAGTTACTTGACACTTAATACCCTATAAATCTACCAAAACTCCCCAACTGGACCCTATTGTAGCACACAGAAATGATCTAAAACCAGTTTCAGTATCAAGTGAAGTCAGATCCAGATGTTAGCGCAGCATGAGGAAGTATAACAGCAATAGTTGCGGCAGCATTCCCTGGTTCAAGTAGTCTACTGCCTCCACACTTCACGGACCACCCAAGTTTCCCTTTGAGAAGTCCCCATTGCTTTTTTCCCTTGGTGCTTTGGATTGGGTGTTCTGGTCATTTAAAACAGCTGTTTAGAAATGTGCTTGTCCACCGTGATTGTCCCTTCCTTTTGTTTCAGTGGCACAGGGATTGTGGTCATTCTAATGAGGTGCTTTGTGAGCTTTAATAGCCAAAGCAAGGGCTACAGAGCAGGTATGGTGTAAGCTAAAGGAAGGGGAAAGAGAAAACAGCATTCAGGGTCTATCCTAGTTCCACACATAATCACCAGGGCACTTCAAGCAAACCCCACAACTCTCTTTCGCAAAGGGCTTAGACCAGAGGTCAGCACCAAAGGTCTGTTTTGCGGTGTTAGCTATTCTAAATGTGAGTTGAAAATCTCTTTTACCTGCCAAGACCTAGATTCAGGGTTCTCTGTTTCTCTTGTAACAGTCAGGTACAGTACAAGCATGTGAATCAGACAGGGAATTGCATTTCTCACGTTACTTTGTCATAATGATGTCATCACTAAGGATACGATTTTGTCATGGAAGTTATGGATTCTGTGACTTCCAAAGACCTCCACGATTTCAGCCCTCAACTGCTGGGAGCTGCAGAGTCTTACCACCTCCCACAGGGGCAGGGAGCTGTGGGGTACCCCTGCCACCTGAGGCAGGGTGGCCCCTGAGCTTTGAGCCAGCACGAGCGACAGGGGGATCCCCACAACTCCCAGGCCCCCACGGGCAGCAGGGGAACCTGCTGCAGCTCCAATCCATGGGTGTCCGTGACCTGCCCATGACCTGTCCATGACTTTTACTAAAAATATCCATGACAAAATCTTAGCCTTAGTCATCACTCATGGCTTGGGAATCTCAGAACCATGAACTAAAGCTCCAGAGACTCAGTAAATGAAACAATTACTTTTAACGCTGTTGTTTTAAAATATTAATTTTTTAAAACTCATTCAATTTGGAAATTTTAACGACAATCTTCTCCTTTTCGATAGGTCTAGACATAGCCAGGAGTTCCCCTCTAGGTGCACTTGAGGTGTTTTTCTTTGTCCCCAGGGGAAACACCCCATCAACCAGCTTGGATGCTTTGGAGAACAGTGATGTCAGATCATAGAAAGTTGGTAGGAACGTGTTTTCATGCAGGCTGGGGATGGAGATTATTGAAGAAGCAAATGCACTATAGCCCTTTAGGTATCCAATTCTATTATTTTAGGCTTTGATTCATTTAAAAAAATCCTTTCTGACCTTGCTTTTCTGTCTCTGCAGGAATCATTGGCCGATATAACTATCAGAGAAAAGGGGCACAGTAGCATGCTAGGGTCCATTTTCATTGGCACTTTGCTGTAATTAGAAGGCTTTCTGCCTTGATGGGGGAGCCATAGGCTACAGGGCCAACACAGAAGTTGGGCACAGCTGCGCTATTCACCTC
Source organism: Mauremys mutica (assembly GCF_020497125.1). Classification (NCBI taxonomy): domain Eukaryota; kingdom Metazoa; phylum Chordata; order Testudines; family Geoemydidae; genus Mauremys; species Mauremys mutica. The sequence goes on from NC_059082.1 coordinate 13,588,751, forward strand.
GGGTTCAGATTCCTTCTATTAAATGAAGAAATCCTAAGGTTTCATTACACAGTCAGAGTTTAAGGCTTCAGTTAGGAGAGAGAACGTGCATCATTCTGGCAAAAGGATTAAAAATACATGCCATGTATTAACAGAGCATAAATGGAATCCTTTTTTTTCTTGAGTTTTTCAGTTATTAAGATGTAAGGTGACATGAAAGGTACTTACCTTTTAACTGATGACTGCCAATCACCTCCTTTTAGGGGAAGTGATTAGTAATATTAGTATCAATAGTGCTTCTCTTGGTATCGTTAACAGTGACTAGCATTCATCTGGCAATTTTCGGTGCAGTACCCTAAAGGGAGCTTATTAAAACAAGACACCCCCACCTCTACCCTTTGTCTTAATTGCCTCATTAGTGATAATGCAGGATCCAGGAAATTACTTCCTCGTGGGTGCTTCAAAGATATGTGGTGGAATTACAGACACAAGTAAGATTGAGAAATATTTACGTGTTTTGGCTTAACAAGGGAAGATCAACTGTAAAACCGAGAAGCCTTTGGAGAGCAGGAGAGTCAGGAAAGTGCAGTGTTGCTTGTGATTGCAACCATATTTGAGCACTTTTTGTGAGAAAAGTGCACTCTTTGCAAGCTTAAAAGAAACAAACAATAACAGCTCCCCTAACGTGCAAAAACAAGATCTGTTGTTTAAAGTGCATACAGCTGTATCCTTCCTATCATGATGCTTTTGACAAGAATCGCAGAAGGAGCAGATTGGATCAGCAAAACTTCACTCAACCCTGACAGTTTGATTGCACTGCTGTGGAGGATATGACAGATGTTGGAACAGCACGAGCAACTTAAACAAAATGCATCAAGCACAAAGCCAAGGCTTGGCTCTCCCCCACTTAAAATGATTTGCAAGCACTGAGGGGTCAGAACGCTGGGGCAATGGTTTTGCGTGAGAGGGGAGGAAGGAGGGGACTGGAACAAGTGGGGAGAAAATCACCTCCAAATGATGAAGTGCCCTTCGATATCTGACAAGTGTGTGAAACTGAAAACCTGCTGTTTGCCTTTCATGAAATTACTCAGAAATGAATCATAGCTGGAGAACAGGAGGCTTCTAAGACACACAGCAAGGACAGAGAACAGATACAGTACTTACTGCATGAGCCTGTACAAAAAATAGACAGCCACAATATGCAAAGGTGGGAGCCTGAAGTTAGGCACCAAAATCCTTACTCAGACACCTACTTATCAGTGACATGAGTTTCAGAGGTGCTGAGCTCCCGCTGCTCTTACTGATTTCAGTGGAGTTTATGAGTGCTGGGAGAGTCAAGCCAAACAGGAATTTAGTTGTCTAACATTAGGCACCAAAGTCTGAAAAAGTTGTACACACACCCACACCCCTTCCCTCACTTGGAGAGGTGGGGATCAGTGCTCCAAGAAGACAAAGCTTTAAAGAAATTATGCACCACTCCTATCATGATAAAGACGTGAGGTCAATCATCCTAGCCCGCTCTCAACACTTAGACAGACAGTGGTTTATTTTTATTAATTTGAGTGTTAATTTATAACTCAAACTGGGAGGTGAATAGTATTACTAGGTAGAGGTAGGCACTAGTGTGTGCACAGAAGATGTATAAGCTTCTCCACATGGCTCTGCTAATGCACCTCCATCCTTATGCCACATACCGCTTGCTGTTCCAGTCTGGGGCCCATACACACAACTCTGTCAGCATACTTCAGTTTGGCCTTCCGCCCTTTCCACTGTCCATTCCAGACTCACTCTTAAGCGGGGACTGATAAGTCACACCGCTGGTTTTGTGATGGGGACAGACATCTGTTTGGGACTGGTTCAAGACTACCATGACCACTTTCCTTAGGGAGCTAACCTAGGTTCAAACCCAATTCTTCAGCAAAGAAAGGCTGCTTTAATAACCGCTGTGGTAGGCCAATCAGAATGTTGATGCTATTAGAGATGGGGGAACCTCCATTGGTTCCATTCAGACAAGTGCCAAAGCTTATCTGAGTCTTTCTCCAGTCCAAATAGGTCATCAGGCTCTCATGTTCCTTCCAGGCCTTGAGGAGGTTCACATGGTAGACCCATGCATCTCTTCAACACTCTGGCATCCGTATCTCATAGTTGACAGGTCCAACCCATCTGCTCACCTCAAAGGGGCCCTGCCACTTGGCCTGAAGCTTAGACTCTGAGGAGGGTAATAACACCAGGACCTAGTCTCCAGGCTCGAAGACCCTTATCTTCATTCCCCTGTTGTACTTGTTCTCTTGAGCGCATTGGGCCTGTAACAGGTTCTCCTGTGCTATGGTACCCAGCTCTTGGAGCTCTTTTCGCAACCATAGTATGTACTTTACAGACCCCCTGACCTGGCTTTCCTGTTCTTCCCATGTATCTCTTAGGCGGTCTAGGATTCCCCTGGGCTGCCTCCCATAGAGGAGTTAGAATGGGGAAAACCCGGTGGAGGCCTGTGGAACCTCTTGCACAGCGAAGAGGAGCGTGAGGAGCAACTTGTCCCAGTGCCAGGGATCGTCCTCCATAAACTTTCTCAGCATCAGCTTCAGAGTCCTGTTAAATCACTCCACTAACCCACCCCTTTGGGGGTGGTAGACTGAAGTCTGGAGGGCGTGGATATTTAGCAGGCAGCACAGCTCCGCCATCAATTTGGATGTTCCATTGGTCCTTTGGTCTGTTAGTACTCCCACTCTGGTGAAGATCTGCAGGAGTTCGTTAGTGATAGTGGGGGCAGTGGTGGTCGTGGTGCCGTGGACTCCCCCTTCAGTCTTGCAAGGCTCCCGACCTGGTGACACACCTCCTTCCCCACTGGCAGTCATCCCAGACTGAGCTGCTCTGCTGGCTTTTATATCCTACTTCCAGCTGGAGCATGCCCAGCAAAGCCAAGGGTGTGCGGCCTCCTCGGCTAAGAGAGAAGGGTTAACCCCTGAATACCAGTGTGGGGCTAATGCACCCCGTCACATCCTGCAACATCCTATTGGGAGGTGTCATTTAAATAACACATTGTGTCACTGAAATGCAGATATTTCATTGCAGTGACATGATACATCATGGCATATACATTCATCCTGAATGACAAGCAGCAAAAGGAAGCTACTTTAAGTACCTGAAGTGGGGTTGGAGATGGGAAAGAAGTGGGAAGGCTCACACAATTTTTTTCAAACCATAAAACCCACTAGGAGGAGTTAATTTAGATTTGAAATTTGGGCTGAGATTGGTGCTTATTTTACTTTTTCCCAAACCAGTTCTCCCATCTATACAAGTCATTATATGTAAATTCTAAATATGGCAAGGTTGCGGCTGCTGCTGTAGCTATATATGACTGGAGCACAAACAACATAACAAGTTGCATCACCTACAGAAGCAGCAGGACACAAATATACTCTGTGCAAAGTAATCCAAATAGCAGTCTTGGGCATTCATTGACTCAGAAGGGGCTTGGTAAAGCAGAATGGGGATTTATGAAAATAAGGTTGTGCCTTTCTATGATTTTCAGCTAATTTATGCAAAAAGAAACCTAAGGATCAGAGCAATGAGACACGCAAGGCTAAAGTCTTTGAAATCCCTGTAGGCCTTATTATGTGTATAAGGAGACAGACAGCACGTATTCCAGGGCCAGGGAAGCTATTGCTCTTGATTTAAGGGTAATTAAAGCATCTGAGTGACAGCAAAGATGACATGTGATGCATCAGGCAACTTTTTTCCATTTGATTTCCTGCTCAGAGAACTCATCTGCATCCTGGATGAAGGATCATATCTCATACCTCTTTGCCTCCATCTTCACATGCACAGCAGGTCCTTCTGCTCCTGGCATTCTGAGAGCATATCTGGGGCTCACCTCCTGGACAGTGTCTAGGCCCCTGGTCCTTCTCCCAATCAAGTAATTGAAAAAACTCCCCTTGACTCGGTGCCACAGGGTCAAGCACTAGGAGCATGAGAATTGCCATAGCAGAAAAAAGTGATTGGACTTCAAAGGGAGACTGGTGGGGAAGTGAGTAACCCCCTTTACTGGAACACTTTCATTCAAGGATGGTGCAGTATAAACATAAGGGGGCTGTGCATTCATGTTTTCAGTCTCTCTGATGGCTCGTTTTGACTCAAAAGCCAACAAAAGTCAAAGCAAGTATGAGTATTCATTAATGAATGGCCCGGTTTTAATAAGTGTGTGTTTGCACAATTGTGGGTGCAGCTCCTGTGAGTTCATGCCCAGTTGCATCAATTATGAGCCCAGTGAGCAGTCAGGGGTCGAACTGGCTGTTTGCACAGGCAGTTACTGTGAGTTTGCACACAATTACACAACTAAGTTGAGCAACTGAAGGCACACACACTCCTGGAAATCTGGCCCTGAGTATGTAGTAGGTTGGGGTGTCCACAGTGTGGCAAGTAAGCTGGTATGGTCAGGTACTCCGTACCATTAAGACATTTATTGTTGGTCTGCCGTACCAGAAAGACACATTTTCAAGAATGAATTGTAGAGCCCTGCACGAATGCATGGATATCAGAGGATAGAAATTGGTATCCGCTGAACCGCACGGCTCTCCTAGGAACCGCAATGGTGAAAGAAGCAGAATATGGGGCCGCTGCTCCCAGGAGCCAGCGCCCCACACTGGCAGCTTTTCCAATGCAGCTGTGCCACCCCCAACCCCGCCCCCAGCTCTTCCACGCAGCTGTGTCTCCTGTCTGGGGTCTATACAGCCCGACCGGAGGACAGGGCTGGGGGCGGTACGGACGCGCCGGGGGAGCTGCCGGTGTGGGGCGCTGGCTCCTGGGAGCGATGGCCCCACGTTCTGCTCCTTTTGCTGCTGCAGTTCCCGGGAGAGCCCTGTGATTTCTATCCACAGATATCCGAATCCGCAGGTATAAATTTGTATCTGCGCAGGGCTCTAGTCACGGAACATTTTTTGTGCCGGGGGGGGTGGCGGGGGAGAGGCAGGGTTGGTACCATGCCGTTAAGAGTTAAAATCTACTTGCACCACTGGGTGTACAAGTTTTGCAACAAACGAGGTTCACCCTTGGCAGCTTGCAAGGAATTTGGAGACCACCTCTGATTTGTCAATAAATGTATTTACAGTTTAGGAATAAAAGATGCATGCACATAGGGCTAATAATTGCTTGTATTCTTATATCTGCGTTAATAGCTGAACAAAATTACTTGCAGACCTGCATTCACGAACAGTGCAAGCAAAATGCCCAAGGCATTCCCAGGGCCATTTAGAGAGAAAGAACAGGCTTGGACATTGACATGTCAGAATCATTAGCCTCCGCTAGCTGCACCTCCATGTCAAACATTTGACAAAGTGAAAGGTGGTCACAGGTGGTCTGGCTCTCAGTGGGCAGCAACTGGCCCTGGGGCTGCAATTTGGGTGCCTTACACTAAATGGATTTTCTTTCTGTGGCTCCTAAGTAAAAAGCTCTTAAGCAACAGAACCTTGTGAGGGAAGCCAGGGACTCCGTAAAGACCCCGTGAGGTGGACTTCAGCTTTTTTCTTCCTAGATTTATGTGGTAAGGATTTGGGGTGAGGTAAAGATGGGGATCGTGACTGATTGATGTTGGGCAAACCATATTGCTGAACTTCCCCATGTGAATGAAATAATCAGTTATTCTGAAGCAAGAAGTTGTAGGGAAGAACGTCCAGTTCTCCCTCTGATAAGTGCCACTCCAGTTGTATTGCTCTTGTCTCCTATTTCTGGAGGTGGAACTGAGGTTTGTATGGTAAAGGGAAGATTGGAAGGAAATTGAGAGCCGCAGACATGGGATCTATATTCTCTGACATGGCAAATCACACAAGATCAGATCGACTACTATCATATCACAAAACCAAGCTTAAGATGCCTGTATTGTTCTCGTCCGCTAATACCTGTTGTAGAGCCCTAGCTGAGACAAGTTATTCATGAGGAAAATAGAAAATGTGTGAGGGAGGGCGGGAGAGGGAGTGAATATTTGCTCTTTGCAGAAACTGTGATCTGTAACGGTCAGATCAGAGGGGCCCGGCGAGCTTTAATAGCCACTTCCGGATGCTGTTATAACAAAAAGTGCTTTTGTTTATATTGCATTGTCCTGTATTTACACAGGCCTTTCTGTGTCTTGCAGTATGAGCAGGGATTTTCTTCTGTGTTCGGTCTGTTGGAAAGCACCATATATATTTACCGCACTATACAATTACAGTTATAATAAGGAATGATGGACCCTGAATCCCTTATGACCTCTAGTATGATATAAATAGAAGAGAATTAGGAAGGATTGAAGTCCTGTTAGATCAGGATAAATGTACTGGACTTGTTGAAAATTCAGCAGTGAATCAGCTGGTATAAATCTAGAAGGTCATGTGCAAGATCCATCACACACACACACAGGTCTCCCATAGAGCTTTTAGCTTGACCTTGACCTAACACATCCCTTCTATTCCAGTCCTGTCAACCCTACACACTCATACATGCAACCTTGTAAATGTAACCCAGTCCTGACCCCCCACATTACTCTGCCCAAGAACCTCAGTCCTTACCTGCAGCATGCTCCACTATTCCAGTCCTGGGCTGCCCATGCAGCTCTACCAAAGCGCCTCTACTGTGACCTGCAGCATGCCCTGCTATGCCAATTATTGGGCTTCTTCAAGAGTTGCACACTATAGGGTGCAGTATTCTGAGTGGTTGACGTGCTTGACTGTTATCTAGAAGGGTGTTGGTTCAAATCTCCTAAGATCTCACACTGAACGACCACTGCTAGTTCACCTGGCTGCAAAATGGATTCCTGGTCCCTTTGGTAAAGGTAGCTGGACATGATGCTGGCCACATCACCGTCTTATGGACTAGTGGCTATGAAACTGAACATGCCTTAACTGCATCAGCCTGATGAGCCATTGGCTTGGGGGCACTTTGAGCAGTGCCATACAATCACACTGTGTTGTGTGGTGCATTTTGAGACACAGGCAGATATTACTGTATGGAACCCCATGCAATAGACTTGCTGCCAGAAAGGAAATATTTAATTTTATTTACTCTTTTTCCAATATTTGGATACCGGTAAACTCCCCCAACCTCTCCTGATCTCTCATCTAAATTGATCTAAATGGTAACAATTCAAAGTGATCCAGACAGCCCATCAGTCCCCTTCTCCTCCACCCCAGGGGTTTGCCTTGGGGAAATTGCCCAGCAGCAAGGTCACCTGGTCTGTAACACTCCGCAGCTCCCCTCCCCTGGATGTAAGAAATGTGCAGTCTGGGGCTCAGTGTGGGTATTTAACAGACCGCTCAATACTCCTGGTGGAAGGTGAGGTGCTCATATGAGGCTGTAATGACTAGCTGTCAGGGAGATGCATGGTGTCCTTTCGACAGCTGAACACAAAACAGATGAGGGTGATGGTGATATTTCTCTGAGCCCTTAATTAGAGCTCTGATATGGGAGAGGTACAAGTGGAGACATTTTCCATCATCGCTGTTGGGGAGGGAGGCTGCAGGGCACTGAAGTTGCATTAACGCTCACTATCCCACGTGCTATTCGCTGGGATTTGTGCTCACCTTCTGCTTTCAGCAGTTTCTGCCCCCTGTTCCAGTCCAATGTTTCCCTGCTTTCCATTCCCTTCCTGTACTGCCTTCAGGTTCATAATGGGAACCTAGCTTCAGACTTCAATAAGTAAATTCTAACGTCTCTTCCAAACCATCTGCCCTATTCTAATGCCTGTCAGCTGAGGAGCTCAATATGCTTTACAGCACATTTGTAAAGGCGGTAAATATTATTAACCCCATGGGGGAAACTGAGGCACATCAAAATCTAATGATCCTCCTTAAAAAGGAGGCAGAGCCAGGAATAGAACCCAGGACTCCTGACTCTCAGTCACGTTCTCTAGCCACGAGGCAACACTCTCCTGCATGCTCATTTGTTTTTTAGTATCACTTTTAATATTGGCCAAAATGTGAAAAGGGAAAAAAAACATCAAATCTGTTTTCAGGCTCCTATGAGAAGAGGAGAGATGTCCATTTTACTTCCTTCATGTCTCCACATCTCCCTGCAACCAATTCAGCACTCAGGAAAAGGTCACAGCCTTCCCCACCTTGGAACCATAAAGCCCCTCATCTCATCACATCAGGATGACCTGTGGAGTCTCCCCCATTTCTCCACCCTTCCCCCATCCGAGAAGCCCAAGAAAACACGGAGTCCCATGTGCCAGATTCAGGCTTTGGCAGGTAGACAGCAACAACAGGAGGTAGATACAGACAGCTGTGCAGGGAAGGAAATGGTGATATAAATACATGTTTAATTGTGGCTTAATTACAATTACTTACTAGGCTAAGTTTATTTAAATGCAGTGTAATTAGAGTGAGACCTTGATTTAATCACAGCCTTATCAGACATGGTTACTACCTTTTCTTTCGCTTCCTTCTCTGCCTCCTTTTTACATTCCCTTTCTCATTTTCCTCCTCAGCTTGCCCCAGCAAATTAAACACCAACCCCTGAAGGAAGCAGAAGATTCAATAGCATGGTGGCTGCTGGCCCAGAATTCTCTCCTTGGAAATTGTGAAACCCCCACACTCTCCTGATGAGCTGTTACTCTTCCTTAGCAGCTAATGATAATGGATCCTCATTAGCTTTGAATGACTTATCAGAAATATAATTCATCACTGATGGCAGACCTCATAACCCAGCCACTCACAATGAGTAAATTATATAGGCCCAGTCATAAGAGATGGATTGTGCCTTATGATCTACCTTTGGAGAGATTCCACATCCTGTTCCAATCAGTGCTCGCTTTGTCTTCACTCTGTGATCTAGATGAACACAGAGAGGAGTTGTGTGGGTGAAACCTCTTGAACAGCTGACCGCAGCCCCCATCATTTACCATTTTCCAGCATCATCTTCTTTTCATGGCTATTGCTCTGACCTTGGCATGGCAGCGGCTTGCTCACTTGGCTTCCTTGGGAGACAATAGCCACCATTACAAGCTGCAGCATTCCTGTTATTAGAGGGCATTAGTATTTTCCTGCTCAGGTGCTGAGGCAGACCATGCATCCTCTGCTCACCAAGTCTGAGGCAATGCGAAGGCCTGAGGATGCATAGAGAATCCAGTCTCTGCACACTCCTGAGCATAGAGACTGCAGCTGTGAGTTGCTCCTGTATGAGGTGTGCAGGAGTGAGCGTCCTCCACTCCTCTGTAAGGACCGGTCACAATCTGGCCCTAAGTAATCCATCCTCAAAACCACCCTTGTAAAACAGGTGAGCAAGTACAATTGTTCCCATTTTAGAGATGAGAAAAGTGGGCCACAGAGAGGTGTAGCAGAGTTTCCAGTCTAAATAGAGAAGACAAACAAAGGAGGGGAGGAGAAACAGAGATTTGCCCACAGTCACATAGCAGTGCTGGGATTAGAACACAGGAAGAGTTCTTGGCTCCTAGACTAAATGCTATGTCGCCTGGACCACTTTCCCAAGCCTACAGAGCAGTCTGAGGAGGGTTAGGGTCCCATTGTGCTAGATACTGCACAAACATAAGACTGAACTGGAGTTGCACATGCCAAGGCATCTTATGTTCAAGCAGTGAGAACTGAGCTCTTTTTCTGTATGACAATGGTCAGGTCACACCTGGGGCTAATTTGCATTCGGCTGTGGTCATGAATGGTGCCATCAAATGGGTGGAAATTCAGAGTAGAGTGATTGAGGATGCAAGAGGATTGAACTATGAGAAAAGATTTTAAAAAGTAAATATGAACAGGCTGGCTAAGCCAGTGGTTCTCAAACAAGGGATGCCGCTTGTGCAGGGAAAGCCCCTGGCGGGCCGGGCTGGTTTGTTTACCTGCCACGTCTGCAGGTTTGGCCGATCGCGGCTCCCACTGGCTGCGGTTTGCTGCTCCAGGCCAATGGGGGCTGCAGGAAGGGCAGCCAGCACATCCCTCGGCCCACACCGCTTCCCGCAGCCCACATTGGCCTGGAGTGGTGAACCGCGGCCAGTGGGAGCTGCAATTGGCCAGACCTGCGGGTGCAGAGGGTAAACAAACCGGCCTGGCCCACCAGGGACTTTCCCTGAACAAGCGGCGGCCCCAGTTTGAGAATCACTGGGCTAAGCGATAGCGCCGGTGAGTGGGGTGGCATGATAACTGTCTCAAAGTATGTGAAGGATGCAAGCACCAAAGAAGGATGGGGATTGTTAAAGGGGCAGTTGAGGGGTATACATCTAGGAAAGGTGGAGTGGGATGGAGCACAGGAAGATTTCGGTTGAATATCACGAGCGATCTCCTATCTCTGAGATGTTATGGAATCATCTGTCAGGTAGGGTGCCCAGACAGCAAGTGTGAAAATCAGGACAGGGGGTGGGGGGTAATAGGTGCCTATATAAGACAAAGCCCCAAATATCGGGACTGTCTCTATAAAATCGGGACATCTGGTCACCCTACTCTCAGGTGAGGTGGTGGAAACCCCATTGCTTAAGCTAGACTGAACACAAGAGTGGAGAATACACTGTAGGGAACAATCTTGAGTTCTCCCTCAGGTAAAGTGGCATTTAGCCCTTCTGTAACAACACTATTTAGCCTGAATTCTCTCACCGTCTCCATCTCATACTTTCGTCCATGAGCTCCAGCAGCTCTAAACAGTTAAATGTGATCATAAACCTCTGAGGCTGTTCATTAAGGATTGATTTATAAATGTTTTACGCTGCCATCTAGCCAGGCTGGCACTTCATGACTGCAAATTACGGAGTGTTACGAAGCTCTGCTGCAGGGGTCTGTGCTTAACGATCCAAACTCAGGGAGAGGTGGGGGAGGGGAGAATTTTCCCCCCGCTCTTCTTTGTTGTAGTTTTTTTCTTTCCTCCAGACACTTGTGACATTTTTAACAGGCTCTCTGATCAGTTCCAGGTGACCTGTGCCTCTCTTGTGCAGTTCTCGTCATGACTCATCTGGATGAGAAGAGGTAGAGAGGAAAACAAAATTAATGGTAGTTTTCCTTGCCCTTCCTCCCTAACCCTGAAAGTCCATGCCCATGTCAATCAGACTATTAAGTCTAGCGCCAGCGGGGGACTTTTTCACCCAATCAGAGGCTCTTTAAGGGCTGAAAGTCATTGAGCCCTTCATAAGGGTGTGAAGTGGGCCACCTGTTTAACTCCATATGGTGGTGGTGTACTCATGCAGTGTCTGATCACAGTAAATCATGGGTTGCTAAATGGATTCCCCTCTCCCCCTCCTTCTAATATTTATTTGGCAGTGAATTTTTAATAAGGATGCACCTTAACTTGTCATCTTGAGAATTCAGTGTGTGGAAGAAGGAGAGGGGCAGACACAGATGGAGGGAGGAAGAGCTAGACAGGAAAAGGAGGGATTGGGATGGAAGTAGGGAAAGAGAGGAAAGGAGGAGTGAGGAAAAAGTAAAGAGAGACAAGGAGGGATAAGAGAGAGAGACTGTAGTTACTACTGCATCTTCTTTTTTCTCTGCTTGAAAACAAGAATTCACCATCCTATATCAGCTTTTCCCCTTGGTGCAGTTAACTCCATCAATTAGTGTATGTACACTCACCGTCCCTTTCAACAGGACGTGCAGCAGGAGACATTCAAGCTTTAGAAATAGACTTTAACCCTGAGTACTTGTGCCCTCACAGAGTTCCTTTCTCGTAGCTACCCTTCCCAGCAAGACAGACAAATTAATTGGTGACTGTGGAACAAGACATGGCTAAAACGCAATGGAAAGGCTCGGATCCAAAATCCCTGGCTAAGCAATTGTGCTGTGTGACCGAGAGACTGCAGGGATAGTCAGATGCTATGGAGAGATATAGTAAAGTGCTGTAGAGGGCTGTAGTCCATTACACAGAGTGGATATATAGACAGAATTAAAGAGATAGATACTGTGAGTATACATAGAAAGGTACTTTGAACAGACAAATACAGTGGATAGATGTTACAGAGAGAAAGATTCTGTTAGATAGACTGTGGAAAGATGGATAAGGCAACAGATAATACTGTGGCTTGGTAAATAGAGATAGATACTGCTGATAAATAAACCCTATGAATAAATACTAGTGATAGATATTTCAGATAGCCTGCCAGTTATGAATATTTGACGCACACTTCTAAGAAACTGCACAGTGCCTCATCCAAAATAAAAGTAATGAAGCAGCCAATAGGCTTCATCAGATCATGCAGTTAAACATTTAAGAGATGTTAGTAACTGCAGCAAAATCATCAAGTTATTGCTGGTTCAAAGTGCTTTAGTCCTGATGGATGCATCATTGGTGGCATAGCAGGGAGCTACAAACATGAAGGCTGGCAGAAAACTTGTCATAAGGAGCCTGCATGCACAACTTTAACAGTACGTAAGGGACGTCAGAGCCACTCTATTACAAAGTAAATTATCTCCAGGTTCATTGGGAATTGAAGCAAAACTGGAAAAGTTAACTGAAAATTGAATTTTAAGATCCCTAAGTTAGAAACAGAAAACAGGCAAAGTCTGAACTTAAAATAGGGTGAGGAGGTGAATGCCAGTGAAACATTCCCAAGTCACTTCATCCAATGCTATCTGCCTGGTTCTGAATTATTTAGAAGTCCTCTACCCCCGGCTCCTGCTATGACTTCACTAGCACCTGGCAGTGGAAGGGTTCATTAGTTTTCAATTTTGTTCATTAGTGACTATCAACGGCAGCAGGAGAAATGCTGAATATTGAACTCAGGTCTTGGGTGCACAAAGCCTTTTAGTTCTTCTTTAAAACACACCAGGCCAAGTTGTGTTCACAGTTCCATGAGTGCTTTGTCCCCCTGTTTCTGGAATGTGCACATATATGCTTTGTGCATACTGCCCAAATTGACTTGGGACTGTTCTGAGTATGTTCCACCTGAGTGCCTGGGCTGATGTTCCGACCTATCTCATAGTGCTGCTGGAGGCCAGGGCATCTTCTGTTCACTGACACCATGCTTGTACTTATCACTTTTCTGGCATTTCTTCAGCTTTACCATGTTGCCAGCTTGTTCCTGTTTGCTGGACTGTGGCATTCACTGTCATGGGCTCCTCTCCATGGTTATTGTTCAGCTCTTCGGTATCCCTGCTGACTGTCGTAGGCTTCATGCACTGGTTACCTTTTTTCCGCAGTAACATTTCCACCAGCTGCTTTGGCAGCATTGCTGTCACCTGTGCACCTCAGAACTCCTCCCTTCACTGGCTACACACCCTCATTTCAGGGGAGCTGGTCGCAGGGACATTGTGCTCTGTGTAGTGTGTGCACTTATTGCTTGGGCGAGGGGGACATTCCTTCTAAGGCCCCTGATGGGTTTGCTCTGTGACAGTCCTGCACCCCTTCCTGAGCAGAGCCTGCCAATCATTCTGAACCACAGAGTCTGTAACATGCACCGAAGTCCTTTGGCAGATGCAGAGATGGGCTACTCAATTCATTCCATTTGTGACCCGAACAGGCTTGGAACTCAGGTCTCCAGAGATGAAAGGAGAAGTGAATTAACCTCAGTGTATCTCCTACAGCAACCACCCTCGGCATAATTACTTCTTCAAAGCAGTCTCTAACCACGAGCAGTTCAATTTCCCCTCTTCCTGTAACAGGCAGTATATTAACTGTATGTTTTATAAATCATTCCACCTGTGTCACTGTAAAGTCTCATAGAAACAACTGTACACACTATTCTCTTCGCTCACTACCAATATTGCCTTTAGGGCCCAGTACCTGTTTGTGGGGAGAAAGAGAGATTTTATATATATATGGCTTTAAACACCAAATTAAATGTGAAATTAGCATTGAACTCTTCAGTCTCTTTCCAGTAATGATGCTTAATGTGGTGGTGAGAGAATCAAGTGCTTTGCATGGTAGGTGCCAATTGCGTCCCTTTCAGGAGGCATGAAGTCTCCCAAGGATGATTGGGCACCACATGCAGGGAAAGTGATAAAATTCTGTCAGGTTAGGTGAGATGGGCTTGGTGGCGGGGGAGGGTTTAAGCAGCAACTTTTTATCTACACGGTTGCAACTTGTAATAATAAGGGCTTGTTATCAGTGGACCATTTCCCGTACAGTGAAGATATCAAAAGTCATAGTCTCTAGCAGAGGAAATGGATAGGTTTGAGTTTAAAGAGCAGGCCCCATCACAGAAGAGCCTCAGTTGTATGAAGTGAAACGTTATCTGTTTCCTGACTATGGGGAACAGCATGGGAGAAGGGCAACCCAGACTTCTGAGGGAAGCGGAGCTTGGAAATTGTGAGGGAAGAGGCCGCTTGGAAAACTTTCATTTTACTCAAGAAGTATTTTTTCCTCTTCCTTGCTTGTCTCCCTGAGGATCTCAGGGAATGGAAGGAGGCAGTGCTCCCTAGTGTTTCGAGCAGATGGCTGGAATCAGTAGGTTTGGGTTCTGTGCTCCTGGCTCCAGTTCTGCCATGTCATGTGCCCTTAGAAAAGTCTTTTGGCTTCTCTATGCCTTAGTGGATTCACCTTCCATGTGTGAAATGGGGATAATACTCCTGTATGTTGCAGCGGTGTTGGGATACTTAATTAATGGGCTTGATTCTCTGGACTAGTGGGAGGGAGACAGTTACATGGGAAGTTCAGGCATGTGTACACACACCATGGGAGGGTAGGCAGCAGTACCACTGCTGTCCTCTTCTTTGAGAGCCATTCCTAAGGGCATGAGTGAGGCTCCATAGAAGGGCTGCCTGAGCGATGCATTGAACCAGTTTCTGTCATGTGCCCTGGCCGGCTCCCCAGCCATCTGTGATCTTTCTCTGTACTGACCAGTAAAGCAGCTCCAGTTCCAGATTACCAGCAAAGCAAGATGCTTTGCATCACTGTTACCCCTCTCCAGGCAGTTTCCATGAGTGGAATCCAGGCAGTGAATCAAACCCAATATCTATAAACTGCTAGAGATCCTGGCATGAAAGACACCATAGATATGGTGCTGCTGCTGATGATGATGATGCAGCAACACTCCTCACTCATTGTCCAATCAAGGGATATCCTCAGAGTTCAGAATAAGGGTGTTAGCACGTGTCCTTGCCAAATTCCAACTCAGGTAATTACATTCTGCCTCCCTTAAATTTGCCTGTGCAGTTTCATTTGGATATGGAAATCTTCCCTTCCTGTCCTAAAATGGCATGACCTGTTGCAACGACTTTTAAAAAGCTGCTGCATCTTACCGTAGAGGTGGCTGCAGATTCATTGGTGGGTGGATCCTCAACTGGTGTAAATCAATGTGGCTCTATTAACTTCAGTAGAGCATTGCCAATTTGATACCAGCTCAGGATCTGTCCCACAGGTTGTAAAACGCTTTGGAATCCTTCAGGCTGCAAGGGCTCTCTGTACAGTAAATAGATTATTATTATTTTATTATATATGCAAGTCCTTTGGGGGATTCAGAAGGCATTTGCTGGTGAGAGGTAATGGGCTATAAGAGTCCTGATAACACTGCCCAGAAATAACATCTTTGATTTCTTGCAGGATAAAACATCATCCTTCCTGTCCCTTCTGTGTGTACAACACTTCATATATATTAAGTGTGTTACTTTTTTCATCTAGACTGATATCTGGTCTGAGCTGATCTTAGTGGATTTTGCTTGCCTGCTGCTGGAGAGATGTATGAAGTTTTCAAACAAAGTTTAAGGCTTAAGGTAACATCTGAAATATAGATTTTAGAAATCACCTTGGCAGTGTTTCTTGACAGGCTGCTTTTGGAGCTAAGCTGATTATCCATCTTGCCTCAGAGATGCTTTTCTCCGTGATACTGAACTGCCTGTATCACGTATCACTAAATCTGACATAGTTTATCTGCAGGTTGGCCATGCAGAAAAGGGGAAAGTCCGGCACAGGCTTGGCAAACCAAATGCACTCTGATTCTGCTGCTCCAAATCTGTATTGCTGTTCCCCACCGCTACCAGAACAAACCCAGAACTGACCTTCTCCCTCAGCAACAGCCATAGCTTTCCAGAGGCTTCATGCTACAGCTGCAGGTGATGCTAGCGCATGTGGCACCAAGACAGAACTGACACAACAAAAAGAATCCCAAGAGAAAACCACATACCAATGATTTTATACTGAAAAGAAACAGACCCTGGGCTCCATCCCAGTGCCTGGAGTGCCGCAGCTCTTCTTTGTACTGATTGCGAGGAATGGGTATAATCTACCCAAAAGATATCTCTTCTGTAAGCGTGTGCATAAGTTCTAGCATTTATATTTGCATTCCAACTATTTGTGTTTGTATTTATGATTTTCCTGGGGCTTGCCAATGCCTAGGGGAACAATTTGTGGTCCAGAATAATTCACGATCTGCTCCCCTCCTAGTGTTTCAGCTCCCTGATGACGGAAACCACCAAGAGAAGAGCAGATGTCACTTTATTTGGGTGCCATAAAAGGCTCCCTGAAGCAAAGGAAAGAAATGAAGACCTAGGAAAACATAAACATAAAAGCAAATGCCAAGAAATTCAGGTTTCTCCAAACAAGGAGATATTTGGGTTCCAGTGGCACTGGAATGCACAACTCCTAACTCTTTCTAACACCTAAATGGATTTCTAGCTTTGATACCATGGGACATTTACAGAGCAACACGTTACACTCTTGGGCCATCTCAAATTGTTCGTCAAAACTGAAGGGGTTTTCCATGGCTGAATATTCTCCCCCTCACTTTACTGCAGCCAGATGTTTTCATCACTGTTGAGGATTACAGGATTTCCCTTTGAAATACCGCCTGGGGGAGGCTGAGCCCCTCTCCCTACTGTTTATACCAGTTGAACTCCTGGGTGCCCATCACTTCTCAGGCTCCGATCCTACATTCCTGTCTCTGGTGAACTCATGAAAATTCACCAGTTTCCCTAATGGAGCTGGACATTTCCTAATTTCTGTACTAAAATCTTCCTTTGCTGGTGGGAGATTTTGTCCTCAGTCAGGCCAGATTGAGGCAATCCAGGGTTTTAGGCACACTATGGCACAGCCTTCCTGCCCCCAGCTCGACTCCCATACCACAGCCCTGCAATCTATGTGGAGTGGTAGTGGCAGCTCCCCTTTCCTCCCCCATGGCATAAGGAGGTCTGGGGGCCTTCTTAACCCACCAGGAATGGGCACCCTCTCATAAGGAGCAGCAAGATTGACATCAAAAATTGTTTTTCCCCAGAAAGGCAGAGGTGGCAGCATGCAGGGGCCACACACACTCACCTCTGTTGGGGTGGTCTTGGCAAGGTTCTCCAGAACAGTGGGTCTTGGGGTTACCACCTCTTCAAGATGCATGGGGCAGATCACCCCCTCAAAGCTGTTGTGTCAGACTGTCTGCAAACTCGGCAGATGACACTGCATTGGTTGTGCTTGGTCACATTTTCAAGGTTTTCCGCGCAATTATGAGAGCTATAATTTTTTTTTTAATAAAAAGGAAAGTGTAATCACATGACTCTTGGAGCTGGAGCCCTAGAGATGGGCCTTTAGGGCCTATGCCTCACTCCATTCTTGTCTTCAATCCCATTTGTGACTATATATACATTATTCTTATCCTTATGGTAGTACCTAGACGCCCCTTCCTAGATTGAGGTCCCATTGTGCCATGCGCTGTATACACACCTAGGAAGAGCCTGTCACTGCCCCAAAGAATTTACAATGTAAAAAGACAAGCCAGTATAAGGGTAGAAGAAAATAAGTATCATTCCCATGGTAATGGATAACTGAGGCCCAAACAGAGAACCTCAGCTGACTGGGCTACAGCCAGGAACTGAACCACCTTTTCTTGAATGCCAATTTAGTACAAGACTAACCTTTTTCCTTGATGCATAAATAGACACCCCTTTCCACCTCAGTACTTCCTTAGCAAGAACAGACCTTTCAGCACCCATGTCTCTAAATCAGAAGGTGACATTATACGCCCAGGGTGGTTCTCCATGGAATGATTGTTTCACTACTACACAAGCTGTGCTCTAATTAGTTCCATCTATCCAAGTACATAGGCCATTTTGATTAAATGAATACTTCTCAAGTTCTCTGTCAGTTTGTGTTGCCGCTGCATTAACTCAGAATTTCCTTTCATTTGTGATTGTGCTAACATTCTGCTAGCATTTTTAGTAAGTGTTTAGTAAGCCATTTTTATAGCAAGAGTTAATGGCATAATGTAATTGGGATTTTAAGTTATGACTGATAAAACCCCAATAAAGTGAAAATTCAAGAATAGTGTTTGTAAAATATACATTGAAATTACCCCTTTTTTTTTCAGTAATTGTCTCTGTTAGGAACTGATGGACACTAAAATTCTCTCCCACATGCTGGAAACTTATTCCCAGGAATGCAGAATTTCAATTCTGTATATAATCCAAGGAAAATATTTTTTAAACAATGATAAGAAATTATATCTACTCAAAAAAAGCCGTAATGTACTTCACAGTAAATACAGAAAATCTGAAAAAACAATCTCTAAAGCCAGAAAGGAGAAATGTAATTTTTTAATTCACAGTAGCAGCAAATGCAAGAATTAGGAGTTCTAATGTACAGATTATTAATAAATAGCAATGCCATCTCCAGTGGATGCTTTACCATTTGCCATTGATTTCTTTATGATGTAGTGCCATCTCCACAGATGCAGCAACATAGTTTGCTTTTCTCTTTCCTCTTCCTAATGGGAGACATTCACCTCTGTACAGAGGAGCTATGCACTATGTAAATTCCACTTAAGCTTAATTGGAAAACTAAAGTAGGATGTAGGTTGAACTCTACCCATGTGCTAATCTTCTACACAGGGATGATTTTCACCCATTGTGATCAATGACAGGCAAACATCAAACAGTATGGAGAAGCTTAAGTGTAGAGGCATGCAAAAAAACTGTACACAAAAATAAGGTTAAGCAACTTTTTTGGTTTGGTTCAAATTTTGGGCAAAAAAAAAATCAGGTTGAATCACTTTTGCGATCCATTGAGATTATGAGCGAAGGTTCTGGTTTTGTTTGGTTTAGATTTGGTTGACATCTTGAGAGAATATTTAGGGTCAAGTCTTGGGCAGAAGTTTCAGCCTGATCCCATTTTTTAATTAAAAATATTTGCATCCTTGAAAATTAAATATTTGCATCCTTAATTCTAAAGTTGTCTCTGATTGCAGAGACCTCATGTGTTTCTATCACAAATCTGACCACCTCTGCTCCCAGTGCAAGGCACGTTCCTCTGATTCTGTGTTCATTATATAGACACTTTCATTATATATACAAACACATATATACATATATGTGTATGTGTATATATATATATATACACACACATCACTCCATTGTACATACTTCTTACCCATGGGAGAGGATGAGAGAACAAAACATGTTAGATATTAGTCATGTTGTTTCATACGTTGTTGGGTGGTGCTCAGACACTACAATTATGAGCACAGTATAAGAACCTATATAGAACAGAATAAAATAGAATTTCTTCTGGGACAACATTTCTATCAGCTTTGTTGTGGATTCATCCTGAGAACTCCGAGGCAACATAAGGCCTTTTTAAGAGGAAATATGGTTATCACAGAAAAGACTCTCTCACAAAGAGAAATCAGTATCCATAGAGCTGCTTTTCTCACTTTAAGGAGCTGATTTTGAAAGGGGCCTCAAAGCAGCCTCCCATTTGTTCTGCACCTGCAATTCAAGTATTTGTAGTGCAAATATTTGTAGGTACAATGGATGTAATTTAGTCATTTGCCTTAGTTGCTAGTGCAATCAGGTAGTGAGACATCTGCATGGCATCAGTTTCACCCGCACATATTTGCATGTGAAGTTATTCGCTTCTGCAAAACTTGGGGCACAAAATAGAGATGCAGTTTCTAAAACTCAGTCCATCAGGCCTTGTCTACACTGCACACTTCTGTTGGCAAAGGGCAGCTTTTGGTGGCAAAACAGTGGAGGTGTACACACTGCAATGCCACTTTTGGCCTCTAAACAAAACCACCTCGATGAGAAGCGTTACGCTTTTTGTGGCAAAGTTAAAACGACAAAGCATCACTGTAGACACGTCTATTCGTTATATTGCCAGAATTGGCCTCCCCCAGTATCCCACAATGCCCGCTGTGACTGCTCTGCTCATTGTTTTGAACTTGGCTGCCCTGCAGGCATGCACCCCTCCCCTTTTAAGGCTCCCTGAGGTTCTGACAGCTCAGCATGCTGCTCTGCCCTGGGAACAGAGTGCTCTCGCTCTCTCCCACACTATGAACACAGAGGCAGGCCGGCAGGAGCCTGGGTTTGTGTGAGCGAGACCGCTGTGCTGTCAAGGAGGGAGGTGGGGGCCGATGTTGGGGGTGTCTCCCCTCCCCCGGCCTCAGGACTGGTTGCTTTTGGTGGCTGTCTGAGCTTAGAGACAGCATGCCGACACACTCACTCTCCCCCAATACACACACTGTCTCTGTCTCCCCACCACACACACACACACTCCCTGTCACACACTCTCCCCCCTTCCCCCACACAGGGCAGTTGAAAAGGAGCTGCCAATCTAATAGGATGATGAGATTGAGAAACCTGCATCTCTTGACACTGTACCTGTCCCATGAGGCATTACAAACCCTTCCCAAAGCATCCTGCAGCCAGTGGCACAGTGGGATAGCTACTCACAGTGCACTGCTCTCTGTGTCAATGCAAGAGCTGCTAGTGTGGATGCACTCTGTCGACACAAGGAGCAGAATGTGGACATGCAGCAGCGGTTTAATTAAAACTCTTTAATTAAAGTGGCCTAACTTTTGGAGACAAACATCCGCAGTGTAGACATAGCCCAAATGTCTTGGCCGCCCTAAATCTCGTAGCTTTCAAAACCCCAAAAGCCTTTAAGCCACTCAGAGATCTATGGGTTCAGTGTGTGGAATTTTGAAATTAAATCTATGGTGCCAAATCCTCAGTGAGCGCGATGACAATGAAGCCACATGGATTTGCACCAGCTGAGGCTCTCTAGCCTAGAACAACCTGAATGACTTTCATTCTTTATTCTAGAAAGCAGGGAAGAGTAGCATCAAAGCCAAAATCCTTAACCTTCCTTTATTTCCCCCTCACACACTCTGCCAGTGATTCAATTTCTAAAAGCACCCAGCAGCAATTATGAGAAATCTAATTATCTTACTGTACCAGTCGGGATGATTACTAGGTGATATCAAGAACATAATCATCATTTTTTAACAGAATCTGTTCTGATACTAGACATTGTAACAAAGTAGCTGATACAAGCTCCAAAGCGTATTTTCCAAAGCCCTAGCATTATTCAATGCCTTAATGGTTTCCAATATTTTTTAATAAATACGTTCAACTCAGATGGGTAGTTGACGGCTCATGTTTTTGCAAGCAGTTCAGTCCATACAAATTGGAAATGGCATTGACTCCAGAAGCACAGCCTCAGAAAGCACAACATCTGAGGGTAAAATCACGGCACTGTACATTTCTGATTGGCTGAAGCCAGGCTGTCACATCCCCCTTGTCTGCCCTCCATCCCCCAGATGCTTTCTTTAGTGATGATTTTTACAAGTTCATGATGAGCCAGAGTCTGATGATATGGACTTCACTAGGGCTAATCATGGAGTTAAGGGACTATTCAAAATCTGGCCCAGTGGCAGCAGAATGGGTAAATTAAGCTTTTGTTGGTACCTCCCCAGCAGAGTTTGGGCATTCAAATGGTTTAGGCCTCTCATTCTGCACACTGGGCCAGCTCCTCAGCTGGTGTAAACTGGCATAGCTCCATTAACTTAAATATCTAGATTTAGCACAATGTCATCTGAAAGAGACAAACTCTGTTGCATCCTGGCAACTGAGATCCAGGCTGGAATCAGAACTCCAGTTCGCCTTTCAGCTGCCATACTGATGGTGGTGCTGTTGCTATCACTCGAGTGCACGTTGCCAGACTGACAAAAGTTTGCCATCAGGTCCTCTGTGTTTCAAAGCTAACTCGCCCAACCCAGCTGTCCTGAAGCGGGAAGAGGATATCAAAGAGTGATGTCAGAGCAAAGCATAAGTTCACATCACTACGATGAGAAACACGATTCCCATAAATACTCTGATGTAGTCTTTCAGGTGTTTGTGCTGAAATGTAATCGGAGTAAAAAAAAAAAAAAAAAAAAGAGGGAGTACGGAGAAGAAAAAAAGAAAGAAAATGAGTTAGCGGTGGGGATCAGCCCCAAGCCTCTTGGCTCTTTGTTCAGCGGCTGACTTGCATCTGTTCAAGTCGGTTTGTTTTATTAATGCTTGCTGGCCTCGAGCTAAGAGAGTGATGTTAAAGATTCAGTGTTAGCACAACATTGACATATAGATTTGTTTTCCATGAGAAAGAAATTAACAGTCACGCATAAGATTGAACCCAGAGCCTTTGGCTTTTCTGTCCACCCAGTTTAAGGATTGTCTCAGAGGTGGAGAATGATACATGTGGATTTATTGGTCTGTCCGATCAGCCTAGAACAGGGTGGAGAGCTTTGGCATGCAGGGAAGGTTGGTTAACATCAAGCCAGTGGCCTTCATGTGAATGAATAATTCTTCTCTCCCTCCTCCCCAAACCTGCCCTTCAGAGAAGAGTTGCTGTAACCTTGGTGGCAAGCTGGTGATTTAGAGACCAGAGAGCTTCCCTCCTGCACACACATATCAGTTAACCATCGCCGTGCTGGGAGTCGCCTTGCTGCTGCAATTCATTCTTTTAGTGTTTATCATTTCTCCTGGAAATGTGTATAGGGAGGAGAATCTCCCCTTCAAAGCACTAATGGGCCATTCCCCTTTGTAAAGAGATCTGCACACTGGGCACCTCCCACCCATCTCCCTGTTCAAAGCTTTAAGACCATGGGTATGGCAACATATTGGGTTACAACTAGGATAGGTTAATAGGATAGGAAAGGGTGGGAAAACTACACACACCTTCAACCCTCTCCCTGCCAAACAACATCAACAAAGCTCCAGACTTCTGACTCTGAACTATTTCTTTATATTCATAAAAATTCACTTAACTTTTTTTTTCTTTCACATTTTTGCTGCTGCGCCTGAACTTCCTGGGTCTAGCCAGGGCAGGAACTGGAAGCACTGAAAGGTCATAATTAAGGCTTCTCTGGTGCAATATCCAGCTGATCAGAAACAGAAAGTCCTGGAAAAACTCATGGAAAAAGCTATCATTGGGAGACTTCATTTCTATATTTGCAGACCCAGTGGCTTGGAGAAACACCAGAATTGTCAGGCACCTGTCCTCTGAACCTTGGAAGGGACTATCCATTATTCCCTTAACAACTCACTTCCCTCTCCCCTCCATTGCTTCCAAATCTGAATGATCTGTACTCAGGGAGTGAGAAGGGAGAATTTTATGTCGATTTGAACATTTGCTTTTCTTTAATGATTTAGGTGGGTGTTGCAATCCCACTGTGACCTTCCTGGGTCATCAAGTAGTGTCATAAATACATTAGCAAAATAATAAATTCATTATTCTTAAACCACTCCCAATATCCTGGTCTATTTCCCTTCCTGTCCAGAATGTAGCTGTAATCCCACTGCAAGGGGCTTCTAATGGCATCGTAATACACAAGAGTATTGCTCAAGTCACCGGAACCTCTGAGTTGGAATGGCAGCCTGAATGTATATATACCTTTGCGCGGGGGGGAGGACTTTATTTAATATTATATAGAATTTTAAAATAGTCATCCCCCCAAGTCTTTTTTCTCACCCTTTAATATTTCCTGCCTCACTCATCAGTAGACCTATTATCTTCTTTGTCAACTGATTTTGGTCTGGCCTGTCTCTCTCATTCCCGGTTTGAATTTTCATCCCGATTCATCTTCATTCTCATCACCATTTTGACTTTCAAGGCTATTTAACATCCCAACAGGGATGTAATGAGATTTGCAGACACTACTTTCCTGCTGCGCCAATGACAGCGACCGGCTAAGTACCCACTCATGAGAAGGATGGAAACGGCCCATTTTTGGAAGACTATCGCAAGTGTTTACAGGTAATAATAAAATGCTTCCCGAGCCTTAATTAACATTAGGGGACAGTGTAGGCCAGGAGTCTGCATGCTGTCCCTGTATTGATAGTGTCCCCAGTCTGAACAGTCTCCCCTCCCCTCCAAACGATGAAGCCTCACATGCTCCACACTGATCTAACCGGTGCACCAAGCATCCATTTTTAATCTTGCCAAATCAATTACAAACATTATAGGCTGCAATTACCATGGGAACTCCTGAAAAACTAATTAGTACAAGTCCTAACGATGAATTGCACCTTTCCTTTGGCTTTATGCAGCAGAAAATCTGTGCTCTGAAAGAGCCCACGCATTGCTCAGCCACAGCAAATAGAATCTTGAGGCAGCTCGGAATTATGTTCCCAGGCCACAGTGTGCTTATCACAGGATGGGCTGCAGTGGGCAGAAAGCCAGGGCACCTGGCTTGCCCAGGGCTCAGCTCAGCATTTTAAGTAGGTGTTGTAAGATGTAAAAAGTCCTGGACAAGTGTCCCACTGGAATGGAGATCCAATGGGAACCGGCAGAGTTCTATCATTGTCATCTACACCATGGCAATAAAGCAGGCTAACCAGATGGGTCTCTATGCTGGAGACAGCTTGTATCGCTGTCCAGCTGACGCTCTCATTCAGTGATGTGAGGATTTAAACAGTCCTCCTTGGACATATGGATGGATCAGCCTGACCTAGATCCGTGGGGAACCAGGGAAATTAAAGGGAAGGAATGGGGTGGTCTTAAAAATGAACTCAATTGCTGAGGCTGAAGATAAGAGACTGTTAGTCAAGCCCCAAAGGGTAGAGTTGATTCAGTAACTATCAAGGTCTAATTCTGGCATTGTATTTCTTTCAGGAGTGTATGTCTTTTAATTAAAGACACTGTTGGATGCAAGTGTGTCCACTTACACCCTAACAGAAACTTCATGAAAATGTTAAGAGCCGAAGTCTGCTCTTGGATGGCCACACTCAAGTCTGAAGAATAATTATATTAGATTTAGGTTAAATGTATGTATGACATATATTGTGTCATGGATGTGCCTGGCTCCTTACAGAGCAGACAATGGCCTTGTCCCTGCCATGAGGAGCTTGCAGTGTAGGTCAGGACTGGAACAAATGACAACAGAGGGAAGGCTTGGGGGAATACGGGAGGATGAGGGCAAAGGCAGTATGATCACGGAGAGGCTATTGCATGCATCTTGAGACGTGCAAAGATTTATTTGTTTGTTGGCACTTCCCCACGGGGAACTATTAATGTAATCATCATCAGTAATGGACCCTACTCCTCCTCCTAGTCTCCATTCTTGGTCATGGTGGTTAGCCATCATGGTCCAACTCCTGCTTCTTTGAAGGTAGTAGAAAAACTTCCATTTGCTCCACTAGTCAGGCCATAGGTGACTGACTGGGAGGAAAAAAGGCTACTTTTGACTCACTAGAGTAATTCCTCTGAAAGTCCTGTCAAACTCAATGTCAGGGAGCAAACCTAAATGAAAATCACCAAATGAGTAAAAGGGACATCTGCAAGGAGCCAGTTCTCTCCAGCAGTAGACAATAAAACATGTTTTGCTTTTGATCCAGTCAGTTAAAATATGGATGACTGGGTGACCTGCCAGGAAAGTAAAATGTGACTGCAACATCCCTAGAAATGCCCTGGGGAGCTCTCTTTTCCCCTTCTGCCTGCATGTATACATGCAAGTAAAGAGTAATTGTTTGCAGAGCATAGATCAGCTGTCACTTCCTTGTACAATGTGTGGCTGTATTTCATCAACAAGAATGAGAAGTCATATTTTCTTTTGTGGGATTTGGCAGGACAACTGACTTCTGAGGTTTGGTGCCCAGCTGCGATGTAACGAGGGCGGCAGCTGAAAATGAAGGGTGGGAGGCAACTGAAAGAAACAATCCAGAGTAAAATCGAAAAGCCAGAGAATGTTGACTTGAAGGGAAGCGATGGCCTTCACCCCCTCCGCGTTAAATCACTGAACGTGCAGAATTCTTTCACGCAACACAAAGCTCCCTTTTCACAGAAAATAAACAAATACACACGCACACAAAAGCAGAGCTAATTAAGATCAAGCCATATCTCAATAAATATGCAAATTAAAAATCAAAACAAAGAAATTCTATTTATCACATCATAAAGTTGCAAATTGCTGTTGAGGCTCCTGTAGGCTGCAGTAGATGAGGTGACGGGGCTATAGGTTTTAAATTAGTAGGCCAGCTAACACGTGCATGTGTTTTCATTGTAATAGCTGGTGGCTCGCCCTCTGTAGCTGTATCACCCCCTTGCTTCCTCTGTACCATGTCAGCATTCAGTGCTATTAATAAACTATATTTGCCTTCGAGTTCCCTAATGTAATGTCATCGGCTTTCCCTTCTGTTTACCTTCCATAACACAATATCATTATTCTTTGGTGAATTTGTCTCTCATCTCTTGCTTTTTCCAGCCCTTAAAAAAAATGGGATAGGAAAAAAACCCAGTTCTCTGTGCACTAATATACATGCCGCCAGGGTTGTTCATTACCATGTCTCACGATTTGCACTCTCTCCTGAGGGAACAGGGCTGTGTGATATGGAGAGCAGGCACATCCTAATCATTTTGGCCCCTTCGTTAGTGGGATTGTAACCTTCTCCCCAGCAGGCTACATGTTGCCATCTTTTCGAAGAACCTCTATTCTGCTTGTTTGAACTGATCCATTTGTATTGCTTTGTTTATGGTCTAAGACACCTATCATAGATGGTGAATTATTTGGATGGAAAATTCTGCATAGCAGAGAGATGTGAGGGGAATTGGCTGGTTTGGGGACATTAAAACATAAGAATGGTTGTACTGGGTCAGACCAAAGGTCCATCCAGTCCAGTATCCTGTCTACCGACAGTGGCCAATGCCAGGTGCCCCAGAAGGAGTGAATTTAACAGGTAATGATCAAGTGATCTCTCTCCTGCCATCCATCTCCACCCTCTGACAATCAGAGGCTAGGGACACCATTCCTTACCCATCCTGGCTAATAGCCATTAATGGACTTAACCTCCATGAATTTATCCAGTTCTCTTTTAAACCCTGTTGTAGTCCTAGCCTTCACAACCTCCTCGGCAAGGAGTTCCAGTAGCTGGCAATGCGACAAAGAGCTTTTCAGCTCCTATGTCACAGGTGTGATTATCGCTTGTGTGGGTAGTGATAAGATATTGGTACCATCTAACTGCTATTTGTTAGTGAATTGAGCTGGTGGTAACAGTCCATTTCCTTGTGAACATGTGCACAAATCACCATAGCTATTACCAGAGGTAGTGCTAGTTGTTTATTGGCCAGCAAAGAAGCCAAGGACTGAATGACCCACAGAGACAGAACACTTCTCAGACCCTCGGAGATGGACTATCCAAGTCTAGGTTGGAACATATCAGTGATGGAAGTGTAGGGAAGCTATCACTGCTGCTGTCTTTGCTGTAGTTACTCTGTGGCTAGAGAAGGGGAAATTCAGTCTCCGGGGCTGTCAGTTTGTCTCCTTTCACCTACGCTAAAATTCCCAGGAAACAAAAGCAGGAAGATGTACATTCTGAAGTACCCAGAACCTGCAGTTATCCTTAGGCACTGCTATTTGGTTACCAACCTGAAGCAACTGCACTAATCTGAGAAAAATTACTCCAAATCAGTACTCATGTAATTGATTGAGAATTTGGTCCAAGCTCCATTTCCTTTCTAACAAGTCGCCATGCCCTTATGCACTCATTCTCAGCTGATCTGTGCAACTGGCAGTACCTTCACGTACCTGAGTGACTGGGAAGGACCTACACATAACAGCATGGAACACCACTCAGAAGCAGTAGCTGGTGCAGAATTCAGAAGCCTGCCCCACTCGATTGCTTGGGCTGCAAGGAGCATATTATACCAATTATCCCAAAGCTGCATTTTACATTTGTTCCTGGGAGCAAATCAAATCATTGGCATACTTCTCTAAGGCCTTGGGTGCATTGGTTTGATGTGATAGACTGCCTGGCTACTCATATAGGGACTGATAAAGCATGCGGCAGTCTATGAGAACCTTTCCATTGATTTAAATGGACTTTGGAACAGGCCTGTCTTGCTGCTGCCATTGCTAAGTCGCCAGATGTGAACACCTAGTGCTGTTGTCAAGGCATTATCATTGGTAGGTCATCGACTGTGGATCTTGCTTTTATTTTGGTTCACCAGAGCCTGGGTCTGTTGACTATGAGAACATGTTGTAAGGGCTGTCTCTTTCCTCGGGCCTTTGCCGGTTTGGGGGTGATTATGGCAAGGTCTGGGGTTTCGCATTGGGGCAGTGATCTTCACTGTTAGTATTACTCTGCACGTTGTGTATACAGATAGTTGTACAGTTCCCATAGCCTATATTGACGGGGGCTTTTATCAACTGAAAAAGTGCATACACATAATAAGGTTACGGAGAAATAGGTCGCAGAGGGAGGATATACAGGTACTGCAGGTGAGTCTGGGTCTCTTCTCTAGAACACAGGTGGTTGAGTCAGTGTGGGGGCAGCTAAGTCCCATCACTACATCATAAGTGACTGAATTCCAGTGTATCCAAGAAGCTTATTGAAACTGGATAAATAATATTCAGAGTCTTTTTTTCTTTTCTTTTTAAAAATTTCTTTATTTCTTTATTTTGACAATCACAAAGAAGCAGCAGCATAGTTTAAAAATGAAAGGGTCTGATTTCCCCGGAGTTTTACTCTTTTTTGAATACTGTCATGGTAGACTGGGTAATTTGTGCCGTTCCTGTGTACTTCAAAAAAAAAATCAAAGTCCTCTGGCCGTCCTCTGCACAGAAAGCTGAGATGATTTTTAAGTCGTGTGTAACAATTGTTGTGGGGTTTTTTCCACATCACATGCACACTTTCATTTTTGAGCTCCTTCTGACCCAGATTTCAGGGAAGGTTGAAGGAAAGCCAGAAACTATAGAAGTGCATAGTTTTTCAATTAGTTATTTTTAGGCTACACAGACCTATTAAGCATGTGGAGAATCCCTATACAGTACAACCCTGAAGTGAGCGAAGTCAAAGATCAGCAGGGAAGGAGTGGGCACTGCTAGATAGTGTTTGTTTCTGTTTGCAAAGCAGCCCATACACGATTAAGATCTGGAGGCTCAAATTGAGGAAAATCATACATTTTTCTGGAGTGCAGAGCAGTGAGAAAAGAGATCCATACACCCAACAGCAACCCCCTAAACCTTCAGCATGTTCTAAAACCTCAGATGCCGGAACTGATGAGACGGCTGAGAGCTGGGAAAGTATTGTGGTAACTGACATGCAAATGAGCAGAGCACACATTAAAGCTGTGTATTGTCCATCTGCCAAGTCATTCATTGCTCCCAACCTGGGATAGATTAGAAGCACTGACCTAGTGTGGAAGATTGTTATTCCTTTCCCAATCCCCCAAAGCAATCCACTCTCCTACCCTGAGTCAGATCAAAACCAATGACCTAGAAGTAAATGACTGTGTCCCAGTTCCCTTGATTCATCCAGTCTCCTGACCTGTGCTGGCTTGAAACTGCTGACCTAGAGATGAAGGACTGTATCCTGTTTTCTAGCCCCCACAAGCCAGCCGGCCCCCTTTCCAGAACTAAGGCCAGATTGAATTCAATGGGAAAGGCTTTCTCTCCCCCCAGCCATCTGTCTAGTGGTTACAATTCATTCAGAAATATTTCATTCAGATATTTTAAATACAGAACATATGAAATGAGCTTTGTGAATTCAAGTGTACGCATAGAACAGTTGTGACCATTCTTGAATGCAAATTGCTAAGTGAGCCTATGGGGATCTTGAGGGAGCCTCAGTTGGTGTGACGCATACTTTCAGAGAGCCAGAAGAAGATGTAAGTGACACCAGCTTAGACTGTCTGTGGATTCCCTTAGACTCACCTCTGAATTTGGCCCTGCCTCACAAAGACTGGTTGCAAAAAAAGATCTGGCCCTTTTGAAATGACAGAGCTTCAGGTGCTGCAACCCTCCTTGTTCTTGGCATAGCTGTGGTCAATGTCCCTGGAGCCTCTACTTTCTGCTTACTCCTCCTCTTCCACATAACACTCATCTTTACACAGAGCATCATACAAGGATGTCACAGCACTTGAACCCACATGGATTATTAGGTCTCACACGAAATATGGAACAAACAGGATGGGGATGATGGTTAAACCAACAACCTCTTTGTAACCGGATACCGTCTCTTCTCCCCCATGCCTTAAGAAGGTTTACTTAACCTTGTAAGCTCCTCAAGACAGGCACTATGTTGTCTGTCTGCAAAGCACTGGGCATGCCTACGGTGCAGTATAAACAATAATAACAATAATGTGTCTGTCCCAAGAGGTACGTAAATATCATTCTCTTCATTTTACAGATGGGAGAACAGAACAAAGAAGTGATATGGCTTGCCTGATGCCACACTGGCAAAGCCAGGAATAGAACGCAGGAGTCCTGACTCCTACCCTCATGCTCTAACCGCTAGCCAATACCACCTCACTTTGTTGACATTCTGTCTCTTTCATGATTCCTTGGCAGGAGCAGCAGCACCAACAGCTTGGAGATTGACGACGAACCTCCTTGTGGGGAAGATGTCGATTACAATACTGACAGCTGCTCTGACCAGGAAGGGGACTTCTCTGAGCTAGACGAAGAGATCCGGGAAATCTCCCTGAGGGCAGAAGGAGAGGTGGAAGAGGAGGGGGCCGGCGAGGGACAGACATGCAGCTCCAGCGTTCTTGGAGGGTTTTACATTTCCAGCCACCAAACAACCAAGAGCAAAGCTCTCCCGCTACCATCAACGTCACTCGGCGTGTTTGCTGAGTTTGAAAGCAGCCCTGCATGAACAGAGCTTTGACTTACCAAGCAATAAGCAAATGGGTCACTGCTCCTCTTTACCCGTTTGCCGGCTTCAGCTTTGTTCCCAGATGTGTTGCTCCAGTTCTGCATGGAAAACTGACTTTATGTTTATGGAAAATATATATAGAGAGAGAGGGAGGGGTGAGCAGTCACTTGTCCAGATGGTGCAATGTGAAGATTTAGGGCATTCTTATACATTGTCACCAGTGCAATCACTTTCTCTAATTTAGTTATCTGTAGCTTCATGCAGATTGTCATGATGGTTGGTCTTTTGAGTGCCTAAGGTATGGGAGAAGAATCCTTCACCCCAATTCCTTCCCTTACTGTCGTGACTTAGAAAAATCTCAGAAAAAGATCTTTTTCTGAAGATTTTTGGCCAGAGTTGAGATATTTGTTTCATTTTATTGCTCCAAGTTTTTGCTGCATGTATCTGAATTTTGATTTTTGATAAAAGGATGGCTCACAAGAATGGACACAAAGGAAGTAAAACACGTCCCTTGTCCCGCTCTGCTTCCCGCAGCCCCCATTGGCCTGGAACGGCTGAAGCTGTGGACCCAGCAGGTAAACAAATCAACCCGGCCAGCCAAGGGCTTTCCCTACACAAGCGGCAGCCCTAGTTTGAGAACCACTGTATTATGGTAATGCCAAGGAGCCCTGGTGGTTGACCAGGATTACTTTGCGCTAGGTGCTGTACAAACATACCACACAAAGACGGTTCATGTCCCAGGGAGATTACAGTCAGACTCACTGTTAGAGCGGATCAGAAAATGAAAAGATGGTTTCCTAAAAAAAAAAAAAAAAAAAAAGGAATCGTTTTCATTTTGAAGGGTTCGAACCTAACTCATTTTTTTTTTAAAATGTGTTTTTTTTAAATTCAGGTTTTTTAATCAGATGGCTAGTGATAACAAAAAATATATGGTCATCAGGAAACAGAAAACACGTGTAACCATTTCATGAAAAACAAACAAAAAATTCCATTAAAAATGAATTCTGGCAAAATAAATTGTTCTAATATTTGTGATCAGTTGTGCTCGCTCTGTGTGTCTTTGTAGGCCTTATGCAGATGCCTAACCAATTTGGAGTCCTCAAGAAGGCCAGGGGATTCTGCCTGATGGCTAATTGGCGAGGAAATGATAATAAGACCACAGATAGATGGGCTGGAGACAGACCTTGTGTGTTGCTGAGTTCCATCTCTGGCTCAACATGGTCTCTTTCAGCCCCAGGAACAGGAAATAGCTCAGTTCTCCTAGTATTGCCTGCAAAGGCAGAGGCTTATTTTGTAGAGATTCCTCATTTATTATAGAAGAACTTAGGAAAAGCACAATGTGGCCCTGACTCTGTGATCCTAACTCTTTGCTATGCATTAGAATTCACTGTTCACCTCTGCGCCCCAGGCTTTGCAGAGACAAGAATTGCCATTTCTTCCTGTGTCACGGAAACATTTAATATATAATAAAGTAATAATAAAAAAAGGAAAAATCGGTAACAGTACAAGAGTACCACAGGCAACGAATGTGCAGCTCCTGCTCTCTCTAATGTTTCTCAGGTCACAGTCAGCGCAGTAAACGCTGCAAAGTGTAAGGTACAGAATACAAGGTGGGATTTATTATTAATTAATTATTATTAATTATTATATTATTTATTATAACTAATTGTCAGGCATCTTCAGTCAGTGGCAGCCACATAGATGCTATGTATCAGAGGGGTAGCCATGTTAGTCTGGATCTGTAAAAGCAGCAAAGAGTCCTGTGGCACCTTATAGACTAACAGACGTTTTGGAGCATGAGCTTTCGTGGGTGAATACCCACTTCGTCCGATGCATGTAGTGGAAATTTCCAAGGGCAGGTATATAGATGCTGAAGAGTCTCAGACTTTGCTAATGGAATCTTCCCCCTTTATAAAAATGTAATGCAGGAAAATTAACCACTTATAAAACTGTCCAAGGATAAGAAGAATATTTAGCACTTCTCCAGCATCTTTCATTCAAAGATTTCCAAGCTTTAACAGCCCTTCATGAATTAAGCCTCACAACACCCTTTGGGAGGTAGCTAAGCACTGTGATGAACTGACTGTTGTTCATCTGCATTGCTCCCTCCAGTGGCTCAAATGTGTGTCACAGGCTGTACACTGCTGATGGAGATTCTCCTTAAGTTCAAAGGGCACAAGCCTGTGCTGGTCCAAGAGGCTCTGAGTCCCATCCCTGCTGTCTTCTGTGAAATTCCAAATGGTCACATGGTATGTAGAAGAGTAACTACCAATGCATCCTGTGTTGCCAGTGATTTTTTTTTTGTATGGCTAAAAGTACCACCTGGAACCATATTCAATATTCAATATGTTGCCTGCAAAGAAACTTCCCTGTGTGTGCTGAGGCGATTTTACAATATGTTGCTGGATGACTTTCTGCCATGTGACCTGGACCTGGACCTTATGGGAGTTGACTGTTTGGATTGCAGTCAGAAACACAGCTCCTTCCTAATCTGCTGGGGTTCCAGCATCCGGGTTTCTAAAGTTACAGCCAGCACACAACAGCTCTGCAAGTCTCAATCTCTCCTTCTAATGCAGCTCATAAAACAGGCTGCCTGGGTCCTCAGAAGATGAGCTTCTTAGACAGAGCTAATTCATTAGGTATGATGTCTGCTATCACTATACAGATGTCCTGTTCTGCTTGCTTCAGCATGCGGCTTGTTGCACATAATACTGATTTTTGATAAAAGGATGGCTCACAAGAATGGACACAAAGGAAGTGAAACACGTGTTCACATTATAATAGGATGTATAACATTGCTTCAGAGCTTATTAATAAGAAAGATATGAGTACAGTTAACCTCAAAATCCAATGTTCATATGCACGACAAAGCATGCACTTTGTAGCATGCACAGCGTGCCATGCACGCACTTCAGTACAAACACACAGTACAACCCATGCCACAGGATGTTCAGAAAAGCTACAGCACAACTCCACAATACAGTGCAAACATGCCACAGTACAGCCCCCAACACAACACACACACCCCTACGCACATACTATCAGCTTATACTTCATCATGGACACACACCACATACACACACTCTTTCTGCAGCGCAGAATACATACCACCGCACATTGCAATGTACTGAAGCATCAGGACTTGTCAGTTGTGTGGGTTTCCAATGTAAGGGAGAGAACCTTCTGCATCACAACATTTTCAGCATTCTTGATAATCTGACACTGTTAATTTTGTGAAGTAAACACTATGGGCCAGATTCATTCCTGAAACAACTCTATTAAAATCAGTTGAGTTACACCAAGGATGAATTCATCTCTTGTGAGCTAAATTCTGCCCTCAGTTACACTCATACATTCTGTACCCATGCCATTGACTTCAGTGGACTTGCCCAGAGGTAAAATGAGGCAGAATATGGTCCCCCACATAGGTATAGGGCCAGATAGCTAGAAGCAGCCCAGAGGTGCTGGAACTAGGAGTGTGGGGGGTGCTGCAGCACCCCCTGGCTTGAAGTGGTTTCTGTTATATACAGGGTTTACAGTTGAGTTCAATGGCTCTCAGCATCCCTATTGTAAAAATTGTTCCAGCTCCCCTAAAGTAGCCTCATTCTGTGCTCAGCATTATGCAGAGGCCCATAGTAGGGGAGGCAGTTTTGCCAGTGCATTTGATGTCACTTAAATGTCTGACTATCGGAGTGCACCAGCAAAGCTGACAGCGAGTTGTCTCAAGTATATCAGTTGCCCCTGGAACATTGTGGCCACAAAAATGAAAGCTGGGCTGTGGCTTCTTTCCAACTCCTTCCCGAGTACCGAGCAACCGAGGAATTGTCAGTACGTGGTTAGACATCGGTGGCAGATGATGAGCAGGAAACGAGATGAGAATAAAGCACCACAAGAGCGGGTGGCGTTTTGTTGGCAGGAAGTGATGTCAGAAGGCATGGCAAGTCGGTCCCATGACTAATCAGCAGGGAATGGCTCCTGAAAGCCTCCCACAAAAAAACACGGCCCTTTCTGCTCCTTTCCCCCCTCGTGTACAGCTCCAGCTTTTGACTTTCACAGGAAGCTGTCACTCCTTCCCATAGCCAGCCTCTAGAGGTCAGGAGAGGCCCTCCATTGCAGCTCAGCCAGCGCACTCCCTGTTATTAACATTCTCCCTGAGTCATGGTAATTAAGCGCTACTAGGCTCCACACAGAGGAACGGAAATGCATTGACTTTAATAAAACAGAGTGTAAAACAACTTTAGATTAACTCCAGCCTTGTTTATTCTCGCGCACTTGTGATTCTGCTGTGGTATTTCTCCAGTGAATGGGACCGTTGTCCGCCGTGCTGAGTCGCGTCACCTCACTCTAGCACAGGGAGCGCCGTCGGAAGGGCCTTGTCTCACGGTGGCTGGCTATTCCCAAGAATTTTAAAGCAACCAGAAAAGAAAGGGAGGAGTGGAAAGTCTCCCAGCCCCCCGAGGTTTTCATTCCTTAAGAGTCAGCAAAGCTGTCAGATAGAGAGAGATGCAAGCCAAATATTTCCATAACAGCCAGAAGAGAGGGAGAACTGGAAGCGAGCAGATAGCCCCATTAATATGTTCTTTTGTGCCCCTGCCAAGAGTGTATTAACATCTTCTACTGACTTTCTTTGTCTCGCAGCCACTTTCAACGGCCCCCCGTGCCCCAACATGAAGCAGTCAAAAGATGCAGCGTGGAGCAGCTCTCATACTGAACCCTCTGTTTCCTCCAGCCTCCCCTTTCTCCACAATGAATTTTGCACTTCTGCAATGATCCTGCTGACGCCCTGCCAGAGCCTGGGGAATTAAAATAAAATAAAATTAAATTTAAATAAAAAGCACCTCTGAAGTCAGGGCTAAAAATAAATAATGAAACAATCAAAACAAAAAGAATCAAGTCAGCGAGCTAAAGGAGGAAATCAAATCTAATACGTTTTATCTGCAGTTTGTTATTGGGCTTTCGGGCTGCTTCGGCCCCTGCTTTTAAAGCACTCTGGAAAATAACAATTATAATAAGAAAAAAATGACAGTGTGTTATTTATGAAGCGAGCGGGCAAGGAGCTGAGCAGCGAGAGAGAGAAGACAGCCGTTCCTGGCCCCCACTGCCTTCTCATAGCTGGCACAGGGCACAGGACACAGACACAGAGATTCTGGGCTCTATTTCCTGTTCTCTCTGTCCTTGAGCAAGGCCCTTCCCCCCTCTGACTCAGAGAGAGGCCAGCTGGCCCCTGGTTAGGGTGCTAGCTTGGGACTTGGGAGGTGCAGGTCCCACTCCCTTGGGCAACTGACTGAAGCTCTCTGTGCCTCAGTTCCTCATCTGTAAAATGGGGATAATAATAGCACTGCACAGGGGTGCAAATTATTTTGTGTTGCGAGCCTCGAATGCTTTGAGATCCTTGGACGAAAGGTGCTAGAAAAGGGTAAAATACTGGTGCTTGTGAAGTAGCATGGCTGTTGCTTTTAAATACCGGTAGATATGAGTCAGTCGTCAGTTTAACAGCACATGTTGACAGTGTTCAGTGGCCATGAGGGTTTGGTTGTTTGAAATAGCAAAGAGTAATTTTTAAAATCTCCCTCCCAGGCTGATATCTATCAGCTAGGCCTCTCTTGAGGCCCAATCCTGCACCACTCAAGCCAATGGAAGTTTAAAGCTGCTTTGAGTGAGAGCAGAATCAGACCCCTGATGTTCAGACTCCTGGCTTTGGCGGTGATCTGCCAGACAAACAGGTTCCAACAGAGCTGAGACGCAGATGGGTAGACGAGGTCTGCAGCAGGAGAGGAGATGCAAGGTTTGGAGTGTTAGAAATATTGCATGAATAATAGAGGGGGAAATGAAGAAGGGAGGGACGTGAGGGGTTAAAGGAAGGGTAATGCCAGGGGGAAAGGCGTCAGAATAGAGGAAGGAGGGGGAAGATTGGGTAAAAGGAGGGGACAGTGAGGCAACTGAAGAGAAGGGAGAGCAATGGAAGGAGAGGGGGAGATCTGGAGCGGGGACGAGGAGAGCAGCAGAGAAGGGAACTGGAGGACTGCTGTTTGCACAGCCTCTTTGTCCCCTAGACTTGTATCAGGATTAACACTAGCAAGAGACAACCCACCTTGCTGTAGAACGAATCTGCTACTGTCCTCCCTCCTGCATAAAAGGCAGTGGAGTCAGTGGCCATGCTGCATTGTGTGGTCAATGTTGTATGGTGTGAATGCTTTGTGATGGTTAAACCTGTATCATCTCAGGGCTTCGTTTTCCCTTCTAGAGACTCACATTCTGAGCCGGGTTCTGGAAGATCCACAACATATTATTGTTGATGCAGTAGTTCGGGGCTACGGGGCTTTGTTTTGTTTTGCTGTTTTATAGAAAGAAAGAAAGAAAGAAAGAAAGAAAGAAAGAAAGAGTCAGTCATCTCTATTATGACATCTGTGTCAATACGTTGGCACCATGAACTTCATTAGCTGGTGAATCAGCTGGCAACAGCCCATCCAATGGCAGTGAGGGGAAAAATCTAGTAGGAAATAGCCCTCATGCATTGTACCTTTTGCCCAACCACTAATTCCAGGTGCCAGTGATTTGTCAGAGTAAACTATTGCTCCCATTGGCTAACCGAGCTCTGGGCACCGAGGTCTGGCCCGTAGTGCATTCATTGGCAGCCAGAACTGTCACCACTCTGATCTTGTACACCCTAACAAAAGACTTAGTTGCATGATTATCCATGTGTGGTCTAGTGAGTCAGCTAGAGGACTGCAATTCAGGATGCCTAGGTTCCATTCCTTACTTTGCCCCAGATTTTCTATGTGGCCTTGGACAAGTCACTTACCCTCTCTGTGTCTCAATTCCCCCATCTGTAAAATGGAGATAATATTACCTTCCTCATGGGGGGAAACATTGTGGGGCTTAAATCATTAATGTTTATGAAGGGATTTGAGATCCATGGAGGATATGGGCAAGGAATATTATTGATGATTACGTGGGCTGACAATGTGCTCATCATTGTACGTACAAAGAGTAAGATACGGTCCTTGCCCCAAGGAGCTTACAATGTGCATCTACCACCAGTGCAGCTCAGACAAATATTAGGCTTTTTGCTCTGATCACGGTTACCTAATTCAGATTCTCCTGTTCACTCTCTCTCCCCTTTGACTCCAAGTTTAAGCACTTCATCCTCCCCTACAAGGCTCTCTGCATACCTTGCTCCACCCCCATCTCCACCTGTTCTCCTCCCTCCCCCTCCCCAACTTACACCTTGCCTCTCCCTTTGCATCCTCTTACGTTCATCACTGTGCTTCATTCCGTGCTACCCTGGAACTCCCTCAGGCTCATCCTGTGCTATGTATCCACCAACTCCTCCTTCAGATTCCAGCTCGTAGCACACGTCAGCCCTGAAGCTTACAGACAGAACCATGGTTTGTAAGTATTTAAGAACCCCCCCCACCAGCATGGTGTGATAAAGCCACTCTCTAGGCGTGCAGTACTTTGTGGATCTCTACTGTGCTGGCTGGCTTAGAGAAAAATCCTCATCGGGCAGGGCCCATGTCTCCTCCATATTCTGTACAGCGCGGAGCATACTCACCTAGTGCTCAGTGATCGGGGCGTGCAGCGGAGCCAGTCTGCTGTGCTGGCCTGCAGCAGGCTACTTGAATGCCTGCATCACCTGATTAGTCAGGAAGGGCAGCTCCTGGCTGTTTGCCCAGCAGCACCATCCTTCTAGCTGCTCAGTGCATTCCTGCGTGCAGCTGTGATCTCCTCTGTTCCTGCTGCTCCTCTCCTGCACCAGCCCTGGTCCTAGTCCCGTTTGTGCCTTGTTCCTCAAGCTTGTTCCTCCTCAGTCCTTGCTACTACAACTTGCTCCTGGCTCCAGTTTCCTCACCCAGACTCTGGATCTGACCCTTGGTATGACTACTTGTTTCTCACCTATTGCCTGGCTATCACTTCCTTGTTCTGGCTCTGACTCCTGGCTCCTGACTCCAGTTGTGGCCCTAGGATTGGATCCACTTCCCAGCATCTGCTTTAATTGCTAGGCCTGATTCATGCTCCAACCACAGCTTGGTCTCTACCACAGGGAGAGGGTTACATGTGATTGTGCTGCAGTTTGGTTAATGTTTTTAAGGGATTATCTTTCTGG
The DNA here is from genome assembly GCF_020497125.1 of Mauremys mutica. Taxonomy (NCBI): domain Eukaryota; kingdom Metazoa; phylum Chordata; order Testudines; family Geoemydidae; genus Mauremys; species Mauremys mutica. The sequence continues at coordinate 13,627,559 of NC_059082.1, forward strand.
CTGTTTATTTTTGAAAGGCTTTATGGAAAAAGTGAGTTTTCACAAGGGAATGAATGAATAATGGACTGCATGGAAAAAGGTGCAAAAATTCATCTGAAGAGGAGGAAGTCGAGTTGGCTGGCAGAGAGCAGCAGCCCAGAACATTGTGGCCAGCTGTGCTGAGCACCTGGACAACTAAAGTTGGATGGAAAATGAGGGTAGGTTGGGCAGAAATGTTTGACTTTTTGCTGAGAAACCAAAAACCCAATTTGGGGGTAGGTGGGAAAAAACTACTCAAAGCTCCACAGTTATTGGATTTCAGCCAAACATATTCAATGTGGGATTTTTTTGGTTTTTCAATAAAAAAATCAAACGTTGTTTTAGGAAATCAGACACTATCTGCAAAACCTTTTGCTTTCCAAACTCCCGCTTTTCTGTCAAAAAAACACGTTTTGACAGAAAATTTTCAGCTGGCCGCATTTGGAGCTCTACAAATGTACCTCAATCCTGACCCACGGTGCTCTCTGCTATTCCAGTCCTGGACCTCCATGAAGCTATGTTAATGCATCTCAGTCCTGATCTATCATGGATCCTGTTATTTCCAGTCCAGGCTTCACATCCATGCATTTCCCAATAGACCTCAGTCCTGACCTGTAACATCACTGTCTGCTATTCCAGTCTTGTACCTCTCCAGAGCACAGCCTGCCAAACATATTAAATTGACTGGTGATTTTTGGGAGGTGGACAAATATCCCTCCTGGGACTAGGATGAGATCACCAAATGCATTTCCACTGGAAGCTGGAGCTAGGTTTTAAGCCAGCAGCCTCTAAGAGGTGAGAGTGCACCGAAGCCACGATGCCAGCTGGCCTGCCTGCTCTCAGTTGCTAGAGCCGCTTTGTACTTCCTGGCTTTACTGATGCGGAGAGAACATTTTGAACCGTCTAAGCCTTGTAACCTTGTATCTCTGGCACACGAGCTGCTGCAGCAGCAGCAGCAGCACGCTGCCGAACATAACAACAAGAGGAAGAGATGGAATTAAATAAGAATTTAAATATTAGGGTTCTCAATTCAGCGCAAGGGGCTTTAGCAGCATTATTTCCAGAGTTGGTTGAAACATATTTGAGAATAATGGATTCAACACATTTGTTCGCGTCTATGGCTGAACAAACTATGTGCCAGTAAATTTTATTCATGATTCAACCAGCTCTAGTTACTTCCTCTAATGCGCATGACTAAAGAAAATTAGCTAGATCCTGCAGTCACACTCCAGATGTAGAGGATCCAATCCCAGGCATCTAGCAAGGAACTTACCCTCCAAAGGCTGATTTCAACCAGCTTTACTCCAGAGTCACTGAGAGCAGAATTTGACCCATGACATTTAGAATGATTCATCTTTCACCTCATCAAATAGGAGGGGAGAAGGCGGGGAAACAGATAGAAAGTTATTTTGTTCCTCCTGACAAACATTTGTCTTCAAAGTCTCAGTTGTCATGGGGCAGTAACCAGTAGCCCACTTGAGGGGCACTATAAATGTTGCCTAGCAACACCATGCCATTCAAGGGAAGGCTGTCAAAGGCTGAGGATCTAAAGACAGTGAGAAAGAGACAGTGTCACACCAGGAAACTCGCTCCTGTCTGGCCCAGTTACAAGCGACACAGCACACATCTCAGTAATTGTCGTCGATTCTGGCCGACCAAGTCCTTTGTGATGAATAGGAGAATAGCTGCAGCTCATAAATGGTGATGTGTCACCCACCCGCTTCCCCTAAGTACAAAGACACTCTGGAGCTATTCATATCCTGAAGGTCACTGACTCCTATTCAAAATTAGCTGGCAATGGGCAAACCTTAAATGGCTCAAAGGTGCTGTTCAAATAAACACCAGGGGCCAGGAAGGAATGTACTGTCATGTGCAGCCCTGCAGTTTCCTATCTGCCTTCTTCTGAAGTATCAAGTCTTGTCACTGCTGGAGGTGAGATGCTAGGAATACATGGACCAACAGACGCATGGGAGAGTACAACTACATTCCTGTTAGACTGATACGTTTTGCCAGATTATTTTCTAGGCCTCCTCCTAGAGGACAATAACATCACTAGAACGTAATCTCATTCTGTGCACAAACAAAGTGCAACGGGCACCTCAGGCCAAGGGAGTCACTAGAGTCTGGGGACTTCAGCATCAAGAGATCATAAGTAAGCTCTCTGGGCAATAAGCAACCCTGGGTTTGGGAGACCAGAGAACATGTTATGCAATGCCAGGAAAACTTCTTCTTGTGATGGAGAGATGGCAGTCTGTAGTCCTGGCAATGACCAGGCCAAAAGTGGTGTTTGAACCCAGGAACTTCCATGCTAAAAGCATGAACCTTGAGCTAAAGAAGCATCATCATTAGCTTGTAGCTTTAGTAAAGCTTAGGGGGACCATGTCTAATACCATCTGCTATAGGGAGTTCTGCAGAAATAGATTCTGTGAACAAGAAACATGAGGTGAAGCACCCAGGGAAAGGCCTGTGTGCAAAGAAAATCACATTGATTAGTGTTGCAGTTACTAACGTAGGCAAACTTGACTTTCATACCAAAGCCCAGCCATTTACATGGTGTGCTCTTCTGCAACACCAAAGCCACCCGTCTCCTGGGAGTGGGCTCAAGGGAACTGCACTACCACTACTCTCCAGTGTTTTCTACCAGAGCCTTGAAGTTGTCTGGTAGCCATAAGCTGTGTAAGTCCTAAATCACAGGAACTAAGATAGAAGGAATTGGATATGACTGCTTTGATAGCCGTTTCCTGGATCATACCTCTCAAGCGTTCCTTGTTTTGAAAACTGTCTCTCCATTTGCTCCCAAAGTTACTTCTGTTCTACACAAATGTGGTGTCCCTTCACTTTCATTGCTGAAAATTTGTCCCCTCACAATTGCAGACTCAGGTGGCTGAGGTCATAGAAAAAGTTATTTGTGAAACACCCCCACCCACCCAGTTAGTACATGTTACAGGGACTCCGAGTGCTGTCCAATCCACTGAGGATATGTGTCTGGAACTGCCCCTTGAGAAGGCATCTGAAGCTGCAACATTTCTTTTAGCTCTGAAGTGTCCCAGTTTAGTCCCAAGTGTGTCGGCCAAAATGGTGGCAGTCACATTTGCACTAAAGAAAGGACTCTCACGGTACCTGAAGATTCCTGCATGAAAAATGCTTTCGTATCTTTCACTTGGAGTCTTTCTCACACTGTGTGTCCTACACCTGGGCCATGGGAGGTGCAGAGGTCAATCCTGGATCCTGCCTGTTTCCAGCACCCCATTTGAGTGTACACGAAGCTGTGATGTAAATGTTGCTGAGTCACTGGATGTGGAACTACCCTGAAAAATCTGTATAAAATTCCCTCTTACGTCTACAAATAAATACATTCCCTCTTTGTTCTTCCTTTTATGTAAACAAGCCAATATGTTTCATTAATAATTCTCATATTGTTCCTTTATTTTTTAATTGAGACTTTGCCTTTGTAAACTCTTTTCCCTCCTTTCACCATCTCTGTCTCTTTACACTAATTTAAACAATTAAACAGCATTTCCTGAGGGGGGTTTCTTTACTGTGTGACATGCGGGGCCCCATTCTGCTCTTGCTCAGTCAGGTTTTATGCTGCTTTCATGCCACATATCTCACTGGACTTACTCCTGATTTACACCAGATTGAGACAGGGCACAACTGGGCCACGTTCCTCCCTTCTCCTCTTTTCTGTCCCCTTTTCTCCATGTCTCTTTGCTTTACAGGAGCCGCCCCGTCCTCAAAGAGAAACACAGTCCACAAAGACGAACTGCCAGGGAGACTGTCAGGCTGGCCTCCCAGTCAATCAACCTTCTTCTGGGTCTTAGGGTGAGGGAGTCACAATCCATCCCCTTCTATCCCCTGATAGCTAGTGGGCATATGGCATTCCTGCAGGGACGGTGTTTGAGAACTCAGTGTCAGCACTCTCGGTGGAAGGAAGGAGGTGAGGGAGGAGATTAGAGGCAGGAATGCTTCCCAGACTATAATACACCTTTCATGGAGCCACAGAGGGCCCAAAACTACACAGCCAGCCCTTGGCCCTGATATGAATGGGAAGATCCATTTAAACTGGCCAACGATGGACCACCCATTCCTCCCAGATGAACAGCCATACTGCCCTTCCCGCTTCCCTTCATAACAGTGGCTGCCTGATTGCAACTTTCACCTCCCCCACACCCCGTCTGGCTTCACTGCACCTCACACACACATCCCAAGCACTTGCTGACTGCCCCCTTGACTCATCCCACCTCCCAGTGCTAGCTCAATGCCCCTCTCATGACTACTCCTCACTGCTGATTGATTATTCATCTGGTGCCCCCTACTTCTGGATGATTGGCCAAAATTAACATGCTGCAGGCTGGACACGTAGAGGCAATGTGATGCACTGCCTGGGCCCGGCAGAGATTGGGATTTGGGTTGCAGCTGTATGGCCGAATCCCGTGTCTTCCTACTGATCCCCAGTAACATTACTCCAGGTGCGCCTTCTCTCTCAGTGTGTCTTTCTTGCATTACACAGGCAGGAGGAAGCCAACAAGACCTAAAAAAATGTAACTTTTGTCTCTTAGCAAGCTGGGGTGACATCTCAGTGCAGAAGAGTCCATAATAGGGCCTACTCATGTGCTCTCGAATGATAATACCATTTCATAAAATAATTGCCTTTGATTAAAATGTAAGGACATCATCTTTTTGTTGTTGTTAATGAGGGCTGCAGGCTATGGGTCTTTCATGTCTTTCCTTTTGACTCGTCTGCTTTTTTCCAATTCCCCCTCCCAATTATCTGCCCTTTCCAGCTACAAGCAAAATTTGTTAATTTCCATGTGCATGCAAAACCTGCCTGGCACACACCAGGCATCCTGGTGACCTCTGAATGGGGATCCAGCCTTGAAAGCAAGCAGGCACAGAGTCCCTCTTACTAGCTGTCCCAGTCCTCCACCTTGCCAACCCACAGGTGGAGAGAATTCCACACTGCTACACAACTCACAGCCAGAGAGCGAGGCACAGAGATTTGGTGATATGAACAAACATACAGTAGTGTCTAAGGCCATCCAAACCCATTTCAGTGGTGAACTCAATCCAGGTCTCTGTAGGTTAATGGGATTCCCTGTTTCACTTAACCACATTCTGTGTAGCTCTCTACAATTCAATCTTTGCAAAGGCTTGAAGTTAATTTTCCTCTTCCAGCCTATATTAATCCAATAGCAGCTGGGGCAAAATGGAGGCTCTTAAAGGGAGCTCAGGTACTTCCTCCAGCACGAAACTGCATAGCTGATTGCTGTGCTGGATAAGCCTATCAATGAGATAAGGAGTATTACTATCCATTCTTTGTGCAGTGCACTGTTATCTGCACCAAACACGTGGCTAAAGAGTTTCATCTGTTAAGCTCAAAAAGCTTTGCAAAGGCAGGTGAGCATTGTTATCCACAAAATAAGAAGCAGAGGCCTAAAATAGTTGAGTGACTTGAGCAAGTTCATACAACAAATCAACAGCAGAGCTAGGATGAGACCCAAGCGCTCCTGACTGACAGCCCAGGACCTCGTCCACCGGACCACACTGCCATTCTTATACTAGGCTTTTCACAAAAGGTGTCATAGCCCCATGTGCCATGAGATGGTTGACCTCTCCGTTAGCCAGAGTCTTTATAGCTCACTCCAACGTGGGTGGTTAATGGTCCTCATTGAGAAGATGTACTTTTTCCAGTCCTCATCTCTAGTTATTTCTGATGTATGTGCGGACATGGCTTCCATTCATCCCTACCACCCTTTCCTAACTGGGAATGCCTCCCAAAAGCCATGACACATCTCTAGGCAACCTTGGGCACCTCTTGCTTGAAACACTAGAAGATCTAAGGCTGGAGGATTCATTTCAGTCTCTTTACAAACAGTTCTCCCAATTAGTCTCCGAGTTTCCTTTAGTGTGAAAAATGGAACCAGGGTGTTCCAGCCCCAGGAATAGGAGCGTTAAAATGATGTTTGGGAGAAAAATATTCTTCTCTGAGGGAAGCTCATTGCCCCTTTCCAGGGTGGGAAAACAGCATTATGCAGAAGGTCCGTGGCACAGCTGAAATAAGTGATCTCAACGTTCCAGTGTCCAATACACCACAAGCCCAACCCGTGCGCTCTCCAGCAAATTACAGCGCTTAGGACAGGGGTGGACAACCTGTGGCTCTGGAGCCACATGCAGCTCTTCAGAAGTTAATATGCGGCTCCTTGTATAGGCACCAACTCCAGTGCTGGAGCTACAGGTGCCAACTTTCCAATGTGCTGGGGGGTGCTCACTGCTCAACCCCTGGCTCTGCCACAGATCCTGCCCCCACTCCACCCCTTCCTCTGAGCCTGTTGTGCCCTTGCTCCTCACCCTTCCCCCCAGAGCCTCCTGCACACCACGAAACAGCTGATCGGGAGGTGTGGGGAGGGAGGGGAGGCGCTGATCGGTGGGGCTGCCAGTGGGCGGGAGGTGCTGGGAGTGGGTGGGGAACTGATGGGGGGCTGCTGACGTATTACTGTGTCTTTTTGGTAATGTACATTGGTAAATTCTGGCTCCTTCTCAGGCTCAGGTTGGCCACCCCTGTCTTAGGAGATTTGGTATCATTAAATTCTCTTGTAAATCAGCACAGAACAAGAGGAAAATCTCCTTTGGCAGATAAAAGCCACTCGGGAAGGGACTGGAATATCCCAAAATGCAAAACACTTATGGTGATGCTAATATCCCTCAGGTTTTTCATCTTGTATATTTCAACTGGCCTTGCAATATAATGTTTGAGGAGTTTAAATTACAGCACCTTGGCTAACTAACTGCTCCCATCTAGACTGCTGTCTCACTCCCCCTAATGGTGAGATAGAGCCCAGTTCAGCTGGTAACATCCTGGTCTCTAGAGCTGAAGGCTGAGGAGCCCAGTACAGGAACTGAGCCCATATGCAGTGTGGGGTCAGGCCAAGTCTGGGCCCCTCCACAGGGATACTCTAATTGTGTGTCTGCAGTCCCCAGTCTAGTAGTAGGTGACAAGGACTTTTGGACATAGAATGACTACAGTCCATCCTCTTCCACTGGCATCTGTGGCTATGACCCCTATGGAGAATGGCAGGGGACAAGAAGGCCTGGTGATGGAATATGGTGAAGCTAAGCCCAACAGGGCTGTTGTTCCATTTCAAGGGCTCTCTCGATCTGCCTTGGTTTGGGTAGCTCACTTATCAAAATGAGAATAAACTACAGGAGGAGACTGGGGCAGTGACCATCTTTTTGCTCTGTCTTTACAGCGGCTAACACAATGGGGTCCAGGTACATGATGGGAGCTCCTAGGTACAACCACTATACAAATAATAATAAAATGTGTGGCTAGACTGCACACATCCAACGAACAAAAGGAGTTGCAGGGTCTTGTGCGTCAGATGACCCTAAATGCAACCAGAAATTACTAACCCTGCATGTGATTCTTACACCGCTGCGGGAAGACTTGAACTCACAACTGACTGGGCCATATTTTTAATCCAACCAAGTATACGATCTGACCCAGAGCATCGCACTCTAGGCCTGTTCACCCCTCACTGAAAAGCAATCGCTTGCTGTGTGATGTCACCAGCAACACTACAGTGTGTCCTGTATCAATGACACCCCAGCTCTCTTCCTACCCTCCATGCCGCTCTGCCTCCTGGATGTTTCTTTGGGAATGGCAGTCCCGCCCATAACCTTGTCTTTCAGGAACCAGACTGTGATGCACATGAAGCTCTGGTTGCCATGGGGACATAGAATGGGCCTTGTGCTAGCAGGGTCACCTCCTGCAAACGCTGGGCACCACTAGTACTAGAGACGAGATCAAGCTGAAAAATTCATATCCAGATTTTTAACAACCCAAACCTCAGGGCTGTTGGGATCTGGGGGGCTGGATCAAATCCACAAAATTAGCAGGAGAGAGGGGAAGAACAGGTACACAGTCCAGAAGAAAAATGTGCTTGAAAGCTTAAAGGGCAACTACACGGCACTGGGGGGAAAAGAATAGTTAGAAATCCTGATGAAGATTACAAGGGTTCCCGGGGAATCCTGGAAAGCTGGTTAAACTGAATGCTTAGCTATTTTGTGCTATTAGAGTGGCTTCAAGTAGCAGACTGTAGGGAAGAACTGGGAACATTGGCTCCTCACACAACTCTGCCAGTGCACCTTGAACCTAATGTACAGCATCTCCTTGTACTCCACACCCAGCTGTGCTAATGCACCTCACTTAGGACTGGCAGGGTGTCTTCGTACCCCCATCCCACCTTAGCTCTGCCCATGCACTTGAGTTATGGCTGCCTACCCTGCTTTTCCATTTGTTTGGGGCTTTCCTGAGCAGGGTGCCAATTAAATGGGGTTAACTGTGTAGTGTTTTTGTGACATAAGCAAATCAACTGGAGCCTTTAGTAAGACCCCTTGATAAGGGCACCTCACTGCCACTGGTACATGCTCCCTACACAGATTTGCCTTTAAATCCTCTTCTCATAGCATTTTACCAGAGCAAGGTTTTTAAAAAGGTTTGTCCAGGTAGCTTTGGCTGTAGCACTGAGGGTGCATTGCAGGAGGCAGCTGTTGCAGCCCTGATTGAAGATGGGTTGAAGCTGCTGTCAATCTGTCTGATTGATGTGTCAATTTGATTGGCTCCCAAGAGGGGCGGGTATCCCAAAGGAGAGATAAAAAGTGAAGAGCAGAGGCTAGAATGGGGGAGGTTTTACAGCAAGGAGCTGTTGGTAGAGTCAGTGCTCTGAGGGGGCAAGAAACAGGGAAGGCAGGTAGCTATATCATGATAAAATTGAATTTAGATGAATAGTTTGTAACAGAGTTAGCACTGGGCTCTGAGACCTGTCAAAGCTTTGGTGGAGAGTAGCAGGACAATAGAAATGAATTAGGAATGCAAAGTATGATGTTAGAAAAGCAAATGTCTCTGCTGTCTCTTAGAAATCATTGCTTCCTCACCAGCTAATCTGCATACTGCATCCCCCCCCCTCGCCAGCTTCCTCAAACAGGCTTACTGCTCCTATGCAGCCAGAGCATTCTAGTTTGAGTTCCAAATACTTATAATGCATTCCATCAAGTGCTTCCACGAGGAGAGTGGGAATCATGCTAACTCAGATCTACACAGCAGGATCCCCCACCTCTTTAGGCTGTTTGCACTGAAGATGGGTTACTTCCCTGTGACTGAAATGCAGCCCACTCTGGGGTGGAATGGGGCAGCTGTCTTGCTCTAGCACCACTGTTAAGCTGGTATGTGATGAATCACTTTCCCAGCTGAAGCTATTGGGTGAAATTTAGGTAGTAAAAGAAATCAGATTATCCGCAGTGGATTTGAGCTAGGAGGCTAGAGTTAAACATCTAGTCAATGACAATAGTTCTAGCAGCATTGTATCCCCTCACACCATATGGGAACACTGGGTTCTGTACTGATTCAGAGGAAAGAGCCCCACCTACTGAATTCATACCACCACTGCCAGCAGTCCCTGGGGGTTTTTTCTTGAAGGTCTCCCAGCTGAGTGCTAGTCTATGGTAGCTGATGAGCCATTAAACACTAGTGAATGCTCCTTGTATTTCACCCAATGCTTCTATTCCGTTCTGGGTGTGTCATTGTTGTTTATTGCTCAGTGTGGGAAGGGGAGGAGCAGTTGACTAGCTCCTCAGGAGTCTCCTGCTCCTTGCTGTGCTGTTGATGAGTCTGAGAAGTGCATTGGTGGGATGAGTGCAGAGGAGAGGTCTCTGTTACCTACTCCTTTCCCTAAACTTGCCTCAGTGGATTATCTCATGCTAGTTTGTAAATGGAAAAGCCACCCAGCTGCTGCATTGGGGGAGGGGTGGGGGTAGAGCATTAACCAAGGATCTTTGAGAAATTACTTGTTACCAGAAGTTAACAATCTGTTTATTAAGCAGTGGCCCCATGTGGAAGCTCAAGCTGGCTCAGGAATGTTATTGCTGTGCAGAACTGTATTTAACAGCGCATTTTATTTAGGGGCTTGTCCTCCTGGGGAGCATTGCAGAAGGCAATAGCTGGCTTTAGAGCTGCGTTTAAATGCTATAGTGTAGGAAGTGCCCATAGGAGGCCTTAATCCTGTCTTGTGGTCCCTTTGTGCCAGTTTATCTAGTCCAAAGAGGCCATAGGGCAAGGATGAATTGGGTCCACTATAATGAGTCCCCTTCTTGGGAGGTGGGGAACGGGAGGGCTAGGAGATGCCATCCATCCATTAATTGACAGGATCCATGGGGCTTTCCTGCATGCCATAACTCTGACTTTTACATGATGTTTAAAGCAGCACTGATGTGCTTTAGGTTGGATGTTATATCGGGAGTTTAATAGACTTCTCTCTTCCATCCTCCCTGTGACCGTCACATTAAATTTCCTGTGCCAGTGGTGGTGGTATCTCCCTTCGCTATTGACCTTTGGGCTGTACATAATGGAGACCTCAATCTGTTAGTGAGGGCACCTTCCCCCAAAACACCTTTCAAATGCAAGGGGAAACTCAAAGCACTGCTGGATATTAGGAATCACCTGGCCCTACCAAGAGCAGGGGTATTACCTCTGTTATCCTGGCCAAAATCGAGGTAAATAAACTCTCCTGAGCCAAATTCTCCCTTCAGTCTCAATTGGATGCAACAATCTCCTTCAATTCCTGTCTCAAACTCTCTCGCTCTAATCTGTCTCTGGCATTTGTAGAGCTCCCATTACCCATCTATGCTCAATCTAGTCTCCTGCCTCCCCTGGCCAAAGCCTACTGTGCTGTACGTGGCTGAGTGTTGGGTCAAACTTGCTCTAAATGTCCTGTATGGTGGGTTGTCTACCTCTTCCACTGGGAGACAGAGCTTAATCATTTCATGGGCGGAGGGGATTTTTTTTCCCTGCTATTCTGCTTAGTTTTTGTTTTCCTTTCTTGACTCCATCCCATTGCTCCTAGTTCCACCACCTGGTACAACTCTCTGCACAGTCCCTCTGCCTCCTTGGCGCGTATGCCCTTCAAATATTCATAGACATTTATCATTATTCCCTTAGTCATCTCTCTGCCAAGCTAGACATATTTAGTCCTTTTAATGTTTCCTCATGAGTCAGTCCCTCCAGCGCCTATAATTCATTTCTCCTTGATCTTCTTTGAATTCTCTCCAATTTGCTTAATTTGCTTCTCATTCTGTGTATTTAAGGCGCACACGCTAACTAGGGGAGGGAAACTTCCTGAAAAGCATCTGGCTACAAACTGAAGGGAACATGTGGGTGGGTGGTGGTACCATAGGGGTCTAAGTGCAGGCTGTAGCTGGGCACCATCAAGGCATCACTACAACCCTGTGTCTCCTCCTCACACAGCCTTCCCCTCCCCCCCCCGCCCCCAAAAAAAAGCTGATAAAGGAAAAACAGCCACTAATGTTTGGTCTCTTTCTGTGCGCTTGTACAGGTCACCCCCTTAGCGAAACAGATTCCTCTTATCCAAGTGCCATAAGGTTTTGCCTCTCATTCAGTATCTCTCTCTGCTTGTCTCCCTCTCAGGCTGAGGGTTTTACATCTGAGCGATGCTGTTCTAGTGGTTTGTGACAGCCTGAAGAGGGGGTGTGAATGACCGTGCAAGCAAGCGAGGGGGATCTGGGGTGTGAGGGAGAGGCAGCGGGTTACAACTCTGACTCTTCATTGAGCTGAGTCTCTCAGTCCTGAAATTTACTGTCTTTAAACCCTGGAACAGATGATACCAAAGGATCAATGAGAAAGCAGCCAGCCATGCTTTTCCCCTTTGGTCCTAGGTTGTCTCTGCTACCTCCAGGGCTGTGTAAGCAGTGCATACTGAGGGGACCTTTCTAGGATCCCTGATGGACCCATTGCCCTGAAGTCTCCCCAACCAGGAAATTCTTTAGTCTACATCTCAGTGGAATGGGCTGGAGATGATGTGAACTTTCCTTGTCTTGTGCAGAACTCAGCGGTGGTATTTAGCTGATACCTTGGACACTACATGGGGTGAGAATAATAGAAAGGGATGGAACTGAGGGAACTCTCACTGCTCCTCCTCTAACTAGAGCAAACTTCTGTACTGCTCTCCCTGAGAGTTGAGAGTTAGTTTAATGTTCCCCTCCAATATATAGTCACACACCACCTAGTGACCAACCAAGGGACTGCTTCTTATTATTAAAGCGACAGTGTCAAGGCTGCTAGAACCAAATTTGGACTCTCTCTATATGGTTTGATATAACTATAGAAATAAATATTTAAATGTTTGCAAAAACTAATTAAAATGTGGAGTCTTTCTATCCATCCATAGCAAGTTCTACAAATTCTTTAAAATGTGTGGCATTTTAAGCCATTTTAACCATTTTTGCAATGACCATGCTTATTTCTCTGCAAAATGGCAATTTTTTTCTCTAGGGCAAACATATGACATGCCTGGAATTTCACAGTGCAGTTCCACCTTGGATCAACTTTGAAAATTCAAAAACCACCTGTGAGTTCTCACAAAATATGAACTTGTAGTTTTGCATCTGGTTTTGAATCCTTCTTTCCCATCTTCCCCCAAGAAAACACAGACCTATCATTGCAGCAACTGCCTTTTAGTGGACTGAATCACAAGACAAGTAGGCATTCAGAAGGTGGAATTGTAATGACTATTATCTTGGTCACCCAGGGGGATTGAACCTGGGACCTTCACAGCTAAGAGCAAAAGCCTTTATTGTTTGAGCTGAAGGATTACATTCTATAAGTATCAGCTGTAGTACACCTGGAGAATCAGGCACAGAAGGGGACACGTAACCTATCCTGAACAGTGCACTACAGAAACACACACTGGATATTAAAAAAAGAGAGAGAATTTTTCTCCGGTGCCTTGCAGTTTCTTTCACCCTTCAAGTCCTCAGAACATTCATTTTCAGAAGTGATAGACACTAAGGCATTGTCTATACTAGAAAAATGAATGTGTGTACCGCAGGCTCTGCCTGCTAGGGTGCAGCTGTGCTGGTGGTAGCAATGTTGTAAGAACTAATGGATAAAAGGGCTTTTGCACGTTTACCAACATGTCCTGAAGACTTGCTCTGAGAATGGTGGGGAGAAACACCCAAACACCTTGTATACTAGCAGCTTAGCAGCACTGCAGCCTTTTTCCCCCCACCTCTCTTCAGCTGTCATTTCTGATCCTGGTTTGTTCTATTATGCCTTTCCCTCTGAACCCAGCCCCTTATCAGCTAACCTTCTTCTGAGCTTAAATGATTTGTATATGGTCTAATCAGATTTCCCCGGATCCCAAGGTGTTCCTGCAACCCCTTCGCTCATTTCCATTCATTGTAAGGGAGAGATAACGAAACGCATGGCCGACTTCTCTAATTAGAGTCTTGTGTTCCCCAAGGTCTTTTGCTACTGCCAGCCTCGGCGTTCTGACTATGTTGGTTATTTCTCCCCCATCTTCCGCTCAATGATCTCTTTGGGTACCAATTTATATGTGGAAAAGTGAACACGATGAAATGCTCATCATTTAATTGATCAGTCTTTTTTTGTTGTTGCTGGGGTTTTTTTTAATTTGTCTTTTCTTCCCCCTTCTGTTGAGGTGGAATTGTTTAATTTTATTTAACATCCTCACTCATAGGGTTTTATTACAATCAAATGCAGTTGAATATTCAATCTAGCATCCATGGGCTTGTTTTCTTGTTGACCATTCATCTCCCTTTCATTCAAACAAGACAAGCAGAGAAAAGGAAATTAGAATGGGAAGAGGAGCACTTGGCCATCCCATAGTTCCTACCGGCAAGGAGTGATAAGGGACAGGGATTTCCTCTTTTAATTCAATATATTATTCCTCCACTCTCAGATAAGCATTAATGAGAGGTGAAGAAGAAAAGGGACCTTGTGTCTGCAGATGATGGAATGCTGGAGCTCTCCTCCCCACATCATAAATCAGCCTCTGAGGAGATACTGACTCAGACCTGGGATTGTTCGAGAGGAGGCTTATTATGCGGAATTGTGTCAAACGGCAAGGAGTGGTATAAAGAGATAATCAGAGTCCTCCACCACTAATTACCTGAGCTCTATAGAAATCTCCAGCTCTATTCAGATCATTTAAAAAAAGGGTGGTGGGGGGGAAGATCTCGGAGGAATGAATGAAGTCTCAGTTCTGCAAGTGCCAATTGCGGCGGTGCAGTTCTGGAAAACTGTGGATTAAAGCAGCTGAATCTCTGAGGCCTACCATGCTGTTTGACCTCACTACTCCACCCTCCCTTCTTCTCCCTATTCATGCGTTGGAATATAACAATAATCCTCTGCATTTCTCTAGCTGCTTTCACTCCAGGACATCTAGGAGTTTCACAAACATTAACTGATTAAGCCTCACAACTTCCTTGTGAGTTAGAGAATCTATGTATCCGATTTCCAAGGTGCCCACCACTGCGGGTTCCTGCTGTACTGCACTCTTTTGAGGGGCGGAGATGAATTGACTAATATCATAGAAGCTCTCAGCAAATGAAAAACTCTATCCAGGAAAAATAGGGCAAGGGAAAGATTCATGCTGTAGGACTGGCGTAGTGTCGGGAGGGGGATTATAGCTGTCAGAAGAGAGGGGGTGTTGCATTTTAGATTTGGTATTTGGGTGCCAGTGGGGTTGAGACTAGGGTGACTAGTTAGGCTACAGATCATAAACGTTGTAATGCATCCTTTGCACTACAGAGGAAGAAAATGAGGCAAACCAAAGGGACAAAGGAGGAGGGACCTAGAGTAATTGTGTTCTGGAACGGGGCATAATTTGACTAAATTCTTCCTGCATGGCAAGGCGAGGGATGGGAGAAGTTCCAATCGGCTTTCTTGGCCCTTGCATTAGATAAATACCAATAAAGAAAATTGTGTGTTGGGGACTCCCATTCCCCTGCTCCCGAATGTACTGCCATAATATAGAGACACATATACAGTACTCGCATTAGCTGAGCATCAGTAAGGGCCAGACTCTGCCATTCTGACTCTCACTGTGTAAAGACATCACAGTTATTTCATTAGGAATACTCCAGGACTCCCAGCACGTGTAAATATGGTACACTCTGTTCCTAGTTCTGTGGAAGTATTAATGTTCTGTAGAAATTTTCCAGACAAGCAGGCCAGTGTATATTCTCTTTTCATGGCTGGATCTAGTTATCTATCTTTGAAGTCTTAGAATTCTTTGAGGGTGTCAGCAGATATGTGGACAAGGGTGATCCAGTGAATATAGTGTACTTGGACTTTCAGAAAACCTTTGACAAGGTCCCTCGCCAAACGCTTTTATACAAAGTAAGGAGTCAAGGAGTAAGAGGGACGGTCCTTTGATGGATCAGTAACTGGTTGAAAGATAGAAAACAAAGGGTAGGAATAAATGGTCAGTTTTCACAGTGGAGAGAGGTAAATAGCAGGGTCCCCCCAGGATCCGTACTGGAACCAGTCCTGTTCAACATATTCAAAAATGATCTGGAAAAAGGGCAGTGAGGTGGCAAACAATACAAAATAACTGAAGATAGTTAAGTCTAAAGCAGACTACGAAGAGTTACAATGAATCTCACAAAACTGGATGACTGGCAACAAAATGGCAGATGACATTCAGTGTTGATAAATGCAAAGTAATGCACACTGAAAAACATAATCCCAACTATACATTCAAAATGATGACGTCTAAATTAGCTGTTACCACTCAAGAAAGAGATTTTGGAGTCGTCATAGATATTCCCCTCCATATAGTACATCTGATCAATGTACAACAGAGGTCAAAAAAGCTAACAATGTTAGGATCCATTAAGAAAGGGATAGATAAGAGAGAAAATATCATAATGCCACTATATAAATCTAATGCACACCCACACCTGGAATACTGCATGCAGTTCTGGTTGCCCCTATACAAAAAAGATATATTAGAATTTGAAAAAGTACAATGAAGGGCAACAAAAAAATGGAACAGCTTTCATGCAAGGAGCAGCTAAAAAGAATAGGGCTGTTCAGCTTGGAAAGAATGTTTTTACTTGATAATTTATGTAATAAAATAGGGATGGAGTAAGCTAAGAATGGCTTGAGAAGTAATGTTTAATTTCCAAGAGTGTCCTCGGAGATGCTTCCGAGGGGACATATGGGGGAGATATGATAGAGGTCTATGGAATTAAGAATAGGGTGCAGAAAGTGAATAAGGAAGTGTTATTGCCCCTTCACATAATACACGAACCAGGGGTCAGCCCGTGAAACGAATAGGCAGGAAGTACGTCTTCACACAATGCACGGTCAACCTGCGGAGCTCATTGCCAGAGGATGTTGTAAAGGCCAGAAGTAGAACTGGGTTCAAAAAAGAATTAGCTAAGTTCATGGAGGATAGATCCATCAATGCCTATTAGCCAAGATGGTCAAGGACGCAGCCCCGTGCTCTGGGAGGGGTCACTAAACCTCTGACTATCAGGAGCTGGGACTGGACAATGGGAATCACTCCGTAAATTGCCCTGTTCTGTTCACTTTCTCTGAAGCATCTGGCCCCAGCCACCATCGGAAGACAGGGTACTGGGCTTGATGGACCATTGGGCTGATCCAGTACAGCTACTCTTATGTTCTTATCTGTTTATAAAACACCGACAAGAGCCCAGTGTAAACAATATTAATTTCTAGTTAGACAAATCTGTATAGAAGTTTAAACTGAACAGGGCTGGTGCAGTATAAGTATTATTACTTGCACTGTGATAGCACTGAGGAATCCTAATAATGGACCAAGACCCCATTGTGCTAGGTGCTGTACAAACAGAAACCAAAAAGACAGTCCCTGCCCCAAGGCCCATTCAGTCCAAGTATAAGAAGAGTAATACTGCTCCCAGCTCATGCTGAATGTTGAACTTTGCTCAATGATTCTTCTTCCACTGCAACTCAATGGCATGTTACAACATACCCACACCAGCATGTGCTAATCCCTATCAAACATCCAGCAATGGTCAGGAGTTAAAGAGTGATCCCCAAAACACTGGTTTGAAAGCTTTTTTTAAAAGACCCATAATGCACTGGGCAAATTTTTGCCTGTCGATTCACCGCTGTGATGTTCATTATCCGATTGTTACTACCTACAGTCTTCCTAGCGCTAATGCACGTTGTTTTCCTGGATCCTGGATTAGTTAAATGTGTCTGACATTGAATTTGCAAGTAATTGCCATGGCTTGCCTCCATGAAGCATCTCCAAGGACACACTTGGAAATTAAACGTTACTTCTCAAGCCATTATTAGCTTACTCCATCCCTATTTTATTAAATAATTATCAAGTAAAACCATTTAATTTTAAATATGCACATTATGTTTGTGAGATAAAAGCACTAGGCAAGAAATGCTCCCTGGGACGAAGCCAGGGAAATAGTTCTTCCCAGCCCCTCAAATGCACCATCCCCAAGGCTCCTGCTAGGACCTAGAGAGAATCCACAGAGCATCCCTTCAAATGACTGATGTTCAGAAGCATCAGTTAGCTCTCTGCATGGTAGCTGCAGCCATACACCATTGCTTGGGTGCTCCGTGAAGATTGTTACACTCCTCTAAGAGAGAAGGTTGGATTCATAATAATACAAATAATAAATAATGGTTTTGTTTTCCACTGCGGTGTTCTGAAAAAAAAATCCCATCTACTTACCTGGGCATGTTTTTAGAATCACCAAATGGGAAACTGTCCCCAGTACACACGTCTCCACCAATATAGAAGAAACATAGCACCCAATACTGGACTTCATTGATCCAGTTTTATTCTTGCATGACTCCAATGATTTGAAGGGAGTTACACTGAAGTAACACAGTGGTGACTCAAGCCCCACAGATTTATAATGTAGCTTTTATATGTACAAAATCTGTTTTCAATGTTTAAATATATATTTTGCATACTGTAAAAACTTGACCATTTCATAATACTGAAAATGCATACAATGTTCAACACATATATGAGGCATACTTATAGCAATATATGTAGGCAATGTCTTCAGTGCAGTTACTTTCAATTTACACTGGAATGGATGGGACTGTAACCTGGCACATAGACCCTTCACTCAAGGACTTTATAATCCAGTTTCCAAATTTTGAGGTGCTTATTCAGATCTTCCTCAGAAAAATTGCCACTGAAATCAGACTTTAGCCCAAGAAAACAGTCTAGGATAAATTTACCTTCCGCCCACATTTGAATTCATTTTCCTCTTGAAATAAATGCCCCTGTTTTTCATTCACAAAGGATTTTTTGGTTTCATTCTCCAGAGCTTGAGTCTTTCCTTTCCTTCCCCGCATCTCCATGGAGCTCTGACTATTCAGCTGCTCATTTTTATTGCCACTGGTTGAAGAAATTGAACGTGACTAAGAATGAAATTAATAGGTTTTGGTTTTAGTACGTCCAGCGCTACCACTTTGCCAGGGAAACATAATGGCTAACTGGTAAATATTTGCTCCTTAAAGAAAGGATTTTTCATGTTCTGGCAAATCCATTTTCCTAATTCTTCTTTTAGCATAAAACCTTTTACTTCCTCTAAGCCAGAACAAATCCTGTATTTCAGTATCTTATCAGCATTGTGCAAACGATAGAAAGCAGGATTCCAACTGTCACTTCTGCACTTGATTTGTTTTCCTCCAGCTGAAACCTCCCTCCGTTTTGTTTGTTTGTTAGTTGATAGATGTGTTTTGTTTCTAGCAAAGACGTTATTTTGTTTGACTGGATTCTGAAATAGCCAAGAGAGCAGGCTGTTGCCGTCCACAGAGGAAACTGCAAAAGGGAAATCCATTAATGGGATGGCAAGAGAGCCCTCGATGGGAAACCCATAGTTGCATTCAACAAGATAGCACGTCAGCTCCCATGTTTCATTCCTACTGTACCTTGACAAAAAAGGATCCATGGAAAGTGTAAATGGGAAACTTGTTTTTCATTGTAAGTGGCAATATTTATTTCTTACACAAGCAGAGAAAAAGCATTTTTCTTATGTTACTCTTTAAAGTTTCTTTAATGTGGTTTTCTTTTATTTCCCTTCTATTTGCTGCTTTGGTTGAGCTAGTGGCATTTGCTCTTCTCCAGCTGTAGAATTCATGCAGCCAGTCAGTTCCAGTCCTGGGTTATGTTTGTCTCTTGTGTCTGGCACCTGGGAGCCAGATGCTGTGAGTATATTTACCAAACGATGGTGTCACCCATCTCGTGTTTGGACTTGTGTCTGTGTCCTGCACATCAGCAAGGTTGAGACTCACACTGGGAGCCTTGTGATCTGTAGGCTGTATGTCTACCTGATGAACCAAAAGGGAATGTCTGTGCTGAGCTGATCTTAGCCAGAAATCTTCCTACTCCTATCTTACATTGCCAAAGCAAAGCAAGGATGTGGTACCCATGGCCACTGCAGAAAAAAAGCAGTTGCACAATTTGCCCTGGTCCTGGTCCATTACTTATTGAAGTCAATGGGGGTCTTTCCATTGGCTTCTGTGATCATTGGAGTCACCCCCTAATGCAGTGCCCTAAGACCCTAACAGCACTAAATTACTTTCAGGGAGACAGGCAGCTCACTCATGACTCATACTGCATCAGCTTTGACTTGTGTGTTTTCTGGCTTCAAAAACTCAGGTTTTCCAGATTTTTTTGTGTGTTTGTTGATCAAGAGCAAAATGTTCCTATTTATCAGCAGATGTGAGGTTTTTATCTCATTGTTTGGTGGGGAAGGAGGGTTCCACTAGTCTTATCTGGGGGTATCACACAACAGATGCACAGAAAAAGTGAAATGACTTGCCCAAGCTTGCTCGTACAGCAGTTCAGTGATGGGATTGGAAATAGAACCCAGGCATCCTGACTCCCAAGCCAGTGCCCTGTCCACAGTGCTTAATTTGTAATGAAAGAGATGCTGGGGCTCCAGCAATTCTATTACGTTCTTAACTGGTGCAGCAAGCCCAGAGGTGCCAAGGCTATGAACTGCCAAGCCTAGAGAGTCGTGGCAATTCTTGACACAAATTAAGCACTGCTTGTCCACTAGACAAGACGACCTGTCTGTGTTCTGTAGGATGGGAGTCTACAGGGGAGAAGCTTGAATTCAGACAAGACATGAATAAAATACATTTATTCTCTTAAACCAGGGAATGATCTAACATTGTGAACTGATAATCATAACCAACGAACTATGGGATAGAATCATGATTTGGTGCCAGCCTTAATAATTGACTAGTATAGGCCCCGGAGACCTGTGCAAGTTGTAAGGTCCATGAAATCTTAACAGTAAGTGAACGTAAATGAACAGGTCCTCTCATGAAATAAAAAAACAAGCTCATTATTTTGTTTTTCAGTCCACTAAAGAGGAACAGTTTCCAGCAAGAATAAACCAAATAATAGCACTATCTGAGACAACTTGCAACCAGTGGTGACATTGGATAGGCCTGAAAAATATTAGACAAAATCATCCAGTCTTAAGTACAACGCCCTCCAGGGACTTTGCCATGAATCTCTCATCCTTAGGTCTTTTACCTAGAGCATTAATCTAGCTAGTACAACACACAAATACGGAGAATGTATTATTCTTGTGAAATGAATCAAACATCTGTGTACATGTGGCAAAATAACAAAAATCAACTCTTAAAATATTCCAAAATTGGCCATTTTCTGAGCTATTTAAAAATATGGTGGGTACTTGTATGTATGACACAACATTCGGAATACAGTCTTCCGTATTCAAAATATATCGAGTCAGATTCATCACGGGGAAAGCAGCGCTTTCCGTATTTGCAATGCTAATGAATAAAATATGTGGTGTTCCCACGTTATGTGCGTTTGGAGTTTAAATACTGCCAGTATTATTTGTTACTGAATTTCTTTGGTTGTGGCAAACGAGCATTGGCCATCAGATAGCTATTTGGAGACCCATGTGAAATGAGTTGGGAGTATCACTCCGTAACTTGGTGAACTCTCTTACCAACTCCATCCAAAACGGAACCAATTGGACTCAGTTATTCTCTTTCACCTGTACAAGGGGACACTCCAGGTCAAGGGTGGAGCACAGTGTCAGGAGGGTGGGCAGAATAAGGGAAACATGAACTGCCTTTCCCATGCTTAAGTGAAGTTTGGATAAATAGCTTACAGAGCACTGAGACTGGGGTTGGCTGGAGGGCAGGAAATCTGAGTGTATTGGCTTTAGGTTTGTTTTGTTCTTCTGTGTCTCAGAACATTTTTTGTTTTGATATGTACTGCGTGCTGTTGGATACATGTTTTAGTTTCTTAGGCACGGGAGGATGTGCTTCTATGGCCAGGGGATCAGATTGAATACACCCCAGTTACAATATGTACAAACATACTGTCTCTCTTTGCCAGCTAAAATTAAATTTCATGAGGACTTTCAATTGAGTGGGCCCAATGGGATGTAATGGTTCTGGACTCATTACAAGTCTTTGGCACAATAATCCAGGCCTACAATAAGAACATAAGAACGGCCATACTGGGTCAGACCAAAGGTCCATCTAGCCCAGTGTCCTGTCTTCCGACAGTGGCCAGTGCCAGGTGCCCCAGAGGGAATGAACAGAACAGGTAATCACCAAGTGATCCATCCCCTGTCGCCCATTCCCAGCTTTTGGCAAACAGAGGCTAGGGACACCATCCCCGCCCATCCTGGCTAATAGCCACTAATGGACCTAATAGCCTGTGATGAATTCCATTGACTTCAGAGGCACTCAGTATGGGCAGCAGGGTCTTCGCCAGCACATCCCACTACAGGATCAGGACTTTAGATACAAATGCTTCACATTCTTAGAATTAATGTTGATAATGGGACTACCAGGGGATCATGGGTAGTAATATTTTCTTGCTTCAGCCACACTTGAAGGATAATTAGTTAATGGACTAAATTCACCCCCAATGTAACTCCATTGGTCTGACCAGAATGATCTTTCCCTAATGTTTATAAACTCTGACAATGGAAAATTCTCTATGGTGCCTATTATTATTTAAATAATGATGATTCATAAAAACTTAATGGGATTCAGAAGTGTGGTTTGGTTCAGATAAAAGTTTTGGATTCTTATTTGGAAGCTTCTCCACATTTTAGTCTACAATGCAGGCTGGAAAATTCATCAGAACAGGCTTCTGAGCAGTATTTATGACACTTCCCTAGTTCTAGCCAAGTCAGGAATAGCATGAAAACAGCCTTTCTTGAGGTTTTTCCGTATCTAGTTCCAGCCAAAACAAAAAATGGCGAGCTAAGCAAAAATGATTTTTCCCCAAACAGTTACACAAATGTTTTGTGACCAGACACTGCAACCCTTACCCATATTGAGTCGTACCACACTGAATAAGGAGCCTCTTGGATTTCAGTGGGACTACTCAGAGTGCAATACTACCCAATTTAAGCCATCCATTTTTATCCGTGAGGGTGATTAACTACTAGGACAAATTACCAAGGGAACTGGTGGATTATCCATCTCTTCAAGTCTTTAGGTCAAGACTGGATGTCTTTCTGGAAGATGCACTTGAGCAAACACAAGTCATTGGGTTAAATACATGAGTAACTGGATGAAGGTCTATAGCCTGTGTTGTAAAGGAGGCCAGATTAGATGGTTTAATGGTCCATCCATAAATATGAATGCGTGGCATAATCTGGCCTCAGAAATTCAGGAGAAAATCCTTAGGTTTGTTTTTATTTTACCCTTTTCTCCTGATGAGCATCAGTTGTCCATGTTTCCCCACCATCCATGAAAGTGCTGAGGGTGCAAGCTCAGTACACTAGCATTTTGGTCTTGATGATAAGCATTGAGTTGTTCCAGGCTCTTTTAATTAGCCTGCTAAAGGTGGTGGCAGCCTTTTAAAGGTGAACGTTTAGTTCTTCATCCAGTGAGAGGTTCGTGGTCACTGTAGAACCTAAGTAGCTGAACTTTTGTACTACTTCTAGCTGGTTTGCATTTAAGGTGATTGAAGGTTCTTGTGGAAAAAGATGCCCATAAAATTTTACCCAAAGTGGTTCTCCCATTCCTAGTTAATTTTTGCTACATTATTGCCTTTCTTCCTAGACTGCTGATGCTCTAGTAAAGCCAATGAATTCCACAAAGGTGAGCATACAGTCCTCAACTGTTAGTGTACAATGGGGGAAAGTAGGTGGAGGCAGAAAGCTAGCAGTTGTGGATCCCAGAAGGTGTTCTGGAAGGAGTGGTTCTTAAACTTTTCTAATAGGAACCCCTTTCACATAGCAAGCCTCTATGTGCGATTCCCCTTTTAAATTAAAAGATTTAATTTAAAGCTGTGTGTGGTAGGTTATTTACCTATTTAACACCATTATAAAGGTTGGAGGCAAAATGGGGTTTGGGGTGGTGGCTGACAGCTCGTGATCCCTAGTTGAGAACCCCCTGAGCTAGAAGATATGGGGACATCTGCATCTGCTGAGGACCACTGAAAATTTTGCTTGTAAAAAGTGCCAGCAAAGGCTGTGGTGGGACTGACAGAAGTGATAATGAAGCTTGGTAGCTTTTCCATCTATATTATCATAGCCCTTCTTCATGAAACTGCTGAGCAACAAATATATAATCTGTTACCAAAACATTTCCATAAACAGTTAAAAAAAAACACACCAATCACTGAAAAGGCCCATTGAATCTCAATAACTTTTCTTTTATGAAGTCGGCAAAGGGAGTAAAGTGAGAGAGCCAGGTGTGATGTCTGACCAAGTTGGAGCAGAAGCTGCACCAAAGCGATCTGGCAAATAGGACAGAGATACTCTAGAGGTGACAAATTAAAGTATATAATCCAATTTATCCAGAAACCATCTGCTAAACCAAGGCTGTCAAGGTCACATCTGTTCTCATCGTCTCCATCTGAATCTGACCTTGAGATGACCTTCACGTTTACAGGCAAAATGAGACAGAAAGAGAGAGAAGCATTCCATGACTGGGAACAGCTAGCCACAAGTAAAGGAAAGGTAAACACGGTACTTTTCCACAGCGATATCCAATTATTAAAGAGCCATAATCAAAACTTCCTCAGCTGTCAGTTCAGAACAACTGCAGTAAATTGTCTTGAAGTCTCCATGGGGTTTTTAAAAAGAAAACAAAAAAGCAACCCCCCTCCACGTGTCTTCCAAGTCGATGAGAAAAAGATGCAGTTAAATTCTTACGCTCACTGCCCGATAAACAAGGTCAGAGAGAGACAGGGTGAAAACGACAATTGCACAGTGGATGCATTGTCTGGGAATTAGTCACTTTCCTCTATCACACGATCTATTCAACGCCAGATCCAGCTAGTCCACTGCCCTACACACCTCATAAAGGGCTATTGTCTCCCCATCCCTAACTTGTTAGATATTATTATTACAAAATAATAAAAGAGCAGAGCAGCCCTGTCGAGTCCAAGCTTTATTAGCAAAGCTCTTGTTCTGTGGACACTCCCCCCACTCAAGAAAAGTTGTGCTCCCGAGCTAAATCTTGGCACACAGAGCTCTCCATACGGGAGCAATGATTTTTACAAATTGCTTTGGCCATTAGAGGTTTCCAATGCATTTTTGCACGCCTCTCGCTCAAGATGGCTTTGTTTCTGAACCTGCAGTGTTACAGGCCATTAGTCCTGCCATGTGGACCAGAGCCTTCAGTAATTAGGGAATGGCGAGGAAGAGCCAAGTTCATTTAGGAACAAGAGGCTGCTCAAAGCTGTGTGTGGTAGGTTATTTCGAGCCCTCATCGGAGCACACTGCAGACTGACGGGCGGGAAGAATCGGCTCCACTACGTGCCAGAGCCTGAGTCTTGCAGGCACCATCAAAGCCATTATGCATGAGCTGCGGGTAAAGCAGAACCATTTTACATGAGTTTTGGCCCCACGGTCATGGCTGGAGCTGTTACTTATGAGCCTCTATGTTGGCGTGGTAAGATCTGTGATGGCTGGAGAGAAGCCCATGAACGTGATGGGAGCTGAGGTTTATTTTGGCGAATAAACAATGTTTAAGGGTCTCCATCCCACGCTCGGGTGCCTTTACGAGGAATGTGCATGATACAAACCCAGTAGCATATTCCTGCCAACCTCCACAACTCACATATGCACACTCACAGCGAAATAACAGTTAAAGTACCTCCCCGCCACAACCCTTCCCCCACAACTCTAAAGCCTGAGAGAACACATGGGCTTTGCAGTGAGTGCTGTCATTCAACAGGCTGGGCAAAGGGGCCTGTGTGGGGAACGCCTTGCTAGCTCTTATATCACTAGGGTTCCTGCTTGAATGCCTCTTCTAATTTCAGCTAGGCCGGTAGGGGGTGGAGGAAGGAGGCATCTCTCAAGTAGTCAGGTCCCAGGCCACTTTGGGCTTTACATGTTAAAACAAGCACCTAAACCTCCACCTGGAAACCCACGCGAGTGGCTCAAGGAGCACTGCTTAACAGCCAATCTGCCACACTCTGCACCAGTCTGTTTCCAAGCATAACCTAACGCAGAATTCAGTGCAATAGTCTAGCATAAGCCTCTGCCCCATGGCCACAATAGGAATGGCTACGCATGTACCTTAAATACATGAAGCTGTTCTGTAGGTGCCTCTGATAAATAGGAACAATCAGCGGCGTTATGCATGTATTTCAGCCATTATTCGTGAGCCTCAACCCCCTAGGCATGATCAGGGCCATTAACACTGATGCTGAAAACTCCCCACTTACCCATTGCAAGAGGCTTATCTGAGCTCCCTAAGCACATTTCAGCAGCTCCTCCAGGACGTGTTAACAGGCGCTGCAATTCTGAAAGTCTGTAAATCTGAAGATGACGCGTTCTGTGCCGAAGGTCAGTAAATCATGACACTGTCTGTGGCTACGTGCATGTTTGTGTGCGCCAAGCTGATCCAGAGCTTTCTGAGCTATTACAGCTCATCAGGTCAACAAGCTGCAATTTAAAACCAAATTCCCTCTAACTTAGTTGGACATAT
Organism: Mauremys mutica; assembly: GCF_020497125.1. Taxonomy (NCBI): domain Eukaryota; kingdom Metazoa; phylum Chordata; order Testudines; family Geoemydidae; genus Mauremys; species Mauremys mutica. Next base: position 13,653,378 of record NC_059082.1, read on the forward strand.
TAGGCTTGGTTCCTGCACTTTGCTTTGCAGCTGTTGGCTATTGATTTTGCCCAAGGCTTAAAGCAGGCTGGGTCATGCAGGGTCATAGATCTGGACAAAACCAAGGAGGGCGCCCCGAGGGAGATTTGTTGGTGACACAGGGGCAGTGACTTGGCTGAGTTTTAGCAGCACTGCTCCATTCCCACAACTGGCAAACAGGGAAGTGCTGTCGGTCATTCACATCACTAGGTGACTCTCTGCTCTTTTTTCAGTACATAATGTTATGCAATGCAGCTCCCAAGACAGGGGCATCATCGGTGAGACTGGGGCATCCGACATCCTTGGAGGTGAATCTCGTGGATTTGTTCTGATATTCGACTGCTCAGTAGGACAGTACTGCCTAGGTGACCAGATAGCAAGTATGAAAAATCAAGACAGGGGGTGGGGGTAATAAGAGCATATATAAGAAACAGATCCAAAAATCAGGACCTGTCCCTATGAAATTGGGATATCTGGTCACCCTATATCAATGAGAGAGAAACGGAACCAATGTTCCTGAATCACCACTCTGTGCCACATCTGGTCAATCTCCAAGAGGTTCAGTTCAAACATACAGCCCTCCCTGACTGGGAAATTCAGGCCATTGCAGAGTATCTACTCTGATTCCACTGCCTAACATTAAAACTCTCTGCTGACCCTCCCTTAGCACCCTGCCAGAAATAAGCAATGGGCAGCATTGAGGCTGAGACAGCTAGAAGCTTCAGGTTCCAGGATAGGACTCAGAAGATCTGGGTTTGATTCCAGGATTTGCCACAGATTTCTTGTGTGACCTTGGGCAAGTTATTAGTCTGCCACAGTTCTTCAGGGGTATAACAGTATTCCCGTTCTCTGATCCTTTGTCTGCCTTCATCCATTTAGTCTGTGAACGCTTTGGAGCAAGGACTGTCTGTTGTTCCGTGTATGTACCAGTGTGGTGGGGAGCTTCTCTCAGCTAGGGTCCTCTAGGAGCTATAGTCAAACAGATAAATATCTATAACTATATATATATTTAATATGCATTTTTACAAGCAGCCTGCACACTAAAGTTTTGTTATGGGCTGACAAAGTATCAATGGCAAGAAAAAGCTGTAACAGGGCAATGAGAGGCTTAGCCTGCCTCTGACTTCACTTTAAGCCCCTGTTTTCCATTTATAAAACAGGCTGGCAAGTGTCTTCACACCAGGCTGAGCAAGAGGCACGAGAAGATGCCATCCAAGTCATTGCCTGGCACCGGCTGGCGGTGTTGGCTGAGCATTACTGTTACATTTGAGCGGGGAATAGTTTATGGTGTATAACTGTGTTATTAATTCATTGTTGCATTCGTGAGGCTTTAACAGCACAGCAGTGACAGTGTAGGATGCTATAAAAGATCTCCGGGGTCTTGGGAAATAACTGAGCTAGGCAGTAATGTTGGTGTTATTAGGAAAGATATAAAACAATTGTTCGTCCCTGAGCTTCCCAAGAAGAATCCTACAGTCAGTAACCGTCACAGTCAGTAACAAATGTAAAAAAGAGAAAATTGAACAACACTCCATATATTCATAAGTCCACACGGAGTAACACAGTTAGAAAGGCTCATGTGATCAATGCAGCGTACGTAAACAGGGACAACAAACATAAGGGAAAACTGGAGAAAAAGGTGAGATAAATGTTATCAGTTTGATTCCAGTGGTGATAACGCGAAATTAGACAAGAAATGATTACAAAAAACTAGCTACATTAAGCCATTTAGGGGGAGAAAAAATTACAGTGCAAACAGGACTAATTTAGATAGCTAATTATTAAATAGATTTCACACCAGCCAAAAAGCAACCTGCAAGCCATTAGCAGCACACCCTGTGGTGCTGCTCAAGAAAGGGGATTAATGGGACAAGCTCTGAATAGGCAGACGCAGAAATGAATCCGAACCCCCTATCAGTAATGATCTTCCTAAAAGATAGGTCTGAGGACCAGGTCCTCAGCCCTGCTAACGGCCTTTTGTGATGCTCTCGTACAGTTGCCGTAGGTGGGCAGCTGAGGTCTGCCCTGGTGTAGAGAAGCCGCAACTTCATCACTGTGGTATGGCTGGATCCAGGCCACCCTAGCGCAGAGCGTGTTCAGGGGTTGGAGCGGTAGGGTCAGAATGCAGCATACTGCAGAAATCTACACATGCGTATTGACCCCTAGGAGTCACTGCAACCCAGCACAGGTTGAAGGCTTCTCTATACACCCTCATGCTTCAGGGTATAAACCAAGCTGTTACTGATAGAAGTTAGGAAGGAACTTCCCCTCTGGGCAGGTTATTTCACAATTGTCCATTACACGGATTATTGCCTCTTCCTCTGGTAAAGTCCACTGCTGGAAATAGCATGCCCCCAGGCTGGGCAGGCTGCATGGCAGTGGCAACTTCAATGTCCCTGTTCTTCGCATCCTGTCCGAACCCGCTTTGTAGTGTGAAAGGTGCTGGGAAATCTGCATTCTGCCCTGGAGACGGCTGTGTGGGGGAGCTGAGGGGAAGTTTCCCCTGTATGGGCATCGTCGCTCACAACAGTGGGGAAAAGGGGGCATTTCGATTGCTGCTGCCTGTGCTGTGGATGGAAACTGAAGTCTGCAGCTCCCGGAGCTGTCAATCCAGCACCTTCCACTGGCACTAAATTCCCTTAAAAGAAAACATTACTAAATATACTGTGTGTGGGTGTGGGTGCCATTCACGATGAACAGGAAATCTCATTTCATCTGCTTTGAATTACATTCGCTTATGATTGCCTGAGCAGACCTTGTTTGCACTGCTTCGCTCAGTCTATTATTGGCAGACGTCTTTGAATGTGTGAGTTGCCTTCCCAGTTTAATCCGTGTTTGAATATTACAAATGGGCTTTGCGGAGATCATGTTCGTTACTGCTCTCGCTGGGTCTGAAAGCCTCACTTACAATACCTCGCCCCTTCTCTCAGATTTCCCTTCCTCAGTGGTATCTGTCTTCTGCATAGTGTGGTTTGCTTCCTGCCTTTAAAGTGCAATCTGATCCCTGCTGGCAGACCTTTTTGCCCACTTTGAGTGCCAATGAAGTCACGTGGGCTCAGGATCCTGCCTATGTGGAGCTGATTGCCGGATCAGGCTTTGGTCCACAGGTGGACAGTTCAAAGAGAAAGGATGCTCCACTGATTTAGGGTGCTGGCCTGGGACTCAGGAGATTCAGTTTCAATTCCCCATGCTGCTACAGGCTTCCTGTGTGACTTTGGGCAAGTTACTTAATCTTTCTGTGCCTCAGTTTCCTCTCTGTAACATTAGGGATCAGAGCACTTCCCTACACCCTTCGGGGTTGTTTTGTGAGAACATGAGGTGATTAGATACTCCATTAATGGGGGCCAGACGGATACTTTAACAGCCTTACCTCCTACCAAGAATGATTCATAGGCTTTATGGCCCGAACGGACCATTGGATAATGTAGTGTGACCTGCTGGATAACACAGGACATAGCATTTCATGCAGTTACTCCTGTGTTGTGCCCAATAACTTGTGTTTGACTAAATGGTATCTTCCAGAAAGGCCTGCAGTCTTGATCTGAAGATCTCAAGAGATGGAGAATCCATTCCTTCTCTTGGTAGTTTGTCAGAAAGTAACTAGCTCTCTGTATACCTCACTCAAAACAACCCTTTCTTCATGCCTCTTGATGCAAATGGCCTGGGATAGTGACTCCATATCTGTAAATGTCTGATAGCTACGATGCCATGGAATCTACCTTACTGTGCAGCAATGCAAATACAACAATGCTCTGATGCCTCACCCTTGTATGTTGTTGATCCTTCCGAGATGCACCTTGCTTTGGTTTGATTTTGCTAACACTCTTTTCCTCTGTGTAGGCTCAGAGGGAGGATGTACAAAGCGACATCACATCAACATGAGTGAGAGAGTAAGAAAACCATCCAATAGCTGGAGGTGTGGGAACATTTATGCAATGGCATGAATATGAGCATTTCATTTACAGGGGCCCTTTGAACTCACCAGGCTCTCTCGCAAACAGCTCCTGCGCTGCACAGAGCAGCATCCCAGTGGCCGGCCAGTGTGAGCACTGTCTCTGGTCCCACACCGTCTGCTCCCCACCCAGGCCAGCTGCTGGGAGGGCCCTTGGCTCCGCATGCCTCCCCCCACGCATCGCCTCTGCCTAGGACATGTAATTCCCTGCTCTGCCACAGACTTCTTGTGTGACTTTGGGCGAGTCACTTACTGTCTCTGTGCCTCAGTTCCTCATCTGTAAAATGGGGGTAACAGCACTGCCCTACCTTACAGGTGTGTTGTGAGGATAATACACTAAAGAATGTGCGTTATTAAGATACTGTGATGATGGGGGCTATATAAATACTGGAGGTGACTGATTTTTATTGTTTACATAGGTATTTTGGTTCAGATTTGGGGGGGGAGGGAAGTGCAACCCCCCCATTCAATATTTTCTTTCTTTCTTTCTGCTGCTGCTGCCAGCCACAAAATATCTGTTCTTATGACAAGAAACTTTGAAAGAAATTATATCTTCTTTTCTTTCTTTTAATTGTTATGTTCACACTTTCAATGAAGTGCCTGAGTGGAGGATTTAATTTAGATTTAATAGGATAATTATTGCATGACAAATGAATGCCAAATAATTATTAAGAACATCACTACTGAGGTTTACAGAGTTTGGAATAGGATAGCTAGCAGGTACCCGGTGGTTCAACCTCGAGAAATACACTACTAATAATCACTAGCATTTATTTAACGTATAATTTAGGAACTGCTATAGGTGCTTTATTATCAGAAGATGACTTGAATCCCTAGACTTTAAAGACCAACACCCCAACATTCAAGGCCCAAGCCCTGGTACAGGGGCTCTAAAAATGCACTGGCAGGAGATACATTATGTATCACTGACAGGCCACTGTTGTTTTCATCAGGCCAGCATGGAACATGGTAAGTGCTGGAAATGGTACATGCTGCATTCATTGGCAACAATAATTATAGCAACGAGGTCCTGATTTTTCATTCACTTACACCAGGGTAAATTAGAATCAATAGTGTTACACCAGTGTAAAGCTGATCTAAAAGGGAGGAGAATCATGCCTTATATGTACAACCTTTTAGTACTTCTCTTTACTCAACATATAATTAGTCCGGGGTACTCAATGCTGCAGGGTGATATTGCAACAAAGCTTAGGAACTCTGGAAAAAAAAGAAGCATTAAACACTTGGAACCTTTGCATGCATGCACATAACTCCCACTGAAATCACTGTGAGCTGTCTTCATGTAACCAAGGGGAGAATTTGACGGATGCTGTACATAAATAATAGCATCCATTCTTACACGTGCTAGGATGAAATTAGAAGGACCATGGCTCCTCCTCACACTTAGTTCATCAGCAGATCACCAGCTGGGGATGAAGAATTCCCTTCCCACATGGAGTGGCACAATCAGGGCCATTAAGGGAGAGTTATGTCTTCCTTGGACACATGCATCAGTGGTCGCTGCAGGAGATGGAGTCCCAAGTGGATGGACTGTTTGTCGATTTCAGGGTGATATTGAGTTTTCTACTGACGCTGGAAAGACAGAGGGCCTCTTGGTTTAGAACTCGCTTCCTGCCTTGATCCAAACTAGCACCAATCTGATGTTAAGTCATGTTTTTCCTGGAGCTTTTTGGGGAGGAGATTGATGCTGGGCGGGGGGGCATTACTGGGCATAGGTGGGATGTTCTTTAATTCAACAGCTGTAGGGCTCAAATGCTAATACTGGAGGTCGATAGCAGAGTCTGCTGCTAGTGCTGTCATTCTGTTTCGATTTGTGTTTTTAAAGACATCTCAAGGGAACCCAGAGTCTGGGATCGGCGCCCGCTTATATTCTTACAAGTGTGAATAAATAAATATCTCTTCACATGGACTATGAGAGAGACTCAGTGTACGTGACCCTGCCGGAGCACAAGCTCTTGAAGATGGCACCAGAGGCCCAGGGCAAGTTAATACATAATGCAGCATGGGCGGGGGAAGAGAGAGAGAGAGATTTCCAGAGAACTGGCACAAAATATGTCATGCTGAACAATGCTGTGATCTCTCCCCCACCTCCATGTGCCATCCTCTGTTACTGTCATTTGATTTTGAAAGTGGGGGAAAGACACCTCCTTTTCTCCTTGCACTTCTCTCTGGGTCACCTTAACCCCATCTGGCATTAGCAAGGCAGACTTGCTCGGCTATGCCACTTGCATTCTATAGGCTCTTTGGATTAAATGCCTTGATGGAAGCTTGAACTCCCTGAAACGTTTCCTTGTGCAAATGTCAGTGTGTTGTGTGCTTTACCCAGGGCTGACTGGGACACTCCTAGGACTTGAACTTGGCTCTTTGCAGATTAATCTGTCCCGGTAAGGGTTCTTTTCAGAACTCATTATTTATGAGATAAGATTGTTCCGTCCCCTTTTCCCCCCCCTCTGGGCCTTGAATCCTACTGCTGTGCCATTTAGTTTAATTTAACCCAGAGCAATTAATGTCCTTGACTGGCAGTGTTTAAACAGCAAACAATTTCATCCTGTAAGTGGTAGTTTGCTGCCTGGAATACGAACGTATCTTCAGAGATTACGTCAGACTGCATTTCCCAATGACAGCAGTAAATAAGGCATCTGTTATATTTTGGTAATACAAGTAGCCTACGACACACCTCTTTTGCATCCCCTTCCTCAGTCAGGGAGCTGCTGCTACTGGATACCTATGTAAAGACCTTAGACCTTGGGTTCATGTTCTTCCTGTCTGACCACTTGTCAAAATGAATCCAATGCTGGTGAAATCTGGGACCAGCATGACAGCCCTGAAGCCTGAAGATGTCTGTAAATTCTCACAGCAGATACAGCACAGGCAGCAAGTATCCATCTGCTTCTACTCAGATCTGGAACAAGAAGGTGATGCATGCCCCATGTGCATATTCTGTGACAGGACTTCCTGGCCTCTTATGACACTGCAGCAGTGTAGAGGGGGGATGGACCCAGATGGTAGGGAACCCTCTGGTGTAAGTTTCCCTGGGTGGCAATGAACTGCTGCAATGTTCTACATTGCCCTTCCTCACTGCCCCCAGAACATGAGGCCTGCTGGGGGAAATGTTGGGGAAGGGAGAGGAGCGTGGCTGGAGTTATCACCAGTCACCCTATTTGGAGCACACCTGACCCCTGACATGTCAGAACATGGAAGGCCTAAAGCCACCTTTGTGTTTCCCCTCTGTTCCTGGACTCAATGCAGGAAAAGGAGGCATTGGAATCGGGCCTTCAGTCTTCATTTTCTCCACTGAGACTGCCAGTAAAGGTGCCAATTCAATTCTAAATTACATAGGGGTTGTTTTCTTTTTGTGTGATGTGGAGGCTTGTCCAACATGGACTGGACTGGGATCTGCTCATTTATGTCACGGGGGCCACAAAATAGACAGCAGATTGTAACAACTTTCAGTCACTGCCTACCTAGGCTTTGACCCAATGACTAGGAATAATTCTATATCTTATTAAATGTTCCTTTGACCTAACTGGTCTCTTCAGTAGCACCCAAATCCCTCTCCCACGGGAATATCTATGGAATGAATCATGCCCATGGCCCCTTGCTTTCAAATGCTAGTCATTTGCCTAAGTAACGATGGGGAAGGTGTTGATTTCATAGGAGCAAGACCCTGGCCTTTCAGAAATCTGCCAGCAGGCTGAATGCACCAACAAGCCCTGGCATAAAGCACTGCTCAGGGAAAAAATTGACAGAAGAACTTGCACCTGATGTTCCTCAAAGCACAGGATCTGTTCTGTTCATTCCCTCTGAAGCATCTAGGACTGGCCACTGTTGGAAGACAAGATCCTGGGTTACATGGACCATTGGCCTAACGCAGTATGGCCGTTCTTATGTTCTTATGAGCTGATTTCTGAGGTGTTACTTAGCATTCCTCAGTTGCATTTATCAGACCCAAGCAAATGACCCCATTTAGTAGGAGACTGTGCCTGTCCCTAGGAAAGCCCCCCCAAAAATGCTGATGCCCTCAGAAACCTGCTGTCAGGAAGGAGGCAGAGCTAAAGCTATCTGAGGTAGGCTGACTGAAGTTCACCAGTGGGGAAATGCAGGAGGCAGGCTCTCCATTATTTCTATTAACATTTAACATTTCCCTACATCAGATTTAAAAAGATAGGCTCATTTATTATTTATCACTTCCCAATCTGATATTTCACCTGCTGCCAGTTATGATAAGCCTAGCGTACTCTCCAGGGGGCTTTTTTTTCCTACAGGCAGATGATACCAGTATAGCTGCAGATAAATAGCAAGATAGATGGGTAACCTTTCTATCGTCTCTCTTCCAGGCTAGTGAATTTATAGTGCAGTTCTCAAAGGGTGGTCTTCTAGAAAGAAAAAAAACATATAATTTTCACCCACTGATATAATGTTTCATTTTGGAAAAAAATGAATAGGACATTAAAGGAAAAATTATATTTAACACTACATCAAATTTCTTCAGCAGAACCAGCCAATCATCTAAAAATAAATGGCAAAGATTTTTTAAACAATTTTCAGAAATATGGTGAGACTATTATTTTTGGTCCTACCATGTGGGTGAATGTTTAAAATACAGTGCTATGTTGTACAGCAGGGATTGGCAACCTTTGGCACGCAGTCCGCCAGGGAAAGCCCGCGCCGCTTCCCGCAGCCCCCATTGGCCTGGCACGGCAAACCGCAGCCAATGGGAGCTGCGATTGGCCAAACCTGCGGATGCTGCAGGTAAACAAACCATCCCAGCCCGCCAGGGGCTTTACCTGGCAGGCCGTGGGCCAAAGGTTGCTGATCCCTGATGTATAGTTTAGATATCATCTATTTCATAAGACTTTAAAATATTTAAAATACCCTCATGAAATGTGTCAAAATACACACACACACACATACACACACACAGGGCAGAACATGACTAGTAAGATACAGGAACCTGTGCGTTGCCATCTGTTTCCATTCAAATTACCATCTTGAAATGTATAACGTTGTTCTAAATCCACCATTATACACAATATCTAGAAGCCAAAGTATAGTTCCATGTTCCACTCGAACAGGGCCCATTTCCTTTCAAATGTAGATGTGTCTCATGAAAATACGCTAATGTGTTTCTATTTTTATTGTATTTTATTTCACTTTTTCTCCCCCCTGGGTTTTGCATGCACTGTCCAGACTAACATGGTAAAGTGTTTGCAGTGTAGCCACGTTGGCCCCAGAGACAAGGTGGGTGCTTCCCCAAAATCATTCCTGGAACAGATCCTATTGACTCAGGTGTTTAAAGGTGAGCAACGCTTACAACAAGACAGATCTCTCAAAGCCCTAGGAATGCACCCACCAATTCAAGCAGAATGACCCCTGGCTACCAAAAGAGACACAAGGTGGGTGAGGTAATACGTTTTATTAGACCAGCTTCTGTTGGTGAATGGTACAAGCTTTCAAGCTACACAGAGCTCTGCTTCAGGTCTGGGTAAGGAAGCAGGGTCTGAGCTTTTTTTTTTATTTAGCTCAGACTCTCTGCTTCTTTCCCCACACCGGAAGAGGAGCTCCAAGGAGCTTGCAAGTTTGTACCATTCACCAACAGAAGTTAGTCCAATAAAACATATTACCTCACCCACCTTGTCTCTCTTATGGGAACAAGCGGTTATTCTGCTTGAATTGGTTGGTGCATCCCTAGGGCTATAAGAGATCTGTCTTCTTGTTGTAAAAGTTGCTGACCTTTAAGTACCTGAGTCAATAGGATTCCTCACATCCTTTAAGGTAAATATGTGCCCAAGGCCCCAGTTGAGCAAAGTGCTTAAGCATGTGACTAATTTTAAGCATGTAAGCGCGTCCATTGATTTCAAAGTTTGCTTAATGTTAGGTATACGCATAAGGCTCCTGATTCAGGAAAGCATCTCCATTTAGCACACTGAAATCAGTGGGACATCCGCAGGTGCTTAAAGCTAAGCACATGTTTAAGTACTTTCCTGAATATGGATGAATTGAAGCACATACTGTAAGTGCTTTGCTGGATTAGGGCCAGAACACTCAGCACTTTACAGGACTGAACTCATAGATTCCAAGGCCAGAAGGGACCATTGTCATCACCTAGCCTGACCTTCTATATAACACAGATCACAGAGCTTCCCCAAAATAATTCCTAGAACAGATCCTGTAGAAAAGCATCCAGTCTTAGCTTAAAAACGGCCAGTGATGGAGATTCCACAATGACCCATTGTAAACTGTTCCAAGGTTTAATTGTTCTCACTGTTAAAAATATACACCTTATTTCCAGTATACATTTGTCTAGCTTCAGCTTCCAGGCTTTGGATTAGGTTATATCTTTCTCTGCAGATTTAAGAGCCCATTATCAAATATTTGTTCCCCATGTAAGTACTTATAGGCTGTATTAAAGTCAGCCCTTAACCTTCTCTTTGTTAAGATAAATAATTAGTCTGTCACTATAAGGCATGCTATCTAATCCTTTAATCATTCTTATGGCTCTTCTCTGAACCTTCTTCAATTTATCAACATCCTTCTTGAACTGTGGACATCAGAACAGGCCACAGGATTCCAGCAGCGGTCACACCAGTGCCAAGTATAGCGGTAAAATAACCCCTCTACTGCTAATCAAGATTCCCCTGTGCCGAGGAACAGCTAGTCCATTGGAAAATTGTCAGTCAGCTCTTGCTATGACCCAAACATCATCCTACAGGCCTAAGGAATATAAGGGAAAGGGTGACAGGGCAGGTGTTTGCATGTTAGTGCCTTGATCTTCAAATCTCCCTTTGCCAGGCTGGACTGTTGACTACATTTGTTCTCCAAGGTTTATGGCAGCTTGAAACTGGGAGACAGTTTTTTCAAAGCCTTGCATGAGGTCTTACTTCATGAGCCTCCATGGCTTTAATGGCGGTCAGGTAGCCAACTGCCTTTGTTGCAATATGAAATGTGCCCTGAATCTACAGTAACACTCCTGTGCACTGAAGTCACCTCTCAATTGATGGTCTCACTTTTCTCTCATTTCATTTGGCACAAATTCCCAGCCTTCACTCCTCACTCTATTCTCATCAGCTCCCTTCAGAGGTTAGCCTTACAAAAGAGATTTCACTATCACAGGACAAACAATCATCTACACATCTCAGAGGCAGGTAGCTCCTTTCTCGCCCCCATACTTTCATGGAAAAGTACATTTATACAGCACAGACTACAGGTGTGTAAACACTGCAAATATTTTTCTGTGACTATAAATTTTAATTTTTAAACAAATTCACCTCAGCCATATCCATTTGCCTTTGTCTTTGCTTTCCGTGAATGATTGTGCAGTCAAGTTTGGCTATCATGAGTGTGTTCACAGAAGATGAATGTTATGCTTACAGGCCTGAATACCTGTGGAGTGCATATATTCAATTTATTTTCTGAGAGTATTTGCACCAGTCAGTTAAAAGAGATGCTGGTAACTTGAGCAAATCAGGAAACACGAACAATGCCATGTGACTTATGTGACTAATCACAGTTAAGCCACAGCAGCTCAACAGTGAGCCAAAAAGTAAATGGAATCCATTAACAATTTCATAAAATCATTTCTAACAACAAATATAGTCAAGAAAATTGTGATCTGTTCATGGGATTCCACAAAGGGGGAAAATATATTAAATAAATTATTTGTTATGAATTATCAGCTCAGCTCTGGACTGTGCTTCATGTGTTCAAGGGGCTCTTTGGGTGCTTAAAGTTATGCACATGCTTAAATGCTTTGCTGGGTTGAGGACTCAGGTCAGACAGGATCAATAAGTTTCATAGTTATGAACCACAATATTGAATTTCGATGTCTTGATTTAAGCAGCTTCCGGTCACCAGGGACATAGCAGTAGGTTGATTACATTACAATGGAACATCATGCTATTACTCAGCAATATCTATCCACTGCACTGCAGTGCACAACACACAGTGTTGGGATGCTAAATTGGATGATTGGTTTCTTGCCAGTACATCTGGCAATGCAGCTCCTGATGACTGTCATCAACATATAGAGTAACAGGACATCATCAGTGTTGGCCAGCTTTATAATACAATAAATCTAGGAGCAATACATTCTACTGGACACATAATAAATCTGTGGAAAGTTCATAGTGTATGTTTTGCCCAGAGACCCACTTCACTCCAGTTGCTATCTTGGAAATCTGAACAGACTGGTGGGAGGGGACAAATGTCTTGGGCGAGTGACATGTTACTCAGCCAGTCATGTTGGCCCATTAGCTAGAAGCCAGACTCCCAATTAACTGCCTCTGTGTGATGTGATGTGCTCAGATACCGCTCCAATTTGCAGTACTTCAAAAGGCCAAAGAAACAGTTAGCAACACTCAACCTCCTGAAGTACCTTGACAGCTGAACACACTCATCAAATAGGGGTTTGCAACGGCAAACAAGCTCTGAGCCTAAATTGGTTCTTGATTACAAGACTATTAGAAGGTTACAACATTTCCAATCTGGCCAATAGATATTTTTAAAGATACCTTTGTATCACCTTTTAAAGATACCTGTGCTTTTAAAACAAATACAAAAGGAAGGGAATTTCATACTGGTGAAAAGGTACCAGGTTTTCATCCCTGGAGATGAGAGTTCTCTGTTTATCCATAGAATAAGATCAGGGCCAGTGCAAGGATGTTTCGCGCCCTAGGTGAAACTTCCACCTTGCGCCCTCCCCCCTAACCGCAGCAGCTCCCCACCCTCCGCCCTGAGGCACCCCCTCTGCCCCAGCTCACCCCTGCTCCGCCTCCACCCCGAGCACGCCGTAGCTGCTTCACTTCTCCTGCCTCCCAGGCTTGCGGCGCCTAAGCTGATTGGCGCCGCAAGCCTGGGAGGCAGGAGAAGTGAAGCAGCTCACCCCTGTCCCACCTCCTCCCCGAGCACACTGTGGCTGCTTCACTTCTCCCGCCTCCCAGGCTTGTGGCACCAATCAGCTTAGGCACCGCAAGCCTGGGAGGCAGGAGAAGTGAAGCAGCCATGCCGTGCTCGGGGAGGAGGCGGGGCAGGGGTGAGGTGGGGCGGGGAGTTCCCCTGCGTGCCACCCCCCCTTACTTGCTGCAGGCGGCCCTCCCCGTTCTCCCCTGCCCCAGCTCCCTCCGCCTAAATGCTGGCGGTGACCGGGGCGGCCAAAGATCCAGCCGCCGTGGTTGCTGCCGAAGAAAATGGCGCCCCCCAAATCCCAGCGCCCTAGGCGACAGCCTAGGTCACCTAAATGGTTGCACCGGCCCTGAATAAGATCACTGTGGGCTATAAAGGGCAAGGTAGCTATGTATTAAGATAGTCTCTTCTCAGTAGCTTCCAGTAAGAAGTGTTTGAGTACTGGAGTCTTTTAGGTGAGGAGAGAATTTGATGGTCTGGGAGAGCATTGGAAGATGGAATAACAAAGCCGTTTCTCTCTACACCAAGTGGGGCCAGTGTGGCCCAGCTCATTAGTGAGGGAGACCCACAGCCAGTACCCATCTGATAGCTGGTTGGTGACCTATGTGAAATCAGATGATGTCTTTGGTGCCGCTCTTAATACGCAGGAGTTCTCTGCATCATAAACATCCTCAGCACTGATCATTCCAGCCAAGCAAATGAGCTTCCTGACCTCTGCCTTGGCAGGGCCCTTCTCTGAACAAGGGCTCAGGCACATTGGCAAGGGCAGTGTGGGGAATGTTCTTCCCGAAAGCTACGGAGGTAAAGAAGTTGATCAGAAGAGACCCAAAGGGCCTGCTCTATCCTATTTCCAGGTAACAGTGATGACATTGACATATATCTTGTTAAATATAGTGGAAAGGAGGGGGAAAGACACCCAGCCTTTGATCATGTCCCATATTACCACCCTGTAAGTCTCTGTCCTCCTCTACTGTGGCTGATCCACACAAGAGGTTCAATTGGTAGCTAAGGTCCCTGTCCTTTAGCTCAAGATATAGTCGTTCATGTTTTAGTGTAAGAGGTCCTGGGTTTAGTTTCCAATAAAAGGCCATGGTTGGAGATCATCCCAGGTGGATCTGCTCTGTGGTAATGTGAGTTACAATCACCGGGGGGCAACTGAATGAATCCGGTGATAAGTATTTTATTAATTAATTAACCACAAAGCTCTGTTTGTTTACTTCCTACAGAACAGTGAATAAAAGAAATGTTTTTTCCCCCCAAACAACACTCAGAATCAAAAGAGGATTTCATCTGATGATATTCACACGTTTTGTTGTTTGCTCCCCTTGAAACTTTGAGTTTACTAACAAAACAAAATTCTACCCACTTTCACAGGCTGTGGCACCAACCAACTAGTGCTGGGCAGGAAATGATTGGTTTTCCCTGAGAAAAGTTTCAGTTTTCAATTGTCAAAACCAAAAAAAACTATTTTTTTTATGAAAACCCAAATATTTTAATTGAAAACTAAATATTTTTTAATATATATATTTCCCTGAGAAAATTTGTAGATGACAAAATTTTAACCAGCCCTAATCTTAACTATTTCTTGATTGGCCATGCTTTGCTCTTGTGCTTATAAATATGTTGTTAATTCACCACAAAGCTCTGTTTGTTTTTTCCCTAAGATCAGTGCATAGGAGAAATGTTTCTTTCCCCCAAACAACATTCACTCAAATTCAAGAGGGAATGTCTCCTGATGGTGTTTATGGCCCTTTCCTGTTTTGCGCCCCTTGAAGGATCGGATTGCCAGCTAATTGGATGCTCCACTTTAGCCCCTAGGCCCAACTGAGAAGTGATTCTAGAGAAAGCATGCAGGATACGGAAAGACAACAAGCAGTACTCCCAGTACCATGGGACAGCTTGAGTGACTGCCAATCCATCTGCGACAATCTGAGACATCTGTAACTCACCCATGCCATTCAGCAATCATTCAAACAAAACCCAAGACCGAGATGGATCCTCCAGTCCCTGCTCTTCCGGAGTATATTGCATCAGCATTATAGTGACCATCCAATCTAGGGTCAGATGCTGCCCCCCCTTATTTCCACTGAGCAGTATCTCAGGAGTCCCTTTGCAAGCAAAGGAATAGCTCGTGGATTAAAATATTACTCAACGGGCCATAATTTCCTGCCCTTGCGCATGTACTTCCTTCGGTGGGACCAGTTGTGGAGTTAGGTAGCCTTCAACAAGAGAGAGAATCTGGTGGTGTGGATAAGCATGGAAGAATCTGTCCCACAGATTGTGAGCTGTGGAGTAGGGACCATGTTCTCCCTTTTATTGTACGTATTTGTACAGCACTAAGTGATCACCAAATAAGAACTGCCCACTTACAGGCCAGTTCTTATTTAGACCCAGACGCAAAACATGACCCCACGGCTCACAATTAGTCCCACCCCACCAGACAGACGTGCTCAGATGGCATCAAAACAAGTGTAAAAATGGAACGGGACACATCTGGGGCCGGGAGGTGCCATACCACTGCTTCCTATCAGCTCAATAGGCAGCAGGACTCATGAGAAACCTTTGAGCCACGTCATAGCTACATGGAGTTTTCTGCTGCTACAGAAAATCTTGTAAGAAACACGTTGCTATTACAGGGAAAACAGATACCAGATCAAAAAGGTCTGCTTAAAGACAGTACATATGCCAGCTACAGGGGATTTCAAATATTTATAGTTTGCTACATTTTTAATCTTTAAGAGTTCCAGGCACTCTGTGCTTGGAATCTGATGAAACTTACCCTATGTTGCACAAGATACAAGTCTTGTAAGAAGGTATAGCAACAGCAGCAGGAGGAAAATAAAGACTCGAGCAAAAGGTCCACCCTGCTGCCTGTCTGGTGAGGATCATTCCTATCTCTGTACACTGACAAGAAGGATCTGAAATACGCATCCCCACACTGACTCACGCACCTTCCATTTCTATCCCCAGCTGCTCCCTCTTGGGTTTTGTGTGGGGACATGTGCAGTGCCTCCCAACATAGCCGGATGGAAGGGGGCGACGATATAAAGGGAGGTTCTCAGTTCCTGAGCTACTTCAGTAACAGCTGTATTAGCTGTGTATCAGAAGATGAAGGATGTCACCACTCCATTGCAGGTTTCTGCCTTCCAGATGATTAGTAACCTGAAGCAGATTAAAATTGCACTGGAAAGTAATGCACAAGGTAATATTAAATTTGGAGTGTTGACTCCAGAAGTACTGACCCCTGGAACGAGGTGCCTTCGCAGAAACTTGGTACGTGCACAGGAAACCATGCCCACACACTCAATGCTTATGACACAGGTGTTTGAACTCGCAATGACTTTAGTTTCTGTCAACCTCTATTTCAGTGGTTCTCAAAATGGGCTGTCGCTTGTTTAGGGAAAGCCTCTGGCACGTCGGGCTGGTTTGTTTACCTGCTGCATCTGCAGGTCCGTGTGATCGCGGCTCCCACTGGCTGCGGTTCGCTGCTCCAGGCCAATGGGAGCTACTGGAAGCAGCGCGGGACAAGGGATTTGCTGGCTGCCGCTTCCCGCAGCCCCCATTGGCCTGGAGCGGTGAATCACGGCCAGTGGGAGCCGCGATCAACCAAACCTGCGGACGCGGCAGGTAAACAAACCAGCCCGACGTGCCAGAGGCTTTCCCTAAACAAGCGACAGCCCATTTTGAGAACCACTGAAATAGAGGTTGACAGAAACTAAAGTCATTGCGAGTTCAAACACCTGTGTCATAAGCATTGAGTGTGTGGGCATGGTTTCCTGTGCACGTACCAAGGCCAAAACTGCAGACTCGGCAGGTAAACAAACCGGCCCGGCCCGCCAGGGGCTTTCCCTACACAAGCGGTGGCCCCCATTTGAGAACCACTGCTCTGTTAGATCAGATTTCAGCCGTCTTTCCTTCTATTTTCCTTCCCCTTTTCCTCCTGCCTCTTTATTAGGTTTGGGTGGTGGTGCTTTTACAGTACTTTAAGGCCTAAGCAGCCAATACTTAGTGGCTGACATTTCTCTTCTAATTTGGTGCCGAGCTGAATAAATTGTTAACGTTTTATTATTTATCTGTCAAAGCAACTTAGTTCAAGGGGAGTCCTCTAAGCAATTTTGTCAGCTAATGTGCAAGGGGGGGGAGAGAGAGCGAGAGAGCGGAAACAGAGCACATTTCCCTGAACATGGGAATGTTAACACCCACCAAGGGAGTATAGCTCATAGGTAACAAGCAACCTGCCCTCCCGCTGAACTTGCTTTCCTAGAAGGGCAGTTACCTTAGCACTGCTCAGGCTGTAAAAGCGTGTCACATTAGCTGTGTTATGAGGGCCACAGCTCAGGGATGTTCACGGCAATGATCCTCCACGAGTCGAAGGCTGCTGATGAGAAGGCGAAGTAGCAGCAAGCTTTCCTTGAAAAGCCCACTGCTGCAATGCTATTCAACCTCTTTCCCATTCATTCCATGCCAGCGTGCAGCTAGGCAGCAAGAATATGGCCTTGAGCTCTGTGCCATATCCATTCATTTGTTCTATTTGGGGACTCTAGTTGCTGCAGCAGGAGGAAAAGGTATGAATAAATTGCCCTGTTCCCTTTTCCGGACAGGCGCATAGAAACCCTTTTGAGAGAGGTGAGCTGGAATCGCCTGTGGCCATTTAAATAAGAATACATAGCATGCACCTCCCCACAGGGTGTTTAGAGGGTTATAATTACGCTGGCCTCTTCCTGCCTGCCATAATCTAGACTCATTAGACTGGCAATTAAGGGATTGCAATTGGATTGCATCTCCCTGTGTTTTCTTTCTTTGGACAATGACTGGATCACAGCGAGGGCAGGAATGATCTCGTTCAGAGAACCATTAGGCTTTCCAACACTAGGTCCCAAAGTTCGCTGGCTAAACTTTGACTTCCAGGTGGGATACCCACAGCAGAGCTGCTGGGCAGTTCTGAAGGGCCAGGCTTTACTACATGGTAGGAAGGAGCATGGACACTGGTTTTCCAATAGCAGCCTGAAAATTTGGTCTGCTGGATAGTACCACAATGTCACCTCCGAGCAGCAACATAATAATGCAGAAAGGGCAGAAATATTAATTGAACATGTATTTGGGAAAAAAATATAATGATGATGACACTCTTTCCATTCCACTGGTATCTTGGGAAGATGGTGAACAGCAGCTACTAAAGTAACATATTTTTATATCAGCAGGCAGCGGTGCTGGAACACTTTTTATAGTGGGGGTGCTGAAGGCGGACACCGTGTATTTGGGTTGTTATTACTACTTCAAGCCAGGGGGTCTGGCAACTCCCCCAGCACTCTAGTTCCAGCACCAATGTGAGCATCGGCTAGTCCAGCACCAATGTCAGCAGGTCCTGATAACTTGCATCCAAGAGTTTTAAAAGAGCTGGCTGATGAGATCACTAATGTTGATTTTCAATAAATCTTGGCACACTGGAGAAGTTCCAGAAGACTGGATGAAAGCTACTGTTGTACCAATAATTAAAAAGGGGTGGCCTTGTTAATGAGATGCCTGTCATCTGATATCAGTGGATAATCGTCTGAACATGAGCTCCCAGTGTGAGACTGTGGCCAAAAGGGCTAATGCGATCCTTGGATGCATAAACTCATCTCATCCCAAGCCCTAATGGGCATTTCTGACTGGACCACTTGTGATCTTTTCGAAAACTCACAAGTCGCTCTAAGAAATACATCATGGCTGTTTACTAATCACGTCACTAGGACGCTAGTGCTGGCACACCCAATTTGTGCAAAAAGAGCCATGGGATCTTTCATTGACCCCAAGACTTGGGGGAGAGGATCCCAATACCTCCCGCAGCACAGCATTGTCCTGAGATGGGCATTGGATTCTGCACCGCCGGAGCAAGAGGAGTTCAGCCTACTAAACTAATTCCCCAAAGCCAAGCCCTGCAGCACAGTGTCCCCAGCACCATATTGGGCCATTGGTTTAACGCTGACTCGAGAGAGAAGGGCCACTGTATCGCAGTGAGAGGCCACGCGTTGGTGAAATGTCCCTGGAACATGCAGTGGTTCAGAATGGGTTGTCTATAAGGAATTGACTTGGGCATTTTGTTTTGCTTTTATCCCAAATTGCTATTGTTTTTCCAGCAATCCACTTGTCATGTTACTGCTCCACATGTTCGCTTTGCAGCTTTAATTTGAAGCATTCACTTTCCTTGGCTCCCATTCCGCCTGGCATAACACCTGCTTTGAGGTATTAAGTCATCGCTTTTTGCGTGTATGCTTTTTAATCCTTTTAATTCCTTTGATTGTTGGATGTCGAAAGACAAAGGGAATAAATAACGGGCACAAAGACGGAAATGTGTGCGCAGTGAGCTTTCCTCCTGCAAAAGCCGAGGCTGCTTTTTGCTTGGCTCACAAAACTATTCCAGCTCACTTAAATCATCTTTCCAACTAGACAGTGTGCAGTCGGTGGTGGTGTCTTAAATAAGGTTCAACAGCAAAGGTGTACAGGGAGTTGGCTACATCCTCGCCTGGTTCTGAGCTTCAAAATGCATTCAGTAAAAAATACTCATAAAAAATAGGGATACATTGCAAATCAGAGGACGTTTTTGTTTTTATAACTGGAAAACTGTTTTTTTCCATCCAGGATTTTAAGCTGTCTGGGCATGTAAATCCCCACAGTTGTTGCTCTGAAAAGTGACTAGGGACCCTGACTAATCCAAATGTCAGAGACATTCAAGACCCAACGTTCTTTTAATCAGTCCCCGCCGTCCCCCTTTTCCCAGTCACCCCATGCTCCCTTCCCTTTAAGAAGTCTTCACCACCCAGCTCATGTCTCAGCTGGGCTCTGGCTGGCTGATCAATTCATATCCTATGCATTTGCCATTCCAGACATACAGTTCACTCGGGAGTGTGCTCGAAGGGGAGCCTGTCCCTGGGGTGATGGTTTATTCAACCATCTTAAAGTCAAGGAAGCCACGGAGGTGGGGTGGGGTGGAGAAGTATCTGTTAAAATCCTGGGGTGGAGGAAACTGGGTCAAACTCCAAGCTCCATACTTTGTCTAGAATGCAATCCTTAAAATATAGCCCTAGATGACTGTTTATAATATTTGAGGACTATTAATAAAGTACGACCACATTATGTACACTTTCCCTTACAGTTTCTGCCAAAAGAAACCCTTTCCATCCATGCAGCCTTAAATTGGATAGTTGAATATACTTTAGTATCTCTGCATTAACTAGCTTTGCTTAGAAAATAAATCTAAGGCAATTTGAAGAGTAAATGACCCAACCGCACACAGCAAGGTGACTTCTTTGATCACCTTCTAGTGTGTATAACAATAAAGCACTTTTCATCAATAGCTGTCAAAGTGCTTTACAAAGGAGATTAGTGTCATTATTCCCATTTTACAGATGGTAAAACTGAGGCACAGAGCAATGACGTGACTTGTCCAAGCTCACTTAACATACCAGTGACTGAGCAGAGACTAGAAGCCTGGTAATCTAGCCACTAAGCAACACTGATTCATATATTGTGAGATTCATGAATGGGATGTGGGGTCACACTGTGTGCATCTTGGATGCTTTTCAGGCCTCGTGTGTATGCCGCACATTAGTCAGTTGTACTTTTCTCCTACTCCATGTGTGATTACCTCACAGCTTGGTTCTCCATGATAACGTCTCTAATCTCACCAGTCTCAGTGTAAAAGCAAAATGAGCTGTCATCCTGAGTCACATGCGCCCGCCATGCCCAATGCTTCCACAGCGGAAGCTGTCACAGCTGCACCCTGCCTGTCCTTTTAAGGGGAGCCTGCTGTGTTTCGTGTGCTCATAAACATTAACGGGATCCTTCTGACTCTCCCAGCATGGAATAGCGTGATGTAATTGAAAGTGGATTTGTAACATGCTGTATGGCCTAAGGACTTGGGAAGGAGTAGGCTTCCCTAGTAGCCCAAATCTGAGAAAGATGAGGGGCAAAAAATTGCTTTCTCATCCAAGAGGCCCTGCGCATCTGCAAGATTTACTGTCTGCTGCTAAGAATCTGAAGTGGAAACTCATTCAAACAATAACAGCTTGATAATGAAATATTGATTGCCAGGGTGTGACTTGTGTTGATTTCGCCACTTTCCTCTTGCAGAACCTAGAATGTCCGAGGGCTTGTCGATTGGCTGGTGGTGCTGCCGCTGTTATAGCTCGGTGTGTTTCTATGCTTCTTGAAAACAACAGTGATTATTTTGATGCACTTTTGAATGTGTGAATGGTTCTAATTTTCTCCCCTGTCCCTGGGGCCTTGCTTTGTTATTATTTTGAAAATGAGATGGTGCATCATGAAAAAAAGTCTTTCCACAAAGCAAGTGTTTTAATCAATAAATCAGCTCAGCAAGGCCACAGTTCTGTAATTTAGGAGCAACTCTGCCAGCTCATTCATTTCTTACATTTATCAACACCTCCCCAGCAGATACCCTTACACCCATGGGCATTGGATGAACCCCCCATCCGGGAGGCTAGCCCCCTCGGAAACCCCCTTCTGCTCTGCCCAAGGCCCCACCCCCTGCATGGCGGAGCCCCAAGTGCCCTGCCGCCCGCCCCCCCCCCGGTGATTGGAGGAGCCCCAAGACTCTCCCTCCCCATGGCCGGAGACACTCCAGCCTGCCCACCTCAGTCACACGCCCCGGCCAAGCCACCGCCCCTGCCCAAGCGCCAGGTCCGAGTGCTGCCCCTGGCTGCCGGCGGGCCTGAGATCCTGTCCACCAGCTGGAGCTGAGCCGAGGGGGAGAGAGGGCGGGGCATCCTAAGGCAACATGGGCGGGGCTATGGCCTGGGTCAGGGGAGGCTTAGCCTGCCCTGGCCTTTACTACTCACTGACCATGCTTACGCCAGGGCAGACAATCAAAAGGAAGCTCCAAAATTCCACTAGGTGCAATTTATTCTTTGTTCTTTTTTGGAGGGAGCTAGTGAAAGGTGCCAGACTGTGGAATTATAAGCCCATGTTGTTTTGGACTTTAGAGTAGGGGGTATATTTGTTACCCCATTGCCTTGGGCAAATTACTTAATCTCTCTGTTGTTTATCTGCAAAATGGGTATTAATATCTCACAAAGATATGCTTGAGGCTTAATTAATATACTGAGTAAGTATAGCCATTATGCTTAGCTAGGGGCAGCATATAGGGAATTTTATTCCTTATGTTATTTGGCTATCCACACTAGATAGGACAGCTCTGACTTATGCCAGGTAACACCCTCCAGGGTGACAAGGGCAGGTGAAAATGTCTAGTGCCTCAACCCATCAGCTTAAAGTTACTTAAAATCTTCTTGGCTATGCCCTGCACAGAAAGAAACACTCATGAAATATTGTAACCTCTGGATCTTTCCAGGAAGATAACTTCAGATCTTCCATTAGAGAGGCATGCTCAACTCAGAGGGAAGGAATTTACTGACTGAAGAGAATAAGCAAAGAATACCCCGTCTGGAACATTGCGTTAAGAACAGTAAATAAAAAGACATTGATGGTCTGAGAGGAAAATGTGAGTTCCACTAACAAAGGAAGATTTATTTCTTGCCAATCTAAGCCAGTGATGCTGTTCCCCATCATTGTGAATGGAAGAGGTGGTCGTATTCTTTGTGATTTACAGTCAGTCAGCTCAGCATGCTTTCTGTCGGGGAAAAAAGGTTGATTTTATATATGAGAGAATGGGCAATGGAAAAACTGGCATTACAATCTGGGCCTTTTTTCATTGAGGGAGTGGATGCTCAGTACCTCTTGGGGCTGGAGCTTTAGTAGCCCTGTTTTTGACTGTCACACAGAGCCATGTTGATAACTGTATGAGAGTCACCTAGGCTGATGGGAAAGGCAATTAAAATGGCTAAGAGGATCAACCAACACCATAGTGGATTAGGCCATGGTTGTACCTTCAATTTATTTCCCATCAACACAATATGTACATCCTAACCACTCACTCTTAGATTTTATTCCAACATTGTCCTCTGGCTTCTCACTCTGAATGCTGGGACTATCTCAGGCATTTTAGGATGGGTTCTAACAATCTAATTCAGTTCCTTTTCAGGAGAAGCTCCAATCAATCCCTCCCTGTAGCCGCTTGGCATCTCTGGCACCATCCAGACTAATACTATGCTCGCAAAGCGTGACTGCAAACTAGGTGCAAATAGACTGAACTGAAATTCATTGTCAAAATTCACCAAAATTTTCACAGGCTGTTTTCGCCATGTTCAATCCTGGAAGATGAACTAGGATCTTTCTTACGTCCACATGCATTGGAGTATAAAGTGGACCAAAGAGTCAGCACTTGGACTCTTAAGTATATTTAGGAGAACAGTTTATGATCTGCTAAAAACAATTTCTGATTTTATGCCTTCCCTATACCTCATTCTGTCTTCAAAGTGGATAGGTACCTTTCTCCATATGCAAACTCCACATTAATAATGGAGGTTATCAAGATTTTGTTCCTTTTCTTCAAGGCACTGAATATCCCAGGATATCTAAAATTTTGCCAAAATCTCATACCCTTGTACAAAATGGGTGTATGCCTGCATGTGTACAGGCCTAATTTGACTCAGGGAGTTATGTATTTTTTTTACTGATAGTTTAATAGGCAAATAACAAAACCATATAAATAAAAACACCTTTGATATTAATAAGAATAATTAAAGACATCATTATTAACAAGACATATTACCTAAAATGCATTACTTCCTGGAAATAAAGAATGAAGAAAATTGGAAAATGTGCATCTAATTTAATGAACGACTTTCAAAATACCAAGAGGACAAATTCTACATTTCTCAGCATCTGTTCCCTTTGGAGAACTTCTGAAACAGAAGTTAGCAGTAGCCGCAGGAATGGTGTTATCTCAAATGCACAACAAGAAGAAAATGGTGAGATGATGAAGAGGTACAGATTTGTCCAACTTTTGTGTCATTAATTCAGATCCAGCCTTGGTCAGTTGAGCTGGGTGAAATTTATCAAATGAAACTGTTTTTCACTGAAAAATGTAGATCTGAGTCAAACTAAATATTTAGCAAATTTGTATTGAATTGGCTGAATTGTTTAATTAAAAAAATGGAAATGTCATAGTGATATAAAAGCCACCTTTAAATCCCCCTGAGTAGCCAAAATGAACCAGCGAAAAGAAACTGCATTTGCCTCTCAAACAACCTCCTGAGTCTTTCCTTTTTCCTTTTAATTTTGCTAAGGACTAAGAATAATGTTATATCAAATGTTCATGTGGAAATGGAGAAAATAGCTACTTGTACAGTCCTGTAAAGCACCTGAGCAGCATCTCGAATGTACCCTGTCCCCCTTCCTTTTTCAGTCAGCAGTCTCCAGGAAATAAGAAACAGTCACTTTTGTGGTCTCCCCAGGGGGCAGCCTCGTCTGCACACAATTTGTCATTTAGTGCAGTTAGATGAGAGATCATGTCCTTCTGTTAGCCAAGCTGTGATCCTGCAGCTGCAGCATCAGTTTCCCTCCCCCTTGTCACCCCCACTTATATCTGTCCGGTTGTAAGTATCAGCTGAAATTCTGTTGCAGTTTACACCTGGGAATGGCCAGGGAGTCACCTGGCCCCAGGAACAGATCCACTACCAAGTGAGCTGAACAAAGCCATAGGAGGGAGGGAGAGTGGCATGCGGATGAGACTGGCAGCCCAGCCATTCCTGAGCTCTAACTCTGCTGTGACACTCACTGCTTTGGGCAAGTCACTTCACCTCTCTGTGCCTCCTGATCTGGAGAAGGGGGAGATGCTCACCACTCCCTCCCAGGGATGGTTGAGAGGCTGTTTGTATGGCACGGCTCTGGTGCTGAGAATGATTGGGCCAGGGGTTCGAGAGAGCTACAACCCATCTGAGCATAATTTGGCCACAAATTCCCGGTAGCCAATTCCCCTGGGTGTAACTGGGCTGGATACAGGTCTGCATCCCTGCCCCATCCCCATTGACACAGGGTGCAAGTAAGGTATCGGAGGGAGCATGTCGGAGGGGAGAGGGTGTGCCCGAAGCTCTCCTCCACTGATGTAGGGTGCATTAAAGACCCTGCATCAGTGATGCAATGAAGAGCAGCCCAGTCACAGCTCTCAGTAGTGTAGGGCGAAGGCTGGTCTTCAGAACCAAGGAGCTATAACCAGCTTCCTGACACCCTCCCCCTCTGTTCTGTGCTGAGGGACCAGCTTCACTGTGGTTACCAGCCTACGAGGAAAAACGCCTCCACCTCGTGTGTGTGGCAGATGCCACTGAATTAGACAAGCCACAAACTACCCCAGTTCCACACTCGTTCCTCTCTCTACTGGAAATGCAGAATAAATGAATACATTCAGAGGATGGCCCTTAGTCAAAAGGAGGCAGCACAGAGTTTCTGAACCTCTCTCTCCAGAGTTACTAATACCTGGAAAATTGAACTGGAGGTGGGAGTGGAGAAAACGTGGGGAAAGCCATGGAAGTGAATGAAGGGAAAAACTACAAAAAGCTGCTGCTTTTCAGTAGACTTTTACCCATCAGCTTTGACATAAGTACCAGATTCCAGCTGTAAAATATAATTAGAGCAGTGAGTCAGAAAGGAGCTGTCCATCGAGCAGCAGAGTGTGTTCTCAGCCAAAGAGAGGGATGTGAAATTCATGCAAATAGGGCCCAGCTCCCGAGCTTCCTACTTAGGAAACTGAGTGTGACACAATCAGCAGAAAGTGTTTGCGCCAGGCTGACAGTTTCACATGCTCTTCTGAGTCAGCTTTCACCTCCCAGCTCTGCATCAAGTTGAGCAAGCAGCTTCCCTCCATCAACTTTTGCTCCCAAAACTTTACTTACAAGGCATAAGTGTTCCACTGGGTTGCTTCTCAGCTCTGATCGGCTAAAGCTAAGGCCAACCTGGCAGATTTGGATGTTATTCCATCTCAGAGCCTGGCCTGTGTTCCAGGACATGGGAGAGTAGCTCTTTCAGCTCAGGGGTGTCATTTCTCTGATGTCAGCCAGGCTTTACCCAACAATCCATCATTCCATCATCTATGTCCATGGTCCAAAGGATGGACTCCACAACTGGTTAAGTTAAAGGGCTCCTTTGGAAACAAGAACCTTCCTCGTTTCATTTTCTTTGTGGATTTAATGCAGGTGAAAGGTATCAGAATGATGTGAAATTCTCTCTATACATCACAGTACAGGTGCAGCACAGACAGCAGACACCATTTCAGCTAGCCGGGATCCCCACTTCTTGAGCTGAGAATGGAGTTGAGTCTTCATGGCCACTTCCGATCCTTGCTGTCTCTCACTTGATTGCCAGAAAGTAGGGAGAAGAACTGCTAAGTGCAAAAGGAGACTTAGAGATAAAGTCTGATGCATGTACTAAGTATCAGTATTATTTCTGCTCCCATTATCCAAGACCAAACATTATGACCCCTTCACCTACAACCTCCACCAGCTCACTTCATCTAAGCTCAGGAAATACTAATTTGCTCTGTCCTCTTGCATATCTTGATCCAGGAATTGAATCATCCAAGGGCCGTAATGAAAGGACGCAATTGACTCAATGTTGAAACATAAACAAAAGCATGTGATGAGCTGTTGTCTGTCAAACCTTTTTCTCTCCATATCTGAGCCACTGACTGGATGATACCAGTTTGCTGTGTTGATGGAAATTGCATGTTTGCTCTTGCCTTGGTCCTGGCTCCCATAGGATCCATTCACCAGGAGGTAACTCACTAAATTCAGGGTTCAGGATCTGATCCTTAGCCTTAAATATCGGGGACCAGGTTTTCCTCCTAGGGGGATTTTTCTTCTTACATAACTGTGATGACTTTGCTAAGCAGGAAGCTACCATTCTCATCAACCCCTCCCCTCCTCCAGGGGTGACATGCAGGCACAACCCCTTCCCCTAGACAGTAGAAGGAGGGGGCAGAACTCTAAGGAAAGACGCTGACCCAGGAAGTAACCTTGCACTTGGGTAGGAGGCAGCCACATGGCAAGCGAAGCAGCAGGGAAGCTGAATGCAGAGGAGCGCACCAGCCAAAGCTGCAGCAGGGGCCGGTAAACCACATGTGGAACCAGGTGTGACCGTCAGGCACTGCAGCCAGATTCAGGTCAGGGCAGGGTTTGTGGGGAAGCAACAGAGATGGAATAAGGTGTCCGTGCAGAGAGGCTCAATGAGACACACCAGTATCTGATCCCAACTTGGAAACCTAGCTGAGACTGGAATGGAGAGGCACCCTAGGCACATGGCCTGAGGAACCCTAACTTCTAGCGGACTGCCTCCCAGGGGCCCAAATTGGACCAGTTGTTTAATAGTGAATTACAGCTGTTTAAGACACTGGACCTGGGGTATTTAAAGCCTTCCCCTAGCAAAATAGCCCCTCATTTAGCCCAATGTCTACGCCGTTATGAGGACCCACCAGGGCTAGTGCAGAGAGACTAGCATCTGAAGCAGCCTCAACACTTGCCTCCAAGCTGCTGTACACCTGGCACACTATTGGTTCCTTAGCTGTTTGGTGTGTCCCAGCCCCAGCAACAGTCATAATTATAGTGCAACCACCTCTCCAGTTGAACATACCCCCTGTTCAAAGAAACACTACAGTATTCTACAGCAATAGACCCAAACACAGCAATAATGTTGCTACAAGTGACTCGGTTACTGGAGAATAATTTCAGACTTATTTGTAAGTGAGTCAGGGTTATTTTGCCTGGGAAAATTTAGGGGTCAGAGGGTGACATTTTTTGCATAAAAATATTCAAGTAGGCGCAGAGTACACAGATTCTGTGGCTCCCCACAGCCATGCAGTAGGGGCTCCATTGAAATCAGTGGGAGTTTTACCATTGAATTGTATGGGAGCAGGACCACAGAAGATTTAAAATCCCATGCACACTCTTGCTTTCTCTAGCATCGCCTGCCAGCTTCCCCAATTTCTAATGTTTCACTGCAGCTCCACATCAGCCAGCAAGTAGGTGGGAAGGGGCCCAAACTTCTGTTCTGCTTCATATATATTTCTTCTTTGATAATGTGGTTTGTGGTTCCCAGCCATGTTGGCGCAGGGTTCAGCAGCTGCCTCTGCTCCTGCGGGAGAAGACGGCCTGCTACTGAACTCCTCCTTCAGTTCTCTGCATTTGGCTCAGTGGAGTTGCCAGCCTGGGGGGTGTGGGCTCCTGCCAAAGGAGTGTATTTTACATCTCTTTTTTTATTGGCTGTTGCCATGTGCAGCCGCTCACTTTCCTGGCTGGTTACCTATGCAATGATCTGATTTCATGTTAATACCCAGAACAATAAAATATGTAAATATGAGAAGTTATTTTTTTAATTGTTGCCAGTAGCAAAGAACACCAGCCAATCAGGAGCTTAGTAGTAGTCATAGCAACAGGTGATACCTACCTTGAATGATGTTTACTCCTCTTTCCTCCCTCCCCCACATCTTAGGGAGGTGGTTCATGGGATATGGCTTTCTGTGAAAGGAAAGGCGTGGGGACACTGAAGGATGCTGCAGCCAACCCCTGTGATATCAGATCTCCTAAGCTAAGCACGGCTGAACTCAGCCAGTATTTCAGTAGGAGCTCTCCAAGGGAAACCTAAGGTTTGTTGGTGATTCAGTGACTTCGAAGGAGCTATGATGATTTATGCCCGCTGAGAATCTGACCCTCTCTTGCTGAATGTTTATGCGGCCAAATGCTTCCCCTTTTACAGAGAATACTTATTGCTTTACGCAAACCTGTTTTGTATAAGTGGGAGCTATGTGAAGAGGGAAGGCAAGGAAAGAAAGAAAGAAGCGAGATCAACCATGTGTGGAACTCAGGGCGTGATTAAATCTGAGCTGGGTCTGGAAGCTGAGTTCCATCTGGTCCTTAGACAATTGACCCAGCCAGTGTTTTAAAGCTGAGGTCAAGGCTTTTTTTTTTTTAAATACTATTTACTAACTGAAACAGATTTATAAAGTGAACTGAGAAGAGACTCTTGACTTCATGATCAGGAGCTTATTTCAATTGACTAGGAACAGAGGAAAAAAAAAAGGAAAAATGCTGTCCGAATAATAAAAAAATATTATCAGTTCTTCATTAAGGACCCAAATCTGTGAGCGCCCTCAACTGCTATTAACTTCGGTGGGGACAGAGAGGGTGCTCAGCACCTCCCAGGGGAAGGATAGCACTTCACAACATCAGGCCTATAATACCTGCAGTGATATTCTGACCCCTGTGAAGTCAATGGGAGTTTTGCCATTAACTTCAATACTTTTCATTGGAAAGGGTTGGTTTCAACTGAACTTTCATTGGGAAGGTTTCTCAGGTGCCGGATGGAATTTCTGGTCATAACAAGAGCAAGAGAAGGCAGCTGAGTAGACTAGACTACAGCCTGATGGTTGAGTTCCCTCACCTAGACTATGGAAGGCTTAGGTTCAAATCCCTGATCAAAGCAATGAGTTGAACTAGGTGTTCTAATTCCCACATGAGTTCCCAACAACCAGGCCGTCTGGGTTCAGTCTCTTTTTTTTCGCATAAGAGCTGCCATGCTGGTTTAGACTCTGGTCCACATGTTAGTTGTGTGAAAAAGTGCTTCCTCTTTTTATTACTGGTTTTTGTATCATGGGAAAGGGTAAATAACACTTCATTATTCACTTTTTCCATGCTATTCATGATTTTATAGGCATCGATAATATCCCTGCTTAATTGTCTCTTTTCTAAGATGGACAGCCCTAATCTTTTTAATCTCTCCTCATATGGAAGCCATTCCATACCCTTGATCATCTTTGTTACCCTTCTTTGAACTTTTTCCACTATACCTTTTTGGAGATGGGGCAACCAGAACTAGACACCACACTGAAGGTGTGGGTGCACCATGGTTTTATAGGTGGCATTATGATATTTTCTGTATTATTTTCTATCCCTTTCCTAATAGTTTCTAACATCCTCTTAGCCTTTTTGACAACTTTACCTCAATGCACAGCAGTATTCAGAGAACTATTCAGGATAATTCCAAAATCTCTTTCTTGAGTGGTAACAGCTAATTTTGAAACCATCATAATATATGTGTAGTTGGGATTATTTTTTACAGTGTGCATTACTTTGCACTTACCAATGGTGAATTTCATTTGTCATTTTATTGCCCAGTCACTCAATTTTGTGAGATCCTCCTGTTACTTTTTGCAGTCAGCTTTGGACTAAACTATCTTAGAATAATTTTGTATTATCTGTATGCGATGCCACTTCACTGTTCACTCCCTTTTCCAGATCATTAATGAACATATTGAACAGTACAGGTCCCACTATAGATCCTTGGGGCAGTGTTTCCCAAACCTGGGACGCCGCTTGTGTAGGGAAAGCCCCTGGCAGGCCGGGCCGGGCCGGTTTGTTTACATGCCATGTCCACAGGTTCGGCCGATCGCGGCTCCCACTAGCCGCGGTTTGCTGCTCCAGGGCAATGGGAGCTGTGGGAAGCAGTGCAGGCCAAGGGATGTGCTGGCCGCTGCTTCCCGCAGCTCCCATTGGCCTAGATCAGCGAACTGCAGCCAGTGGGAGCCGCGATCGGCCGAACCTGTGGACACAGCAGGTACACAAACCGGCCTGGCTCGCCAGGGGCTTTCCCTACACAAGCGGTGTCCCAAGTTTGGGAAACACTGCCTTAGGGGATCCTGCTGTTTTGTTCTTTCTAGTGTGAAAACTGACCATTTATTCCTACCCTTTGTTTCCTATCTTTTAACCAGTTACTGATCCCTAGGAGGACCTTCCCTCTTATCCAATGACTGTTTAATGTCCTTAACAGCCTTTGGTGAGGGACCTCGTCAAAATCCAATTACACTATTTCGACTGGATCACCTTTTCCGCATACTTGTTGACTCCCTCAAAGAATTTAATAGATTGGTGAGGCATGACTTCCCTTTACAAAAGCTGTATTGAATCTTCCCCAACAAATTGTGTTTATCTATGTGTCTGATAATTCTGTTCTTTACTATTGTTTCTATCAATTTGTCGGGTACTGAAGCTAGACTCAGCAGCCTGTAATTGCCAGGATCGCCTCTGGAGCCCTTTTTAAAAATCAGCATTACATTAGCTACCTTCCAGACACCTGGTACAGAGGCCTGTTTTAGCAATAGGTTTCATGGTCTCTCTCTCTCTCCTGATTTATTGCCAACAAAATTCAAAAAGTCCAAGTTTCATCCTGATGCAGAAAGGGAAAAAAATTCTGAAATCTTGAAAATTTTCACAGCATGGGAAAACCATTTCCCACCCAGCTGTAGGCAGGATTTCCGTCTGAAGCCTATAACCTTGGCCATAGCCGAGTTACGACCAACCGCTCATCTCAAACAATCAGGCTCTGCGCAGTTTTGGTCGGCACGTCCATCTGTTTCGCTTGTGTTGGCATCGCTCACTCTCTGGAGTTGCAGGGGCCGCGGCTCCCGATCATTTCAGTTTTTCATTTCCTCTCTGGCCCTTGTTAGGACACTACTTGTATAGCAAGGATGCTGCAGAATGGCTAGGGCATTGCACCTCAATGATGACTATAGTTCAGTCAGTGACTTCCTGTATCTACATTTTAGAGGCGCTATAGCGAGGAAGAAGATATTTGGGCCCCCTTAACACATTGCATCTGCTGGGCACAGGAAGTTAGGTCTGGCCAAGTGGAACATGAATGAGCTGCACTCACTGTGCAAACGGCTTTAAACACATCAAATTTCCTGCAGCAAATGTTATAATTTGCTGTGTAACGGCATCCCTGCCATTAAATGCGCAAGAGATGAAGGACCTGCTGAGAATGTTTCCAATTTCATTTTAATCAAGAAATTAGTAAATGGATATTAGAGCTATGCACATAGTGCATTTTCTCCCCTGTCAATATTTATTCTAATTTTCAACAAATTACCTTCACTCCCCTTTTGCGTTTTCACGTTCCACAAACATTTGAGGGGCTGGGCTTTATTGGCCGGAAAGATCCTGGAGAGCTAATTTCAGAGTCACCTGAGTGATTGTTTGTGGAAACCAGATTTTACATTTGGACTCTGCGTGTGACGGAGTGGGGATTTTCTGTAATGTTTTGTATGAATACTGTGTGTGCCTCAGTTTCTCCTATGTGCTGCATGGTTAACTAGGTGGTGGGAAAAGGTAGTTTACTCTTTACATAGACTCAGAGATACTGGTGTGACTGATGCAAAGCTGTCTGGGGTCCATGAAGCGTCCAAGAAGACAATGGCTGCTCCAGTTGCCTGGACATTTGGTACCTAGCAACTAACAACCACGGATGGCACACTCCTCTGCAGGAAGCTTGCTGTGTTTGCCCAAGAACAAAGGATTGAGGAAGGGGCCAGGTGGGGGGTTGTTAAGCGTGGGTTGCTGGTATCTGGAGACTTTCCTGAACAAAAAAGGGGCCAGAAGGCTCTGGGCTGACCAAGATGGATCATCCTGTAACTTTCTGCTCTCTATGCTAACCAAGGACTTTCCACACTGTGTTCCAGACAGCTAATAAACCCTGCTGCTTTTACAATGCTGGCTGAGCGTGACAGCGGATGCTGAAGGTGGGGGTGCACTGCTCCCTTTGGGTGTACAAGTCTCAGGCATCCAACTCAGGTGGACCTCTTGATGGGAGCTCACAGTGTGAAGCAAGGGTGCTGAATGCTCTGAGGTTCGCTGTAAGGAGGCGGTGAAGCTGAGTGGCTTACCCTAGTGAACGAGTGAGACACTAAGGGGGTCTGTTACACTGAGGGGGTCCTCTTAGGGACTGTTCCAAAGCGCTGGACCTGTGGATCTGTGACACTGTGCTAGACGTGCTTGCAGTCAGGGATCAGAAACAACCTCATTTGCTTTATCAGCCCAATCAGGCAACACAAATAATACCGTGCGATTTATCAGCCCAATCTGGCAACAGAAACAATGCCATGGAATTTATCAGCTCAATCATAACTAAAACAAACAGGTCGAAAAGCAAAAACAAACAGAGGATTTTGCAATTTTTTTTCTTCCATCTCAGGAATAGAATAGAGGCCTCCGGAGTCCCACTGCATTTCGTCACTGGACCACCAGCTGCCTTTCCCTGTGAATGTGTTCTGTCTGGGGATAGTCTGTGAACAGGAAAAGAGGCTAAATTTATTAAATACATTATTCACTCAGTCTTAATGTTCTTGTACCTCACTCATCACCATGGTGTCTGAACCCCTATGTAGCTGGTTGGAGACTGACCTTTTCCCAATGGCCCCATGCAAATTAGTCTCCCCCAGATAAATCTCCTTTCACTCTGTTAATAGTTGTTTCTCTGACTCCGGCTTCTCCAATGACTCTTTCTGCATGGGATACGTTCTCTTTCTGTGCCTGCACTTGTGCTGCAACCTCCCCATAATCTGACTCCTTGTGCTCTCCGGATATCTCCACCGCCGGTAACACCTGCCTCTGTCCCGACTTCAGAGATTATTTTCCTTCCTATGTGAGGATTAAACGACAAAATAAATCTCTCCTTAGGACAGAAATTTGCTCTGGTGGAAACTTGGGTCATGTGTGCTCTGCTCTTCTCCAGATGGGTGAAAAGAAGGGTGGGGACTGAGGGGAAAGGATACTGAGTGCCTGTGATTGTATTAATCAGCCCATGTATGTGCTTCGCTGCTTCAAATCCAATCACCACTACCTGACCTTTCCCCCTCTAGATGCAAGCGGTAAACACTTGGCTGGGATGAAATGGTTTACACAGCAAAGCAGCAGCATGAGCAGCAGCCCCCTCTTCAGCAAGGGAATGAGACTCCCTTGCCATGGTATCACTTCTTTTTGTTTTTATTATTATGGTGGAAATTGATTGCCATGATGGAGCAGGTAGCCAAATCCTCCCTCCCATTCCCTATAGCCCCCACCCCACCTCACTCCTCTGTGGTATATTTTTAATGTCCAATCGGAACTCACTGGAAACAGTTTATGAAGTTGTCCCACTGTCCAGGGTTTGTAGGGTGGTGAAGAACTGGAATGGGTTACCTAGGGAGGTGGTGGAATCTCCTTCCTTAGAGGTTTTTAAGGTCAGGCTTGACAAAGCCCTGGCTGGGATGATTTAGTTGGGTTTGGTCCTGCTTTGAGCAGGGGGTTGGACTAGATGACCTCCTGAGGTCCCTTCCAACCCTGATATTCTATGATTCTATGGTTGGGGTTTTCTTTTCGTTGGTAGGTTGAGTCTTTGCACCAGATCGGCATCAGCTCGAACCTGCTGATGAGAGCACACTGCAGGCTGTGTATGCTCAGATGGACTCTTGGAACTTGTCTTCACTGGGATATCTTATCGTATGTGCACGTGATCTTTAAGGACTGAGTTCGCTCACATGATGCTGACTGTGATTTTGCAGCCAGTGTAGAAAGGGACAAGTTGGGTTCAGCATCACTTCAGCTGGTCGTGGTTAAATGCTTCTAGGACTGGTGTGTGTGAGAGAGAGAGAGACAGAGAATGAGAGCGAGAGAGAGAAATCTAGCCATCTGGCTGTATTCCCCCCACTTCCCACCTTCCCATGGGGTATAAGAAACTCCCACTGATTCCATTTTTTAAATGAATGGGGGAACGTGTGGCTTTTGTAATATAAAACATACCTCATGATGACACTGAAGCTGTTGAATGCCCAATACTTTCCAGGAAGTTGATTCATCCAGTCCTACTTTACACTATCCAATGGAGCCATGCTGGGAAGGACCATTACAATGGCAGTGCTTGTGGAGAGGTTCGTGAGCCTCAGTTATTGAATGGAGATATGGAAATGTATTTATTAATTAATGTATTGCTCCAGTAGTGGCTAGGAATCCTAATCGTAGGCCAGCACCCATTGCACTAGGTGGTTTACAAACACAGAACAAAAAGACAGTCCCTGTTGCAAAGAGCTTACAATCAAACGATCGAGCTTATGTCTGCACTATGAGCTAGGGGTATGAGTCCCCTGCTTGTGTATATATACTCACACTAGCTCTCATTGAGGGAGCACAAGTATATACAACAGTGTAGCCATGGTAGAGGAGGAACGGCTGAGCTGTGCCAAGGCCAAATCCACCTGGAACCGGTGGATATGTATTGGCATGGCTCAGCTGTGCCTCCATTGCCAGTACCTGTGCTACTGTGGCTACCCTGCTCCCTGGCGTGTAGTGAAGATGTAACCAAAGAAAAGAATCAGCAGGTGGATACAGACAGACAGAGGAGTAGGAGGAAACAAAGAGGCAATACTGGGCAGCATGATAGGCAGTGCTCACAGCACTGGGGACCAGCAATTAGGGACAGCAAAACCTGTTTTAAATATACTGCGTCCATGTGTGCGGTGATAAATAGTCAGAGCTGATTTGGGGGCACTTGAAAGTGCTTTATAATGAATGCTGTGACGAGTTTCCTCCCACCCCACCCCAACGGAAGCTGTGGTAGAGTCTGAGTGGAAATCTTCTTTTTATTTTCCTTGTGCAATCAGAGGCTGAGAATGTGGGGTTTAGATTATTCAGAGCCTGGACTAGAGCCTGGATTAGAGGGGATTTAGGACAGTCTCAATGTGTCAGGTCAGCAGAGAGGTTGGGGACATTAGAATATAACTGAAACACTGGAGAGGCAATGGGAAAGCAGCATCCAGTCAAAAAACGGGGCGTAAAATGGGGCACCCTGGCAGAAATTCCTAGTCCTTTTCAGGGACAGCTCACACCCTAGGATGAGATGTTGACATAATGTCTCTACTTATCTCCAGGGGATTGTCCAGATAAAAGGTACGACCTATGACAGTGATTGGCATCCCATAAGTAGCCAGGACAGAGAGAAAGAGAAGACAAATATCCATGGCACTTCTGAAATGAGTGGAAGCTGCTTTTGGTTTTCTGGCTAAAACAAAGTCTGCAGCAAAACAGATTTTAATGTCTCAGCCTGTATGTGCGCCATACACAGATACTTTTGAGACAGTACCTCTCCCAAAGATCTTACAATCTAAAAATGGATACACGGAAAACTGGATGCATAGGTGTGGAGCTGAGAACAAACAGGCTGCTGCATTTGCCTATGGCCAGATTCAGATCTCACTTCGGCCCAGTCTGTACCACGGCCGCCCAGAGGATTCAGGGGGCCTGGGGCAAAGCAATTTCGGGGGCTCCTTCCATTAAAAAAGTTGCAATATTATGGAATACTATATTCTCGTGGGGGCCTCTGCGGGGCCCGGGGCAAATTGCCCCACTTGCCCCCTCCCACCGCCCTCTGGGCAGCCCTGATCTGGACTGAGGATTTTTTGTTCCCATGTAGCTACAAACCACAGCATGGAGGCACTGCCTGATGTAAGCTGGAGCTTGCCCCAGTAGGTGTTACCCAATAAATTACCTGGCAAGCTGCACCGATGCAGTGTGTCTACATTAGGAGTTTGCTCTGGCGTCACAACTGTCATTTATTGTGTTTGCCAAGTACAAAGGGCCTAGGGACCTAACCTGATTGGCTGCTAAGCTACCACAATATAAATGCTAAATAATAATAATACAATGATGCGGTTATACCAGTGCTGATTTCCTACTCTGGAGAAGCCTTTACACTGGTTTCAAATAGGAATAGCTTCCATGAAGTCACTGGAGTTAGACCCAGGTAAAACTGGTGTAACTGAGCAAATATTCAGGCCTGCAATCACTAACCAAGCTCCTTCTTCCAGAAGACAAACAGGGATCCCAAATAACAGTGAGAGGTAAGAACCAGGCTTATCATCATCTGTGTTGAAGGGGTATTGGATGGTCATTCCACAGTGAAGTGTGGAGCAAGAGAGAAACCGTACTATGGGAAGCATTTTGAAAGAATAGGGAAAGGAAGGATCAGATTTTTCAATTTGAGAATTAAAAATGGGGCCCAGGGAATTGAATCCGCCACTCTACATGCGTTTCGCTGATTGCCAACGCTCTCTGGCTCTGGCTCTGATATGAAAATATGGATGGTGAATAAATCTTGATAATTCCCAACTCACCTAATCATATTATCTCATCATCTAGATGAGACTTGACAAGTGAAAGGTAGAACAGTAACTGACACATGTTCTGCAGGTCTGTGCTTTCTTCACCATGGCTTGTCCTCATGTGCAGCTCTGTGGAGTTGGTGATGGGAATAGCACTGAACAGCTGCTACGACTGGGAGGAAATGCAATCTAGTGAAAAGAACACTCAACTGGGAGCCAGGAGACCTGGGTTTTATTCCTAGCTTTTGTACTGGCCAGCTGTGTGAGCCTGAATAAGTCATTTCATAGGACCATTGGCTGTAGGACTGGAAGAGACATCCTGAGTCATTGAGTCCAACCCTCTGCTATCACAGGCAACCCCATCATATAATCCCATTCGTAAAATTATCAAATTCCATTTGAAAACTTCCTCTCTCTGTGCTTCAGTTACCCATCTGTAAAATAGAAATAATAACCCTGCCTTTCTCACACATTGTGTCTCTTGCCTGTTTAGATTGCAAGCTCCTTAGAGAAGGTTCTTTCTCTTACTATG
Organism: Mauremys mutica; assembly: GCF_020497125.1. Lineage (NCBI taxonomy): Eukaryota > Metazoa > Chordata > Testudines > Geoemydidae > Mauremys > Mauremys mutica. Next base: position 13,690,653 of record NC_059082.1, read on the forward strand.
TGTTTGCACAGTGCAAGGGGTGGGGTTTTCATTCTCAGCTTGCACCTCTAAGAACTACTGTGATATAGTTAATAATAACTGTCCGGAACTTTGCTGTTCAGGGCTGTCAGTCTGGTGTCTTTCACCAGCACTAAAATTAATTTAAAAATTAAATCTATCTATCTATCTATCTATCTATCTATCTATCTATCTATCTATATAAAAAGGGTAAAATCTGAGGCCTAAATACTTTGTTTGACAGGCAGATAGACCGGATGGCTTAATACGTCTTTTCCATCTCTAGTTTCTATGATACAGTGTTCCCTTTGAACTGACAGGTTGAGGCAGGTGTTTTGTACTCACTCGGGGTGAGAAGTTGTGAGGATTTAGTACACCATATGACTACAGCCTGCAGCAGTGAGACATATACATTTGCTATGGCAACCTGAAGTAGCAAATTTGCAATGATGTATGTTGCACCTGCTGTGTGATTCTGACACTACACAGGTGTCCTGTGGCACTGAGGTACTGCAATGACTGGTGCCTGATTTAAAAAAAAGAAAAACAAAAAAACCTATGCTAGCTAGGAAGAACACATGGTCCAGTACTGTACAGGGCTCTTTAATGAACTGATCAACAGGAAAATACAGGAAGCAAATCTGGGCCTTAGCTCCAGAACATCACTCCTAGCTGCAGTAAACTTAGCTGGGCACATAACAGACTCTAAATGTCAGACTCTCAGAAACAGACTTATCTGCAAAATCTATACTTCAATTCAGAGTGAATTTTTCATCTAGTGTAACATGGAGGGGTAAATCTTACTGGTTCTTTTTAACAGAATCGTAGGCTGGATTTTGTTGTTGTTGTTGTTTTCTCCCTCCCTCAAATGGTTAATGTTACTCATTGATTAGCCTTTCTGCTGATTGGTTTTGTAGGTCCAACACAAAGCCAATCCCTGGTGGCAGCATTTGAAGCTCTTCGGTGATGCACTTCAAAGTGCGTCTGTTTTGTGCTGTTTGTTCGGGGAAATTCCTGGAACGTGGCTTATGCAGAAGGAACTTTAAAGATGTCAGCAGCCAGGACTAGTTGCCAATAAACAGTCCTACTGAACTCTCCCATCTCCCAGGAGTTCACTCATAGCTAGACTTGGAAGAAGTAGATTTTAACTGGTAAATGTCGATTAACATTGATTTCACCATACACACACAAACTAACCAAAAATATTTCCATCAATAATTATCAAAATGTACAGACAGGAAAAGTTAAAAAAAATGCTGCTTGAGAACTTCTTAGAGTTTACTTTAAGGATATTTATTTTGTATATTTTGACATCGGATGTTGACGATTTTTGTTTTAACAGGTATAAAGCTTTAACTTCATGAATCTCAAAGTCTACTGGCGTTAAATAATTGTTCCTCCCACCCCCTTTTGTCTCACTCCATCATAATTTCCTGCAATTGTGAAAATGTAAATTGATAAAAATGGACAAAAAATCTTACAACCCATAATTTTGCACAGCTGTGAAATTGTAAATTGAAAAAAGCTTAAAAATAAACATTGATATTATCCACCTGAATTATCAGAAAATAAAAGCTGAGTGCTACCAAGTCTGCTCAGCGGTGGAGAGGCCTGTAACAACTGAGGGTTTATTTTTGTGCCTGTAAGAACACACCAGTAAGCCATCTGGTATGGTATCCTGTCTCAGGCCTGCTTCAGAGCAGCCGACTGGTCTGCTTCAGCCAGTATCTCACCTCCTCCCCTACCAGAATGGGCAATTTTTCAGTGGGTTGTGATTAAGATAACGCTTGTTAATTAAGAAGCTGAACAAGGACTCCAGCCTCGCTGCTTCACCGCCCACCAACCAACCGCTCTGTTCAGCTCTTTCAGGCAGAGGACAGCCTGTCACAACAGAAGAAAATAGAGACAGTCGTTGAGGTGCAGTTAACTCAGCCAGGAGATCCTTCACTACACAGCTAGTCACTGTCCAGGACTGCAAACGCCAGAGAAGTGAAAACATTATCTACCACCTAGCATCTTGTCCGGCCTCCTGCTGTCCAGAATGGACCAATGAACCAGCTAGCCCAGTTTCCAGCCTTCAGTGGGGTGCCAGGCTCAATCAGGAGCAGCGGAAGCTCTCTAAAAAATGGGGGGCCACCGGTGTTTGAACTGTGGCCTGCCCCCCCACTCCTGCTTCCCCCCAAATCCCCATCCCCCATGCTGCCCATTGCCCCCAAGCCTCTGCCCTTGCCCCACCCATTCCACCAAGGCCCTGCCCTCCTGCCACCCTTTCTTCCCGAGCCTCTGCTCTCACACTGCCCTGCCCCCAACCCCCCCCGCCATGCCACCTCTTCCCTTCAAGACCCTGCCCCCCACTCGCTCCTCTCCACCTCCTCTCCTGCATCTCTCACCCTTACAGCCAGTAAAAAGTGATGGGGGCATGGCCCCCCTAACCCCCGCCCCTTTTCTTTCATAGTATTAGGAGAAATAATGATTTCCTCTTGTTTCAGAGACTGACAAGAACCTGATCTCTGGAGAGCATAGACATCAGGAGGAGTCCTGTACGTTGCCTATATTATAGATATGTGTTTTCATTATTAGTATTGCTATTTATTTGTTATGCGGGAGCACCGAGGGAACCCCAGCTGCAGACCAGGACCCCACAGTGCTAGATGCTGCATAAAGACAGATTATAGAGAGAGTCTCGGCCCCCCAAAGCTGATACTCCAGGCATAAGATGAGAGACAACAGGTGGATACAATGAAGACCCTGGGCAGGACTACAAGAAAACACTAATGGAGCAAGCATACAAGAAGGGCCGGCAGCGGGGTAAGGTGCAGACAGAAGGTATGTGCTGCGCATACATCCCATGATCCCACAAGTTCTGTTATTTAATATTTATACTACAGTGTCATCCAGCAGCTCCAATCAGCATCCGGATCCCATAGCGCTAGGCGCTGGGCACTCAAATACAACGACCTGATCCTTGCCCCAAAGAGCTGAGAGTCTAGAAAGCAAATGACGTGCCAAGCCAAAGAGGGATACAACCAGATACATACATTTCCATGGGTACTTTGAAATAGATGGATTTATTTTATAAGTACATGAATGAAGAGCCAAGTTTCCCTCTCCACCCTAGTGTCATTAATTGGCTGATCCAAAACGGGGCAGTGATAGGTGAATTGCCCCGGTTTGGTGAGTTCCTCTGGGTCCTCCAGGATCCCCTGCCTCTCTTCCTGCTGTTGAGTATGATCCTGTTTCTAAATGGAGAGTCCTTATTTCCAATCATCACCCTCAAAAGCTCCCTCTTACCGAAGAGGTGTGGAGTGACCTACTTGGAGCCCATCAGCACCACTATGGGTATCAAATGCAGAAGAATCACTGAAAAGCAACATAGGTCTCCCTGCCCCTCTGCTAAGGGTGAGCCCACTGCATCGTCTACAGTGTAGGGGATTCAAAGCTGTTTCCCTTTGATTTAATGTACACTCCTAAAACAAGACACCTTCTCCCAGTCCTCAAGTCTTGCTGTCTGCGCTAGGCATCTCCTTACTTCCCTTGTGGTTCTGCTGTAGTTTATCCCAAAGGGACTGAGCTTCAGCTTAAATCCTTCGTGAAGGGACAGTTAAAAACGTCACCAGATTAAAAACGTTTTGTTGTCGCTTGCTGCTGCTGCTGTTGTTTAGATCTCATCTTAATAAAAAGGAAAAACACTTCCAGGAGCTGTTTTGTAGTGCTAATGAAGATGTGAGACAAAGGGACATGGAGAAGGAGGGGCTGTGGGGGAAGAACCAGAGAGAGAGAGAGAGAGAGAGAGCTGGTGGCAGATTTGGGGGTTGGAGCCAAATGGAATTTCACATGAGAGCACAATGGTTCGAAGAAGCTGCTCCACTGCCTTTAGGCCAGTGGTTCTCAACCAGGGGTACACATACCCCTGGGAGTACTCAGAGGTCTCCCAGGGGGTACCTCAGCTCATCTAGATATTTGCCTAGTTTTACAACAGGCTACAGAAAAAGAATTAGCGAAATCAGTACAAAGTGAAATTTCATATAGACAAATGAGAAAGGCAGCCATTTGCCAGTAACAGTGGCTATGACACTTTTTTGTATTTTTATGTCTGATATTTGTAAACAAGTGGTTTTTAAGTGAGGTGAAACTTGGGGTACACAAGACAAATCAGACTCCTGAAAGGGGTACAGTAGTCTGGAAAGGTTGAGAACCACTGCTCTAGGGTGACCAGACGTCCCTCTTTTATAGGGACAGTCCAGATATTTGGGGCTTTTTCTTATATAGGTGCCTTTTACCCCCGACCGCCATCTCAATTTTTCACACTTGCTAGCTGGACACCCGAGTTGCCTCTCATCTCCGATAAGCAAACCGATAGCAGAGTTGAAATGGAATTAGACTAGAAATGCAAATGTGGTTTACACAAGGCATTTCTCCAGCCAGCTGTTGCTGGATCCTTACCAGGTTCCTGGACAGTGGTTTACTAAGGTGCAGCAGGTACTTCTGGGTTTCACTGGCATGGAGCCAGGAAATGGGGGAAGGCTTTGATGAGTTTGCAGGTGGTGATGGAGTTGACTTGGAGAAGAAACCTGGGCCTGATCCTGCAGGGTGCTAAGTGCTTTCAACACTCAGGGATCTCAGTGGCCCTCAGTGGTACTTGGCAATCTGCAGGAGGTGCTTAGTGCCTTCCCAGAGCATGCCAAGGTTGGCTAAAGCCTTGGCATCATTCTATTCACCTGCTCTTTGCCTTTTGATGGGACAGATTGTAATGGAAGCTAAGCCTCCAAAGAGCTTGCTAGACAGACTTGGCTCATCTCGCTGATGCCGCTACCTTACTCTTGGCTGAACTTCTTCCTCCTGTGCCAATCTCAATAATAACAGCAAAGAATCCTGTGGCACCTTATAGACTAACAGACGTTTTAGAGCATGAGCTTTCGTGGGTGAATACCCACTTCGTCGGATGCAAGTAGTGGAAGTTTCCAGGGGCAGGTATATATATGCAAGAAAGAAGCAGGCTAGAGATAACGAGGTTAGATCAATCAGGGAGGATGAGGCCCTGTTCTAGCAGTTGAGGGGTGAATATCAAGGGAGGAGAAACTGGTTTTGTAGTTGGCAAGCCATTCACAGTCTTTGTTTAATCCTGAGCTGATGGTGTCAAATTTGCAGATGAACTGAAGCTCAATAGTTTCTCTCTGAAGTCTGGTCCTGAAGTTTTTTTGCTGCAGGATGGCCACCTTAAGATCTGCTATTGTGTGGCCAGGGAGGCTTAAGTGTTCTCCTACAGGTTTTGTATAAAAAAAACTTCAGGACCAGACTTCAGAGAGAAACTACTGAGCTTCAGTTCATCTGCAAATTTGACACCATCAGCTCAGGATTAAACAAAGACTGTGAATGGCTTGCCAACTACAGAACCAGTTTCTCCTCCCTTGGTTTTCACACCTCAACTGCTAGAACAGGGCCTCATCCTCCCCGATTGAACTAACCTCGTTATTTCTAGCTTGCTTCTTGCCTGCATATATATACCTGCCCCTGGAAACTTCCACTACTTGCATCCGACAAAGTGGGGATTCACCCACGAAAGCTCATGCTCTAAAACGTCTGTTAGTCTATAAGGTGCCACAGGATTCTTTGCTGCTTTTACAGATCCAGACTAACACGGCTAGCCCTCTGATACTCAATGATAACAATTCACAAGACCTGTGAATAGCCTAGATTCACCCCACCACCTCAGATCTGCCGACCGATGTGCTCCCCTTCCTTCTGTGCAGCCTCTTCTAAGGCAACATCTCCCTCTTCTCCAGATGCCACAAAGCCGTCCACACAGGGGAGGAGGCGAGTTTAGGTGGGCCAGGGAAGGAATAGGATTGGTGGGTCCTCGGGACCTGTGAAAATCAGGCTACTTTTATTTTAGGTGCCTAAACCCAGATTGATGAGCCTAATTTTAGTCACTCAGGTTTGGAAATGTTGGAGTCAAGGCTTTGGCCCAGTGCTTCTATTCTTAATGACTAAAGGGGGATATTAGCTTTGCTTGTGATGGGTGCTGTCAAAAAACAGATATCAAAATTAAAGATCAGCGGCTTCTGGATTTCAACTTTCATTTAATTTCCTGGCATTTGATGTGCATGCTCATAAGCAGCAGATTTAATGATACACGTATTCATTGTGCATTTAACCCCAAAGCTGGAATGCATGGGCTTGATCCGAAGCAGACAAAGGAAAGACTCCACTTAATTTCAATGGGTTTTGGAAAAGGCCCTGTGTAGGCACTGTCGATTTACCAAGGCTCCTTTGTTGGATATGTTTGGGCCATGTTTCTGATTGATTATTTCATGCCAGTTATTATTCATCAACCAGGATTAGAGGCGGGAAAAAAGTATGTACTTTGTCAACTTTGTTCTTCCTTGCAATTTTAAGACAACAGTACCAACCGCCCTCTCTGCCCTCATCCTGCTTTTGCTCCATCTATTTGGTATGTTTCCCTCCTAAATTATCAGTGATGAATTTTTTATTTTTTATTCCTTTTCATAAAATGAAACAAAACACACAATGATATGGAGGCAGCCAAAGGTCCCTGCTAATTGTGGCTGTGAGCAGTTACTACCCAGGACGGGGGTCAGGAAAGTTTTCTTTTAATGGTTTGTGCATAGATTGGAAGCAACTTTCATATATACAGCCTTGCATTTCTGAAGCTAACATGGATAAAACATTGTTATAAAACTTTGGGAGGTTGGTTTGTTTTATTCCCCTTAAGTAAAAAGCATTCATATGGACTCTACTGAGAGTTAGCAATTAGCATGTGCTGGGGGAAGCAGAAGGGAGACACAAGCAACAACTTGATGGCTTCCCTTGATGTGTTACCGCCGCTGGGAGTGAAGACTAAGGTCTCAGCCCAGGGCAGATAATAAAAACATGAAGTGTTTACTGGGAAATGTTGTGCTTCATTGTTCAAGGCTCTACAAAGCAGAACTAGTGCAGCTCACTGCTTCCAGTGATCATGGCCTCTGTGGATGCATCTGCCAGACGAACTGCATTTCACTTCTCCTTTCATGCCATAATTACACTCATTAGGAGTCAGATCCTGAAGTCCTTCATGCGGGTAACTTGAGCGTAGGGGGTCCTGAGCTCATGGAGCCAGGCCTGGCAAGAGGGGTACAGAAGAAGGGGATGTATCTTCGTTGCATACTCCTCTGTTGCTGAATCCCTCTCTCTGTTGGACAAATGAGTTTCCGGTTCTGCAGCGTGGGAAGAAGGGGAGAAGAAAGACAGAGGGAGTTGGCTGTTTCTTTCAGATTCTCCCACCACCCTAACGCCTATAGGGGAATCTAGCAGACGCTGATACAGAGAGAGTGACAATTTATTTGACTTGCACTCTGAGTTGTGTAACTCTCCTTTGGAGGTGGGGTTTCTGGGAACAGTCCAGTAAGGGAAAACCTAGAAGTCAGGCTCTTGCAGAAACTGTTCTGTCCAGGAGCCTTTGGGGCCTGGAATTCGACCACTCCCTCTGCTGGTCTCCCCAAGATCCATGGCTTAAGGGAATAATAATATTAATAATGAATGACAAAAAGAATACTTAGCTCTGCAACTCCAGGGAGTGGGTGGGAGGCAGCAAAGCATTTTGTGCTCATGGACAAATTCTAAGGAAACTCTGCAAATGAAAACTCAGGAAGTGTCCTCTCTTCTCTGCAGTTTATTATTTACATTATTATTGACTCTGGAAACTTCCCTCCTCCCTCCCTCCTCCCCCGCCACAATTAATGGAAGTTGCGTTTGAGTGAGGACTCCAGTATTTAGCCTAGTGTATGTTTTATCCTTTACCTTTCAGTAAGACTGCACTTTAGTAGTTCCTCTGCTGAAACAATTATGTATTTATCTGACTTTCGTCACAAGGTTTCCATAGTTTTCCCTGGCCACTTTCCCTAACTGTTCCTTTGTATGCTTGCTCCTCCCTTTCAGTGCTTTATTAGTTTATCATTTGATACAGCCATGTTGTAACCAATTGATGGCCCTATTGTAACCAATTGATGACTGGCTACTAACATCACACTCCCTTACAAAGTTATGTCTGAAACTACAGGCCCCAGTGCCTTGAACTAACTGGGAATCTCTGTTACCTGTAGCAGTAATAATGCTTGTAGCTCTGTGGGATTCCAGACATCAGAAGGTCACCCACATAGAGTTGAAAGGGTCGGACATTCCCCACCCAGTAGAGGGCACTGGTGATACATACACACTGCTCAGGATGTTACACTGCTACAGCTCAATCAATGCCATGACGACAAACTTTGATCGACTTTGTTGTAGTATTAAGCTGAAGGAGAAGTTGACTTAGGCAAGGCAAAGTAAAGCTGCTGTTATGAATATTGTGAGTGTGTGTTGTGCATGTGTGTATTTGTGTGTATGTGCATCTGCACATAGGGGCAATAAAACAGAAACTGACTGGAACCTTTGTCCCAGACTGGAGACTGAAAAAGAATCAAGCTTTCTTGTGGGGCAGTGCTGCCTCTGCACTGCTTGGTTCCAACCATTCTGAGGCATAAATAATTTAAGATCACAAGACAAGCTGTTCCCATGGGTTTCTAGTCTAGCTGGGATCAAGGCTGGGGCTGAAAATCTCACAGAAAAGTCTGTCCTTGTGAATTACTCTGCCAATGTTGCAGACTCAAGAGATTTGGAGAGTTCAGATCAGAGGTTCTGCCAGTATTTTAGCAATGGGCTTCCACAAAAATGTCCTTCAGGAGCCTGCCATAAACCTCATGTACCAGGTTGCATATGCATACAGAGAGGAGCAGGGGCTTGTATTCCTTTGCTTTCCCATCAGAACCACATTTAGGGGAGGGAGGCAACGCTCTTTGGCAAACAAATGCAGATGAAATATGCTCCTTTGGCAGTGTTTCTATTTTGTTCCTGAGCACTACGCTGATAGCATAACACCAGGTTCCACTTGAGTATTTTGCAGTGGGGGAGGTGGTGGGGAGGAGCTTGTATGAGAACCTGGATAGCCTTTCCCAGGGCAACGTTTCTGAAAATGATTGATTCATCCAGTTCATTCCAGCGGCCATAAATCCATTGGAAGGATTTTTATGAGCCTGAGGGGGTAAATCGTCTCTGGCCAGGATGGTTTAGCAATAACTGGAGATGGGATGGGGGGAACTCCATCAATCAGTGAGATCATTCCAGCCAGTTCTGATTGGGACAGGATGCCTGAGAGCCTACCCTGGCCATCACTGTTCTAGGCTTTCAGCTGCTTCTCCAAAGACAAGGATGTTCACCCAGCGGTGGTTATTTTAGGCTGTGAACATCAGGGAGGAATATCAAATGGGAACACTCTAAGTGGTACCTACTGCCTTTTCTGAAACGGGGAGTGGGGCAAGGTTCTCTCAACTTGTCATAGACGGGCTTTAAAGCAGTGATACTCAGAATGAGTCTCATGAGCCACAAATGGCTCTTTGACATGTCTCCTGCAGCTCTTTGCAACACATGATTTTAAAACACTGTGTGATTTAATTAGTAACCAATCTAAGTTATTAATTAATCAGGATGCTTTTACTCTGTTATTAACCAATTGTAGTTGATAAAATAATAATACTTGGTCGGTCATTTTGCTTTGAGAATAATATATAAACTAAATATTTCCCCTATCACACTGTTTAAATATGACTATATAGTACCCTAGTAAATGAAACAATGAATTCACACTACTGTGGCTCTGTTGGGTCACGTTGATCGCTAATTTGGCTCTTGAACCACTGAGGTCGCTAGTATCACTGCTTTAAAGGCTCATCTATCTGGGAACCTCCCCTGGAGACTTCACTTTGATGTGTGGGATGGTTTGTGTGTCCAAGGACCCAGAGCTACACCATGGGAGTTTTAACTCCTGGCATAGCTGACCAAGCCAGACTGATCAAAGAGTGGAGACCAGACCAAAAGCATCCCATGTATCCTCCAGGTTGGGGGTTAAGGGATAGGCCAACAACTGATCCTCGTAAAAAATGTACATTATAGAAACACAACTAGGTACCTATTCCAGCAAACAGCATGATAACCAGAGATGGAAGAGCCTGGTTCATGCTCTAAGTGACATTGGATAGCACAGGGAGGATTCAAATTCAGATCTCCAGGATAGGGCAGCTCCCAGAAAATGACCTCCCTCAGTTGAGGAGAGATCAGCCTGAAGCCAAAACCCTCAGATCCAAACACCTTGAATGCTAGTGCCCATCAGCTCTGGATCTAGACCCTAACTTTGAAGCTAAGTTGCCATCCTTTGTTTGGAGGAAGGGCACATCCCTCCTCGGAGTTGTTCTTTGAGCACAAACTGTTAATGTAGGAATGAGTGAGCCAGAGACACTGGGACTCTGCAAACTCCTGCAGCCTCTTGGAACACATGTTTTTTGTCAGCTGGGACCGAGGCTACTGATCTGTGCCTCTAGAAGGCTCTTTCTGTCTAGGCTCATTAGTAGCACTAAATCACAGCCACAGCTCAGTTGCTGTAGTGCTCCTGTGACCGGTGCTGCTTAAGAATTTATCGTCCCCACCCCCTATTTGGCACACTGGGGTTATTTATTTATATCGGGAGAGACAATTGTAATGTTTCATGGACATCATGGAGGAATGCTAAATAGGGAACCTTGGGTCCCATAGATACAGCAGGATGTTGGGTTGATTTGGCTGACTCTATGTGACTGATATTAAATATCACCATATGGAGCTGGAGTCTTCCCCAGGAGTTTATCGCTAATTCATCTAAGGGTGACTTTTGTTGTCAGTGTTAAAGTAGCACCAGGCCTTTTTTCTTTTCCGTGTTTGCAGTCATAATCCACGTCTGAGGCCCACAATCTTGTATTTTTTAATTCCTATAAGCTGCTCAACACAGGCAGAAATATTAATTAATCCTATTAAAAAAGGAGACATCTGCAGAGGAGTTACTCATTTCCACCTAGTCGTGTGAACGGAGAGTATAATGCATACATAATGCAAGAGGAAAGCACCGCACCTCCCATCCTTCTCCTGCGAAATCAAACACAAAGTCTGGGGCTCAACCTCAGCCCTGAACTCTTGGGCTCTTAGTAGAGCTGGTGGAATTATTCCGTGTGAACAATAGCAGCTATGAATTTGTCCCTTTTTCTGTTCATGAATAATTCCTGGGTAGCTTTTTAATTTCTGTAACTTCATTTCCATTGGTAATTACTAAGGATACAGTTTATGGGAATAAATCCCAGCCTGCTGGTTGGTTGTGCATGATTCACTTTGACCACTCATTCTTCATTATTTGTGATGGGTCATCAAAGTCACAGGGTCATATTTCTGCTCCCTGGCTGGGAGTCTGAAACATTTGAAGGATAAATACCAAATAACCCACCCTCTTGTTCACACATGAATCCTCTAGTTCCTATGTGAATATGGGTGCTCTGAAACACTCATGTGAACAAAACCCATTCACAAAATGTCCATGTGAATTTGATCTCTGCAGCCTCTCTCTCAGCCACCCCTTCTACCACACCCACCAAGGGTCAACCATTATTATTATTCATTATTTGTATTGTGGTAGCAGCTAGGAGCCCTAGTCATAGACCCGGACCCCATTATGCTAGGTGCTGTACAGACAGTCTCTGTCCCAAAGAGCTTTCAGGCTAAGTATAATTTGTCTCATCAAACTTTGTAAGGAAGATCTGCCTCATCTACTGTTACATGCAGAGGCCTGTAAATTTCTGGGTCCCTCTGTTTCCTTTACTGCACCCCAGAGAAAGCTGTTTACCAGTTGAATCCCCAGGCCCTCACACTTGCCTAGTTACCATTGTTATTCTCCACCACTGTTAATACTCTTGCTGTTTGCAAACAATGCAGAAGGTGCTTCCTCTCTGATATGATGGCCTAATCTAATATGCAACAGAGTGTGGGCACAAGGTTGAGAATTATAGCCCTGCCAACCGGATCCAGGCAATGCTTGTTTCCCTTGATTGGTACACAGAGTACATTTGATGAGGGGACGATTGATGCCAATAGTGAACACAGTTCAGGTGCCATGCTGCTTGTTCTCTTGGAGCCTGTTAGAGGGAAGGTTTAGGTGCAAGTGTGGTTGTTGTCGTGACTGGAGAGTTAGATCCACATGGGGGACAAGTAACATAAGAATGGCCATATTGGGTCAGACCAATGGTCGATCTAGCCCAGTATCTTGTCTTCTGACAGGGGTTGGTGCTGGATGCTTCCGAGGGAATGAACAGAACAGGAAAATTTGTTTAGCAATTTGTCCACAGTCATCCTGTCCCAGCTTCTAATAGTCAGAGGTTTAGGGCCAGCCGAGCATGGGGTTGCATCCCTGACCATCTTGGCTAATAGCTATTGATGGACCGATCCTCCATGAACTTTTTCTATTTCTTTTTTTAACCCAGTTATACTTTTGGCCTTCACAACATCCCCTGGCAACGAGTTCCACAGGATTACTATGTTGTGCAAAGAAGTAACTTTATTTTGTTTGTTTTAAACCTGATGCCTATTAATTTCATTGGGTGACCCCCTGGTTCTTGTGTTATGTGAAGGAGTAAATAACATTTCCTTATTCACTTGCTCTACACTATTCGATTTTATGGACTTTTATCATATCCCCTTAGTCATCTCTTTTAAATCTCACCTCATATGGAAGCTGTTCTATACTCTAATAATCTTTTTTGCCCTTCCCTGTACTTTTTCTAGTTCTAATGTATCTTTTTTGAGCTGGGGCAAACAGAACTGCAGGCAGCATTCAAGGTGTGGGCGTACCATGGATTTGTATGGTGGCATTATGATATTTTCTCTCTTTTCTATCGCTTTCCTAAGAGTTGCTAACATTCTGTTCACTTTTTTGGCTGTTACTGCACATTGAGTAGTTCTTTTCAGGGAGCTAAACACAATGCCTCCAAGATCTCTTTCTTGAGTGCTAGCAGCTAATTTAGACCCCATTGTTTTGTATGTGTAGCTGAGATTGTTTTTCCAGTGTGCATTACTTTGCATTTATCAACACTGAATTTCATCTGCCATTTTCTTGCCCAGTCACCCACCCCCCAGGGAAGCAGTGCTTGATACATGATGAATCCTATCATGCCTCCATAACATGTGCTTCGGACAGGATGGCTGCTTTCCCTGCCCCGCGCAGGCTTTTACTTCACCCATCTGAGTGCCAGTAATCTTCTTGATTCTGTCTAATGCACCTGATCCTAGGTCCCACTCTGGCCATATATCCAGCAGAGCAGACAGTGCTGATGTTTGCATTGACAGAGGAAGAGGTGCAGGCCGACTCTTTGAAGATATGCAGCGTCTTCCCACCATTGTCAGTATCAAGGGAGTTGAGGTACAACAGGAGATGGATAGGTTCACTGGGGTCAAGGGAACAAAAAAGAGAAGGGGAGAAATCGGAGCAGAATAAACAAAACCCAAATCCCACTCTAATCCTGTCTCCCACCAGCACTGGGCAAATATCTCTAGTCCCAGGGCTGGAACTCCAAATGTGTTAAGGTAAGAAATACACAGTCAAGGCACCCAAGCAACCTGAGTGCTGCCCTCTATATGCAATAACCATAAGGTTACGATCAAAGCATTTTAGTATTTGTGGTTCCCCATTACATTAAACTGATTTGTAAATACACATTAGATTTTTTCCACATTTTTCCCCTCATGCCATCACCATAGAGCAGAGTTAAGGTTATTTGGGTTCCTCAACTGTATATTTCTTATCCTAGTATGTTAGGATTTCTTTTAAGTATACATAACCTGAATTTCCTGTGTTTGTAATGCTTGGTTTGGGGATAATTGCAACATCCTTGTGATTTTTTTTTTGCCCTTAAATTACTGATACATACTCTCAACCTTAATTCCATTTTAAAACAATGTTTTCTTTAGGAATTTCCCTAGGGTGGTGGTGGGGGGGTTTGGTTTGTTTCCTTTGTGTGTGTTTTGTTTTTAATTATAAAAATTTCATAACACGAACACTAGAGAAGAAAACCAAAGAAAGCGCTTTCATGCAATATTTTTAAGGATTGCAAGATAGGTGGTATCAGCCTTAAATAATTTTTTGAAAGATTAACTTTTAAGGGCAGATTCGCCGGCACACAAAAGCAGCCAGAGAGCACTGGCCCTTCGAGCTGTAGTTGCAGGTGCTTTGCATCACCAGTGTAGTCAATGCGCGATGATGAATCAGTCCCATCTCTTGCAGTTGATTTGTTTGTTGTGAGGGCGGAGTTAGTGAGATTGGTGCAATGTGGAGGAAGTCCAGGGCATGAGTCACAATGCCTCTATGCTTTAATGGTTCCCCCTGAGTTCCTGACTGCCAGTGGATCCCAGACAGCAGTGCCACGTGCAGCCTTTTAGGCACTGATGCCCAAGTGATCCAACAAGAGAAAAATGCTCATTTCACGTATCCCAACAATGACCAGTACCTCTATAATATCTATATCTCATCTATAGCTATAGCTATGCCTTTGGAATCATTGAGACCCATCAAGTTATGCACTAGCTAGCTCAATGACCTCGCAATCCTTTTTATTGTTACTCTCGACCTCCCTAATAATCTCAGCCTCTTACCCTTCTATTTTCCCTGTAGGTTTGCTGTGCTCCCAAACTGTATCTTAATTGACACTGTGAGCTCTCCAGGGGCAGGGACTGTATGCCCCTGAGAATGTGTGCAGTGTTCAGCACAATAGGACCTGGGTCGTTTTCTTGCAAGGCCCCTGATCTTGTCAGAAGCTGTATTACACATATTCCTAATAATTAATTGTAGTAGTAATAAAATATAGCGAGTGTTCACTCCAAAATGATTGGAGATCAAACAATCAACAAAAAATCTCCCCTAACCTTATTCAACGTATCTCACGCTTGAGACGTTGTCAAAAGCAACTCTATCCAGAAGGGGCATAGTCTTAGTTCACTGGCATTGAGGTTGTTCCTGTGACTGATTTTTTTTTTTACCTCCTTGCAACTAGTGTTAATACTCAGCCAAAATGTTCTGTTGCTTGGAAACCTGTTACTAATGCTGAATTCATTAATGCTTTTCCAGTTTGCTCTTATGAACCTTGTTAGATGGTTTTATCCTAATTAACAGGTATCTAAGACAAATGAAATAAAATTGAGTAAAGGGCAGAGAGCATTCGGTGCCTTTTTTTTTTTTTGCAGCTCTTCTTTTTCAGCCTCTGGACAATATGCTGCCTATAAGAACCCATGCTCCTGATTCTGCTTCAGCAGTCAGCACATCAGGATATCATCCTTTGACCAAAACAAAGAGACATTTTTCACATTGGGACTGATTTTGCCAGGTTCCGAGAAAACGTCTGCAAGGTGCTGATTGACTAGAGAACTCAATGAGTGAAATCCTGGCCTCACTGAAACCACTGGGAGTTTTGCTGTTGACTTCAGTGGGCTTGGGATTCCACCCAATATGGGCTTGAGCCTACCCGTAGCATAGAGGGTTGAGATCTGCAAAGCACTGAGCACTGAACAGCATCTCTGCCGGTGCAAGTTCCCAGCTGTGCCCAGTATTTTGAGCTATACATACATAGCCACCACATAGTGGATGTGGTCCGTACACACTGAGCTCTGCAGAGTGTGTGGGGAGCAGAAGGGACATGGTAATGGATGGGGCTGAGGCATGATCTCACTCCTTTGTGAACGCATGATCCAGGAGGCAATGAGCGCATGTGAAAACCTCCTCTCCAAAAAATTCCCTTCTGCCTACTGCAAGCATGGGGGCTTTCCATACGATCAGGGTCCTGCAGAGACCCAGCAGCTGCACTATGAACAATATTGCCCCAAACACAGGCAGCCTTGCTGGAGAAGGGGCATGCCTGAGGGCTGACCAGCCCATGGAGTCCTCACCTCAGCCCTCTGGAGAGGAGACCCAAGACAGAATCCCACTCCCTGCACTGCTGTGGAGCCATGTGCTCCTCTGTGAAGTATGCACCCTCTTTCCACAAGGCACATCTCCTGCTGCATGGACTAGCATTAGATCACACCTTGTTCCATCACATCAGCGCACACCTGCAGGGCTCTGCAAGTTCATCGGTGCCCCAAGAGCTGTGTGTTATATCCTTGGGGCAGCCGGTGTAGGAAGCAATCACTTGAGGCCAGAGAGCAGGCAGCTAACCAAAACCTCCATTTTATTTACAGATATACAGAGAGCTCACTCAGCCGGTTGAAACCGGCTGAGCGATCCCTTAATAGTCTAACTCAGTTGCCATAGTAACAAAACCCATGACAACCAAATACACAACATATTCCTCCCCCCCTAATAAGAACATCCCCTAAATAAAACACACACTAAACTAGAGAAGGAGGGTAGACTGCCTCCATTCCCGGCTAAACCCTGGGGATTATTTTGCCCCATACCTGTGGGTTCGCCCTAACTAAAGATCCAGCCGATGAGGAGGCCTTCTGTCTCTAGGTGGATTACGGCGAACTTCTGGTGTTGTTGCACCCGAAAGTACTAGGGGCTCAAGGTCCGCAGCACGAATAGGTGAGGAGGTGGTATCAGCTCGTGCAGGGCAAAGGGGTATCTCAGCTGCCGGCAGTAATGGAGGAGAACAGTCAGGAACAGGTGACTCATGATTCGGTGTCTCACCAGGAGGGGTGAAGTCAGACCCCTCAACTGCAGATGGGTCCTGAAGACTGGCATGACATGGCAACAGCTGATCTACATGTCGCCGCCAGGTAAGATTCTCTGCAGTCTGGACTGTATAGGAAACAGGTCCTGTTTGAGTGATGACTGTGGCCGGGACCCATTTAGCTCTGGAAGTATAATTCCGAGCCAAAACTGGCTGTCCTGGGCTAAAGGTTCGGTCTTTTGCTCTGGGTGCCCGTCTGATGACTTGATATTGCTGCTGACGTTGCACAGTTTGTCTGGGTTCAGAAGGTTTCAGCAGATCAAAGCAAGTGCGCAGCTGTCGTCCCATCATTAGAAAGGCTGGGGAAGCCTGGGTCGTAGCATGAGGTGTGTTTCTATAGGAAAGTAAGAAGGTATCCAGACGCTTTTGAATGGAGTGTTGTCCCTTTGCTGATTTCAAAGCGTTTTTCATTGTCTGCACAAATCTTTCAGCTAATCCGTTGGTGGACGGATGATATGGTGCTGACGTGATGTGGTGTATCCCATTTGCCTTCATAAAATTTTGAAACTCCTGAGAGACGAACTGCGGTCCGTTGTCACTCACAAGTTGTTCTGGCAGACCAAAACGACTAAAGAGTCCTCGTAGTTTTTGGATAGTACTCTCTGCAGTAGTGGACTGCATTATAGAGACTACTGGCCATTTAGAATGGGCATCTACTGCCACCAAGAACATGCTCCCTTCAAGGGGGCCAGCAAAGTCAACGTGAATACGTTGCCACGGGTTTTCAGGCCAGTCCCATGGGTGTAGGGGTGCCCACTGGGGTGCATTTCTTACACCCTGACATGACATACAAGCTTTTGCCTTCTCTTCAATAGCACTGTCCAATCTAGGCCACCAAAAATAGCTTCGTGCTATTTCCTTCATGCACACTATTCCACAGTGACCGGAATGTAGCTGTTCTAACATCTGTGATCTCAGGGGTGGTGGAATAATGACACGCCTCCCCCACAACAAACAACCAGATTGGACCGATAACTCCGTCCGCCTGGACATGTAGGGAACAAGGTCGGGTGAGACCGGAGAGGTTTGTCGAGATTTTCCATGCATCACCAGGTCCATAACTTGGGATAATACTGGGTCAACGCGGGTTGCCTTCTTTATCTGAGTAGCAGTGATGGGTGTATTCTCTACCTGTTCAAAGTAGAAGATTTCCTTTTGGGCACTATCTTGATGTTTGACCGGTAAAGGCAACCTTGAGAGGCCATCTGCATTGCCGTGCAGAGTGGATTTCCGATATTTGATTTCATGTGTGTGTGCAGAAAGTATCAATGCCCAACGTTGCATACGACTAGCAGCTAATGGGGGAATGCCTGTGTAGGGTCCAAAAATTGATGTCAGAGGTCGATGGTCTGTAAGAAGAGTAAACTTTCGCCCAAACAGGTACTGATGAAACTTCCTAATTCCAAAAACAATTCCTAATGCCTCACGTTCGATTTGGGCGTAGTTAGTTTCTGCTTTGCTTAGAGTGCGTGAAGCAAAAGCAATAGGTCTTTCTTCTCCCGAAGGCATAATGTGTGACACGACCGCTCCCACTCCATAAGGGGAAGCATCGCAGGCCAATTGCAGGGGTAAGGATGGATCAAAGTGCGTTAGAACTTCAGAATTTAACAATGCATCCTTAGCTTTGTTAAATGCAACATCACAGGCTTCAGTCCACTTCCAGGCCTTGTTCTGCCCAAGGAGCTCATGAAGTGGTTTTAGCAGTGTGGCTAACTGTGAGATGAACTTTCCATAATAGTTCAGTAGTCCTAGAAATGAGCGCAGCTGGCTTACATTTCGAGATGGGGGAGCCTCCACAATAGCTTTAACTTTTGCAGGGGCCTTATGAAGACCTGCAGAATCGATGATGTGTCCCAAATATTCAACAGAGGGCTTGAAGAATTCACACTTGTCTTTGCGAACTCGTAGGCCATACTCTTCCAGTCTTTGTAGGGTAGCCTCTAAATTCTTTAAGTGATCCTCTTCATTTCTTCCAGTGACCAGGATATCATCCAGATAGCACTGAACTCCTGACAAGCCACACAAGATCTGGTCCATAGCCCTCTGGAACAGGGCGGGAGCCGATGTGATTCCGAAGGGTAGGCGACAGTATCGATAAAGCCCCTTATGAGTCACAATAGTCAACAGCTCTTGGGACTTTTCATCGATGTGCATCTGTAAATATGCTTGACTCAGATCAATCTTACTGAACTTTTGTCCCCCAGCCAGGCCTGCGAAGAGGTCATCGATGTGGGGAAGCGGGTATTGCTCTGCACACAACACTGGGTTGACAGTGACTTTAAAATCACCGCAAATCCGGAGAGAGCCATCTTTCTTCACGATTGGAACGATAGGAGTGGCCCATGAGCTATGGGTAACTGGTATTAAGACTCCATTGGTGACCAGGCGCTCCAGGTCTGCTTCAACTTTTGGCCTGATGGCATATGGCACAGTTCGGGCTTTCAGATATTTTGGTGGACTGCCAGGTTTAATGTTCAATGTCACAGTGATTCCCTTCATACTTCCCAAATCATCTCCAAAAACAGCAGCATGTTTCCTTAGTATAGGGGTTAGACTGGTTTCTTCTTTAGTCATCCGGTGCACTTCTGCCCAGTTCAGCTGAATCTTCCCAAGCCAAGACCTACCCATTAAGGCTGGGTAGTCACTTCTCACCACAAACAGTGGCAATTTAGCCGCCTGTCCATTGAGCTCCACCTTAACATCAATAGTGCCCAACATGGGCACAGCTTCACCTGTATACGTCTTCAGAACAGTTTTTGTTGCCTTAAGCGGAAGATGCTGTAGCTTTTCTTTATACACAGTCTCTGAGACCAGCGAGACAGCTGCACCGGTGTCTAGTTCCATGCGTATAGGTTTGCCCTCCAATAAGGGGGTTACCCAGTATTCATGTGAGCCCGCTGCCAAAGACAAAACATGCAGTGGCACTTCCTCTTGTGAGGAGGTGTCACCTTGATCATCCTGGGTCTGCTCTAGGGTATGCAAGGTTCCTCTTTTTGTTGGCCAGACCACAGGCCTCTTTTTCTTTTGTTTACAGGCATACTCAATGTGTCCCTTTTTGCCACAGTGTCGACACACCAGGTCCTTACACCAGCATTCTGATGCCTGGTGACCCAGCTTACCACAGCGGTAACATTCTTGACTCTGCACCTTTTTGTGGGTCAGTTCTTGTGACACTTTTTGCACCCTTGGGGATACACCGATGTATTGTGCCTCCCTTGTAGCCAGTTCCATGGAGACAGCAATATCAACAGCCTTCTGTAATGTAAACTGAGCCTCTGTCAGTAGGCACTTCCGTATAGCTTCACTGCAGAGGCCACGCAGGGCATCATTTAACATCTCTTTAAATTCACAGTGTTCTGCTAGCTTTTTTAAAATGGCTACAAATTGTACAACTGTTTCATCTTCCTTTTGGTCTCTTTTGTGGAACCTATATCTTTCAGCAATTACCAGTGGTTTTGGGGAGAAATGAGACCCCAGGATTTCCACAATGTCACTGTAAGATTTAGTCTCAGGCTTAACAGGGTGTAGTAAGCTGCGTAGCAGAGAGTAGGTTTTAGCCCCTACAACAGTTAAGAATATTGGCACCTTCTTCGCTTCTGTAATGTCATTTGCAATACCAAAAAGCTCAAAACGCTCAGTATACACATGCCACTGCTCTGTATTCTCATCAAAAGGCTCCAGGGGCCTGGTCAGAGTAGCCATGATTTTTAGTTTCACTTTCACAGTCAGTGCAAACAAGCAGCTTTTTTTGTTTGTTTGTTCTTTACCTTAACTTCTACTTCCTTCTGTTACTGGAGCAGCACCAGGATCCCATCCTCGTCGCCAGTGTTATATCCTTGGGGCAGCCGGTGTAGGAAGCAATCACTTGAGGCCAGAGAGCAGGCAGCTAACCAAAACCTCCATTTTATTTACAGATATACAGAGAGCTCACTCAGCCGGTTGAAGCCGGCTGAGCTATCCCTTAATAGTCTAACTCAGTTGCCATAGTAACAAAACCCATGACAACCAAATACACAACACTGTGTGGCGCTGGTGATCAAGCCCAATGTATCCTTTCAGAAATAGTTACAGGTCTTGATCCTGACTGGACTCTCACTCAGGTGCAAATCAGGAGTAACTCCACTGAAGTCATGGAACTGCAGCAATGCAAAACCATTGTGAGCTAAGAATGAGGGGCCTGGTGCTTTTGACATCAGGTTGATACTTTGGAGACACAATGCAGATAGTTTAGAGTCTCTTTGCTTCTGTTAGTAACAGTCTTTTTGTTTCCATACTATATTCCCAACTCAGACTCCATTTCCCTCTTTGCCAGTCTGAGAGGTAACAGTTAAGGATGGGATAAAATATGAGACCCCCTCAAGCTTTTCTCCAGCTTTTCTCCAAGCTTTTAACTCAACTTGGAAGCAAATCTCATTCTCGTTCAGAAAAGTTTGGATCACTATTTTATTGAACTATTATTCATTTTTGCTGCTCCGTCTGCGCTTCCTGGACCAGGAGTCTAATTGCCAAAATAACAAGCAAAAGACTATTTCCATGATATTCCAGCCTAGACCTTTAGAATCGGTCTGTTTCCATGTGATTTCCAGCCCAAATTTTGCAAACCTAAGGGGATGAAACAATCAGAATTTTGGATACAGATCTGAACTTCTGGATGGTTAACTGAGCCCACTCAAGATCCTGAAACATGTGTGGTTTCCACGTTGCTAAAATAAGGACCTTCCTCTTTCCACTTCAAGAAAGTACAGCCAGAGCTGCTGCTATGTGTTTCATTTACAGCCTTCTCTGCTTATCTCTACCAATATTTGGCATCCAAATACAGTATTAAGAGCTTTTAAGTGGTTGAGTCTAGATGACATGTCCCTGGTTTGCTTATGAGAATGTCATGTAGGAACTATGACAAAAACCTTTACTAAAATCAAGATATATCACATCTACTGCTTTCCCCCTACCCACTAAACCAGTACCCCTGCCAAAGAAGGAAATTAGGTTGGTTTGGCATGATTTGTCCTTAACAAATCCATGCTTGATATTCCTTATGACCCTATTATCCATATGGTACTTACAAATTGATTGTTATATCTTCCAGTTTCTTTCAAGGCATTGAAGTTAGGCTGACTGGTCTATAATTCCCTGAGACCTCTTTGTTCCCCTTTTTAAAGATAGGCACTATACTTTCTCTTCACCAGTTTTCTGGGTCCTCACCTGTACTCCAGAAGTTCTCAAAGATAATTGCTAACAGTTCTGAAATTTCTTCAGCTGGTTCCTTAAGCTCTCAAGGATGAATTTCACCAGCCCCTGCCAATTTGAATACATTTAACTTATCTAAATATTCTTCAACCTGTTCTTCCCCTATTTTGGCCTGTGTTCCTTCCCCCTGCTTGTTAATATTACTTGCATTGAGTATCTGGTCACCATTAACCTTTTTAGTGAAGACTGACGCAAAATAGGCATTAAATACCTCAGCCTTCTTGATGTTATCAGTTATTAGCTCTCCTTCCCCGCTATGCAGAGTACCTACACTTTCCTTCATCTTTCTCTTGCTCCTAATGTATTTATAGAACCCTTTTTTATTGCCTTTCATGTCTCTTTCTAGGTTAACTCATGTTGTGCCTTAGCCTTTCCGATTTTGTCCCTACATGCTTATGCTATTCTTTTGTACTCCTCCTTAGCAATTTGTCCATGTCTCCACTTTTGGTCGATTTCTTTTTGATTTCCAGGGCATTAAAGAGCTCCTGGTGGAGCCTGATTGGTGCCTTACTGTTCTTCATATTTTTCTTTCACATCAGAAGAATTTTAAGTTGTGCATTTAATACTGTCTTCTTGGGAAACTGCCAGCTCTCCTGAACTCCTTTTTCCCTTAGATTTTCTTCCCATAGGACTCTACCTATCAGTTCTTTCAGAATGTTAAAATCTGCTTTTTTTTTAAGTCCATTGTCTTTATTCTTCTGCTCTAGCTCCTTCCTTTCCTCA
Organism: Mauremys mutica; assembly: GCF_020497125.1. Taxonomy (NCBI): domain Eukaryota; kingdom Metazoa; phylum Chordata; order Testudines; family Geoemydidae; genus Mauremys; species Mauremys mutica. Next base: position 13,713,224 of record NC_059082.1, read on the forward strand.
GAATCATGAAATCTATCATTTCGTGACCAATTTCACCCAAATTGCCTTCCACCTTCAGATTCACCCCCTCCTCCTTCTTGATGAGAATCAAGTCTAAACTGGCTGTCCCCTGATTGTTTCTTCCACTTCTGAAACCAAAAGGTTGTCCCCAATACATTCCAAGAACTTACTGGAAATTTTGTGCTTTGCCATCTTACTTTTCCAAAAGATATCTGGGTAGTTAAAGACCCCCATTATTACCTGGTATTGTGGTTTGGCTCTTTCTGTTATTTGTTCTAGAAATGCCTCATCCATCTCCTCTTCCTGATTTGGCGGTATATAGAAGATCCCTACCAGGATATTGGTCCTATTTTTACCCCTTTTATCTTTCCCCAGATGCTCTTCTGGTTGTCTTCCACCTCCTTCTGCACTTCAGAAGAAGTGTATGTATTCTTGATATATATTACAATTCCTCTTCCCCTTTTATCCTGCTGGAACAAACAATATCCTTCTATAGCAATTTTCCAATCATGAGACTTATCCCGCCAAGTCTCTGTGATGCCAAATAAGTTGTAGTTTAGCTTATTTACTAATACTTCCTGTTCTTCCTGTTTATTCCCCATATTTCTTGCATTAGTGTATAGACATCTAAGATGTTGAGCAGATGCCCCCACTGATTTCCTTCTTGTTTCCTATGACCCTATTATAATTTTCCATGTCCCACTCAACATCTAACCCTCTGTTAAGGTCACCTTGTTTTACACTTACCTGTGGGATTTTGTCATCTGCCCCTTATGAACCGAGTTTAAAGCCCTCCTCACCAGGTTGGTGAATTGGTGTGCAAAGATACTCTTTCTTTTCTTGGTCGGGTGTACCCCATCTCTTCCCAGCAGACCTTCTCCCCAGAACAGCATCCCAAGGTCAAGGAAAACGAAGCCCTCCCATCGACACCATCTGCACAGCCATGCATTCATCTCCAGGATGCACATGTCCCTGCCTGGGCCTTTACCCTCAGTTGAGAGGATGGATGAGAACATGAACTGTTCCCCTTTTGCCCTAGCTCCCAGAGCCTTGTAGTCACTGCTGATCTGCTCAAAGTCAGACCTGACAGTATCATTAGTGCCCATGTGGATGAGAAGCATGGGGACTGATCAGAGGTATGGATGGGCCTCTGCAACTGTTCTGTAATGTCTAGAACGTGGGCTTCAGGCAGACAACCTTCCGGGACACATGTCAGTCAGCAGACGGATGCTTCCATTCTCCTCAGAAGGGAGTCCTCAACCACCAGCACTCTACATCTCCTCCTCTCAAGTGCAGTGGCCATGAGTGTACCACTTTGGGGTTCTGAGTGCATTCGATAGGTGTCTGAGTGCAGGAACACCTTTAAAAATCTGGGCCTTCATCTGTCTCTGCCCCAGTTGCCCATCTATAAAACTGAGATCATTGTCCTTTTTCCTACCCACTGTCTGTCTGTCTGTCCTATTTAGACTGTGATCTCTTTGGGGGAAGGTCTGTGTTTCACTAGGTGAGCCCAACACAACCCAATCTCTGTTATTAATAGCACACTTATCCAAACCAAAATCCAGTTCTGGACTTTTTCTAAAACTTTCTCCTTTGCCAGTGCCCAGGTGGTCCCTGATACAGGGGGCAAGACTAGAAGAATCAAGCGATGGTCTAACTGAAGCCCATCTATCCCAAAATCTGTCTTTCCAATATAGTTGATTATCAGAGGTGCTCTTCACCTTCAGATTCCTATGGGAGCACCTCTGAAAGTCAGGTCCTTAGGTCATTATGACTGTTCCTGTGATGTAGTGTGTGATACCATGTAAGCTAGATGCCAGGTAAAAATGAGTGCTATTGTATTTCCACCTCTGTTATCACTAATTCTCTCTCAGAGGTTGTAATAAACACATCTGAATTATTCACCATTCACTACCAAGGTATTTTAACAGAATATATGACAGAGGGAAGAAGACGAGGGATGTCTTTGTTTCACACAGATGAGATCAATGTACCATGACTCAAATGATTATCTGAGACAATTCATAATTATTCATGGGACAAATCTTCATTCAATGGCAGAAATGTTCCCGAGACTATGGGCTCCACCATGCAAGGTTCTGAGCCCTAGTCTCAAATTATCTATTGTGCTGCTTAAACCAGGGTTTGTGGCTTAAAGACTTTACATAATTTTCTTGTTGCTGTGGGTCTGAAACAGCTAGCCCAAAGCTTTTATTGGTTTTGAACAGAAAGATTATATTTAAGCTAATATTCTGGGAGCTTATTATGAACTAAAGAATTTTACAATGGTTTCTAATTGCCTGAAGTTGTTACTAAAGAAAAAATCGGTGTCAGTGGCCCTGAAAAATGAACTGGAGTGGTCAGTCCTCAACTTGTGTGCAAGCCGTTTCCTAGACTGATGAAGAAAGGTGCAGGGGAATGTGCAGTGTGCTCAGCGGTGTGAATTAGCCCCTCTGCGCCCGCGCCAGACTGAGAATCAGGATGTTCTATTCACAAATCACAAACAGGTTCTTCCTGACTTTTATTTCAGGAGAACAACAAGCCAATATAAAGTTCCCATCAGAGAGCACAGGGTGTCCCATTCTGTATTGCTAGCAGCCATTTGAAATGTCTCAGAGGGGCGGCTTCTCCAGACACACTGTTCTCTGCCTGCCTCTGTTTTACACCGGGCCCACCACTGTGACATCTGTGGGCTCACTTCACGTTTAAAGTGTGATACACAGAAAACAGCCTTGTGCTGACATAGCTGCACACACCCCTTGGGGAGCAGTGGGGAAGGGGGAATGAGCAGGAGGGGAGGGGAGCTGTGAGGTACCCAGGGAAAAGGGCTTCATTGGAATCAAGTGAATTCAAGTGATGTGTATAGTGGCCATTTCAAGGACTTGGTTGTTCCTAATGCCATCCCAGAGCAGTGGCTACTCCGATGTGTTTAAGAGCTACACTTTAAAGAAAGATAGCATAGGGATATAAGAAAACAAGATCCCTCCCACCCAGCTGCTCAGTGCCCCCTGACATTACACTGGGTGCAGGTTCTCCCAGCCCACAGCAACCAGACCCTCCAAGTTAGTCCACCCTATCGGATCTCTCAGCCACTCTAGCGCTCCCACACCTCCCCTTTTAGATGGGCAGGAAGGTTATTCTCTCCACAGGAGATTAGCACAGTTTAATGCAGCCTTTCATCTAATCAAAGGTAGGCGCAAAGCAATGGCTCCTGGCAACCCAAATTAGAATAATACAATCAGCTGATGTTTTGCTGAGGCTGGTACAGAAAGAAGTGACTGGCTACTTATTGCACACACAATATTGCCTGGTTAACTGTGAGCTATTGTATAATCCTAATCAGGCATGTGCAGATACGGTAACCATGAGAGCAAAACTACAGTGGTGTGCATTGTTTCCAGAACTCTGGAACGTGAAACACATGCAGAGCCTAAGTCACCGATTTGCTGTATCATGTGGATTTTAGATATTTGAAGGCCAGCAACAGATTTGATGAGAGAACCACTTTTTCCCATTTAATTCAGACACAGGGAGTGTGTTGCTTTTAGAGAAAAAAAGACATGTATTCTCTGTTCTCTACAGCTCCCTTGACACTGCCGTTTGATTCCATGCAATAATGGAGCAGTTCAGGGAAGGGTCGTGTGATTATAACATTAGAGATTACTGAGCCAATTGGAATGACACAGGTAAATTTAGTTTTGTGCAGGTAGATACTAACCCAAATCCTGGGCTGGAGCTTTGGAGCTGTTTAGACATAAGCTTCAGCGCTACCCCATCTCAACAGTGGGCCAATCAAAACCCTAGATCTGAACTTGCCCATCCTTTGAGGAAGTTGAGATCTGGACAACTCCAGCTCCTCTGCAGTGATTATTAATACTTAGGTATCTAGCTAGTAATGTAGAAGTATGTGGTACTTTACTGCCAGTAAAATACTATTGATGTTTAGTACACATGCTGTGCCTTACATCAAAGGATCTCAAAGTACTGCCCAAGCGTGAGTCAATTCATTTGAATATTCAAAACAGAAAATGATATCCCTGTTCCCAAGAGAGAGACGAGTTAAGGACACAGAAACTGGATCTGGATTTCAAACACCCCAAATATGGGAATATTTGGACCCACGTCCATAAAATTAGATACAATCATAAATCATTTTGGTTTTTGCTAGCTGATGACAGTTTGGGGGATTTTTGCTGTTTTGTTGTTCTATTCAACACAAAACTGCGCACTCACACACTCACAGACGTGTCTATGTCTGCCCCCTCTCTCTCACACAGACACATACATACGCCTTTTTCTTCGTAAGTTTAAGATCTGCAATAGCGAATCCTTTCCTATGACTGTCCTAAGCATCTCCATTTGTGTAGAACACCGCTTCACTTTTAGACTCATAGGAGAAGTCTTTGTGATTAAATAATTCCCCTCGCTTTCTATTCATCCCTTGTGCTATAGATCTGCTGGATACTAGTGTGTGTGTATATAGATTTATATTTGATTTTATGCGAACTACAATAACCTTCAGCAAGATAATCTCACCTGTCTCTGGAGTGTTAATCTTCATTTCTAACAGCCACTCTCTCTTAAATCTGACCAAAGCCGATTGGGGCTGGCAGCAGAACACTAGTGGCCTTCTTGTGGTCTGAAATAACAGGAGTGGAGCGAGAAACGGAGAATGATGCTGCCAAGCTTAAGAATCCTGTTTAAATTACACAGCCACCATTGAGATTTCATGGAAGCTGATCATTTTTGTGTTTTGCTGCGTGTTTCCCAATAACCGGACTCTTGCTATAATTACACCTGTATTTTTCTCTTTTGTTTTTAATAAGCATTTTAAAGTGCAGGGGCTGAGGCCCTTTGGACAGGGTGTCAGGGTAACTGGACAGTGGATTGAGAATTCAAGTACAAAATTCCTCTTGATTTCCATACAGACCCCATGGAATTATTGTTATTTTTTAAAGTATTTGTGACATTGAATAATAATAGCCTAAAATGAGACAACTGTTTGCTTCTGTCGGGCACACTGGAAAAGATTAAAGGCCCAGCTGAGATCAGGGATACAATTTTCAAAAGCATGTGAGCAACTTGGGAGCCAAAATCCTATTTTTAAAAATGGCACTTTCAGGCACTTAGGCGCCTCATTCAAAGTCAATGGGATATAGGCACCTAAGTCACTTAGACACGTTTGAAAATTCCACCCCAGTCTAATTAATACAGTGTTCAAAATGGCTGCAGCAGCTGATGGGCTGTCTACACTGGGACTCACAACACTGTTGTGCCTTGGGTGGGTGTACGGCATGGGAATGAATTCAGTGGGTGAGAGCGGGAGGAACTGAGCACTGTAGCAACCCAATGAATTCTCAGTAGGAGCTTTCACTCCCTGCCTCAGTGTCCCTTCCTCAAGATAAAAGTAATAAAAGGCTTAAAACTCACTGGAGAGCAGAGGACCCAGCACAAGGCTTTAACATAGTCTGGCCATTGTTGTCACAGAAGTGCTAATGCTATGATAGCAGTTTACACAACATGGGGAAACAAAGCTAATTTGGGTACAAATCAATGGTTAAAACATGATTATTATTATTATTTTTCTACTATAGTTACATGAGTTGTCGCACAGCAGCCCTACAGAGAATGAACTGAAAACTGCCTGGCAGGATTTATGAGGCTGGATGGCTAGATGGCTCCCTTAGGAACTCCCTTCTGATGCGTCAAGGGTTCTGAGAAGGGTATCATCCTTTTCGTGTCAAGAAAGTCACTCATCAGCTCCAGATCAATGTCAGACCCAAAGGAGTCAGTTATTGTTTCAACTTTTATGTAACATAATACAATATCCTTAATATAGTATCATAGAATCATAGAAATGTAAGGCTGGAAGGGACCTCAAGAGGTCATCAAGTCCAGCCCCCTGTGTTGAGGTAGGACCAAGTAATCCCCCTAGACCAGGGATCGGCAACCTTTGGCACGTGGCCCATCAGGGAAATCTGCTGGCAGACCGGAATGGTTTGTTTACCTGCAGCATCTGCAGGTTCGGCCAATCGCGGCTCCCACTGGCTGCGGTTTGCTGCTCCAGGCCAATGAGGGCTGCGGGAAGTGGCGTGGACCGAGGGATGTGCTGGCCGCCACTTCCCGAAGCCCTCATTGGCCTGGAGCAGCGAACCACGGCCAGTGGGAGCTGCGATCAGCCGAACCTGCGGACGCTGCAGGTAAACAAACCATCCCGGCCTGCCAGCGGATTTTCCTGATGGTCTGCATGTCAAAGGTTCCCAATCTCTCCCCTACACAATCCCTGGCAGGTGTTTGGCCAACCTGTTCTTAACATTTTCAGTGATGGGGATTCCACATCCTCCCTTGGAAGCTCATTCCAGAACTTAACTATACTTATAGGTTGAGGTAATTAGGAACATTTTTCCTAATATCTAACCTAGATCGCTCTTGCTGCAGATTAAGTCCATTACTACTTGTCCTACCATCTGTGGACATGGAGAACAATTGGTCACCATCCTCTTTATAGCAGCCCTTAACAAATGTGAAGACTGTTATCAGGTTCCCTCCTCAGTCTTCTTTTCTCAAAACTAAACATGCCCAGTTTTTTAACCTTTTGTAACAGGTCAAGTTTTCTAAACTTTTTATCATTTGTGTTGCTCTTCCCTGGACTCTCTCCAATTTATCCACATATTCCCTAAAGTGTAGCACCATGACCTGAACACAGTACTCCAGGTGAGGCCCTCACCAGTGCTGAGTATAGCAGGACAATTACCTCTTGTGTCTCTCATACACCACTCCTGTTAATAAACCCCATAATAATATTAGCCTTTTTCACAACTGCATCACATTTTTGGATCCTGTTCAATGTGTGACCCACTATAACCCTCAGATACTTTTCAGCAGTACTACCACCTAGCCAGTTATTCCCCATTTTGTTGTGCATTTAATTTTTCCTTCCTAGGTATAGTCTTTTGCACTTGTCTTTATTGAATTTCATCTTGTTGACTTCAGACCAATTCTCTAATTTGTCAAGTTTTAGTTTCTCTTCCTGCCCTCCAAAGTGTTTGCAACCACTCATAGGTTGTGTGTCATCCACTAATTTTGTAAGCCTGCTCTCTACTATATTATCCAAGGCATTAACAAAAATATTGAACAGTACTGGACCCAGGAATGACCCCTGCAGGGCTCCATTAGATATGCCTTCCCTGTTTCAAAGCGAACCATTGGTAACTACTGTATACATACGGTCTTTCAACCTGTTGTGTATCCACTTTATAGTAATTTCACCAAGACCACATGTCCCTAGTCTGCTTATGAGAGTGTCATGGGGGACTGCATCACAAACCTTTACTAAAATCAAGATATATTATATCTACTGCTTCCTTTCAGTCCACTAAGCCATTGATCCTGTCAAAGAAGGAATTCATTCCAGACAAACATATTTCTTTTCTTGACAAATCCATTCCTTCTAATCCAATAATCCTCTAGGTGCTTACAAGTTGATTGTTTAATAATTTGTTCCAGTATCTTTTGGTATCAAAGTTATACTGATTGGTCCATAATTCCCTGAGTCCTCTTTGTTTCCCCTTTTAAAGATAGGTATTATGTTTACCTTTTCCCAGTCTTCTGGGACTTCATATGTCCTCTGAAAGTTCTCAAAGATAACTGAGGTCCTGAGATTGCTTCAGCTGTTTCCTTAAATTCCCTAGGATGCATTTCATCAGGTCCTAATGACTTGAATACATTTAATTTATCTAAATATTCTTTAACCAGTTCTTCCTCTATTTTGGCTTGTCTTCCTTCCCCATTGTTGTTAATATTATTTGTGTTGAGTATCTGGTCACCATGCACCTTTATAATGAAGACTGAAGCAAAATAGGCATTAAACACCTCGGTCTTCTTGATGTCATCAGTTATTGGCTCTCTTTCCCTGCTAAGTGGAGTACCTACACTTTTCTTCACCTTTCTCTTGCTCCTAATGTATTTAAAGAACCTCATTTTATTTTCTGTTATGTCCCTTCCTGGCTGTAACTCATTTCGTACCTGAGCCTTTCTGATTTTGTGCCTGCATACTTGTGTTATTCTTTTGTACTCCTCCTTAGCAATTTGTCCATGTTTCCACTTTTTGTAGATTTCTTTTTTGATTTTCAGGGCATTAAAGAGCTCCTGATGGAGCCCTATTGGTCTCTTACTCTTCTTCCTATCTTTCTTTCACATCAGAGTAGTTTGCAGTTGAGCCTTTAATAGTCTTCTTAAGAAACTGCTAGGTCTCTGGAACTCCTTTTTCCCTTAGATTTTCTTCCCATGGGAACTTACCTACCAGTTCTCTGATATTGCTAAAGTCTGAATTTTTGAGTCCCTTGTCCTCATTCTGATTCTTTAACTCTTTCCTTAGAATCTTGAAATCTATCATTTCATGATCATTTTCACCCAAATTACCTGCCCCCTTCAGATTCACAACCAATTCCTCCCTGTTGGTCAATATAAAGTAAAAAATGGCTGTTCCCATGGTTACTTTCTCTACTTTCTGAAACAAAAATATTGTCCCCAATACATTCCAAGAACTTACTGGAAATTGTGTGCTTTGCTGCATTACTTTGCCAAGAGATATCTGGGTTGTTACCAGCTCTTATGTTTTGTATATATTTTGGATAATATAGTATAATCAAAATGTTTCAATAAAGTCAAAATGTAATCTTTTTTTTTGTCCATTTAAAATTCTGCAATTTTGACTTTTCATCCTGATTTGGGATGAAACCAGATTTTGAAATCTCGGAATTTCCCACGGGGTAGAAGTTCCATATTTTGATCAGCTGTAATGAAATACAATTTGTGTCTGCTTGATACATGGTCTTGGTAGAAGTGGCAGGCAGTCTAGGTACAATGGGGTTCTGTGTCCCTTTTCCAGATTTAAGTGTGCTCCAGTAGTTAGAACACATGACTGGGAGCCAGGATTCCTGTGTTCCATTCCCAGCTCCAATCCTTGCTCACTAAATCTTTCTGTGTCTCAACCTCACCAGCTCTACTATGGGTTGTCTTGAGGTAATAAGGACCTTGAGAGACTTATGTAATAATGTTCAAAAAGAACTTTGGGATCCTGGCATAAAAGGTGTTATATAAACATTTAAGGTATAAACACACTAAACACTAGCCCAGCCAAATAATACTCACATCTTATTGACCCCACAAATTCATAAACTTAGGAACCAGGGAGTTACATGTTCCAGGAGTTGTTGGCTTATACAAAACACCATTTTTATAAAGTGAACATTGCTGTTCTCTGAACTCGGTAGATAAACAGTCTAGTCCATTGCAAACTCCCCAAACATCCAGCTATTTCTCAATGTAAACTTTTTACCTCTGCAGATCACCACAAAAAGATCTTTTGTGTTGCTTATAAACTTGCCAACATCTGAAGGAGAGACCTGCATCCATCCCAAAGACTGTGTATTATGTAACTTAGTTGCTGATTCTATAACAAACACTGCACACAATCTTGTCTACATATTTACAAGTTGGAATCAGTTTCTAGTTGTAATTGAATCAGGGCTGGCCCCACAAACCTGGTGAGAGCCACTATCTCTTCATCAGATCAAGCTCAGACAATACTGAAACGAAATGAGATAGCTCTTAACTGGAAGATAATTCTGGGTAATATGCAAGTAGCCAACCCCAAGCATTCCTTTTTCTTTCAGAATTTCTAAATTCAGTCAGTGTTACAGCAAGGAGCTTCTGAATCGGAGAAGGGCATACAGCTATGGACACATTTACCCTGTTCAGACTCTCCAGCTTGATGTAAAGCAATACACATGGGAACAGTCGGCATAAAACACTATCACAGTCCATGATGGATGCAGGATGAAAGATCTGGAGAGGATAAGACGCTTAACTCAGGCCTAGGCTCTACGTTACCCTACGAATGAGTGTTAACACCCTAAGGGGACTCAGGAGGGAGGAGAAGGCAGGTGTGGTTCAATGGTTTCAAAGTGCAAGAAATGATGAGGCTGGCCCTTTCACAAGAGCTTAGACACAAAATTGGTTTCCTGGAGAGAAAACATAAGAAACCTGGCAACCTAAATATATTTAAAGGGCTTACAGCTCTCTAGGGAAAATTCTGAGGCTACTGAAGTGGAAAAAGCATTTGCTAAGATTAAACAGGCATTTTTCCATGGGGAAAAAAATTGACACAGCAGACAAATACTTGGCAGAAGACTGGAAAAGGGGGTGGGAGGGAGTGGTAGTAACACACCATCACCCAGGACTGGGAAATCCAGTCAGAGGAAGGATCCAGGCTGCATCTCCTTTGTCTTTTACAAAACTCCCTAGGGGCAAAGTGAGATAATGTTCCCTGTAATGTTTCTAAAAGAGCTGATTTTGCAAACAAAACAAACAAAGGTTCCAAAAGACAAGCTTCCCAGGTAGACGTTTCAGCATGAAAAGCAAATGAGAGCATTTACAGAGTTAAAACTGAGCAGGCATCTATATCTGAGGCTTGGGTAACAGGGGCGGCTCTAGGATTTGCGCCACCCCAAGCAGGGCGGCGCGCCGCGGGGGGCGCTCTGGCGGTCGCCGGTCCCGCGGCTCCGGTGGACCTCCTGCAGACGTGCCTGCGGAGGGTCCGCTGGTCCCGCGGCTATGGTGGACCTCCCGCAGGCACGCCTGCGGATGCTCCACCGAAGCCGTGGGACAAGCAGACCCTCCACAGGCATGCCTGCGGGAGGTCCACCAGAGCTGCCTGCCGCCCTCCCGTGGGACGCTGCCCCAAGCGTGCGCTTGGCGCGCTGGGGTCTGGAGCCGGCCCTGTTGGGTAAGCACACTGGACCAAGTGGCTGTTGTTACGCAAACCTGTATATAATGTTGACCTTTACTGTTTACACAGGTGCAGCAACCAGGAGTGCTGGAGGTGTGGCCGCAGCCCCTGGCTTGAAGTGGTTTCCATCTTATATATCAGTGGTTCTCAAATTTTTGTACTGGTGACCCCTTTCACATAGTAAGCCTCTGAGTGCGACCCACACCCCCTTATAAATTAAAAACACTTTTTAATATATTTAACACCATTATAAATGCTGGCGGCAAAGCGGGGTTTGGAGTGGAAGCTGACAGCTCACGACCCCCCCATGGAATAATCTCACAACCCCCTGAAGGGTCCTGCCCCCCAGTTTCAGAACCCCTGATATAGATTGTTTAGTTTGGTTCAATGGCTCTCAGCACCCCCACTATACAAATTGTTCCAGCACTCCTGTGTGGGAGTGCATGTGCAAATTGTGTGATTGTGTAGAGAAACAGCTAGCTCACCGTCCAACTGGCCAGGTTTGTGTGCAATCAGCTGATTTGTCCTGTAGCTGCAGAAGCTGTATGTACAAATGTAGGTGAAAATTGCATGTGTGGAGTTTGGGCAGGTATGTCCCTTGTAACATATGCGCTCCTAGTGTAAATCCACTCATCTCCTGTGTGTTTGTCACCTCTCACCCTCACTAACCGCCTATGACCCCTTATGGTTTAGTGCACAAAAGCTCACTAGAAGCTGCAGTGCATAAACTATGAGATCACATTTGTTTCCATGGCAGCAGGTTGTGACAAATGATTAGAACTTCTCTGCAGGGTCAAGCAGAAGCTGGGAGGGAGAAAACCTTCTACTAAAAACACAGACATAGCACTGCACTGATCATAAAGGGACGACTGGAAAAATAGCAGCCATGTATACTTAGTGGGCTGAATCTCCTCTCACAGTGATTTAAACCAGGAATCAATGCAGTTGCGCCAATATTATGAGAGGGGAATCGCACCTGAAGTGAGTAAACCTCTTATTTTCATACTCGATTTGGTGCAAAAGCCCCTCTTGGAAAGCCTGGTTAGTATTAACCTTACTTGATTCTACTGCGAGCTGAAGATGAGAGAGGAGATATGAAGCTAAAGGCTCTCCCTTCTGGAAATGTACAAGACGGATGTAAGTACTTGGAGTGTATATTCCCCTCAAGTCAATGACCGGGTTAAGGCTAATTACTACACACTCTCGCTCTAAATTAAAAAGGACCTTAATAACTGGAAGGACTGTATGATTAACTGGCTTGGAAGATTAACTGTGATAAGAATGGTGTGATACTTCCAGGTTTCCTCGACGTTACCTATTTGTCACTCTCTGAATAGACTGTATGGGCCTGGAAAAACTGCTTCCAGAGGTCTGGAAAATGAATTAGTAACAATTTATTGATAGGGGATGGACGGAATGAGGAACGTTCTCAAGCACTAACCAACCTCTGCTTCAGGAGAAGTCAGTCGCTCATGTTACGTTTGATCTCTGGGACTCTGTGCAGCAGGTCAGATCAGTCAATGTTGCTCTATTGCGCCTTTCATCACCTATCTCACACTTACTGCCATGGATCTGACACAGGAGGCAAACATCAGACCCCCGTGGGGAGCCTACAGGTGAGGAAGGTCTCCTAGCACATTTGCCTGTGAATTCAGTGGAGCAGAAAGGTGTGGGATTGATGGCTCTGGAGAATGATGTCCTGATGTACCCACAGAACAGATGCAGCACATAACGCCAGTGCTAGCCTCCCCATACAGCTGTCTGCCAATGTTCCTAGGTCCTGTCCTGAGGGGACCATCTCTAGCAGTGACAGGTGCATTTCCTCCTCATGGGTTGTCTACTGAGAATGCCAACTAGGGGAACAACTGGGGCTGTGTTTCTAGAAAAATAGACTATAAAATACCTCAAAATACACAAAGCTTGTGCTATCTGTGACAGCAATTGCTAAAAGTTAACTCCACAATCACTAGAAATAAATATTTCCCTAGAACATCTCAACCCCCAAATCACGGGGACACTATTCTGATTTAACTGCAAATCCTAAAATATAATAGGTACTTATGTATTTTACTTGATATTAAAGGCCTCAAATGCTTAACACATCGGGCTCTGCATGGCAGCTCAGCTGGAAAGCAAAATCTTTCTTTGAAACCCTGTAATAAATCAATTCCTTTATGTCTCAGTGCAATCAGAACAGCTACCAATTAGCTACCATGTGCTAACCTACTACATTATCTTCGCTATCTATCTCATACCACTTACTGTAGTATCTGAGAAGCTCCCAGTTAAATAGTATAGTACCACTATGTTTTATTACTGGATATTGGTGAGTGTGAGAGTCTGCGCGCACTGCCTCGAACCTGGGATAGTAAAGACAGAGGCTGTTCAAGATACCTCACTCACAGCTCTGCCAATGCAACTCCATCCTGAACTGTTGCTCTTTCTGGCTATTGCAATCCTGGGCTTCCATACCACTCTGCTCCTTCAACCCTGATCTGCAATGCCACCTGCTATTCGGCTGATGAGCCCTCACCCATGCACCTCAATCCGGAGCAACAGCACTCCCTGCTATTGCACTGCTGACATCTCCTATGCAGAGAGTGTCAATCTGGACAAATTGTGTGATGTTGACAAATGGGGACTAGAGCGAGACCATTAAACTCATGTCCACTTTTGCCCTAAGCAGGATTCGAACTTACATCTCCAGTGGCAAGAGCCTAACACATTCTCAGTTGTCCTTCACTAACTAGGCCAAGGTCAGACCAGTCTGAAGCAAAGATTTGATTTTAGTCTCATTGGAGAAGAGCAACCAAAATGTTTTTCAAAACTTAAAGGGACACAGTCTTCTAGAGGGACAAAGAGTCCCTTGGCACCTTATAGACTAACAGACGTACTGGAGCATAAGCTTTCGTGGGTGTCTGATGTCACAGCACCCACTGTGTCTGATGAAGTGGGTATTCACCCACGAAAGCTTATGCTCCAATACGTCTGTTAGTCTATAAGGTGCCACAGGACTCTTTGTCACTTTTTACAGATCCAGATTAACACGGCTACCCCTCTGATACTAGTCTTCTAGAGAACTTTTAGCCTCCACAATTTATTTATTTTTAGGAAGAGTTTTATAAGACCTAATACAAATACAAATGTTGTCCTGATTGTTTAAAAATTCAGCTACAGCACTCGTATGTAGAATTACCAGACTGTCCATCTATTCTAGTATCCTGTCTGAAAGTGGCCAATACCAATTGCTTCAGAAAAAAAATGCAAGAAATCCTGCTGTAAGTATTAATGGGATAACCTGCTTCTAAGGAAAGTCTCTTCCTAACCCCACTTGTAACGGGTTGGTTTGTGCCGTGAAGCATCAGGGTTATATCTCTTCCAAAACTCTTGTGGGTTTTTTTGAAAAATATTATTATTATTACTCTGAATTTTCTCATTCATACAAATGTCCAGTCCTTCCTAAGTGTGCTTGATTTGTGTTTGACAATGTTAAAGATTCCCCTCCGGTGCTGGGAACCCAAGTATTAGCACCATTGGGTGACTGGGGGAGAATCAGAAAGTGAAACTGAATAGAAGTACAAAGTTAAACTAACTAGATTAGTTTCACTAAGCGTCTGTGGTTCCATACCCTTGATGCTATAGAGATTCCACACATAGCAAACAGGCAGAGGCAAAAATAAACAAATAACATAAGTGAATATGATGTTTACAATTCTTTCTGTTTTAATCAGGTATGGTGTGCAGCTAGCAACACGGGTAAGGATTATTTCCCTTTAGGTAATGTATGATTTTTTCTCTTGGTAAGTGTCCCTTTTGGAATGAGATCGATAACATTGATAGAGATAAATAGTTCACCCTGGTGAAGGGTTCAGAAACAATGAGACGTGATCTAAAACGTAGGAATAAATTGCCATCCACTCTAGTAGTGAATTTTTATTTGCCAGCATCTAAATTATGTGAGTACTGAGTGAGCAGGGCAGGAGGAGGGGGCACTGCACAGAGGAGAAACCTCCTATTTATGCACAAAGACATTAGTAATCAGCAATGATGGAAAATGAAATACAGAAAACACACATGACAGTTTAATAGGATTTTTCTAGCGTCAGATATTCTTTCAAAGTTTACATGAATCCGACAAGGCTCTTTAACAAATTCCTGTTCGCTTTTAATAGAGGTTAAATAGATTTCAGCAAATCCTAGGCCAGATTTATTAAATATTATGTAGATTTTTACAAACCCACCGGAGAGACAATAATAGTTATTTTTGAATTAGTAAACCTTCCTTCACACTTGTTAGAGATCTTTGTAGATTAAACAAGGAGCCCCAGGTCTAGCAAATGTTGAAATTTAATATTTGGAGTCAGACTGAATAAACGACAGGCAGATTTATGCAATGACGTGTTTGAGATCTAACAAATATTGTCTCATCTCAAGAAAATAAATGTTAAATAAGGCTGAATCTAATATGGTTCAGAAAGACAAGAGCTCCATTTACAAATCTTTTATGTATTTAATAAATACATTTATTAAATGAAGTGAAGTGCTCATTGGAGATTGTATCAATGTAAGGAATTCATCTCCGGTATGACTTAGCCAGACTAATTCTCCGTTTATTAAATGTTCCTGAGATTTAGAAAGACTGCATCAGGCTTAATATGCATCTGGTAAGCTCAGTAAAACATTCATAACAAATGGCAGCCAGCGATAGGCTTGGAAAGAAGAAGTGTCTTCATCCTTGTTGATGAGAAAGTGGCATTTGAGACAAAATGAATAAAAAGCCTCTTGGAAATGAGTGGTTGTATTATTCATACTGTGTAGGTGGGAAACCAGGAGGAAGGCAAAGGTGCAGATGGGAGAAAGGGGAGCTGACATGCAGAAGTAGAGGGAAAGGTGAATCAGAGTGGGAGTCTGGTGGGGTTATGTTTGCATAAGCCTTGTAACCTATTACATTGAGATTTAAAACAAGCTTAAATAATTGAATTCAGTGCTGGTGAAAGATGCCAGCTGGCCAAACCTGGAGGCTGCTGCAGACTGACTGCATAGAGACACTGGGCAAATAGAATCTTGGTGCAAACATCCATCTGATAATCTGCATCTCCCTTGCTCTGCAAGGTCCACCTATGGATACAAGAGGTTCAGTCTCCATAATCTACTCAGTTCTTGGCCTCCATGCAGGGACTGCTGGAAAGGGGGCTGGTTGTTTCGGTGGTTTTACAACAGGGAAACCTGTATGCTAGGAACTACAGTGAGACTATCGGACCATTCACATGGTCCTATCACCTATCAGCTGTCAGATGGTCACAGCTCTCAGTCACTATTGGTCTGGAGTGTATCATGCTAAGTAACATGCCCAGCAGAGTACATATAAATTAGGGCTGTAATTCCAGTTGATGTAGGGGTGGTTCTGGTGACTCTAGGTTTGTGCTTAATGATCTCACCAGACCCTTTGGCTGCAATTCCAGCTGCGCACTCTACTGTTTGGAGTGCAATATCACTTGCATGAACTCCCACAGCAACTTATAATTATCCTCAGGTTTGCTATGTGCTCAGATTTGGGATGTGATTTGATTTAGTCACGTATTTCCATGTTTAACAAATTTGCTTTATAGTCAGAATTTTACAGATTATATTTACTAACCCCAAACCTTTAATACCATCCCCATGGCTACTTTAAAAGATACAGTAAATTAAATGTGAAAGAGAACTAAGCCTACATTTGCCAGATATATCATTCATAGTTGGCTCCCTGCACATGGATGGCTTCGGAATATCCAAGATTTGCAAGGATAAGAAAGTCCGACCTTATGCTTTGACGTCATGGCTTGAGGTCCCATTATTTGGAATGGCATCATTTTATCCAATTGGTGTCTTCAAATGGAGCAATTTTGTGAGTCCTTTTTTGGGGATCAGTTTATTCCAGGTATGCTAGGAAGCCATACAACTGTTTCCAGGAAATGTGGGTGTGTAAAGATCTGATCTGACCCCTAACTATGAAGGTCAGGTGGCCTTGCCTGTCTCCCATACTACGTACACCCATGGACACTCACTGGTTTGGCTAAAGAGGTGGGAATTCTCTAAATCAAGACTCAGCAGTGAGGTGCATGACAGTGAGCATTGGCCATGCCTCTCTCTGGATAGGCAGCCATCCATTTCTCACCAAACACCCAGGGTCTTTGTGCAGCATGCGCTAGGTTCATGGGATAGATTCTTGGTGGGATAGGCACAGCTTCTTCTCCGGTTGTGCCAAAGGCTAGATCAGAAATCTAGCAAGAATCATCCCTCAACTTTCAGCTGAGGCAGGTTAACTCAGCTCCGGCTCCATGGCCATGCGTCTCCATGTCACTGCTGGATAAAGCTATACCCAGGGTTGAGTCTCATTTGTGGTGAGTGGAAGGATTTAATAATTCAATAAATAATTGGAGATATACCAATCTCCTAGAACTGGAAGGGACCTTGAAAGGTCATTGAGTCCAGCCCCCTGCTTTCACTAGCGGGACCAATTTTTGCCCCAGCTCCCTAAGTGGCCTCCTCAAGGATTGAACTCATAACCCTGGGTTTAGCAGGCCAATGCTCAAACCACTGAGCTATCCCTCACATATAGCAAGGCTGACCAGTGAGGGGTAGATTCCATTGATCGGCCATATCTGCACAGACTGTCTGGTCCCTGTGAGAGATGCTGTTCCTATGTAGTTCGGGGGGAGGGGTGGGGGTGCTTTTTACAGTGCTCTTCTCTGTCGCTAGCCCTCACAGGCCCAGAGGGACAAAGCTGGTAGATAGTGAGGGGAGTCCAATGGGGAATGCAGCCATAATACAAATAGGCCTATTTACCACTGGCTGATGTCGTTTCAGAACAGATCAGCTACAGAGATTTCCTAAAAACCATCTCTCAGAGGAGATAATAATCTTAATTGAAATCAGAAAACCTTCAAGTATCTTTGTGCGTACAGTAATAGCACGACATTTAGAATCACAGTGGGATTAATAATTGGGAGCAACGTTCTATCATTTTTGTTCTGTTTTCTTTGTGGGGAGAAGAGGAGCTTGGCTGTAATTCCAATACACCACCCTGTTCCCTCTGAGAAATAACCACCAAGTGTAGAAGCATGCTGGGGTGCTTCTGTCCTGAGATTGCTGGTGGGGGTAGAGATGGGATGATACTTGATTTGGTATTCTCCCTAGAGGAGTGATTGGAGATCACACTGCCACCCTTAGCCTGATGGAAATGAAGCTATTTAACATTCTGCCACTCTACACAGGAAGAAAAGAGA
Organism: Mauremys mutica; assembly: GCF_020497125.1. Lineage (NCBI taxonomy): Eukaryota > Metazoa > Chordata > Testudines > Geoemydidae > Mauremys > Mauremys mutica. Next base: position 13,731,284 of record NC_059082.1, read on the forward strand.
GAGCACAAGGGCTGTGCTGTGATTCAGCTCACACCATCCTTTGCAGAAACAATTATAAAATGCAAATACTCTGGATACCTCCTTAACAGAGCAAATCTATCCATTGCCTGCCTCTGTTCTTTTATCAAGCATCTATTTAAGGGGAGCTTTTTCCCCCCATGCAATGCGATGGTAATACAAGCTGTCGATCAGATTTCTCGCTTGCTGTGCCATGCGGGTATAATCTGATCCCCAGTGCTTACTGTGCCATGTCTTTTAATGATCGTGTTGTGCACTTACCGATGTTGTGAAGCCTTTCATTAAAGGATCTCAAAGTGCTTAATTTATTAACACTTACTGGGTGGTAGAGAGGTATTATTATCCCCATTTTACAGATGGGAGGACAGAGTGGTATAGCAACACGTGCCAGCCACAGATTGCTGCCAGTCGTTGTAGGGCCTGGTTCATTCATCTTTGCAAAGCTCATTTAGTGGCTCGGATAAAAGGTGCTAACAAAATGCAAAGCATTGCTAGTGATTAACGCAGCTGTTCTGAAAACCAACCTGGCACTTGTTCCATTTCACTACATGCAGGGTCACTCCCTGTTGGAGATTTCTTACCTCTTGAGCAGATTTCACAATGAGCCACATTCCATTCAGGGATGGAGATGGTAAAAATGCTCAGGGTACAAATATGCCAAATGTCAGTCTGAACACAGGCAGCCACCCTGCACATACTGAAATGAATCCATGACCACCGGGAATGTGCTGGCAGTTATTGTGCTGCACGTTGGGGCCATTCAGAGCTTCACAGCAAGACTAGGTGTAGAACTCAGATCCTTCTGCTCCAGAAGCACAGGCCTCACCCCTTGAGCTGAAGAAGAACCTCCTCTAGTTATTAGCAAGAGAGGGACTATGACACGCAATTAGACAATTCTGATTCCACCCAGTAGGTGTCATCAGTGACACATACACATTGGCCAGCATGTTACAATATTTTCAGTCTCCCAATGGCTCCCGTATACTACAAGAAGCTGAATTTAATGTGTACTTTACCAACATATTTTTCTCTCTTCAGCAGGATTTTCAAAACAGATCATTCAAAATTAAGGTAATTTTTCTCCCCCTCTTCTAAGCAATGGACTTATTCCACATCTCATGTGTGTGGGAAATAAAATTTAAATGAGATTCAACACTTATTAGGAAATTTTATTTTAAAATGCTGTGTTACGTTCTTGCTTCTATCTCCTTGCAGCAATCAGTTTAAGCGTCTCTAGTTAATTCAGGTGACAGGTCCAATGGTGTGAGACATGGATAAATCTGAGGCTTAAAGTTAGAATAAAAGAGAAATCAAATGCAATTGGATTTTATATTGTGCCTTTCACACTGCGAGTGTTGTTATTCATGTTTATAACTACCTATAAAAATGCAAAGAGGAGGGGGGGATTGCAGGAAATGAAATGCCAAAAAATAACTATATTTAAATGATGAGCAGCTGAAGAAAGCCAGAGAATTCAAAGTTAAAAGGACACCATCAGGTTCAGTTAGGCCTGGAATGTTGGTTTTGTTGAGAAGAGGGAAGGTGGCCTATATAGAGTGGGAGTCAGGAATTTATAAAACCTTATACAATAAGAACCTTGATAATTCTCCCTTTGCTTTACCTGCAGGCTCTATTGTCTTCGTACAAAAACACACCCTGGTTTCCCTCCCCGTTTCTCAACAAAGCTTTAATAACAGAGTGCTGTACTTAGATCTCACATTACTCAAACTCCATTACTTTTAACACAATACGCTACAGTACTTCCATGAAGCTACTAAACGGTGCCATAAGCAATTGAAAATGAACGACACCTGCTTGACTAAATGAACAAAGTGTGTTCTGTAATGCAGTATCTTTAATTTTTTTTTAAATTGTGTTTGATTGCTCCCTCGTTAATTCCAAAAATTCAGCACTCCACAACACATCTTTTAGCCGTTAGTGCAACTTAGTTTGGATCTGTTTTGGAAGTAGAAATGACTGCCTGGCTTTGAAGTGAGTCAGTAAAACAGGTTTTATTCTTATTTTTCTATGCATCTGGGGGGGGGGGCGGTGTTCTCTCGCCCATCATTGCAGTATATGGGCACTTTCCACGTAAAATCAAAGGCAGCAGCATAGTTTCTAGTGGTCTTCACAAGGTCTGTGGTGCTTCTACCTTTTGGGGTAAAAAATCTGCTCGGTTGATTGATTGTTGGGTTTGGTTGGTAGGGTTTAGCTGTAGATGGAATTGCCGGTGCTGTGAGTGTCATTCTTACATAGAAAAGGCTTTTTCAAATGTTTTCTTTCTTTTTAGAGGATGTGGTGGATTTAAATATTCTCTGTAATGCTGAGAACCCAAATACTATTTCGTGAATCCCCAGACCACTCTGGTTTTCCTGTCCATGCTGACTAAAATGCAATGAGCAAACAAACCGCATCAATTGTGTCAAATCCATTAGACTTTGTGACACTGGGAGCTGCGCTGGCCACCCTCCTGTAGCCTGAAGGCTGAGCCATCGCTCTTATCCTGCTGGAGACTGCGCAGTCAGACCCCTACCCTAACATAGAGCCCTAGTGAAGTCAGCAATTCCCTGCCTGGGTAAAATGGAGTCCAGGTGTGGCGTCACTTGCAAGATTTAGGCCCACGTTTGCGTTTATGTTTATAGCAGGTTGTAAAAGCAAACTTGAACTCACGTAGCCGTGATTTTTGCACGTGCTAAAATGGAACCATTTTAGAAAACTGCTTGTTGTTTTAGAGGGACAAGGTCGGTGAGGTAAGATCTTTTATTGGACCAACTCCTACTGGTGGGAGGGACAAGCTTGGGAGCTCCACAAAGCACTTCTCAGGTCTGGGAAAGATAAGGTAACCTGAGTGTCCATGCTAAATACGAGGTGGGACAGATTGTTAAGCATAAGGTTTCACACATGCTGTAGGAGAGCATTTGAAGTGGTACCACCTCGGCAGTCGTAGGACTATGGAGGCAGTAGGGTGTGTTACAAATCATTGTAATGAGCCATAAAATCAGTGTTGTTTTAGAATTCAGTCCAATACCCAGTGACATCAACAGGAGTATCTCCCTCGACGTGAATGGGGGCTGGGTTGGGCCCACATTCTGCTACCAGGGAAAGCCTGCAGCAGATCAGTCTCATTGCCATTTACTAGAAGGGGGGAGCTATATCTCATAGTTTGGGACTTGTCTTCTTGGGCTCCCCACATCTTAGACTAGCAAATGCAGTGAAATAATCTCCACAACATTCTTTGTCTGGACAGATTCAACTGCCTCCTCTTTAGTTGGGGGCAAATCCGGCTGTCCTTTCTCAAGCAAAACTCCCATTTAGCTTGACTGAAAGATGTGACTGAGTAAGGACTTCAGGATTAGATCTTGGAGCCAGGGTCACTAAATGGTCTTTGTTGGTTGCTCACCAGGTAGGTGGGTATCTCCTCAATATTGTTTTTTTTAGAGATACCTGTTGCAAAATGAAAGGAGGTCTAACAGGCAGCCAAAGTTTTTCCTACATGGGAAATTCCCTGAGCCATTTGGAAAGGGAGGAAAGAAAACTACATCCACAGCTCCTCACAAAATCTCTTCCACATACAACAAAAGGAACTGACATTTCATTTCCAGCCAGCAACTCCCCCAGCTTTTAAGAGGTTAAACACGCCGATGGAGCTGCCACTGTCTTTCTCTCGGCGTCCCCCCCAGAACAGCTTGTTTTTCAACAAAGCCAATTATCTTGAAATGATGGAAAATGATTAGTCATGTTAATTAAAAATATTTTTTCCCCACTCCTAAAAAGGTCAGATTGTCAGCTGTATGGAAAATTGAGCCTTCATGCACTTTCATTTGATTTCCTATTCAAAGTCTAATTAGTTACAATTCGTTGTTAAAAGACATAATTTTTTTTGATAATGCCGACATTTTTGATCATTTCCCCTTTCATTATCATGGTGATATTATTATTATTATTTCTTAGTATCATCATATATATTCACCATTGCTGGTTCATGAAATAATGAGCTAAATCTCATCCGACAGGTGCATTTGAAATCTGTAGACGTGAGAAGCACTGATCCTTTTACTTATTAACTGTGCTACAGGTTGCTTCTGTGCAGCCAGCTGTAGCTTCTGCATTCAGACAGCAAGAAGATGAACAGAAGTCAGTTATTATGCACACCAGTAGGTCCCATAGGTTTCATCTTATGGCCAGAGAGACTCGTAATTAGAACTGACCACGTGCAGGGCCCAGACAAGCTTTGGGTATTTCAGGGGCTGGGATTGTAAAGGATTTCAGAGGCTGGGGAAGTTAAAGGGAGTAGCTGGAGCTTCAAAATTTAAAGGACACACTCCAGCAAATGGAAAGGGGGTCCCATTGGCTCACCAAGGTCTAAGTCAGCCTCGCAAATGGATCCCGCTCTGGTGCTTTCTGGATCTGTGCCCATCAGCAAAGAAGCCTTTCTTAAAGGATTGCATAGATCAGTGATACTCAGACTGAGGCTCGGGAGCTGCAAGTGGCTCTTTAATGGGTCTCCTGCAGCTCTCTGCAGCACATGATATTAACACACTGTGTGAATTAATTATTAATCCATCTAGATGCTCTTACTATGTTACTAATCAATTGTGGCTGATAAAGTAATAATACTAGGGTCAGTCATTTGGTTGTGAGAATAATATATAAACTAAATATTTCCCCTGTCATACTGTTTAAATAGGGATATATAATACTATAGTAAATGAAACAATGAATTCCCACTACTGTGGCTCTGTTGGGTCATGTTGATTGGGCTAACTGGGCTTCTGAACCACTGAGGTCTAAGTATTACTGGCATAGATTATAACGAGGGCTGTGCCAATCTGACTAGGTTTGTATGGCTCCCACCTCACTGCTCTGAAAACTTCTTGCTTTCAGTCCCTCCAGTTATTTGTCAGTGTCTTGTCTTGTTCCTGTAGCTGGAGATGTCTGGCTCCAACAGGCTTTCGCCTACACATGTGCTCTGTCAGCAAGTGTCTAAGTACATCATCTGCAGGCAGCTGCCTGGTCATTAGACTTCCTTCTTCCTGAAGCAATAACAGTCTCGGTGGCCAACTCCAGAGCTGGTGATTTGAACTGGTGATTCATGGACCTCAAAAGGTTCAACCTGCAGGTGCAGAGAAGCACTCGCAGAATTGGGTGACTAGTAATTAGTCATAGTAATAGTAGTATTGTTTTCTGTTGTGCTTGAGGACCCCAAAGAGGGACCATCTTCTTTCATACTCAGACAACCAAGGCAAAGACAGCCTTTGCGCCATAATATGGGATTTATACAAGATGCAACAGATGAGTGGGCAGGCAACTGTGGGGAAGAGGGAGGAACAAGTTAACAGCAGAGTCACAGTGGTCTTACTAACCAACATGCATTTTATCAATGTGAATCTGTTAGGCTGGCGGTCTCATAATCCAAGGGTTTCCTATGAGATTTCTAGTACTTCTGAGTGGTCTGGATATACCATGTAGACTGCCCTTCTCCTTGCATTTCAGTGCTTCTAAACCCATCCAGGGCCAAGCAGTGCTGGTAAAGAAACAGAGCAGAACAGTAGAAAAGGTTCATGTCAAGTTCTGGAGGAGGTTTCATGGTCAGGAAATATCCTTGATATTCCAGCCCAGTTCTCCCGTCTGCACATGTAAGGTAATCAGACCAGTTGTATAGCTATGTTACTGTTATGGATCTGTTTCCAGTGTACTGCACCTATGAGTCGCTAAGGATTCTCATAGAGTCATAGACTTTAAGATCAGAAGGGACCAATATGATTGTCTACTCTGACCTCCTGCACAACGCTCAATGTCTGGATGGAAAGAGGGCCCTGTACAACCTTTGTCCTGGTGAAGAGGCAGGCAAGCTGCATCCCCATGTGATAGCTGGCGTGCCAGTGTGCTCTAGGGCGGGATGCATCCCTGTAGGGAAGGTGGGCAATGTGTGCGCTAGCATCCTCTTGCATGTTGGTTCAGCCAGAGCTGCTGTAAAATCTGGCTGGGGTTCCCTAGGAGCGTTGCCAGTGGGCATTGCCTGGGGATGCTCTGACTCCTATTGGTACTGCCGCAATGGCTCTGCACAGACTTGCTGCTGCTGGGTTCCTCCCCCCTCAGGTAAGTCTGTAGAAAACAAACTAACCCAGGTGTGACTCAAACCCACACTCCTTGAAAAGTTAATGACTGGGGATGCAGATACACGGCAGACATGCAAGTCTCAACAGCAGTTTCCCCCTTTCCCAGTGATCCTGTTAGACACTTCATAGAATCATCGACTTTAAGGTCAGAAGAGACCAATATGATTGTCTACTCTGACCTCCTGCACAACGCAGGCCACAGAATCTCACCCATCCACTCCTGGATCAAACCCCTAACCTATGTCGGAGCTATTGAAGTCCTCAAATCATGGTTTAAAGACTTCAAGGTGCAGAGAATCCTCCAGCAAGTGACCCGTGCTCCATGCTGCAGAGGAAGGTGAAACCCCCCCAGGGTCTCTGCCAATCTGCCCTGGAGGAAAATTCCTTCTCGACCCCAAATATGGTGATCAGCTAAACCCTGAGCATGTGGGCAAGACTCACCAGCCAGCACCCAGGAAAGAATTCTCTGTAGTAACTCAGATCCCACCCCCATCTAACATCCCATCACAGGCCATTGGGCATATTTACTGCTAATAGTCAAAGATCAGTTAATTGCCAGAATTAGGCTATCCCATCATACCATCACCTCCCTAAATGCATCAAGCTTAGTCGTGCAGCCAGATATGTCTTTTGCCCCCACTGCTCCCCTTGGAAGGCTGTTCCAGAACTTCACTCCTCTGATGGTTAGAAACCTTTGTCTAATTTCAAGTCTAAACTTCCTGATGGCCAGTTTATATCCATTTGTTCTTGTGCCCACATTGGTACTGAGCTTAAATAACTCCTCTCCCTCCCTGGTATTTATCCCTCTGATATTTCTAGAGAGCAATCACATCTCCCCTCAGCCTTCTTTTGTGATATGCAGACACAGATAGCCATTTTATATTCAGTTCAGCATAAATTACAAGAGAACTCTCACAAACTGTGCTATCATGGGGATATGACGTGTGTTCTTTCTTGTTTTCTCATTCTTTTCATCAAAAATAAGTCATTCACAACTGTAATATCTGTTTGCAACATACACATGGAAAACCATACCAAGAACCAAACCAGAACTTGCATGATTTATAGGCTATCTCCATGGCTGCCGGGGGTGCTGAATAAACCTGGACATTTACCACCTGCAGTAGTTACATGTACAGCCACTTTTCCCATGCTCAGCATAGAGAATACCAAATATACCATGGTAAAGGTAAATATCATGGTGCATGGAACATCTTGGTTTTAACTGTGTCCATGGTAGATTTTACCAGTTGAACTAGTGAACTAACTATATTGCCTGGGTGGATTCTGCCTGTTAGCTATCCATTTGCTTTTGCCTGCAGCAGCAGTTTCACATGGAACCTAAAGCCTTAATGAGGATGGAGAGGCTTCTGGGACTTGGTAGATTTCCCACCAGATTTAGAAGAGTGCAGCCAGAGATTCAGCTTGAGGATGGAAGAACAGATTAATCAATGGGTGAGCAAAGACTCTGATCACCTGGAGTCACCTATTCTCCATAAGGAAATTACCTTTTGTATTAATGAGGGTTTGTGTTTCCAAGTTTCCTCCCATATGGCAGTCCCTAGACTCTTCAAATGGTGTAGCAAACCCATGCTGAACTTAGAGCATCGTTAGTGAAAATAACAATAAAGTGAGGAAGAGCTAAGGGGAGAGCATTTCAATCCAATTCCCAATGTCTTAATAGAGCCCATCAACACGGAAAGACCATTCAGTGGTGCCAGTCAAATGAGAAACCACTTAGCAGAGCAGTAGTGTGGGAGATTAAAATGCCTCTTTGTAGAATATAAAGGTCACTGAGGCAGTAAACCCCCTAAAGGGGAAGACGATGCATTTCACGCATGAGGGGCTTAGTCTGGGAGGATATGTGGCGACCATGTGAATAGCTAATCCTGCCTGAGTGGAAATACATTTACAGACATCATTTGAGGACTTAATGACATGCAAAGGAAATGGCAGCCTTGTGACCAGCTGTGGGTTAAGCGGTTGGGATGAATTCCTTGGGGATATACACGATTCAGCTGGCACAAGAGGTTGGTTGTGCAAAATGTCAGGTGTTATGCCCATTTTTCTGTGCTGTGCTAAAACACCTGCTACTGAGGGTAGAGGCCAGAGACAGTCCAAATGGCTAAAAAATGAGAGACCAAAACTTATCCCACCCTTATTTCCAGTTGTGTCTGCCATCTGGATTTAACCATGTAATGGAGTCGCCCATCAAAGAGACAGACTTGCTCTGTGTGTGTGTGTGTGTGTGTGTGAGAGAGAGAGAGAGATGGGGGAGACCTATCACCCCTCATTTAGGTTTCTAATACTGCACCCACCCACTTTCATAGTGCTAAGGCCAAGATTTGAGGATGGACCCTCCTGATATGCAGCTCTATTGGATGAATGAGTCCACCTGAACTAGCTGATAGAAGCTGTTCTGAGCTGGTTTCCATTGGGAGACATCTCCCTCTGGGATAATTGTATTAAACTGTTTCAATGTACGGAAAAATAATGGTGAAAACAATCAAACAGACATTAAGCAGTAAGGACTTTTTAATACTGTCCCAACTCAGCTGTAGGACAGAAATGTGTTCAGCATGGAGCTGTGGAATACAGCTAAACCTGAATAACACAGATTGTCTCACTATTTATATTTGTGTTTATGTTGAAGTCAAAGAGCAACACAAATGTCTCATCAAGGGCTGTGTCACGGGGTGGGTATACACCGTCCAAGGTGCTGGGTCATGTATGGTGAGAAGAAGGGGAAAAAAAACTGTATAGTACCCAGTTAGGTCCTGTGTTCACGACCCTGACTACAAAATGTGGTAGTACGGCCTAGTGGCTGGAGTCAGTAAAGCAGCACTTCCTCTCAGGGCAGAGTAACCTAATGGCTGGAGTCTATAAAGCAGCCCTTCCCCTCAGGGAAGCATTGCCTGATGGCCAGAATCTATAAGGGCAGCCCTTCTACTCAGGGCAGCGTGGCCTAATGGCTAGACTCAATAAAGCGGCCCGTCCACTTGTCTGTTTAGAGTGTCAGCTCTTTGCGGCAGGAATGCCCTCCACATGTCTGTACTGACCTAGCACCATAGAGACCTGATTTTGGTTGGGGCATCTACGTGCTATTGTGAAATATATGGCAAATAATAATAATTTCAGCACCTGGATGGTCGAAATAGCTGAGAGATCTGTTTATGTATCTATGCTGCACTCAATACCAGAGTATCTGAGATCAGATCTTGCATTATTTTGTCTATCAAGAGATTCTTGTGGCTCTAAAAATCCCAGGAAAACCATAAAACAAAGACATATGAAACATTTTAGCCTATTCCGGCCAGAACTTTGATTTTTGTTGTTGTTAAAACACACACATGCATGATCATCACAAGTCCATTAAGGAGACAAAACAAAAACATCTCTGGGAGATGGCAAATAGGCTAAGGCCTCCTGAATTTTTCATCCTGCATGCTCTGTTTGAAGGGTTTGTCGAGGATCTGGTTTATAATCCTGCTGAAAATAAAGTACTCAGAATTTAAACAGTTCGGTCCTTTCACACTAATGGTCCTTTGTTCACAGCAATTAATGGAGCAATTTTTAAATAATGACTTAATTTTTTTTTTCCTTGAAAGATACTTTTTTGTGATCAGAAGCAGGTTCTTTATTTTCCCAGCCTGCACTCAGATTCATTAGCACTAGTCGCATCCAACTTGTAGAGGTTTATTTGTTCAGCTGGAAATGGGACATTAACATTTTAAGAGGATGATGCATAAGCTTTTAGAGATAATATTCTCTCTGCCCTATTCTGCTGATGCACTCTTAGAAACTGCAAAATGCTACATTCTCTCCCTCCAAAGCAGCAAGTTTATTATAAACATTTTATCACTCAGGGCATAATTTTCTCTTTTTACATTCTTTCTACTAAAAAACACATAGACTTTTGTATGTGTGAATTTGGTGTTCAGGAGAATGAGGGGCTGATAATGCTAAGCAGAGTCAAGCAAACTATAGGCAGATGCTCTGCCAGCTTCATCTCATCCTCATAGCTCAGATAGTGCATCTTAGTCCTCATCTGCTGAATAACTTTGATCCAGACTTGGGTCCTCCTGCTACCTCTTCCAGCACACCTTCATCATAACCTGTAGTAGTCACAACTATTCCAGACCTGGTTTCCCATATCCTGAGCTCCAGCAGCCCCCCGATTCCAGCTCTGGAGAGAGGACGAGAGAGAGAATGGCACACCCGTAATAGATATTAGTCACTGCACTTAATCCACTACTGGAAGGTGAGTGCGGTGTAAATACCTGTATAGAACATCATACACAATATGCATCCGACGAAGTGGGTATTCACCCACAAAAGCTCATGCTCATGAAAGCTCATGCTCCAATATGTTTGTTAGTCTATAAGATGCCACAGAACTCTTTCCAACATAAAAGAATGTTAGGGTTGCAAAATCAAGACCTCAAAATTTAGGAAATGCCAGAATTAAGGTTGCCCATGCCACCCTACTGCATCCCTCTGATGCATATGCATCATGATACAATATTTAATCACATTCTCACATGCTATTTTTTCCACTATTTTTTTAACTTGGCCAAATGCAGACTTTCTTCTTTTCACAGGAATTGGAAAAGGCACCTCCCTGACACCCTGCCAAATTAGCAAGTATAGGTAAGACATTATTTCACCCTAATCTGGTGCTTGGAAATGGCTGAGCTGGTTTTGCTGAAACTTTAAATATATATTATATATAATCAATCTGAGGATGGAAAAATCATCCTGTATGAAAAAACTCCAGCCCAAGCAATTAAAGTAGAGCATCTGCAAACACAGGGTCTTATAATGGGAAGTGCCAGCCACCAGATGGTGGTACCAGATATAAGAATCAAATAGAGTAGTTCTGAGTGACCCACTCACCTTTGCCAGTGCATCACAGCTCTGACCTCAAACCCACTCTGCTAGACAAAGCACTACACACCCATGCCCCACAACAGAGTCACAGTACTGTTTCAGCTGCTTCTGCAGCCACCCAGCTATTCTAGTGAGAGCTCTGTGAATGCCAGTTCCCCTGCTGGTAGGACAACCAGAGCTGGTGAGGCTGGCGAATGACTCAAATGAGGGTCTCAGAAGAGGATTAAGTTCTGCCAGTGGCTTGGTTTGATGGGAAGAGAAAGTAATGATGGAGCCAGTTACCGATGCCACCTCTGCCTCTTCTGCAGCCTTAACAAAAGCCAGAAAATAACCAATTCCAGATCCCAACCTAAACTCACTTTTTTTATTTTCCACATAGCAAAAACTGGCACTTTTGCCTCTAGTTCCAGGCAAATAACATGCAAAAAATTGGGAGGTGCGGTGGACACTCCTGCTAGTTTTCTCTTTACTTCCCAAGAAGTGCCATCACTCTGTGTTCTAATTGGGGTGTAATAAGGGTCATCAAATTGCAGGTGTCATGGTGTAAGCTGATCACTTGCAGGGTCACAAAGGAAGATCTCCTCTCTCTCCTTCCCCACAGCCTTGTAAATGTAGTCACATGCAGTGTGAAGCTTATTTTAAACTCCTCTGGAACATCAGGTACTGGCCACTACCACACACAGGACCTCTGACTAATTGGTCAGACCCGGTTAGACAAAAGGCAAATACCAAATGGCGTAGGACCAGGAGTCAGCAGGCCTGAATTCTAGTCCAAAAGCAGCTACAGTCTCACTGTGCATCATTGGGAAGTCACTTGGGCACAGATTTTCAAAGGTATTTAGGACACGTTGCACTCAGCATTACAATGCCTAACTGATTTAGAAGCCTAGGTCTCATTTTTAAAGATGATTTAGGCACTTAGAAGCCTAAATCCCATTGACTAGTTGAAATGGTGCAACAGGTTACTGATCTAAATGTACCCTTAGTCTGGCAAGAAGTGGGATACCAGACTAGATGAACTACAAGCCTAGATGGACCAATAGTCTGGTCTGATGCAGACTAAACAGAATAAATCTCAGCTTCCTATGAAGTCCCTGGCTTTTATCTGCTCATGTCATACACAGCCCTCACATTCATTGTTTAACTCTGATCATTAATCGGTGTCAGATTTTTCAGCTCAGAATGAAACATCACCCCTGTTGTTGTTGTTGTTATTAATTGCTGGTCCAGGGCATCCAAATAAACGGGCAAATCTAAATACTTGGTATTAATTACATGAACTTTTTAGCAATAATCTGCACAAAACAACTCTGAAATGAGAGGGTTAGAAGCAGGAGATAATGCTCTGCAGCTGGTCCAAAGGCATTTTGCAGAAGTGTGGATGACGTGAACCCAAGGACTGCGACTCACAGAGCTCGTCATCTTCACTTGCTCGTGATCTGTTGGAGTAAGACATTCTGCTGGATGAACTGATGATGATCAGACCCTTGACGTTTCACTGGCAAAACCCTCTCACTCCCCTGCCTTTGGGTGTGGGGGTGCTCCTGAGAAAGCTAGCATAACATGGTCTCGTTTTATGATTCCTGACACCAGCTCCTGTTTGTAGTACTGAGGGTGAAATGTCCATGAACAAAGATCACCACAACAAGATGCCACCTGCAAAATGTTCACCACACTGATTAATCCAGATGGTGCATTCACAGTGTGAGATCTCAAAAACCAGCTAAAACAAGATTTTTGATCTTTATCTCTGCTGAAAAGTTCAGCCCTTTGAGCCACATCCTCAGCTGGTGCTAGGTCCGGGGACTTCACTGGAGATACGCCCATTTGCACCAGCTGAGGATATGGCCTTATTGTATTGTAAATGATCCAGATTTATAAGTGTAAGGGAAACAGAGTGCTAACGAAACACGATACTGCCTAACATCACATTTACTGATAGCGATAATAGCTCATATTTCTATAGCCCCTTCCACCCTGTGCAATCCCAAAGCAATTCAGAAATAATGGGCCCAATTCCTCTTAGAGAGATACAGTCAAGATGTGTATAGAAAGGAATCTTTTCCTCTAGCACAATGAAAGGCAAATGCTACTACCCCCAGTCCGTCCCAACCCCCCAACTGTATACTCAACTTCCAAACTTCCAGCTTGACAGTGAGTCACTTTACTGGGGCCCTGTGTGTGTGTGTGTGATTCTTGTACTGCCATTGCTCTCAGCTGTACTTGTGATAGCAGAGAACTATAGTTGTGGAAGCCTTTTAATCCAGCACTTCACCAACTAAATACTGAACTAACGGGGTGGGGGGGAATATTAAAACGTAAGACTCTTGCATTGCACACACGTGCACACACACACGCATACTGCATACAAGTTGTCTACTGGAGCTTTTCAGTGAAGCTGCAGTTACCACTATCTGAAGACACAGTGCCAAAAACTCCCGGCATGGGGAAGGCAAGGAGGTATTAGCACATCTTTGCCAAACGCTGTGCTATGGCTGCATTAGCTCTCGCAGTTTTAAAGTCCCCTTGACAGCTTATAAACAGAGGTGCACATGCTCAAGATAGGGTTTTAATCAGAGACAGGTGTGGGGTTTGGATACTGCCGGAAAGCGTGTGCTCTGCAAGCACCCAACTCAGGATACATGTGTGCCATGGGACACGTTACACCAGCGCCCATCTTCTTCCTCTGTGCTCAGTCTGAGGGCGGAGGGAGCTTGGCCTTGGGCATTTTACAAGAATCCAGAAGAGGTTGAGAAGTCCCCTGCGTTTAGCATCACTGTTTTAGTGGTGGGGGCGTGGAGGCAATGGGAGGATGTAGCAATAAGCACTGGGAACCCAAGTTATGACATGTTTTGGCTTCTTCCAAACTTAATGTAGTTTTTATACATGGACATAAAAGCACACATTTTCCGAGTCCCCTCAAATAATTTCACGATAAACCCCCGCTTTTGGATGTGGTCCGAGCCATCCATTATACTGCTGCCATGAACTTTATTTCATCCCACACCAGGGAGGAGAGAAAGCACTTGGAGTGCTCAGATATTACATGTAATAACTGGTCATAAAAATCAATGTAAAATTTAATGCAAAAGGTCTGTGAGCACCCAACCATTGGAATCCAGCGATAAGGCAGATGGAAAGCAGCACAGAGCTTTCCAGCAAGTAGTATATTTTCTTTAATGTTCTTGAGATGTATATAATACTGTCACGATTTTGTCCATCTACATGCTAGTTAAAGTTTCTGTACTCGTACTGTTTATGTCTCAGTGTATTGTTAGTTGCTGTTTCCTCTCGGACACAGGGAGTTTTATATTCTATATGGATCCCGCCGCAAGACCTAAGAGGAACAGAAGAAACATCCGGCTTCCTGATTGATATGCTGGTGCTTAATCCTGCAGTGCCCTGCTCTCCCTGGAGGGACTCGGCATAAAGTCACTGTGAACCATGAGTACCTGACCTCGAAAGTCCTAGAGAGCAAAGGTCGCATTTGCATAAATTCTGTTTCTTGGCTATTGCTCAGAAGGTCCCCAGTGAAATTTGACACATGCATGAATAATTCCACTTTAGATAACAAGTCGCATCTGCCAATGGATCCTTGCCAAATTGATGGCTGCTTCACAACAAAGGGGAGGAGGAAAATGGAGCATTGAAGCTACCGGAAATACATAAATAAAATAGAAAGAACAGGAGGTTGCTGACCTGCTCTTCAGTCTCACCTCAACAATCAACAACACACTCTAATCCGGAGAAGGGGAATGATTGCTCGAATTCCCACCGTTTTGATAAAATCACATCCCAAAAGACTACCTTTAAAGAATGTTAAGGTTGCAAAGTCAAGCACTCAAAAGTTAGGAAATGCTAGAAGTAAGATTGCCCATTCAACCATAATCACCTCCCTCCCCCTTGTGCGTATGTGTTTTGATACAGTCGTTAATTACATGTCTTTTTTTCCACAGGACCCCTGCCTCATTCAGTACACAGGATGGACAGTGCTGCCTGAGCGAGTAGCTAGTCGATATTTCTTTTTCTCATAATTCAATGAGCGGTCCCATGCATTATTTATTGCACACCTTCCAAACCCTGCACTGAATACAGAATTATTAATTTCCTGCTGTGCTTTTCTATGGTGCTGTCATCTTAGCACTTCTGAATGAAAAGGTTAGAAGAATGTTTTTAACGTGAGAAAAACAACATATATTTCCCTAATCTCAGTCTCAGAAATGGCTTAACTGTTTTAGCTGAAACTTCCCAGAACAATTCAGCCCTAGGCAGATACCCAGCATGGAAAATTTCAGCTCAA
Organism: Mauremys mutica; assembly: GCF_020497125.1. Classification (NCBI taxonomy): domain Eukaryota; kingdom Metazoa; phylum Chordata; order Testudines; family Geoemydidae; genus Mauremys; species Mauremys mutica. The sequence goes on from NC_059082.1 coordinate 13,746,611, forward strand.
ATAGTTTAACTTTAGCAAAGTCATAAGCTGCTAAAAACAAGACTCTTATAATGGAAAGCGTCAGGCAAATTTAACTACAAGTGGCACTACCTATACTGCCTATAATTCTTGACCCATGTGTGCAAAATGATTGTGATGCCATATAAAATAACTATGCAAAATTCTCTTTCTCTCTTATTTCTAAGGTGTCAGACTTTGGGGGATGTAAGTACCAAAAACACTCAGGCAATTTCTATAGCAGGCAAAGTGCACAGGGGCACATTCAAAACCGTTTTGGCTCAATAAATATTAAATCTTATTTAGTATTTTTATTACTGACCTTGGCACAAAAAGTGGGAATGTGCTAATAAAGTTTGCAGATGACACAAAGCTGGGAGGTATTGCCAATACAGAGAAGGACCAGGATATCATACAGGAAGATCTGGATGACCTTGTAAACTGGAGTAATAGTAATAGGATGAAATTTAATAGTGAAAAGTCCAAGGTCATGCATTTAGGGATTAATAACAAGAATTTTTGTTATAAGCTGGGGACGCATCAGTTAGAGGTAACAGAGGAGGAGAAGGACCTGGGAGTATTGGTTGATCACAGGAAGACTATGAGCCGCTAATGTGATATGGCCGTGAAAAAAGCTAATGTGGTCTTGGGATGCATCAAGTGAGGTATTTCCAGTAGAGATAAGAAGGTGTTAGTACCATTATACAAGGCACTGGGGAGGCCTCATCTGGAATACTGTGCAGTTCTGGTCTCCCATGGTTAAGGAGGATGAATTCAAACTGGAACAGGTTCAGAGAAGGGCTACTAGGATGATCCGAGGAATGGAAAACCTGTCTTATGAAAGGAGACTCAAAGAGCTTGACTTATTTAGCCTAACCAAAAGAAGGTTGAGGAGAGATATGATTGCTCTCTGTAACTATATCAGAGGAATAAATACCAGGGAGGGAGAGGTATTATTTAAGCTCAGTACCAATGTTGACACAAGAACAAATGGATATAAACTGGCCATCAGGAAGTTTAGACTTGAAATTAGACAAAGGTTTCTAACCATCAGAGGAGTGAAGTTCTGGAACAGCCTTCCAAGGGGAGCAGTGGGGGCAAAAGATATATCTGGCTTCAAGACTAAGCTTGATACATTTAGGGAGGGGATGGTATGATGGGATAGCCTAATTCTGGCAATTAATTGATCTTTGACTATTAGCGGTAAATATGCCCAGTGGTCTGTGATGGGATGTTAGATGAGGGTGGGATCTGAGTTACTACAGAGAATTCTTTCCTGGGTGCTGGCTGGTGAGTCTTGCCCACATGCTCAGGGTTTAGCTGATCACCATATTTGGGGTCGAGAAGGAATTTTCCTCCAGGGCAGATTGGCAGAGACCCTGGGGGGGTTTCACCTTCCTCTGCAGCATGGAGCATGGGTCACTTGCTGGAGGATTCTCTGCACCTTGAAGTCTTTAAACCATGATTTGAGGACTTCAATAGCTCCGACATAGGTTAGGGGTTTGATCCAGGAGTGGATGGGTGAGATTCTGTGGCCTGCGTTGTGCAGGAGGTCAGAGTAGACAATCATATTGGTCTCTTCTGACCTTAAAGTCGATGATTCTATGAAGTGTCTAACAGGATCACTGGGAAAGGGGGAAACTGCTGTTGAGACTTGCATGTCTGCCGTGTATCTGCATCCCCAGTCATTAACTTTTCAAGGAGTGTGGGTTTGAGTCACACCTGGGTTAGTTTGTTTTCTACAGACTTACCTGAGGGGGGAGGAACCCAGCAGCAGCAAGTCTGTGCAGAGCCATTGCGGCAGTACCAATAGGAGTCAGAGCATCCCCAGGCAATGCCCACTGGCAACGCTCCTAGGGAACCCCAGCCAGATTTTACAGCAGCTCTGGCTGAACCAACATGCAAGAGGATGCTAGCGCACACATTGCCCACCTTCCCTACAGGGATGCATCCCGCCCTAGAGCACACTGGCACGCCAGCTATCACATGGGGATGCAGCTTGCCTGCCTCTTCACCAGGACAAAGGTTGTACAGGGCCCTCTTTCCATCCAGACATTGAGCCAGTAGCCAAGAAACAGACTTGCTACCTGAAGAGATCAGAACTAATAACCACACCACTCTCCAATACAAAGCTCACTGAGTTCGATTTCCCTCCGCATGCTGTTCACCCCCCACCACACACACAAAATCCCACTAACTTGTCAAGTTTACCTCCACAGCAATGGAGGGAAAATGTTTCGTTATGTCTATTTTAACACTTGTGAGGAGGTGCTGAGATACAAGGTGATCGGCCTGACAGAGAGACACGGAGACATGGATTTGATGCTCTGATGTATCTGAAAAGTCAGACAGGCAGGAGCCCTGCAGTACCTTGCCCGTAAATATTTTAGCGGCAGGCTTCTTTCAAACACCAATAACGTGTACGACGAGACACTCTGTTAGATTCCCTTTAGATATAAGGAGGCTTGTCAGAATTCAATTTTATTTTTTTTATTCATTTTAACAGGTAACAGCAATGGTCATTTTTTACACATTTTATTTTTATTCATTTAAATTTTCACAGTTGTGCAGCGTTATGGGTTTTAAGACTTTTTAAATTATTTTTGTCAATTTAAATTTTCATAATTGTGGGAGATGACGGGGGGGACAGACAATGGGTGATAAGGGGGATGGTCAGCCAATAAATATTTAATGACAGTAGCCACTGAGATTCAAAGGTTAAAGCTTATAAGCATTAAAACACCAATTGTCCACATTACATGTCAAAATATACAAAGTATATTCCCTTACATCAAACTCTACTAAGTTCCCAAGCAGCAGTTTTCTTCCCTTGCCCGTCTATTAATTTTGATTATTATAGGTGGAAATATTTTGTTGGTTTGTGTATGGATGATGAAATCAACGTTTACTGATATTTACCAGGAAAAATCTATTCCTTCAAAGCCTGGACATACAGCTACAGTAGCTGTGCGTGAAGTGTATTAACTCTGGAGCATTTACTCTATGTTGATTTTACCCTAATAGATATTTGGCTCCAACATAAAATGAAAAATCTTTTAAAAACTAAAGAGCAAAGCATCTTTAGTTCCTCACACCTGTGATTCAAAGTGGCCTCATTTGGATGTCCCAGCAAAATTCCAAGAACAAATCAGCCAGCAGGATCAGGGGTCATTTGAGATGGATTGGCTGGTGAAGAAGCTGAAAAGAGAATCAGTGGATCTGAAATACCCAAGGGGCATTTATTAAAGTGTTGCCATTCTGTACTATTTAGACCTTGTACTAGTAGAATAATTGCAGCTCAATGAGCACATGGCTTTATCTGCTATTAAAAGGGAACATTTCCAGAGGCTAATGACTTCTCCCTCTGAAATGATTGGGAAGGTATTGCTAAACATTCAGGCATATTCTTTGAAAAATCTCTCACTAGATAAAACAGATGCCTCACAATAACGTGTGTGTGTACATGGCACATCTCTGTCTGTGCACTATACACCACCAACTTCCCAACCTGTCAAATGGCTATTACGCCTGTTTACACATGCAAATACATTGCACAGAATATCAGAGAAAAATAAACCGTTCAGCCTGAAAAATGTACCCTCTTTCCCCCAGGGGCTACCAGCCTCACCTGCACATGCTACTGCCTCAAGGGTGAGACGCTCTTTATAAAGCCATATCCGATGTCTAATAATACTTTGCACTCATAGGCCTTGATCCTGAGCTGTGCTTGGTACAGCTCAGGGCGAGGCCGTGCAAAGATGGCTTTGAGTCACTACTGTCCTGAGGGCCATTTGATGCCAGCCTCAGTCCTTGGCATAACTTTCAACCACCTTAGAGATACTTGATATGACACTGACTGCCCACTACCCCAAGGGATCAGCTGGAGATTACCAGAGCACAGAGGTGCACTGGGCATGCCCCCAGCACTATAGGTCAGCGGGGCTGGGAGCGATGGCATATGAACTGCTATGGCTCCCTGACACCAGCCAAGGATTCCCCGCTACAGGGTGAACTATCTGGGAGCCGGCTTTAGAGCAGTATGAGCCGCTGGGACGGTGCAGAGCCCACATCTCATAAAATCTCTCTTCCAAGGATCTCAAGAGTGCTTTAGAAACATGAGCAAATCAAGCCAAAGAACCCCTCGTGAGGTAAGCAAATAACATTGCCACGTTACAGAAAGGGAAACTGAGTCATGAGCAAGTTAAATGGCTTAACCATGATTACACAGCCAGTAAATGGAAGAGGTAGGGAGGAGAACTGAGAAGTCCTGTCTCCCAGTCTGTTGCTCTAATCGCTAACCAAGAGTCCACTGCTCTAGCCAAGCCTCCTTCAGGTGCAGCAGCCGGAAGGGAATTGGTGGAGGAAAACAGAGGATATTCCTCTACCATCTGGCCAGATTTATTTAACAGCATCCTAAGTTTTCACTGGTGCCGTTGTGGGATTGAAGCACATTGCCAAGGGGCCTCTTGAGAACACCTCATGTCAGGTACGTCGGGGTCACTGTCTGAGAAGAGACTGAAAAGATAAACCTCCCTGGAGAGCTGGAGGGGGGATAAGCACTGGGAAGGGAGCCAAGACCTAGGGAGCTCTTCCAAGGGAAGTGCATGGTGAGAGCTGGCAGGTGTCCTGTTCATAGAGCCTATCTGTCACACTCAGCCAGATTATCAGAAAATAGAGTTCCAGGCAAGACGATATAAATCCTTCCACTTCACACTTCCACGGCTCTGGACCTGGAGGTGTTTATTGCAGGGAACGGAGCCTTGATCCACGAGAAATAGGAGCCCAACCAGTCCCCGCCCCTCCCAATAAGAATAGGGGCAAAGACACAATGCTTTCCCTTAGCCCTGGTGTGTCTTCCTGTCCACAGATTTCATGCAGACTTTATATCGTATGCTGCAGAGAATCACTGACGCAGCTTAAATGAATTGCTATGCTAGGTTCACTGCAGGGGACAAGGTTGGGATAGCCATGATTTATGCACAGCTTCCACTGCACTTGCTGACACGTAGGCAAATAAATAATAATAATAATTAATAACAAGTCTATCTTAGCAAACTTAGTGGAACGTGTTCCTGTTAGAGATGCTCTCACAGGGTTGGATTTGAGCTGTACAACACCAGCTCTGCAGTTCCGATCCAGGCTCCATTTTATTTACCCCCACCAAAGTCTGGGATGGGGACAGTTTGGAGATTTCGGAGTTCGTCTACTCTGTTTTCATTGCTCTGGCATCTGGCTGCCATAACAACAATTTAATCAAACCGAACTTGAAACAATTGCAGCCGGAGACAACCAGTTTCAGTGAATAAAACTGCAGTTCTGCTGCACCCGGTAATCAAAAGCCTGTGTAACAAATACTGCCTGCCTGAGCTGGAAAGCTGCCTGATCTCAGGTTCTGGGAGACCACCGGGTTGCAGGAGTTACTGCACAGACCCCGCGGGACCCTCAGCTGAAAATGCTCATTGACCAGGCTCAATTCACAAACCTGCAGGGATCATCAGCAGTAAGAGCCCCGCTGGTCCAAACGGCTTTGAGGGGTCACATAAGGGTAAAAGCTGCCTCCTGGGTAACTGAGATTTAAAGATGGGATCCACTACTTTGAATTGTACCAGCAGCGTATAGGCAGCCACAGAAGAACCCTGATGTAAAGCTGGACAAATGCTGAGTGGCAGCGAGTCCTGGCTTTGCCCTCAGCACCCCACAGGAAGCATTTTTCACCTGTTGAAGTCTAACCAAAGCTGCTAAATTTTGCATGACATTCGACCTCGTTCTGCCAGGCCTTTGCAAATAGGACTTGACAGGCGTGGGAGCGTGCATTGGGAATAGCGAGCCCGATTCATCACTCTGCAACACCAGGTTTCCACGGAAGTCAGTAGAGTCACGCTGGGGTCAAAACTGGTGGAACAGGGGCGGTGAATGAGGCCTGGGTTTTGCTATGAATTTGCTCTGCTCTGTGGTTAGTGACTGGCTCTACAGCCAGTCCCGTTTCCTCTGTAAGTTGCTTCATTACTCTTTTGTGCTGTGTTTGCTGAATAGTTTAGTACAATAATTTTCAGGTTCAATAGTCCAACTGTTCCCTTTGGACCGTTGGCTTTTAGTGTTGTGTGGGTTGGCCACATGATTTTGTTTCTGTTCCCCGATTGGCTGGATGACGTTTTAAATAACAGCCTAAGGCAGTGTTTCCCAAACTTGCGCCACTGCTTGTGTAGGGAAAGTCCCTGGCGGGCCGGGCCAGTTTGTTTATCTGCCCTGTCCGCAGGTCCGGCCGATCGTGGCTGCCACTGGCGGCAGTTCGCTGCTCCAGGCCAATGGGAGCTGCTGGAAGCAGTGCAGGCCGAGGGATGTACTGGCCGCCACTTCCTGCAGCCCCCCTTGGCCTGGAGCAGCGAACCGCGGCCAGTGGGAGCCGTGATCGGCCGGACCTGCGGATGCGGCAGGTAAACAAACCGGCCCGGCCCATCAGGGGCTTTCCCTACACAAGCAGTGACCCAAGTTTGGGAAACACTGGCCTAATGAATGGCAGAAAACCAATAGCAAACAACATACTTTCCAGTATGAATAATCATTTGAACTAAAACTTATTAAATGCTTAGGATCTGTGAGCACTTTGAAGAATATCTGGTGGCCATCCGAACAGTTGCGAGGGGTGACTATAGAAACCCATGAATCATGGTGAACCAAACATGGCATATTCTCTCACATGAGTATTTTAAATAATTTTATTAGATCTGGGTCTTGCTCCTCTCCTGCACTTGGACTGTTTTATGCTGCACATCCGTGCAAAGCTGTCGTGAAGCCAGCCTGTCTGGCCATGGGAGGATCACCCTATCATAAGATCCAAGTGGCACCGTGCCAAGATAACAGTACCTCTGCCAAACATACCACTGGAGTAGGTGTAGAGGACATGGCTGGGGGAAAGGTGGAGTGGCCAGGGCTTCCCTGCACTCTGGTGATCCCCAGCTTCAGTATCATCCCCGTGGAGCCTTTGACAGCTGGTGCAAGTTAGAGCAGTCCTCAGGCTGCTCTGACACAAGGGAACCAGCCTGGTGCACAACCACCCCCAAATTGACGGCCTCAACACCACCTTTGCACCCCTTCACCCCTCAGGAGTTGTGTTGCGTGCTCTGTGGAGGATCAGGGCCCTACTCTGATTCATTCATTAATCTCTCTCTCTTTTTCTTATTTACCTTGACCCCTCCACTTCTCTCTCTCGCTCACTCCTTCTGTTTCTCCCACCGTTCCTGTTCATTTGTTCTATTTGTTGTATTAAGTCCAGCCGCTGTATAATAAACAATGGCATGCAGCAAATGAGTGCTTTATGCAGAGGCTAGAGGACATTTAAAGTCTAAATTAAAACCATTTATAATACATAAAGCGCCAAATCTGCTGTCATTTAACAAAAAAGTTTAAGCAAATGTTCCCATAAATCATGTTTACGTTTATTTAGCATTTGCAAACCACACACACCGCTTAACAACCGGGCTGCTACAACGTCCCCTGCCAGTGAACATAGCACCAGTCTCCTTGTGGCGGCTTCCCCCACCAGTACGAACTATCAACCAAGTTATGATGGGAAATATTCCTGTGCACAAGCCGATATTTATTGCAATGCCATGAATCTGTAACTGCATGAACATACAGATACCACAGTCGACAGCCACACCACACATAGACGGCATTGGGAAGATCCATAGACTTTAAGGCCAGGAGGGATAGTAAAGATGATCTAGTTTGACCACCTGCATCAAAGATCAGAGAATTTCGCCCTCTGATTCCTGCATCAGGGCAGCACTTCTGGTTATCTCATCCAGCGCTCCTCAGATGGTGTCACAGATCCACAGGTCTGGAGCTCTGGAACAACTCTGGAACAGTGCCTGGGACTGGGAGGCCCCTTTCAGTGTGCCAGACTCCCCCTCCCCCCACCCTTAGGGTCTCACTTGTTCCTGAGGATAAACCACTTGGCTTCCCCAAGACCAAACCTCGGAGCCTTTAGCACCCCTGCTCCACACCGTGGGCTCTGTTCAGCGAGTCCACCTGAGTTGGACACCTGAGAGAGACTTGAACACCCAAAGGGAGCAGTGGACCCCCAACTTCAGCATCTGCTGGGACTCTCAGCTAGTGTTCTGAAAGCAGCAGGGTTTATTAGCTGTTTGGAACACAGCATAGAAAGTCCTTGGTTAGCACAGAAAGCAGAAAGTTACAGCATGGTCCATCTTAGGTCCCTCTGGCCTCTTTCTTGTCCCAGTTCGGACAGTCTCCAGCTTCCAGCAGCCCACACTTAACCTCACACCTGGCCCCTCCCCAGTCCTTTGTTCTTGTTCCCAGGCAAACCATTGTCACCTGGCCCTCCTCCTCAGGCCTTTGTTCTCCAGCTGGTCAAACAGGGCTGGCTTCCTGCAGAGGGATGGGCCATCCATGATCGTTAGCTGCTAGGTACCAAATATCTGGACAATTGGAGTGGCCACTGTCTTCTCACACTCTCCATGGATATGGGCCCCAGGCCCAAGACAGCTTTGCAGAGAGTAAACAATCTTTTCCCACCACCTAGTTAACATTGCAGCATATAGGGGAAACTGAGGCACCCACATTAGTCATACAAAATATTACAGAAAATTCCCACTCCGTGACAGACGGCCACAGTTTAAAGTGGGACAAGGAGTGAGAACATGGGGAGTGGAACATTATGAAGAGGGGCTGGAATCCCTATAAAGGGGCCACAGACCGAGGAAATTAACTCAGCATCTTCTGCTCCCAAAACCGTGGGAGGGCATGTGCCATTAGGAGTCTGTCAGTAATAACAGAGCCTTAATTATCCATAGGCCTCCAGCCACTGGAGGCCGTGGTGCACATACACACTAGTACATTACGGCAACTTGCACCAACTTTACCCAGGCAGGAGCTTCAACACAGTTTTCCATGAAGAAAACTCAAGAAGTTCCACTTATCTGAGCAAAGCTGCACATTTGTTTGTGTGCCAACATTTTTTTGCTGAGAAATCTTGCTACTTTAGCTGCAAAATCAACTTTTTAGAAAGATGAAATGGTACTTTTTTGTCTGTTCAATCCGTCTTTTGGGTTTGGAAAAGGATCCCAGTGAGACCATGCATGAGTTTCGTTATGCCATGGGCAAGAGTTTTGTTGCCCAATTTAATACAAATGCCCAGTAAAGGGCTGTGATTGTCTTAATAAAATAAATACATTAAGGTGAATGTTAAGTTCATGGACAGTGATGGCTTAACAGTCCTGGAGACCAAAGTCTTTTGTTTATCCACAGCACAGGTACAAGGTAGGCAGTAGCAACACAAATTTCCTGCGCACCAATTCAGCCTTGCCTTGCGAGAAAGAGGAATGGAAGATACCAGCATGGAAGATACCATGCTAGAAAATGGATGGAGGCCCCTGACCCCAATGTATTAGACATATCTCAGCTGAACAGCCATCTGATGGTAGCAACTTTCAGTCTGCATCTGGGACTGGTGACTTAGCGGTATGAGGCTCCATACTTTATCACTGATCCCTTGAGCCATCCAGTCCTTCATGGTAGCAGTTTTAAGAATGGGACATGAGACAAAGCCTCTTATAGACGGAGCAATGCAAAATATCACCCAGCAAATGGGCAGGTTTGGAAAGTGGGTAAAGGTCGAGAAGAGTCCTTGTCTGCAGGGACGCTGGGACAATTTGCATAGTAGGGGTGCTGAGAGCCAAACTGTAAACCCTGTATATATACCTTTTGTCTGCTGAGAGGCAATATTGATGTTAACTACCGCAAAGAGAGGATGGGCAGGGTTCCCTCCCCTGTCCACTTGGACTTTGCTAGAGTGAGGGTCTGCAACACCTCCTTTTACAGCTAGAGCCCATGGCTCATAGACTCATAGACTTAAGGTCAGAAGGGACCATTATGATCATCTAGTCTGACCTCCTGCACAACGCAGGCCACAGAATCTCACCCACCCACTCCTGGAACAAACCCCTAACCTATGTCTGAGTTATTGAAGTCCTCAAATAGTCGTTTAAAGACCTCAAGGTGCAGAGAATCCTCCAGCAAGTGACCCGTGCCCCATGCTGCAGAGGAAGGCGAAAAACCTCTGCCAATCTACCCTGGAGGAAAATTCCTTCCCGACCCCAAATATGGCGATCAGTTAAACCCTGAGCCTGTGGGCTCTGTGATTAACAAATTCTTCCTGCCTGGAAAATCTTGTTCCAGAATCAGATTTTCTCCTGTAAACAAAGATATTTCCCTGAGGTGGAAGGCAACTGGTTTTGCCACAAAAGCCACGTTCCCTAATAGGCACAGGGAAATAGTATCCTGGATCAAACTCATTGGAGGAATATTCCAGCCTCTCATGCTGGGAATATTTTGACACACTCACCATGAGGGTGTGTCTATTGTCCTTGTAGGTCCATTTTTTCTCCCAGTACCTGCTCAGGGCTCAGCAAGGGCAGAATTGTCCCTTGGATGCTAAGGATCTGGGGCAGCTTTGTGAGTGAAATGATTACAGCATTCCCATCCATGCTGGGATCCTGGCTAGACTTACTTGTGCTTCCCCAGAGAGACTGGCCTTACAGCCTGAGCAACGTTTTACTTTCAAAGCCGAGGAATTAAAAGGCAGAGGGGTTAGTGAGTTTAAACCAGCGCCACAGAGACAATAGGAAAATCTGGCTCAGGAGCATCCCTGTAGTAGCAGCAACCATCAGAGGCTAGTGCCTCAGTCCAGCCCTAAGACTTGGGTCACAGCTGCCACCAAGAAAGGAATCATGCTTCAGCGACACCTCTAGCTTATTAGCAATGCTCCCTCCTCTGAATTGTCAAGCAGTGAAGTGCTGGTGCCCCTGGAGAAAGACATGCGGAGAGCAGACCCGCTGCTTTCGGCAGCATTGCTGTGGTGAATGACAGAGATGACCCCGAGAGCTTGACACTTGGAGGAGTTTGGGTTGAAAGTAACCCTCAGGTTCTGGACCAGCCTGAGGGGAGACCACGGCCTTCCCCTGAGGCAACAAGCTTTGCGTATAGAGCACCAGGCACGCTGGCTTTGTGTCCACAGCACTAGGCAATGCCAGCTTTGCAAAGAACCATCTAAAATAACCTGAGACCAATGGTAAAATAAGGAACTGATGTTGCAATTAATTTTCTTTGCCACTGATGATAATCAAAACCATTCATTTGGTGCTTGCCCTGCAGCTGCAAGTCATCTGAACAACACTTGCTCTTTGCTGTCATAAGTTAAGCATGGGGAGGAGGGAGAGAGCCCTAATTTTTGTGTATATATCAGTTTTCTTAAGCTAACCGATGGTCACGTACATGTATCCTTTGGTCATTGAGGGCCTGATCCTGAAAGGGGCCCAGGACCCTCCTGTGAGGTGCCTCAACGTCATCAACTCCCACGGACCTTAAAAGGAGTTGAAGGTACTTAGTGCATTCCCGAATCAAGGCCTAAAAGCAGATGTGCACATCATACAAAGAGAGCTGCACCTTGAACTCGGGTCTGAACAAAGCCTTATTAGGCTGGCATCAGCTGCATGACCCAAAGGCTCATCAAGCTGTAGCAGTCTCTTTGCCGTGATGCACTGTGCAGCAGCTCTTGTGCACAGAACATCAATTGCCTGGGCTAGGAGATGCTATGGAACGTGCTCCAGAATTCTTGTCTCTGCATTTTAGGAAGGGGATCAGCTCTCGGTTGTCAAGTTGAATCAGTGCTTGACATTGACCCACATCGTTCCAGTTCCCAGTTGGTTTGCAGCCCCAGCAATCTCAGTCCCAGCAAGGATGCTCACTCAGACCCAAATGGCAGATGTTTTTTATAATCCACTTAATGAACATGAAGGAACTCAGCCTGTGACTCCAATTGCCTGTTAAACAGTTCTTTCAAAGTCATCTTGCCAAGCTCCTCAAATTATGTGGCAAGAGCTCTCAGGGTCATGTATTCTCCAGTTTCTCACATACTTCAACAGAGTTAGGCCCTTGCCCCCTGTAAGTACATTTTTCACTAGCAGAGGCACAGCACCGTTTCCTTGATTGTTTTGCACAGGGGACTAGCTCCTCTGCCAGTGTAAATTGGCAAGCTCCATTAACTTCAGAGGAAACTGTGCTATAACTGCTAGCAACAACTGTGCTCAGACAGGATTGTTTCAAGCACAGGTTCATCCTTACAGGGCTCAGAGCCTAACTCTGTTGAACTGTTGGTGTAACGGGACAATATGTGCCCCCGAGAGCCTTTGTTGCATCATCTGGTTCTGCTCTAAGGTTTTTTTTTAATTCTGTTTATAAGGCAGGCTAAATGTGAGTATTGCTAGGAATGGTTTCAATCAGAACCTTAAACACAAAGAACTCAACACGAAATGATTTCAAGGTAACATAATCATACAGAACTCTTATAGCCCAATAAAATCATCTTGAAAAGACTCTACTATCAGTTTATTCTAGGCCCAAAAAGGAGCCAGTTTTCTTTTTAAAGCAAAAGGATTTTTAAAACAATTAATAGGACTAGAAATGAAGCTTTAGTTTGGCTTACAATGTAGTATCTTTGGGGCACAGCCCACCTTTTTCATGTGTGTTTATACAGTGCCTAGCACAATAGGGTCCTGTGCCTTTTCTGGGGCTCCTAGGAACTACCTCAATACAAACAGTAAACAATAATACTTACAAAATAATTGAGAGGACTGGCTGCATCGTGGGATTAGCTCTAGTCCAGGGTTTCTCAAACAGGGGTCACCGCTTGTGTAGGGAAAGCCCCTGGCGGGCCAAGCCGGTGTGTTTACCTGCCCCGTCCGCAGGTCTGGCCGATCGCGGCTCCCACTGGCAGCGGTTCGCCGCTCCGGGCCAATGGGAGCTGCTGGAAGCGGCGGCCAGTACGTCCCTTGGCCAGCGCCACTTCCAGCAACTCCCATTGGCCCGGAGCAGCGAACTGCAGCCAGTGGGAGCCGCGATCGGCCGGACCTGCGGACATGGCAGGTAAACAAACTGGCCCGGCCCGCCAGGGGCTTTCCCTACACAAGTGGCGACCCCTGTTTGAGAAACCCTACTCTAGTCATCAGTTCAGACCTAAGTGAGGTCAGTAGTGAGTGAGGATCAGTGCCATCAGTGGCTATGGGTGGCTCTCGGCCCAGTTCCTAGTGGACAGGAGTCTGAGTCACTAAAAACGGCCATCACTGCAATTTCTGTTCCTGGCTGGTAGTCTCTGCAAAGAAGCCATAGGTTCCACGAGCCACAGAGACTGAACTACCTTCTCGCTCTTAGAGGCGGTCGCTTAGGTCAGCTACAAAGAATGTTGTTGCAGTTGGGGACAGTGTGTAGGAAGCTTGGACTGAAACTCTCTGTATTGTACTGGTCCTGGTGAGAAGGCTCCAGTCTGTAGGGCTGCTACTCTGGCCCCCGTCACCAGCATGTCTCTTCCCCTATCGCCACAAATCAAAGAAGAAGAACTCAAGCACACAAGCAAATACACAATACGGACAATGGAACTGGCTTATCTTGTAGCATTGGGAAACGTGCCCCTTGAGGAAGCACTACCAGTGGTGAATTATGGGGCTCCTGGGTTGCGACAAACCCTGTGCTTCAGTGTGCCTAAAATGAACCTTTATGCCTCCGACCCACTATGAAATAATCCCACTGAACCAGCTGACCTGTCACAGGCTGCCCAGATAACAGTGAAATACACAGTACTTAATGCAGTGGGGGATCTGTCAAAAACAATAAAGATTGGTATAAAAACAAGCAGCAAGATATCGACCCGCTATATTACAGTTGCTGTGAAAATAACTGCATTGCATCCCTTCCCTTTAATTTCTCTGTCTTAATAACAGTCTGTCAAGGCTCAGGCATAGGCATTATGCAGAAGAGGGCTGTAAAGCCAGCTTGCAGCCTGACCTTGCCGAACAATACACCCCAGAAGTGGTGTCTATAGAAACCACATCAGCCAGGCAAATCCGGCTACACTGGAAACAAATCTGTCCAGCCTGGAGCATCTGCATGAAGCACTTCTAGAGAGCTGACAAGGAGGAGGCTACACGTTTCAGGCTATCTCCTTGGCCGTAACATTACAAAACAAACCCGTGTAGTGTCCTCTGCAATGTGCCTCTGTGGTACAATAACCCAGCCCTACGCTTTGGAAACAGGATTAACTTGAGTGGAGCTTGAAAGGTGCGGGAAGCATTCAATGCTTCTTTCAGAGGAGGCTTAAAAGCTTGACCCTTCTGTTGTTGACAACCTCCTGGCACCTGTTCCCAACAGCTGTGCTGTTAATTCCAATATCCTGGTTGAACTGCATGCTGGGTAAGTGCGTTCTGATTCACTCAGCTCCCCACGACCATTTCCAGTTGATACGATGTGCTGCATGTCCCACCCTGCACTGCTGGAGAATGCTGCCATGCGCCCTTAGACAGTCCCCATGTGGCACTGTAAAGGCCTGGGCTTCATTTCAATAGCTCTTCGATTCAGGAATAGGAAAGAAGAGCTGAGCTTCTGCTCTTGTTTTATAAAACAAAATGAAGGATCTAGACTGTTCTCAGTGGTACCAGATGACAGAACAAGGAGTAATGGTCTCAAGTTGCCGTGGGGGGAGGTCTAGGTTAGATATTAGGAAAAACTTTTTACTAGGAGGGTGGTGAAGCACTGGAATGGGTTACCTAGGGAGGTGGTGGAATCTCCTTCCTTAGAGGTTTTTAAAGTCAGGCTTGACAAAGCCCTGGCTGGGATGATTTATTTGGGGATTGGTCCTGCTTTGAGCAGGGGGTTGGACTAGATGACCTCCTGAGGTCCCTTCCAACCTGATATTCTGTGATTTAACCCAAGGCCATTTCATCAGAGAACACACTCCTGCCCAGCACAAAAGTGGCAATCACCTTCCAAGAAAACCATTTTCCCACTCCCAGGACACAGTTACCGCAGAAGTATTTGGGTGTCTGAATCTTCTGGGAACCCACGGTTGCACCAGGAGCTTGTACCCATTGCTCAGGAGTGCAACAGAGTCACGCTAGAAGTCTGCATGGAAAGCCCCCATCTCTTGCTGAAAATGAGCCACTTGTTCCTGTACCATGATGTCTTCTGCCTGGCCTCTTAACCAAGGGGTGGGGAGGGGAATCACATTCCTCCCATGAGCTGTGTCTCTGTGTGGGGTTGCCTGGTAAAGCTGTGGGCTGGATAGCCAAAGAGAACGACTTACCTTCAGGTAAGGCAGCCCCACATCTGGCTATTATGGACCAAATGAAATTGTGGGAGTCAGCCATGACTTGCCCCAAGCTTCACCATAACGTGCCCTAGCTCCTGGCATGTAAACTCTTCTTTGCTTTCAGATCTCCCTTCAGCTCCTTTCAGACCCGCCCTTCCTTATTTTGTTCAGCTCATTGGTATTATTCCTATCCCACCGTCCTTGCTCCTTAGGCTGAGCCAGCCCCTACAGTTCAAGTGAAGACAAGAGACGCTCGTGCTGGAATGGCAAAGGCCCAAAGTGATGAAATGGGGGTGGGTGGGCAGGAAATTACCACAAGGAAGAGAAGCCCAAAACGAAGCCATTGGGGATGTGATTTCCATGGCAATAGCCCCACACTCCCCAAGTGTTGCCCTGAATCAAGACGGTTGGAAGTGATCTTCGATGCTGTGACTGTCGTGTGTGGTTTTCCACTGCTCTAGGCTGCCTTTCTGGAAATGTGAGTCTGGATGCCAGCTCAGAGGGAAATCTGTGGAATGAGAGAACTCAATCCCCAAAGTCTTGCAGTGAACATGCTCGCGTGTGGGCCACTGACATCAACTGGAGGAAACTGAAACTGCTCATCTATGTGTCATATGCCCTATACTGCTAGTAACTGAGATTCTCCTTTAGCTCAAGTGGCAGAGGGCTATGACTTAGTGCAGGAGTAACTTGTGTTGCAGTCAGGTTCTGAGCAGCCATCGTGTGTAGCATAGTGACAACTGTGAAGTCCTAGATACCCAGAGATTTGTTAAAGTATCAAATTTACTGGGGATGACAAAAATCACACGGTAGGAGTGCCAGATATCAGGCTGCACCTTGTCTCTTGAATCTCAAAGAAAACAGGAATGATCCCAATATTTCGATCCCCCAGTGACTTTTTCAAGGGTCATGAACAGATGGCAATGGACTCTCAGGAAAGCCATTTCTGTTCCTTATGGTTGTTATTTATACTATGGCAGTTTCTAGGGGTCCCAGCAGAGGTTGGGGTCTCACTGTGACAGATGCTGTATAAACACAGGACAAGAAAGTGACTTTCCCTGGGAGCATGAGATCTAAACAGACAAGACAGAAAAAATGGGGAGTGAAAAGAAGTGTTATTATCATAGATTATCAGGGTTGGAAAGGACCTCAGGAGGTCATCTAGTCTAACCCCCTGCCCAAAGCAGGACCAATCCCCAGATAGATTTTTACCCCAGTTCCCTAAATGTCCCTTTCAAGAATTAAACTTGCAGCCCTGGGTTTAGCAGGCCAATGCTGAAACCACTGATCTATCCCCTCCCCACAAATAGCTGTGTGTTACAAGTAGGGAACTGAAGCACAGAGAGATTAAATGATTTCTGAAGGTCACACAGCAAATATGTGACAAGAACTGAATGCAGCGGTCCTAAGACCCAGTCCTGTGGCTTTCTCTTCCCTGATCCCTCTCTCCCTTTGTCTAAGGCAGCCAATCAACTTCTCTCTATAGAAAGGCTGAGGTAGCTGTGGTAGATGCATTACTTAAAGGAGAAAATACCTGAAATTATCCCTTCTTCGCTCCACTTAGTACCAGGGGAAATCTCCACTTCCGCCTGGTAACTCTGTTAACAGTTTAATTCCAAAATGAGTGTATGGCAGCAAGGTATTAGCATGATAATGATCCACTAAATACAAGAATACTTCTGCCCATTAAACCTGGGTGCAGGGTCCATGGTAATTCTTTTTAAACTCTATGAAGTTAAATTACCAAGAAATCTGTAGGAGTGGGTAATGGCTCTACTTAAGGGACAGGTAATTTTCCTACAAAGCCTTATGCTCTGTAGTTACAATGCTGGGAATGAGTATTTAAATTATACGTGAGATCTGTGGGCAACAGCATCTCCACTGGGGCCTTCAAGGGGAACGCTGAGACTTCTGAGCTATTAATACTTAAAACTTAAGGGCCAGATTGTGAGTTCTTGGCACCCGTTGCTTAGCAGTTACTCACACAAGTAATTCCATCGTCTTCAATGGGAATTGAGTAACTGCTCAGCAGGGGGATAATAATTTGGCCCGAAAACTATCAGGAAGTGTTGCCAAACTATGATACTCAGTGGGATGAAATAATTCCCCTCTGTGGGCCCTCAGGACAGTGTCCCAAATTCAGGCCTGGTGGAAGCTAATGCATCTACTTTATCTTCAGCAGAACTGCCCCCCATTCCTATGGGACTCGGATTTGGCCCAGTGCATGGGTGTGAATGAAGGTGTGTACGTGAGTGGCAAGCGTGCGTAACGTTCGTCTATAACGAATGGTGAGCGGCAGGAGGGCGTGTGTTTCTGTGTGAACCTGTAGGAAGGGTGTGGCAACGAATGGTTTTGTGCATGGCAGGCATGGATACGTTACTAGTGGTGCATTTGTGGCTGTATTTGGAGAGAGGCATGTGCCAGGAGCATTTGACTGGGTGAGCGTGAGTACATTTGCCCCCGTACTGTACATGTCAAAAGACAGCTTATCTTGCACTTTCAAACTTCCCCATTTCATAAATGTAACACATTCATGTTCATTAGGCCACACGTGCTCTCATTTTGGAAGGAGATTACTGGGGATTCACCATTTTCTCTCCATCACATTTTCCAATTAGGATCCCCTGATTTGCAAATAATAAGCTTTTTGTTGCCAGAGGCTTTGCAGGAGAGCCCCAGAGAGGGGGTTTGGAGCTCTGCTCAACATCGGTTTAAGGAACAAGTGAAAATTGAAGAACAATTATATTTTTAATGACAGGTTAATCTTGCTGCACTAAATATGATTAGAGAAGAGCCTTGCTGGTGTGGAGGAATTCGGGAGGTGCCAGGAGCCGTTCCCTTACACAAGGGGAAAGTCTGGACATGCACTGACACATGAGTCAGCAGTGGCTACTGAAGAGACAAAGGGGCAGGGATTTTGGAGCTGTTGTGGTAGAATACCATGGAGAAGGGAGGGAGAGACACACAGCTGGCTTGGGGCCTTATCCTGCCTCATCTGAGTAGATTTTGAGCAATAGAGGATGCTCACATAGCTCAGGGTTACTCATGTAAGAGCTTGCAGGCTTGACCTCTTGTTTAGTACCTGTAATGAAAACTGAAGGATTGTTTCACTCCTCACAGATGTAAGTGACAACACAAGATGCAAAGCAGTGGAGGAGCAGCCCTTGAATTTATGGGGGTCACCACAATGACATTGTATACCAGAGATCGGCAACCTTTGGCATGTGGCCCGGGAAGGGTGGCCAGCACATCCCTCAGCCCGCGCCACTTCCCGCAGCCCCCGTTGGCCTGGGACGGCAAACCGCAGCCAATGGGAGCTGCGATTGGCCGAACCTAGGACGATGCAGGTAAACAAACTGGCCCGGCCCGCCAGCGACTTTCCCTGATGGGCTGTGTGCCAAAGGTTGATGATCCCTGCTGTATACCTTAGGCAAGACATTTCATCTCTTGTGCCTCGGTTCTCCATCTGTAAAATGGGGATTATAGTGTTTACCCACCTAACCGGGATGTGTGAGGATAAAGAGTAACAGCTGTGAGGTACCTGGATGCCCTGGTAAGGGGGGCCATACACATACCTGAGATAGGTAGATATTGAGCCCAACTGACGACAGGTATGTCTCTACATATGTGGATAATGGTACATCATGTTTCTGCAAAGTGAATCATAGAGAGTGTGATGGGGAACGAATTGAAATACCATTCAGAATTCACAGCTATTAGTGAACCTTTCCCAGCACTATTCACCCTCTTCTGGTTACCACTCGCTCTCTGTAGTTTCAGCAGGAGCCTGCTGTGATGGGTTATGAGCCAAATTCAGGTCCAGTGTAAGTAGGTGCCACTCCATTGACTTCAGTTAATCTGACCCTATTACTTCAGAGGAGTGGAGGGAAAACTGAACAGCTCAAGCATTCGAACAATAAAGAAGACAAAAGCGAGGTTTTGTGTAGGGGGTTTGCAGCTCCAAACTGTTTTACTCAGCACCCTTTATGCCCAACCAAATGGATCCACACAGTACCTGCTCATCAATTTCTCCTTTAGTCACTAGGGGCCAAATTCAGATCCAGTGCAAGTGGATGCAACTTCACTGACTTGATTTAATTTGGCCTTAGATTTCTTCTTCCCATCACCTTGGAGTTATACAGAAAAAAAAAAAGCAGCAGCAGCACCATGCTAAAATATACATAAAAATTTACACTCATCCATCTGAGAACCTAACAATTCCCCACACAGGCACACACATGCTAGTAAAACAGCCCTTTAACGTTGCTGGTGTTGTCAGTTACAAGTGCAGCATTTAACATTTAATGGTTGGTTTTGGTCAGAGCTGTTACTTTTCATTGTTTGCTAGATTTGTTCCTTAAATTTGCTTGGCTCCTTGCCACTCACTTGCTGCAGATTCACTTTATTTTGTGCTTGGGGTTGAGGGGATTTTTTTATTATTATTTTTTGCTTCTGATGACATTTTGTAAAATGATTTTCATTTGACTTGCCTGCTTGGTTCCATAGCTCATCAGCTCATGGAATCTAATATCTACCTAGAGGGCATGAGCCTTCTAAAAGTGGTATCTTCTGCTTAGAAAGGCTCAAACCATGCACCTCATGGCCTCCCAGCAGTGAATAGTCTGGTACTGCAGTGGCATCATACTCCACGAATGTCAACCACTCTCATCAGAAGGGGCAGGAGACTTCAGTGAAAAGTTCTGCTGGCAACACAACACTGCACCATCAGCCTTGTACCTGTTTGGGACTCAAACACACCCTGGGTCCTGTCCTTAACTTGCCATTATTGCTGGCCGCATTAGGGGTTGCCAAAAGATTATTCATTAAGAATTTGATGCTGTCTGCAGATGGATGGTGATTTCTGCGAAACAAGTTGTTATTCGTAGCATTTGCGGAATGGTTTCTGTGAACAAGTGTCAGCCAATGGGGTTTCTGTGAACGTCTGACGTAGGGCATAGCTACGCTGCACTAACGAGAAGCTGTGGCAGCAAAGTGCAGGCAGTACAAGCCTGCCTGGAACCCAGGGTAATTACACAGGTGGCTGTCCGCTGCCGATACCCTTGCTGCTGCATTTCACCGCTCCGGTACTCAAGCTAGCGAGATTAAAGCTTGGTCAGGTGTGTCGTCATGAGCTGCAGTCATGCCCCGGGATTGCAGTGTAAACGTACCCTTGGACTCTTTTCTATTCAGGATGTGCAACGGGTCGCCTGAGTCTCCCTGCTTTCGGAGTGGATGACTGAAACATTTAAAGCAGGGAAATAATGACTAACCAATAGCTAACCCCACAGTTACTAGTCTGGATTTTCAGCTGAGAAATCATTCACAAAACAGCAGGGATCCCAAACATTTCAGAAGCTGCCCGAACCATGTGGCACAGTCCAGGGCAACTGCACTTGAGTTCCCCTTTGGTCCAGTAAGGTCACCCAATCTCAGCTTCAGGCTCCCCTGGTCATTGCCTGTCTTGAGTAGAGACGTTTCCCTCCCTTCTGACAGGGGTGTTTCCAGGCTGCACAGTTCCCTGACTGTCCTGTGTTAACACAGAAAGAGACTCTGCCTAAGCAGCAGGCCGGCTCTAGGCACCAGCGCAGCAAGCAGGTGCTTGGGGTGGCCAATGTAAAGGGGCGGCACGTCTGGGCCTTCGGCGGCAATTTGGCGGCGGGTCCCTCAGTCTGGCTGCCGAATTGCTGCCGAAAAATGAAGCGGCGCGGGGTTTTTTCCCCTCTTTGTCACTTGGGGCAGCAAAAAAGTTGGAGCCGGCCCTGCTAAGCAGTCCTTCTTTCCTTCTCTTCAGAGACTAAGAACCAAATAACTGCCCACAGTGATGAGATACCACAAAGCACTTCCTATGCATGCCTATTTTAGCCTTAAAGTTAAAAGCACTACAGAGACAACATATTGAAAACAATAAAAGAACCTACACGCATGCTATTAAGTTTACCAGCAATCACCCCAATCCTAACACGGGCTCTAGAAGGAGCCGTCATTCAAAATCCCTCCTAAGGGTTTTCCTTGTGGTTTAAAGTTCTTCACCATGTCAGCTCAGAACCAATACACAGTCTTATGGGGCCTCAGTAGGCCCAGTCCTTTCAACCCTTCCCTAAGGATTGGGGCCCTCCGCAGAGTCCTGCTCATTTGCTGGATCAGGAAGAAGGAACCTGAGCCTGTTCAAAATCAGGCTTTTTACCCAAAAATCCTTTCTTTGTCTGCTGGTCCCTGGGGAATCCAGTTTGAACTAGCAGGTGCGAACCTCTCCCAGTCATGGCTTCAAAGGGCTGATAACCAGAGGAATTACATTAGCAACCCTGTCCTCCTAGAGGAGTTCCATACAATAACACATACACAATTGCATTTTTAATAAAATGGACCTCAAAGGCATTCAACTAATTCAATAAAGGCTAACTTAATTTAATAAAGTTTATCTTAATTCCATAAGGTTTGTCCAGGATATTGCAGGATATGGTCAGTCTGTCGCACCATGGTGAACAACCAATAATATGATCCTACAAATAAAGGTGTTGCAAACTCACCCTTCTGAGCTAAGAAAATACCTGAGGTAAGATTCATTTCCCTATTATTCTTCCAACTATCCCCTCAGCTAAACATTATTGACCGCCAGGTTTATAAATGCAGCTGCTGCTCCTGTTACGTATGCTGCTATGTTTATAGTGGTTCTAATTAATTATTTGCAATTACCTGGGATTTTTTTCTTTTATTTTTTACTTCTCTCCCAGCCTTGGTAACAAGAAGTTACATCTCTTGAGGCTACCCTGGTAAAAGCCTATTAATAAATAATTAAGTTCTCAGGCTGGAGCAGCATTGAGTCATGGCTTGATATCACACAGATAAAGTCTCCATGGTGACCCACCAGTGTGAACTGAAATGCTGCCTTTGCAGGAAAGGGGGTTTCATGGTGCAAATATATTTGATGTTAAATTTTATTTTAAAAAATTATGGCTAAATGCAATAAAGATGTAAATAAAGGAGCCATAATACTGGGTGGAGCCATGACTACTATGGGCAGCTGTGAAAGTTCTCCCTGCCCCTGGTTCAGTGTTGCCAATTCCCATGATTTTGTCACGAGTCTCATGATAATTATTGTTTTCCTTAAAGCCCCAGCTCCTGGATATGTGATGATTTCATTCTTAAAGAAAAAGTATGTTTCTAGCCCTCGTGGCTGTGAAGAAAGCTTCAGAATGTGGCTCCAGTGCACCCTAAGGACTGAAAAAGCAGATAAAGAGAACATCAAATCTCTTATTACGTCATCTCATGATTTTTGGTGAGCCTGACTCATGATTTTTGAACATTTGGGATTGACAATACTGCTGGTTCCACCAACGCACTCACTCCTGACCTCCATTACCCCATGTTTCTCCAGTCCTGAGCCTCCAACCACAGTGCTGTTTCATCCAAACATCCCCCACATGCACACGCACACACACAATGTACCAGTCCCTAGATTTCCTGTACCAAGTGCACATCAGTCCTCCTTGATCTGCATTAGTCCTTATTGAACTGCCTGCACGGTGGTTCTCTGGGACGGATGAGTGAATTTTCAGGAGTGACCATCGCATTCATTTTTTGAGCCGGTCAGCAAAATTTCGACATAACATTTTTTGTCATGATTTGCTGATTCGGCAAAATTGAAACATTTCCCCCAAATGGTTCAAATTCAATAAAAATCCACCGGAAGCCAGCTTGGTTTCCTGCCAGCTCTTTGGCAGGCTCCTAGAAGCCCTGGTGTCCAAGTTCACAGGCTGGCAGCTCATTGGCAATCCAGGCAGCCCGAACTCCTAGGACAACCAACCAGGCAATTTGCCTCAGAGACAGCGCTCTCGGCAGAGCGAGGTGGAGAACGGTAATTCCCTTTCATAGAGAATTTTAAAAATGTTGGCTTTCATTCCAAATTGGAACAAAACCAAATTGCAAAATCTCAAAATCCTCTGTGAAACTAAATTATTGTTCTCTGCCCAGCTACACTAATTTTTCCATATGTGACTTAGTCGAAGCTTGGACCACATCATGCAGAAGCAAACAGCTTGTGCAACTACTGCCCTCTGTCCCACCAAATATTTAATATTCATCTTTTCCCTGGACTGAATCTAGAAACTACATCTGATCAATATTCACATCTGGGTCCCATTCATGCTGCATTTTGATGAATACTATAGAAAATATTTCTCCTTTCCCAGTGACACTCCAAGTCAGTTTCATTTTCTGGCATATGATGCCATCCCACTTTTCTTACATTGCTTGATCCTTAATGCCACAAATAAATGTATCGAGGATGTTTCTTGACCATGCAAAGTAGCAATTTTCAAACAAAAAGCATTTGGCTTAGTGACTTGAGTGTCTGTTAAAACATATTCTGTTGCGGTGTGATCCAATATCCTTTCGTTCAGTTATTGGCTTTCCATCCTTGTTAGCAGCTGTGTTATTTATAAACAGCCTGACTGATATATTTCACTAAGGTAATGTGGTTTTTCCAACCCTCACCCCACAATAATGTTTCAAAGGAGCATATGAAATTTTAGTTCCCCATAATGCCAGGGATGTAAATCACGTTAATTGTCTCCCAGATTTCAGAAACATCCTGGGGTTTCATTTCCTCTCCAAACTGCTGGAGCATTTACATTAACTTTTGGCAGGTAAATGGTAGTGGGCCCAAGCCATCCGTCACCAATAACTGCACTGAAAACACATCAGGTTAAGAATCTTGACAAGAAGATTGGTCTCTGCTCTGAAGGAATGAAGGCTCCAATATCACTGCTCCCTCTTTCTCTAAGGGCTGCCTGAAGGAGAACATGCGATACCTACGGGTTTTGATCTTCTTTTCACTCCACTTATGAAGCAGAGACCTCATGACATCTTAGGCCCGCACTGTGTTTATTTAGGAACACCACTCAATGGCAGGGCCACCAGTTTCATATGTCCTTAAGTTATTGGGATCATCTCAGGGTAGGGATAGGTAGGGTAAGGGGTGGTTTTGGTTGTGCAGAACTTAACCTTGGGAAAACTTGGATCCATGATGCATTTTTTCAGGCCCCCAATGTTTATGGGAGGGTGGGCTAATGGTTCCCTTTTTGCCCCATCTCTAGTTCTGGAGAGGGTATGGACCAAAGAAACCTACCTCGCGATGCCTCCTCACCCCTTTTTCCTTTTCACAATGGAGTCTAAAGAGAAAAGAGCCGAAAGGAGATTTTAGCAGGGTTATCACATGGTTAAAATAGTAGCATTTCCATGCACTTATCACAGTTTCCAGTGGATGTGACTTTGCAAGTACTGTGCAGTGGTTAGAAATAATCACCCCGCACTGGTCTCCTGTCAATCCCCCCTCATCCCAAGAGACAAAGTCCAAAGAGAGAAAGAGAAGTGGGCTAGTGTCTTTCTCTCCAGCCAAGGTGACTTCTTGTCCTCCTTAAGGTGGTGTAATGCTCACCAACCCCAGTGGGAGAAGTAAGAATCCTGAATTCAAGGCCTGTTAGGTAAATGAAAGAAGAAAGGTACCAGCTATTTTGTATTAGAATGTAAAATGTGTTTCATGTTTTTAAGGCTGCCCATAGATGCTGTCACTCATTTGGGATCTAAAACCGTTCATCTGTTTTTAAAAGGGTGTTGGTAACCTCCTTTAGACCCAATGATTATATTTTGCAGAAAAGAAAAGGGAAGAAGAGGAGTTACCAAATGTAACACGAGTAGAAATGGTTTTAGCAAAATGTTATCATTGCACCCACCTCCCACTGCTGTGAGCCATGCTCTGGCCATGTTGGAAACCCAACCACAACATCAGTATGTTAGTGCATAACCACGAATCAGAAAGTTAAACTGCCTGTAACAGGGTGTCCACCCCCTTATTAAAGGCTAGAGGCCTGGGGCGAGCCAACCCTAGTTACTAAGGAGCACAGCAGAGCAGGGATAAGCTGATTCCCCATGTAAGGAGCCCCTAAGGTGGCTATAGGGAGTAGAAGGAGAATCAAGGAGACCAGATTGGAGTACAGAGGCTGCTTTAAGAGGCTCCTGCAGAGAAACCTGGGATTTGGGAATAAGACCACAGACAAGTGAGGAAAAAGGGAGGACAGGCCTGGAAATGAAGGCGAAACAGATGGACTTGAGAACTTTTATTTTGAATGTTTGTTAATTTAATAAATCAGAACACGAGAATGGACAAAGAGGGTCTGTGAGTTATTGAAGCAGCCTCTTAAGGGGGGAGGCAGGGGACACTTGCAGGGCCATCCAGAGGCCATGAGGAGGCACCCAGGAGGTGGCCACCCAATGGCACAGCTGATAAACAACAGTGAAACTAACCAAAGCCTGATCCAAAGCCAGCTGATCTCAGTGGAAACACTCCCATTGATTTAATGGCCTTTGGCTCAGTGCCCAAGGGAACAACTGAAAGTAGAATTTTTTCATGATTTTTATCTTATCAGGGTCCCTTTAAAATTCCTGGCGCTCCCCTTTAAAGTAAATTCCAAAACGGCACAAAAAAGTTGAGCAAACATATTGCCGTCTGTGCGCGCGTGTTCATTAGAAAAGCATGTTGATTACACGGCAAACTGGCATTTAGTATCACAAAGGGATCTGAGAGATGAACAGCTACATCAAGCCCTCAGTGGCATCCAATATCCCCACCTGTGGGAAATGTGGAGATAACAGGCAATTGTGACTAAAAATGCAATTACTACAAGAAAAAAGACTCATTCTCCTTCATGCTGAGTTTTATTCTGCCCTTACAACCCATCTTTTTTCACCCATTATGCATTTGCCAGATGAAAAATATTCTTATCCATCTCATCTAGAATGAGAACCCACTCCTAGGAAAATATTTTACTGGATGCCAGGGGAATGAGATATTGGAGCTGAAAATGCCAAATCTTTGGAGTTACGCATTTAAAATCACTAGGCTTTTTTCCCCCAAAAAACAAAATTGCCATTGCAAAATAGGTGTAGACAGGACAGACATTTGCAGGATTTAAAACAAAAGAAAAGCTTTCTCGTCTTTAATCACAAATGAAACAAGAGAGAATTAAAAGACCATCCGATGCTAAAGATCAGGAGGGACATATCCTGCAAGTCACACACAATGGAAATGATGATCAGAAAGGGAAGGAGCTACAAAGACCCATACATAACAGGGAGCTGGGAAGAGTAGATCATAATTCACTTGCATCTTGCCATCCCTTCACTGTAGTGCAGCACTTGAGTAGATACACTGTTATCATATAGGCCAGGTTTACCCTTCTATGAAGTCTCCAAAATAATACTGATACAATTTCACACTTGTTACGGACAATTACAACTCCATTGACTTCATTTGGCTTCCACTTATACCAAGTTAAATTGGCTTCTACATCAGCTCGTTTAGCCTTATGCTGCTGTCTTTAGTAGAGATGAGCCCAGACCATCCCCAACGTTGGGGAAAATTCAAAGCCAGATCTGAACATTGCAGTTCTGGCCATGTCTAATACTATACCTGTCTATACTAATATAGGCCCCAATCTTGCAACTGGATCCACATGGGCAGATCTTGAACCCCATACAGATCTCCAGTGACTTTAGTGGGACTCCGCACTGTTGTGTATTTGGTTGTCATGGTTTTGTTGCTATGGCAACTGAGTTAGATTATTATGGGTTAGCTCAACCGGTTTCAACCAGCTGAGGAGCTCTCTGTATATATGTAAATAAAATGGAGGTTTTGGTTAGCTGCCTGCTCTCTGGCCTCAAGTGATTGCTTCCTACACCGGCTGCCCCAAGGATATAACACTGGCGACGAGGATGGGATTCCGGTGCTGCTCCAGTAACAGAAGGAAGTAGAAGTTAAGGTAAAGAACAAACAAACAAAAAAGCTGCTTGTTTGCACTGACTGTGAAAGTGAAACTAAAAATCATGGCTACTCTGACCAGGCCCCTGGAGCCTTTTGATGAGAATACAGAGCAGTGGCATGTGTATACTGAGCGTTTTGAGCTTTTTGGTATTGCAAATGACATTACAGAAGCGAAGAAGGTGCCAATATTCTTAACTGTTGTAGGGGCTAAAACCTACTCTCTGCTACACAGCTTACTACACCCTGTTAAGCCTGAGACTAAATCTTACAGTGACATTGTGGAAATCCTGGGGTCTCATTTCTCCCCAAAACCACTGGTAATTGCTGAAAGATATAGGTTCCACAAAAGAGACCAAAAGGAAGATGAAACAGTTGTACAATTTGTAGCCATTTTAAAAAAGCTAGCAGAACACTGTGAATTTAAAGAAATGTTACATGATGCCCTGCGTGACAGGTTAGTGTGTGGCCTGTACAGTGAAGCTATATGGAAGCGCCTACTGACAGAGGCTCAGCTTACCTTACAGAAGGCTGTTGATATTGCTGTCTCCATGGAACTGGCTACAAGGGAGGCACAATACATCGGTGCACCCTCTAGGGTGCAAAAAGTGTCACAAGAACCGACCCACAAAACTGTGCAGAGTCAAGAATGTTACCGCTGTGGTAAGCCGGGTCACCAGGCATCAGAATGCTGGTGTAAGGACCTGGTGTGTCGACACTGTGGCAAAAAGGGACACATTGAGTGTGCCTGTAAACAAAAGAAAAAGAGGCCTGTGGTCTGGCCGACAAAAAGAGGAACCCTGCATACCCTAGAGCAGACCCAGGATGATCAAGGTGACACCTCATCGCAAGAGGAAGTGCCACTGCATGTTTTGTCTTTGGCAATGGGCTCACATGAATACTGGGTAACCCCGTTATTGGATGGCAAACGTATACGCATGGAACTGGACACCGGTGCAGCCGTCTCACTGATCTCCGAGACTGTGTATAAAGAAAAGCTACAGCATCTTCCGCTTAAGGCATCAAAAACTGTTCTGAAGACGTATACGGGAGAAGCTGTGCCTATGCTGGGCACTATTGATGTTAAGGTGGAGCTCAATGGACAGGTGGCTAAATTGCCACTGTTTGTAGTGAGAGGTAACTACCCAGCCTTAATGGGTAGGTCTTGGCTTGGGAAGATTCAACTGAACTGGGCAGAAGTGCACCGGATGACTAAAGAAGAAACTAGTCTAACCCCTATACTAAGGAAACATGCTGCTGTTTTTGGAGATGATTTGGGAAGTATGAAGGGAATCACTGTGACATTGAACATTAAACCTGGCAGTCCACCAAAATATCTGAAAGCCCGAACTGTGCCATATGCCATCAGGCCAAAAGTTGAAGCAGACCTGGAGCGCCTGGTCACCAATGGAGTCCTAATACCAGTTACCCATAGCTCATGGGCCACTCCTATCGTTCCAATCGTGAAGAAAGATGGCCTCTCAAGGTTGCCTTTGCCGGTCAAACACCAAGATAGTGCCCACAAGGAAATCTTCTACTTTGAACAGGTAGAGAATACACCCATCACTGCTACTCAGATAAAGAAGGCAACTCGCGTTGACCCAGTATTGTCCCACGTTATGGACCTGGTGATGCATGGAACATCTCGACAAACCTCTCCGGTCTCATCCGACCTTGTTCCCTACATGTCCAAGCGGACGGAGTTATCGGTCCAATCTGGTTGTTTGTTGTGGGGGAGACGTGTCATTATTCCACCACCACTGAGATCACAGATGTTAGAACAGCTACATTCCGGTCACTGTGGAATAGTGCGCATGAAGGAAATTGCACGAAGCTATTTTTGGTGGCCTGGACTGGACAGCGCTATTGAAGAGAAGGCAAAAGCTTGTATGTCATGTCAGGGTGTGAGGAATGCACCCCAGTGGGCACCTCTACACCCATGGGACTGGCCTGAAAACCCGTGGCAACGTATTCACGTTGACTTTGCTGGCCCCCTTGAAGGAAGCATGTTCTTGGTGGCAATAGATGCCCATTCTAAATGGCCAGAAGTCTCTATAATGCAGTCCACTTCTGCAGAGAGTACTATCCAAAAACTACGAGGACTCTTTAGTCGTTTTGGTCTGCCAGAACAACTTGTGAGCGACAACGGACCGCAGTTCGTTTCTCAGGAGTTTCAAAATTTTATGAAAGCAAATGGGATACACCACATCACGTCAGCACCATATCATCCGTCCACCAACGGATTAGCTGAAAGATTTGTGCAGACAATGAAAAATGCTTTGAAATCAGCAAGGGGACAACACTCCATTCAAAAGGGTCTGGATACCTTTTTACTTTCCTACAGAAACACACCTCATGCTACGACCCACGCATCTCCGGCCTTTCTAATGATGGGACGACAGCTGCGCACTTGCTTTGATCTGCTGAAACCTTCTGAACCCCGACAAACTGTGCAACATCAGCAGCAATATCAAGTCATCAGACGGGCACCCAGAGCAAAAGACCGAACCTTTAGCCCGGGACAGCCAGTTTTGGCTCGGAATTATACTTCCAGAGCTAAATGGGTTCCGGCCACAGTCATCACTCAAACAGGACCTGTTTCCTACACAGTCCGGACTGCAGAGAATCTTACCTGGCGGCGACATGTAGATCAGCTGTTGCCAGGTCATGCCAGTCCTCAGGACCCATCTGCAGTTGAGGGGTCTGACTTCACCTCTTCTGGTGAGGGACCGAATCACGAGTCACCTGTTCCTGACTGTTCTCCTCCATTACTGCCGGCGGCTGAGATACCCCTTTGCCCAGCACGAGCTGATACCACCTCCTCACCCGTTCGTGCTGCGGACCCTGAGCCCCTAGTGCTTTCGGGTGCAATAACACCAGTAGTTCGCCGTAATCCACCTAGAGACAGAAGGCCTCCTCATCGGCTGGATCTTTAGCTAGGGCGAACCCACGGTTATGGGGCAAAATAATCCCCAGGGTTTAGCCGGGAATGGAGGCAGTCTACCCTCCTTCTCTAGTCTAGTGTGTGTTTTATTTAGGGGATGTTCTTATTAGGGGGGGAGGAATATGTTGTGTATTTGGTTGTCATGGTTTTGTTGCTATGGCAACTGAGTTAGATTATTATGGGTTAGCTCAACCGGTTTCAACCGGCTGAGGAGCTCTCTGTATATATGTAAATAAAATGGAGGTTTTGGTTAGCTGCCTGCTCTCTGGCCTCAAGTGATTGCTTCCTACACCGGCTGCCCCAAGGATATAACACGCACAGACACAGGGATCCTCCCACAAGGATCCAGTTGTAGGATCGAGGTCTAGGATTACATGCATTTGTTTTTGCCGAGGTTCTCTCAACTGCCACGAACTGGGCATATATATATGAGCAAACGAGTGATATTGTCCTAAAAAGAGGGTACTAGCTTTAGCTAAGGAAATGCTCCTTTAGTTCAAATAGTAGAGGCTTACATTTTAACTGAAAAGGCAGGGGTTAAGTCCCAAACCCACTGCTCTGTTTGTGTCATGTATCTCAGGGATTGTATCTGTTTCTGCACAGTGTAACTTCTTGTCCCACAGCACTGCCACACCTGCACATGAGAGACCTCTGTCTACAGAACTGCAGGGTCTCGGTGTTCCTGAAAAGACTGTTTGTTTGTTTTTAAAGAAAAGCAAATGATGTGAGAATCAGAATCATTAACTGAATTTGTCTCTGATTTATGCATTGTAACCGGGTCGGACTCACCCCTGCGGCACCTCCTGCTGGTTGCTCTCCAAATTTGCTCTGTTCAGCCCTGGAGCACCCTCTGCAGGCTGGTGATCCCCCTGTTCGTAGGCCCCCGTGTCCCTCCTCGGACCCAGTGCCCCTTTCTCTGGGGTGCTGCCCCCTGGCAATAACCCCTTTCTTACTCTGTCTGGGTTTCCCCTTCCTTGGGAACCCCCCACCCTACTATCCCCACTTCGCCTCAGTAGTGGCTACTGTCCAGTCTCTATTTAGCCCCCGTTCGCTGGGGCAGACTGCAGTATCCAGTACTCATCATTGGCAAAGGGGGTTTGGACCTGCTGCCTTGGCCTAACCTTAAGTTGCCCTCTGCAACCTCCCAGTACCTTCTGCCCTCTGCTAGGCCACAGCCTGGGGCTTTCCAGGCCAGAGCTCCTCAGCCTGTCCCCAGCCCTGCTTCACCCTAGGTACCTTGTCTCATCTACCAAGCAGCTAGGCCCATCTCTCTCTATCACCAGAGAGAGACTGTCTGGGCTCCTGGCTTCCCTGCCTTTTATAAGGCCCTGCTCCTCAGTTTGGGGCGTGGCCCCCAGCTGCAGCCACTTCCCTAATCAGCTCAGCCCTGTCAGGCCACTTTTAAACCCCTTAAAACCCCGGAGCAGGGGTCCACCCTGCTACATGCATAAACAGAGGAACTATGGGAAAATGTGATCCTCCTTTACATGAGTCCTCCTCAGTCCAAGGCCTTGTGCTCCTCCAGCAGGGCGGATGCTATCACCAGCATGTGAAAGAGACTAGAGAGGGGACCTACTTTCCAAGAATTCCTAATGCTGCTTTCAGGTTTAATGATGATATCAGGTTTTCCCAATGAACACAGAGAAACCTGAGCTCAGGTCGTGGCAGGTGAACAAAGGAGGAACTGATTCTCAACTACATTTTGAAAATGTATATTTAGGGGCGTCCTTCTGAGATTGGTGATAGAATGTAGAGCCTTTCATGAGATGGCACCAGCGTAAATCTTGCCCAGCGCTACCTATCTAAAGACCACTCTGTTCATTAAGTATCAAACATGATAATGTCATGAAAGACTGAAATCGTTACCCTCTGATGCCTGCCCTACAACCTGTGTGATATGAATTGGTGGGTCTATGCCCAGTTCCTAGTGGACAAGATGTGTCAACATGACAAAAAACACCATCAAACTAGTGCCTTTTGTTGGCAGCCTCAGCAGAGAAGCCAAGGACTGAATGGATGATGCAAATCAAAGTCCCCTCTTGTTCCTCCAGGAAAAAATTCAGGCATCTTGGCAGGGCAGGATGCGGGGAGTGTGTCTTGCTGATACCCATGATGAACCTTTCCTGAGGATAATAGTATCCTGGGTTGTTGGTCTGTCTAGCTAGCTATCCAGCTATCGGAATTTTAACAGCAGCATCACCATAGTACCTAAGGGCTTCAATCCTGCACAGAATCCTGTTACCACTATGGGATTTTGTTAAAGTGTTTTAATTAGTTAATTTTCTTCCTAAAGGGCATTCCAGCTCACCTTTTACACCTGAAATACTGTGCATGCAATTCTAAAAAAAAAAAATTGATTTCTTACAACTGTATTTTGAAATAAATTGCCATCCACAGTTAAACATACTCTACTATATTGACTTTCCCAGAGGTCCGTCTGATGTAACTGCCATGCTGATAGACACAGCAGCCTCCGAAGTAATGCTTATTCCGAACCTACACACACACAAAATGCCTTTAAGACAATATTTTATCTTAAAAGTACCGTAGATTCATTAAAAAAATTACTGTTATGCTAGCCATTTAAGTAATCCTTGATCTGCTGTCTTTTAAAATTCATCTTTCGTCTGTCTGTAACCGAGAGCTTTCATATTCAAATGTTCATGAGCACCAGCTTTATTAAAATGAGGGCTTGGGGAAATGGCTTGGAAAAGGAGAAACGAATATTACCCAAACATTTAAAAGATGCTAATGAATGAAGTTCTAAAGCCCAGAGAGGCCATTTCACAGAGCCAGGATTCCACTGCCACCCAGAAGTGTAACTTATCAGGTGACAAGCGAAATAAAACGCAAGTAGGTTAAGCAGAACCCTCCTGCAGGTGCTGCATAGACTCCAGAGTTTACTTCTGTGCCAAGGACTTGAGTTTTCTGCCTACAAGGTCTGTGCGTTAAAATTTCTTGGCCCTGACACACAATACAGCATGTGTCTCTCCTCTGCTGGAGCTGCCCTGTGTTAGGAATAATAAGAAAGTATAGCTCACATGATTTTAGCTCACATGATTTTAACTCAGTCCATTGTGAGCAGTGATTGCCAACTGAGCTTATGTGTCAGGGGTCATTTTGTGATTTATTTTAAGATTGCTGTCTCCCACCCCCAGACCTGTACACACACACTCACTCGCAAAGAAGGGCATTTCACGTGACATGGCAGAGGTGTGAAGGACTGACATGTTCAATACAACTAGGCTTTCTTTTTGCTTTCTGTGTGTACAACCAGTGAAACCTTACCAGTCCCCCCTCTCCCCCGTCCCCACCCTTCTACAGATCCCATTGCTCTGCGGAATAAATAATGTTTGATTTTATATTTGTTTTATTGAACACTGCAGAAACTGTGTCCTATATTCAGCTCTCTCCCTCCTTTTCTCGTCCCAGATATTGCTCTGGGCCAAGAACTGAAAGTCCTCCGTAGAGTAAAGAAACAGATTTATTTTTTTTTTGCAGATGCGCACACTCACATAACACAAATCCCCATTCCATAGCAGAAAATCATTTCTGGTGTCTGTTAATGATTTACTGATACACTTGGATTTCACTCGTATGATCCGTTTGTCTGTTCCTGAAATGCCTGCCAGGGCTTAGCAGCACTGAAAAGAACCACAGAGAGCAGGTGAGTTGAACTCAAGCAGCAGACGAGTGAAAGAGCACAAGGTATCACAGACAGAGGAATCAGGGGTTTTGAAGAGCTAGGTTTTCTGAAGGTCTAGAGGGCCTCCTCTCCAGACCACCTGAGCCTACAGACGTGGCTGCCCATTTAAACCTGTTGCTAACCTGGAAATTGAATTTTAGTAGGAGTTGCTGATCCCCTTCTGTTCTATTGCTTGAGGCCTTCAAACCACAATTTGAGGACTTCAATAACTCAGACATAGGTAAGGGGTTTGTTACAGGAGTGGATGGGTGAGATTCTGTGGAGACTGCATTGTGCAGGAGATCAGACCAGATGATCATAATGGTCCCTTCTGACCTTAAAGTCTCTGAGTCTATTCTGATCATCACTGTGATGGCTGAGCTCCTTTCCCAAGACATAGGGTAGTACGTGCAACAAGTAAATCAGGAGCCAACCTGAACAGTATCTTGTCCATATGAGAGGCATCACATACTGTCCCTGCTTTGGGTCGTTATTATCTCCCCACAGGCTGCTAGGAGTCAGCCACTACTCACGACGCATCCAGTCTCTCCCGTGCCATCAGCCTTGTGACATTATGTGAGGCCTGTTGCAGTGCATCCTTATTTATTCTGCTGCGTTAGAGTAACACCTAGAGGAGCAGTCAGCAGCGAGATCCTGTTGTGCAAGGTGCTGAACAAACACAGAGTAAGAAGAAAGCCTTGGTCTGAAGAGCTCCCAGACTAGGTTCAGGCAAGAAACAACAAGCGGATGGAGAAAACAATAGGAAGGCCCATGAGATGGAAGGAAACAGTAATAATGAGCATGCCATTGACTTAGGCAAGCTGGGGGTTTGAGTCTGGGGTTTATTGCCCAATCTTTTATTGGTTATGTTATACATAAATAGAGTGAATATCAGCAGTTACCACTGCCCCTCAGCTAGCCATTCACATCTGGCAATCAACGCCACTGCTGGCAATTCGTCCACCCTAAGTATTCCCCCCCACACCTGCTTTGGAGGTGTGGGGGTGGGCTGGAGCCATCCTGGCACACCAGCCCTAGCCCTGGATCCCACTTCCTGCAGGCGGTGCAGAGAAGTGGGGGAAGATCACCTGTACAGATGTGACTCCCACCTCTCTCCACACAGCTGTAAAGGAAAGATCAGCCAGGCTGGAGCTGTGCTTCTTGTGGCTGTTTCTATCTGCTGCTGGTGGTGGTGCAGGGAGAACCTTTAAAAGGGGACCACAGTGGCAGCTCCTTGCACGTGCCTCCCAACTGGAGTGGGGAGTAGCTGAGAGCACCTCTCTAAACCCTCAGCAGTGTCTATGTGGTCTCTGCCTAATGGCGGCCTGGTTGGCAAATTCCCATAAGCCTCATGGCAGAAGCAGGCCTAGAGCCGAGATGTGGAGGAGGAGGACCGGGTTGTGTCTTTACAAGTTCGTTCTAATGAATCCTAAACCTGATTTCCAGCCCTCCTCAATGTCTGCAATGCTCAGACACCATCCAGGCGCGCTTCTCCTTTCTTCTCTTAACCTAGAGCTTCCTTAGCCAAATCTACTCCCATTGTTCTTTCCAATCAGAGGCAACAGACTCCCAGCTCTAAAACCTCTGGGCCCTTCTGGGGAAAATTAGAACAACAACAACCGGAACCAACTAAGCACCGGCGATGCACAAATGGAGCTCTGAGGGGCTCAGCTCTCTCCGCTG
This sequence comes from Mauremys mutica, assembly GCF_020497125.1. NCBI lineage: Eukaryota > Metazoa > Chordata > Testudines > Geoemydidae > Mauremys > Mauremys mutica. The sequence continues at coordinate 13,781,895 of NC_059082.1, forward strand.
AGTCTACTGCTGCCTTAATTAGCTCGTTTACAGATTGATTTTCCTCTTAACTCTTTTTTTTTTTTTTTTTGGTCCCAAAACTGAAAGCTCCTGGCTAAATGAAAATGTCTTGCATTTTCCTGGCTTGCTGATTTTCAGAAGCCAGGAGGAAGCTGTTTTCTGAAGACAGCGCCTCAGTCAAGTGCAGTTTGGGGGGCATTTAAACCTGGGGAAATTCCTTGAGTTTGCGGGTGGGGTTTAGAATCTAGCCCTGAATTTCACAGCGGGTCCATCTCTTTGTAACAGAGTCACGATCCAGTCTCCAAATTTTGCGCGGGTTGGAAACCTGGATCTAAAAATCTGTGGCTTGGACCCTTCCTTGTGGCATATTCCTTACCTACCTCACAAGGGCCTTGAGATTAAAGACACTACAGTATATAAGCAAAGCATCATTTCTTAGTGTTATAATGTGCTGCTTAGGGTGTATGTGCGACTTCTGCCATCTCAACTGTCTGTAATAAGCCTTGTATGACCATAGCTGAAGCCTCTCTTTTTGCTCATGTAGTAGAGGCTTGTGATTCTGGAGCAGGAAGATCTGAGTTCTAGCTTCACTGCTATAATGAAGCAGCGATACAGCCATGAAGTCTTTAGTAGATCAGGATGTGTTAGAGTATAATGTATTGTTATTTACAAGGGCTGTCCATTCCTTAGAGAGCATCTTCTCTCATAGTATAATAGATCCTGGATGCACTCTGTTAGCCAGGAAAACTGGAGCACAGCTCCCAAGGGCCCAACATATAACATTTTGATCCTACTCTGAACCCTCCAAATAAAACCCTGCAAATTGAGGAAAGGAGGGAAAATACATGCTGTTGAATCTCTCATACCTGCTAAGTTAAGACAAATAGGGAGATTTTTTTAAACTCCATAGAAATGCATTGTTTTTAGAGAGCTCTTTGGAGTAACAGAGTGGAAAAAATGGTGTGTGTTTTCCTTGTAAAATATAGACTGTCCCTCTTAAATAGAGACAGTCGGCAAGAATGATCTCTTCAGAGCCAGAAAAGCAGCAAAATCCAGGAGACAGATATATGTGTGCTTCCAAATTCATGTTTCAACAAGAGCACTCTGCCATAAAGAAAATGAAATCAAAATCTGAGAGACAGTCCCGTTTCAACAAATGCAGAAGGAGGGGGAAATATTTATTGCACGTATTTGTTCTCCGACTGATCCCTCATCTTCATAACACAGAGAATTGTTTTGCTGCATGGTCACAGATGAATTCAATGCAGGATCTATAAGGGGATTTTTTAAACAAAATTTTTTTGCAGATTAAATGGTTTGTAAAAATACTTTAAATATAATCAACTTTTTTTTAATGAGATAACATAAAAATTGTGTCCATGGTGAGTTTTATAACAATTGGTGGGAGAGAATTTTTCCCCTAGGACAACCTTCCATTAGCTCAGTAGTGCCAAGATCTACGGTTCAGAGGGCTTAGATTAGGATCTATGTACCAGCAACCATAATAATAATGAATCATATCTTACAGTGAGATAGCACCTTTCATCTGGAAGGATACCAGCCAGTTTTATTAACTATATACAGGAATTAAAATAGAATGAGACAGAAAGAGAGTCTTTCATTGCAGTAGTAAATTCCCCAGTGATTTTAGTAGACCGGGGAAGCTGCACTCTCCTTTATCTCCCCATTTATTTTAAGCCCTAGGGATATATACATGATTCACTTCACCACTACTGAAATGCAGCCATCTCTGGGGAGGAACATGGCAGCTGTTTTGCACCACACAACAACAGTACACAAGACCTTCAGAAAGGGAGTGAAGAAGCACATCATATCCTTCTGGAGGAGGGAGATTTTCAGCAGGCAAAATGTAATTAACCAGATTGGATTTTGCAAGAGTAGAGACATTAGCCATAGTGTCCTGGCCAAAGTGTCCTGGAATCTTTCATGACCATGTGTACTCGAGTCCTCTCAGTTTATGCCTTATCCAAAAGATGTCCAGCAGCACACAGATCACTGGCTTAGTACTGACTCAGAGAGAAGAATAACCCCTCTAGGATGAAATCCTGCTTCCATGAAAGTCAATGGCAAACCTCCACAGAGCCGGGATTTCGCCCCATTCTTTAGGCAGCACCTTCTCTCTTGGAGGTCTCCTACCAAAACATTGCCCTGACCCCTATTCCCTTTAGCTTGTGGGGTGAGAAGAGATCACAGAGCAGTGCTATGGCAGCAGATGTCTGTGCAAGGCGAGTGTCACAGTTTCAGAGTAACTGCACCTGTATTCTCCCACCATGATCCACCAAGGGCCCACTTCAGGCTCCCGGATCCCCAGCTGTCATCTCTCTTGGAAGCAGACTCAAAGACTCATAGACTTTAAGGGACCATCGTGATCATCTAGGCTGACCTTCTGCCCATTACAGGCCACAGAACTTTGCCCACCCACTCCTGTAATAAACCCCTAACCTCTGGCTGAGTTACTGAAGTCCTCCAGTCATGATTTAAAGACTTTCAAGTTACAGATAATCCACCATTTACACAAGTTTAAACCTGCAAGTGACCTGCGTCATGGGGGAACAGGCTCAGAGCTCTGGAACTGCTCTGAAGGAAGTTCAGACAGGACCCCCTTGTAGTGTGACAACAACTCCGGGCACATTCTCACTAGGGCAAACCTCCTTAGCTTCAGCGCCTCCTGGGTCTGACCTCAGAGCTTTCAGCACCCCTGTTTCATGCCATGAGCGCCACACAGTGAATCCACCTGACACCTGGGAAAGCCTTAAATGCCCCACCCCTCCAAAGTGCCATGCACCCCCAACTTCCACAGTCAGCAGTGACTCTCAGCCAGCATTGTAAAACAGAAGATTTATTAGTTGTCCGGAACACAGTGCAGAACAGTTCTTGTTAGCGCAGAAAGAGGAAGTTACAGGAAAGTGCATCTTGGGGAGATCCAGAGCCCTGGCTCCGCTGCCACCCTGAGTCCCAAACCAGGAAACTGATCAGCTTCTGGCAGCCCAGCCTCAGTCACACCCCAATTGCTCCTCCTCTGTCCTTTGTCTCTTTCCCAGGCAAACTGGTCAGCTGGCCTCCATCTCTCTCTTTGTTCTCCAACACAACGTAGCCAGCTGGCTCCTTGCAGAGGATGGGGCCATCAGTTGCCAGGATACAGAATGTCTGGCCATCTTCTGGGCCCAGGCAGCTAGATGGCAGTCACACCTTCCCTCTAGGGGTCTCTGCTTGTCCCACTACTTACATACTTGTGCAACACATAAGGGAAACTGAGGCACACACATAGTATTCATACATACCATTAAGAAAATGCCCACTTTGTCACAATCCATACCCCATGCTGCAGAGGAAGTTGAAAACAACCCTAGGATCTCTGCCAGTCTGTCCCGGGGGGAAATTCCTTCCTGACCCCAAATATGGCAATCACTTAGACCAGGGTTTCTCAAACAGGGGTCACCGCTTCTGTAGGAAAGCCCCTGGCAGGCTGGGCTGGTGTGTTTACCTGCCTGTCCGCAGATCTGGCCGATTGCGGCTCCAATTGGCCATGGATCGCTGCTTCGGACCAATGGAAGTTGCTGGAAGCGGCGCAGGCTGAGGGACGTACTGGCCGCCGCTTCCAGCAGCTCCCATTGGCCTGGAGCAGCGATCCGCAGCCAGTGGGAGCCGCGATCAGCCGGACCTGCGGACGGGGCAGGTAAACACACCGTCCCGGCCCGCCAGGGGCTTTCCCTACACAAGCGGCGACCCCTGTTTGAGAAACCCTGACTTAGACCCTCATCATGTGGGCAAGACCCACCAGCCAGACACTTGAGAGAGAATTCTCTGTAGTAACTCAGAACCCTCCCCATCTACTGTCCCATCACCGGCCATTGGAGAGATTTGCTGCTAGCAGTCGCAGATCGGCTACATGCCATTGTAGGCAGTCCCATCATACCATCCCCTCCATGAACTTATCAAGCTCAGTCTTGAAGCCAGTTAGGTTTTTTGCCCTCACTGACCTCTAGCTCACTCCCTCCAGACCAGGGTTTTAAGGCTGCACAGTTTCCTGCCTACTCTGTGATATCCCCAGCAAGCCAGATGACCTCAACAGCCAGGGTCTGCACTTTACTTTCTCTCCAAGGGCTATCAACAGCATAAGTGCCCACAGTTATAAATGACCACACAGCTTCTTCTGAGTAAGCACATTTATTCTTAAGCTGAAAGCATTGCAGAGAAAACATTAAAAAACAATAAAAGACCCTACACGCATGCTAAAAAGCTTCCCAGAGGTCACCCATCAGTCTTATGGGACCCTAGTAGGTCAAGTCTTTCCAACCCTTCCACAAGGATTGCTCCCACCACCACCACCGAATCCCAAACAGTAAGGTCTGTCCATTCGCTGGATCAGAAAGATGGCCCTGAATCAGTTTAAAGTCAAGGCTATTCATCCAAAAGTCCTCTATTTGTCTGTTGGTCTCTGGAGAGTCTAGTCTGAACTAGAACAGAGATCTGAGTCCCAGCCCACGGACCATCTGTGGCCCAAGAACCTCCCCACTGCGGCCCACGGAGGACAGACGCCTGCAGCCATGCGGCCAGTAATGTCTGCTGCAGGTGTCGCCCCCCGCAGCTCCCATTGGCTGGGGGAGAGGGATAGAGATACCATCACTAGTTGCCGGGCAGAGTCAGCCATGGAGGCAGCATCATTAATTGCCGGGCAGTCAGCCATGGAGGCAGCGTCACTTTTTTCCACAATGACTATAAACAAGTCAAAATACCGAACACCACTATCTGATGCACACCTTGCTGCAATCCTGAAGGTTTCAACTGCTCAGTCACTGACGCCAAACATCAACAAACTGACAGAACTGAAGCATTGCCAGGTGTCTGGCAAACACCAAAAACTCTCTGGCAGGTGGAGAATTGTATAAAGTTGTATGACAGTTTTATTAGTTCTAAGAAATTCAAAATAAAAAATACATTATAAACATTTTCTTTTCTGAACACCATCTTCAGTGACATTTTTGGCCCGCTGGGAGGATTTGAGGACCGGCACTGGCCCTAAGGTAAATTGAGTTTGAGACCCCTGAACTAGAACATATGCGCCTCCCCAGGAGGTGGTACCTCTCTGAGGTTACAAACTACCTGATTTGCTTCAACCACTACCCACAGTTTTTAGTTCCTGGAGGAGCTGTGGTAGCCCACCCCCATGGAGTAGAACACTGTCATACATAAAACATATATTTCAAACAATGGACCCCAAAGGTACTGCATAGGTCTGCAATATCTGTCACATTTCCCCCCTAGAGATGGTACATACAATCCCAGCCTACAGTAATACATTGACTTAATACAATAAGGTCTTTCAAGGATACTGAAGGAAATTGCCATATCTATCGCAGTGAGCCTTCAATTTATTTAGATAAACCATCCGTCTGAACCTCTTTCATCTGGAAATGGAGCTCGGAGCCTCACACAGTAGGATTTTTAGTGTGAGATTTCTGTTATTTCCCAATTGTGGCTGGGCCCAAAATACCTGAAGGACAAACTTCCTGGTGCTGGCCCAAAGCAGGAAATATGAAAATGAACATTGTTATTTAGTTAATTGTTCGAAATGTGTCTAATCCATCCAGTTATGGATGCCTATGTCTAAGCATATAACCTTAACAAATAAAAGCCGTAAGAGATTACACCCTCTTCCTTACCCTGATGCTCTGCCATGGTTTATCTATAAACAAGATAATCAACAAACAAGCTTCTAAACTAGGGATCGGCAACCTTTGCAACGCAGCCTGTCAGGGAAATCCACTGGCCGGCTTGGGATGGTTTGTTTACTTGCAGTTTCAGCAGGTTCGGCCGATCGGAGCTCCCACTGGCCGTGGTTCACTGTTCCAGGCCAATGGGAAAACAAATAAGTCTTTCAAGAAGAGGTTCAATTTAAGTTGCCAATAATCATCGTCATCATCATTGTAATCGTAATGATTATTTGTAGTATTTATTATTAGAGTTGGGTGTGAAATGGTTTTCCTGTCCCATGAGAAATTTTGTGATTTTGGGGATGAGAAGTTGAAATCTCGAAAACTTTTGTAGCCCGATAATAAAAATCAGATCAGGTGTGACAGGGTGCACCTGCTGCCTTGGCACACCCTGTCCTAAAGAGGTGTCTTGCTGGAAGGAGAGAGCAGCAAATTCAGGCCTCCACATGTTGTCCCATGATCAGCTTCAGGCAGAACCAGCAAGAGTTGATCCTCCAGCACCTAGAAGGACCACGAGCATATGGAGGCCAATCAGGGCTCAGCAGGCCAGATAAAAATTGCTGGTTGCTTCTACTGGAGCAAGTTCTAGGTGAAGCCAGGATTGGAAAGGAAGGGTCTGCTTGTTCTAATCCAAGTAATCAGGGCTGCATCTTTGACAGGATTTGCCTTGGATCCCTGTGAAGGACTGGTGTTTATATTATGGGTTTTAACATCCAAGTGGCTATTCTGAGTTCAGCATTGATTTGTTGTTGTTGTTGTAAACCTGAGGTGATTCCATTCTACCGGGCGGCTAGCTCAGGCGAACCTTCACATCGAGTAATTTGAAACATTTCACTCTGATCATTTTGAAATATTCATTTTGATTTCCACTTTTTTTCATTTTGTAAGACTTTTTAAAAAATATAAATTAACTAAGATTTCAAAATGAAAAGTCATTTCAAACTGAAAAACCAAAACTTTTTATCTCAAAAATGTAGAAATTGGATGTTTGGACAATTCCAAAACTTTTTTTCCAAAATGTTTTCAAATCAGAAGATTTGTTGAAACCACCCCTTTCCCACAAACAGTTTCAGTTTTGATTCATTGGAATGTCTCGTTGGAAAATTCCTAATCAGCTTTATTGTCATTATGGTTGTTCTTGTTGTGATTACATCCACAAAGTGCTCGGGGCCATTCACACAGATACGTGTACACAATCCTAAGAGTTTACAAGTGGGATTTTCAAACAGGCTGAAGTGAGTGAGACAACCAGATCCAATTGGGTTGATTTGGGGCTCAGAGCCCTTAGACTCCTCTGACAATCTCAGCGTACAGTCTCTATACTGAATAGATTCCAGTGTCACATAGAAACGACTCCTAATCCTACTCTCTCGGTGGTGTTCTCTTTAGCACCTGGAATTATCACTCCAGGATACTTTTATATAGCCAGCCAAAAATACTGTCGTGAAAAAGCAAAAAACACAGTTACCTCAACATTTGCAAACATCCTGGAAAACCTGATTTGAATTCTGGAAGACAGTTTCTAGCTAGATCTTATTTCGGGCAAAGCAGTTCACTCAAAATGACACCATATTAATCTGAGACACAAACACACACACACACACACACACACACACACACACACACACACCCTTCCTCAGGCCTGGTCAGCGGTCACTGACTTGACTTTGACACTGGTGTGAGGGTGCGACTGTGATATTTGCATGGCCGAATAAACCTTGCAGCGGGGGGCCCATCTTTAGTCCTGATACCAATTTTCTTTGGCTTATTCCTTTAAAAGGGGTTTGCTGAAAGAGAGTCACTCCTTGTACCTCAGCCTTAACATCTTCAGTGGCCTTGGGCTTCCCTTTTTAATATTAAATGTGTGGGGTATGGAAGGCCTTCACTGCTTTCAGCTAGGCTCTCTCCACTGCTACTAAAATTACTCCAGCTTTCCCTGCACTATCTGCAGATAAATTATTACACCTGTGACAGCCAGGAAGCATGGGGTAAGCAGGCCATTGCTGTGAGTAGGAATGGGGTTGGAGAGAGGACGGGAAGCAAGCCAGGAAGCCACTTGTAGAAATATCCATAGAGCTGTTGCGTGAGAGCATCATGATAGCTCCGGGCAGCATTTGGCAGCTGGAAGGAGCAGCAGAAAGACCATTGTCTTAAACATATTTATTAGCCCTGGAGAATTAAGGATGCCTGTGGTAAATTCTTTCTCCTAGCTCTCCTTTGTGTACTTGGAGAGAACTCATTTCTGTCCTCCCTCTGCTCCTGCAGCCGCTATCTGCAGGCAGGGTCTGCCTGTGTTTGCGCCCATACAACAGGGTATGGAGCAGGGAATCAGCTTGGATACAGGAGGAGCTAGCTGAAAGCTTTGCCTGCTTTCTCCAGGTGGGAAAAACTGCCCCACAAATCCGTGCACTCTCACTCGGCTTGCTTGCCGTAAAATCTCCCATCATTGCACTTAGTCATGTGGCTCATCTCACCTGAAGGTAACAACTGTGAGAGCATTGCCTACCGCAGACAGGGCACTAGTACGTGAAGCTTTGTGTCACCTAACTCTTCCCTGAACACGTCTAGGCAACAGGGTGGTTAAAATGCTTGAAGTCACCAGCACATTCTGTGTACTAGGGCTCCTTTCATTGCTACCATTTGTGCAGTTCCTCAGCGGTAGCAACTGTGGGTAATTTTAGGAAGAAAAGACCAGTGTAGACAATGATGCTGGGGTCTGTGAGGATTAAACCCAGGTCATCTGGGACTAAAACCAGTGTCTCTACTACCTGAGATGGACACCCTGTGTGCGTGCTTTGGCAGCAGCTGATGCATATACTTCTTTACATGGTCCAGGTACGAAAGCGGGAGCAAAGATCCATATTGGTAACACTGATTGAAAAAGTGACATTTTTCCCCCTGGAAATTTTTGATTTTTCATAAATTCTAAATGAAACAAAATAAAAAAATGTCAGTTTATTTTAAATCAAAATTCTCATTTCAGTTTTTGGAGGAAAAAGTCAGTTTTTGAGCTGGGGTTTTCAGACCAAACAAATAAAAAACAGAGAAAAAAACAATAACAAAACCCTCCTTTATTTCAAACTGAAAAAATTGCACCCCGCCTTACCTTTTTCTTCCTAATTCAATTCAAAATTAGACACACGTTTTCATTTTGTTTCACTGCATTTCAAGCTCTCCCCTTGGAAAAACTACAAAAATTCCTCCAAAACAAGAATTTTCCCATCAAAACTTTTTGACTAAGCTAAATTTTGACGGGAAAATTGTTGGCCAGCTCTCCACGCTGGTATTAATATGGGTTAACCAAGCACAGGGCAGATCCCTGCCTTCCTTTCGGTGATTCTCCTATGAGAATCGTTGCCCTCTTGCTGTCCCAGCGACTCTCCAGGTAACATCTCCCTCCCTGGAGCTCTGGGATTTAGCCATTCTGGGGTGGTATCTGCTGAGCTCTGACAACCGCTGTATGGCGCTTTTACCCACAATGCCCTCTGGGCTCAAGAGTTTATTGCAGGGTCATGGCCAGGAGCCAGGGGCAGGGCCTGATGGAGGGAGTGTGGGAAGGGCTAGGGGCTGGACCCTCACAGTTGATAATTATATTTACATGAAAATGATCATCGAGTCCTGCATGTACATAAAAACACTGCTCACGTGTCTCTTTTAATCCTGTGATGAGTCAGCCTGGGTGTGTGGACAGAGCACAAGTGTAGAGGCCAAGAGCTCTTAAAACCTAACCTTGGGCTTTGTCACTGATTTGAGTGTAGAGCTGAGTGATTGCATTACTACCAGGTAGCCTGTTTGCATGGGTGAATCATGGGTAGTTCCATACACACAATACACACCTTCATCTTTCCATGCCTCCTTTAAAGAGAGGATAATCACACTTAATTCCCCAGGGGAGGGAGGGTGGCAAATTAATTGGTTTTGTAATACGTACGGAGGGAGGTGCTGTAGACATCCAAAGTATCATTATTGGCTTCCACAGCACTTCGCAGTGCAGCTGAGTCGTACGCTCATGGCGCAGTAACCCAGCACTGATCATGCCCAATGCTCCAAGAAAGCAATAGAGATTATAAATAAAGTAGCACAGAAGACATTGCCCCGTAAGACACACAAAGGAGAGGCGGGGTGGAAATATTTTAATCCAATTGAACTCCACGCTATTCCAAAGAAGATTAAAAGACAACCATAAAGGATGTGGAACCCAAGGAACCATGCAGCTGCCAGAACTCTGACTTTCTCCCTTAAGAAACAACTCAGCAGCTGAAGAGTCCAGTCTAACCACTTCCTTATTATATGCTATCAGTGCCCTCATTAACACAGACACAGTGCATTCAATAGAATGTGTCTTCGGAGCATTTCCTTCAGACGTGATCGCCACCTGGCACATTTTCAGTGCTTCTTTTTATTTTTGTGAAGCAGAATGATTCCCTCTCTTTAGCAATGACAATCATAAGGAGAAAAATGGCTGTAGCCCCTTTCCCACCGTCCCAAAAAGTCTTGCCCTTTGCAGGCAATAATAACGTAGAGGGATATCTCTGAGCACCATTAGGTTTTGTGGCATGAACTGGGGGTAGGGGGTGGGAGACAAGCCAATGGCTGGTCCTTAGCTGGGTGCTCCATATGGCATCAATATACTGTAAAGAGCCTTCTGAATGCAAATTATTATTCATATTTTACTTAATTTATGCAAATTAGCTCATTCGGTATTCTACCTAATCCTCTCCAGAGTGACTCCAAGGTTGGAAATGAATGATATTCTTCTTACAAAATATATATAATCCATATTAATTGCTTTTGATGGAGACGAGTGGGATGGATAGATATTGTAGCATTTAATACACTAATCATTTCACCTCGGTAGCAAGTCTGCCTCAGTGCAGCACTCAGATGAACTGACACTGCCTGTCTGTCCCTAGTACAAAAGCAAAACACCATTCGCCCCACTTAGAGGTGCCTGATGCTAAGGCTGTCAGCCAGGGCAGCATCACGAGTCAGGACTGAGGTGCACTGAGCAGGGCTGGGTTGCAGGTCAGCTCTACTGTGCACCACCTATTGAGCTCCTGGGAGGAGGAGAAGGGGCATCTGAAGCCCCCTCCCCTGAGCCTAAGGGGAGGAGCCGCTAAACTCAGGACTCAGATAAAGTCGCGGGTCACAAATGATAAAACAGGGACGGGAATGTGGGTTGCAGGGAGCCAGAGGGGGACACCGAGCAGAGAACCAGACAGCACCCACTGCTCCTCGAAGGCGATCACCCTGTGGTGCACCAGCTGAGCTATCGTGGGTGCCCAGGACTAAAATGCAGAGGTAGGGCCGTAGGCTGGGAATGAGGTGCCTCGGCAGAGCTGCATGAAGGGACCACGAATGGAAGAATAATAAAGAAAGTTGAGGTTAGTACTGAAATGCACTGGCAGAGCTGTTGGGAGTGGGAGGTGGGGACTGGCAAAAGAAGTGGTGCAGCAGTGAGGGCTGAAGTGCACTGGCAATATCAGGCTTTGTAGTTTGAATAAGTGGAGGATTCTTCCACCCAGGACCTTACATAGGATCTAACCCCAGGAGTGCAATGGTGAAAGGCAGGAATGTGCCACCTAACCACAGTACATCGGGCATAGAATTGAATTTCTGGAAAAATGAATGGGAAGGGTAAGAGGACAGTTAAGTTATGAAGTTGCTTTAAATTATTCACTTATTAAAAAGTGATTAAAATGTATTTGGTCACAATGATTTCTTTCTGTCCTTGGGTTGAATTTTGGAGCATTATCTTGAATAGTTTCTCTCAAACGATAATAGTTTCTCCCATAACTTCTGTATTTGTTCCTCCCAGCCCTACAGTCTAGAGGGCTTTGTGGTCAGGCACCAAGATGCGACTTCAATTTAAAAATCTGTGAATTACAAATTTTACATATTGATATTTCATAGGACATTTCTGTAGAGAGGGGAGGGGTCAATCTGTAGCCAGTAGGATGTAACACAGGGATCGGCAACCTTTGGCATGCGGCCTATCAGGGAAAGCCCCTGGCAGGCCAGGCCGGTTTGTTTACCCGCAGCGTCCACAGGTTCGGCCAATCGCAGCTCCCACTGGCCGCAGTTCACTGCTCCAGGCCAATGGGAGCTGCTGGAAGGGGTAGCCCCCACATCCCTCAGCCCGTGCTGCTTCCCACAACCCCCATTGGCCTGGGACAGCGAAGTGTGGCCAGTGGGAGCTGCGATCGGCTGAACCTGCGGACGCGGCAGTTAAACAAATCGGCCCGGCCCTCCAAGAGCTTTCCCTGATGGGCCGCGTGCTAAAGGTTGCCGATCCCTGATGTAACACTCTCCCCTTAGGTATAGCTGGGAAACCCCAGCACAGCTTACCTGCAGCTGTGGTTTCGTCAGAGTCCAGTGATAGCCTCCTGAACTGCACCGACAAAACATTCACAAATGGGTGGGTCCATTTGCAAAGCTCCCACTTTTCAATTAAATGCATGTTGGCACCCCGCAGTGCCTGCATGGCAACCCACAAAAAACAGGGGGTTCCCAGTGGGTGTAATGATGTGCCCCGGCACAATGAATTGCAGGATCACAGCCTTAATGGGTGCATTTGAGGATTAACCCTGGTCTTCCAAATCTATTATTTGATTGTCCAACCAGTGTGCTGGTTGACAACAGACAATCCCTATGCACCACCACCTCCCAGGTGAAAGGGCAGATAGAGCTGGTAGAAAAAATTCAGCTGAAATATTTCCCCATCAGCAATTTCAGTGACATTTTCCCATTTTCCAATCTGAAACAAAACCTTTTATTCTGATTCAACTTTTCAAACCAAAACGAAATTTCAAAAGGGGATTTTTTTCCCATGACATTTTTCTCTGTGTGTGGGGTGGGGAATGTGGAATTTCCTGACAGCTCTAGGGGAAGGTCTAACATCACTCATGGCATCACCTTATTTACATAACTGCAGCTGCCGTGCCTGATATTTTATGAGCAATCCATATGCCTACAAACAAAGGCCCAGATCCTCAAAGGTATTTAGGTGCCTAACTCCCTTTGTCACTCAAATATCATTGAGGATCTGGGCCAAAAGTGTGCAAAAGAGGTGGAAAGAACCCTCCTCCCCTCCCCCAACTATTCATTTCCTCTTTGAAATGTAAGCGATACTGAAGTAGAGTGTATTACAATAATGTCTAGGGCATGTATCCTGAAATGGAGCCCTGATTAGAGGAGACAGAACAGTGGGATCACTTTAATGTAAGTTGACTATAAAATGTTCCATTTATCCAAAGCATGAGACTTGACTTTGCTTGTTTGAATCTTCTCTTCACTCCAGTAGAGAGCTACATGTGTCTACAGAGGGATAGCATCCAGGCTACTCAAAGTATAAGGCTACTGCTCCATTGATTATGACCTTGTCTGCACACACAACTTGCACCAGATTTAAGTAAATCATTTTAGAAACTGATGTTGTTAAATCAGAGTAATCCCACTCTGAAATCACTTTGCAAGTGCTCTTTATTGAATTAACTGAAGTTAACTTCAGAGTATTCTCAGCAGAGCTTTGCACAAATTCAACTTCATCAGATTCTAAACTGATTTAACTTTTGTGTGTAGACAAGTTGTGCTTCCTTAAAAGCATGACACCTCCACATAGCTGTTCCCACTCCCTCCCATCTCCAGCATTTAGGACTCATCAATAATCATTGAATCCTGATCTGAACATTAAGTACCAGCATACCCCATTAACTTCAAGGGGACTACTTACATACTTACGCTGAAGAATGAGCTGAAGTGCTTTGCTGGATTGGAGTTTTAGATACCACAGTGATAGTTGCCAGGGCTGGCTTTAGACCGATTCGCCCAATTCCCTGGAATCGGGCCCCGTGCCTAATTTTTACTCACCCAGCAGCGCTCTGAATCTTCAGCGGCGGGCCCTTCACTCACTCCGGGTCTTCGGCGGCGGGTCCTTGAGTGCCGCTGAAGACCCGGAGCAAGTGAAGGACCCGCTGCCAAAGTGCCGCCGAAGACCCAGAGTGTCGCCGGGTGAGTACGAATCAGGCCCCGCACTTGCTAAAGCCGACCCTGATAGCTGCTGTGTAAAAATCTAAGTGGAACAGAGAGATCTCCAGCAAGAAGTTGATAGGATACTAAGAGGTACTCAACAAAGGCACATCGCAAAAAGCGTTAAAGGTGGTTGGCTGAATATTCATCCCTGTACATTCATAGGTACAACTGGGCGTGCCGCTCAACATCTACACAGAACTTTTTAAAAGTACTTTGGAGTGATTACAAACCAGTGGCTAGAGGCTGGAAGGGGGGGCGGGGGATTTTGATAAAAAAAGAAATTAGTTGAAATATGTTGCTTTGACTTAAATTTCTCATTTTTCAACCAAAATGATAAATTAAAACTTTTGGCACTTTGATTTTTTTTAAAAAATAATTGATTATTTTGTTTACCTTTTTGGAGGGAAAATCCCATTTAAAAGGTTTTTAAAAAGAGTGAAAGAAACAGTGTGGCAGGAGGACACTTTCTTTCACCTTTTAACCTTTTTCCACTGGAAAAGAAAAAGATGAAAGGTTTTTAAAAGGGAGAGAAAGTGGGTTTTTCTCCCACTGAAATGAAAAGAATTTTTTTAAATGGATTTTAAAAAAATTGAAAATTTTCATTGGCATTTGTAAACATTTGTGAAAGGTTTTGAATGAAATGGAGAAAAATCATTTCCTTCAAAACTTTATGCAACTTTATACTTTGTTTTCATCCAATTCTGCCAATGTACCAAGCACATGAACAGGAAACTGGCATTGAAAAGGACAGCACTGTTTGCAAACTATGTCTTTGATCCAGCACTTTTGAAGTCAATGGGAATTTTTCTGTTGACTTGAATGGGCTCAGGATCCCGGGACACTGGGAAAACTTGAATGTCCATCGTCACGTCAAAAAGATCATGTTTTATGCTATAAAGTAAGAGGGGGGTGGGATTCAGTTATTGGTTTGTGTAAGCATGGATGTGCCTACAGGAATCCTTCATTTCCAGAAGTATCTGCTCTCCCAGTCAACAAACCAAAGAATGGGATAGCCCAATTAAACACACTTTCTTCGACTGGCCATGTCAGTCTAGGGATGGTGTAGACAATACTTAGTTCTGCCATGAGTGCAGGGGATTGGACTAGATGACCTCTTGAGGTCCCTTCCAGTCCTATGATTCTCATTGGGTGTGTTGTGCTCATTTGCATATAAGGATTCTAATGCTTGTGGCAATACCATTTCGTGGTAACACGTGGAATGCTGTATTTGCCCCCTCTTCTCCCAGCCTGTGTTTGGCTGAGAGCATCTCCCCACTGTTCAATCACTTGTAAATGGATCGTGCTGCCTGTAATTGAATTGTATTAATATTTAATTAGTTTAATTGATTCTGATTGTCTCAGTGGTTGCAGGGGCAACTTTTTGTCAGAAGCTGATTGTATTGAGTATTCCGAGGGCACCTAAGGGGTTAATGAAAGGCTATATGTGTTAATGGGAAACTCAAAAACCAAAGAAGAGCGAGAAACAAAAACTTACAGAAGAACCCAATGACGAATAATGGCAAACAGTTTATTTGACTTGAAACACGTTGTAAAGGACAATAATTGTTTTAAATAGAAAGCTGTTGAATTATAATTGGGAGTAATTGAAACTCACCGAAATATTGAATAAAACATTAGATATTTTAAACGATGTTATCTTTACAATTATCTCTGGGAATAATTGCAGCGAAGCCCATGAACTGTTGTGAGAGAGAGAGTCACCCAGGGCCCATTGTCTTTGGCAGTCGTTAATGTTGAGTGTTTAATGGGGAGCTATTTATAAGTAAGTGGCAGAGCCTATTCATTTGTCTCTGATGCAGCAGTTCATGAGCAAATGCCAATCCTACTAGGTGTAATATGGGAGGGGGGAGAGAAAGGAGCACTTTTTTTCAAAGCAGCTGCTTTGTAAACTAGGCATGAAATGCCTCTGGCTTGGAGTCCTGTTACCCCATTCACCACTATCTCAACTTCAGAGCCATCTTCCCATGGCCGTGTATTGTCTGGGATCACAGGCCTCGAATGCAGTACTCAGACTGTGGCTGCCACCCACCAGCTCCCCTGAAGCTGTGGAGAAGACGTCTAACAAACCTCTAGCTCACAGAGGGCCCTGCAGATGAAGTTCCCTGATTGGGAGACAAAATGTTTAAACCAGAAAGGGGACCAGGAAGTTGTCTGAGCCAGTAGGTGACTCTCTGGCTGGCCACTACTATGGACCTTGTCCCATGTGCCTGACTCCAGACGAGCCCTTCTTGCCTGTTCCTGGTTCCTGCCCTTCTTATCCCAGACCCCCATCTGTTCCTGGTTCCTACTCTCCTGCCTTGCTCCAGATATCTGCTCCTGCGCCCTGACACTGACTCCGGCTTCCACCCCAGCTTGACTCCTGACTCTATCTTTGATCTTTGGCTTGACTCCTAACTCTGCCCCTGATACCGGTTGCAATTCCAGGCTCCTGACTTTAGCCATTAGACCTGACAGCCCATGCCCTGCACCCTACAGGGTCAGACCGATGTGCCATCTCTTAGGATGCAGTCAGCGTAGTAAATATTAATTGCTGCTTTCCAGCAAGTAAAGCTGGTTGAAAATGATAAATGTTTTTCCACCATAACAGAATTTGAAATTTTTCTCACCCCAAAAATTCACAATTTTTCATGAAAAAATGTCAGTGAAATTAGCAAAGTTTAAATTGCCTTTACCAGCTTAATGACTCCCAACACATTTCTCCTGTAACAGAACTTGCACAGGGCATACTTTATAATGCACTCACAGCTCTGATTAAAGCACAGTTCCAGGCATCGATGGGCATTTTCATTGCCAGAAGGAAAAGGGTTTTAATAATCCTGTGGGCTGCCGAAACTTTGGAGCAGTCTGTTCCTTCATCATCTTTGAATAACATCCTGCCAGAGTTTCAAGCTGAATAATACAAGCATAATTATTGCATTAGACTTGATGACTGTTGAGGGAGCAGTGGTGGAGCATGCATGCTGGCTTTTCACCTATAGAAACCTTTCCTCAGATTCCAATTAACTCACAAGTGAAAATTAGCTTGGCAAGGTCCTTAATTGCCATGGTCAAATTTGCAAAAATGGACACTCAGAAAACAAAGGAGAAAGGAGGATTTCAAGTTTTGCTTGGTTCGTCAGAACTAAGCTCCCCAGAAAAGCTCTGAAACAGGTTATCAAGTCTACTGCAGTACTGCATTTTGCATGGACCAAACAGGGCAACAGAGGTGTCACAGAGGCTAAAATAGAGAAATGACAGTAATCAGGAGAATCTGAACAAGTGTTTTAACTGTAAGATTAGAAAGAAAAGGAGAGATCTTGGAAGTGTTTTGGAGAAAGAAGCAGCTGAGACTTGGCACAATGATTCGCAACCTATTTACCATTGTGGGACACATAATGCAGCTCTGTGTTATGTGGGCTGCATCCACACAATACACATATTACCTGTATGGCCCTGAGGATGTCACATGGGCTGCAGTTGTGTACTGATTGGGCCCCACGCAGCCCACAGGCTGCGTGTTGAGAACTACTGGCCTAGCATAAACCATACCAGTTTACAAACAGGCTGTTAACATCCTGGAAGGGTCTCTTAACGAAGGGATGATTTCTTCCTAAATGATTCTCTGTTCCGATTCGGTAACATCTAACAGCATCATGTGCTGGGCACCTGCGCTCCTTTTGCTCCTTTCTTGAATGACAGAAGTAGAGCAGGGGGATTTCGTTTCCTAAGTACAACTTACCAAATATTTTCTGTTCCACAGGTGAGCTGCGGGAATCGATCAGAGAAGGGAGGGGACAGCAGGGGAGCTTCTGTGATGCTGCAGGGCAGGTCTGAACTGTGGAGTGGCGCAGAGGGGGAGCTGCAAAAGCAAGGGAGTTCTTGTCATGGTGCAATGCATATCCGAGCAGGGAGCAGATTGCCGGGGGGGAGAGGTAGAGGAGACAGGAAATCTGTATCTTAACTCTGAATGGAGTTCAATGACACAATAAGCTGCTCCCCTATTTAATTCAAGGACGATCCTTGTAATGGGTGCTGGTGGGAATAAAGTGCCTGGACTGGGCTCCTGGGGGGTCTCTTCTTGCACTGAGCACTGCTTTGTTGTAAGAGCTATTAAACCAGAGACATGATTTGTTGTGGTCAAACAAAGGCCCAGGCATGCTGGATCGTGCCCTTCCTCTACCCCACCCTGGGATTGCTATTAAATCATCGGCACGTTCATCGTCAGTTCTCGGGGTCTGTTCGCAATTACATGAAGATTAAAAAGACAAATGCAGCAGCAACAGCTCAGGCCATGTAGAAGCAGCAAAGCTGAAAAACAAAAACAAACCAACCAAAAAACCCCACCCCATAAGCAGCCATCCAAACAGGACTGCGGCGCCATCAAAAGGCACCACACAGTTAATGGAGAGGAGCCATGGGCTGGCGTGGGAAGATCAAGTGCCGCACACAAAGGCAGTCGGGATAGAGAAGGAAGAAACAGGCTTTATGGAGCCTGCCAGGGAAGTCCTGTTTTGCAGCCCAAGGTGGGGAAGCATCCTCTGCAGAGACAGCTGCTCCTTTCCTACTTCTTCACTACTCAGAGCAATCAGGGCTAAAATTCAGCCAGAGCTGCAGGAAATATTTTCACCCCCCCCCCCTGGAGTTTGCAGAGCACGTTGCAAGGGAGGCTGGGGGTGGGGCGGAATACTCAATGAGAATTTAAACCCTGAGCACATTCTTTGAGTAGCTCAATTCTAATTTGGGATGAATGTGCATGGGATCTTATGGGGGTTTTATTTCAACCAGCCTTGATTTGATAAAGCATCTGAGTATGAGATGCTGCATCAAAAATAACAATTTTAGAGGCAGCATGGTCGATAGGATCAGGCACTGAACTGGAAGTCAGCAGACTGAGACACTCTTACCAGCTCTGCCACTCACCTGTCTGCGTGAACTTCACCTCTCCATGCCTCTGTTTCCACTCCCACTTTGGACTGTCTTCTCTTATGTTACCTGTCAGCTCTGTGTTCTTGGGGAACCAGGGCGCAGGGATCCAGTCTGTCTGACTCACAAAGGACACCCCCACACACACCCCAGCCTCTGCTTGAATCAAAATCGATCAGAAGAAAGACTTACAAAAAGCATTGAAAAGGCAGTGGGAGACACACCTAAACCCCTCTAAACAAGGGTGACAGGATTAAGGGAACTCCCCTAGCCTCATGTGCATGGAAGATGGGACAGGGAGGCATCTCTATTAGCATACAGAATGGAGAACAGAGATTCCAAGGCAGGAAGTGCACTGAACTCTGGGACCAGAAAAGCAGGGAAGCAGTGCATGATGGGGGATCTCCGCTCCAGATGTTAATGAGCCCACAGCTGCACACACTCAGCTCACTGGTTATCAGACCAATTCTAATAATAAATCCTTTATTGGGATCCAAAATACTGAAGCTGCCTAATTGCACTGTGAGCTCCCTGGAAGGAACACGCCCATAGCCAGGAAGGATCAATTCCTATTGTCTAGCCTGAACAAAATGATTGTGGTATACTCCCTTGAGCCATCAGTTTACCCATAAACAAATCTAGTGTTCTCCCTTGAACCACTGTTGTTTCCCTACAAAGAAACCCTTACCCACGTTCACATAGGTGTTCTGATGCCTGGATCCAAAATCTGCATGAGATCCACTGGGACTTCATCTTCTCTTGACTGATCATGCTGGGGGCTCTGCCTGTCTCCAGCATTCGGTCCCCCAGCTACCACCACCACCTGAGAACCCTGACCGGTTCAAGCTTCACTGAGTGGTGCAAACCTCTTTCTCTCTCTCTCTCTCTCTCTGTTTTTGTTTTTTTTCCTTTTCCTACTCTAGGTATAGCTTTCTAACCCTGACTTGTGTGCTCAGGTATAGCTTTCTAACCCTGACTTGTGTGCTCAGGTATAGCTTTCTAACCCTCACTTGTGTGCTCAGGTATAGCTTTCTAACCCTCACTTGTGTGCTCAGATATAGTTTACTAACCCTGACTTTTGTGATCAAATCTAAGCTAGATTTAATATTGTAACTTTTTTGTTTGTTTGGCTCTCCTTGTATGGTTATTACCTGGCAATAAATAACTTTTATGGTTAGGCTGGTTGCTTCCCTCCCTCCCTCTCTCTCTCTCTCTCGTGTTTTTGGCTTCCCCATTTGCTCTTTTCCCCTAAGATAAAGATCCCTGTAGTGCCCCAAAATCCTGTGGGGTTTGCTCATCAAGTGGGTTACTACCAGAACAATTGTAAGGTGAAAGTGGGGCTAGGGATGTGCTGATCCTGTGGCATAGGAGGGTGGCAGCTTGGAAGTGCTCGACCCAGCCTGTGGAGTCCAAGGGCATATAAGGGTGGCAGCTTGAAAGGGCTGCTCAACCCAGCCTGCTCAGGCGGGCTCTATTCCGGTGCGGTGCCCACGGCATATGAGGGTGGCAGCGTGGAGGTGCTGTTCAACCCAGCCTGCTGAGTCCAAGGGCATATAAGGGGTCAGCTTGGGAGCGCTGATTGACCCGGTCCGCTCAGATGCGCTCTATTAATGTGTGTGTGTGTGTGTGTGTGTTCATTTGATCCTGGGGCTGGAGGAACCCAGCCCTGGGGAACCTAGGTCCTGCAGGCTAGCTCCATTGGGAGGGGACTTGCAGAAGGGAGAAGTAGAGCTCCATATGGGAACACAAGTGACACAAGCAGCACATTGATAGAATTACAGAACCCCTCCCCAGAAGAGTAACCCCAATAAATGAGCGTACCCCAACGTAATGGGCAAATCTGGTAACACTTATCCTGGGGACATTGCTAGTCTCTCCAAGAGCCTAGTTCACTGGAGCCCTGTTCTTTGCCTGGGACTCAAGGCTCTGCTGTAGCATAAATTGCTATTAAGAATACTAATAATAATAATGAACATCTAGATTCATATGATACGAGAGGCAAACATGCACCGCTCCTGTAAAGGAAAATCACGTCCTTCTAATCTATTAGAAGTCTTTGAGCATGTAAGCACAATAGCGGCTAAAGGAGAACCAGGTGACAATTTATTTAGACTTTCAGTAAGCCTCTGGTAAAATCCCCACAAGAGTTTATTATCTCTCTCTCGGGGAGTGACAGGCAAAGTATTGTCATGGATCAGAAACTAATATAAGAAGCTCTCAGAGTATTCAGCTGCTATAGCAGCACAGTTACGGGTCTGCGGCTGTGCTTCTGTAGCGCCAGAGCGTAGACGCTTCCTACACCGATGGAAAGGGTTTTCCCCTCGAGGCAGTTAATCCACCTCTCCAAGAGAGGGTAGCTAGGTCAATGGAAGAATTCTTCCATCGATCTAGCCACATCTACAACAGCAGTGAGATGTCCAACTAACTATGGCACTTGGGGTTCAAAACTTTCACAGCTGTGGGTGATGTTGTTAGGTTGATCTAATTTTTAAGTATAGGACGGGCCTCAGTGATTCCAGAGGCAGAGACACAACAAGTGCTTATCAGAATCTAGGGGCATGGCTACACTTGCAGATGTAGAGCGTTGTGAGTTAAACCAGCCCTCAGAGAATGCAGCAGGGGAAGCGCTGCAGAGTGTTCACACTGTCAGATTCAAGCGCACTGGTGTGGCCACATTAGCAGCTCTTGCAATGCCACAAAGAGCAGTGCATTGCGGAAGCTATCCCAGCATGCAAGTGGCTGCAATGTGCTGTTCAAATGGGGGTGGGGAGGGGTGGAGTGTGACAGGGAGTGTGTTGTGTGTATGTAGGGGGAGAGAGAGTGGGTTTTGATGGGGGCTGAGAGCATGTCAGCATGCTGTCTTGTAAGTTCAGACAGCAGCAGACCCCCAGCTCCCCCCAGACACACACACACACACACACACACACAAACACTCTCAACAGCAGCATTCCACAGTAATGGCTTGCTTTGTCCCAGAGCAGATAAGCATGCCGGCTGTCAGAGACAGAGCTTTGAAAGGGCATATCCGCATTCCTACAGCCCAGTTCAAAACAATGACAAGAGTGGGCACTTGACTTAAGGGGATTATGGAATGTTTCCGGAGGCCGATCAAAGCGCAGTAATGCAACACCTCGTTCACACTGATGCTGGGGCGTTTCAGCCGAGATGCAGCAAGCATTATGCTTCTGGTGGAGGTGGATTACCAGGAGCACTCCAGCTGCAGAGCCCAGGCACTCTAAGGGCTTGGCTACACTTACAAATTTGCAGCGCTGCAGCAGGGTGTGAAAACACACCCTCTCCAGCACTGCAAATTGCGGCGCTGCAAAGCGCCAGTGTAGTCAAAGCCCCAGCGCTGGGAGCGCGGCTCCCAGCGCTGTCCGTTATTCCCCACAGGGAGGTGGAGTACGGACAGCGCTGGGAGAGATTTCTCCCAGCGCTGGCGCTTTGACTACACTTAGCGCTTCAAAGCGCTGCCGCGGCAGCGCTTTGAAGTGTAAGTGTAGCCAAAGCCTAAGTGCCTTGCCAGTGTGGACAGGTCATGAGTTAGGGCACCTGGGGCTGCTTTAATGCGCTCTAATTTGCAAGTGTAGCCCTAATTCCCAACTCTTCAAAGACTCACTTAGTACTAGGTGAAATAATGCACGGTGTGTATGCGTGTGGGTGGGTGCATGTCAGTTGTAAGCACTGGTGAGAAAGGAGAGATGCACTCACTAAAGACGTCGAGACATCATGAAGAGCAATTAAACAGAGTTAAAATTCTGCCAGCAAGTGTACACATCAGGAAATACAAACAGAAGGAGCACAAGAGCCAACAGGTTTCACTTGGCTCCTGCCACTTCATCAGGGCTAATTAAAGTGTTCTCCCCTAAGTCCTTACAGAGATCAACTATGACAGCAAACAACTTCAAATGTGATGCACTAGGCTAAATTGAGAAGAAACAATTTGACTGCAGCAAACCTGCATCCCCAGTTCAAGTCCCAGTGCACCCGATAGAGAACACTGAAGGCCAGGAAGAGAATAACAGGGAAACTCTTAAATTAATCTGTCCCTGTGCTATTCATACTATGTCAGATGATTAAGGCAGAAAGAATTTCAAACACCAACTATAATGAACCTGTCATTGTTTGCCATGTACATTTCACTCTGCCGGGCCAGTGGAACTAGTCTGGTCAGTTTCACTGTCTGGATCCAGTTTTCAAAAGATCACAACATAGAAGTGAGCATGCACTTTTGCATGTGTCCGACTTGTGTGTAGGTAATGCCTGATATGTACACACCAGAAGAGCCTGTGCATGCACACAGCTATCCGCATGTGAGGGATGGGCATGTGCCCTTTCGAATGCACACTGAAACTGGAAGCTTGTTTCCTAGCCACTTTCAGTGGGCTGTTCTCACGCATTAACACTGCTGTTGTGGTTGGGTTACCAGTGCTTTGAGGGAAGGTTTGCAGGGTACCCTCAACTTGAAAAAAAAATCACATTTCTGATCATGTAGTTAAAGACTGTGTCATAATGCGCACAAAGGGGGCCAAACGAAAGTTGCACAGAAGCCTTAATCCTGGAATTCCCTAATTTTGACAGCGCGGCTTTGCCACATTAATAATGTTCTTTGAACACAGTTTTTAAAACAAAATTCACAGGTTAGGACAATAGTAAGTTGTCAGCTTCCCTTTAAACAATTTTATGGATCATTAAGAACCCAGCAGGAGGCCCTCAGAACTGATTACATTCTCATTTACTGGTAGTCAAGAGTTTCTAACGTGAGGTTCCACCTCATCCAGAAAAAAACCATTATTCACATTAACGAGACCAAACCCCACACCAAAATATCCTCAGAAGAAATTCAGGCTTGAAGTCGAGAGTTGCATTTTGCATCTCAGGCTCATTTTTCATATTCACCCAGGATTATAATTTCTGAGTGGATGCTTTCTCCAGGTGAGCTGGGGCAGCGGCTTTCCAGTATAATGTTTTGGCACAGAAATATATGTGATTGCTCAACAAAATGACAGCACATTCAAATAAATAAAACATGTTCCTTGACAAAAATCATTTAAAACATGCTTACTTTATCGGTAGAATAACTGTTCATTGACCTGAGTTTCACATTCTCACTTAGGTCTACCGTCAAGAACCAAAGGAATAATAATAATGTCTGGCATTTCTAGATAGTGCCATTCACCCCAAATAACTAATGGGCCTCTGAGACTTCAGAGACTCAGCGGGACAAATCACCCAGGAGCCAGCTATCCTGTACTCACAGCCTTTGGTGAATACAGATACATCCATTTGAACATGCAGAATGCATAATTTGCATATACACAAGTTCTAATTCACGTGCCTCTGTCTAAGATACTTATATGACCCCTGTTAACACAGTGTCTGAGTCCCTCACAGTTTTTCTTGTATTTAACTTCACCACACCCCTGTGAGGTAGGAAAATCCTATTATTCCCATTTTACAGACTGAGACCTGAGGCACAGAATGGGAAAGGACCAGATTTTCAAAGAACTCAGCAACCAATTTTCAGAAGAGCTCAGCCCTGTGTTGAGCTATTTTGACAATCTGGCCCTAAGTGGGTTGCCCAAGGTCACACAAGCAGGCTGTACTGGAGCAGGGAACCTAGTTATCCTAAGCCCCAGGCTTGTACCCAAACCACTGAACCATCCTAACAATGGAGGGGAGGGAGGAGTATATTTTCATGTACACTTTAGTAGCCACCTTTAAAAATGTGGTTTTATGTCTGTAAGTACCATTCATCCAGAGCTAACCACAAAGTGCTAACGTCAAAAGAAGAGAAATCGTGTTTCCCAAAGCTCATTTATTAAGAATGATTTGCAGGTACAATGAAAGGAGGTATGGCACCCACTTTTCCTCCTCCATTAAAATCTCTGCAAAATCCAAAGAAATGCAGGGAAGGCAAGAGAAATGCAAACAGAGTTCCCCTTAACTCTGAGACATCTTAAATGTTTTCCCTTGTGTGAAAGTCCCTGTGTAGGGAGGGCTTAATCCAGGAAGCTTCTAACATGATAAATCAATTATGAAATAGAAACCTCGATTACAGGCTGTCAGCTTAATTATTTGACAAGTTAATTAATCTCCTAAGCAACCACAGTACTGCTGTTTCCTTGGTAAATGGTGGAAATCAGCTTTGGCATGTCCCACAGGTCTTGGCAATATAGTATCAATAAAACTCCTGAGAACTACAGATAATAGGCATTAAATGAGGTCAATCTACCTCCATAGGAGCAACTAGAACTGCTACTTGCCTGAAGGTGTTTTTATTGTTAATTATTTTGCTGCAACTAACTGCAATTTGTACTTGCCTGTTTATTTGTTGCTTACTGGTCAAGAGGCACCTTCCTTTCCCAAGAGATATTGAATCACGATATTAAAGGACAGAAGCTCCTGACACGTTAGAACAATGGTGTTGTCATTCTTGTCCCTCAACAGACAACCCAATTACAGTTGCCACAATAATTGATGCTGATGTTGCCAGCCAGAAAGATGGACACACGTTATTACCCCATCAATCTTGTTCCACATGGTGTCTTGTCTGTCTGGTTTCTCCTACTGCCATGGCAAATTGACTCAAAGTACTCCAAGCTGTCTGTTTGAGTTCCTGAGAATGCCCTGTGACAGAGCGCGAGGGCATCAAACAGGGCTCAGGGAGAAAAGCGAGTCAGGGAAAGATCTCACTCCATCTCAGTCTTTGTTCAATTGTCTTTATTTTGGAAAGCCGATTTTTGTTGTCCAGGCAGGATCAGTGCCAAACTTTCTTCCTTGTGTACCTGAGTCACACGTCAGGTCTGATTCACCATTCCAGTTTTCTGATGGTATAACTACCTTCATTTCAATGCCTACTCGCTTGCACTGCACCTGTGCATATTATTAGTTATTTATTTATTTGAACGATCATAGTACTCAGCAGTAAGTGACCCTGGTGCATATGTGCCACTGTTTGCACTTGTACAGGAATACCTACATATGTCACGCACATATGGTCTGTGTTGCCAGCTCTCATGATGTCGTCATGAGTCTCATCGTAATTTTTGTTTTCCTTAAAGCCCCAGCTGCTGGACTCAATTGGAGATGCGATGACTTCAGCCTTCATTCTTACAGAAAAAGTAAGTTTCTAGCCCTTGTGGCAGTGGAGAAAAGGGACCCGAGTGCACCCTAAAGGCTCAAAAAGCAGAAGGCAAAAAACAAACAAACAAACAAAAAACACCAAGTCTATTATTTCTACGTCATCTCATGATTTTAAAGCCAATCTCATGATTTTTGATGAGCCTGACTCATGATTTTTGAACATTTAGGGTTGGCAATGCTGCATATGTGTATAGTCCTCTGGTGCACACCTTTCCAGTTACATAAGCTAATCTCTATTTTGACCTGATTCACACTAGCATGATTCATACTTAAATGACACCTGCATCTGTTTCACTGTACGTGCACCTGATTCACAGCCATCCAGAAGAGATTTTTATATGAACAGTTAAATCACAAAGCTCCTGGTTTATATCTCTATATCAGTGTTTTCCAAACTTGGGACGCCGCTTGTGTAGTGAAAGCCCGTGGTGGGCCGGGCCGGTTTGTTTACCTGCTGTGATCGCAGGTCCAGCCGATCGCAGCTCCCACTGGCCACGGTTGGCTGCTCCAGGCCAATGGGGGCTGCTGGAAGTGGCGTGGGCCGAGGGATGTACTGGCCGCCGCTTCCAGCAGCTCCCATTGGCCAAGAGCAGCGAACCGCGGCCAGTGGGAGCTACGATCGTCCAAACCTGCAGACACGGCAGGTAAACAAACTGGTCCAGCCCACCAGGGTGCTTACCCTGGTGAGCCGCGTGCCAGAGGTTGCCAACCCCTGGTCTACAGGCACCTCATTCTCCTGCACACCTGAAAAAGCACCTGATTTCCACCAGTCAACTGCTTTGTCCAATAAATGCAAAGAAATCTGTCTTCTTCAGTTAGTGAGAATAATAGGATTAGCCTAGCTATGTAATCACGTGTTCTATTTAAAAAAAAAAAAAAGTGAAGCCACTTAAAATACAGTGTTTGTCACAGCTGTATTATTCCTGTAATGAATAAGCACTAAAGACGTTATTGTGGATGCAGTTATCGTGCCGTGATGTGAATAAAGTGCATTAGATGGACAATTGTATTTCATGGAAATATATGCAATGGTACAAAAGGATTACAGGCCATTAATATGTATTAATCCAAAGCAAAATACCCGACTGGAGCTGGTTTACATAGATTTGAATGGCAGGCAGTGAAAGGAAGTGTTTGGGTTTGGTTAAATGGACTGGGGTGGGGAGGGAAAAGGGGACAATCCAAAATGAAGAGGTGAACTATCAAAGCAGCAATGACAAGATCTGCTGTCCACTCAAGCTGGAAATACTTGTTACTTTTCTCTTTAATGGTCAGATTTTTATTAAGATCCAGTGATGCCCTTGACAATCCTGATATATTAGAACTGTTCAATCCCCTCTAAATTGTATTTAAAAGCTTTGTGTTTAATAATAATAAAAAACCAGACAGTTCTCCCCAAGGTAGCTACTTGGCAGGAAGCGTCACATTTGCCTCCGTGGCTCCAGGATGCAGAATCAGAGGAACTGCTGTCGTGCTTGTCGTTGTCAAGATGTGCTTATCCAAGCGTAAAATACTCAAACAATTCGCTCATTAATATAATATCACTTCACAGTGTTCAGAGAGCTGTTCAAATTCCCCAAATGGCACAAACTCAAGCAGTAGGTGCTCACCCAACCCCCACGGCCTCTAGGAACAGTGCTTGTTCGCTGCCACAATATTAATTTTAATGTTTAGGATAATGCCAAGTGAAACATTCTCTGGATGCGTAGACAGATACAGAGGTAGAATTTCTTGCTAGCTAGCCAACTAAAGGCTTAGGGAGGATACAGTTACGGTTGAACAGACCTGTCAGTTTCCTCTGCATAAAACATTGCTAGCACCGTGTTTATTAAAAATAATTCTACACTCTGTGAAGGCTGGAAATTAAAACTAAATTGATGGGGGAGGGGGAACCAGCCCCAAGTGTGAAATTTGGAGTTAAAGGTCTGCAGATAACTCTCTCTCTCTGCCCCATGCCCCACTCTCATGTGCACTGGGCTAGACTGACACCAATGAATTATTTGCCGCCTTTGTGGAGTAGGGAAGACAACTTGTAAGGCATTTTCATGGATGAGGTGCAGGATTCTGCTCCACAGCTAGCTGTGGTAGAGCTGACGGTGTGGTGTTCAGTGATCACGCAGGCCCAGATCCTCAGAGGCATTTAGGCTCCTAACTTCCACTGGACCTCAATGATTAAGGGGCCTGCCGAGAGATCTGGTTTATTCTCTGTCTGATTCCAGCTGGCTGCATAACAAGAGCTTCTCAGCACCCTTCCCACGCTCTCTGTCGAGGAAGCTCAGCCCTTAAAGGCACAGTCCCCAATACCACAGCGGGTAGCCCGGTACAGATCTGGTGATATGTGAATAGTGGGGTCTGTGGCCCATGTAGGGAGAGAGAACGATATGATTGTGGGGATGTTTCCACACCTCAGGATGAACAGAAGCGAAGAAAGTGGCAGGTGTTCGGGGACAAATGGTGGGATTTGAAGACACTGGGATATATCCTCCAGCACAATCTGGCCCCTTTGCAATCCACAGGAAGCAAAACAAAGTGGCCAGGTGGAGATTTGCCTTAGCTCTGAGTGTTAACCTAGCACACAAGCTCCTGCCCCAGATGCCCACCCCATTGTAGGGACACAGCATGTCAGGGATGGGCTGGTGCATGGCCACAAAGCTCTACTACCCAGTCCTCCAATGATGTAAGTTACAAAAGCCTTTAGGCTGCTTCAGCTAACATCGGGACCAGCTCAGCACAGGATCGGAGTCTGTTTGTTCCCCCCAGACCCATCCCTTCATGCAGTGTGGGTTCAGGGCAGATCTGAAACCCCCCATCGTCTAAGAGCACAGGGAAATGTGTGAACAGCATATCAAAAAACTGAGCAAGCAAAGGAATTTTTTCCTGGGCTTTAAGGGGCCTGTACATTCATCCCAAGTTTGATTGTATGAGCCTGAAGACAGCTCCCAGTTGCCATTCTGCCCACCCCTCAATTTAGAGATTCTTGTCAAAGTGATGATAATAATAATATAATAATAATTGATAATCCAGAGAGACACCCATTGTTTGTATCCACTGATACAAATTTGGGACAACAGGATTTTGCTGGTAAACTGGTCTCAGTGGAATAGTTATTTAGGGCTGTGAACACTCAAACTGACCTGATTCTCATCTCCCTTGTCATGCTTGTGTAGCTCCACTTACTACAGTGGAGTTATTCCTGATTCGCACCAGTCTGAGACCTGAATTACACCCATATGACTACAAACTGGGCAGCTCAATCTCCTGAACTTGCAGTAATGGTTAATTCCTCGCAGGCAATGCTGTGCAGAGCAGGTAATGAAAGACAGCACGTCTTTGGATTTTAAGGACTTAATGATCTCTCTTTATCTTGCGCCCCTTTTTGCACCCACAGTGTTGCAGGTGTAAGTATTGGCACTAGCATTTATTTGTGGGGATAGCCAATGTCATTCAGATGTTAACGACACTCACACAAGAGCACCCAGGCAGTGGGGGAGTCAGGCAGCTAAATGATTTCAGTTGCGCTTGTGCCTGCAAATTTCCAGCACAAACACTGAGAGGTCTGGTTTTAAAAATCTTTCCTTAAACACAAATACTTGGGAAACAGCACCTGGGGCTCAGTCCCCTTGGCCTTGTTCACACAATGCAAAGGAGACAGGGCTGCCACAGCAGGGCAGCTGGGGAATCACCTTGTGTAGGGCAAACCCTGGCTGGTGTAGAGCTAGCAGTCTTGGCTATATGCCACATGCTCCTGGCCCCACCCCTTGAGCATTCCCGGGACAGAGGGCTTTTTAAAGCAGCTGTTCTACATGGCTCAGATTAGAACAGTGGCAACAACTCCCATCTGCCTGTCAGATCGGGGCAGAAAGGCTCCTTGCCCTCTCACCCTCCTTAGATGTACTGAACCAAGCAGAGCTCAGGTGCACGTGAATAGCTGGCCTGATTTCCAGCCCGCTTTCAGCCTGTGAGCATGGGCCGAACACACCCTTTGCACACTCTCCTCTATTATATATGCATAAGGTGTTGAGGTCCCAGGCTGGTATGCACAGCTGCTAGAATCTGCACATGCAAAATTGATTTCAGCAGAAGAACTTTTCGAGTGAAGCCCCTCTCAGCTATGCAGGCGGGTGCCAGCGTAAACACAAAGCTGTGTGTACCGAAGTAGAGGCCTCCCTGTGAAAATCAGGAACTACAAGTAACAAGTGTGACAAAGTTCCTCCTCTACCTTGGTGGGTCCTGCGCTTATTGGTGGATTTGCTCGTCTCATGGATTCAGGGCCGGCTCTACATATTCGGCCGCCCCAAGCAGTCATGCGCGGGAGACGCCCCGGAGCCCCGGGAGCAGCGGACCTCCCGCTGGCTTGACTGGTGAGGGTCCGCTAGTCGCGCGGATCGGCTGGACCTCCCGCAGCTGCGGACGGTTGGCTGGTCCGGCGGCTCCGGTTGAGCTGCCGCAGTCATGCCTGCGGGAGGTCCAGCCAAGCCGCGCGACCAGCGAACCGTCCGCAGTCATGCCTGCGGCAGGTCCGGTCGTCCCGGGGCTCCGGTGGACCTCCCGCAGGCATGACTGCGGCAGGTCCGCCGGCCCAATCTGCCGCCCCTGACGACAACTGCCGCCCCATGCGCGTGCTTGTCGCGCTGGGGTCTGGAGCCGGCCCTGCATGGATTCACCCTGTGGGTCGGGAAACAGCCCAGAGACTTTCCCCTCTGGTAGAAGCCACAGTCCAGGTCAATTCCTCCTGTGTTTGATCTGCAGTTGGGAGGTTTGGGGGGAACCCAGGCCCACCCTCTACTCCAGGTTCCAGCACAGGGCCCTGTGGACTGCAGCTGTCTAGAGTGCCTCCTGGTATAGCTGCGCGACAGCTACAACTCCCTGGGGACTTCCCCGTGGCCTCCTCCCAACACCTTCTTTATCCTCATCACAGGACCCAGGGGCGGCTCTAGCCATTTCGCCGCCCCAAGCACGGCGGCATGCTGTGGGAGGCGCTCTGCCGGTCACCGGTCCCGCAGCTCCGGTGGACCTCCTGCAGACGTGCCTGCGGAGGGTCCGCTGGTCCCACAGCTCCGGTGGGCCTCCCGCAGATGGCCCTGCGGAGGGTCCGCTGGTCCCGCGGCTGCGGGAGGTCCACCAGAGCCACCTGCAGCCCTCCAGGCACCGGCAGAGCGCCCCCCGCAGCATGCCGCCTCAAGCACGCGCTTGGCGTGCTGGGGCCTGGAGCCACCCCTGACCTTTCTCCTGGTGTCTGATAATGCTTGTACTTCTCAGTCCTCTAGCAGCATGCCTGCTCACTCTCAGCTTCTTGCACACCTCTTGCTCCCAGTTCCTCGCACGCACTTCTCCTCTGGCTCCTTTTGGCCTGACTGGAGTGAGCCCTTTTATAGCATCAGAGGGGCCTTAATTAGAGTCAGGTGCTTAACAGCCTCACCTGACTCTTAGCAGGTTAATTGGAGTCAGGTGTTCTCATTAGCCTGGAGCAGCCCCTGCTCTGGTCACTCAGGGAACAGAAAACTGCTTATCCAGTGGCCAGTATATCTCCCTTCTACTACTCTGCTGTTCCCAACTGGCCTGGGTCTATCACACAAGGTAAGTGGACCCAGCCTACTTACATAAACTGGAGGAATTTTTTGCAAATAAAATGCTGAGAAAGGCCTCGAAACTGAGTCTTGTATTCAGGTCAGCAGAGCCAACTGGATTCTAAGCGATAGCTAAAGATTTGACGTTAATAGAGTGGAGGCCACCAGTTCACAGGGAAAAGATGAACCGACTGTGATTATGACAGTAGTAACTGTCTCGCAAAAGGATCTGGGTATCTCTAGAATGAAGCAGACCAGGATGACTATTTTCCAAGGGAGATTAAGAATTCACCTCATTTCAGATGTAGCAAAGAGCTACTCAATCCGTCCAACAAAAATACATGCAATTGGAAAAAGAAATTGATGGAGAAGGGGGCTGAAGTTTACATTCTCTACCTGCTGAAGCAAGGTCTCAGATTAGGGTTAACAACACTTTGCTGACTAAAATGAGGCAAAATGATAATTCAGTGTATAGTTCGTAGGGAATAAACTCATCAGACACAAAGGAGGGGCTTCTCTCTCATAGGGAATAAGTCATCAGAAATAAAGGAGTTTCTCTCTCTCTCTCCTGACCTTGTCGGGCAACAAAGTATATCACAGAGACTGACAACCTTTGGTATGTGGCCTGTGAGGGAAAGCCCCTGGCAGGCCGGGCTGGTTTGTTTACCTGCCGATTCCGCAGGTTTGGCTGATTGCAGCTCCCACTGGCCACGGTTCGCCGCTCCAGGCCAATGGGGGCCTGCAGGAAGCGGCGGCCAGCGCATCCCCTCGGCCCGTGCCACTTCCCACAGCCCCCATTGGCCTGGAATGGTGAAGCGTGGCCAGTGGGAGCCGCGATTGGCCGAATGCTGCGGATGCGGCAGGTAAACAAACCGTCCCAGCCCACCAGGGGCTTTCCCTGACAGGCCGTGTGCCAAAGGCTGCCAATCCCTGGTATATCAGATCCACTGCAAAATGTAATTAATAACTACCGGTAACACCTAATATATAGTTAGCACCTTTCATCCAAAAGGCTTCATATATAAACTTTATATAATCCTCTCCTATCCCCCTACAGAAATACAGTTGCCTCTGAGGTGAAGGGCTGATAGTAGCCAACAAACGCAAAGGACAACAGTGAGAGGAGAAGGTATGCCCAAAGACCCTGCGTCAAGTCCCTAGGCTT
This sequence comes from Mauremys mutica, assembly GCF_020497125.1. Taxonomy (NCBI): domain Eukaryota; kingdom Metazoa; phylum Chordata; order Testudines; family Geoemydidae; genus Mauremys; species Mauremys mutica. The sequence continues at coordinate 13,814,462 of NC_059082.1, forward strand.
ATGGAAACTCCCCTGGGATCTTTAAGATCCAAGCAGCATGGGCACGAACTCGGCTTTGACAGTCTCACCTGGAAATTTTGCAAATGATGGAGCCGAAATCACTTCTTCTTCCTGGGTTTTTTATTCACCCTGCTCCCAGAGCTCCAGTGACATCCTAATAAGGGTATTGAATTTTGAGCTGTTGGAGGGTTTGTGTATATTATTTGTGAGACTGGATTGATTTCTCTCTCATGTAAGGGAATATATGTAAAAGTGAGTTTTGCGGAGGTTGTTTCTTTGCTTGGTGCTTCTGATATAATCATTGCTTCATAACAATTTTGATGTGTTATTGCCAGAGGTATTATAAAATAAGGAGACATTATCCTTCATGTTGTAGCTCCTTCTCTGCTGAATAAACTGAATGGGTTTTTTTCTTTATTGATCCTTATTTTGGAGAGCACTAAATTAACTGGGTATTGTAGAACGGGAGGCCAAATTCAAACCTGCTGTAACTCTCTTGGAATCAATGGAGTTCCACCAGGAGTGGGGTTGGCCCACTGAGACTGGGCTTCAGTTGGCTGCACTTTTATGATTATTTTATGACTTTGTTGGCAGGCATATTAAAACTATTATCAACGCATAACCAAGAGTGGAGCTCTAGCTACCATCATCTTGAGCTACAAGAGCAGGATCCCTTGAACACATCCCTTGCTCCCTGAATGAGTACGGGATGGGGTCAGTGTGGACACAGCATGCCCATGATTATTGCTAAAAAGCCGGTACGCTTTGTACCTTGCATTGGCTTCGTTAGGGACTTTAGGAACAAAATGGGTCTGGGAAATATGGCCCGGGGTGGAGAAAAGAACATACAGGGTCTTGGAGATGCCCCACTCCTACCCAAAAGAAATGCATCAGTACCATTTGTAGAATTTGGGCCTGGATAATTTATGTTTCACGTTTTGATCTCCTCAAGGGCCAGAGCCTGCAGGGAGCAAAATCAATCAGCCAAAGCCAGAGAGAGGCATTATGCCTGTGTCCTGTTTAGAGTGTTGCTATCCCCTGTTTCACAGATGCTGTACATCACACCCCAGAGGTGGCTGCATTTCAATGGGAGCTAAATAATCCCTATATATATGCAGGCAAGAAATTGCCGTGGGATTTTTCAGGGTGAAAAGCACTACAGAAATGTGAGCTAGCTAATGATACAGCTTCGGCTACTGACTGGCAATCTTAACGTGTGCTTGCTATAAATCAAATTTCAGTGGCTCTTTAAATGAGCGTAGCAGCAGAGACTATGAACTGGAGGAGCCATGTATTTCTATTTGGCTCACATGACAAAGCTCAATGTTGTGACATTGGCATCATCACAGCTTCACGCGCTGTCAGTGTGCAGTGGGGAAGGCCACCTCACCTAGTCAGGCAATTGTCACAGCCTTGTGATGGAATGTCACGATGCTGAGAGACATCAAATGCAGTCAGGACCATTGACATCTATTCATTCCATTCTGGTTCTTATCCTGCTCTTGTCACGGTGGTACCTACATGTCTATATGCTGGAATTCCAGGACATTGAAGACTATACAAATGAGGGTTCTCCTGTTGATGTTCTGTTGATGTTGGGGTAGGTGTGGTTATCATAGACACCCATATGGCACAAGATGCCCCTCCATAGCCATCCTTTAATGCGCGGCCTATAATCATTCCTATTTATCCTGCGGATGTGCCGCTCCTCTCCTGTTGCCTGTTGTTCAACACAATGTGCCCCTTAAGGTCTGCAATCTCTATTTCTCAGTAGTTTATTGCCATAATGGAGATTGGTTTGTTTCCTCCACTTACTTCCTCGGCTAATGGCCCAACAGCCGGAGAAACCTGCGACCTTGCAGCGCACCGATGCTGTACTCAGAGATGAAACAATTTGTACTTAAACCAATTTGCTTCTAACCTACGGCGCTGCTCCCGCCAGCCTGGTAAACTGTTAAAGCCCATCATGTCCACTTTGTTTGCCAACTTGTGTATCAGTCTGTCAGTGCCTGCTAACGACACACATGTTGCGCTCTCTGCCTAGGGAAGGAGGAAATAATGGATTTGATCCAGTCAAATCTTTCAGCTTTCTGTATTTGGCTGGAGCCCCACAATTCTGACTAGCCAATGAGAAAGGGCCTAAGGACAGGGTGGCACTAGAAGATGAATACACTTTCAAACTGGGGTGCAGGACTTCCTTCGTGCATCTCTTGGTGGGGGTAAAGGGAGTCTCACAGCTATTACTGAGTTGTGAACACAACCATTATATTGTGTTTCAGTTTTAGTTCACTATATCTAACTGAAATGCGAGAAAACAGGCTGGAAATCAAATAGACCTGGTGTAATATGAGACACCGAGGGTAAGCACAAATAATTCTAAGCCAAGGGACCAACAGAGAAGTGAAAGAATGAAGCGTAACAGGAGGAGACTGGCTGTTTGTTTCCTTATTTGTACTCTTTTATGATTTCAGTTCTGCGAGTGTTGATTAAAAAGAGACGAATAATGCCCAGTACTGAATATTGTGGCTTCCCCATGCAGCTCGGCCAGTGCACCTCACCAGCTCAGCTGTCCCTCGTTATCCTTCTGCAGGGACTGTGAACCCTGCCAGATCATGGCACAGTTTGGAAAATGTGACAAAGGTCCGAGATGAGATGGCCAAACTCATCTTTACTTGTGACCCAAATGGATTTGAACTTGCTGTGCGGGGGACGGGGACCCCAGTTGCAGTTGGGCTGGGGTTCAGATTCAGGATTGCGCTGCACAACTTGATGTGATGATGCAACATAGTGATGCGTGATCTGAAGAGTTCAGGCTCCGGGGATGAAAGCACCAGATTCAAGGGAAAGCCAGTCTAGCTCTTATTACAGCAGGTCCTTGCAGCCAATGGCGCTCCACCAGTTTCCACCAGCTGAGGATCTGGCCAAGGGTCTCAGAACACGAACAAGGGTGGATTAGGAATGTACTGGACCCAGCTTGACTTAACCCTCACACACACAAAGCTCTGACAGCTATCAGTGTCCCAGTGGGTGTGGCAGCCAAGTCATAAACTCATAGCTCCCAGCAGCTGTCCACCCCTCTGTTCTTTTGCCCCGTATAACCCTAACCTTGAGCCATGATCTCAGAGTCTGAAGTGGTTACCTCGGACATGTGGTGCCTCTCCTCCTCTCTGGGTTCTGCTCTGGAAGCCGGTGGCCAGCAGGCAGTGATCAGCTTCGTACCACGCTGCTTGCTGCTCCCTCCCAAATGTGGGGGCCCATGTCCAAGGATCCCACCCTCATCTGCACTGGGCAGCAATTCTTCCGGAGCAGCAAGACATGATGATGAGACATAATAGTGTGATAACTCCCCACCACAGGGGCATGTCTCTTGAATTCACACCCGCCCCCCATGGACTGGACACTTAACGTATGGATTAACCTCGCTGAGTCAGATGGAGTTACATCTTCCGATAAGCTCTTTGCCCAACTCTAAATTAAATCGGGGACTAAAGAGGTGAAAGGGCCAACACACTAGTCTACTGCTTGTGTTTACCCTGCTTAAATCAAGTAACACTCGATAAATAGTACACAGAGCCTTGTAGAGGGAAGGTTCTGGCACATCTAATTCATCTACAAACCAGCTGAGACAATGCTCTGGCATCTGTGCTACCTTTGCTCTCCTATCCCCTGGCCCCACAAGTAGATTCTTGAGTTTCACAAGTCCTTCTTCTGGCATCTTCTCTCCCAGCCCTTTATATTTTGCTAGTCACTTGACATCCTTGAGAAGAACAAGACCAGTAATTGGGTTTGCTGAGGGAAGAACCTCTGAGATAAATGTCTTGTGTGCAATAAATTCCTTTCTTTTCTTTTTCTCTTTTCCTCTTTTCCTCTTGTCATTCTCCTTTGTCCCATGATACATACTATCCTGGTCATAATGAAGCTCCTATAAATGAACGCCGTTGCCATTATAAATCCTATTTTTCTTTCAGAGGTAAAAATTCCCTTTTCCCATCACCAAGATTGATGCTGGATGATAAAGGTCATGCTCAAGTTACAGCCTAAAATCCATTCCTCCCCTCAGATTTTAAACATAAACCTGATTGTTTTGGAATAGAGATGGGACCAACAAGGCTCTGAAATAAAAAAAGACACAAGCTATTTTTGGAGGGGATGGGAGTAGGCAGGGGTGAAAGTAGAAATAGGGACTTACCGGTATGGGGCTGGGTTGGGCCGGCTCTGGCCCCCTGAAGGGGCAGGGATTGGGGGGTCAGAGCCAGCCCGTGCCCCCCCCATACTGGTAAGTGCCCTCCCCTCCCCCGCTGAGGTAGCGGTGGCAGGGCTCCAGCGGCTATTTAAAGGGCCCAGAGCAGTAGAGGCAGCGGGAGCTCCAGCCCTTCAAATAACCCCCAGAGCCCTGCCGCTACTCCAGGGCTCCGGCAGCGGGGCTCTGGTGGCACTTTAAAGGGCCTGGGGCTCCAGCAGCCCTTTAAATTGCCGCCTGGGGAAGCCGAGGCACCCCAGTATGGCGCACCGGCTCTTGCCAGTATGCCGTACCGGGACGTACCGGCTTACTTTCACCTCTGGGAGCAGGGTTGGAATCTAAACTTGGATCTGGATCCAAAGTTTGTATTTGGCCCTAATCTTTAGAATATTCCAAACTAGAACCCCAAAGACGGACTGCTCCAAACTTTGAGCGTTTCAAAATCCAGATGGGGGACTAAATTTTGCAGTTTGTGCCCATCTTAAAAAAATATCTAAAGAACTTCCATGCAAACAAAAATAGCGGAACTTCCAGGCTTCTAGGGAGACAGAGTGGAATATTCTATTAATATCTTTATACTGTTTAAAATCAACATGTTCAGCTCTTAGATATCGCAGTGATGAAAAGTATGGAAATACCAGAGAGAAAGGGGAAGAGACTTTAGCTGCATCATATATTTCACAATAGATGCAGTAGACAAGTAGGTAGGTATATAGATGTAGTGTGATGCACTACAATAGGGCACAGTGCTGGATGGATTCTATTCTTGGCTCTGACGTTAGCCTGCTGGCTGGTCTTGGGCAAGGCACTTCACCTCTCTGTGCTTTGATTTTCCACATCTATAAAATGAAGACAATATTTGCCTTGCTTGGAAGAGCACTTTAAGATTTATGGATGAAAAAAGTGCTATCTAAGTGATGGGCATTGTTATAATAATTGATAGGGAATAGTCGGTGTAGTAGGTATATAAAGTTTTAGTACATAGATTTCGCAAGGAAAACAAATAGGAATTGATGAATCCAGCTTCTTTGTTGTTGTTCCATCTTTACCGTTGCAAGTGAAATGTTGCAGGTTATTCCATTGCCTTGGTGATGCTGGGAAACACTTTACTATGTTTGGAGATTAGTGGAATTGGAGCCAGAAGTCCCTTGTTTGTTTCAGAAGCTGAAAAATAATCAGGTGAGGAAAAGTCTGCCATACTGGGTAAAGTTCAACACAGCTGCTTATGGAGAACATGTTGAAACCTCTCGCCGCTCATTATGAACTTTGAGGGGTTTACCCCCACATGGCAATGCACCGGGTTTTTGTAGCATTTGCAATAACTTTCCACAGGTGGAAATCACCGTTCCTTTCCACACATGTGCCAGCATTTCCTGTGCGGATCTTCTAGGATTATGTTTTGCACCTAATTCTCCCACCCACAGGACAAGCATTCAGGCCCATTTCCATGTGCTGTGCATCAACCCCATCTCAGGCAAACAGATGGAGTCGAGTGCAGAGCCTGTCCCTCCCATCGCTGTGCTCGATGCCACCTTTCATCCTCCGCAGCACTCCCAGTACACTTCCTACTGAAGAAAACCTGAGTAATACACAACAGAGCAGATTAATAGCCAGTGTGAAGGGATGTGGGGAGTATTCACTAGCACAACCTGTATGCTTGGCAGCTAAGTGCATGACAGGAGAGTAAAACCAAAGCAAAAGGTGCCTGCATCAAAGAGGAGGGAGCTGCCAGCAGAGGCCCTTTGATTAGTCTATATATGGTGCACATGTGAAAAATCAAAGGGAATTTTCATAGAAATAATGACATTAAGGCCCTGGCTAAAACTCACACAGGCACATCACCCCAGCAGCATGCTCTGGCAGGATTCTTTTAAAATTAGTCAGCTAATTCAGTGCTGCTAGTGGACGGTGCCAAGCTGACATAGTCTTGGAGACTAAATCCTGCCACTTAGGCACTGAGAATTGGCAATGCCAGATTCCCTCCCGCACCTCCCGCTCTGTATTCCATACCATGCACAGATCACGAGAAGGGACCAGGAGAGCAGGGAATAACTTGGTACCTGCTGAATTCATTCAGTACAATAAGTGAGATGTTCTGTGGGCCAGATCCTCCTCTTACTGACACTGGTGTAAGCCAGGAGTGACTCCACTTATGGCACAAATAAGCCTTCCTCTGTCTTCCCAGCCCCCTCATCCTGTGGCTCAAAGAAGTTACGGGGTTGGTGCAGAAATTACTGAGTGAGGGTCCATAGCCTGTGTGATGCAAGAGGTCAGACAAGATGATCACAATGGTCTATTTTGGCTTTAACATCTATGAATCCATCCACTCCCTCAGGCTGAAGCCAGACTGGAAGCATGGAGAAAAGAGGCCTCGGATTTCAACATCAACCAGATTATAATGGCATCCACAGAGTCCACTCAGGGACAAATTCTCCCCTCAGTCAGACTGGCGGAGCATCCAGGGCGTGGCATCGGTGTAAATGAGAGGAGAATTTAGCCTGATGTGTCCACACAGGGTCGAGGGAAGAAAGGATTAGCCTCATATCTGCTTTCCTGAGCATTTCTTCCTTGGTTTGTGTCAGGTTTTTAACAGGGGTCAGGGGAGAAACCAGGAAAAGACAGCGGCACGGGAAAGAGCGAGACGGATGCAAACATATGCATTCCCTCACTCACACACCAACAGCCGCTCACGATGCCGCAGTCCTGCAGAGTGTAACGCAGCGCCCCCCACTGGTAAATTGCCTGCTTGCGCACACACAATCATGGGCATTTTAAGTAGCTTTTAAAATACCTGTATGGATAATAATCAAGCAGGCCATGGCAGACCAGGCCATCCCGCTGAGCTAACCACACATCTTGAGAGCTGTGGAGGGCAAGGAGGCAGAGCCGCATACCTAGAAGCAGCGGAGGGAAGTGGTTATCTCAGCGTCTCTGAGCTGCCTGCGGTGTGCCATATTCTGTGGAACTAGCCATTTCTTCCCCACCCACTGCTTCAAACCCCACTTCCGAGCATTCAAGCATGAGCTCTCCGTTGCCCTGCTGGGGCGAGGGGATGTGGAGGAACATGCCTCTGTTTATCCTGACACTAAGGCACAGTTTAGCCTTGTCATTGTGAACTGCCGCCCCCTGACCCATGCTCGCGGCTAAACAGTCACATCTCTAGTATGGGGGTGCTGGTCAGTGATGCTTGCTCCATGGCAAAAACTGGGAGACTAACCTCTGCCCTTCCCTATAACTGCTCCTCTGCCCACTCTGCTCCCAGGACCCAAACGGACCTTTTATATGTGTCGTTCTGCTGATCTGCTGGATGAAGAGGTGCATGGCTCCTATTCCCCAGCTCTCTCCCTCCAGTCTTGTTTCAACTAGGGATGGAAGAATTACTTTGGATAGAATAAAAGCCAACTGAATGTTCACCCTAAATTTGTACCAATCCCCAGAGCGCAAACTCACCCGGACCAGGACCGTCTCTCAAAACTCAGACTAGACACCCCAACCCTGTGCTGGTCATCCGAATAACTGAAGCAAAGATGTAATTAGTCAGTTTCATGTTGCTCTGGGGCAACGGTCTGGGTAAGATTCACCATCATGCTCTTGACCCTTGTCTGAAGGGTAGCGGATGTTGTGGCCTCGCGAGTCAGTTTGCAATTTGGATAAGGACTCTGGCGTGCAGGCTCTAGTATTTTCTTAGTGCATTTTGTTTATACACAAAAATGTACCCCAGGTCTGTTCCTTTGGATGGAGGTAGTGACAAACAGCACGCAGGCAACGCCTTTCTTGCAGTTGGGGTGGCCAGACAAATCCACACAGCCCCCTTAGTGACTCTCTGGGCTGGGTCACTCCACAATGTCTTTCACTCTTTCTGTGGAGAATTCCAACCTGGGTGCTTCTACATCAGTGACCCCTGATGTGCTAAGAGGTAGCACCTTTCAGCATAACAATGCCACCGTGAGAGAGCCAGCCCCTGGAAGCAGGAAGCATGCAGGAATCCCATAAGAGCCTGTTTTTCATGAGCCTGCCAGCCCCATTCTGTAATCTCGCAAGGTTCAGAGAGTTTGGAGAAGGTTCAGAGAGGCATCTGAATGCCTGGGTCCTTATCTGAACTGAGCAGAGGCTCACACAGCTGCTGCAGGCTGAAAGAGACCTCTTGGCAAGACACCCCTCTATGAAAGTCTGCTGTTGTGGGCCAGCCTCCTTTTGTGAACCCAAACAGTGATCCCCTGTGCTGCTGTGGACTCAAGGGCATCTTCTGCAGCAGGCAGCAACACAACAGTTCTTTTAAAACTCTCTAATCCATCCCACCGGCCAAACAAATCCTGCCTCCCGCCTGCAGCCTTCCTGCCTCCAACCCATCTCATTTCATGTCTCTCCTTTCGCCAGCTAATGAAACCCTGAATCTGTTGTGTGCGGTCATCCAAGAGGAATTCTGACAATCACTGCAGAGCTTCCCTGAGGAGGCAATCGGTGCAGCCAGCTGCTAAAGCGACTGGGCTGTGGCCGCGTGGCAGTCTATGGATCTGGCCTATATATTGTCAACACGTCTCCCTTTCAAACACACCAGGGATGCTCTTTTGTTGGGAAGGTTGATACTCCACAATTCCTAGTCTCTGGCACACACTCGGTCTCTACGTCCAGAGGGAGGCACTCAGAGTCAGGGTCTGCGCCTTACACAGCGCCGCTTCCTTTGTGGCGACTGGCCACCTGCTCCAGCAGAGAATCTGTGGGAGGTCTAGCTCCTGGGTCAGGCCACCCTCTGTTCTCTGGGGCATTCCGTGGTTATGTCAGCTCTGCATGGCTGAGGACTCGGTGAGCAGAGAAGGGTTGGGACTGTTTGGTACTGTGGTGGGAGGGCGATCTTTTGCCTTTTCAGTAGCAGGATCCGGCTAGTCCAGAGGAAATGCAGGAAATATAACGTGCCAAATCCTGATCCCATTGAAGTCAATGGCAAAGCTCCAGTTGACCTCAGCGGGACCAGGATTTGGCTAACTGCATGTAATTTCTACAAACACCATGTGCTATGCAGTTTATCAAGCATATGTGCTCTCTCCCTCTACACGCCGATTTGACTTTCACACTCTTGGTGGAAATGTGGGTTTGTTACATTTACTGACAGCACAGCAGCTGTATGTATATATAACCTCATTTAGAGGGACACATGTAGTCTCACCCCCGTGCTTGTAATATTTATACCCACACATGCAAACACACTGTCACACACACGCGCATCCTGTAGAACCAGATATATTTAACATACTAGCAAGTTGGCGAGTAGAGGTCATGCCGTTTAAACCCGATAGTAGGGCAGAGCGAGTTCATGAAAGCCGTACAGAAGTAACTTTTCAAAGTTTTTGCACTTGTTTGTCTGAAAAATTACACCTACATATCTGTTCCCCTGCTTTGCAGATGTAAACACCTGTGCAAGCCCTTTAAACAGCTTGACACTCTAGAGTCCAATGGGTTTTGCAGGTACAACCTCACACATTTGGGACCATGCAGTTGTTAGATCAGTGGCTCTCAACCTTCACAGACTACTGTACCCCTTTGAGGAGTCTGATTTGTCTGGCGTACCCCATGTTTCATCTCACTTAAAAACAGCTTTCTTACAAAATCAGACATAAAAATACAAAAGTGTCCCAGCACACTATTACTGAAAAATTGCTGACTTTCTCATGTTTACCATATAATTATAAAATAAATTGATTGGAATATAAATATTGTACTTACATGTCAGCGTATAGTATATAGAGCAGTATAAGCAAGTCATTATCTGTCTGAAATTTTAGCTTGTACTGACTTTGCTAGTGCTTTTTATGTAGCCTGTTGTAAAACTAGGCAAATATCTAGATGGGTTGATTTGTACCTTCTGGAAGACCTCTGCATACCCCCAGGGGTACATGTACCGCTGGTTGAGAACTGCTGTGTTAGATTATTTAAAGGGTCGTGGCGTGTAAGACTTTGTAGCAGGCATTTGCACTTGCAAATGCAGCCTCAAGCATGTATGTGTGCACATTTCTGTGTACACACACAGAGACATCCATACACACGGCGGCTGGGTGGAAGCCTAGTTGAAAATTAATTTACCTCTGGACCAAATTTTCAACCCCATCCCTGGAATCTGCAATCCACTTTTTCAGGGGGATGTGACTGGATCAGAACACATGCCCATCTGTGCATGCCAAACTCATATTACACACAGACAGATGAGCTAGGTACCCAACTGCCTGATTCACATGCTCTGTGGGGTGTGTCATATGCATTACGCAGGCATGTATTCTCTTTTGCAGATTAATTCAGTTTCACATTCAAACGTGGGCATGCAAAATCCAAGGTCAACTTGAAGATTGCTGAAACTTTGGACGCTAGTAGCAAAATGTGGCATATATTTCAACCTGGGCCAAATCCCGATATCACATCAATACTGCAACTCTACTTAATTCAATGGAGTTGTGTCTACTTACATCAGGTTTGTCTTTGGCCCAATATATTTCAAGGTCTACATTTTTAAAGAGAGGTCTCCAAAGCTGCAGACCCAAATTTTGGGTCAGCCGTGTACTCAGAGCACATTGTGGCTACGTGATGCCTGCCTTCTTGGCAGACACTGAGGACTGAACTAAAAAGCCAGGCTCTGTCACTTGGGGCAGTAAAGGCTCATACTTGAGCTCTGAAGGTCACTGGTTCAATCCCTGATGTTTACCAGCACATAAGCAGTTGTTCCTCTAGAATCTGAACTGCTGTGGGCCTCCATTGCTGGAAATGACTGGCCAGCATGTTCCACATCCCCTATTCACAGATGATGTCACTCTGTTACAGAGTCCACTTTATTTGATAGCCAATACTAGGGATTTGACCAGGGACCTCCAAAGGTAAAAGCACGAGTTTCTCCAGCTTGAACGAAAGAGATGGGGACTGTAACAGACTCACACCCAGTGTGGACAGAGGAGGATGCATAACACACAGAAAGGGTGAAGAGTCTCCATGGGAGAAGCTCTGGGGGTACGGCTCCGTACCAGGGCCGGGACTATTTAAAGACTGAGTCCAGGAAGGGCTACAAAAATACCAATGGAGGTGTCCTGGAATAGGTCCCCATTGGACTGTATACCCTGGAAGGGGTCTGGTTGTTTCACATACAAACTGTGCGTGTGTGACTCGGCCAGGAGACTGAGTTACTGAAAACCCAGCTGAGAAACCACGGACAGAGTCACCGCAGGCTGAGAGAGGTGCAGAGACGCACCTGGCCAGGAGTCTCACGAGAGGTGGGTGCCACCTTGTTACAGTGCCAGAAGAAGTAGATTATGTACCCATAGTTTGCACTGAATTGTGGTTAGATATAAATGTACATGAAACCCTCATGTAATGCTCAGTGCTTAATTAATGTCAGGGCTTGCCAGGCCTGAGCTCTGGCACCTTTAAGCTTGGCAGTTCATAGCCCTGGCACCTCTGGGCTTGCTGCATCAGTTCTGAAAGTAAAAAAAAATGTGTTAGCCCCTGCACCCTAATTGCTTGAACCCTGGCACCTCATTCATTACAAATTAAACACTGGTAATGCTTCTCCATTTCTAACCTTTTGTACATACAGTGTAGCATCCAGTGTCTGTCTGGTGGAAAGTTTTAATTTGCAATTGCCTCTGCATGCAGGACTAGCCTTTGAAATATTCTAGAAATGATCTTTTTAATTCAGGGACACTTATGCACAGGTCAGTATTAAGTGTTAGAGATGACGAGACACAACTTCATATTGTGAATATGCAAACGCTACGAGAGAAAGAAAAGTGGCCTAACAAGAAGTCGTGAAGACATAGTCCACAAACAAGTCCTAGCCTCTGCACTGAAAGGGGAGGCAAAGCATGTTATAGCTTTTACAGACCATGTCATCAACCATATGACAAACCTATTCAACACTCAATCACATCCAGAGATGCTTATCAACAAACCTATTGGCCTGTTTGTAACATCAGATGCACAGGAACCTCTGCTGAATATAATAGATGTTGGTGAAGAACAGATGGAGAGATTAGTGAGGTGTGCACTTGATTCTGATGGAACATGTAGTTTCTTACAGCTCAGTCAAGAAATCTGGCTTTGAAACATTTGCTGATATGGCCAAGATCAAACATAACTCTGGCAAGGGAGGGACAATCACAGCAGCTATCAGTCCAGAAATTGTTTCCTGGAGAGTCCTGTCCTGAGCAAGGTGCAGAGATGATGTTTCAATGGCAACTGTTCTTAATCACTGTGACAGTCCCTAGGGTTCAGTCTGGACTGTTGAACAGCAGTGTCCCCTTAACTCTCCAGCTTGGGGTGCCTTTCGCACTGCTTCACTGTCAGAACAGCCACGCTTGGCCTGTTCACACAGCCCTCGGCATGCAAATTACCTCCCAGCCAAATACATGAGCACCCTGACCAGTCGTTCATGAATTACATACAGGGCAACACCCTCAAGTTCTCGGGTCCCAGCCTTGTTCCCCCAGAGATGTGTTTTGGACTGCTCGGTACCCGTCTGAACAGTACAAGCTCACAGGAAGTTCCGTCATTTCACCAAAGGAAAATGATAAATGTACCAGCCTTGTTATCCCAAATGGAATTTCCCACACACTCTAATCCAAACACACTGCTTAAGATAAAACAATAAGATACGCTGATTAGCTACAGAAATGTAGATTTTAAGTGATTACAAGTGGCGATGCCGGTGACCATTCCCCTTTAGTTCAGGTCTGAGAGTCGTCGATGTCATGATCAGAGAGAGGGGAGAAGGAGAGCTGAAGGTAAGTGTTTTCCTCCCACTTTATCATTCAATTTCTTGTGCTAGAAACACCCTTGCTGAGTCCTGGTGACACGCAGTCCGTTGTGGACCTGAGGTTTGAATCATCCCTGTGATGAAATGTAAATGTCTTGTTGACACCTTTTCCCCCGCTAGAGGATGGCTGCTTAAGTTGGCGACGGCCCTTTAACAGCTCTCTGGGGTGCGAGTGTGTCTTTGACTCTGAAAAACTGGTGTGTGGGTGTTACCCAGAATTACAACATACTTAAGTAACAATCATACAGTAGAATCTTACAACTTCACATATAGTGTTGCTATTCATATTTTAACAGGATAATGATATTCAGCCTTATGACTTTTCAAATGCTACTGCACAGGGCATACTTGTGCCTATGTCCCTCTTCCATGCTGGTGGAATAATGAGAACAGGCAAAGCTGAATTACAGCATCGGCTGGAAGCTCAGGCTAAACGAATCCATGTACTAAAAGCATGCAACAAAGAAATCACAGTGTACATCGGAAATGCCATGGCTGTCATGCAAATGATGTCTGGAGACAAGTTCCACACGTCTGATGAACTGACTGCTGAGTACTTGAAGCAGGCCCTAAAAGGATTTGACAAAGCTAATTCTGTAATCAAAATCTTTGATAGACATGGCAATTGTAGCCCTGTGAAAACTGAAGAAAGACAGAGCCGGACAAGATCTATGGTTGGATGCAAGAAATACCAGATGATTGGTGGGTCCCCTGTGCCTCTATGAGAGAAGTTTCTAAACGTGGCACGCAACAGGCAGTCACTTGTCAAATTCCTCTGTGAAGAGATGGCTCAAAATGCACCTGACAATGTAGAAATGCACACAACCCAAACACCTCCTTGATAGAGGCTTTTCCCATGGTGAAGTAACACAGTCCGTCACCAGCAGAGGTTTTGAAGAAGCCAAGGCAATGAAGACTCTGGTAACCCACACACTTTTGACAGAGATCAGAATGATGAGCAAGATGATGATAATGATGTTAACTAGAATTGTCACCAGCTCTACAACATTTCAATGATATCTGTGCAAATGTATTACTAGAGTCTGTTTTACCCTGATTGCTGTTGTGATGCTTTGAGGCCACAAAGAAATCCAATTTTAGGTCTTGAAATAATAAATCAAGTCATTAAACTGCCAGAAGTGAATGCAAACATGGCAAGGTGGTCACTCTAACATGTTGATGGTATCATTGTTTATCCCCATTTCCATGGTGACTGCACCACTTGACAGTTGTGCACCAAAGCTCATCTTAAAGTAAACATAATAAGCTTTCAAATGATGTATGATGTGCATGTGTGTAGACAGGCTACAAATCGGTGTGTCAGCTGCTCATCTATATCACAGGCTAAGGAGCAGGTAGAGTGAATTTTGTTTACCCATCTAGGTAGCACACACATGAGGTGAGGTCAAACAGCTGCACTGAGCCCCCTTTGGGGAGACCTTTAGAGGGGAACCACATGGTGGTTTCTGCTGCCAGCCAGTTCCCTGCAGCTGGAAAGAGCAAATAAAAATGTGCATATGTACATTATACATGCGGATTAGTCCCTCACAGGCTGTCCCTGAAACACTCTCCAAAGGGAGTGAGGGGGAGAATGCAAAGGAGCAGAGTCCAGGACAAGCATGTGACTGCACAGTTCTCTGTCTCTATTTCACACACACACTTAGAGAATACAGACCTGCCGCAGATTAACTCTTTCTGATGTTCTGAGAAAAGAGGGAAAATGTTGGTCCCTGGCCTTTCCCAGCTGAGGGCAGGAAGTTATAAATTTGCCCCCAGCCCCTGCCGGTTGCCTCAGGAGCTCTCGCTGAATTCAACAAACAGGAGAATCTTCTAGAGCCGGCTTCATTACTGCATTGCTTCGGCTTTACTCCGCTCTGCATTGAATTCAATGGCTTTACCCCGGTGTAGAACTGGGGCAGCACAGTGGTGACAAGGACCCCCAGTATACTCATGGCTGCGTTGCATACAGGGATTGAGTCTGCTCTTACACAGCACAGGTGTAAATCAGGAGTAACTCCCCGGAAGACAAGGGAATTAAACTGGTGTAAATTTATGTGAGGGGGGGATCAGATTCAGGCAGCCCGAGAGTCTACAAATAATCAGAGAGCCGCATATGGATCATGTGAAACACACGATTGAGATGCTCTGGAACAAACAGAAAAATGATGTGAACGTCCATCTATATTCCCCTTTCCTCTCCTCCCTTGGAGCACTGGATCTTGCCCCAGATGTATTGTCCTGCTAGGCATTTGCTTTTCTGGCTCCTGGGTAAATTAGTCAGTAATCCTCACAACCACACACCTAGCAGACTTCCCGCCCTCTCTTCCTCCCGCCACTCAAGCCCCCACCCCCACAGCTCAGCATCTGCAGCTCTGTATTTGCGAGCTACGCCCCATTTCTCTCCAGGATTTCCTTTCCTTGACTCTGGGTTCTGCCAGCTGCGAGCTCTTCTGACAGATGTTCTGCTCATGGACACTGAATCATTTTTACATAGCAGCAGCCTCACTAAATTTTTCAAGCCTTGTGCAGAGCTCTTAGCACTCCAAGTCAAAGGGAGTAGCGCAGCCCTCCAGGGCCCTGATTCTGGAACCCCAGAGGTCCTGACTGCAAGGGGGCACAAAAACCTGTTGTATATGGGCGAAGCTTTCTTTTAAAATAACTTTGATTCTAGTCCATTGAGCTGTAAAGAAACCTTTCCCCAGCATAACTAGCAATGCTAATGAGGTTTACAGAATACATGGCTTCGAGGAATCTGAGCGAGTCATAAGGACCTATACCTTCAGCTTTCTGATATATTTGTAAATGTGCCATTAGCTAGTTTATGGAATGTAAATACTTTTGGCTTTTAGCCATATAAGAAAATGAATGGAAAGAGAACAGATGATTAAGCATTACAGAACCACATAGAATGTGAGGTGGGAAGAAACCTGTCAATGGATTCTGGGATGGAGCACAAAGCATTCTGGGATAAAAATGTTGGTGGTATCTAGAGGTCATGGAGGGGCAAAAAAAATGAGTTTTGGGGTCCTGGTTTTCAGCCCCCTCCCGCCCTTGGTTTATAATGTTCCCATTGCCGTGCCAGCATAGGTAGTGGAACAAGTGAACTAGGATTCAAACTCATGCTGCAGCTAGACATGATCAGACAACCCTCCCTGTTTGAATCTGTACATCTGCCGTCCCTGGTTCAATAGTGCTTCAACGTACTAGTCTATGTAGGTCATTACACCACTCTCATCACTGTAGTATCTGAACGGCTTTGTTCTCTCTCCCCAGGGAGAGAGTTGTGTGTGCTGTGTAGTGTTTTGTTTGGAGAGCTGTTTTTTTTTAAACGTCTGTGCTGCCCTGTGTTTATGTTAGAGAAAGCAGGTGGGAGAAGTGCACCTCACACTTGAAAGGGTGATGCCTTAGTTCCTTGGAGTGTGCGTTCCACACATCTGGCCTTTGAGATAGCTGTCTCCTGCGCAGATGAACTGATCCGACTGTTAGAGATTAAAGTTCAAGCTTTAGTTAAAAATAAATACATCTATTTAAGACCCCAAATCTAACCTGGAATTTATGTGCAGGCTTAAAACTAGCAAATTACATTTACATTTTAAAGCAAAGTCTTTGGAAATCTATCTGTCATTCAACTACCTGGCAAGTTCCGAAGCCCAGGGCTCTGCATTTCCCCAGCAAGAACTAATGCCTTTCCATGTTCTTGGGCCTTCAGAATTTTCCCTTCCAGTAACCCCTTCCCTGCTGAGGAAAAGCAACAACATTTATTTCACATTGCATTTTTCCTTGCATATTTTATTTTTATTGCACTGAAGATAAATAAATACAAAAAGAGTTTCATAGGAACTAGAGAGTGGCCAGTGTTCTATCAGAAAACAGAAGCAAGCTATGTTCCATTACCAGGCACTCAAGGCATGTGAAATCCTTCATCCTTCGTTTCTTTTTTACAAATTAAATGTTCTAAACAATGAACTCTCCCTCCCATCCATCTCATCTCTATTTAGACATCTAAATACCAAATACTAATAAGAACCTAATTCACTGGAATATAACTCAGGTATCTCCAGAGCCTGAAATAGAAGGTGACTTATGATTTGGTAAAGTCCCAGGACATTCCTTTCTTCTGTGCTGTTGATCCAGTCTGTTGTTTTCATTAGGTTAAGGTAGGTTCAGATTTCCCCTGCTATGCATGTTATATGGGCTTTGTTGGTACAATGAATAGATTTAGAACTGTGCCGTCCACAGATTTTGGACTTGATTCACCACTGCACTGTGTCCGTTTTACTCTAGTGTTACAGAACTCTGTTGTAATATAGTCTGAACCCATTGCGTCCTGCATTCCAAAGTGGGTATCAGAGAGTTCACCCTATGGGTCAATTCCCAGAATGGCAAATAAAGGGTTAAATTAGCAGTGGCTTGCAAACTTGGCACAAGTGAACTAGTGCAGTGGTTTTCAAACTGTGGGTTGCGACCCAGTACTGGGCTATGGAATGGAAGGCACTGGGTCACGGCAGCTCTGGTCAGCACTGTCGACCGGACTGTTAAAAGTCCCATTGACGGTGGTGCCCGGCTAAGGCAGACTAGTCCCTACCTGTATTGACACTGCACTGCGCCCCGGAAGTGGCCAGCAGCAGGTCTGGCTCCTAGGCGGGGTGGCCATGGGGCTCCGTGCACTGCCCCCGCCCCGAGCACCAGCTCCATACTCCCATTGGCCAGGAACTAGCCAATGGGAGCCAGGGGGGCATTGCCTGCAGGTGAGAGCCATGCAGAGCTGCTTGCGCACCTCTGCCTAGGAGCCAGATTTGCTGCTGGCTGCTTTCAAGGTCCAGCATGGTCTGCAGTGCCAGGACAGGAAGGAAACCTGCCTTAGCACCCCTGTTGTGCCACTGACTGGGAGCTGCCTGAGGTAAGCCCACGCCCCAACCCCGTGCCTCAATCCCCTACCACAACCCAGAGCCTGCACCCCCAGCCCAGAGCCCTGACCCCCTCCTGCACCCCAAACCCCTCATCCATGGCCCCAGCCCAGAGCCGGCACCCCCAGCCCAGAGACCTGACCCCCCCACACCCCAACCCCCTTCCCCAGCTGAAAGCCGCCTCCCACACCCCAAACCCCTCATTCCCAGCTCCGTTGAGTCACAGGCATCAACAATTTTCTTCAACTGGGTCGCCAGAAAAAAAGTTTGAAAACCACTGAACTAGTGGATCAATGGCCCAGTTCATCATATGTAAGGGGCTGAACAGTGTGTGAGGGAGGGTAGTGGATAATCACATTTAGAGCATCTGAAATGTAGATCTGGATTTATTTATTTCAAAACTGGAGGAAGATAGCAAAGTCAATACAGCACAGATTACTGCCTTTGCATGTAAGTGTTGCAAATAGAAGCATCAAAGGGGTGCCAGTGATTACGTTTAAGAAGATTCCGAAGATCTTGAGTCCAAGATAAAGAAGTATACACTGTTTCTCACTGAAGAAGTTATACAGGAGAGATGGGAGTGTATCTGGTTTAAGCCATCAGCTGCATTTTTCTAAGAATTAGCGTTTCCCCTTTTGTGGTGTTCACCCACTGGTAGCCATGTCTAGGAAGTGTCTAACTTGCCAGCACTTATAGAAAACATGAGAAAGTGGATTAAATTTTAATCTGAGTTGTTAAAAGTTCACTAGCTTTATGCCCTAGAAAGAGTCTCCAATGGTCATCTGTCCTTTGACAGCTCATCTTTTAAAGGCAGCATCTGCCTGTCCTGGAGGGATACTTGATAGCCTACATATCTGGGAAGGCAATGGGAGTTCTGACACTAAACCAACGCACCTCATCTCCTTTCTCCAGTATGTCTTTAACCATGTCTAATACCCACTTCAAAGAGTTTGTCCTCACTCTGCGCCTGTAAGGTCATTATCCCCAAGTTACAGAGGGGGAACTGAGCCACAGAGAGATTAAGTAACTTGCCTAAGATCCCAGAAGCCTGGGGCAGAATCAGAAAATAAACACAGGACTCCTGAGTGCCAGTTCTGTGCCTTCACCACAGCACTGTCCCTCCTTTGATGCTTCTTGTCTTTAATCTTTCTCTGCTATGGCTTTCATTGTGATTTTAACCCTCAACTCGTTTCTCTCTTTTGTTTTGTTGCTTTTCTCTTTATTTGCCCCATTGCCAAGAGTTAATGTTGAAGGAGGCGGGAGCTGGAGCAACAGTGAGTGCTGTCAGTGGGAGATCTCAAAGCATTGTCCACGGCCTGTCAAATGTGTGCACGCAATTGCACAACCAGGAACTGCTGTGAGACTTGATGTTTCCAAGGAAGGGAACAGGCAACCAGAGGCCCCTCTCTGTGCACTATTGGTGGTGTTACTCCACTATTAGCACCTATCGTGAATACACATGGACAGAGAGCAGCTTGTGTTTGCAGTGACCTCTGAGAAGGGCAGCCTGTAAATATCAGTGATTATTTCCTTCTTGGGCCAGCTCTTTGGAGGTGTAGAAAGAGGCTCAAGCAGCTCATCACGTGCTGGAGGGAGGCAGTGTTTTCAGGCAGAAAATCTTGGCAGTCAGCATTCCACTGATGATCCGCCTCCCGGCATCAAACAAACAACCCGTCCAAGCGCGTGACAGTTACGAACAGCCAATGTGCAGCGTCACTTTGGTGTGTTACCTACACAAGAAGGCAAAGCAGGGCAGGTGTTGTTGGCTAACAACCAATGAAAAGCAACCTATTCCCATGTATGGGTTGAAGGCCTGATAAGGGCACATGCAGATAGAAACCTAGGAGAGCATCGTCACCAGGGATAGGCACAGTGATAGAACTTCATGTACAACCCCCCTGAACCTTTGAACTGAATCAAACCTGGAATTCCAAAGAATTTGGTTCATTATTTTTGTTTATTTAAATAGCATTTTTCACACTGCTTCTGGTGGAGCTGCTGAAATACCATGAAAGAAGTTGCATCTTCACTGAGCTGTTTCTTACCATCTCCCACCATTGCATTACTGCCAAAGCAGTTCCACTAGTGCTGGAAATGTGGGGGAAATGCAAGAGGCTTTTTAGTTAACCTAATTGACCAGGACTTCTGTTTTCCATCTCCAGCTCCACAACACCCTCTAGCACCAAATCAGTGCAACCACAGGGCCACATTGTGATACCCTAACTCAGGCTCAAATGCACTTTATGCTGTGAATAATCCCATTGAAGTCAGGTGCTATTCACTATGCGTACGGTTACCGCAATCTCAGAGAGGAGAGTGCGCACGATAGAGTCATAAGGACCACTTCCTGTTGCACCTACAGATGCCTTGGCAATCTCTTATCCACAAGCCAATCCAGACTGGTCCTGCTTAGCAGGTAAGTGCTGAAGGGACCCTAGCACAAAGTGGCAGGGCTGCTGGCACCAAACGAAAAAACACAATAGGCTACGAGAGAGGGGAGAAAACACATTAAAGGAAAGACAACATATGCAGTAGGATGGTTTGTCCTTGACCGAAGGAGATATCAAAGACTGCTCCAGTGATTTACTCTTTGACAGGCTGGCATTTCTGTGATTCATGGAGCTAATCAATTAGGAGACACATTCCCACTCACCCCAACCCCTTTACTTTTAACTGCTTCTTGCTGGGAGCTCTGCAGAACTGCATGGCACGGTGTCGAAACCATGCTGTGAAAGCCACCATAATCGATGGAAATGGTGATAGATATGGACACTGCTCTGGGGCAAAGGGCAACACAATTGCCCAGGCTCCCTTCCCCTCTTCTCTCTCTGACAACACAAACACACAGCGATGCAACTCAGACACACTCATACACATACTCCTTATACATATACATGCAAACACACGTGCACACACTTTCATTTGCATGCACACACTCCGCTCACACGTATACACACACACACACATTCCCATCATGTCAAAGGCACACACACTCACCCTCTCACCCACATACATACCCCTCAGGCATGCACACCCACACATGCATGCACACACTCTTGTGCAAAAGCCACACCCCTCACACACACACACACACACACAGCCCTCAGTCATGCACTACCCACCCCAGTTCGATACACACACACTCCCCCATCTCTGCATACACACACACACACACACACCCCTCAGGCATACAGACCCAGGCACCTTTCCTTGCTGTCAAAGGTGTTCTGCTGACTGCTAATCACAAGCAATGCAGTAATGAACAGCCCTCTCTCTCATTATCTGCACCCTCTACAGCCTTCCAGGGTTGGACACAGAAGGCAGAGCATAGGCTTCATGTTGTGCAAAGAACTTGGAGCTGTTTAATTTTAACTCCCACATATTGATGGGTAAAACACCTGATAATGCCGGAGGTTCTCAGGAACAAGGTCCATGAGCAATGCATTCCCTTCCCTCGTATGGTAACATCATGTTGGCCATTCCCCTTCAGGGCCATTTACCATGTGACGGCTGAGTAATTAGTAGTGGGGGTGCATCCTGCATGGTTCGGAAGCTGGGAAATGCACTGTGACGCGGTTCTGGGATTGGCAGCCACAGCTGGCCAAAGACTCTGGAAAGTAGCTTGTTTCATGTTGGCTCCCTCCTTGACAAGCCCTGAGAAGCTATTGTACTGGCGTAAGGAAAGCAAAGGAGGCGTGAGGGGCTCTGGGAATAAAACATCCCAGGAGATAGACGTAGGGATGGACATTTATCATCATCCCAGGACTCAAATCTCCTGTGGAACACGTGTGGCAGCTGAGTGATCCCCTGTCACGGCCAGAGGTGGGGCCAAGCCAGTTTGCTGCTGGATGCAGTACCAAAATTTCCTGGTGGCCCCATCAGTTTCTGCTGCATTTTAACATTCACTGAATATAATGTCAGCAAGACCCAGATCCACAAAGATATTTAGGCTCCTAATTTTTATTGATTTCAATGGAAGTGAAGAGCCTAAAAAACTTTGTGGATTTGGGCCTAAGCTTCTAGCCTTGGTGGGTGCAGAAATTATCACTCTGGTGCTCTGTAACTGAATCCAAGATGGCCTAACCAGCGGGCCTGATTCTGAACTCATGCTGGTGCACATCAGAAGAAACTCCATTGACATCAATGGAGCTGCTTTGGTGTAAAGCCACTGCAAGACCAGAATGGGGCTCAGTAGTTCGAAAGAGAGCAGTGGGCTTTTTCCTATTGTCTGACAAGGACCTAGTTGCTCTGGAGCACAGTCATTCGTCAATTTGATCTGGGTGAAATTCCATCAGATCCTGTTTGCTTTTCATGGCAAAATTCCCCCAGGCAAACTAGTTGAATTTTCACAATTCGCCCTCAGGCATGAATTTGCTGACTTCAAAGTGAAGCCAACATCATATGTCAAAATGGGGGTGGGGAGGCAGGCGGGTTTTCTTCTCCAACTGTAAAAACAGCCCTTTTAATTTTCATACAGAGGATTTGAGGCTAGAACAAAAGAAATGTTCCAGTCTCTCTTTCCTTTCTCATCTGTAAGAGTTTTCTCCCACTGCTCTAACCTCAGATGCTGTTAGTTTCTGGGCACCCTCTCCTGCTCCCCTCAAATTCCTTCCAGATTGAATCCACATTAGATTTTGGGGGGTAGATCTTATTTGTTCTGCCTGTGACTTGAAAACAATAGTTTCCCACCGTTTTCCTCTGTTGCTTTAAATCCACTACCTGTTCCTGTTACTCCACTTTGAGCTATTTTTTAGATGTTGGTTATTCCACTTTACATCTACACTGTAGCTCATTAAAACTGAGCTTCACTCCAGCTTTTGCATTACAACAGGCAGAAAGCTTAGCTTCTGGGAACACAGTTATAACTTATAATGAGGGCAAAATGTACAGCTCAGAAACAACTTCTAATAGCTCATTAGTAAAATTGACTACTCAGACACCACTGCTGTTTCCTCGTTCCAACTAAAGATCTGAGAGCCAGCCCCTTCCGAGAGTGATGCAGAGGTTAGCCAATGTTTAGTCTTCAAAATCAAGGCAAAGTTGTATAATTCCCTAAGGATTTTATCTTAACTCTCGGAGGTGTCCTGGCCATGTGTGTCCTGCAGTAATTTTTGTGGATGCTCCTGAGTCTATTGACACCGGTGTTTGGTGCCTACCTACCATGTTACCACCTCCCTAAATGGAAAGAGAGTTGCTACAAGCTTTTGGCAATGCAGGCGGTGATGCCCTCTCCCCTAGTACCAGCATATGGGCAAAAATCTACCACTTCAGTGCAGGACCTCCTGCCTTTGCCCATCTTTGCCTCTGCTGACTTTCCAATTACTTAACTCTGATGCATTTCCTTCTAATTAAGCATGATGCTCCCCTTGGGTCTTTGTCCTCTCCCTGGTGACAAGAATGCTCAGAATCATAGAATCATAGAATATCAGGGTTGGAAGGGACCTCAGGAGGTCATCTAGTCCAACTCCCTGCTCAAAGCAGGACCAATCCCCAATTAAATCATCCCAGCCAGGGCTTTGTCAAGTCTGACCTTAAAAACTTCTATGGAAGGAGATTCTACCACCTCCCTAGATAACCCTTTCCAGCGCTTCTCCACCCTCCCAGCGAAAAAGTTTTTCCTGATATCCAACCTAAACCTCCCCCACTGCAACTTGAAACCATTACTCCTTGTTCTGTCATCTGGTACCACTGAGAACGGTCTAGATCCATCCTCTTTGGAACCCCCTTTCAGGTAGTTGAAAGCAGCTATCAAATGCTTGTTGGCTTACGCAGCTGAGGACCGTCAAGAGAAGTGGTGACCTGTAGGATTGTTGAATGCTGCTATCCTTTTTCCTGCTCAGCCCATGTGATACTTTATTTTGGGACTGCTCTTCCTGGCTGTAGCCAGCCCCCAGTCTCATGAATAATCAGCATTAATGACTCTCACTGGGGTGATGTGGGGCAGTGGGTAGGTATTTGTCAACAGATGAGTCTCCCCCAGCCCTAGGACTATGTGCACTCCTTCTGAAATGTGTGCCACCCACCTTCAGCCTGGGAATCCCGAGGTCGCTCCTGCACTTGAGACTTGTGCTTCCTGCTATGCCACCCAGCCTGAGTTGGCACTATGGGGTTTTTTAACTGTCCTAACTCCCACCCCTGACATGAATCTCAGTGGCCATCAACCAGGGCTGCCTCCAGGCACCAGCACAGCAAGCAGGTGATTGGGGCGGCCAACGGAAAGGAGTGGAACATACGGCTCTTCAGCAGCAATTCGGCAGCAGGTCCCTCGGTCCCTCTCGGAGGGAAGGACCTGTCACCGAATTGCTGCTGTAGGATGAAGCGGAGGCGGTAGAGCTGCTGCCGAAGTGCCACCGATCACACCCTTTTTTTTTCCCCACCACTTGGGGCAGCAAAAATGCTGGAGCCGGCCCTGCCACCAACCCAGGGTGCATCATTTTGGGGCACAAGGTGGGAGCTAATAACTGGACACTTTATCGTTCTCACATTCTTACCTTTGTCTCTGGACAGAGCAATCCCGTGAGATTCTGTTTCTGAGTCAGGGTTTCTCCGGCCCACGTTGTTGAAGAAGCTGTTGAAGAGACTGGCCCAAGGTGCTCCAAAGTTCAGCCGGTGCTCAGGCCAGTGTTGCTCAACCCTCCATGGCAGCAGCCCCTTCTTTGACATCAAAAAGATTCATGACTCTCCTCTTTCCCTTTACTATCAAAGTCAGAGTAAAAAATGAATCCATGATAACAATGCCACTCAAGCCTATCTAATCAATGTGTGTGTGCGTTTTGAGCGGCTGAGAGAGAACTTGACGGGTAAAGGGGGATGTGTGGGGAGCAGGAGAATGAGATTTCCTTTGCTTTAGCTTGTCGGACAATTTTAGATGCCTTCCAACACCCCCTGATTGCCTTTTGTGACCTCCTCCCACCCCCCAGAGGGTCGTAACCTACTGGTTGAGAAACACCGGTTTAGATGTTTTGATCCATTTAGCTCCTTCTAAAGATATGCCACCTCGGCACAGCCACTGGGAGCGAGGGGAATGAGGGGTACAAGTCCTCTTCCCACTCTTTGCTATGCTCTTGCAGTGCCCCACAGAGGTGGCTGCAGGACCAGTGCGTTCTCAACCCAGTCACATCTCCTATGCATGTATGTGGTTGTGCCACTATCAGGCACTGAGATTCAGATTTGGAGACGGGTTACGATTCCAAACGCCCCCCCAAAATTAAGATCCAGGAGCTGGGCCCCCGTGTTGTATTAGAGCAGGGAGAGTGCTCTGACTTAAACTGGGCTACATAAAACACAGCCACGGATCAGTGTGTTGGTGAGGGTATCCTGGACACACTGCCTTTTCCTGGTATGCTTGCCTCTGGTATAGTCTACACATGTGGTGGTATTTATAAGGAAAGACAGAGGCCTTCAGGCTTGTTGCTAACTATTCAAACAAAGACCTACCCATCTTCTCATAAAGGATTCTGGGTAGCATCCAACAGGCAATGTCCAATACTCAGAAGTGCTATAAAAAGCACAGTCACTAGAGAGCATTCAGTCACTATAGGGCAGACCCTGAGGTTATTCAGGATTTACCTGGTCCTTACTCAGGCAAACTGAGTAAACACTGAGTAAAAAGTGAGCAAAGACCCATGATTTTATGTGTCTATATTATTGGATTACAAGGCTCATCTCTCTCTCTCTCTCTCTCTCTCTCTCTCTCTCTCTCTCAAAAAAAAAAGGTAATTTAAATTATAAAATATCAGTGCACTAAAAGTTCAGGAGGAGCGTCACTGAATTGACAGCCTTACTCATCTAGTCTTATTAGCTACTTAAATCATCTGTCACAGGAAACAGACTTTATCACCAGTGGTATTTAATGTTGAACATTTGGCTCGATTTGTTGCAGGCTCAACATGTGACCCTTTGACAATCTCACAGGACGTAGTGGCTACCGTAAAGGGGCTGGGAACCTGGCACTGAAAACCTCAATGCTCCATGTGTGAAGTCTGGCCTGCAAAGAGCTGAAGGGTGAACATGCTACCATTAGAGAGTTCCCTGCCTTGGGCAAGTGTGTGCTATGGCTAGAGAGCTCGCTGCTCTAAGATAGTACGAGGAAGAGTGTGTACTGCTTCGGCTCCAGAGCGATTGCAGAGCTCCCTGCTTCGGCAGAGTAGAAAGCATTCCCTACCCTGGAGGAGTATACTCATTGTGAGTAAGTACGAAGAACACAACGGCACATGAAAGGGGTTTTTTTTTGTAGCTGTCAGTCATTATCTCTCTTGTCTGTGTCACAGTGACTCATGCTTTGCCCCCAACCTGTGCCCTGGCAGAGACAACAAAGCATTTTTTTTCGCTTTAATGCACATTCCAGTTAGTTTGGGGATGGTTGTTCCAGTGGAATATATATTTTCAAAGACACAAGGGTGTCTTTCAGAGTGGGCTGAAGCATTTCCCTGATGTCAGATTCTGGATGCACATCTGCTGTTTTCTCTAAGCATGTTATTTGTAAGCATATTGATCATCTTGGTCTGGCTTTAGTGTCTCAGAGAATTTCACAGAGCTTACAATCACAAGGCACCTGTGTGACTTCCTGTATATCACAGATCACCAACAAGCACCTGCACTCTAAACCCAACAACCAAAAGTATTACAACCCACCAGAGACTAGACTGGTATGTGCCACAGTCAGAGAATAGGAAGGACCGAGGTGCACCAGTGCCCGAGGCCACTGTAATGTCAGGGTAACGAGTAAGTGAGAAATACCCCGATAATCCTGACAAGTGACTCACACCCACACTCTGCAGAGGAAAGTGAAACCCCTCCAAGGTCTCTGCCAACCTGACCTGGGGGAAAATTCCCTCCCAACTCCAGATGTGGTGATCAATTAAACCCTGAGCATGTGAGCAAGAACCAGCCAGCCAAACACCTGAGAGAGAGACTGCTCGGTACCACCTCACGTAGGGTGACCAGACAGCAAGTGTGAAGAATCGGGACAGGGGGTGGGGGGTAATAGGATCCTATATAAGAAAAAGACCCAAAAATTGGAACTGTCCCTATAAAATCAGGATATCTGGTCATCCTACACCTCAGAGCCCTGCTCCACCCTGCCCAATGTTCCATCTCGAGCCATGGCCATCCTTGGTGCTTCAGAGGAAAGAGATCAACCCTTCCACACACACGCCATCCCCACCCCAGAATACCGGGGGGGGGGAGAGAGAAATCCCTTCCCGACTCCTGAGGGCAGTGCTTTTTGCTGTAGTGTAAACAGAGCACCAAAGAAATGTAAAAGGGGCTATTGAAAGAGCGAAACCATTAGTTCCTAACAGTTACTTCTTGCCCGTCTCACTGCTACAATCCTGTCCAGATACTAAACAACAGGATTGTGCTAAGAACAAGCACTTTCGCTTTAAAGTG
Source organism: Mauremys mutica (assembly GCF_020497125.1). NCBI lineage: Eukaryota > Metazoa > Chordata > Testudines > Geoemydidae > Mauremys > Mauremys mutica. Next base: position 13,841,790 of record NC_059082.1, read on the forward strand.
GAGTTCGCAGCTCATCCTTGGCCTTCTCTGAATCACCCATTACAGCACTGAATGCTGTGGAGGCTTTTTAGGGACTGTTTATAAAGGGATTTTTTTTCTGCTCTGCTTATTTATTATCTTCTCAGATTTATTATGTTCCACATTGATAGATTAAGTGAGCTGAAAAAACAAACAAGCCTTTTCTCCTCAGAAAAACATGACCTGGGATTATTCATCCTTTCTGCCTTTCTTCTCTTTCCACACTTTTGCTGAACAAACGGACAAATTAATTTAGGCCAAAATTGCCAAAGGAAGCATCTGATCTTGGAAGCCTCATTTTTTGGGTGTCCAGCCTGAAACCCCTCAGCGCTGGGTGATTTTAGTTGGAGTTCTGGGTGCTTGGCATTTTATGGAGGCACCCAGAAACGGAGGCATCCACAATTAGTGGCGACTCTTGAACATGTAGCGTCCTGGGCTTATTGAAAATGAGGGCTGGACCATGCTGATTAGAGCCTGCAATAGTTGAAATCCTGCCCAGACTCACCTGGGCAGCCCAGCCGAAATGTATGAAGTCGCAGAGTGTAAGCCAAGGGGCAGATTTGCCCACTGAGATCAGATACTATGCCTGCTAACGCCAGCTGCTCTGGTCAGGACTTGGAAATGGGTGCAGCAGACACAGCTCCTGAAAATCTACCCAGTGGTTCACACTAGTACCAGTGCCTGCTGTGGCAGGACACTATGGGAGCCAGGAGCCTGATCCAGTGGGCGCACTCCACTGAGCACTAAACGGCTAATGTCCCCAGCCGTGCCATAAAGCACAGCCCCAATGGGGCCTGGTCAGACGACATACATTGGGCCAATCTCCACCCTCCCCCATCCACACATCCTCAGTGGAAGCAGGTAGCTGGATGAGAATTTGACGTTTTTATTTAAAGCACAGTAAATGCTGCATTGTACATTGCTCCCTGGTACCTCTGAGCCATCCTACCCTGCCAGTAAGGGACCTGCCAGTCAGCCACTCTCTCATGCTCGGGGTTCCCCCAAACCTGCCCTATGGAGCAGCATTTGCCTGTCCAGCTGCCAAACTTCTCCAATGGTCTGGAGTGTCATAACTTGACTCACATTTTCAGGCCATCCTCTGCTTGTCAAAAATGTTTCTTGCCCCCAGTGACATTCCGCAGGGTTCAGTCTGGACTGTTGAACAGCAGTGTCCCCTTAACTCTCTAGCGCTGGGGTGCCTTTCACACTGCTTCACTGTCAGGATGGCCACTCTTGGCCTGCTCACGTAGCCTTCAGCATGCAAATTCACTCCCAGCCAAATACATGAGCACTCTGACCAGTTGTTCATGAATTACATATAGGGCCACACCTGCAAACTTTCTCATCCCAGCCTTGTTCCCCCAGAAATGTGTCTTGTACTGCTCAGTACCCTTCTGGACAGTACAAGCTCACAGGAAATCCATCATTTCATCAAAGGAATAGGATAAATTTGTTATCCCAAATGGAGTTTCTCCACACACTCTAATCCAAACACGCTGGTTAAGATAAAACAATATGATAAGTTCATTAACAACAGAAAGATAGATTTTAAATGATTATCAGTGATGATGCATAAAAAGTCAGGATTGGTTTCCTGCTAATTGTCTAATTTTGAGGGCAGAGACATCATGAGCATAATAAATGTGGGTTTATGGAAAATAGATCCTGTCAAACAAACGTGATATCTTTCTTTGATGAGATTACAATTTGGTGTTAGTGTTGATGTAATATGCTCGTGTAAGGCACTAGCTTTGGTGACAGCTGATATTTTAATTAAAAATCTAGAACAATACAAAATTAACATGATACACATTAAATGGATTAAAAACTAGCGAAACGAGCAGGTGTGTTTCTAGTGGAGTCCCACGGGGGTCCGTTCTTGGCCCTAAGCTATTGAATAATTTTATCAATGACCTTGGAGAAAACAGAACATCATTAAAGCTTGCTGATGACACAAAGTTTGGGGAGTGGTAAATAATGAAGAGGACAGGTCATTGGTAGAGTGATCTGGATTGCTTGGTAAGCTGGGTGCAAGCAAGTAATATGTGTTTTAATATGGCCAAATGTAAAGTTATATATCCACAAACAAAGAATGCAGGGCATGGTTACAGGATAGAGTACTCCATTCTAGGAAGCAGTGACTCTGAAAATGATTTGAGGTCCGTGATGGATAATCGGCTGAACATGAACTCTCTGTTTGAGACTGTGTTTAAAAAGACTAATGAGATCCTTAGATGTATAAATAGGAGAACCTCAACTAGGAGTATAAATAGGAGAACCTCAACTAGGAGTAAGGAGGTTATACGACATCTGTATTTGGCACTGATGCAATTGCTGTTGAAATACTGTGAACAGTTCTGATGTCCACTGTTCGAGAAGGATGTTGATAAATTGGAGAGTGTTCAGACAAGACCCACACGATTGATTAAAGGATTGGAAAACTTGCCTTATAGAGATAGACAAAAGCAGCTCAATCTATTTAGCTTAACAAAGAGAAGGTTAAGATAAGAGGTGGCTTGATCACTGTCTGTAAGTACCTACCTGAGCAACAGAAATTAGAAAACAGAAGACTCTTCAGTCTAGCAGAGAAAGGTATAACACAATCCAATGGCTGGAAATTGAAGCTAGACAAATTCAGTCTGGAATAAAGGTGCACATTTTTAACAGTGATGGTGATTTAACCATTGGAACATCTTACCAAGGTCTGTGGTGGATTCTCCATCACTGGCAAGATTGGATGTTTTTCTAACATATCTGCTGTCGTTCAAACAGGAGCTAATTCAGGAAAGTCCCAGGACCTGTGTTGTAAAGGAGGTCAGACTAGAAGATCACAGTGGTCCCTTCTGGCCTTATAATCTTATGATCCGTAAATTTTCAGCCAATAGCAATACAACCTTCATTTCTGGACACCCACTTTCATGCATTTCAATGGTAGTGCCTACAAGATCTGCTCATGCACATGCAAATCAGGTAATCAGTCAGTCATCTTACCAACCTGCCTGAAACGTATTGCACACCTACTCTGAGGCGTGTTTGCAAAATGAAGGTTTGAGCCTGTTCCGACTGAAGTCAATGGGAGTCTTTCCATCAGCTACAAAGGGGGCTGGGTCAGGCCAGGAGAAATCAGATGAGACTGAAAATTTGATTCCTGGATGAACTTTTTAACTTTTCACCTGGCAGCTAACAGGCTTCCAAGCAATCTGGTGGATAGCTCTCATGATCAGTTTCTTGTGATTGCAGGTGGCAGTTAGTCCTTCCAGTCACCTATATTCCATTGGGGTAAATGAACTCAATCGCCCAACAGGATTTATGTTCCTGGTGTACAGATACCCACACATCACAAAATATCACCCTTGCAATGAGCCTTACTTGGCCCTTGGGTTGGCAGCCTCAGCAAACAGGCCAGAGATTGAATAGGCCATGCAGAATATACTTTCCCTCAGTCCTACAAGCAGGCCCCCGCAGGTCAGGGAAAGGCACAAGGGCAGAGGGTAGCAGGCGTATGGAGGAAACTTGCCATACCACTGCCCTGCCTCAGAACTGTTCTGTGGATAAATAAAAATCTTCCGTCTCAAGTGTTCATCAACTTTAATATATAGAGAGAGATAGAGATCTATATCTATATCCATATCTATATCTATAATATGCAATCAACCAAACATCTTGCTACAGAGCCGCTAATAATCACCAGCCAAGCAAGACAACTTATGAAATTCTTTCAAAGAAGCCTAATGAAGACTCACTCATCTCGTTCCTCTAAAGGCCAGACACAGCCCTGGAAATGTGTGAATTCACAGATTTGCCCTGCTGTCTTTTTACTCTGCATGATCATTTCTGATAAGTGTTCTTCTTTAATCACCTTCCTATTGAGAGTGCGGAGTTCTCTCATGTTTGTCCATATGATTTTACTAAGGGTCTGTTTGAGGGGTGAGGGTGGAAATGATTTGACCGAGGTTAAGTAATAATTGTAAGAAATTGTTTTGACATTATGTTAATGGCTGTCAGCATATTATCCCCAATTTAAAGTTAATCACCGAAATTACCGTTGCAGCTCCAAAAATCTAATGAAATAAGATTTGTTGAGGTGTGAATAACACAGAAATTGAGAAGCACAAGCTAACTGTGAAACAAACGAAGTGCCTTTAGAGGCAGTACTGTGGACCGTCTCCAGGAATATTTTGGCAGCAGGGTGGGGGTGCCCTCATCACTCACCCACCCTCCAAAGAAAGTAATTGCATCATTTCCATAAATAAAAATTATACCAACACAATACATACTAATACCCTTGTTAGAAAGTCCATGTTAAATAAGATGAACAGTATTTTGGGGGTAATACTGCACTCGGAGGGCCTCTTCAGCAGCTTGTGGCCCTAAGCAATGGCTTAGCCAGCATATACCTAGCACCACGACCGCTTGCCTTAACTCTTTGTACTCTAACATGAATTGATGTGGTCTCCCAGTGCTATGCAGGCCTTTAAAAGAATTTAAAAGCCATGGCTGGGTCAATGCCCTGGAACAATCTCCTGAGATTCTGAGCTTCCAGTGACCATCCTTTCATTGTGCCGCCTAGCACAATGGGCCCCTGATTCTTGACTGGGGCCTTTGGGGGCTACCATACTCATACCACAGCTATCATCATTGCCACGAATGGTTTAGAGGGGCATAATATCATGCCTGGGCAGATCAATGGTCCATCCAGCCCAATAGCTTGTCCACACGACTAGCCATAGCAGAAGTTGCAGAAGAAGGTCATCCCACTCCTACCCCACACACTATACCTGACCAATTCTCTCCTACTGTTCCATGGATGAAAATATCTGACTGCCCTTGGCTGAGGATAAGCATATGCCCTGGGGATTGGTCCTGCTTTGAGCAGGGGGTTGGACTAGATGACCTTCTGAGGTCCCTTCCAACCCTAATCTTCTATGATTCTATGAGAAGGCTAGATAGCCCTTATCGTTTTTAGCCTAGTTGGTATTTCGGCAATTCTTGTTTTTTATTTGTTTTGCAGAATTCCCCTAACTGGTCCGCTGTTATTTTACAGTAGTATCCAGAGGCCCCAATGCAGTAGGTACTAAACAAACTCAGAGTAAGACACGGTCTTATTAAGCCCTGAAGAGCTTACCTTCCAATTGGATAAGACAGAACATAGGTGGGAGGGGAAACAGAGAAATAGCAGGACTTGTCCCAGGTCACACAGCAAAGCTGGGGCCAGAACCCACATGTCTTTGGGGCCTGACATTGCCTTGCCCACTAGACCAGTGATTCGCCACCTATTTACCACTGTGGGCCGCATATGCAGCTCTTTCTGTGTTATGTGGCCCACATCCATGCACTCTGTATCAGGGATCGGCAACCTTTGGCACGCGGCCGTCCGGGAATGCTGCTGGCAGGCCAGGCCGGTTTGTTTACCTGCAGCATCTGCAGGTTCAGCTGATAGCGGCTCCCACTGGCCGTAGTTTGCCGCTCCAGGCCAATGGGAGCTGCTGGAAGCGGCAGCCAGCACCTCCCTTGGCCTGCCCCGCTTGCTGCAACCCCCATTGGCCTGGGACGGCGAACTGCGGCCAGTGAGAGCCGCGATCGGCCAAACCTGAGGATGCTGCAGGTAAACAAACTGTCCCGGCCCGCCAGCAGCTTTCCCTGACGGGAACTTGTGCAATGTCACCCATCAGGGCAGTGGCTGTGCCAGAAATAGAACCCAAATCTCCTGAATCCCAGTCCAGTATGCTCACTACAAGGATATGCTGCCTTCCAAGGCAGGAAACTTCCTACTTATGTCTCAAGGAAGAAAGGTCAGGTCTGGTTGTGGAAGACGCGGGAAAGTGGTGGTGGAGCAGAGGTGGGTAGGGGACAATGTGAAAAGAGATAAGGGGCGGGGTAGAGCTATGCAGGGCTTCGAAAACAAGGACAAGAAGACTGGATCTTTCTCCTTGTTCCACTGCACCAGTTTCAAAGGGGGGAGGAGTGACGTGGTCACCACAGCAGGCACGGAGGAGGACCTTAGCACAGTGTTTCTCAAATGCGGCCACCAGGGGCTTTTTCACTGGCCACAACCTCCTGAGCAGTGATTGGAGGAGGGAGTGCAAAGTAATGGTTCTTCCCCTGGGGCTGCCCCCCGGGGTGGGGCCCTGCCCCTCTCTGGAGCCACAGGAGCAGGCAGCCAGTGTACGTTCCCCAGCTTCCCAGGGGTGTTGGGGCTCGAGCTTCAGGCTCTGTCCCCTGGCTTCAGGCTCCATCACCTCTGCCTCCCACTGCCTCACCCGGGCCTCACCTCCCACCCCACCATCACCTCTGGTCCCCACTGCCTCACCCAAGGGATGTAAATAGTGATCAGAAAGGAATGAGGAGAACCAGTATCAGTGGATTTACTCCAGAATTACAGCAGTGTAACTAAGAGCAGACTCAAGCCTACAGATTATAGCTATGTACCATTATCCTCATTTTACCAATTGAGAGACTGAAGCACAGAGGAAGGAAATGACTCACTTAAGGTGACACATTGTGTCAGTGGGAGAACAAGGGATCGAACACTTTTCTCCTCACTCTCCAGACTGATTCTCGGTTATTCTACAAGGCACTATTGGCCATGTTTTCCTATGTAGGGCTCTAGTTTTGCACGTGCCAGACTGTACACTACTATCTGCATCTGGTTTTCTGAATTTAATCACCCACCTACCTGAGACACAGTCATACAATAATTGCAATCAGTTCTGGGTATAAAATTTGCAACTGCAAATGTAGAGACAAGCTTGACAAAGGCTGAAAACCTGACATTTTATACCTCAAAATACTACAGGGTGGCAGCATTGTTTGCTTTAATAAATGCCACAGCTATTTCAGAGCCATCGTAAAGTAGTTTTACAAAATCCTGTTTTCAGTTTCTTCACCTTTCAGTCTCTTTAAAATGACTTTTATACCTCTGGCCAATTTGTTCTTGGAATTTTGCTGCAACATCCAAATGAGGACACTTTGAATCACAGATGTGAGGAATTAAAGATGCTTTTCTCTTTAGTTTTTTAATGATTTTTCATTATACGATGGAGCCAAATATCTATCAGGGTAAAATCAATAATAGCTCCCAGAACTAAGAGTAAATGCCCCAGACTTAATACACTTCATGCACAGCCACTGCAGCTGTATATCTGAAGGAAAACTAATAGAGTGACTAGTTCTATAAGTTATTGGTGTTTGAAATATGCTTCTTGCTAAAATGGCTATGGGCAATGTAATTTTTAGCATTACAATGCAGGGCTCCTGCCTATTTGACTTTTCAAGCTTTGTCTCACAGACACATGGGCTGTTTGTTGGATCTTTATCTCAACCTTTTCCCCATGTGAAGTCCAAAAGAGGAATTGATCGACTGTAATGTGCTGGGTTGTGTGTATGTGCATGTGTGTGTCAACACTGCTCTTGCCAGGTTGGAATGTCTGACATGCTCAGTTGTGTGGGACAATGTCTCCTCCTGGTGACTGGCATGCTCCCCGGGGATATAAGCCCTTATGCTAGTACAGCTAACAGAGATTCTGTGTTAGCTCAACGAGCTGGGATATTAAAGCAGGAAACCCCATGAAAAAAAAAGCCAAAAACAGCTCACTTGAAATCCAAACTTCAGGCCAGGTTTGCTGAATAGTTCACAAAATATTCATTTTGCCCAAGTCTGGGTTTTGTGCCCACCTGCGCCAGGTTTCAAGAGAGTCCGAGACAATTTCTGGCATTGGGTGAAAATCTAGCAGAACATGGAAATTTTGGCTGAATTTTGAATCCTGTTTTGAACCCCAAATTCTGGGATGCGGAGTTAAAAAGGCTGAAGCTGAAGTAAACATTTGCACAACCCCATAGAAAGAAATCTACTGAGCTGCTCACAGCTCAAAATGCTGAGTCCTTTCACCCCATCTTTCAGTTTGGCTGACAACTGTGGTCTATTTTCATATGGCCACAGATTTGTGGCTGTCCCACAAGCTTCTGTGGTGGAAGCCAAAACTTAGATCAGAGATCGGCAGCCTTTGGCACTCAGCCTGTCAGGGTAAGCCCCTGGCGGGCCGGGCCTGTTTACCTGCAGCATCTGCAGGTTTGGCCGTGGTTCACTGTCCCAGGCCAATGGGGGCTGCGGGAAGCGGTGTGGGCCAAGGGATGTGCTGGCCATCCTTCCCCAGCCCCCATTGGCCTGGAACAGCGAGTGGGAGCCAGTGGGAGCTGTGATCGGCAGAACCTGCGGACACAGCAGGTAAACAAACTGGCTCGGCCTGCCAGGGGCTTTCCCTGATGAGCCGCGTGCCAAAGGTTGCCGATCCCTGACTTAGATTGTGGATATAGGGATTTAAAAACAACCTGGCTCCATGAGTGGCTGCCACTCTCCAGCCCCGTTCAACCTCTGTTCTTTAATCTATTCTGAGCTGTATATCCTCCCCATAGGAAGGGCTGCCACTGCAGCATTGTCTGCAATGAATTAGACTGCTAGACACACGAACCACAGTCTAGCCTTCTCCATCCAAGAAATAAATAGCGCAAAAAGACATTGACATCAACTACACCCGCTGTGTCTGGATACTGCAATGCCTGGCGCTCTCTGGGCTCCAGCTTTCCCCCATTGAAGTCAATGGGAGCTTTGCCACTGAATTCCAGTGGCCTCAGGATCAGGCCCCCTCTGCACATGCTCTCACAAGTGTGACTGTGTTGAAACCATGGGAATGCTCAGCACACTGCTAGAGTGATGCGCAGGATCAGGCCCTAAGTACCAAACGAGGGAGAGAGATTTTATTGCCGAGACTACAAGCTACATGGAGAAAAGGGAATTCAGAAGCCCTTTGTGTTAATGTCCTAATAATGATCTGGGGCGGGGGGTGGGGGGATTTCATTATAAATCTCATACAATATATAACTAAATAAAAACATCCCATTTCCACCTGAGACTCTGGCCAGGATTTTTAGGTACTTGAGGGTTTGGGTTTATGTTTTTTAAACACATACAAGGTGTTGTAATTGGACAATTGCTTTGTACCATCATGTGTCAAGATGACCTCAGAGGCCTTTTCACTGTTGCTGAGACATATTGGACAAGTTTCTCAGCAGCTATGCTTTGGTTTTTATTTATTTATTTAATGAGCTTCTTGTAAATTACAGCAGCTACCCAAGTATCTCCCCATCACTTTTCCTTTCTTCACTGTAGCTTTGTTTGTTTCCCCTGTTGCCTCCAAGGGTTGCTTTGCAAATATGTAACGTCCACACGGCGGGGAGGACAATACACATCCTGTTGTATGGTTCCACATGGAGAGTGGTCCTTTTTTTTTTTTTTCCAGCTTGTCTTATATCACTCTTTACAAAAGCAAATTTTAGTCTGGTGGATAGTGTGGGTGTGACAGCCGCGGAGGTATAGACAGAGGTGCATATGTGCCGCCACACACAATTTCCTAGGGGGACTATATTTCTCATGGCAACTGGTGGGGCAGATTTTATTATTATTATTATTATTATTATGTTGATCCACTTGGGCCTTTTATTGACACTCTGTTCGATTGGTTGTTCTCTCTGCCCCGTTGACTTCCTGAACGTAATGAGGGGACAATATAAAAGGCATGTCCACTAAGTGAGGTTAGAGGAGTGAGACAGTGTATAGAGCAGAAGTTGGCAGGGAAGGGGTTAAACCTCCCCTTCCGGCAAGGGAAGGAACACAGCTGCTTGCCCCAGAGTGCAGGGATTTGCAGGCTAGCAGGGATGGGCCAGCTGTTGGGGATTAATTAATCTCTCGCCTCCCTCCCAGCCCATTATAAGAGGGACTTGCTGGAAGGTGCTGGGGTTTGGAGCTGGCAGGGAGGGCAGTTTTGCAGGAAGAAGGCTGAAGAAAAAGAGATGAGGGAGGTGGTTTTCCTCAGGGCTCTGGCCATACCTTAGATAACTGATTTTGTCTGGGGAGTGCCCTGCTCTGTTTAGCCTTCATAGGTCAAGGACTTTCTTTGCATGTACTTTTTGGCTTTTAAATAAACCCCGCTGTAGAAGCGTATACACAAGCACCATCCTTTCCTGCTGCAGGGAGTTACGTGCATAGGCTCTCCCAGGGATGGTGGGATACGTGTGCATAGTGGGCAAAAGATGAATCCGTGTATAGACAAACTTTGCACATGCCTGGAAGCAATAGGCGCTTCCCCACCTCTTCCTTCAGTTTGCCTTGATGCTAATGGGAAGAGGGGAGTTCAGCTTTCATACCACATGGCAGCAGGTACACGTTCTATGATGCTGCCTGGCTTTGGCCGTAGTGCCCCAGCATGGATGCTCCGGCAGATTCCTGGCTATTGAATCATTGGTGAGTAGAGGAGCGTTGGAGGCATATGGTCCAAGGGGACCTTAGACCCCCAAACTGGGGACCTAGAGGTAACTGAATTTTTGCTTTGAGGTTTCACATCTGTTTGAACTTGAAAGGGGGAAGCAACAAGTCTGGTTAATGGGATACAAAGAGGGTGTTTGCATCAGCCCTGCTGTTCTGCTTGGCAGTGAGTGAGGGTGGGAAGAGCGAGCAACAGAGGAAGGGGGAGTGGAGTGAGCAGGGTTGGGCCTGTTCCGATTGATAAGCAGGGTTGGGCCTGTTCTGATTGTTGGGCCTCAGATAGGGGGTGGGGCCTCAGAGAAGGAGCAGGGCAAGGGTGTTCGGGTTTGTGTGAGTAGAAAGTTGGCAACCCTAACCCAAAGGGTTAAAAGCTCAGTGAGAGATGCCCTCCCACTCCTAAATTATTACAGGCACCCAAACCCTGCAAGCAAGAGGCTAGGAAGGAAGAGAGATAGCAGCTGGGAGGGTCCAGAGTTCAAAAGGGTTCAGGGCCAGGTTTTCCACTGCTCAGCCACATGACTGTGGCCAGACTTTCCAAAGTGCTCAGCTCCCAGGGCCTGGTTTTCGGCCGTGTCGAGCACCCACAACTACGGCTGATGTCCATGGATGCTGCAGATGCTCAGCCCCTGAGAAATCCAGCCCTCAGCGTGCACAACCCTCAACAACCTGGCCGTGGGTCCCAAACACCCGGCAAGCTAATCAGTGCTGCCAAACGCAAACCTTCCAGCCCAGCCGGATTTGGGTTTGAACCTTTGAAGGATAGGTCCATCAATGGGCAGGATGGGCAGGGATGGTGTCCTCAGCCTCTGTTTGCCAGAAGCTGGGAGTGGGTGCCATCTGAATGGGAAGAGCACGAGGTGCCGTTTCCACTCAGTTCCTTGGCCTAATGCTCCCCTTTCACTCTCCTCCCCGCCCACTCTCTCCCGAGCTCCTCCTGTGATTACTTGTTGCTGTCAGGGCATGGATAGATTTCCAATGGACAGACACCACTCAGCCCTTACATGGACCTGGTTGCTCATTCTCCTGAGCTGCAGCTCGCCAGGCTGTGTGTTGGCTCTGACCAGGCAGAGCAGTGGAATCTCTGGGCGTGTTCAGGGGAGCTCCACATTGAAAACTCCTGCGTGACCACATGCAGAACTTCCGCCGCCAAGCCCTGCAGTGCGGCTGAGATGCTCATGTCTTCTGGAGCAGTGCCTTTCTGTGAGATCACACAACCTGCGCCCGGGGGAAGAGCATGTCTGATGGAGCCAATCAATTCACACAAACCCAGGAATAGCTTGGAGATGGAGTGGGGTGAAGGGAGATTGCCGTGGGGCTGGGAACCTGATCTGTTATGAGTAACGTGTCCCTGCTGAAGTGCAATAGTGTTCTTGTTCAGGGTCAGATAGAATCCTTGGGACCTATAGGTCTCGGTTAGGGGGTCCCCTAATGAATGGGGACAAGACTCAGGGTTTGCAGAGTGTTTATGGCCCGGCGTGATGCATGCAGCAAAGCAGAGTTGTGCTGTTTTCCTCTCTGATGAATGTTGATGTTCGTGATGGTGGCGTTCCAATAGTGCTGCGTTGAGAAAGGTGCTATGCAAGCTTCTTCCTACAGCACATACACACGCTTCTGCCAATGTCACTCAGCCTCACCTGCAAACCACTCCCCTGCCACCGCTGCTGTTCCAGTCCTGAGCTCCCACTGCACAGCTGTGCCAATGGACCTCCCACCTGACCTGTAGCACCCCCTGGAATTCTAAGCCTGGAGCTCCTCCCACAGCTCACTGCAGCACCCTCACTGACCCTGAGACTGCAGTGCCAATTGTGCCATACTCTGCAGGGCTTTGGGTTGGGGACCAAGTGGCATTTGACCCCAGGCTCATAAGGCCAGCACTGCCCCAGTGAAATCCCTCCTGCTAATGTCTCTTGGGAATAAATAGATAAATCAGCCGTGCATGACAGGGTCACACACTCGTTTTTCAGGTGTGATCTGAATGAGATTTGATGGGACTGAGCTGAACAAAAAACGCAGAGGCCCTGAGGAGCTGGGCTTTGTTTGCAGAGAAGGCACTGACTGATTCCCCAGCTCAGGAAGGGGAGAGGTGTAAATGAGCCGGTATTGAATCAGTTCCCTCCCTTTTAGCAACACAGAGAGATTGGAAATGTACTGAGAGCCAAACAGACATAGCAGGACTTGAGAGCTCCATGGACATTTTGATGTCCTCTCTATCCCTCGGCATGGACCTCAGTGGCGAATGCAATGAAGGCAGTTCATTTGACTCACCAGGAATTATCACCAAGTATGAATAATATTCTGGAATACTGAGGTTCACCAATTGGAAAGTGGCGGCGATTAAGGAAAAGAGATGGGTGGATAATGTTTGATAAGCACTCACAGCCTCTTGGATGAAAGGTGCTGTGGAAACTTGTAAAGTATTATTATTGTGTATTTATTAGCGGCGGGCCTGTTGAGTTTCCTTCAGCGCTGTATTCTGCATTTCTCTGCAGCGGCGAAGCAGCCTGCTCAGGGAAGGAGGTCATATGCAGCTAACTGAAGGGATCCCCTGGAGGCAATGCAAGGTAGCAGCAGTTAAATCACTTGGGACTCTTGGGGGGGTTCCAGTGTCAAAGGGCCACCAGTGTGTATGTCTGGACGATTTGTGTGTATGCGCATTCCTGCTCAGAAAGCCTGCCTTTGCCCACCCGAGTGGGGCAGGGTGCTTGGGAAGGCCTGATTATGACAGCAAATGGGTGCATGTGCAAACTGTGTTTGCATACAAACAGGGCCTGCTCTAGCGTTTTTGCTGCCCCAAGCACACACCAAAAAAAAAAAAAAAAGCCGCAATCGCGATCAGCGGCAATTCAGCAGCAGGTCCTTCGCTCCGAGAGGGAGTGACGGCCCTGCTGCCGAATTGCTGCCGAACGGCCGGATGTGCCACCCCCCTCTTCATTGGCCGCCCCAGGCACCTGCTTGCTACGCTGGTGCCTGAGGCCGGCCCTGCATACAAACCTGAGGCCCTGTAAAAATATGGCCTCCTCAGAATTCTTCTGATGCAAAGAAATTAGAGGTGGAAAACACCTGTTATGAGGGCTTCTAGTCCCATTCCTTCCCCCAGTCCTCTCACAGGGCCAATACAGATCTGTTCCCTGTATCCTCAGGGGCTTTGTCCACTAGTTCTATATATGCAAAGTTGGTGCTTTGCACAAGTCAAGAGCATCCTTGCACCAGGAGCTAGTTTCCCTGCCCGACTCTTCCCTCACCAGGACTCACCAGGAATATGCTGGAGCATGCGAGCCTATCAGGAAATTAATCCAAACCACCAGGGAACGGGCTGCAAGACAGGAGGGACACCTTGACAGAACTGCCATTTGAAAGAATTTTAATTAGCAAGCAGCTAGTTCTGGACAATTGATTCTCAACTCCAGATGTTCCCATTCGGAATAAGTGCTTTAGCAAAGTGCTTAACTGATTAGTGTCTTGTGCACTTTTTTGTGTGTCTGTCGGACGGTGATAAAACCCAGGACTGCCGAGCTGGACGGATTGTCCTTTTGGTAGTAATATGACACAATAACTGTTTCTTTCCAGTTCTTTTTAAAATTGTGTTTACCTTATGCAAATGCAGGCCAAGATTGGAAAGGATCTTTAATTGCGATTACATTTCTTACTGTGATGCATGATTATTTTATGACTGATCACTGCTCCAGCACTACTTGCAAGTGCATCTGTTGACACATGCAAAACAAATAAAACCACACCCATTGTTGTCACCCTGGAGACTCATTTTAAAGAGGCCCTGCAAATATATGAATGAAACAGTTTGGGTAAAATGAAAACCAATCTCAGCTTTTGCCCAGACTCCAACTGAACCAGAGCTGAGGTTCAAATAAGTTGCTTTGAAACTTTTCTCATTATTTTTCTGCGTTCTTAGGTTCCAACCGTGCTCAGAAATGTCAAGCTATTGTTAGAGGTTGGTTTGTCGTCTTTTTTTCTCTGATAAAAGTATAAGCATTGCAAGGTAGGGGAAGACGCATGGCAGAGGTAAAAGCTGAAAGCCTGCGATGAGGTTATAAGGTCCGAAAGACTTGATTTGGCTGCTATCAACTAGATAGAAGGACCCTTTAAACTAAGGACCTGATCCAACTCCTAGTGGAGTCATTGAGATTCTTTCCTTTGACATCAGTGGCCTTTGGACTGACCCCAAAGAAGCGGAGAGCTGAGCACAATGACTACACGAGTCTTTCCCTATTAAACACAAAGAGCCTGATTCTGATCTCATTCACTGTGGTTTCACTTTGGTATAAATCCATTGACTTTGGCAGAGGTTCTTCTGATTTTTACTGTGTGAGAGGAGAATCAGACTAAAAAACTGGATGGAAAATGCCAGAGGAAAATACTTCGGTCTGTTCTTCTGAAAGTTAATACTAAATTAACCATCCATGCCCAAAGCTGCCATGTGCACAGGACCTGGTGGCCTATGACCATTAAGAAAGCAGCCATGGCACTCCAATGCGACAGGCCCAAAATATCCTTCCTTGGTTGCTGGTTACTCTGCATACTTGAGTGTGAGTGGGGAAGGGAGCTGTCAGTTTTATCAGTTTGCCCAGATTCCAGGTTGATTTTAAAGCTGAAATCTAACCAACTGGATTCGCCAATTAGATAAATATTATATTGAATATGTGATGGGAATTTTATGAGGTTCTGGATTCTGCTGCTACTTTTGTGGGT
Organism: Mauremys mutica; assembly: GCF_020497125.1. Classification (NCBI taxonomy): domain Eukaryota; kingdom Metazoa; phylum Chordata; order Testudines; family Geoemydidae; genus Mauremys; species Mauremys mutica. The sequence goes on from NC_059082.1 coordinate 13,856,833, forward strand.
TCCTCAAACTCATCTGCTTAGTCCTATAACTGGAGAGGGGAAGAGGTTGTCTGTGAGAGTTCAGCAGAATGCTGAGATCCCACACGGTGACCTCAGTTCACCCTGTGTCAGGTTCCTTGGCGGGGAGACCCTTTTGTTTGTATTGGACACTTGCCAGATGGCTGTCAGGTTTCAGCTGTCAATTTCTCTGCTACTCCATTGATATCCAGTAGATGGCGTCACTTTCTTTTACCTCTCTTTTATCTGAAGTTCTTTATGTTTTCTTCATTTCAGGGATTGCATTTCACTTTTAACCCTGACTGTTAGAATTCCTCGTCCTTAAGCAACTTTTTAATATTTCGCTGCTTAGCGTCTTATCGCTTTCCATATCATTTTACTTTCTTGTGCTATGTCATTCATCTGGTTTCCAGAGTGGGGCAATCCTTTAGAAAGAAAGCCAAGAAAATCCCTTCTAGTTACTCTAAATTTAGTCAACCTTCTCTGTACATTCTTTGATTATATATAAGCATTTCATGTCCTTAGGGCTTATAATAGAGCAAGAAACATTATTTGGAAGGAACAAGACAGATTATCAAGGCATATGGAGAGACGGTGCCTTTGATTTATAGAGCAGACGCATATACAGCTTGAAATGGGGGATGACATCTGGTTGGTTTGGATTTCTTGGGCTATCAGGAAGTTTAACCTCTGGAATCTTTAGTTTTTCTGGGTCTGCTGGAAAGCTATTCTGGCATTTCTTCACTGTTTGTCTGCCCCAAGGGGTCCAGGTAGCCAGAGAGAGAGGGAGGAAAATCTTTCCACATGCAAATCATCAGAGCTTCTTATCTAAAACAGCATCAGAGCTTTCATTCCTGGGGGATGTGGATTTCAGCCTCAGTTTATCTGACACTCTTTAGTCAAGGTGTTGATCTCCCCATGTCATTGGTTCCTTTAGAAGCATAACATCTGGAATAGAGGAGGGGATAAACTCCTGGTTGTCATGGAGAGAGGAACAGAGTGATAGCTCCCTCTCTGCCCTTCAAGCAGGAAGTAATAATACCTTAGCACCAATATATTCCAGGCACATTTGACATCCATACATGTCACATGCTCTTTGTTACAGTTCTGCTCGCCTGTTTTTGCACATGTAACTGATTGCATGGTCAAGCAGATGTACACTCCCCCCCCTCTTCTGCACGCAACCTTCACATTTTTTTGTTCACAAATCAAACAAGTGAGTGTCCAGCTGCCCAAGATGCAGGCAGAAATTGGGAATGCACCCATCCCTTAGTGCAATCAGTTGTGCATGCAAACGAAGATAAATAAAAGTCAGAAGCTGCCATGAGGCAGGCCAGCTAGAAACTCTGGCCCTTAATATCAATGGTGTGGGAGTATCTTAGTGCTGCCCATTATGGCGTCTGGATCACTTTTTTTAGCTGCTGGCTACAGTGAAGATGTATCTGGTCTTTCTGGTAGTTAGTGACAGGCCAACCATAAAAGATGCACACAGTGAGTTTGGAGAAGCGTCCAAAGTGCTTGATGCAACTCTGAGCCACTTGTGCCTGAAGATCAGTCTCACGGACCCATAAAAACAGTCGTGCACACGAGGCTCCGTGCAGGTTTGGGTTGCAAACACGACAGCTAGACTGATCTCCCTTTGCAGCCCATCCTGACCCAGCCAAGATGTCCTGACTTCCCTTCACCACTTCAAACCAAGCATGCTTCCTTCACAGCTCCCTGCAGACAGGAGCCTGATCCCAAATCCATTGACTTAAATGGATCAAGGCCTTAAAGATCAGACACAGCTGAAAACCCAGGTCTCTAGCATTGCGGCATGGGGCATAAAGCACTAAGTTACCACCCGGCTAGCCAAGGGAGTTAGAGACAGACCAGGACAGGGCACCCATCCTTTGTGGTGTGTTACTTCGCAAGCCTGAAGTGACAGGTTGTTCTCACACCTGACAGGCTTTCTTTCTGCAAGAAAGGAGATCCGTGAGAGCAGTCAGGCTTTTATGCGCTGAGTCTGAGAGGCTCTTCCATTATGGTGTAGGGCTTTGCAATAATAAATTAGATCTTAAAATGTGTCATTTTTGCATGAGGCAAATCATCAGCATAGACCAGGAGTGCGTTTCCATGGGAGTGTGTGCGTGCGTGCTGCTAGCACAGGGCAAGGCAGTAGATAATGCGGTTCTGACCCCGTACAGCCCTCTGCCAGTTTTCAGATTGGTGTAACAGGGGCCCTGCTATCTGTCTTCACAGATTCTAACTTCCCCTGCAGAGCTGAAGCTGTGCTGCTGTGGCAAAGCCAGCAGGGAATACGTTCGGAGACCAGGGGTATTTGGGCACCTGCTTTTCCCTCCCTTCAGAAGGGCTGGTGGCTACAAATGAGCTTTTGCGTTTGCTTGAAAAGAACAAAACCACTTCCAAAGCAGCTCTGACTTTGCCCGTCTTGCTTCTGCATCCATTTCAGCTGCCTTCAAACACTTTCATATTGTGAGGAAAGATGAAGGGAGCTGGCCTCATTTCCCCGAGAGGAAGAGGAGACTTTGAGGTGACCTCAGAGGTTTGCAAAATTAGGGGAAGGATTGATGCAGTCAAATGATGTGAATTTGCTGCTTCCCATAGCTGGGGCAAAACTCTGTGATCTTTCTTTCACTGTGCATTAGTGTGTTTGCCGCCACAATAGTATCCAGGTTCCAATATTGCTAGGAACATACCTAGCAACGGTATCTGATCACTTCCCACCGGGACCTAATAGCACAGGATGTAAGGGGCAGTTCATGATTTCCATAAACTGGATCTTCTCTGCTGCGTCTTCCCCTTCACTCCTCCCCTTCTCTCAGGTCCCTCCTCTCCCCTCACAGAGATGGCAAAATCCCATGTGGAAAACAGGGTGAAGACAGGCTTCAAGCACATCAGCAAACCCCCCATCAGATATTTCCACGATACGCTGCATGGCACAAAGGAGTAGCTCATTTTCCAGGTGACTCCAATCCTACCCCCCGGCTTTTTCATCATGTCCTTTTGCCCCCTCCTCCTCCACAAATCAGGGGGTTGGTCTCCTGAATTCATTTAATCCTTGTTCTGGTTTCCTTCCCTTTCCCTAGTAATTCATTCCCTAGATTTAGTGTGGTCATTTCATGTCGAAGTTCCCGTAGGTTTAGATCGTGCCCATTTGCTCTCCAGAGGGCTTTTGGCGAAAAAGCCCCCACGCCCTGTTTGGGGAGCCCTGGCTATCAGGGTTTGGCTTAGCATTTTGGTATAGCGCTCCATAACAATTAACTTGCTGCCACCCACTCCTCTGAAAACGACTGTTCCTGTCCCCCAGGATCACGAGTGATGGGAGCGTGCAGTCCTGAACGACCATAATTCCGATGGCAACACTCGCTACATATGTTGAAGGGGTTGGGCTTCCCCTCCCATGTTTCCTGTCTTTTCTCTGCTCCTCAGCTCAATGCAAACCTAAAAGGAAACAGCAGTAGAGCAGCCCGGCTTCAATCCCGCTGCACCGGCATGACCTCAGTGAGAATTAGGTCCAAGCGAGTACAAAATAGGCAAAACCATTGAGGGTAGGAATAGCCAGAAGTGATGTGAAATGGGAGAGCAGAACTGTTTTGTTACACTGTTAAATCAAATCCACACCCAACTTTCTGTAGCACATGGGCTGGGGAAGCGTGAAAGGGGAACTGAGGGGCCACTGCTTTTCGTGTCTATGCTGTAAATGATTTTTTTTTGTCATAACGAAAAAGAAATTACAAAATTTCTCCCCAAGACTGGGGATGCTGGATTTCAACTGGGGTTGATCAGCAGCTTCACCCCACGCACTGTGAGCCTGTCTGACCTGTCAATAAAGGCAGGACTAGTGTGGCTCAGAGCTTGGACAGAGGAAGTGAAGAAGAAATTAGGGGTCCATGGGCAGGGATGTTGGGATTTCATTCATCCCAGTGCCCCTGGATGGTCTTGGAGGCGCTGCTTACACTTTAGAGAACATGCAGAACCGTGCCCATGAGCATAGGTCACTGAGGGACCTTGGGCACTTTTACGGTGGAGTGGAAGGAAAGATTTGGTGCCAGTGTCTTGGTTAGATTGCCATTTAGGTCATTGCATTCTGCCTCCCCAAAATCTCCCTCATCCATTTCAACTGGGTGTGTCAGTCCTGGCTCCATTTCCTGGCTGAAGCTGTTGAGCAGCTTTGCTGGACCTCCGTTAAACAGCGGCCACTTCCCACCCTAGAAGTGGCTGCATTTCAGTGATTTTTTTTTATGTGCCCTGGTTGCAAGATCCTTCTGAACAGAAGGCAGAGAAGAAACTTTGTTATGAACCAGTGTTTGGTGATGCTGTGCTTGCATCTTCCTCGGAGTTCATGCAGAGTCACCCTGGTGAGGCCGGCAGAGAGGAAACAGGGCCGACTTACCGAGGGATGGCAGGGGATTCTCCATCACTTGGACCCTTTACCTCTGGACTGGGTGCCTTTGTAGTCTCCCAGCCCTCTTAGCATGTGCAGCTCAGTTAACAGGGAAGTCCCCATTCTGTATTCATCCATCCAGAAAAGGACATGAGGCTGCCGAGCTGACCTGCCTGGGGCAGATCGTAAGAGGGACCACGGTCCACCTGTTTTGATAGAGGCCAATCTAGTATTTCTTATAATGCATCTGGGCAGTTGCCTGGGCCTGACAGACAGCCGAGAGTTTCCCCCCAAACAAAGAGGAAAGCCATTTACATTGACTTCACACCTCGGCTGAATAGGAAGAATCTAGCCCCATGGTGGTATGACCCAGGGGGCAGTGTGTGCCCCCTCAGGACAGGGGAGCATTTGAGGAGGAAGGGGAAAAGCGAACAAGCTCGGGCGCTGCTGTTTGAAAAGCACAAGCGGGGGAGAGAGAGCTGGGCGAGGCCGGAATTAGCATTCCATCCTCGGTAGCGCTTTGGAGCAGGCTTCAGTGAGATCCTGAAGGATTGCTATCTTCTGAGGAACAGCAGCGCTGGCTGATTTCATTTGGCTCCACTTAGCCCAGAGCGTGCGTCTGTCTGCCAGCTCCTCCGCTCCCTCGTCACAGGACGAGCCTCAGTAACAACACCACCAGCTAGCCCTAGGATCGTTATTGCTTTGTTCCCAGTCTGCTGAGAGAATGCAGCACTCATTGCTGTGCTACTTGCACTCTGAGGCAGCGGGGCCCTCAAAGATGCTCTCGTGGAGAGGGGGAGAGAGACTCCAGTTGGGGATTATCCAGACTCAGGCTTCCTGTTACCTGGGCCATTCTGCTGCAAATATGTGTCATTTAATAGCAAGAGCAACATGACGGTGTCTTGCTCTGGTGCATTTGTAACGCCAACAGACCCTGGTCATCATGGGGCGGGATCGAACCTAGGACCTCTGGAGTTTAATGCATGAGCCTCTACCGCATGAACTAAAAGCCAACTGCCTATTAGCTAAGGCTGTAGAGCAGCCTCATTTAACACTCTCAGGTCCACTAGATGGGACAGAACACCACACCCAGGAGGTGTGTGGGTTACACATTCACCACTGAATCTACAGCCAGACTACCTTGGGCTCTGAGCTCATCACATCTCATAAGCAAAGCACTAAGCAGGGTTCTGGTGGGTCCAGGCTTGAGTGGGAAATCCCAGCGCCGATGAGGAGTCACTAGTCGAGACGCACTTCCCACTGAACCAGTGCTTCAGTACAACGCTAAGGGGTGTCAAACTGCTGGAGAGGCTCTTGGAGATCCTCAGAGGGAAAGGGCTATGCAACAGCAAACTATGATCATTCTCTTTCTGGGGAGATGCCAGCTTAACAGTCCTCACCACTCAGTCTTAGAACAAAAGAACAACCACACTTGGTCAGACCAGTGGTCCATCTAGCCCAGTATCCTGTCTTCCGGCAATGGCCAATGCCAGGTGCCCCAGAGGGAATGAACAGAACAGGCAATCATTGAGTGATACATCCCCTGTTGCCCGCTGCCAGCTTCTGGCAAACAGAGGCTAGGGACACTCAGAGCATGGTGTTGCATCCCTGACTATCCTGGCTAATAGCCATTGATGGACTCATCCTGCATGGTCTTTAAAAGCCTTGTGTCCCTCTGCATGTGTTGAGCTATTAAATCTGGCATCTTGGACATATTCCAGTTTGGCGGGTTACATTCTGCCTTCTGAATCTCCTCTGGTCATGTCCTCTGGACATGGTATCCTTCCTCACATCCCATCCTCCACTGTCCTGCAGTGTGTGCTGAGCAATGGCTGCGTTTTACAGTGGCTGTACCACACTCTGGGGCCAAGGGATTCCTGGGGACAGTTTGTACCATCAGTGAAGTGCTTTGCCCTCCTGTTGCCTAAAAGTGTTATGGAAATGTGGCATTATTCGGCTTCAGTTCCTCTCACACCTCTTCCCTTTCCCTGCTCACCCCCATTCCCTAACATCCTGGGAAAGGGTGTTCCTCAGACACAATAGAGGCCTCAGTTACACAGTAAGGAGTGTGCTGTTAATTATAATGTATTTCTTTGTATTGCAGTATTCCCAAAGGCCCCCATGGGGACCATGGCCCCATTGTGCTAGGTGCTGTGCAAACCCACCTACTCCCTTCCCAGAGTAGTTTAAAAGTCTGTCTACAAATAGCTCAGTAGTTCTCAAACTGGGGCCGCCGCTTGTGTGAGAAAAGCCCCTGGCAGGCCGGGCCAGTTTGTTTACCTGCCGTGTCCGCAGGTCCAGCCGATTGTGGCTCCCACTGGCTGCGGTTCACTGCTCCAGGCCAATGGGGGCTGCGGGACGCAGCGGCCAGCACGTCCCTCTGCCCACACTGCTTCCAGTAGCTCCCATTGGCCTGGAGCAGTGAACCATGGCCAGTGGGAGCCGCGATTGGCCAGACCTGCAGACACGGCAGGTAAACAAACCGGCTTGGTCCGCCAGGGGCTTTCCCTACACAAGCGGCGGCCTCAGTTTGAGAACCACTGAAATAGCTGCCTTTGTTGCCCTATAATGTGCCTTTGTCACTATTTCCTATGTGACAGTTTAGCTGGTATATTCTGGAGGCTGGCGCATGCCTAAGGTTTTTATTTCTATATATATACTACATGCACCTATACGACATGACTAGTTTAGTGTTTATTTCTAGCCAATCCAGAAATATAAGTGTGAAAAAGCCCTGAGGGGAGAGAGTCACTGGGATTAATTTAAAACTCTTCACTTCACACCTTTTGTTTTTAATTGTCTAATCACAATGGGGAAATAATCCAGTTGCATGAGAGAACCCTTTTGAAGGAGATAATGAATCCTTGGGTGACAGCAGGTCTTTCGGCTTCTCTGAGGATAGCAATGTGTTTGTGCTTAGGGGAAAGCAAGGTTTACCTTGAAGTTGATTATAAGAAATCAGGACAATTGGCTTTGAGATCTGAGACCATCTAGAACACTAATGTTCAAGTTCAAATTGAGTTCTAGACCCTGTGGAGTCAGGTGGTTGCTGGCTGGCAGCCCTGGTGGGGAAAGGCCAAGCATCACCGTGGGGCAGGAAACTGACGAAGAACAAAGTAAAGTGCCATGTGCAGTTCTGGAAGGAGCAGGCCCAGTGCCAGGAGAGGACCGTAATTCCTTTGCTGACAGATTAAATGAAGATGTGATTGGAAGTGTCATGCTTTGGGGGTATGAACAATACTCCCATAATCAATCTTGCAAACCAAATTGTTTTCATTTCTTTGCATTATTTAGCAGCTATTTGACAGCAGACAATAGGAGCTGGATTCCGATCTCAGCAGCTCTTAATGTCAGCGTAATTCACTGGCTTCGGTAGAGTGACACTGGGGTGAGGGAGAGGAGAATCGTGTCCCCGTGTTTTAAAAACATGGCAAACATGCTTTGGCTCTCTCCTTGAATATCTATGAATCGCTCAGACGTATACATTGATTGTCTGCTCCTGTTAAGCTTAAAGCATCTTGTTGCACTAAGTAGACACTGTGAAACACAATGAAGCAGGATATTAGCAAGATGCTACCATCTGCAGCAGGGAGGGGGAGTTAGTCTTGATAAAGGGTCCCGGTGCCACCAGAAGTAGCAGCAGAAGTACTGTAGAGGCAGTACTGTTATTAGCTATACAGTATCAGCTGCCTTCCATCCCATCGGTTGTGCAATGCTGTCGATGGATCTGCAGATCTTGGAAGAAAGGGGATGAGCTGCTCACCAATGGCTTGATTCTTGTGTGTTGGATAGGTCCTGTGGGGCAATGCTGGACAATTCCTTCTTTTCCCCAACTCTTCTGGGGCGTTCCACAGGGACCCATCATGCCCTCCTTCTTCTGCAATGTAGGCAAGGGACCACTAGTGGGCGTTAGTGAGGTATAATGGAGTGAGGTCCCTGTACTGTCTGACACCCGGCTTTATATTTTTCATCTTTTTGGACTCTGTGCAGTTCAGTGTTTCCCCTGTACGGCTTAGTTGTACTAGGATATGGATGAGAGTGAGGTGGCCAATCCACATGGAAGAGGCAAGTGGTGGAAAGCAGCTGGAACATATGGTGAGGGTCAGAGGGTGGTGTCTGTGCCGCTCTCTGACGGCGTTGCTCTGTCATTTGTTACTCATATGTCATTTGTTACCTGGGAGTCTGGCTGCATTCCCTATTGTTGCTGCTTGATCGGATCTCAGCAGTGGCTAGGGCAGTTCTCCTTCATTTGCTGCTAGCCAGGGTGTTTGCCCTATTCATACATTCTAAGGCTATGAGGAACCACTAGTCGACCTCCTGCCTAACGCAGGCCATAGAATTTCACCCATGAATTTCTTGCCTCAAGCCCATAACTTCTGGCTGGGCTACAGCCTTTCTTGGAGAAAGGCACCCAGCCCGGAGGTAGAGTCCAAGTGATGGAGAATCCCTCACCATCCCTCCGTAAGTCACCCCTGTTTCCTCGCCGCAGACCGTACCAGGGTGATTCTTGCCTTTGTGACGATTAGATTTGATTCCATTGCAAGCCATTTGCAAACCTGAAGCTGGCAGAGAAGGCAGCAGCCCGCTTGGTAAGCAAGGTATCTCGCTGTGAGCGCAAGTACACTGATGCTTTGTGATCTGGGCCAGCCGCCTTTGAATTTTGATGTATAAAGCCTCTAGCGGCCTGGGACCTGCCTCTCTCCTTGTGCTGTGCTGCCACACTGCAAACCAGCAGAGGCACTCCAGCTGGCGTGCCCTTGGGGAGGTAGTGGGGCCTAGTGGATAGAGTGGACTGGGATTTGGAAGACCTGAATGCTATTCCTCTTTGCCACTGGTCTGCTGGGTGACCTTGGGCCACTCACAACCCCACTCCGTGCCTCTGTTTCCCCATTTGTAAAGTGGGGTTAACGATACTGATCCCCTTTGTAAAGTGTTTTAAGACCTATTGATTAAAAAACACTACATTAGAGCCAGGTATTATTAGTATCATGAGGGCGCTGCTGGCAGGATGTTCCTCATGAAAGGGGCTTGCTTAGGAACACGCTCCTCACCATCATCTGTTGCCCACAAGGGCATGCTGCAAGGTTCAACTTTTAATGGGAGCCTAGGGAGAGAGATGGATGGAGGGATAATTTCCAGGAAGTCATTTTTCCTTTTCTACAAGGCTTGATTGTTTGCTGCTTTATGTAGCAGAAACTGCTGCTGGCTTATAACTTCTGTTTACTTGGCTTTCAAACGATCGTCAAAGGTGATTAGTGCTTGGCATAGGTGCTGGTTTTGTCTGTTATCACAAATACAAATAAATAGGGAGCCGGGAGCCTGTTCAAACAACACAGCCAGCTACGATGCACCACCCGTATAATACTTCCTTTTCTCCCACCCTTTGACTTGCCCATTCACATGATTGCTCTTTGGGGCAAGGACTCGCTCTTATTATGGGTCTGTGCAGCACCCCCTAGAATAATAGGCCCTGACTTCAGCTGGGGCCGCTAGATGCTACCGTTATATAGAGAATAATACATGGATGCAGATCTGCTTGAACACAGCTAAGATCTGACAGCAGTGATACAAGGTACTGTATTAATTTAGATGGGATATATGGGCCCAGAGGGTGAAAGGGGTTAATTGTCCAACATTAAACAGTTTCAAACAGGGTTCGGGATTTGGTATACAGAGACATCAGCCTGCTTAGCACCGTGGCAAACACACCATTCAAAATCTTTTAAACCTTTATTTAAAAGTGCAGAAAAAGAAGGAAAAACAGTTAAAGGATTTATAATGTAAAGTATCAAATAAGCTTTTACTTTTCCCAGAACCCTTGCTCCCTTTTCCTTTCCCCTTGGTTTGACAGACTTTGGGATGGTATTAAAGATGGCAATAGCTGTCTTTTGGGAGGGAAAGAGAAGACATTAGGTGCAATGGGCTGGAGCTGCTGCTGTTAAAGTCTGATCCCCTTTTCTAAAAGACAAAATAAGAGAAATACACACAGAACTAGAGTCACCCAATGAAATTAATAGGCTGCAGCTTTAAAACAAACAAAAAGAAGTATTTCTCCACACACTGCATGGTCAATCTGTGGAACTCCTTGCCAGAGGATGCCGTGAACGCCAAGACTACAACAGCGTTAAAAAAAAACTAGATAAATTCATGGAGGATAGGTCCATCAGTGGCTATTAGTCAGGATGGGCAGGGATGGTGTCCCTAGCCTCTGTCTGCCAGAAGCTGGGCATGGGCAACAGCGGATGGGTCATTTGACGATTATCTGTTCTGTTCATTCCCTCTGAAGCACTTAGCATTGGCCACTGTCAGAAGACAGGATACTGGGCTAAATTAAGGAATTATTGCTTAATGTTAAGGAATTCTTTTCTTTTAAGGATCCCAAAAGGGACAATAGTCCAGCCTCTCATTATTTTGTTCACCAGTTAGGCTTTATTTCCAACACACCAATTTTGGCTCTTTGATTTCTGATCCCACACTTCCCTTAACACAATGATTGAGTTATATCAGGCGGCTTTTCTATTGGGATTAAGTCAGTCTTGGAGTCTCTCTTTTGCACCTTTTCCCATCAGCATCCATGGTTATAGTTTATTGTGACCTTGTTTCCACCTTCCCCCAGTTGAGCACACAATTAGGGTAAATTTGTAGGCCCAGGTATCACTGTAGGGTTCAGGCTGGTGTTTAGGGGCTCTAGGAGGGGCAGAAATGTATGCAGGTATTCAGCTTGAGTTTCTCTTTGGTGTAGACTTTACGTTCCAGCATAGAGCAGGGCTGGCTCCAGGGGTTTTGCCGCCCCAAGCAGCGCGCAAAAAAAAAGAAAAGCCGAGATCGTGATCTGCGGCAATTCAGCGGGAGGTCCTTCGCTCCGAGTGGGAGTGATGGACCCTCCGCCGAATTGCCGCCGAATACCTGAAAGTGCCGCCCCGCTCCAGAGTGACCGCCCCAAGCACCTGCTTGCTAAGCTGGTGCCTGGAGCCGGCCCTGGCATAGAGGCAAATAGCCATTGACTGTGTTTGGGGATGGAGTGGGAGAGCATCCCCCAATGTATGTCGCTGCTACCTCCTACACTTACCCACTACCCTGTGCAATCCCTAGAAAGACACCGGCTGTGAATCAGAAGGGGGCACACCTAGCAAAACACACAGCATATTCCTTCCACTCCCACCTGGTGCTGTCTTATTCTGAGTGCTTGGCCGCACTAGCTGCAACCATACTGCATCTTGGCTGACTGCTCCAAATATGAGCCAGTCTGATCAAGGTCTAGCTGCATGCAAATGGCGTTGGGGTGAGGGCTGTATTATAATGTGTGTGTGCACATGGGTGTGTGTGTAGGTGTTTGTGTGGGGGGGGTGTATTGAAATATGAGTGGGTGTATTGAAACTACTAGCACTGCCTTCTCCCCTGCCTCTGTTCCAGTGACTGGACCTAGGTAACCACCATAGCTGGGTATCACTGAGATTCAACCCTGTCAGGTGAGGGAAGAGACACATCCTGCTCAGTGAGTCAGTAAGAGTAGCTGTGCTGAGCTTTCACCAGCCAGAGAAGTTTCTCTTAGGGTGTGTGATTTCCAGCTTGTGTAGACATACTTGCGCTAGCTTTGATGGAGCGAGCACACTAAAAATAGCAGTGTAGCCATGGGCAGTAGTGAGCGGCCACACCCAGTAGCCATCCTGAATACAAACCCACCTGGACTCCAGGGGTATGTATGTACTTGCGGCAGCTAGCCCATGCTGCGACCATGGTTACGCTACCATTTTTAGCACTGAGCTAGCATATGTCTACTTGAGCTGGGAATCACACCCTAGCCCTAGATGTTCCTGGAGGAGAGCCCAGGCCTGATCAGATTGTGCTGTTGAGTCACCCGATGTGAGGCCATGATCATGGAGCACTACTGGAGTATTCAGCCATGGCAGCTCAGTCTTTGAAGAGGGAGGCCTTGCATTGCCAAGTTCTGTCCCAAATCAATGGTTCCACCTATGGAAGGAAGGGGAGAGAAAGTATAAAATTGTTACACTGAAACTTTTTTTGTTTGTTTACCTAATTTCCTCTTTCCCTTGATGTAATCAGCGAACACGGTGTCATTGCAGCTACAGCTGATTGGAAAGATTCTGAAAGTGGTCTGTGAATATATTCAGGCACAAACTTGGTGAGTTCACTCTGCTGTTATCTGAGTCAGATAACAGGCCAGAGGGTTTATCATTCCTGGGCATTTAAGCACCAATTCACTTGAGAAAACATTTTCAAATTCAAAAAGTTCCACAAACTTTAGCACAGAACGATCCATAATTTGAAAATTCAAACCAGAAAGTTTGTAATTTGCCATTTATTCTCCCTCAAGTGTCATTTTCCTGTGTAAAAGCTGTAAGTGATCTAATCAGGGAACGGAAATAATACCATGTGGCTTGGACGTGGCCAACCACACACCATGAATAACAAGTAGTCAAGAGTTACCAAGCACCCCATAGGCTGCCATTTGCTGGTACAAACCATTTGGAGAAATCTGGAAGCTCTGACTCACAAACAGAATAATCAGATACTTATCCACAGTGAATAATCTGACCACCCCTAGTCACCATGTGTGACACACAATGGGGTGACTCAACACAGCAGTCTTGGAGCCTCACAGAGCTGCCCATGAGGCAACACCCAGGTAACTGCAAAAAGTGGAGCGTTGGGTTACAAATTTCCCTTGTGAGCTGGCGAGCGTCTCATGTGAAACCCTTGGAAATAGGGTCTCTGAACCTGGGTCTCACAGCCAGAGGCCAGAGCAAACTGGCTGGTGACTAAGAAAGCATTTTCCTGTGGTTCTGCTTCTTCCCTGTTCACAAGTCCCTTCTCTGCAACCCAGATGACATGTTAGACACAGCAGCTGGCAAGCAGGGCTCAGGAGCACCAGAGGGAACTCGGCTGAGCTGGGCAAGAGTTGTGTTCAAGTGAAACTCCTCTTGGAAAGTGTCTGGCAGTGTTTTGAAGATAACACTCTGTCAGCTCCTTTCAGGTCATATCAGAGATCGAGCTGTTTTATCTATAATGGCTTTTTGTAGGTAATGCAAAATGCTCGAGAGTGTCACCTGTGTCGTGTGGCTGGACGAATGGCTCCAGTTCATAACAGCAGAATTGCAAAACTGCACCTAATGAATGATAGCGACAGTCCTGCTGGAGAGAGTGCTTTCAATATTACATTAGGAGGGATGATTTATCCCACCTGCGTGGGTGAGACAAACTCAGGAGAGAGGATCTCTTGGGTCTGTTTGTTCGCTGTGTTTTAATTTATTTAGGAGATGATAGCAGTAGTGAAAAGTAACGGATTGAAAGCCCTGGATATGGAAGGCTTCTGGTTCCCTACAGAATCACACAGGCAGTCCCATGTCAGTCTTCCCCACGTGGGGCCTGCCGACCTGCTTTAGCCCTGACCTGGTGAGTGAAATAATATCTTTTATTGGACCAACTCCTGTTGGTGAGAGACAAGCTTTCGAGCTACACAGAGCTCTGCTTCAGGTCCAGCAGGGCAGTCCCAGTGGTGCTGGTGTTGTGTGCGGTGAACACCATCTGTATCCTCCCACAGGCCTAGTGGACTCTGGAAAGCAAATGCCTGTTCCAAAGACTACTGAAGACAATGGAAAGACTCCCATCAACTAGAATGGGCTCTGGATTAGGCCCTGTCTCCTCAGGCCAATCACTCTGCTGTCCTCTCTGCGCTAGAACAAACCACAGCTCATCCGGCATCCTGTCTCTGCTGTTGAACAATGCCAAATGCTTCTGAGGAAGGCAAAAGCCCCTCCCTGTTGCTTGTGCACCTACTCACTCATCTCTGGGCCTCTCTCTCCACTAGCTGCCTTTCTGTCTCTTTCTAGACCTCAGCCTGTATTAATTGGCAGCATAAAAATAACGCGGGAACTGCACAGCAACCAACCTCTGCTTGACCTTTCACGCAACACTGCTGATCACTTCCAATCTTCTCTCGCCCTCAGAAAGCACCACGGGATGTATGGAGCTAACGGCCCAACTCCCGTAGACGTGAGGGGCCCTTAGCACTGAAGACACCTGTTCAGCTTTGAAAAACTAACAAATAATGAACAGAAACTACCCCCCCCATCACCCTTTTTCTCCTTCTGGATTTTCAACCAGTACCGGTTTTATAGAGTACACTGAAATTAATCATTGCGATAAAGAATAAGCCTCCGTAACATTGCTATGATAGTTTCCTATCCTGCAGAGCCTAAGAGCTGCCAGTCCATTTGGCCCAGCCAGTCCAGTATTGTATTTTAAGTCATGGCCAGGACTAGATGCTTCAGAGGAAGATACAAGAAATGCCATAATGGACAATTGGGGAAAGTTTTGTTCCTGACCCCATCAGTAGGTGGCTGGCTTATGCCCTGAAGCATGAGTTATATACCTTATCATGTGTCTGTATTCTAGCTAACATTCCTGGATGTTACAGAAATGGCTATCGACAACATTGACCTGCAACAGTAGCAACCCCATAGAACAGCTTAGGTCAGAAAGAAAAGGAGACTGTTTCCAGCTGTGACTGTGCAGCGTAGGAGGGATTTAAATAGCCAGAATGCAATTACCCAGGTTGGAATTTAGCCCGGACGCTAGGGACCTAACACCCAACTTGCATTGCCTCATAGCCCACACAGCAAATTCTGTCTTAAGCAACTGCTCAGGGGAGCAGCAATGCTCATTGCTCAACCGGGGTGGTCTGCTAATAGAGGTGGAGCAGAACAGTCTGCCCTATGTGAGGAGATGCTATGGGGCAGTCTCGGAAGAGGGGAGCTTGCCTGGCAGGAGGAGGGGTGGCCTCTCATCTAGGTTTTACAGTTTCGAAATGCCTTTGAAAACTGGCCAGTTTGGTAATGCTCTCAATATATTCTACAACTTGGATCATAAATCTTACATCGCTGTGCAGTGCATTTCATAAAACAAATATGCAGCCATCCAGCGAGTGAGCGAGCTGCCCGCACGCACTCAGAATATTTCTGCTCTGGGGATGATTTTTTAAACAGGAGATTGAAAAGTGGCCTTTACACACAACACCTCCCCCCAGCCCTATGCATTCCAAATCATCCCTAAAACGTCACAGCCCCCACCCCGCATCCTCCTCCTTTGCTCGCCAGCCTGGTCGAGCACTAAAAGCTAATGCTGCAAATTGCGGCACCTTTGAAGAGTCTTCTCCTAACCTTTACAGAGTTGGCTGGAGCACCAAGTAAATGAGAACTCCACGTGAGAGAATAAATTGGCCCTTGGGCACTTTCCCTGGGCAGACGGGCTGAGCTTTCAGTTGCATGCATTATGCATGGCTGTACACGGTAGATGTATGGCCACAATGTGCAAACACAGGGGCTTAGAGTAAGGCATCTATTTAGGCCATGGTTACACTCCCCCTGACGTCGGCAAAACGTATGTCGCTCCCGGGTGTGGAAAAAACACCTCCCTAAGTAACATAAGTTTCACTGGCACGAGCAGTCGTGTGCACAGCGCTGCGCTGGCAGGACAGCTTCTCCCGCCGACATAGCTACCGCCGCTCGCCGAGGTGGTTTTATTGTGTCGCCGGGGGAGAGCTCGGCACAGAGCGGATCTTACGGTGGGGCAGCTGCCTTGGTACAGCTGGGCCTCTGTAAGCTCGCTAGCGTAGACATGGCCTTAGGGACCTAAATAACATGAGGCGGTTTTCAGAGGTGCTGAGCCCCTGCAGCTCCGGCTGGGATATGAGAGGGAGGCCCTGAACCATTCCAGGGAGTTTCCATTCACCCCGGCAGTTTCTTGAAGGCAGGGCATTTGGTGATTACTGGTCACAGGTGCCATAGAGAGGCCCCATGGGAGGGGTATGGGTGATTTTCCCCTGTCACAAGTCAGGAGCTGGTCATCCACCAGAGCAACAAGTGCTGTCCCTGTGCCTTGCCCTGGCCTGTCGCCGGCCTGGGAGGGATCCAGGATACTGGAGCCCGTTTATTGTCATGTGTGGATTAGCTTTGCTTGGAAGAGGCAGGTCGGATGCTGGGCAGTGGCTTGCGAGAGCGCTAGCATGGGGCAGTGGTTTCTCTAGTACTGCCCTGACTATTGAATGACTTGGGGAGGGGGTAGTAGATTCCCCTTTGTCTAAGGAGGGGCCAACAGGCTGCTAGTTGGGCTCCCAGGTGGTCTCTCTTTTACCAGCCAGCCAGGGCAGGCGGCAGTCACAGGTGATCCCCGATTGCCATCAGCGCTTCTGTGACTCGTGTGACCGGGCTGACTCCGTGGAAGGAAGGGACTCGCTATGTCTGGCCCTGCTCCCACCGGTCGTGGTTGGTGGCCTATGAGGCCATCACAGAAGCAGATCTGTGGAAGGTGATGATTCCTGTCAGTGGCCAGTGGGGAGCTCCGGGGCTCAGTGCTGGTCTCTGAGTTTACACAGTGATTTATAGCCCCCCCCCAAAAAAAACTCTGCAGGCTGTGACGTTGCTGCCTGCATGGCAGAGGGCAGCTTGGCTCTGTGTGCCTCCGCCATGGTAGTGGCATGAGGTCTGGAGAAATCCTTGGTGTCAGAGCCTGCTTGTATCAGGCTGTCTTTTCTGCCATCCACGCTCATTTTTTTTTCCTGTCACAGCTTGGCTATGGACCATGGCTCTCTGAGGGCCAGTTCTCTCTCAATGCTTGGGGTGTGCACTGTTCTGCCCCCTTCATCTCTGGCAGCCAGTGTGTGGTGCACTGGGGAGGCAGCTGTCGTCCATGGGGTACCAATGTCCTAATGTCACAAAGGAAACTGACCAATGATATTGCTCCTATCCTTGCGTTGGCAATGACAGCGTCTTTACAATGGGGTCTCATGGACAGGTTGCGTCTCCTTGAATGCACGGTGAACGCATTCCCATCAGACTTCCGGGAGACAGTAATGAGAACTTCTTTCACATGGTCTGCCTCCATTGGGGGTCCTGGAGGATTGCCTCCCCTCTATTTTTTTACCATCTTATTTGTGTGTGGGGCGGGGTGTATCCAGTCAGAGTTGTAATGACCCTCCCTCCAGTTCAGGAGGGCTGTGTGAAGCTCTGTCTAGAGCAGCAGTGGGCAACCTGTGGCCAGTGGGCCGCACACGGCTCGTCAGGCTAATCCACTGTCAAGCCGCCAGACAGTTTGTTTACATTTGCACAGCTGCCCGCTGTGGTCCGTGATGCTTCTCACAACTTCCATTGGCCGGAAATGGCAAACTACGGCCACTGGGAGCTGCGGGCGGCAGTGCAAATGTAAACAAACTGTCTGACGGCCTGCAAGTGGACTACCCTGATCGGCTGCAGGTTGCCCACCACTGTCTCTGTGGTGCTTCCATGCCATGCCATGTTGAGGAAACTGGGAATGGGCTGAAGACACCAGTTCAGATCCTCCATGTGGCTAAGAGAGGGAGGATCCAAATTCAGATTCTCCATATGGTTGTACAGATCCTCACCTGTGCTGTTGGCAGGTCACTTGAAACTTGGTCTGAACATAAGAACGGCCATACTGGGTCAGACCAAAGGTCCATCTAGCCCAGAATCCTGTCTTCCGACAGTGGCCAATGCCAGGTGCCCCAGAGGGAATGACCGGAACAGGTAATCATCTATTGATCCATCCCCTGTTGCCCATCTTGGCAAACAGAGGCAAGGGACAACATCCCTGCCCATCCTGGCTAATAGCCATTGATGGACCTATCCTCCATGAACTTATCTACTTCTTCTTTTTAACCCTGTTATAGTCTTGTCCTTCACAATATCCTCTGGCAAAGAGTTCCACGGGTTGACTGTGCGTAGTTTGAAGAAATACTTGCTTTTGTTTGTTTTAAACTTGCTGCCTATTAATTTTTATTGGGTGACTCCTAGTTCTTTTATTATGTGAAGGAGTAAATAACACTTCCTTATTTACTTTCTCCAAACCAGTCACTATTTTATAGACCTCTATCATATCCCCCACCCCAGCCATGTCTTTTCCAAGATGAAAAGTCCAAGTGTTATTAATCTCTCCCCATATGGAAGCTGTTCCATTCCCCTAATCATTTTTGTTACCCTTTTCTGTACCTTTTCCAATTTCAATATATCTTTTTTGTGGTGGGGCGACCATATCTGCACACGATATTCAAGATGTGGGTTTACCATGGATTTATATATAGACAATTTGATATTTTCTGTCTTATTATGCCTGAAGGAAAAAGGTTGTGATATGTAGAGATGTCATAGTAGCATATGAGCATGGGTCCATTCTTGACTAATACAGTGTCCAAACCATGTGGTTTTGAGGAACTTTGATTTGCCTCAGAAGAGTGTCTGGAGGACTCTGTAATCCCCCTACATTCTAAGAGCCTCTAGAAATGTCCTTGTAACGTCAGGGACTATGTACATTTGCAAGTGCAAAACGAATATCCCTGCATGCAGGATTAGTTATTGAACATGCATGTATGAGCGCCTGAAAGGAGATGTGCTCATAAATACTTCAGGGGCAGTCAAGGAAAATTTGGTCCTTGGAGTGTTAAACCTAGTCTCAGCTTCATTCGCATAACATATTCCTCTTCCCTGCTGTGTATCTCTTAGCTGTGGCGCTGCTGCCGTTTTGGTGGATTGCTTCTTGTAATCTTACTTCTTTTTCAAACAGTAAACTTGCTCCTGATGTAATTACCGTGATAAAGCTCTGTGGCATGACGGATCATCCTTAACTGCACTGTCGCTGTTGACTTCAGACAAGAGGATATTTTATCCCATGCCTTTGTGGTAAGCATAGTAAACAATGTCAGTAAACAGGATGGGGTTACATTCCGTGGCACTATCTTCATCTGAATTGTGCCTGCCTAGCAAAATGTACTGTAAACTTCCCATCATTCAGTCTTCTACAGAGCTCAGATTGCTCTGTGATTTCCCTGCATGTTGTTCTGTGGTGGCTCATGCAAAATATTGTGGCTCAGAAGTCATTTTTATCTGACGGGCACTCCGTGGTCCCTGTGAGAAATGAGTCAAGAAGATGTCCACAGTGCAGATATGTGGCACTGATTGGCAGGCCCTCTCAGAGGCCCAGAGAGGCCCGGGCCACTTCCAGCTTTTGATGACATAGGGAAACAAAATAAGGCACCAAAAAAGAGTGAGACATAATTTGGAAATTTTGTATTAAACAAATGGTTTTCTAGCCAGTTTCTGTGCAAATGCACTAATTATTGAGGAAAAATCTTGTTTTCGTGCAATATCACAGTTGCTATTAAGCATGGTGAGCCCATTCAAATGCTCGTGTCCCATAGCTGAATGGTGATAGTTCTTTACCTGCTTCAACACGTTGAAGGCGCGTTCACCTGAAGCCACCAATGCAGGCGAACTGACAAAAATACACAATGCAATTGTGATATTAGGAAACACCCCAGAGAGTCCAAGTTCGAGTATTTCTTGAAGCAATTCCTTTGGCTTGCAATCCAATTTAAAGTGCGTGGTGTGGCAGAGCTCTGACCTAGCTCCTGTGGGTCCTGCGCTT
Source organism: Mauremys mutica (assembly GCF_020497125.1). Lineage (NCBI taxonomy): Eukaryota > Metazoa > Chordata > Testudines > Geoemydidae > Mauremys > Mauremys mutica. Next base: position 13,876,673 of record NC_059082.1, read on the forward strand.
CTAGGCGGTTTATGCTTAGCCTCAGTGGCTCACTGTGACCCTCCACGTAGCCCTTCTCTCACTAGGGCCAGGGTTACAGTCTACTGAGCCCTTTTCATCATAGGCTGCAAGGAGGTTGGTGAGAGAACTCCCACAGTCTCTGTTCAGCCTCCTGTCCTGACAGGGACCTGACTTCCCCTTCCAGGAGCTGTTCCTGTAGTGGCGGGTTGGGGGGAACCCGGGCCCGCCCTCTACTCCGGGTTCCAGCCCAGGGACCCTAATGGTAGCAGTTGTTGGCAGCCGACCTTTCACTGCCAGAGTTGCTACATTTCCCTGGGCCACTTCCCCACAGCTCTCCTGCTTCTCCCTTCTTCACCCTTACCTTAGGGCTTCTTTAACGATGTTTTAGGGTGTCTTCAGTAACCAGCCCTTTAGCCACACTTCCTCTCCTCTGGCTCCCTGGCTCTCCCCTGCCTGACTGGAGTGAGCCCTTTTTATAGCAGGGCCTTAATTAGAGTCAGGTGGTCACATTAACTGAATGGCCTCACCTGACTCTTTACAGGTTAATTAGAGTCAGGTGTTTCTCATTAGCCTGGAGCAGCCCCTGCTCTGGTCAGTCAGGGAACAGAAAACTGTTAATCCAGTGGCCAGTATATCTGCCTTCTGCCATTCTGCTGTACCCAACTGGCCTGGGTCTATCACAGTGGAATATATTCATTTGAGGAAGATGACCTCGTCACTGAGATCTTTTGAGATATCTTTGTTGTACTGTTGCTGAAATTGTTCAGCTGCAGAGAGTAGATCTCCATTATTCAGTCTGTTGAACTGCCAAAGAAATCCCCAAAGGGTACAAATTAGTTGCAGTGATTCAAATTGACGTGTAAAACCTGATTGAATAGAGTCGATGATGACAGGGAAGACATTGACCCTATAATGCTGCTCGGCATCCGATTCAGTAGGTAAGTTGTGATTGGTGGAGAACTCAGATGAAATGCCAATATTCTCTGCTACTAATTTGGACTCAGTCAAGATCGCATCCCATTGTTCACGAATCTGTTGAATGTCATCGATAAGATTTTCAGTGTTATCCCACTCACCATCAAGTGTAGCATTGCGTGCTTCAATTACCAGATTAGTTGGGTGGGTCATTGTAAGTAGCTTCATCCACAAAGATGGCATCAGATGGCATTCAAATTTGGACATGTGCTTCTGAATAGACTGAAGTTCAGTTCGAGCCTGTGCAGTGAGATTGAGAGAGTCAAGCTCATTTAAAGCCTGTCTCATTAAATTCAGATGCTGCGTAACTGGTTGAACACCATCAATCCGTGCAGACCATCTAGTTTTGGACATCCCATGCAGTGAAACAGGAAGAGATTGCTTCAGAATAACAAGTGTCTAAATTTGAGGCCCCCTTTGAGCTTGCGGCCCAGGCCAAATGGCCCTCCTGGCCCCCACTCTGATTGGCCCTGCTGGTTGGCTCTCTTGTTGCAGTTCTCAGCAGAAGAGCCACAGTGTTCATTTGCCCAGGGAGGCGGAACTCCCTCTCCACCCAGGAAGCAGTGCCTGCAATCTGTACCTGACACATATCGGAGGTGGAAATTATACTGTCGTTTTTCATGATGCAACATACCGACAAGGGATACTAGGAGATCAACATGCAGGAGGAGAGAGAGTCTCACGTGCATACATAGGACGGGTCCTGAGTGCTAGTCTGGTGCAAGCACAAGGACATCTAATAAGCATAAGACAATGAATTACTGGATAGAAAAAAGGCGTTTGGCCCAGCAAGATGGCTGGTCTGACAGTTTCTCAGTGTTTGACCTCTTGTGCGTGTCACTGCCATGTCCTGCCTTTCACTATAAAAAGAAAAAAACAAAACCAGCCTCCTTTGGCAACTGAGAGCAGCAGCAATTGCAGCTTTCTGGTTTCTCTTGCACCGTTCACTGGACGCTGTGGTGCCTCAGGACCATTTACAGAAAATAAGGGGATCCCAGTAAAGAGTCTAGAAACAAATGAGTCATCAGGCAAGATGTAGGAGCACATGGAGCACTGGTCCCCTGAACAGAGAGAGTAGCTGTGTATTCCAAAGCGATGAGGGAAGGTGGGAGGAATGGATAGTGGATGATGATGGAACCTCCAAGCCTTGCGAGATTTACTCTTTGAGATGCGTGAACAAGTGTTTGAAGGATTTAAGATTTTATAGACAGCTGCTAGGGTGATACCACAAATTAGGGAACGGTACATGAGTTTGCCTCTCTGCACCTCTACAGAACAATGCTATTAGCAGGTTGGTAGCCAAAATAAATTGGCAAGCAAGCCACACTGCTAAAAGCAAGTAGGAGCTCCTTGAGATAAAGCATAGAAGAGCAGGGCTGGCAGATCCACAATCTCTGCTCTGGGTATTGTGTTCTCAGGGCAATTGGAAATCAGAAGCAAGGGTAAGGTTTGGAATGCAAGATCTTCCACCGAGTAAGCATTTTCCCAGCCGCCACAACTGACATGGCTGTGAGCTACTGGAAAGAAAGGTCAGCCATTGGTTGTCCCATTGGTCTAACAGTCTTGTAACGTAACATGGAAGCTGAGTTGAATTTCCTCAGTCCTGGGGCTGGCAGAGCCTCAGAGTCACCCTTGGCAGATGAACTGTGTGTGGAGCACTTCAAGTTGCTGTCCAGTGACTGACTCCGTCTTCCCTGACTAGTGAAATGAAAGGTATCAGAGCATCTCTTAGCAATCTTCCTTAGCCACCTTGCATGTGGTGGCTCCAGGTGAACCCAGTGGCAGCAGATGGAGTTAGGGGGACACCCTATGAGGGTATTTCTCTTGTAACACAGATCTCTAGAGCTAAAGGGAAGTAATTGAACGTAATGTCCAAACACAGAACCAGTCTATAAATCTCAGTGCCATGAATACAAAATTTCAGAAGGGCTGCTTCTCTTCATCTTATCACTCCCAGACAGTAACTGTGTTCTTGATGTAATTATAGTGATAAAACAATGTGACATAACTGCTGGCTTCCATCATGGTACCACTGCTGTTGACTTAAATTACAGGGTAATAATTTTATAAGAGACTTTTTATTTTTCCTTCTCTCTAAGCCACTGGCAGTGTTTGAACAAGGGGCAGATATCCCTCATAAAGCGCATTATATGCAGTCCACGAGTCCTTAAATTTCCACATACGTATTTTTCATGCACTGCCCTTCCAGGTGGGGTTTACCTTGCGTCCCACAGATCTGGGGCATGGATCTCACCTACCAGGGCAGCAATCAGCAGCTGCACCCTGTGAGCTGATACACAGAGTGTAGCCATGTTCAGCAAAACAGAACCCCATCATCTACTTTATCTATGAACATCACAATGTCTGGACAGCTGGACTGTGGAAATGGGGAGAGAGAGATACTCCCACTCCTTTGCAGTTTCTTCACTCTGTGGGCTTCAGGATGCTGCAGAGTTGTTGCACACCAGGCTCAAACTGATTGGACATCATTTAAAGTCACGTGATCTTTGCATGGCAAAGTGTGCCACTGCTTTATCAATGGAGTGCATGGGTGAAAGTGAGGCTCTGAAGATGGCTCTAGCACATACTTTGAAGTGTGGCACTTCCTATTTTATAATGCATCTGGGCAATAACTGGGTTTATCTTCTTTTTTTGGTAATGTAGATGGGAAATGCAACTCAGAGACTCACGTGCTGAGGAGAAATCTGCAGAGAAGCAGGATTACAGAGATCCTTCTATTCCCATGTCTCCAGCTGTGTATTTATGTAATGGTTACAAATAAAAGTGGATGGGATTCAGACTTGCTCATCACCGCTATCGTCTGACACTGTCGGCCAAATCTATCTGTGCAGGCACAGATTCCCCTTGGTGTGGAAAGATTTGTAGAGCTTTTGGTTACAAAGATCCAGGAGCTGCGTGTATTATCTTATTGTTATTCAACCTAATTGACTGATTAAAAATAATGTACATTAATAATGCAATGCATGCATTCACACGAGGCCGCAGAGCACATGAATAAGATACTCTCTCCCTCCTCCATAGAGCTTGCTATTGAAATAACAAATATGATGGTTTCAGGTTAGAAGGAATTTTGAGCCAGGGCTACAGATAAAGAACGGGGGCCCAGTCCAGCTCCCATTAAGGCCAATGAGAGTTTTACTATTGACTTTACTGGGACGACTTGAATAGCTGGCAGGAATGCTGAGTGGAGCTGATTGTTCCTTAACCAACCAGCCTTGGCATTAAGATGCTTCACAGAGGTCCCTGCGTCCTTGGCAGTTAGAGATTTTGTTTTCATGCAAAAAGCAACAAAGATTCCTGTGGCACCTTATAGACTAACAGATGTATTGGAGCATGAGCTTTCGTGGGTGAATACATGCCTCTGACGAAGTGGGTATTCACCCACAAAAGCTCATGCTCCAAAACGTCTGTTAGTCTATAAGGTGCCACAGGACTCTTTGTTGTTTTCATGCACACGTCTGAACCAGGCAAGCCCAGGCTCCTAGCTCCACAGGCAGATGTCATGATTGGACATGAGGGAAGGAAGATGCCCTAATGGAACTGGAACTGAATTTCCCTGTGTCCAAAAACAATCAAATATAAAATCTAACTAAATATATATTTGGGGTACCCATGATGCATTTGCAAAAGGGTTGTTAAACACACGCAATCCAGATCATCCATTGCTGGGTTGTAGATACATTGAACTCCTTGAGGTTCTCAGATATTCATACAATTTCTCTTCCCTCAGTCCCCTTCCCCCCCCAGTTTTGTTTTTTAAAAGGCACAACAGTGAGTGGAGGAGTTGATATTACCACCAGGTAACAATCAACTAGAGAAGGGAGCTACACAAAGAAATTAATGATGGGCAAACCTCAAAGGGTTTGTCATTTGTTGCACTTGTCAAAAAATGAAAAAATAATCATAGGCTATGTCTACACCATGGTAAGTTGAACTATGCTACACAACTCCAGCTACGTGAATAACTTAGCTGGAGTCGACGTACCTTAGGTCGAGTTACCACAGGGTCTACACCATGGGAGGTCAACAGGAGAAACTCTCTCATTCACTTACCTTACTCTTCTCGTTGGGGGTAGAGTACAGGGGTCAACTGGAGAGGGATCTGCTGTCAATTTGGCGGTTCTTCACTAGACCTGCTAAATCGATCACCGCCGGATCGATCTCAGAGCGTCGATCACGGCTATAGTGTAGACATAGCCACAGAATCATAGGACTGGAAGAGACCTCAAGAGGTCCCCTAGACCAATCCCTTGCACTCATGGCAAGACTAAGTATTATCTAGACCAGTGTTTTCCAAACCTGGGATGCCGCTTGTGTAGGGAAAGCCCCTGGCAGGCCGGGCCGATTTGTTTACCTGCCGTGTCCACAGGTTCAGCCGATCGCAGCTCCCATGGGCCGCAGGCCACTGCTCCAGGCCAATGAGAGCTTCTGGAAGTGGCGCGGGCCGAGGGACGTACTGGCTGCCGCTTCCAGCAGCTCCCATTGGCCTGGAGCAGCGAACTACAGCCAGTGGGAGCCACGATCGGCCAAACCTGCGGATGTGGCAGGTAAACAAACCGGCCCAGCCCAGCCCGCCATGGGCTTCCCTACACAAGTGGCGTCCCAAGTTTCGGAAACACTGATCTAAATCATTGATGAAAATATTGAACAGAACCAGACCCAGAACTGATCCCTACAGGACCCCACTCATTAGGCCCTTCTAGCATGACTGTGAACAACTGATAACTACTCTCTGGGAACAGTTTTCCAGCCAATTGTGAACCCACCTTATAGTCGTGCCATCTAGGTTGTATTTCCCTAGTTTGTATATGAGAAGGTCATGTGAGACAGTACCAAAAGCCTTACTAAAATCAAGATATACCACATCTCCCACTTTCCCTCTATCCACAAGGCTTGTTACCCTGTTAAAGAAAGCTATCAGGTTGGTTTGACATGATTTGTTCTTGACAAATTCATGCTGACTGTTACTTATCACCTTATTATCTTCTAGATGTTTGCAAATTGATTGCTTAATAATTTGTTCCATTATCTTTCCAGGTACAGAAGTTAAGATGACTGGTCTGTAATTCCCTGGGTCGTCCTTATTTCTCTTTTTATAGATTGACACTATATTTGCCCTTTTCCAGTCTTCTGTGTGAACTAATGTGTCAACAGCATCTGAAAATTCAAATAATTTTAATTCTGCGGGTTTTGAAAATGAAGACTGTTTCATTTACTCAAAAAAATTTCATAAGAAAATAAAAATGGTCATACTGGGTCACACCAATGGTCCATCTAGCCCAGTATCCTGTCTTCCAACAATGGCCAATGCCAGATGTTTCAGAGAGAATGAACAGAACAGATAATTATCAAACAATCCATCCCATCGCCCATTCCCAACTTCTGGCAAACAGGGGCTAGGGACACTTCCGAGCATGGTTTTGCATCCCTGCCCATCCTGGCTAGTAGCCATTGATGGACCTAGCCTCCATGAACTTATCTAGTTCTTTTTTGTACCCTGTTATAGTCTTGGCCTTCACAACATCCTCTGGCAAAGAGTTCCACAGGTTGACTGTCCGTTGTGTAAAGAAATACTCTCTTTTGTTTGTTTTAAACCTGCTGCCTATTGATTTCATTTGGTGACCCCTAGTTCTTGTGTCATGAGAAGGAGTAAATAACACTTCCTTATTTACTTTCTCCAGACCAATCATGATTTTATAGACCTCTATCATATTTCCTTAGTTGTCTCTTTTCCATGCTGAAAAGTCCCAGTTTTATTAATCTCTCCTCATATGGAAGCTGTTACATACGCTTAATCATTTTTTGCCCTTTTCTGTACCTTTTCCAATTATCTTTTTTGAGAGGAGGTGACCAGATCTGCACGCAATATTCAAGATGTAGGTGTGCCATGGATTTATATAGACACAATATGATATTTTCTGTCTTATTATCTAGCCCTTTCCTAATGATGCCCAACATTCTGTTAGCTTTTTTGACTGCCATGGCACATTGAGTGGATGTTTTCAGAGAACTATCCATAATGACTCCAAGGTCTCTTTCTTGAGTGGTAACAGCTAATTTAGAACCCGTCATTTTATATATATAGTTGGGATTATGTTTTTCAATGTGCATTACTTTGCATTTATCAACATTGAATTTCGTTTTGTTTCCCAGTCACCCAGTTTTGTGAGATCCCTTTGTAACTCTTCACATTCTGCTTTGGACTTAACTATCTTGAGTAGTTTTGTATCATCTGCAAATTTTGCCACCGCACTTGTTTACCTCTTTTTCCAGATCATTTATGAAGATGTTGAACAGCACTGGTCCCAGTACAGACCCCTGGGGGGACACCACTATTTGCCTCTCTCCATTCTGAAAACTGACCATTTTTTAGTACCTTTTGTTTCCTATCTTTTAATCAGTTACTGATCCAGGAGAGGACCTTCCCTCTTATCCGATGACAGCTTACTTTGCTTAACAGCCTTTGGTGAGGGACCTTGTCAAAGGCTTTCTGAAAATCTAAGTACACTAGATTTCTCTGGATTACCCTTGTCCACATGCTTGTTGACCACTTCAAAGAATTCTAGTAGTTTGGTGAGGCATGATTTATAAAATACATGTTGACTCTTCCCCAACAGATCATGTTCATCCATGTATCTGATAATTCTGTTCTTTATTATAGTTTCAACCAGTTTGCCTGGTACTGAAGTTAGGCTTACCAGCCTGTAATTGCTGGGATAACCCCTGGAGCCTTTTTTAAGAATTGGTGTCACATTATCTATCCTTCAGTCATCTGGTACAGAAGCTGATTTAAATGATAGGTTACAGATGACAGTTAGTAGTTCTGCAATTTCACATCTGAGGTCCTTCAGAACACTTGGGTGAATACCATCTGGTCCTGGTGACTTATTACAATCTACTTTATCAATTCACATTTACCATAAAATATTTCCTGACTTGAACTTTTTCTATTTTTCCCCCATTTTCAATTTTTCTCCCTTTTCCCCCTTTGCCTCTCTCTCCTGGCCTCATTTTTCCCTTTTGCCAATGAAAAATGAGCAAGATCACAGTAGGATGGAAGGAAGGAGGTGGAGGAAAAAGGGAAAACAATAACTGGAAATGGTCATTTTTCTTTTTCCAATTTCTTCGGGGGAAAAAACCAGAAAATTAAAAACTAAATTGTGAAAATAAGGTGAGAATTTTCAGTTCCAAAAATAAAGCCAGTTTTCAGGGGTGGGAGAAGTACGAAATATCTTGACCAGCTTCAGTTTGGTTTGGAGGGAAGCTCTTGGAGGATTATGCTGATGATGGTTCTCCAAATGTGAACAACCTGCAACTCTGAATGCTGCAAAACCATGTGTGAAAGGACTTTCTCTGCAGGAATCCCAGCCCTTTCTCTGAGGCTGTGAGAACAGCCTCCCTCATCTTACGGTAGTGCGGTAGATGGGAGGTGGGGAGACCACTCCAGTAGGGGCCATAACCACACCCTCTGTGACATCAGCCAGGAGCACATCCTACGATGTATACTCCCTCGCCCCCTGCACCTCCAGGGAGAGACAATGCCTGCTGAAACCCCCACTGGGGAGCAATGCCACACCACCCAGTGTTCAGGCCGTGCCTTCATGGCACAATCTGGCCCCTAACATGCATGCCCTTTGATGGGTATCAGAGCAGAAATGGGCCCCAAAGATAAGAAAGATCTGTAATTGCCACTTTTATACTCCTTGGTTCTTCTGGTGAATTCTTTTCCTTGGCAGTTCCCCTATTGAAAATGCCTGTTAAATACTAGGCGACGAATACGCAGACTGTTGCTCTTGGAGAGAGTGTGTGTCCAGCCGCCCTTTCTGGACAACTGAATCGTGGCATATGGCCTTGATAAACAAACGCCTGTTAAATTCTCAGCCTTGCCACTGAAATCCTTGGCCAGCAGCAGGTGCGACCTATGGACCCAGGAGAGATTTTTCCCTAGTGCTGGAATTCTAGCAATTCACTTCTTTTCTGCAATTCTCAGAGCTGCAGTAGATCAAAGGCCAATGGAGAACAAGATGCATTTTCATTATAACCCTCCTTGAAATTGACCTGCTGCAGCCTTGAGCTGCCAGCCAGGGGCCGGGGACTTGTGTCTGGAACTAGCCCAGATGGTTTTGGCTCTGGTACCAGTGACTGGCTGCCCGCTACAGATTGGAACTGATACCTCAGCTTAGTTGGTGTCAGGGGCAGGCAGAGAGGAAGGCGAAAATACAGATATGGATTTGGAATGTGTTAGTGCTAATGATGTGGGGTGCTGAGTGCATTACCCACTAACCCTCCTACCCATCCAGGTGTAAGTCCCACAAGTGAAATGTTTTGGGTGCTTAGTGGCTTCTGTTCAGTCAAGGCCTCTCCAGCACTAAATCCCACATGTTTATTGACCAGGCCCCTATAGACTAGGTACCTGCCTTTTAATAAGCACGGGTTAAATCTCCCTCTGTTCCCTCTTCCCCCAGACAGCTGCAATTGCCCCAGCCAATGGGGTAATGGGTGTGGTGGGTTACATCAGCACAGCAGAACCAGGGGAATGTAAACTGGTTCCTCCAGAGCATGGGTGTGCTAATTCCATACGCCACCTCCTCTTCCCACCCAGCCTCCTCCTCACCATGGCCAGAAGAGGAGACACTCAACAAATCTCTACATGCAGACAACACTCTGACTGGGAAGAGGGTTGCATTCCTCACTGCAACCACTCACCCCTCTTCCTGCCGTCTGTCACAGCGCCCGCTGCCTCCCCTCTTCAGCCCCGTCTCTCCATCCTCTCGCCCGCCAGCCCACTGCTGGACCTCTGTTCCCCATGCCCCCTGTGACAAACGCATCTCCTGAGGGGAACCAGCAGCAGCTCCTGTGCATTCCAGGCCTGGCTTGGCCTGGGGGAAGTACTGGACGACCTCTCTTTGTACCTCCACCCCCACTCCTGCTGTATCAGAGAACAAATAACACCAGCCCCCAGAGCTGTGAAGTTCACTGACAGGAAATCGGCTGGCGTGGTAAATATTTGAAGGCTGAGAAAGGACTCTTTAAGCAGCGAGCTAACGGAAAGATGCTATCTTGCCTGGGCTGAAACATACCAGTGGAGCTTTCGGTGTCTCGCCTGTCTCACATGATGCTCCTGACCTGCATATGCAGTGCAAGGCACCCAGCAATCACAATCCTGCCTCCGGTAGGAGAGATTAGGGGGGGATGAAATTCCATTTTTGAAAAGTCTCATTTCCTATCTAACACTGAGCCCCGGAGAGACGCGTGGCTTGTATTGCCAAGCAGTTGCCGCTGCTGTCGAGTGTGAAAACGCCTCATTTGCTGGGCAAGTCCCAGGAATGCTAAAGAGGCTCTGCCGTTAAGGGGAGAGGGGGATTTAGGTGGAGCTCTGGCAAGGTGGCCTCTTGGCGCTATACAGTGTGGCAAAATGCAGGAGAGTGGGGTTCAGATCCCAGCCCCGATTCTCCCCAAACTGCTCCGATTCTCCCCAAGCATTGGAACTGCTGCTCCTTCATCTCTGATCAATGCACTTCCTCTCTCACTTTCTGACCCATCCCCCCCACCCTGCTCTCCTGCTCTCCTACTCCAGTTCACCAAGCCCCACCCAGCCTGCAGCTTTGTGGAGGTTCCTTTGCCTTTCCGGATCCAAATGCTGCTCTGTGTCACATAGGGAAGCACGTGACAGCAGGATGTGCCCCCTCTCTCTCCCCATGCCAGTTCTTTGGGCTCTTGCCAACTGGTGGAGGAGGATGGATTTCCCAACAGTGCCTTTTTCCCAGTTCCCCCTTCTCCATGCCTGTGGCAGCTTCTGAACCAAACTTTCCTACATACACACCTAGAACACGAAACTTACAAACGTGTTGTGTTGATTCAGCACCCTCGCCAATTTTTCAACTTCCTAGTTAACATGCTGACACCAGAACTGTATGCAATATTCCAGGATCAGGCTCACCAATGCCATATGCAGAGGCAAAATCACCTTCCTAATCCTACTCACAATTCTCATTTATAAATCTGAGGTTGTTTCAGCCACTTTTGCTACAGCATTTTGCTGGGCGCTCAGATTCAGTTGCTTGTCTCCTATATCCTTTTCAGAGTTACTCCTTTCCAGGATCCAGTCCCCACTTCATAGAATCCATGGGCTTTGTTTGGGACAGTAAATGTCCATGCACATGGCAGAGGATATTAAAAGATACCCAAGACATCTCCATGTTGCCTCTTTCCCACTTTGATTATCTGGACGGTGGGTTTACAACTAAGAAGAGCATCTTGAACTATGGACTGAGGACATTCCAAGAGAGATTTTTACAAGCCAGCAGTCTAGTCCATCATGGCTACAAACCTGATATAAGGACTTTGCAATCATTTGTAGGTATTTGATCTATTAACCATTTATAACTCTCGTCTTTTCTTTTATTAATAAATCTTTAGCTCATTACTAAGGATTGACTGGCAGCGTAATATTTGGGTAAGATCTGAGAGTCATATTGACCTGGGAATATGTGTCTGATCCTTTGATATTAGAAAGATTCTCACAGCTGCAGGTTTGGAGGATCACAGCTCCTATTGGCCATGGTTCACCGTTCCAGGCCAATGGGGGCTACAGGAAGGGTGCCCAGCACGTCCCTCAGCCCACGCCACTTCCTGCATCCCCCATTGGCCTGGAGCGGCGAACCGTGACCAGTGGGAGCTGTGATCAGCCGAACTTGTGGGCACTGCAGGTAAATAAAGCATCCCGGCCCGCCAGCAGCTCTCCCTGACGGGCCACATGCCAAAGGTTGCCAATCCCTGGTCTAACTGATCACCAGATTTGGGGTTGGGAAGGAATTTTCCCCCGGGTCAGATTGGCAGAGACCCTGAGCATTTTTCACCTTCCTCTGCAGCATGGGGCATGGGTCACTTGCAGGTTTAAACTAGTGTAAATGGTGGATTCTCTGTAACTTGAAGCCTTTAATTCAAGATTCGAGGATTTCAGCAACTCAGCCAGAGGTTAGGGGCCTAGTAGAGAGGTGGGTGGGTGAGGTTCTGTGGCCTGCCATGTGCAGGAGGTCAGACTAGATGATCACGATGGTCCGGTCTGACCTTAAAGTCTATGAATAAGGGCCAGTTTCCCAGGTGCCACCCGCCAGGCAAGATATCGGTTTGTGTGTGTGTGCATATTACGATGCAGAGCATAAAAGCCCGAAGTCTCCTTTAGCACAGCCTATAATCCTATTAGAAGGATTACTCTGTTGTCCTAGGCTATCTGATCGTGGTAAGAACTCATTTAGGTCAACTGTTTAGGAAATTTACACACACACACACACACAAAATTAAATAAGCCTCTTGCTGCATTTCACAGGGATACACAAGCTCCTTTCAGACGTTCTCTGTGCTGCTGATTATGTCCCTGGTCTTGTAGCTCCTTCACAGTTCTCTAAACCCTCATGTAAATGACTTGCTTTTAGCTTTTGACTTCTAACAGCAGATGTTGGATAGACAGTGCTGTACTTAGACCCTAGGTAGTTCCGGATCTTGAAAGGATTAGAATTTTAAACGGTGCTTTTGCTGTGTGTATTGCATTATATTGTAATATAGAGAATAAGGACTTTCCTCCGTGGGAAGGGCTGCTCTGTGGACAGAACTTAATGAAAGCTAAGTCTAGTCTGGCAGGGTCCCAATCAGTTTAATCCCCCGGTCTGCTGATTGTCAGCAATGTTATAATTTAATTTGAGGCCTCTATATTTAGAAGGTCAGTGAAGCTCTGTACAAATGAATGCATGGGAGGGAGAATGCAGGATGGCAGAGGCAGTGCAAATGGTGATTTCCCTCGGCATTCCAGCAGGGCAGTGTATTCAGCTTTGGGGCATTTAAAAGAAACAAACAGACGTTTAAAATAGTAACACAGTTACACAGTCAGGTAGGGCCAGAAGCTGCCCGACACAGGCTCTTAGCAATGCAGACATCCTTGACTTGTAACAAATCCATAGCCAACTAGGAACATCATGTCTTATTATGCTCCACTTAGTCGCCACATATATCGCCACCGTAAAAGTGGGGGTAGGACAGATCTCCTCCTGTTGCAAAAACCCATGCCCCTGTCAAGCTAAAGAAGAATCCCTTTTGGCTGTTAGCAGTACAGGGCCTATGACACACAGCTCTCATTCCATCCAGTAGCAAGCAGTGACACACACGCACACAGAGTTCATTGTGTTTTTAAACAGCATTTTAGGCTATTTAACATCTCAAGCATCCTGGATCAGAGGCACTCAGTGGAGCAGGAAACAGGGTCTGAATTGTCTTCTGGGTCTGGAGTCTATTAACATACAATTCAGCTGGACTGTGTTGTGGACAGGATCCACCATTCCATAGTTTCGTGCCTTGCGCCAAGTGTGCCTGGTACTCTCTTGACCCTGACCCCTGGGGCACATGAGAGCAGGTATGGGCTGGCACAATGACAAAGCTCCCGCTCTGTTCCAAGAGCAGAGCAGCACAGTGAAACTGACAAGCCCCGGGAAGGTGCAGAACTTGTCAATTATACGTTCCTTTCCCTCTGGCACATGGAGAAGAGCAACCGGGGAGTTGGAGGGCAAGAAGCATATGTGGGGTGAGGGGAAAGAAAAAGAGTGAATAAAGCCTGTACAGAAATAATAATACCAAGGCTTGCACGTCTCAGCCAAGGATCTCAAAACACTACATAATCTTGAGAGGGGTTGAGCGCCAGGCTTGGAGGGGCTTGCCGGGCTTCAGGGAAATATGGAGCCTGAAGGCAGTGGCAGATTAAGAACCTAGGTCTTTTCCTTCCTGGTCCCCCCACCCGCCATTCCCTTTTATCAAATATTGTGAGCCAACTGGAGGGATCTGGAGGAGAAATTTGACCAGCTGAGACAGCTTCACTCTATTTCTCCATGTCCCCCCGCTCCACCAAAATTAACAAAACGTTCTCATTTCCCCTGCTAGGGATTGTTTGTCAATGCTTATTTTGTCACTGCACTGAAAACTCACCCCCGTCCCTTCACCTGAGTCTCCTTGGCCTGCTGGAATAACTCCAGCGATAGAAAGGGATAGATGATCTCCATTAGTTCTTGCCCTGCGAGCAATTATCCTTACTTGCTAACTGGGCTGCCTTCCTTAAGAAGTGGAGGTTTTTACTGCCAGATACCTGCTCCCTCTACTGTGATTCTGGTGGAGTTCTGGTGACACCCAGTGCCTGGTTTGCCTTATCACGGGAGCATGCGTGAGTGTGTGTGTGCCATGCTGCTATCCCCAGGAGATGCAGTAGATCTAAAGAACTGTTTTCTCCTCTGCTTAGCTGAATTTGAATCAAGAATCATGCACCGTGTCAGAGGTGTTTGTGACATCTGCAATTCCCACACAAAGTAAAGGAAGCCTTTGAGGCCAGAGCTCCCAGGAAAAGGTAACTTTAAAGGGAGGAACGACTGTGTACAAAGGAAAGCAGGAACCAAGAAACAAATCACAGCTTCCACTGGAGATGAGAATCATGAGATGACATATATAGTACGGCAATCAGTATCCAACCCGGTCGTATCTCCCCCCACCCACCCCCTGTTCCCCAGAGAGAGGCTAAGTCTTCTGTAACATACACAGGTCACTGTGTCCATCCATTCTCTGAAATGTGACACCAGCCCCATATGGTAAAAGAGCCGGTGAAAGGGGCTGGATTGGCAGCCCCAGAGACAGACGAAATGGCGAGCAGGGCCCGCTTTCTCCACACAGCCTGCCACTGTCTCAGCCTTGAATGGTCAGGGTCTCTGATCCCAGGGGTGAGAAGGGAATTCAGACATTGAGCTCTCTGATGAGATTCACATTAAGGATATAGGCTGGAGGCCTCTGGCTCTGCTTTGGAAGGCAATGGCTCACAGATCGGAGCATGCCCTGAATATTCCAAAGGCCTCATATTGCCTCCCCCACCCCCCCTTCCACTTCACTGGTGCAACAGGGAAACTGAGGAAAGGAAACATTTAGGCTGCAAAGATGGGAAGAATTCCTCCCAATGAGATTCCTTAGGTGCGGATTAGTTCCTCAAGGGAAGCACTGGAAGTCCCAGTTGCTCCGATCATTCAAATTTCAACTGGATAAAGCCTAAGAGAACAATCTGTCACTGGCTGGCCAGCAGGAAGCACAGATGGGGTTTACCAGCCCTCTTCCATCGGTTTTAGTCTGTGATCCTCTCTGCTCGTCTCCTTTAAGAGACCCAGCCCAAAACTCTGGTTGCCTCTGCAGCTGCTGTAGCTTCAGATTTCTACAGATGCACCAAACGCTGGGGCAGGACTCGACAGCTTTCTCCATAGCTCCCAGCATGCTTGCTCCCATCTCGTACATAATATTTCTATTTCCAGGGTATTTCTTCCCGCTGCAGGAATTTAAGCTGCAGAGCTTTTTGGGGGGAAAGACAGCAAGACAAAAAGGAGCCTACAAAGCAAAGCCACTGAGATGTGATTTTTTTTTTAAACTTATCAAAGATTTTAAATCTAAGGCCCTCGATGGAACTAAAGAGCCTGGCTTTAAAGAAGCAAAACTGTATGTGATCCGTAAACGAAGCTGGAGTGACTGGCTCTCTCATCACCTTGAAAGACACCAAGACAAGGACGTCCTTTAAATACCAACCTGACTGCAGTGGGTATTTCCTTCCCCTAACAAGCTAGTTATCACTCCTCAAGCAGGTGAGCGGGACATGGATTGGGATGACCCAGCGTGTGGGGAGGGGAATAACTCTGTCTCCCAGACAACTCTACTGTTACTGAACAGACACTGAGGAGGAAATGCAAAATGATAGTCGGTTAGCATTAGAAAGGCAGAAGGCCAAGAGCAAATCTGCTCTCACTAGGATGCCCTATCGCTCTGCCCCAGATGGTCTCATTGTACGTTTCACTTATTTCTTTATTGCCAAGTGTTTTTTATTTAAGGGAAACCAATAATCTAATACCCTGGATATTAACAGAATTTCCTCTATGTAACATTTTTTTTCTCCGAAGGTCTTTCTGGGTTAGTTCAGTGTAGTTAACAGACCATTTCAGACCAGGATTTAAGGAGCCTCCCCCCCCGTGTTAGTGTTTGATATTAATCCAAATCTGGGAACTAGCGAGCCCGAGAGAACCAAAGGACCTGTCTGTGCCCAGCAAGCTTATAAAGAATCCCCTTTACATTCATTATAACGGGATCCTGTCTCTTCTCTGTCCTAACAGATACTACAATTAGGAGTGAACTTCAACCTTTGGAATCTTGCTTCTGCCAATGTCAGCATCTGGTGCTTCACAGGATGACAGTGAACATAGGCTAACCAGAGGGCAAGTGTGAAAAATCGGGACATGGGGTGGGGGGCAATAGGTGCCTATATAAGTAAAAGCCCCCAAAATCGGGACTGTCCCAATAAAATCGAGCCAGCTGGTCACCCTAAGTGAACAACTCCCAGAATGCACCTGGATAATTATGGGTGGGGAGAGAAATGCTGTCCTCATCTTACATGTGGTCAGGTGATACTCTGACACGAGTGATTTCATCACTTACAACTGTCCCTCTTGAACTGGTGCTGATATCTAGAGCTGGGGGTGGGGGGAGAGTTTTCCCATCCCGCAAGAGTTTTTTGAGATTTCAAGAAACATTTCTTCTCCGAAATTTGGACAAAAGGTCCAAACTCAAAATGTTCATGAATTAATAATACCAGGCAATTTCCCAAATGCTTTCACAAGTTCTTGTGGGAGCTGCCCCGGTTCAGAGTGTGAGGTCCAGGGCTGCTGCCTCCCTATGTGCCATGTTTCTTTTTTAGCTCTTCCTTTGCGTTGTCCATGAATGACAAAAGTATTAACCTACCTACAGTGAGTCTCACTCACCAGAGTAAAACAAACAGGCGTGGGTTATTATTTCCCTCCCATTAGCCTTCCCAGTGGCTGATGGAGTCCTGCAGCTCTGACAGTGCCTTTGGGGGGTATTTCTAATGTGTCAGGGACTGTCTTTTTGTTCTGTGTTTGTCCAGTGCCTAGCACCATGGAGTCCTGGTCAAGAACTAGGGCTCCCCATGTGCTACGATAAAACAAATAATAAATATGAATAATAAAATAATGAGACTCTGCCATGTGACAATGGGGAAGAGCTGATTTCTTCTAACGCTGAACAAGCACCTTTATCAGAGTAAGGAAAAGAATATTAGCCTTAAACTCGCTCTCCTGGCCTCTTGCCTTCCCTGAAGAGGTTCTGCCTGGAATCTTCCCCTGCCTCCTGGCCTGCCTAGCTTCCTCTTAAACCCCAAGAAATAGAGAAAGGTGGGGGAGTGATTGCTGAAACAACTAGGAGAGAGAGAGCAAGGCTGATCACAGTCACTGAGGCAAAAGGGAGAAGCTGGGCCTAGCAGCCCAACTAATTTCCATCACCAGCTACCCTGGAATCTGTTAGTCACAAAATCCGAATGCCAAACTTTACCAGCTATGTAAGCACACGCTGAACCTACAAGCATTTAAACAAACATGCCCAGCAGAAGCATTTGTTCCGCTAAGACCAAAGTTGTTACACCAAAGCATCTGTAATTTGAGTTCTGTTTGTGCAGGTAACCAGCCTGTGCGCTGAGGTTAACATTAAAGCACTTTTACAGCTGCGGCAGGTGATTGCTTAATTTCAGTTAAACTAAGATGCCCCCATGTAATGGTTTCTCTTAGCGATTGTACTCCAGTAGATCTACGCTGGGTCATTTGTGCTGAGCTTGAGTTATTTGTGAGATGTTTTATTTGAAAAAGGCTGAGGCTGAAAAGCAGAGTACTGTACAGAGCTGGGTTTTAACCACGGCACAATAGCTCAATGGGTTGTGTTCAGCCTTTTACTGTTCAGGTGGTAGCAATAAAACAGAACTTGGTTTACTCCCTTACGTCCTTTATCCTGAAAGAACAATAGTGAAACAGGCCTTTACTGAATGAGGCAGCTGTCTGAAAAGTTCCTTTAAGACTGCCTCTAATTTGAATTTTAAATGGTATCATCAAACCATTACAACCCATACTCGATGTGGGCCACAAATCTTTCCCAAATTCCCTCTTCTGACCTTCAAACAGGGCCGCCCAGAGAATTCAGGGGGCCTGGGGCAAAGAAATTTTGGGGGCCCCTTCTATAAAATATTGCAATACTATATTCTCCTGGGGGCCCTTGCGGGGCCCATGGCAAATTGCCCCACTTGCTCCCCTCCACAGGCGCCCCTGGGAAAAATAAACCTTCCGCATTTCGGCACAAACCCAGTTTTGAGCAAACTTCTTTACAAGGTATCACTGGTTCTCAGCATCAGCTAGTGCTAAAAGGCACTAAAGCTCATTAAAAGGGTTGGACAAATATTTTCCATCAAAACTTTTTCTGGATCGAAAACTAGGGCTTTTTAAAAAGCAGAAAAAAAATCACGGACAACGTCTGCTTTCCTTCAAAATTTGTTGTGTTTTTTTTAATTGGAAAGCTGAAATTAGTCTGCCAAAACCTGAACATGGTTTGAGGTTTCAGAAGTGTGTGGCCAAATATTTGCTGCTTGCTGTGTTTGATTGTTTCTTTAAACAATAAAAAAATTCTGCTTAAAAAAAAAATCCAAAACTTTTGAACCACCTCAGCTGGTAACCAAACACCTGAGCCCATCCAGGCAGAGATTTTTCCAGGTTTCTGACTCATATCTGTCTCCATAACTTTGGGTTCATTTAGGTTAGAACATAAGAACAGCTGTACTGGGTCAAACCAAAGGTCCATCCAGCCCAGTATCCTGTCTACCGACAATGGCCAATGCCAAGTGCCCCAGAGGGAGTAAACCTAACAGGTAATGATCAAGTGATCTCGCTCCTGCCATCCATCTCCACTCTCTGAGAAACAGAGGCTAGGGACACCATTCCTTACCCATCCTGGCTAATAGCCATTAATGGACTTAATCTCCATGCATTTATCTGTTTCCTAGAGACTGGCTCCATGTGGTCCCTCACAAACTGGAGACGGTTACTGTGGGTTTTTCTTTACTATAGCTTATGTACATACTCCACGAACTGAGCTTTTGAGCTTGTTCCAGAATCTGGGATGAGCCTATGTTGTCAAAACTGAAATGCTCAAAATAGCACATGCATGTGAATGGACACAGGGTGCTAAAATTAAATTAATCCAGGGGTTCTCAAACTGGAGGTCAGGACCCCTCAGGGGGTCACGAGGTTATTACTGGGGGTAGTGAGCTGTCAGCCTCCACCTCAAACCCCGCTTTGCCTCCAGCATTTATAATAGTGTTAAATATATAAAAAAGTGTTTTTAATTTATAAAAGGGGGGTCGCATCAGAGGTTTGCTATGTGAAAGGGTCACCAGGACAAAAGTTTGAGAACCACTGAATTAACCCCTCTGAAGCCTCAGGGAATGCAGGGGAGTGGGGTCTCCCTTGGTAGGGTTGGAAAGGATATTGCTCTTCTCATGTGATCCTTCCCCCCAGTGGCTAATTTTAAATGAAGCTACCCTCCCCTGCCATGAATCTCCCTATGACACTGAAATTACATGTAGACTATAACTTGGCATTTGAGAAGTGAAAGGGATGGGAGCCCTAATGGAAAAGCTAACAGCTCGGCTCTTCTGCAAGCCTCAAACTGCTGAATGAGCTTTAGGGTAGGGAAGGCTGTGCCTCCCAGACAGCCTGGCCCTGCCCCCTATCTGACCCCCACCCACTTCCTGCCCCCCAACTGCCCACCCCCCTCAGAATCCCCAACTCATCCTGCTCCTTGTCCCCTCACTGTCCCCCAGAAACCCCCACCACCACCACCCTGGGACCCCACCCCTGCTCCCTGTCTGCCCCAACCCCTATCCACCCCCCCGAATGCCCACAATCCAACCCCCCCCCATTCCCTGCCCCCTGACCGCCCTGTGCCCTGACTGTCCCCAGGACTCCCTGCCTCTTATCCAACCCCCCGGCCCCAACCTCTTACCCCCGGCTCCCTCCTCACCCGGAGTCTCAGCGCCTCGCTGAACAGCTGCAGCGTGTCTCCGGCGGGGCCTGAGCCCTGCCCCGCTCAGAGCCGCGTGGGGAGGGGGCGGGGCTGGGAGCTCCACGCCGAGTGGAGGGAGCTGAGCTCAGCCCGGAGCTCGCAGCCCCGCCCCTCACCACGCGGCTCTGAGCGGGGCGGGGCTCAGGGGCCCCGGCGGAGACACACTGCGGCGCTGTCTGAGGACAGCGCTTGATGTGCTAGGGCTCCAGGAGAGGGGCGGAGGCGGGAGCCTCAGCTGTTCTCTTGGGGGCCCCTGCGGAGCCCGGGGCCCGGGGCAAATTGCCCCCTTTGCCGCCCCGCCCCCCCGCGCGGCCCTGCCTTCAAACAATCTCCAGCCTGGCAACCTCCAAACTCTGACCCCCAACCTCGCAAAGCTCATTATCAGAGGCAAGCTCCCTACAGACCAGGACACTCCAATTCAAAGCAGCACCAGACCCTGGCAGAACAACAGATGCAAAACCTGCAGATGTATCTCCCCTGCTCCGATGATCACCCTCTATGTGCAGTTCAAGATCCTTGTGTCCTACACATGCCTATCTCAACATGTTCTGTACCTCGTCCAGTGCATCAAATGCCCCAACAACAACCATATGGGTGAAACCAGACAGTCACTATGGTCTCAAATGAACTCCCCAGAAAAATGATAAAAGACAAAACCAACCTATCACAACTGTACTAGAGACTAAAAACCATGGACACTGGTTTTATGGCTCAGTACCCTAATTTATAACACACCCCACGACCTGCTAGTGCTTAATTGTTCGCTTCATTTTAAGTGGTCCCCTGCAATGTGTGTTTGAACCCCTTATGCTTAACAATCTGTCCCAACTTGTATTGAGCTCAGACACTCTGGTGTCCTTCCCCAGATCTGAAGAAGAGCTCTGTGAAGCTCGAAAGCTAGTCCCTTCCACAATAGAAGTTAGTCCAATAAAATATATACCTCACCTAGTTCGTTCCTCAAATCCAAATTTGAGACAGTGAGAACTTACACCTCCAGCTACTGCCTCTGGGATGGTGCATTTTTATGCCACAATATAGCCCTCTGGCTAGATAAGGACACAAGTAGCGCTGGAAATTTAGTGACAGAATGTTTCTCATTGGAAAATGCTGACTCAAAATTTAAACTGCTCTTGGGAATGGATCGTTGTCGACACATCTGATTTGAAACACATTTGAAAAAAAGGTTTGATATTCTTAAGAGGCTGACATTTAAATGAAACCTTTTGATTGACCCAATCCAAAAACTGATTGGATCATCCCTTCCATTGCTCCTACAGAGAGAATCTCTCTGTGCGGGATACCACCCTGGACTGAGGTGGGAAGCACAGCCTGAGCTTGCAACTATTGTGTCTTTTAATGGGGGGGCCGTGTGGGCCAGTGTTGCCAACGCTCACAGCTGGATTGCAACTCACGCAATATTTGGTGTTTTCCCTGATACCCCAGGTCCTGAGGTCATGAGAGTAAAAACAGCAACCTTTGTCAGAAACTCAGCCTGATCCCTGCCGCCCAGCCAAGAGCGAACGACTGGCTTGCTTTGTTATGTTCCTCTTTCACGCCGGCCCCTGCACGTCCGGGTGGGAAGCCAAAGCATCAAAATCCCATTGGAGAGGCTGAACTAGAACAAATCTCCATCTGAGTTTGCATACTCCAGGGTCCAGAGTATGATACCTTTACTCCTGTTGGCAAGCACCCTGCTCCTCCAGGCATCACACTGATTTCAAAGGGGCTACTGGAGTCTGGAGGAGTGCAATGCTCCTTAGAGTGCGTAAGGGAAACAGACTCTGGGACAAAGAGATAGGAATAGGCCAGATGAAGAGCATCCCAGCTTTCAGTGCTGTTCCAGATTGAACCAGCAAACCCTACTGAGCTGGATCCACCACAAATTATCTGCTGTAGCCGCAGCCAGAGAGAGTAAAGGGGGCTAAGCCTGCAGTCCCCACTTCTGTCCACAGCGTGGGAAGGCTCTGCCAATCCTCCCGTCACTCCATCCTTAGCCTGCGTTTGTTTCAGATTAATTAAAAGTGAAGATGAGCTTCCCAAATTCATTTAACTTCCTAAGCTTTGTTCTCTGGGGATCGATCGTGGAAAAACAGCTGAGGCCCCTGATGAAAAGCAGCTAATCCTTGGGCTATCTCAAAGGGAGTGGACAAGAAAAATACCTTCCCGTTCAAAAAGACATTTCTGTGCCTTTGCACCATTGCATTTTCCATGGCAGGGTTTTCTGACCCAAAATAGTTAGAACAAGATCGTAGGCTGATGTTTAAGTATTAATCTGTGTTTTCAGATTTCTGTGTGCGCGCGTGTGTGTTAGAATAGGAGAGAGACACGTGCGACAGCAATTTTACAAATGTGCTGCTCTATCCGGTGGATAGAAAGCTGATTCAGAGTGCGTGGTGTTGTTAGTCAAAGCCTGAGATGTGATATGCTTTGACAGGACTAGTCAATTACAGGTTTCAGAAGAAGTAACCTGCAGCAGTTCAGCAATATTAGATGGATGTGTGAGGCCTGAGTTTACCTCAAATCCATCCATTAATGTTTCTAACCTGAAAAAATTCACTTCTTGAGCTAAAAGTCTTTGCAGCAGTGATATCTGTGTTATGTAAGGGAAGACATGGACCCATCAGCTGCAAGGAGACAAGCCCGGGGCCTGCCTGATGCAGCGGGCTCATGCAGTTTTACTTCTGGAGTGTCAGGTCCAGACAAAATTTGCTTCACAGGTGAAATGAGGTTGTTGAGTCCCATGTCAGTCTAGAGTGAAAATTTGTCTGCTTCACAAAAATGTCCTACTAGTCCATTTGGCACAATTCTTCATGATTTTGCTTTGTTGGCCTTCAGTCAGGGAAGTCGCTGAAATAATTAAGTGGATGTTGCAGATTGTTTGAAAAATGCAAATTTCAAATTCACAAGCAAAGGTTGTTGCACCAGAAACCTGATTCTAAAGAGTTTCACTCATATAATCAGGGACACATAAAAGCTCAAATTCTGAAAATCGAGGACTTACACCAAACTACCTGTAAACAAGCTATCGAACAAGAAGTAATTAATCATAAATGGGGTCATGATTAAGCTGAATGATGAATTCATTTGAAAAAAAATCACTAGCTAGTTGGGGACAAATTGTGTAGAGAAAAATAGTTAGAGGATGAATAATTTGTGACAAATTTTGCCTGTCAGTCTCTGCTGAGGCAGAGACCAGACCTGGAGAAGCAAGGGGTTCTGTACTTCAGATATGAGGTGCATCAGAGCTATGCGTTTTGACCCAAGATGAGGATAGCAGGGAAGGGCTGCACATCTGGACTGAGGGGCATTGGCAGAGCTGTATGGGGAGCCCAGATCCGTGATAGTGATTTGGAGGATTCTGCAGGATGTGATTAAACTGCATTGGCAGTGCTGAGGCAGGAGAATTTGCGTAGCACCTGTCCACTGCATGCAGAATCAATCACTTTCCTGCATTGATTTCGTGAGTTCTAAATTCAACCTAAAATTAAATAAATGAATTAAAAGACTAACAGTTTCCCAGAGGACACCCAGTGGATTAATGGCTCCTAAACACATTAAGATATGAATCATTATGAACTATATGTCCTCTTGCAGATCCCTCTCACCAGATGATTCTGGGATTAAAGATCAATCAGAACAACCTGCCATGGGCCTCAGATACATTCATGCAATTCTCCTTCTCTTTGGTGGCTGCAGTGCATCCATACTCTAGGTCAGAATTTGGTGGGTGTCCCTGATTTTTCCTTCAAAACAGGAAACCAGACTCACTAGATGTGTTTGAAAGAATTTCGGAAGTCAATTTATATGGTGTGTACACCTCAGTTCTCCTGACACTCAAGAAACCTGCCAACCTGGATACGAGTCAGACAAGTGAGCACAGACAGCACTCATGCACTCCACAGGCGCATGGGTTTGTTCATCTGGGGTCTTCCTGCTCCTGCGAATTAGGTTTGCCTTTTTGGGGTGGGAGGCACTGGCTTCTCAGTGCTGTGGAATCGACCTGCGGCAGCTAATTAAAATCAGGCATTGTTCTTCCTTGTTCCTATAGAATTGAGACTCACTGGTAAGCATTGTTTCCTGTAATGGAAATGTCTTCCATTTAAGACAAAAAGTCACCCGAGGCACATACTTCACTAGCTCAGTAACTTCTCCCCTCCTGTCATTGGAGGCGTAGCGTATGCTTTGCTGGTAAATTGATTTATGCATCTGAGTGAATGAGATGACGAATGTGCTGACCAGACTGCATATTTCATTGATCTGACTGCTCCCATCCCCTGAGAAACTGTTGCATGTTGCTGGGAGAGTTGCAGTGTTTCACAGGCAGGTTGTCAATGCATTTCATATCATCTCCAATAATTTTGTATCACTCTGCTCTGTGTGTAACGGTCTCCTTAGAAATAACTTTCTCTCCCTTGATGGCTTTGGCCCTGTGCCTTTGACAAGCATTGAGCTTTCCTCAATCCCGCATGATGAAGCAGATTTCATGCAGCAAGAAATCATATCGGGTGTTAATGAGAACTAGAGTATGATTGCAAAACCCAGAGTCATTCAGCCTGTGAATGAGCTGGCAGTTGCCTTCCTTCTGACACATGAGGTCAGCAGCCCCAGGGAGCTGGGATGGTGTGACGTTCCCCTGGTGTTGTCTGGACCGGTGATCTGCTAGGTCACTCCAATCCTCGACTCTGGGAGCCAGCCTTACCCTGCTCTGCTGTGAGAACCCCCACTCCTGGGCTGTTCATGCACAGTCTCTGGCATGTAAGCTGCTCCTTGGATTGTGCAACCGAATGACACTAGCCAATATCTCCGATCCCAGGACACAACCCTAGGAACCTCCATCTTGCAGTGTCCAGTTATGTCCGCTGGATGCTGCAAGCTTATACGAGTTCATCAATTTAACAAAGTTATGCACCAAGCTTGCTATCCCAAGGGGAGTCTCTGACTCACTTTAAACCAAATGCACTGCTTCAGGTAGAATAGACAACCAAATTTATTTACTACAAAGATAGATGTTAAGTGATTATAAGTTAAAGCATAACAAGTCAGATTTGGTCAAATGAAATAAAAGCAAAATGCATTCTAAGCTGATCTTAACACTTTCAGTGCCCTTACAAACTTTGATGCTTCTCACCACAGGCTGGCTGGTTGCCCTTCAGCCAGGCTCTCCCCTTTGATCAGTGCTTCAGTCACTTGGTGGTGATGGAAGAGCATGGCAAACTTATCTCCTTTTATCATGTTCTTTCTTGGCTTTGCCCCCACTTCAGAGTCAGGTGAGCATTAGCTCATTGCAGCCCCAAACTGACCAAAGGAAGGAGGGTGATTCACTCGAGAGTCCAACAGATCCTTTGTTGCTGCCTAGGCCGGTGTCCTTTGTTCTTGCTAAGTTGGGCTGGGTTTGTCCCATACATGCCTTGATGAGTTGTGAACTGCCCCTCTGTTCCTGGAGAGTTTTTGCCTGCGGTTGTTTTTCACCTGGGGGGAGAGATAGCTCAGTGGTTTGAGCATTGGCCTGCTAAATTTAGGGTTGTGAGCTCAATCCTTGAGGGCCTCCCCTCTGGGGCAAAATCAGTACTTGGTCCTGCTACTGAAGGCAGGGGGCTGGACTCAGTGACCTTTCAGGGTCCCTTCCAGCTCTATGAGATAGGTATATCTCCATACATTATTATATGTTTATAAGCCATGAGGACACGTTTTCAGCCTCATAACAATATACATGAAATAACAATGCTCAGTGCATCATGAGCCTTTGAAAGACACCCTACATGACAAACTTTGCATTGGATACCACACAATCGTATCATAAGGATGAGCATGGGGGTGTAGGGTGTTCCCTCGAGGTACAGAGCATCACAGCTGGTGACCATGCAGCTGAGCTTCATTCAAACTTGGCGCAAAATAAAAGCTGACCCTCTGTGCCAAGTCAAAGGCACTTCTGAAGTGCTAAAAGGAACATGAGCGAGAGTGGCTAAAACTAAGGCTCAGATTCTCCAGGCTGGCTGAGCTGAGCTGAATTGGCACAAACCTAAGAGATGAGGGCAAAGGTGGCTTTAAGCCACTATTTTAACAACCCAGTGCTGGGACCAACCTGAAGGGTGCTCTGTGTTACACGAGTTGTCCCCGCACCTCAAGGGGCCATTCCAGCAGCCAGGCTCTCCAGGGTGTGTGAACATCTTGGCCACACTTCTCAGCATGGGGACGGTGGCATGTTTTCCGGAGGCCCTGCATCACCTTGAGGATTCCCCTATAAAGAAGGAATTCTCCCCGGGCCATTTAAGCCAGAATGCTGGCTGCTTTGTGTTGCCAGAGTGTTGCAGATTTGGGCCTTAGGGTTTGCAGTTCTAAAGTGGGAGTTTTCATTAAATGCAGGGATTGTACCAGAGATGGACTCAGATCCAAACTACTGCATGAGCAAGCAATACGAGCAAGCCTAGGTGAATGCAACCTGCGGCTCCGTGGCTGATAACATGGAGCTGCGGGCTCCCAGGTAACCCTCTGAAGTGACCAATAACATATCACCCTTCTCCCAGATGGTGTTGGCAGAAAAAGGACCAGGTTAAATTTTTGAGGGGTTTCATTAAAGATTTTAAGTAACACCAGTTTGAGCCCTCACCCAGAAACCCAGGAAACTACATTCCCCCACTCATGGTTGGTTTGCACTCAACTTACCAAATGAGCTGGAGTGCCAATGGCCTGTCCTCTTTGTTATTTACGACTGCCCCAGGTTTTGGGTCATCTGCAAATTTTAAAAAGGATGGTTTTGTGTGTTCATTTAGGTCATTGATTAAAACATGAAATAGTGCAGGGCCAGGAACTGAGCTGGTGGGTGAGGGACAGAAGGGGATTAAAGGTACCTGACCCGGGGCGATAGGGACTGGATACATGTCCAGCACATAACTTCCGAAGCCCTTCATAACCTATCCCTGCCCTACCTGTCACTGTCGAGATGTCTCCTCCTGTCTCTGATCAGGCCACGATGCAGGTCTCTTCATGCTTTCTCCTATGCTGCCCCTTGTACCTGGGAGGAGTTCTCTGTAAAGCTCCTTGTTATCCTCCAAAACTCGCCTAAAAACTCTCCTTTGGCACAAGGCCAACAAAAACCAGTGGTTAGGCTGCTGGTGTGCTGAGACCCCTGCCTCTCATGCTGACCAGCCTTGGCTCATTGTTTCCTTGTTCTCGCTCCTCCATATCCATTTGGGTCTCTTGTGTTGTACTTGAACTGTAAGCGCTTTGGGAGAGGGCCTCTCTTTTTTGCTCTGTGTTTATACAGCACCTAGCACAACAGGGTCGTGGTCCGTAATGGGGTGTCACAGTAATACAAATGCTAAATAATAACAACCCCCAGGTCTGGCCACTTCACTTAGGTGACTCAATGGGAGCTGCTGTGTCCTGATCTCATTTGAAAAGCCTGGGCCCTCAGTCAAAGGCACAGGGCAAAGATTGCTCATCCCCAGGAGATGCTGCCAAGAGTCCAGCTGGGATTAGTAATGCAAGCCAGCAAGGAAGTCTGATAAAGCATTAATGTCAGGGGAACCAATAGATGAGGCATAAAGACCTGGGCTGTAATATTTAGGTCTAATTTTGGTTGTTGGGCTTAGTGTGCTGGTGGCTTGACCTACTGGAGGTCAGACTAGCTGGTCTGCGAGTCCCTTCTGAATTTAGACAGTGTGACACTACATTTGATGTGAATACTTTGCTATGGAACTGTTCTGCTCCCTCAGACACAAGCAGAAGAGTGGGAACTCACTGGGTACGTGCAACAGGCCAAACCAAACTGCTGTCCCCAGGCACCATCGCTCCTTATTGACACCCAGCTTGGCAGAGAGGAAGGAAAAATTAGACAAGGTATAACATCCACAGACCCCAGTTGTTGGGATCGAACCCAGGACTTCTGACACTTAGGGCATGAGTCCAACTGGCTCTTAGCTAAGGCAGTAGCAGACTCATTAATCTGTAAGTGGTCTTGGTGCCACTAGATGCGACAGAACACTACATCCAGGAGGTGTGTGGGTTACATACTTCCCCTAGCTGAGGAAGTGTGTCCCGAGCTTCAGAGACTTCCTGGTTGAAAGCCCAGATGAGCCCCCACTTGTAACCCCAACAGACCCCCAAACCTGGGACATCTGAAGCTTAGTGCATAAGCTAAAAGCCACATAACTGTTAGCTAAGGCTGTAGAGTGGACTCATTAACTTCTAGTTGGTCTCGGTGCCACTAGAGGGGACAGAACACCGCACCTAGGAGGTGTGTGGGTTACAAAGGCACCACCTGGACCCAAGGAGCAAGAGCCATTAGGTCCCGACTCAGATACATTGTCAAGGTAACAAATTCCTGCAGCACCTTGGGTTTTCTTTAGAACACTCCCATCTAAGTACTGACCAAACCAGCCCTGCAAATACATGCACACCTGAGCCACCTGCTCCTTTTCATGCCGTCTATTGACAAAGGCCAGTTCTGCTGAATTGGGTTGGGACTCAGTGGTCTGAAATATCTGGTTAGGCCTCAACTGTGGATCTCAATGCTTCATCTCCAGCACCGATACATCCTTCACTAAGCATGACCTGGAGAGTTCCACTTTGTCAAGACTCTGGAGCTGAAAGCTCTAGTTCAGTAAAAGCAGCAAAGAATCCTGTGGCACCTTATAGACTAACAGACGTTTTGCAGCATGAGCTTTCATGGGTGAATACCCACTTCGTCGGATGCAAGTAGTGGAAATTTCCAGGGGCAGGTAACTGCTGAGCTTCAGTTCATCTGCAAATTTGACACCATCAGCTCAGGATTAAACAAAGACTGTGAATGGCTTGCCAACTACAGAACCAGTTTCTCCTCCCTTGGTTTTCACACCTCTACTGCTAGAACAGGGCCTCATCCTCCCTGATTGATCTAACCTCGTTATCTCTAGCTTGCTTCTTGCTTGCTTATATATACCTGCCCCTGGAAATTTCCACTACTTGCATCCGACGAAGTGGATTCTTTGCTGCTTTTACAGATCCAGACTAACATGGCTCCCCCTCTGATACTAGTTCAGTAAGTGCATGTGAACGCCCAGCAGCAGAGCTCCTGCACACAGTTACATGTGGCAGGACTGTCAGGTACCCTGCGTATTTCCCCACCTGCAGAGAACCATACAACATTTGATTCCAGCAATCTGTGCTGGTTTCCATAACATCCTGAGTGAGCTACATATCTCACCCATTGGCCTTTAAGCCATTTTCCTGGTTCTCCTTCTGCAGGGGCACTTCAGCACTGAAATGGCCTACTTCACAAAACACACTTGGCATCTTGTCAAACTGACGTCTTTGGTATGTATTTACACTTGTATCGTCTAGTACTCTCCTGGCAATTGAGCTTACTTCCTGCCTACATAAACATGATTTCATTATTGGATTTGTTTGGTTGTTTTGCCATGTCTGCTTTGATTCCTTTCCAA
Source organism: Mauremys mutica (assembly GCF_020497125.1). Classification (NCBI taxonomy): domain Eukaryota; kingdom Metazoa; phylum Chordata; order Testudines; family Geoemydidae; genus Mauremys; species Mauremys mutica. The sequence goes on from NC_059082.1 coordinate 13,906,048, forward strand.
AGTTGCAGTGGTTCCTGTGTTTTGATTTTGATCTGTGCACAAAACAGTGCAAACCATCTCCCTGAATTGGCATCTCCCATTGCTGGCAGCATCTATAATCAGATCTGGGCAGAAATGTGAAAAGTCCAGTCCTTGTTTGGTGATGTGCATCTCACTGGAGATGTGTCAGTTTACAGTCACTGGGGATTCTACTGCGATTCTAAATTCTCATTCCTAGTAAGATCGATCCCTAGCAAGAATAATATGAATGTTGGTGGGGATGCTTCTAGGGTCCCTGTCTATTTCTGGGTATATCACTGTCGCATCTGATCCCAGATAATAGGTATATGAACTGTAGCGCAGGGGCTATATCCCAGGTTAATTGGGAGATCCTCAGACACTTAACTGTGTGTTTTAAAGCACTAAAATCTGAAATAACTAAATACTGAAATAAACTTTATTTTAATAAAATAAACTATGTTTTCTCCCCTCAGATGCAACCTTAAAGTGGCTATGAAACAGCCCAGCACAGTGGAATTATATGAGATGAGCTAGTGCCTCAGAAACAGGAGGCTACAATGTTGATCCAGTCCCATTGATCTGACTGGCTAAATGTCCAGCAGGGTGTGGTGCATTTGGAAAAGCTGCAATCTGAGCTGGAAAAGCCCAGCAAAAAAAATCCCCACATGAAATTGTTTGATCAGCAAAGAACACAGCCGTGGTGTGCTGCCAGCAGGATATTAGACTGGGAGAGCTTTTCAGAGCAGGACAGTGGGGAAACGATAGAGAGCTTGCTGCAAAAAATACTCTGTTCCTATGACACGAGGCCATTTGGATCTATATGGGAGTGTGTACCGGAGCATTGAGTCAGCTGGGAACTGTGCTATTGGAGATAAAATGTGTAAAGGCAAAAGCATGAGCATGTTTAATGTGGCTGGGATTTCAACCCCTAAACATCCTTGGCTACTTCATGAAATAATTCAGCCCCGCACATTAGCCTGTAGCCTGATTCCTAATGTCTCTTTGGAGTAGCTCAGTGAGTGGGGTGCCCAAGAAGATCATCATATCATGCAGCTGGGTAAACAGAACTTTCCCATCCATCAGGACAATATGTGCAGCCCTTAAGGCTAACATACGCAGCTCACGCCATGTGAGTGCTGGAGGCATGCTAAAGCATGCAGTGGTGGCAGAGAGACGATCCAGTGACTCAGATCAGGCAACAGGATCACAACAGTTGATCCACAGCTTGGCTGTGAATTCATGGACACACAGCCACTGTCAATCTAGGGGTGCCAGTGAGCTGATCAGCATGACCCTACATAGCAGAGCTAGTGAAATGCCCAGGGTATCTCACTGGGTTACTACCACTTTATCTCTCTATGCAGGGGGCCGTGCTATCAGTCCCAGCTAAGACATGCAAATGTGGCTCTTTGCTGCCTGTCTGAAAAGCAAGTCACATAACCCTTGCTCCTTTATGTCCTTTAGAAGAGATTGTTCTCTCCAAAATTTGTTCACGTGAGTTCTACTCCACAGAGGAGTTAGTTTTCCCCAAGTGGGCAAGGCACCTTGACTGGATTTCTTTCTTTGGAGAGACATTTTCAGGAGTGTTGCACTCACATGACGCTTTAGTAACCAGGAAGCAACATAAACAGTAGCAATGCAGAAGGTAGTTCTGGCTACAGGGCCTGATCCTGAGAGGAGCTGCGCTCCGTGGAGTGCTCTCTGCATTTCAAGAGGAGTGCACTGTTGTTTGAAATCAGGGTGGAACTGGGTAAAACCCCAGAATCTGAGCATTTCCTCTGGATCTGAACTTTACCGATGGCCCTTATTTCCGGTCCAAACACAATCCCTCCCCTGAAAATGGCCTTCCCCCACCCTCAGTGTTCTAGAGACCATCAGTTTGAGCATGTCAGCGGATGGTAAAGAGAGGAGGTTTCTCTGGTTCAGAGGGATAAATGTGCCAAAGTCCAGGTTCTCCTTCCACACCAAACTGGAAGAAACCCCCATTGGTCTTGCCTCTGTCTGGAGAACCCTAAGCATCTGAGGATGCAACCCTGGGGCTGATCCTGTACCCAATGACACCAATGGGAGTTTTTCCATTGCCTTCAGTAACCATTGGATCAGCCCCTTAGTCTATGCAAACCTTAGCCAAAAAAGGCAGACGTAACCCCTTCAATCAGCGTATCACCTCTGCCATCTCTTCCAGTTGTTCCCCCAGCCCAGCAGCATCACTGAGTCATCTATTACCATCAGCCCTTCTGACCCGCACAGACCATAAAACCTCACCAAGTAATTTTTGCATCAAGCCCATAACTTCTGGTTGAGCTAGGGGCATGATCTTTTAGAAAGACCTCCAATCTCAAGTTAAAGACTTGCAGATTTTAATCACCCCTGTCTTACACAGAACTTTGGCCTTCTACTTCTCATCCAAGCTCTGATCTGACTAGACACAGGGGAAATCATACATAATCATCAGAATGTCATTAACACAGGGGTTGAACAGGAAGGATCCCAATGTGCTTGACACACGTGGGAATCACTTCTCTCCTCACCTCTGAGTTAAGACAAGGCTCAATGCTATGGACTAGTTCAGGGCAGGAAATAAAGAAGAATATTGTACCCGGCCAAAACCCCAGAGGATAATTCATGCTGGTGGAATTAGTTGCCCTGAACAATGTATAGAGCTAAAATCTCTTGCAGAAACAGTCAGAGGATCTTCAGTGTTGAAGCATCAACCCTATAAGGCAGTAGCAAAGAATCCTGTGGCACCTTATAGACTAACAGACGTTTTGCAGCATGAGCTTTCGTGGGTGAATACCCACTTCTTCGGATGCAAGGCCAGTGGGAGCTGCTGGAAGCGGCGGTCAGTAAGTCCCTCGGCCCGCGCCACTTCCAGCAGCTCCCATTGGCCTGGAGCAGCGAACCACGGCCAGTGGGAGCCGCGATCAGCTGGACCTGCGGACACAGCAGATAAACAAACCGGCCTGGCCCGCCAGGGGCTTTCCCTGCACAAGCGGTATCCCAAACACTGCTATAAGGGGTTGAGCATCCTCAACTCCCATTGGCTTCAGTGAGTGTCAGTTACTCAGCCCTCACAGGTTCAGATCGACCCCTCAGTTTCACGTCTCATCTGAAATAGAGCCCCTCTGGCTGCACGGTACCCCTGAACACCCTTCAGGAGCAGGGGGTCAGCTCTGACTCAGGGAAGCACCTGCTGAAACACAATTTCCCACAGCATGCTGGGTTCTGCTTAAAGCCCACAATCTAAGCACGGCTTAGGTCCATGTGAAAAGCTGTGAGAGCCAATGAGCTCACCATTGCTGTATCTGACGACACAGGTGGACAACCTGCAAGCGCAGAAATGACAGACTCGTGTCCCAAACTAGCCACCATTCTTATTGCAAGGGAGAACTAAACTAACATTGCCCAACTTCTGGATGTCTTCTTTGTTTGAGGCTGGCAGGGGGTCAAGGGAGGGGAATGGAGGGCAGGTGAATAAGATCTTGTAGAGTGGATAGTTTGCTCAAGCCATACCTAATTTGGATTCCCCAACCAATGGTGACTTTCATAGATTTATAGATTAGAAGGAACCATTGTGATGATCTAATTGGACCTCCTGCATAACGCAGACCATAGAACTTCCCTGAATTAATTGCAGGTTGTGCAAGAGCTGAGGCTGAACTGGAGCATAGCTTTTAGAATAACATCCCAGGCATGCCTTACTTAATGGGCCTGGATCGTGTTCAAAAGTGGATTGCGGAGCCTATTAGCGCCAGCCGATAGATCTTCGGTGGAACACTGGTAGATCTATTGCCCGAGTGGGTAAGAGCAAACAGGGTGCATGTCACATGCTGCAGGGGTTGAAGAAGGAAAGCGAAACCAAACAACAGCTAATTTGCTTACTGCAGCCTTTGATCCTCTGCTGTCATGCAAACAAAATCCGGGAGCGCTGTGATTAGATGTACATGCTCATTATACGTTGTACTCTCCGAGCCAGCATTGTACATACAGCACAATGTATTCCGCTTCCTTCTGCCCAAATATCTTTTTTTCATCTATATTGCATTAAGACCTTGAGGCCTATCATCGGGGAGAGAAAAAATACAATTTTCTTATTGTACAATGCATTTCATTCCCAGCTGCTGTATTAAATTTATTCCTATTTGAAGTGGTATCTGCGAGGATAAATCATTTACGCGTATATGTTTTTTGTTGCTGTGGCAACTGTTTGACTAATTGAATTCCAAAGTGTCTCTCTCGATTTCAAAGCAATGATAAAGGGCACGCGCACACTTAGCAGTAGGAGTCGGAACAGATGGCGGGGAAAAGCACTATACAAATGAGACGTCCTCAGTCTCCAGTGCACTCCCTTGACAATAGCGCCTTTTGTAATCGATGGGGAGGATGACAAAAGCGTGAGGAGGAGGGACATTGACTTTGCTAAAGACCTTCCATAGAAGGGGTTGTGGGACATGTAATCCATAGCAATGGTCGCTCCCCCGGCATGGGCGGAGGAGAAATGAAAAGGATGAACATGGAAATGGAAAGGTCTGAACAGAGATATCGACATGGAGCGCTGGGCAAGTTGCTTCCCAGCTCCACACTTCAGTGTCCACATCTGTAAAATGGGTGTTGTGAGGACTTGTTCAGTAAATGATGTGAAGTGGTAGAGTGTGTCTGGTTATTACACTACCCTAAGTTGTCAGGGACTGCTACTTCTCTATCAGAATCTCACATGTACTCCTGCTGCTTGTTCCCCAGCCAAGTCCTCCTTGGGAGCTCACCAGTTTTCACAGGCTTCGTCCACCCCCATCAGCCGTCTGGAGGAAGCATGGCCATGTGGCAATGGTACACGATAGGATTCAGGATTCCTGGCTTCTCTTCCTGGCTCTGACACAGGTTTTCTATGTGATGTGCTGGGGAAATCACTTCCTTCACGGCCCTTCAGTTTCCCTGGCTGCAAAATGTGGGTAGTGCTACCTCCTGACCTCACAGGGGAGCTGCCCTCTGGCTAGGCCATGATTTAGTAAGGATAAATGCATATGCTTATCAGATTTAATGTTTATAAAGTGCCTCTCTGTCCTAGGCAGAACCAGAGAGTTGAGCTGACGTCTTGGGGCAGGGTGGACAGAGACAGTCTGCAAAGGGCTCTCAGCTTTCATATTCCCTTCCCGCCTGGGACTGAGAGATGCCACCAACTTTGCTGACGGAGCATGTTGCATGGTAAGAGAGCCACGTGCTGCACTCGACAGAGATGTCACAGGTGGCAGTTAAACCACACGCATGTGGCAGTGGGAGTAGAACACAGGACCTGTGTCTGCAAAACTACAGGCCAATTTATATTGCAATAAAGGAGACCCCCTCTGTGGCCCACCAGCAACAGAAGAGCTTTCCAGCGCCTCAAGCCTTAGCTGCATTGCACATCGGGGATCTGGTGTTTGCAATGGCTGCAGCTTCACCGGTGATGACAATGGCTTACGGGAGTTGTACCATTTGCAGCACACTGTCAAATCTGTTTGCCGGAAGCCACAAACAGGGAAATGATCTCTCATGAGCTAAAGGACTAAGTCCCCTATGAAGGCGTTCACTGGACACTAGAGAGCCGCCTTGTGGCTGGGTTGCTCCAGTGCCGCAGTAGTCTCTCTTCCCATACCTTGGCCTTCCAGTTACATCACAATTTAGTCCACCCCTTACAGGGTGAGAGAAGGTCCAACATAAAAGAAGTCCAATGGTCTCAGGAGAGGGTCTTTGGCCCCAACTCTGGGTCCTGTTGTCCTCATTCCCTTGCCTGAGGGATTTCCAATGTCCTTAGCCCCCTACATCAGGGGGGCTTCCTGGCATCTTCTCCAGTGGCTGGTGGGGGAAACCCAGTCCTCCCACTGCACCAGGTTCCAGCCCAGAGACCCTACAACAAGCAGCTCTGCACAGCTCCTTGCTGCTGTCTCCGTGGGTTTCTTCCAATCATGGCCGTTCTCAGGTCTTCTCACTAACAACCAGGGGTGCTGGAACTAGGGGTGCTAGGGGTGCTGCCACACACCCTGGCTTGAAGAGGTTTCCATCATATACAGGGTTTACAGTTTTGTTGAAAGGCTTTCAGCACCCCCCACTATACAAACTGTACCAGCACCCCTGCCGACAACCTCTCTAAGTGAACCCTTCTTTCAGAGCCAAGACAGTCAGGGCGTTTCCATGGATCTTGTGGCGACTCTGTATCTCCCCAGCCTTCTCCAGGCAGGCTAGGATCCCAGGACTTCTCTCTTTCTCTCGCTTCCCGGAGAGCTGGGTGCAGACTCCTTCCCTGCAGCCCTCCTTCTGCGCTGAACGTCCTTCCTTCATAGTTTCCACCTAGCTCTTATTCCAGCTGGTCTTCAACATCAGTAAAGCCTGCCTCCCTCCCCCGCACCCCTTACCATATAATTGGCCTCTCAGATCCACATGAACCCTGTCAGGACCTGTGTGAGATACACATGCCATCACTTCCCCTGAGCTGGCCGCTGTTTGTGACACTCATCTCTGGGTGGATCCTGCACAGAGAGAATGGCATAGCATACACTGACGCATGTATTTACACACAGCCATTCGTTACATTACAGGAAAGCCAATGTGTTCACATGGGCTCTTTTCGAGTCTCTGGGTGCCGCTGTGAGAGTCTCCTGGGCTTGGGCAGTTCTGCCCCTGTTGCTTTGGGCATTTGGCACTGGTTAGGTTCTTGTTGCTGTTTGGCTTTCAACCGTTAGCATGCCCAAGCTGAGAGACGATGCGATGGGCAGCCAACATGAACTGACAAATGACATCCAGAATAACACCCCGTTCGCTGTCGAGAGATCGGGTGCTGGCGTGGGTGTGTCTGCTCAGCCGTGGCCGGGTTCGCAAGGGTGTGCATCCAGTACAGGACCTCAGCTGAGACAGGCCCTGCCACCCGCCTTTGGGGCAGCAGCTGCGCCAGCTAAGCTGAACGGGAGCCTCTCAATGGTTGGCCTGGTGGGACCTGTGCATTGCTCTTTGTATATCTTTGTATATCACCGCACCTCACACGGCTTTTGGCGCTTGCTGGGCACCTACATGGAGCGCCCTGTGATATATTTTGCCTGTCAGTTCTGTTCATCCTCTCCTTGTCTTACTTTAGCGAACTTTCCAAAAGCAACATCTTTTTGCCTTTAGCATGCCCTGTGATGCTTTGGCCACTGGCTTTCCTTGAGCTCCTTTCCCTTCTGAAGCACCAGGAAGGCTCCTGTGCTCGTTAATAGAGCACATGAAGCCTGATTCTTCCCTCACTAGCTCTGGGTTTACCTTGGTTAATGAAGTCCCTTGACTGTGGTGGGGTTTCTCTTCATTCTCGCTGATACGAGTGAGCTGGGAATTGAGCCCACGGTCTCGCAGCAAGTTGGCCTTTGCTTCCCTCGGGCACTCAGACAGCCCGGGAATGAGCGTGGTGTAATTACACAGGCAGCTAGAGAGAGATGCCATTGCAACCCTTAAAATGCTGTCTAATTTCAGGCTAGATGGAAGCTGGGAAGGCTCAACCCTGGATCCAGGCTCCAGGCAGTGGATGCCAGGGGATTAGTCCACCTGGCTGGGCTGTCCTGCAGAGAAGAGAGGGCATCAGGTCATTTGGCAGATTGCAGGGGCACTTGGCAACTGGACGGGGCTGGGGCACAACAGATTTAGGATACTGGGGGTTCAGCACTGTCAGGGTCCCTTCGCCATGGTACCAGGGACCTCTGGTAGGCAGCTGTTGCTACTTGACTTTCCAAACAGCAGCTTTCCAGACTGTCCATGTTGCAGGTGAAAAGCTCCTCCTTTCCCCATCCTCCATGCCAGAACCCCTCCCTCCACTTCTCCACCCCCTGTCTGCCCCACTCACAGGCTCCGGCATCTGACAACGTGCTGCTTGTTGTTTTAGAGCACAGGTGCCTATTAAAGCAAAGGCACCTTGCACATTAGGAGGACACACCTCTGTGAGCCCAAGCGGCAGCCGCAGGAGCATGGGCAATGTCTGGAAACAGAGAGCGAGAATCTTGGTGCTCAACTCCCAACCAGCTAATCACAGAGTCTTCTACCTGCAGAGTGCGCTACCTGTTCTTCCAGCAATGGCAGACTCCTTATCGCCCACTTCTCCGCGCACGGCTGTGTGGGTTTGGTTAGTTGTGCAGTGCCCTGCAGTATTTGGCTGTTTGTGGTGCTGGGATTTCAGGTGTTCCAGAGAAGGGCTGCCTGGCTAAAAGAGTTTTTAACCAGTGTTTCCCATTGTAAAACCTAGGGGACATCTAGTACAGAGCAGAGCATCAGTGAAGCATCGCAGCTCCTGTCAAGCAAAAGAAGGGAGCTGGTCTTCTAGTTAAGGCCTGGGCCTGGCAGTTCAGGAGGGCTAGGATTTAATGCTAGCTCTGCCACAGGCTTCCTGTGGGACTGTGGGCAAATCACTTAATCTCTCCAGGCCTGAGTTTCCACTTTTCCCCAGAAAAATGGGGCTAAGGCTTCTCTTCCTGACTGAAGTGTTGAGAGGGATAATTTATTGGAAGGTGCTTTGCACTCCCTGGATGGGAGGCTATAGAAGGGCTCGGCCGCGGCTCGTCCCTCCGCAGGGCTGAGGGGTATCCCGCTGCCTCGCACTAGTTCGCTCTGGGCCCAGGCCCTGGGTCAGGCCGGGGCAGCAAACACACAGTCTGGAGCTCAGGCCTCTGAGCGTCTGGTGCGAGGGGCAGACGGCCTCCCGTGAGTGGGGTGGCAGGGGGGATGCAGGCCCACCCGCTCCGCTGCGTCCCAGCCCGGGGCCCTACCAGCGGCAGAGGACTCGCTGCTGCGTCAGGGGGGATCCTGACCGCAACACACTGACCTTGGGTCTGGCCCTGCTGCGGCCAGGCCAGGGTCGACTGCCGCCGGGCTACTTCCGGACTCCCCCTCGTAAGGTACCTGGGTTTGGCCGGCGTCCTCGGCGGTTCCCAGCACCTTCGGTTCCTCCGGGTAACTAGCGAGGGGCAGGCTGGGCTCCTCCTCGGGGTAACTAGCGAGGGGCAGGCGCGGCTCCTCCTCGGGGCGGCTGGCGAGGGGCAGGCTGGGCTGCTCCTCGGGGGGCTGGCGAGGGGCAGGCTGGGCTGCTCCTCGGGGCGGCTGGCGAGGGGCAGGCGCGGCTCCTCCTCGGGGCGGCTGGCGAGGGGCAGGCCGGGCTCCTCCTCGGGGCGGCTGGCGAGGGGCAGGGTGGGCTGCTCCTCGGGGTGGCTGGCGAGGGGCAGGCTGGGCTCCTCCTCGGGGCGGCTGGCGAGGGCCAGGCTGGGCTGCTCCTCGGGGCAGCTGGCGAGGGGCAGGCTGGGCTGCTCCTCGGGGTGGCTGGCGAGGGGCAGGCTGGGCTCCTCCTCGGGGCGGCTGGCGAGGGGCAGGCTGGGCTGCTCCTCGGGGTGGCTGGCGAGGGGCAGGCTGGGCTGCTCCTCGGGGTGGCTGGCGAGGGGCAGGCTGGGCTGCTCCTCGGGGTGGCTGGCGAGGGGAGGGCCGGGCTGCTCCTCGGGGTGGCTGGCGAGGGGTGGGCCGGGCTCCTCCTCGGGGGGGCGGCTGGCGAGGGGCAGGCCGGGCTCCTCCTCGGGGCGGCTGGCGAGGGACAGGCCGGGCTCCTCCTCGGGGCGGCTGGCGAGGGGCAGGCTGGGCTGCTCCTCGGGGTGGCTGGCGAGGGGCAGGCTGGGCTGCTCCTCGGGGCGGCTGGCGAGGGGCAGGCGCGGCTCCTCCTCGGGGCGGCTGGCGAGGGGCAGGCTGGGCTGCTCCTCGGGGTGGCTGGCGAGGGACAGGCTGGGCTGCTCCTCGGGGTAGCTGGCGAGGGGTGGGCCGGGCTCCTCCTCGGGGCAGCTGGCGAGGGGCGGGCTGGGCTCCTCCTCGGGGCGGCTGGCGAGGGGCGGGCTGGGCTCCTCCTCGGGGTGGCTGGCGAGGGGTGGGCTGGGCTCCTCCTCGGGGCGGCTGGCGAGGGGTGGGCCGGGCTCCTCCTCGGGGCGGCTGGCGAGGGGCAGGCTCGGCTGGCCCGGCCAGTCGTCAGGTCGGCTGCAGCCTGCCGGCGTCCCCCAGCCCGGAGCTAGGCCACAGGCATCTGGCCTCTCCGGCGGTTGGCTTTTAACTGAGCTTTGCAGAGGGGCTTTTCTACTTCCTGTCCTGCGTCGTGACCTCTGGGGGGCGGGCACAGGATCCACTGGCTCCACCCACTTTGGTGCTAGGGGCGGCTCGTCCCCCCGTGGGGCTGTGGGGTATCCCACTGCCTCGCTACAGAGGCTCTATATGAGTGCAAAGTATTATGGGTATTACATCAATGGGGAAACCGAGGCACAGAGTGTGTAAGTGACCAACCCTCAAGGTCACACAGTGATTCAGAGGCTAGGCTGAGACTAGGACTTAGAGTCTATCGCACTAACTACTAGGTGACATTTTCTGTATCTTTTATTGGCAGAAAAAAATAAGTATTTCCAGAGAAAATAGCCAACAACTGCAATGGGGCAGCCTCAGTCATCTTGCCATGCTGAAGACATCCTGCCAAAGAAATGTTTTGGCTGGAAGGGACCTCAAGAGGTCATGGAGGACATCCCCCTGTACTGAGGCAGGACCAGTAGACCATCCTTGACAGGTCTTAAAAACCTCCAGTGATGGGGATTCCCTTGATAGCCTGTACCAGGGATTAACTATCCTTATAGTTAGAAAGATTTTCCTAACAACTAACCTAAATCGTCCTTGCTGCAGATTTAGTCCATGACTTCTTGTTCTACTTCCAATGGCCGTGGAGCACAATTAATCACCATCCTTTTTATACCAGCCCTTAACATATTTGAAGACTGTTATCAGGTTCCCCCCACCCCACTCTTGTCTCAGGGCTAAACATGCCCAGTTTTTTTAACCTTTTCCCATAGGTCAAGTTTTTCTGAAACTTTTATCATTTTTGTTGCGCTCCTCAGGACTCTCTGCAATTGGTCCACATCTTTTTTACATTGTGGCACCTAGAACTGGACACAGTACTCCAGCTGAGGCCTTACCAATGCCAAGCACAGCGGCACCATGACCTCCATGTTGCGTTCTATGCTTGTGCAAACCAAACGAACACAGTAAGTCTATTTGGCCACCGCTTATGGCTGGACCAGGTTATAGAGGTTTGTGAGTCTGCTACTAGCTTTGCGCACACAAGTCTGCTTCATGAGCAAAACCAGGTGATGCTCATGCTTAGAGAGCCTGGTTCAGTCCCCTCAGATGATGCATCCAGGGGTGTCATGACATTTGCATCCTATCCCTCCATGTGCTTCGCACCCACCTACTCTCTCTCCATTTGAAACATCCTTAGCACTTTGTTGATGGATCTGGATCCACAGATGGCCCACGGCAGGAAAAACGTGGCGAGGAGAAAAGCTGGGCTGGTAAAGGAATTCATTCGAAGACTAGACGGTGCGGAGGGCAGCTGTGTATACAGGCTATGCCATGAGGATAAAGGCGTTGCTTGAAGAACCCTTCATTTGTCTGGCTTTGAGGAAATTGCCCATCCTGGTCACTACCACGTCCTTAGGTATTTTTGGCCACATCTTTATTAGTCTAGAAAGACCTCCCCTTTGGTCATTAAGGAGGTGTTTATTACAGCCCCACAATGGTGGTAGCTGGCTGAATGGTAATGAGAAGCCCCTAGCGCACGATGCTTTTCTCAGGGAAGAACAGTCGCCAGGATTGGGTAGGAAATAATTTAAAAGTGGCTCCTGCGTGACACTCCTCCTGCCTTGCGAGTGCAGCGAGTAAAGCATGACACTGTTAACCATGTGTTTGGATGACTCTAACCCGCAGGGCAAGACCCCATTACTGCCGCTGTCCAAGTGGAGCGCACGGAAGGCACAGGCTTACTGGTTTCTAAAGGGTAATGTGTGCAGGGGTTTATGGGCCTTGAAAAGGTTACCGTGAACGCTGGAGCCTCTGTGGGATCGCCATGGCAGGCAATCGGCTTGGCGTGAAATATACGGCACGGTGGAGGAAGGAAACATCCACCAATGCCAGGGGAGGTCTCGCTTTCTCAATGACTAACCCACATCCGCCCTCTGTCATTGCACTGTCACCGTCAGCTTGAAGGGGGGAAGCTGGCTGATGGGCCGACGTGAGCCTTTTATCTCCTTCAGTCAGTGGGAGTTTGTGTTGCTATCGCTGCCCATTTTAGCTAGTCCAGCCTACGCACGTCTCAATTGCCCTTCACCAGGGTAGCTGACCCCTGTCACCGCTGCATGTATATACAGTGGGGCAGAGCCTCAGTGGGTGTAAATGAATTCAAAGGCATTGTGCTGATTTACTCTCACTGAGGAGCTGCCCCACTATGCATACCTACACACAGCTGCTAGTGCCCAGATAGCCAGGTGATGGGCAGCTAGGGAGCTATACCGATTGGCACCAGCTGACATGCTGTCCCAGAGCATAGGCATGTGTGTGACTGTCTGTGATCACAGCCGTAGGATTAGAGTTATTTGTGGGGCAGGGGTTAGGCTAGGTGAGCATACGTGTGTGTCTGATTGTAAAACGTTTGTGTGTAGCTGGGGCTATATGTATGCACAGCCGAGCTATGTATGAGTTGGGCTGTATGAACACCGTGGGGGGCATGTGTATGGCTGGGGGCTCTGTGTTTAGATGGTATATGCATGTAACTGACTCTGTGTACACATCTGTGTGGGCACAATCTGTGAAGAGCCGAGTGACTCAGTGTGTGTGTCGGGGGCGGGAGGGGTGGGGTGTTCACGTATGTTTGGATGTGAGCAGTCCATGCAGAACGTGGTTGCCTCGACTGGGTGCTTTGCAGCAGCCCAACGACCTCCCACCGTAGCTGACTTCTCTGCTGCTGTTTATTCTTTGTGTGTCTTTATTTCCAGCCCCATTAGATGCCTCTCCATCCGCCACACTCTCCTGTAATCACATCGTCTCCGCTAGTCAAAGACAAATAGCAGAGGCCCAAAGCAGGCGCAGGGCGGGAGCGAACAGCAGAACGCGGCGATGCTTAGGGAACTGGGCTGAGCTGTGTTCGTCTTTATTGTATTTTTAATGAATCTCAAAAGGTCTTTGCTGGGTAAATGTCTTAAATCAATAATAAAAGTGAGTTCTGTCCATCAGGGTGCTGGCCTGGAGCTAATGAGCCTGAAATCCAAGCCCCAGCCCATGTTTTATTAGTCCAAAGTCGAGGAAACGCTAGCAAATCTGCATTAGATGAGGAGAGAGGAGTCGCTTGTTTGTGGGATGCAGAGAGCAGCAGAAACAATAGCTGGTGCATTATTTATCTGGAGCCGGCAGGCCAGGGCTGCACTCCAGGAACAAACCAGGAGGGGAGAGGGGAAGGCAGGAGCAGGAGGAGTGGTGTGTGCTGATGAGGAGCATGTACGTGCGCTGGGGCAATGAGCGAGCATGTGCGTGTGCTGGGATGGGATGGAGGGGCAGCTCTGGCATTATTTACTTAGCTTCATTAAGTGGTGCATAGTGCTCTGGATACAGACTCCTTTCCTAGTCCATTGCTAAGCCAGACGGGGTCCCTGGGAGCCCCTGGTTAAAATTCTGCCCCCCAACATGGAGGGGCCAAGTTCACTGCATTCCGTGGGTTTTCGCCCCTGCCCCCCCTCGCTGGATCCATTCACAAAGGCTTCTGGTGCCCATGCATTGCACCGAATGATGGAGATTTTCAGACTAACCTCTCAGGGGACGAGGATGATTTTTCTGATTTGTATTATTGTAGCACCAAGGAGCCCAGCCCGGCCTAGTAGCTCACTGTGCTAGGTGCTGTACACACTCAGAACAAAGCTTACAGGCCAAGGCAATGTCTACACTAATAGGGGCATGTGGAGTACAGGCACCGCATGCACAGCTGGCATGGGGATCACCAACATGGTAGATGGTGAGGCACGGCTTAGTCGAGTAGATTGCAGACTGGCCAGACCCTTAGGGTATATCCCTACGTGGCTTTCCACTGTGCCTGAGCCCTGCCTCTCACGTCTACACTGCAGTGTCCCACTGCTAGAGCCTCTCCCTGCTGCCTCTCTCCCCCCCCCAGAGCCTTTCACTGCTGTGTGTAGCTACACACTGCCGCTGCAGCCGGCTTTTCACTGCGGCATGTAGCTACACCATGGGTGGTGGGTATCGCAGGCCAGGGGAGGCTGGGCCTCCCCAAACAGCCTGCGTGGCCCTGCCCACGCTCCACCCCCAGGCCTCCGCCTGCCTCCTGCCTGCACTCTTCCCCCATGGCTGGGCTGGGGCTGGGGCTGGGAGGGGCTGGCATGTGGCCTGGGAGTCTGGGCAGCTAGGGCTGCATCTCCTACCCTCTCAGCACTCTGGGGGTCAGGGGCTGCACTCTGGGCCACCCGGCACTCAGGGGCTGGGGGCTGCACTGCCCACCTGGTGCTCCAGGGCTGGGGCACTCTGCGGCCCAGGGCTGGGGGGGCGGTGGCCACAGTGGGGGGCTCTGGGCTCCAGCGGGGGCTGGGTCTTGGGCAGAAGGGGCGGGGCCAGGGGCTAACCTCCCCAAGCCAGCAGTTCACACGCCGCCCACGAGCTCCATGTACCCTACATGCCGCCGCAAGCGTAGACGAGCCCTAAGCCAAGCTACAGCAGATGGACACAGACAGACAGAGACCCACAGGCAGAGTACAAGGAAACAATGAGACAACACTTCTCAGCATGATCGGCAGTGCTCTCAGCACACCGGCAGCCCAGCTGTTATTGTAGGCCGCACAGCAAAGGAGCGTTTTAAGGAGGGGTTTGAAGGACAATGAGGTAGCTCTGTGGATGTTTATGGGGAGCTTCTCCCAACGGTGAGGACCAGCATGGGAGAAGGCACCATGGGGCTTAAAATTTAACAAGTGGCTGATGGAGGCTGACATCATGGGCCAGTCGGAGGCAGGTGTCAACCTTTTGCTAGTGAAGGCGAGATGGCAGGTAGGTAGGGATCGTTTGTGAAGGGCCTTGGAAGTGATGACAAGTCGCTTATGTTTGATACAAGGGAGCCAGCGAAGGAATGCAAAGAGAGGGGGGCCCTGCATTCCCCTTTGCACTCTGCCAAGGTCTTCATCCCACCCCCTCAGGCTGCAGGAGCTGGAGCCTGTGCTCCACCCTCCCTGCACACCTTCAGGAGCACAATGCTGGCCAGCCAAGGGCAGCTCTCTGGGAGGCTGTGGGCTCCCTCTCTGGGGATGGATAGGGGTAAGCACATCTGCTAAAATGGGAAGAGCCAATGACTAGATCCCCCTCATTTCTCCCCGCGTCTCCCCCCCCCCCACACACACACACACAACGCAAGGTGTCTTGCAGGCTAAAGGACAAACAGAGCCTTGCTGCCATAGTTACAACTGTCTCTCCTGCCCCAAAGTGGCAACATGGTAGCTCTCCTAAATGCCTCCTTAGCGTCTGTGTAACTACACACATCCATGTCCCCCAGTGAGCCGCTAGAGAGCACCCTCCACCTGCCAGCCCAGAAGTATGTGCGTGGCACCCTTTCCTTCTCGCTGACAGCAGATTCACCGCTGCATACGTGGGTGGCAGTGAGGAACCCGGCTTGCTGTCGTCGAGCTCGGTATTGTCAGCCCTCACACTGCGGCTGGGATTTTCAAAGGAGCTGAAGGGAGGTTAAGGGGATTTGAGGGCCTTGTTCCCCAAGGCTGACTTACTGTGCAAACCTCATAACATTGCTATGGTGGGCACCGGCCTTCTAGCCCAGCCACTGGTGGGCTGGGCTGCGTTTGTTTCCAGTGTTGTGCTGCACCAGGCAGCGGCTGACTTATTACCTACCATAACTAAAAGGAACCAGAATCTTTGGCACCAGGCCACATACGCAAAGGTGGCTGAGTAACATCTGCCCATCCTTGGTATGTCTGTGCCAGATAGAAGTGCCGTCCCTGAAAGAGCACAGGCCCAGCTTTTGGAAGGGAATGAAAGAAAGCCTAAGCCAAAAAAGGGAAATAAAGGGACGCCTCCTAGTCAGTTACATTTTCCACAAGGGAGGCGGCTCTGTTCCTCCAGGCATCAGTGAAGCTAAAATTTATGGAGCAAGATTCACTGGAGATAAAAATTGTGGAGTCAGCACTGAGAGCAGAAAGAAAAGCGACATTCACCAGCCGAAATGGCAGACTCCCAGCTGGGGCAGGCGCGCAGGTTTTTTTTCCCCCCGGGGGCTCGGAACTATATCATTTTCTTGGCTGCCAAAAGGCTGGCAAAACTTCCGTGCTGCAAAAAGAGCCAAATGTTGCCCCTGGGGCCATATTAGTGAACTGTTGTGAAAACACAGATTTCATTGCACATGTAATAATCCTCACAGCAGGGAACCTGCTAATGACACTAACAAAACATCCCTTGGCCTCCCTTACCCACACACAGCTATAGAACGGATTGCAAAGTCCATGTGGAATCAACGGATGGGTAATCAGCTTCACAAGCAAAGGAGGCCTTCAGGTCAGGCAGTCAGGCAGAGACGATAAACCATTCTGAAAGGTTGGCGCTCAGTAATTCATAACCCAATACAATAACCCCTTTTTCCTGCTGCCTGGGCACTGGTGCCCAGATCCTGCCAAGTGAATTCATGGGCGCCAGTTCTTCCTGCCTCGACTGGAAAGGATTGCGCAGATTATTTTATGATCAATAAATATCCAAGCAGACACAGTGAGACTCCAATCAGAAGAATTTATAACATGAAGCCACAGATTATGTAGTGGGATATAAATAAACAGAAATTGTCAGTCAAATTCCTAGCAGCTGGAGTCAGATGCAATAAATTAACTGTTACACTCCCCAAATCACCTTTACAGTTTGGCCGGCGAGTGTATTTGTACAAAGACTTATTTCAGTTTGCGATGCCAAACACCCTTACTCCCAGTGACTCAAAGATGGTATCACATGGGCTGTTGTTGTAATCGGGGCATAGAGTCAACATGAAGAGAGCCAGGGGTGGACTCAGCCCTTTGCTAGGGTGGCGGCCTCTAATCCATTATTGTACAGCAGATCTGAGTTTGAGTGCTGAGATCTTCAGGCCAGCAGTGGCTGAGAACAAGAGGAGGAAAACACATTGTGCCATTGTGGGACAGGGAGAGCCTTGCTTTGTGCTTCACCTTTTGGCTTGGTGGTGGTGGGGCTTTGGGTATAGTGGAGGCAACAGAGGATCCCCCCAATGAACAGCATTAATTCTGAGTCTCATTGGCCCTGCAGTGAAGAAGGCTCAGAGCAGGGAGGGAACGCCTGCAAGAATGACAGCTGCTGTGTTTCCCAAGGCTAAAGCAAGCTGCAGCTGCAGGGGACTAGGGGTGGGAAAGGTCGTGAGCACGTCAGTGTGAACCAGGGGAAAGTGGGGTTAGATCCTAAGGGATCCAAATATTGGTGCCAGCTCTGTGGCACAATTCAGTGGTTCTCTAAGGGTTAAATCTCACCCCTTTTGCAGCGGGCCTGATTGAGGTGGAAGGCACTGCTTGAACAGCTCCAGTGGTGCCAATCATCTGCAAAGGGCAAGTTTAACCCTATGTGGCTCGCAGGCTGGATGTGCGGGTTTGGGGTCCCTTCTCATCAGTGTCACGCCCTCTAGAGCTGCCGCCAGCTCCAGCTGCCTTAGGAAAGAGGAATCCTGGGTGTCTTAACTAGGGTGGACACTTCCCCTCCCACCCTGTCCTTCCAGCCCAGCAGCCATTGCCTGTGGGGCAGTAATTAGGCGCTCAGTGGAATGCTGCATCCATGGCTGGAAGAACCGAAGCCGTTGTAAAGCTCTGCAATGGGGCTGGGGGCGCGGAATGGCAGCCAGGCTATTGAATGTCTAGCTTGTCACCTTCAGCGCCACACAGGGGCCATCTCTTTGAAATGCCAGAGCCAGGGGGATGTGCACAAATGGAAGGATAAAACTTCCTGGGGATGCGTCAGACAAACTGGACTGTGGGTAGTCCTGAGTCCAACCTCCCCCAGCTTTGTTTCCGTCTTTGCTGTGTGATGGGTCCCTTTATGTCACACGTGTATTATCAGACGGTGGTAGCTGGAGAAAGGAGCTGGCTTGACGGTGCCCTGGAGAAAAAAGAGCTTCTGTGTCTCAGCGTGGGCAGCAGCAGTGCAAGCTTCATTGCTATGCCAGTGTGCCTCACCCATTATGCAGGGACCTCTCCCAGGGGTTGGTTTCCATGGTCCGTTCAGTTCTTGCCGAAGCTGGCAATGAGAAGGACAAGTGGTGCCTGCTTCGATGTGGACACGTGTCTCCTATTAAATCGAGGGCTCATTTGACTCATTTCACATAGGCCACCCCATAGCCATCAGATAAGAATCTACCAGACCAGGCTGGAATTGAAGTCGGGAAAAATCTCGGTATCCCATTACGCAATCCTCTTAGCCAATTAGTCCCCAGTGTATAGTCCAGCTCAAATACCTAGTTAATTGATCAGTGTTCAGCACTTATCTGCTTCTTTCATTAGTCTAATAATTGGAGTCACTTTCTGCAGCTCCCAGGTATACGCTGATGTCACCTCCACATTGCATTTCTCAGGCTCACATCCTCACAGTAGCAGTGAGGTGACTCAATCACATAGCTTTGTGGTTCGACAAGCAAGCGCAAGGATGCATGCCTTGAAACAAGCAGGAAATCATGCACAAACCCTGGGGGATTATGTCAAAAGCCCTCCCGCCTTCCCTTTTCTCCCACATCACCCCTAATTTTTTGTAGGCATGTGGAATCAGTTTAAGTTTGGCACATAACCTGAAGCTGATCCTGGGCCTTTTTATCTCATGTGGTTACTCTGGGATCCTTCTGCACCTCCTAATTCTAACTGCAGGCAGCACACGCTTAGAAAAGTAACGTGAGCCAATGGCAGAAATTGGCAGAATATAACATAACACCAATGACACAACCTTCCTGTAACTATAATCTGCCATTTGACCCACTCTGAGCAGTAGAAAATGCCTGGGGATTTCACCACCCTACAGGCCATCGCACCACCCACTGGTAACCGCTATTAATGCATTTCATTCATTTCTTCAGAAGCCTCAGTGATGTTGTGACACAGAGGCCCATTGATGGTTCACGACTCTGTGAGCAACTCCTATCAGGCCTGACAAACTCATTACACCCAACCCACTGTTTTCATAGTGTTTGTCAAAAAAGTGTCTTGTGGGGTATCAAATGAAAGCCGGTGACACACTGGTCATTAATGCCATTGTGAAATGTATGTATTAACACTATATGAGGAATTATGGATACTCACTGATATTATGCTGTAAAGTCTGAAACCTAATTTCTTCCAGACAGGGGGAAAGATAGTTATCTCCCAATCTCTAATGTAAATTAAGCGTTGTGGAACCAGCAGAAAGGAACACCTATTTGCATGGTATGTCAACAAGAAAAACAGGTTGACAGAGGGATGTGAAAACAACAGAGGTTACCTTGACTCTAGAAGCAAAGACAATAAACCTTGGAAAATATAATCATCAGCAGCAGAACATTTCGTTATCCATTTAACTGCGGAACACACTTAGTGGAGCAGAGGTTGTTCATGAAAATTTGGCTCCTGATTTGACTTAAAATCAGCAAGATCTGCAAAAGGCCTGTGAGGGTGAGAAACTATTGCAGACAAAGGAATATAGCCTGTCACAATCACGAGGCGTCTCTCAGAAGCGTATTATGCTTTTGTTTCCTTTGTAACCATTACTGTTTCCATTATTCTTACTCAATACTCACTTGAATCGGTGAAGCTCTGTTGTTACTAAACTTCCGTTTGTTTTCACCAAGTGCTATGTGGTCAGGAAGGACCTGATCCTGGGTTGTAGTCTCCCAGCTGTGTGTACACTGTCTCTTTTGAGACAGCAGATTGGTTATTTCTGTGAGTGTCCAGTGACAGACTGGACGCTACAGGGAGATACTTCTGAGGTGTTTGGGAATGGAAGTACACCAAGTGTTACCTGCAACACAAAGTGAAGGCTGGCAGAGCTTCAGAGGAGACTGTTTAGCTGGCTAACAGACTGGGATGACAGGGAGCTGACACCCAGTTTAGCCCCACCAGGTCTCTCTCATGCTATGGCGGAGGAAAGGAGGGTTACACAGTGATACAGAATCCTAAGTGCCACCAAGAAAGTGTCAGAGATGTGTCCTCCTTGCCCTGCCTGGAGAAGGAAGCCATTTGTCAAGGGACCTGTTAACAATGGAATTTCTCTAACAAAGACTTTGTCTGGGTTTAACTAGTTCATGAGCTAGAAACCTGGGTGAGAAGGAACACTGACTGATGGTGGTTCACACCCTTCCCATCAGGTGAATCAGGCTGGGTTTAGTAGTTCAGCAAACTGGTATTTTTCTCTGGAACCTGCTATGTCATGCTCCCAAATCAGAGCTTCCACTAAACGAAAAATACTCTGCCCTTCCTAGTGTGAAATCCTGGTCCTATGGCCCTCATTGGCAAAACTCCCTTTGACTTCAACAGGGCCAGGATTTCACCCATAGATTTTAAATCCAGGAGTAACTGCTATGATCTTCTAGTCTGACCTGCAAAATCCAGGTCAAAGAACTTCACCCAAGAATTCGTGCCTCAAGCTTGTGATTAAAACTTGAACATAAAAGATCAAAGGTGATGTTCATAAAAAGAAAGTTGAATGACAGGCAGACAGAGGAGGGGGAAAAAGCCTAGTTAATGGTTGTTTTGTACTTTATTTGAGAAGAGAGATCTACATAAACTATGTCAGGAGGGTACAGTTCTACACACAGTTTCATCAATCAATAAATGGAGTTGTTAACATAACACTGAGGATATGATACTATGAAGAAGACATAGACACATGACCAAGGAATATTTACAGCTCTAACGTACAATATATTTATATTAGAGAGCGAGAGAGATGTGTGTGCGTATGTGTGTATGAACACAGGTGCATGTATATACATACACACGCTCAGACATATAGGTATAAAAGACTTTTTTTTTAAACAAAAGTCAAGAAATGAGTTCGTCTTTTATTTGCAGCAGTTGACTATTGGATTGAAAGGTGGACATGGTTTCATTTTGTGGTGGCTGGTTAGTATTTTTTTTAAATCTCTGTCCTCCAGCGATTGTTGACCAAATAGGAATGGTCTCCAGTGTTTCTGTGTTTCTTTAGTTGTGGTGGGGAGTGTGTGGGGTGGATGACGGGGGGCAACAGGCTGGAGTAGGGAGAATGGGCTAGGGGGTGGAGGAGGAACGTGTAAATGGAATGAATGACCTTTGGTGATGCCATTAAATCATCCTTTGTACTAAACATAAATTATCAGTAGTTTTAAAAAAATAATTTTCTGTTTCATTTTGAGGCTGGAGAGGGGGGGAAAGGAGAAGCAAAGGGTGGGGAGAGGATCCAGGGGAAGGGCAAATACTTCAGCGTATCAGATGTCCCTTAACCTCAATTTCAAACAGTTTTTAAAAATTTGTAAAAGGCTTCTATGGGTCTAAAACTGTAATGGAATCATGCCCCCCACCCCAGTGTAGCAAAGAGCTCAATCCAAATTACACTGGGGAGGATACAGGGGAACCCACTTTGGCTAATACCCAGAGCAGAGTTCCTCCCCTTAGCAGTTGGAGCTCCTGGGGAGGAAGGGTGTTGTAGACAGATTCTAGGGGGTGCCATCACCCTGCCTTTCCCATACTGTCCCATGGGAGAGGATCCTAGTTTGACAGAAGAGGAGGTTCTGGATGGGTCCTGGTATGGCAAAGGGTGTTGTGATATGGAAGGGGTTGAGAACCATAGTTCATTTTTGACCCCTTAATTGGGTGACACCACCGATGACCCCCATAGTGACTAAGTATCGGGAGGTGATGG
Organism: Mauremys mutica; assembly: GCF_020497125.1. Taxonomy (NCBI): domain Eukaryota; kingdom Metazoa; phylum Chordata; order Testudines; family Geoemydidae; genus Mauremys; species Mauremys mutica. Next base: position 13,927,783 of record NC_059082.1, read on the forward strand.
CCTCCATTGTAGACCCAGATGCAGAATTTAAACCAGGATCCAAAGAGGCCCCGATTGTATAATGGGTAAAAACAAACAACTCAATCCAGCAAATGTCACTGAGATTTTTTTGTTTTCTGTTCATACAGCGTTTCAATAACATTAACTGATGTTCGCATTAGCCTGGTAAAAATCCAGTCATACGTCCCCGTTTTGGGATGCAGGCCATGTTCCCCCCGTGTCTGCAAAGACGGGGTCGAGTTCCAACCAGAGGCTTCGTAGGGCAAAATTCTATTGGGGGAGGGCAGTACATGTGCTCACGAGTTAAGGGTGCATCACAGCACCCCTCAGTGCTCTGTGGTAGCTGCTGGGCGAGCTCCAGCTGCGGCCTAGCCCCCTACTGGAGTGTGAATTGTATAGTCCGGGGCACCAGTGTGGGGAATTCTACACCTGGCAGAGCCATTCTGTTCATTAGTAGCTGTGAACAGAGGTGCACAGGAGCTGGGACAAAGGCCAACTTATTGGACTCTGATTTTACTTTCACTTTTTTTCTGAGTGGAGTAGAGCCACCGCTCCCCAATGGCTAGAGTCACTGCTGCTGACAGCAGCCTGTGTATACCAGCGCAGTTCTTCCCCAATCAAGGGCTCATCTATCTTTGCAGAATAGAGGCAGGTGAATAGATTTGTTTTGAGAGCTGGTCCATTTTTCCAGTGCTGAGAATTATACATCCCTACTGGGGGAGGGGGGGACATTTGGACATGCACACACCACTTCCAGCCATTGTCACAGAGTCACGTATTTAGTATCTCAGGAGGGGGAGAATACAGCACCTAAACTCCATTGCCAAATACATCCTGGTCTCCCCTCACATCTGTCCCAGGTGCCAGCTGATACTTCAGATAATGAAACCTTTCTGCACAACTCCTCCGACCCAAGTGTCCAGTATGAACTACATCAATGTACATCATTTAGAAGGCAGGAAATCCTTCATTTCTCATGGAACACATTATGCGAAATAGCACTTAGTTAACATAAGGTTTTTTTGTTCTGCTTTAAGCCTATCTATAAAAAGCTGCTCATGCAAGAAATTACCTCCAGATTTAGCTGGATTTTAAAGGACACTTCACCTGAAGAAACAAATCCCTTTCACACAGGGAAAAAAAACCCAAACAAAACAACCCACTTGTGGCGAGGCAAGAACCATGAGACAGTGGAATATACAATAATAAGACTTTGGTGTTTGTAAGGTACTGAGTGAGGGACCCACGATCAGATCAGGGAGAAGCCCAACAAGACGGGAAGTCCAGATGAGCCCTCAAAGCTGCTTCAAATGGACACAAGTCACTTGTGGTTTCTCTCCTCCCTCCCAACATTTAAGACTTCCCTGTTCAGGATTCCCCTCTCCTGAAAAGCAAGCCCTCTGATTTCCAACAGCCTCCCTCTTATACCCCATTCTTCAATTCCCAGTATACCCCTCCTACCCTATGACTCCCTCTCCCTGAAATCAAGCAGGCTCCCTAACCCCATACTGCTCCTTGACCCTACTACCAGCTGGCATCTCTCCTCCTTATGCCACCAGTTCTCTGTCTTCGTTATGCCAACCAGACCTCTCAACTCCTTCTGGCCCTGCTCTTCACTGATCAAAGATTAGTGACCTGAATTTCTCTCTCTCTCTTGTGTGATCAGAGATCATAATAGTTCTGAGGTTCCTACTGCCTGGGTGACCCCAACATTCATTATCAGCCTTGAGGAAAGACACAACTGTCAAACCCCAAGATGGATTTCAGCCAAGTCAGTGGGCCTGTTGGGTCAGGGAGGGAAGACACGAAGGAGTGCTCCCAGGAGCCAATCTGAAGGTTCGGTTCCATATTTGAGCTAAGTTTCTGGCCGGTTCTTATCTTCCATTTCCTGAATCAGGTAGCCCATCCCTACCCAAGAGCTGGGGATGGAGCTACAATTCCTGATCACTTCCAAAGCTGCACAAAGTAAGGGAATTATTATTGATGCTTGCAGAATCAGCCATTTAAGATGGAGTTTATCTGCTTCATTTGGTCTTAGAGCAGTGGCAGGGCTGTTAGAGTGAAAAAAAGCACAGAGCCACTAAGTTGAACTGAGAGGGATTTTGCATGTTGTTACCTCACTGAGTCTGAGAAAAAAAAAGCTCACTAATATGTGGTAGCTACTCATTTCCTTGCACTGTTGCAACAGGACAATTTTGTATTAAAATAACAAAAGCAGATCAAAGGCTGCGCTTCAAAATCTCCAGCTGGCCCAGTGCTTTTTGATTGTCGCTGGACCTGAACCTGATCTCACAAATGCTGGTGACAATCAGGAGTAACTCCACTGAAGCTCCAGTTCCAGTAGTTTCACTCTACTTGGTTAAATCTTTTAGGACAAAGCAAATGTTGACATTTTTAGGTGTCAGGAAAAGGTGTGTGTGTGTGTGGGGGGAAATCCCACATACACAATCAGGACAAAGCTGCATGCTCTGATTATGTTCCCTTTTCATACACTAGACGTGCTATAACTTGTCTCTCATCATTGGGCCAAATCCTTACATCATTCCAAAGTAAACGCCAGGTCCTTGAACATTTAGCCTTAAATAAGCGCCAGGACAGTCCCAGATCAGTTCCAGGGTAGCTGAGCCAACCCACTGCCTACATCAGTGGTTCTCAAACTATTTACATTTGTGGGCTGCATACGCAGCTCTCTGTGTTATGTGGGCCACATCCACATTATATATATACTACCTGTATGGCTCTGAGGAGGTCACATGAGCCACAGCTGTGTGCTAATTGGGCTGCAGGTTGAGAACTACTGACGTACATGGATCCCTATTAATCTTCAAGCTGTTTCTCCTGAGAGCTCTCTGGCCTGTTTCTCAGAGCGGGAGATGTACAGATCCAGCCCTGCCCCCCTTACTCACCCACGTAGTCCTAATGCATAGAGAGGAACGCACAGGCCCAATGTCAGCAGGTTCAGGGTGCAGCATTGGTGGGGGGGGGGAGTCTTCACATGTTGAGTTGGATAAGCAAAGCACACACAAAAGAGCAGCCACTAGGAAAAACCACCACCAGCGCTTAGAAACAAAGGGAGAAAGCCAGAGCCCTGTGGGAGATGAAGCTAGGCGAGAGCCTGTAAATTTCACTCACTTCTAGCAGGTGACCGTTGTCCATGGTGCTGAATACACAGCCCCAAATTAAATGCCAGTAAGAACATGCCACCCTGAAACCAGAGACCAGAACAAGTCTGACAGACTAAACACTCAGTCATCAGCTGCAGACACTGCATGACAGCCTGCCTCCGATAACGTTTATTACACCGACCGTTCTTAAGCGGAGCTGCCTGAAATTGATCTCTGCGGTGTCGGAGGTGTCTCTGTCCTCAGCACAGAATTCCCTGGAGGCTGTGGTTAACATGTTGCAAAAATTTAGGTGCAGACAGGTCATCAAAACAATCTCATTGCTTGGTTTTCCATCAGCACCTTTCTTGACCTTAGGCAGGCGTTTTGATCTGCAGGGAAATGATTCTACCGGTTTAAAATACAGCAGGATCCCCAGATTAGTGGCTGCTTTTGTCTCTTAATCTCAGAGATAAAACTGATTTACAACATTGTGAACAATGCTAGCACAAAATAGATTGGGGGTGAGGGGGATCTGATGCCAGATGATTAGTGGCTGATTCTGGGAAGATGCTGTGCTGCTACCCAACTACATCACCGAACAAGATCAGGCTCTCATGCGCTCCCAACCCCACCTTTCACCCTCATTTCCAGCTTTCAAAGACGTTGTGAGCCATGGTTTGTTCTGCTCTAGCAGAAGAACAAGAAAAACAAAATTAAAAGCTATTGGGACAGAGAATCGTTCCTCTCTCTGTAGTAAATATTCTTTGTTGCCAGGGAGAATATGATGAGTTCAATCTTGTCTCATGTACAATTGTGGATTTTCTTGCACTAAACACCAATCTGTTTGTTTGACACATTTTTTTCCTTGTACAATTTCACCCCCTCATTCCCTGCAACTCTACTCCTAACATCACAATGATCTCAAGAGGCATCCAGAACCCACAACCTTTTCTGACTCTAGTGAACACTTATGGTGCTCAACACCTATCAGGCTTTAGCCCAGCATCAAGTGGAGGGTTCAGGTCTATACACAGTAACAATAACTCAGTCCTTTTTGCTGATTATTTCCATTGCCACAGCCCAAGCGTGTAAGAACTAGGATGGACTAGAGCAGATCCCATCAGGAATCAGTCCTGACTGACTTTCCAATCAGAACAACCAGCTGGGGGCTGAGTAACAGCTGAATTCTCAGCGAGAGAAATTACAGGCATAAAAACTAAAACAAACAGATTCCTCGCACTCATTCCATATTTCAGAGCATGTTTATAGTTACTGTGGGATTGTGTCTTAAATAACAGAGTTAGAAAATGAAACTAAATCATCCCTGTGGGGAAAACATCATAAGCCAGAACTCTTTCTACTCTGGGACTTTTGCTACCTTTGTTCCTATCTCATTGGGGGGTGGGGGGGCACAATTGGAAATTCCCCCATCCTTGTGCTGTGGGCATGCACCTGAGCTGCACCTCTGTGCCGAGGCACTCTGTGGACTTCAGAGGCTTGGGCTGGGAGGAGGACTGAATAAGAGAAATGTTGCTCTCCATGGCAGTGCCCCCTGCCCTGCTCCCAGATTTCCATGTGGAAATCTCAGCAGGAGGTTACAGAACTGGGAGCTCTTTTACCTCCCTCCCGCAAATCCCCGGCTCATGCTATCACTGGAGGGAAAATCCAAGGAGAAACTTGCTGAGATTTCCTCCCCACAACATCGTGCAGAAGGTCCCACCAGCAGAGTATGATTTGACCTCCATTTTTACTCAAGACCTCAGTGAGATGGGGAGCTCTAATTGCAGGACTCGGAAAAAGGGTCGGGAAGCCAACTACATAATAGTTGGGAAGCCCCCAGATGAAGGCAACAAGGCAGGGACGTGCCGACATAGCCTATGTAAGAGTCAATTTTGTCTCTAACCTTTGAGAATGCTTTGGAAGAGGGAAGGAAATAATAGATAAAGTAGACATTTGTATCATTTTAATAGACTTTCAAAAAGACTATGATAAAGGCCCTCATAAGAGGTGAATAAGGAAACTGGATAGCCAGAGGAAGGGGTAACGTCCTACCATGGATCAACCACAAACAAGGAGAAGCAGGGAGCATATGGGAAGAGTAACGGGGCATTTCCTATTGCACAGAGATGTTAATAGCGGGGTGACCCCAGACATCGATGCCAGGACTGGTGCTGGTCAATTGCCAATGGCACAAAATTATTTAGTGAGTTGGGGCAGGGAGGAGTGGGAGGGACGAAAGTAAATCAGTTGTTGGGCAAGTGAAGCTCGTCTTCAGCCATTTCAAGAAGACGCACATTGGAAGGAGTAATTTAAATTCCTCCAACACAGGGATGGGTTCTGAGTTCCCTGTATCCTCTCTGGCACAAAAATCTAGGGTGCACCGTGGACAGCACAGTAAAGATGTCCGCTCAGTGCGCGTGAAAACAAGTGCCTAAGATTCTGGGATGTAGTTAGATGGTGGTTGAAAAGAATACAGGTCACCCCTTTCTGATTATGTCTCAATTCTTGGGCAACTAAGGCCTGGTGTGCTGTGGAGTTATAACATCCACCTATCACTGCAAGAGGCAGGAGGCCTGTTCTGCTCAAGAGCAACCCCAAGTGATAGAATGGCTCTGACAAAAGGGGACAGACACTCCCTGTCCTTCTTGGCTGGAACAAAGATGGTTGTGAAGTGGTGCTCTACTGGGAACCTCAGAGGTGCAACAGACCCTATGAGAGAGGGGATGCCTGTCACAAACCCGACCATAACAAAGTGGTACTTCACCCTGGGCACTTTTGGCTTCCTGCCTGGGGCACAAAGAATGTCAGGGTTTTGTATTCTTTGAAACACAGCTAGCAAAGCGAATGTTTTTAAAGTCAGCAGTAGATTGAGTGACCAGTGCATTAATATCCATGAGAAGCAAAAAGGACAACAACCTTATTTGTGACTCAGCCAAAATTACTCCAAACCCCGAAGGTTGGGTTGCTGAAGGGTTTTTTAAGTTTGTTTTTAGTGTGTCTGACATTTTATAGCATCAATAATGCAAACAAAGAGGAAATCATATTTGCAGAATATTAATGCATGGATGTCCAAAGCAAAATACAAAACTGATTACTTTTTACATGAGGCCACCGAGTTTGATTTTCTTTGGTGTTAAACTGGTCGATCATATTCTTTCCATAGTCAAAAATGGCAGCATGACCTTCTCTGTAACCTTGGAGGCAACCCTTCCAGATGTATTCTAAGTGGGGATAGCAAATAAAAGTTCAAAAAAGAGCTTAATAGGCCTGCTTTCAGAGACGCTGAGGACACACAACTCCAGCTGAAGCCAATGGGAGCTGCATAGGAATATAAGAACAGCCATACTGGGTCAGACCAAAGGTCCATCTAGCCCAGTATCCTGTCCGCTGACAGTGGCCAATGCCACATGCCCCAGAGGGAATGAACAGACAGGTTATCATCATGTGATCCATCCCCTGTCACTCACTCCCAGCTTCTGGCAAACAGAGGCTAGGTGCACCATTCCAGCTCATCCTGGCTAATAGCCATTGATGGACCTATCCTCCACAAATGTATCTAATTATTCTTTTGAACCCTGTTATAGTCTTGGCCTTCACAATATCCTCTGGTAAGGAGTTCCACAGGCTGACTGTATTGTGTGAAAAAATACTTCCTTTTGGTTGTTTTAAACCTGCTGCCTATTAATTTCATTTGGAGGCTTCTAATTCTTGTGTTATGAGAAGGGGTAAATAAAACTTCATTTACTTTCTCCACACCAGTCATTATTTTACAGATCTCTATCATATCCCCACTTAGTCATCTCTTTTCCAAGCTGAAAAAGTCCCTGGCTTACTAAGCTCTCCTCATATGGAAGCTGTTCCATACCCCTAATCATTTTTGTTGTCCTTCTCTGAACCTTTTCCAATTCCAATATATATATTTTGAGATGAGGTGACCACATCTTCACACAGTATTCGAGATGTGGGTGTGCCATGGATTTAGACAGAGGCAATATGATATTTTCTGTCTTATCATCAATCCCTTTTTTAATGATGCATGCACGACCTCTGAAAATGAAGCTCTTGACTCTATCGTCACTTCTATCCAGAGATCTCAAAGCACTTCACAAACAATAAACTTCTTTAACAAAGATTTTTTTCATGAAAGGAATTTCTAGAAATATGATGGAGATTTTGCCTTAGGGGTTTGCCACTGAGAGCCTGACATTTTGTCCTTTTTGCCTAGAGTTTTTGCTATTGATTATAGACATATATGAGTTTGGAGATGAACAAGAAGAGCAAGGCATAAAGAATAGCTAGAATGCAGGATACACCCTCAAGTCCCGACATTTTCCAGCTGCCAGTGCTTGTCTACACAGAGGTAATCAAAAGAACTAGGTGACTTCACTGGGTACCTACTAATGCCTGCTGAAAGCATTGTCTCTAGCACACAAGGGAGGAGAAGGCAGTTCCGCTTCTGTACCTCTCAGCCCTGGAAACTTTTGCTGCTGAAGCTACTCAAAGAAAATACCAGGGGTACTTGCTCCTACCTTGCAGTTTGGATTTAACAGCCAGAGCAAAGAAATAAGGAGTTTGGAGACTTCTCTTGCAATGGCCTTTGACTTCCGCAAAATGAACTATGTGAACTCCTTTAATTCCTGCATCTTTTGTCTAGTGCTCATAGTTTAAATAGTTAGCCTCTGGGTTGGCTGGTTAACACTAGATGCAGCCGGTTGGCAGAAGCTGTGAGAGTGAGCGGCATTGCTCACCGTATCAGGTCTGATCAGTGCCCTAGTTTGGAGCTGATCAGCGAGAGACGCTAACAGCCACTGGTTAACCAGTTCCTTTTAACTACGACGGTTTGCTTGTGGATATATGGCAGAACCTGTCTGTCAATAGCAAAGAGCCTTTCATCCCCTTGATTTAAATACTTTGGGGGGATTAAAAAAATATATGGGCTAAAACTCCTGTCACTTTAGCAGAGCAGAAAGCCTGTCTCAGCAGGAATGGCCTGGATGAGGTCAGAGCCGCGTTCTGCTGAAGTAAAAGAAACACAGTAGCTTGCCAGGCTCTTCCCCTTCTTCTCATAGAGGGGGGCGGGACACCCTTGGTTTCAGCTGGGATTTACAGAAGATATCCCACACGCATCACAATGAGCTTTGCTGTAAAATTCACTGCACAGAGGTTAATCTAGATGTCAACATTGCCTGACAGCAGTGAAATTACTCCAGGGCAGTGCTCCTTCTGAAGTCTTAATATAACAGTCAATTCCATCCTGTCTGCAGGAAATGAAAGTTTTCTGCTTTGTGTGCGGAATCATTCAGCGCCAATTTTCTCACTGTTTGAAGTCCAAACTGTGGTCTTCAGATTCACCTCACATTAAGACTTTCACTCAGTTTACAAAGTCTGTTTGTCACTCCCAGAGAACTACAAGGACAGAAAGGAAAAGTGTGTGTGTAGGGTGGCGGGGGGTGGGGTTTGAGGGAATCTTATCGCACCTACACCAGCAAAATCACAGGCCTTGTGCCAGTACTATTTGTTCTGAAGGAAGTGAATGCAGCAACTTCATTTATCTAAATATCAAGCAGCAAAGATCTGGGAGGATGGAAACCAACAGAGAGCCAGCATGCGCAAAAGAAAAAAAAATTCAGACCTCCGAATGCTATGATTTCCTTCACAGAGGCATTTCAGTCATCTCCTGCTGGGCTCTTGTCTTAAGAAGCCAGTAGTTCTGCAGCTAAACGCCTCTTCAGAACAGCTGCTGAACTCCTGGCTTCAGGTTTTAGGATCAGTCACTTTTTTTGTCTGGGAGATCTGTTCCCATAGGGGATCCCTGAGTGTCAATGGGAGTTATGTGATAATCATCCATTTCCTTTGAGGAATGTTATAGCTGGTTGTTTTAGAAGAAGACAGAGGCTGTAAAGAAGCCTTGCAAAATTGTGGCCAGTGGGAAACCACAGAAGCTAGAGATGAAAATGACCTATGAAATCACTTAGCCTGTCTCCTGGGGTCCCAAGCAAGATTGTTCCCCACAATTTTCTAGCACAGTTTTAAAAGTCGCAAGGAATGAGACTTCCACCACTTTGGTTGGGAACCTGTTCCACTGCCTAATGTTGTACAGACAAGGAACAAGGGGCATGAAAGTGACTGAAGGACGCCCTGTTACGTCTGCATCCCACTGGGAGCAGAGACTACATACGCCTGTGCCATTTGCGACACTATAGTCTCCTGCTCAGTGGGTGTGTCTTCATACACATTCACTCGGCTAGAGCCAGGATCCGCAAGGTCCCATCCAGGAGCACAGTTTCTAGCAGTGATTCTGGAGAAGAGCTAAGCAAGTTTCTCCACTTAGCCATTATGCTAATGGGGCACAAAGTGACATGCTCCCCCTGCAATTTCTTCTCCTTTGCAAGCCGACAGCATACTCATCCCAAAGGTGCAGTCCCATCCTGTTCCTTAAAAGGACACGGTAGCACAGCAGAGAGTTTGGGGGTGTGTCTTTGCACCGATCCAAAGCATGTACCTGCCTACTGCTTTTCTTGGCATGGGCATCCTGTCTTCCCACAATGCACAGGGCACAACTGTATGGAGCCATCAGACCTGATCACGGCCAACCGCCCCATCAGCTCCCTCTGCCTGTGAAAACCCACATTTAGAGAAACTGAGTAGGCATCTCAAAAGCAGAGAGGAGCAACTAAACAGCATAGAACACAACCCAGGCTCTTCCTGGTAAACAGGAGGGACTGCTTCGCAGCCAAGACCTGGCCCATGCAAAGTGAATGACCCAAGTGCTAAATATCCTGTCAGACATTAAATCCTCCCCCTCTTTGTACAAAAAATCCTAGAGGCTTAAACCAAGTCCCGATGAATGGAAAGCCAAGGGGGCAAGCTATCCTTTCTGGTGTGTCTGTCTTCTCAACAATTGGTTCTTCCCTGCCCCGAAACTGGCACGTCCTCGTAGGACAGATACTCTAGGCTCTCCCTCGCATTCTCAGTCAGGTTTCTGTAGGCTAGGCCTCAGCATGGCACCACTGCCAGCTTCCCATTTAGTGGTGTGCAACCGAGCTTCAGCTGCTAAGCCCCAGGAGAGGTGAACATGTGTAACTGTACAGGAAGGCACTGGGCATGGGCCACGGTCTTAGTCTAGTAAACTGGCACAGCTGCCCCAGAGGAGGGGGAAGCCCGGAATGGGGCCACCCTGAGGTGTAAAAGTCACCTGCAGAGAGCGAGGAGGGCCTTCTCTGTCAGTACATTAGGCTACTAAGCTTGAATGCAACATTTTCCATTCAGCCTGTAAAATGAGAGTCACCACTGGGTGCCGGAAGTAAAATGCCTCATTATAAAAATAAATACGCAACCGTAATAGAATTGCCTAAGTTTCCAGCTCTGAACAGAACACACTTTAGATGCAGACTCACCAATGACAAATAAATACACCCAATGAACAGCAGCGCTTAAATCAATTCCTTCTTCACTCACCTGCCGAGACCCGGGTTCTGTGTTTCTGCAGTTACAGTTGCCGGTATCGCTGGCATATTAGGCAGCAACTGCACTTGGGTCCTGACAGGTAAAAGCCTTTCTTTGGAAGAGAAAACAGCAGCCTTAGCTTTGGATTTCCCTGTCTTTGTCCCTGAAAGGTTTAATATTGCTCAGGCCTTGTTCTGCTGGTATTTCAGACCCAGAAAAGCTCACAACACAGCACAGTTCAGACCCCTGCCTGCTAGCGACCTTTGCTTTTTTGCCAGTGTTTGCCTAGAATTATAGCCTCGTTTTCCTGTAGTCCCAGTCACACAATTTAGTTTTTGTTTATTTCAGTTTCTACCATCACCACCACTTGAGATTTAATATGACACTAGCCCTTCCTAATACAACTATGGTTTACTTAACCCAAGCAGTGCACTGGATTTGTAATACTGTCCCTTTCCTTACGAGGCCTTTTCCCAGCGCTGCCTGAGACAGCTTATTCTACCCACTACAGGAGCTTTGAGGATCACATTTTCAAAAGCAGCCTCTATAATGGAACCCCAACATTTTCACACTTGCTTTTGCACATGTATTCCTCCACACTGAAGTTTTTGCATGCCATTTTTCACACCCACGTTCATGCAAATTCAAAACCTTGAACTCACATGCATGTGCCAGGTGATCAGGTTTGCACATGCAAAGCTTGTAATGACCATCCAAGTCTTAGAGGTGTGTGCAAAAACTGGAGTGTAGAGAGTTGTGTGAGGAACAATACAGGCATGCAAAAGAAGAGGCTGACTTCAAGAGCGGGGGTTGAGCCCTATTTAAACACTGAGTGCTCAATGGCCCACCCGCAAGAAGTATCTGCTTCACCTAAATGTTAGAAACTGGAAACCACAGAAGATATGGAAAAAAACCCAAACAAACAACATGAGGTCACTGAGACCACAACCCAGGGCCAACCACAGCACAGCTCCAGTGCCCTCATACCCAGCAGGTTTCCATCTAGGTGAAACCCTCAAAGGGATTTGCCTGGGTTAATCTTTTCCCTAAATAAAAGTGCCCCACTGCCAGTTCAAGGAAGGGCAACAGTCCAGTTCTCAGCTAAGGTCCAGGACTGCCTTTGGGTCTGGCCCACCTCCCCTTTCACAAGGCATTCAGGACCAGCTCAGTGAAAGGAGGAGAGTAATGGGAATGCCCTGGTGTGGGGACGGGAATTGAAATAAGCCTAAGCCAGAGCCAACTGCTGTCCTTGGGGCATGACACAAGGAACCAGGCTGGGGGAGAGCCCTGGCATTCCTGGCAGCAGAGCGATAGCTAGCCCTCTTCACGGGGGGAGCAAATGGAGGATCTGCACAATGTTGGAGTCACTTGTGCCTCCCTTGTCCACAAAGGCACCCACATTCTAGAGTAGACCTTTGCTTTGAGGCACACTGCATGGGTTTCCCCAAATCCTGCGCTTTGACACAGTGGGACCACACAGGCTTCACAGCCATCAAGAACTTCTGGTCCTGGGGTGGGTGAGAGACCCACCCATGCAGACTAAAGGGGCTCCATATTAATTCCGGCAAACAGGAGACTCCTGGTATGCTCCCCTGTAACTTGGCCCAGCGTCCTTCCCAACTCCCACAGCACATCTGCAACTATTTCCTCTCACCCGTACAGAAACAAAACAAACAGAAGCTAAACCCAACACCCATAGGCCCAAAGCAGCGGCAGCAGGGGAATCATGACTCCATTCCACGGTATCAACCCTGCCTTGCTTTTTTGCTGAGCAGCTGCTCAAAACAAGCTTTGACAAGAGAACCTTTCCCCAGTGCCATAATTGCATTTGGTGGGGCTAAGAACAGGGCAGTGTGACAGCCTGAATCTCGGTGTCAGGAGCTTAACATCTTTCAGGGGGCAACATCCTCTCCTTTCATTAGACCAGTTATTAATATCCATGCTGCATTCACGCCTGATGTCTTTCCTTGCTCAGGTGCCCACACACAGAGCTGGCTTGGGGAACCCACCACTCGTGGGACGGGGGAGGAGAAATCCCTAGTTTGCAGCAGGGCTGGAGGGTGGGGTGCTCCTGAATTTAACATGGAATTGTGGGGTCTATGGGTGTTATGACTGGGGGAAGGGGTTTGAAGGGTTAGTTAAATGAGTGGGAGGGAAGGGGAGAGACTGGATGGCCCCCTCACCAAAGCCAGCTCCCGTTGTCCAGCTGCCCCAGGAGAACAAAGCCATGCAGAGCATGGGGGGAGTGGTGCAGCAGACTGTGGTTCTCTATGATCTCTGGGGCCATTAGCGCCCCTTCCTTGCCTGTCTTCCTGACAACAGCTCAGTTCTGTTATCCAAAGCGACCCGTACACAATCATGCAGCATTGTAACACCAACGGCCCTGCACGCTGCCCCAACTCCAGAGCCTGCTGCACTGGCCTTGCCCGTTACCGCCAAGCACCGACAGATCCTGGGTTTTGTAAGGCGTGCCGAAGAGTCACGTTTTGTCTCCACTCCCCTCGCCAATGCCTTTAGTACAGCAAGCACCGCCTCAGCCAAATAAGCCACTGCACCCATCCCTCTCCAGCAGCCTTAGCCCCTGCAGACTCCGCTCCACTAGCACCAGAGAGGCCTTCCCCTGGATCTGCTTACTGCCCCTCCCTGTGCCAGGGCCCCCTCCTCTGATTTAAGCCATGAACAAGACAGCTCCAGACAAATGGGGTGATTGTAGGGGGGAGGGGATGGGGGTGTCCTCTGTGCAGCACACCACAACTACGTCGCCAGCTGGACAGAAGGATCTTTTCTCGAATGTAGCCTGCCCTGTCAATTGCTCTGAGCAGGGAGTGCTGGGGGGAGGGAGAGAGAAGATCCCCCCACTCCTTCCATGACAAGGGCCACATCCCAACAAGCTATTTCTGGGTCTGCAGCGGTCACCTTTCAGACTCTGCCTCGACAGCGGCTCCCGTGCTCCAGGCTCCTCCAGGCTGGAGCTGCCAAGCAGCATGTTCTCCCCTCGTCCTCCATTAGCCGGAGGAGAAATGAACCAGAAACGTTTGTTTCCCAGGCCTGCTTCAAGCAGGAGCCTGTCTCTGAGGAAGCCTTTCGCCAGGAGGCTGATTCCTTTTATTGATGGGGGCATGGGACAGGGGCTGCTTCTCTCCCCCTCCCCTGGCTGTCCCCGTCTCCTTGGCCAGGCCTTTGTCCTCATTGACATGCAAGGCTGGCTGCAGTGGCCATTTGCTGAGCTGTCTCCTCGGGAAGGAACCACCTTCCCCTCCCCCAGCTCCCCGGGCTGCCAGTGGAGCTATTCTTCAGCCTCTGCATTTTCACAGCAACTCAAAGGCAGATGCATCAATCCTTTCAGGGCCTGGAGACGTGAGGGGAATGTCAACAGGGCCTGGGCAGGTGCTGATAGGTTCCCAGCCATCTCCCAGACCCCTTCGTTTCCCCTGTCCCCCCCCACCCCTTTGGCAGATATGCTAGGTACTGGACCAAGGGAGAGGGGGGTGGATGGTGGGGGTGGGGGAAAGAGAGGAGGGGCAGCATGGCATACTAACCCTGAAGAGCACCCCTGTGGAAGTGCAAGTCAGTCCCCAGCCAGATAACAAACTACAGCCTTTGAATACACCCTGGGGGGAAAGCCCTGATTTCAGTGCCAATGCGCCAGGGATGAATTTGGCCCATCTATATGACGGGGGCTCTCCTCACATCTCTATCATGTCCCCTGGCAAAATAAGCAGGGCGGAGGGTTTTGCTTTCAAAACCGCCCCGTTTGGGGGCGATGCATGGGCTGGGTGCCTGTCCCGCATGCCGACGTGTGGTCAAAGCATCCTTAGAATGGCACAGGCCCCTCCCCAACTCTGCTCTCTGTATGGCTCTCCCAGGCAGCTGCTCTGGTCCCCGGCACTGATCCCCAGAGTCTGACCAAGGGCTGGTGCTGGGCAATAGAAAGGTTCAGTTCCTCTGGTCTGTGTTCTGTGGGAGGGTGGCTGTTTCTCGTGTGTGGTTTACCCGTAGGTGCCGCGATCCTTTACTGTATGTTCCGAAAGCCTCGAGTCGATACATTTAAGAATTGGCAAATTAGAAAAATTGTCCTGCAATGTCAAAAGGAGGAAAAGGGTGGGAAGGTGGGCGGGTGGAATTGCAAGTTCCTCCAGGGGCACTGCCCTGGCTCAGAGCCCGAACGCCGGGGCGGGCGGGGGGGGGGGGGGGCGGGAACTGAGTCACACATTCAGTGCATATCTTACAAATGGGGCAGGGCCTCCTCCCAGAGCTTTTCCCTGGGACTGCGTCTCTGCACTAGCAAGAGTCTTGAGCGAGCGCACAAAGCACAGCAGGGTCATGTTTCACTGCTCCACAGCTTGGGGGAAAAGATTCCTCCTTTTTTTTTTTTTTTTAAGTACTTTAAGTTTCTTCTCTTCTTTTTTGTTTCGTTTTTTAAAGTCTTCTAGTTTCTGTAACAGCAGCTTCTTTCTGTATTGGTGTGGAAGGTATATATATCTATATCTATATATCTATAAATATATATAAGCCAAACTGCCTTACAGGTTGTTGGTTTTTTTTGTTTTGTTTTGTTTTTCAGTGTTGTATGTGTAGCAGGCACTTGAGTTTATATGAAGATGTTTGCTTGGGGCTGAAGGGGTCGGGGAGAAGAGGAGGTGGGGAGGGTGGAGGAAGGAAGGAGCAGGAACTTTTGACAAGTGGCCACTGCTAGCCAAGGATGTCCAGGTAGATTGGTGTGGCCTTGCCAAGAGCATGAAGGATCTTGTAGATTTCCTTGATGTTGAGCCGCTGCTGAGGTTCCCTCTGCCAGCAGCCCAACATGATGTCATAAACCTCCTTGGGACAAACTCGAGGCCTCTCCAAGACTCGGCCTTGGGTGATGCACTCGATGACCTGAAACGCAGAACAGAGAGGGTGAGTCCCACACAACGAAGCGCTGAGAATGTCCCTTTGCCGAATCTGCTTAGCCCTGGATGGTAACCAACATTTCATCAGAGCACTAATGAGCCAACAGATCCCTCTGCTTTGAGGCGTGCGGGCTCCCAGCTGGTGATATGCAGCAACAGATTCTCAGCACCTGCCTCCTGCTTTGCAGCTGCAGTTTTGCAAACTCAATGAAATACACTTTTGATTTTGCAGCCACTATTAACTCCAGGCACAACTCCTCCCAGTTTGACACCTCATTACCTGACTGTAGCTATGGACCAGAGGCTTAGTCAAAGAAGGAGTCCGATGGTAATTTATATAGTGGAGAGGCTGAACCCAAAAGTGATATGTCAGTTTTTCCTGATGGTCTAAGAAAAAGTTATTTTTTTAAATATAATCAGTCTTTTCCCCCCCTGAAAATAAAAGCCTTTTCCATGGTGAAACCCAGGAAAATTCTACTAGGAGGATTTCAGAGCATCATCTCCCACCTGCCTCTCCCAGGGAAAACGTGTCTAATTTTTGATGTTTGAAAGCAGAAAAAAGAACACCATTTCATCTTGGATCAAATTCATGATGGAAGGAAATCTTGCAAACGTTCACACCTCGCTCTAGGTCAGGTCGTTGCCGCTAATGAGAAATTTGCGAGCGGCTCGTGCAGCATGAAATGGTGTCTTTAGAGTGACTCCAGGGGAAAACAATTCTCCAAGCACCTGCTTTTTGAATCCTGCTCACCAGAGAAAAGGATGTAAAGGGGGAAAAAAGCTGTTATCACCGACCAGCTCCCCGTTTGGGAAGTGATGTGTCCCGGCACTGCGGTATCGGAGCGACCTGACGCACGCTGCAGATAAACACCGATCCCAAACAGTGCTACTTGTGAGGCAAGAAGACCAGCGAGGGGGGCCTGAAGTTTATCATTTGTGACTAGTAATGGGGCCAGGCACCCATCCAAACAGATAGTTATCGCTCTGATGTTTACATAGACATAGAAAGAGGAGAAGTGATTAGGAGGAGCTGCTGACGGGAGGGCAATGGAAATGCAGTGCTGCAAACAAGGCTCCATCACCGGACAGCTGATGGCAGAGTCAACTTTTGGAGCCTTGGTGGAGCGGGCAGAGAGACATGAACTAGGACCACTAAAAGGCTTCCTGTATTTGAAAGACCCAGGGTGAGCCCCTATCTCTTAGAAAGGAAGCAAAGTTTAGATTTAGCCAGCAGGGCTCGCTTTGGGTCTTCAGGTGGTCTTTCAGTAGCCATGTGCCCTATTCCATCTTTCCGTCAGCGAGGGTCTCTTCTAGTGTTTAGCAGAATGTCTAAAAACGCTCATTTTAACTTTAACCAGCCAACAGCCAGACAAAATCTAGACTCATGTCCCCTGTAGATGTCCCGGAGTGGAGAAGGTGTGTCCCAGACCTGCTCATCCTCATTAAAAGTGACAGTCTAAGATCGGGTGGAGTCAGTTCTCCAGAGGCCCTTGGACTCTGCACGAGTCTCCACAGCTTGCTTCTAACCAGCAGGCCAGCAGCAAACACGTCCCTAACAGTTGGGAAGATGAATGTGCAATGTCTTGCACAGGTTGCCTGTGAATTCTCTCCTTTGAGGAGAAAAGGGAAAGGGACAGAGGAAAGACGGGGGTCACGTAGAGATGGAGGTGACAATGGTTAAAAGTCACCCTGTCTGGATGTAGCTGTACTATTCCCAGCCCAACAGTACCAGCTTTCTATGTTCAAAGCGCTGTTTAAGGTTATTAGATGGGTAAATTTGATTATCCCCATTTCACAGATGGGGAAACGGAGACAGGTGCAGAGACATTTGTGCAGTCTGGGTTCCAGCAAGACAGCTCATCCATGTGGGATGTATGCACGCTCACTTGTGTGTGTGTGTGTATTTATCTCCAAGGCAAATGCAAGAGCAGCTCATTAAGTATCATAACAAATGGCTTCTGTGATCATTTCTCTCGCTCTTTGTGTGTCTAAA
Organism: Mauremys mutica; assembly: GCF_020497125.1. Classification (NCBI taxonomy): domain Eukaryota; kingdom Metazoa; phylum Chordata; order Testudines; family Geoemydidae; genus Mauremys; species Mauremys mutica. The sequence goes on from NC_059082.1 coordinate 13,945,218, forward strand.
ATGTTTGTGCGTGCTGCTTCGGGAAGTGCACTGAGCTCACAAATGGGCAAGTATTAGCGATGTAAAGAAGCACCTTGGATAGTCCCTCTCTGCACTCACTCAATTAAGGGATCTGTGTCCTGAAAGCAGAAAATGCACATTTCTTGTTAAAAGAGGTAACATTTCTGAAATCCATTAGACACACAATAGGATAAAAATGTGCCTGTTTCCCGGGCACAGCTCTGTCACTGCACTCAAACGGGAGCTGGAGCACTGCCTGCTGTTCCAGACCTGCCTCTCCTGGATGTAACTTGAGCCTGACCTGCAGCAACCCCTACTAGTCCCAGTTGTGAGAGTGCTTCTGTGCTTATCTGGCCAAACAGTGGGGTGGGTATGTTGTTAAATCATGGATTTGGGAGTCAAAGGACCTGGGATCTATTCCCAGCTCTGTCACCGTGTCAGGCTCTGTGCCTCAGTTTCCCTCTGTGTGAAATAGGGATAATAGTTATTTCTCTGAAAGATGCTTCAAATGCTATGCCGAAAAAGACCATAAGAGTGGCAAGCATTAATTACCACTGTTATTGTGACCATCAAACTCAATGCACTGATTGCTCTGAAAGCCTTGTTGCAAAGATGGCAATGGAAGGAGAACAGACCTTCTCCCCGTGAGCAATAATGTTCCATTTTTATGGTCAGATCTGTCCCTCCCACATTCACCCGCAGCTCCCACTGGGGTCAATGGGAGTTGTACATGAACATACAAGGGAAGTGCCTGGACCAAAGGTGTTTGCTGTGCATTGGTATTTCCCAAATTCCCCCCTCCCCCCCTGCTTTGGGGTGCACATTGAATGGCCTGACCCAGCTTTCTATAAAATACTGGGGTCCACCCCGTCCCTGCACTTTGCCACCTGCAGCTCTCGCTATGACCAACATTTTACATGCCCCAGGTTGGGAATTCTGCTGGAAATAATTTACTTGCAACGGGATGCTGCTTAAAGCCAGCCAACTCAGTGCCAGTGTGGGGCGGATTAGCCGCCCATGTACCTTACTTTACTTGTGGCTGACTCAAACCCAGGAGGAAGGGGCAGGGGTGGGATGGGAGGAATTATGGGTTGGGGGCTCTTCTCAAAGTAAGAGCCTCTGTCAGGCTGTATTTCCCAGACAGAAACCATGGCTTCACCTAGCCCTTCCTCTGCGAGGCCAGGATGCTGTTACGAACAATGGCACCCGAGGTGGGGGAAGGCTAGGACTGCCTCCTGAGAATGTGAAAGGTGGTGGTGTACCGTGGCTTCCAAGGTGGATAAGGGAGGCGAAATAACCCACCTCCAGGTCTCAAAGTGCCCGAAACACCCTGCAACAAGCATGCTGTGTGACCAAGCCCCTTTCCATCATGTCTCGTCTCGTCTCCCCTCCCCAACCCAAGATGTCCTGCTTTATCCTGTACCTCTGTGTTTGAGAGCTGGAACCAGGGCTGCTTCCCATATGTGAAGATCTCCCAGAGGATCACCCCAAAGCTCCACACGTCACTCTCTGTTGTGAACTTCCGGTACATGATGCTCTCAGGGGGCATCCAGCGGATGGGCAGCATGGTGTGTCCTCCAACCTGCATGGGGACAAAGGCACAGGCAAATCTGGGTGATCAGAGCCATAAGAGAGGGGAAAGGCTGCACTTAGTGCAGGCTACCCACGTGGGTACTCAGACAGGCGAGGCAAACGAACTCCTCCCTCTAACCCCCACACACTCACCCATCAGTGCAAACTAGCTAATATCATAATATGACAGATTGGAAGTAAAATACATTGAGATAAATGATCAGCTCCAAAGATTTCCCTCTTCCCAAACCTGACTTACAAAGTAATACAACAAAATGCCTAGACCGTGTTCAACTGCTGATGAAGAAACAAAAGGCAGGAAATGTACAGTCTAAACCAAAGCACCATCCTTAGCCTTCCTGGGCCTAGATATTGCCGAATGAATGGCATATTCAGTTTTATGCCTGAAATACACAGAAATATGTAGGGCAGAGGTATGTCAATGTCCTTTATAGCTTTTCTGCTGCCTAGGACCGCCTCAAACTGGTTTGGGCTCCTATGAAATAACTGCACAAAGGGGTGTGTACCCAGAAAACTGCACCAGGAATCCACTCAAGCAACTGCAGGTGCAAAAGCACAGTCAGTGGATGAAGGCTTGGCCTTCACACCCTTAGATACCACAGTGATGGGCGCAACATAAGAACCTACTCAAAAAGTAAAGTCTTCCCCCTCAGAATGTCTGAAATCTGTGGAGCCCCTGAAATAATAGCCTGAGACTATTCCTCTGAGCAATGCTGGGTAGAGGAAGCATTTCTGGGACAGAGTTCCCCCATTGCCAGTACATTTCAGTCCGACCGGGGAAGTACGCAAGCCGTGGCAGCAGGAAAGCAGAAGGAATCACTTTGTCCTCGCTAGAGATTTTTGTACAACTAAAGTCTCTGAGTAGAACCAGCTTCTCTCTGTTCTGTCCTTCAATACAGGAATCACCATCTGCAGAGGAATAACTAATTGATAGGAGTTTTGAACAGCAGGTGTTGAGAGCAGTGTGGCTCCATGTCTCTGGCATTCATCTCTTGCGAGGGCAGAGTGTCCTACACTGCCATTCTTTTCGTACTGATGCTGAGAGACTCCCTTCTGTGTGAGTGTGTGTCTGCACGCGCACGCTTGGGAAGCTCTTTTCATACTATTACAGACACCGACCAGTGGAAGCACTAAAGTTCAACCACGTGGCAGCTGGAACGAAGCGGCTGGAGTCTTTCTCAGCCTCTGGAGATGAGCAGAGGCAAAGGAAGCTGCCTCTTGGGATAGGGGCTGGAGCACCTGGCCTGAAATTTCAGCAACACGGGGCTGCCTGTGTGCAGTGTGCTGCTGCCGTTCGTGGAAAGAGGGCTGGCGTACATTTTTGTAAGTAAACAAATGACACAAAGACGGTACCCTGACTCCATGTCATTGGTTTCCCATCCAAAGAGAAACCATCTTTCCAGGCCCCCAGTTTCAGCTACTGCTCGGTCAAGGGGGCAACAGTACTCAAAAAGAAAAAGCTTTGCAAGTCCCTGCTTTCCTCGCCAATTCTCAAAGCTCCCGATTCCTTAGATTGCTGCTAGTGCTAAAGCAATGCCTGGAAAGAGGCAAGCTACAGCACTAAGCTACAGAAACAATTTCATAGGAGGTGTTCAAAGGAAGTTATGAGATGGGTAATACACATGGCAGAGAGAGCCCTTAACCAGGAAGTGGGGATCCAAACTTCCCCAGAGTTTAACGGGGTGCAGATCCAGGCTCTCAGAGTTCTGTCAGCTGGCCCTCTCTCTAGTTCTTAGTACAGCCTAATTTTACCAGAAGTCTGATTCTTTAAAGTCTCAAAACTGGTTTTCACTTTAATGTGTGCAGATGCTAAAACTGCAAGTCGTGAGGATGAACAGCTTATTGTAGCTCCACACCTCCCAGTTAGAGCTCCATCTTTGGCTGAAATGCTCTCCGTTTGCTGCCTTGAACCCCCAGGAATGCTACTCCTAGTGCAACTGGAAAGACTCCTTCCTCTGTTCCTTTTAAATCTTGGCTGCGATTTTTGCTCTTTCCTGCACTTCCAGCTTTTATGACTTACTTTCCCTTATTCTGAAGGACTCCAAGGAAATTCTTTGTCAACACAACATGACATATATCCAAGTTGGTTACTGAAAATTATTTTGTGCTAATGTTTGGCTCCCCGCACTCCTTTAGTAGCACTGACTCAGTTTTCCAGCAATCCTGAAATCATTGCAGAGCTCTGTAAATCTGCCATATCTTGGAGCTTGTGGGAGATACAAGCAGGGAAATATATATTGTGTACATTTAACCTCCTTTTGAACTAGACCCACGCCAGTCAGGAAGTGTGTGTGCCAGATCCTCAGCTGGTATAAACTGGTGTGTAGCTTCCCTGGCTTCAATGCAACTACAACAATTTATACCAGCTGAGGATCTGGCTCTGAAAGTAGAGAAAAGAACTAATGAGCCAAATCATGAGCCAAGTCATTGGCCTTCTCTAGACACACATTGGGGAAAAATTACCCATAGAGTGAAATACAAGGTCAGCTGTTGTCCCAAGGATGTAACGACAGAATTTTGGCTTAGTTCATCTGTTCACAGACATGGAGTGCCCAGGGGCTCCTCTCATCTCTGTACTTCATGTGCAATGTATTTGTTATTGAAAAAATACTAATAATTCATTAGGAAGATGGACATAGGCAAAAACAAAAGACTCTGGAGCCCAAAACATGCCCAATCTAGGGCTGTAAGTAAGGGTTTCTTGGGAGTTCTCTGTTTCAGAAGGGTAGCAGCTTTTAGTGGGTGCAGAGTTAATGTAATACCTGTCATCTGACGTTTTCAAAGCACAGCCATTAACTCCTCAACAGCCGCGTACCAGGTTGATTAGGGATATAAGTTATAATCCCCACTTCACAGACGGGGAAACCGAAGTACAGAGAGGGGACAGGACTTCGCCTGAGGTCTCACAGTCGGTCATGGCAGAACTGGGTATTGAACACAGGCGTTCCTGGATCTCAGTCCTGTGCTCATTCCACTATGCCCCGCTGCTTGGTAATGTTGCAAACATTATAATCTAGAATTGAGAGCAGACAGATTGGACTGCATAGGCTACGGTACATAAGCTGGCATGTGGCCTGGATAACAGAAGATACTTCTTACCCCATGTGCTGGATACAAAAGGCATTGCGCTTTGGGGGTTCTTCCCTGTTCTGAACCCCCGCCTCCCATTGTATAATCACATAAGCATGATTCCCAGGCCTGTGCACTGTACCTGAGAACACCTGGAGTTGCATGCATTGGCAAAAGCACCGGAGAGAAATGAGGCTATTAAACAAACCTGTCTACAAAACAGACTTTATTTTTCCTTTTGCAGAGCCAATTTACATTTCATGTCCTTGGCTCTGGAGAGAATCATTATGTATATTTATAGGGAAGATGAAAGTTTGCTTCAATCAATCCACAGTTTGCTGAGACAGAGCCCAGGGTGGCAGTTTCCTGCAATAACAGTGATCGCGCAGGCTGACTCCTTGTCAAGAGACTGCTGCTTCAAAATCATTTCTGAATGATTCCTGTCACTGTCTTCTCCACCCTCTTCCACTCCCACCCAGAATCAGAGACACAGCAGAGCTAGAAAAGAGCTCTTCTGAGATCCAGACCTGTCTCCCTGAGGCAATGCAGGATTGTCCAGTGCAGTCTTCAAAGTCCCAAATGATGCAACTCCCACAACTCCCCTTGAGAGATGTTCTACAACCTGGTTACAGGTTTCTCTCTCAAGTTTATCCTGACATTCAGCCTAAATTCTTCCTTTCTTCTCCTTTGCTCCTAAAAGAACTCCCCCTCCTCCTTGCTATTTAAACTCTGTGTATTATTGCCACTAATTATTTGTATAACTATAGCACCACCTCAGAGCCTTAGTCATGACCAGCACCCCATTGTGCTAGTTGCTGTATAAACACACAACGTATCTGCAGCCTTCCCGCCGAACTTCGCCAGACAGTTTTAGCTCTTACTTTTTCTGCCTAAAACAACCTCTCCAGCTTCCATATCCTTTCCATTGCTCTGCTCCTTCCAATAGTATCCTGGTAACGTGATGCCCACAAATGAATGCAGCCTGCGGTGCATTTGCTTCAGAGCTGTGGAGAACTGCCTTTTGATAAAATAGCCATCTTAGAATCAGGATAAACCACTTTCAAGGTCATGCACTGTTCTATAATCGCACATTTCCAATGGCCCAGGGCACCTGGCCTTTGCTTTGGGGCCTCATTACACATCGGAGGCAGCAGATTGCAAGATAGCAGGCCACTCCCGTAGAGTGGCTTATTGCTGTATTAGAGCTGAACCTCAGGGAAATGGGGGAGGTTCATGAAAGGCCAGGATTAATGGCCATTAGGGAGAGGGATAATTAGTTAATGCTAGTACAGCACTTTGAAGATGTAAAGCTATATAAGTGCTATGTAGGATTATTATTATAAGGGTCCAGGTTTGACTGCCAGGAAGGAAGCCTGGTGTCTGGGGAAAGAAGTCTCCTTGTCCCCGCTTTCTGAATGACATCTAGCTGATTAGGAAGGACTAAAATGACATGCCATCCACAGTGAGTGTGGCCATACAGCAGCAAGCCACGGAGAGGCTTGCCAAGGTAGTGCAGTGTTTCAGACAATGGGGCGCTTAGACGTAGCCAAGACTAAACAGAGGCCTGGGCCAAAACCCTAGCCCAGAACTCCCTTAAACTTTGGATTTAGGGGGTTTTGGTTCTGATCCCCACTCTGGAGATAAAGGCCAGCTGGTGTGTTAGGATCCAAAATCCAACTCCTCCAAACACCCTCTAACTATGCCTGACCCAAATTTGTGATCCACGCCCAGGAAACCGTTTAACGTACACAGGGCATTGCTTGGAAGGAGGAAGGGTCACTTGGCTGGCATTCATTTGGGAGGCCTCTGCTCTTGTCGCTTTTGCTGCTGCCTCAAGGAAAAGCTACTCAGGTCTGAGTCACAGAAAATGTGTCTCTTTAAATGAGGCAGTTTTCTGGTGAATTTTGCCTTGTGTGTGCTGGAAGGTTAGATGTTGTTTGCTTGGTTTCTTCCTGGCCAAGGTAGGGGGAATTAGAGAACTTGGTGCCATCTCCCTGCCTGTTTGGTTTCTGAATGCAGTTGAATCCATTCAGCAAATTAATTCCTTTTAAACCTGGTGACAGGACACATGCTCTGTGGTTGCTGTCTCAACTCCGGCTGTGTGTGGGGGTCGGAGCAGAGCTCTCCGTTAATTGCAGAACTGGCTGACTTCCCAGGCTGGGATGGGATGGAACATGTGCGCATGTCCTTCAGAACCTCAGCACCAAAAGCACCTGAAGATTCTCACCTCTGGACCTTCTTCCAACAACTAGATGTGTGTCCCCGTCAGGACGAGTTCATTTCTGCTGAGGACAATACTTGCTGTTCAATAATCTAAGAGCACTCTTGAGTAAATAAGAACTGCAGATGCCTGGGTCATCTTCTGAGGGGACGTAAGAGCAGAGCGAATACAGCTGAGATGCGGGAAAAGCCTCTGCATTTGGCAAAAACAACAAGTGATGCTGCCATCTGCCCACCACAGCAGGCTGTGATTGGCCTGCAGTGGTGAACCGTGGCCAGTGGGAGCCGCGATTGGACGGACCTGCAGACGGGGCAGGTAAACAAACTGGCCCGGCCCACCAGAGGCTTTCCCTACACAAGCGGCGGCCCCAGTTTGAGAACTACTGCCCTAGAGAAATGTAAAACAAAGGAAACAGTTCCTTGTTCCACTCCTTTTGGCAAGAAAAATCAAATGGAAAGGATCCCACTCAACAGAGAGGCTGCTGTTTGGTACCAGAATATCACTTGTCCTTATAAATGTGTGGAAAAGACTCGGATACACTGCAAGGCAGATGCGTAACTCAGTGTGGTCCAGCTCCAAATCTGGGCTCTGTTGCAACAGAGGCTCCAGATTCACGGAGGCAAAGCCTCTGAGTTTCGTAGATGTTTCTAACGTAGCTCCTCTCACCAGCCCCACCTTGCCTTCGGAGTTGCACGGACCTCTCCTGTCTGGACACACCAGCTGGAGGGGGAGTATCCTGTGTGATTATGAAGACCTTACAAAGCAATTCCCCTGATATTGTCACAGCATCTCCAGATTGGGACCTCCTGCTGCTGCTCTACTTCGCAGTCCATGCTCTTTCTCCCTCAACACAACCTCTCACTGCAAATGTCAGGCTTGCTGCTCCCTGCAAAGAGCAGATCAGACAGACGGCCCTCGCTCCTTTCTTCTCCTGCTTTAGCCCTTCCACTTAACCTAAATTCTTTGCTGGGCACAGCTCAGGCCTACCGCAGGGGAGAGAACACACTGCACTCTTGTTCTTCATCCATGATCCAGCAGGACAAGCAGGAGACTTGGGGCCTTGTGACTTCGCTCATTCAAATGGTCCCAGCTGCTGCACCCAGAGTGGAGAATTAACTATCGCCTTCCCCCCCAAAACCAAACAAACACCAACTGATTTTCTTCAGCCTCTTGTGTTTCCTTGATGCAGCTGCTTTGCAATCCCTCCGCTGCCCATGGGGATGGCAGTCACAGTCTTTGCACTAATCTCCAGTCTCTCTGTGTAACGATTACACAGCCAGCTCTGCACCCTCACGGCTTCACACAGCAGGCCTCGCGTCCTGCCTGGGTGTCAATAGCTGCAGGCAGCTTATATCTTATAGGGCAAAAACGGGGCCCTGTTCATAGCTCTCAGCGAAGTGTCCCGCACATGTTGACCACGTCTGTGTTTACAAATAGGCATGGCCTCTCCTAACCAGACAGTAGCTGGCACCCGTGTCCCCCTACTTGTCACGAGGTGGGAGGATGCAGTGGCCTGGCTGTGAGGTGAGGAGTCTGGAATCACCTCTGCTGGGACAGGAAACCAATTGTGCTTCTCATAAGGTGGATGTACAGAGCTGGATGCACCTGTTATGAGGCAGGGGGAGATGACCAGATGAAGTTACGGCAAGGTCGGGACGGGGGCGAGACACGCCTCCTGGAGGCAGATGGACTATTTGTTCCCTACAGACTTGCATTCTGTGTTTAAATACAAGTCTAAAAATAAAGCCTCCCATTGACACTGTTTTTCCTTACTTCATTTAACAATCTGGTTGGTTTATGACCCGTAATTCTGAATCAGGTGGAATTCAGAAGTGTAATTTGCAAGCAGGGACACTGTCCTTTTCACCCTTCCCCCGTCTCTGCTCCTTTGAGTTTGTTTCAATCCCACGGTTTTCAGCATTCCTAATGAGCCATTAACAAGCTGCCAATTACTTATGCAAATGAAGGGGAGCAGACATGGAGGGGTGGCTGTAGCTAGAGGTAAAGTCTGCTGCCTCAAAATGGCCTGAGATAAATCATTGCTACTCTAAGAGCTGCCTGCATCCAGGATTGTTCTCTGTTATTACCTGCCGCCTGGAAATGCCAGAGGTAACACAGAGAGCGGTTACAAAAAGGGAAATAGAGGATTAATCTCACAGATATTTTTAATTATGTTTGCCAAGAACACAGACAAGAACTCAGTGTGCCCAAACCACAGCTCAACCCTTCCCTCTTGTTCCCCCAGAGCTCAGACATCAGCACCTACTGCTATGAAGGAGCTAGGCTAATCATATGCAAATATGCAAATGAGCAAGATCCAGCACTTCGCTTTTACTTCCAAAACGATGCCTCAAAAATAGTACCTTCTGAGCACGTGTGGAGTTTTACACGTCACAGTCATATTTTGTTCAGCTGGGGAGGCAGCTGGTCCTGCAAACTGTCCAGGTGCAGCCCGGACACAAGCCAAATGTCTGGAGTAACAGCGAGGAAAACCTCTCTCAGCTCTGATTTGCAAAGTGCTCAGTGCGGCCACCAGCAATGCTACCAACTTCATAACCACATCCGCTACGACAGACATCGTGTCCCAGGCACTGCCCAAACTGCACACAGTAACAGGCTGCATAGGTGGACAGAGGCACCTAATATCCATGTAATGCAGTGTTTCCCAAACTTGGGACGCTGCTTGTGTAGGGAAAGCCCCTGGTGGGCTGGGCCAGTTTACCTGCTGCGTCCGAAGGTCCGCGCCGCTTCCAGCAGCTCCCATTGGCCTGGAGCGGCGAACCACAGCCAGTGGGAGCCGCGATCGGCTGAACCTGCGGACGGGGCAGGTAAACAAACCGGCCCGGCCCGCCAGGGGCTTTCCCATCCCAAGTTTGGGAAACACTGATGTAATGGAACGTCTTCCAGCTGTATCCAACTTTAATAAAGAGGTGTGGCCCATGGAAGCTACTGATATCAGCATGTAACACTCCATATTGACCCAAGATACTCGTGGTCCCCGTGTGTAATTCTCCATCATGCACTGAGAAGCTAATGTTGCTTGGATCAAGATGGAAATTTGCACGAGTGTCCAGGGGCAGCCCTCGAGGTTTAGTGATATGGGTTCCTGTGAGGGACACTGGAGAACTCTGCAGGCCATTCTGGCCTGCTGACCAACACTCTGGCTACCCCTGAAATTATCCAACCCCCTCCAACCACCTTCTCTTTTGCTTTATACTCTCCCAGCCTCATTCTGGCATGTGGCCAACTGACATCTCTTTTGGGCTGTGTATTACCAGCTCTCAGACTGATTTTAAGGTCTCCCATAGCTGCAAGATCATACAAGCGCATATGTTTTGGAGCTGGCACTACATCATCACGTCATGCGTTGTGGTGCAACCTGACAGTGACCTGATAATACAGTGATGGGTGTGTCAGGGATCAACAGCTAATCAGATAGCCAGGCGTTAAGTCAAAACAGCAGGCTCCAAGCAATGTCTTTAATATGTTTCTCTTTCTACATGCATCATCTCGGGGCATGAACTTAGGTGGAGTTTTATGTCAACAGATCCTTGCTCAGTAATATGCAAGTAAACTCACAAAATGGGCTGAGGTATGAAGCTCAAAAAACTGCAGTGATAAACAAATTGCATGCACTACATGCAAAGACAGTGTCATCTTGGTATCTCTTAATCTCTCCTCTCCATTACCCCTATCTCTCTGTCCTGCCCACGACACCCTCTCTGGAAAAATCATGCCCATTTTTCATCTGCAGCCAAATCCACTCCTGACTGAAGAGTATACATGATTTAGACAAGGCTCCATTACTTAACTTCTGGATGCTGGATAATCAGTTCAACTTCCTTGGCATTAATCATAATAATATTCAAAATTCATTAGGGTTGATTGTTTGGAAATCTATTTCCTATTAATGTCAGTTTCACTGAGCTCACGCCTGGCAGCCAGAGACAGAAATGTCCGGGCGGCTTAAAGACAGAAATTTAATACGATGCAGGGCCTGGGAACCCCGTGATACATAAATCCCTTTCTATATGTGAAACAGTTACTCTGGAGGGCGACCTGAAAGCTTGCAGTGTTGTCCTCTGTGTTGAACCCAGCTGTACTGCAAAGCTGAGCTGTTAGCACATCATGCTGCAATGGAACATCACAGAGCCATGGAGATGTAGGGCTAGAAGGGATCTCAAGCGGTCATGTAGTCCATCCCTCTGTGCTGAGGGAGGACCAAGTATACCTAGACCATCTCTGACAGTTGTTTGTGGCATCCCCAACACTGGAGGTTTTTAAGCACAAGTTGGGCAATCTCGTTAGGTAACCCGTTCTATGGCTTAACTATCCTTATAGTTAGAAATTTTTTCGTAATATCCAACCTCTAAATCTCCCTTGCTACAAACTAAGCTGATTACTTCTTGTCCTACCCTCGGTGCATACTGCATCAGCCCATAATAATTTAATAAACCCATTGGGTCAGATATTTAAAACTGCATACACGTAACTCTCATGCATACAGTTGCGTGCCTAAACAGCATATGCAGTTTCCTAAATTGTGTGTGCAAACAGGAGACGTGTGCAAAAGCGTGTATAAAAATTAAAGGGCCATTTCAAAAATCTGCCCCTTATTGTTCTGCAAATGTAGCAGGAGCTTTAGACTATAATATGAGGGTCGAGTGTTTTCCCAAGGTGATGAATCCTTTAGAAATATGGTAGTTAGACAATCTCCATTAAATCAGGACTGTCTCATCAAAATCCATTTGGTCACATTTAGTCAATCTCTTGTGGGCCAACAAAGGACAGTTCCTTACTGTACCTCTGCTAGTGCTTTGTCCTCTCCAGTCTATTTAAACATCTCAGGTGATGGTGCTTTCACCCCTCCCCTTAGGATGAGATTCTCACTCTGTTTTAGAACAGTGGGTTATCAGCTTGAAAAATATTGAGTAACTTCAGACTGAAGTTGCTTTTGATTCCTGGCCCAGTCAAGTACCAGTTATTGGCAGAGAAGGCATGGATGGCATGTCAAACAAACATACTACATCCCATGTCAGAATGAAGATCTCATCATTCAGGACTGCAACGTCACACCCACTAATGATGCGAATAAACTAGTTGGTGCCATTAGGGAAGCAATGTCTGCTCTGACATTGGTCAATGGGGGAGAAGCATGAGGAAGGCAGAACCAGGGGTTAAGGCACCACTAGAGAGGATGTGGAGCACATACATTTTAGACACTGTGATGATGCAGTGATTTGATATATGATGCTAATGGCTCCACTTCCTGAGGCCAAGCAAGGGGAATGCTCTGCACTGGATGGAGCTCTTTTCTTGCATGTCCCAGACGCTATAATGCATGGGCAAAAAAGTGCTGGGGCACAGAAACAGGAGGCTGCAGGAGGTGACAGCACCCACAAAAAAGTGGAAGCAGAAGGGGACAGTTGCTGGAGGTGTCTGAGTGGGTTACAAGAGGGCAGCAGCAGCAGCAGAAAAATTGAGAGCTCAAAGCACCACTAGGGGGAGCAGCAGCCCATGCCGAAGATGGATCTGGGACTTGTTTCTGGAAACAGTAACAGGCTAATTTTAAATTTTGGGACTACAGTCCCCACCCTGTCCCTTTCTATCCAAGCATTTGTCATCAGAGTGACTTGCACTGTCACTGTTCTGGTTGGTGGTGTCTCCAGAACTTCTCGATAGACCAGCATCCACAGTGTCTAGTGACCTGCTTATCCTAATGGTCTTTTATTAAAACACTTCTCTGCACTTTATTTGGCAGAGAAATATATTTTTTTAAAAAAACCAAACCAAACCCAGGAATATGCTGATGCCTGGGTCCTAAATGCCATGAGAGCTAGGAAGAACTAAGAGCCCATTTCAGATATTGCTGTCTGACATCTCCTGCACCACTGGCTCCCTTTCCTGAAGCCAACCGGAGGCCCTGAGCCATCCAGACCCTAAGGGATGCATTTTGCTAAACCCACCTCCCCGGTGGGACAGAAATGAAAGCTTTTGCTGGAAGCCTGTGTTGCCCCTGGATGGTCAACTGTCTTAACCAGATGGATCTTTTGGATGTCTCTCTGGACACCATCTCGCCATTAGGGTTAGCCACAAGAGGAAGGACGGAAGGAGAGAGAGAAATACAGAAACCGCTAATGTTCAGCTGTGTCTGGTGGGAGGAATGACACAATGCAGATATGCATAAGGCATCATTTCTTCCTAGATTATATCCTTGCTAGGTCATTAACTGAGTGGAGAAGTTTATCTTTAAAAATTATGAGCCAGATCCTCAGCTGACTTCATTGAAGCTCCTCTGAGTTACATCAGCTGAGGATCTGGCCCTATATTTATGTTCCAGGAATTCTGTATATGTGTGTATTACACACATGGACAAACACACACTGGCCACATAGCTACACCAAACTAAAAGATGTTGTACCAAAGGAATTAGAGTTGGAAAATACCTTCTATGTCCCACTCAGTTTATCACCCCTTTGCGAATGGAGGACTGTCCCCTGAAGGACATTTTGATGGCTTCAGTTCTAACCATCCCAAAGGGGCTTCCACCGTTTCCCATGTGCAAATACTCTACAGCCAAACACATCTCGCTGTCAAGGAGATTTCCCTGATGTTCACGCTGCCTTTCTCTTTCTTATCTCCATACCATTGCTCCACGTACAGCCCTAAATAGCACTTCTCTGATGCTTCTGAAAATCTGCTGCTTTCCAATATTTGCAGACTGTCATATCCTCTCCCAAGCTAAACATAGCTAGGCCTTTTAATCTTCATCAATCAATGGCCCCTCATGATTTCTGCTGTTCTTCTCTGAAGTCTTTTGGGTTTGTCAATACCTTTCTGCTAACATGGTGCTGTGGCACGGAGCCTGCCTGCACAAGGAAGTAATATCTGAGGTATGGTTGCAGTAGAGACTTTTGGAGCACAGACCTATCTCCCTGCTCCTTTATGCGATTGCTCCATACATACAGCCACAAAGTGCACTGGCCTTTGTGTTGCCGTAGCACACAAGCTCTGTGGTGAACTTCCCCGTCACACGATTCAAAGAGGACAGTGTTTACCCCAAGAAAATAGGATGTGACCTGAGGGTAAATGATACAAGTGCACATTACAGGGGTTCTATTGTGTATGGGACAGAACTGGTTCCACGTGAGATGTGTGATGTTAATGGAATATGTGCTTTATAATCAAAGACACTCTTTCAAACTCTCTCTCTCTCTCTGTTTGAATTTAATGCTTGTGAAAATGAGGGACAGAAACCATTAACTAGAGGCAGGCCCAGTGTGGCAGGCACACTTGCTCTGCCAGTCCACTTCAGTCCTGATCTGCAGGAATACCTGGTATTACAGTCATGGGCCCTGACATGCTGCTACTTCCAACCTGCAGCACACCTTCCAGAATTGCATTCTCCTCACATAGTCCTGCTGGTGCTCCTCAGCCCGGACCTGTGCCGTATCCCGCTAATCCAGTCCTGTGGCTCTGTCAAAGCCCTGGGCCTCATGTCCTCCAGCTCTGTGGATGCAATTCAATCCTGAAATGCAGCAACACCTGTTGTTCCAGTCCAAAACCTCCTAGCACACACAATTTGTATCTCCTTCCATTTCCACTGTGCATCTCAGAAACCCTGGGTCTGTCTCTCCTCTTTTCTACATATGGCCTCGCTCCCCACCCCACCCCACCCCACCCCAAATCCCCCTGGCCCCATTTGAATTTTTAAGCTATTTAACATCCTCCAATATGTGCATAATGAGGTTTTTCGCCTGCCCTCTGCTGCCATCCCTCTGCTATTAGGGCACCAGGTGCTGAAGTGGTAACATGGTGTTTCAGAAGCCTTGTACTGGCTTCCATGTGTTAGAACTCTAATTACAGGGTAACTAGCGACCTTGTAGGTACAGGGTAATCTACTATATAGCACCAGGGTAAATTATCTGGGTGTTTCTGTCTTCTTCACTACAGCCTTATCCAGAGATTGAAACACGGCCAGTTAAATGGTAATTAATCTCTGAACCTCTTAGCACCTTCCCATTTCGGTGTTCAGTAACCTGCAAGAGTATGTTATCTCTGTGCGGTGTCAGGGGCCTGGCCATGTTGCTATCATTACAGAGCAAGAGTCAACGCTTTTTAAATGCATAAAGTTGCTGTGTCAAGACTCTGCAGTGCTGTTAGTGAAGCATGAGGTGGCTGCAGCAGGACGCAAGACACTGTCTCCACATCAGCACCTGGGGAAACAGTTTATGAGTTGGCTTCCAGAAAGGCTGAGCACCTGCAGCTCCCATTGGCTGGATCTGAGGGTGCTCGGCACTCCTGAAAAGCAGCCCATTCATGTCCATGCACTGAGACTCATCCCAACAAACAACTCTGCTGTGGGTCGGGGTGGTAGCCCTGTTCATGGTGGTGAAGAGGAAGGGTTTGCTCTGTGAAGCGCAGTCTGACTGGACACGTCTGTGAGTGTGACTGCAGGGAGGGGGAGTTCCTCTGTTTTGAACTGAGCTGCCTGCCCCTCTCTGTGGGGGATGCAGTGTAAACGTCTGAGAGGGACAAATCTGGGTTTGCCCAGTGATACCTGGAAGAAGGAAGGGGTGGGGGGGGCGAGCGAGGGGTCACCCTTCCGGATGTCGGAGAAAGGGGTTCAGGATTGAACAGAGCCTCGTTTGTGAGGTGGTGAGGACACCAGCTGGAGAACTCTATTAGCCTTCGAGCTAGGGGGAGCATTGCCAGTAACCACCACCTATATCCTTGTGCTCTGTGTCACCCTCTGAACTCACCAAAACCAACGAGAGAGAGAGACCTGGGCGTTCGCTTTGGAAAACCTGAGGTAAAATGCTGAGTGGACCAGCTTTCTCCTTCTCTGTTGAAACTTTTCGCCTCTGTCCACACGGACACACCCTATGGGTCAGTTTGAAAGCTTCTGCTCCAGTCACCAGAGTTAATGCTGCCCCTCTCAGAGCCAGGTACATTATCCCCCAGCCATGCCCTATGGACCTACCTGAACTACAGTGCTCACCCCACTCCCGCCCACAGAACCCCCACCAGTTGATACACAAATGCCTCCAACCCACTGATGCCAACGGGTGCTCTGCATGTGGATCACGGATTGGTGTTTGATGCATATAAGGCCCATGGGATTTTTAAGGTGACTAAGGCTATTTGCATGTATTTTAGACCCACTTAGGTTGCTCCCTCTGGAGCACTTAGAATTTAAATAGTAATGGCAGCAATTATTTTCAGATCGTAGACTAATAAAATCTTCTAATTTGTTCGAAGGATTCAGCCGGGTATAATATAGCACTTGTGACTTTTAAAAAAAGTTTCCAGGCCCAGTTTTCAAACATGAGCACCAAAACAGAACGCTCAAATCCCCTATGCTGATGCTCCCCTCAGCCCGTAGACCCCGGACACAGAATCATAGAAACGCAGGGCTGGAAGGGACCTTAAGAAGGCATCTAGTCCAGTCCCTTGCACTTAGCAGGATTACATAGCTAGACCACCCCGACACACATTTGTCGAACCTCGTCTGTTTTGGGTGAATACGTGTCAATTTAAATACACCTCTACCCTGATATAACGCTGTCCTCGGGAGCCCAAAAATATTACCATGTTATAGGTGAACCGCGTTATAGTGAACTTGCTTTGATCCGCCAGAGCACGCAGCCGCCCCCCCCCCGGAGCACTGCTTTACCGCGTTATATCCGAATTTGGTTATATCGGGTCGCGTTATATCGGGGTAGAGGTATAACTGAATGTGGGACTTATTCCACACAGTCACTTTGCACACTGAGCCCTCTGAGCAAATTGCTCTAGTAGTCTATAGCAGTGGTTCTCAACCGGGGTACACGTCCCCCTGGGGGTACTCACAGGTCTTCCGGGGGTACCTCAGCTCATCTAGATATTTGCCTAGTTTTACAACAGGCTACAGAAAAAGCACTAGCAAAGTCAGTACAAACTCAAATTTCATACGACTTGTTTATACTGCTCTATATACTATACATTGAAAAGTAAGTACAATATTTATAGTCCAGTCGGGTTATTTCACAATTAGATGGTAAAAAGGAGAAAGTCGGCAATTTTGTAAGTATGTAGTTTTTAAGTGAGGTGAAACTTGGGGGTACGCAAGACAAATCAGATTCTTGAAAGTGGTAGGGCAGTCTGGAAAGGTTGAGAGCCACTGGGCTATGCTGTACTGTAATGAATTGGCAAGTGTGTGTGTGTGTGTGCGTGTGTGTGCATGCACACATGTGCACCATCGCTCTCTGCTGGATGGAATGAGCACTACAGTGTGTCATAGGCCCTTTGCTATTACAAGCTTCAGGGGACTCTCCTTTAGACAAAGTATAACCTTAGCTCTGGCCCCCTGTACCTCTGCAATGTGATACCGTTTTCAGTTACATGCTCACACACTATTTTTTCACGGGACCCCTGCTTCATGCAGTGTACATGCTGGAGAATGAATGAGGCCAGGTTGTGTAGTGACTTATTCTTGGGACCTGAACATCTCACCTCATTCATTGCAGATATTGCATGGTGTGTCATGAATGAAGGTGGTATCCATAGCATCCTTTCCTCTTTCACTGCAGATGTTGCATGGTGTGTAGTGAATAAGGTAGAGACTCCCTGGTAGAGAAGAGAGAGCCTTGTGATTATGGCCATGGCTAGGGACTCCTAAGATTTGGGTTCTGGTCTTGCTTGTGCCACAGATTTGCTGTGTGACCACAAGTAATTCACGTGATCTCTCTGTAACTCGGGTCCTCATCTGTAAAATGGGGAAATAAAACTTCCTGGCTTCACAAGAGTGCTGGGCAGATAGAGATTTGTGAGGTTCTCAGGCACCGCAGAGATGAATGACGTAGAAAAAGACAATAAATAAAGAAAAAATCTCAGTGTGGAAGTTGGATGGTGTGCAGCAAATGAGACATGGGGCCCACACAATGAACACTAAGAAATAATGAACAATTGCCTGTGTTTACTGAGCACTGTCCTTGCAGGAATAATAGCTCACAATCATATAATTAAAGACTGTAGGGTGATACATTGGAGTGTAGACGTTAAGGATGCACAGGGAGGCTTGACCTTTCCAGGGCCTGACTTTTGCTTGCTTCACTTTGCAACCTTTATGTTCTTTTAATGCAGTATTTTTGTCTGGGTTGTGTGAGATTCTGAGTTAAACCTCTTGCTTCTGAGCTAGGTGCCTCCTGTTTAATAAAACATTAACTAATTAAGAAAAAAGATTCTGTTTGGGTGGCAGCAAGCAGAAAGGAAAGAGAGAGATGTGTGTTCAGAAAGACACCTGTTACATATGCATGTATGTCTCTCTCACCTTTTGAGGGGTTCTAATGCCTGGCTAATTGCATAAGCTCACCAGGCAAGGCCACATCCTGCATCACTGCAGCGAGACTAATGTCCTTGCACGGTACTGGAAGCAGAGGTGCCATCTTTATGAGTTGCCGGGGGTTCCTCAACCCCCGCTTCGCCCCTGGCCCTGACCCCACTCCACCCCTTCCCCTGAACCCTCACCCCCGCCCCTTCCTACCCCTGGTCTGCCCCGTCCCCTGAGTGCTCACTGCCCTCGCTCCTCCCCCTTCCCCCCCAGTGCCTCCTGCACGCTGCTGAACAGCTGATCCGCGGCGGGTGGGAGACACTGAGAGGGAGGGGGAGGAGCTGATCGTCAGGGCCACCGGTGGGCAGGAGGCATAGGGGAAAGGGAGAGGAGCTAATTGTTTTTTGTGGATGCTCCAGCCTGCAGCACCCACAGAGTCGGCGCCTATGACTGGCAGTCTGCACATGCCAGGTAAGGACAGGGCTAAGGATTCATGGCATGGTCCTTGCACTGGTGGATACTTTCCAGCTCCTGCTGGTTTTTTCCAACACTAAGAATTTTCATAGTTCATCACACCTGGACTGATCCGGAGACCCAGTTCCAAGCACGGTACATTGGGTATCTCTGCCGACAACGTTTCCCTGTGCAGTTCAAAACCAAAGATTGTATTTAGCTAAGTAACTTCTATGGCCCCCATCACCATAGTATCTGAGCAGCTGTGATGGGGTGTCTACTCCCACACAAGCCCTTAGTGGGTTAATGTGGGCCAGGATGCTGCATCTGGGGTGGAACCAGGGCTTGATAGGCCTGATGGCAGATGAAGCCCACCTGGGATAGGAGTGTAAAGCCAGGAAGTGCAAGGAGGAGGCGGCCGAAGGGGTGAGGTCTGCAGTTACTTCCTAAAGGGAAAGGGAGTTGGTCAGGGACAAGGAGGAAATCCAGGAGAAGAGGAAACTCTGAGGGTCCTGTCCTGGATTAGGGAGTCTGGCAAGAGGCTCAGAGGGGTGAAGTAGCCACAGAGAGTGGAGGAATCTCTGGTGGTAAACCCAGAGATAGGCAAGAACATAGAGAAATGGAGCAGGAAGGAGCCCAGGGAAACAACAGTCTCTCAGACTGAGCAGACCTAGGTTGCTAGTCATAGGGTCCCAGGGTCCGTAGGGTCCCAGTAGTGGGCGGGCCTGGGTTCCCCTACCAGCCACTGGCAAAGCTGCACAGGACCTGGAGTTGAAACAGAAGACTGTCTGAAATGGCATACGGATATTGTATGGTGGGACTTTCCTACCCTAGAAGGGGAGGACTATATAGTGACCAGGCTGGAGGGCAGAGTCATGAAGGAGCGCCTTGAGTCATGAAGAGAGTGAGGGGGTCATACCATGAATAACCCACAGAAGAGAGTGCTAGATGGTGTGGGGGAGGTGCTAATTCCCAGACCCTGTGGTGAGTGGGAACCCCTTCACAATGCCTCACCATCAGGGGCGGCTCTAGACATTTCGCCGCCCCAAGCAGGGTGGCATGCCGCGGGGGGCACTCTGCCGGTTGCCGGCAGGCGGCTCCGGTGGACCTCCCGCAGGCGTGCCTGCGGAGGATCTGCTGGTCCCACGGCTCCACCGGACCCTCCGCAGGCACACCTGCGGGAAGTCCACCGGAGCCGCCTGCCGCCCTCCCGGCAACTGGCAGAGCGCCCCCTGTGGCATGCCGCCCCAAGCACGTGCTTGGTGTGCTGGGGTCTGGAGCCACCCCTGCTCACCATCTTCTTAAATGTATTTATCGCCGATGAGGTAGGGCATGCTATTATGCCCGTTTTACAGATGGGAAGCTGAGGTACAGAGACTAAATTATTTGCCTGAGGACACATAGGAATTCAGTGGCAGATCAGCGAATTGAACCCAAATCGCAGGCTAGCACCCAAACCAATGGCGCACCCTATCTCTCTATACAAGCAATTAGGGTCTCCTAAAGCATGGTCAGTGCAAAGCTCTCAAGTCTAGGACTCACTTCCCCCAGTCAGTCCAAGGGAGCTGGAGTCTACTGACCTCCATGCCAGGCTGCAAGGCACTGCTGGAAGGGACACCTGGGGACATTTCTAAGTAAATTCTCCTCCCCACACACCCCAGAATAGCTTGTTCTTTGTATTTGCCAATATATTAAAATATTGAATGGTTGTATTATTAAATGGTATAAGATATGCTAAGGGAATCTGTTAATTTGCATGTTATCTACACTGGAAAACAAATAAAATCAATAAAAGGAAGCAACAAATTTCCAGGTGGTTAGTACAATTATGAGCAAAGAGCCATTTACAATGACAGTGCAGCCAAAGGAAGAGAGTGTGTGCGTAATTGGGACGAAATGTCAACAAGGGACATGCAAGAGCTCAGGGAACTTTGCATCCGAGTACGGTAGTGTTCTCTTGTCCAAAATGTATCCACTCTGAGTGGGGTGCTGCATTTATGTGGAGCCTGATATTGCAATAGTACCAGGTATGGAACTTTCTAGAGCAGTGTTTCCCAAACTTGGGACGCCGCTTGTGTAGGGAAAGCACCTGGCAGGCCGGGCTGGTTTGTTTACCTGCTGGGTCCGCAGGTTCGGCCGATCGCGGCTCCCACTGGCCGTGGTTCGCTGCTCCAGGCCAATGGGAGCTGTGGGAAGCGGTGCGGGACAAGGGATTTGCTGGCCGCCGCTTCCCGCCGCCCCCATTGGCCTGGAGTGGTGAACTGTGGCCAGTGGGAGCCGCGATCGGCCGAACCTGCAGACCCGGCAGGTAAACAAACCGGCCCGGCCCACCAGGGGCTTTCCCTACACAAGCGGCGGCCCCAGTTTGAGAACCACTGTGCTAGAGTGATTAGTCCCATTAACTTCCCTGGGGATTGTTCATGGCAGTGCAGAGGTAAGTGTTTGCAGGATCAGGCTCACAGTTTGCAGAGGCTTTGGATGAAAGGAACTACAGAGAAGTTACATGTTACCATGTCTTGCTGGAGTTTACCTCTGCAGTATTTATACAGTCACGAGGACGTGAATGAAAGACAAAAAATAGTGTGAGTGCACAGGGGAAAATCCTGTTAAAAAGGCTCCCTTCAGGCAGAGGTGGATTATGGTTTTGTGGGACCCTGGGCCAGAGCAAGTGGGGGCCCCCCAAACCTCCTGGGCACTCCTGCCGGGGAAATGGGGTTGGGGCACGGGGGCGTGCCCCACTCTGCCCGCCCAGCAGGAGCGCCTCTGGTCAGGAACCCCATGTATACCTGGAAACTAGCCAGGTTCTTGAAATAAAGGGTTTCAAACCCAAATCTCTGGCCTCGCTGCAGATCACATGGCCATGCTGCCTGGCACAAGGAACTGGCTCTGCAAGCCACCTGGTCTGGTGGGCTGGGCTGAAACCTGGGAGAGGTGGGCCCTGTGTGACCGGCAGCCATCCCTCAGGGTACCCTGGGGGCACAGCACAGCCCTGCAGGAGCACTACCCTCTCCTCCCCTGCCTGGCACCCGGACCAGAGCACTTTAAACTCGATTCGGCCATGAGGGCTCTCGTTTCTTACAGCATCTCGGCTTAGCCCTGCTGATAACTCCAGTAAGTGGCCCCACCGGTGCCCGGAATCTCACAGCCCTGCGGAGCCTGTGCTGCTCATTCCAGCTAGCTGTGGCTTCTCTGAGTTATCCCTTTAATCCTGTCCTGGCTAGGGAGGCTGGCAGGCCTCCTTCAAGCTTGCTTCTTCCTTGCTGCCTCGGGCTCCTGCAGCAGCAAGCTTTTGGCCCAGCCCTCTGTCTGGGCCCGATTTAGCTGTGGAAGCTCCCTGTCACGTGGCTGCATTAACTTTCCCCAGCTGGGGTGGAGACCTGAGCCAGGCACAGATGGGGCTGGACCCACAGCCCACTGAAAGGACCCATCAGCTTGGTACACGCTGCCTCTGCCCTTCTCTGCACTCTGACCCTGTTGCCCGGCAGGAGCACCAGGCTGGCGGGTAGAGCGGGGCAAGCCCCCGCGTCCTGACCCTGCTCCCTGGAAGGAGAACTGGGTGGATGGAGCGGATCAGGGCGTGGGGACCCCATTTTTCCACGGTCCCACAATTGCCCAGTGCCCCCGGGCACGGGCCCCGTTGGCCCAGTGGCTAATCCGCCACTGCCTTCAGGGCAGAGGATACTAATGACATCAGCTGTTACACTAATTCCATCCACGTCCTGCAGTGCCATTCTGGTTACTGCACTGAAATGCAAGAAAGCAGCAAAATCATATTTGGGGTGAAGCCTGTTTAACTGCTGCCATGTCCCTTATATCGTCTGTCCACGCTGGATCTAAACTCACGCCATCGTGTGATTCTGCTGACAGACATTAACTGCTAGAGCCCTGCTCCCTGACAGCAATGCCAAGGGCCTGCCAAGAGACCGTCAGACACCTAACACAGCACATGCCTTATTGTAATCTGCTTCCGCTACACTGGGAGGCTGTTTATCTGTATGAAGTTGTTGGGGGGGTGGGTTGTGTTCTCCTCCCACACGAGGGGTGGGGTCCCCTCCACTGCCATGTGCACCAGTCCCAAAGCCAGTCCCATATGTCATCACATGCTCGATCCATACAACTCCCCAACCTTCAAACTGCCCCCTGGAGTTGAAATCCACTCACTGTTTTAGCTGCTGGTCGTGCTAGTCTCTGCCGCTGCCACGCTGCGCTGCATTGGCCCTTCGGATGCGGCCCTTCCTGACAGTGAATGGGTGAAAACAAGGGAAGGAGAAAAACAAAAGAGAAGGGGAGGGGGAGAGGAGGAGGGAGTATGTGGGGGGGGATGAAGCAGGGGGACAAGAAGGGAGAGGGTATGTCTTTAACTGAACTGTATGTCTTTCACTGGCTGCAACATTCTAACAGCTTTACAACACTCATCGGGAGCATGGGGTCAGACAGATCATCCACTATTGTGCTGAGGCACGTTGCACCACTGCTTGGCACCTGGGGTCATCATTTAAACAAGCGCAAAGGACTAAACAAAGTGATGGGCACCTATGAATTGGACCCCTGACTTACATGATAAAAGCCACTGAATAACACTGAGACCCTGTACAAAGAGTCTCCTTTCCTTCTTGCAGCACAGAAGGAACTGTAACGGGCTGGGATTGTCCCTTGTGTCCAACTCCGAGATATCTCCAGTTCCTTTGCTACTAAACATCATCCTTAGAATGATGTACTTGGATTGATATCACTGCAGATGGGACAGGGCCCAGGCCCAGGCCTTTACTCGGCCAAAACTTCCAGGGAACATTTGGCCTGAATCAAGACTGAGGACCTGATCCTGTAAGGTGCCGAGTGCTTGTCACTGTCACTGAAGCAAACAGGAATTCAAGCTGCTCAGAACCTGACAGGGAGTGCCCGGAGCCTCTCAGAATTAGGGTCCTAAAGGTTCACAGGATGAAGCACCCACTATATAATGGATGGTTATGTGCCAGCACGCCTCCTGAGAGGTTATTCTTGTATGTCATTTTGCAGTGTAATAAGCAGTAACATAGATGCTATGCTATTCCCTGCTACTCATGCCCCTCAGCGTTAGGGACCACTGCGAGCAGCAATATAAAAGTGGACTCATGAGAGCAACTTGTTCCACTTTTATTTAGTTTACAGGTATCCTAGGCCAGAGGAGCGACATGCCAGACAGAAAAGTGTTTGGCCTCACAGTGATTCAGTAATCCGCCTTCCCGTGACAACTTCCACCCCTATAGTGCTCTTCACAAACAGCAATTAAACCTCAAAATCCCCCCAGGAGGTAGGGAGGAATTATACCCACTTCAGACAGGGAAGCTGAGTTTACGGCCCTGATTTGCTGTGGTGCAAAGTTATTAAGCAGCTTGTGGTGACACCCTGAGTTTCATTCACAGTATTTCCTCCCTCCCAGTCATTTCAGTCACATTTTGGAAGTACAGGAGCCTATCCTGCAAGATTATGACTGGCCTCGAATTCTATCCCCACCGGTGGGAGTGACAGATGCTCCACCCCTCAGAGAATTGGGCCCAAAGAAGAGAAGAAGAAAAAAAATATTGTAAAAGAATGAAGGAGAAAACACTGAAAGACTTCGGCTATATCAAAGCAGAAGGGGAGCCAGGGGAGACTCACTGGGCAAATAATGTTGAACAGCCGTGGCAGATACACCTCTACCCTGATATAACGCGGTCCTCGGGAGCCAAAATATCTCACCGCCTTATAGGTGAGACCGCGTTATATCGGGTTTGGTCCGGCAGCGGGGCTCAGGCGGGGATTTAAAGGACCCAGGGCTCCCCGCAGCAGCTGGAGTCTCTGGCCCTTTAAATCACCACCCGAGCCTGGCTGCTGGAGCTCCAGTGGGGATTTAAAGGGACCGGTGCTCCAGCTGCTATGGGGAGCCCTAGGCCCTTTAAATCACCACCGGAGCTCTGGCAGCGGGGCTCAGGTAGGGATTTAAAGGGCTTGGGGCTCTACATGAACTTGGATATAACGCGGTAAAGCAGCGGGGCTCGGGTGGTGCTTTAAAAGGCCCGGGGCCCCCCACTGCTTTACCGCGTTATATCCAAATTCGTGTTATACCGGGTCGCATTCTGTCGGGGCAGAGGTGTACTGTGAAATCAGTGAGTAAGTTCTCTCCAGTGAACTAGACTCCAAGGGCAAAAATTAAAGGGACATCTCTGAGCTGTGCATGTAGTTGGAGAGCACTGCTCTGGCATGTGACCATTTTCATAGGCGGCGGTTAAGAACACAACACGGACTGCTGCCAAATTAAAGGAAAGAAGTAAGTGGGTTTGGGAGGCATGGCCACCTAGTTCCACTCACGTGCACCTTTTCACCGTAGCTAGCGGTGCAAATCTGAGCTGCTACCTGTAGCTGCAGGATCATCCCGTCCAGGCAAATGCTGTCTGAATGGCTGAAAAGCCTCTGAATTGCTTTGCTCTATTCCGAACAAATCAAGTGCCTGAGGAATGAGAACTGGGTGGGAAAGAGGCTGAGAAAATGATTTCACTGCTGTTTAAATTTCCTGTTCATTAAAATGTTACAGAGTTAGAAAAATCCACCGCACAAACTCTCCCAGCCAGCTGCGTCACAGGATGGGCATCAAAAAAGACAGCGCAAATGAAGTCATCAGCAATGGAAAAACACACCAATACAGCCCAATACAGAACAACGCAAATCCCACCTCAAACATGGGGCTGCAAGAGACATTTTCCCTGTGTCTGATGCCTTACCAAGTGCTTATTCAATCACAGGTAACTTTGGGAGAGAGAAACCCAAATTCAATTTATATCTCAGTCCAAGTAAATATGAAGAAACTGTTGAATCTGACTATAAAAGCCAACGATCTCATATGCTTTCCTCACATATATTGGAAAAACTAGGAGTGGAGTTACTACCCTGCTGCTATGAGAGTATCTCAGAACTACAGGTACTGTATGTTGTCACTAATTACTGCAGAAAAGGAAAAGGGGGTTGGAGTAAGAAAATATAAACATTTCTTCCCTGCGAATTCCTTTGACGATCTGATGATGCGATGCCCACACAAACGATTCTCCCCTCCTCCCCCAATTCAGCGTGGCGTGCACAGAAAAAAGAACTATTTTCAGTTGTGCTCAGTTCTTGAGTTACCTTCCCAAAAAAAGATTTCTATTTCTATATATGTGCAATTTTGTGCATCATTGCCTGATGGTACGTGAAGCATGCTTTCTCTGCAAGCCTAGCCCTAAATGGTCCGTTTCTTAAGCACAGCTGTTTGCAAATACTGTCTTTCTCCCTCTTTCATCTCCAGCTGGTTTGGAGTAGGAGTTCACAGAGGGTGGCTGGGAGAGGAGGAGGATTATGAAATGGAGGGGAAGAGAGAGAGAATTCAGGCCACGCAGGAGTCAGGAGAAACATGTTCTCTTCCTATGCAAATATCTTAATTACAGAGGATGAGGAAGATATAGATATTTGTATGTTAATTTTCATAGCTAGGTTTTCAATTTGTCTTTGAGAAAGGCCTTTTGCACCAGGGGGAAACCTTCAAATCTATCCACTTAAAAAGCCACTGCCGTGAGCAACACATTAAAAAAAAAATCAAGCCGAGCCATAATTTACCAAGCTCCCATTAAACTCTCATAAATTCTCCACCTCCCCTTCCCTTGCTGATCACCAAGGTGTTTGTGGCTAAAAGACAGCTCGTCACCCTTCTCCTCTGCTGCCCTTTCCTGCTTGTGATCTCACAGGCGCTGCGATGGAAATGAATGGTGATGTCACAACACTGCGGGTAGGGAGCAAGAAGGAGGAGGCAGCTGACCAGCTGGGGAGCAGTGGAGAATATAGACCCAGCACTAGTAGAGAGGAGGGACTTGCTGCATTTAATTCTTAACTCATCTCCCTGAATGTGGCAAAGGCTTTTCTAAAACATCACGTGAATTATTTTTCATTTTCTCTGTAGTTTCTAGTGCCAGCTGGGACAATAAGTGGAAGTGTCCAAAAAAATCGGGAAATACATTTGTCATCCTTCTTGTCTGTCTGGCTTCATCTGTAATATCCTAGGGTCAGCTTTGTACCCTCCCCTTTGCATGGCTCTGGTGGCACTAAGAGACCAGACACCGGTGAGAACTCCCTATCTGTGGCTTCCCCAGGCATATATCTGGCTCCTGAAGTATTCTCTGTGCAGCCCTTGGCATATGGGAGGTGGAGAATGGTGTGGCTAGAGCACACTGCTCTGGCAATCTCCAGCTGATGGATACCCACTGGGGGCCACAGCTGGCCAGCATAGATTAGAGCAGGCTCTAGGCTTCTTTAATCTATGTTGGGGCTGGAGGAGAACCAGCTCTACGATCAGGGAGCCATCAACAGCTTCCTTTGCCCCTGCATCTGTTTGCTTCACCCAGCAGAAAGTGGCTACAGCAAAGAATCCAGCCCTTAGAGTCTAGGCATAACTGGAATTTGAGTGGAGGGAAGCAGAAGGACCATGAAATCTCACCAGAAAGCCTGCTGCCTCACAACTTGCAATGCAGTTGTGCAGGTTCAAGAAGCACGGACTATTTGGATGATCATCTGGATTTCTTTGTGTTGAATAAAATGGAACCTCCATGTTTCTGGTGTAGGTTTGCCCCTCACTCATATGGGTTCAGCATTGGATTGATTACCCACAGCTGGTTGGAATTTCTCCAGACCATACTGGTATAGAGATCAGTCTGGAAATCTCATGAGAACAGGGCCTCTTGGGAGACTTCCTGTATTTGCTGGTTTTTGGTCACTTCATGCTGAGCGAATTGGCTTTTACCCAATGGCCTGATGCTTTCATGTATTCTGCAAACAGGAGATGCAAGGGCAGGGTACAAGTTAAAGGAAGAGCTAACTGAACTGCTTCTGACATCACCAAACATCTGAAGTTGAGCTCCACTGCTGGAAGAAGGCTCAAGGCCTCAGTTCAAGCTCTTGATGAAGATTTTGGGGGAGCGTATTGAGCTCTGTTTGAAAGCTCATGTGTTGGTTATCAATGAGTGAAACTGTGGGGGTTTGGCTAGCTCTGGTAGTCCCCTTAGCTCTGGTCCTGGATTTAATTTGAGCTCTGGATAAAGTTTTGGGGTTCCATTTAAGCTGTGGGTGAAGGTTCAGGTTGGTTCTCATTTTACCTGAACCCATTTACGAGCATCATCCACTAGTGACAATGCTATGACTCAGAGTCGGGTGGCACTAATCCTGAGCTGGTGGTGATACTAGGGCAGAGGTCAAACCTCCTAGCACGGCTGGCAGGCTGGAGTTTTCACTAGTTGATTACAGACTATTCTTCACAGTCCCCTTTTGTGTCTGTGCTTCAAAGAAGACGTCACTAGACTGGTGAGAGGTCTTAGCCGGCCACATCCCTCTCATTACAGAAATTAAATGAACAGTATATGCATCAAAACAGCAACCTAGCCATGTGATGGGCAGGTGGGGGGGGAGGAGGGAGGGCTGAGGGTGGGGGGAGGAATTAGGGTAATTACCATTCCTGAGAAAATGCCATGAATTACAACACAACCTAATTACCCCGATTAATTCTTCTGCTTTGTGAAGGGCTCTCAGCTATCAAAGAGGAAGAGGGAAAAAAAGAACCTTTACAATTTGTTGGGTTTTTTCCATCGGTGTAAAAGTCAGGGGTAGAAGGTGGGGAAAAGAGTCCAGTTAAAACACAAGATGCTGCTCTTACATCTTCCTTTCAGGAGATAATAAACTGTAACGGTACCAATTTGCAGCGGTTTTACAGGAGCCGGAGTGATATCAAAGACCAACACATTTAGTATTGCGCAGTCTCTTCCTACACACACGGAACACCCAGTGTGCCAGCCCAGGGATACTTATCCTGCGCTGCCACACGGGAGTCTCCCCTTCCAAACCTGGGCGACTCCCAGTCCTGCTCTCTCAATTCTGACTGCCAGGAGGGACTGGCGCACTGAGCAGGTAGCATGCAGAGCCCTGAATACTGAGCACCAGCTGAGTAAGCAGCAGCATGGTTGTATTCTGATGGGAGTCCCATCCAGTCCTCGTCTGGGAGGTTGGTGACTGACGACACTGGAATAGAGAGGTATTAAAGTGGGGAGAATGAAGTTGCATAGCGCTCCCTAAAAGGATACAAAGTTACACTGAGAAAAATATTCCCATCGGTAGCGGAGATCTCCATTATCTGGCCAAATTCACTGCAAGTCTCCGGCCACCAGTCTGCAGGCACATCTGCATCCATTCTGAAGGTCTCCGGGTTCCCTTTCTATCACCCTGAGGCACCTTCTATAGCTCTTAGAGTCCCCTAATAGCACCCATGACTATCTCTGTATGTGAGTCTAGCACATACTCTGCCACGGCGTCTCCTATATTATGGGGAGCCCTTAATTAATCGGAACACTCTGCCCAGCTTGTCATTCCTTTCGTCTGTGGATCTCAAAGCATTTTTACAGACATTAAAATTTCCAGCACTGCCAGGCTGTAAATCATATTATCACTTCCATTTTACAGAAGGGGACCCTGAGGTACCGAGAGGTGATTTGGATTCATTAGCCAGCGTTAGCACTGCACGGTGAAGCTGCAAAGTCAGCTTCACCGTGCAGTGAAGCTGACTTTGCAGCTTCACCGTGTTATATGTTATATGTGTTATATGGGCTGCCCAAGAGCTTACAGCAAAGTCAGTAAGACTAGATGGGGATGGACATTTTGTGTGTTTCCAAGTCCCAGAATTGAAAAATATGGAGGGGAGAGCCCACAGTGCTCCTAAGCACACTCCGCATAGTGGGCAGGCTTCTGGTGCTTCAGACATGCCTCCTGGAAGAAATGCAAGAGGGATGAGAGTGGAGAGCTCTTCAGCAATTCCTTGTGAGAAGTGGCTGGTATTTCACAGACCATTATTTCTTCAGTATTAATTAAGGGGAAAGGGTTAGCGCTCTGTTAATTAGCATTAGTCAAATGGGAATGAAGTAATGCCACAAGGGCGGGTGCCAAATCAATTTCCCCCACTTTTGCCCAGTAAACTTCAGCCAGATTTCCAAAACGGGTGGATTAGCTGATGGATTAGCTCGAAATACTAGTATGTTTTCAAACCACTTTTACGTATCGGTACAGTAAAACCTGTTCTAACTCTACTGGGGATTGGATGAGATGTGACTTGGGGCAGGGAGCCCGGCACTATGCTTGCTGGCACTGCTGTGCTGGAGCTGGGCGTTTTTCTTCGTGCTAAGAGCCTCACAGTGAATGCCACACTGCCCTCGTGCGACACGGAGATGGACAATAAAGCGAAGTCCTAGAGGAGCAGGGGAAGAGATAACAGGGATATGATATTAATGAAGGATTCTCTAGCACTAAAATACCATGGTGATGGATGTGTGAGAAATGCCAATGGCTAGATTAGAGCTGAAAATCTTAAATGAATTGAAAAATGATGGGGACTAAGCACTATCCAATGTTACTATACCAGGAATGATGTCACAACGAGGTTTCACTGCTTTTGATGCTACCAAACTCCCCTATTCTGATTGGATCTTTTTCCTCACTCCTGCTGTCATATCCATGTTAGGACATTAACTAGGCGTCATTAGATGTTGGCTACAGAGAAGCCAGGATCAGGGTTCTCTTCCGAAGACTTAGAACTGTCACCCTTCCTTCCCCTGGTCTCCTACCATTACAAGCAAGCAACTACAATAGTGTCATGCGGAAAGTATTTAATTTAAGTTGGGGAGTGGGTTAAAAAGGAGAAAAGTCCTGAACTTTCACCCACAGCTCATATTAATCCTGAGCCATATAGGCTGCTGGGGAGAATTCTGTTAACTTTTCATTTTCATGCCTTTCCATGCTTCTGGCCATGACCCGCCAGGCCAATGACAAAACATCACCAGAAAATATCTTCTTTCAACACTTCCCACCAGATTTTACAGACTCAAGGGACTTGTGCGCCACCGGTGAAGCACCCAATTCAAGCTGAACTGTTAGGAACGCAATTCACCACTCATTAAAACACCAGGACCCTTCAGTGGCCAGGTGTATTCCTGACACTGTAATCGCTTCTCTCTCATTTTGGTGAAGGGGAATCCAATGACCTCACTGAGGAGATTCAACATCTATGGAGATTAGCAAGGGCGTGTGCCAGGGTTGGTTGGGATCTTTCCCTGAGGTAGTGTGTGTGTGAGTGAGGAAGTCACCTACTTCTTAGGATCCAAGCATAACCCACACCTGCAGCACCCTCTGCTGTTCCATTCCTGCCCACCCCCAGCTATCAGAGAAACTCAGTCCTGACCTGCTGCACCATCTGCTGTTCCAGCCCTTGCCTCCTGCACATAACTCTGCTGATTCCTCTCAGTTTTAACTTACAGAATCCCGGCTATTCCAGTCCAGCGCTTCCCACACAAATCTGTTGCACCTAAATCCTGACATGCAAGTCCCCCTTCCCCTCATTGCAGTCCTGGATCTTTTTTCTGAAAAAGATTCCATTCATGACATTTAAAAAAAAATATTTTCTCACCAATACGCAGCTCTTCAATCCTTTATTCCCACAGGGATCAAAATCAAAAATGAAATGGAACATTAAACAACACTTTACAGGAATGTTCCTTCAATTCTGTGGAATGCACACAGGTTTTAGGATTCGACTCGTCCCCGTCCCACCCCTCCACCCTCCCTCCCTTTCTAATCAAAGATTTTATCTCAGATCTTTTCATACTTGCCAAAAAACACTTCCTCCCCATCCTCATAAGAAACCCTGTCTTGTCAAAGCAGATTTAAAAGCAAGAGCTGATGGGATTCCTAAGTGATCTGCGTGGGAAAGGACACATCTGTCTTCAGACTGAACACGGAGAAAGGGAGAACAAATCACTCTGTTGCTTTTGTTACGTCAATGTTTGTTTTCTGTATCCAAACGTGTAACAGGAAATTAAGCAGTTCACCTTTGTAAAGCATTTTGCATCCTACTTATGCATGAGCCAGATGGTGTTTTCTCTTTGTTTTAAAAGATTAAAAACGGAAAAGAAAAGAAATGGCTAGGAGTTAATCCCGAACCTGGAATGCACTCCCGCATCCCATGCGCCTAGTTATCCGCACTCAGCAGTCCTGGGCGAGGGCAAACACACAGACCCAACAGATTTAAGTAAGCTGCAGCCTTCAGAGTGCTGCAGACCTGTCAGATGTTGTCAGCTTTCAGATGGAAACCTTCACAGCCTTCTCAGAAAATGATAAATTACTGTATTCTTCTGGGGCCTCAACCTGGATACACAACACAATGTGATGCAGAAATCACCCGAAATAGAACTTTGCTGTAGGATCCTACCAAGGGGAAATATCTTCAGCAGAAAGGTGTTCTGCATGGATACTGAGAAGCTGGCTCAGGGAACTTACTATGGGGGTTATACCCACTGCTTGGTATCATACCTAAAGGATAAATCTTAAAGGCTGAACTGATCGGCCACATCTTGGTGGCTGCATATGTGGTATCTGGTCAAATAGCCCTTCATGCTGGGCATAAGCAACAGGGACAGGTGAGCTCGGAAGCCCAAAAGATCCAGTTTTAATGCAAGAGACATTAGGAGTAAAAATCCTAAGATGCATTCAGGGCCAAGAAGCACAATTGCGGCTGAACAGAATTGCTCGCCTTGCCCAGGTTTACAAGAGATGTCAATGGCACTTTACACCAGGGTTACAGCCAAATGGTCCCTGACACCATGGCTACAGAGCCACATCCAACACCACTGGTGTCACCACCAGCCTTTTGCCCAGAAAGGTGGCAACGGCTGCTAGCAGGGAGCTCAGCAATGCCGACTGCCATTTACAAACCTTATTCCTCCACACAATTCAAACCTAGCAAAGCAAGTCTCATGTTATCAAAGAATGTTGTTGTGCTAAGTAAAAGCGGAAGGGGAAATGAGGACAGTTTGGGGGGAATGTTGGAGCAGAGGACAGAGCAGAGGACAGAGCAGTTTTGCTCCCAGCTCTAAGAGGGACATGGTCTGCTGGCTAAGGGAGGGGAAAAGGGAATCAAGAGACATGGGTGCAATTCTGTCCCCTGCCACTGATTCACTGTGTGACCTTAGGCAAATCACTTAACCTCTCTGTGCTTCACTTTCCCCATACATAAACAGGAGTAATAATAGTGACCCCTAATTCTCCGGGGTGGTTGTGGGGGCCCCTTCAAATGGACAGTGCTAGAGAAGGGCTAAGTAGTAGTAGTAGCGGGTAAAATGATCAAGATTTGTTTTTAATCCTAAAACTAATAAAAAATTGGACTCTGAAGAACAAAACTCTTCCCCTGAGACTCTCTGCTCGTATAGAGCACAGTGCCAGGGGCTGCTCTGGCCACACAAGGCAGTTGGTGTGATACAAAGAAAAGCCCATGAGAAACAGATGACTTCTAAAGATGTTGCAGTGACTGGCCAGAAAGGGAGCATTTTAACTCCCGCCTCCTCAGTCAATAAAGACATAAAAAATCCTTCTGAGAGAAGACGGGCGGGGCCCCAGGACACCTCCTTTATAGAGAGCAATACAGGCCCAACACAGTCGCTTCATCCACAAAGCTCTTTGCAGTCCTCACTCTTTTGCACAGCAGTAGTGGGAAGACAGTGATCCTGCCACATCGATGACTTACAGAAACCCTCTTGGGGTTTTCAATAATGTAGTTCGACGGAGCGCATCTTTTCTACAGCCATAGAGAGACGAGTCAGATACTATCAGCTTGACAGCTCATCCTATTCCAAATCCTGCAAGACTCCTCCAGATTTCTGCCCACTAACTTCTTATCGAATCTGGTTCTTAAAATCTCTGCATTGACAGTGTCTTAACCATCTCCACCTTGGCCACTGCTCAATCGCTCTGTGAGAGCCTTCTCCTGTCCATCTCCACTCTCCATCCCCCCACAAGGTAGTTCCTACCTCATGTTGTTTTAAAACAATGTGGCCATGGATCACTCTGTCCCAAGGTGGCAGAAATCAGGTGGAGAATCAGCAGCCAGCTATACAGAACCAGACCCCTATGTTACAGTCTGAAAGGACCCAAACCCAGAAGGTGCCCTATGGCAACAGCTTCCACTTGTTATCCTGAAAGACTCTTTTTTTGTGGAGGGCGGGGTGCTGAATCCTCTATAGGATTCCCCCCAAAGAAAACCAATTTTCCACAGCTGAGGAGAGCTTCCTTCAGAGCCCATCAGGAAAGCTCCTACATCAGCCAGATGGGGCATTGCAGAGCAACACAAGAGGGGGGTGTAAGGACACAGGAATGTGTAAGTATAAAACGCAGAAGATACGGCTGGAAAGGAGCTCCTGGGTCATTGAGTCGAGCTCCAGCATTTAGTGCACAATTATTCTCTGCACTAAACCCAGGTATTTATTTTCTAGTCTCCTGTTGAACTTCTCTAATGACGGGGCTTGAGCAACCTAGGTTGGCAAATTATTCCATTGTCTAAATAATGTCCCCGTTGAAAGACAGTCCTGAGGTCAAATCTAAATTGCCTATTATTTCCTCTTCCTTATTTTATGCAGTTATCAGTCACTCTTTCAGTTGCCTTTTCTCTATATTAAGTTTCTTTAATTGCACTCTACAGATCACGGTGTACAATCCTTTAATCAGCTTTGTCACCCTCCTTTGGATTCTCTTTAATGCATCAATGTGGTTTTTTTTTTAAATAAAGAGCGGAATCAAAAACTGTACATTGCGTGTGTGTGTAATGGAGAGTGATGTGTGTGTGTGTGCATCAGAGAGAGAAAGAGCTGAATATGTAAAAGACAGGGAATGTGTGTAAGTGCACGAGTGTGCATGTGTGTCTGAGTTATAATGCGTATGGGAGTGTAGGTGAGAAGGACAGAGGGTACCGATGTGTGGGCGTGCGCATGCGTGGGTGTGTACACCAGTGTGTGCAAGGATGTGAGTCATGGGTGGTTGCATGAGTATGTGTTTCAGGGCTCGTGGGAGCACAGGGGAAGGAATGAACAAGCGTGCGAGTCAGTAGTTTTGGTGGCTGATTGCCTGTAGCATTTCCTGGCCTCCCTCTGCTCTGCCCTTCAGACTCTGGCGCTGGAGCTGCCTTACCCTGTAGTAATCAGTGCTGTAGACATCTCTTGACATCCCAAAGTCGCCAATCTTCACCAGCAGGTTGGCTCCAACCAAGCAGTTCCTGGTTGCCAGGTCTCTGTGGACGAAGTGCTGGGAAGCAAGGTACACCATTCCAGAGGCAATCTGGCTAGCGATGTGCAGCATCTGGGACAGCCCCAGCTCCCCCTTGGCCTGCCGAGGCTGCCCATCCACCAGGATCAGAGCATCTGGGCCGTGCGCCCTGCAGGGGAAAGAGCAAAGAGCACAGAAGTGGGTATCTAAACAACCAGGTGGCAGGGATCTCAAACCACCTCCATTCGCCCTGGAGTCAGGGCACTGGGCCCCAACTCTGAGACCTTCCCAGTGCACCTGGATGATTGGCTTCTATGTGCAGATCTATTGGAAAGATGGAGCCAAAGCAAACACGAACGCCCTCAAGATCTGGAAGTTCAGTTCAGTTAACTTCGCCCCCCCATAAAACCTTCTCCAAATATTTCAAGATCTCCCTTTCTTCCAATCTCATCATTCCCTGGCTCCCCAGCGGCTTCTCTCTCCTCAAACAGGTTGCCTTTTTCCCACCAAACTCCTTTCCATCAGCCCCCACTATATCCTCCGCTCCTGGTGACGTTCCACTGAGTGAGGGTGGGGGGGTCTCTGCTGGGCTTCAGATGTCACACACTCCTGGGCTTCCCTGTGTCAGAGCCCCAACTCTAACCCTGAGGCAGCCCTGGAATCTATAAGCTTGGACAGGAGCTGAAAGTGGCAGGCAGAGGCAATGCATGGGTGTGGGGGGGAGTGAATTGCAGGGTCACATGTCCTCCCAGAGTTGCTAGCAGGGATTCAGGTTCGGACTCAAGGTCAGCCTCCTTGCTGCCCTGCCTGCCCAGTTCCCCATACATACTAAGCCTGTCTTTGCCACACTATCTCCACTGTGGTGTCTCTCCGCTGCTAGAGTTCACCCTCTGGTTGCCTGTGTGGAGGTGGAATAGGAAAAACATTCATATTTAGGGAAAAAGCAAAAGATTTTGCTGTGATCTTATTCCTCCTGACTAGATACAGAATGTTTCCTCTGGGGCTTTCCTACCATTCTCTTCAAAATGATTCTTGGCATATCATCAAGCTGCATATACAGAGCTGAACCTCCTTCCCTGCACAGGGCTAAACATCCCCACAAGATCAGAACTGTTTGTCTCCTTTTCTTAAGTGCTTGGCTGGGCTCTAGGATGAGCACTGGGATTAGTGTCCAGATATTTTGGGTTCAGCTGATTCCATTTTTCAGATGCCACTTCTTCAAATGCCTATTGCCTCCCTGCCACCACAAATACAACCCTAAAGCTCCCCTACAAGACAGCAGGAGGAGCTCTGAAAGGGAAGGTGAACTCTACAGGTGGCACTAGGGAGCAGGGAGTGCTGCAGACAGAGGTGGGGACGTTGCAGAGAGCCGGAGGTAGGAGTGCTGCAGACAGCACAGGGCTAGGGTTGGAGGAGCTGGGCTGCAGGGTAGAAATGTCACAGAGATTATGGGGCGAGTTGCAAAGAGCAGTGGGATGATGAGAGGAGCAGTGGGCTGAGAGAACTTGTTAGGGAATGTTGCAGAGTGCAAGAGGGGATTGCTGAAGAGAGTATATAAGATGAATGATTGATGTCTTATTTAAACATCCTAAAGCCTGTTTTATACCAGGAAAATTAACTGTTGTTGACAACACATGTCAGCAGTAGGTGGAGCTGAGCTGGTGATGAGCACGGCTGAGCAACACACACACACCAGAACAAACCACAGTGTCTGAAACAATGAAGAGCACAGCTGGCCATGGTCTGCACTTGCAGCTGGACCCTGCTCGTCAAGGTTCGACTGGCTGACACCTGTTGTCAGCAGCGGGTAATATTTCTGGTGTAGAACAGGTCTGGAAGCGAGCAATGTGTTGTTGATAGATTGTTGGAGATTGTTGTTTGATCGACGCTCATCCCAACAGCAAACAGACCAAGAGGCACCAAAGAAATCTCTCTTTCTGCCCCGTCTAGGTAAGGAACACAGGTCATGTTTAAAACATATTAGCTGGTCCAGGTCAACCTCAGGGGGTGCACAGTTACCCTCAGCCAGCTAACACTTTCGTAAAAGTGTGACACCATTTACACTAGTGTCTAAATTAGTTAAAACCTTTTAAAATGCAACCTATTCTCCTAGTCTAGACAGGTCCTTTCTCCCTCCCTGAAGCTGGGATGGTCCCAGAGGGGGTAGTGCCAACAGGCTAATGCCATTAGTAGTGACCACAGTGCATCCAGTTTTATGGAGAAGGCTGCAGAGAGCATGAGAAGCCGTGTTGGTCTGTCACTTTCTCAGAGCGTGGGGCTAATTCGGTTTACTAAGGATTGTAAAACGGGGCAGATTCTCAGCCCATCAGAGGGGTTTGTTCTTTGGGGATGAAACACCGCAGTTCACGCGATGGACATTCGGTCAGCATGGGGCAGAAATCCCCTGACTTCAATGAGCACTGTCTCTTTGTGCCCCCAGCTGTTTGGACACTACAGCTGTTAAAATTATACTACTACGACTTTTTTTTTTTTTGTAATGGATAGCTTGTGGATGTTTGTTCCTTCTTTCTTCATAATCAAAAGGCTACAAAAACTTCCAAGAAACAATTGCCTCTGAGCAGGGAGCAAGTCTGGAGACTTTAATAAAAGAGGAAAATTAAAGGCGACTGCAAATAGGGGTTTACAATGGAAATGTTTAAGTAACCTTCACTCTAGCTGTTGCTACCACCCAAGCGCCGAGTTTAATACAAGTATCGGAGGGGTGGCCGCGTTAGTCTGGATCTGTAAAAGCAGCAAAGAGTCCCGTGGCACCTTATAGACTAACAGACGTTTTGGAGCATGAGCTTTCGTGGGTGAATACCCACTTCGTCGGATGCATCATGCTCCAAAACGTCTGTTAGTCTATAAGGTGCCACAGGACTCTTTGCTGAGTTTAATATACACGCACATGCATGTTCGCTTTCTCTGTCCTTCTCCATGCCTAGATAGAGAGGGAGACACCCATGCAGTAAACACACAAGGAAAGAGGATATTTGAACACCGTAGAAATGCAGAACAGCCACCAATGGTATGTGCACAGCAGGGGGTCTGCAGCCTTGCCTTGAGTAGCACCTCTAGTGAACTCCCAGGCTCCCTAGTAAGTCAGCCCTGGAGATCCCCTGCTCCCTGGAGAGGGATGTTTACACTTCTCCCTGACAGGCTCTTTCGGAGGGAGCTGCCATTTCAACGCTGGCCTTTTATCAGCCAGGACACTGCAATTTGCAGCAGGCCTTTTTGAATTTCCTGATGGGCGGACGGCAGCCTGACACGTCTGATCTGCTGCCACCAGTGGCGAGAGGAGCAGTCAGGCTGCGTGAGGGCTGGGAGTGAAGTATGAAGAGAGACCACCCTGTGGCACTCAATCCCCAGTCCAGCTGGCAGGTGTAAATTGAAATGACTCCCCTTGCCACATCGGTCACCTTTATTGTTCAGTGTTTTCTCTGAGAGGCCATAATAAAAACTGGGGGACTTTTATTTATGATGCTTATCTGTGGGAAGCCCAGGCTAAAGTGAGCCCTCTCCCATTTTACTACTTTTTCAATTTCTATTGAAAGGTGTCGTTAAACTCGGACAAGTTCATTTGATTTTCTCCTGAAAGTACCCCCGCCCCTCCGGGTCTGGGAGCAGTGCTGGGTGAAGTTTGCCAAAGAAAACTTCTGCATGCCTCCTGCAGGGCAAATACTCAAAGCAAGGAATGCACCTGAGTGGACGTTGCTATATCTGCATGGGTTATGTCGCTCAGGAGTGTGGCTAATTCACACTCTTGAGCGACATAACTAAAGCTGTAGGGTAGCTATGGCCTAATATCCTGGGACCAACACATCTACAACAATACCCCCAAGGCCTTCAGAGACTGGTCCACACTCTGCCCCAGGCTAACCTGGGGTAATATCTGTGGAAGTCAGTGGCAGTTAGGCCCTCTCATGCCAGGGCTAACTCCTAACCAGCACTGATGTGCAGCCACCACTGGTGTGCAATGCAGCAGCTGCTTCGTGGCGCACAATAACACTGCACAAGAACTTAAGGAAAGCAGTGAAGAAGGACCTTGAAGCTGAGGGGTGAAATTAAAGAAGAAATTTATTATCCTTGCTGAGGTTTTGACAGTGTCTGGGTGTGAAGTCCCCTTTTTGAGGGAATACTCTGGGGATTTTAAGTGACACAAGTGGCCAGGGCCTGGGCTTTATGCCGTGACTGAAAGATGGCCCCTCCCGCAGTATCGTTTCAGCAAAGGGAGGTGTGGCGGGTCCCTGTTCCAGTCCCTTCAGAGGCTCCTCTGCAGCAAGCAAAAGAGATGCCCTATTTATCTGATGTAAAGACCCTCATGCCTAAGGAGACTTGACTCAAGTTCCCCGCCCAGCGCCTCTGGGCTGGCGACCCAAAGGACCCAGTGTAGACACACAAACAGCATTCACAGCGCTGCCTGAGCTCACTGCCCAAGGGAGAGAGGTTCTGTCTAGCAGCCTCCCTTTCCCAGGGCTGCCCTCCCTCTACCTCATCCCCTTTGTGAGGATGGCAGCACAACTGCATGAGTGAATCAGGCTCAGGGGGTTCATGGTCTCCCTGAACTCCCCGAGCTTTGTGGGGTGTTTCCTTGGCCCAGGTGTCTCTTGGAGCCCTCCTGTCCCAATAACTAGGCTGGTGTCTCCTCCCATCACTAGTAAAAAAGGTTCTGGGGTGTATCAGGGATGCGAGGGCAGCTACTGGTGTTCCAGAGTGTCCATTCTGCCCACCACATAACTCCCCAGAGATGGGGGCCCTGGGATGACCAAAGCATGAGGGAGAAAACATCCAAAAGGTGTAAGGCCTGGGTATTCCAGGGATTGGACTCCATCACATGGAGCCAGGACAGTGGGGCATAATATGGTAACGAGACAAAGACCCTCCCTAATAGGTGATTCCAGACAGTCCATTGCCCACCGGGTACCCAGGCACTCTTCAGCCATGGGTTATCTCACTTAATGAGACAAATTGTTGTTTGACTCCAATACAACCCTGGAAGCGTGGGGGTGGAATGGGTCCAAGGCCTTCATCTGGAGTACGAATGTCTGTGTAAAGCCAGGCCCCAGAGCTCTGGCAGTGGAAAGGCTTAACAGGGAATGACTTTGTCACACTGCGGTGTCCAGCTGGCCTGTTCTGGAGCATTCTGTTTGGTGAGGTCCATTAAAGGAGATGTCAAAGTGGTACAATAGGTTATGACTCACCTGCAATCTCTGGCTAGTCCTGAGGAGGACAAGGCTTGCAAATTTGTTTTTTGTTTTTTGCCAGGGAATGGTGTCTCCACTTCCTCTAAGAGCAGATGGATTTTCTCCTTTTCTATTAAGGTACCTCAAGTATTTAGTCTCTCATGCTTTTCTCCGGGCTGGCTTCCTTCAGCAACACACTGTCCTACAGGTTGTATTTGCACTCCGAACTAAATGAAGGACCCACCTCCTCCAAATAGGTAGCCACTTGCTCACAATGATGGCAGGGAGAGGTGGTCCGCAAACTGCTGGAAGGTGGTGGGGTGCCACATAAGGCCTGGTAGTGAAATGGGAAAGCCCTGGGATGGGGAAGGCTGGCTTCTCTTTGGATTTGGCTGTGAGGGGGACCTGCCAATGCCTCTTTAGTATGTTTAATAAAGTGATGTATTGTGTTGTTGCTAACTTGTCAAGCAGCTCGTCCCAATAGGGCATGGGGTAGGGATCGACCTGTGAAATCACATGCAGTTTCCTGAAGTCTGCACACAACAACCCAGACACCTCTGGCTTGGGGACCAAAATGCTGGCGCTGCCCCCCCAAGGACTGTGAAACTCCTACATCAGTGCGAGAGCCGCCTTGCAGAGCTCTGGGGAGAGGTGAACCGTTCAAGAGCCTCATGCACTCAGGACACTTCTTTAATAACCCAAACCTTTGGGGAAGGATTTGTTTTTCCCAGTCAGAAATCGATTGCAGCAGTGGGGCAATAATCTCCGTGAACAGGAGAGCCCCAGTTTCGGCACTGACACTATGTTCAGCTCCTCATTCCTAATGCAATTATGCTCGTGTTTAGCAGTCAAATCACAAAAATATCAAGGGTCCAATTTTCTAAATACTTGGAAATAAAGCTAGTAATTATTTCAAGAGGTAAGCACCACTCCACTTACAGTACAAGCTTTAGAGTATGATTTCTGCATCACAGGAGACTAGCATCAGACACATTTGCTGTCTGGTCCACACCACTCAGAGATTTGAAACAGGGCCCCGTTAACGCAAACTGAAACCTTTTTGTTCACACCAGGAGGGTCAACACAGGGCAGGCAGAGCACCCCTCAAATCACACCCCTCTAATGCACTTTTCCATGAGGCATAGACAAGCCCTGAGGGACAGTATGTATGAAAGAGCAACATTCTGGCAATGAAATGGTTACAAGATGATGGGCTGATGCTTTAATCTCTACCACTCTAGAGGCAGGTGAAGCAATTATTGATATGGGGCCAGCCTACAATAGCTCCTAATTCCCCTAGGATTAGGGACATCTGGATCTCAACTGGGACCTATGAACAGAATTAGTGAGCAAAGCCCCAGTGTTTGGGTCCAGTGGGCACCCAAAGCCAGATCTCTGGATCTAGAAAGGGGAGCTGGAAATCGCACAGGATCTCTAACCACTGGTGCCAGCCAGGTCAGACATCCTGAAAGTACAGCTTCTCTAGAGTAGAGTTTGGTATTTTTACTCCTGGCCCCATCAGGATTCTGAGGTGAGTGATGTACAAAATGAAATGCACGGCAGCAGAACGATAACCTCGTTTTTACAAACCAGCGAAAGGTGTTGGTTTGCCAGCCCTGCAGACTGCAGCCCCCTACTCATAGCATTCCCAGGCTGCCTCCTGTCTCAAACCTGCTTTGACCATATGGACGCCCTCTAGGGCTGAGGAAGAAGTCCAGTCTGCAGGCTCTCTGTGGAGAGTGCTGACCCCTGTCTGCTGGAAGCTGGACTGGGAAGACCGACTCATGTTATCCAGGCAGTCAAGTAGTCACTGGACAGTAACAACTTTTGGTCCCTACTGGCTTGGCCTGGATTCAAAGCGGTGACCCAGAGGAGGAAGGTTCTGTGGCTCCTGCCCTGCCCTCTCAGCAGTCAGTTCATGCTTACCTGAGGAACTTATTCAGGTCCCCATGCTTCATGTATTCAAAGACCATGATGAGAGGGTCCCCATCACCGCAGACTCCATAGAATTTGACAATGTGCTCATGCTGCAGGTTGGTGAGCAGCTCTGCCTCCCTCTGGAAATCCTTGCGGGCTGCCAAAGTGGGGTCTTTCAGAGCCTGGAAGAGGGGAGGATACAAACAGAATTGGGAGGGCGTGAGTCAGAATGATGAGGCCTGGT
The DNA here is from genome assembly GCF_020497125.1 of Mauremys mutica. Lineage (NCBI taxonomy): Eukaryota > Metazoa > Chordata > Testudines > Geoemydidae > Mauremys > Mauremys mutica. The sequence goes on from NC_059082.1 coordinate 13,987,310, forward strand.
CTCTCCAGCGCTGGGCTCTTCAGGATAGAGGATTCTGCAGAGGGATATTGCCTGTTACATGAAGATCTCAAAGCACTTTACAAACAGGTACTAATTAAGCCTAATAGCCCCACTGTGAGACAAACCAGATTCATTATCCACATTTTATTGATGGAGAAGCAGGGAGCTGCCCAAGGCCACAAAGTGAATCAGTGGCAGAGCTGGGAACAGAATTCTGTAGTGCCAGTTCCAGTTTCATGCTCTAACTGCTGCATCGAGCTACCCTCCTCCTGAAACCCAGCCTGGGCTGACACTGAGGGGGGAACCCAAGAGTGGCTGGGGGAAAGAGACTGGGTAGCATTGCCTGAATCTGCTGAGTAAATCTGGAGAGAGAACAGATGGGAAGAGAAGGAAGCAAGAGGAAGTTGCAGGTGGGCTGGAGACCTTTTGGGACAGTTTATAGGAGCTGCCCTCCTGCATTAAGTGCACTGTTCCTAACCCTTCAATATGGTTTGGGTTTGGTTTGAATCTGGGACAAGGCCAAAGACTCTGGATTTTAGGAGGAGGAGTTTGCCTTCTCTACCATTAAACTACAGTGTCTTACCAGCAGATGCTAGAAATATCACAGATCTCTTCACTTCCCTGCAACAAGGAGCGACAACCTGCTCCTTTCCCACTAAACACCCGATGGTTTGGGGGCTTTGTTGTGGGACTCATCACGGAGTTCACAGTCTTCTCACAGTGCTGTCAAAGGGGCCTTCGCTCCCTACCTATGTGCTTCAACCATACCCTGGAGGCACCTCCTGTAGGAGTTGGCAAAGGTGGTACGGCTCCATGGCACCATTCAACTCTGCTGAGCTCGAGCCGCAGCTACTGCCACTAGGCTGGAGTTTCTTTCTATGTGGTCAGCAGCCCACTTGGCAACAGAGCTCATTCCCCAACTCATTTCACAGAGAGCAGCAAACAGCCCTCAGAGGGTAATAGATTCCCATTATTACCAACTTGGGCAGGATTTCCACTGGTGACCTAGGGGCGAAAGGCTCCATATCTCATTATTACTCAGCTTCTGAGCCAGCCAGCCTCCTCTAGCTGTCTTTTCTTTTGAAATAGCTGACGACACCTCCTTTCTTCTGAAGACGGATTTGCTGGGCTGTGCAGTTATTGGGAGGATTTTTCAAAATGCCTCTGAAGGACACTGTCAAATCTTTCCTCATCATTTTTAAAATCATGTTTTTATTCCCTGCTGTTTAGAACAGCTCCCTGAGAGATTGATGCTGAAATCTGTATCCTTACCAAAAACATCTCCTTTAGCACATTTGAGCACACCGCTTTGCTGCTGTTATAGGGTAGCTTATGAGCATGCACGCACTTGTTATTGTAGGGTGCTGGGAGGACTTGACTGCACATACTTCCTGAGTATACTGTCAGGTTCCTCGTGAGTGCAGGGTTGTACACACTGTCGATAACTGTACAGTTGCTTACGGAGGTGGGTTTGGATACTGCTTTGTTATTGTAGGGTAATTTGGGAGGGCTGCCTTGCTAGCAATTAAATTGGAGAAAAGAGCCCAGAAGTTTTGGGAGAATCATCACAAACGCTGGGGACTGCGAACATTTATGCATCAAAAAAGGCTGGTCATATTCAGTGCCACTTGATCATAACAATATCCCTTGAAATGATTTCTTCTTGGGTGCCCACCCTACCAGGACATCTGCTATCTCCTTACCAATCTCTGTCTGTGTAATGATGCCCTTGGAGTTACCACAAACCCCAGTCCTCCTCTTGTCAGTCTGTAAACTCATATGGTCACCCCACTGATTGGGGACTAAGGACAAGACCCTGCTCATCTTACTCATGCCTGGAATTCAAAGGCACAAATAGTAAGAGGAAGGTCAGCAGAACTTGGCTGTAAATGATGCACTGGAAGAATGTGCTGCATTTAGGAAGCGCTTTCTCATTGGCTGTGTCTTGAGGCAGTGGCTCTATGGAGTAAGATGCTGAAAATATATCCTGCCTGTCCTGCAGCTTTGTCAGGCTAGACCAGTGGCTCTCAAACTTCTGTACTGGTGACCCCTTCCACATAGCAAGCCTCTGAGTACAACCCCCCCTTTTAAATTAAAGACACTTTTTATCTATTTAACACCATTATAAATGCTGGAGGCAAAGCAGGGTTTGGGGTGGAGGTTGACAGCTCGCGACCTCCCATGTAATAACCTCGCAACCCCCTGAGGGATCCCAACCCCCAGTTTGAGAACCCCTGAGCTAGACATTAAGCTTAGCAAAGTGACAAGTGCTCTTCTCCCATGTGCTTTTTCCTCTGAACTGATTTTCACAGGATATTATCCAAGCATGAGGCCACTACTCTTTGTTCCTTCCCCCGCCCTACACCTGCTCAACACATGGCATAATTTCATTTTAATTCTCTGCCCTCAAGCGATAGCCACCTAGAGATATTTAGACAGATGATGGTCACACTGTGCAGATGGCAAAACATCCATCCTCATCTCAGGCACCTGATTATTTTTAGTCATTTAATATCTTTATAGTATTGCTGCTACACCCTTCCAGGAAAATAGCTCCCCTCCCCCCTCATCCTTTCCCCCCCTTATATTTGGACCTGATATTTCAAGGTACAATGACTTTTAAGTTCCCTGAATACATCGTTGATTCTACAAGGTAATGGGAATATATATGTTAAAGGAACATTGTTAAGTTTGTAAAGGCAAGGATTTAAAAGTCAGGAAATATAGACGTTGGAAGGTGTATAGTGAATGAGGCAAAAGAGAAGAGGAAAGAGAAAGGAGGGTCTCATGGTTAAGGCTGTTGAATGCTGCCTGGGAGAACTGCCTTCTACCTCTGCTTCTGCCTCTTCTGGATGCTGGGCAAGTCACTTAAACCTAACTTTACACACGTGGTCACTAACTGTGAGTTCCTCATTTTCCTCGTGCCTGACCTGAGACTCTGGGCTCTGATTTGCAGCTCTCTCAGCACTCACAGCTGCAACTGAAGTCAATGGCAGTTGTGCTTTGCATGCAATACTCTGGCATAAAGGCATCCAAACTGGGCATGAGGGGGGTACTTCTCACTTTAATCTCTCAGTGCCTCGGTCTCCTATCTGTAAAAGGGGATAAATTCATTAATATTTGTGAAGCACTCAGTGAGATGGACCACAGAAAAGTCACGTGAAGATTGAATAATTCTGTCTTCAGAGCAGGCAACCTTAATAGCTGGTATTGTATTTCCTACCTTTAGAATGCTTGACTTTACAATCTCACTAATGTTCTTTTAATATAGTTTCTGTGTCTTATTTCCTAGGGTTTTATAAAAGCAAATTGAGAAAACAAAAATGTAATTGAGTGGCATCATATTGACATCCACATGGGTGATCAGCAGGGTTGGAGCCTTTCAACTGCTCAGACTGCTGCCAGGTAAGCTAATGGGTAACAGTAGCAACCTCCATGTGGACCAGAACTAGAGGGGAACATTTTGCCAGTGGGTTTCACATATGTTTGCTGACAGCAGAGGAACAGTGAGATTGGAATCTCAGGTGCCATTACAGGCTCCGGAGGGAAGTGTGCCCATTCTCCCAACCATGATCCCTGCTGTTCTGTTCCCTCCACTCTTGTCTCTTCTCCATCCATAGTTCCAGGTCCCAGTCCCACTCTCCTCAGCCAGTGCCAGGCCCTGTTCCTCAGGCTTCGCATTCCTGCCTCAGTCTCCTAGCTCACCCAGTCCCAATTTCCCACCCCATCGCAGCTCCTCATCTGATCTATCACTCTCACCCTCTCTGGCCTCCTGTTGCCCATTTCCCTGCTTCTGGCATTCCCCATCCCCAGTGGCCTCCAGTCCCAATCTCCCTCCGGGGCTCCTTCAATTTCAGTGCCTCCCCCGCCCCAGTTTCTTACCCTATCTCTTTGTCCTCCCAGTTCCAGTTCTTCCCATGCACCCTAGCTCATCAGATCTATCTCCCCTCTACTTCTTCTGCCCACCCCACTGATTCTCAGTCTGTCTCCTCTCCGCACCTCCTCATCCACTCTCAGACACACTCTCCATCTACAGGTTCTCAGGCTCCTGTCTCCGCCCTTACTTCTCTCCCCAGCTCCCAGTCCAGACTCCTTGCCCAGCTCCTTCTCCCAGTCTACTCTTTCCCACCAAGTCTGGTTCATGTCCCCTCTGCATTTGAATCAGGCAGCTTCCTTCTCCATGCTGCCTGGGCCCATGGGTGGGGGGGTCACTGAGAGCATAGGAAACGCTGAGCGTCCCTTCTCTCCATTTTAGTGCCAGGACTGCATGAAATCTTCAGGGAATTTAGCTGCTAAAATCTAAGCAGTCTCTACTGAGCATGTGCAAACTGAAATTTTTCAAAGGCTGATAATTTGCCCAAATGTGGTGGATTTTCACAGGGACAGCGAAAGGCATGTCATTGACACAAAGGCCACTGCCTTGCCAAATTTCAAGTTCCTGGTTCCAAAGCCTGGGGGTTCTAGAGCTTTGCAAACAAAAGGTCATCAGCATTTTTTAGCATGGGCAAAACAATGCGTTTTCCCTAGTGTCGTTCTTGGACACAGCTGAATTGTTTGGGTTGAAATTTTCAAATAAATAAATAAATAATAAATTCAGCCTGAGGCAGACACCCACCATGGGAATCTTCAGCCTAAATGGTTAAAATCTGGCAAAGGTATTATCCACTGAAAACAGGGTCTTACAATGGGAAGGGTCAGGCAACCTCAATAATGGGCAGTGCTATCAGTCCTGCCTGAAATAAATGAAGAGGAGAAAAGAAAACGATGTTCTGACGTAGAAAAGGAGGTCATCTCACATGCGCCTGTAGAAACCAACTGCTGGTGCTACTGAGTCCTGTAGGCTTTCCTGTGGGGGAATGGGGTTTCATTGTTGGGGCCACCTCTTTGCCATCACAGTCAGGTCTTAGGAGGCTGAATCTGTGTGCACTTGCGAGATCTCCAAGAAAACCCAGGGTGCTGCAAGTTATATTGATGCTCCAGCAGGTGGCATTTTTCCATCTAACCCATCACCGAACAAATGTCAATGCAGTCCTAAGGGGTGTGATGCGGCTGGGGGTAGGTTTTTGGATGTGAAACAGGAAGCCTTGGTCACTTGCAGTAATTAAAGACCCTCTGGCATTTTGCAAAGGAGGACTGATGTTAAGCTCCGCCGGCCTGGGTTCAGATTTTGCATAACTACCTAAACTTGCTCCCTAAATTCCCCTTGTGGCTTCAGCTGGCTACATTATTCTTTCTTATCCTTGTGCCATCGGATGTCAAACAGCTGTTGTGTTGCATATTGAAGCTGGGTGCATTTCAGAGGTGGCGAAGTCAGTCTTGTGTAAAATGCTTTGTGACCAGGACAAAAGGCATACTGGAGATGTAAGTTTGTAACAACAATTAGTGGGAGATAGTCGAGATAACATTACCGCCTACAAGCAAATGGAACTCAGTCGAGCCCTAAGAGATTGTGGATGCATTGGTTATACGCCATAAGAGTTGGATGTTGTTGAGCGGCAGGCACAAGGTGGGGAACAACGTTCACACCCTGGCACAAGCCACACTCTCAGATAATCATGCGTGTAGTTATTCTATACATCTCTGTAGCATAGGGCGAAAGGGTGGCACCTTGCAGTTCAGGACCAGAACATACCTGGAAAAGTGAGCTTAAAAAAATGTCTTAAAAGGTTAATTAAAACAATGCTCTCTTTGGGAACAGGTTGTCTCTGGGCTTCTGGAGAGAGAGATTTTTTCTTTGTAGGGTATCGGTTCAAATTCAAAACCACTTACAATGATTTACATGGCCACAGTTACCGCAGTGGATAATGATGTATTTGCCAACTGGTGCCACTTGATATGATAGCACTCTTATCCACTAAGCAGACTCCTTCACCCGAGGCCTGGACTTGCTGTGCAAACGTGTTCTGAGTCTCTCAAAAGGACCCTTAAGGGGTGAATGCAGCAGCTGATTGAGACAGTAGAAGCCATGCTGAGCTGGCCTCTGTTGGAGGTCCTTTAGCTTGGAGTTGGGTGACCAAGCTGGTAGGAGCAGATCTCAGCTGGAAGTGGTCCTTGGAAGATCTTGCAGATCATCCCAGAAAATTTTATTTCTGTGGTTTTTTGTGTTTGTGTTTTGGATTTTTTTGTTTGTGTGTTTTGCTGAGGCCTCTTTGCCTCAACTTCTCATATATAGTTGCAGCTAAAGATAAAACAAAAGGCTGAGCAAAAGGAGGAGGGGTGGGGGAGGACCCACAGAGAGGGCAGGTGCATTCCATACATTGTTTTTGCAGCTGCATGTCAGCTTTACCTTCCAGACCAGTGCAGTGCAGATTCTCCTCGGAGCCTCGTGGCCAGATCAACAGGAAAGGAAAGGAAAGGTTTTGGCATTGGTGAGAATAAATGACCTTGAAGCAAAATGCTGAAACTTTATGTGACTAAGTGGATTTACCACAATCTACTGCCTCTGATAAACTTCCCCACCTACCCTTTCCTATCCTTCCCACACAGTATCAACCAGCTATACCTTGCTGTTCAGCCTCCACTACATTCTGTTCCATGCTCCCTTGAGATTTACCTTCACTGCCACCAGCATCTTGTCCTTGGTGGGGCTAAGGTTGTAGCACTCGGCCAAGAACACCTTCCCGAAGGCACCTTCTCCCAGTTCCCTCTTCAGAACGATGTCTCTCCTCTTAATATGCTGAACATCTGCAGAGAATGGGTTGATGGGGAGGGGAGAATGAATCCAGGTTAATGCAGAGAACGGATGACAACTAGTTACATTTCTAGTGCTTTACAAGCACTCTACCTTTTCATGTGCACCCCTACTGGGGATGCAGCCACACAGCAGTGGAACTAGAGCTGCCCAAAACATCAGCAAGGAAACTACTTGAAAGTCATCCTGGTTTTGCTAAAACTCACAGCAGATTTAACAAGACGTTCCCTAAGGTTCAGGAAACTTTCAGCTGAATCTCCCATGTTGTTTTGGGTCTGTTTGGAACAAAGCTGGATATGATATATGCTCTGGCACCACGTTCATGACATGTTGCAGTTTCACATGGTTTTGATGCCAGACCAGATGAAATCTGAAGGTTTCGAGTGAGTTTTGCATAGAGATATTGGGTTGGTTTAAACCCCAAAGCTCAAGAGAGATACTGTATTTGGGTGCCTGACTCTGGTGGGTCAAAATGAGGAAAATGACATGGGAGGAGAGAAAGCACTAACTTTTTCGTGCAGTTTTGGGCAGTAAGTGGCAGCAGCTTAGCAGCCCCAACAATGCTACATAAGAGCCCGATCCTGCAACCCTCACTCCCATGAACATTTCTACAGGTGCAGGCTCATCATCAGTATGATTTCATTGACACCAGCGATCAATTTGATTTCAGTGAGCTTCTTCACTTCAGTTAAGACTGCAGGATCTGACCTAATTTATGAAAGGAAGTGAAGGAAAATATCAACTGAAACGCAGGAAGAAGCAAACCAATAGGAATTTAGCTGGGACACTGCAGTTTATGCTCCATCTGTTTAGGTCTTTATATATCACCCATCAGTGCAGTATCTCAGGGCTAGATTTCCAAAGGTGCAGATAGGCACCTAGCGAGTTCTTCAAAAGAGGAAAGCAGGTTGGGCACCTATCTCTAGTTGAAATCAATGGGATTTAGGGGCCTAGCCTGCATAGGCACTTCTGAAAATCCAATTAGGTACCTAGCTACACCTTTAGACACAGAAAATCTGCCCTTCGGTGCTTTCTCTTGGGGCAAATGCCCTGGCTCAATGACCACAGTGCGCCAAGCACTGTTTTCATATCTCACCCAAAAGACGGCCCCTCTAGCTTCTGGACCGGGTCATGTATGAGTCCCAGTGCTTCCAAGGGGCTTTTTTATGGCTCCAAGGGCCTGAGCAGTGTGGGGCTGGGAGGAAGAGGTGCCCAACCACAGCAGCAGTGTCTGGAAGCTTTGTGCCCGTGGAGGCCAGAAGCAGATACTGGGGGAGCACATTCCCCAGAGCCAGCTGCTTCACTAAGGCACCAGTGCACCACAGACTCTCCCCAGCTGAGCCCTAGTGTGCTGGAGGCAGAGTGATGGCAGCATTAGTGACCCCTCTCTTGTGCTCAGGGACCAAATGTGGCCCCATTACAGCCGTCCCCTGTGTGGTAAAGTGCTCCCTTCTCTCTCCCACAGAAAGGCAGCCATAATGCGACACTCTGGTTATGTGCTCCCACTTTCCTCCATAGCAAGTTGCTTTTGTATCCTTTCATCCAGCTCCCTTTGCCAAGGTGGCAGAAAGGATCTGTACTCAGTAGGCAGCATTCTTTGGTGCCCAGATTTCATGTTGGGCTGTTGTATCAAGAAGGTAAGACAACATTGAGACAGTAATTTTGGTGGCTGTATTGAGTCATCTGCAGCATGCCATCGAGAAGGAAAGGTTACAGCCCACTACAAGTGCCCATCCCAAGTGCCATATCAACCCTGACTCAATCTGATACACATCTACTTCACAGGGGGAAGAACACACCCTGTGATGGCACAGGCACTGCTCAACTTATCAAAAAGCCAATGCAATGGAAGAGGAATGTTCTGATGGCTTCCATACAATTAAACCTGCTAATTAGAAGCTCGCAGGCAGGTCTATAAGCTGCCATCTCCAGTCCTCTCAACCGTTTGGGAAGCGAGACATGGACAGATTCAGGGCCGGCTCCAGACCCCAGCGCGCTTGGGGCGGCAGGCAGCTCCGGTGGACCTTCTGCAGTCATGCCTGCGGGAGGTCTACCGGAGCCGTGGCTCCGGTGGACCTCCCACAGGCATGACTGCGGAGGGTCCGCTGGTCCCGCGGCTGCGGTGGACCTCCCGCAGGCATGACTGCGGAGGGTCCGCTGGTCCCGCGGCTCCGGTGGACCTCCCACAGGCATGACTGTGGAGGGTTCGCTGGTCCCGCGGCTCGGGTGGACCTCCCGCAGGCATGCCTGCAGATGCTCCACCGGAGCCGCGGACCAGCGCACCCTCCGCAGGCATGTCTGCAAGAGGTCCCCCGGAGCCGCAGGACCGGTGACCGGCAGCACGCCCCCTGCGGCACGCCGCCCTGCTTGGGGTGGCCAAATTCCTAGAGCCGCCCCTGGACAGATTGCATTAGAAATGGGCCTTGTAATGAACAGTGCCCTATAGAGCAGTGGTCCTCAAACTAGGGACGCTGCTTGTGTAGGGAAAGCCCCTGGTAGGCCTGGACGGTTTGTTTACCTGTCCCGTCCGCAGGTCTGGCCGATCACGGCTCCCACTGGCCGCAGTTCGCCACTCCAGGCCAATGGGGGCTGCAGGAAGCGGCAGCCAGCAAATCCCTTGTCCCGCGCTACTTCCCACAGCTCCCATTGGCCTGGAGTGGCGAACCGCGGCCAGTGGGAGCTGCGATCAGCCGAACCTGCGGATCCAGCAGGTAAACAAACCGTCCCGGCCCACCAGGGGCTTTCCCTACACAAGTGGCGGTCCCAGTTTGAGAACCACCACTATAGAGAATTCTCATTGACCTTTTCATTAATTGTGCACTAGGTAGAAAACTGTTAGTTACTGCTATTAATACTATTAGTAACATTAAGGCATAGGATGGTAGCCACATCCTAAATGACTGGTGTGAAATCTCAAACGACAGTCGAAGACAGCAGCTCAGGTATGGGTTTCTTTGGTCTGGCTTAGTTTCAGTGTTTATGGGTACCTAGAAGAATCTGAAATGTCAGGTGTCTAAGTGTAAACGGATGCACTTGGGTAGGGAGAGCCATTAACCTAAAAACATTTTAAATGGCACTGAATAAGAGATTCTTTTTCTGTGTACCAAGGTATTTCCATGGGGCCCATTACTGTAGTCTACATAGTAAGGATTTGGGTATAGTGATAAACCCAGTATTTCAAGTCTCGGTCCACTGTTCAGCAGCCAGAAAGAGGGCTAAGAGGAGGCTGTCTCATATTGACAGCAGTCCAAAGATACTGCGCTAGCACTTTATAAAGAAATACTCATCTGGAGGATAGCATTCAGGTCTGGTCACCCTATTTGAAGTGAGATAGTTACAGGGTCCGATGTAGGCCAGTGTAGATGCTGCATGGTGTGGAGCGGCTCACATGTGAGCAGAGACTGATGGCATTTGAGGTTATTTAGACTAGAGGGAAGATAATTAAGAGGTGACAAGACTGGAACTGAACCAAATGCCCGCTGTAGAATGAAATGAGTCTGAACTACTAGACACGGGAAAGTTCAGGTCTGGATTTTGTACCTTCGAGTTCAGAGAGTTCAGACTTGATGTTCGCTCCATTACAAAAATACACATTTTGGATTAAAGATCCGGCGTTTGGAGCAAGGCTCTGGTGTGGGTAATTTAAACTACCAATGGGTTGTTAACATCATGCCCTATGTGATGTCCCTGAACAGGCCAGGAGTACACAGAAGAAGTTTCAGGTAAGAGGGAAGATATGTAAGAATAATTTAAGGAACATAAGAACGGCCACACTGGGTCAATCCAATGGTCAATCTAGCCCAGTATCCTGTCTCTGACAGTGGCCAGTGCCAGTTGCTTCAGGGGGATGAACAGAACAGGGCAATTTTGAGCAATCCATCCTTGTTGTTCAGTCCCAGCTCTCAGCAGTTAGAGGTTGTGTCACTGACCATCTTTGCTAATAGCCATTGATGGATCTATTCTCCATGAACTTTTAAAAACTTAGTTATACTCTAAACCAGGGGCAGGCAAACTTTTTGGCCTGAGGGCTGCATCGGGTTTCGTAAATTGTATGAAGGGCTGGTTAGGGGAGGGGGTCGTGGCCCAGCCCCCACCTCCTATATGCCCCCCCTTCCGGGACTCCTGCCTCCATTCAACTCCCTGTCCCCCCCATCCCTATCCACACCCCCGCCCCCTGACCACCACCCCGAACTCCCCTGCTCTCCATCCAACCCCCCCTGCTCCCTTACCATGCTGCCTGGAGCACCGGTGGCTGGTGGCGCTACAGCCGCCGACACTACGCAGCACAGAGCACTGGGTCAGGCCGGGCTCTGCAGCTGCGCTGCCCCAGGAGCTCACAGCCCCGCCACCCAGAGCATTGCGCCGGCAGTGGAGCGAGCGAGCTGAGGCTGTGGGGGAGGGAGGACAGCAGGGGAGGGGCCGGGGGAGAGCCTCCTGGGCCAGGAGCTCAAGGGCCTGGCAGGACGGTCTCGTGGGCCGATGTGGCCCGTAGTTTGCCCACCCCTGCTCTAAACCTTCACAGCATCTCATGTCAATGAGTTCCACCGTCTGACTGTGTGTGCATTGTGTGAAGAAGTACTTCTTTTTGTTTGTTTTAAACCTGCTGCCTATTAATTTAGTTTGGTTATCCCTAATTCTTAGGTTATGTGAAGTGGTAAATAATACTTCCCTATTCACTTTCTCCACACCATTCATGATTTTATAGACCGCTATATACCCTTTATAGGAACTCTATATACCCTTTACGGGCCCTCTATGCCGGGGACTGGATTAGATGACCTCTCATGGTCCCTTCCAGTCCTATGATTCTATATTCCCCCTGAATCGTCTCTTTTCTAAGCTGAACAGTTCCAGTCTTTTTCATCTCTCCTCATATGGAAGTAGTTCAATACTCATAATCATTTCTCTTGCCCTTCTCTGTACCTTTTCCAATTCTAATATATCTTTCTTGTGATGGAGCATCAAGAACTGCAAGCTGTATTCAAGGTGAAGGCGTTCCATGGGTTCATATAGTGGCATTTCCTAATGGCTCCTAACATTCTGTTAGGTTTTTTTTAAGTGCCACTGCATATTGAGCGGATATTTTCAGAGAAACTATCTACGATGACTCCAAGATCTTCTTGAGTGGGAACAGCTAAATTAGACCCCATCATATTGTATGTATAACTGGGATTATTTTTTCCAATGTGCATTACTTTGCATTTAACACTGAATTTTATCTGCTATTTTGTCACCCTCTTTAGTGAGATCCCTTTGCCACTCTTCACAGTCAGCTTTGGACTTAACTATTTTGAGTAATTTTGTATCATTTGCAAATTTTGGAACCTCACCGTTTACCCCCATTTCCAGGACATTTATGAATATGTTGAACAGCACATATCTCAGTACAGCTCCTTGGGGGACCATGCTATTTAGATCGCTCCACTGTGAAAATGGTCTGTTTTCACGGACCATTTATTCCTATCCTTTGTTTCCTGTCTTTTAACCAGTTACTGATCAATGAGAGGATCTTCCCTTTTATCTCATGTCCGCTTACTTTGCTTAAGAGCCTTTGATGATGGACCTTTCTGGAAGTACACTATATCAGACTAGATCACCCTCATCCACATGGTTGTTGACTTTCTCAAAGAATTCTAATTTGTGAGGCATGATTTACAAAGTCATGGTGACTCTTTTCCTGTATGGCTATTCTTACGTTCTTATGTAACATATCATGCTTATATCTATGTCTGATAATTTTGTTCCTTGCAACAGTCTCACCTAATGTGCCTGCTACTGAAGTTAGGCTTACCAACCTGCAATAGACAGGTTCATCTCTGGAGCCTTTTTAAAAAATAGGCATTATATTAGCTACCCCCAAGTCATTTGGTACAAAGTCTGATTTAAATGACAGGTTACATTCATAGTTAATAGTTCTGCAATCTATATTAGTTTCTTCAGAACTCTTGGGTGAATTCCATCTGGTCCTGGTGACTTATTACTGTTTAGTTGATCAATTTGTTCGAAGACCTCCTTGGTTGACACCTCAATTTGGGACAGTTCCTCAGATTTGTCATCTAAAAACAATGATTTAGGTATGGGGATTTACCCCATATCCTCTGCAGCGAAGACTGATGCAAAGAATTCATGTATTTTCTCTGCTATGGCCTTGTTTTCCTTAAGTGCTCCTTCAGCAACTCCATCATCCAATGGCAGGCTGCCAGCTTCTGATGTACTTAAAAAAATTGCTGTTAGTTTTTGTGTCTTTAGCTAATTGCTCTTCATATACTTTCTTGGCCTGCCTATTTATACTTTAATACTTGACTTGCCAGAGTTTATGCTACTTTCTATTTTTCTCACTAGGATTTGACTTCCAATATTTAAAGGATGCCTTTTTGCCTCTAATCACCTCGTTTACTCTGCTGTTTAGCCTTTGCAGCATATTTTGGTCCTCTTTTTATGGGGTCTACATTTAGTGTGAGTCTTTATTAGGGTGTTTTAAATAGTCTCTATGCAGTTTGCAGGCATTTCACCTTTGTGAGAGTTCCTTTCAATTTGTTTAACTAGTTTGCCTCAGTTTTGTGTAGTTCCGCTTTTTGAAGTTAAATGCTACCATGGTACAAGGACATTAAATTTAATCACATTATGGTCACTATTACTGAGCAGTTCAGTTATATTTACCTCTTGGACCAGATCCTGTGCTCCACTTAAGGCTAAATTAAGAATTGTCTCTCTCCTTATGGCTTGCAGGACTAGCTGCTCCAAGAAGCAGTCATTTGTGGTGTCTAGAAATTTTATCTCTGCATCCTGGCCTGAGGTGACTTGTACACAGTCAATATGTTGAAATCTCCCATTATTATTCTGTTTTTGGCCTTTGTAGTCTCTCTAGTCTCCCTTAGCATTTCATAATCACTGTCACCATCCTAGTCAGTATATTCCTATTGTTCAGGAATGGAATTTCTATCCATAGCGATTCTATGGTACAATTCAATTGATTTAAGATTTTTACCTTTATTTGACTCTATGCTTTCTTTCACATATAATGCCATTCCCTCCCCAGTGCGACCTATTCTGTCAATCCTATATATTTTGTACCTTGGTATTGCTGTGTCCCTATCCTCATTCCACCAAGTTTACATGATGCCTATTATATCAATGCTATATTACAAGCAGTAGATACAATGGATATCCTGTTGAGGTGGGGGTATCAAGTAGTTTTAATGGATTTAATAAAAAAATTGAATGGCTCTATACAATTTAATAAGCTAATAGAGAATCAGCTTTGTGCTTGGGAACAGGTGGTCACTCTTTCTGGGGATCAGGAAGGAAATGTTTGCCGATCCTGCTTCCCACCGATCCCAGAATGGCCACAGGGAATTTTGCATAGTGGTCTTTTGGCCCATGTGGAATAATAATAAATAGCATTTGAAAATGCTATAGGACTGAGCTGGTGCAACTTCCATGAAGTTCTTGGGGACACAAAGGGCTTGTGTTTGGTCCTACCTTGCTGGGTCAGCCTGGGTTTAAAATATAAAGCAATGAAATACAGCCTGGAATTGAATGACTCAGACCTCCTTCTGCTAGACTTTGGTCTGGTCTTCACTACCCCATTTTACACTGTAACTTGTAATTAATAAGGCAGCCGCAGTTGCCACCAAAGACACTATGTTGCAAGGACACATGGGAGGTTCATCTGAATAAAGCTATTTACCTCCTCCTGGCAAAAGCCGAGTGCTGCCTGATAAACAGCTGCTGTTTGCTGTTCCAGCCAGACGTGGGTGTACTAAATCTGTTTATCTGTCTCTGCTGGGTTGCGGTCAGCCTTGCTAACAAGGTGTATGCAAATGGCCTTCCCGCAAGCTCCATGCTCTTTTTTTTTTCTTCTCCATATACCGTTAATTTACAAAAGAAAGCTAGTAAGACTAAGACAATCCAAAAGAGGAATCTAGGCAAGAACCAGCATAATAATTGACAGGAAAATAATCAGACTCAACAGCACTATAAGAACTCATTCAAGGCCATGCTGTACCTACAAGGACAGATGCTAACACAGAGCACTGAACTAGTTGCCATAATCATGGTAACATCTCATAATTCTGGTCCCACAATCGCTACGTTGCTATGGTGATAAGTGATATAAAAAAAAGATAGACAATGGATAGATACCCTTCAGTCATATTCTTTGTCCATCAAGAATTAATCTGTAGAAAACATTTTTGCCTTCTCTCATCACCATTGTGAATGGTGCATGAACCTAACCGCAAAATGCCCAACAGGAGGTTAGTGGAAGCCTTAGAAATTATGTTCTAAGATTTAAAAAAGTGTTAAGAGTTGGGTAAGCAGTAGGAGGTGTGCTCACATCACAACAGGACTTCCGTTTCCACGAGACTCGAGGCAGAAGGGTAGGGACCTTGGTTCTGCCGTGAGACCTTATACAACCTCCAACAAACAATGTGGCTGAAAGTGCATTCAGTCAGAAAAATGACTGTCTAAAAATGGCACCTTGTTATGCCCCATCTTTGTTCCCTGTGTCTCTGAGTCACACCTACTGCTTTTCCAGACAAACATATTTGACTCTTATGAGCCCCGCAGACCCCAATACAGCTTTTGGGGGGCAAGATGAATTCAGCTCTTCCTCACACATCAGCCCAGCATGTCCTGAAGGGGTCAATCCTGCACCAGCCCTCCAGAGATGGACTAGATGAGCCAATAGGGCAGGGGTCGGCAACCTCTGGCACACGGCTTGCCAGGGTAAGCACCCCGGTGGGCCGGGCCAGTTTCTTTACCTGCTGTGTCAGCAGGTTCGGCCGATCGCGGCTCCCACTGGCTGCGGTTCGCCGTCCCAGGCCAATGGGGGCGGCGGGAAGCGCCGCGGGCTGAGGGATGTGCTGGCCACGGCTTCCCACCACCCCCCATTGGCATGGGACAGCAAACTGCAGCCAGTGGGAGCCGCGATCGGAAGAACCTGCTTGACACGGCAGGTAAACAAACTGGCCCGGCCCACCAGGGTGCTTACCCTGGCGAGCCACGTGCCAGAGGTTGCCGACCCCTGCAATAGGGCTTTTCCATCTCCAACTCCTATGTCTGATTCTATGCACCTATTGCAAAATTTCTATCACTGGTGACAATATAAGAAGCAGAAAGAGCCCAGCTTGATTTTTTTTCAGATCCCAAGTGGAGTCTACAGACCGGTAGGCAGAAAAAAATATGTAACTGCAACAGTTTGATGAGGATAAATCAGAATCTCGCATAGTCTCCTTTTCACATGGCCACTTTTCTGATTATTTACATGTTTTCAAATCACTCTTCATTCTCATTGGGTTTTTTTTTTTTTTAATTTCTGGGTGTTTTCCATGCCCCTTAAGATGCCCCCATTTTCCTTTTAAGACCTCCCAATTGCAATGTCCTTTAAGCAAAAGACATTAAGATATATTGGAAGGTTGATACAGATACTGTGGTGGTAAGTGTGGCATGCATGCTTAGGATGGTAGGTAGATGGGTGGATAGAATCATAGGCACAGTAAACAGCTGCTAGGAATAGGCCTCAAACTATATAAGCAGCACAGAAAGCTATCTCTAGGCTACTGCTCTGGGCTGTTTATTCTCACTGGCCTGAAATTGATTTGTGTGGCACGTACACCGTCCATCTTCAACTCTCATGAAAAGGGGCCTGTTTGCTGGTACGTATTTGCTAACCAATTCTGTATCCTGTAGCTCCCGTTTCATGGACAACATGCAGCTCATTTGGGGAAACACAGAACTAATCTATGGAAATCTTTCCCCTCTTTCTTTTTGCCTCCCATTGTATATCGTTATCTTTTCCTCCTGCTATGGAGATAACCAGCTCAAATCTCCCCACTGGCTTCCTCTCTTCCTTCACATCACATTCATGTTCCCTGTCCTTACCTTACAGGCTCTGCCCAGTGCCATTTCAATCCACATCTCTGCTTTCATGTGCCACAATGCACCCCTTCCCGTTTGGCCCCCTGCATACCTATTCCTCCTTTTGACTTGGTCACTCTATCCTGTCGAAACCACCCCCTATGCCCTGTTCCTCTCACTCTTCAAAACCCATTTTAAAGCTGAATTCTTGATCTCCTGAGGTTGATCACAAGCTCTTTATGGCAGGGCTCTTGACTTTTTTATGCACTTCTAAAGCCTGGTTTACACTTCCAGATAGATATATATATATATATATACACACACACACACTAATGGGTGACAGTTTTCCCTAAGGATGAGTAATTTGCTGCAACACATCATTTATTCTGTGACTGTGGTCTTTTTCTCTGTTCACCAAAAGGTAAAGTTCTCAGAAGTATTCATTATTAACTAATTTCTTCCATGAGTAACTGTGACAATAATTCTTGTGAATCAGCCCTATGTGACTTGCATGCACCATGACTATTAAAGTCAACTATAAAGGTCAGAATTTGCACTACATCTTGTGTAATTAAGACATGTAACTAGCCAGCAGAGCGCATTTCAAATTGTACAAGTGTCAATCAATTGCGCTGGAGTTACCCAAGATACCTGAACTGACAAAAGCATGCGGTAGGACAGGATCAAAAAGCCTCATGGTCGGCTGTCTGTTAAATCACACTCTAACTTGGGCTTTTTTCTTAATGAAAAAAGGTTACTCATTTGCTAACTGCATGTGGTCTGATTCTCCAGTCGCATTGGTGTAAATCGGTATTAACTCTGTTGAAATCAGTGGAGTAAAATGGTGTTGACTGGTGTAAAGCTGATGTAAATGAGAGGAGAATCAGGTCCATATTGTCTACGATGGAGAAACACACACGCTGTTCCTCTGGGACAGGAGGATAATAAATAGGCTGCATTCTTCTTCTAATGGTACAGTAGGTAGCCTGGCCACTGACTGCCTTTTGGAGGAGGTTCTACATCTGCTCCTTGACAGCTCTTCCCTGTGCCTGGCCTCTTACTCTTTGCTGAGATCCTACATTAGAGTTTGTCCAAATGCCATTCAGTGTTGTGTGATGTCCTGCTGGAGTTCATGTCTAAAATAGTGATGGACAATAAACATCAAAAGGGTCAGAGACTTGGTTCAGAACAGCACCAACAAGATGCAATTTGTACCCCAACCTTGCATAACTCTCTTGAGCCTGCAAAACTGGGTTGGAACTTTCCCATAAATAGACTTTCTGAGCTCTAGAAAGCGCATGTATCAAAGCCCTTCCTATTCCCTCCAGTCACTAGGGATAACACCACTGTCATCTCTGTAACCTGGGCATCATTTTTCACTCAGCCCTCTCTCTAAAGCCTCTCATCCAGGCCATGCCTAAATCTTGCATGACATCTCTAAGATACAGATTTTTCTACCCATCTGCCTAGCTAACACTCTAATCCAAGCTTTTATCATCTTGCGGCTCGATCACTGCAATCTTCTTCTCTGGCCTGGACAAAGGCCATCTTGTGCTCTCATCTCCCAAGGGTTGCTGCAAAGACCATTTTCCTAGCTTGTCAATTTGATCCTGTCACCCACTCGCTGCATCCCTCTGCTAGCTCCCCTTTCTTCATTGCATCAAACATAAGCGCCTTATCTTCACTTTCAAGGCCCTTCACAGCCCATCCCCACGAGACCTATCATCTCTCCCACATTATCCGAAAGTTGACTCCCATTTCCAGTCAGGCAATGGTGCCACCCTTCATCACTTACTTGTTAATTTTTCAAACAAGCACCTTCATGCTTTCTTCTATGCTGTCCCCATACTTGAGAGGGGCTTCCCATACAAAACCCACAACGCAACCTCATTGTCCTTCTTCAAAGCCCTCTCTAAAACGCCTTTGCCACCAGGCCTATACAAGCCTTGACAACAGTTAAGAAGCTGGTGTGCTGAGACCACTACCTGTCATACTGACCAACACCGTCTTATTGTTTCCTTGTATTCCTCCACCTGTCATCTATTGTCTTACACAGATTGTAAAGTCTCTGGCAGAAGCTGTCTCTGTTCTGAGTTTGTACAGAACAAATGCACAATGGGTTCCTGGTCCATGCCTGGAACTCTTAGATACTACTGCAATAGGCTCCCTCTAGATTTATTTACACCTATCTAGCTTTACTGAAAAGATGTGCCAGTAAAATCAGTCTCCAGAGAGGATGAGAACAGAGGGAGCAATTTCAGAACCTGAGACTGTTCTCTGAGAACACCGTATTTCCACCACCTCTGGAGACACCTCTAAGGCCTCGCAGCCAACACATCTCATCTGAGCTCTGCTGTCACAATAACACGCAGGGCAAGAGGCTGACTCTAAAGCAGCCAGGTTTAAAACCAATATCTTGATTTGTACCTGGAAGGAGATGAAAGCCAGGATGGTGCATAAAGCGCAGCTGAAAAGTTGAAACCCAAAACAAAACCCTCATTTTCATTAAGAACAGTTAAAAACATTATTTCAAGAGAATATTTCTGTTTATCTTACAGCAAGGTCCAGCTTCTTTTTCTAAAAAAAAAAAGCAAAAAAAAAGCAAAAGCAGAGTGTATTAAAAAATAAATTCCCAACCCTTTACATCCATTCTAGAACGATGTGTGCCATACTTGTGAATAGGATCTGCCTGCTAATTATCTTATAAAGGAAATAGCATAAAGTAACTCAGGGTTATTGGGCGCTCTGCGGATTCTCAGTTGAAATCTGTAATTATTTGCAGAACTCTGCAAGATCTTCTCCCTACCTGGGGAATTCCAGAGAGGAAAGAAAACAACGTAGCCACGTCAAACCAAGGATTCTTGTTGATAATCCACCGCAGATTTTGCCAGCGACTGTAGTAATAAATAATGGAGGTCTCCAACCCTGGTGTACATCCAGATTCTTGCACAGTGGCAAATTTCCATCATTAAGAGCAAATTCTCCTCTGCAGTCAGACGTGTAACTTGGCAGAACTGTTTCAACAAAAGATCACCTGCCACACTCACACCCACACCTTTTCTTATTATTGTCCCTGAGATCAATGGATGATAAAATCACACATATGCCTCATCTGTGCTCAGAAGTCAATGGCCAAAACATTATCACTGACGAGAACACATCAAACTTGATGGGCATGTCCAACATGGCTGCCCATCCCAAGCTGCTTTGGGTTGATCTGAATGCCATGTCCCTGCCTTTCACCACAGCTCTCTTTCCCCCACCTCTTCCTTCTCAAGGAACAAATCTAGATCTCTCTTTAGATTGCAGTTCTGCTTGCCACCAGCACCTCTGCAACAGGGCCCACAGATACCACTGCTGCTGAAATTCTTGTCCCACGTTTTCCTCTTGCCTTGGCCACAGCCACTGCTTTCCCTGTGCCCTCACAGAAACTCGGCTCTCTAGACTCCATCATGATGTCAGCCTTTCATCCATGTGAAACAGCACGGCCAGCTGACCTCCCACTTATAAACACATCCGTTGGCACCACAGTCATTTCAAGAACCGCTTTAAAACTGCCCTCGTTTTTAAAACCTTGCTCTTGCTACACTCACAGATCTTCCATCTTGCTCGCCCCGCTTGTCTAGCCCTGGACTCTTCCCTGCCACATCACACAAGCTAATCACTGCAAGATTCCTCTCCTCTGTAGCTCCTCGTGACTGAAAACATCACTAAACCGCAAGGGGATTGCAAAAGCACTTGTGATCCGACCTGAGCCTGGTCAAAGCTACAGGCAAAAGACATGAAAACAGGACAAAGGTTTCCATAGATCTCTCCACCCCTACAAATAACTCCCTGCTGAAACCAGACTTCGAAGTCCAGCCTGTCCGCTGAACTTCATGTATTCCCACAATCTATTTCCACATATATCCAACAGATATATCACAGCGCACCAGAGACATCTTCAACTTCTTTGCCTCCAGTGAGGTGATGCTTTGGGCTCCTACCCCAAAATGTGTGCAGCTTTTGGCACACCAGGGGTTAATGACATGGCAGACCGTCAAGTGGGCAAGAAGCCAAACCCCTGCAGGAGATGGAGAGGGATCAGGGCTGAGGAAGAGGAGGGTATTGAGCTGCAGAGACCTTCGTGCTGGTCCACGAGGCACCATAAATGAGACTGAATGTGAAGGGGCAGCCACTCCTTGACTCTCCGGTATGTTCCAGAGGCTCTTGGAAGTGGGAATGGGGATTCCTGGCAGGGGCGGGAGGAAAAGGGAATAAGAGAGAGGACAGGAGGCTTTCTGGTGAGCGTGTTTTCTTTCCACCAGCCAGGCCCCTGAGTCTCCTGCTGCCAAAGCACTCAGAATAAAACATTAATTCAATACCACACATTTAATTACACATTATTTGAAAGTGAATTTATTTGAATTGAGGAAAATAGTCTTCAGAGAGCGTCTGCCTCCCTCAGACTCGTCAGTCTGGCAGGAGGGGGCTCAGAGTGGAGAAACGGTTTGTTTTACATCAGCTGCAATTGCCATTCAGTTCAACCCTCCCAAAAGGGGCGATTTTAAAGAGATATAGTTGCTTTTCACAGGAACTTTACAGGTTGATTTGATTTTTCAGCCAGTTTTCACTTGATTGGAAAGTGCTGCTGCAGACAGATCCCACGTGCGATTTTTCTGGATCGTTAGTGGCGGAAGGGGGAGGGGGGAGGCTCCCTCAGGGACCCGTGCAGTAGTCAGGTTTCAGACTTAGTGCTTTAACAATGCAGTAATCAGACACTTAACGGCATCCTATTGCCGAGATGGATAATCCCGATAAATCTGGGAGCAACCAGGAGGCC
The DNA here is from genome assembly GCF_020497125.1 of Mauremys mutica. Taxonomy (NCBI): domain Eukaryota; kingdom Metazoa; phylum Chordata; order Testudines; family Geoemydidae; genus Mauremys; species Mauremys mutica. Next base: position 14,008,684 of record NC_059082.1, read on the forward strand.
GCTTTATGCAGCAGGCTCAAAGCTTCTGGGCCGTCCCTTTGCCCGCTCTCCCCAGGAACACGGATTGCATTACCTTCTGGCACGGAGGTTTGGCATGCCTCTCTTTGCCTTCCCCTTCCCCGGTACCCCAAAACTTCAACCACTCCAGCTCTTTATGCTCCCAGTGATGAAAGCACCACATAATTCTGGCATGTAGACACTATGCTGCTGGCTCCTATAGACAGACTGGTCCTCCTGGAATACAGGCACAATCTGGATAGTCTAAGGGTCTAAGACTTACTGCTGGCCCGAGAAGAATTCTCTTGGGAAAACCATTCATCTTAGGCCACACGGGGACGGTGACTATCCCAGGCTTTGTTCCAATGGTGGATGGTGCACATCCCCCCCCCCCGCCGCCGCCTCTTCTGAATGACACAGAGAACCACACAGGTACCATAATGCCACAGCGGAGCTCTTGGTACTTGGTTCCTTGGTGGGAGAGGGACTGGCTTTTGAAAAATCCAACCTGAGACTTCTCCTTTAGCAACAGCTAAGGTTTGGCTTCCCTAGCTCCTCCCAGCATGACCTTCACTCAGGGCTGGATTATACCGTGCACATCACGACGCAGAGCCCCAAATGGTCACATCCCTGACTTTGTCCTTGCATGCAACCCTGCTCTGGAGTCAGCAGCAGAGGCACGGGCTCCCAACATCCTTCCAGGAGTCTGCCCCGCCCTTGTCCCTGGACCATGGCCTGGCCTCAATCCCCAGTTGGCATGCCAATGATATGGGCCCCCCTCCCATTCCAGACTTAGGGGCTGCAGCACGTACCGGCAGCAGGGGGTCCCCCAGTACTTACCCCAACAGCCAGCATTTATCTGCTTGGATGGGTGGGATGGACAGACCCACTGTACTCTTCTGTAGGACAAAGTATCCTGTGCTGGGGTATTGTTGACAGCCCCTGCCCTGGGCAATGGGTCTTGGAGTTAACATCCCATTGAGATGCATGGGGCAGTTCATCCCTCTCAGGGCTATTGCTTCAGGCTCTCTGCAGACTCAGGCAGACATCTCTGCATATGTTACACTCGGGTCACATTTTCAAACTTTTCCTTGTAACCAGGGTGGCTCAAACCACACTTTTTTAAAAAATGAAAGCTAAGAGTCCAGTTCAATCCCTGACTCAAGAAACTGGGGTCCTAAAAATGGACCTACAGTGCTTATGCCTTAATTTGGCCCTACTTTCTCTGATGTTCCCGGTGACTTCTGCTCTCAGTCTGCCAGCACCACTTGGAGCCCAAGAGCCTATCATGCAGCATGACTTCCCAGAGACACTCAATAGTGTAGCATGGGGGCTGCTAAGCACTGCATGATGGAGTCCATAGGCAAAGGGGTAACAGGAAGGTGGGTGACAATTTGGAGAGAGGTGGGACTCTAACCAAGCTGTGATTGAACACAGACCTGTTCATCTCACAGATTATAAACAGGGTGAGTGAAAGGGCTTTGGGTAGAACAAGAAGCAACCTGAACTTTGGCCAAAACACAAATAAACTTCAAACTTTTCAGAAAGTCAACATTTTTGGCTATTTATTTTTTTAAAAAAACTACATTTTACTTTCACTGCTCCCTCCACACTTCCTGGTGCCTTCCAAAGGCGGACGTGCCGGAAGACCATGCAAAAATCTGTTCTCCCAGAATTCCTGGCCTGACCTGAAGCAGGAAGTAGTGGCAATCTGGTGAGAGAGAGCTTGTTCTTTTGAGCTTTCCAGACAGAGTTCCACATAGTTCAGAGATGCCTCAGATTCTTGTATGGCTCACTGCGATCACTAATTATAAGGACAAGTCTTGACAGAACCTAGTGTTTTCCACTACGGGCTCCAGGGGGTTTCTGAGTACCTGTCTCCTTCTCCTTCGCCATGCCTGGCCATTTTCCTACAGAAAGCTTGCTCTGGCTGGCACTAAATGAGCAACTAACCCAGCCAAGTTTATGGAACAAGAAAATTCCAGAAATGAAGCCATATGGAGTGAAAACATGAGGTGCTGAAAGACAGATCTCAGGCTCACGTTATGGTTTCATTAGAATGTCTCTCCCTCTAATTTGCCCAATTTCCACCTCTCCCCTTCTCTTCCCTTCCCCCCTTATCCCTGCTCTCAAGCAGTTGATACAGGAGGCATACTCTAGTCTAGGGCTTGATGAGGTGTTCTTTTGGACTCATGTTTTCCTTATGTCCCAAACAGGCCTCTCTCCTCCTTTCTCTCTGTCTGAGGTTTCCTTGGCTTCCTTCCTACTTGGGTCAACAACACCCCAATCCCTTTAATCTCAGGCACTCTTCTTGCTGCAGGAAGCCCCCAAAGGAGGAGTAACGTGAGAAATTTCCTCCTGCCTTTGCGGCACAATGGTCTAAAATTGCCGTGGTTTGGCTATTTCAGGGACAGTTATTAGGCTGCACATTTTATTGGGAGGAATAGGGAGTGAACTGATGGGGCTAGCAGCTGCTTCTCATTTAGCCAGGTGGATCTGGGACTAGCCTGAGGACTCTCCCTCCACCCCCAACTCCAAGAGCTGTCAAAGGCTGAGGAAGAGAGAGGTGCATCCACTTGCCAAAATCACCATCTCCCCCTTGGCAGAGGTGTGCCCTTTAGAACCTCAACAAGTACTGTCTGGAAAAGGCCTCAGACATGTGCCTGTTCATCTACTGCTATCCATGCAGAACTATTTAAGAAAGCACATGATCTTGTTGGGACCCTGATCTGCCTTTCCCTAGTCTACCCATTTGTATTTTTTATATTCCCCTCTAGTGTCCCATCTTTATGTAGACCATATGTGGGGACCTGCCTTAAAGTGCGCTGAATAAATACAATATATCTAGGGCTGACTCTATTTTCCATCACTGGTGGCTCTTGTTTTATCAGGATCACCCCACAGAGCCCAAATTTTCACAGAGAAATATCACTTTCATTGCAAGAAAACAACAACAACTTATTCTTGCTATCACCTGCGCCATGGAACCTGCCCTTTTGGTTTTTCTTAAACTCCAGGGCAAGAATGAAGAACATATTTTGTATTGCTGGTGACCCTGCGGGACACAATGAATTACAGCGAGCGAGACCAATCAGTGCCTGCTCTAAATGGGCTGTGAGTGTGATGACTGGATGTTTGCTAAGTGAGTATTGTGGACACAGGCCGTGAGGGACGCGGGGGGAGAATCTAATCAGACCTTCAGCTGAAAGGTCTATAGTAAGGACTGTTTTAACAGAAAGAAGGGTGGCGAGTCCTTGTGGGGCAAGTTTTGCAGTGAGCTAAGCCACAGTAAGGAGCTGAAGAGACATAAAAGGGACCCCAGGCACCAGAAAGTACGTCATTGTAGCCGGCAGAAGCTGGTGATGCCAATTTTTAGATTAATGTGTGTGAGCCACACCTTTAACTGGTGTTAAGAAGCCAACCATGTGCCACATACAGTAGAAACGGGCCCACCACAATCTTATTTGCTGCCCTTCCTCATTAGTCAGGGATCGATCTCATTTAAGTTGCCTGGACAGGAGCTTACATGCTATTTGTTTTCTCTCAATGTTTGAATTGAAGACCTAGGAACAATAAATCAAAGGCCAAGTTTTGCTAATCTAATCTCATGCCGTGTTCATCACTACAGTATAAGTCAATGACCCTGATTTTTACTCCTATTAGACTCTTAAGTCATGGGTTCTGTTCTGGGAAGAGGTTCAGAGGGGCAGAGAGTCTCAGGTTATCTGAATTGCTTCACTCATCCTTTCATGGTATCCTCTCTCTTGCCCACATTGCACCCTCTGAAACAAAAATCTCCTTACTATGGGACTATTCTCGGAGCTGCACACAGTATTCAGACAGCGTCCAAGAAGTGCCTTACTCCCTCCCAGAACCTCCTTTTTGCCAACACAGCCCAGTATCCAGTTTGCCACTGTGCCCACTTGGAGATCTTACGACAGACTCAGCATTGGTGAACCATCAATAAAGCCAATGGAATTACAGCAGGGATGAATCTGGCCCCTTGCTATCAGTACCCTCCATGCAAAACATTAATACAGCTTATGAACAACAGAGGTGCTTAAAATGAGCCCTGGGATAATATACTTTTGACTTCTTTCCAGCTGGAATAGTTTCCAGCAATGGCTCAGTTTTTTCTCTTGCTCTTAAGCCAGCTTTCTATCCAGTCTCCTATTTTAAATCCTACTCTAAGACTCCTAACCTCAACCATCAATCTCTGATGTGGAACCCTGTCAAATACTTGCTGAAAATCTAAGTATACAATATCCACTAAATTTCCCTTATCTATCATGGCAGTTAGATCCGCAGAGAATGCCTGCAGACTAGTTAAGTATGATCTCCCAATGCTCCAAACCCATGCTAGTCTGGCCTTCACAGCAATGTGTTTTTCCACCACATCCTTTAAGATGATTTCCAAGAGTTTCCGCAGAACACATGTTCACCTCACCAGTGTTCATGCTACTATTTACAAAAGGGGTCAAGAGACAAACGAGGAGGCACTATGATTGCCACCTTCCAATCTTGGTGAATCTGTCTCAGATCTGATGAGCATTTAAGAATGTCAGTTAGAGGTTCAGTTATTTCCTTGTTCACGTATGCGTGCATGTGTTATCAGACCTGGGTCTTTGTCTAAACAGTATATTCCCTTGTCCGGTGCCCATGAGAAACGGATCCTCAATTTGGGCAGCTCTTTCCCTTCATCCTCTGTAAAGATGAATGCTATTTTAGTAAACAAAAACTCTTTGACAATGCTTCTTTTTCTACATCCCTGATATAAGTTCTCCACTGTCCTCACTGCTGATATAAGCTCTCCATTCTCCTCCTCTCTGAGATAAATTCTCCTCCTCCACACCAACTTCCCAAAGGGTTCTTTGTCTCTCATGGCTATATTTGTGAGCAGGGTATTGCTGTTTGAAATGCTTCCTGAATTGTCTTGCATGCTGCTTCCGCCTGTTCCTCCATTTACTCCTCTTTCCACTGCCTCTTTGTTTGGCTAACTCCCAATCTTCCTCCCTCACAGATTCACTGTGTATTTCATCAGTGCCCTCTCTTGATCTCTTTATCTCCCTGCTTAGTCAGGCTGGTTTTTGTCAGCCCTTTCAGCTCTTTTTATTTTACTGGAATGAATTTTGAGTGCAGCCTTCCCAACTGTATCTTAAATATTCCCACTCCCCCACTGTGGATTTCCCAGGCAGCATTGAATTCCAGCCAGTTTTCTTTAACTCATTTTGCATTCCTCTAAAGTCTGCTTTCCTAAAGGCCAGTGTTTTTGTGTGACTGCCCTTTCTGCAGACCCTCCTCAGCATTTCAGTCCTGAGGAAAATACAACCATTGGCACCTAGCTACTCTTCAATTTCAATTGCATTTATCATAGCTGGTGAATTTCTCTTCAATTGCTATTCCCTCTCCCCCTGCAACATTCTTTCCCTTTGCTGAAATGTCTGTACATGGAAGGAAGTTTTTACCTTTACCTTCAGCTGCCTGTTCCCGTCCAGTTTCTGCACTTACGGTACAATCAACTGTTTGTGACATTACCTTCATTTATCATTTATATGCTATCAACAGTGCGCTGGGCGCTTTACGAACAAGGACAGACATCCCAAGAAAATCCGCCGGGCAGCCACAAACTCTGACCTGTGGCCTCTCCAAGTGAATCAAGAAAGAGGAGGAAAGAAAAGACAGTTATCTGTTTCGTAACTGATGATCTTCGAGACGTGTTGCTCATGTCCATTCCATCGTAGGTGTGTGTGTGTGTGCACCACATGCACTGGTGCCGGAAGTTTTTCCCTCAGTGGTATCCGTAGGGGACCAGCTCTGGTGCCTCTGGAGTGGCGCCCATATGGTGCAGTATAAGGGGCACCGCCGGTTCCACCCACCCTCAGTTCCTTCTTGCCGGAAACTCCAACAATGGGGAGGGAGGGTGGGTCATGGAATGGACATAAGCAACACATCTCGAAGAACACCAGTTACATCTCATGCAACTTCAGTAGATTAATCATTGTTGAAAAAAAACAACCCCAAACTAACCCCAGTGCCGTGTTTGCTGGGGTCTCATGGAAAAGAGCATTGCTTAGCAGGAGTTACATTGTTCTGCTATAAGAGTGATCCGATTTGCATGTAATGTCAGACAGTAAATACACAAACATTTCTTTGGAGCAGCAAGGGTTGATATGAAAGGCTTCCCATGTCTCCTTAAAATCCCCACTGTACGTTAAGCTGTGCGAGCACGCATACGCGCACACAGTTAATTGAAGTGTTACGGTATTAAAGCATTACACAAACAAACAGGGACAGTTTTCATAAGCTAGAAAATCCTTGAGTACGTCGTAATTAGCCAGGCTTGTTAAACCTCTTAATAAGCAATAGATAATAAGTGCCTACTGCCCCTGCACATGGCTGGTCTTTAGATGGAAGTGCAGAAATTAGGTATTCAAAAGTGAAATGAGTTAGGGGATCTCAGGTTAATCTGCAAAGAGTATTTAATATTCATCACGATAAGGAGTCTTGGCTCAGGAGAGGCCAGAGCTGGGATCAACTCAAGAGCGTTTCATAGATCACATTTTCCACATTGTGACTTTAATTCAATACTATGTCTCATGATACTCATGGCATTCTCCCCCCAGTCCATACACTTTTGCTTCAGTGGGTTTAATGTCGTGTGCTTTTGCCATTGTTGCACTTAGCATCACAGGAAGATCTTGGGGGAAGGAGGAAAATTGGTTTCCTTAAAAAGCTGGCACCTAGACCCCAGGTAAGGCCGGATGCTGAAATTGTCACTTGCACTCAACTTCCATAGGAGGGAACAGGTCAGAGTAAATCTGCAATTGACAAACAAGGAGTCCAGCAGTCTTCTGAACACTCCTTAAATTGCTTTCTCCTCTGCTCAAGCCAAGCACTATGGGAGCCTGGAGAGGGAGGGCAAAGCAGCTTTACGAAACACTGAATCTATGCGAGCCAGCTAAATGCAGCTGCAGCTCTTCCATTCCATTTGCAGAGCTCACCTGGATTCTCTGCTTTAGCCTCTCTCCGTTCTTTTCAGTAACAAACCCAACTGGGCCTGCTGCCTTGGATTCTAGTCCACATGCAGCATTTAGGAGTTTTTAAAGGTGACCTGCAAAGGAAGTTGAAAATTTGGTCCTATACACACTCCCCTCCCCTTCATTATGATGGATCCAAGAAGGCCGGAAAGGTTTTTGTCAAACCTTTTGTTATTTTTCTGCTTTAGAAATAGCAGGCGTTTCAACTCTGTTTTTCCCTGGCTGTTGCAGAGCTCGCTGCTCTATGCCCTCACAACCTAACTGAAATGGAGGGCTGCTGAGGCTTAAACATAACGACATTTATCCCACCTGTTAATCAGGCATTGCCATTAAATAGGAGTTACCAATATCCAATGCAAAGCAAAGGGTTTTAGCTTTTCCTCTCTTGGCTCCTGTGGTGCATCATTTTACTACCTCTCCAGTCATCACTGAGTCTTCCAGAGCTGACAGAATCTGAATTTCTAAAGCAGAAGAACAAGGAGAGGGGGAAAAAACAACAACAAGAAAGTTCTGAAGGACCCCCCCACACACACACTTTCCAGTCTCTCTCTTGACATCATAAAGAAGCAAAACAAAACAGAAGTGAAAAGCAACAGCCTTTTTTTCAGGTCACTTTTAAAAGGCACATCCTTTGTTCATGTGAATTTCAATGCTGGTGAGAAGTGCCGGAGAAAGTTCTGCATATGGAAGACCTCATTTTGTCCACAGGACAGGACAAATGCAATACAAACTTCTCCCCCTGCATCCCTGACCTGGGGAGACAACATCATGACCCACTCAGTCACTGGCCTCGGCTGCCTTCCAACAATGTAGTGGTGGGTTTTGTGCTGTGGACACCTGCCGACAAAGAACTGGGCTGAGATCCACAACCTCAGTTCACATAGGCCACCACGCAGCCAAGTGATGGCAACAGCTTTCACCCACAACGGACCTGGGCCACATGGGAAGCCCAGAAGTGAAAGCCTCCATCTCTCTTTTACCAATCTTGTGAGCCATCCAGTCCCTCAAAGCAAACCCTTTAGTCAAATAATCCTCGCACTGTGGCTCTGACTGAACACTCCAATGTTAACCCTTTTCTGTCCAGATACCACCCTGGTGATAACTGATTCTGGAGACTCCCTCCTCTCTTCCTTACCCCATCCCAAGCCAGTACAGCTGAGCTCTCCCTCAGCACTGCTGCTGAGCATGCTCTCTAGGGGATGCTGTTGGGTTCTTTTTAAGGCCAGCTGCCAGTTATCACACCGAGAGAAGCAGCTGATTAGCTCTTGCTTTTTTGATACAATTATCTACTGAAAACAGACAGCACATCAGAGAGCGTTATCTTTAGAGAGAGAGAGCCCGAAAGTAAAGGTTAAGAGTGCAGAGAAAACGTACTGTCAGTTCAAGATCTAGTACAATAACTAATGGAATGTTCCCTGCCTCAGACCCTCAGCCTTTTCTTCAGCGTGCTTGGTTTCATCTGTTGGGCTATAAATGATTCATGGACCTTTTAAAAAAAATATCATGGGACTAAGTCAGAATCTGTACTCAGAGGATTGTAAGGCAGCCTGGTGTGGTGCTGAGTGGCTCGTGGGCCCTCTTTTTTTCACCTTGGCCAGGCCACCCCTTTGTGGAGGTAGGGGAAAGATGGTCTCGGGGTTTGACATTTTTTTCTCTGACACTGAAGGCTGTGACGATGTATCCCATAATGTTTTATGGGAATATGAGATAACTGGAGTATGTTTTATGCTACATGTGCCATGTAACTTATCTCTGTAAAGGTTATGGTCTACTGCAGGTGTTTCCCAAACTTGGGATGCCACTTGTGTAGGGAAAGCCCCTGGCGGGCTGGGCTGGTTTGTTTACCTGCCGTGTCCGCAGATCCAGCCAATCGCGGCTCCCACTGGCTGCGGTTCGCCACTCCAGGCCAATGGGAGCTGCAGGAAGCGGCGGCCAGTACGTCCCTTGGCCCGCGCCGCTTCTAGCAGCTCCCATTGGCCAAGAATGGTGAACCGCGGCCAGTGGGAGCTGCGATCAGCCGGACCTGCGGATGCGGCAGGTAAACAAACCGGTCCGGCCCGCCACAGGCTTTCCCTACACAAGCAATGTCCCAAGTTTGGGAAACACTGGTCTACTGAATCTATTCATCCTATTTGTACACATATCATTTTTGTACTTGAAGTTATGAATATTGGCTGTATACTCGCTTGATTTCTAAGTAAGCTTTGTAAGGCATTTGGTCAGCTTCTTGAGAAAGGAATTTGCAAAGTTAAGTGCCCAATCAAGAAGCACTTAAAGAACAATGGATCTTGGAATGCTCCAATCCACATAAGAAGTCTACTTGAGGAGTTCAAGGTAGCATGTGAACCATTGCTGCTACCTGTAGTTCTGAGTCATGCATGGACATGTGACTTGCCCATGTGACTCCAAAACTCCATCTGGAGCTAGACTTTGCACAGGAGTGAGAAGGGGGTCTCCAACCACAAAAGAAAGTCTATTTAAACCCCCGGGAGACCCCTCCATTTTGTCTTCAGCTGGCTAAAGAGAGAGCCTCTCCACCCCCAAAGATACCTGAAAGAAACTGGAACAAAGGACAGTACCTACGGGGTGTGAGTGATTGCTGGACCTAGACTAGCAAGAGATTAGTCTGTAAAAAGGAAACTTAATACAAATAACACCTCACCAGTTCCAGTAAGTTTCTTAGAAATAGACTTGTGTGTTCTATTTTATTTTACTTGGTAATTCACTTTGTTCTGTCTGTTACTACTGGAAACCACTTAAATCCTACTTTCTGTATTTAATAAAATCACTTTTTACTTATTAATTAACTCAGAGTATGTGTTAATACCTGGGGGGGCAAACAGCAGTGCATACCTCTCTATCAGTGTTATAGAGGGTGAACAATTTATGAGTTTACCCTGTATAAGCTTTGGTGCAAGTAATTCAGACCCGGGGTCTGTGCTGGAGCAGACGGGCGTGTCTGGCTCAGCAAGACAGGGTGCTGGGGTCCCGAGCTGGCAGGGAAGGCAGGGGTAGAAGTAGTCTTGGCACATCAGTCTGGCAGTTCTCAAGGCGGGTTCTGTGATCCAACCCATCACACAGACAGAGCCACACCCTAGGCCTCAAAAGCCCATCACCAAAGGACTCCAGCTCAGTCTGTTAGTGGCACAGGAAACAGACTAGTCCCTGACACCTTCCCAATCTCAAGAACATCTGCCATCTCCACTGAATCATTACAGCAGCGAGTGATTACTCCTCAAGGATACCTCACGGCTTCCCCAGTGTCAGATATCGTCAGTGTTCCCCCTCTTCCCACAGGACAGCAGTTGTTTTTAAATATCTACCCTGGAACATCACAGACTCCCTGCGAGGGAGTTAAGAATTATTACACCCTACATATTTTTACAAATGAGGCTATCCTACTACGTCACACTCCTTTTGAAACCCAGCCCCTGATCTAGGAAAATCAACATCACCTCTAAGCCTGGTGATATTTACTGCTTTCTGAGCATGGGCCCGGGCATGTACCCCCTGCACCATGACCGAAGAACACCTATCTCCCTTCTCACTCCAAACATCTGCCATCCCAAGGAAGGAGATGGACCCTCCAAGACAGATGAGGCATCTCTGCTCTACTACAGTGAACTGAGCATGGTGAAGCACCAAACTCTCATTCAAAAGAGAGGAGAAAATCAGCTGACAGAGAACCCATCCCTTACTCTGTTCATCCTAAAGAGGCGTTCAGCCAAGGATGGGTTTGGAAACTAAGACCCCTCTCCCTTGTGTCACGCACGGATCCTGGAAGAAAGCAGAAAGGCTGAATACTCCCATAATTCTTCCTGGGAGGGCCAAGCCCAAGATCTCTCTCACTGGCTGTTTCTCTTCAGTGCTTTCCGGGGAATGAAAGCGCTCAGTGAGGCAGATTGGGTAGGTCTACATTGCAACGTAAACCTGTGTTTGAGCCTAACCCCCTTGCGTCTAAACTGCAATTGTGCTAACCCAAGGCTTGGATCTAGGGTCCCAGGACCCTGCAGGGCTGGAGCGTCCAAGCTCGAGGTAAGTCAGGACCCAGGGTCCAAACTCTATTGCTTTGCAGTGTAGATGCAGCCTCGCTTAGACAGCTGCAAGTATCCCACAATTTCATGGGACAACTCCCAACAGTCTGCAATCCACTCCATTGAAAATGGAAACGGCAGCAGCTCAGCTCAACGTTAACCCATTCCTTTCTGATCATCGATCTGCAAGCACACTATCAGAGAGCCTCCTGGGCTTGCAATGGAGAGTGAGCTGATCAAACCTTTTGCAAAGCGAGCTACTTCCTGGTAACATGCAGGGTGGGCAGTAAAGTTTTCCCACAGTGCACCACAGTCCTAGGGCTAGAGTGACCACATTTTGGGGTGAGGGGCATTATACACTGGGATCAGATCCACCAAACTCACTTTCGCTGTCGATTTAAGCCAGATTTGAACTCAGTGTGTCATATACAGTAGCTTCCTGGAAGGTGAAAATTCAACACTTACCTATATCTTTAAAAGAGCTCCTTTCTCAATCGCCTGCAATGTCTGCATGCTGTCAGATGCGGTGTCTTTGGGGGATGAGTATCTTTGGAGTTAATCTGCCATTGCTGAGCATACATGCTATGCCTGAACACTTTTAAATGTGCAAACCTCTTTGGCACCAATTGATCAGGAAATGTGTTCTGGGAAGCACAAGGCAACTATGCAGTTACTTCTCCATTCTGTGGGGCATTGGACAGCATAGCACCAATCCAGGATTGGCTTTCATCTGCTTATACAACTGTACAGCTGTTGCAAAGACCCCCAAATATTGCCAGAAACTGATGGCAGCAAAACCAAAATGCATTCTTGGCCCAAAATATCTCTGACTGCACTTAAGTACCAGGCACAAAGACCGCACAGGAAGTTGCGAGCAGAAAAGCCACCTTTAGCAGTTTGCCCAGCATAACAAACTCACCCGTCGTGATGGTTGGAACACTGGCACACCATCGGCATGTGGTCACTGCTATTATGTATTAGTAGTATTGCTGGAGTGTCTACAGGCTCCAGTCAGGGGTCAAGGCTAGGCACACACAGCCCAGCAGCAATACAGCACTCTGCATTCAGTACATGTTGTGTTAGGATGACATGCCGACCCTAGAAAATGCTGCAGAACACTTTATTTCTTACCTAGTCAGCTCAAAGACTGCGACCACCCTCATTTATTAATTTGGGCATAATCCCAGTAAAATCAGGGCAGGTGGCAGGCTGCCCTCGTTTTACTTCTGCTTCTATGGGACTGACACTGCCTTTAATAGAGCTCGTCAAATAGGTAAAAAAAAAAAATCACAGTTGTTATTCCTAAAAGCAATACTTCAGGTGCATTCACGGGCTCCGGTTCTTGTTACTCATGAGTATGTGGGCAGCTCGCAGGCACGCAGGAAAATATTCCTAACCCCCCAAACTGTTCGCACCAATGATTCTCTGCCCAAAAATGTGTTACAAAACCTTGTTATCCATCACTGTCATGGTGATGGGGCTAGCTACACCCCTGCCCCTTTCAAGTGTCTCTGAATGCAGCCACCTCCAGTGTCCGGTCTCTTGCCCTACCTGTCTCAGGGTAGACTCTGGTGATTCTCCCACAATGCCCCTTATAACAGTTGCCTATTACCCTGGGTTTTGGGTACCTACCTTTCTTCCTTTCGGGATCCTTTGACCAGTGATACAATGACCAACAGCCTCTTAAAACAAAGTGGTTTTACTTAGCAGCTACAATAGGGCATTACACGAAAATGATTTAAAACAACCACCACCATCTATCTTACCTAAAGTACAACCATCTTGTAATGGCGACTCAGGGTTAACTTCTTCAGCCAGGCTGGCGGGCTCTGGTGTCTGAGAGCGACTCCCAGTCTGGGTCTCTCTGATTCCCCTAGAGAGAGTCTCTGACTCCCTATATCAACCACACATTCCTCCCTTTGTCTTCCTGGGTTCTTTAGCAAGTGTACATGGGTCCTGCCCACTCCCCCTGTTCAGACCAGTTTGTGGGCTGCCCAGAGATCTGGCTAGAGCCATTAAGGCTACCGGATCTGGTATTGTCTCTTAATGACGCTTAAGTGCAAGCTGTTAGGTGACTATTAGACCAGGCCTCCTTCTGCTTGCTATAGGTGGGTAGGCTCTGCTACTCAGACAGATCCCTAGGGTGAAATATCCATCCCCATATATGGTACAGAAATAACATGCTAGTGACTGATCCAGTACAGTAGTAGTACTTGTTCAATAGCACCTTCACATTGGTCATCACCATCATTTTCCTGTTTAAAAACTTTCAGTCATCCAATCAGAGAACAGAAACAATACCATGGACCAATCACACAACACAATAATGAATATTTGAAGCAAATTGTTCTAGGAAAAAAGGCACAATGTGCTGAAAGATATGCACTGAAACCATGGGGCAAATCCCTATGAATAGCCCATCTGTTCACGGAAACCAGAATCAGGTCACATATGACTCACTAACCCCAAAATGAATCATGTAACCAGCTCTAATAATGAATTCCTTTGCTTTGTTCAGAACAACCAGGATTTGCACCTGCTGATTAGTCAGCAGTTACAGTTACTAGTTCAAAACCGATATCAAAGTTCAAAATAATAGTCTTGTACTTGGCATTTTGCTTTAGTGCTGGAAAGATCATCATCTTTTCTTGTCAAGGAAATAATCTGCCATATATTTACCAGGGTGGGAGAACTACACCGCTACCTCTATATAACATCACCCGATATAACACGAATTCGGACATAACGCGGTAAAGCAGTGCTCGGGGAGGGGGGCAGGGCTGCACACTCTGGTGGATCAAAGTAAGTTCAATATAACACGCTTTCACCTATAACGTAGTAAGATATTTTGGGTCCCAAGGACAGCGTTATATCGGGGTAGAGGTGTAGTTCTTTCAAACTAAGAACTGAAATAAGTTTTAACCCACAAACCAAACCAAACTCAATTAAGAGTGTTTTAGATTTCTGCTCTGCCTTTAGTCTTCCTGGCTTACAGTTGAGTCCTGGTCCCTGTGAAGTCAATGGCAAAGAGCCCATTGATTCGAACAAAAGCAGGAGGAGATCACTCCCTGCATGGAAACAAACATACCAAACTCCTATGAGTAAGGACCACTTTTGTGGTATATTCAAGTTGGTGAAATCCAAAACTAAACATTTAATCAGGAGATGAGGCTCCCATTCTGAGATTCCAGCAACACTAGAGAAGCTCCACAACTGAACTTCTGAAAGATCCAGGTGTTGGCCTTCCTGCCACTTGTTTCTTTCCTGGCATTAAATGGTGAACAGTTCCTGTGTAAGAGAAATGCTAAGGAGGGTAACCTAAATTTCTGAGCAATTGACCGAATGAAATGGCCATATATTGGCTTAAATCCATCCTTGGGCTAAAGCCACCGAAGCTAACAGAGTTACATCATGGATGGATTTGAACCATTGTCTGTACAGCTCAATAAGAACATGGATGGCTGAAAACACAGCTGACTGAGAAGTGATTACTCTGGGGAATTTAATGTACCACTGACCATCACGGCAACACTAAAGAGACTGTCGAAGTAGGAGTCTATCTGCACGCAGAGCGGCAGCTCTAAACAATATGTCTGGGGCTCAGGATGCAGATGCAAGAGGGGAAAAAGCCGTGGAACTTGAGAGTTAGCTCAAAGAGCTGGAGGGTGGCGGAAAGGAGAAGCTATTTCCCCTCTAAAGTGGCTGTATTCATTTTCCTGTGACTTGTTAAACTTTTCTGTCAATTGATCAGTGCCTGGAGGCATCGGTAAATATCGAGGTAACAAGGACTCCTTGGCTCATTACTTAAGCCACAGCTGGAACAGTTCAAAGCGTTAAACAAAAATGAAGTCGCCCTTCATTGATTTCTCTCACGTGCTCCTTTCTCGGCTCCTTCAAGCCTGTGTTTAAAGCCTGACTGCTGTATCGAGGGCTCTTTATCCTCTGCTAATGCCAGGGCTTAACCCGTGAGATCTGCAGCTTGCACTGGGTAGAAATCGAAATGGAGGGATGATGCTCCGCTGCACTTAGCTGACAGAGGTAGGAGTTTCTTTGCAGTTTGCCCTGTCCCTGCCCAGTGGACAAAGGAGGAGGCTGGGAGCATGGAGAACTTAGGGGGAGGATGGGGGCAGGAAGCAAGGAGTAGGGCTTTCTTGAAAGGAGCTTTATTGGTTTCTCTGGGATGATGTGCTGATCAGTGCTAATGGCCTCCTAGATCAACAAAACAGTGGTCAGTTTCTGAGCTTACCTTGTGCAGTTTGGGGAAACAGAGCTGGAGAGAGTGCAGGCAAGTGCCTGTGAAAGCTTCCAGAGTACGCTCTGCCAGCACCTCAGTCCCAACCTGCACCACCCTCTCCTGTTCTGCACAGCTCTGCCCATGCACCTCAGTCTTGGTCAGACTCATTTTACATAGAAGCTTGGCCACTAGCTCACACTACTGATGTCTCAGTAACCATGAAGTCGTAATACAAGTATTAGTGATCCACCGCCAGGTACAAAAACTCCCAAACCCACCAGCAAGCACAATGAAAACCCCCGCTGCTTCTTTCAAGCACTAAGCCACAACTATGCCTGCTTACCCGGGGTTCACAGCTTCCAAAATACATTGAGGTCATGGGAATTCACATGCTTGGAGAAATCAGCTTCCATGGAAATGCAAGGTGGGTGGACTGAAGGCTGACCATAACTGGTCATAATGCCAGGCTACAGTAATCGATTATCAGGTCCCGGCTGGCAGCATTACAGATCTGTGAACCCCAACCAGGGAACTGGCACACTGGGCAAAGGGAAAGATTGGGGTGAGCTCCCATTGGATGCATGCTTCCAGCACGCCTGGGGGAAGCCTGGGATCTGGCACCCAGTGTAGCAGTGAGTTGGTCAGCCTCTGTGTGAGGTTGTGAATCATGCCCACTCCCCCCAGAGGAGCACATCCCCTCCTCTCTGGGCACACTGACACAGGGCCTGGAGTGGGAGAGAGCCTGGGTTCAACAAGACCTTGTTGCTGTCAACCCCAGCACCTATTCACCAGGCACAGAGATATTGTAATTAGAAGCACAGGCAGCAACCTGCTGATGGCGCCCGTGCAATGCATGTGTTTGAAAGTCAACTCAGGACATTGGAGAGGCAGATTGATGCCAGACCATGGTACCTTATTTTGCTCACTGGGAGCCAGTGAGAGAGACCATCAAAACTTCCTTGGGCCTTTTCAGAAGAGTTACAGTGAAACTGCTCTTACAACATCCCACTGCTGTCAGTTCAAATATCTCCCATCCAGCACCGTTCTGGAGTTCCTCCCCTCCTTTCGCATACGCACACATGGATACGTACAGGTTGGTGTGGTTGTGGTGAGAGCGTTATAAAAATGATAGCTCCCACTGACAGCCTCATAGGCACAGCTGTCACCATCCCTCCAGTTTACCAAGCCTGACAGATCATGGAGAGTTGCAAGTCAAGCCCTGGGGCAACTGAGACATTTGTGCACTTAGACAAAGATGGGGAAAAGGCTGAGTAAAACAAAGTTACCTTCGTCCCCACTCCATTCGCAGCCATCAGCTTAACGGGATAGCTCTTCCGGATGGAGGATCCTTGCTGGGACATCTGCTCTGGCACATGCGCATGTAGAGCTGAGGCAAGCTTCAGAGACCCAGATAAAATGATGAGCTAAGAGCCACCACTCGTTCCTTTGTCCTCTGGCAAAGGAGCCCATCTTTGTAAGCCCTTAAATTGCCTGTTAGCCTGCTGTGTCCCAGAGAGGGAGGTCATTGGAGATAAGTGCTGATGGGTGGCTGGGAATCACTAGCTATTCAGACACAGTCACCAGAGCCACAGTTCTATGAGAAGACCAGCCTCCAAACCAACATGGGTGACAGAGCCAAGCATCGGGGCAGGTCTAACACTACAGCGGGGATCGACGTGCTGAGATCAATCCACCGGTGGTCGATTTAGCGGGTCTAGTAAAGACCCGCCAAATCGACTGCAGATCGCTCTCCAGTCGACCCCTGTACTCTACCCCCGATGAGAAGAGTAAGGTAAGTCGACGGGAAATTTTCTCCCATTGGCCCCTCGTGGTGCAGACCCCATGGTAACCCGACCTAAGGAGAGTAGGTCGACATACCGCAGTAGTGTAAACATAGCCTCAGATCCGAGCACTTTTCACACCAGAACAGCAAATTCCCCTCCCAACCAAAAAACTGTACCCAGAACACATAATTAAGCAGTAAAGTATGGGAGGCGTCAGTCTGACCTTTTCTTTATTTTGTCTTCAAAGAACAGACCTGATGCAGGTGTTTCGTTAGAAAATAAAGTGTTTATTAAGAAACTAGACATTGAACACCCCTATAGTCTCTGTGAAAAAGGGACTGTCCCATTTCCATAGCACAAGATGATAGTTATGGCAAGATAAGAATGCTCAGGGATGGAGGACTCTCACTGACAGGAAATGAGGTAATGATTTACAATAATTAAAAGAAAAATCCTTAGATTTGCTACTTAAAGCCACCAATTGCAAATGACTGCGACTGGCTGTCATTTTCAGCAGTGAGGAACCAGAGACTTTTAGTTGGTGTTTAAATAACTGAGACATCAATCACAGTGGGGAGAACTGTTTTAAATTTTTCTGTATGGTCAGGGAGGACAACTTCTGAGCAGAGATGGGCCTGAGCTGTGAAATTCTACTGTCCTCCAACAGGGCATTTGGAGACAAGGTTCTGGGTCAGGTCCACACATCTCTAAGTCTGACACATACAGTTGAGAGCAGAGTCCCCTGAGCAGTGCAAGGGGAGAGGACCACGAGGCTGAGCAGTTCATCCTGAACAAGACATCCCCAAATGGGATGGGCAAATTTCAGAAGATGGGGAGTTCGGTTTGGACAAGCACCCAGCTGTTACATGCTTTTCTGAAGTGTCTCCTAACTCTCTGAATCTCTGCGAAACCGAGGCGGAAATAATGAAAGCAACAAGTCATCTCCTTGTACATTTCCCGCCTCTCTTGCTCCAATTTGGGCTGGAAATTTCATGGGATATTACCCTTCGGTTCAAGTTTTGGTTGTGGGTCCTTATGTGATCTGCACTGAATTCTCCCAATTCTAATGCAGCTGCCCCTTCATGCGTATGCATTAATTTAAAACAAACTGCCACCATTTCTCTTCTATTATACTTCACATTTTTATGCACGAGAACCAGTAAAAAGCAAGAGAATGGAATTTTCAGTGGAGCGTCCCCATATGGAGTTCGAGAACATTCCTGCAATCTCTAGGAATGTTCCGCACGCAACACCCGTGAAGGGCAGGATGACAATGGAACATCCCATTCTTACACTTCTGCTCAATGCTGGCTGAGAGGGAACCTTCTCGCTTCCCAATGGCAGCAACCTATCAGGGCTGGTGATGATAAACATCGTCTCAGACCATGGAGGGAGGCGAGCAAGCTAACTGACTGGTGAGGGAGCTCATAGTTTGCAACTCCTGTCAGAAATGGATATGACCAAACCTGGATCCTTTGTTTTTCTCCCCCTCCTCCTTGAAAACTTGCCTCATTTTATAGGTTTTCAGTGGTGTCTGTGAGCACATCTTCCTTTCCCATACACGCGCTCTCCAGAGTATCCAAGGAGAGACCCATCCCAGGCCAGTCCAGATTGTGAGTTGCCATTAAAGGCAGTTATCTTCTCATAAGGGTAGGATCAAAGGTTTGATTTTTCCATCTGAGAGGCTGAGGATGGAGTAAGGCAAGAGAAAAAAACCATACAAATATTGACCAAAGAACAGGATTAATATTTCTGTTTATGCCACCAAAGAAGCAACAGAATGTTTATTTTTCATCCCCTTCAGTTTGTCTGCCTTGAGTTGATCGTTCTGTGTACATGACTGGATTATACTACATCTCTACCTCAGCGAGGAAGGAGGGGAGGAAAAAAGGCCCATGGGTTCACTGACTGGGGCCAGCATGTGTCTGATATGCTTTCTCACTTGGCTTACTGCCCTATTCCCGGCAAGGTCACCAACCATCCTACACCACTGACGTTCCATCCATGTGGGAAGTCCAGGAAACTCCTCAGATAAAGCTCATCATTCCAGCAGTAGGGAGAGACCAAAGCACAACAATGATATGGTCAACGCCAAGGAGCTGTTCTAACACACACAAACGAGAAAAGCCTCCTAGGACAGTTGTACGTCAAAAATAACCACATTCTCTCCTGTCAGAGAAGTAAGATTTTTATTCCTGCCCATCTTCACTTTCTGTGCAAAAACTGGGAGCAGAGGGCTTCCTTTGTTCTTACCAAAAGTCTTCGCTATGCTTTAGTGTCTTCCAGGATCCCCCATCTCCGCTTGCTCTGGGAGACCTCCCATGGTGTTGCCACAAGAAAAGGTGATGGCGGCATTCGCTGGGTGTTGTGAAGACACAAGCTCACAAGGAGAACTCCAAGCAGGGAGGACGTGACTAACGGTATCAATTTGGTTGTTTCAAGCAAAAGTACAATTATTTACTGTGTCATTAGGATGACTCCTTTAAATTGGGCTTTAAATTTTCTTTATTTGCTCTCACTGCGGCTGTGGGGCCTTGCAGGAACATTTAACGAACACAGCAACTACTGGAGGAAAAGAACAACCCTGATATCTGGTGACAGACAACCACAGGTTTCGGTTGGCTTTAACATGTGTACCGGCGGGGCTGCAGAGTCCTATTAGAAGAAGGCCTTGATCCGTACAGAGCACGCTCACTGCTTCCCACCGCTCTGAGGACACAGCCTATAAACTTGGCATCAGAACAGGGACCTTTAAGGAGTTTTTAAAAGCCATGACGTCCTTTGCTGAAATAAACACTGACATCCTCAACATAAATGCCTTGGTTAAGAGGTTTGGAATGTCCAGGGAGGCTTATTGGATTCAACATAATTTCTCTGAAACCTAAAAGAAAAACAAAAAACAGAAAAAAGAAAAAAGCAAAATAAAGTAAACGAAAAAACAAAAAAGAGCAAAACTAGAAAAAAAGAGAGAGATACCGACACACATGTAATTATTTAAAAAGAACCAAACGAATAACCAGCAAACGGCTGCAGTTAAATTAAAGTCAAACTGCCCTCTCTTTGCCGGGCCTAGCTGGCTATCTCAGTCCATAAGGGAAAGACAGAGGCTTCAGGAGGTACATGATTGTGACAGGGAAGAGGGGTGGTGCAAATGCTCTGTGAATTATTTTCCCAACAGATTCATGTTAGAGATGGCAGAGGCCTATTAGTCCACACCTAGTCCATCTCCTGGGGTGGAGGGTTCTCTGCTGCGGTGTCCCCACTGCTTTGTTCAGTCTAGCTTCTAAAAGCTAAAGCACAAGAGCTCCTTCTACTATTCCTCTGACATCCTTTCACAGCCTCATTGATTTCACTGGCTCAACCTGTCCCCTCAGAGCTATACTCTGAGGGATTACTTGTATGTGGATCGCCTCTTTCCCACCTGGGCACAGCCCTGCCGGGAAGGGTACTCTGTGGGTCTAGGGTCTGCCCTGGTCAGGTCAGAAGGAAGAGTGTGTGGGACAGGGAATGCATACATCATCCCTCCTTCAGTCCCAAGGCACCAACAGCCTGGGATTGTCATTTCTGCACCGTGCCCCCTCCCTGGGCAGGCTCAGCCTGGGAGAGTCCCTACTACTGTGACTCCAATGGAGCCACCATCGCCAGGTTTGGCCTATTCCAGGCACTAACGGGAGCTAATCTCATCTGTTCCTGATGGAACAATGTGGGGGAACCTCCATGGGGGAAACCTGGTGATTTCCTGTCCCAGAGCCCTCTTGGGGGCGGGGCGCTATGTTCTGGGTCAATGTTAGGACATTTTTCCAATGGTCAGCCTAAACTTTGCTTTGCTTAGTTCTACCCCCTCCCCGATGTCTAGCCCCATGTACCCGCCTCTTTGGTGCTTACACCTGCAGGTACTTGCAAAGAATTCCCATGTCTGCCCTTCCTCTGTCATCTGGCCAAGCCAATTTTTCAATTCTTGTTGTGGACTCCCATTTATAACATTCCTGTAACATGGAGGCAGCCACAATGGAATGAGATGGGCAGGAGCGAGGATGGTCGATGTCGTCGGAGGTAGGTAGTTCCTGAGCTACAGCTGAGTTGCTGTCAATGAAGCTTGGGCAAAGAGGGTGCAAGAGTAGCTTTTAAGCCGCCTTTGGTGCCTTCCTAATCCTAAATCCATCAGGCTGCCAGTCTGGTCAACAATGACCATTAATGCTGCCTCAGGGCTCGTACATCCATACCAGCTACTCCAGAGCAGTTCCAGCAGCTGGGAATCACTGGGATGCCTTTGCCCCACCCAAAGGGTGCAAGTGCTGCTCTAGCTGCTCTACACAACTCAAGGATTCCCCTGGGCAAGGAATCCTCGAATTAACTGCTGAAGCTGGCTTCGGGACTGCTACCACCAGAGCAGCCAGTGTGCAGAGGAGAACCTATCCCTTCGATTGCAACATGCAGGGTGACCTCTACTAGATCACACACAGAAGGGACAGGGACAGATGGCCTGTGCTCACTAAACCCTGAATCCAAGCCAGACAGCAAAAAATCATCTCTTTTAATTGTAAAATGCAGTTCTTCCCTGAAAAGCACCTGTATAAAACTGGTCCCTTCTTCCTCCTCAGATCCCTGCATGCATGTAGCAGTCAGATCTGCTGGCTTTGCAGACAAAAATAATTTTTAACTATCTGTTAGTGCTGTTGGCCTTGCAGAATCGACATGTCTTTGGGACAGCGAGCTGGGTTCAATTATCATAAGCAAAATTGTTAACCAAGTTCCAGCAGCAGAATCTTCATTCCTGGTGAGAAAGATCCCAGTTTGGCTGACAGTTAGAAAAGAACGTGTAAACTGAGCATGCTTATTATCACAGTCATTGGCAGACAATAAACATGGCACCCCGGAATGGCATTTTTACCCAGTCACTTTTCAGAATATAACTGCACTTTAAATTCATTGGCAGATGGCTGGAGGAGTCAACTTTCAATAAAACCAAGTGTCTCTGCAGAGTTCTGGTCTCTGCTTTATTTTATTGCAAACCCAGTGTGTGCAGCAGACCCAAAGCCTGCTAGGCACCAAGACCCTCAAGCAAGAGACACATGAAAAATCAGCTAGGCCAGGAGTTGGAACGTCCTAGGGCTTTCTTCCATTAGCATCAGTGGTAAGTTCTGCAAGCACAGCTGGAGGCTTCAAAGCTCTCCATGGACAATAAATAAAAGAGCAAGAATGCTGGGTCTGCATGGGATGGGAGCAAATCTGGGTCTGATAAGTGGCATGTGCCTCTTACTGGGAGACAATGAGGGGTGTGCTAGGGTGGAAGTCTATGTTTCCCAGGGTTTAGGGTATTGAGCAGACCTACAAATGATCTGGCAAAAAATGAGATACTGTCCAGTACTCTTTTATGGTGTTTAATTGTTGCCTTTTACTCACTCTTGTTTGTAAAACCCTCAGAGAAGTTGCAAAACTATATTCCTTTCCTGGCAGATTTTGCTCTTTTTCAACTATTCCTCTCCCGATCTGCAGTCCTCTACCCTGTTCTGTTTCATATGGATCAGAAACTAACATGGCTTTTGCTAGGTTTTCTTCTTTGTTGTCATATGTTAGATGGATGATGTCCTCAGTGATGTCTAGGGTTGGAATGGGTGAATCTCAAAAGATTCAGAGATGGGATAAGCACAATCTCTACTGGCTGAACCATTAGCTCCTGCCAAATTGGCTTGGAAATCTCATGAAAAGAGGATTTCTGGCACCTCCTGCTTTTGGAGCAGGCTGGGGAAATCTTGAAACAGTTCTTCTTGTGATGTTTTCACTCGGTACAGTACCAGATGGAAAATGGGAGGAAAACACTCCAATATATTGGTAACTAGTGACCAGCCAGGCATTTCAAAGCCTTGTGGAAAATCGGACTCTAAGAACAGGCAACACTTCAGGGTGAGGGTGATTGTTCCTCACCCCTTTGCCCATCACTGATCTCTGGTGACCAGTTTAATATGAAACCACCCTTTCTTGATGGTCATGTGGTTGTATTGGAGCAAATTCATGGAGCGTTTTGGCTGCTGGTGAAGGAGGAAAGGGGCTCAGATTTGGCTTACATGTAACTAGATGCAGGACGGTCTAACATCTTGGGGTGGGCGGGATCAGATGGAGCACTTGTCCTAAGCAGTCTGGGAGGGGGTGGCTGCTGAAAGGAGAGCTGGGTTGAGGGCACCTGTTCCAGGGATATGTGATAACCCTTCCTCTTTGCCCTAGCCATTTATCTTCTCATCCTCCTTGACTCTCCCTAGTTTCCGCGCTGGCCTTCCAACAGCCTCGAGCACCCTTTTTGCTACTTTAAAAGGGAACCCAGAGCCCAGCCTCCTCCTAGTTGGGTCCCTGTAGTATACTGTCTGCCTGCCTCCCGTTCTGCCAACATTTTAAAGTGCTATCCAGCCTGGGGCTTTTCAAACCCTGGAGTGCCCCAGGTCACATGAGGAAAGTGGAAGGTAGTGCCGCAAAGGGAGGGTAGCCCCAGGGGATTATATAGAAACTGGCACATAGTCAGCCGGGACACTAGCAGTACAGACACAGTTGTGGGAACTGTCTGCAAGTTAACTGCCACCTGCTGGCTGGGTGGAAGCTGCTTTCACTGCAGCAACGTAGGCTACGGTACGCACAGCATGGACAGGATGATTGTTTTTTCTTTCCTGGGAAAGAGAGGTAGTGCTAAATTAACAACAGCTATTTAGAATCAGGAGGAGACTCTCCAGCAAATTATAGCTGTGCTAACCTAGCTCATATTTAAGGCCTAAACGACTTGATAGTGGTCCCACCCCTGCCTTTCTCATGTTAGATTAGAACATATAACATAGGCAAGAACAATGGGAGAATCCAGTGTCCAGGTATCTTTTATAGCTCTACGTAGGAGGAGTGCTCCTCGGAATGACATCCGAGAAGACAAGAGATGGAAGTGCTGTTTGGAGCTATCCAGTCTAGTCGATGTGCCGGAGCCAGTCTGTGTGTTCAGGGTTAGGAGAGTCCCTTGTACATCCTGATGAGGGACAGCCCCATGAAGTTCATCATGCCCTGGAACTTGTGAACTCTGTGGGAGACACTCACTCAGTCCTAGGGCTATGTTTTAGAGGCAGGGGCTCCTTCAGGAGCCTCCCCCACTTTCAAGGGACAGGGCTGGTTCATCCACCCCTGCAACTACAATTCTAGCCACAGCGGATCAGCAGAAAGTGAACTAAAATGCTGCTTTCCTCTCTCCCTCAAGACAGGGGCCATGCTGCCTTCTCTGCACTCCAGGCTAAAGCCACTGGGTCTGACTCTCCTCATCTTCACCCATGTTACAATCTCCCCGACTTCAAGGGAGTTACTACTGATTTACTACCTGCGTGACAGAGAAGAATTAGGTCCCCGGAAGAGCTTCCCTAGGGTGGTCTAATATCAAGCCAATGTTAAAGTGGAACCAACCCCATTTAACAGCTTCGGAATGGGTCCTGGGAGCTAGTGAACATCCCTATCGGAAAGGCAGAATCACTTTTCAGTGCCTCAGTCAGTTCCCCTTGTCCCTGGGGCTTGACTCTTGGGGACATCTGCATGGAAACAGGATCTCTGTCCATTAGCAGCAGCTTCACCTTTTACTGCTGTTTATTCTCCCTGGAGAGCTGCCTGAACAAACAACTCACACTTACCTCAAGGAGAGCTGAAATTGCCTAACACCTCTCCGGCTTAGGCGCCAGCTGAAGTTATAACCCTCCGTTTGTGGCATCTCCGTCATCTCCACAGGAACCAACCGGGATGTCACAATCAGAGGATCATGACCTCGGGTGGGGGTGTGTGGAATAAAGAGCAGAAGCAGATAAAGCACAAAGATCCTGTTTTCATGCAGATTTTTCTCATTCTTAAAACACAGGGGAAGAGAAATACTGAAAACACCCAACAACTACGCAGGAGTCTTTGTGAAGAAAGCAGTGTTCAGAGCTTTCCATTTGATGTCCACGGGATCTTTAAGAATCTTGTGTCGGAATCGTTAAACCTTTGGTCAGAAGAATTCCCGTATCCAGAATATTTCTGCTGTTGCCTCCATTAATCTGAGACGTTTCCATATTAGCTGGGATCACAAGTTTGTTTTCTCTGGAACTCCTTTGTGGATGGAGTGGTTCCAAGATACTAAATGCTGTAGCCGGATAGCCTAAAAGGCAGAGATCCAAGATTTCCCCATCACTCCCCCTCTCCTTAAGAAAAGCCCCTGAAGCAGAAAGGGAAAGTGTTTACCAGGGTGGATAAAAAGCATGAATTTGAGAGAGAGTGAGTGACAGAAATAAAAAGATCACTTTGAGCTCTGCTACAACAGCGTCAAGGTTGCTACAGCATATGTAGGTGCTCTGTGTTTTGCTCCTGACACACCCATGTCATCGAAGATTAGAGCCATATTTCCCCCCTAGAATGCACTGTGATGCAGCTATTTAAAGCTACTCAGAGGCCCAGTGTATGGTGGAACTCAGCCAGATCAGTTAGGCCTCCCCGTCCCCAGCTTTGTTTTCATTAGACTGAAGTCAGCGTACGTGGGATTGCTTGGAGGAGGGAGGACTGGGTACCCACCAGTTTCACCCATGATGTACAAAGTTTAGCATTTCAGTCTTCTTTCAGTCAGATAGGGTCAGACTTGTAACATGCAGGAGAGAGGCTCTCAGTCTGTGAAGTGCACAGGGCAGTATATCCTGGCTGTCCAAACAACCAAAGCAATGCAAGGTGTACAGCAAAGCGGTCACTGGATATATTAGTGATGAAAAACAAATTACCCTGAACTCAGGAATAAAAATAAAATAAAAAACACTCTATGGATTTGCTCCAGCCGATATCATGAGCTTCATCTCTCTCTACTCTCCTCATCCCTGTTTCTTCCCACAGTTGTATCACTGCTTTGTGCAAAAGCCTTCTCCTCCACAGCTCCAGTTGACAGAAGGAACCATCTCTAGTATCTTTCCACCTCATTGACTCTCCATTTCTTTTCGAAATTGCTCTGTCTCAGCTTCTCTCCCCTCTGCTCTTACGCTCCCCAAAGCATTAGGGACTCTGTCTGAGAGATACTATACTGGAGCATACGTTGTCACATATTTGATTTTTAAATATATTCTTTTGCCATCTTTACATCTGCCCCTAGATCGCTTCTGACTTGAGAACCAGGAACCTTTTCAAAAGAGCTTCTCAGCTCTTCTGCAGCAATTCCGGTTTGCCTAGCAGGTCGGTCTATGGTGTTGGTACTATTCTTACACTGACTCAGTTCTCCAACTACTTCAAGTGGAAATTGTTTATACGGAGTTGTTGGAATCATAAACAAATCTGCCCAGGAATTAGAGCCCATTGGGAAGAAATCCTGGTTGGCTGTTTTTAACTAAACAGGTTATTTAATTGGTGTTTAATACAAATCATGGAGTGGCTGATCTACCAGTGCCATAGACTAGAAAGTCAAAGAGACAACCCACAAAGGAACCCCCCCAGTTAGGATAACAGCTATCACATTATACATTTCTCTTCAGTCTCAAAGAGCTCTACACACATTAGTTTGCTGAGCCTCAGCAGGCAGGAGCTGTTTTAACCATTATGCTGATGGGGAAACTGAGGCACAGAGAAAGGACGTGACCTGTCCAAGATAGCAGAAAGAGTCCATGAGAGAGATGGAATGTAACCCAAGAGCCCTGACTCCCATTCCCTTGCCCTGACCACTAGATAGCACTCTCACTAGCTACTCCGTCGGTGGGTGCAGAGCTCAGCCTGCCCTCTTTAGACTAATGACAGCAGTGGCTGGCATGGCACAAGAGACACAAAGGAGGATACATGTTTGCAGGTGGCACTGAACTAGACAGCACCAAACAATTTGCTGGCCCACTCCCAGATCCCCAACCCTTCAGTAGCTGAGTTTACTGCAGACAAATTGGTTGGGGGATGACAGCACACAGCCAAAGGAGGTATATGTGCTGGAGAGAAAAAATGCTCCATCTCTGCTGCCCTGGATATGTGGGACCATTCATGTCTCCTACCCTAAGGCCTCCATCCGGCTGCCCAGATGGACAAGGAAGTAGTAGAAGAGAGCTCGAGGCCCAAGATAGTCTCTCGTTGGTTTAAGTCCCTTCCTCCAGCCATCTGCTCCAGCACTGCCTCTTGTAGCCTGGAAAGGACACAACTGTTCTCAAGGAATCCGGGCAGCGATACCAGCCTGAGAGTCCTGGAGCTTTTAAAACAGTGATGGAAAGTGGTGCTTTAAGAGTGAAGAGTACCAGGGAGCTCAGCCGGGAACCAGGTGTTTGTCTCTACAGAGCGGTTCTAAATAGGAGCAGAAATCGCTGAGGGCAGGAGACTGCAGAGGAGCAGAGTGCAATAGGGGTTTGTTATTTTTAAGCCATGAGGCAGTTACGCGGACGGGTGTTATTAGCCTTCACAGAGCATATCTCCAGCTCTTCTACTCTGCAGACCACTTTGTAAAAGAATCAGAGGGGTAGCCGTGTTAGTCTGGTTCTGTAGAAGCAACAAAGAATCCTGTGGCACCTTATAGACTAACAGATGTATTGCAGCATGAGCTTTCGTGGGTGAATACCCACTTCTTCGGATGCAAGACTTGCATCCGAAGAAGTGGGTATTCACCCACGAAAGCTCATGCTGCAAAACGTTTGTTAGTCTACAAGGTGCCACAGGATTCTTTGCTGCTTTTGTAAAAGAAGGAACCTACCATGGATTTGCTTCCCCTGCCAATTCCCCACTATCTGGTTCTCAAAAAGTTTCCTTGTGAAGAAAAACAAGTCAGACAAGGAATAAGTTTCTTCCAAAGGGTTAAGTGGGGAGGGCTCCTGTCCCTCACCTTTGTGACACAGAGCAGCATGCCCTCTGAACAACATTCAAATCAATGCACAAACAAGGGTGCTTCCCTCAAAGACAGAACCCTGCGGTCCCCACAGGGTGTACAGGAACCCGCTGCTCCTAAGGAATAATCCTAGGCATTCCCGATAGCCCCAAGTGAATGAGGCAGGCATCACATGGCTCACTCTACAGAGGGAGGCATGGCTAGAAACCTCCCTTCCACAGACAGCACCTAAAGCCATGCCTGTTTGTGGGAATGTCATAAACAGTTAGTTAAGGGTTAAGGTTTTTGTCTACCTGTAAAGGGTTAACAAGCAGTACCTGTGGACACCTGACCAGAGGACCAATGAGGGACAAGATATTTTCAAATCCCTGTGGAGGGAAGTTTTTTTCCTGTTCTTTGTTTTTTTAGAGAGTCTCTCTTGGGAATTAAGAGAGTCCAGACATCTTAATCAAGTCCTCCCAGGTTTCTGCAATAAATTCTTCTATTCAAGCTAGTGAGTATTAGCAAGGAACTAGTATTCTTATACTTTTATTTCTGTATTTGCAATTCTGTGTTTTGCTATAGAATTTCTTTAAGTCTGTACTGTATTGCTTTTACTGAAAAAGAAAGGAGGGGGAATTCTCTCCAGAGATTGATAAGTTTAGACCCTGTATATTGTTCCATCTTGGTTACAGAGACAGTGACTTTCTTTTTTATTCTTTAATAAATTCTTTTCTATTAAGGACTTGGTTGGTCTTTCCTTGGGTGGATTCTCAGGGAAAGAGGAGGGGGAGGTATCCCTCTGTAGTTAGATCCCGGTGTCTCTCCTAGGAAAAGGGAAGGGGGAGGAAGCAGTGGGGAATGGTTTATTTCTCCTGGGTGTAAGAACTCCATGGATTTGGGGCTCTTGGGATCCCCAAGGATTTTGGGGAAGGACTGTGTCCCAATCCACGTTCCTGATTGAGTGGTGGCAGCTTTTCCTAGATCTAAACTAGGATTTTTAGTTTAGAGGGAAACCAGTGCAGGTCCCCATATTGGAACCCAACAGCTCCAAGTGGGGGTGAGACCTATGACAGGGAATATGGTATAAAAGGCAGGATGGCT
Organism: Mauremys mutica; assembly: GCF_020497125.1. Classification (NCBI taxonomy): domain Eukaryota; kingdom Metazoa; phylum Chordata; order Testudines; family Geoemydidae; genus Mauremys; species Mauremys mutica. The sequence goes on from NC_059082.1 coordinate 14,037,666, forward strand.
TTTTTTCCCCCCTAGCAGAGCAGGAGAGTCAGCAAAGTGGAGAGGAGACAAGGGCTGGGGGCTCCCAGGCAGTCTGCTTTGCAGGGAGCGAGAAGGGATGACGACCGATGCATGAGATGCCCCTCCCAGCACCCTAGGGATGGTCAGCACAGGGTGGCTAGGGAAGGCCCAGCACACCAGTGCAGGGTTGAAAATGAGGGCCAGGGGCTGAAATGCTCAGTGGGATGAAAGCATTTGGCTGCCTCGTTTGGAGTTTTCTTTTTTTTTTTTTTTTTTAATTTTTTATTATGAGGAGGACAAAGGTCTCTTTCCTGCAAATTTTTCCTGTCAGTAACCTGGCTGTGAATCTTTGCACTGGAGCTTTTGACAGTCAGCTCTGTGCCTCATGAATCCACATGATGGACAAGCCCTTGCCTGACCTAGTTTTACTTTGAGCCCCAAACTAACTCCCCCGCCCTCTGAGTCACATAAATGCACTATGGGTTTAAAGCACTTCAGCCAGATCTCATTTCACATCGTATAATTCTGTGCAAGGCTTTGTATCCGTCTGCCCCACTTTTGTCATAAGCAACTGGTGCTCAAATATCAATCGCCATGGAGGAGGAACGATCCACAGGAGAGACGAGGATGCACTCACCCAGAGTCAGTACGGGCAGGCGTTGGGAAAGGATACCTCACTAAAATACAACTGTCCAGAAACCCCTCCCCCCCATTCTCCTTCCACCTCAAGAGTTAAAAAGGGAGCAGTGAGGGGAACAGCTTTGCCCAAAATAACATTCCTTTACACTTCAGCCCAATGTATCATACATCCATTTTCTGTCTGTTGCTTCTGGCAGCCAGGAGTCGCCACTGGCCGATGTACCGGAGGCCTCAAAGGGAGAGCTACTAAGGTTGTAAGTGTGTGGGAGAGACAGCATAAGTGAGCCAGTGTGCACACATTCATGATTGTGTCTGCATATCTGGGTAGAGATGACTGTGCGTGTGACTGAACGTGAATGACTACGGTCCGTGGCTGTGCATGCGACTGGACATGGGTCAGAGTAGTGAGTGTGCGTGGGATGAGTGATACAGAAAAGCTGTGCATGCGTGAGAGTGTGTGTGGTGGGCGTGTCTGTGTGAGTGCATTGGGTGTGCAAGCACGTGATAGGGACAAGCAAGTGACACAAAGGGTAAGTATGTGACATTTATGTGAGTGATATTGAGTGTGGCGGAGAGGAGTTTCGTTGTACGTGTGGCTGTATGTCTGAGCAACACAGAAAGCATCAGTGTGAGACTATGTAAGTGGATGTTGTGTGTGTGGATGGCACAGAAAGGCGAGGCCATCAGGAGGGCGTGACCTGTGTGAACGACAGTGACAAGGGTGAGCGTGCGATGCGGGTGTGAAGAGGCATGCGACGTGAGAATGCATGTGTGTCACTGTGAGCACGTTGCAGCTGAACTTTGATCATTTTTTCACATCTTAGCTCAACAGCTTTTAACAGGAGTCTTTCTAACTGATCAGCATTGATTACAAAAGGAGCTGTGGGAATCATTATTCTAACCAGGGGAACTAGAGAACACAGTGCAATCGTGTGCACTACAATCATGCTAATTAAAGGCACCCAGAAGAGTTGGGAGAGAAACGTCAAATGGTTCTCACTCTGTTGCCCTAATCCACTAACTGCCTTGTCACTTCGGCTCCCGTCAGCCCTAAGAAGGACGATTCTAACAGAGTCAGACTTGGAACAACAGAGACAGGTCTAACAGTTAACACACTGGGGTCTCTTGTGCAGTGGGCACAAAGCCAGGGGAGCGGAGATGCCCAGCATACCAGACCGGGCAACAGGTTTCTTTACACCGGCAGCCAAAGGATGCCCAAAGCACCCTCCACTCCCCACAAAGCGCTGAGGTTTCAAGTTCACTTCCCAGAAGCACAGCAGTTGGTTACAAGCATGATAGTTATGTCTAAAATACAACCCGTACCCAGAAACCCGTTCTTTTCCTTCCACCCACTTGGTGCTGCTGGGTCACGCCAGTGTCTCCGCAACAGCTTTATTACAGTCGCTCAGCACGGATGGGCCAACATGGGCTGTCAGGGAAGTGCCCTGCCTAGGCTTGTACTGAGGGACCCCAGATCACTGGAAGATCTTGAAGGGCATGTCTACACAGCATTTTGGAGTGAGGCTCCCAGCCCGGGCCGATAGACTTGGGCCAACGGGGATCCTGCTCACACTCTAAAACCAGCTGTGCGGACAGAGCTTTGAAGTTGTGGCTCATGCTGGAGCCAGGGCTCTGACGCCTAGGGAAGGGCCTAGTTCCAGACTGAGCTGCAACTTCAGAGCGCTGTCTGCACCGCTATTTGTAGAGAGCTAGTGTGGGCCTGGCTGGGCCATGTCTATTGACCCGGGCTGGGAGGCTCACTCCATACTGCCATGTAGACATACCCAAATGTGCTAAGTCCTTGTCTACATTATGGGAACTCTGCAAAAGTTTCCAAAGAGTGGGTCAGCTCCGCTGGTATTAGCAGCAGTGTGCATCTTACAATAGACAAGGAAGCATTTGAACCACAGTGTAATACGATGTTAATCAACACAGTGCTCAAAATCCCAACTCTTGCACTAGGGCCATGTCTACACTACAAAATGATGTCGACCTACCTTATGTCGGCATGCAGCCACCATAGTTATTAAATCACTTGTGTGCGCACGCTTGGCTCCCTGGGTAGGCGGTGCGCATCCTCACCAGGAGCGCTCGTATCAATTGTATGGTCTGCGTGGGGCATTATGGGACAGTGCCTGGAGGCCAGGAACAGTCAATGTAAGCAACGCAATGTCTACGCTAACACTGTGTCAACCTAATTACACTGACTGTGACTCCACGCCACTCGGAGCAGTGGTGTTACTAAATTGGCACAGAGAAGCACTTATGTTGAAGGGAGACAAAGTTAAGAATACAATTCCATAGCTAGGTGGACACAAGGCAGCTTACGTCAACCTTACCATGTTGCATAGACCTGGCCTAGGTCTTCTACTATGGGGAGCGCTACTGAACTGGCATTAGCATGATGGGAAATTCTGCAAAAAGGGGAAAGATTAAAAGTCTGTAGGAAGGTAAAGAACTAACAGCTTTCCCAGACCTGAAGGAGAGCCCTGCGGAGACTGAAAGCTTGTCTCTTTTACCAACAGAAGTTGGTCCAGTAAAAGATATTACCTCACCCACCTCATCTCTCTCAGCTTTACTGAGCCCAGACAGGCAGCCTGGAAGTCTTTACAGAACTGACTGAACGTTCCCATGCACTGTGACTTCTTCAGGAGCCATTACTACTACAACGGTTCTAAAGACTGTTGGGGCTCTTCCGTGGACGTTACCAGTCCATTTAGCTTCAGCTGACCAAGGCATTTCCTAGGTGCAACTGGCAAACCCTGCCGACACCTTTAATAGGATTAACCGAAAAATGCCCATGACAATCAAATCACCAGCCCATTACCCGACAGTCTCTTTCTCTTCTAAATGAGATCCCATTTTCTCACGGTTTGCGAGTGATGTGGACAAGCTCCTGTTTCTGATCTTCTCTCAAGTGGCACAGATACGGATTTGGCTGCAGCAGCCTGGGCACCAGGAATGAACGACGCACGGAGAAGGTGGGGCAGCACAACACCAAATGCTACCAAACCACTGTCATCAGGTAACAGCTTTCCTCAATGGCTTGTTTGTTAATCAACAGGTCCATTAACACTGAGCAAATGCCTCGCTAATGGACACCCACAGGATCACAGGCTGAACTATTTGTGTACAGCTCCTTTCATTGATTCATCCTAAAGATCAGCAAGGAAACGAGGAAGGATGTGAAATTTCTGCAGGAAAAACATTCCATAGCGGTTATTCTGATTACTACATTGAGTCAGGTACTGTATGGAAGTCTCCTCTTAAAAAGACTTCATATCTGACCCTCTGATTAAAGAAATATTTCAGTATAGAGAACAAGTAACAGGAACGGCCTTAATGGATCAGCCTGCAGGTCTATCAGATCTGATGTCTTGCCATCAGGGATCACACAACTAGTCAATATTCAACCAGCTGTCCCACTCCCTGCAATTATGGATCTCACCATAATTCTGTCTTGTCTGCTATTACAGATTGCTCAAATGGTCCATCCAGCCTACCTCTTCCCATTACGCCTAACAACACCGGACTCCAGCAGCCGAGGTATTCTGCCTTGTGCCATGCCAGAAACATCAGTCCATTTACCCCTTTATTCAGCCTTTAGCAGCAGCTAATATCTAAAGCTTCAGAATGAGGCACAAACCCCGCACATAATTCACCTGGCCAACTGTGCAATGCAGCACATGGTCTGGGGAGAGGCAGTGCCTTTCTGACCACCCCCTCATGGCGGCTATGTCTGCGCTTGGACTTGGGGGTGTGATTCTGAGCTTGCACAGATACCTGCACTAGCTCTGCTCCAGCTACCATGCTCAAATTAGCAGTGTAGCCAGGGTAGCTGCCCAAATAAGTACCCAAGGTGTCCAGGTGGGCATGTACTCCCATAGCCCATATCCACCTAGACCCTCGCTACTTCCCTGGGTGGCGAGCCTAAGCTACCGTCTGTGCTATCCCAGCTACTCTGCTGTTTTTAGCACCCTAGCTCAAGCAGAGCTAGCTCAGATATCTCGACGTGAGCTGGGAACCACACCCCCAGCTCCAAGAGTAGAGGTTTCCAAATGGAAACAGGAGGGCTCTGCTGATTCAAGCTGAACTTCACAGGGCTGTGAGTGCCCCGCTTGATAGAATGGTGCAGGAAACTGAGTTAATAAAGTCCTGAGAGGTCAGGGAGAAGGTCGGCAGCTCACAAGCAAACAACTGAAGGGTCAGCTGCGTGATTTGCCAAACGAGTACTGTCACCTTGCAAAGGCTGCCTGCATACACGTAGGCAACGGTTTGATATTGTTTCAGTCTGGAAAAAAGCAGATTCTCTTTTATAAAAGGCCAGGCTCTGAGTTGACACATTTAGCTATGAGCCCTCTCTTGGGAATAAGCCAACTCAGTAGAAGCAGCTATACTTGAGCTAAGATAAGAGCTTGAGACATCTCTTTCCCTCCCTGATCACAGTCCACTCCACACAAAACCTCTGAAAGGGCTGTCTGAGCAGCCTGAGAGAGGAGAACAACACGGACACAAGACTGGGGTTGCTGACACCCTCCTATGATGTGACATGTTTATTTCACAGGCAAATGAGTCAAACAAGCCCAAATCAGGCTCTTCTTGCCCCCTCTGAGCTAGTGGTAAACAACAGAGGGACAAGGAAGGGTAAGTGTTTCTGAGCCAGACATGGTTCGCACGCGTGGAACACAGAGGAGCAACAGGCCCCAGCGTCAAGCTGGGGACATGGAGAGAATTATACAGACACTCACGGGACCTAAGAGAAGAACTCCTCTTAGGGGCTAGTCTACACTTACGAGCCGGGTCGACGCGGTGAGTTCGACTTCTCGGAGTTCGAACTATCGCGTCTAATCTGGACGCGATAGTTCGAACTCCGGAAGCGATAGTTCGAACTCCGGTACTCCACCACTGCAAAAGGCGGTGGCGGAGTCGACCTTGGAGCCGCGAACTTCGATTCCGCAGCGTCTGGACGGGTGAGTAGTTCGAACTAGGGTACTTCGAATTCAGCTACGCTATTCACGTAGCTGAATTTGCGTACCCTAGTTCGACCCCGCTTCTTAGTGTGGACCAGCCCTTAGAGGACATGCAAGCGGGTGGAGTAAGGACTCCATGGAGCAGCTCAGTGGTGCCTGGGGCCAGAAGGGGGGGGCCTTTCTGTGATTCAGGTCTGTCCCTTGCTGGCAGAAGTCAGCAATGAATCTGGAGGGCTCAACTCAGACTAGATCACACAAGCTTTTGCAGCATGACTGCTTGGAAACCAGGTAAGTACTGCAGGTCTCAGCCTAGCTCACTAATGGCTGGGTTTCTGCCCCCACTTTCTTTCCTTTTTTTTTTTTTTTAATGAAGTTTTTATTGATTGACAAGAAAACCGGCCAGCATTAAATGGGACATGACCCTGCACAGTCAAATTAAGCTATTAGAGCACTGTAACCAATACAGAATATGCAGCACTGATCACATAAGGAGCAAGGAGAATTTTTTTTCAATGCAGCAATTATTGAAGGAGAGAAGGAAAATGAAGCATACCAGAAAATCAAACAGAACTGCAACTTCAGCCCCGAGCTCCACATGAAGCAACAGGAACAAACACATCTAACTCAAGGTTCATCTCCCCCAAAACAATCATGTCCCATCCCAAAACGGTCCATTGTTTCTTCTGACAACTGGAGCACGATGACATCTCAAGCGCAAGACAAGGAGTCAGATTTGTAAAACTTCTAGAGCAGAAACACACACACACACACACAACCAAGAACACTTGTGCAAAATTATGAGTGTGCACTTTGTATGGCCATTGTGAGGACTCAAATCACACACTGGTTTTAAGCCACCAGAAAATCTGGCCTGAACTGTTTACAAGAAGGTCAGGGAAAGAAAAAAGAAAGAAGTCCAACTAGAAGGACCAAGGCTGCCATTTGACCCTCCATGAGGATTGCAACCCCCTATGCTCTCTCCCACCATTTACACACAATTTAAATCCCCTGAGAGCTGTTCTGTGTGTTCTTTCCCTCAGTTAATCTCCACCTCCCAAGATCAATCCTTCTGCCCCAGTTACCCCACTCTCATGGTCTCTTTTCTTCACCCTATTAATGTGCCCTTCTGAGTGTTCTTTCTTGACATCCTTGTCCTCCATTGGTTTGGAGTCAGTAAATACGTGAGGTGTCACTTTTCATGCTGGTTGACACAGAAGATAAGGGGCTGATTACTACCTCCCATTACAAGAGATCTACCTTAGCTCAGGTGGCACAGGCCTGGGCTTTTGGGACTCAAGGCTGAGGGTTCTAGTTCCAGTTACCCAGGCGTGTGTGTGGTTCATATAACTGCTTCTGCAGTGTGTGGGGCACAGATTCATTGCAGCACTGCCGTCCTCTTGAGCTCAGTCTTCTCCTTTAGTCCACCCAGGGAAGGGTACAGCAGAGTGGGGGCTGCTCATCTGAAACCTTGACTATCTCTCTATAGGGCCATCTAGAATAATTTGTGTATTGAGCAGAGTCACCTCCTCCTTCCCTCTGGACTCTTCTCCAACGCTGGAACTGCACTTGCAGCATAACTATGAAGGGAAAATGGGAAGAAGAGCTGTTTTCTACTTTTCTCCCCACAAAGCAATGGCTTGAGGAACAATGCCATGCAATGGCACCATGCTGCTCATAATGGAGCCAGGTGCAGACTGAGGGAAAACTCTCAGCTCTATAGATGCAAAAGTTGGCAAATACGTAACCAGCTGCTATGTGCTTAAATAATGGCAGGCGTGAGCCAGCTCTGCAGTTTAGCAGCAGCACAATGCACTGCTATACAGGGGCCTCGAGTACGAATTTTGATTTTAGACTTGGACTTTCCAAGTCAGCTGGGGAGCACTCGTGGGCAGAAGGTCAGCATGACCAGCCGGCGGTGGATCAGAAACACAATGCACAGATCTTTGTGGTAGCTGTGAACGTTCACCAGCACTGAAATTTACACATCAAACCCCAGAGAGGAGCTTCTCGGGTGCATAATGAGATTGTGAGCCTCACCTGGGGTGAAGCTCAAAGAGGGAGGGGGAGAACTGTGGTATCGAACTGTGACTGAATTTTTGATTAAGAAGCTGATGCTCAATAAAAGTTACGTGCAGCGGCTCACTGGGTCAATGAGATACTAGCTATCCTCTGGCACAGGGACACTGGAGGCCACACAGGTCCTGTCTGACTCACCATCCAAGGTCACCAGACCTTCCCCTCCCTGCCTCTTCTCACTACTGGCGAGGCCTGAATTTAGGCCTTGTGTTTGCCAAGCCAGCAGGCCGCAGTTCTCCCCTTCCAGAGTTCCAGTCCTAAGGGAGCTGGGGGATGGAGGAAGCAAAACTACTTAAAAAGGAACTTGGCTGGGAAAAGAGTAATGCAAGAGATTTACAGTCTGATTCTGGGCTTGAGATGCAAAGTCTGGAAAAAAATGGAAAAGGTATCCATAATGTTCCAAGACAGCTCCATTAATCTAAAGAGGCCTCCTGGCACTAGGACACACGGCCTCGAACACATTAAGCAGGAAGCCATCTCAGGTGCACTGACCACTAGGCAACCAGGCCACTTGATGAATGGCTGTTTTATATGAACAGTGACGTAACATGAAAATGACCACACAGCAATTCCCATAACTGCCATCACATTATCCCCTCCCCCCTAGATGACAGTGTAACTGCTAAAGAGGTATTGTGTGTTCAATCTTGATAATAATTAATATCATAATTGCTTTTCATCCCAAAGGATCATAAGGCATTACAGACAGCATATACTTTATAAAGGAACCATTTCTAACAACATAGCCACCTGTTTAATAGCACATAGGAGGCAAGGCTACACAGGGTTTTAGGACAGCAAGTGACGAGGAGTAATTCTAATTAACACCGCAGGGAGAAATCAGACAGGCAGAATGTCATTACCTGAGTGTGAATTTAACCACAACACCACATCTAATAATCTGACTTTTCCGATCACCTTTAATGACCACAAGGAGTGTGGCCAGGATCTTTGTTTTGTATTTCATCCAAAAAAACATTGCCTCAAGCAGCACAGCACAGCACAGCACGCCCTCCCTCTGTACACGTTGGGATGCTAGTTCAGTGCTCTGCTGACAAAGGTAAGAGCACCATCAACACTCCCTGCAGCACTTCAGGACAGCGCTTCTACCACTTCCCTGAGAAAAGTATTCCATCCCAACGCTAACCAGGTCGTTGAACTAGTCCCAGAGCCCACAAGTTGGTGAGTCTTTGTCTTGTTCCTAGTGGACAAGTGTCCACATCACAAAAAACACCATGGGTAAAAATTTCCAAACTGCCTAAGTTATATAGGCACTTGTGAAAAGGTCTCCCCCTGACTACTGCCCCCTCTTGTCTTCAGCCTCAAAAGAAAGGCCAAAGACCAAATGTGCCACAGAGGCTGAACTACTTCCTGGCCTCGCGAGCTGGTCCCTTCAGGGCAAAACCGAGGCATACTGGCTAAGGAAACTTACACTGCAATTTCCTGTGCTATACCAGATCTAGCGAGAGAGGAACTCAGTTTCCAGGATGATCTGGCACCCTTCATCCACACTAGGTTTACTAAAACAATGTATACAATAATGGTGGAATTAGCGTATTATACATGCATTAATTCAAAGTAGTCCCTGCAGTTTAGAGCCGTTAATGCCAATGTGTAGATCAATCAGATGTTCACAGATTTATACTAAATGTAAGAGAATTGGTTTCCCAGCAACCTATGCAACTCGGGCATCCATCAAAACCCAGGGAAGGCTGAGAAAATCAGCAAACATAATACTTTTTCTGGGGTATCCCAAAGAGAACAAGATGATTGAACAGTGCATTAGAATCTTCCCCAAATGTATCAAATCCTTACAGCGCTGGGGTTTGCAATTGCCCTCAGCAGAGAGAGAATAAAGGCAGCTCATTAATAGTACTTGACACTGAAGATCTCTTATATTAAAAAGCATTGCAATTACTTAGCTCAAGACTCTATATTATTCATAAGGTCCACATCTATTATGAAAATATTATTTATGCTACTGTGGGGAAATGTCATATAAATAAGGCAATAAACTCATTCTTCCTCCAGGCCAAGACAAAATCTGTAGCTTGGAGCACTCTGTTTTCATCAGTCAGCGAGTCCGACGTCCCAGGCGCCATGTTGCATTCTTTCAGCCAATAAAGGAAGTCAAGTAAGGAGAGGCAGTAAGGAGAAGTCTTCCATTTGCATAAGGCAAATATCGCCCTACCCTTCCCCTCGTAAGCTCTGCCATGAGCCTCTTTGAAAGCATATGACATATTTATGTGCTTGGCAAAGAGGTCTGTAAAACGGAGCTACTCTTGCACTCCCAGCTCAGCCCACCTCCTACCAAGCTGGCAAGAAGCTAACTCCACTGGGAGTTACCTCCTTGCCAACTATGGAATAATTACAGGACGCATGTAAACACACAACATGGTCTAGTGGGCTGAATGCAGGCCGGGGAGCCAGCAACTCTGGGATCTAGTCCGAGCTGCCGCTGACTTCCCCTGGGACCCCGCACAAGTCAATTGCCCTTCTGCCTTTCCCCTTCTGTAAAATGGAGACAAGGATCCTTTGCTACCCGACAGGTGGCTGTGAGGAGTAATCAGTGTTTCTAGAGAGCCGTGAAGTACTAAGTACTAATCAAACCCAGAGAAACCCAGAGCAGAGCACACCCAAAGTTCCTGGACACCTTGCTTCTCTGAGGAACCTTGCCCTGCTCATTGTAAGGCGTGTCCCTCCACCAAGCCTCACTCTGGCTTGTTGGGCTCTGCCCCAGTGAACATGGGCTTGCAAATCTTGTCCCAGATCATTGATGATATCTACTAATGTGCCCATCACCACAGACTCTGGGTGCCTGTCCCCTGGTTTGCACAGGCTCTGCACCCTAAGTATAAGACCCAAAGGACAGGGTACTGAGCTGCACTGAATGAGGCCTTGTTGGAAACACCTGGAGCAAGACCTCAGCCTAGCTACATTTGTCTTTGATTTGTGAGGGCCCCAGCAATGCAAGGACAAGAATGGAAACTGCAGGCTGCTTAACACAATGCTTGGAACTGGGGCTGAGATCCTTTCCTGGGAGTTTCTCCCCCTGTACTGGCAGCTTTCAAACCAGAGAGCAGATACCTCCCCCAAGAATGCAGGCTGCTAATTCCGAATGGGATATGGGGGAAGGAAGGAAAATCCAGCTGAGCTCCCTTTCCTCTTAGGAAGCAGGGTGGAACGACTGCAACCAGCCAGCCAGGTTCTCACAGGGCCACCTCAACTGAGACCCACTCTTTGGCTTCACAGAGATCATCTGAAACATAGGTTGGGGGCATGAAGCCCATCCTGCTTCTTCTGCCTGCATGGAACCTGCCATGGCCGCAGGCCATGCTTGATACTCCACATCAGTTACAGTGCCATGATGTAAAATGACTGATACTTTTAATACAAGGGGCCAGTCATTTATTTATTAGTTGGCAATGGGCTCTTCAGGCCGGGATGGATGCATTATAAATCAACCGCATTCCCGGCCATTAAAAATTCATCCAATTCATAATGTAGGATGCCAGTAATTTCTTTATTAGTGTCGAGTGTGAGGTTTTTTCCCCCCATGGTTGTTGAGAATATTTTGCTAGCTTGGCAGTTGGTAGTGTGGGAAGCTAAGATGTTTAGGTTTTTAGGATGGGTTAATTAGGCTTTGAGCTTTGTTTTGAGAAGTTGGCCTTGGCTAGTTCTATGAAGTTACAGCTGCGGGTGTGTTAAATTTGTTAACCAATTAGCAACTGCTTGCTTGCCTGCTTTAAGAGTATAAAGAGCATGCTGGAAATGAATAAAGTACTCTCTGCTTATGATCACATGGGTTGTCAGACTCTGTCCCTGCTCCTCTGCGATGCAACAAATGGTGACCCCGACGTGATTGAATGAGGACAGTGTTGGTGGCCTGAACTGAAAGGAGGAAAAGGAGGCGCACCTGAGTCTCAGTGTCGAGCGGCTAGGAGCCGCAGGGCGTCCGAAAAGAGGGGCGCACCTGAGCTCAGTGTCGAGCGGCGGCCGCAGGGCGTCCGAAGAGAAGGGCGCACCTGAGTTCAGTGTCGAGCGGCTAGGAGCCGCAGGGCGTCCGAAAAGAGGGGCGCACCTGAGCTCAGTGTCGAGTGGCAAGCCGCAGGGCGTCTGAAAAGGGAGGCACACCCCAGCCCAGAGGTGAGCAGCTAACATGGGAACCGCTGCATCAGCGGAAGAAAGGACGGTGCATGAATATTTGATGCGCATCGCGGAGCGGCAGGGAGAGAAGCTCCCCTCTGATAAGTTATCCCGTCTGCTGCGGTGGGGACGGAGAAGGGGACTTTCTGTTCAACCAAGTACAATTTTTGATAAAACTGTTTGGGAGCGGCTAGGCTCCGAGCTTTGGAAGTCGGTGGCTCGGGGCGATAAGGAGGCCTTCTCCCTGAGTCCAGTATGGAATAAGGCGAAGGAGATAGTAGAAACTCTCGCGGCCGAGGCAGGAGTGCAGGCGGCCCTTTCTGAGCTTTGCCGCCCAACGCCCGGAATGCCTTCTGTGTTGCCGGTTGGAGCCAGAGAGTTTTTCGGTGGTGAGGACACGGTGATACCTTTGGCTTCCAACCCCTACCCTATGGATGATGTTGCCCCTGCTACGGCCCCACTACCCTCCAATGTGGCTATCGGCCCCGACATGATTGATCCTGCTATGGTCCCGTTACCCCCCGATACGCCCGAGCCTATGGAGACAGCCTTGCCGTATGCACCCCCTCCAAAGCCATGCCGTGTCCACGGGGCCTGGGGGTGCCACGATTGCGGGGGGACAGAAGAGGCTCGGGTGGAACATGTGCCATCGAACCCATATCCCGATTTGACTACGTTTCCTCAGTTTACTCAGTCTGATGCCTTCTATAAGGAGATGGAGCGCCAGGGTCGACAGCTGCAGCATATATGTGACAAGTTGGACCAATTGGAAGGTCTTCCACCTGGATCATCGCGATCGCATCTTCACAAGTGCTTTCATTCGACTCGCCCCCCCGCCCCGCCTGGCCCCGGGGACCCTCCAACTGGGGACCCTCCGGATCCGGTACAGCGCTGGCATGGAGTTTTAAGAGAAGCCATCCTTGAAGGTCTAACACCTGAGGCCTTTCCGGTGATTACGCCAGACCCTCAACACCCTAATCATAGACGGTGGGCCCCTTTGGACTGGAAGTTGATCCGTGAGGCACAGAAATCGATCATGGCTTATGGACTAGATAATCCGTATGTACAGTCTATCATTGAACAGATATTTGTTGGCCAAGCAATGTGTCCGTACGATGCGATTAAGCTAGCTGACATGCTTCTTACACCTACACAGAAACTGTTGTGGAAAGATGATTGGGCTAAGAGAGTTGACTTGGCTCTTGTCCGCAATTTGGATTTACCGGATGATGATCCTCGGCGCCTGGCCACTGCTGATATGTTTTTGGGAGCCGGTCGCTTTGTTGACCCGCACTTGCAAGCTCGCCTTGAGCCCCGGATCCTGCAGCAATCACAGGAACTAGCTTTGGCTGCCTTTAAAGCAGTGCCCCAGATGGGAAAGCCGGTCCCTCCCTATGCTAAAATTACACAAGGCCCATCGGAACCGTATTCCACCTTTTTGGATCGCCTTCGAGAGGCTATTGATAGATCTCCCAATCTGACGCCAGAAGCCAGAACTGCAGTTGGACTTGATCTTGCCACCCAGAATGCAAATCCCACTTGCCGCCGTATATTAGCCACCTTGCCCAAGACTGCGACCCTGATGGACATGATTGAGGCATGTGGTAGGGCCGCTATGCTTGAGGAGACGGATAAGGCAGCGATTCATGCTAAGGCACAGGCCTCTGCACTGGCCGTGGCGTTACAACCCCTGCTCGGGGGACAGCGGGGGGCTAGAAGACCGACCCGGCCAGCCGGCCCCTGTTTTGGTTGTGGAAAACCCGGGCATTTCCGGCGGGACTGCCCTATGCAAAATGGGCAGCAGGCCTCTGATGTGTCACCTGAAGCTGCAACTGGCGCTTGCACACGATGTGATAAGTTTGGACATCGCGCCGCCGACTGTTGGGCGCGTTACACGAAGGATGGAACACCGCTGCCGGGAAACGGATCACGGAGCGCCCCTCGGAGGAGCGCGACGACACAAGTGCCTCCACCCGCCAACCCGGCTGCCTGGAACACCTCACCGGAGCAACCCGTGGCAGTGCCGGAGTGGACTTGGCCACAGCGACAGATGTAGTTTTAGAGACTGACGAGGTTCAAGTTCTTCCTTCCAACACCGATGGTCCATTAGGATTTGGACTGAGTGCCCTTTTGATTGGCCGTTCGTCGACATCGAAACAAGGTATTTTTGTTTTGCCTGGCCTTATTGATGCCGACTATACGGGGAATATTGGGATAATGGTACGCGCCCTTTGTCCCCCTGTGACTATAACTGCTGGTACACGTCTTGCTCAGTTAATACCTTTCAAGGGATGTGTGCCCCGATCGACCCCAATTGACCGCGGGTCTCGAGGGTTTGGATCCACTGGCCCTCCCCAAACTGCCTTTGCTATGGACATCACTTTGCACAAGCCCACCCGAACTGCTCGGCTTCAGGGATCTGATGGGCGGCAAATCACTCAGGAAGCTTTTATTGGGGATGCAATGCAGAGTGGGGTAACTGAGGCACCTGGGACGACAGAGGTAGAAGATACTGTGTTTACCTTGGAATCAGAGCACACTGAAGCGGTTGCAGCTGAGGCCCCCATGCAGAATGATGTAGGAGATGCGCCATCTAACCTAGTATCAGAATGCCCAGGGGCAGTTGTAAATGGGGCCCCTCTACAGAGCGACATGTGTCCTCAAGAACTGCCTGTGTGTGGAAAGGGAGACGAAGAGGAGCAAGAGAATTTAGCTGTGCAGCTGGCAGATACTGGCTCACCCATTTTTAGTATTGAAAGCTCTGGGGCTCAAAAAACATTTGTGCCTGTTACAGCTGCAGCAATTGAAGAACAAATCATTGCAGAAACTGTAACATCTATGGCAACCTCAGCTGAAACTTTAAAGCCTTTAGAAGCAGTGCCTGGAAAACTATTTCCTGAACTAGTCCAAGATATTACCACTGCTCATTCGGGATTTGAGGCTGCAAACAGTAGGACTGAAGAAATTGCAACTGTGTTAGTATCAGAGATGTCTGCTGCAGTGGTGGATGGAATGTCTGAAAGAGCCACACGATGTACACAACCTGGGCCCCTGGAGGAAAGTTGCTTGTTTGCTATGCCAGGATTCTTTTTGTTTGATCCTCCCTGAATGATTTAATTGATTGAGATAATTTTTGCTTTGCCTGAATGTATAGGATGATGTCCTGATAATTTCCCCGTAGAACTTGAACCACGATGGTGGTGGAACAGGAGAAAAAACACTTACATTATTGATATTGCCAATGTCTAGAAATTCCTGACTAAAAAGACATTGAGAACTGACCCTGGTAAAGAAGCAAAGAATTGCACACTGGCAGGAAAAAATTTGGGACTCCTGCTAAAAACTGTGGTATTGATTGGATTTTGGGGTTTATTTTGCAGGCTGCGCCCTGTGTTGTGGAATTTTTTTTTAGCATGTATTGCCCTCCCTAATTGGATTGTAAATGATATTACCCCTCCCCATTACTAACCCCTGTTTTGTAGAGCCTATTTGTTTTTTGTTTTTGAAGTTTGAGAAAATTCGGCCTAAAGGTTTGTTGAGTATTCTTAAAGCGGGGAGTTGTAGGCATAAATCTAGGTAATTTGGGAGAATGGCTTTGAATTTATGTGACCCAAAATACCTTTATGTAAAGTGCTTTGGATCGGGCCCAGGCAGGCACGCAATAGATAGAGAACTTGAGGAGGAAAAAAGGATCGGGCCCAGGCGGCGGGCAACAGACAACAAGCTTGGAATACTGGTTGATAACCTTGAGGGTGTAGTTGATAGAAAAGGTAATTAATTACTAGCGAGTAATGTTAGGCAGAGTACAAAGTTAACTCTGTGGTTGCTGGAGGGAATAGCAGTTGAATTTAGAAGTAAGTTAGGATGCAATTGTATTACTGTAAATGATTTAATTGATGATGTAATTTTCCTTTTTTGCCTGATGGTACTAAGGGTATTTGTATATTGTATGTAATGATTGATTGCCCAGTAGGGGTAGTTTTGTTTTGTTTTTTAGATATTAAGAAAATTGGTGTTAGCTGCATAGCATTTTATGTACCATGCATTTATTTACAGAGTTAAATTTATGTTATGTGTTTTTTGTTTTGTTTTGTGGTGTTTGTTTGTTTGTTTTTTTCTGGCCAGGATTGTTTTTTGTGTTTTATGTGGTTTATGTTGTGTTTTTTCTAGGACCCCCCCCCTCCCTCAGTGTCAGTTTGATCGCCTGACATCTGAGGGATAATTTGGTAATAGAAGTTTGCCACAAGTTGGTGTGCTATTGAGTAGGGGGGAATCCTGTAGAATTTACACCATTTATTTGTTGTGCTTTGTTTTTGTTTGGTGTTGTTGGGGTTATGTTAAGAATTGCATGGTTATATAGGTTGGCTTTATAAAGTTTTAATTTTGGTTTGTGATAGATTGTGGTGTTATGTTGTTATAAGTTGGAAATGTTTTGCTAATATTTTTATCCCTTTTTTTTTTCCCCTCCTTTTTGATTTTGGGTGGAGGGGGGGTGTTGAGAATATTTTGCTAGCTTGGCAGTTGGTAGTGTGGGAAGCTAAGATGTTTAGGTTTTTAGGATGGGTTAATTAGGCTTTGAGCTTTGTTTTGAGAAGTTGGCCTTGGCTAGTTCTATGAAGTTACAGCTGCGGGTGTGTTAAATTTGTTAACCAATTAGCAACTGCTTGCTTGCCTGCTTTAAGAGTATAAAGAGCATGCTGGAAATGAATAAAGTACTCTCTGCTTATGATCACATGGGTTGTCAGACTCTGTCCCTGCTCCTCTGCGATGCAACACATGGTTTTTACTTTACCTCTTCACTTTCCTAAAGACTTTGCTCAGCCGAGGATTAGCTCAAATTAATCCCTCAAGTAGGATGTGGAAGGGTGAGAGAGGAGGAGATGAAGGAGGGAGGGAGGCAGGGACTTTAATTTCGTTTCAGTGTTGCAATTAGAAGGCAAATTTGCCATGTATGCTTTGGAGATTTAGCAACCGTCTCTGCCTTTTATCCCTATCAGATCCACATATATCTGTTATTTCACAATATAAAGGAAGTGTTTTTTTATTTTGTTTTTGAAAGAACTCTTTGGTCTGGCACAGGGTTAATAAAACGGGATAGAATGGGATAGAGTATGTGAGACTGGGATAAGGAAGGGTAATGCAGGCTTCTGTTTAGCATTTCCTATTGTACAAGAACAAGAAGGCATTCCAGATTTAAAAGCCAGCACATTTAAAACCAATATTTTAATGTATCAATAACCTGGAGAACTACCAATGCAAGATATTAAGGCAAATAACTCAGTAAGACTCAAAAGGATTAGACTTTTCTCTGAAGAACGGTATGTGCAATTACATTAGTGGGCCTCTGGGTGCTACTGCAATGTAAATAATAAATAATTCACAATTTCCCGGGAGTAAAACAGCAAGAGCTCACAGACTTCATGGCACCAAGTGATCACTAGCTGGAGTCAGGAAGAAATCCCTGCTACACTCCCCCTCAGTAAGAATACTATTGCATGACTGGGTGCACTGCACTGTGGCACCCTCGTTAGCAGCACCCAACACTGGCCCCTGTTAGAGGTAGCAGACTGGATTAGATTCAGCTCATTTCTACTGGTGGGTCTGCCACTGGGTTGTTCCAAGTGCCTGCGGCGTGTAGCATAGTGACAGATGCGGCATCCTCCATAGCCAAGTTTTGTTACATGATACAGGAGGCAGCCTCATGCTTTACAAAAACTGTCTAGCTCATTTAGCAATCAGGCTGGCTGAGCATTCACAGTCCGTTCACACATCTTTCCTAGACCCCTATGCAGGTCCATGGAATGTGAGTCCCCTTTGACACGAGGAGCTCTTTAGAGTGAACCTATTGAAATTGGGGAAAGCATCTTTCTACCCTGATCTCTGCCTGGGTTTCACCAGTGGAACTGTGGGTTCTGTCATGTTCTGAAAATGCTATTTTGAGGAGAAACCACTCCTGGGGTATCTGTCTAAAAGTGGTATTGGAAATGGACAGTGCTTGTGACTGCTGATGAACCATCACCATTACATCAGGTCTAGGGTACCAGACTATACCTCCATTGGGAGAGGCAGCGCTACTAAAGATGCTCACACTATGTTGGGAGTAATAATTTTTCTAACCGGCACCTGGACTTGTCATTAATAATTGCTGTCTTTATCAGGAGCTTTAACTCAACTGTACTGCCAGCAGAGAGAGCATCTCCTTCAAACCAAGTCAACTCAGATCAGCTCTGGAAGACTTCACTCAACTACAACTCTTCAGCAGGATGTGATGTTACATCTGCAAAACCAACTCTCATTGGGTGGATTATACCAAGAGAGGATGACATTGTTTCCAAGCAACTCCTGGGACCTGGGAACTAGTTTCTACAAAATAACCCTTTCTTGGGTACCACGACATTCCACAGCCACATCAGAACATCCATGTACTACATGGGCATCATGGATCTGTAGGTACAGCAGGCAGGTCAAGGGTCTTTCAGAATGCTTCAGTTTTATAAGCCAAACCAAATTCAGGAAAAAACCATAATAAATAAATAGCTGATGGGTAAGGAGCGCAGGTCTCTCTCTATACAGACATACCACCTATTTTTAGAAATACCCAAAGCATAATTCACACAATCAATGTGCCATTAGGAGATCATTCTAAAGCTTTCTTCTTTATCACTGGCATCAGGGCTGCATGAGCCAGCAATATCCCTGGGACAAGCTGCTGGGTCACCATGATGCCAGGTGGAGAGGACAGAGCTCTGAGCCAGGACAGCAATGACTGATGAAGACCATTGTGTCTTTCTGTGGCACAGACACCCACCTCAGCCCCAAGAACAGAGTGGAGCTGAGACATATTCAACCGGACAGACATTACAAAATACCAATACGTAGGGGAGCGAATGATTAAACAGGCACCAATTTACAGCATGATAATCTCTCTCCTCATTCTGTCACCTGCCCTATCCTTTCTTTCTCACCCCACCACTCCCACAATGCCTCACAGTTTATGACCTGCCAGGATTGAAAATCTAGTCTTTCTTGCCAGCTCATGAAGACCCTTTAAGCGCCATTTATGACAGGTAGGGGCAATATGTGAAAGAGAAGCTGCCCAGGCTGCATGTCAGTGAGCCTGCTGCGATTGCTGGGCTTGCATGGGGGGAGCGGCAAGCGTGCTCAGCAGAAAGTAGAAGATTCACAGGTGCAAAGTTATTTGTGAGCAGAGGCGTCTGATAAGTGGGTGTGAATGTACGTGTGAGAGCACATGCATTGGTGAGTGAGTGCCTGTAGCTAATCCAGCTATGGTTTTATACCATGCCTGTCACTACAGTATACGAGTGAGCATGCATATGTACACAAATTAATATGTACATCGGAGGGCGTACAAGTAAGGATGATGGGTATGTGATTGCAATACATGCACGGGAGAGACTACATATAAATGAGATGTGCAGGTGTGCAAATGAGTGTGCAGGTAAAGTGTGCATGTGCCCAGGGTGGCAAGTGAGTATATAACACATCCTTGCTGCAGCCAAGTAGCTTTCAAGTTTGATCATTATTCTCATGTGGAAGAGTTTGCTCCCATACTGCTGAAGTGGGAAGGATCAAACTACCCTTTTCTTGATGGACAGACAGGGCTTCTGATGAGTGACAGCAGCCTGGAGTGCTAGAGCCTCTCCGGCCCAAAAGGAAATATGCTGAAGGCCTTTCCTTGTCTTGCTTCTTCGTACAGCTTACAGGCCTCCTTCGTAGAGCTTTGGCTCCGTTCTAAAATCACCTCAGGCAAGCCGACACTAGCTGTCACCTTTGGACATGCCCGGATTAAAGGGGCCTCAGGAGTGACTCTAGGGCCAGAGGATGTGTGTTTAGGGGAAGACTTTGCTCATTGTTTGATGTCTGTATGTGGGTCTCGTCTCTTCATGAGCATTGTCTCCCTGCTGGCAGGTCAGTGTCAGCAGCACATAACTGAGTTATGGCTGAGTTAATGGTTTGTTTTCTAATGGAATTGGATTCGCTGCACTCAGGAGTGTGGCTTCCGGATGCAGCATCACCCGCCACAGCTGTGCTGTCAGCTTCAGTTCCTGGTGCGGGCTGGCGTTGTGCTTTGCTGCCTTTGATCTGTTTTGTTGCTACAAACATCTTCAATAAACGCACATTAAAATAACAGTGGTAGGATCTAACTCCCTCAGAGCCCATCCTCACAGCTGCAGGAGGTGATTTGCTTGTATGCAAATAGAGACAGCATGTGTGTCACATTAGAAGTAGGGCGGGACTGTCCCACCAGGCACTGCATTATTGGCTACCACAATGCCTTGCAATGCCTGCAGGGTTTGGGCAGAGACAGGCAGGACAGGAATTTTCCTCCTTAATTGTTTGGCTTCTCCTGAATGGAACCATGTAGAAACACCTGCAGTACTGGCCAACAGTCCTGGTGTACGTGGGCAGAATGCACCTGCCAGCCATTCCACTGTAGCCTGCTACTCCTTCAGCTCAAAAGCAAGCTAATGGCCCATGGCAGGAAAGGCAGAAGACCAATTCCCAGTGGTGTTAATCCAGAGTGTCAAATTGCAGCTCAGAATAGCTCTGGAATGGGTCTGGATGGTGCCACTCTCTGCCTGAGATTGGTTTGACTTCTCAGCTCTGGCATTTGTTGCCATTTCTTTCTCCCTTCCTCCGCTGGGTGAATGGGATGGAGAACAAATGCTTACAGATAAGGAATACTGGAGAGTACAGCAGAGAGAGAGAAACCAGCTGAGAGCTGACCACAGGTAGAGAGAGCTGGATGGACAGGCCAGTGACCAAAAGGACCTTTCCTTTCAGCTGTAGGTCAGGAGAATGAGGCAGAGGAGGCGGGCGTGAAGGGGTGAGTGGGGCCCTGCGCTTTCCTCATTCTGCCACTCTGCACTGCTCAGTTCTGCTTCATTGTCTGTGGGGTTTGAACATTAAAATCTGTTCACAAGAGATTGACATTAGCCCTGGGCATTCTAAGCAGTTTCCAACAGAGATTACTCTGGAGCAGGGGGTGGGGTTTGAAAGGTTTGGAAGCGGGATTCTAGTTCAGGTTTACAGAGGTTTTCCAGCTGCTAGAAGGTGAATGTTGAGGTCAGGATTTTTACATGGAGCCAAGCCAGAAACCTCCTAGACATAGGTGCTGTAGAGATGGAAGAGACTTATTAGATCCAACCTTCCACCCACTTGTCAATGTAAGATCACCTATGTTTTGTGCAGTCCAGTTCTAAATAACTCTAGAGATAAGGTTTCCACCACTTCCCCAGGGAGCCTGTTTCATATGTGGTCTCCACCCCAACTCCGAACCTGACAATCAGGGCTGGGCACCAGCCATCAGTGAGAACTCTTGTCCAGGGAAGCTCAAGAGGGTTTCTGGCAGTGGAAAGGCTGGCGGCTGGACAGCAATGGGGAGGCAGACAGAAGAAGTGCTTGCTGGGGGTAGGGGGACAGAGCACTCTGCAGCAGTCTGATCTAGAGGTGACAAAGGCATCGATCATGACAGCTAAATTCACATCCAAGAGAAACGGGCACAGCCTCCTAGTCAGATCTAGATGGACAAAGGTGCCTTGACCACTGCTATTCTTTTATCCTTCAAAAGCAGCTGGGAATCTAACCCGACCTTCAAGTTGTGAGCGGAGGTAATAAAAAATGAACACGGCCTCAAACAGGAGGGATGGCATAAACTCAGTCTCATCATCCTGCTGCTTCTCCCACTCCCCGTAAACACTTCACTCTAACCCAGCTCACTTTCATCTATGCCCCACCCTCACCCAGGGCCAGCTCTCGTGTTTTTGCCGCCCCAAGCAGGAAAAAAAAAAAAAAAAGCTGCGATTGCGATCGGCGGCAATCCGGTGGCAGCTCTACCGCCACTTCTACAGCGGCAATTCGGCGGCAGGTCCTTCGCGCCGAGAGGGAGTGACAACCCCACCGCCGAATTGCCGCTGAACGGCTGACATGCCGCCCCCCTCTTCATTGGCCGCCCCAGACACCTGCTTGCTATGCTGGTGCCTGGAGCCAGCCCTGCTCTCACCCAAACTCTGAGACACCTGATCACCCTCCCTGGGTTGGTGGAGATGGAGATGCTCAATTAGGTGTCACCAGCATACCGAGAAGGCCTCAGCTCAAACCTCCCCACTAAGTCCTCTAATGACCTCAGATACACATTGACCGTGAGGGACGGCAGCATAGAATGCTGACGTATCCCACAAGAAAGCGCCACAGCCAAACCTCTGAGAGAAGTGAAGGGAACTAGAGTCTCTGGGAAGGTGAAGGCTTTTCTGAAGGAGCAGAGAGAGGGGTCAGTGCTTGTGTACGTAAGTGTCAGTAGGACTTGCAAGGGGTTCTGAGGGGGGATTCAGTCTACTCGGAGGCTACGTCTGCTAAAATTCAGTTACTCTGGGCTGCTCATTAAGAGTTAAAGGGCTTCTGTCATCAGCTCAAAGTTGGCTCAAAACTTACATTTGGTGGAAATAATTTTTTCCAAACCCTACCTGCCCCCAGGAATGTTTCCTCTTCTATTAGCAGTGGAAACAGTTGTTTTCATACAAATAAACTGCAAACATTTGCAACCTAAGATGTGCATCTTGGAGAACCTGGGAGCAAAACTGATCACAAGCAAAAGAGAATGGACTTAATCTTTGTCCAAGCTAAAGAAAATACAACTGGTGAACAAAGAGCATCAGCAGCGAGAGGAAAACTGGATTTTAAAAAATCCTCTCCCCTTTTGACTCTCTAGTGTTATGAGAGACATAGGGAGGAAATCAGTTTGTTTAAAGAGTAGGATTTTTGAATGTATCACAGATTCCCTTTCAAACTGCACTCCAAATGCAAGATAAAGACAGAGTGATGCGCGGAAAGGCTGCTGATGGTTTCTTTATTGTGTGATTTGCCTTGGTTTTTCTGAAGTACTTCTTTTTAGCCGATTACCATGTATTTACAGTTAGCGTAATTATATCTAATTACTTAATTAGTGTGAATACGTGTAATTACTAACTTCGAATATGCAATTATGTCAGGGCAGCCTGTAATAAATGCGGTTGTAAAAAAAAACCCTCATTAGTACTCTATAGAAGGACATCGGCTCCACCCACATGGTGAATGCATCGCAGTGCTAAGGCTGCACCAGTCCCGACAGAGGAAAACAAACCAAACAACCGTTGTGCCCAGTCAGCAGCAGCAACAAAATCAAAGCAGGCTCTGAATGACTCCAGCATCGCTGTTTTTACTGGGGCCAGAGCGTCCTGTTCTGAGAGAGCAGCCCCGACTGACCCTTCATCCCAGACTCAAACTGAGCGTTGCCTGAGTTTCAGCAAAGTTTGGATCCCTTCCGGGAAAGTATTTTTCATTTCTGAGGCCTTTTCTTCCTAGTTCTGCTCTGGAACAGTCGCAGAAAAGCCCGTTTTCCTCAAGAACGACTGCTCCCTGGGATACTGCTGTTCTGATAAGAAGTCAACTGAACATTAGCTACCATGTCTGCATAAAACCTGATGGTACAGACTCAAGAGGTTCTAATAAATAATCACCTCAACATAGCCGGTGCTCATTACCATTATCAAAAGCAAGGTCAGCCTCCAAAGCTTTTCATCCAAAACATCTCTGAAGCTTTTAGAGCTAAGAAATGTCCAGCTTCTTCCATCACCCACCTGGAATCAGAGTCAGGGGACTGGTAAATTGGAGTTAGAGTGGAAAGTCTCCATTGCTGTCAACAAGCACAGCTGTTCATGATCAAAACAGTGACATTTGGTCCCTCCCACTAGCATCAGGGCACCACATCAGTGTTAATGTCTCTTGGACAGACACTTGCCATTTTTTCTATCATGTGGTTAATTTTTGTAGCAAACTGCAGTTTCCTGCCCACAGGAACCGATTGCCACTTTCAGGAAACGCTGGAGGGTAGAATGAGTCCTGTTTTGCTTCAGTACCAGCATCACTCATGGGATGGAACCTTCTGACCCGCTGCACGCTGAATTCTGTTGAGTTCCCTTCCATACCTAGCCCAAAACAACTTAAATGCATTTTAGAAAAGAAACACAACTATTTCCAGATGACAGTGAAGGCACAGATTCATCCATGCCTATTGCTCTTCTGATACCCTGAGATCTCAGTAAGCAAATATGCCCACCTGATCCCTATTCAGTGTCCCAGAAAAAAGGGACTCTATATTGCCACCAGTTCTTCTGAGATCAACATGCCCCATCTTAAATCTGACACTCGGCTTAACTCCCTGCAGGGGAGTGAGAACTACTGAAGCTGAAGCTTTTATTTGTTAACAAAATGCATCCTTCCAAGCCATGGCGCTGACCAGTGCACATGGAGTGATGGCTGGAAGGAGCAGAGGGAATGGCAAAGGATGGAAAGGGGCAGCGCACGAGGTCCCGAAGTGTCAATATGTCCCAACACAGGGACAGGGTGGCCCATTTGCTTCCAGGCCCTTTCCCCAAACCCACATCTAGGAAGGGAAGAATGACTCTTCCTTTCTGTCTCTCTAATGCTGGAAGCAGCAGCAAGTAGGTGAGTGAGAGAAAGGCCCTGGTCTCAGGAGCTCCCAGAAAATCACAGGCAAGAGAGAGAGAGAGCTCCAGCATCCTTCATCCTATTGACAGGGAAAAAAACCCAGCACATCCACAGTCAGAAGCAAACGTCTGTCTCCTCGCAGACAGCAGTAATTAATGGGTCTGTAAGAGTACCCCCCGCAGGACAGGTTTGTGCAGAAGCAGCAAGAGGGGGTAAAGCTTAGCAGGCAGCAAGCCACTTTCCATATTTCAGCTGCAATTCCATTATGCAGAACTAAGTGGCTGGGAATAAACATCCATCATTCCCGCATGATAAGCGATGTTTGTTAGTGCAGAGGGTGACGGAAATCTATATCACACCAATGTACTATTAATACTACATTAAGCACAGAGAGTTTTCTCTCCTCACTGTAATTCAGTAACAGGTGTCCGCGTGTCCTCAGCCCAAACACCCGGCGTCACAGCCAACCAGGGAGGAGGACCAAGCTAAAGAAAGAGAGAAGCCACGTTCCAAAGTCTATAGATGATACGCAAACAAAACCTGTATGTGGATCTGGGCTCTACAGGTTATGTGGGGGTGAATGCCATTGCTAGTGATGGGCTTCCTAGTCTAATATCCAGCTAGTGGACTTAGCAGGAAGGCAGTGATCAGACGGGCAGGGGCTAACTGCCACTGGTATGTCCAGGCATTGTATCAGCCCCTTTTCTGGATGGACTCTGCTGGGTATTAATAGGCTTGCCTATCTAAAGGGCTTCACCTCTCTCCTTCACAGAGGGAAGGGAGAGGAGGGAGAAATATCTGAAGAGTAGCAAACCAGAGGTCCAATGTGTAAAATGCTGGGCGAACGGGAACAGTCACTCACCTCCAGCCAGACCCAGTACGCCAAATGCGGGCTGGGCAGAACAGCTTGGGTAAAATAAAAACCAAATGGAAGCTCCAAAGAGTCTGGTTAGTTTTATTTATTGTAAAGGTGAACCAGAATACTTTCCAGGGTTCAGGCAACACTGCTGCTGAAGTCACAGGTCTGAATAAGAGCTGCAGGACTGGGCCCTAAACAACGCCAGAAACATGGAACCTTGCAGATGATTCCAGGCCGGTAAGCAGAGGGAAGTGCTTTCCCTGCAATCTGTTGTGCGTGTATTTATTGACAATGTTAAATTCTCCCCACGTGGCCCGGTTAAATGATCCAGATTCCAGCCCCTCATGGTTCTGCTGCGTATTGAACTTTTCAGAACTTAATCAAACAGAACCCGTGAAACTTTCGGACCAAATTTTGCTGCAATCTCCTTCCCGGGCAGCCCCACAATATTTAACCAGACCCCCCAAACTTAGAGTAAATTGAATCCTTTGACTTTCAACCACCACTACTACAATGGCGCTTACACACCAAAACGGTCGGTGTACTATGCAATACCATAGATTACAGAGATGGGAGAGAGAAAGGAGAGAATCAAAGCCATCAGAGTCTGTAAAGTGTTTGGAGATGAGGTGCTATAAGAAATATAAAACATAAATATGATACAGAAACACCACACTATTTGGCTCCTTTTGCCTAACCAAAACACTCCACCCCACCCCTGTACAAACAGACCAAAAGAAATACATTAAAATACAAATGAAAGGGAAAGCCAGGCACAGTAACTGGATACACCCCATTGCTCTGGTGATTGAAGTGCAACAAGCATCAGTCCAGGACTGGAGGTCCAGCTCGTGTTTCTCTCTATCAGTTCGTGTGAGTGTCAGCGACAGGACCAGCCCTTGACATCTCAGCAGGAGGAGAAGGGGATGCTGTTCGGGCTTATCTGATTGCAAAAGAGGCAGCCATGGAGAACCAACTTCCTGCCTAATGTTCAGTACTGGGTGAATTTCTAATGGTTTGGAAGTTTGATTCCTACGAACACCTCAAAGCTCAGCGGCTGACTCAAATTTTTCCAGTCTCCCAAGTTGGCAAAAACAGACTGGAAGTCTGGCTCTCCAGCAAGATCCCTGGTACTTCCTGCTGCTGGTCAGCCCGGAAAGATAGTGACAATAACTTTCCTTGTGACATTTTGTTACATCCAATCCTGACTTGAACCAAGAAATGCAAAATATTCCAAGAACCTGAACAATAACTGGAGTGGGGGGCAGTTGCTTCTAGGAATTGGCAAAGGCTGAGGGTGCAGCGAGAGGTTTGTATTTGATCCACTGACTGTGCATGGCCTCCACGTATTGAGGGACAGTGGCCCGGGAAGCAGTCGTGGTATGTGGTGACCCAGAGTGCATCTTTTTTAATAGCCCTTCACTTTTACTATCAGAGTTTATGAGGGCTCCCGCTAAGCTGGGCTGGACAGTTTATCACCTGGAGTGGAAGATATTTGCTATTTAATGGATTTTGCTCACAATGCAGATTTCAAGCTTTTCAGAGGCCCCTCTGAGTGTAAGAAATGGAGTGTCCGAATCTGTTGCTCTCCTGCTCCAAGTGTTTTCTGTGTATCTGCCCTACCTGTAGACACTGCTGTGTTTGCCCTTTGGGCTGCAGATTGTTCAAGGAGACAGTCCCTCTGCTATGAGGGTAGGGAATTGTTGGAGAAGGAAGGGTAGATGCACCCTTATCCCACAGGGAAAGCAGGTCTCGCTAATGCCTTGTGCTCTCAAGTTGCACTGGCTAACACCTCTGGTACAGTGCCCAAAACAAACGTCTTCAGGCTCCATTCTAGGCTGTCTCTGTCCTGAATGGGGAAGGTGATTAGCGGGTGGTGGTAGGAGGATGAAAGTGGAGTGGAGGGTGAGGGTGGAAATTCTCCTTCTGAAGCACCTTCATGTATGTTTTGATTTTTGAGACCCGAGATTTACCTTGGGGTTCACCTTCATTTCTGGACCATACAAGACCCATTATCCTCCCCCACATCCTCTTCTTCCTTTACCTCTTCCTCCTCATCCTTTTTTCCCCACCCACTTCTCTTCCCCCACTCCTGCCCCCATTCTTGTCCTCACGTAAGCAGAAGGATCCAGCTGAATAAGGCACTCACATGTGTCTGGCTTGTGGCAGTTGTGGCCTTGCCTGAAGTACTGGGGGTTCTCGATGACGGGGATACGGGTCATGCCGATCACCACCGTGTCTGGGCCAGCATCCAGCGACGAGGGTGTGGTGATGCCATGGTTGATATGATGGAGGGGGCTGGCAGAATCCTCCTCCCCGCTGATCACTGCCACGGGACCTACAGCCATCAGACACAAAAACATCAGACAACACAATGAAGAGACAAGCGGCCCAGATCCCTGTGTGGTTCTTCTGTTCACTGTTACATACCGTTCACCTAGGTTAGTCGCGTCAACTGGACAAAGACTAATCTAACCTCCTGAACAGGATTAATTATCCTGGGAATCTCCCAGACAATGCATGGGTCCTAGGGAGAGCCCGTCCCGTTCACCATTCCAGTGAGCGAATCAGACTGAATCCTGGAGACCAAAGTCCTCTCTCTCCAGAACTACAGCATGGGCAGCAACAGAACAGGCTTCAGACCTGCCCTGGAGGGCCACTGTCTTTAGGCCCTGCAGGCCAGTTCAGCCTCTGTGGTGTTCATATACTGCAGTGCTGGGAATGAGATGAGAACAGAGAGATTAACCAGGGAACCGAGAGCACAGACTGGAGAAGCAGCATTCACAAATAGGGCTTCCTGGGTCACACGCGGTGTTCAGATGACGTTTCCCTCTCACCACCCATGTACACCTCCTCCTTCCCTCTTTCCCTGCCTGCTTGCACACTGCTGTGTTTGCCCTTTGGGCTGCAGATTGTTCAAGGAGACAGTCCCTCTGCTATGAGGGTAAGGAACTGTTGGAGAAGGAAGGGTAGATGCACCCTCGATCCAGCTGATGTGCTTGGGAACCTGTGATCCATAGGAGTCAATCCTGAGTGAATCACACAGTGATGGAAATGCACCCCGCTCCTTCCTAACTGTGTGCTGAGCAACCCACACCCTCTCCACCGGAACCCCTCCGAAGCGAGAGCATTCACAGACGGAGGGAGAAGAAAAACAGCCAGTGCTCTCTGACTGCAATCCAGGGGAATCCCCCCAACCTCCTCCACCTGCCATCAGCTTGTTGGGCTGCTCTTGCCTGAGAAGAGGCTGCAGGAGGATTTTCCCACTGGCAGAGCTTCTCCTTCTTGCTGGCACTCCACAGTGTTGGCTTCTCCCCGCTCCACCTCTCTCCACCTCTGCCACAAGCACCCACAGCCAGCACCAGGAGCAAGCCCCAAGCATGATGGAGAGCCAGGCAGCAAGTGGAGCAAGCTCTGGGCTGAGCTGTAATAGGCTCAGGAGAGTTCCTCTTCCCCATCTTCTCTAATTTGACTGTTGCTATCTCAAGTACTTTTTAACTCCCAGTTCCCCATCTGCTGCTCACTTCCAGGGATGCTTTATCGATCTCGCCATTCGGTCGCACTGCTGGGCAGCAGGACTAATGGAGAAGCCCGGAGTCTCTCTCCACGCTGTCCTTCTAAGCCAAGGGCTGACACTTGTCACCCAGTGGGAACCGCATGGCGGGTGAGCCATTGCAGCAGCCTGCACAGTAGACCCTTCACACAAATAGTTCCCTCCCTTCTCCCAATGAACCCACATCCATAGTCACCTTAACACCCCAAACACTGGTCCCCTCTCCTTCTCAGACACCCCAAAATACTTCACCATCCATGTACACCTCCATGTCTTTTCACAAACCGCCCCCTCCAAAACACCACATGTACACACCTCTCCAACCACAGGTGCCCCAGCATGGGCAAACACACTCATCCTAACACCGCCAAATGGGCACACTCAACCTCCCCTCAGACACCCCAATGGCCCAAACACTGCAAACATACAGCCCACTTCCTGCAAACACAGACCCCCCTCACATCCAAGCATGCACATGCACACACACATCCAAATCCCAGAGTACGGCTGCTCTAATCCCGCCACAACACACACCCATTTTCATATGCAAAAGGATGCCCTGAAGAAAGGGACAGGTGACCTAATAGCCAGGTCCAGCTTTTCAGACCCATGAACATTTTACAAACCTCAGTCAGACCCTGATTTTTACAGCCCCGGTTGTAAAACTGCCCATCAGCTTTCATGACGGAAAGTTCTCAAGGCCAGAAAACCGCATGGGACTTCAGAGGCCAGAAGGGAGCATTATGAAATGTTCTTTCCACAAGCCCCATGATCACGACCACCATTTCCCCACGCCCCTGGAAAAGCCGAAAATTGCAAGCTTCAGCCATCTGTCTTGCACGAATGGGAAACTGTGAGGAGCTTGGGAATGAGAAGGATCCAACACAAACTTTTGCAAGGACACACTCCTCAGCACCCTAATCAAACACACTGCAATTTATTCAGACACCGAGGGAAGAAAAATCCCAGCCATCTGGTGATGCATCTCTGCTGTTTTCCGGAAGCTACCAGGGGCTAACAGAAGGTTAAGCCAAGATGAGCAGAGCTGCTCCACCTTCTACCTGCGCTGAGTAGAAAATGTCTCTCTCCTGTCACTAATCTACTGCTAATTGCACAATTACTTTATTATGTAGCGCTAGCAACAAAGAAGAGAGTCCTGAAGTCATTTTACTCTCTTGGAGCTTCTGAGAGGATCCAGAGAATATGTGCTTCATTCAGACATTCTGACTGCATTCATCTAGTCTAATTTCTCAGACTTCAAGTACTGTTTGTTCTTCTGAGTGGGACATAATAAAGTTATTGTGTAATTAGCAGATTCCTGTCAGGTGTTTTACTCACAAGAAAGAAGTCTCTCCCTTTATTGTGAGTTCCTTTTGGCAGGTTCTCGCCTTTTTTTCAGGGCCCAGATTACTCTCAGCTCCTGTGATGTTACAGAAAACACAGCTGAATTCAGCTCCCCAGCAAGATACCTGTGTTAGGACTACAGCTATTGTGTTTCTCCAAACACAATAAACAAAAAGCAATTTCAGTCTGAATGACTTATTTTAGATGAAGAGACCACCACCACCACCACCACACACACACCCCTCCCGCCAAAGAAAGAACAAAAGCAAAGTCTTTTTCATGGGAGGTGTTTCCTCTGTCACAAACTGCACTGAGTAGTGAACACAACATGATGTCTGTCTCTGCAGGCGGGAGGGTGACATTCCTACATTTAAGGGTGAAGGATACAGAAAACATGTCGATCAAGATACAAGCGCCATATACTAGGATAGTAGACCAGATTTTTTTTGCAGAGAGTCTATGAAGGTCCCACTTCCCCCTACAGCAGTGGCAGAGGCCAACTAACAACCCCACGGGTCTCTCCAAGCAGCAGGACGTTTGGATTTGGGGGAGCTGATGGAAGTGCTGGGCAACTGAAAGGAAAACCCATCCTCAGGAGATTCCTAGCGCACCTCCCAGAGCAACGAAGCCTGGATAATGTCTCAAAGGTGGGATTAGCACCAAACTTTTGGGACCTGTTCCAAACTGAGCCACATCTTTGAACCTTGAAGGCTTCACCCACCTTTAATGATTCATAACAACTCACTGATGCTGTGCAATCCATTTGGCAAACCAGACAAAATGGAACATTTAGTACACTCTTGACTAAGCTGATGAGGGCTGGGGGCGGGGAGGGGCAGGAGAAAAGGGAGGGGACAGTAACCAAGATTGCCTTAGTGGCAGGTTGAGATCAACTGATCCAGCAACAGACTTGTGATACAGCTCTAGACAACAGAATGGCTGTGCACGAAGATGATTGTACACGACAATACACTTAGTCCAGGCAGCTCCTCAGAACACAAGAGGCTGCCTGCAGAGGGGAGCATGCCTGGTGATGCCCTGGCTAAGGTCTACCTAACCAGGTCAGCACTGAGATCTTCAAACTGGTGCTCCTGTCCCTCAGGTTGAAGGTGGGCTTCAAACTGAATCCCAAAAAGGCAGAATGCAAAAGAGGCAGAGAACCACCCCAGGCATTAACGATGGACAAGACCCATTACAGTAGGTCACATCAAGCCCATTCAACCACCCCATCAATGTAGGGCTGTCCCGTTTAAATGCCTCAATCAATGGTGCTTCCACCACTCCCCTTTTGGGCACTAGAATCTCATGGTATTACCTCACTGGTAGGAAGTGTTTCCTGAGAATGGCTCTGCAGTTTCCTTCTCTTCATTCCATCCCCACTGCTCCTGCTTCAAGCCCTTTTCAAATGCTCCCCAAAATACCTCATACTCCTTGATCTCTACACCCTTCAAAGGTCTTTGTGGATTTCACTCTCAGCTAATTCCCCATAGCAGGCTGTCACCCATGCCAACTCTCCTTCTCCAGGCTCAGCCCACTTCCTCCACTTTCGTTTACTCTTCCATACACTGGCATTTCAGTCAGGCCAGGTCCACTCCACAGAGTTCTGTCAGCATATCTATGTTAGTTGGAGGCTGGGTGAAAAAACCACAGCCCCTCGCTGACAGATATGCCAGCAAAACACCCCAGGCAGACACAGCTGTGCCGACAGAAGCAGAGCTAACGTTGTGGTGGGAAGCGGTGCAACTCTGTTGACAGAAATACTCCTTCTGTTGTAGACATAAGCTGCATCCACACTAGAGGGCTCTGACAGTATAGCTGCTGGCAAAGCATCTGTAGCCTGGACAACGCCTCAGTCTAACCAGGGGTCTCAAATTCAGTTTACCTTAGGGCCAGTGCCAGTCCTCAAATCCTCCGTGCGGGCCAATAATGTCACTGAAGATGGTGTTCAGAAAAGAAAAACGTTTATATTGTATTTTTTATTTTGAATTTCTTAGAACTAATAAAACTGTCATACAACTTTATACAATTCTTCGCCTGCCAGACTTTTTAGTGTTTGCCAGACACCTGGCAACGGTGCAATTCTGTCAATTTGTTGATATTTGGCCTCAGTGACTGAGCAGTTGAAACCTTCAGGATTGCGGCAAGGTGTGCATCAGATAGTGGTGTTCGGTATTTTGACTTGTTTACATTCATTGTGGGGAAAAATGACACTCCCTCCATGGCTGACTCTGCCTGGCAACTAATGATGCTGCCTCCATGGCTGATTCTGCCCAGCGACTAGTGATGGTATCTCTGCCCCTCTCCCGCTGCCAATGGGAGCTGCGGGGGGCAGCGCCTGCAGCAGACGGAGCTGGCAGTGGCTGCATGCATCTCTCCTCTGCAGGCTGCAATGGGGAGGTTCTTGGACCGCAGATGGCCCACGGGCCGGGACTTTGAGACCCCTGGTCTAAAGAGAGAGCAATTCTTTGGTTAGCACCCCGAATGGGCCTGGTGTTTAAAAGGGGGCTGTCAGGGATCCCTAAGTGCCAGTTAAGAGTCTTCATGTCCCAAGGCAGTAACGTGATGTGGTGGTAGGGCACACATCAGGGTAAGTGAGCAGGAAGGGTGGCTAAAAGTCATTAGGATTACGCCTGGTCTACACTTAAAAGGTTTGCAATGATGTCTATAGTGCAGGGATCGGCAGCCTTTGGCACATGGCACGCCAGGGTAAGCCCCCCAAGCGGGCCGGGCCGGTTTGTTTACCAGCCGCATCCGCAGGTCCAGCCGATCGCAGCTCCCACTGGCCGCGGTTCGCTGTCCCAGGCCAATGGGGGCTGCGGGAAGCGGCGCAGGCTGAGGGGTGTGCTGGCCTGGCAGGCCGCGTGCCAAAGGTTGCCGATCCCTACTATATTGGACAGCTATATTGGTAAAACCCTGCAAATGTCAATGCAGTTGTACCAGCAAAGTGCTTTTGCCAGGATAGCTTATTCCAGTTTAATGACTGAAATAAGCTATCTCAGCAAAACCACTTTTTTTTGCCAGTATAGCTGTGCCTACACTAGGGTTTTTGCCAGCATAGCTATGTTGTAAAAAAAATGTCCCACCCCTAGCCGAAAGAGCTCTGCCAGCAAAAGCTTTCAAGTGCAGACCTGGCCTTAGAGGACCCCACATCTGGCTCTCAAATAGGATGGGTTTCAAAAGCATCACTACAAATGTAGGGCTTAGTTTTCAGAAATGCTGAGCTGCCACCACTCCAATTGCAGTTAATGGGAGCTGAGAGTTCTCGGCACTTCTGTCAAATCAGGCCCTCCGAGTCAGTAAGAGAAGACACTACACACTAAAACTAAATAGAAGACAGGTCTACTGTACCAGGGCTCTGGCTGGTTCAGATATACAGGGCCTTTTGCTTCTAGGTCACTGGTTCCCAACCATTTCCATCATGGTGGTAAAGAGGTTTGTGCATTCCTTCTGATAACTCTCAGTTAAAACTATTCCAGGCCAGGATTTGAATCTGATCTTTAATTAATTATTATTATTATTATTTTTTAAAACAAAAACAGATTTTCCCAAATGACACTAGGGAACTGGGGCAGTACGAGGTTGCAGCATTTTGCCACAATTCAGAATGGACAAAGTGATCCCTATGTGCTAGCAGTCTTCCTGATCGGTTAGTAACGTGTACAGTGCTTTGGGATCCATTTTGATGAAAGGTGCAATGGAAAGTCAAGAATATTGTCCTGATCATTACATATACAGTATACAAGACACACTGTCTGGCTTACACTGAAATAAAACCACCAAAAGACCTTGCTTTATCTCATCTCAGTGAAATTCACCCAGCTCCAGCAGACACTGGTACACTTGTGGAAGCTACCATTCCCCAACAGCTTCAGCGCCAGCCAACTCTGTCGATCCATCACCATCCTCAAAACACTTACAACTACTGCTAGTCACTGACAAAACAAGAACTGCCAGGGATGGAGACACCAGACGTTTACAACCACATGGATAATATATTGCAGAGTCTGCCTAAGCACACTTCCACCTCTTGCCAAGAATGAGCCTGCTACGCTTCCCCTTCTCAAGCTCCAGTGAGTCCAGTGCAAGGGAATGCATCAATGGAGCTCAGAATGCAGTTGCTCTTACCTTTTGGAGGCACTTCTGACCCCTGCCAGGGCCAGAGCTGGAGACCAAGATACTTAGCTATTGGCTAGCATCCAGCTATTTCCTCCCCAATAAACTCAGGAACCAGATATTATCAGCTTAATTATGTACAATGTTTACAAATTAATGTTTAGTGCCCTCCAAGCCTTCCCCTCATTCTCTTATCATTTAATTATTTATCTTTGTTATTTTACGTTTCTCCTAAATCTCCAGCTCTCTGCTCCTCTCTTAGATTCCCCCAGGCCAATGGGGGGCTGCAGGAAGCAGCGCGGGCCGAGGGACGTACTGTCCGCCCTTCCCGTAGCCTCCATTGGCCTGGGACGGCAAACCGCGGCCAGTGGGAGCTGCGATCGGCCGAACCTGTGGACGCAGCAGGTAAACAAACTGACCCGGCCCGCCAGGGGCTTTCCCTGACGGGCCGCGTGCCAAAGGTTGCCGATCCCTGACATATACAATCATCAATTTCTCATAGAAATAAACCATGTATCAATAATGTAACTTTTAAGCACACTCTGCAGTATGCTGTACATATTGTAACTACTAACCAGGTACGGACACTGAACTTACAGTGGATGATACTGATGAAAGACCAGATCCTGAGATCTTTACTTGGGCAAACTTCTACTGATCTCAGTGAGAGATTTTCTGAGTAAAGAATGAATAAAAATGGACTTCAGGATTTAAGTGTCTATGGATCTATGCAAATCTATCCACCTGTACAGACAGATGGATAGGTAGGTAGATGCCCGGATGGACATAATTTTGTACCATCAAATGCAGGATAATGGTCCAGGACAACCCCTGGTAAATCCTGATATACCCACGGGAGATCTTGGAACAGAACTGAAGTGAATCCGAGTCTCCAATGAACCAAACTATATGATGATGTAGCAGGGGTCTGTCTGTGGATAAATAGGTCTGTACTGTGGATATTAATTATCGTATAACATGGCCACTAGTTAATTTTTAAAGGATTTTGTGTATATCTTCTGTGTTCTCTGGGATTTCATCATTCTGAAATCTCGGAGACCAAAGGAGGGATTAGGAGCAGAGGTTGGATCTGGTATTTGGCTAAAGTCAGGTTAACAGAGTCATTCATACCTGCTGCATGACAGCAACTACAGTTCCCTGGGGGGGTCCCTCCATGACTCCAGTAGCTGATTCAACTCTACACTCTTTTTTTTAGACTCTTACTTGGTCACCACAACGGAAAGTGCTGTACCTGTCCTCATCCAAGAAAGACTGGTGGAGAGCCTTGTCAGAGATGCCCCAACGTCAGCCATTAGAGTCACTATAGAGAAAGGTGTAGCTCCCCTTTCTGACTCTGTCTTTCCCCCCCACACCACCATGAGCTAGGCCCATTTGCACACCCATCTACCTCCCTTCTCTCTTATCTCCTGCTGCCTCCCTCCCTCCCTCCCTATATGGCTTCCAGATCTTTCCCAGCATTATGCCCATTTTTCTTTTTCTCCCTCTTTTGGATTTGACTCTATCCTGATTCTGCTGCTCCTAAATCCTCCCTCTTAGCATCTGCCAAGCACATTTTCTCCCATTCTTCTAATCTTCCTGAAACCAACTGTCTCTGGGGACTTTCTACCATCTTCTCTCCAGCATGGTCTCCTGTGGCTGAACTGGTCTGATTCCAGTTTGTCTGAATCTCTATGAAGCAGGGTATACCTCTTACTCTAGGTCTGTAAAGCTCCTAGTAAATTTACAGGGTCATATAGGCAATTTGTTATGA
Source organism: Mauremys mutica (assembly GCF_020497125.1). Taxonomy (NCBI): domain Eukaryota; kingdom Metazoa; phylum Chordata; order Testudines; family Geoemydidae; genus Mauremys; species Mauremys mutica. The sequence continues at coordinate 14,073,644 of NC_059082.1, forward strand.
AAAAATAAAGTCAAAATAAATACCTAGGAGATCCCTTGTTCACATGATCATATCCTAATGGTCAATTACTTAACCGGGTAAGGTACTATATTTTCTGATAAGATGCAGGCATAGGCATTATAGAATAACTTATAAATAGCCAGAGATTAGAGAAGAGAAGATAATGGTCACTCCACGCATATCCATAACATAATGAATTCTCCAAAGCAGACATGTGCACAGAAGCAAAAAGTCCATCATGCTAAGACAGTAACCTCTACCGGGCATCTAGAAGGCAGGTCAGGCAGGTTGTAAATAATGATGCTCAGTGCTCTCCCAAGCCATGACATTCTTTATTGCAGCAGAACGGCCCTCAGAGAGGAGTCAAGTTCTTTCCTATCTCTGAAAAGATCAAAGAAAGACAAACTACCTACCTACCTTCCAGTCTGAAGCTCCTTAAATCTCCTCAGAGTGAACGTAAGGGATTTTCAAAGCCAACTAGAGGATATGGATGTGCATTTCTCATTCATTGCAATGGGAAGTGGACATCCAGATCCTTTAGGTGACTTTGGAAATCTCAGCCTGTAAGAAACACAATTCCCTAACGCTGTTCTAGAAAGGGTCTGTCCCAGCTACACTACAAACCCCAAAGCAGCGGTCCCAAAGCAGGCCAGGATAAAAAACAGTGCATTCAGAACAATGGGCCAACCACACCACCGCCAACAGAAGCGGCCTTCTGGGAACTGATTTTTGATCGAGCACTACAAGAGCTAAATGGGCTATCCAAACTCCACTGGATAATATAAAGAACCACACAACAAAGCTATTTCATTAAGAACTGTATAGGATCCATAACTGAAAAAACCCTCCCCTCCCCACTACACTGGGCCAAAAAGCAAGTTACAGCAAGTGCTGTAAAAGCCCTCGTTTAAAAAAAAAATCCGCCTTTTAAAATCCCATTGGCCTTCTGGCCTGACCTCAAACCTTGATTGGTGCTTTCACGCTTCAGTGACCTTAATCTTAAATTCAATACATCAAAGGGCCGTATCATCAGCTGGAAGGTGGATGGCTCTCAAACAGAATCGTCCAGCCCTGCTTCATACCAGGAGACACATATTTATTTATAAACAGCAGACACAAAACCAGCTCCAACCTTTACATTTTTTTTTAAAAAAACAACAACAACAACAACAAAAGCACCAAGGTGTTTAAAAAATCCCAACCTTTAGCTGGAGCTGAAATCAAACACTGACTCATCCCCCAGGGGTGAGCTCTGCACCAGCAGGGATGGCAACTGAAACTCATAAAACAGAATAAGTGAAAGCACAACAAACACAATTAAAACTCTGGCCATGCTCAGAGATGGATTGCATTTACTGTCTCATAAAGAGCCTTGTTCTGTCAGGCAAACAAAAGGAAATCAATTTCTTAATTTTTATTGGCAGATACAGGCACAGGGCCAGGTTAGCGCTTGCTGCTTTCAAGGCAGGGACCTGACTGGAGGCTGGCTCTCCCTGTTCCCCTTTCCCTGCTGTAAAGGGCATTATCCCACCCTTTTTGTCTGCAGAATATCCCGATGTGGCTGCCTCTTCTTTCTAGCTTTGATATCCACCATGGCAGGCTGTGGGAGCGTCTATCTTGTAGGATGCGCTTCCCTGAGCCGTGGCCCTACCAAGAGCCAGAAGGGGCTGAATACCTCCCTCTAATTCATGCAAAATGCTTTCACTCTGCTGACTACGGCTTCCCGCCGTTGGCTTGCCCTCGCCATCTGCATCAAGTTCAAACATGGCTTCCCTCACTCCCCAACATCCACACGACTCTGTTCCGCTCTCCCACTCCCTGCTGTCTTCGCACTGCCTGCTCGGGCCACTCTCAACTTCATGCCTATTTCTAGGTTACCCCCTACCGTGGAAACAGCGTTCCAGTTACCATCAGCCGAGGGCCATCCCTCTCCTTCACCAAATTCACGGCAATTGGTCCACAAGCATTAGAGCTGCATTGACCCATAGCTAATCTGACCTTGGCCACACTAAGGGTATGTCTATACTACCCGCTGGATTGGCGGGTAGTGATCGATTTATTGGGGATCAATTTATCGTGTCTAGTATAGACGCGGTAAAATCGATCTCCGATGGCTTTGCCGTTGACTCCGGAATTCCACCACAGTACGGGGGAGCGGCAGCCGTCGACTCGCCACCGTCCTCACGGCCACGTAAACTGACCTAAGATACGCCGACTTCAGCTACGTGAAGTTGCGTATCTTAGGTCGACTCCCCCCACCCTCGCCCCCCCGTGAAGGCACTGATTTAAAACCAGATTAGCACCTTTCTAGAGAGCTATATTCACAGTTCTCATTAAACGATACACTCCACAGGCAGGCTAGAGGTAGAACCAAGAGCACATGGGGGACAGAGCCAGAAGCACATGGACCAGCCGGAAACAGAACTAATTGCAGCAGTTACACTGATGCAGACCCAAACTGCTGAGAATGGAAGAGGGGAATCATGAACCTGTCACTGAATTCAGTTTCAAGTACCCTGAATGAGCTGCTCCTATTCCATCCCCAGGGGGTCGAGGAAAAAAGAGAAGCTTGCTGCATTTCATCCTGCAGTGGCAGCCCAGCTACAGCCTCCATCCTTCCTTCCCCATATGCCCCAAATGGAATGCAGGACAGTAATTCTCCGAGGAAACTGTCCCATCATCACGTTTAGGAATTGAGGCACATCACAGAGTAAATCTACTTCTGGGCCACTCACACTGCTGTTTGCTTCATATCCAATAATCCATAAGGTCTCTCCAAACCATAAAGCACTGGTTCAACTTCCATCACCCTTCAAAGATTCTCTCCTGTAAGAGAGATGTGGGATTCCCCAAATCTCTCACGCTCCAGAGAGCTCCTCCTTGGTAGTGTTTTTCCTTCTCAGCTTTATTTATGGAGTTTTGATGTGACTCCTGAATGCACTCGCACACTGGGAATGGACGTATTAAGATCAAACATGAGTCAATGCATAGGACAGCACGAATACATAAATCCAGCAGAGGAATGCAGACAATAAAAATCACAAGACAATCTGAAAATTGCAAGGGGAGGCATCCAACAAGCCAGACCATGTGAAAATGCAATTCTGAGTCCCAGGCTCCAGTAGGAAGAATGGAGAGGAGGATATTTTACAACGATGCCCAAAGCCAGCGGGCCAGCTGTACCAAGTGCCTCCAACGCAGGAAGAAGCAACTAGTCGGAAAAATGACTAAACGTGACACTGTGGGGTTACTCATAGGAATACTTTATCCTTACACCTGAGCATCTCAAACATTTTAAGTATTAAGTAAGCCTAAACCATCCCCCATGAAGTACATAAAGGATATATGGGAACCATTTCACCTGCCTACCAATGAAATGCAACCGCCTCTGGGGCGAAACATGGCAGCTATTTAATAATGCACAGCAACACTTCCTAACAGCTTCCTCTGGAGAGGAAGCAAAGCATATTGTATCTGATGGTAAATGCAGGGAGGATGGCTGTATTTAGTTACCATACTCGTGCTGGAACGGAACAACAGGACACTAGCTAACAGCACTTCTCTTATACCATCTTTAGTTGCTCCTCATGATTCCCTGATCAAGTTTGCTCTGTTCACATTCCAAAAGCTGATTTTTCTAACTGCCAGAGCTGCACACTCATCCTGGGATTTGAAAACCCAGGTGGAGTCATAGAATCTGAGGGTTGGAAGGGACCTCAGGAGGTCATCTAGTCCAACCTCCTGCTCAAAGCAGGGCCAAACCCAACTAAATCATCCCAGCCAGGGCTTTGTCAAGCCTGACCTTAAAAACCTCTAAGGAAGGAGATTCCACTACCTCCCTAGGTAACCCATTCCAGTTCTTCACCACCCTACTAGTGAAAAAGTTTTTCCTAATATCCAACCTAAACCTCCCCCTCTGCAACTTGAGACCATTACTCCTTGTTCTGTCATCTTCTACCACTGAGAACAGTCTAGATCCATCCTCTCTGGAACCCCCTTTCAGGTAGTCGAAAGCAGCTATCAAATCCCCCCTCATTCTTCTCTTCTGCAGACTAAACAATCCCAGTTCCCTCAGCCTCTCCTCATAAGTCATGTGCTCCAGCCCCCTAATCATTTTTGTTGCCCTCCGCTGGACTCTCTCCAATTTATCCACATCCTTCTTGTAGTGTGGGGCCCAAAACTGGACACAGTACTCCAAATGAGGCCTCACCAGTGCTGAGTAGAGGGGAATGATCACATCCCTCGATCTGCTGGAAATGCCTCTACTTATACAACCCAAAATGCCATTAGCCTTCTTGGCAACCAGGGCACACTGTTGACTCATATTCAGCTTTTCGTCCACCGTAACCCCTAGGTCCTTTTCTGCAGAACTGCTGCCCAGCCATTCGGTCCCTAGTCTGTAGCAGTGCTTGGGATTCTTCCGTCCTACGTGCAGGACTCTGCACTTGTCCTTGCTGAACCTCATCAAAGATGCGTAAGCCAGTCTTTCAGGCTTACGCATCAATCACTAGCAAGAACGCTCCTGGGATCGCATCTTGGTATGCTAGCGTCCACGCCGGTGATATCGGCTTTTGTAGCATTAATGGGAGCAGAAATGCAGTTCTGTCAGCAAAGGGAGCAGATACGCTTTGAAGGCACAAAGAGAGTGGAGTGGGGAAGCAAGGAAGGGCCAAATCTAGAGAGTGCCTCGCTGTAATCGCACTTTAATTATTCAGCCTGCTCTTTAGGCTTGATGCTCAGAGGTATCGTGTACCCACAGCTGCTACTGACTTGCGAGTGCTCACACCCTCTGAAAGTCAGCCCCTTTGCTCCTTTCACACCTCTTTACATGGGGAGGACGCTGGCATATATAAGATATGGAACCTTCCAGGAGGCACATGGGATGCACTGTGGTATTTGGGGTTGCAGAATCACAACCGCATATCAATGATGTACCCTTCTGAAATGCAGTGAGAAAGGGCCCCTGTCGCAGGGGATACAGCTATCTATCGCTGTAACAAAATCCCACTGTGTGCCTAGCCCAAAGGACCCATGGAGTGGACAAATGCCAGAGTGGGACACGGGCAGGCAAATCAGGAGACATTTCAGAGGCCCAAGGCACAGCACTGCTCCTTGCAAACTCACCACGGCTGCAGGCACCAATAGCATTTCTGTAGACACCACCTGAGCAGGACACAAGTCCCTTTGCTATTCATTTGTCACTGTGGCTCAGGTGGGAGCCCATCTGCCTCTGGCTCAAAAGCTTCTGGGGTTCACATCTCATACCAAGATCCAGACGTATAGCAGTCATGCGGTAATAAGGGGAAGGGTCGCTGTGCTTAGGGGTGCCATATTTGGAATGAAGCATCAAACCAAGGTCCTGCCTGTACGATTCTGGTTGGTGATCTATGTGGAAACGAAACATCCCAAGGCACTTTTCCGGAGGAGACAGAGGATAAAATGACTGACTCTTCCTCTGCCAGTACTGCAGTTTCACATATCTGAGACTACTGCTTAGTGCAGAACAGCTGCTATACCACACTCAGCATAGCACCTGGATTTTGCAAGGTGCTACAGAAAACCAAAGGCTACTCAATTTGGGGTTGGATGGATCAGGGGAGCCTGACAATGACTGAAGTCATGGCAAAGGTGAGTGTAGCTGGGATTCTTTACCAGAGGAAGAATCCTTCCTGTCCTGTCACTAAGGCCCGCAATCTGCCATCACTTTATGGCCATGCTTTATTTTTGGCAACAGAAGCCCCTATTTCCCACCACCATGTCTGGTACCAGCCATGAATCTCTAACTGTTCAGCATCTCCCATTAATCACCCTTAGCCCCGCAATCCCATACACTGAGAGCTCAGCACACTCCTGGCTCCCCTGAACTCTCAGCATCCTGCCCCTTTACATCATCTTTTCGGAGCTGGAAACTTGCCTCCTATTTAAGCCAGAGTCCCAAAACTTTCACCTCGAGGACACCTTGAACCTCCAGAACCATGTGTACTTTACAACACAAGAGATGGGCAGTTGCTGGGTAAAGGCCTCAGCAGTGCCTATTAATCTCTTGGCTCACTCATCCCTATCATAGACACACGATAAAAATGATATAAGCATTTCATTCAAACGGCACTGCAGAGGGAGTGGGGAGAGAGCACAGGGCCAATTGATTTCCAGTATGTCTGCTCTTTACCTTCAGGTATAAATACAACAGCAAAATCAATCGGAATAACACCATATCAGCTTTCTAATCTCTTCTGCTCATAAGGTGTGTTATATATACTGCAGTGCTTGCTACAGTTTGCACACACGTGCAGGAGTACACATTCAGCTACTCACATGAACATTCACGTCTGCACAGGTGCTGCTCGTGCATATACACCCTCACACACAATAAACAGTACGCAAAAGGAGCGAAGTGTTCACAATCTTCATTTTACCAGTAGGGAAACTGAGGCAGAAAGAGACTATCCAGCAATGTAATCCAGTAAATCCATTGCAGAACCAGCAATAAAGCCCAGATTCCTTGACTCCACTAACCACAAGATCATGTTGACACCTGCCACAAAAGGGACCGTACCTCACTCAGACCCACACAAGTCCATATTTGCTTGCTTAGACACGTGCCTGCTAACATATGGTCACTTGAACTCACCCAAGGACTTGCCTATATCGGTTTACATGCATGTGGCACTCCCTCACAGACATGCTCACTTGCACACGTGTGCTATCGCACACTCACCCACATGTAAAAATGGGGGGACGATCCCCTCCCCCCCCAAAAAACACTCAGCATTGTGACATGTTTCTTCGCCCACTGGCCCTTGGCGTTTCACATGCTTACAAGTCATTTGAACCAGAAGGTACCTCGTGGGCGCTCAATGCCACGACAATCGAGTCAATCCAAATGCCCAAACCACAAGGGAGCAATCTCCTCGGAAACGGAGCTGACGGCTCAGGGCTGAACACACACATTTCCTTTTTTCAATTTCTATTTATCACTGGCCCAAGGCTTTTATCCAGTTTCCTGGCCCCCAGCCATGGCAGACTGAGACTGTGAAAACCTGATAAACACTTTAACCAAGCCCTTCCTCCTGAGCACACGCATACAAAGAGCTGAGCTGGAGCAAGGGCTGCTTGGCAGGCACACGGTTTCCACAAACACAGGCTGAGCTGCACGTCTCTGCAAGCTGGGCCCCGATGTGAAGATGCCATCCCCTACTCGCAGGCAGACCCCTCCCAGGACAAGGGACACTGTTACAATAGGGTTAAAAGCTACCGTTTAGATGGGATCTACCTGTCTCTGCATAACTGGGGTAAAGCTTTGGACAGCCTAGGCTTTTAACGTGCTTGCAATGCTGGGCCGTGGCTAGGTCCCGCCTACCCTGCAGCTTTTCACCATGTTATAACTGAGACCCCTGACTCGGTTCAAGTTGTAGTCGAGCTGGGCCTCTGCAACATTAAGTTTGCCATTGGATCAGACCATCAGCTCAGTGAGTCCAGCATGGCCCCACAAGCAAGTGCCTGCACCTAGCCTATTATACAGTGCTGACCTGAGCTGAGTGCACAGTGGATGCTTAATAAATAATAACAGTAATCAATCAGCAAACCTCTACTGGCTCTCAATGGTCAGAGAATTTGTATCTGCCCTCCAGACATCTGGCCATCAGCAGCCATTGCCATCACGGACACGAAGTAGAAGGTTTGTGCATGCTTCCCAGTTTCCAGCTTTGCCATGGTTCGACAATCAGCCTCCCTCCCTCGCTATGGTTGCTGTGAGCTGCCAACGTATCCAACTCCCCCGCACACACACACCCTCTCGCCACATCTCCTCCCCTCTAACCTGGCCACAGTGAGATCAATCTTGGGCTGTCTCCGCCTTGATCTACTTGGAAAGCTTAACGGCCATGAAAGTAAACCACTTGTCCTCTGGCTCCAGTCTCTTACAGAAATTGGTGCCAATGGAAGTGTCAGTATCAATTTCATAATGTTATTGGATGAAGGCAAAGCTGGGCCGAGTCCCATATTCCTGATGGGTCATCAAAGTGATGGGGATTATGGGTAAGGAGACAGACAGTCCTGGCAGGAAAGGCAATGACTCAAGATCAATTATACTGACAAGCCTATCTTTAAGCAACATCACTTAATGCTGACACCAGTGCGTTCTCCATGGCATGTATGCAGAGCAGTCTTACCCATCCACTGGTAACCAGAGCCCCTGGAGTCATGTGTTCCCTCCCCAAAGTATCCAATTTATGTGATTCTGAAGCCAGTGAGGGAATTAGCTGTTATAATACAATATTAATGTTCAGGCCTCCCTATTGCGGTTTAATTTTCTGTCAAGAAAAAAAATCATGTATTAAACAAAAATAAATCTCTGCCCTTGTGTTACTCACACAAAGGATTCAAATGGAAAGAACCTTTATAATCTAAGGTATTTTGCACCCTTGGCTTATGCTCTTTGTTTTCTTTTGGCAAATCATTCATCTCGAACCTTTAAACTAGACTAGTCAGTTTCTCACATTCTAGTTCTCAGACACTATTTAACAGAGCTCATGATTTTTCAAACAAAAACGTTTCTGTCAAAATTTGACCTGTTTTAAAAATGGACTTTTTGTTATTAAATGTTTTAACTCTGTATGCAGGCAGTCACCATAGTTGTATGACAGTGACATGCTTCTAACAAGTTATTTGCAGGCACACTTATTGTAATTGTGCATGCAACTGACATAGCGTCTACACTGCAAAATAAACCCCTTGGCAATGATCTCAGAGCCTGGGTCAGCTGACTCAGGCTCACAGGGCTCCTGCTACAGAGCTAAAAATAGCAGTGTAGACATTCCTGCTTAGGCTGGAGCCCGGGCTCTGAGTGTGCAGATTAGGCACATATCTGCACACCCAAACTTTTGAAAAACCAGATCCACCATGTTTACTTTCAGCCAGAATGGAATTTAATAGGAAAGTCTGAAATAAAACTGGCTTAACTTAGTTAGTTCTTTAAAGTAATGGAAATGTAACACTTCTGACTTTTGCAAAAAACATATCACTTTTCTTTTCTCAACACTCAAAATAGCCTGGTCTGGTGATGTCATCCTCCCTATGCATTTACTCCTTCCGAAGAAAAATATTTTGTTTCTACAGAAACTATATGCATTTAAATTGCAGAAATAGTTTATATCCTGAATCTGAGCCTTTTGAAAATTATGAGGATCTTCTAGGGGTATGAATTCCAGGTTAGAAATATCCTTTAAAAACAAAAACTTGTCCACCATTCCATCATAGATAAATAAAAAACAAAACAAAAAAAACCCCCACACAACCATCGTTTACATAGTCTCCCATGCTTCCTCTGCTGGTTCCCTAGTGCTATGCTGATACAGTCTTGTCATCTGAAGTTGACCGGAAGACATCAGATTGAGCAGATTTTCAAAAGGATGTTGTAGACAACGGAGAACATAAGAACGGCCATACTGTGTCAGATCAAAGGTCCATCAAGCCCAGTATCTTGTCTTCTGACAGTGGCCAATGGCAGGTGCCCCAAAGGGAATGAACAGACAGGTTATCATCAAGTGATCCATCCCCTGTCACCCATTCCCAGCCCCTGGCAAACAGAGGCTAGGGACACCATTCCTGCCCATCCTGGCTAATAGCCATTGATGGACTTATCTTCCATGAATCTATCTAGCTCCCTTTTGAACCTCATTATAGTATTGGCCTTCACAACACCCTCTGGCAAGGAGTTCCAGAGGTTGACAGTGCATTGTGTGAAAAAATACTCTCTTGTGTTTGTTTTAAACCTGCTCCCTATTAATTTCATTTGGTGGCCCCTTGTTCTTGTATTATGAGAAGTAGTAAATAACACTTCCTTATTTACTTTCTCTATACCACTCATGATTTTATATATCTCTATCATATCCCTTCTTAGTCACCTCTTTTCCAAGATGAAAAGTCCCAGTCTTATTAATCTCTCCTCATAAGGAAGCCGTTCTATACCCCTAATCATTTTTGTTGCCCTTTTCTGAAACGTTTCCAATTCCAATATATCTTTTTTGAGATGCTGCACTTTTTAGAAAGTGAAATCCCCAAGAAGTTGATGCGCTGCTGCTACCAACAGCCTAAATAACCCCTTTAATAAATTAGAGAGCTATTCATTTAAATAGATTCCACTCTCCCTATGCTGCCAGTTAATCTGTAATTCAGATAGATCAGTCAGGAGGCAAGAGTCCAGAACATAAAATTATTAATTCCCCCCAGGGTTGGGGATTTCACTTTCTAAACAGCGCAGCATGCTCTGCTTCTCACAGACACACACATGCACGCAGCTCCCATCTGAGGTCAGTAGGGAACATCAACTCTATTTAAATGAAGGAGCAAGCAAGCGCAGTGGTTGTCATGGTATGATTGGAGCTGTGATCCCAAACAGTTCTAGCTCTCTCAGTGTAAGTGCACACAACACCTTCTGGGACCCGTCAGCTGTGTAATCACACTCACACTCAACCAAAAACTGATTCTGCCTCTCCCGGTCCTGCCAGCCATAGGCCTAGAACTCCAATAACCATCGGAGGCTGCAATTATAAAGGGTGAAATGGTGGCACAGAATAAAGGGGATGATTCCAGACAATATCAGGCTGAGCGATGGATGTTGCAAAGGATCAGGAACAGAGATGTGGTTCCTTTCACTTCTAGGCAGCTAGTTCAAATCCAGCCCAGGTCAATAAAGACCAAAAGTTATGACCCATCCGGTGGCTGCTCAGTCACCCAAGTGAAAGAGTTATAGGGCTCACTCCATTTCCTGGTGGACAGTAGTCCACAGAATGAGCACAATTAACACTACTCTGCCCCTTGTTGACACTCATAACAGAGAGCCCAAGAGTTGAACAGGCCATAGGAGACTGACTTCACCTCCCACCCCCAGGGGGGTGCTTCTAGACCAGAGCAAATCACATTTAATGGGGAGGTGCAGCATATATCTGCATCATGAACCACCTCTCTTCTGTGGGAAAGGCTTTCAGGTCAACCTTTTAAAAGAGTAGGAGCTTAGAGCCACACCTAGGAGCCTGAGTAAGCAGCCTGATCCTCACCTGTAGCATCCCCAGCTGCTTCCATTGACTTCAGCTTGAATGAATCCAAGCAGCCAGTGGTAGCAGGTGCCCAAAAAGAAGTAGTGGGGGTGGCTGGAAATTAGAAGTTGGAGAGGAAGGAAGGTTAGGGCACCAGCCTAGAACTTTAGAGACCCAAGTTCAATTCCCTGCTCTGCCACAGACTTCCTGCATCATCTTGGGCAAGACATTTGACATCTCTGTACCTCACTCCCCTATCTGTAAAAAGGGGATACTGATACTTCCCTATTCACCGGGGTGTTGTGAGGATAAACACATTGAAGACTGAAGTGCTTTGAAATCAACTGATGAAAAGTGTGATATAAGAGATAGGTATTATTACTAGAACGCAACCTTCCTACCCCCACCCTGAAAAAAGTATTACATTCTTGGCCCCTTCCTGTCTTTTGAAAACTCAAGGGGCCACTGATATGAGCGGGTGCCACTCCACCAACTGAATGGAGTTGGGTCCTATACATCAAGACTGCCTATGGCCCAATGACAGGAAGAGAGAGGAGAGTCTTAAAGTGAGAGGAGCTTTTAAGTGCCCGAATGAAGAGCACATAAGGAGTTGCTGCTTGTGTCACACACTGGGTTGCACCCCAAAGGCGGACTTATGAAGAGGTCTTTGGTTGGAAAATGCCCAGGAACACAGACACTAAGGCCTGGTCTACACTACGGGGGGGGGTGTCGAACTAAGGGTAGGTCTATACTTACCTGCCGGGTCGACGCGTAGCGTTCGACTTCTCGGAGTTCAAACTATCGCGTCTAATCTAGACGCGATAGTTCGAACTCCGAACGCGCTCCCGTCGACTCCGGAACTCCACCACCGCGAACGGCGGTGGCGGAGTCGACGGGGGAGCTGCGGACTTCGATCCTGCGGCGTCTGGACGGGTAAGTAACTCGAACTAAGGTAGTTCGACTTCAGCTACGCTATTCGCGTAGCTGAAGTCGCGTACCTTAGTTTGACCCCCCCCCAAGTGTAGACCAGGCCTTAGGTACGCGACTTCAGTTACGCGAATAGCGTAGCTGAAGTCGAACTACCTTAGTTCGAATTTCCTACCTGTCCAGACGCCGCGGGATCGAACTCCGCGGCTCCCCCGTCGACTCCGCCACCGCCGTTCGTGGTGGTGGAGTCCCGGAGTCGACGGGAGCGCGTTCAGAGTTCGAACTATCGCATCTAGATTAGACGCGATAGTTTGAACTCCGAGAAGTCGAACGCTCCGCGTCGACCCGGCGGGTAAGTATGGACCTACCCTAAAGGACCATGGGGGAAAAAAAAGAAGAATGATGAGAGAGAGAATCAGTTGGCTCAATATGCTAAGATGGGCAAGAGTCAGAGGGGAAGTGCCCAGAAACCACCTATCACAATGCGGGAGACTCCATATGGGATGAAATGTAGGAAGACGGATAGACTCAGACTATACGTGTGTGCATGTAAAGAGCATCTACTCCCACCTAAGAACAGCAAATGAGGGGAAACCCCATTGTCAGAGACTGCTAAGGAAGCAGGTGAATACAACTAGACATCAGAATGGGATCTTGGTCCCCCAAAGGCTTTTCTGGCATAAGCAATGACTTGCCAACAGGAGATTCAGGCTAGAAGAGACTCTACTTGCAGCCTCGAGTTTTCCATGTGAGCTGTGGGCTAGCCTTACCTCAAAGAAGGGAGTGGGCTAGAGGTGGCTACTTTTACGCCCAGTTCTTTGCAATCCAAGTTGTATCATTTTAAACATAGACAAGGCAGAAGGACAGAGTGCTCTCCCCTTCCCAAGCCAGGTCCCCATCACCACACACGTGCCCTGTGTCATTAGCAGCTACTTCATCAACATCCTGAGAGCTGGGTAGGAGGGAAAGATGCCTCTTGCCAGGTCACGAGCCAGGAGGGCAGAGGAAAGCAGAGGCGGTCGACATTTACCTTCATGACTAATTAAGGGGATGCAAAGGACAGCATCTGTCATTCCGCACAGGCAAAGCATCAATATATGTTGAGCCCAGCCTCCTTCCTGAGACAGAGCTCTCACATTAGGGGATTTATATACTTTTCTGCTTCGTTTTGTAGCTCACAATAAGACGAATGACAGCAGCTTTGTGCTGCAAAGTCGGAACCGAACATGTGCGGGGGCCATACGTCTTCTCCATATGCACCATCTGAGGGAGAAGGCAGGCACAGGAGACTTTTCAGTTAATAGAATCTTCATCTGTTGCATTGTGAGGGGAAGGAATCTGGAATGCCCCATGCTGGCAGCAAGCAGGCCGGGAGCCACTAGCGTTTTCTGCGCTTCACGCCACGCGCCTCTCTCATGCCACGCACCTCTCTCACCCCACTCACTGATTGCTGCTGACCAGACCAAGCACACCCAGCAGCAGGCACCAGTCGTGTGGCTGAACAAACAAGGGGCTCCCAGCACAATGCAACTGTGAGGGTGCCACCAAACCTATCCGCTCACCTAGCAAGAAGCGCCTACAGCACCAAGCTGCAGCACTCCCTGGGTGGGCCCAAAACAGGAAGACCCAGAAATGCCTAAGATCACTGAGGCATGTGATCACAAGATGTGTGGGGATGTGGCTGGCATTGCTGGAATGTGGCTGCAGGGATCATATAGATAGCACTGGAAACACTGAGGCAGGTGCCTGGAGAGGCATGGAATAGTCTTTCAGAAGTGGATACCAAGTCACTGCAGGAGCAGTACGGAAACTGAGCCACTTTTCATCCCATCTATCTAGACACAAAGGCTGGTGAAACCATCCTCAGTATGGAGCAGACAGGGCTAATGTGTCTCCAGAGCCTTTTAACTGTGGGTCTTTAGGGCTGAGAGGGTGAATGGATGGGAGCCGGTGTTCACTCACAGGGCAGATGTCGTGTTTGTCTTAGCTATTGGATGGGGATCAGAAATGAGACTGAGGCCAGGACTACACTGCAGACCTACATCGCTGAAGAGTGTGAAAAATCCACAACCCTAAGCAATGTAGTTATACTGACCTCACCCCTCATGTAGACAGCACTATATCGACAGGAGAGCTTCTCCCATCGACACGGCTACCCCCTCTCAGGGAGGTGGATTAACTACACCACTGGGAGAAGCTCTCCTGTCAGTGTAGGAGCGTCTTCACTAAGTGCTACAGCAGCATTCTCCATCTGTCTGTTTGTACAAGACGACAAGGAGGATCTGTGGGCGCGGCTGCAGCACCGTTACATCCAATGCAGTGCCCTGTTAGCATCTCCTGGGATGCCTTCTGGCCACTCCCTTAACAGAAGAGCTCAAGCAACCAGGCCAGCTTCCCACTTTATTCTTCTAGTACCTTCTTCTTTAAATAGTTTTATTATTAACCCCTCCCGCCAGCTATTTCTCCTCTTGCTCTCCATTCTCACCACTAGAGGCAACCTTCATTCAGACAGGGAGGGCTGGGTGGTGCTCTTACATCAGCCACAGGGTGGCACAGCAGAGCAACCTAAGCTCATCTCATCTCCCCACAAGAAGGGTGGCACTGGATAGCGCTGCTTTTGCAGCTATCCTAGCTCCTGGCCACCTGAGGAAGGAGAGAACAGGAACATGACTCAAACCTTGGGCTCCTAGACATCAGTTCAGAGCAATAACCCAAGAGGTCAGCCAGGATCTGAAGACTGATCCAGGATCTTTCTCATGCAGAAGAACCCTGAGCACTCGCAGCTCCTGCTGGCCTGAAGTGCACGCAGTGGGAGATCACAGAGCACTCTCTAGGCCTGGCAAAGCCACCTTTGTCTCTCTCCGTCTCATTCTCCAGCTGTCTGTTCGCTTTTCAATCCCCTGCTCCTCCTGGCTGTGTTCAAAGACTCTCACCTGTTCTTCAAAAGCTATGCAGGCCTCTCAGTAAACAATCCACAACCAGGGAAGAGAGCGGGGACCGAAGGGGGTGGAATCCAAATTTAATTAAAGACAGTTTTGCTTCAGGGCCTGAGAAAATTACAAACTCATAAATCTCTCACTAAATGCCCAGAGCGGTCACTACACCAGGTCGCCTGTTGGTCCCACCAGGAGGCCAATAAACAGCAAGCAAACTGCCTCTCTGCCCCGCTTCCACCCTGCAACACCAAGCAACCTTGAGCCGCCTGTCAAGCCCATGACAAGTGTCTTCTGGCCACAAAGCCATCAATCTGTGACCCTCTTAGCCAAGGAGCAATCTGCCCGGTGCAGGGAGCTGGTCATTTCATTTGCAGCTGCAGTGCAACAATAGATGGGAGGAGGGCAGCAATGGGGATCTACATGGCCAAGTGAAGGCGGTGATGAGCGGGGAAGGGAACAAACACAGGTCTGACCATTTTCTTCAGATGTACTGGGTTTTAAAAACATGTTTCATAAGGGAAAGGGCCCAGAGAAATATGAGGGCAAGAGTGACTGGAAATGCTGCTTCCATGGGATCTATACCAGTCAGGGGTGTGCTCAGTGCAGAGAGAAGGGCTGGCCACCTCTTTCTGAACCATATTTTCTTCAGCAGCTGATAGGAATCGCCAAAGGAGGCGATTCACTGGATAGTCACTGGATAGCCAAATCCAGCATTACATTTCAAGAAGGTGTTACAGAAAGGCAGTGTCTGTCATCTAAGAGCATTAAAACAAACTACTTTATCATGTTCCTTCGTTCGGTCATCCAACAGGGAATGAACTGAACTTCAGGGTGAAGTGGAGGACTCCCACAGCATTAAGCCATTTAAACAAAAAAAGGATTACAGTAAATGGCATGGAAAGCATCATCAACCTGGCTGGTTGATGGGGAGTAGGCGATCACCCATTTTGAGGTTCAGGAGAGAATTATTTTTTCTCCGATCATGTTTTTTGTCCAAGGAGTATATTACTTGGGAAGGACCCTACCTCATAGAGTGGGAGAAGAATTTATTCTCCTTGGCTCATTCAATTCTCAGCCTCTCACTGATGTTAACCAGGAGGTCAGTTAGTGACATTTGTAGTGGTGTATTTTTGTTTGCTTTTCTTTAACGTGGACAGTAACTCCTTCCGCATCACTCAGCCTTCATAAGCTGGTGACTGTCAATCAATCACATCCTGGTCTGGACTTGAACCAGAAAACTAAAGGTTAAAAGGGCCCTATAACGCAGGAGTAACCCCACGATCCAACCAGTCCACTACAGGCTGGGCTGTCAATCATTGCTCACACAGTAACATCCATTTTCCAACATTCAGAATCTACTGGGGTCGATCAGAAAGATCTGCTGGTTCCCAGGAAGCCAGCACTGGCATATGCCCAGCCAAAGTTAGCAGTAAAAGAGGAAATGGGCAAGAGGGTTCTGAAGAAAACAAAAACCCAGGAGCTTCTGCCAATTTCTAGAAGAAAAGCTGAACCCCATCCTTTCTGAGAGTTCAGAAAGGCACAAGTCACTTTTTTCCTCTTCCATTTGTGCGGCTACCTATGGACTTTCTGGTGCTGACCATGATTAGAAGCAGAAGTGCTGAAAGCTGTCCCCAGGGTACGTGGCACAAAAGCCATGTGAGAAAGCCTGTTGTCAGGAGATTTCCAGACAAATTCCACAGGCCTAAAAGGTGTGAAACATTTTGGACAAGGATCCAAATTCTGCAGTGTTTATTCAAAGCGAACATTAACTCTCAACATTTTGAACCTCCTCCCTCCACTATTTATTATCTATTTACCAACAAAATTAACCAGAAGCTTGAGACTTTGTTCTATGCCTCTGCTCCACAATGGACCATCTACCAAAGCATGTTATACTACTGGGGTGCAGGGACAGCTAACCAGACACCAGCAGGTTCACTAGATTCAGTATATATTCAAGCACCATAGGAGCATGTGCAACCATCAAAACTGGTTTCCCTTTGGCACCACTGGACTGGTGGTGCACAAGGGCCAAAGAACATTCAGCTCTTGGTCAGGACATTGTCAAGAGATGGAGTTACAGTTCCTAATTACATTATCATCACTCACTTCCATGATCACGCATGTGGGCTGCGCTGAGAAATGGAGGTGTGAAGCCACACAAGGAGTTCAGACTATGGAAACCAACTTTTCTTGAGAAAAAAACCCACTGCCCACTTTGAGCTCCCCACAAAGGAAACTTCCGTTCCAGGGACAATGGCATTAAAGAGGGTTAGCTTAGGCCAGGTCTACACTACAGGCCTATATCAGTATAATTACATCACTCGGGGGGGGTGAAAAAGCCACACCCCTGGGAGATGTAGATATACTGATTTACCCCTCACCCCACTGTGTAGACAGCGCTATGTTGACTAACTACGCTGACGGGAGAAGCTCTCTCGGTGGTGTAGTAGCGTCTTCACTAAAGTGCTACAGCGGCACTGGGGAAGCTGTGCGGCTATTGCACTGTACGTGAAGACAAGCCCTTAGTCAGGGAACAGGAAATGAGCTACGGACTAACATGTCTCTCTCTTTAGACTACATCAGCCCACTATTATCCATGTCTACGCACTAGTCTGTGTAGCTATCTATCTACATAATTACCTACTGTATCTGTCCAAGTATTTATCTACAGTACCTATTTATCTAAGTGGAGTGTCTCCTTGTCTATTTATCTTTCTCTCTGCCTAGCGCTAACATTTGTCTCGATTTTACGATGATGGTGGCTCCTGTAATTCTCAAACCAGGATGGCAGCTGAGCAGCCTTTATCTTTCTACCTGCCTAATCCAATCTCTTTCCCTGTACCATTCTTTGCACATAGAAAGCAGAGCACATCCTGCTCTCAGTCACACCAACATAACTCTGTTGACTTCAGTGCGAAGTGAGGGTGCTTAGCACCTCACAGGACTGGGTCCCTGACACGGATACACTCTTTGGCAGGCTCATCCCCCTCTTTTGCTGGCTAGCTAGCAACAGCAGACACATTGCTTCAGGAGAAGCTAATGAGTCAACAGCCGCAACAAAGAAACCTTACCCCCCCCAGAGCATCCTACAGGAGACAGCAGCCCTCCCCCCATTTTCACCCTTGCACCCACCCCAGGGCTGGGGGAAGCACTGGGATTCTGCGATGCAAACTCCTCATGTCCTTTATCTCTGGCGTTTGTTTCTCTGAATTCTGCTTCGCCCCACCCCCAGCCCGACCTTTGAACAGTGAAAAAGGCAAACAAAAGCTTATAAATTATCAATTCCTCTTGATTGATTTTGCTGAGAAAAGCACATAAAAAAAATCACACCGAGGAGGAGAATAATTTACCATTTCAAGCAGGGAAGGCTGATGTTGCTGAGACAGCTCTGTGCAGGCAGGCCACCGCTGTGCTGCCCAGCAGGTTCTCCTTTCCGTCCTCCTCGCCAGTCTCTTCCCCCTGCCCTCCGGGGTCACACATACAAAACCAAACCCTTTTCTCTCGTGGCTGCTTTCCGACAGGCCCCCTGGCATTTCCACTGGTGCAGTGTCACCTCCCACACCTGGGACCGTTGCCTGGACATGGTGCACCCAGCTCTGGCGCCTCCTGTCCCAGACTTGCCAGTGAAGGGGGTGCCACCCCGACGGAATGCGTGGAACGATAATCCCAAGGTTCAAAGGTGGGAGCCAGCATTTGTGAGCCCAGCTGGCTGGGCAATGACAGATCTGCCCCACGTTTATTTCAGCACCTCTTTCTTTCTCGGCAGCTCATGCTGGTGAAAGACGCTCGTCTGACAGCCCCGGAGATCAATGCCTCTATTTATCCCCAGGACAGGTAAAGCACAGGCAGCAGCATGGCAAGTTTCCCCTCACTTACCACCCCAGCAATGTGCATCAACCCTAACCAGGAGGAACTACCTCTCACACTGCTACCACTTCACTACTCCAGGGCACAAAGATTGCAACAGTGGTGTGGATGGCTCCTACCGCCTCCAACTGCCCAGGAGACTCCATTCTTTCCTCTTCCAAAACAGACCTTGCCACACATATCCCTGCTTGCTGTCTCCAGGTTAGACGGCAGCAATTCCCTCTGCCCAACGATTAACGGCGATGCCACTGAAGCCACAACTCAGCAGGCAGCACACAGTACTCTGAGTCTTAAGCAACAAAGGTTCAAAGTGAAAATATTACTGTAGTGTTCCACACACGCCAGCAGTTCCCCAGACACTTCGAAACCAAATTCGAAGTCTTGGTCCTAATCGGTTATGCCGAAAATTGCTGAGAACCTGACTCTATTGGAGATGACATAATCGCCCACAGTCCAAAGATACTAGTATAAAGGACACATGAGCAGGCAATTCAGTTCTTGGCCTTCTCCCAGTAAAGGGAACAATTAGTGCCAATTGCAGTGATGATATTGTTGTCGCATGGGCACCTGCTAGCAAGTTGTGGTCACGGCTGACCTGCAGTTGACCACAGATAGGCCACCTAGCTATATCCCTATGCCATTCAGATAGGCCACCTAGCTATATCCCTATGCCAAACCCCTGAGCTATTCAGCCTCTCCTCTTAGTTCCAATTGTGAAGTGGGCACCTCGCTGCTATATTGTGACCTCCGGCTCATTTCAGATGGAGGGGCACCAAAGAGCCAGAAGCTAGTAACAGCTTCCAGCTACCACTGACGTAAGATGTGATCAGATGTCTAGGCCAGAAGTAAAATGCACAGCCCTGGACTTTATTAGTGGAGCCATTAGACAGCCAGTTTCCCCCTGGCTTGTTTTTATAATTTTTTTTTTCCAAAAAGGATCACCCTCATTTTCCTCCTTTTCTCTAGTCTTTGGCCTCAAGAGCCCACAGCTCTAAACAGCCAGAGAAGTTGGACAGCTGGAATTTTAGGTTAGAGAGAATAAATTATTTGGATTGCTGCAAAACTCTGCACTGTGTGCGCCTGCACAGCTGTATTTTTTGTGTTTGTTTTTAATTCAGGGTGAGGGAACATCCATTCTCCCTAACTCCCTGTGGCTCACCCTCTCCCCTTCTTCAGGGAGAATTTTTGGACCACGCAGCAGGAAAAATAAATAAATAAAAGCTATTATGAAATAAGTAAAAAGACGGCAGCTTTGGATTGGAAGTTATTTCCCCTCCTTGCTGCAGTAATGATCTGATTAGGGTTCAATCCTACCGCATCCTTCATGCTCTAAGTCATCTTTACAGAGTTTAAGCTGCCTGAGGGAGATGGATGGAGGGAGTGTGCGTGTGAGATTCTGATACAATACAGTATTGAAGGGATATTGTGCTCACCCTCTGGTCACCTCATAAAAATGAGAAATTTCTTTGGGCCTGAGGGTTTTTTCCAGGGCATTTGCAGAGATGTGTTTTTGAAAAACTATCATTTCAGCCCCAAATAATTTATGGGCATTTTTGGATCTGCTACATCAGCTGGAAATCTACCCACCCCTGTGAATCCATTGCTTTTCCAGACATTACCATCATTTCCCCCCCATGCTAATCTGTCTTGCATCTCTCACTTTGACTTGCCAGCTTCTGAGCTGCGCAGGAAGCCAGGAGGGTGTGCTGGTTCCACACCACCTAACCATGCTGGTTGCAGCCCCGCTCTTAGGGCCGAGAATCAGACCACTGGCTTTCTCCATGCTCCCTTTTCACATGCTGGTTGCATGTTTGTGGAGGACATGGCAGAGCGAAGACACACCCCAAAAGGTGCAGTCGGAGTCCTGGGCTGTGCTGTCTGGCTTTATATGGCAAGGACAGTCAGAGACTGGAGCATGGAGTTCAGAGAGAGGGCGAAGGGGAAAGTGACAGATTGTTTCTTTTATTAAACGACATTTTATGCTGGTGAAAGATGCCAGAATGACAGCCTTGGACAGGGATATCCTCTGATCCACAGACCTGACACAGCCCAGGCAACTGCAGGGTAGCTTTCCCCTACTGCGCCTCAGCCGTGCCTTGCAGAGACCCTGAGGAGCTAGAGGGGAATGCAGGCTCCATGGCCCATTCAGTTCTTGGCCACTCTGCGGAGATGACTCTTACCAAACATGACCATCAGCATGTCATTTACAGGATGTGGGAACCTGTCCGCTAGAAATCAGACAGAGACCCAACAAATCCTCTCACTGAACGACTGTCAGAGGGATCTTAGCAAGCTACCACTCTGCAGCAGCGAGCTCTATAGGTTAATGATATGTTTAGTTTAAAAGGTTTTGTGGATTTGTTTGAAATGCCAGGTGCCATCTACGTCCTGCACGATGAGATCGGCTAAATAAGAGTCATTTACTGGCCAGCTCTGGCTTTGCCATTATTTTATGACTGCTGTCATTTTTGCTCTCTCTCTTCCTCTTTACAAATTGAACAGGCAACAAAAGTAAACATGAAAGCGATGCAAACCACAGGAACTTGTGTGCAAGCAGTTGGCATATGATCAGCAGTCACTGTATTACTCCTGGGGTTACTGAGTGTGCTGAGGCAAAGGGAGGGGACATGGGGGCACTCTGACTGCATAATTGGAAATATAGGAGAGTATAGTCTTTCCCTCAACCCCAACCTAAGCTGGGATGAAAGCACATGTGTGGTGGGGAGGGAGAGCCACCAGATACTACAATCAGCAGACCATGTAAGCAGCCAGAGAGAAACAAAGACAGAGTATGCTCTCGGGACGCAATTGCCATCAAAGTATGGGACTGCTCCACTGCTAGTGCAGCGCTGCTCTGACTGCATCAGTGATGGGGCCAAATCCAGAGCAGCTACACAATACAATTGCACTGGCATCAGTGCCACCAGGCATGCAACACCAGCTAGAGCAGAGTGACATTGGTTTCTGTGCACATCACTGGAGCCACGCGTCACCTCCTTAAACCCCCGCTGTTGATTCCAAGAGGGTGTGGTGAGAGCTCTAGGGACCAGGAATGAAATACATGCTTTTAGATAGTGGGTCGCGAGGTAGCCCAGCACTTCTGGGAAATAACAAGTAATAATTTCTGCTTTTCCAGCAGCTCCTGTTCAAGGAGATCAAAGTGCTGTGCAAGGTGAGTAGAGAGAGTTCTGAAGATGGGGAACGTGAAGCACAGAGAGATTAAGTGACTTGTCCAAGGTCAGATGCTGAGCTGGGAAGAGAACCCCAGACTCCCGACTCCCAAGCACTTCTCTAATCACTACAAACTACTTCGTCTCTGGCCAGCAACTGCAGTTACACTTGCCAGGATAAAATTATACAGTCTACCAGTCCTCACACTTGATGACTTAAACTGATCCCCAGTTGGAGTCAGGAAGAACCCTGCCCCGCCCAATACAAGGAACATGATTGCTCAATTAGGTGCATAGACTAAATGGACTATTAATCTGATCCAGTAAGGCAGGAGCCAGGATACTGAACTAAAGAGAACATCGGTCTGTTCTGGTAAACCAATTCCTAGCTGCCTGAAATTAGGTAGGCCTCTTTCATCTGGCAGAGTGCAGTTACAATTTGTCATACACCAGCTAGAATAAAGTTGGCACAAACAAAAATTATTTGTCAAGAGTGGCGGCGCCAGAGAAAAACAGAAGCTTCTGCCTGAGTGCTTTGCGGCCAGAGCTCCCTGGCTGCAGTATGCCCGAGTCTCTATTTGCACTGTACCTTCAGTAATCTTTCAGTGTTGTGTTTAATGCCATGTATATGAGAACAGCATATTCTCTGTGTATGGTTCACTCTCCTTTATCAGCCAGAATAATTTGTTTCCAGCAGGGACAAAGCAAAGCAGCAGATCTAAAGACCGATTTAAGTATCATAATCATAGCAGCTAGACAAGGAGAGTGCAGCGGTACTCAGGGCTGGGCTGCACAAGGCTATCACAGCGAAGCCTGGAATCCACGAACAGCGTCTGCTCCAAAAGCCTCAAATAGCTGTTTTCACCGTCAGTCAAAAAAATTATTGCCCTCTTTTTTCCTCTATCCACACACACTCTTTCTTATTTTTTCCCACTTGGCAGCTCAAACTCAGCCGAAATTAATTAGTCTAGGCAACATTTAAGCAGTGCACACAGCACATATGAAGAGAAAGGAATGGTTCACTCCAAGTGTCACTGCACTAGCCTGTCACGAGCTGAGGTCACAAGCAAAAGGAGCTGGCTAGGTCTCAGCCGGATTCCTAATAAGCCTGGCTGCTATCCACAAAGCATTGGTCAAAGCGCTGCACCAGAATTTATTGTTTCTCTTTGAATGTTATGTTTCCAGTGGGTGTCGTGTCCGTTTATTGCATGTTCGGAGGGTGGGATGCTGGAGGAAGATGGGGGACGTTTTGTTCCCGCTCTGGGATTGATTCCTTTTTCAGCGTAAGTTATGTTTTTACTTATATTTCATTAAAACATCCATAGACTTTGGGAATGCATGCCCAGGAATAAAAACATAGTGCTCTTAGTGGAACGAGCAGTCCTATCTTCTGCAGAAACTATCTCCTGGAATAGCAGGAGGTGCCAAAGGTCAGGATGGAGGTGCACTGACAGAACTGATTGGGAGAGCCCAGGGTTGTTATAGCAGAAGGTGCTCTACAGAAAAGGACGGAGGTGCATTAGTAGGGCTGTATGAGTGGTCAAAACTGGGACAGAGCGAGGGCTTCCAGGGCAGATTACAAGGATGACAGCACTGCCCCCCTCTGGAGAACAGTGAACTTGTGTCATTGGGGATGCTGTAGATCAGGTCCACAGAGCTGCGAGTCCTCAGATTTTCATAGCGTATCCATTTTGCTTAGACCTTATCTGTAGCAGGCCCCATTACTGCCCATCGCTTTGGCCATGTCACCTTTCTCCTCGATCTCATCTCACCATATCAAATTCAAACGTCTTGCCCTCACATTATTGGCTCTTCACAATTCTACCCACCCCTATTCGTCCACTCTGTTCTGTCACTGTACTGCCCCTACCACCCTGATCGCCACCTTCTCCTGTCTACCAACAATGCCAACCTCATTACCCTGTTTGTGAGCTTCTCAAATATCTATCTCCAGGCCTTCTTCCTTCCTGCCCCTTACACATGGAACATCTTCCCTGAACCAATCCGCAGGGCCACTATGCTCTGCTCCTTCACAACTCTCCTCTGGCTGATTTCTTATGACATCCCAGCAATCAGTGATTGACACATGGAGTGTTTTAGGCATTTGCACATACGCAGATGCAACACAGACTAATCCCATTTGACCATCAATTATAGATATGATTATATACCTCTCCCCCAAGTTTCATGGATCACATTGTAAATTCTTCCAGGGATCACCCAGGTCTTCCTCTGTGTTTGTACAATGCCTAACACGAGGGTGCCCCAAATCTGGCTGCAACGGTAATACAAATAAATTAATTAATTATAATCAGGAGTACGGTGACCAGATAGCAAGTGTGAAAAACTGGGACACTTTGGCAGGGAGGGAGAAAGGGGGGTATACTTGCGTATGTAAGACAAAGCCCCTAATATCGGGACAGTCCCAATAATATCGGCTCATCCGAATCAGGACTGAGGTACAGTGGCATGGCTGTGGAGGAGGGTCCCAGGAGTGGCATAACGGTGCAGATGCAGATGAGGATTAAAGTGTATTTAAAAGCTATGGGAGGCAGGCAGGACTGGAATAATGGGGGAGGGGAGTGAAGGAGGACTGCAGATCAGGACTGAGCTGCATTCCAAAGCTGGAGGAGGCAGGGTTGGAATAACTGGAGGGACGGCAGATTACGATTGGGGTGCCTTTGCAGAGGTATGTGGAGATGTTTGCATGATACCTATGCCCGGCAAAGCCTAGGAGCGCTGTCAGTCTCTTGCGCTCAAAAGCTGTTTGACAAGTTTGGACGTTTTCTTTAATGAAGCTGTGAGAAAAAATTCCTCTAATGTTTTTGAGCAGAGCTTCAACGAGTCTCCCTCCTCCTGTCCCTTTGCAAATTACTGGGATATTGTCACTAATTATCAGGCTCAACAAGTGAAATTATGCAATTTGTTACAGACACACTGGAGAAACAACACGCAAAGCAGGTTTAGACATGAGGAAAAGAGGCGAGTTCTGAGGAACCCTTGAGAGAATCTGCCTCACAGCAGCCCTCATGGTGAAGCAAAGGGAAAGTGGTGTTGCGGGGGTGGGACAGGAGGGGGTGTCCCAACGGGGGAGCGGGAGCATTGTTGTGTTTCATAACGTCTTCCTTTTTTGCTAATGTTTACTTCAAGCATTTCACTCTGAGGGCTTACAAAGAGGATTAAGTGGGGAGGAGGTCTCACAGAGTTAGAAGGAATTAGTCAAGCGGTAATCAGAAAGGAAATTAATCTGAAGAGTTAATTAATCAGCCAAGGCTGAGAGACATCAGCCAGTCCTCCCTAGCCCACCTTCCAGTTAGCAATTTCACCCATGAGCACAAAATATGGCAGCCGCAGGGACAGAAGGAGCAATTTGACTGGGGGAAACAAGGCCAGTATCTTGTTCTTCCTCCCACTGCTTTCCAGTTCCATCCAGTATCTTGTTCCACCTTCCACACTACGATTTGGGGTGAGTTTGGTGCTGCTGCGTGTGAGCGTCTTATAGCTCTGGTTAGAGCTTGGCACAGGTCAGCCAGGGGCTGCGCAAACTTCCCAAGCACAGCCCTGCAGTGCTAATGCACCACAATCTTGTCCTGCAATCCACTGATTATTACTAATCTCTGCTCATCCCTGATTTCTACCCATCCGGCTGTCCTGCTCTGCCACCTTCATACAGTGCTGCCAGTGCTCCTCAGCCCTGACCTTCTAGCTAACAAGCCTAACTAGCTCAGACCAGCTTTAAATTACTCAAGTGATGAGGCATTCACTTTGGAAACTATACCACGCTCTCATACAGCTCACCTGCAGCAAGGGAAATTGGGGTTAGATATTAGAGCAAGCTTTGTAACTATACGGATAGTGAAGCATGGGATAGGCCGTGGGAGGTTGTGGAATCTCCGTCATTGGAGGTATTTAAGAACAGGTCGGACAAATGCCTGTCAGAGATGATCTAGGTATACTCGGTTCTGCCTCGGCGTAGCGGGCTGGACAAGATGACTTCTCAAGGTCCTTCCAGCCCTACATTTCTATGATTAGAAAAAGTTTCCAGATAGCGAAGCTACATATTCTTGTGCTTAATTTTATCTTGCAACTTCCAGTTCTAGCCCCTTAACCTAAGAAATCCCTCTCCTTCCTCTCTGGTTACATCTTTTAAATATGCACTGCTGGTTATCACACCCCCTTAGCCGTTGTCTAGCCAAGGTATACATACTTAGCTTTTTTTTACAATTTAATCCCTGCAGAACCTTAATTATTTTTGTTGCTCATCTCTGAATTCCTTCCAAGAGAGAGTCAAGTGAACGGTTTTGCAAAATTGCTCTCGTCCCTTCCAGACTATGTTTTGCCTACAGTTTATTTCCCTTGGGATGGGATACACACCACCCACGGTGGTGGTACTGGTATAGTGAAGCTTCATTTAAAGCCCACAGCATTTAGGAAACATCTCTGCAATTCACAGCAGCAGCAACTTTATTCAGATAATGCATCTCCAAACTTGCTAGACCTAGGCCAGTTTGCTAAAACATCTGAAGTCTCATTAACTGTACCATTATTATTAGACTGTGTTTATTCACTCAGTGGACATTTTAATTGCTCTCATGTCTAGGAGAGGCTTCTATTGTGTGTTTTATAGACCACAAATAAAAACTCATTCCTACAAGCTGCCTACAAGCCTCTCTGAGGAGACGCTGCAAATCCAGTGTCTAGTTAAAACTGCGAGGGGTTATTAAACTATGTGAAAGAAGTTCCAGCACCAACGCCCTTTCTGCAGAGAACACCAGAAGCCTTCTCCCCAAGTAATCGCCCCTAGAATAATTTGGAAAGATGTTCGTTGGCTCTTATGTCTTTTACAAGACGACAGCCCAACATGGAGTTGAGTTGATACACAGAATGGTAGCTGCAGTAACCAAAGTATCCTACCCTGGTATCAGATAGTACAAACAGCTACGAAAAAAACCCAAACCAACAGAAGACATACTATGCCCTGGTCTACACTACAAAGCCCTACTCTACACTGTAAGTACATCACTCAGGGGTGTGGAAAATCCACACCCCTGAGCGATGCAGTTATACCAACCAAACTCCCAGTGTAGACTTCTCCTGTCAACATCGCTGCTGCCTCTAGGGAAAGTGGAATAACTATGCCGGCGGGAGAAGCTCTCCTGTTAGCATAGGCAGCGTCTTCACTAAGCACTAGAGAGGCGCTGTAAGTGTGGGCAAGCCCTCGGGCTCACCACAGACATCAAAGGGGACATTATCATAGAGTTTTTGCTGTGTAAGTACCACCCAGTGCTCAGGAGAGCCCCCAGAAACGCGAGCCTACGTTCGGGTGACCATACGTCCCATTTTGGCTGGGACAGTCCCTTTTTTAAGCTCTGTCCCAGCCATCCCGACTTTTTTGGTAAAACTGGGCATTTGTCCCATTTGCTCTCGCCATCTTGATCATCAGTTGACAAGAGTAAACTGGACAAATGACCAGTTTTGCCCAAAAAAAAGTGGGGTGTGAACCCTCGCGGGGCACAGAGGAACATGTGGGGTGGAGGTGAGTGGCAATGCCAGCCCCGCCCAGGAGGGAGGGGTCAGGAGAGTGGCTCGGGCCGCAGGGGGGCTCGGGCCAGTCCTGCACACAGGAGGGAGAGGGCGACCTTGGACTAACCCCACATGCATGCCGGGATAGGGAGGGGCTCTGGGGGCCCTGTGCAGTGTCCCTTTTTCCCTTTGGGAAAATATGGGCCCCCTAGCTTACATAGAGACTGAGCTACCTTTGACACCGACCCTCCCCCACCCACCCCCCGAATGGGTGGTGCCACCAGCTCCGGACTGCAGTCAGGTAATAGTGTATGAGAGAAGCTTGCACTGCAGTGGTTTGTTGGCATGGGACTGGGGAGGAAGCACTGCCAGAATGCTGCTTCATTAACCACCACAGATGGCCACATTCCCTCAACCACTTCACAAAAAAATCGAGAGGAAAAGACCCATGTTTCTAGAGAAAGACAGAACATTGGATGCTCTGGCAGAGGCTGAGAGCACACGGGCTGTTCTGAAGGTCAAAAGGGAGTGTGGGAGGGGGTCAAAAGGGAGAGTATGTTCAAGTCTGGCCGGAGTTCATCCTCAAAGGAAGGATGCTATGGAAAGAAATAGCTGGACATGCAGAGGCCACAACGTGGCAAGGCTGAACTCCGAGGAGCCAGAGCAGCCTCAAAGGAAACAGATTGACTTCACAACTACCCACTCTGCTTCCCGATGGTTTGCTCAGTCATGGAATGGGCTTGCTCTGAAATCATCTTTCCTGGGTTTGTCTTCTCGCATTATTTCAAAGTGAGGCTGGGATGAATTAACAAGGGAAGGGATTATAATAGCGGAACGTGCACAGCTCCCTTATATCACATGTTGGCAAAGGCAGGCTGCTTTGATTGGAAGAAAAACTATTTTTGAAAGCGAGTGGAGTTCTACCTCCTACAGGATTTTGGCTGACTATGCTGCTAATCAGCTCCCCTCAGATCAACACTGCAGATTGTGCAGGAGGCCCAGATGCCATGGTCAGTGGGAGAGAGCGACAGTCACCCTCACTTCGCACTGAAGTCACATGAGAAAGCATTAGATCAGTGGACTGAGTGGAGGACATCACTATCTATGCCTTTACTTCATGAGTAAATTCCATTTCCAAATAGCAAAAAGTCTCCTGCACCATCCCTCCTCCAAACAGAAACACGTCTCTCTGGTTTGATACGTACACATTCACATCCTGATATGATGTCCTGGAAGGTGGCCCTTTAAGAAAAACTAATGCTGTTGCACACGGCCCTGAGGGAGCTACCAACTCCCATCTGGCTTTCTGGATTCCCTACCTCGGAGGAGGAGCTCCACGTGGTTGCTTTTGTATTGGACACATTATTTGCCCCATAGAATGTCATCTGAGTGCCCTGTGAACAGACTTCTGCTAGATCCACACTCATTATAAGTGGGTTCCATGGTATATATGTGTTTATTATATAAAATTTAATAATTTATAGTCTGCCCCTCACCGCAGCATCTTCAGTACAGCTAAATATTCAGAATGCTAGTTCTGATCTATGACGCTCTCTCTTCATAGTCAGAGGCCTGGATATCGCACGATAGATGCTCTCTCTGTGGGTACCCCGACAGCTGAGATCAAAACAGGCACTGCTGCTTAGACCCTCTTGATTAATGCCTCAGAGAGCAGGGCGCTGTCAGTGCCGGGTCTCCAGCCTGGAATTTGATTCCCTCCTTGCTCCAGGAGAGTGTGAGAACAAAATCCTAGTTCCACTGAGATCAACAGCAAAACTTCCACTGACTTCACTGGGGCCAGGATTTCACTCTGAGAGTGTTGACATTTTTGGGCACATTTGTTTTCTCAGCAGTTTTCAAAGCGGAGGTTGAACGGAGGAAGTATGTTATGCTGGCAGAGGGTGTTAGCTGGGGCAGGAAAACCTTTCAGTGCCATTTGACAGGCTATAACTGATTATTGGGTTCAACCTGATTATAAACGTATCAACATGCACACAGGATAAATTGCAAGAAGGAACACATGTATGCATACACATGCAAACATGGGTATACATATGCACAGAGAAACTCACACCCTCTCATGTGATGCTATCAGGTGTATTATTTCCAAAATCCCCACAGAGCAACAGACAGCCTCAAAGGTTGTCTTAGCTCAGAAGTAACAGAATCCAGTTCCCCGGTCTCCATCCCCCTTCCATTTCCGTATTAATGTTTGTTCTCTTAATTTTAACACAACCCATGCATCTTGTTGCCCGGCCTGGGACTGCTTTGCTCAAGTGGCAATAACCGCGCTTCTTAATTCATTCATTCTCCAGGAAAAGAGCTTTTCCCGCATGAAATACTTACATCCACCAACACGATGATCGACGCAGGGTGCACCGAAAGCTGCCGTAACTAACACACGCTCTGGAACCAACCAGACCACGCAGGGCGGTAAGTGGAAAATCTTTACATACTCCACTTGTCAAGGCTAAAATATATACATACCACGCAGCTCTGACAGCCGGCATGCTGGGAACAATATATCCATGCAGGCTTCCCAGGCATTGGGGATGCAGTTCAATGTTTATGCTAAAAAGTATTAACTAATTCTCAAGGCGAGCGACAAGGTTATTAAAGGGAAAGCCTGGCTGACTCCATAATGCAAATGGGAGGCAAAGCAGGGGGCATCAGCAGAGCGGTTGGATACTGCTAGAGCAGAAACAAAAGGGGCTGTAAGTACTGTGCACTTATGAAGGTCTGGGCAGTGCCATAGTCAAGCTGAGAGTGATGGAGTGAATCTAGTGTCATCCATTCAAGATGACGATGCCCCTCGGAATACAAGAGCTGTAACACGAAGAATTTCACTAAAATGTTCATTCCGCCCGAATAGTTTTCATAAAGCCAGACAAACAAGATGGAAAGTATCCCCTGGGTCACCCTGACAAATCTCCATTACATCCTGCAGGGCTTCTCTCCACAAAGGGCCCATTATCAGCCAGATTTTCAAAACACATGTTGGAGGTACATTGGGTGCTGTGCTCCTGTGAAAATCTGGCCACCAGTGTCACAGTGTGAGAGGCTGGGTGCTGAGCACTGGTCTTCTCGAAACAGTGCCTCCATCACCACAGGGATGATGTCTCCATCACCCACTTGGGAAGCCTACCCTACTGGCTAACTGTGCCTAGCCTTCAGAACCTTCTCCTCAGGGCCTTCAGAATCCTTCCTTCGCTGGACGTCACACCACCGCACGGGATCCAACTGCCTTCTGAAACCGTGTCAACCACCTACCTTCCTTCCTTCCTGTTGTTGCCTGGAAGGTAGTTATAGACTGTGATCCCATATCCTGCTCAGTGACTCCCCTCTGTAGGTGTCTTGATAATAATAATACCTCTCAGATTTCGTTTTTCATCCATAGATCTCTACGCACTTCACAATGGTCAGTATCATCCCCATTTTACAGATGGGGGAAACGACAGCCCAGGGAGGAGAAGTGATTTGCCTAAGGTCTAGTGGCTGAGACTGGAACCCAGGTCTCCTGAGTCCCAGTCCAGTGCTCTAGCCATTAGGTAACACTGCCTCTCCTAAAACACAGGGAATCATCATGATTACTGTTCAGCTATACTACTTCAGCATTTTCTCCAATGGAGAGTACAGCGAGGGAGCCCACAAAATGCCTCCCATCACAGCCCAGGGACCAGTCACCACCATGGAAAATCTTCAGAAAGATCCTCAGGATACTCAGAAGTTAACAAATATCATTCATGAGTTTTATGAAAGCATGATGGCTAGAAGGATCAAAGACAGCTGCACGTTTCCAGCAGTACAGTGGGGTGAGCAAAGATCCTCCTGAGACCACAGACGTTCTATGCATTCTTTGGTGCTGCAGAAAAGGGAACAAACATCCAGAACAGAACACATGGAGAATGCTATCCAATACAGAGAGATATGAGCATATAAAGTTTTGTACTCCATACATTTGGCTTTCTCTTGAACAACAAGTCAAAATTCAAGGTTCTGGTCTTGCTCTCCAAAGCCCTCAATGCAATGAGCCCAGACTACCTTAGGGACCGTGACCTCCCATGACAACTGGGCTCCTCAGGCACTGAACTATCTACTACAAGGATGAAACTTGTGGGAGTCTGAGCTTTCGGACTCCCTTACATAAAGGTTAACATGACATAGGACTAAATATAAGACTCACCTTTCTCACTAGAACAACAACTGTAGTGGTAATACAACATTTAATTTTTACCCATTTCCCCTCACATGCAAGGGAAGAGGAAAAAGTCAAAAAATAGACCAACAACACTGATTAAACTACTGTCAACGCTGGTATTTCTATAAGGTGCTCAGATAATACCCTGCTGCACAGGGAATAAATGCCTAAACAGATCCGTGAGAGTTCCTCTACGAAGGTTAGCAACTGGAGATTGCCATCTGGTTCCATCTGGAGATGGAAATATACTTCGCTGACAACTGCATCCCATTCATCACACTTCAGCAGGACCATGTCCAGTGGTCACACTCCTTGATGGAAGGAAGGTAATCTTGGGAGGAGTTTGAAAAAAACCAAAAAGAAATAAAAACACAAAGGATCTTTTGCCAACCTCCCAATGAGAACAAAATGGGAAACAAACCTTTCTCCCGCCTCCTACTCATCTCCATCTATACCCTTGAAAAACAAAGAAACAATTTTTGTCTGGAAACTTCAGCAGCACCACGCTTAGGAAATCATTAGTGCAAATTCCAGCCAAGGTTATTTATCCTTAAAGAACCAATATGACAGCAAATCTCACTCCAGCCGCTCCCAGGCTCTGCAGCTCGGTGCAGATAAATAGGCATTTACCACCAGCTGCTAATAACTTCATAAAACATCTTTCTGCTTTTATTCCCCTGGGATATCTTCTCCCTCCCTCCCCCCCCGACCCACACACACTATTCAGACATGTAGATTGGAACTAATTCTTCACAGCCTTCCCCCTTCCCTAGGGGCTTCGTTAAGGAGCAGCATTCAGCCTCAAGATGCCTCTCAAGCAACTTCACTAATATATTTCCTCTGCCTTTTTCATAGATTCCAAGGCCAGAAGGGACTATTGTGATCATCTAGTCTGTCCTACCATATAGCACAGGTCAGAGAACTTCCCCAAAATAATTCCTAGAGCAGATCTTTTAGAGAAACTTCCGATCTTGATTCAAAAAGCGTCAGCAATGGAGAATCCAACACGACCCTCAGTAAACTGCTCCAGTGGTAATTACTTTGGCCATTAAAAATGTACACCTTATTTCCACTCTTAGCTTCAACTTCCAGCCACTGGCTCATGTTATATTTCTCTGCTAGACTGAGAAGCCCACCGTTATTTGTTCCCCATATAGGTACTTATAGATTGCAATCAGGTCCCCCCTTAACCTCCTCTTTGTTACATTAAACAGACTGAGCTCCTTGAGTCTGTCACTGACAGGCATGTTATCTAATCCTTTAATTATTCTCACAGTTCTCCTTCAAACCCTCCCCAAAATATCAACATCCTTCTTGAACTGCGGACACCAGAACTGGACACAGAATTTCAGCAGCAGTCACATCAGTGCCAAATACAAAGATAAAATAACCTCTCTACTCCTGCTCAAGATTCCCCTGTTTATGCATCGAAGGATCACATTAGCCTGTTTGGCCACAGCATCACACGTTTAGCTCATGTTCAGCTGATTATCCACCATGACCCCCAAATCTTTTTCAGGGTCACTGGCTCCCCACAATAGAGTCCCCCATCATGTAATTATGGCTTGCATTCTTTGTTCCTAGATGCATACACTTACATTTAACCATATTAAAACACTTAGTTTGCTTGCACCCACTTTACCAAGCAACCCAGATCACTCTGTATCACGGTCCTGTCGTCCATATTATTTAACACTCGCCCAATTTTTGGGTCATCTGAAAACTTTATTAATGACAATTTTATGGTTTTTTCCCCCAGGTAATTAATAAAGAAGTTAAATAGCCTAGGGCCAAGAACCAACTCCTGCAGGTCTCCACTAGAAATCCACCCATTCAGTGATGATTCTCGGTTTACAATTATTCTTTGAGATCTATCAGTTAGCCAGCTCTTAATCCATTTAATGTGTGCAAGGTTAACTTTATATCATTCTAGTTTTTAAATCAAAATATCATAAGGTACCCAGTCAAATGCCTTACAGAAGTCTAGATATATTACATCAACACTATTACCTTTATCAACCAAATGTATAATCTCATCAAAAAAGATATCAAATTAGTTTGACAAAATGTGTTTTACATAAACCCATGTTAACGTTGGCACATCATTAGCTTTCTTCCAGTGTTCTGGAACTTCCCCAGTGTTCCAAGATTTATTGAAAAGCAACATTAATGGTCCAGCGAGCTCCAGAGCTAGCTCTTTTAAAACTTTTGGGTGCAAGTTATCTAGACCTGCTGATTTCAAAAATGTCTAATTTCAGTAGCTGCTGTTTAACATCCTCCAAAGATATTAGAGCAATGGAAGAATGGTATCATATGATATGATTATATCATCTGTTTTCCCCTCCAAATACATAACCAAAATATTAATTGAATACCTTTGCCTTTTCTGCATTATCATTGATAAATCTACCATTTCCATCTAGTAATGGACCAGTACCATTGTTAGGATTCTTTTTGTTCCTAATATAATTTTAAAAATCCTTCTTATAGTCCTTAACTCGGCTTGCCATAGATTTTCCCTTGTGTTCCTTTCCTTCCCTTATCAATTTTCTACAATTCCTAGTTTCTGATTTATATTCATTAATATCAACTTTCCCTTTCTTCCATTTGCTATATTATTTTCCCCACCCCTTGTTTTAAAAAAATATATAGCTTCCTCTCTAAACCAGGTCAGTTTTTAACTGATACAGCCTTCTTCCTCAATTGTAGCACTGTGGCTTTTTTGGTCTACTAAAGTATTCTTAAACAATTCCCAGTTATCATTCACATTTTTTCTGATTAAATTCTTCCTCCCAGATGATTTAGCTGATATTGTTTTCCTCTTTATGAAGTTGGCCTTTTAAAGCACCAAGTGTGTGTATGGCCTGGACTTTATTCTGACTGCACATTAAAAATGTGATCAAGTCATAATCACTTGTACCTAAATTACCATTACTTTTTAGTTCTGTTATCAGTTCCTCTTTTTTCTGATAAGATGAGGTCTAAAATAGAATTCTCCCGTGTTGCATGTAACATTTTTTGAGTTAGAAAAGTGTCATTTACAATATTTAGAAATTCCAAAGATGTTCTAGTATCTGCCGCATGAGACCTCCTGCTTCTGTGTCTCAAATCTTACTGCTCTCATATCTGTCCTCAGAGCCATCTAGCCTTTTGTGTGAATTCATAAAACCTTACCCACAGATCCTTCAATGTCATCCATTCTTGCCAGAAAATTCTAAAATCTTGAACTCAAGATTCAGAAGCATTAAGTGGAGGTGGAGCCAATTCCAAATATTTTATTCTAAAGTTTAGATGGATTTGTCAGTGGGCTTACAAAGTCTGTGACTGATTTGCGGTCCTGAATTGCTTCCAGTGCATGTGTGTTTTGGGGAGGGAGGAGAGTTCTGAAATCTTTATTGTTCCTTGTACCATCCCCATCATTATATATATATAGTGTTTTAGATATGCCTGGCATTTTACAGGGCACATAAAGACATAAAGCTCCTGCCTTGAAAAGTTTACAATCTAAGTTAAGATTAGAACATGGGAGGGTTTGGAAAATCTTTTAAGGATAAAATCTTCATCCCATGAAAGCCAACTGGAGTTTTGCTATTGACTTTAATGGAACCAAGATCTAGTCCTAGGTCACTAATTTCACACCCTGTACTTGAAAATCCAGATAAGTTTGGCTTTAGGGATCAGTGCCAGTGGTAATCATTTTCTTACATGGATCCAAAGGCTGATTTCAGTGGGTGCTGATGTGTTTAGCTTGCACACAGATCACCAGTCCAGGTTGAGTTTTGAACTAAATGTCTGATGAGGAAAGAATCTCACCCCTTTTGAGGGCCACTCTGTAGCAGGTAACAAATGTTATAGCTTTTGGCCTTACCAATTGTTTTTATTATTATTCAGAAATGTAAAGGTCCCAAGGTGTCTTCCTTCAACAAAAACACCCGTTTACAAGGCTTACCAAAATCTGCTGTTTAATAAAAAAAAAAAAGCACAAACCTCATTCCTGATTAGGAAGATTAATGAAAAGCCTTGCTACACAAATTGTACTGGAATGGCACCCTGCAGCTCTCCAAACTGAGGCTCTGTCAGAGCCCTGTAGGAAGACGGGAAAGCCTTCTGCTGAGCATAGGAAGTGCAGGCCCGCAGCCAACTGCAATAAGAACCCAGCAGATCCTAACTTCTGTACTGTGACATAAGTCAGTGGGACCTAGAGAATGTAAAGCTCTGTAGAGGGTAATCAGTGCCTAAATTATCCTTACAACTCTGCACCTGCTACTCAGCACAGAACACATCCACCTTGCTACCAAGCTTATTAGTAGGCTCAGGGGATTAGATTTTTATCAGTAAATGTCAATAAACGTCGATTTCACCATACACATACAAACCGAGAAAAAAATTTCCACTGATAAAAATCAAAATGTACAGATAAGCAAAGTACGAAAAATGCTGCTTGAAAACGTAGTTTATTTTAATGCTATTTATGTTGTATATTTAGATATATGATGTTGACAATTTGGTGTTTTAATAGTTATAAAGATTTAACTTTTTGAATCTCAATGTCCATTGTCATCAATTATTGTCTGGCAACCACCACCCATGATTTTGTGCAGAAGTTGTAAGGATAATTTATCCATCAAAATTATAACAAAAATCAAAATTGTATTCTGCCAAGCCTATTTATTAGGCATGTGCTGATGTTCCATTAACTCCAATATATTACTAGATAATAGAGCACAGCCAGGAAGCATTATCCAAACTCTCCAAGTGGGGAAATACTCCTATATCAGAAATCACATTACTGAATATGTCAGTAGCATAGAAAATGTTGGTAGAAAAGAACATGAAAAGTAAGGACCATATGTTTTGTTATTAAGAGCTAAATGACTCTGTAATAAAGAAATGGAAATCTAAAATCCAGCTGTATAACAGCAGCGAAGTGGAGGAGAATGTCCTTGATGCTCCAAAAATGAAGTCGGAGTGAACAGGGAGATACTATTTTTATGTGTATATATCTAGCTATAGGCTATTTGAGTGCCACTTTTAATGAAGGAGCAGTTTAGAATGAACAAGAGAAAAAAATACTTTACATTCCCAAAACCCCATAAGAAATAATGGTCAAAGCAGATGAGAAGTCCTTCTAGTAAATTCGTTCACGTTTTCTCTGTTGGTTCTCCAGATCAACTGGACATAAATGGAACAGCCAGCAGGTGTATGCTACCTAGACATAACAGACACACTCAACAGCATGGAAGCAGGAAATGTACTTCCAGGCACCTCTACCTCAATATAACGCTGTCCTCGAGAGCCAAAAAATCTTACCGCGTTATAGGTGAAACTGCGTTATATCGAACTTGCTTTGATCCACTCGAGGGCGCAGCCCCACCTCCCCGGAGCACTGCTTTACCACATTATAGCTGACTTCGTGTTATATTGAGTCGCGTTATATCGAGGTAGAGGTGTATATATATTTCTTTCCAAAATCATACCAGTAAGATAGACAAATACTATAATTCTTCACAGACATTTTTATGTATATCTCATATGTATTTATAGATATCCTCATATATATTGTTAACTGTTGCATGTTCATATTTGATGAATAAAATAAATTAATAAATTTTACTTCGATCACTAGCAAAACAATTAAACAGATATTAAGAGACAAAATTCTTTAAGTGCCTACAGGATAATGGAACCAAGAGCAATAAGCCGGGGATGTATAAACCACAAATCATGCCAGACTAATTTGATCACCTCTCTTTTGTTGTTGATTGAATTACAAAATGAGTAGATGAAGGGAATGCAGTAGCTGCAATCTATCTGGACTTAGTAAAGCATTTGATACAGTGCTTCACAAAATCTTACTTGAAAAATTATTTCAAATTGGCTTGGTTATAAGCACTGGCATATAACAGCATTAATAATAACAACACATTTTATTTATATAGCTCTTATCTGCCAGTGCCATTCTAGGTAGTCCATAAAAACACACCACTCGCATTAAAAAGCCCCAAAGTATGCATATGAATTCAAAACAGGGTGAAGGGCAATAAAATAGCGAAGTTTAGAGTTGGGGGAAGCTGTCTGCAGCAGGATTGGGGTTAAGTCTGGTTTTATTTAACATCATTATTAATTAT
Organism: Mauremys mutica; assembly: GCF_020497125.1. Taxonomy (NCBI): domain Eukaryota; kingdom Metazoa; phylum Chordata; order Testudines; family Geoemydidae; genus Mauremys; species Mauremys mutica. The sequence goes on from NC_059082.1 coordinate 14,111,432, forward strand.
TTAGAAAGGATTAGACACCACATTAACTATAAAGCTGATACTTGTATGTTTAGGGGAATTATTACCTTTCTCTGAAGCATCTGATATTGGCCACTAATAGGAGAAGAATACTGATCTATTTCAGATCCAGTCTGTTCATTTCTATGCTCCAACGATAATAAAATCAGGAGGTCACTGAGGATGGGGAAGTCATACAAAAAGCACCTAGAGGGCTTAGAAACAGGGAAGGAAACAAAACAAGACCCAAACCTAGAAAAAATGCAAGCCAATATATTTTGGAGAAAATCACATCAAACCATTTAGTGGAAGGCAGAAACCTGGAAAGTAGTTAATGCCAAAAAAGGCTTGTGGTGATGATGGGCAGTAAAAGGCTTATCAGCCTATAATGCAATATGACAGGGGAAAAAAAACACCCAAATTCCAGCCTACATAGGCAGCAACATTGCATCACAGAGCAGAGATAGTCCATCTCCCCAGAGCTCAGATGAGACCACATCTGGAATACTGCAAACAGTTCTGGGCAAAAAGCCAGGAAAGCATCAACACATTTGAGGAAATTCAGAGAAGAGCAACAAAAATGATGAAGAGGCTGGAGGGACTGACTTACGAGGGGAGTTAAAAAAACAAATATGGAGTGCTCCCCTTTAATGATGATTAAGGGAGAGAGAGAATCATCTACAAGGATGAAGAGGAGAGAGGAATTATTGAGGATGGCTCAAAGGGGTGTAAGGTAAGGTAATTGTAGGCTCTCCTAACAATGAGTGCCATCAGACTGTGGAATAGTCTCCCATGGGAAGAGGTGGGATCTCCACTGCTGAGGAGACCAGGCACTAGAGATCATCCAATGAAGAAGAGTCCTGCACTGACAGGGGAAGAGACCAGATGAACAAATAGGTCTCCCCCAAGTCTAGTTTCTGGTGTACTAGTAGAGAGGATTTTCTTCAGCGTGGGAGTGATTTTAAGGGTAGAGGTTCTGCATACAGTTACACAATTTGTACGGACAGAGTCTCTGCACGAGCAAATTAAGTGTACAATTGCACACTTTTCTCTTTTTTGAAAATCTAGCCCTAGTGCAATTTTGGAGAGGCACCAGGTACAGCACCAGAATGAGAAACAGGCACACTTCACGTCACACATCCTCCCTCTAACATCCATTATTACACTTTAAAATGTCCAGTCTGGTGAGCTGCTGATATAATACCCCCTCTTCATTCTTGCCATGCTGGGGCTATGCCCTTACCAGCTGCTCAGCCTTGTTGCATCATCATTCTGCCATTCCAACAGGCATGTGAATGCTCTCTTTTTACAAAATGCAATAAATAACAAGGAGAGAGATTAATTAAGGAGACCATAAATTGATCTCAGGGCTTTGCTGCCTTAAGTTATGTTTTCTCTCTATTTGTAATTTATTTTCTCCTTGATTAAAAAAACATAGCTTAATAAATAATTCCACACTTGCTATTATACCCAAATTAATTATATATTTTAAAAAGAAATCAACGTATTTGTTACTGGAGCACCTGTGGGGGGCAACAGAAATCCTTTAGTTATTTGTATAGAAAATGCTCCAGCCTAAGTACTTCCTCATGAGAAATTCATTTTTTGGTCCCAAAGCACATTCCAGGTGGCATTCATACAGCTATCACTTTGCTCAGCATTGAAATGTACCCACTTCTAGGGTGGAACACAACAGCCATTTAACAGTGCCCCCAAAACACTGCACATCAATTTAAGGCAGGGAGTAAAGAATAGCGCATCGAAGTGACAATGCAGGAGGACTTTGGGGAGGTAGACTATAGAATATAATCTCCCACTTGGAATTAGGCAAAGTCACCAGCAGCCTAATATCAAAGAGTGGGTTCCATTTCCAGCACCAAGTCCCCACCAGCTTAAGACAAACCTGAGCTAAAGGCAGCTGTTTGGGTTCAGGGACAGAGGCATCATGTCACTGTGGTAGCTCAAGAGATCCTATGCAAGCTCCTTTCTTATCCTGCATCTGCCTATCATTGCACTAAGATAGTCTGATGAGAGGCCGGGAACCAATAGGGAAGCCTGATTTTCCTCAGCCCAGGAGGCATGCTGGTACAAGGCAGGGCTCCTTGAGGGAAGGGACAGAGAACACCTGGGGAAATTAAACAGGAGGAGGGTGCTCCCAGAAAACCTTCCTCCCTCTTAGAAAAAAAAACAGTGTCATAGAACTGAGCATCAGGCTCAGTACGTCCTCGCTCCTGGTCCTCATAGGTCCTGAGTAGGTCAAAATGGCCTTCCCTCCCTCCCGCAGCCACACCCTGACAGGCTTCTCTTCATGCCACGTGGGCAGAAAAGGGTTAACTGTTGCCACTGTTTCCAAAAAAAATGGCTCACAAGTCCTTGATGGCAATTAAACAAATAAATAAATAGAAAGACTCCAATTTATAGAAGGCAGCAGTTTCCCTGGTTCCTCCGCTGGGAGTCATCATGTCATGCTTAATCTCTCTGTTAAATAAACAGCGCTATACCGCGAGACAGAACAGGTGGCAGAGAGCTGACAGGGGGGCCTCCTAACGAGAGGCGCACAGGCCTGATCATTAAATACCACAGGTGTCCCACCAGCCGTGTCGCTACAGCGTGTTCAGATGTACAACACGGCACGGGCACGGGCCAAAGGCAGGAGATTAATACTACTGGTGGGGAGGGAAGAAGTGAAAGAGAAGGATGAGGGTGGGGAATACAAGAGGATCTCTCAGGAGACAATAAGTAAGGCTTTACCAAATTCATGGCCATGAAAAATGCGTCACGGACCGTGAAATCTGGTTTTCTGTGTACTTTTATCCTACTATACAGATTTCACAAGGAGGCCAGCGTTTCTCAAACTGGAGGTCCTGATCGAAAAGGGGATTGCAGGAGGGGTTGCAAGGTTATTTTAGGGGGGTCGCAGTATTGCCACCCTTACTTCTGTGCTGCCTTCAGAGCTGGGCAGCCGGAGAGTGGCGGCTGCTGGCTGAGGGCCCAGCTCTGAAGGCAGCAGCACGGAAGTAATGGTGGCAATACCATACCATGACATCCCTATGACACTGCCTTCAGAGCTGGGATCCCAGCCAGCAGACACCGCTGTCCATCCATCCAGCCCTGAAGGCAGCACAGCCACCAGAAGCAGCGCAGAAGTAATGGTGGCAATATCGCAACCCTCCTATGATAACCTTGCGACCCCCCTGGTCCCATCACAGATCAGGACCCCTACAGTTACAACATTGTGAAATTTCATATTTAAATCTCTAAAATCATGAAATTTACATTTTTCAAAATCTTATAACCGTGAAAATGACCAAAAAAAAAAAAAACTTACCATGAATTTGGTAGGGAGGAAAACATACAAATTTAACACCAGTATCTGTTCCCCATCCACTGATCTGCACTATCCAGAAGGATAAGAATGGAATTTCTGTTCTCCCTCAATCAACTGGATCTTTGCTCATCCTGCCTGCAGACACCATCTACCCCTCCTATAACTCTCTGCTGCCCCCAACTGGCTGATTAGAGAAATGGTGTTAACAAGCTCTGGAGGGAGTTGGGTCCATTTCTCCATGGTGTTGGGAAGTTCCCTTTGAGGCAATAATGCCACAAGTACTCCTGTTCTTTTTGAGGTGGGAGAGTAGAAGGAAAAGTAGGGAAGATCCTACAAGCTTTGAGAAACACCCACCCCGCGGGTACAACAGCTCCCATGCGCTATGTGGAGAAAACCAGGGATGATTCTGCCAGTCACACATCTCAGTAAAGCTACCCCGTTAATAAATATCTTTCAGAGCAGCCCCCACCCCCACAAAGCAGGACAGTGCTGCGGTGCCAATGCTGCTGCTGCTGCTGCACAACCCTTCTCCAAACTGCAGCAGAACGTCTGGGTCCCTAAACCTGTGTGGCAGAAGTGGGGCTGTTTGGAGAGAGAGTTTCGTGTCTCAGCATGCACATGCCCTGTATCACGGGGAGCGCATCTCAGCCCAAGGATGGCAGTGGTTTTACCTGCCTCCCTCTGTGCCGGCACCATTTAATGTAATGACTACCAAGTCCTGTCAGCAGATCTGAGCCAATGGATGCAGCTCCATAGGCAGATGCACAGAAAGCCGTCAAGACGCCCCCTCCTCGTTTTTCGTTATCCATCTGGAAAAGTGCAGAGGTCACGAAAGCTTTTACCATATCAAAATGAAACTGTCCTGTCAGCAACAAAAGGGACAGCTTCTTTACCCCGATTCCAGCAGCTGCCTCACTGCCGCAGGCTTTTACATGAGTGGCAGACACTACACTGTGTCAAGACAGATCTCTCTTGTGCTGAGGAGTCTCCCATCAGCTCACCCCTCCCCATCCCACTCCAGGATTGCCCAGGCACAGGGATCTCAGCCTATGCCATACTCTCTCTGCACTCAAGAGGCAGAAACTCCAGATTTAGATTAAAGAAAAAGTATCTGTCCCCACTCCAACTCACAGCCTCCCTCTGTCTGTCCATTCCTCCCACCCGGTCTCACCTTCCATTTTAGAGGGGAGCAAAGGAAGCAAAAGAGACACTTCCTTTTCCAGGGAGATTCAGAATCATATGGCCCCCCTGGCTCCAGCTTCCAGCAGAGCAACCCTCGGTCTGAATTAGGGATAGGTGAACTGGTTTGGGTAGAAGGAGTTTCATCCTAATCCCAAGTTGACCAGGACATTTGCTGTGCTTGGAACAACTGTTATTTTTCACATCTCTAGAAGCTTCCACACTTCCTTGGCCCAGCTGGTATCAGAAACAAACAAGGCAAAATGCCACATCAAAGGCTGTTCTTTTCTTGAGATATCTCAGGACCAGCTGGAAGCAAAATGTACCAGATACCTCCTGGGGAAGCCTGGCCCAACTGTGCAGACTGACAAGATAGAGCAAGCTCAAAGCGGGTCCAGAGAGGCACCGAGCACTCTCCAGTCACTGGTGAGCGTAATGTTGGGTCGTATAATAACAGCCCCGATGTGTACTAAACACTTCAAGATGGAGCCTCAGGGAGGAAACTTCTATGACTAGAGGAGCAATGAAAGATGAGGGACAGAGGAGAAGGACTCCATGCTGTCCTTGTGCTGTGAGAGACTGAAGCTATGAATTACTGGAACAAACAGAGGGAATCCACTAAAAATATATAGCCAGTGTGTGGAGAGGGAATACCTTCCTTTGAAAACATGGTGACCTATGGTTCTGGGCCTGCACGAGTTTTCATGGTTAAACTTGGTACCCTATTTTCCTGTGGCACGCAAGAGGTTAACATGGTGCTTTCAAATCCTTGAATTATACCAGCATATAATTAGGCTTGGCAGAATTTGATTTTTATTTTATTTTTTATAAATGTGACAGATAATACCAATGTTTATTTTTCCTATTAACTTTTTATTAAATTTTCACACACACACACACACACAAAACAAGCTATCCATAAATGTCTCACAATGTGTTAACCATTTGTTACCTAACTTTAACTATACCTGAAACAGCTGACTATATCATATGAATGGTTAAAATATAAACCAATTCTTTGTATTATCGTTTATAAATAATTTGTTTATAAAATCCAATTAATTTTAAATCTTATTCTGCCTTATCCTTATTTTATGTACAGAGAAATTGAAAAAAAAAAGAATATGATAAAGAATAGAAGCAAACTTGAGGGGGAAAGAGAAGAGAAGGGAAGGAAATAGGCAAAGAGGAGTGGCGAGTGGGGAAGGCCCATCCATTTAATAAGATCACTGAGATATTGCCAGGAAAGCACCCCATACCTCAGAATTTTGCTGGGGTATTTCTGTTACAGTATACAGTTCTTTCCATGGATGGCCAAGTTTATGGTGTCTATGCTGCAATCTTCAGTTGTTGGTCGCTTTTTGGACTTCCATTTCTGTAGCACTAGTCTTTTAGCAATTATGAGTGCTCTGCTGAGCCAAAGTTTTTCACATTTATTCAGTTTCCAATATCAATGTGCATTTTTAAGCAATTTTTAAATCAATGCAAACTCTCACAATTGTCCAAAATTATGAGTTTTAGGCTTTATTTTTATCAATTTAGATTTTTCACAGTTGTGGGAAATGATGCGGGCCGGGATCAGATGTTCATTATTTAGTGACAGTAGGCATTGAGATACAAAAAGTTAAAGCTTTATAACCATTAAAATGCAAACTGTCGATAATACAGTATATACACAGTAAATATCCTTAAATCAAATGCTAATAAGTTCTCAAGCAGCATCATTCTTCTGACTTTGCCTATCTGTAAATTTCAATTATCGTCTATGGAAATTTGTTGATTTGTGTGTATATGGTAAAAATTGACATTTAACAACATTTACTGAGAAAAATCGAATCCTTTCAAGCCTACATATAACCCAACTGCCACAAGTGCCCACACCCCATTCAGCTAGCCCCAAAGGAAAATAAACTGATTTTCAGTATACAGTAGTTAGAAATGACTATCAGCAATACCAGCCTAGAGCTCCAGGTCTCTCTTCTGAAGTCGAGGCAGGGTATCCAACACAGATCCCAACCATCCACTGGAGAAAGAACCCCCTTCCGCCCCCCCCATTCCTTCCCAAGAACTTGGAATGTCAACGAGACAGTTCCCCACCCTACAACCTGGATCGTGAAACACCCTGAACACCAGGCATTAGAATCACAACCTGATTTGTTCCTACAACATGCTGAGTGCTGCTAATGCAGCTGACTTCAGGTACTAGGCCAGGCATTTTTCATGGGGGCCATTAATTTTTAATAGCATACTTGTATATTGAAATGAAATGCCTGAACGTTAATGAGGGTCCTACATGGCTTCCACTTTCAGCAATAAATAAATACATTAAATAAATAAATAAAGCTACTAAACTGCTAGATGCTCAGTGCTTCCCAAAACACAGGCAGAGGTGTTACTCCATCACAGAAAAGTAGACATTAGAGATGGAAGAGGCCCATTAGATTATCCAGTGCACACTGGTCCCTACAATATACTCACCAGTGTTCTCTCCAGTAGAGTTTTAAATAGTCCAAATAACAGAGCTTCTACCATTTCCCTTGGAGAATTCCATGGCCTTAGAGAGCCCAGGGTTCAGAAGTTATTCCTCAGATCGCACTAAGCCTAAATTCACAATTGAACAATATCATCCCATTACTGTTGTAAATCTTCCTTAATAACTCCCTCTCCTTCCCCTGGGGGTTTACGCTGTACTTGTGTGTGTTCATCACATCTCCATTTAGGTGTCATTAGGTCAAGAGCTGCGCTCTCTGGCTGCACAGTTTAGGGATGGGCTATTCGACTCCAGGAGCCTTGGCTAAATGGGAGGAAAATCTTGAGGATCCTACAATAAGCCAGAGAAGGAGAAAGTGAACTACAAACTCCATGGAGCACATTTAGTGCCCTATAGCCTTTTCCAAGAGAAAGACAGGGAAAGGTAGTATGGACAGATCACAATTAAAGTATTAATTAAAGGTGACACAGGAAAGAAAAGCAAGGACTGAGTCTCCCTGTTTCTCCCTGTGTTACTCTGCAGTGCTCCAGCAACAATACCACCATTGCAACAGACAGTGATTTGTCCAGTTGTTGTCAGCCTCAAAGGAGGATCCCGACAACTCCATATGGTTGAGAGAAGAATTCAGTCTCCATGGCCCAGAAGGAGTTCCCTCCAAGTCACATGAAGGAAAATGATGCAAATGGTACATGTGCTATAGATAAACAGAGGTCTTAGGTCTCCAGGTCTATCAAACCACCATCTTTCAATTCATTTTAAAACGGAAAGAAAACACAACATTTCAAGTGACAAGCACAGGTTGGAATTGAAAAGGGCACAAGTGACCCAGCAGGAACCACACTGCTTTCAGAGGAGATACCTTGAGGATGATGGCTCACAGGGAAGGCTGCTCTGATGAGAGAAGCTCAGCAGTGTGAGACTTCACTGCTGTGGAACTGAGATGCCTGCAGAGCAGAAAGCAGGACCAAAAACCAGTATGACTCATCCATTTCCAAATCTGCAATGGATGAAAGAAGTCCACTCAGCCCCTCCAGCATGAGAGAGACTGTGTAATTAACCCTATTCTTCTCCCCCAGGAACTGTATGCAAGGTTGTGACCCCAACGTACATGAAGTTTCAAGCCTAGTGCACTAGCATGTCCAGCCAGATCACCAGCCTCCTACCGTTCCTCAGTAACCCAAAGTGCTGGAAACCCTGAAGCTCCAATCTGTTCCTGCTTATTAATGTTCTGCTGGCGAAGCAGCAACATGCAAAGAACTTGGATTTCGGAGTTTGCTTTGGGGTTTGCTTTTTATAATCCAGCTGTTTACTTCCACCGGACCAATTTGGTGTTTGCATCTCAATTTGGCTGCAAACAATTCTGGGTGCCACTAATGTGATTTGTGAACCATTCATGGCATTCACTGGAGAAAAGAGAAGAAGAGAACCAGATTTGCGTATTACAGTCTTTCACTAGCCAAAGCCTGTTGTTGGGCTCTTTCCATCATTGTTCCATTAATGTGACTGGTGCATCCTGGAGATGGCAGGAATCAGAATACCCAACAGATAATTCATAGAATATCAGGGTTGGAAGAGACCTCAGGAGGTCATCTTAGAAAAAATGAATGCTCAGAAAAGTAACAAAAGTTTAAGGAGACCTGGAAGGTCTGATGTATGATGAAAGCTAAAGGAACTTAAAGGAAGCGGAGGTATCTCAAGTCAAATTAAACTACTTATTTGAATTCCTTAAGCAGTTCTTACCTTGCTCTCAAGTAACATTCAATTTTTGGCTAAGAAATTAAAGTTGATGCTTGATAGATGTTTGGTAAGTGCATTTTGCAAACATTTCTTTTAAGCAGTCTCTTAAAGCTTCAGGTAGAAGTACTTTTTCTTTTAGATCTTAACAGTTGCAAATCTTCTACTAAGCATTTCTCCAAGCAGTTCATAGGAGTAAGTGGCATACAACTCTGTTCCCTTCCAAAGTCTTTCAGGGATGACGCTTCTATCTGGCACAGAGATGCCAAACTTGGGCAGAATTTACTCTGCCACCTTTGTTTATGTAGCCTGGTGACAAGGAATCTGGTTGCTCTTAGTTAGGATAGGCAAAAAGTCTGCTGCTACCTGGTGTAGCGAGACAGTAAAAGTAAATGCAGACTAAACGTCTAGTGATTGGACTAGAAGAACAATACCTACCATATATTAAGTCTTCACTTTAAGTGCAGGAACTGGTATCAGAACCTTGTTAAAGGGAACAGGAATGCTGGCACAACACAACCTTGGGTGATACTGGTGCACTTCCAGTCCTGTGAAAAGAAGATAAATGGATCCCTCTAGAGACATGCCGTTGTACGCCGTGCAGTGTCTTCTCTTGAGGTTCACCAAGACATGCCTGGAAGAGTTTTGTTTGACCGTTGCTGCTGTGGTTATGGATCGTATTTTGAATGGAAGGCGAGGGGCCTACACACTGGGAGCACAGGGTTTCACAAGGTTGAAATCAGAAAACAAAATAAAATGGCACTTTAGCGGAAGATACAGACGCACTTATAGAAGGAAGCCCAGTGAAACCACATGCCCTTTCAATCCATTTCCCAGGTTTCAAGGCAGGCAAACTAAGAGATGTTGAGAGCAGAAAGCAAACCTAGGGACTTTTAAAACAAATAAAAAGATACCACCAAGGAAAGGTCCTGACCTTGCAGGGTGCTGAGTGCCTCCAACTCCCACCAATGTCAGCAGGAATCCAAGGAGCTCACATCTCACATCAAGTGCTCAGCACATTACAGGACTGGGCCCAAACAAAGCAGCAGAAGCCTGTTACCATTTACTAACTTTTGCTCTACTTGATGGTTCACCGTGGATTTATTCACGATACTTTCTGTGGCCAGCTGCTGTTTCCTATGGATGGCTGCTCCTCTCCCGTAGCCACCCTGTACGGCCTTGATACTGGGAAGGAATCAGCCCATGAACAACGACATGAACAAGTCTGGTAGGATAAAACAGAAGGGTGCTGGACACCGATTCCTTTGGGGCAATCAGTACTGACTTTATGGTTTCTCTTAATTGCAAATTAATTTTACTTCCTGTACAGCTTCAAGGAAAAAAAATAAACCGCCATGTAATTGTACTCAGACACGGGCAAGTCAATGGAGGTCACGATTAAGTCTCATTGGAGAGGCAGGTCATGTCACTTAAACATTTTTCCCCTTTAAGCTACAGAGATAATTACACTGTTAAGGAGGGAAACAAAAAAACAAAGCATGCATCCAAGCTCTCCTTGCAGGCACTGGTCCCCTTGAAATCAGAACCCTGGCATTGCTTTGCAATGGACGCAGAGGACAGTTACCATCTGTTTATGGAAAAAATGTTGATAACCCCCAATCATAATCAAATAGGCAACCACTTTACTTTAAGTAGCTATTAACTAATGCTAAATTGCAATGGAACAGCTCTGCGAGTACTTTTGACATGCGCATGCACATCAGCAGCACCAGTGCTCCGATCAGGGCTATTGGAGTGAATACCAAATGAACTGAGTGATGTGATTCTTGAAACATTACGGAAAGGGTAAAGAGCCTCTATTTACTATTATTCTCCCTCTCTCTTTCCTTTCCCCCTCCGCTCTCCCCTTTGCTGTTTCTGTTGATTCAGAAAATGTAAACAGGCAATGGGATTTCAGCGGAAGAAGCTACATTTGGGCTGTCAGTCGCTCTTCACCCTTGTCCTGCATGATGAACCTGATTTGGGGACCAAAAACTAGTTTGTAGCTGAGCCCAGAAAACAAGTTTAGCTACGCAAGACAAGTCATTTTGTTCTATGTTTGTGTAACACCTCACACAATGACTGTAGGGCTGTTAGGTGCTATGGCAACACACACAGTAAATAAGTACATTTGTTTCTGCTCTGCTCTATCCTCTTCCATCCAAGACTATTGTAGCTATCTTACAAGCATGAATTCTTGTTTATTATTTCTGTAGTACCAAGAGTACCTAATACAAATAAGTATGAGCACAACATCCTTGTCCCAGTTGCAACAGAAAACATGCACACAAAAGAGCACCCGCAAGCCAAGTGTTAGCACTAGAATGTGCACGTCTTGTTGTCTACCTGACAAAGTACTTATGTGACCATGCCCACCAATGTGTCCGAATATCCTGTAAGCCCCAGGACTTTCCTGTAGCTTTATTAAATTAAACTTCATTTCCCAATATGTATTCTGACTACAGTTTACTGGGAGGCTTTGGGTTTATAGACTTACAGGAAGAAGGGTGATTTTAAGGTGAGGTCTAAAGTATTCTATCCTTAGTCTACAGGTAGGGAAACTGAGGCACAGGGAAGCAAAGATTAGTCCAAGGTCACTAAGTGAGTCATTGGAAGAGCTGGAAACAGGAAGAGAACCCAGGAGCTCTGATTCCCAGTCTGCCTGTTCTAACCACGCTCCCTCCCGCACATGGGACTAGAAACCAGGGGCTCTGATTCCCAGGTTCTTATTCTAAACCACTAGATGACTGTCCCTCCTTGGTTAAAGATTCATTCACATGTCTGTGTACAAAAACTCAGATTAGACCTCAGCCATTATTGCAGACTACGTCTGTGTCTTAGATACTTTCTGTTTACGTATGTGTTTTGCCTGGCCGTTCTTTCTCCAATGTCTCTCTATTCTGCAGCTAAGTCTGAGGTACACAAAGGGAACTTTGTTTTCCATTTTCATTTTATCTCCCCTAACCCTGAGTTTTCACATTCCACGGCCCGGCAGTCGCTGATAGCCTGTCAAGCCACATTTTTCTCCACTCTGTTGCATGGAGGCAAATCTTCAAGGAGGCCTGAAAAGCAGGATTGCGACCATGATCCAATATTAACGAGGCACCTCCCCTGGAGCAAGCAAGGAAACTCAATGAGGATGGCACACAGCCAGCCTCCACAAGCTCACCAGAACAACGACAAACAGGGAACATGTTGCATTATAACCCACATCACAAGGGGCCTGTGAAGCCGCCTCGACGCCAGCCCTGCTACCGTTCAACTGGCAGAGCAAGTATTTTGCACCGTTGGTATTGGACAGACCAATAGCTGGGTCATAACCTCAGTCATGGCTTTTCTGGGACTCTGCCGTACAGACCTGGAACTGGGAGAAGCACAACTGCTCTCAGCTCTGACAGACAGCATAGACCATGTGAAGGAGGTTAGCCCGGGGATGGAAACAGCATCCCCTCTGAGATCTCCAATACATACATTCTTTGTTGTGGTGATCTCTTCTGCAAGGCAGACTGGATGCTGCTCCCTCTGCAGCCTGTTACTGCCACTTCTACAGCCTACCTGAAGGAGTCGCTAGAGAGCAATGTGAGGCACTTATTTTCCTGGCTGTCTCTGGGACAGGCAGAGAGAAGAGAAGCAGAGGCACTGGGCTATGATCCCAAACAGGACTCAAATCCATACCTATTGGCTAGGAAATCCCTAACCAGGTCCTCTCAGATTGCTCTGCTCCTTTGCTGTGCTTTCGGCCCATGTGCACAAAGCCCAGGACTGGGATATAGGAGTTCCTCATTCTCTGGCCTCACTTCCTCAGAACGCAAGCAGCCACCTGCCTGCACACCCTGGTAAGGTTCATTCCCCCATCCCCGTGCCAACTGTCCCCCACCTCCCCCCCTTATTCACTAGGCATTAACCTCCCTGCTCAGCCTGCTGGGAAGAGCACAGTAGATGGGGAGGAGGAGACAAGCTTACAGGGCCCCCACAAGGCGTTCTGGGTTACTTGAGTACACAGCATTCTGCGGCCATGACAAAAACAACAAGAAAAACCTGCTCCTACAATCCTGCCAAGCTGGGATTTCAATAGCAAGTGGCAATGCATCAGCTGGCTACAAACTGCTCCTGAATCAGGGAATGATGCTCTGTACCCAGATCAGGCCTTTTGATTATTATTACTCTATTTTTTAATCACCAACCATATGCTTGATGCTGTGTAGGACCTAGTTCCTGCCCCAGAAAGCTGCAACGAAATCGCCACAGTGGGAGACTCAGAGGAGAGTGCAAGCTTCCAGAGGATTTTTGGTTGTTTTGATTTTTGATCACACTCTCCTTCTCTAGCATGACATTGTGGCAGTAAAGATCTTTGCCAGAAGTTAGTGTCCAGGGGTGAGACTTCAGGAGATATGAATGAAGAAAGAAGAGTGGCTTGGCAAACTAGATTAGAACTAGAACTACGAGTCACCAAATGAAATTCATAGCCAGCAGGTTTAAAAGAAACAAAAAAGGAAGTATTTCTTCACACAATGCACAGTCAACGTGTGGAACTCCTTGCCAGAGGATGTTGTGAAGGCCAAGACATAACAGGGTTCAAAAAAGAACTAGATACATTCATGGAGGATAGGCCCATCAAAAGCTATTAGCCAGGATGGGCAGGGATGGTGTCCCCAGCCTCTGTTTGCCAGGGGCTGGGAATGGGTGACAGGGGATGGATCACTTGATGATAACCTGTCTGTTCATTCCCTTTGGGGCACCTGCCATTGGCCACTGTCAGAAGACAGGATATTGGGCTAGATGGACCTTTGGTCTGACCCAGTAGGGCCGTTTTTATGTTATTAGGGAGCTCATTCCACAAATGGGAAGCACCACAGAAGAAAGTAAAGTTGGGAGACTGAAATAAATGGGGCATCATTGGTGGAATGAAGGGAGGGGGGACATGATAGGAGATAAAAATCCAACTTGTAGGCGAGGCCTAAGAGCTTGTCCACACATATGGCACCGCAGCGATGCAGCAGCACCGACAAGGCTGTAATGCTTAGTAACGACAGTACCTATGCCAACAGGAGAGCTTCTCCCATCGGCACAGGTACTCCACCTCCTTGAGAAGCGGTAGCTGTGTCGACAGGAGAAGACCTCCCGTTTACATAGCACTGTCTACACCAGGAGTTCGGTCGGTGTAACTGTGTTGTGCAGGAGTGTAGATTTTCTGCGTTGCTCAGGGGTGTAATGTAGTTATACCACCATAAGTCTGTAGTGTAGACCAGTGGTTCTCAAACTAGGGCTGCCGCTTGTTCAGGGAATGCCCCTGGTGGGCCAGGCCAGTTTGTTTACCTGCCAATCGCAGCTCCCAATGGTTGCAGTTCGCTGCCCCAGGCCAATGGGGGCTGCGGGAAGCGGCGGCCAGTATGTCCCTCGGGCCGCATGTCCCTCGGCCCGCACTGCTTCCTGCAGCTCCCATTGGCCTGGAGCGGCGAATCGTGGCCAGTGGGAGCCGCGATCGGCCAAACCTGCGGATGCAGCAGGTAAACAAACCACCCCGGCCCTCCAGGGGCTTTCCCTACACAAGCGGCGGCCCTAGTTTGAGAACCACTGATGTAGACCACACCTAAGTTATTCAAGGCCTTAAAGGTGTTAAGTGAGAAGTTTGAACTTTTATTCAGTGGCTGGATGGATGCCAGTGGAGGGTTGCAAAGGTAGATAGAGGGTGATAGGATCTGATCAATGGGGAAGGAACTGCATTTTAGCCACTGCGTTTCGGGCAGACTGGCAGGGAGTGATGCAGTCATCAGCTGGTTGCAGCCATCAAGGCGAGATGCAGCCAGGGCATTAGAATGGAAGGGTCACATTTACAAAACGTTGAGGAGGAAGAAGCAGCAATATTCGGCAACAGCCTTGTTGTGTGGGAAGAAGGGAAAGGAGGAGTCAAAGGGATTGTGAGCCTAAGGGACGGGCAGGATGGAACAGAGAAAGGAGGAAATGGAAAAACCAAGAAGCTCTATGGTGGTGATGGGCCATCTAAGGCCACATATCAGGAGATCCTCTGCAGCATGGGCGTGGGCAGAGGGAAACAGAGCCCATAGATTAGTGAGTCATCAGCCAAGAGATGAGAGTTAAACTGTACAAATGGATACGGTCACCAAGGAGAAGGTGTAGAGGAGGAAGTCATGGAAAGGGTCCCCAGAGTGTTGGTTGAGGGAGGAGAAGGAGGAACCAAGGTGGAGTTTTTAAGGAGAGCAGATTAGACAAGTTTACCCTCGTGGCAATGATAAAGGTGCTGTAGAAGATACCAAGAGAGCTACATGAGCCCTTGTGTCAGCAGCAGGTACTTTTGCTCAGCAGGAGCATGTGCATGTTTGTCTGAACATGGTGACAGAATGCTACCGATTTATAAGGAGCCTTCAAGGCTCAAGATCCAGCCACTCATCCAATAGCAATGCCAGTCACTTTCACACTAACGCCACGTGGACTTGGGGTCCACAGCGCCCAACAACAACCTGCATTTCCAAGATGCCTATGAAGGTTGTGACTGGCTACATAATCAGTGAACCAGGATCAAGTCCCACATGAGACATCTCCCTGAATTGTAAACCTGTGTAAACACTGCAGATTCTGTCTGTCTAACAGCCTTACCAGTAAAACCCCTAAAAATTAAGTCTGCAGAGGGACATTTATATCTACAATTTATTATCAGAATAACAGGGACTCCAACTTAGCACAGCAACTTAATGAAAGGAAATCCATGTTTCTTCTTGATAAAAGCTTGTGCTATCTAAATCCTGCACATGCCAAAAGGGAATATTACCACAGCACATCTCAGGCTTCTGGGGAACTCAAACATCATTCAAGATTCACATTCATGGTTACCATAACCCCTTAGTGCAAGCACACATCTGTTTATCCATCCACAGAGGTGAGTTACCCACGTGATATTCACATTAATCTTTCTGTTTTTCATGTCTCTGGGAATATTTATTATTTTCTTTTACCCATAACATTTTGCATTATCAGCAGCAGATATCACGGCACTGTACAAACATTCCTCCTGTGACTCTTAGATAATCCCCACCACCACCCCATATGAAGTTGGTAAACTTCATCTCCACTTTACAGATGGGGAAAGTCAAGCAGAAAGCATAGTTAAGCCAGTTAGTTGTGTGAGATCACAAAATGAGTCAGTGGAAGAGCTGGGAACAAATGGCAGAAATCATGACTTCCATTCCCATGCTCCCCCCACACCAATCCGTACACCCTAGCAGATTGCTCCCATTAATGGGCATATGAGCTAAATATTGCTAAGTGGCTACTGTAGTTCTGCTGTTTAATTAAAGTCCTGGGGAAGCGCAAGCCGTGCCCCCAAATATTTCAGCCTGCTCCTCAAATGCAGGCCCCAGCATGGCTGGGCAATCAGCTACCACTCGAAAGCCCTTGAAAAGGGTTGTGTTAACCAAAGACCATGTGTTTGGCTGTACAATGCCTGTATTAACAAGGATGGAGGCTGGCAACTACTTTGTTATGTTATAAACCTGTCCCAGTGGGCTCTGCTGCGCACCACCAACGCTCCAAGGCTGCAGATAAACACAAGGCAAATCATGAAAAACAGACGGTGCTCAATGATTCAGTTTCTCTTGGCACAAGCCCCATGATCCTGAAGAGAAGCAACTACGTTGCTGGGGAGAACTGAAAGAATGGCTCCATATGGCAAACATCACTGTCTTCTCATTGGCTAAGCAATACCTAGCCTGCCTGAAACAGTTCCCACGAGGATGGCCATGAAGCAGAAGAGGAAACATGTGAAACATTCCAATGGGGAGGCAGCAGGAAAACCCCTCGCAACCTGCTGAAACATCACTTGCTCTTCGCAAGCACCCCACAGACTCACAACCGCATATTCTCTTCCTTCACAAACCGACTCCAAATCCACCCGCCTTCCTTTCTATCAGGAACTGGCCAATACACCAAGGAGGCAATTTCATGTATTTTCACCTCCCGCCCCAACATACCCAAACCTGCTTAACGCAGTGCGGCCAAACGGCATTTCCCGTGAGACCTATAAGAAGGCAAAGGGGGTGAGGTAATATCTTTGAGAGAGAGACAAGCTTTCGAGCTCTGAGTACATTCCCCAGACGTGCAGCAGAGCTCTGTATAAACCCGAAAGCTCATCTCTCTCACCAACAGGAGGTGGTCCAATAAAAGATATGACCTCAGCCACCTTGCCTCTCTAATATCCTGGGACCAACACAGCTACAACAACACTGCACAAGGGCATTCATTCTTCAGTGTGCAACAACCGCTGTTCACTGCCAGGACCCAAAGCCCCCACCACCAACACACACATCCCCGCTTATTCCCAATAACAGGAACATCTGCAGCCCAGAACAACAAAAGAGAAAATCTCTATTGCTCTCTGGGTCCAGGCAATGAATAGAAGAGGTAGTAGCACCTTTCCCCTTCAAAGGGCTCTGGTAGTGCCACCGGCTGGTATAGACAGTACCTTTCGTGGAAATAAAACACACCACCTTTCATAATGTGGCATTAGAGCCTGGCATTCCTGGAAGGTGCCTCTTGCTGGAGAAAAGCAGCTACACATACCTTTCATCCCAAACTTGGACCGTCGACCATACTTGTTGATCATAATAAAGAGCACCACCAAGAGGACACAGGCGAAAGCTGCAAGCCCAACTGCTATGGATACCTGCAAGGGACAAATCTGAAAGTTAGGCTAAAGGAATATATGATATCAAAACCAGTTCAGACTTGAAAAGTAGAAGTCTCCTGGCTCAGTCACTCCTGTACACTTACATTCTCTACAGCAGCATGAATGCCTGCTGTGGAGACGAATACATCTGAATGCAAATTGCTTTAATGCAATTTTGAAAATACAAGAGCCTCTTATTGCTACTGGAAAAAGAATAATAATTTCTATATAGATACAATTCTGCTCCAATATCACATTTCCCATATCTCTGAACCCTTGCTCTTTAATCATCAAGTACATCTGCATGGACTCTTTGCTCCTTATGTATCAGAGGGGTAGCCGTGTTAGTCTGGATCTGTAAAAGCAGCAAAGAATCCTGTGGCACCTTATAGACTAACAGACGTTTTGCAGCATGAGCTTTCGTGGGTGAATACCCACTTCTTCGGATGCACTTCACCCACAAAAGCTCATGCTGCAAAACGTCTGTTAGTCTATAAGGTGCCACAGGATTCTTTGCTGTCTTTGCTCCTTGGTATTCCTTAATACCCTGGATTTTTTTCCCCTTCATAATCTCCATTTGACCCATCTTAACCAACTTGTGGTCTCACAACCATAAGGGGATACTAACTTGAGATGGGGAATACGCAGTAGGAGCAGAAGAATTCTTTCACAATATCAATTCTGTCTCCATGCAAACAACCCTCAGAAGCAAGAATAAAAGAAGAGAAAACACAAGAGACAGAAGGTTGTAGAACTCTTTTCCTGAGGCTCCAGCTGCTCCTTTATTAGTAGTAGTGCTAAATATTTATATTATGATAGTACCCAAAGTCCCCCAGTTGGGACTGGGGTCCCATTGTGCCAAGCATTGTACAGACGCAGAAGAGAGATCATCCCTGCCCACAAAGGCTTACAACCCAAAGCTCCTTTTTATATTTATTAATATTTATTTCTGCAAATCTTTACCCAAGACACTTTAATTGTGTTGCTGTAAACAGCTTCCTTTCAGGATTTCTTCCGTTTGCATTTGGCCAATTATTCTTACTGCCTTCCAGGGCCTCTTATTGCATTTGGACCTGTGGTCCTCTTACTGTGATGTGTTCAATAACAGAAGAAAATACAGCACTTAACACAAAGACATTTTATTCCTTTCATCGCTTGATGCTTTTCCCAGTCTTTGATATACTCCTGATTTTATTTTTAAAATGTCACATTTTAACAAGTATGATTTTCATTCCCTTATATATATTCTGCATTTCTTTTTTCTACACTCGGTGTTCTTCTCTAGTAATGTCCCACTGTATGAAGCTCTCTCCTCACTCCCCTGAGAAATTACAGCTACATGAAACATTTGGAAAAATTGACAAGCTTTTGTTTATTCTGTCAATACTTTCTGGATTTCAAGATTCTCAAAAACTTGCACAAAATTAGAGCAATTTAATGAAATCCTAATTATTTTTCCAACACTATTGCTCACAACCATTTTTTCCCATCCCTGTCTGGATTCTGTGAAAAGTGAAATTTTGAGGTCTTGCAAACCATGTAAAATGAATTGGCAAATCTTTCACTTATTTCAGCCAATGTCATCGAGTCCTAGTGTGACATCACCAAATGCAGCAGGGGGTTAAAGAAGGGGTGGATGAATCGGTATTGATGAAAATAAACCCAAACTGGATCCATGCTCCTAAACATTCTATTATAGCATGAAACAACTCAATTAATTGATTTATTTGTTATTTTTTCAGACTGTTCTCCCAGAATTTCTGACCCTGCAGGAAATACTTTGTGGGAGACTCTGTCTTCAAGAGATTCACAGCCCAGTTTTGCAAACTCAAGATGCTCATGCGGTTCATACCAGTATCCCTGCTTATCCATCCCAAACCACTGAACCTTCTAAAGTCTGGCCATCATTAATTGCAAAGAGTAGGATTTTACTTACAAACAACTATCTCAGTATAGAAGCAATGGTGGCGCAAACAGTATACCACCCTATCCATCAGCAACAGCAGAAAATGCTTCCCCTGACAGGACTCACCCCAAATGTATCCTCCTCTGGTTTGTGGGTCACGGTGATAGGTGGGGTGGGGCTCACTTCATAGTCACCAACTGGAACCAGAAGAGGAAAGAGGAAATATTCAATTTGTGCCCCCAAGGAATTCCACAGGCCCCAGAACATCCCAACCTTGTGATGTCACACTACATAGCACTGGCTAGCCCAGAGAATGAGGTCTCTTGCCTTCTATTTCAAAGACTCTAAATTCAAGTCTTATTGGGGTTGTAATTTCTCCTGAACTGGCATAGACCAAATGAGCTAATAGGTGTTTTCTACTTAAGATCTCTAGGGTCCTATGTAACTTGGCAGTGAGGAAGCAGAGCCACGTTACTGATCAGACACAGTGCCACTCCCACCCGGCTAATGAGAAGCAGTCTGATCCCATATGTTCTGTGGGTGAAGGCTCTTCATCCACCCACACGCCTCCCAGCACCAGGGGAAAGCTCATGGTTCAAGCATCCCTGGAAGGCAGATTGCTGCAAGACTGAATCCTGCCAAATTAAAACCAAGAAACAATGATTTTTTAAATTAAATGCATTTGAATGTTGGCGATTAAAACTCCAGGAGGCAGAAGTCCCCCACCCACAGAACAGGTACAGCACTTACCCTACACACCTTTTCAGTGGGCCTCAGCTCTTACTTGGAAGAGCCCCACAACAATGCAGGGGGGAGGGGTTCCAATATCCAGGACCCAATCAGTCCCTTGGCTTGTGCTCAGACTGTCTGAATACGGGGGTCAAACCAGTGCTTGTTGTGATGTGGACAACTGTTCTGCTAAGAAGGGGACTGAGACCCATCTGCTCATTTCATACGGGTGATTCAATGGCAACTTCTTAGGGGCACTACCTACCTGCACCTAATTTAGACCAGTAACCTCAAGGGGAGAGGCTCCATATTACTTCCCCAAGCCCTGAGGCACATCAGCCCCCACAGCACTAGCTCTGAAGACGGCTTTTCCTTTTAGTTTCGGTGGATGAGGCATCTATACCACTGCCCTGCGGCACCCCAAACTACCGCCAGTACAGGAGTTGCTTGAAGACACATTGGTCACATTCACGCCTCTGTGTCATGCTGCAAAGTCACCCATGCTACCAGCACAACACATGCCTCCCTCTCCATTGGTATAGATCCTTCTTCAGAACCCCACTTGGCAGGAATAGACCTGTCCAGGAGCTACAGACTGTACAGCACATAAAAAACCTTCCTTAATACACTCGGGCTCTCACAGAGGAGGAAACAAGTGTCTTGCGTCCCATCTCCCTCTCTAACAATCCCTCCTGCCTAGCGCTAAAGCATCAGATTCCCCCCGAAATGTCATCTGCAAGGTACTTGCATTCAGGAGGGGGAGAAAGCAAAACAAAGCAAAAGGCAAGAAGGCACTTACTTGAGACAAAGTTATCCGTACTCTCTGTGAAAAGGACAAAGAGAGAAGCAACACAATTAACAGCACGGTAAAGGGACGGCAGCCCCTCCCATCCAAACACTTCTCAGCCACACTCCCGCATCATCCCAACCAGCCCCAGGAGGCTTGAGGGCTTATCTCTCGGAGCAAGCCAGCCACTAGCTAGTGCCAGCTCACTGACTGCACAGGGAGCAAAGGGAAAACCCTCCTAGGAAGAGCATAGCTACTTTAAGAGACTTCTCTGTTTAGATCCACACGGCAGGGCTGAGCAGGATTTGGGGGAGGTGTGGCGAGAGAACAAAGCTTCCCATTTTTTGGCCCATTTGGCAGTCCTGACTCAAAATAACCTCAGACTGTGTTGAAGGTCAGGATTGGGGTGCACTGGAACAGCCGTGAGGGGGCTTGGGATGAAACGGGGGGACTGCAGGTTGGGATTCCAGTGGATTGATAAGGCAGAACTGGAAACCCCTGGCTCCAATAGCTGCAACATAGTTTAGGAGCAAATTGCAGTAGCAGAGCTGTGATGGAGTGATGGGCTCAGGACAGAGGTGTGGCTGGGGTGGGGGAAACGGGCTGCGCTCCATTTGCGCCATCCGGTAAAGCAGGCCCTGTCAGTCATTCACCTCAGCAACCTGACCGGTTCACGGTGTCCAGTAAAGCTCCTTCCAAACAAAACAGCTCGCTGGGGCCCCAGGTGACAATGTCTAAAGCTCTCAGTGACAATCAGTTTACATAGCCTGAGAACAACATCAGCTTTCAATGTACTCGCCAGCATAAGAAACTGACCCTGATACTAACAGGATTTTACACAGCTTTGCTGGCCAAGGGTGCCTGGAATGATGCTGCAGTGTTCCCATAAAAGCAGGCAGAGGCTTGGAAGGGAAGCAAATACAGTCCCAGGGTCATTCGGGCAGCTCCCAATGAACTGAAGTTTGGTTCAGTTAATTGGGCTGTGATGGATTAGATCAGTAGTTCTTGACTCCCAGGCGAGTCACTACACTTTTTTATTTGAGGGGGCTGGACATTTTCAAGAGACAGCAGCACAGGAGCCAGCAAACAGAGCTGAAACCAGCGGCATTTGCGTGGAGACCCCTGTTGGAGGAGAAGGTAGCAAGCCTCTGCTCCTGCAGGGAGTGAGTTCTTGACAGTGTGTTTGCTTGCTTGCTATGCTGGTTTGTTTTCAGTTTGCAAAGTCTGGCAGGGGGCAGTGTGTGGGGAGAGAAGCAGAGCCTGGGATCACAGCTGTACTTTGATTGAGGGGGCGGGGCTTCCCTAATCAGCAGGCCTATAAAGGCAGACAACCAACTGGCCAGCAGCACAGGAGCCAGCAAACCGAGCCAAAACAGAGGGGTCTGCGGGTGGGGGCGTGTTTTGGGTTCTTTCCGCACTCCTTTTTTCTTTCTTCACAGGAGCGGAGGAGGGAAGGCTATGACAGCTACACAGGCAGCTGTGGTAGTGACCCAAAGAACGGAAGAGACAATTAAGATGACTGGATATGGAAGCTATGGGATATACATTATTCTGGAGAGGGTACCTGAAAGGTGCTTCATTTGTATGAAGTGCCGTCTGATGCATGTGATGGAGGAGAAGATCCGAGGTTTGGAGAGGCCGCTAGAAACTGTGATGGAGTTTCAAAGGGGATTTGAGCAGATGATGGAGGGAAGGAGAGAGGAGGCTGAAGAGAAACCTCATGACTTGCAAATGCATGCTGGACCAGAGAGCTGTGAGGGTAGACTTCTGGATGAGGAAAGTGGCTGGCTGAAGCACGTGACTATGAGAACAAGCCAGAAAGAACAGAAGCGGGAAGGCTGGAGAATTGCAACATCATCAGAAGAGGCAGGTTTACGAGATTGGGGACTCTACTAAAAAGGACAGACAGACCTGTCACCAGAGCTGATCCGGAGAACAGAAGGGTGTGTTGTCTACCGTGAGCTAAGAGACAGGATGTGGACCTGAGGTGGAAGAGGATCCTAATGGGAGCAGGAAAGAATCTACTGATTGTCCTTCACGTTGGAACAAATGATATTGCTAGATTCTCACTGGGACGCAACAAGGAAGACTGACAGGCTGAGGAAGACACTTAAAGAAATGGAAGCTTCGGTGACCCTGAGGGGGATTCTACCCATCCCTGGAGGAGGAGGGCAAAGGCGAGACAAGATAATGATGATCAACAGATGGTTCAGATAATGGTGCTATAAGGAGGGCTTTGGGATATTCAGCCAGTGGAAAGCATTCACAGACAGAGGACTGTTCTCATGGGATAGACTCCACCTGAGTAGGGAGGGAAATATGCTTCTGGAATGGAGGTTGGCACAACTGATTAAAAGAGCTTTAAACTAGGAACTTGGGGGAAATGGTTTGGAGCTCTTGTAATCTCCGCATCTGATTCTAATACTGAGTGGGAGGAAAACCAAGTAAAAGAGCAATGAAGGAAAGAATAAGAGAGGGTAAGAAAATGAACCACAAGAGGAAAGAGTGATAAACCACTGGCAGTAACAGTCAGGTATACTGGCAGCGAGGAATTTGGGTGAAACCAAGCAGAAACAACTAAGATGTCTGTTTATCAGTGCAAGGAACCTGGGTAACAAAATGGAAGAACTAGAACTACTGGTGCAAGAGGTGAAACTAGATATCATAAGGTGAATGCAAACATGGTGAAATAGCAGCCATGACTTCAATACAGGTGTTGAAGGATATGTGCTGTTCAGGAAAGACAGAAATAGAGGTAAAGGTGGTGGAAAAGCACTGTATATTAATAATGGGAAAGATTGTAAAAATATTAGAAGTGATGGAACGCATAAAACTGAATCTGTTTGAGTCAAAATCTCTTTTGGGAAGAAAGGAACAGAGGCTCCACTAGGATAGTGCTTAGGCCTGCTATAGACACCCAGGATCTGATTTGGATATGGCGAGAGACCGCTAATCTTTTTAATAAAATAAACAGTACTGGGACTTGTGTGATTATTAGAGATTTTCATTTTCCAGATACAGATTGGAGGACAAGTGTGTAAATGGTAGGGCCCAGATATTCCTGGACAAGATAGTCAACAGATTTCTTCACCAAATAGTCACTGAACCTACAAGATGTGATGCTATTTTAGATTTAGTATTGGTAAGTAGCATGGACCTCATAGGACTCCTGGTTGTAGAGGACAACCTTGATTCGAGTGATCATGAATTAATTCAGTTTAGACTAAAGGGAAGGATTAAACAAAAATAGGTCTGCAACTATAATTGATTTCAAAAGGGCACACTTTTTAAAAATTAAGGGAATAAGTTAGGGAAGTGGGTTGGATTGAAGAATTCAAGGATCTGAATGTGGAAGAGGCTGGGAATTACTTTGAGTAAGGGGAAAAAATTCATAGGGAAGGATAGAAGACCAAACTGAATGAACAAGCATCTCAAACAGGTTATTAAGAGAAAGCCTACAAGGAATGGAAGAAGTGATGGACAGCAAGGAGAGCTACCTCTTGAAAGTCAGAAAATGTAGGGGGAAAAGTGAGAACTGCCAAAAGCCAAGCAGAGTTGGACCGTGCTTTTTTTTTTTTTTTTTAAGAAAACAAGGAAAGAAGTGAAACCGCTAAGCACTGACGATGGGGTGCAGATTAAAGATCATAGAGGTATAGCCCAACACCTAAGCAAATAATTTGCCTCAGTTTTTAATAAGGATAATGAAGAGCTTGAGGGCAGTGGCAGGGTAACTAATGGAACAAGGATATGGAAGTAGAAATTAGATGGAAGCCAAACTCAAACAGATTAATGGGACCAAATTAGGGGGCCCAGATAATCTCCATCCAAGAATACTAAAGGAACTGGTATGCAGTAATGTAACTAGTGTAGTGTAACTAGCAGCAGTAATGAGGTATGTTGAATGTACAGCTCCTGACATTTTCTAGAGAAACCAACTTTCAAATGCAAGACTATAAATTTCAGATGCACTGAATGTTAATGTCAGTTTTGGCAACATACGGACCAGTGATCTTCAAGAAAAGTAAATCATGTATTGATTACATCATGGGCGGGGGCTGCCACAGTGAGAATGAGTCTGGGACACAGGATCATGGGAGGAAAAAAGGGGCTGGGTTTGTAGTGGCAGGTAGAAAAAGGCAGTGAACCTTTGGATTAGGTCTATCTATAGTCTTTCCTTTTCCAGCACCTTCTATACAAGGATTTCAAAACACTTTACAAGCATTAGCTTATTCTCTCAACATGGTGGCAAGGTTGGAATGAATTTTTAGTGTCAGCTCTTTGGAGAAGCAGACCTGCTTCCTGTTACCTTTGGTAAGTGCCTAGCACAGGGGTCGGCAACCTTTGGCACACGGCTCACCAGGGTAAGCACCCTGGCAGGCCGGACCAGTTTGTTTACCTGCCGCCTCCGCAGGTTCGGCCGATCGCAGCTCCCGCTGGCTGCGGTTCGCCGAGGGATGGGCTTGCCACAGCTTCCTGCCGCCCCCATTGGCCTGGAGCGGCGAACCGCGGCCAGTGGGAGCCGCAATCGGCTGAACCTGCAGAGGTGGCAGGTAAACAAACTGGTCCGGCCCACCAGGGTGCTTACCCTGGCGAGCCGCGTGCCAGAGGTTGCCGACCCCTGGCCTAGCACATTGTGGATGCGTCAGAAACAAAATGTTATTATCCCCATTCTGCAGGCAGGGGACCTGAATCACAGAAATGGGAAGTGACAGAGGTGAGAACATAATCCCTATCTCCTGATTCCCACCCCTGTGCCAGAAATATAGACTGCTCTTCCTCCCAGATAGCAGACAACCTACATAGATTAAGGAGCTAGACAGATTATCATCCTTGAATCTTGAATATAATTTTCCCACTCCTTTCTTTATCTGTTCATGTCCTTAGATTGGTCAGCTCTTCAAGGCAGAGATTTTGGTTTCCATTTACTGTATCTGACCTGCCGGAAAGCTCTGTGTGCATTGACGGTATGATATAAATAATAAATGAAAATACCATTGGTATTGCTCTATATATAGCAAGTGCCCTATTTTGCTCAGTTTTCTAGGGGCTGCAGGAGCCAACTTGGGGCTGCACTTTCTCACGGCATCACTCCTGAAGGCAATCGCATGCACCGCTCTGTTAACTCCATGGTGCCTGATCGGGTGCTGCAAAAGCAGAAGGCAGTGCAAGAACCCTCCCACTCTTTCACTGCAGTACAGCCACGACAGCCCTCTCTACTGCACACCTTATAACAAGAGCTTAATTTTTCCTTCTACAATTTCGCCACTCACCACCTATTGACACGGTGAGGAATTTAAAACCATTTACTGAGAGTGCCTAGCAAACAGTTGATGCAGAGGAACTGGGGGTATTCACAGTTTTTGTGGGGGCTGTTGCACCAAAATGATGTTTGACAGATTTTTTTAAATAAAATATGTAGAATCCTGATGACATTCCACCTAGATTAGAGCCATTTTATAGAAGAAGTAAAATGAGATCACCAAGTCCCTCGAAAGGCCTTTCCTCCACACACACAACCACTACCCCAGTTATATGCCAAAAAAGAATATTCGGTATCAAAAGAATGGGAGTCCACTTTAAGGGGCGTCAGAGTAACCCATGATACCCTGCATGCCCTAAGCCCTTCTCTCATGGACAAGAACCACCACAAACACTGCAGAATGCAAAGTCAAAAACCAATCAGTCATTTTCTTTTCCGTCAAATTTTCACCCTTTTTCCCCTTAAGATGCTGATTAAGATTCCTGTCAAAGAAGAAAGTGGGGTCCCCTGCCATCATATTGCATGGGTTGGGCAAACTTCACAAGCTAATTAGGGCTATGCCTGGTCTGTACATGGTTGATCAGACCCAAGTGTCCCATCATGATGTTATGTTGTTGTTCAAACCACCATCTTTCAGATGAGACTTGACACAAAGGCCATGACCATTCAAAGCCCCCAAAGATGTCATGGCACTTTTTTTGCACCAATGGGTATGTTAGCTCTTACGTCATGGCCAGTTTGGATAATTACATCCTCCCTCCCTAAAATCCCCTTAGATTTCAACTGGATGCACAACTCTTTTTCACACCCGTGTCTAGACTCTTGTGCAATGTTGCTCCGTGCTGGTAAACAGTTACTATATTGGGCACCAGAGGGGACTGTATTTCAATGGGAGGTTCAACTATCCTGGTGCATAGCTTGTATAGCAGCCTGTTAAGTGCTCCGATATGCAAGGCACTACAGAAACATAAGCTGTGACTCTCTCACCTGGAAAGGGCTTCTCGAGGAAGTGCCCCTTGATGGTCTGGTTGGCTGTCCCCAGCTGGTTGGTGGCCACAAGGGTGTAGTTGCCATTGTTGTAGTGAGTGGGCTTGTTGAAGAGTAGACAGCCCTCAGACACTTCACCCTGCTGGTAGAACTCCATGCGGATGATCTCAGTCTCCCTGAGGACCTGGCCATTGTGTAGCCAGTGAAGGCTGGGCGCTGGGTTCCCATGCACCACAAACTCAATGCAATGCTCCAGACGCAGCTCTGGCTCCTCCAGACTCTGAATGCGTGGTGGATCTAGCACAGAGAAACACAATGCAAACCTGTGGGACTCCAGACTCAAGTAAACTCACATGTTCCAGGCAGAGATGATTATCTCATCTCCCAGTAGACAGCCAGCCACTAAAGCGCACTCGAACAGCTAGAGGAAACTCCCATCCCATGGCCGAATTTGCTGTGCATGCAACCTACACTCTACTGCAGCTGCAATGTGAACTGGGATCCTTGTCATCTGTAAGCAGCAGCCTTAGCAGGCGAGTTGGAATGGAGCCTTGCCCAAAGGAACCAAGCCTGGTTTTGGCGGTAGGAGATGACCTGCTGTTATTTAAGAGTTTCTTTCCTTCCCTCTGGACTTGATGACACTAAATTAACTAAGCTTGTCTCAGCTGGGAGTTGCTCTCATAGCATTTCATAGCACTCACACCACACTGGTGCAAGGCCCTTCCCAACACATGTTTGAGGGTTGTTCACATTCATTTTAGTGGGCATGTGACAAGCAGTGCAGGATAGAGGGACCGTCAGTCACAACAGGCAAAATCCCCAATAAAGAAACAAGTAATGAGGCTGCACCTTGCCTTGGATAATGGATACATAATAGAAATTAAAAATGTCTTTCCCTACAACACTGAGGGTGTCCACTGGAACCCTTACTTTGTAGCCCCACTCCTCCGCACCCCACCAGTTTAATTCCTAAATGGCCTGCTTCACAGCAGCCTTTTCTCTGGTGTGGAGGACCGAATGGAGTCATGCAGAGAATCAACCGGAAGGGGCACCACTGAGCCACTCTAGCCTCTATAAAAGCAGCACTACAAGCACTGCCAGCTCCATAGGTCTGGGAAACAAGGTCTGAGATCAGATCTTGCATTTGGACCCCTGCAGACCAGCCCAAATTAAGTTTGTAACTGTCCACTTAGCATGCATGTTGTTGTATTCCCCTCCTCACACAATGTCAATGGAGCAGCCTGCTCATGTTAAGTAGGCTTTTGTAGTGCATTGTTATTAATTACACACATGTCTAAAAGGTGCCCCTTGGGGCTCTCTGGTCACATTCAGTAGTTTAGGAATTCTCAGCCATTCAAGCACATATCCCTCAGGACTTCTGAATGGCTGCATGTCCTTGGGGGCTTTGATTGGTTGAACCTCCCTGGGGGAGCTCTGATTGGTTGAATGTCCCCCAGGATTGTTACAATTAGAGGGTGTGTAGCAGGACAGGGATTAAAGCTGGGAGCTCACCTCTATTTAATACATATGCATGGTCCCGTCTCCTGAGGGGCCTCTGCACTGAGGATACCCACGCCTCAAGAATTCAAACTCTGCTCCACCATCGCTGATGAAAACTTAATTACAGCATCACATGTAAGGCCCCAAACACTGAGGCCACAGAGCATGACCAAGGAAGGCCCAGTACTGTGGGGCAAGGATCACAATTTCATAAGATGAAGGCCTTCTATTCTTTGCCAAGCACTCTCCTTTCCCTGGCTCTCACCCCATACTGAGGGCTGGGGTCACACCTCCAGGCAGCCCCTAACTAACAGGAAAGATCCATCAACTTTCCTCTCTGTTTTTTCTAAAGATGGTCAACGTTTCATGTTGTGAAAGTGGAGGAACAGCAATGCCAAAGAGAGAGAGGTAGAGCTGAGAGGAGCCGTGCAAGATTCCCCACTCACAACTCAGCCGATGGACCTCAATCCTGAAACACGGCTGCTAACCCAGAGACTGTGCAGAGTCCTACCCAGCGTGTTTCACCTGTAAGCCTAGGTCAGAATTTAGTTCCATATATCTCTGGGTGAATGACTAGGAGGGTACCAAAGCAATTAGTCACCGATACACCAAAATACCAGCTCTTTTCAGAATGATCACGTTAGAGCAAGTATGGTACAAACTGGCACTGGCTTGCAGGATTCTGGGCATGAAAATTAGCATCAACATGGTGGCACTCAAAGGGTTTGCAGCAAACGACTCCACAGCAAAGCACTTTACCTGTTTCCTTCCAGCTGATCAGATCTGGAACTGTATTAATTTAAGCAACCGAAGCCCCCCCAACCCATCCAAACACACCAAAATTATTTATTTTGGGAGAGACCAGAGAATGATATACCTTTTATTCTCCTTCCAATATTCTATTGTCTACAGTTCTGCCTCATCTCTACAGGCGCCCAATGGTGCCTGCGCTGCATGGGATAACAGGCCATAATTCTCCAGTTTACACAGGTACCAGCAGGGGTTAGGGATGGGGGATTTCCAGACCACAGATTAAGGGCAAATGTTATGGACACAGCAACACATGGTAAGTCCCGGCTGCCTGAGGCAGCAAAGCTGCATAAACTCCTGTTAAGGTCTGGTTTGTATTAAGTTATATTAGGAAGCACACGAAAGTTTAGCTCTCTACAGCCCATAAGTAAATGGTTTTAAAGCCTGTTTGGCACATGTTTACACAGTGTTCACTGATTAACCTGGTAGGCACAGATCTGGGATGAAATCCTGACTCCACTGTAGTCAATGGCAAAACTTCCATTGATTTCAATGAGGCTAGGGGATGAGTGACTCACTTCCAAATGCAGGGAGAAAGTTTTAGCCCCAGCTGGGCATTTCCTCACCCCACTGGATTTTCCAGTGCTGCTTTGTGAATGCAAGTAGCCACTTGAATGTGCCAGTGAGGCATGCAGACACGCTGCTCAGTCCACCAGGTGCCCACCGCACATGTGCAAGTGTGGGACTGGCACACTCACACCGGGAGTATGCCCGTTTCTGCAGGCAAGCTAAAACGGAGAGACGCTGGAGGACAAAGTAACTGGCCCATAATGAAAGCTCTGTACACTTCCTTTTACAATCCTAGAACTGGTCCCTGCCTCAGTCTCCTGCAGCAATTCTGACTCCGTGTCCACACCCTCCATGGCAGCAAATCAAGATGAGCGCAGCATAGCCTGGTGACACACAATTCCCCATGGGAAACACATTCAAATAGTTCCCATGCTCACCCTCCCACCAGACCATGTATAGCCGGCGTCTCCCTGCTACTTACAGTAGACCGTGAGCAGCACGCTGGCATTGGTCATTCCCACCACGTTCTCAGCAATACATGTCAGGAGGAACCCGTTATCCTCACTGGTGACGTTCACCAGGGTCAAATTGATGGCATGAACATTAGTCCAGTTGAGGTTCGTCTGCAAATCCCCAAAAAGAACAATAAGGACAAAACCAACAAATGATGCCGGCCTACCCACCTCCCGGGCCCAGGACCAGAGGATCCCAACACCTGTTTAAAATGCCATGGTCTCTAATAACTGTGGCCAGGCAGGATTTCAGTTTCATGGCACCACGAGCAACACTGTGCACCCACACATTTGGTCCAAGGAAGTTATAATCACAGCTTCTGAAACAATGCTAAGCAGGGTATGTCCCTGCCTCTACTTGCAGTTAAACCACGTTCAGCTGCACCTATTGTTGACACACCATTGTCAGCGATGGATAATTTTGCTTGTGGAGACAGGATAACATGCAACCAAGGGAGTACTGAAGGTGTGAAACGATCAGAGCTGTTTTCCTGCCTGGATTCAATATCTGCACGCCACCCGCTAATACTCTGCTAACCCAGGGTTCCTAATCTGACGCCGGTGTGGACTATACAATCCATTTCAAACAATCACTGCATTTCACTTCTCCCCCGTGGTGATCAACACTCATCCAGCCCTATTAAAATGGAATACAAAGGAAACCAAGACCCGGAAAATTCCCACGGCCAGCACCCCAACTGTTGTGTTGTGTGTTAACACCCTGGCGAGGGACCTTGGCCAGGGCAGTAAATGCCCAGCCACCCAAGCCTCCTACCTGGTGAGTAGTGATGGAGTGCAGATCTGCAACTGTCCAGTCTACGTCAGGCAGCGGCGCGCCTGAGCCATTGCAGGTGATCACCGCGTTCTCACCTTCCCGCACAGTCAGGTTAATGTGGCTGACGCTGATCTCGGGCAGATCTAAGGGAGTCAAACACCAGGACATTTAGGGCACCCTGGCCAGCCAAGACATATGGTAGAGGCACTTGGATTCTGATCCCCATGAGCTCTGTCTCCCAGGCAGGCTTCACCTTACAGCAAAGCAGCCTGCACTGCCCTGTGCTTCCGAATGAAGGAAGGGGAGGGGGAAGTACAGGAGGTGGCAAGTAGCTTGGCCTTCTCGTGCTGGAAGGGATGAGTGACACGGGGGACATCACCAAGTGGATGGATGGATCTTCTCTGTGCTTTCCAATTCTGACACTGCACACAAGTCAGGAAGTTCGGTCCAAGTGCTAGTTGCCGTCCAAACCTATGTTCCTTCCCCCCTTTCCCCCAAGCTCTGGCACCTGTGTCCTGGGCTACTGCAGAGGTCTGGGAGGAATAAATCCGCTTCTAAGGAATCACTGGCAAGAGATCCAGCCTGAGCTAGAACAGGGCACAGAGCTCCTGGCACTGAAGGGGAAGAGAGAGAGTTTCTCTCTAATTTATAACAATCGAGAGAAGATGACCAGGGACGTGTCCTCATATTAACAACATGTCTGCTAATGAAAGACGCTCCTGCTCTTCCCTCCAAGGTGCCAAAGAAATACTGATTTATAGTGGCTCTGACTTACTCCTCTGTCCTGCTGAGTCACCCAGCCACCAAACGCTCACACAGAGTGCAAGAGGCAGCGCCAGCAGCAATACAGAAGGGAGGGTGATACACAGGAGGGTGACCGGACACAGCATGCATAAGGGGGGCAGCGAGGGCTGCAGCATGTGTAAAGGGGGGAGGGAGGGGGCCCTGAATGAACGAGACGGGACTAGAAGGCAACGGGTCAGTGCAACGGCCTCTCTCTTCTGAAGACTTGGGTTCAAACTTGGACTCGGTTCAAAAGTGAATCCAGAGTTATGAGTCTGTTCTTGTTCCTGTGGGATCCCTGAGTCACGGGAGTCTCTAGGAATAGCAACGGTGCTGCAGGTCGGGACTGAGATGTATTGGCAGAACTACGAGGGGAGCCCAAGAGAGGCTGCAATTCACTCTTGTGTAGCATCAACACGGCAGTGGGAGTTGGGCAGGAGCCTGTATGGTGCCCATATTCTGCCACAAGCCACATATCAAACCTGAACTAGCTGCACCACCTGGCAGAACAGAATGCAAGGATAAAGTAAGCCTCACTGGAAAATCCTTTGAGCCATTTGGATGCTTGCCCACTAAATCTCTGAATGAAAGAGTCATCTCAGGAGGAAAGATCTTAGCTGGGCACCTTCTTCTCCTGCTTTCTCTCTCTTTTTTTAGGGATCATTAGGGGTAGGGGGCCAGTGGAGCTGCTCACCTGGTAAACCCAGGAGATTTAAGTACATAAAACACCCTGTTGTTCTCTCACGCCCAATAGCAGTAGGAGTCCCCTCTCCCCCGTTCCTTGCTCATGGAGGATTTTCTAATCATCGAGGATTATTCTTCTCATTTGTGCAGGAAATTATAGTTCTCTCTCAAATCTCTTTAGTTCTCCTACCTGCAGATATTTCAGCCCATTTCCAGGTTTTAATAAAGAAGAGTTAGACTGAAGAGACATTACAAACTTGAAAGCCATATGCCGTATCTCCAGCTGAAAACTGTGTATCTACTGTTGTTACAAGAAACACCCTAACATTCCTAGAATAGAAAGATGTAAAATTTAAAAAAAAAAAAGTTTCTCTTTTTTCCCCCAGACTTTTCATTTGACAGCTCCAAGTCTACAACCTCCTTCACTGCTCTGATCTCGGTACAGGACCTTCCCTAGGTCCTGCTTGCCCGTACCAGCAGTAGTAGAGCTGAAACTGAAAAGGCAGCAGACTTAAGGGTGAACAAAGGGAAAGTGCTGGGAAAAGGGGCGGCCCAGAGCATGTTTGATGTTGCTTATGGGCCCACCCAAAAAGACCAGCAGGGAGCAGAAAGATACACACGCACATGCGCACGCACGCACACACGTAAAACTTTAAGGATCTGCTATTTTAAATGTGCACCAACTGAAAAAAATATTTTTAAAAAAATCAAGCTGCCCGTGTCCCTTTAATACAAGTAGTGTCTGTTAAACAGAAGGATAACCGCATGAAGCATATCCGGTCTCGAACAAATGGACAATTCCTGCTGCTTCAGGCTAAGGCATGGACCAACCACAATGCATCTTGCCTGACGATATTATGCCATTGAGGGAATTTCTTCCCAAACACAGCTGATGGTTAGCTAATGCTCTGAATCATGAGGAATAATATTCCAAGTTCAACTAGAGATGCCATTTGTATTCATAAACTATCCTAATCTCTCAAAAAGATCACTCTTACTTGCCTTGGTATCAGTAAGTTCGATGGGTTAATCATACTCTGTACCAAAAACAGTATCTGGGTTTTCCCCTGTCATTGGGTACTCCTTGTAGGACGGGCAAGGGGAGCAAGGGGGCCCTCCTGGCCTCCTCTCTCTAGAGCCCTGGGAGCAAGGTGAACCAGAGCACACACACGGCTTTCCTTACCACACTGGGTGATGTTCATCTCCTGCAGGGGAATGACAGCAGCCTCCATGTTCATGCAGTACAGCTCCTGTTTCTGCAGGTTTGCTTCACCCTTCTCCTGCCAGAGCTGAATCCAGCGGATGTCACAGCTGCAGTTAAAAAGGTTTCTTTCGAGTGTCCTAGAGAGAGAGAGAGAGAGAGAAAGAAAGAAAGAATGTGAGAAGCAAGGGATGGGGTCAAATAAACAGGGTTAGCATTGGTTATATGGGATCTCCGCAGAATAGCTACTAACTGTAAAAAGGCAGGGTCACTCTTGCCATGTGCTGCGAATCTAAAAGGAGTCTCTACAGACCAGGAGAGATTATGGACTCCTTGGAGCAGCAAGGGGAGAAAAGGAGCACGGGGGTGCAGCTAGTTACTGCACTAGCCTTTTGGCCTTGGAAACCAAGGTTCAAACGCTATCTTGGGGTCGCAAAAAAGAATGTCGTAAGCACTCTCAAGGCCAGATGGGTGTTTGGCTGGAGGGGGAGAAGGCAAGCAGATATGTTGGCAGAGCTTGAAAGGCAGAGAGTGCAAGGGCTGGAATAACAAAGGATACTGAGGTTCAGAATGGAATTGCATTGGTGGAAGGGTGTGTGCACACACATTGGACTGCAAGAATACTGGGTTGAGCTAAAGGAGAATCTCTATTCGATGTTAGCCATATGGGGCAGTTGTTCATTTGTACGCACTCTCCAAACAGACACACACCAATTCAGAGATCTGGGTTTCACAGGAGCCCAGACATGGGACATCCATGTAACTCATTGGAACGCCCCAGGACTACACGGTTGTCACAATGCTCCACCTCATTGCCACCTAGCACAACAAAGGACTGTCTCAAAGGAGCAGACGTGACCCCATTCTCCTAAAGAAATATTTATGTCTTGTGTCATAAGACCCCAGTGCTTGTGGGGGCAGGACCCTTCTGGGGGGGTGTTCAGTCAGTTCAGGGCAGACCTCCAGCAGCGTGTGCTCAATAGATGCTGGCAGCTCTTCTCCTTAATACTGCATCTTCGTGTAATAAAACAACGCTGCTGGTTAACACACAGCACACCAGGCATTTTAATTGAATCAAACAGTGCTGTGCTGGGACCCATTGACCCGGCTGGGAGGGAGCTCTGCCTTTAATATACTTCATTTAAAATACACTGACACACATTTTATATACAGATAATTTTATTATTATTGATTTTCCAGCCTATTAACCAGTTTGTTTACATTTCTGAAAAAAACCCTTGCCATTCCCTTTGGAGACGTGAGGTCACTGGTTCCCACAGGGGGATGAGAACCCAGCCCGGCTTGGCTGGAAGGACGGCCGCTGGGATAAGAAGAGGGAGCCACTTGAGGATGTAACATGGAGTAACATGGGAAAGCGTGTGACATCCCAGGGTACAATCCAGACTAGTGAGGGGCTGTGTCACCCCTGCCCTGTAACCTGGGGTGCTCTTCACAAGGCCGGGCTGCTGTAGCCTCCACCCTGGACTGCTCACAAACAACCTCCAGCGTGTAAGTCATTCCCAGCAATGTCCATGTGTGTGCTGCAGCCAGCCAGCCAGCCAGACCTTGACTCTTACCAGCCTTGGCTATACTGCAGGGTGACCCCAACACACTCCCAGTCCTAGATCTTCCCCCTGAAATACATGTCCTGCACTGCCCAGCCCTTTCCTGGACAGTACAAATATTTTAAGTCCGTTATTCCTTTAAGGGAGCAATATGCCATCTTATGGCCTTAAAAGGTTATCCAGACATTTCAACTTGAATACGCTGGATTAGATAAAACAGTAAAACAAGTTTATTAACAAGATAGATTTTAAGTGAGTACAAGTAATGAGGCATAAAAGTCAGAAATGGTCACAAGAACAATAAAGATAAAATGCAACCAGTGCCTAACTTAACAACCTGTATTAGATTCAAAGCAAAGTTTCCTCACCACATGCTTTCAGCAGTCTTATTGACCAAAGTCTTTAGGTCAGGACCCTTCCTCCAGAATCCAGCTGCTGCTTCCTCTGTGTTTTCAGGTGCTGTGAATGTGATGGACAGGGAGACACAGAGGGGTGTCTTGGGGTGTCTGCTCCTTCCTTTATAGTCTTGTCCCCACTTTGAGAAGCATTTCCAGCTGGGAGCAAAGTGACAGGCAGTCTGTGTGCAAGGGAACTCCATGCTAGGAGTTTTTAAATACCTCACAAGGCAAACCTGGTACAAACATTATTACAATAGTGTGTAGGGTGTGAACACAGGGATATAGTCTGTCACAGAGGGTCTTCAGGACTCAGCCAGAGACATGACAGGATTTCCCAACACAGACGCAACCAGAAGCCAAGAGAAACCAGGAGGTGTAGGAGCTGTGAAGTGCAGACTCAGCCATATGAAAATGGAAGGGTCCTTTCCAACTCTGAAGTTACGAAAGATTCAGCAAGCCCAAAACACCCCACCCAGGGATTCTGCATCTTTGTACCACTGCATACCAGGGGTTGGCCAAGCCAGAGGCACTATGCCAGTACTCCTCTGCTTTCCTCCATCTTGTTCTGAAAAATTTACGTTTTCATTTAAAAAAAAAAAAGCTACATAGCCCCCACCCACACACCGGATTCTGATGGGGTGTACTGCAGAGTTGCTGAAACTCTAAGTGCAAAGAGAGATGGCAAGTTCCCCGTTTTCTCAAAAGATCTTGATCCTGAAACCTGGTGATGTCACTTTCCATGTGCACATTGTTACAGACGATCATTTTGGTGGCCCAACTTGGATGATGGGTGGCATTTCAGGTCTATCCCTCCCTCTCCCCTCACAAGAATCTACACCCTTTAGAATACAGGTGCAAGAGACTGTCATGAGAAAAAAAATCAGGGACCATCAGTAATCTAGCAGAAAAAGGTTTAGAGAAGACAGACCTGCGAACATCATGACTGTCTCAGGGATTTGAGGGCACATGGCATCCTATATTGCATGACTTAAGCATCCTCCCCCACCACTATTATTATCGCTGGTGCCCAAAATAGGCCTTGAATTCACTTCAGCATGGCTGTAGATCTGGAGTCCGCACTCCCCTCGATACATAGGTAACTTCCATCAGTGTGACAGGGAGGGGAGGTCACATGGTGCTGGCTGAGTAGTGGGAAAGCACATGGTTAGGCATTCTGGTCTCTGCTAATAGCAGGTTTGTTAATGTGAGTTACGTCCTGAGACGCAGCAGAGAGGAGGGGGAGACTAGAAGAGAGGGAGAAACTCTACTTGCTGGAAACATGGCTCTGAAATCAGGTTGCCTGCGAGAGCCACCGCCCTCACAGCACTTCAGGGGTAGATTTGTAAGTAACAGAGTGCAGTTTTCTGGCCCATCGATAATGCATGAAGCCCCATGAATAATACAGGAGCAGCACACTTCAAGGTAGAATTTACTAACAACCTGCCCCAGAGTCAGTGATGTAACTCCCCCTAATCATGGCCCCCTGGGGAGCTTTTGCACAAATTAACTCCTCTCATCGACTGGATGCGCCGCACGCCATCAGCAGCTGGCACTTTGCCACTCTGGGGACAGGGCTGCTTTTTAGATACATCTATTGATTCTCCTTTATTTGTGCTTTTCCCAAAAGCGCTCCTGGCTTTGAACCCCTGCTGCCAGGCCAGCTGATTCACAGGAGGGGGAGATACATTCTCTATGCTACAGACAGGGATTTTGATCCCCAAGCTGTTCTGCTCCAGCATCCACTACTCTGTCCATAGTAACTGAAATACGCTTCTTTCTGCTCACTCAACTCCATGCCAGGCCCTATCAAGCCTCACAGCTCATGCCTGACCATTACAAACAATGCCACTTAGAGGCAGCCTTCCCTTCTCTTCTATTTCCCCACAACCACTGTAGCCCATGGACTGTCCCTGTAATAGATCGATCATTCCCCTAAGTGCAGAACAGGGCGGTTATCTGACTCCCTTGACATGTGCCAGGCACCCCAGAGGGGTGATATAAACAACCATTTCCCAGTAAGAAAAATATGGTAGTTGCCCTGCTCGGATACTACAGTGGTAGGATGTCTGCTGTGCTGCCAGGTGTTCCAGTTAGAATTCAGGCACCAGGCCATCCAGCGTTCCAGTGCTTACTGTTAAGAAGGCAGTACTTGCCGGGAACAGTACTTGAGATTAACAGAGCTTTCTCCCTTTGTGCTCAGAGGAAATAGCTCTGGCAACTGCATAGTGCCTATTGGCATATGCTGACTTTTCAATGGCAAACACTGTATGTCCAGCTAGAAGGCACCTACCCAGATGCCTAATGTCACAGATACAACTTCAGACCAAGAGACAATTCATTTATGCCAATACTTTTATCGGGCTTTAAGAAGTCAAGAGGGTGGAAGGAACTGCAGGGCGTATGTCACAAGAATCATAGACATGAAGGGCTGGAAGGGACCTCAAGACATAATCAAGTCCAGCCTCCCTGTGCTGAGGCAAGACCAAGTACATATAGACCATCTCTGATAGGTGTTTGTCCAACCCATTCTTAAAAGCCTCCAATGATGGGAATTCCACAACCTTCCTGTAGTGAGGCCGAATGGCTTTCTTCCAAGCAGGATAGCAAGGGTCCACTACACTCCCCTTGGTGGGTGGAGTCTAGCCTGCCCCACACCCCTCACCGGAAATGCCGGGGCAGGGCCGGAAGTATACGAGGAAGGCCCTTCAGCCCAGTTAGGGCGGAATCCTTGGAGGAGGACGCTCCTGCCGTGCCCAGGAGGGGAACCTACCCCCAGCTGTGCGATAGCCGCAGAAGTGGGAGACCCCACCGAGGCATGGCCTGGACTACCGGCTGCGGTGTACCCTGAGGAGCCTGACGAGCCCTGGGAGCGAGAGGTACCAAACCCCGGGCGGGCAGGCAGGAAGTGGCCCAGGGTCAGCCACGGAGCAGCCGGCTGCGGAGCCATGTGTGGCTCAGTCGGTGTGTTGCGGCTGGATCCCTGCCGACACAGGGGCAGCCAATCCTGCCCCTGCCAGGGCCCTGAGCTGGGTGGAGTAGGGTGGGCCCGCATCCCCCTGCCACCTCACCCCAGGGTGGCTGGCTCCCTACACTGGGCAGGGGAGCTCCCACCCTGAAGAAGGAGCCTCCCTTACCAGCTCCCCTTATAGACGGTTGCTTTTCTGGCTGCCTGAGCCCCGCCCCGGCTGAAGCCAGCCTGGAGAGTGTTTGTTGGCTGGCTGCCTGAGCCTCAAGCCCCAGCCCGCACCAGCTCCACAGACCGTGATCGTCTTACTGGCAGCCAGAGCCCCACCCAGGCCGAAGCCAGCCCCTGTAGCCGGTGTTTAATTGCTAAAGCCTGGCCGTGACCATCTGGTGCCCAGCCCTATTGCAGGGCTGGGAACCAGAGGACCTGGGAGGCCTTGCTCCACCTCGGGTGGAGACAAGGGCCCTAGACTGTTCTGCAACTTCGTGCCTTTGCAGACAGGCCCAAAGGCAACCTGAACGAGTGGCCTCCCTCCAAGCGGGAGAGAAAGGGTCCACTACACTCCCTTGGAAGTCTATTCCAGAACTTAATACCCTTCTAGCTAGAACGTTTTCCCTAGTATCTAACCTCAATCTCCCTCACTGCAGATTAAGCCTTCTTGTCCTTCCTTCTGTGGACATGGAGAACACATCACCATCCTCTTTATAACAGCCCTTAACATACTTGAAGACTGTTCTTATTCTCAGGTTACCCCTGCCCCACCAGTCTTCTTTTCTCAAGATTAAACCATCCCCAGTTTTTTTAACCTTTCTTCAGAGGTCAAGTTTTCTAAACCTATCATTTTTGTTGCCATCCTCTGGACTCTCTCCAAATTGTCCACATCTTTCCTGAACCAAGACACCCAGAATGAGAGCATGAAAGGTGTCAATACCAGAATGACCAAGGGATGCACAGTCATCTCAGAAAACCAAGCTATCCTCCCTGTGAGGCTGCAACTTAGAAAGAGAGGGAACTAAATTTTCTCCACAGCTGCGGTCCCTTTCCTGAGCAGCCTCTGGAAGTTAATTTCACTTAGTTGCCGCCATATGTTTAACAGCCGTATCGGAGCTGCAGCAAGATCTAAAGGCTGAGGGTTCTTTCTCATGAGCTGTATTATGCACGTTTTACTCTAGAAAAAGACAAGAAGATTCAAAGGGCATTTTAGTTTATATATTCAGGCTAGAGGTATTCCCAACCCACGGCCAGGTTACTGCCTCTCGGGAGATGCACAACCATTCTGCTTCCTTAAGACACTTCATTTAAAAAAACAACCCCCAGCTTTGAGAAATCACAACTGCACATGTGTAAGTGAACTGGAATCTAATCTATCAAGTGTATCTACCTTCTAAGCTAAAGGAATGAGCCAGCAAAAGGAGATGGACCCACATGCTGGTCTAGCATATTCCATCCATGGCTGGGCAGGAGAGGAGACACACAGCAGCACAGCACGCACCAAGTGAGCTTTGAGAATGGTTCTAATGGCGCAGGAAGCAGAGGGAATGGGCACAAGTGGGTCTGGCAGTTTCATTCCAGGAGAGAAGAACTGCACCCAGTCTCGGCAGCCAAGTTGGGCTCAGAATTAACACAGCTCATTTTCAGGAAGTCCCACGTGACTACACATGAATGGCGTAGTACAGGGGAAGGGTCTAGGTGGCCAGGAGAGTTGAGGGGCACCTAGGAAGATGATCTCAGAAATATGCAGCAGCAGTTGGTAAGTAGTGAGTCAGCAAAGGATGCCTAATCCCTGCCTACACTAAGTGAATCATAAAGTGTTGCAGCTAGGGTCACCAGAGAGCAAGTGTGAAAAATCGGGATGGGGGTAGGAAGCAATAGGCACCCATAGAAGACAAAGCCTCAAATATCAGGACTGTCCCTATAAAATCAGGACATCGGGTCACTCTAGTTGCAGCTGCCTGGTTCAGCCAAGCCTCCTAACCGCATCCCACAATGCAGTGCCTAGAACGTTTGGAAATTACCTCCGCAACCCTGCTCCCCAAAAAAACCAATGAGCTCTGTGGGGCAGAGGCCTGAGGAGCTCCTGAAGGCACTGGGATGACCATGATTTTAGATGTGTGATCATCTCAAAACTATTCTCTCAAGAATAACGCAGCCGTGTGGGGTACACCGGACCCTCACAGCCTGTCCCTGGTTCGGCGAGCTCACTATACGATTCACCAGTTAAAACAAAAGTGCCTGCAGCAAAGTTCCTAATGGGAAACAGCAGATCTGTGCCTTGTTTCCATTGTCTGCTTTGGGTCTTACAAAATTAGGGTTGAGGTTTTGTATGCTTGCAGCTTAAAGCACTCTCCCAGGTAGGGACTCTGACTCTGCTTTGTTGAGCCTCCAGGTGAATCAGGGTGTCCAGCAAAGAAGGAAAAATATCTGGCTTCATCATTTCAGAATCCCTGGTGGCAGGCAATGGAACAAGAAGGGGAGATTTAATCTACAGAGTGAGGCATGGTGTCTGGTTGCTGAATTAGTCCCCTGCACCCAGCAGGGAGGCCCCTCTTGTGTATAGCCAACTCCATTAGCGTGCCTGTCGGTGGCTATAAGTCCTCAAGCAACGGACACATGTGAAATTAACTTGTGCTCATGATATTAACAGACTCCCTGCTGTGCCCCATTCAGCACCGTCACTTCTCACAACAGCACTATGGAGATGTTTTGCAGGGCAATGAGGCAGCTACAGATTGCTTTAGAAGGACTGGAGGTCTGGGTGAGGGAGGAGTTTCCCGTAACGCCAAGGTTTTATAAAATGAAAGATGCCACTGGATCAAGGAAGGCTTGGATTTCTCACTGCCCTGGGAAGATCAGTTTTGGGGGCAGGTTTTTTACAAAACTTTCCTGAAAGGTCAGCCCCAAGCTCTCCCAGGGCATGACGGAGGAAGCCAGCAGTGACTTCTGGATAACAAGGGCTGTAAGTCTGTTTATGAGCTGTTGCATGTTTTTGAAGCTTCTCTGAGCTCAGCACACTACAGGCTCGCAAGAGCTGCACATCCTTTGGCTAGAGACCTGTCCGTCAAGGTCAGTCTGAGCCTAGGAGAGTTAGGGGTTGACTCACAGCAAGCCATCCCCAGACATGGCTTTTTCCAGGAGTGGAGGAGGTATATTTTGGTACCAAACCTCTTGTTTCTCAAGTCCCTGTGTTGCTGGCTGAAAAGAAGCTGATCAGGACTTTCCTTTGTAATGCACTGGATTGTATTCATACAAAGTCATCCTGCCCCAAGAGGGATCTGCCTTATGTTTGATGCCAAGAACCAGTTGCTCGGTCCTTGTGCCAGCAGGAGTGGGGAACGTGTAGAAATCGTCAATAGGAGATGACCTCTTGCCAATTGCTCTGGGGGAACGGTCAGCTGGGGAGAAGATTGGCTCTGGCCACCGACAAAGAAGTCCTAGCCTGCAAAAAGCTACTCATTCCTGCAAGGAGGCTGTTGGTTCCACATGCCTAAACGGCAGAAACAAACACACTGAAGCTTGGAGTTCCTCAGGAAATTCCCATATGTCAGCCAGATCTTACGGGCAGCATGATCCTGGTATTACTATTTCCGTGCTCTCTCCTCTCCTGTGTTTGCTGTGAATGGCTTCATCAGACCTGACGTTCCCTAGTGCTCTCCATTTCATGTCATGTGCATTGCAGTGCCTCTCCTCCCAATCCTCCCCAAGGAGCTGTTTCTCCCTGTCACAGTTTCAGGGTAACTGCACCTGTATTTCCTCCTCCATGGTCCCTTGAGGGCTTCCAGCTGCGACCTCTCCTGGACGGAGACCTGCATCTCACTCCCCTCTGACTGGGACCTTTGAGACTGCACAGCTTCATGATGTACACAGATCCCGGCAGCAAGCCAGTCTCCCTAAATGGCCAGTGCCTGCACTTTGCTCTCTCCCCAAGCTGTGTGTGGCCAGCCGCTATAAGTTAACACACAGCTCCTTCTAAATAAGAACATTTATTCTGAAAGTCAAAGTATTACAAAGAAAGCACACAAAAACACAAGGAAAGCACCTACATGAATACTAAAAGTTTACCGGGGTCACCCCAACTCCAACATAGGGCTCTGGCAGCTGTCAGTCCTTGAACTCCCATAGCTGGGTTTTCCCTGGGCTCACATCAATCTTTAAATTGAAACCAGAACTAAAGCTAGGCAGAGCAGCTACTTCGTTATACAGCTCAGGCCTTTGATCTTCAGTCTCTGGGAACAGGCAATCACAGGTTGATGGCCCTCTCCTCAAGGTGTAACTCCAAAAAGCTGGGTTCTTGCAAAACCGGAGTTGTGGCAATTGCCTTAAAAACTCCCCCAGGTATTCCCCAGGAAAGCCATTTAACACA
Source organism: Mauremys mutica (assembly GCF_020497125.1). Taxonomy (NCBI): domain Eukaryota; kingdom Metazoa; phylum Chordata; order Testudines; family Geoemydidae; genus Mauremys; species Mauremys mutica. The sequence continues at coordinate 14,154,573 of NC_059082.1, forward strand.
GATTGTCCCAAAGAGCCAAGGCCTGTCTGGCACATTTTAGTCGAGTCATTTGAACTCTTTACACTGCCCAGGTCTCCAATCAGTCACATTCCCACCATTACCTTTACCGCTTGCTCCACTTCTTTCAGCTGGCCCCCTGGGGGCATCTTTACCTGCACTGACATTTCTGCCTCTTGATGCCCTGAAATGCTAACAGATCATTTTTGCCTGGTTATGTTCAACTGACAAGCCCCTCCTACCAGCTGGGGCTGTCTACTCTGCCGGATGTCCTCTTGGTAACCACCACTTCATCTTTGGCCTTAAGCAGCAGCAGCTGTTGCCATTAGAAGACCAGCTTGTCCCCATCTCATCTTCCTATATTCCCATCACTCTGGAGGATAGTACACATCATGCAAACATGTGTTCTTGTGTCTTCTGTAATATTTCTCCTACCTCCCCAAGGCCTTGCAGAGCTCATACAGCTCAACCTGCCTTTCTCACGCTTGCTGTCTCTCTGCATTTATCTTCTCGTTTCATTACTTTCTTCCTTTCAAGAGAGATTTGGCTCACCTTCAAGTTCTTAGCAAACCTCACACTGCAGCTTTCTCTCTAGCTTCCACCAGTACAACACTGTCACCTTGTGTGGACTGTGTATTCCACCTCCCTCCCAAGTCTCGTAACCCATCTTGTAGCTTGACATGACATAAATGTCTTCTACTGGCTGAGCCTCTAGGGATTTTTAAGTGTTATGTTTCTCCTGGACCATCTGTCCTTAACCTCTCCCCAACATGCTAGAGATTTATTCCCCATTGCACTCATCTTGCCCTCCGAGCTTTAGGGGTCAACCCTGTGAGCAATATTTTTATTCTGTTCTCTCTTTCCCCCTCACTCTCTAGCATCTTCGCATTCACAATTATTCAGCCTTGTAGTTTGATTTCCACCCCTTTCAGTCTTCTCTCAACCCAGGCTACCCTCGTCCCTATCCCAGCGGAGGTGCTCAAAGCACACCTCCCGCCAACACTGGTACTCTCACAGCCAGCTAAGAAAGATTCCCCTCTCTCTTCCAGGCTTCCTGGAGCAGCATCCCTGTCCTATCCTACTGCTGACCACCAGCCTGGCCACTGTCCAGCTGGACAGAGAGTTGTTGCTGAGCAGGATCCCATCTGGAAACTTCTGTTTATCTGAACTGTATGCTGATTGTATGCTGATTCTGATTCGGCTCAAAGGAACTCATCCCCCATAGGCATAACTGGCATAACTCTCAATGAAAGATGGGTTTTTTCATGTTCGGATCCACTTTGATAGCTTGAGGAGCACACACTTGGGAGCTAATACTTTCCCAGCACTAGAGGCCTGAAGCTTTATAAGGGATAGCTAACACCACACCGCTTCATAACAGCAGTGCCATTTCCCCGCTTCTTTGATCCCCAGCAACCTCATCCATGTTACTTCTCCCACCAGCCAAGGCTCACTACCTCCTAGAAAACCACTCTGCAAGAGGCTCCAAAGGGAACTGGCCGGTTTACACCACTTCCATTCTCTTCCTTCATATAGCTCACCTGATCATCAGCCCTTTGAGTAATGGTCATGAGCTACCCTGCTGCCACAACATGAAGCAAGCGCAACCAGATCAAAATCTCTGTTGTAGGGCAAGAAAGAGGATTCTTGGCTAATTTTTTGCTGCCCAAATATGAAGGATCCTCAGTTTCCATCATTGTTGGTGTTGGCCTGATGTGGGGTTGTAGATATGTGGGATATACTTGAAGTGCAATATAACCAAATGGGACAGAACCATTTAAAAAGAAATTAATATTGAGAGTATTTACACTGATCTGCAGCATACCCCATTCTAGCCCTTGACTCCAAAGATTTTTGCAAAAGCACCCCAGTCCTGATCTGCAGCACCCCCCGTTATCCCAGCCCCGGACTTTTCCCCACAACTCTGCCAATGCACCTCAGTCCTGACCTGCAGCCCCCCTGCTCTTCCATTCCTGGGCCTCTCTTGGCTAGCAACCGCTAATCTGAATTGTGCCAGATGGTGCAATGAGAACAAATGGAAACCTAAGACTACAAGCCACTCACCTCTTTTAAACTTGAAACCTGAGCCAGGACTTGGAACTCTTCTGAGCTGCAATCAGTGCAGAGATTAATTCCAAATCCAGCGTTTAACTCTGAGCCAGATTCCCCATCGGATGGGTATTTCTTTATTTTCTAATATCACTATTAGTATTTTTCATTTAACAATTTGACAGAAATAAAATACACTGCAGTAACAGTGGTGATAACACATTTACTCCCACTTGAGAGACTGTCATTATTCTTTCATAAGTCACTTCTAGCTTACAACTGTATTGATCACAGGTGAGGATGAATGGGATATCCCATGATCCTCTGGGATAAATCGTACTTTTTTTTTATATCCACTGAACAACTATTTCTAAAACACAACAAAACAGGTCACCAGGGCAGTGCTCCATTGATTTCATGTCCACTTACTCTTCAGACACAGTGGAGCATGCTTTATCAATAATTCAGTGGGCTGCAGCCCTCAGGTGACCCAGGAGAGATACTCGCCTCTCGTCCACACAGGATCTGGCAGGTGCCTTGGTTACTCAAGAGCCAGGGAGTGACTCGCCATTACAGCCACCATCGCCTACGAAATGCACCCCTCCACACTTGGATGACCCTTGCCTACAACCAACCATAGCCTGCAAATGAATGGGAGTGGAGGACTCTTCCCATCTCACAGAGTCTGGCCCTTACGGAGGTCCACTTAAAATCTGGCCTTGCATTTAGCCAAACAGTTATAAGCCCAGAAATGGCTTTATCATCAGCCCCAAACGTCAGTTCACAAGATGTTATGAAGTTAACAGAGAAGCAGAAGGGCTCTGGTGCTTCCATGCCCAGGAACCGCTTCCAGAATTCACTCTGCCCTCTGGGATTTTAGAAAATTATTCACACTCATACATCATAGGTGTCAAAATTAATCTTTTGGGGGGGGGGATTTCTGTACCCCTCTCCCACCCACCCCCCTCCCAGGAGATCCCTCCAGGATGGAACTTACAATTCAGAAAGTTTCAGTGTCTGGAAGAGTTGCCATGACAGTGTGGTAAGCCGGTTATCGGAGAGGTTTCTGAAAATGAACAAGAGAAAGAATTCATGGTGAATAATTCCCTCTGCACCAGACCCTATGGGGTTCCTCAGAGCTCATCATTTTCCTCTACAGTTTACAGCTACAGGGAGGATATCAAGTTGTCTAAGGCCCCAACTCAAGGTTTAGTAAAAATATTTTAATTGACACTGAATGTGGATAGAAGACTTCCTCTTCCTTTTTGTGAAAACAGTCCATATTCTGTTGCAATGTGAAAAACACAAAGAGAATAATTCCCTGCAACTATACCTGAGAACCAGAAAGGGAACCAGCTACAAACAGAAAGGAAAACTGATCGACCCAGTTACACTCTCCAAACTCAAGTGAAATACAAGAGATAAACAAACTGCATGGTAAGAAATAAATACTAATCTTTGGAATTATTTCATCTGTGACTGTCTAAAGTGTTAACAGGAACGCAGAGAAGGGAAATTTGAAAACAGGATTTGTATATTTGTTTTCCCATTTCACACCAAAAGGAATTGCTGCTGTATCAACTAAGAGCAACCACCTCCTAGCACTACTCCACCCCAAACTACAGAAATGGGACCTCTTCTCTCTCTGGGAACATTTTACAAACCAGTGCCCACGTCTACTGAGCCAAGTAAAAGGAGAGAGGAAAAAAAAAAGAGCTGGAGATGGGAGAGAGCGCAAACAGGGGTCAAAGACTAGCTCAGAGAGGACAGAGACAGAGTATGAGAAAGAGAAAAAGAAAGAGAAAAAGAGAAAGACACACACAGAGACGGAAGGGTCGTCTGTATTTTATTATTGATTCATTTTAAGGTGACGGGGAAAACAAAGAACCTAAATTTCATAAAAGGCAAAATGTTCAGTAGATCCTCAACCCACGCTCAAAAAAAAAAAAAGTTAGTAACCTTCCATAACTTGTTCTTTGAGGTGCGCTGCTTGTGTCCATTCCATGTTAGGTGTGTGCGCGTGCCCACGTGCATGGCTGCCAGAGATTTTTCCCTTCCTGGTATCCGTAGGGCCAGCTCTGGGGCCCTCTGGAGCCCTGTGCTCGTGCGCCAGTATACGAGGCACTGCTGGCCCTGTGGCCTCTCAGTTCCTTCTTGCCATCAACTCCGACTCACGGAATGGACATGAGCAACACATCTCAAAGCACAGCAGTTACGGAAGGTTAGTAACCGTTTTTTCTCCTTTCAGTGCTTGCTCATGGTGATTCCATGTTAGGTGACTCCCAAGCAGTATCCCTGGAGGTGGGCTCAGAGTTCACGGATGTGCTGGTTGCAAAACCTTCTGTTGAAGCTGGAGTCGTCCCGAGCCTGCTGGGTGATGGCATAATGGGACACAAAGGTACGGACTGAAGACCAGGTAGCGGCTCTGCAGAAGTCTTGAATTGGCACCTATCTTTAAGGTGCGTCTCTCCCAAACACTTCCAACGGCTTGCATGGTGGTCACTGACAGGCATAGGTTTATGGCAAGCGGAACACGGTTTGAAGCCCAGGAACCAGGGCCAGCCCCGTCCTTGGGACGACATCCCTAAGGGAACCACTAACTAACTGTAACTTACTAACTATTAAATACTAACTCTATGAACAACTATATACACAAGAAACTATGAAGGAGAACCACTATAAGCGCTTGCAGTCGCAAGAGGAAAGGTGTTCCAGCAACCGCCCCAGGCAATAAGAAGGAACTGATAGGGCGCAGGGCTGCAGCACGTCATATACCAGCCCATGAGCATGAGCTCCAGAGCTGGCCCTATGGATATCAGTAAGGCAAAAATCTCCGGCAGCCATGCACGTGGGCACGCACTTACCTAACATGGAACTGACATGAGCAAGCACTCGAAGAAGAATTAGGCCTCACCGCTTTGCACATCAAAGCTACACATCTGGCAGCTCAGTCTACACACACAAATTCAGCTCGCACCTGCAAGCTGAAGGTTTTGCACCTGCAACAACTTGAGCATGAAAAACCACAGCTGCAGAAACTAGGGGCAAAAGCTCCAAACCATTAATCATCAGCGTGAGTGATCATAAAGCCTCCTCCTAATTACAGCTGAATTAACTCTGCCTTCTCATCTTCCCAACCAAACTCCCATTTTATAGCAAGAACCAAGAGGTAGGGGTGGATCACAGGCAAATCCCAAGTTTAGGCTTCAATTGGAAGTTCAGCAATAAACTTCAGTAACCCCTAAAGTCATCATCTGGCTTTTTAAGTCACACCCCAGCACAGTGAAGGCTGAGATTTGGGGTCCCACACCCGGAGTGCAGAGACAGCAATCAATATCTGCCCAGGAGAAGCTTTGGTTTGGGAGCCCATTCCTGTAGCGCTGCTAGTAGGGGAGAGCCCGCTGCATGGGGAGGAACGGGAAGCCAGCTCCATCGCTGCATGCCAGCAACGAACGTCCAGTGAACAGGATTTGCAGAGTAAAGTTGCTTCAGGACTGTCTTTCCCCGTTCTCAGCAGTGGGGTTCCGCACCCTTATTAATCACCAATAGCACCTCTCTCCTTGATCTCCCTCCCTCCCTTTAAAGCACTGACCCTTTTCTGTCTCTCATGCCACTCAACCCCTTCCTCATCCTCTAATTTCCCTCCCCTTTGCTGGCCCATCTGAATCATCATTGCCCTGGTCACCTATGCCTGGGCAGGCATGGCAATTTATCAGCTATGACAATGGTTCCTTGGCTGCAGAGATCATTCATGCTGTGACCTTATTCACGGAGAATGGTGACGAAGAGCAAGAGACATGAACTAGAGACCCAGAGCCTCATTAAATCTGCAGCCAGCTAAAGAGGAAATATGGGGCAAGAGGAGGAGGTGGCACGAAGGCAGCTCCAGGCAGCCAAGTTTGCTATAGGCCAAGCACGAGGATCCCCATCAGACTCAGGGAAATGGGATAAGCACGAGGCAGCATTGAGAGCGGACACGGAGAGGCACTGACTTCGGCTCTACGTAGGTTTGATACAGGAGGGAGGCTGAAGGGTTTGGGCTATTAGATTCATTTGGCTCTTACTCTCAGAATAAGAAAGCAATATACAGTGAGGCCAGGTGTTTAGTGCTAAGGGTGATAAATGGGATGGGTCCCACAAATCCAAACTGATCTTTTTTGGATACAGGAGTCTCTGAAGGAGTTTTACCTTTCCAGATTGGAAGAACTCCTCACAATCTTCCTCACAAAGCCCCTGGAAACCTGCCGGCTCCGTGTCTCTGCCCAACCAGCCCACTTGAGACACCCTGGCCTCTGCAACGCGACCTGCCTGAAGGATGCTGCAATGACAAGCCAGTGTGCCATCCAGCCTCCAGGAGAGAGTCAGTGGTGGATTCTAGGCCAGGGATCGGCAACCTTTGGCACGCAACCCATCAGGGAAATCCGCTGGCGGGCCAGGACGGTTTGTTTACCTGCAGCATCCGCAGTTTCAGCTGATCGCAGCTCCCACTGTGGCACGGGCCGAGGGAGGTGCTGGCCGCCGCTTGCCACAGCCCCCATTGGCCTGGAGCGGCAAACTGCGGCCAATGGGAGCCGCGATTGGCCAAACCTGTGAATGCAGCAAGTAAACAAACAGGCCCGGCCCGCCAGCGGATTTCCCTGATGGGCCGCATACCAAAGGTTGCCATCCCTGGTCTAGGCTTTGCTTTATGAGACATGTAGCACACAAGCCATAGCCCAGGGGGTGGGAGGGCAAATGTCACTGTAAGTCGCCTCTCTGCCACTCAGATTCTAGGCGGCATAGGTTAGAACAGCCCCTGGGGTCGCTCTAACTTAGGACAACCTCTTCTGAAGAGGTCAGATCTGGGATTCTGCAGTTGAAGCCCAGACACATCTGTGCTGCTTACAAGGCAAACACTCCCAAATATGCGTTGTTCACTTTGGCTAGGGGATACACCCCATCACGGGCCCTGGTGTCATACAGCTGTGTGGTAGTAGCCCACATGACACCGCTGCACCCATAAGCCGTGGCTTCATGTCACGCTACATCATATCGCGCATAAAGCACTGCAAACTGCAAAAATCTCTCTGAGGCAGCAAAGATCCCTCAATTCCCAATGCTGTGGAAACACTGGGTTTGTCTAAAAGGAGATTTAGCGCATGGCAAGCTGGGGATGTAAATCCACACCGCACTAGCCTGCTGCCAGCTAACGGGCCATGTGGACCTTGTCACTGCGTGCTAAGAGTTCCACAGTGCACTCAGACCTACTATGGTTTCACTCAGTAGTGGATCAAACCACACGACGGAACTCAGGGCGTGGCAGCAAGGTCCACACAGCCAGTTTACACCCTAGCATGCCACGCACAAAGTCTCCATTTTGACAAGCCCATGGCTTCTACCTCCCATCCGCAGGAAAAAGTCTTGGGTAATGGTCACAACCTGCAAACACGTCCCAGAGAATCGGACTGCAGTGCCCCTCAGAGAAGAGTCAGCCTTCAGGAGCCTGGCACCGCCAGATGAGGAGAGGGTAGGAAAATCCCGTTGCTACAGAAAGGTTAGCCGGTAAATGTTCTGTAGCTCCCCCCACCAGAGAGAGAAGAGGGGAGGGCGGAAAAGGCCATGGGTGAGAGATAGAGAGAGATGTAGAAGAATGGCAGACAAAGCTGCGGAGAAGGGAGCACATCTTGCTGGAAGTGTCCTTTCACAAAGGTCATGTTTAGCTACATTAGGCAGAAATGTCAAGAGAAAATTGGATTCTGAAAGAGGAAAGAAAAAACAACAGGCTTTCCACGCAAATAAGGAATCAAAAATAGCACAATCATGTTATTACAATTTAGGGCATGGAGAGATGGAAAGGGGACACAGCCTCGCTAACACGAGGCGCTTTGCTAGGCAGATGTGCACGGCTTTTAGCCTCACTCCTTCGCCGCGACGCTCCTGGAGAACCCAGTGAAGAGGGGACGCACTGCCATTGGCTCACATCTGGCAGGAAATGCTCCTTCGGAAGAGCAGTGACACCGTCTGACCCAACAGGCAACATCTGTAGACGACGGTGGGCAGGAACACCTACTCACAACCTTTATCTGGGGAGTTCAACAGAGATGCGTCCTATGGGGAAGGCGTTGATCAACAGAGGCAGATACACAACTCACCCCACTTCAGAGTGTGTGTAAGGTCCCTGATCTTGGGAGGTTTTTTTTTTAAACTATATTTAAAAAATAATAATTACAGTTGGAAAGTCATGTGACACTTTGTGGTTCACCCAGACCAGTAAGGGGTTGTTTCACCGCCCACTCTGGTGCTTCTGTGCTGGGCAGCTTTGGCTTATAGCCCTGACAACAGCAGCACAATGGTTCACCCTCACTTCCACCAGCCTGGTTACTCCTTTCGGGGTGACCCCACCAGCCCCAAGTCTACCCAAAACCATCTCCCCTGCAGAGCTCAGCCCCTCTCACTGTAGCCCTCACCAAACCTTATCGAGTTTGCTGCTCCTTTGGTGAGACAGTACGCAGCACCGGCCTGTTCGCTTGGCTGATGATTTTACTCTTCCATTTGAAACAATGCACTGAGGTGGTGGTGTAATAAAACAAGATTAAGTTTATGAACAAAGCACAGACATTCAAGTGATACCATATTGGCAGAACTGAGACAGAAATGGCTACAAACAAACAACAGTAAAAATATGCTTCTAAAACTAAAACCTGACTTAAAGTAGAGCCTCTTGTTCAAAGTGATTTGATCACCACCGTTGTTCTTCCAGCACGAATGGCCAATTCTTAGCCAGGATCCAGTACAGCAGTGGTTCTCAAAGCCGGTCTGCCGCTTGTTCAGGGAAAGCCCCTGGCGGGTTGGGCCGGTTTGTTTACCTGCTGCGTCCACAGGTTCGGCCAATCGCGGCTCCCACTGGCTGCGGTTCACCACTCCAAGCCAATGCGGGGGTGCGGAAAGGGTGGCCAGCACATCCCTCAGCCCGCGCCGCTTCCCGCAGCTCCTATTGGCCTGGAGCAGCGAACCGCAGCCAGTGGGAGCCGCGATCAGCCAAACCTGCGGGTGCAGTAGGTAAACAAACCGGCCTGCCAGGGGCTTTCCCTGAAAAAGCGGTGGACCGGCTTTGAGGACCACTGCAATACAGAGCTTAAAGCCCTTGGCTTCTTTGTCTCTTCAGGTAAAGGATGCCAAAACAGCTTTTTCTCTCTGCTTATATCCTCAAAGTTTTATCTTTGTTTTCAAAGTCAGGAAGCCCTCCTGGGGGCTCAGCTCGCTGGGTCCACCAAGGAGCTCACACCTGTCATTTTTGCTGTCTCCTCCCCCCACTGAGATAGTTAAGTGGCTATCTCCCCAATTCACTAATCGTTTGATGGCTTTGTTTACCTTTTATGTAAGTGTCCTTTCACTGCCTCTCTTTGTTCAATTTACATTGGAGGCAAAGTCAAGCAGGTGGGACCACGTTCCTTTGTCTAGGGTGGGTTGACTTAAACCCTACCTGCCAAAAACACTTGAGAATACATTTCCATCACAAAATGTTTCTCATATCACCCATATAGACACCACACAATACAACTAGCGACCAGCATTTTATCAGTTCACATCTGATACCTTGCACCACACCTGTTAGATACAGATTATGACAACGTGAGTTGGAGTACACCAGTCAGGCCAGCTCAGGCTCACTGCTAGCTACTCAAGTGCCCGTTGCCCTCTGGCACTGGGGTGCTCTCAGGGCCACTGTTAAGCACTCAAAAAATAAGAAATGCCAGAATTAGAGCTGCCTCCTTAAGTGCATGCATTATGACACACTCTTTAGTTACATGATCACATACTATTTTACCCATAAGACCCTGGCCTAGCCACAAGCAACCTTAACTCTGACAATTTGAGCATCTGACTTTGCAGCCTTATTTGGTTTGGGTTGGGTTTTTTTGGGACAGGAAGGTTGTATGTAATTTCCTAGGGTTTGGGTAATTTTTTAAAGCAAACAAAAAAACTGAAATTACATTATGTGCCACCATATAAACGTCTATACAGGTCACCGGCAGAGTTGAAATTTTAGAGCCACAGCACGGACATCTGTTGCTTGAGCTAACAGCGTAACCGACAGCAGTAGTAGGTTGTCATCCTTTTTGTGGAGCAGCACTAGAGGAGCCTGGGTCACTTTGCCAGTGTGTTTCCATAGATAGTTGCTGACAGCAGAGGAATGGTGAGACTCTGGAATCTTGGATTCCATTCCAGGCTCTGGAGGCAAGTGTGCTCCAGGGAAACTTGTACCTGCTAAAAACTAACAACTCTTTACTGAGCATGTGCAAACTGCAATTTTACAAAGGCTTATAATTGGGCCAAATGTGGGCAGATTTTCACAGGGAAAGCAAAAGGCACATCTCTGAAACAAAGGCCACCGGCCTGCCAAATTTCAAATCCCTACTCCAAAGCACAGGGCACTAGAGCTTTGCAAAGAAGATAATTCTTTGTCACGGATAAATCAATGTATTTTCCCTCACTTCGTTCTTGGGAGTAGCTCAACTGTTTTAGCTGAAATGTTCCAAAAAATATTTAGCATAAGGCAGACAGCCTGCATGAAAATTTTCCGGATCAAATTTAGCAAAAGTTATAAGCAACTGAAAATAGGATCTTCTCATGGGAAGCGTCAGGCAACTTTAATAACAGCCTATGTTACCAGCCCTTTCCACCTCAGGTTGTCTAAATCTCACTCCTACCAGCCTCCCGTATCCCACAGGACCCTCCAGGGACCCACTTTCCATGGGAAATCCTTCAAAACACTCTCCTCCCCTTTCATGTTCTTTCCCTGTACCCTTCTGGTCCAAGGGGGCTCCAAAGGGGGGGAGGCCTGTAATGACCAAGTACCCCACATTTCTAGACTACAGGTCAAAAAGAGCACTTGAATGGTTGAACACCAACGAGACAGATTTAAGACCCTTTTGTGACCTCTGACGGAAAGGTCACAGTTCAACAATACTCCACTGTCCCAGCATCATGTCAGGGGGAGCCGTGTTCCTGGAGTGGCTGGCTTTGAGATGAGACATAACATTCCTGACCACTGGTGCTTATAAATCTTATGCATTTTTGGTAAGAGTTAGGGTATTCCCACCCAGGTTATTACATTCTGCCTCCTCTCCCTCCTGGAATTTCAACTGTGTGGGACTCGTCACCTCATCTCTCCTAAAGTGTTGATCTGCATTATTAGGCAGCAGCATCTGTACCCCTACTCAGAGGTGGTTCCATTTCAGTGGTAGCTGAAGTGGTTTGCACATGGCTAGAGTGCTGTGGAAATGGTGAAGAAAGGCAGAAGAGAAATGTAAGGCGATCAGAGTCATTTTAGCCCAGCAGATGAATGGGGCCACTGAGATGCATCTGCCGAACGGCTCGTCATTCCCATTCTTGGGGAGGTGACGGTTTCTTTGTTTTTGTTTGTTTGTAGTTTGTAGTTTAGCTCCCGAAATCCAGAACAATTGGACTTTAGTCGAAAAGGAAATGGCATGTTTGCTTTTCCCTCAATTAAGCAGCAGCAAAAAGGGCTCCACTATTAAAAGCCATTTTTATTCAGCTAAATTGAGCCAGATGCCTGATTAATGACACTAACAAACAAGAGCCTCTGTAATTAAACCGCAAACTATATTATTGTGATTCAGTCCAACTGGTGGCAGAAAGACGCTGCTGTTGGGGACGGACCCTCCCGCCCTCCTTCTCCCACTGAGCTCCCCCTTCCATGGTTGCCCTTTATTTCAAACCTGACACATTTCTTTACGCATGGAAGAAATTTTTAAACACATTTTAATAACACGCTGCCAGCTCCGAAAATCCTGATCCAGAGGATTAGCGGCACGGAGCTGCTGAGAGGGCGCGCACGAGTGCTTGGCATAAATTAGAAGTGAAATGCACATCCCCGATGTATTCCCCAGCCCCAGGTTGTCAGGGGCACAGTGCGTGGCTTCTTTGATAGTCAATCTGCTCTGCAACACAGGCCCAGTCAGCCTTGACCATTAAGGCACTGTACCCCAATATAGCACGTATGCTCCTGCCCCCACTGACTCCCCACCCTCTCATCTAAAGGCCAAGGATGGCAGGGGAAAGTCGTGACAGCACACTCAGGGTTGAAGTAAAAACTACATGGTGTCACTGGGTAGGGAAACCAACCTACTGTGGCTCTCTCCAGGCCGTTTGCTAGCCAGCCGTAGCCCTAGTTTCGGGAAGGGAATAAAGAGGGAGGAAATGGGAGAAGAGAAGAAAGGGGCCACCAACTCCACAGGAACAAAAACCAACCAGAGGGAGCCTGGTTGGATAATTCTCCCTGACATTCCTACAGAACTAGCCCTTACGTCAGGCCCCTGCACAAACACAGCTGGGCGCAACCCAGGGTAACAATACAGACTGAGAGCCCAGCGACCGTGGACTTGTCATTGTTTCATTTCTCAAGACAATTCGACCTCTGAGCATTCCCGGCAGCAGCTAGCTTAACCCACTCAAGCCGGCAGCAAACACCATGGATTCACACGAGTCTCGTGTTGGCTCTCTGGAGCAGCCAGGTGCCACAGGTGTTTCAGGTTTGAGATGAAGATGTAAGTTAAAATAAGGACAGACACGCAGCCCACTGGTCCGCCTCTGCCCACCTCTCTTCATGCCAAAGTTTGACTTTGCTGCGTATGTCCTCATAAGAAAGTCCTCCGCCCTTCCGCCCCACTCCTCAGGGTTCCTTGCCATTCACCAGGAATTCCTCCACTGCATCCAGGCTTCTGTGGACCCGCTGTCTTCACCAAGGTATTTGGGTTTTGTCCCAGGGCTGCAATAAAGCCCTGGACTGAAGACTTCTTGATCCTCTTGGCTGCCTTGCGTCGATCAGCAAGTGTGAACCAGACACTGAAGCTGACAGGAAGGCGAGGCCTGTCATTTGGCATTGCCCTGTCCCCATGTGCCACACTCTTGACACGGAAACAGGGTGCCAAGGGGAGAGAGACATTGGGGACCGGCGAAAAATGTGTGCCACCAAAAAGTACCACAAAGTGGCTGGAGGGGCTAACGCACTGGCCCACTATCCTTTTAGGCCAACTGCTCAACGTCTGATCTATTTTCTACCGTGTGTCAAAATGGCCAAAGTGAAAAACATTCCACCTCAGAGTAATGTGGCTTGATGACACGGGAATTGCCCTTCCAGAACAGAGCAAGAGGTCAACCCCCAGGTATTCCACCTGTCCCCATACTGGATGACCCACCTAGTCCAGCAGAAACCCCTTGAACAAGCCTCAGTCTCCAGCACTGGAGAATAACTCTTGGGCTTGTTCATCTCTGTCAGACAGATGCAATGACCTCTAAAGACAGTGTTGTGCTCCTAATCTCCCCCCCTCCCTCTGTCTCCTTTCTCCTCCTCCACCCTATTTCCTGTTTAGTAAGCAGCTTTGCTCATTAAGGGAAAATGCACTGTCCTCCTTTAATGAACGTGCTAAAATTACCCTAGCAAGTCCCAGCAGCAGCCATGGCGGCGGCACAGGCCCTCACCACGAATCAGGCTCTGCAGATATTAGACTAAATTGAAATCTCAGATAGCTCAGCACAAACCCCCAATAGGCCACAGCTGAGACAGAGCCTGCCAAAGCACCTGGCAATGCCAAACGCACGCAAGCCTCTCGCTCCCTCGCTCACACGCAGGCAAAGTGGATGAGTTAGCAGAACAGGGCTCAGTGTTAAACTGACGAGGCCAGCGTTAGCCACCGGCTATTCCCTCTGCCGCGCTCTCTGCCTGGACTCTTCCAGGTGTCATCACAAACATATCAGCGCTATGAAAAAGCAAAAAGATGTTTCATTCCAGCCAGGAAAGCCTCAGTTCCTTGCCCTCGCGTCTCCCCAAATGCTGCAATGGATGAAGGGGGTGAGAGCCTTGTCCATTTTGTGAGATTGCCCAATGCTGCCTCAGAACATGGGGCATCCCAAACAGCATCACTTCCTGATCCTAATACATGGTCTCCCAGAGCCACTGCCAGTAGTCACGACAACCCCAGAAACACCAGCCTGGATACCAAGCTTTGGTCCTGCGGGGGAGAAGCAAAAGATTTTCACTGCCCGCCTGGTGGAGCCATTGCCCACAGTGACGCATCACAGCACATCCCCCTTTCAAACACCAGCCCCTAAATCCCCTGGGATGCACCTAGCCAGCCCAGGCCCGTTCCTAGGCAGGAGACCAGAGACAGCACTCCAGCTGCCCTTGCTTTGCGTTCGCTGGCAGCCAGCATTCTCCACAGCCCCCAGCTGCTCCTGCAGCAGAATCTGAGGGGGAAGAGGGGTGGGTGGAGAGGTTGTTTTTTTTTCAGTGACAGCATTAAAACCAAACCACAATCACGATGCAAGGGAGAGAGACACCGGGGGAGGATCGAGGGCGTTTCCCCTGCCAGTGTTGCACAGGGTGAAATTGCCAGCAACATGCACACACACTTATGGCACCCTGGAGCTAGGCACTAGCCGCTCATCTGCCACATGCCTTTCCTCCCACCGCAAACGATGACAACAACGTGCATACTGCTAGCACTTTCATCCCAATGGATCCCAACGCGCTTCAGAGTCCACAGAGCCTTCACACGCAGTCCCTCCTCCACCACCCCCTTTCTTCCCAGGGGTCTCTCAGCTGCACCCAGCTTTACTCAGAGATGGGAGCCCCCCAAAGGTTCAGTGGTACTCTGGGCTTTGCTTCAGCACGTGACAGAGATGGGGACCGGTCGCAAAGGTTGGATCCAAACTTTCCCATGGTCCGGGGTGCTTTAGAGGCCAACGTTTGGCTCAGGCTCTCTGTTACGCTCATCGCCCTTTGCCTGGGGGCTGTTTACAATGTTCTCCGCCAAGGACAGCTGGATTCAGAGGATTCAAGCCAATACTAAAAAGCTGGCTCGGCCCCGCAATGGCATTTCCTGAGCCTGCCAGCTCCCCCCACAGGGTGAAGGCCAACACCGCTCGGAAGCACTTTAGTTCTCAGTACAACTAGCCAGCCTGCAGGGAGAGGCACCTTCCCCTCACTTCCACCCTACCACGGAGAGGGATCCTCCCCCGAGTGCCCTTCCCCACACCCCGCCACTCAGCCCACACCGGGGTAACTGGACACCCATCGGACCTGGAATATAACTGTACGATGGGCTTTTTCCTGCTGCAGGGCACAGAAGCAGTATTCGTGCCGACTGGGGCCAGGAGGTGCCAGCTGACAACTCCAGCAAGAGGCCGGGCTTATTGTGCTTGTTCGCCTCAAACTGCTTGTTTCCCCCAGAGGGGAGCAGACAGAGAACGGCGAAGACCCATCCCCTGCATCCCCAGCCCCCGATTTCCAGCAGGCCTGGGGTGAGGCAGACCATTCCACAACAGAAGAGAGATCCCAGCCAGAAGATACAGAGAGCGCCTGGGAAGGGAATCATGAAAGGGCCCCTCCCTCCGACTCCACAAAGCACACAGAGAAGCCAGAACCCACAACACAGTCACAAAAATATTCACCAAGGACCCACAATACTGAACTACAGCTTCCAGGCACTGTGTATAGAAGCAGCGAGAGCCAATGGATTGGTAAATCACCTTTCTGGAGGCACTGGAGGGGAGCCCTGCTGCACAGATAGCTTTTGAGGAGAGTGTGGGGAGGGGCTGGGGAGTTTTGCACAATCAACCCACAACTGCAGTCGTAGAACTATGGTGAGCAACATCGAGCATGAAGCCACTCAGGCAGGCTTGCTTGGCCCAGGAGCTGAGCTGCCTTTTTCTGTCCTCAGAGCCATGTTCCAAGCCTCTCTGGTTTGCTACATGCACATAAGGCTGGAGGGTGAAAACCAAGAATGCCAGCAAATCCCCGAGCAATCCTCACAGTACCAAACGGTTGTGCTCACGTGGGCTGGTTAAAAACAAAAAAACAAAAAAACACACCCCAACATATTCTCCCTCCCGAGGGGGCTCGGTGCCAGTGGCCAGGCTGGGAGGGGGCAGCTCTGCAGGTTCTCTGGACTTTGAAGAAAGCGGTGGGCGGGAAGCGGGGGAAATCAGCAGTAACAAAACAACCCAACACGAGGTAGACAAAGCACTTGGCAGGCACTGCTAAATAGTTTCCAATTAATTAACTGATTACATGATAGAACAGAAGGGGATTCGAGTGAGTGCTGTTGACCTTTAAGAATAATTAATATCATCAGGATCACAAAACTTGTCCAAGAATAATTAGGCACATTTTAATATTACATCCAAATCCAAGGGGGTGGTTCTGGTTAATTTAGAGGCACAGCTCCCAGCACCTCTCGTCCCTGCTCCACTTTCCTGGAGTCCACACACCCCATTCCTACCCCAGCTATCTCTCCCTTTCTCCCCTATTCCTCTGCCCTCATATACATTCTTCCCATCCACTTCCTTTCCCCCTTCTCCTCCAACTCGTTCCTCCTGCCTGATTATTTCTTCTTGCTTCACCCTATTCCACCATTATCCCTCTCCAGCCTGGTCCCTATTCCTCACTAGCCAGAAACCCCCAAACTTCTCTTTGTTCAACACCTCATCCCTTTCCACCTCCTCCATTTCCTGCTCCCTGCTTTCTCCCTACCCCCATCCCACATCTTTGTGTCTATTAATGCTTCCCTTTCCTCCCTGTCCCCCTTGAATGTTAATTCAAAGTCAGAGTAGTGGCTGGGTCTTTGACTCAAATTTCTCCAGCAACAGCCAGCCCATGCCCTGCCTTGCCAATGACATGAGTCCTCTCCCTCCCACCAGGCTCAAACCTGACCAAACACTCATTTCTCATTCCAACTTCCCCTGCTCGCCGGCTCTGCCCGGCCAGGTACCTGGCTCTAGTGGGAGCAGATAGGGAGTCGTTCCACCAGGAGAAAATAGAGGTCAAATGAATTTGCTCCCGTGTGAGCAGCTGAACCCTCTGTTGAGAAGGTCTAAAAATGAACCAACCCCTGGGATAAACCAGCTTTTGTAGCACACACACACACAAAATCTGCTGCTGTTGATTGTTAAAACTTCCATGGCTTGATACTTTACTAAATTATAGATAAAAGGAAAATGGTCTTCATGGGCTGATGAAGCCAGGCTGCTGCCAAGAAATCTGTGTTTATACCAGCTAATAAAAAGGAAAGACTGCCATTACCTCACGGCACTGGCACCCCAGCATCAGAGCGGAGGGAAACTGAGACACCTGCTTCCAGTGCAACCTCCAGTGGCAAAGGGAGACTGGGGACATCGCAGATAGACACAGCAGAAGACATGTGGCTGAGAAGGCTGGGCAGCCTATACCAGTGGGTAGACAGGGTATGTGGTGAGAGGTGAGGATCTGTGTTGAAGTAGTTTATGTCTGCTGGGGATTGGTGTAGACTGGGCGGGGGAGGAGAGGAGAGCTTTGTATCTCCAGGAGGGGGGAGTGTTTGTGTGCCTGTGCAAGCATCTGGGGGAAGGTGGGGTGTCCCTGTTGCAATGGGGCGCTGGAGCCTGGAGCTCAGGAGAGGCTAAGGTTTTCCTCCTGAAGGGAAAGGAGGAAGGCAAGTAGCAAAGGGTGCCCTGCAGCAGGAAACGGACACGAAAGCAGCTATGCAACCTACTCTGCAGAGACTGATGCATTCAAACTATTTCTCATTGAAAGGCAAGAGACATGCTCAGCTGACAAGACAAATACAACATCAAGGAGGAAGCTGCCCCACCCCAAACTGCCGATTCTCATTGGGACCCCCACGGCGTTTGTGGGGCAACAAGACACCAGACATCAAGGCGACTACAGCCCAAGCCAGTGGTTAGCAGCATTCACGCGGGGTAGGATGGCAACAAACAAGCCCAAGTAGAATGGGATAGAGCCTTTGGGGACCTGCAGCTTTAGAGCCACCCCTGTCTTGCAGTCACCCTTTTTCCTATTCCATTCAGATTCTCAGGACACGTCCAGCACCGTGGTATCTGACTCCTGAGAGGCCGTCCTGTCTGCAGAACCTGTTGCTGCTGCACGGGGATGACTGGGAGGGGTGGACAGAGGGCTGGGTGATACGTTTATTACCATGGAAGATTGGGCACGTGGGTAGCCTGTTGGGAATGCCGGGGTACCCGTACTGGGAGGCGGTTCCATTCAGGCTGACAGGTGGAATTGGCACTGGGAGATCAGTTCAGGTTAGAGAGATATTTGCTTCTTTTTAATACCGACACAACTTTGGAGAGATCTAGCCCATGTGCGGGGGTCGGGGGAAGATAACACAGGGGTCGGAGGAGAATAATTCAGACAGGCTGGTAGCACCATAGAAGGGTCCAAAAGAAAGCTATTCACCCACACCAGTTACTCTGGAGCCATGGGGAGCTCTTCTTCTGGCCCCCAAAAATCCAGCTGCTAGAAACAGACAAGAAAAACAGACACCTGCAAGTCAGATGCGAGCAGCTGCAAGTTCACCACTGGGGCTCTGTTTGCAAAATACTGATCATGTGCCAGCAGTGGGAGCACTGGGAAGAGGGAGCTAGGAGAGGGGAAAAGGCAGGTGAATATGGAGGGGACCAGTTCTGAAAGCCTGGCACGGTCCTTACTGCTCTTCTCTTTTCTGATGGGAGGCCGAGGGGCTCTGCTCCATGCTCTGGCCTTGGTGCTGAATGGCACTGGCCCTGTCGCAGGTACAAGCAGAGGTAACAATGCTGCAGCTAAGGGACTTTGGCCCCAGACTCCCAGAGCAATGGATCAGAAGTAAACATGCACCTCACTGGGTGTAAGTGTATTCAGAGTGCAAGATACCTGGAATAACCATATACCAGTGCACTGGGAAGCCAGTGTAAACACCCACACACACGTCACCGTTTGTTCGCATTCCTGACTGAGAGGGGCTCTCGTGGAAACACATACTTCCATGGGATCAGGTCTGCCACCACAACTGATCCCACATGACTGCTGACACTCACTGCATACGTAACCGGAAAGACAATGCAAAGGCAAGTCCAGCCAGGGCTCCTCATGACTCCACAACCCCACCGTGAGCTCGCACAAATGGGCTAATGAAGGATGTCACACTGTCTCCCACATCCTGCATAAGCCACCACTCGGCTTTTAACATATATAAATAGGGAGTGGGAGGGGAAAAAACGTAGAATTTTATAACACCATGTTACAATTCCAATAAAAGGTGCCAGTGAGTAAGTTATGGTGTGTTCAATTCTGGCACAGTTACATGCGAGCTCTGAATTAATGCCCCATCATTCACACCCTGTCATGCCTTATTGCTTAAACAACACACTCTTTGAATGTGTCTCTTTCTCAGGAGCTCTGTTTACTGTCTCTACCCCCTATCCATCCCACCGTCATGTTGTTAGCAAGGCGGCATCCTTGTAAAACCCAGATGAGATCACTTGTGAAGTCCCTCGACATTTTATTATGCTCTCACAGTGATGGGTCTTCCCTCCCACCCACTTTTAAGGTGTCTTCCACGTCCTCCTTGGAGGCCAGTCCTCTTCATTTCATGCCCCCCATGGCACCTCCCACTCACATTGGGAGGCTGGATATGGCTCCCAACCAGAGCCGCTTAACATACCCTATTGTGTTTTCTGCAGTCAAGCAAGGTGCTTCTGCCTTCAGTGAGCTACCAGAGGCCACCTCTGAAATGCTATTCCCCACTGGTCACAGGGGTGTGGGAGTGAATTCTGGCCCCTATCGCCCATGGACCTCCATACCAAGCCCTGCGGGAATCAGGTCTTTCCACATTTGTTTGCTCTCTCTTGGGAGATGAGGCGAGAGCTGACTGGATTTAACTACCGTATATACTCCTTCATAAGCCAAATATTTTTGGTAAAAAAGTGATGCATCAAAGAGCGGGGGTCGGCTTATAAAGGGGTCTACACCAAAATGTGATGATTTTAAATTCTATGGAATCATTGAATATTTAATACTTTGTCGTTTTGTTTACCTGGAGCGTCCACAGGCATGGAACCCCTCAGCTCCCTGTGGCCGCGGTGCGTCATTCCCAGCAGCTCCCATGGGGTGGGAATGGTGAACCGCAGCCACAGGGAGCTGAGGGAGCTCCATGCCTGCAGATGCTCCAAGTAAACAAAATGTCCTGACCCACCAGCGGCTTACCATGACAGGCTAGGAGCCAAAGTTTTCCAACCCCTGAAATATAGGGTCGGCTTATGAAAGGATCATACAGGTTTTGTTATTTTTATCTATCCATTTTGGGGGGTCAGCTTATAAACGAACGGGCTAATGAATGAATATATACAATAAGTAGCAGGTGATCCCCTGGCTCAGAAACACTACGTGAGGCATGGCTGAGATATTTCTCCCGATTCTAACAGCATGCCTTGCAGGGTAAATGCGCTCCATCATAATACATGCATCAAGACATCACTACCCAACCCAGGTGACATCACAACACAACTTCATGAGGCTACATAATCGCAGGAGAACGTGATGAAACTGCCCTAGTCCAAAAATCTCTCAGAACATGTTAATTGCGCTTCACTGCAAACTTGGAATCAAGCTTGTCGGAGGTGAGACCAGGTGGCCAGGCTAGTTTGAAATGACGCTGCAATCAATGCAAAGGACTTTTTAAAGACGGGACTGGGAAGCAGAAATATTCCGGCAAAGCAGCTCCCAGTTTCGTCCATTTGCCAGCGAGACAACTGATCATTTTTCAAAAAGGAAGCATGGCATGAAACCAGAAAGGCCCAAGGGAGTAGGGAACATCACCATCCCTGTGTGATTTAACTGGAAGTGGTGGTTTAACGCATCTAAAAGGTTCAGAGCGAGGTGGTGTGTGAGAGAGAGAAGATTCTGAAGAGCTCAGACACCACGGTGATGAGCAGATACAAGGACCTGAACAGAATGGGACACATGCTTTACATCACCATTGTTATAATTCGTCTTGTTAGAGTAGTGCCTAGAGGCCCCACCAGCTTGTGGCTCCATTGTTCTAGGTGCTGCATAGGTGTAGCCCCAGAGAGCTAGGGCCTATGGAGACTAGAGAAAAAAAGTACTCTTATCCCCATCTGACAGAGATGGAGACACAGAGAGATCAATGACTCACCAAATGGCACATAGGAAGTCTGTGGCAAAGACAGGATGAGCACCAATATCCCTGAGTCCTACTATAGTGCATTAACCACATGATCATCTCTCCTCTCTGTATTACTGTAGAACACATGAGTTCTTAGGCAGGTTTGGATTCTGATGGAGGCAGCCAGGCCAGCAGCAGAGAGCACAAGTCTAAGAGGCATGAGGTCCCCAGCTCCAATCCTTACCGTGTAGCCTGGGGCAAATCACTTCACATCTCTGCAGCTCCATTCTCCATCTGAAACACGGGGCTAACACTCCCCTGCCTACCTTCCCAAGGCATGGTGAGGATGCTTGTGCAGTGCTTTAAATGTGGATGGTGTTTATAACTAGAGATGCTGAGGAGTATCACTGCAGTCAGTAATTCACTACTGGGCCTTCGGAATGCAGACTGACTGATGTCTGCACGGAACGGGTCTCCCCTTTGGCCTTGAGAGCGGAGGCTGCTAAAATACAGAGCCTGCCTGTGCTGCTGTTCCAGCTGAATGAGGAGATGCTCCAAATTGATTCAGTCTGAGGTAACAATTGGAAAAAAAACATGCCATCCAGCCACTGCTGCTGATTAGCACAGCGGCTAGGCAGCGTGCTATGCCAGCACGCAGGGGACAAAGTAGGGAGGAGGGAATGGGGGAGGCATGGAATCAGAGGGAACCTTATTACTATTTATTATACCTAGGGAACCACAGACATGCACCACTCTTTACAGAAGAACTGGAGCCCTTGGTAAACTGGGCGCAAGCAAACAAACAATGTGCGTTTTAATACAGCTAAATGTAGACATCTACTAACAAAGCATGTAGGTCATACTTACGCCATGGGGGACTCTATCCTGGGAAGTAGTGAGCTCCCGGTGTGATGTTGTGGCCAAAAGAGTTAATGCGATCCTGGGATGCATAAACAGGGGAATCTGGATTAGGAGTGGAGAGGTTATTTTACCTCTGTATCTGGCACTGGTGCTACTGTTGCTGGAATCCTGTGTCCAGATCTGCCACCCACAATTCCAAAAGGATGTTGATAAATTGGAAAGAGTTCAGAGAAGAGCCACAAAAATGATTAAAGGATTAGAAAACTGGCCTTAGAGTGATAGACTCGAAGAGCAAAATTGAGTTAGCTTAACAAAAGAGAAGGTAAAGGGCTGACTTCATTACAGTCTATAAGTATCTACATTGGGAACACATTTAATAATGGACACTTCAATCTAGCAGAGAAAGGTATAATGCGAGCCAATGGCTGGACATTAAAGCTAGACAAATTCAAACAGGAAATTAGGCGTACATTTTTAATGGTGAGAATAACTAACCATTGGACCAATTTACCAAGGGTCATGGTGGATTCGCTATTACTGGCCATTTTTAAATCAAGACTGGACGTTTTTCTAAAAGATCTGCTCTAGGAATTATTTGGGGGAAGTTCCCTGGGCTGTGTTAGGCCGGAGGGCAGACTAAATGATCACAGTGGTCCCTTCTGGTCTTGGAATCTATGAAAAATAGACCAGGGCACGTGATCCTGCTGTGAGTAAGTTACAATTCAAGGGCCTGCTCCCAAGAGGTGCTGAGCTCCCTAACGTGCTTATGGCACAAATGGGAGCTGAGAGGTGCTGAGTACTGGCATGATCAGACCTTTACTTACGGAGCGGACAGCAATGGACCATGTCCCCTGCACAATGTGGTCCTAGTCCATAATGATGTCTCTCACGGAAATACAATTAAATGGTAATAGCACCAAGCTAGGAATGCCAAGCATTACCTGGGAGATGGGGAAAGATTGATTTGCTATGGATGTATTTGATTCCTTTTCATAATTGTTTGAAATGTTCCTATGCTACAATTCAGGTTGGAGGGAAAAGACCGGCAGGAGTGCAGGTGACAGCTGGTAGCCCACGTGAAAGGACAGAACGTGGAGGAGGAAGGAGGATGTGTGGCACCCAGGATCAGAAACAGTGAGAAGCCCTGGAGCTGCTTAGTGGAAGAGAGTAGGTTAGACTTTGCTCCTTATAAGAGAGATTAGCCTGGCTGCTTTAGAGAGAGGCCCGGGATCACTATCCAGGGAATAAGGGCAAGTGATTTTCGTGAGAAGCAATTGAACATCGTTGAAACAATATTAAGTCTGGTGTTTTGTTTGTTTATCCATTCAGCCTGAGATCCTGAACAAGCTCACACAGCCACACAGGGCAAAGTAGTTCAAACAATAACTCACATGGAAAGGCTGTGCAGTTATACAAGGGGACACACAAACCTCACAAGCACCATGGCTCAAGTGTCTACAGTCCTTGAATATGTGTGGGTATGAGCTGGAAGGGTGCTTCTGGTGTCTGAGTGCCTTCATGAAGTGTCAATACAATGAGCGCAGTGTGACTCAGCAGCCCTGATCTCTAGACTGTGCGGTGTCCAGGGGAGGAGTCATGGGTCATGGTCCTGCCTTGATCTAGAGATAATCCTGCAATGCTTCTCCAGAATACTCTAGTCCAAAGCTCTTCACAGACCACACTTGTCCATGTAACCCCTCATTCTTTCACTTCGCACTGGAATGCAGTTGGCTCTGGGGTGGAATACAGCTGCTCTTTAACAGCACTCAGCAACTGTACCGAACAGACCAGGAAGAGAGGCAGAGAAGAATCCTGTATCCAGTCAAAAACAGAAAGTGAACCTCAGGTAATCAGGATGTGCTTTCCCAGATTAGAACGTGTCCAGGACAGTAGGGCCAAGGCCATTGCTCATAAAGTATATTCACATCAACAAGCCACGGTGAATGGCCAGGGCGGTCTAGGTTAGCTACATCACAGAAGCTGGCAATGGAACAGGCCTGTTGGATCATCCACCCCATCCTCCTCCCAAGCCAAGCAGTTCCCTACACACTTAGCCCAGTGGGCCTTTCCCATCTCTAACATCCATAAGTCTGTCCCCTTCAGCCCACCCCCAATCTATGTGAGCAGAGAAGTGACAGACACAAAAGAGAAGATAAAAAAACCAGAGTGGGACAGAAGGAAGCCTATGTATGCAGCATTCAAAAGCCAAACAATCTATCAGAACAAGGAGTAATGGTCTCAAGTTGCAGTGAGGGAGGTTTAGGTTGGATATTAGGGAAAAAAAAATTCTCTAGGAGGGCGGAGAAGCGCTGGAATGGGTTACCTAGGGAGGTGGTGGAATCTCCTTCCTTAGACGTTTTTAAGGTCAGGCTTGACAAAGCCCTGGCTGGGATGATTTAGTTGGGAATTGGTCCTGCTTTGAGCAGGGGGTTGGACTAGATGACCTCCTGAGGTCCCTTCCAACCCTGATATTCTATGATTCTATCACCCCACCACCCCGCTACGCAGAGAGGGCAGGATCAACACAAAGACTCCATGTCCTTTGTATTTACCAACCTGGCTACAGTTTGTAAAACATGGCTCTGCTTTATCAAAGGCCTCCATCGCCACACTGGCAAGCCCTGCCAAACGAGAGCTCTGGAATGGGAACGGTGTCTCAGCTGGCCTATGAACCCATTTAGAGCGCACAGAAGACAGATAGGGGGGAAAAGAAGCCACAGAATGCAGGCGGAAAAAGCAATTATTAATAGTCTAAATGGAATTCTGACTACTTAAGCTTTATTTAAGAGCGCACCTGACTCTGTAATTACAGGGCCTTAATTTGTTTTCTTTACTACGCCAATAAATAAGGTGCGTGTGGTTATTCTCTGCAAATACAAACAGGTGCTTTACAGACTGGCTGACTGAGAGCCAATGATTCGAGAAAGTGTTTAGAGGGAGTCACACTCTGTTAGCGAGTGACCTGAGACAGGGGGTAGAACGTGATGGGGTTCACAGGGAAGGACTCAGCTCTCAGTCCAAGGAAAGGAGCGGGGACTGGGGACCAGCATTGGCTATTAAAGGGATGCAAGGGAGGCTGAAGGGACTTACACCTTTGGGACCAGCATCAGCCTATCTGAATGGCAGGGAGGAGTGACACCGTCAGGCCTCCCAACCAGCATGGAACTATGGACCCGATGGGAGGGATGGAGCAGACATACAAATACATTAATATCTAACACACACCAGTCTGTGGCACTGTGGTTCCTTCTCTCCTCTCTAGCTTGCATTTCCAGTCCAGCCCTCAGACCCTATCCCCAACCTCCTTGACAATGGCAATGGGATTGGGTTCCCCCAATAACACCACCTAATTGTTTTTATTCTCAGTTTTATTGCTGTCCTTTTCTTTTTATCTCTTGGGGGCGATTCTGGTGCCAGATTGGCAGCCCTGGCATTGATGGCCTCTGCCCACGGGACAGACTCTGCAGGGAGAGCTTCCTACATGCCATCACACTCCATTGACTGTTTCAGCCCTGAGCCATTTGGGGTAAGAACAGAGTTCAACCTCTAGAGCCCGGCCAATCCTGGACCTCTCTGCTGAGGCCCTCACAATGGCAGGGCCACTGAGTATCACTTGTAGCAGTGGGTTTCGTGGTAGCCCAGTCCCCAAAAAGGATCTGAGACCCACCAGATTTGTTTCATACAGTCAGCTAAGCTCCTAGAGTCCTTGTCCCCTCAGGCCATTTGTTTCCTATTCTCTCCCAAGGGCACATTATATGAGCAGGTGGAGGTTGATGTTTATCTTTTGGTGGATGGGGAGGGGGAAGGTCCAGTTCAGTCAACAAGACAGAAAAACATAAATCCTACAGCCGCCCTCTCCCACACTGATGCAGAGGGTGTCCCCCACTGCAATGAGAACTCTGGGCTCCTGGCATAGGCAGCACTGTGCTTTGGGAGGGAGGGGTTTACGGCAGCTCCATCTTTTACAGATCCCAGGATGGAAGCACAGTGAATGGGTCTCCCCTGGCCTCTGCAGAAGCTCTGCCTGAGTGGTGGGGGAAAAGGAGAAGGCAGAGAGATGGTTTCGCCCACAGCTCCCTTGATATATGGGCCTCATTTGGACATACCTCAGCAACTGGAGATCTCAGCTCCTTAGAGCGTGGCACATCCATGACAAAGGCACCACGTTCTCCTACTTGGGAGGGGAAGGCAGCTGTGTTAGCCAAAGAAGCTCCCTGCATCCTATCAGCTCTGCTTGGTAACCATGCCCTCCCAGCTCCGGAAGAGCCTAGGGCAGAGGCATGGAGTAACAAAGGACCCCCAAATTTAGCAACTACAATATCCTACAGGCTTCTTGGAAAGACCTGGAGCTCAAAGACTGAGTTGATCACATAGAGGGCAAATCCTCCCTGTGCTTAACTGAGCTGCTCAGAAACTGTTTGGCTGGGGAGTCTCTGCCTGACCTGATCCTTGTTACCTGGTGCCCAGGCCCCAAGCTCTGACTGGATCACTGAAGCCCATGTGCAGTACACATCAGATGCACAGCATCCAGAGTAGACCCCTCCTGGGGAGTGGATCTCCAGAGCAAGCCAGGTGTTCGCCAAGATGACACCAAAGACTGCACAGTAAAGGGGCCAAGGACTAGAATCACTGTGGGGCCCTTGCCCAATAGCGAGGCCTCCAGAGTCCTGGCAAACACCTGCCATAGCCACAAGTCTGGATCGGACTCAGATCAAACCCAAAGCGACCCCCCTCCGGTCAGCAGCTTCTGTACAAAGGAGTTAGGGCATGTCTACACTGCAGTTAGACACCCGTGGCCAGCCCGTGCCAGCTGATGCAGGCTAAGGACTGTTGAATTGCAGTTTAGACATATGGGCTTGGGCTAGAACCTGATCTCCAGGACCCTGCAAGGTGGGAGGATCCCTGATTGGGCTCCAGCCTGAGCCTGAATGTTTACACCCCTTAGCCCAAGTCCTGCGAGCTCGAGTCAGCTGGCCCAGGCCAGCCACAGGTTTTTAATTGCAGTACAGACATACCCTCAGCGGCCTCAGTTCAGTTACCAGTGGGGCAGGTACAGCCACTTTAGAAAAACCACCCCCCAAACACATTTGGGACTAATTGTCCCCTTGTTGACAGACTCGGTGGCACCACGGCCTGAATGGGCCAGGAGACCTAGCTCTGCTCACTCCCAGAGGTGGGCGTGACGGGATCCCCGGGGCGCAGCCTGGGACTGGGGGACCGTTGTGCCCCTTTAACTCTCTCCAGCCTGGGCTGGCTCTCACAATGCCTTGCTAGCGATCAGCAACAAACCCCTCCAGGCGCTGTTATCACTCAGCACAGCAGCATGTGGTCCCTCACACACCCAGCTACATTGCATGAATGTTCCCAGAGCCACTCGAGAATCACACAGAGAAAGGCACCAGAGCCAAATCCACTCCGCAGCTCCCAGCACTGTACGTCTTGAGTAGTGCACATGTATTAATTGGTTCACCACTTCATCAATGGGAAGTGGAGATACACCAGCCCTTGTAAAACCTGTCTGATTCCCCAATTTACAACATGTTTTAGTGACAACCATATAACACAATTCTCATAACTTCATATGCATTAATTATATTTATATATGGATAGAGAAATGACTTTCAGCAGATCATAACCTTTCCGCTGATATCTTACAAGGCATGCTTTATATGTAAGATCACAATTATATACAGATGAGGAATATGGGGGTTACAAGACCCTCCCCCAAGGTATAGTATGTCACAGTAGGCTAAGGCTATTTATGGATCCATATACCTCCAGTCCAGGGTTTGTTTACATCAGTCGCTCACTGCTCCCTCCGCCCCTTCCCACCCACCCCTGGACACATCAGATACCAAGGACTGTGCGCAGGACCAACTGACCACTCAAGGGCAGCTATGTCCCCCGTTAGAAGGCACTGGAGTATTCAGACACTTCAAGAAGCTGAACGCTGCAAAACCTCTCAATGGCTCCACCTTCCCTTTCTTATTCTGCGCAGGAAAAAACTCATTCAGAGCCATTATCTTAAATAAACCCCAACAAACCAGAGCTCCTACAATTAGAGCTGGAGTAAGTGATCATCTTGATTGCACAGCTGGGGTCTGAAGACTTGTAAATGCAGGGAGAAAGGCACAGAAATAGAAGAAGCTGGGAGATGGCAGAGAAACCCAGCTTGTCTGACAGGAGGAAACCTCTCTCAAAGCTGTGGGTGGAAGGGGAGAAAAGATGGAGAGGTGGATGGTGTTGGGATTTCCCCCAGAGAGGGGAAAAAACCCACCATCAATCAGTGAAGTAGTTTAAATCATTATGCAAGCTTTCCCCAAGATACAAGTCTGCCGCTGCCCCTCAGTCCCAGCTTCCAGCACCCCCTGCGATTCCAGTCCTGGGCCCCAACACACCTGCACTCTTACCCCTCAGTCTTCCCCATTCAGCTTCTCAGTAATTCGCCAGCCAAGCACTTGGTGTTTGGTGCCTCAGAATCCATTTGCAAATTCTCCAAACCTCCAACACACACACAGAGACGAGATCCCCAAATGAGGTGGCGGAGGGGAAAGAGGCGAAGTCCCCTGCGATGCTGCGTCCTCATCTGGCCCCTGGGTTCCACTTCTCACAGCCCTGGCTAGCTGAGCCTCAACTACAGTGACATCATCATCCAGCAGGTCTTGGCCCTGACAGGCATCCGGCTGTGGCTCATGGAGGCCATTCCCCTTGCTGGGGACTGGGGCAGTATTCCTTGATCTCACCAGCCATTCAACCCAGCTACAGCAGCCTGAGACGCCGAGCAGAGTGACATTTCCACTAATCCTTTTATCCCCAGCTCCAATGTGAGGCTGCCTCCGAAAATGTCAGGTCCCCAGCAGGCTGAGCTCCTTCTCAGGCAGTGGCTGGCTAGGAGCCTGAAAGCTGCCCTGCCATGCTGGCGTAGTCTCACGTGCTGTCTCTCTGGAGGGGTCCCCCGAGTGCCACCAGATGTTCATGTGGCAGATCCAACGGGTGAGGTGAGGTGGCCTGCCACACTCTGAGACAAGGGAGCCACAGGAAGCTTAGATAGTAAAGTGGAGGGCAGACCATCTAGACAACCAGCAGCAGCCCAAATCCTGGTCCAATTGGACTAAGAACCCCGCCCTGCCCTATCTATCTCACGCCACTATCTCAGAAATCACCTCTTTGTGTTATCATTAAAGCCACTTCTCCTCTAGGGCCAGGAAGTTTAAGAGCTAAGAACTTCCAGCCTTTACATGAGGTCAGACACCAAGATGAACAGCGAAGCGTGACAGAGAGCCCAACGTCTGGGCTCCTCCCATCACAGAATCATAGAATCTGAGGGTTGGAAGGGACCTCAGGAGGTCATCTAGTCCAACCCCCTGCTCAAAGTAGAACCAATCCCCAAATAAATCATCCCAGCCAGGGCTTTGTCAAGCCTGACCTTAAAAACCTCTAAGGAAGGAGATTCCACCACCTCCCTAGGTAACCCATTCCATTTCTTCACCACCCTACTAGTGAAAAAGTTTTTCCTAATGTCCAACCTAAACCTCCCCCTCTGCAACTTGAGACCATTACTCCTTGTTCTGTCATCTTCTACCACTAAGAACAGTCTAGATCCATCCTCTTTGGAACCCCCTTTCAGGTAGTTGAAAGCAGCTATCAAATCCCCCCTCATTCGTCTCTTCTGCAGGCTAAACAATCCCAGTTCCCTCAGCCTCTCCTCATAAGTCATGTGCTCCAGCCCCCTAATCATTTTTGTTGCCCTCCGCTGGACTCTCTCCAATTTATCCACATCCTTCTTGTAGTGTGGGGCCCAAAACTGGACACAGTACTCCAGATGAGGCCTCACCAGTGCTGAATAGAGGGGAATGATCACGTCCCTCGATCTGCTGGAAATGCCCCTACTTATACAACCCAAAATGCCATTAGCCTTCTTGGCAACAAGGGCACACTGTTGACTCATATTCAGCTTTTCGTCCACCGTAACCCCTAGGTCCTTTTCTGCAGATGGACCCCTAGGTCCATCACGCTATATTTTCTTACTTCATATCAACAGCTCTTCACACTGTGAAATGCCAGAGTTAGGAGAGGTCTCTTCATTTGAGTGGCTGGCATGGTGACCAGGGAAGCTCTCCAGGGAGCAGGCAGGTAATTCCAGAGATGATCCAAGACACTATAAGAAGAAGGTAACCGTGACCATCAGGCATGGAGAGGGCCCTACGGCAAGAAGATGTGTCTGAACAAACAACCAGAACCAGGGGCTGAGCTTTCTTTGGACAGGAATACAACAGTCAGAAGAACAGACGTATTTCCTCCTCTCAAGCTCCATGCTCCCACGTGAAGGACGAAGCATGCCTAGGACATACCACCAGAACCCAGCTACTTAGTTTAAACAAAAAGTTAAGGATAGTAACTGAATAATGTAGGTACCTATAGTAGCAGACCCAAGCACTTCAAGGCAAGGAAGGGAATCTCAAGCTAAGGATGTTTAAATCTTACATGGCCCACATAGTAAACAGACATTTCATCACCACACAGCAGCCTTAACTCTGACCCAAAATAAAAGTGATCTGTCCAGCAATCTCAAACTACAAAGCTGAGCTCTTTCTGAAAGAGAAGTAATAATTGTATATGTACACACTACTGGCACATGTTGATCAGCCTCTAATGCAAGTTCACCTACACAACATTACCACGAATCAATAGTTATGCTCCTTACGTATTATAGACAATATTACTCCCAAGAAACAGCAACCATAGCTACTTTACCCAACAATTCAACTGTCCAGTGCTAAATGCATTATGCGATTTCCCCATTCAACAGTATCTCAAAGAAAATATTTAGATTTCCAAACCAAAATAGCCAAGAGTATACATTAAAAAAAAAATCCATGGGTCAGGATTAAAACTGTTGTACTGTGATAAAATATGCATTCCTTTATGCTCAGTAAGAGCAGTGTGTGTTTATTAGGTGGGCAGTTTAAGTTCTGTGACGTCCTTAACTATTCATGTGTTTGATTTTAAGTGCTTGGGTTTTGCAAATGGCCTGTTAGGTAAGTACATTGCTGTCACTTAGCAACTGTAACTAGCTTTCACAATGAAGCTTTTAGGCATTTGTGTTAACGTGAGCTCTGCGCACGCAATCAAGTGGCAAGTATACCCCATCTCTTTTCACCAGTAACATGCTCATATGGGTGGTAACACATGCCCATAGAATCAGAAAGATGATTTTTTTTAAAGTTATGACCAGTTTTCATTGAAATGGCTGACAGCACACAATTCAGAGCAAGCACATGGGCTCACACACAATGCACCAGAGCTCTCACAATAACCAAATCAGCCCACCTCTAGTCCTTATGCTGGAGCTCAGAGGGATCTAATCCCATATCACTCACTCAGACAAATTATGTCAGGCCCTTGATGTGCTTTGCACACATGCTGGTACTCCAGCCTTTTCTGAAGAGAGAAATGTCACCCATCAGCCTCCAGTGCTTGTACGTTGCATGGGACACAGTCCAACCTTCCCAGATACTCCTCTGGAAAACTGGACGCTACCTACTGGCTTGCCTCCTTCCTATACCAAAGTCCAGAGCACCACTTCCTTACCATCGTCCCTTATCCTCCAATAACTTCCAGCAAGAAGTACCTGTGCCCTGGGCCCACCTCAAACGCACGTTTAACGAGTCAATAATTAGGAGCACAGCTGTCAGCCACGTGCCTGAAGCGACAGCAAGATCTGTGTCTGCAAAGCCCTCTGTATTTGTTAAATGTTAATGAGCGGTGCAGGCTCAGGCTCTGCACTAGGGCACGCTGCCACCACCCCACCCCTGCCCCGCAGTCCTCTGAATGCCACAGAAAGTGAAACTTCCGCTGGCCGCTGCAGGGGTGCTAATGAGGCAAGCGCTTGTTACATCCACAATCAAAGCCAGCCCAGTTCTTAGACACCTACATGTGTTGGCTTCCCAGCAGGAGAGAACTGTTCAGTGCTCTCACTTTCCCCACACCTCCCTCTCTGTGCCCTTGTCCCCCATCCCCTTCACTCTTCTCTTCTACTCCCTTCCTTAATTCACCTTTCATTACTGCTCGCTCCTTCTCCTTCCTGCATCTCACCTTTCACCCTTGTCCCTGGCTTCCCCCCAAGGGGTGACAGTATTGGAGATAACCTTTCCAAAGGGAACAGCAGGGCAGGGGGGTGACGTTACTCACATGTAGCGCAGATGAGGGTTCTTGGCAAAGGCTCGCGGCTGGATGCTGCGAAGTCCTGAGTTCCTGATTGTCCTGGAAGGAGATTTAAAAGGACAGTGATGAAAGTAAAGACTGAGGATCAACGGGCACTCAAACCCCTTGGCTAAATTCGAGGAGATGGTCAAGAGACAATGCTCATAAAACTGAAAGCGACAGGCTGAGCAAGACAGTTTCGGGAGCGGACGCTCAGGGAGTTAGCAAGCATGGGGAGGGTTGAACACTTTAATCGTTCGCCTCAGAAAACCCAGGTATAGTCACAAATAGAGAGGAGTCTGGTTGTCTCAATTTAATCTGATAGACCCAGTACTGTCAAGAGCAGGTGTAGCATGAGCAGCCGCTGTGCAAGCCTCTCCTACGCAGCTCTGCCAATGCACCGCAATCCTGACCCATGGCACGCCCTGCTACTGCAGCCCTGGGCTTCCCCACGTAGCATTATCAATACACTTTGGTCTTTACCAGCCGCACTCCCTGCTATTCCAGTCCTGAGCTCCCAAAACACACCTCTGCCAGTATTCCTCAATCCTGACTGCACCTCCCCCTGGTCCTGGCTACTTCTGGTCCAGAGTTTCCTTGGGATCATTGTTCTAGAGATCTGTGATGGACATATACATCCTTTGGGGAGCACCACACAGGTTTAACCCAGGAGAAAATCCCTTTGCTTTGAGCACCTGAGGACAAGTGAGTTTTTCCCAGCATGATAAGAAGAGCCGAGAAGGATTCTCTTCCTCTTGTGCTCTGCCAGAGCTAAATCAGCACCAGGGCCATGATTTCTTAATCTCCTCTATGGACAAGATACCAGACTCCATTGCAGCTTTCCTACACTAAATCTCAACCAGCAGACCAGGCTGCGTAGGCTGGGGATTGGTTCGGTGCACTGCTTGCTGGGGAGCCGAGCACAAGAAGCTGAGCGATATACTGTAGGCTTCCCACTGAAATGAGGTTGGAGAGTTACCACTTAAGTCCTGGTGGACGTCTGTCCACATTACAGAACCATCGCCCAATATAATTCAGTGTCTGCTTGAGAGCGGCTCCAGTTTAAGGCACTGTAATGGGATTTGAAAGGTCTGGGTGCCATTCCTGACTGTACCACAGACATCCCATGTGACTGACAAATCACTACCTCAGCTCCCCCTCTGTAAAATGGAGGTTTGAATACTTCCCTACCTCACCAGGGTATACTGAGGACACAGTCGCTGTGACTGCGAAGCACTCAGCTGCTACTGTGATGGGAGCCATGTAAGTAACCAGGTAGACAGAAATAACTGGTGTTTCACATCTTAGGAGAGCAGTGCAGCATATGGACCCAGATCTGGACAAGCAGGGGGTGATCCAGGTTAGGACTGAAGTGTATTGGCAGAGCTGTGTGAAGTTCACAGTCTGCCTGACCAGGGCTCCATCTAGGACTGGAAAGCTGTAAAAGCTAAGGAGAAGGGCAAGGTTCTACATCTGCCTGGGAACAGTCAGTCACGCTCTCAACATCATAGGTCAGAGGCCGTAGGATGAAGGGAGCGATATTTCCCTGCCTCAACCTGAACTGGCTGCCCGCACACCACCCTTCAGGTCTCTCGCCCTCACACACGCATGATACTCACAGCCTCTGGAGTCCCGTGTACAGCTCCATGTCTACAGCATTCAGCGTCTGCAAGTTCTTCCAGTTCTCTATGTGTCTGTGGAGAGGAAGGAAAAGCTCAGCCCTAGGCACAACAGGACAGTCAGTCTGTTCCATGCAGGTGAAGTGCTGCATGACACAGGCAACACCCAGGAAACGGTCTATAGGAGTCATCTACTCCCTGGCTTTGTCCAAAAGCCCTAGGCAGGGGGAGGGTGTGGGGAATAGACACTATTGCATCTGCAACACCCACATAAGCGGCTGCTCCCACATCCTGGAGCTCATGTGGTTTCAATTTCTCTTGGTTTTTTTATTATTTCCCATTCTCTGCAGCTTTGGGGGTGAAGCCATCACCTTGAGTTTTCGCCGGTCCCGTCCTTTAATATTTTATTAAGGGGCCAATGGAGGTCCCTGGGTCTAATGGTTAATGCAGCCAAATGGGAGGGAGGAGTTTTGGGCAAGTCACTTCCCCTCTGTGTGTGTCTCACTCTGCCCACGTGTAAAGCAGAGATAAGGATCAAGATCCCCGCATGAGAGACACTAGCGCCACTGGGAAAAGGCTGAGCTGCCCGACAAACAGATACGGTCCCTTCAGGGATCAAGTGCCCTCAGCTCTGACCCCCACAGATTCAAAAAACCCAGTCTTCAATATGGCCTAGGATGGGTCCAGCCCCGCGACAACATATAGAGTTAAGGGCCCACCTCGGGGCTCCTGGTCTCTGAAGCTTCTGGAAGGCAGACAGCTCTGAAAGCAGCCTGATCCAGGGAAAGGACAGAGGGCTCTCCACCCCGCAGACAGCTGATCCACCAACCAGAATTTGTATGGACAACAGTAGATCTGATTTCCCGTTTCCAATCAGCAGGCTCTTCAGCACATGGGGAAGGGACACCCCTGCATATAATGGGGCATAGGTGTCCCCAAAGTTAAGCATGCGGAGCCTCTGCAGGTCTTTCACCAGGTGAGGAAACAACAGCTTAGGAGTCAGTGGCAGGTCTGTGGTCCTGGGCTAAGCAGGGGAACTTGTGGGGCTCCTGCAACGGGTGACCTCCATGACACTGAAGAACCATTTGCGTGGCGGCTCATTTTCCAAAGCCCCTTGGAGCCAGGGGAAGTTGAAGGTCACAGGGATCATATAGGAGGTGGAGCTGAGATGCACCAGAAGGCTTACAGGGCCAAGGAAGCCGGTTTCTCTCTCCACAGGGGATGTTCAGCTGTTACACACATGGGACACAGTTTTACAAAGCTTTTACACAAAGCCTTTACAAGGCAGCAGCCTGCTCCAGTAGCTGTAACTTTCGCTCGTCCCTCTATCAGAGCCAGAGTAAGCAGGAACAGGGCCATGGAGATATGATACGGGCACGTGCTCAAGTTTCTGGCTAGAGCAATAATGAAACAGATGAATCTTAAAATAAATAAATTGCTCCAGACTAGCCCAGAGAGGCAGCTGCCCCATTCTATCCTCACCTGCTACGGACCATGCCGGCAGCTTCACGAAGGAGACCGCTTTACCCCGGTACCCTCGGAACGGGGCCACTTGCCACGGGCAAGGGTTCTGGATGCGTAGATGGAGTTTAAACACCAATGTGGCGGGGAGGGGGCGTTGTATTGTGCAACAGCAAACTGTGCCTCCCCAAACATCCAGGCGTGGCCCAGCCCCCACCCCCTATCCCCCCTGGTTCTTGCCCCCTGATGCCCCCCCCGATGCCCCTCCCCGGAACTCCTGCCCCATCCACCCGCCCCGGCTCCCTGTCCCCTGACCACCCCCGGAACCCCTGCCTGCCCCCCATTACCTCATCCAACCCCCCCTCCTTTCTGACTGCCCCCATTCAATTCCCCTGTTCCCCCATGACCGCCCTGACCCCTATCCACACCCCTGCCCTCTATCCAAGCCCCCCGCTCCCTGCCCCCACCTCCTTACCACGCTGCCTGGAGCGCTGGTGGCTGGCAGTGCTAGAGCCGCGCTACCCAGAGCGCCAGGACAGGTGACCGGCTGGAGCCATCCATGCCACCATGCAGCACAGAGCACTGGGTCAGGCCAGGCTCTGCAGCTGTGCTGCCCCAGGAGCTCGCAGCCCCCGCCGCCCAGAGCATTGCGCCAGCGGCGGTGGGGCAAGCTGAGGCTGCGGGGGAGAGGGAACAGCAGGGGAGGGGCCAGGGGCTAGCCTCCAGGGGCAGGAGCTCAGGGGCTGGGCAGGAGAGGCCCACAGGCCGTAGTCGGCCCACCTCTGGTTTGGGGTGAGGTGCTTTGGTTGGGATGATTGAGATATCCCATATAACAGGAATGGAAGGACCTGGTCATACATTTAATCCAGAGAGACAAAGTGGGGGAGGTAATATCTTTCATTGGACCAACTTCTGTTGGGGAGAGAGACAAGCTTTTGAGCTTATACAGAGCTCTTCAGATCAGGGAAATGCACTCAGTGTCACAGTTAAATACAAGGTGGAACAAGCTGTTTGGCATAACTAGTTAACACGCATTTCAAGGGGCCATTCTAGATGAAGTGGCTACAGCAACACAGCACACCTATATTTATCCACTCTGCTAATGGGAGTGACAGGTAGGGTTCTACTCTTTGCTACCTGGGGAGTGTTTACGTGACATGGTATCTGGCTTAGTTTGTAAAATGTGTCTTTACAATGAGTTCCTCACGCACTCGAGACAGTCGGACAGGCGTGCTACAGAGAATGAGGAAAAAAAAACCCAAAGCTGGCACTGCTGTATTGTTTAATTCCTATGGTACGTCTACACAGCGAGCCTCAGAGCCCGGGTCTACAGACTGAGGCTTGCATTACAGTGCTAGAAACAGCTGTATAGACACTGGCTCAAACTGGAGGCCAGCCTCTGGAGCCCGTCCCTCCCTAGGCTTCAGAGCCCAAGAGTCTACACAGCTGTCAACCCCGGGCTCTGAGACTCACTGCCACTAGTTGTACAGATATACCCCTATAAGCACAGACTCCTGTTAGGGGGCCTCAACCTTGAGCTGGTGGGAGCCCAACCTACAGAACAGAGGAGAGTTTTGTCTCCCCTGTGCATTCAGTGCTTGACCTCATTGCTGACACAGCCACCAAGGGCTAGTTAACATCCATGACAACGGTCGGTTGTGTGAAGTGGACCCTTGTCTACAGGGAAGTAGGGCAAGACCCACCAATTCACTGCAGGTAGTCCACTGAGCAGACACACACACAAACCTAGGTTGAACTGGAATCAGTGACCAAGAGGTGACAGGCTCCTCATCCCAGTCCCTCTCACCACCCTTCACAGGACAATGGGGTAATTTCTGCTCTCACATGAGTTTTCACGTTGGAAACAGGAAGGAGCTTTCCCCGTCCTCAAGCCCGGGGGAAGAACACCCTTCACACCAACAGACACACTCGCGGGATAAGCAAGCTCCATGGGAAACATGGGTTGGCGTGCAAAGCTCCTCCCACACTGAACTGACAAGCTGTTGGGCCATAAGCTGCCAGCTCACTGGAGTCTTCTGAAGGCATCTAGCTCTACGCCTTACATGCCTTCTTGGCTCTACGTCTTACACGCCTTCTTGGCTCTACGCCTTACACTATAGAGACGTGCCCAGAGAGATGCCTACACTACATTCTACATACAGTACACACACACAGACACCTTGTACCTTGCCTAATTAGTCTTGAGTGGACTTCCATGAGGATGCCCTCTCTCCACAACACCTGAGCAGATGACATGGTCCCTTTAGAGACACGCAGCTCAAGACCCGCATTTGTGTTTGGATGCTGGGCTGCAAAATAAGAGCTAGATTCCAGCAAGCAAGCAGCACTCGAACAAACACACACACACACACACACACAATGGAAATGCAAGCCGCGCATTTGACTCTGCACCCTTGTAGGGCAACGAGGAAATTGATTTGTCATCCAGGCATATTATGTCTAGTGATCTAGACAGGAGCATTAGCTTTCAATTATCTGATATGTTTAGCATTATAAACAAACTGTCTGGCACACCAGCTCCAGACCATGCAGATACGAACCAAGGGGGGATGGGGGGGAGAAGGGGGCCTTCTTTTAAAAGCAGCAGCCAATTGAATCCAGCTCTCTGCCTCTCCCAGCTGTCAGGAGAAAGAAAGCCACAGGCCGTGCAACTCAGGCTGACGGGTACTTTAAAAAGTCGATAGGTTCAAGGACTTCTTTTGAAACCCACTTCAGCATGTTTTGTGACTGGCGCGCCGATCTGGGAGGCCACTGCAATGCAAAACAGCAATAACCTGCAGGAATACCAATGAGCCACTGACAATCCATTGGACCCACTGCCATTTGTAGATGGGATGCTAGAGATCCTAGGTCAATTCCACAGTGTTTGGTGACGTCTCCAGGCAATCTCTATAGCCCCCCATCATCCTGCTAATGACTGCAGAAGAGAGTGCACTCTGCCTACGTCACCACCCTTTCGGTGCCAAACCCGTTACAATGATACTAGCAAAGACTGATGCAAATTGCCAATTGATCCCAACGCATTTAACTAGCTCTGTGTACAGGGGTCACTCTGCCTCCACTGAACTTAACCTCTGCTAGCCTGGAAGTTGCAGGCAGCCGCACAGCGACATGACACAAGGTTCAAGACAGAGAGGAAGTTACGAAGAATCCTGTCTCCGGCTGAAACCACATGGGAAATTTAGAGCCGGCAGAATAATTCCCTGAGATGGAAGGAGTACGGCCAGGGCTGAGGGGCTACCACTCCGACTCTGGAAAGGAGTGCCATGGGATTTGTTACCCACTGGACAGGGCTTTGGGTTTATGTTCCATCTGAAGAATGGCCCCCTCCAGCAGCACACCGGGGTCCTGCACTGACTCAGAGGACATCACCTCCATTGCTCCACGCTGCTCATCACTTCCTACCCCCACACTGGGGCACTGGAGTCAGCATGGATACAGAAGGCCTGGTGCCCCCTTCTGAGTCCCCCCACACTGCTCTGCAGTGTTGTGCTGAGGTACTGGGGTCAGCACTCACTCAGGGGAGAGCACCTACACCCTGCCCCTGCCTCACCCTGAGTTTTCTCTCGGAGCCCCCTCTGTTATAACCCCAGTCACACCAAAGAGTGACGGCTGAACAGTTTCACGCAGGTTGCTGCTGTCCAGATGTTCACAGTCAGCGCTGTGCAATTTCCCCCCTTCCCTTTAATTTTCAGATGAGTTTTTGTGAAAACCTTAGAACTCAGAGGCTCAGTCCAGGGATCAAAGGCAACAACTGACAATGAATAAATGAACAATTCCTGGCAAGTTCCACCAGATCAGAGCAGCAACAGACTTGGCTCCACCCCCCCTCCCCCCCCCACCCCCGCCAGCCTGCACTGGCTGGCTTTTTCTAAACCCTTCCTGGTAGGCAGGAAGGGGGGTGCGTGTGAAGAGGCCTTTGCCTTCCAGTGAGGATAAAAGAGGCCACCACACAGAGCGTCTCTGCTCCTCGTACCTTAGTGTTCAGGTACGGTCAGCCTATCTCA
This sequence comes from Mauremys mutica, assembly GCF_020497125.1. Taxonomy (NCBI): domain Eukaryota; kingdom Metazoa; phylum Chordata; order Testudines; family Geoemydidae; genus Mauremys; species Mauremys mutica. The sequence continues at coordinate 14,193,735 of NC_059082.1, forward strand.
GTGTTTCCCAAACTTGGGACGCCGTTTGTGTAGGGAAAGCCCCTGGCGGGCCGGGCCGGTGTATTTACCTGCCGCGTCCGCAGGTCTGGCCGATCGCGGCTCCCACTGGCCGCAGTTCGCTGCTCCAGGCCAAATGGGAGCTGCTGGAAGCAGCGCGGTCCAAGGGACGTACTGGCTGCCACTTCCAGCAGCTCCCATTGGCCTGGAGCGGTGAACCGCAGCCAGTGGGAGCCGCGATCGGCCGGACCTGCGGACGCGGCAGGTAAACAAACCATCCCGGCCCACCAGAGGCTTTCCCTGCACAAGCGGCATCCCAAGTTTGGGAAACACTGGCCTATCTGACAGTGCAGGAGCTGTGCACAGCTCGAGGTCTCTCTCCCCTGGGGAACACAGACCCCACCTTCCCGTCATTTACAACCCCCTGTATCAAACATCATGTCTCCTGTTGGCCAGTGCCTGTGGGCTTAGAGGCAACATCAGAGAGGACTGTACTGGACTCCCCACACCTGGCAGGGGCAACTGCTTCAGTTAACAGCAGTCACTCCTTCCCCTCAAAGCTCTCAGATTCACTCAGAAACCCAAGAGAAACTGGTCTGCATACCCACAAAGCTCCACCTGCATTCAAATCCCTGTGGCATTTGGTACTCAGCTAATGGTGGCTCCTAAGTAACTGGCCTTTGGCTATTCACAGTTCAATTCATTACTGATTCCTAAACGTCCAGCCAATGGCAATCCATCTCAGTCAGCAGTTGGAGTCAGAGGATACATGTGGGATGGTGAAGCAAGGCAGACCTCAGGGCCGTTCTCCACAATTCTGCTACAGTTCCAGTCCAGCAGAGGCAGGAAATTTCACTGCCCAGATGATGTGGACATCTGTGGCTCTCAGTAGCATTCTTAAGCTACTCGAGTCAGCTGTCTAGCATGTGTTGCATAGGAGGACTTCAGCTTTCTCCTAGACCCCAACTGCCTTAGGAGAAAGGCAGAGTGTAGGTCACATTCACGGGACATCCAGAACTAGCTCATTCACTGCTGAACACACTGAAAAAAAACCTTCTTTCTCCTTAGACATCAGTCCTTATTTGCCATAACTCAGCCCCGCTTCTCAGCTCAGCCCCAGAAGAGAGCTATCATGGAATCTGATTTTGGATTCTCCTCTCCTGTGCCCGGGAGCAGTTGAAGATATGCTCCAAACCACTGCAAGCTTAAGTGGAAACTGTCTGTCTTGACTGCAGCCTTGCCATGCGACTTTGCATGGCCCAGGAGAGACAGAGAAAAAAAGCCCATAGCACAGTGAAGACCCTGGCTGTACGTAGGGAGATTAAACAACACAGCACAGGTCTCTGATTTGCAGTCTCCCTTCACCCACACCTGCATACTCCATAAGAATTTCTGATGAAGCTGTAAAGAAATCAAGCCATCCCTTACAGCATTATAAAGCACTTATCACATACATTTAATAACTATGGGCATGAAAGACTTAATTCACTCAACATGGAAGTTATAAAATTGAATCAGTAACTGAGCATCAAAGGGAAATACAGACACATAAATACTTACAAGGGCCATATTTTCCCTATTAAATGGATGGATTTCCCCTCAACTCCCACTCCCCATGGGCACATTAAAAAAAAAGTCTCCCAGCACTGAGGAAGTTTATATCGTTAGAGGATAATTCGAGGTCACTGGGAAAAAAAAATGACTCCAGCTTTGGAGAAATAATTAACAGCATCACCCTAGGGTGTAATTGTGATTTGTCAAGGTAATGATCATAAAACATAACATTTGTGACACATGCAAATCTGTGCCTCTAGCCAAGTCCTCATAGAGCGCATGTGAGGACAGACGTCGTACGTGAGGCATGCGTAGGACTCAGGCAAAGAAAGCAGGAGAAGTGGCAGTTACCAGTTCATGGCCCCAACCTCGCATAACCTAGTGGTCCATACAGGATCATTCAGAGGAACTATGTTAGTTCAGAAAGGTGCAACAACCGAACAAACAGCACCGCTAGTTAGAAACTACTAACAGACAGGTCTGATCTATAGCTACCAGGAAACAGTTTTCAGATCTGCATTCTGGTCCCAGATGTGACACTGCACCAGAATCCTACACAGGACCCAACATCCCAGCTCAGACATCTGTTTGGCATCCCCAGAGAGACAAAGACATGAATGGGCTGTGGAGACTGAATTCTTCTTACCCTGCTACAGAAGGTCTCCAAGTCCCACTGAGACCCACTGGCAGTGGGGGGGGGGGCCCGGAACATCTACACTGCTATTTTAGCCCCATCGTGCGAACTCAAGTCAAGTGGCGTGGGCTCTGAGACTTGCTGCCAAAGGGCTTGTTTTGCAGTGTAGACGTGCCCAGAGGATGCCTGCCTCATCCCAACAGTGACTACGGGGGCCTATCAGTGTATAATCACCACGCAGGGAGAGGAGCTCCTTAGGGTGATCCAAGGGGACAGAACAAGGAGCCATGGGATTAAGCAAAAGAGCATTTAAGTTGAATATCATTAAGAGTCTCCTGACCATGTGGAATCTCAGTCTCCTGCAACAGGAGGTGGAATCAGCACCTCACTGGAGCACCATCATGGGGAAAGAGCAGGTGCACAGCAGGCGGGAGGGGAAATAGGTTGTAGGGAACAATTTTGCAGTGCCCCTCAGGGATAGATAAAATGACCGCTCCTCTTTCTACTCCCACCCTTGCCTAGCACTGCCTCCTCCTCTGTCCTCTTCCACACAGCCTGACCAGACAATGCAAGTGCAAGAACTTTCTCCTCTGCAGCTCTCTTTGCCAAAGGCTCTGAGTTCTCCCCCCTTGCCACTGAGTTAATAACTCTGCAACGCATCTTGCAATCTGGTTTGTGGCTGGAGGTGTGTTGCATCATCTCTGCTGAGACCCTGAAGACATTCCCATCATCTCTCCCCCCAGAATCCCTCTCCTCTGCCCTCACGAGCCCCACCACAGTTCGCAGGGCACCAGCGGTAGCTGGTGTGGAATTTGTTTTGTTAAGGACACTTTTCTAGTAAGTCGGGATGAGCTCAGTGTCCAGCCAGTGTCTCCCCTCTCACCAAAACATGTTCTGCTGTCCCAGGCTACCTGGGAGCTATTGCTCAGTGCTTAAGGGCTGCCTCATTTGCAGTATCTAAATTCATTGCCATAGAAAGGCATCTGAGTACAAAAGATGCTCTAGAAAACCAGCCTCTATCCTGAAAGTGATATATTTAAGCTCTGTTTGGAATCCATATAGAATTATCCCAGGCACCGATGCTGTGCCCAGCTACACAATGCTGCTGGTAGTCCATAAGCACGCAGGCCAGAGGTCTAGGCTCCACATTTCAGTTTTGTTAAAGGAGTTGGAAAGAGAGGCACTGACAATGTTATTGATTCTTTACTGAATGTTATATTACATATGGGGGTCAGGCATCACATCCCCTGTATGTTGTGCCTGGGTTTGTTTTTCACCATCTTCTAAGGCCAGTGTTTCCCAAACTTGGGACGCCACTTGTGTAAGGAAAGCCCCTGGCGGGCCGGGCCGGTTTGTTTACCTGCCACGTCCGCAGGTCCGGCCGATTGCAGCTCCCACTGGCCGCGGTTCACTGCTCCAGGCCAATGGGAGCTGCTAGAAGTGGCAGCCAGTAAGTCCCTCAGCCCGCGCTGCTTCCAGCAGCTCCCATTGGCCTGCAGCAGTGAACCGCGGCCAGTGGGAACCGCAATCGGCCGGACCTGCGGACGCGGCAGGTAAACAAACCAGCCCGGCCCAGCCCGCCAGGGGCTTTCCCTACACAAGCTGCGTCCCAAGTTTGGGAAACACTGCTATAAGGGCATGTCTACACTGCAGTGTAAGCGCAGGGTTCAAATTCAGGCTCAAGCCTAGCCCCCTTCCCTCTACACACAAATCGCACTAACCCAGGGCTCAGACCCAAGGTCTCAGGACCTCACAGGGGTTGAGGGTCCAAGCCTGAGTGAAGCCAGGACTCAGGGTTCAAGCCCTATTGCTTTGTAGTGTAGATTCAGACCCGCTGGACTCACGCTCTGGGAATCCACCAAAAGTATCCCACAGGCTGACTTTCTGTGTCCTGCGGACTGTCTCGTTTTCCCACACCGCACCACAAACAAAGGGCTAGAGGAGCTATATTTTGGGAAGCCGCCAGGAAGTCTGGGATACAAGTAGTTGGACTGAGGCCTGCATAATGCAGTGTAGATACTGGAGACTCAGATTGTTCAACAATTCCTAACCTGGGGTTACAAATGAGTGTAGACACTCGAGCCAAGGTCTGCTAACTCAAATCCTATTAACCCTGAGTTTATAGTGCAGCGTAGACAGACCCTTAGGGTCTATCTTCACTGCAGAGTTAGTCCAGGCTCTTATCTGGGCATTGCCCCTAACCAATCCACTCTCAAAACCCTCTGATCTGAGCTAAGTGGTGTTTTCAATCCAGGCTAGCTGGCCTGGGCAGGGGTATAGGCTACAGCCCAGGTGCTGCTTTCACTCAGGTTGGTAACTCACCCACTTTGAAGTAGGCTGCAGGCTAAACCATTTGAGTATTGACAGTCCTCCAATTCTCCCTGTGCTCCTCAACAGACAGACAAGCCCTCCCACAATTCAAAGGGAAAGAATCTTCAAGCACCTCCGCTCACTGCGGGGCTGAGCACTATGGGATATGCCCTCTGATCTCTCAGCAACACGCATGGAAAAACTCAGCACCAGTGCAGGTAACTTGGGTAGGGCTTTGCAGAAGGGCTGCTCACACCCAGGCTAGGCTGATCTGGGTGCTCAGACCCCAGCACTGATCCCTCAGGCTGACTACATCCTCCCTCCAGTTCACCAGGGTAGTGCCTTCACCCTCTCTTTCTGTCTCATGGGGCTGGTTGTCCTGGCTCCAGGGCTTATGTTTCAGAAGTATCAGCTGACAACTGCCTGCCCCGCTCCACCACAGAGGCAGTGCCACCTGCCAGAATTAGTGAGCTCTCCTGTTCTCACACACTAGAGCCAGGCCTTCCCAGTGCCGGAAGAATTACACGTGGTTTTCTACCTCGATGCCGCAAAGGGAGAACAAGTTGCTTCACAAGGCACTGCAGCCGAGACGAAACGTGGCTGGTGGCAGCAGCGGCAGGGATTTCGTTCACAAACACCCTCCTTAATGTCATGTCCTTGTTACCACCAGTCAGAACTGAGCCCTGGGTTCCCCAGCGAGAGCTTTAGGCCTCCAGAAGCAATTAGTGCAACTGCTCGATCACTGCATTTCTGCTCACACAAACGAAACCTTGCTCACTGGGACCAAACTACGTCGAAGGCTGCCAACAGAGAACTGTGTTTGCTCCCCCAGTCCTCCTCTAAGTGGCAGCACAACTTAATGGTCTTAGCACAGGACAGGGAGTCAGGACTCTTACATTCTATTCCTGATTCTGAGTCTCTGTGGGGCTTTGGGCATGTCACCTCACCTCAGCTAACACCATCTGCCTTCATCAGAGGAACGGAATGGAGGCTCTGTTTGTGCATTGTTATGCTCTGCACAAGTGCTCTTATAACCCACATCCTACCCTCATGTCCCTTAACTGTGTCGCCCCTGCCCTACCTTTGCCCAGGATCAGACAGCAAAGTGATTGTATTAATAAACCTTTGCACTGCTTTAGTACCTTTCAACAGACAGACAATCATGAGGCATTTTACAGATACTAACCCTTGTGACACCCCTTCAAATGAGATAAGTGGCATTTTAGAGTTGGGGAAACTGAGGCATCGAAGGTCTAATTACTCCTCGGCCTTTCACCCTGTGTCGTGTACCCCAACAGAGCAGGTGTAACCCACCACCCAAGGGTGAGTGCATGAGGAGGGAATTCTAATTCAGCAGCACTTTACTCCCTATTGACACAGATGTAAATAATTCCCGGTACTGAAATACAACCACCTCTGGGGTGGAATGCAGCAGCTGCAAGGCAATGGAGAATAAGGCCCCAGTCCCCTGCTTTAACCACTAGACCAATTTGTCTCTCCCTTTAGCTCCAGTGGAAGGTTTCAGATGGACATCCCTGGAGACCAAAGTCATCTATTTCTCCCCATAGATGGGCTGTTTCTTTGTTATTGTTGGGCTGGGCGTGTGGCTGGCGATCTCACCCGCTGCCAGTGTGCCAGCTTCCTTCATGAAGTCATGGCTAAAACAGTCCTTTGCACCAGGAGAGGCGGTCCCTGCTGCTGCTCGTTAGAGACTTATCTGCTGTGCATCAGGAGCATATGCTCTGGATTAGGGACTATTACCATAAACCTGTTCATGTTTCATTACCCTGCAGCTCTGGGGTTGAGGGCTTCGCAAGGGAAAAAGCTGCTTCCTGAGAATCTCAATCGCAGCACAAGTCTCAGGACAGGCCAGCATCGCCTGACTTAGGAGGTGGCCTTAGGGGACCCAAAGAGCCACCCCTTGGACAGTAGCTAGCCGAGGCAGTGAGAGCCATCCTGGCTTCTGGATGAAGGACACTTGTTTTATTCCCCTTAGTCATTCATATCAAAGCATGAGGTCCTGACCCGCTATGGTCAGTAAAGATCGCACGGCACTTTCTTCAAGAATCAGGGTCCTATGCCCAGCATCCGGGCCAAATCCCAACTCATTAAATTACATTCTGCCTCATTCAATTCCCTCTGCGGGTTCAAATGGACAGAGGGTGGTTCTTTACTTCCTGCACCAGGCCCAGACTCCCAGAGGGACAAAGGGTATACAGAGCTCCAGGCCGCACCAGATGGCACGATTAACGACAGAGATGCGGGTAGGGTGGCTACTCACACATCCCCACAACACTGGGCACATCGGTACTTCTAGGAATGACGGGGCTTGCTTCCATGGTGCGCCAGCGCGTGCACGGCACAGAGAGGAGGCCATTTTGAAGAGCGTGCCGACCTGCCCCCGCTTGCGTGACCCCGCGCACACAGACCAGCGAGGTCACCCCAGCACCCTTGTTATACCAGACAAAGCCATGTCTGGTGTTGTCTCAGTATTGGACAGGGGACAAACCATCTAAAAACAGGACTGTGCATCCTAAAACCGGACCAACAGCCTGCCTAGATATGGTGGGGGTTAAGGAGCCTGGGCCCTGTATCCCAATTCTGACCCCACAGCCCCCTGCTACTCCATTCCTAGCCCCACCTCCAGCACCTGCAGCTGTACTCATATACCTTAGTCCTGAACCATAGCCCTCCTGCTGCCCCACTCCTGCTCCCTTTCCCCTCCTCACCCACACACACTTAAAACAAAAAGGTTCCCTGTGAATCTAAATTTAGGAGTTCTCTTTTCAACACCAGATTCTATTTTACATTTTAAATGCAGACGTGAATGTCAGGGCCGGGGGGCTGATTCCCCACCCCCAGCCCCGGTACCGCCTCTGACTATCTCAAAAGCTGTAAAAACAAAAGCTAAGATTTGCAAACTTCAAAGTGTCAGAAGGTCTTTCTACTCCTTGAGCAGTTATGAGCTTTTGGCAACAGATTCCATGTCCTGCCCCCAGCCTGAGCTCTTCTTGTCCTCTCCCTCCTCTGCACTCCCCCCCGCCCCCCGGCTTTATCCTCCTCCATTTCCCTCAGCCTTTCCCTCCCTCCTAAGCTATTTCAGGCACCAGTTTTCCCACACACACCAGATAGTATGAAACCTGCTGTGCTGCTGCTGCTCCCAATGAGGCGGGGAGATGGAGCCAATCTTTCTTGGACTTGTTTTCAGCTCCCACGAAGCATTTGTTTTTCTAAATGGCTCCCAAGGAGCCTGAACTTTGATCCTCCAGCGTTTTGGCTCCTCAGATGTTTATGAAGCTTGAGCAACTGGGCAGTGATGCCCAGCTGGGCTGGAGTAGTGCCAACTTGCCCGCCCCCTCCCCAGCGGAACGCTGTTCCGAAGGGCCTTGGGGCCCAGCAACTGAAGGTTGTCTGGGAGCTTGGAAGAGGCCTGCCCTGGTCTCCCTATCTTCACAGCGCTGCCACGGAGGATTTAAAATCTCTCTCCTTGGCCTGCTTGGAGCTTGTTCTCCACAGCAAAGCCACTGGCTCCGAGCAAGCTATTGCCAGATAGCTTATTATGTGCCCATTGCCATGGTCCCCCTCTTATTCCTTCCACTGCAGAAAAACCACAGCCTGTCTGCCTGAGCTGCCAGCAGCAACAGCTCTCCACCGCCATCTGCCCCACGCCCCAAGGGGGGAGATTTCCACTACCTCAGCCCCAGCTCAGCTCTCAATGACCCATCAGAAGGAGCAAACACCCCTGGCAGCTGACTCCCTCCAACAAAGTCACCTGGCAGTGATATTAGCAGCCTTTTGAGATTATAATGCTTTCATTTCCTGCAGTTGGTCATCATGGCTTGGAAGCATCAAAGAAAAAAAAAATCTGTCGCTTTTCTGAACACGTCTCCTCCACAGAGCAGCCCCGCTGGCGTGTTATTGTAGGATTGTGGTCAGGAGAGCTGGAGATGCACATGCCAGTGTGTTGGCATGGGATTGCTCATGAGTGCTGGGCTGTTGGTACTGCAGAGTTCTTTGTGGGAAGGGAATGGTTGGTTTGCACAAATGACACTGCCTAAAGAGAGCCAGGACTAGAGGGGAAGGGGGAGGGGGAGAAAGTATCATTGATCAAACTTAGCCCTCCCTCCCCCAAAACACTCTCAGCTTTGGCAGTGTCCCTTTAACAAGGGTGTGGGGGGTTTTCTAAGTACTGTAGAAGGAAACACTAGGGCAGTGAGAGACTCTAGTAAAGGGGCTATGGCATTTCGGTTAGGATTTCTGGCAGACTCAGCTAAGGAAACAACTGTTTGGACCTAGATGCAGACTGGAAATGCCTCCACCCCCAGTGGCAAAGAGGCGTACTCAATATTCCACTCCACATATGCCCTATGTAAGTGCATAAACTGCGTTGTGAATTATCCTCTCAGCACCCAGGTGGGAGCGATATTTACAGTTAGTCATTTGAAAATAGTATGTCTAGGTTTTTGCTTGTTAACGGATCCAAAGGAGATGCACGGAACATGCTTACTTTTAAGCAGCCTCCTTTAACAGTCAGATTTTTTTTTGACTGCCCAATAAATTTTAACTTCATGCACTAGATGGGCAATGGCACCTCTAGTGGTCTATTTTCAGCACTGTGAGGGGTGACGCCGCCTGTCTTCTTTTTAAGATCAGCTGATTGGCTAAGAAAGAAGGCTGCAGCCATCAGGTTATGCACAGATCTCTGTATCATAAGGCAACGTCCCATTGAGGGTACCCTGAGTGCCTCTCTTATTGAGATGTGATAAGTACACACATGACAAGCATGATAAATTTCTGATTTTAGAGTACACCAGACTATTTCCAAAGCATTCCCAAAGGCCAATGCTTAACCGACAGGTATAAAATCTTGCAGGAGCATTCAAGGAATCCAGAGGCCATTCCAATTCATAATTGCAAAGAAGGAAGGAGAAGCAAAGCCAAGTTCAGGCTCCTGATGGCGCCTCCTCTTTCTGCAGTGAGGCTGAAAATTCATTTACTAGGACATGGCCTCCCTTTTGGTGCCATTTAGGGTCACGGAGCAATTTCAGTGCCAGAAAGCAGATCCTCAGCAGAGAAAACATCTCAGCATGTTCCTGGATTCTTTGCAAATCCTAACTCAAACTTTGCTTTTTCTTCCCAGGCAGCTGCGTGGGCTGAGAGGTCCCAGTACCAGCCCGGCTTCAGAGTAAATATCACCCCCGACTATCAGAGGACGCAATCTGCATGTTAACACAGAACTCAGCGAGAATGGAGACACAGAGAGCGAGAGGGCACGAGACAGACAGACCAGGGCGAGACTAGAGCATGCCAAATGGCAGAGACACGGAGTGGCAGGGAGAGAAAGTCTGAGCACTGAACACAATCTCTCAGTTCTTGGAGCCAGCTAGTGGTGCTGCGGCTATAAAGACACTTCCAATGTTCTCATGGCAACGGTGGCACCACGGGCATCAAAAGGCATCAGCAGCCTGCACCAAGCCAAGGGGGAAAAGCCCACCCCACCAAGCCGGCACAGTCAGTTATCGGGGGAAGTGACTGGGGAATCCAAGAGAGAGTCAGAAGAAAGGGAAGTTCACTCTGCGTGAAGAATGTGGACGTTGTTGCATGCCAACACACAGAGAGTCCTCTGGGGGCTGGCTCACTCAGCAGCCCACAACAGCTGGGACCTAAGCGCTCTTGCTGTATGCCAGACTGGGTTTTTAATTAGAGTTTTCTGCTTTGTGGGGCGGCATCTCGTGCCTGACTGAACTGGGGGGGCTCTGCCAGTCCTACGGCACACGCTTGGCTGGCCCCAGGCAGGCCCCACTTGTCTGCTGGGCTCTATCCACCCTACTGGTCTGTGGGAGTTAGTGACTGGGAGGGGGAGATGAGCCCCTCCTCACACAGATACATAGAATGACCTGGCCGCAGACCCAAGGAGAAGTGGCAGAGACAAGATGGCCCAACACACGCTGTGCAACAGAAGGGCTGTATCACCCCCTTGCCAGGAGCCAGAAGGCCGTACCACAAATGTGTCCTCCCTGATAGCTGAGTAGAAGCCACTAGCTGGCCAAGCTCGCCAGCCAAGCAAGAAAGCAGGGGGCACGGACCAGCCTTCATGTTGCGCGCCCCGTCAGTGCCAAGCCCAGGCAAGCTAATGATCCAACCAGTGGATCAAATTCAGTGAGGAATCCTGGTCACGTGCCACCTGAGGCATGTGGCGCATACGCTACGAAGAAGAAGCAACAAAGTCATGAGGAGGAGGAGTGGGGGCAGAGCACTTTCTGGGCTCTGGTCTGACAGAACCACGGGCTATACCAGCCTACTGAAGAGGAGGCCAGTGGGAGCGTTCCATGAGCCACATTCACACCTAGAGACCTGGCAAACTGAGAAACCTCCGGAAGCTGGAATGTAGCTCAATTCAGATTCAATGCCTAGAAGTTTGTATCCTTCTCCAAAGCTGCCAGCCGCCCAGAGATCCCCCAGCCTGGCCCCAGAGCAGCCTGCCCCTACTCCCTGCCAGGATCCCCCGTCACAGCTTTCCCCGCCCCTGAGGCAGTAGGGCCTGGAACCCTGCGAGGCTCAGGCCCCCATACACACCTGGAAGTTTGAGAGACTCGGAATTACAATCCCCTAAGCCGTGCAGTGTGCCCATCCGCAACAGGGCATCCTTACCAGAGTGCCCCCTTGCAGCGCTGCGCAGTGCAGCAGTTGCTCAGACTCAGTTTCCCTATTAGTCTGCTGCTGTTCCACCAGCCTCCAACACCTTCTGGGTCGCAATGACTTAGCCCTCTGGTCAGGTCACTGACAGGTCTACTTCCGCCAGGAGACCCAAAGACCAAAACAAGTAGACAAGCACATACACTCTTCCCTGTCCCCTTGAGACCGTATCAGCAACAGCCTTCTTTGCTGCAAGCAGAATTCCACAGCCACTCCCCCAGCTGAGCAGGGCTTTCTTTTCTGCTCCCCCGTGGGGGTCCCACTCCTGCCCCAGGTGTTGCAGGGCAGGCTGACTGGCCTCCAGTAGCCCGTTAACCCTTCCCTGCCTTGCGAGGCACCTGTGTGCCCCTTCACCCCATCCTAAGGGGCAGCACAGGGAACAGCGAGGCTGTGCATTCAAAACCCTGAGCCAGCGCTTGATGGAGGTAAATAAAAAGTTCCGTGAAAACCCCCAACAATTTCACTGCAGGAACAAAATCCCTTGGTCACCGCAACTGAACTGTCCCCAAATTACCTGTCTGACCCCTACAGACCGACGAGCGGGGGTTGGGCGGAGAAGGAAGGGGACAGCCAGGTGGTCCTTTCACTCCCCCGGAGGAGCTGCTCCCTGGAGTACAGGTCCGTGAGGGGCAGGCAGAGGAGATGCTGCTTGTTTCAGGGCTCAGGGCTTTTTTTACAGCCAGACTAGCTGCTGCAGCCCTGAATGCCAGGGCATCACCCCAACTGCAAGGCGATGCAGAGGGTCAGGACGTCTGCTGGCCCCTCACCGGTTTGACCCAGAGCAGAGTCTGCTCACTCCTAGCACAGGGTTTCTCAGTTCATCTCATTCTGTAAGTGACCTGGTGAGAATGGGATTAGCCTCCCCTCCCAATACCCCAGTGTTCGGATCTCAAAATAGGTCATCCCGGGGACCATGGGGAAAGGCTCGGAGCACCACTAGTGGTCCGTAAGCCACGGGCATGGCCTGGCACATTCCATACAAGGGTCCTGGGTGCAAAACTTGCATTACAGCAGCATACGGAGCCGCACGTACCCAGAGACTTGGGCTCTGCAGGATGGGAGGACTTCACCTTCTGGCCTATCAGCTCCGAGACAATTGAGGGGTGCAAGGCAAGCGCAGGATCTCTGGGGAGCACCTCCTTCCTCCATTACTCCCTTGCTGGCTGCCAGCTCATGGCTAACACAGTCAGGAGTTAAAGGGCTCGTTTGGCCTGTATTATCCAGCCCAGCAGAAAGCAACAGAGTCCTGCCTGCGCAGCTGCCTGTCCAGGGAGCTCCTTTCCTGCAATGAGACATCAGGCTCCACACTCTGCCTCTCTGGCTGGCAGAGCAGCAGGGCTGAGCTGCTGGGATCACCTCCTACAGCAAGTGGGCAGATGCTCCATCCTCACAGCCCGTCAAAGGCTCACTCTCAAGCTGAGGGGATTTTGCACCAGCGTTTCCATGGCTTCCATTAGCACCAGGGCAGCAAGAGGCAGAGCAAGGAGGGAGCAAAGGGGAAGGGAACCAACCCCAGGGAGAAGCAGAGCACTCTGCCAATAGGGTGTGTGGCTGTCCAGACCCAGGAATCATGGCTCCCTCTGCACATGGTGCCCTTTGGAACAGCAGGGCCGGTCAGCCATGCATCATTACAAGCTGCTGAGTCGACACAGGCACCAGCACAGCTGAACCGCCTTCAAGGGGGGTCCTGCAACATGAGAGCCCCAGCTGCATGGGAGACGAAGGGAGAACAGGAGCTGATCACCAATACACTGCAGTACCCCAAAGGGCCAGGCCAGGTGTCTTCATTTCCCTCCGGGGTGATGAGCTTCCACTTTCCTGCCCTCCCAGCCCCCAGCAAAAATAAAAGACGTTTAAAACAAACTGGAGTTTGGCTGGTTTGGGGCAGGAAATGGCCTCTAGCCTGGCAACTACAGCATTCGGGTGTGAGCGCTGTGACCCCAGGACCAGTGGCAGTCTGATGATTCACACCGAGTGTATCTGGGGACAAATTGACACTTGACACTTTCCTAGTGCACCCCTGGAATCTTGCCCCTCCACCAGGGCAAGCCACAGCCCTACAACATCAGCTGCTGTCTTGGAGTCCATCGGCCTCCCATCACACGCATTGTCCCTCCAAGGGTGCCCAAGCCCAACCCCGCCTGTGCACACAACTGGCCCAGCAAGGCTGTTACCGCACCGTGGCCCTCACTGCTCTGCTCAGGAACGGTCTGGGGGACGGAGGGGTTTCACCAAGGAATGGAACCCAGATCAGCATGAAGAGGGACGCTCCCTTTCCATAGCCCTGCCCACAATCGGAGCATCAAGGCGGTGTGTGGGGCCAGCCAGTTCCCATTGCCTTGACATTGGGGCAGGAGCAGGTCAGGCCAGTTGAGTAATTCTCCCAGTCGTTAGGCAGCCCTAATCTTACAGCACCCCCTGTGCTAGCAGGTATTTGATAGCCCAGGAGCGGCTTGGCTGGATCCTGTTTTTAATCTCCTTCCATTGCTTCCCCTCCAAAGTCCCTGGTGTGGGCGGAGTTTGGCAGTATCCACAGATGCAGGGTGGTGTGAAATAGACACCACGGTCAGGAAACTGCTGACCAGGCTTGAAACATTGAGATTAGGGTCACCCATGTGCTGCTCTCCAGTCGCTGCTGCCAGGGGAGGAGAACACTCAAGAGAGTTGGGGCAAGGGTCTGTGACGTCCCATGTGAACAATCGGAAGACACAAAGGGCTGAAATATTACCACGGCTGCTAATGGGCATGACACTTACAACACCCAGGGGGGTGCGATCAGCCCCAAACCACACCATTACTGTGGGGGAGGGAGTGTGTGTCATCATTAGAGCAGGGATTCAGGACTCCAAGGTTTTGTTCCTGGTTCTGCCACCAACTCAATGCAGGTAAATCCCTTCCCTTTCTGTGCCTCAGTTTCACCCATCTGTAAAAGGAGGCTAATAATAATAGTGACCCAACTGGTGTGGACTGCCAAGTGTCCTCACCTCCAAGCAGCTTCCCGCTGTTATTATAATGAAAGGGGTTAGAGGAAAGCAAAGCCATTATTATACTCTGCCCATTGGGAAAACTGGCCAGCGCGGGGCTACGATTTAGACCAATGGCAAGGTATTAGTCTAGCTTAGGGAGCCATCCCTTCTCCAAAGGCTGTAGGTTACTCAGATCTTACATCAGGACTTGACTCCTAACCTTTGCTGAAAGCTCACTGGGGTTCTAGCTGGTGGGGGAACATGGCCCTTCAAAAGAGACCTTAACCCAACCTCTCTCCTGGGCTGTCCGGTTATAGATCTCATGGCATTTCGTGCAGCTGGAGACAACCCCAGCATCCCCCCCACCCCAAACAACAGTCACCCTCCTTACTCAGCAGTCTTTAACGTCCCTGAGCCATCACCCAGTGCAGCATGACTGATGTGTTTCTCTGCACAGACAGGCTCTAGCTCACTGCTGCACAAAGTGCCTGGAAACACCTTCAGTCTGAAACGTGCTGTGGAAACTCAGTCTCTTCGTGTTTACGAAGCCCTGTAACAGCTGAATGGGAAATATGTCTTCTCCACAGAGGCTGACAGCACAGCGAGTGATGCACCAGAATGCACGCATCACAGGTGCCAGCGTGCCGTCCCCACCCACCCTGCCTCTAGGCTTATGTTAAGGACCCCTGCTCTCCTTCACTGCATCTGGGCGAATACCCTCCCCTGCATCCCACCTCCACTGATTAGCCGATCCCAGCGTGGCCATGTGCACCTCTGTCTCCATCCCCAGTTCCGGTCGTGCTGAACATCTGTATTCAAGACAGTCATGTCAATCACCTTGTCAGCAGCCAAAGAACCTCTATGACATATGGCCTAGCGACACCACTAGCAACCGCTATATGGAAGAGGCAATTTCCGTGTGAAGCTCGAGTATGCAAATAAGGGCCTTGCAGACCCGCCCTTTGAGGTGCCCAGACGGCTCAGCGCAAACAACCCCAGAAGGAAGTTATGTTACGAGCAGACACAGGAGCACTTTCCTATCGGCACTGGAGAGCAGTTTAACCAGGGTGTGACCGACAGCTCTGCAGCCCTTCCACTGTTTACCATGGTGGCTTCGTTTCACCCATTTGAGGGCCACGTTGGTGAAACACCAGCTCTCCAGCAGCTCAGTCCAGCTGGCATGAAATGCAGCTGAATACAGCCAATGCCCCGAGACCCCACAGAAATGGGCACAGTGTTACTAACTAAACTAAGAGACATCCCAGCATGCAATGCAAGCAGGGCTCTCAGTTTAGAACGGAGCATTATGGGAACCCCCAGCTCACCCAGCCCACACCTCCAGGTCAAAGAACAGCCACAGATTGCATGGCTGAGCCACGTGGGCTGTGATTGGCTCGTGAGCCGTTCTTTGCCCAGTGCCCAGCCATATATGGCTATACCGGGCCACCCACGAGCTCCACACCCACGCAAACACGTTCCGCACTTCCCGATCACGTTTGGTGTGGTTTGCTTCTGACACAGCAGCTAACTCTCTCTGCCTTGCATGCACGCAGTGGAGCAGAATCACTCCCTCGGTGGATTGGCGTGACGGGGGGAGGGGTGCGGAGCTGACAGCCATGCCTATAGCCTGTATGGTGATGGTGTGACAGCACACACGCAGCCAATACAGTGAATAAGATTACAACAAATATAAAATAATGATACAGCTGTCAAGACAGATTAGACTGCACAGTGGAAAAAATTGCAGGGCTGTTTAGTCACAACAATATGAGATTAATTTATCAATACAGCTTATGCGGAACTGGAGAGATAGCAAATTGAATAAGTGAATCTCCTCCACACCTTGCATGGGGATGGAATCTCCTGAGCTGATCCGCACAGAGGTCTGACGGCCAGCAAGGATCTGCAGGCAAAGTACAAGGCCAGTCAGCTCCCGAGGAGAGAGGGCGCCCATACGCAGACTACACATGTGGAGGACACAATTGCATGTACATCTTGCGCATGCAAATACTACACACCCTCAGACACACACAGCCTTGCACACACACATGCATACACTTTCACACACCCATAGACATGTACAAACACATGCACGCTCCAATGCACAAAAGGAGCAGACCCACTGTGTTAGCAGAAGCGAAGGCCACTTCAGGGCAGGGGCAGAGTGAGTCGCTGGGGACACAGGAGAACTCTGGAGAACTTCACCCAGGGTCTGTGTTGGCAAAAGCCTAATGAGCAAGTCTTGGGGAGAGGCTTGTTTTTAATTTGCAAATTTTAACTAAGAGTGACAATAACGATGGGTTAAAAATGTGCAGATAAATAAATAGCTGCAGTGATAATTAGCCAAGGATTCTACGTGTGAAGGTGAGAGCTCAGCAGCAGACGCAGATATGAAGGAAGCACCAGTTTCTATAAATATTGAAATCTGGTAATTATCATCATTAGAACTAGTTGTGATGTATCTGCTGCTCAAGCCCCACAAGTAAGAATGGCATCTATTTGCCACACTTAGAATGTCTAAAACTGCTTCCTTGTGCCCCTCTGTGTTCTGCACTGTCCCTTTCCTGCTCCCAGACCCTCTCACCCAGCGACACGGCACCTTTAAGGCTGAAAGGCTGGACAGATCTGAGCTGGGGAGTAGTGAGGGCACAAGAGCAAGAACCACAGATCCCATCACCCCCTATGCTAATCCACAGCAGAAACCGACGACAAGCCTTGGTCAGTAACAGAAATCATACCATGGAAGAGCCACCAATATGGAGATATACCCATCTCATAGAACTGAAAAGGACCTTGAAAGGTCATCAAGTCCAGTCCCCTGCCTTCACAGCAGGACCAAGTACCGTCTCTGACAGATTTTTGCCCCAGATCCCTAAATGGCCCCCTCAAGGGCTGAACTCACAACCCTGGGTTTAGCAGGCTGATGCTCAAACCACTGAGCGATCCCTCCCCCCTCTGATATCCCTGGGCAGGGGCTTGAGGGAAGGGGCTGAACAAACAGCAGCTCAGCAGGACCCTCCAAGATCCCTGCCAGATTGCTGCCATCAGATGACTCCAGCTGGCGCTTCCGCAGCATGGGAGATGGCTCTGACCAGCCTCTCAGAGATTTCCTGCTCAAGTGGGGCACCAAGAAGCCCCACAATAAAATAGGGGCCGGTATCTATTGTGCCCGAGTTATCTGGTGCCATTCGGGGTCAGGGCTGGAGTTAGGCCAGCAGCATTCTCTAGCTGCTGGGCTCTATCCCCTGGAAGGATGCGGGTCCGATGCTCCTCCCACCTAATGATGGATTAGATTAGTAAACCCTCCAGACCAGTGTCCCAATCCTGACACTGCCCAGTGCCAGAGCCAATAAAGGAAGGTGCGAGAAGCAACGCAGTGGGCAAAGCTGGAACAACCTAAGCTCTGCAGAGTTCTTCCTCACTCAGTTACAGAGCGCGGCCTCCCAGGGCTTTCTCCCCAAAGGCCCAGCTCCTCCAAAGCCGCTGACCCTCAGGGCCTCTCCCCTGGTGTTTCTTCTCTCCGGCCTCCTTAAGGAGTCTCCTTCTCCCAAGCTGCCATCCCCATTTGAGAGAACTCCCAGCTACCTCTCTCCTCGGTCTCCTCTCTCTGCAGTCCTTGCTTTATAGGAGCTACTCAGCTGCGTCTAATCCTTAATTACCTCCCCCCACCACCTCCAGGGGCCAGAGAATGGGTGAACTGGGCTCTCTGGCTCCCCTTTAACCTTGTCATGGCTAGTGTGGGGTTTATACACCCCATCATAGGTCTCATTGGCCCTCTCTGTATCTAATCCCTTTCAGAATCCTGATCAATTCTGGACCTCCACGGCATCTCGTGGCAGCAAGTTCCACAAGCTGAGTGTACACGGTGTATTCCCTTTCATCAGCTTTCCAGCGTCATTGACGGTCCCCTTGTTCTTGTATTAGAAACCACAGTAAATACAAGCACATGATTCGCCTTCTCTCCCCCATTCATTATTTTGTGGGACTACCATGTCCTCTCTTAAAAGGCACAGAAGATAATGAAAGAGAGGGAGGGCAGGCAGTGGCTTAGGGACACTCTCCACAGACACACACACTTCTTCACTTTGTCTGCAAGTTACCTGGTGACCACGAAGCCTGGAAAGCTGCCTGGAGGCAACTTGTGCTGGTAGGTGCACAATACACAGAGCAGTCACAACAATGTGGGACAGCGCTGCACCCTCCTTGCCAGAGGAACCAGCTTTGTGCTGCAAAAATGGACAGGATCACAGAGGGCCTGAGTTCCCACAGGAGTTTAGCATCCATTTAGGCACCCAAAGCGGCGGCCAGGTTTTCAGAGGAGCTCCAAGCACTGGACATAGGTTGGGGGGCTTGGGTTCCTTCAAAACCCAGCCCTAGTGTTAGAGCGGGACCTGCTGGGGGCTAAGTGCTCTTGAAAATCTGACCCTGGTTTAGATGCCTGAACGGGAGCGGAGCTGCCCTGGGTATTGAGCACTTGGAAGTGTAGCCCCACCACTGCCTGATGTGGCCAGTTGGGGACCAGCCAAAATGCCGCCAGCTCACGGTGAGATTTTAAAGGACAGAACATCACCCCATGGGCAGGCAGAAGCACAGGTTTACACCCACGAGCACAGTCCCGCACCCCCAATCGTCCCTTTTTCATCAGCAGCGACAGCCTTTCCACGAATAACTCCCAGTGTGTGGCTATGCACGCTGGGATTGACACCAGGCAGCAACTGACTTTATTCACAGCCACACCCGGCGTGGCATTGGGTTTGCAGGAGCTCCTGCCTACCGTCTGCACCCTCAGATTCCTGCTGTCTCCAAGAATCCTGGAGGAAAAAGCCCAATGCACCATCCACCCCCCCTCACTGCCACTGTGACCATGTGCCATTTTCTAATGCTTTGCCCAGCCTAGTTTCAAGAGGCCGGAGTGAGCACATGTCCCTGGAAAGACCATTCACCACTGTGGCAGGGAGGTGTCTTTCAGACAGTCACCCCAGATTTTCCCGCTCAATTTGTTATCCCCCCAATCAGTACAATGGGGATAATAGCATTTCCATACTGCACGGAGGTGTTGGGAGGGCAAATACGTTGACGACTGTGAGGCACTCAGATACTATGGGAGTGATGGAGACAGACAAACGTTCATCCCTTTGCTCCCAGTGATACCCATGTGTTCTGCCCTAAAGTCCCCTCCTTCCTTGGGGTTTACACCCTCCAAACTCAGACACTATTCTCTGCACAAACAGACCCCTCCACGCCCCAGATCTCTTTTCACTGCTCCTCTCTGAACTCTCTCCAGTTGGTCAATAGTCAGGTAACAAGGCACCCAGAGCTGAGGCAACATTCCAGGTGCTTTAAATAAGCCAGCTCCTAGCTCCATGCTACCTGCTGCACCCAGCTACATGCCTCCCCCTGCAACTCCGCACACTCCTGCAGCTGCAGCCACTTTTCGAGGGCCTTAAGCCAGTTTTCAGTCCATTTGGCAGTGTCATATCCAAGCCAAACTGAACTAATTTTCAGAGGCAGATTTGGCGAGACACTGTATCAAACGCTTTCCTAAATCCAACTATATTAGGATTTCCACGTCGGGCTCAGCCACTAATTTTGTGATTCCATCAAAAAGAAAAAGCAATCAGGTTTGTCTGGCAAGATTTATTCTTTCTAAATCCCTGCTGTTATTGCTCAGGCTTCCCTTATCCTCTGGTGCTTCTCTCTCTTAATGCTGCAGGGCTGGAAATATTTGCTGGAAATTTATTTTTGCTATTTATATGGATTTTTAAAATCTGCCTTCTCTTCCCCCTCTGCTGCCCTCTCTATTCTCAGCTGCCACAACTGTCCTTGGTGCTGTGACTGCCATACAGTTCCCTTCTGGGGTTTCCTCCAGCAAAGGCCAGACGGGAGCCCAACATTTCCTTCTAGTTTGCCAAGACCTCGCCAGTTTCTCCAGCGACGGTTCTAGTGAATTTAGCGACTCTTAATTCAACAACCCTCCGACGTAACTTGGAAGAGTCACTGAATGCTTTTATCGTTAGTCTCCTGGCAATTGTTCTCCAGGTCGTCAAGCAGAATTGGACGACACGTGACCGATGCTAGTCACATTGCTTAATGCACTGCTGGAAGGTGCTCAGTCACTACAGTGACGATACCACGACAGAAAGTGGCATAAGAACCTATACGGAACACAACGACTCACTGATTAGGGCCAGATTCAGAGCCGTGCCCAAGTTCATGGGGAGAAGGGACAAACGTGGACTGCAGGGATGGGTACCTAGCCTAGAAGACGCTGTTCTTGCAGCCAGCAACTGGGACTCATGGGTGCTCCAGCCACACTTCCTATGCCACGGGCCCGTATGGGGGAAGGGGAGAGCCAGCTGGAGACCAGGGATTGCCCTTAGGAAAGAGAATCCCAGGTAACCCAATAAGCCAGTTCCCAGCCATTTTGTGCCAGAACCAAGAGAAGGGGCTAGAACCTGGCCCTTACACTCTGGCACCTTTAATGCAGTGTGCCTGACAGCGAAGCCTGACAAATTTGCTATAGAACAGAAAGAGTCGTTCAGAGAAATATTCAAATCCATGGCCGCACCTTTCTGATCCCTTCATCTCCATTTACTATGGACAGGCTCAGCCCTGCAAGCTGCTCAACACTGACCCAGCTCCCACTGACTTCTGGGGTTCGACGGGGGCTCAGCAGCTCATAGCACCGGGCCCTCATCTTAAAACCCGGATGGGCCCAATATTGCTCCTAATCATATCAATGGAAACAATTTTCATCGACTTCAAAAGGTGTCTGGTGGTCACTAAGTAACCAGCACAGGGACAGCAGCTATGCAGGCTGCATGTATTTGTATTTACGAGCTCCGCCTACAGGCGGCATTGATTTCCAGGGTCTGGAAATGCTCGCTGGGCCTGCTGGAGGGGAGGCAGGACAAGTGCATCCCAATGCACTAGCTCAGAGCCTTGCTTGCCCCAGGAAAATGCCTGCTCCTTCCTGCTCTTCCTCTCTGGGATTCAGCAGCCAGTTTTGCGCTTGCTGGCCCGCATGCACTCAGCAGAGATTAAGATAATTCATTCAGTGGGTAACAGGAGTGCTCCCAGAGCAGCTCTGAGAGCCAGGGCAGGGAGTTTCCAGGGTCCACCCATCAGTTCCATACTTACCCAGGAATGACAGCCCAAAACACTACGGCAACCCCTCCTCTGCTCCAGCAATGTGTTTTCTGATGTCGGCAACACTGCCCCCTACTGAAGCAGGGCAGAACCGTTCACGTCTAACAGCTCTGCTCATTGAGCCCTTTGACGGCGAGGTGCAGAATCAGCACTTGGCAAAGCAAAGTTCTCCGAGTTCCAATCTCCCAGCCGTGCGCAAGAGGAGTTGGCAACAGCAGCACCAGGGCCTGCATGTACCGTACCAGAGAAGCCAGGCCCCTTTCCCAGGCTGTCTGTCTGTCGATAAAGGAGGAAAGACGTTCCCCACCAGGTTCAAGGTGAAAGCCCGTCTCTCTCTCAATCTGCAGACACACTCACCCTCCCAGCTGCCTCTCATTAAACAGGAATGCACCGTATGTACATCTCCTAGTGCAAGTTAATTACCTCAAACGCTGGACCAGGAAGCTGAGGTTAGAGACGATGCTCTTATTGCCAACGAGCTGACCCCACAAAAGGCCCAGCTTCTTTGCCCCATATTTGCACCTCGGGATGCAAAGGTCTGGCTCAGTGCCTCCCGCTTTCATGTCCTGGCTGCTTTTCCTCCCCACACCGCTACCTAGCATCGGGCAGATTTTTGCTGCTCTTCTTCCGCAGCATCAGAGCTGTCAAATGAACCTGCAGCGCTCCCCAGCACAGCATACCCTGGAGGCAAAGGAACGTGTTTTTACAGCTGCACTGCACTGCTAGTCCAAAAGGAGCCCAAAGCACTTCCCAGCCTTGAGAGCTGCACTGACTATTGTCCAGGGTAGCAGGCTCACAGCCAGGAACATCTCTGTTTTAATCTTCCCCTCTCCCAATCCATCTCTGCCCCACACCTGCCAAAAGAGGACAAGGAGAATGACCTCCCTCCCTCCCCCCTGCATTAGAGGAATCAGGGTCAGAACAGGGGGCATCAGTGTCTCTGCGACCGCCCGGATGATCCCGGGAACACATTTCCTCCTGCCCAGGGTAAATATGGCACTATGGCCCAGGGGCATCCCAAGAGAGACAGTCATGTGTGGCAGCCATTCAGCAGCCCCTTCTGTGAAGCAAGTTGGTGGTCTCAGGTCTGTTCCTCACACACCAGCATCTGCACATCAAGGCACACTAATGGGCCCCCTTGCTGGGGGTCTCTGCCCAGGCCAAGGAGTGAGAGGGCCACAAAGACTGCACCCCCCCCCCATGGGGGAGGGGAGTCTGTGCCCAACATGTTGCAACCTGCAGAATACAGGAGCCATCCCAGTGCTGCAGGGTCCATGGTGCAGCGACCTTCCCCGCAGCCGGCCAGAAGAGCCTTTGCCAGCCCGCCACACTAAAGCTGGTGCAGGAGAAGAATGAACCTAAAGAGCCGGGAAAGGGGGCTTCCCGGCCCTGCACCCTCCAGCATAGGCGGGGAGTTACAGGGCCGCCCAGAGGATTCTGGAGGCCCGGGGTCTTCGGCAGCGGGGGGCCCTTCCGTTCCGGGACCCGCCGCCGAAGTGCCCCGAAGACCCGCGGCAGGGGCCCCCCCGCCGCCGAATTACCGCCGAAGCGGGACCCGCCGCTGAAGTGCAGCCTGGTCTTCAGCGGTAATTCGGCGGAGGGGGGCTCCCGCCGCAGGTCTTCGGGGCACTTCGGCGGCGGGTCCCGGGATGGAAGGGCCCCCCGCCGCCGAATTACCGCCGAAGACCGAGCTGAACTTCGGCAGCGGGTCCCGCTTCGGCGGTAATTCGCTGGCAGGGGGTCCTTCCGCCCCGGAGCGGAAGGACCCCCCGCCGGCGAAGACCGGGAGCGAAGAAGCTCCTGGGCCCGGCCCCGCAAGAGTTTTCTGGGGCCCCCCGGAGCGAGTGAAGGACACCGCTCCAGGGGCCCTGAAAAACTCTGGTTGGGGCCCCTGTGGGGCTCAGGGCCTGGGGCAAATTGCCCCTCTTGCCCCCCCCCTCTGGGCGGCCCTGGGGAGTTATATGGGCCCGGGGTGCCTGTGCTCCAAGAATATTCAGGAACATGGGCCCGGCTCCTCCAATGTTTGGGCTTACATTTAATCAGAGCCGTCCCAGACCAGGCCAACCATCCCAGGCCCCGCGCTTCAGGGAGACGCGGAGTCCAGGGCGGCCTGGAGAGTTAGTGGGCGGCCTGGCGCCGGCAGCAGCAAGCGACACGGCCCCAGTCTGCCCCGCTCCACCTCCTCCCGCTCCTGCTCCACCCTTTCCCCAAGACCCCACTTGACCCCTGCTCCGCCTCCACCCCATCTCTCCCTGCCCCCGCTCCACCCCCTCCCTGCCCCCATTCCACACCTTCCCTCCGGGCCCCACCCCACCTCTTTCTGGCTGCCAACCCCTCCCCCAAGCGATGCTGGAAGCCGGTGGGGCAGGCTGGGTCACTCGCTGCTGCCGGCACCAGGACCCTCGCTAACCCTCCAGGCTGCCCTGGACCCCACATCCCCCTGAAGCCCAGGGCCCCCCAAAGTACAGGGCCCAGGCCAGTTGCCCTGGTCCGTCCTATGGACAGGACAGCTCTGCTTGGAACCGTTCTGGGCATCACCAAAAATTATACAAACACGGCACCTATGCCCTCCAGTCCTCTCCCCCATGTGCCTGCCTGTCCAGCCCCCTTCCGCAATACAACACCAAAGGATTTACAGAGTTGGGGAACTCATGGGGACAGGCAGTGAGGGAGCAAGGGGTCAGAAGCAGGTGATCTCCTGGGTTGGTGTCACAGAGCAGCAGGGAATTTAAAGGGATGGGCAAGTTACAGGGTCCTCGGAACAAAGCAGAGGGTGGTTCCGGCATCAGCAGTGAGGGGTTTGAAGGGCTTAGCACAGAGAGGCTGGGAGTTTACAGGGCAGGGTGCAGCATTACAGGGGGCTCTTGACTTTCCATCAGTGGTTATGCAAACATCAAGGGATCCCTCCACAGAGCGCCAAAAGGACCAGAAGAAAACTCAGGGCCAGATTCACCCTAGCAGAGCCATACGGAGTTGGGGGGTGGTTTGCAGCTGTCACATCTGGAACCATCTTAATCTCTGGCATGGGTTGAAGCAGCTCTGAAGGCAGCCTGTAACTTGCATGGCTGCTGCAATGGTCCCTCTGGGCTGCTGCAGCAGCACTGCAGAGTAGTCAGGGCATAGGCATGTTTTTGACATGCCCCCTGCACCCAGGCTACTGTTCATGGGGATTTACAGCTGCTTTGCAGGTGCAGAGTGGCCCTAACGAACCCATGAATTCCTTCATTGGGTCCAATGCTCCACTTCCCTGCTCCTGCTAAGAGTGAACCTGGAGTTGTGTGTGCTCGGAGGAGAGCCAGACCCTGACATGTACGGATTAGAGCAAAGATGCTAAACTGGAATGCAAGGCTTCAGATGTGGTAGCTGGAGCACTGCATCAAATACAGCTTCCCCTCTGCCTTGGGGCAGGGGGCACGGATAAGCCATTCTACATAATAAGAAACCACATATCCTCCCCCACAGCCTATCCTGGGGCCACAGCCAAGTGCCCTTTTCCTCTAGCAAGACCAGCTGCATTGCTCATGCCACCTTTTGTGTCAAACCCACCTCAGTTTGCAGGGAGGAGGCCCAATGAGAGGGGAGTCCAGTAGCTAGAGCAGGGGGCGGCTGGAAGTCAGGACTTCTAATGCTCTGGAGAGGCTCTTTGCAGCTGGGGTAGTCACCATGCTGATAGAACAGGGACTGGGGGTCAGGGCATCCTGTTCCCTGGCCATGCAGCAGGGTCAGGAAAGCCAGCCAAGCCATCCTCCCAACTGCAACAGATCCTTCCTTGTGGGCAGGTCACTCCCCCCCCACACAAACACCCCACACACACTCTCCCCCCTTCCCTTTATGTTCCCATTTCCCAGCTGCCTCTGCAATTCCTGCTTCCAGCTGGGCCAGAAAGCAGCAGAGCCAAAATGCCCCAAGGAACCTCCTTCTCCAGAGCCAGGCACTTCACTGGATCCCAGTGAGCAGCCAGAGCGTCGTTCCACCGCCAGTGTGAAGGCAGCTGCTGGGTACTGGGCACTTGAATCTTCTGGTCCCGCTGGCAGCTGCTGAGCCCCTCCGACAAGCTTGGTTTTCAACATTAGCTACGGAGCCCGTGCTGGGTTGGGGGCTCCAGGCAGCTCACAAACTGCCCTTAGCCCCATTTCATTCCTTCAGCACCATTGCTGGCGTTTCCTGGCTCGAAGAGCGACGCCTGGGAGCCAGGCTGCCAAGGAGGAGGCACAGGTCCCTGGCTTTGACTGTGCCGACGGTCCCGGGATGGAGATCAGGGAGCGTGCAGCAATGGCAAGTAGCGACCCAGTGCTGCGGCAGGGCCCTTCTCCCGCTCCCCATTTCCTGCCACACGGAGTGTTACACTCAAATCCCCCCAGAGCAATAAGTCGCTGTTAAAAAAAAAAAAACAGACAAAGGAGATGTGGGAGGAGGCGGGTCTCACAATCTTAGCCAGGGAGCTAGGAAAATCCCAGCAGCTCTTTGCTGCCCTGCACTCCCCGCTTCTTCCCTCCCAGTCACCTACCCCGCAGAACTCCCACAGCCGCTGCTCTGACTGATGCAGGCAGCCGCATGAGACCCGGCGCTTGCATTCCCTACGGACAGGCGCAGCCCAGTGTGGCACAGCCAGTCGTCATGTTCAGGGAGCTGCCTAGGAAAGCACCTCCTCCCAAGAGCAGCACTTTGAGATTAAACTGATCACAACAGGGTCATCGCCTCCAGCGCACCTCCTCCTGGCCTAGGGGCTGCAGCCACCCTGCCTCAGTTTCCCCTTCTCTGGGCTCTTCAGTAAATACCCCACCACACAGCATTGAAAACAAGGTTTCCCCCTTCCACATGAGGTTCAATTTGTTTCAGCTTTAACACAGTTTTCAGTAGCCCTCTAGATTCCAAACCCTTCCCTCTTGGCTAAGGGGATTCCACATCACAGCCCACCTTCCTCCTTAGACTGCGCTGCCCACTGATCCCTCTGAATCACCTTTTTCAAGAACAGAGCTCCGTAGTGTCTCTCCCCTGGCAGCTCAAAACAAACACATAAAAAAGAGCCTTTACCCCCAGTCTTTCAAGCTAGGCCCAGATCCTCCTTCTCTGCCCTTCCCCGGGCCTCTGTTCTTAGCTCTTCCTTCCAGGAAGACCTGATTGGTTCCAATGACCCCCGTCCCATGACCATTCTCTCCACCTGGGGAGGCAAGGGTGCAGTAACCCAGGTGGAGCTGGGTCCCTCTCCCCTTAAAGGGGCCAACTATACTGTGACCCTGACCAATCAGCACAAAGAAGGGAGCTAAAGTCTGCAATGTGCTTGATACAGTACGTGATACTGAGCCGTTCCTCCACCAGCCCCAGAAAGTAACCCTGCATTGCAGGCCAAGCCCAGCTCTGGGGACAGGTAGCAAGGGAGGGAGGTGATAGGGGAAGGGCCAGCCAAGTCATGGGCAAAAATCAATGGACACGCGGGGACCTTGAGCCAAACCAAACACACTAGAGCCAGAATGGAAAGGCAGAAATCAAGGCACCTGCCAGCTCCTGGAAGGCTCCTGTGGCATTTCAGCTCCTTGAATCCCACCCAGCCCTGTCTTTCCCAATTGAGGGCAGCCCCACTCTCCCCAATGCCAGGAATACTTGCCATATGTGCCTATCCCAGATTGCCATCTGTCAGATCTGCCACTAGCCAGTGCTAGGGTTAGATGTTCCCAGGGGCTGTAGCCACGTGGACTCCCTCTTCCTTTCCCCCACCTGGATTCCGTGGGCCAAATCCACCCATGGGGTAAACAGGTGCAACTCCATTAACTTCTCCAGAACTCCCGTGTGCAACAGGGCTCTCTGGGCTGTGCTGGACGGTGCCCCAGGGAGCTGAATGAGGGTACGGGCATGGGCCTGGGTTCCGTTCCAGAAGCTTTGGGGGCAATTCAGGTCACTCGTGAGAGCGGAGTGGAGGCTCCTTTCTAACCCTGAACCCTGGCACCACTTCAGGAAGGCAACACCCCAGACAAGCACTGGAAAGGGTTACCTAGGGAGGTAGTGGAATCTCCTTCCTTAGAGGTTTTTAAGGTCAGGCTTGACGAAGCCCTGGCTGGGATGATTTAGTTGGGGATTGGTCCTGCTTTGAGCAGGGGGTTGGACTAGATGACCTCCTGAGGTCCCTTCCAACCCTGATATTCTAGGATTCTATGATTCTAAAGTCAAGTTCAAACCCTCGCCCACGAACTAGCCAGTGCAAAATCTGCGTCAGTGCTGCCAAAGGGCAACCTATGTAAAGGAAAGCAGCACAGGGCCCCGGCCTAGCGCATGGCAGCACCAGAGCCAGGAACGGAAAGGCCTCATCACTGGCCCAATTAACAGATGCATCCGAATCACAGCTACATGGGGCAACTGATGTCGGGAAAGGGAGTGGCCATGTCACTGGAGCCAGGGCAGGAGCAGGGGTCGGGGGCTCCCCAGCAGCAAAAAGTGGCCTGTAGACTGGAGATGGCACCCTCAGGGGTTTGTTAAGGCAGGGGTGGGCAAACTTTTTGGCCCGAGGGCCACATCTGGGCATAGAAATTGTATGGCGGGCCATGAATGCTCACAAAATTGGGGTTGGGGTGCAGAAGGGGGTGAGGGCTCTAGTTGGGGGTGTGGGCTCTGGCGAAGGGCCAGGAATGAGGAGTTCAGGGTGCGGGAGGGGGCTCAGTGCTGGGGCTGAGGTTTGGGGTGCGGGAAGGGGTGCAGGCTCCAACTGGGGATGCAGGCTCTGGGGTGGGACTGGGGATGAGAGGTTTGGGATGCAGGAGGGGATTGAAGGGTTCGGAGGGCGGGAGGGGGATCAGGGCTGGGTCAGGGGGTTGGGGTTGAGGTGAGGCCCAGGAGTGCAGGCTCCAAGCGGCATTTACCTCAAGCGGCTCCCAGAAGCAGCGACATGTCCCTTCTCTGGCTCCTACTCAACTGCGCGGCCAGGCAGCTCTGCACACTGCCCTGTCCACAGTCACCATCCCTGTGGCTCCCATTGGAGCGACAGAGGGGGTCACTGGAGTGTGTAGGATCTGCAGCGAGGCCATGCTGAGGTTTCTGGGAACCACGTGGTGCGCCCCCCGACCCTGTGCCCCAGCTGGAGCTCCAGAGCAGGGCCATTCCACAACTTCCAGGAGCCGCGTGGTGCATCCCCCAACCCTGCGCCCTGGCTGGAGCACCGCAGCGGGGCAAGCCCCAGACCCCACTTCGCAGCAGGAGCTCGCAGGCCAGCTTAAAACAGCTCGTGGGCTGGATGCGGCCCGCAGGCCGTATTTTGCCCACCCCTGTATTAAGGGAACTGACAAAAACCAAGGTCTGGTTCATAATGAGGGAACCGAGAGAACCAATCAGTTCTAAGAAGAGCATCAAATTCCCATTGCACTGGCCCAATAAAGGAGAAGCATGTACTGAGTAAGCAAGGCTGAGCGTGCTACAAGTGCGCACGTACAAGAGACCCGACGCGCTAAGCATGTTGTGAGCATGCAGCAGAGGGCATGACACTGAAGAGTCGAGACTGAGTGTTGCACCAGGGTGTACGTACTAGACAACATGCTGCAAGCGTGCATGAGTGTACAAAACTGTTGTGAGCAAGTGAGAAGTGAGCACGCAAGCTGGTTACGCTGCAAACGTGAATCTGTGCAATTGAGTGTGAATTAGCAGGTATAACTTAGTGGTGCAAGCATGAATGTTTGTGTGTGTGTGCGTGTGTACGCACATCTCTGTGTAGGGAGATAGCTGGGGGAAGGGTGACAACCCCTGGGCATCAAGACATGCAATGAAAGAGTTAATATTCTTCCCAGGCCAGGAATAGAATAAATAAGATGAAAATAAAGCTGCAAGCTGCCTACATGAGGCAGGAAGTGTCTCTCCCCTCAGCCTGGAGTGACGGCAGCTATTCAGCACAGACGGATTATGAGCCATACCGGGTAATATCCCAATCTGTAATAGTCACTATTATGGGTAACACAAGGGCCCAGATAAGATCCCATCAATCAGAAATCACAGCTCACAGCCTGTCTGCAGCTGCAGCTACAAGACAGTGCATTCCCGGGCAGCCAAACACACGCTCACCCCATCACTCACCCATGTGTAGGTGCACTCACATGCACACTTTCTCACACTCCAATGCACCCACAGCCGCACCCTCCCCCGTCTGCTCGCAGACCTCCTGACACAGAGATGCGCGCTTGCCCACTCCGGTGCTCCCTCCCCCCGCCCCACGAAGCCTTCTCATACTGAAGTGATCAATGCGGTGGGTACTTTATCTGCTTCCCTGCGTAGTTATTTTATTAGAGGTGAAGGGATCGATGCCGCAAAGGGAGCACTCAGGAAAATGCCTCATCGAGCCAACACGCAGAACATTTGTTCCTGCTCACGTAACCCAACCATTCTATTACAAACAAACCTTGGGCTGCGGCGGGGGAGCCTGCCGGCAAAAGCGGGGCTCTACAGCACCCTCTGCTGAGCAAGAGTCAGCAGGGCGCTCCGCTCGCCCCGCCCCAAATACCCCTCCAGGATCTCACGGGCTCCAGAGGTTCAGGGAGAGGAGATGGAGACAGCCAGATCATTCAGAGAGGACGAGGGCTAAGGTCTGCGTCTCTCAGCCCCACACAGCTCCTCTAAACCCTTCCCCCAGCCCAGCCCAGCCCAGCACAAAGGCGCACAGGAAGATGAAGGAATCATTTCACCACCACTGAAATGCAGCTGCTTCTAGGGAAGGTCGTGGCCACCCAGGAACATTTAGGAGAGGAAGTGAGGAATCACGGCCCCATGGGAAGCCGCAGGGGAGGTGGTATGGAATTATTCAGGACCATGGGGATTTAGGATGAGCAGGAGCCGCTGGTTTCACGTGTTTCTCTCTTTTTATACACCATGCCCTGTTTAGATATTAGGAGAGTACTCCAGTGTATGGTGCCCACATCCTGCAGCTGGCAGTGTCAGACACAGGAAACATCACATTCATATCATCTGCCTCCCCTATAGCTCTGTCTTAAATGGTGTCAGCCAGACTGGTTTCTGCTCTAAGTTCCCCCTATTCCCTGCCCCAGTTACAGAAAAGTCCCCTCCCTGTAGTCATTAACCCTCCACTTCTTCCAGCACGTCCCCAACTTCACTGCTTGGCTCAGTGCATCAGCAGAACTGCAGTATAAGACCTCCTGCCAGTATGCATGATGGGTAACTCTCTACTGCTCCAGGCTGGCCCGGGCAGCTTCAATCAATGGTAATAGGGCCTGTACTTCGTTCGCCCAACACGCAGGAAGTATCAGCGCAATTCCCACTCCTGCCCCCGAGCACCCAAAGTTTGAATAAAGCTCAGGAGTATCTTTGCTTTTATAAATCTCTGCCTTTTAATGATGGCTTCAAGGCTGAGGGAAAAAAGGCCCATTAAACTCACTGAATAAGTTAATGGGGCAGAGAGAATCCATTTCAAAGCTACCCCAGGCTACTTTCCTCCGGAGCTAAAGTCTGAATAAGCAAAACGAAAAATTAAAACTGTACAGTGCTTTGCCGATAAATAACCCCCAGCGTAATCTGCTGCCAGCCAGGACTCCATCTGCTGAGATATTAGGATGCAGATCAGTTGTAAAACACCTCTGCTCCCAGAAACTGCCACCTCTTTATTGCAATTAGTTCTCAGCCGTCCTGTCCCTCCCCATCTCCCCAGTCTGCCGGGGAGCACAAGGAGACCTCTTGCCTCTTGGGATTCAACTTGGCAGCACTCGGCAACTATGCACCCAAATCTGGTACCTCTCCCACCTTCCTGCCCTCTATAGCTCTATCCTTCTGCCCCCGGTGCCCTACAACTCCAACCCCTGTACCCCCAGCTCCCTGCCCCCTTGTAACTCTGTACCTCAACTTACTCTACACCTCAGAACTTCACCCCCTGAAACCTCCGCCCCTCCCCCCATCTCTTGGCCCCTTTATGCTCCTGTTCCTCAGAGCTCTGCAGCTCCCTCTGCCCCCCAGGAGCATGGGCCACACATGTTGCTTCATGGCTTGCTCGGTCGCAGGCCAGCGGCAGACCCCAACCCATCCCAGAGCCTCATGGGCAGCTGCTCACACCATCAGACAGCTAAATGCTTTGAAAACTGAATGCATGTCCCAGAGAAAAAAAAAATCCCTGTTTGTAAATGTTGATCCCGCTAGACGCGGCTTGTTTACTAGTTAATATTTAAAGATGCTAATTAAGTCTTTGAATAAACAAATCTATTCTAGCAAATGCCTTTTGGAAGTCAGGGATCCTTCCCTGTAGAGTCAGTGCCGCCGGCGCAATGGGCAAGGGCACCAGGCAGTCTACCTGGCGGCCAGGGGAGCTGGTCAATCTGCCTCCATCCTCGGACATTTGGTGCATCCAGCCACAGGCCTGTGGGCTGCCTCCTCCACCACGCCATGTGGCTGGGGCTTCTTACCACTCAGAAGCACTGCACAACGCTTGACCCCACCTTCCCATCTATCCCTCTGCATCCACCATTTACCGCAGCCACATCAAGTCTCCTTCCTAGTCTCAGTAGTCTCTGGGTCCTCAGTGACACCCAAACCCAAATCTCACCCAATCAGCAAATGGGTGGGGGGAGGGGGAAGCAGGGAACAAGGGTGTCAAAATGACCTCCCAGTGGCAGAGCCTCATATAATGATTTAGAGAAGGGAGAATGAAGGGAGGGACCCCGGAGATCTAGGATCAAACCTCAACTGAGTTACAAGTGAAAGAGTTGGGTAGGTTTCATCCCTATTCAATACAGTGCAATAGCTTGTGGCCTGTCGCCGGCTGGGCATATGGTGCTGGCTCGTCCTCCTCATTGCCTGCAGTTAAATTGTATCAGAAGCAGCTAAATACCCATTAATACTTCCAGACATTACTTTCCATATGAGCAATTGCTGTAGTCGCCACTAGGATGATGCCCCAAAGTGGTGAGTGGCTGGGTGAGAGGGGATCTGTGAAATTGTGAAAATGGGGGGGAGCAGGTGTCTCCAGGGGTCTCTCCTCAACAAAATGTGTATTGTCCCTTCCCCAGAGAATTCTTGCCCGCCGCACAAATCTATGACGACCCTCACCCCTAGCAGCCATGCTCCAGGCTGGGCCTGGAATAGCAGGGAGGGTGAGGCCAAGCCTATTTGGCCACCAGTGCACAAGGGAGGACCTTAAAGGGACAGAGACCACAGGCTCGAGGAGCATTGGCAGAGCTGTGCTAGGGATCGGTCACTTTTGGGAGCAGCAAGGTCACAGCTTCCCAAGCTGCCTCTCAAGTGGCAGAGAGAGGGTCACCGTTGCAAGCCGGGCACTGGGCTCAGCTCCTTGCCATCCTGAGGGAACATAAAGCTTCCCAGTAATCTCAGCATAACAGCACTTGCCAACCGCAAATGGGGATCTCTCACCCAACAAGCCAACTAGCTTTCCTCATTCACCCTTCAGCGGGTATGTGACAGAGCAGAACCTCCAGGGCTATCGATGGACACCGTGGAGGGGGCGGGGGATCTGACATGAGAGAAGAGGCCAAAGTCCTAAATGCCAAAATGATCCAAGCTCCATCCTGGGAAGCTACCATGCATGACTCTTGCCCAACTCCGTTCACTCTCGCCTAGTCACCAGCTCAAAACCAGGTCAGGTCAAGGGCTCAGAAACAAGCCACTGAGCCCTTCATTTCTGCGCCTCTAGAGAGAGTCCATAAGAGGCTGGTAGTGACAAGGCCTCATCTGCTGGCTGTTCGGTGGCCCTGATGTGAGCTGGTGGGGCTCAACACAGCTCTCCATGAACAAGTACCCACATCATACAAACCCTCCTCGCAAATAGCACCAGCCGGCCCATTTAGCAGAGAGGCCAAGGGCCACGGAGACTGAAATCCCCTCTCAGCCCCTGTGGGATCCCCCCAGGGCAAGGCCAAGGGACCCCGGCAGGGCAGTGAGCAGAAGAAGTTTGCTCTGCTCTCTCTCTCCTATACAGACAGAGGACAGCTAGCTCCAGAGCTGTCACCCCATAACCTTTCGGCAGCTTCAGAAATCGCCAGAGGTCCTTATCCCCCTACAGCTGAGGGCCCCCTCCTGCCTAGCAGAGCAGATCAGCAGAACAAGAGGTCTGATGCTGAAGTGCCAGCACACATCTTGGCCCCAAATCATGCCCTGCCTCTTGACATGGCTCTGAGTGGCGCTGGCATGCAGAGGCACAAGGGCACCTGCTCTCGGGGTTGCGGGATCAGAGGATCCTATGCTGGCATCAAGGAGGTCAATAGCCTGATGTGAAGAGGGGCTGATGAGCTCCCACACCTGACACTTCCTCCTCCTCATTAGGCTCCTTTCTCCCCCACAAAGCAGATCCAGCCAAAGCCATTAACCCAGTGGGAGCCAGGACCCTGCTCAGCCTTGGAGAAGCTGGGGAGGCAGGGCCCAAGCAGAAACGGCTACACAGCTATTTTTAGCGCTGTAGCACGAGTCTGAGTCAGTAGACCCGGGCTCTGAGACTTGCCACCATGGGGTTCTCGTATTTAATTAGGTTTTTTTCAGTATAGACATACCCTGAGTTTCCTCCTCCCACAGCACTGGCCGGGCTCAGCACCACAGCAAAGGCAACAGCTAGTTTAGAACACCCAGCCCGGAGCGAGAGCCCAGCTCCAGCAGGCTGGACCCTGTATCCCATGAGCCCCAGCCTTGCCTCAGGGAGGTCCCTGTTAGAATATGGGCCCCTCAGCTCCAATCTCTGGGATGCATTAACCTTTGGGGCTCCTCCTCCGTCCTCAAGTTAACTGATTGTAAAAACAGCCAGCCATCCCTCCCCTCTGACCATTGGGGGTGCGTTCAGCCCAGGGCCCTGCCTCTCGCAAGCTGTGGTGAGCTCCTTTTGTAAGTCAGGTATATTCATCCCCATCACCCCACCCCTGCTGTAGCCCCCAGTTCCGGCCTCAATGTAATAAGTCATCCCTGAGCCTGATTACCTGAGGGCTCCACATCAATAAACCAGGGCTCAGCCAATCCACAGGCGAAGGGCTAACCAGGTGAAACTCCCCCGCCCCCCAAGGCCAGGGATATCAGCTCCCACTGAGAGCAGCTTCTCCAGTCTACTCAATGTTGCTATGTCGTTGCGGGTATCCCCCGCCGCTGGGTGGTTCTGATAGACTGCTCCTGCCCCAGCCCCTGCCCACTCCTGTTCCAACCCTGCTCTTGATGCCTGATTCCTGATCTGCTCCCTGGCCTGACCTCTAGGTACGACCGCTGCTGCTCCAACCACTAGGCCTAACCCTCCACTTCTCAGTTTCTGACACCCACGCTACCAGAGATGAAAGGAAGTTTTTAAGTAGAGCTGCAGGCTGCTGCATGCTGCCCCTGCCCCAGTTCCGCCTCGTGTTTGGATTAGCTGGTCTCTGCACTGCTTTGAATTCCCTGCTACAGAGCGTCTCCCGGGACAGCCGGCTAGTCCACTTTGAAGTATAAAGAAAGCGTAAAGTGTCCAGAGCTGAAGAGTAAAATAAACCCAACAAGAGAGAGACTGGTACTGTCTTAGCACCTGAGTTCCTGGCAGTGCCAGGGATTCACAGATTCCAAGGCCAGAAAGGATCATTGTGATCATCCAGTCTGACCTCCTGTCTAACACAGGCCACAGAACTTCCCCACAATAACTCCTAGAGCAGATCTGTTAGAAAAACATCCAGTCTTGATTTTAAAATGGCCCATGATGGAGAATCCACAACCCTGGGTAAACTGTTCCAATGAATCTGGGCTGGAAGCGCCTAGAGACCACCGCCAACCAGCAGAGGGCAATGGTGGCCACTCCGCACACGCCATCGAAACAGGAACCTAGCCACAAGCTAGTCAGACCCCCAGTACCTACTGTCCCACAGAGACCTTGGCACCCATGTACTACCTGAACTGGGGGCCCAGGCACTGAGACATTATGGCAATGGGAGCCGTCCACATGGCAGCAGAGCGTGACCTTCCCAGCCAGGGCAGACAGATGCGCGCTAGCGGTGCTCGAGCGCACGCTATAAACAGCAGCAGGGACGTTGCTGCACCAGCAGAGACATGGGCTAACACCTGGAGCTTGAACTCAGGGGCTGGGTGCTTCTGAGGTGCCAAGAAAGACAGGACAGAGGGGCACCCTGCCTCACAATCAACCTCTGAGCCTACCTCCATCCCTGCCCCAGCTCTGCAGCCTTCCCACCAACAGTCCATAAATCATAGAACCCTAGAATAACAGGTTGGAAGGGACCTCAGGAGGTCATCTAGTCCAACCCCCTGCTCAAAGCAGGACCAATTCCCAACTAAATCATCCCAGCCAGGGCTTTGTCAAGCCTGACCTTAAAAACCTCTAAGGAAGGAGATTCCACCACCTCCTTAGGTAACCCATTCCAGTGCTTCTCTGCCCTCCTAGTGAAAAAGTTTTTCCTAATATCCAACATAAACCTCCCCCACTGCAACTTGAGACCGTTACTCCTTGTTCTGTCATCTGGAATCACTGAGAACAATCTAGATCCATCCTCTTTGGAACCCCCTTTCAGGCAGTTGAAAGCAGCTATCAAATCCCCCCTCATTCTTCTCTTCTGCAGACTAAATAATCCCAGCCTCTCCTCATAAATCATGTGCTCCAGCCCCCTAATCATTTTTGTTGCCCTCCGCTGGACTCTTTCCAATTTTTCCACATCCTTCTTGTAGTGTAGGGCCCAAAACTTGACACAGTACTCCAGATGAGGCCTCACCAATGTCAAATAGAGGGGAACGATCATGTCTCTCAATCTTCTGGCAATGCCCTTACTTATACAGCCCAAAATGCCGTAAGCCTTCTTGGCAACCAGGGCACACTGTTGATTCATATCCAGCTTTGCGTCCACTGTAACCCCTAGGTCTTTTTCTGCAGAACTGCTGCCTAGCCACTCAGTCCCTAGTCCAGGGGTGGGCAAACTGTGTCCCGCGGGCCCGTCCTGCCCGGCCCCTCCCCCGCAGCCATGATGCCACTGTGTGCAGCGCTCTGAGCGGCGGGGCTGTGAGCTCCTGCCGATCAGAGCGGCAGCGTGTCTGGCTCCGGCCTGGCAGTGCGGCTGCCAGACATGCTGCTCTGAGTGGCATGGTAAGGGGGCAGGGGGGGTTGGATAACGGGTGGGGAGTCCGGGGGGGCAGTCAGGAGACAGGAAGCGTTGGATGGGCAGAGGTTCTGCAGGGGAGTCAGGGGATGGGGAACAGGGGGGGTGAATAGGCATAGGGTCTTGGGGGGCCTGCCAGGGGGCGGGGGTGTGAATAGGGGTCAGGGGACGGGAAACAAGGGGGGTTGGATAGGCGTGGGGTCCCAGGGCCTGTCAGGGGGCGGGGGTGTGGATAGGGGTCGGGTGACTGGGAGCAGGGGGGTTGGATAGAGGGTGGGGCCCTGGGGGATGGTTAGGGGCAGGGGTCCCAGGAGGGGACGGTTAAGGGACAAGGAGCAGGGGGAGTTTGATGGGTCGGAGGTTCTGAGGGGGGCAGTCAGGGGGCGGTTTGAGGAGGCACAGCCTTCCCTACCCGACCCTCCATACAGTTTTGCAACCCCAATGTGGCCCTCAGGCCAAGAAGTTTGCCCACCCCTGCCCTAGTCTGTAGCAGTGCTTGGGATTCTTCTGTCCTAAGTGCAGGACTCTGCACTTGTCCTTGTTGAACCTCATCAGATTTCTCTTTGGCCTAATCCTCTAATTTGTCTAGGTCCCTCTGTATCCTACCCCTACCCTCCAGCATATCTACCACTCCTCCCAGTTTAGTGTCATCTGCAAACTTGTTGAGGGTGCAATTCACGCCATTCTCCAGATCATTAATGAAGATATTGAACAAAACGGGTCCCAGGACCGACCCTTGGGGCACTCCGCTTGATATCGGCTGCCAACTAGACATGGAGCCATTGATCACTTCCTGTTGAGCCCGACAATCTAGCCAGCTTTCTATCCACCTCATAGTCCATTCATCCAACCCATACTTCTTTAACTTGCTGGCAAGAATACTGTGGGAAACCGTATCAAAAGCTTTGCTAAAGTCAAGGAATAACACGGCCACGGTTAGAATCACCCCAGGCCCCATTCCTCCACAGTGGAAGGAGGGAACGACTCCCTTCTACACCCTACATGCTCCCCTTACAGCGACAGTCCCAAGCGGGAAGCAGCAGCACTCCCAGCAGCACAGCCCCCCCTCTCCTGGCTCCAGCCCAGCCACACCCGACAGCTCACACTGTTCAGGCTCCCAGCGGCACCACTGCCATGCAGCGTTGCCGGCTGGCAGGGACATGTTGGCACCTGGCTTCTCTGAGAGCGACCTTGTCTTTTCTGTGTGACAAGAAAAGGGAGTTGTTGTGGCTTTGATCCCCCGGCCTCAGACACTGAAAGGCAAGCGGAGGCTCTGCACCGACTTTTGTTCCCGCCTGCTCCTCAGGGGCGGATTACAGTGTTGCTATTCGAGTCACAATAAACACTTCAGAGGCACGCGGAGGTTGGGGGAGGGATCCCCCGCAGCCCTCAGGGAGCGTGAGGCAGCCCTGCTGCGTGTCCCCTTGAACCCACGCTCCCCACTCGCCCCCAGAGCCGCCGCACACACCAAAGGAGCATGGTGGGGTTTGGCTTCAGTTTCAGGGGACTGTTTGCTCACAACATAAAACCTCCACAGGCTGAGCAGCCTTCTCCTCTGATGAAAGCCCAGGGCTGAAATCGCAGAGGGCTGCAGAGCAGGAGAGAGGGGATTTGGCAGAGCCCAGGGCTGGACTCACAGGGGGATGCAGGAAAGGAGAGGGGCATTGTCATATCTGTATGTGGGGAGCCCAGGGCTGGACTCACAGGGGGCTGCAGGAAAGGAGAGGGGCATTGTCATATCTGTGTGTGGGGAGCCCAGGGCTGGACTCACAGGGGGCTGCAGGAAAGGAGAGAGGGGCATTGTCACATCGGTGTGTGGGGAGCCCAGGGCTGAAATCACAGGGGGCTACATGTCAAAAACAAGGAGATACCAGGCTTAGTTGGAGAAAAGGGCACAGGACAGAACTAGGCACCTCTTCATGGGCCACCTTGAAGAAGAATTTCTGAAAAAATGCACCAAAAAATTAATTATGCACCCGAGATACATCAATACTATTTTCATCCTTTGGACAGATGACTTCAACTCTCTCATAGATCTCCACCACTTCAACAACCACCACCCGTCCCATTGAACTCTCTCTGGAACACTCCCACACTGTCATCACCTTCCTGGACACCATGATCAGCTTCAGCAATAGAGACCTACAGACAACCATACAAAAGAAACCCACGGATCACCACATCTATCTTCACAGATCTAGTAACCACTCCAAACACACCAGCGAATCTTTTATCTATAGCCAGGCACTCAGATACCACAGAATATGCTCTGAGGAGAACGTCCAGGATACACACCTCAACACACTCAGAACCGCCTTCACCAAACAAGGACACTCCATCAGAGAAGTACATTGCATCATGGAACAGGCGACTCAAATACCCCGAAAGAACCTACTTCAATACAGAAATAAAATCTACTTGGCCACACATCCCTTGTTGTCACCTACCACCCCACACTTGTCACCTACCACCCCATATGGGGTATCATCAAACCACTACAACCCATACTCGATGGGGACCCCATCCTGAAAGAAATCTTTCCTGAACCTCCTCTTCTGGCCTTCAAACAACCCCCCAACCTCTCTAAGCTCATCATCAGAAGCAAGCTCCCCACAGACCAGGACACACCAACTCAGAGTGGCACCAGATCCTGTCAGAACAACAGATGCAAAACCTGCAGATGTATCTCCACTGCTCAATACCCCCACAACACATCTTATATGATCCATGGATCCTACGCACGCCTATCACAACATGTGGTGTACCCCATCCAGTGCACTAAATGCCCCAATAACAATTATGTGGGTGAAATTGGACAATCAATACACACTCCAATTAACTCACACAGGTAAATGATAAAAGACAAAAACACCACATCAGCTGTGGGTGAACACTTTTCAAAAAATGATCACTCAATATCTGACCTATCAGTCCTCATCTGCAAAAGAAACCAGCACAACACTTTCAAAAGACAAGCCTGGAAGTGTAAATTCATAACTTTGCTAGACACTAAAACTCATGGTGTTAATAAAGACACTGGATTTATGGCTTATTACAACAATCTGTAACCCACTAACCCGCCCCCATTTGTCCTATGATAACAGGGGTGTTAACAGGCCACTCTACCTTGTGCTACAGTATGTGCTACTTATGCTAAACTCTCTCTCTTCACCTTGTATTTAGCTGTGACACTCAGAGTACTTTCCTAGACCTGAAGAAGAACTCTGTGTAGTTAGAAAGCTTGGTCTCTCTCACCAACAGAAGCTGGTCCAATAAAAGATATTTCAGTAACTCCTCACTTAAAGTCGTCCCGGTTAACGTTGTTTCGTTGTTACATTGAGGATCAATTAGAGAACAAGCTCATTTAAAGTTGTGCAATGCTCCCTTCTAATGTCATTTGGCAGCCGCCTGCTTTGTCCACTGCTTGCAGGAAGAGAAGCCTGTTACAGCTAGCTGGTGGGGACTTGGAACCAGGGTGGACCGGCAGCCCCCCATCAGCTCCCCGCTCCCCTAAGTTCCCTGTGCTGCAGCCGCCCAGCAGGCTAGCAATTGCGGCTATCCCTCCCTGCACTGCCATGTGCTGCTCCTGCCCTCTGCCTTGGAGCTGCTCCCAGAGACTCCTAATTGCTGTGCAGGGGCGGAAGAGAGGGGGCTAATGTCATGGTGTCCCCCTTCCCCCTGCTCCTGCACCCCGCTTACCCCTTTTCCATATAGAGCAGGGAAGGGACACAGAGGGAGAGAGACAGAGAGAGCTTGGGGCAGCCACTGCTGTCTCAACTTCCTGATCCACTTAAAAAGACAAAAAGAACAGGAGTACTTGTGGCACCTTAGAGACTAACAAATTTATTTGAGCATAAAAAGACAATGCACTTAAGAGTGGGTCAGCTTACTTAAAGGGGCAGTGTGCATCTCTCTCTCTCTCTCCCACACACAAGGTGTGTGTCTGTCTCTGTCTGCTATGCTGTCTCCCCTCCCTCGTGTTCGTGCTGCCTTGTGTGAGAGGCTACATTAACAACAATGTGTTAACCCTTGAGGGCTCAGCTGAATGCTAGTTCATCATTTAGCAGCAAGTCATTCCCTGAGAAATATCCCTCCCTCTTCCACCCTTAACTTAACCACCTCAACCAAGCTTCACAATCATCATAGCTGTGAACCGTATTAAATTGTCTGTTTAAAACGTCTACTGTGTGTATATCTATATAATATATAGTTTTTTGTCTGGTGAGAAAAATTTCCCTGGAACCTAACCCCCTCATTTACATTAATTCTTATGGGGAAATTGGATTCGCTTAACATCGTTTCACTTAAAGTCGTACTTGTGGCACCTTAGAGACTAACAAATTTATTTGAGCATAAAAAGACAATGCACTTAAGAGTGGGTCAGCTTACTTAAAGGGGCAGTGTGCATCTCTCTCTCTATCTCGCATTTTTCAGGAACATAACTACAACGTTAAGCGAGGAGTTACTGTACCTCACCCACCTTGTCTGTCTACTATCCTGGGACCAAAACAGCTGCAACAACACTGCATGTAGCTGCTTTGTGGTCAGTTTGGAGCACTGACCAGCTCTGCAAACTGATTACTCACACAGCAGCCTCTGTGCTCTCTGGCAGTGGCTAGAGGAGGGAATGCTTTGGGCAAGTCCTGATCACTGAAGGGCAGTAACACCCCCATGATCCTTTTGGCAAGAGTCAGGATGTGAACCCCACCCTTGGGGCCACCCCCCACCCTACGCACCATCAGTGTCAGCTGGACACAGGCACTTCTGTAAGTCCTCTTCTAAGAGCTTATGTAATGTTAATGATCCTCATTACACCCAGTGCTCACTTAGTGGATTCCACCAACCCACTGCACACAGGGGGGAGGGGAGAGTCAGGATGATTATCCTCATTTTACAGATGGGAAACTGAGGCATGGAAAAGTATAGAGCCTGATAGTCAAAGGAGCTAGGTTCTTCTACTCCCATTTATACACCCAGATGAAGCAACCAGACTTTGAAACAGCTCATCACTCAGGCGTTCCCATTGCGCCCACAGGCAGCTGCGAATTCTGGCCCATATGACTCACCAAAGGCCACACAGTGAGTTAGCGGCAGTCGGTTTTGTTCCTGTGGCATGTTTCTCCACCCTAGAGGTAGCTGCATTTTAGTGCTGGGTCAAGTCAGCCCTTCCTGCAGTCAGCAAAGCTCTTCAAGGACCCCAGATGCTTTCAAAAAGGGATGTGGTTCTTCTAGGAGCTTCTGATTGACCAATAAGAGTTTGGAACCACACTGGTGCCCAAGGAGACCTTCCCCTCCTCTCACCCCTCCCTGGGCAGGGCACAAAGCAATGAGCACCTTGTTGGAGGGAGGAAGAATAGTGAGAACAAGGAGCCGGGTGGGTACATGGGATATTCACACTCCTAGGAGACAGGAGAGCTGATTCCTAGAGGTCCTCCAGCGCTGCGTCTCCAGGACAAATGGTTGCTGTTACTGCTCTGCTCTACAGTACGCACAGGCTGGGTCCAAAGCACCAAGCTGCTTGGAGAGTGTCACACATGGCAGCTGTGGGCACAGGTGAGTGCACACACACGGATGCCCACCAGGCAGTGCACATGGGCAGATGCTCTTCAGAGTGCACCCAAGTACTTGTGCAAGCGCACACCTGCCTGTACCCACGTGCACACCCATACTCCTGCATATACACACCCATGTGCTCAGGAGAGCACACATGCACAACCCACACTACTGCACGCACACACGCATGGCCTCAGGTGAGCACATATGTGACCTGGGGTTCAGAGATGGGAAAAATTGTTAGTAGAATCTGTCCTTGAGATCCCATTTACTGTCAGGAAACTTGAGATCAGGGGGGAGGGGGAAGGGATGGCTCAGCTGAGCTGTGCAGGTGACAGCATGTGCCTTGGAGAAGTGTGCTGTACCACTTTGTGCCTCAGTTTCCCCACCTGGCTAGCCAAGGGGTGCAAGGCCCTGGGAGGTAGCAGGCTGGTCAGCAGTTTGTCCTTGTGGTACATGTAGCTCTGACAGGGCCATCGCCAGATCACGTGGCCGAGACACCCGCTGCTCAATCGCCTGCCTCTGCACCACAAACGTACTCGCCAGCTCCCAATTGATTTAAAAACAATAAGCTCTTGTCAGAGATTGGGTTACGGGAAATATGCAAATTGATTTTTCATCTAACTGCCGCTTATTGCATTTCCCTGGGGGAGGAGGTGACAGCGGAGAGAGAAAGCCAGCAGAGAGAGCGAAGGGGGGGAAAATCTCACAGAGGGGAGGGGGAAATGGCAGTGCCTCAACCCTGGCGACCAGTCTGTGCCCTGGATCAGCTCAGAGCAGCCCTGAGGGCACTGCCCCCCAGACGCCATGGCTCCAATGGGCTGGACAGTGGCTGGAATACCCCGTCCAAGGCCTGTGCTGGCGTCACCCACTAAGGATGCCCTACAGCTAGCTCTGGGGCCATACAGCCGCTGCACGGCCCCTTCCCACCAGGGGGCAGGGATGAGCTGAGCCCAGAGCACCCAGATACTGGGCACAGAGGGCCATCGGAGAGACAGGAAGAGCATCTACCACAGGTGAAGGGCAATGGAGCGGGGGGGCCAGCAGGATCCCTGGAATTTGTGCCATTTACAGAGGAGAACCAGGCGCTCACAGGCGCTGAAACATGCGGGTTGGTGACTCTGGCTCCCCGTCCCCCCACCTGGGGGGACTCCCTGGGCTCTGAGGAGGGGTCTGCCTGGTGCCAGGGATGGTCAGTGGTACTGAGACTCCCCTCTGGATGGTGGCAGGCAGAGGCCTGGCTCCTCTGGACTTGGGCTTCATATACAATGCCACGACCATTACAGATACGGAGAGATGCCATCCTCCTCCAGCAGGGCAAGGGAGCATGGCAGAGTCCCCTCATCAGGACCGCTCCAACACACAATGGGCGTCTGTGGCTGAGGGGATGCCATGTCAGGAACTGGAGATGGTTGGGAGGAGGTCACTGCCAAGCGAGTCATTAGGGGTCCCTGGAGGCAGCTCTGCAGCCATCTGTGCAGGGATCAAAAGAGGCACACGGCTCCATTTCCAAACACTGTCTATACACATTACAATTAACCAATGGGGGGCTTTGCCCCAAGAAAGCAGGGAGCACACAGGCAGGGAGAGCCGGGGGGAGGAGGAGGGAGCCCAGAGAACAAGCCTGGGGAAGGAGGAGAGGACGACGCAGGAAGAGGGAGTGAGTGAAAGCAGAGAATGCGCCAGGGCAGGCAGAGGGGGAAGGAACCCGACTGGGTTTGAGCTGGGTGCAATGTCTGGTCAGGCCCTGCAAAGGGAACCCAGCTGCAGTATGAACAGGCGAGGCCAACAGCTACCCCCGGGCCCCTCAGAGAGCAGACATAGTGGCGCACTGCCAGCAGGGCCAGGCAGGTACACAAGCCGACAAGCTGTCTCCCGCCAGCAGACGGACTGATGGACGTGGCTTGTGGCACTAGCGAGGAGCCCCAGACCCAAGGATCTGAG
Source organism: Mauremys mutica (assembly GCF_020497125.1). Taxonomy (NCBI): domain Eukaryota; kingdom Metazoa; phylum Chordata; order Testudines; family Geoemydidae; genus Mauremys; species Mauremys mutica. Next base: position 14,237,570 of record NC_059082.1, read on the forward strand.
AGGGTGCGAGACATGACACGGGACAGTGAACCATAATGGGGGTGGGACCTGCAAGCTACAACCTTCCCCCTTTGGCCCCACAATACATGGCCTCGCTCTGACAAAAAGTGAAGGCCCTGGTTAATTCGAGGCCTGACCCCCGGGAGCCACTGATGCCTGCAGCCCGGGCCGTGAGACAGCGTGTAAGGAGTAAGTCCCTGCCGCGGGAGCGTGGGCTACCAGCAGCAGTTAGAGCACAGGGTTGGGAGTGAGGACACCTGGGTTCTGTGCCCAGCTGGCTGCATTCCATAGCTTTGCTGAGTTCCTCAGCCAGGAGGCGAGAGACAGGCAGGGGCTTGCTGAACAGGAGGAGGGCTCTGCCACTGAGCTGTGAGTGGTAAGGAGAAGTTAGCGGCCACATGCAGAACAAGGCCTGATGCAGTGTGCACTGCCATCTGCGCCCAAAGGCTGTAAGTTCAAGTCCTACAGTGAGTTCCAGGAGTTAACCAGCCTGCTCTAGTCCCAACCTACAGCTCCCTGCTGTCCAGCCACAGAAATCGCTCAGTGGAGTTTCCACATTCCTGATTCAACACAGCCTGAATTTGCTGGGCCTCACGAACTAGGGCATAGGTCCAAGCAGAGTTTGCATTCACTGTATGTCTCCACTAGAGGTAGAAGGTGTCAATTCCAGCTTAAGAGGGAGCCATGCTAGCCCAGGGGTAGGCAACCTATGGCACAGGTACCAAAGGCGGCACACAAGCTGATTTTCAGTGGCACTCACACTGCCCAGGTCCTGACCACCAGTCCACGGGGTTCTGCATTTTAATTTAATTTTAAATGAAGCTTCTTAAACATTTAAAAAACCTTATTTACTTTACATACAACAACAGTTTAGTTCTATATTATAGACTTATAGAAAGAGACCTTCTAAAAACGTTAAAATGTATGAGTGGAACGCGGAACCTTAAATTAGAGTGAATAAATGAAGACTCGGCACAGCACTTCTGAAAGGTTGCCGACCCCTGTGCTAGATATAGAAGTGTGGCTGCTGCAGTGGGATGGGCTTGCTACCCCAAGTACATGCTTCTCTCAGACAGGATCATATTCAGGGCAGCTTGCAGAAACGCTTTATTTTTAGCATGCTAGCTCCATCAGAGCTATGTCTCCTTACAGCCCCAGCTCTGGTGTAGACAGACCCTAAGCGATAGCCCTCCATAGGCACAGCCATCAGCAGCCAAGCAGGAACAGTGCCATGGGGAATCTGTCCAAGGCCAGCCCCACCTAGCACAACAGCAGGACAGGGACGGTGCCAGAGGCACCTACCTCTCGGCCCTCGTGCAGGTCACCTGGCAGCAGCATGCTGAGCACAGGGATTTGCCTGGGCTCCCCGTCTCGCCATGGGGGCAAAGGTAACCGTGCCCCAGCCTCCCGGCACCTGGGCATGAAGCTCACGGTGGCTCATTCAAAGAACAGCTTGGCTCAGGCTGTGCCAAAGCCCCAAAGTCAGAGAGGAGCTGCAGGGAGGGAGAAGGGAAACCCAGCTGGCAGCTGAGGCGCCTTGCTGATGGGAGAACTAGCAGGACAGGACCAGGATGGGCAAGCTAGCTGCGACTGGAGGGGGCAGAGGGGGTGCAAGCCAGCAGGCAGGGGACCAGCGGCCAAATAAAGCCTGGAGAGGAACCTCATCCACAGACCCCAAATCCCCACTCCCAGCTGTTGCCAAGGAATCTTCCCCCCACCTACCCGCCGTGTTTGGCCATCGTTCCTCGTTTTCAGCTCTCCCCATGCTGCAAGCTCTGTGGGATTCCCCACCGCCTTGCACAGCCGTGGGGTAATGCACATGAAACGGTAACAATGAAGAGAGGCTGTCAGCCCCCCACAGACCTGGGATCAAAGGTCCACTGGGTTGCCACAGCAACAAATTTTGAGGTCAAGGGCCAGGTCCCTGGGAACATATTTCCATATAAAAATAAAATAGGCAGGACTGGGAGTTTCTGCTCAGGGGGGCCCAGGATGGGAGCAGCAGAGAGGGGGGCTGCAAGCGAGGGTATTGACAGAGCTGCGTGGGAGCCCAGGACTGGGGTAGCAGGGAGGATGGGGAGGGTTGCAGGTCAGGACTGAGATGCACATCAGCAAGGACCAGGGCTAACGACTCATTAAGCAGCTATTCCCTGCTCCAACTGCTCCTGTCCTGGTCATGGCTGGGATCTGCTGCTCAGGGGAACTGAGTCTGGCTTTTCTCTGGTGTTTCTTAGGAACAGGACCCACCCTGCCAAGCAGCTCCATCAGACACTGGACAGATGCAGCTAGACATTCACAGTCACTTTAACAAACCCCCAGCACTGGCGCCATCTATCAATTAATTCTCAAAGCTTCGTTAGGTGCAAACCAGGCGCTCAGAAAGCCGCAGTTTGTCTGGAGGAGGCTCCGAGCAGGCTGCACAGGCTGCCCTGGGAAGGGCATCCTGGACAGGGCGGGTTCTCCCTTAGCCTCTCAAACACACAGTGTGACAGCGACAACCTGGCACAGAGCATTCCTCCCCAGACTGGACTGCTGCCATGCAGCCTGCCAAGGAGCAACGGTAACCAAGCCACTAGATCTGCTCCACTGGGAAGCCTCCCCCAGCCCTCTGGGACCTTCATGGCTAAAGAGATGCTTCCTCTCTTCATTTTGGCAGTCTCTGAACATGGGGGAGAGGGGTGCATAAGCTGGGGAGAAGTGGGAAGTTAATATACAGCATTGTTTCCCAAACTGTGACCCTTGCAGCTCTTGCTGGTGGCTGGCTGAGAACCGGCTGCTGCAACATATGAAAAGAAGCTACAAATCCAGCAAATTCTTTCCTGATGTTCCTTTCCCGTGTAAGCAAAGGCTGGCGTTGCCAGAGCAGGGTTCTGCCATGGGGAACGGCAAGGGCGGTGCGGGGCCAGCAACTGGGAATGAGAAGGGGGTTGGGCTGGGAGATGGGGCAGGGGAGGGTTAGTTTCTGTCGCATGGAAGCGGCCGGGCTGGCCGCTCTCCCCATGAAGCTGGGCACATTTTGGAGAGCCCCTGCTCGGGAGAGTTTTATTGCGTATTTGCTAAGCGCCATGAGCTGCTCATGCAATGAAATGCTGTAGCTAAGGGGCCCTTTATCTCCAGGCCAGCACCCAGCCCAGTACCTTCCACCACTCCACACTGCAGCTTTAAGAGGGGTGGCTCAGGAGACAGGTAGGCATGGCATGGAGAGGAGCTAAAGGGGCAGGGTTGAAATCAAAATCATATTGAAGAAACCCCCATTCCTCCTAGCCCTGGCTCCTAACGACCCCGGGGCTCATTTGCACAGTGCCGTCAATGCGGCATGTTTTCCGTCTGCATTTCACCCGAGCTTGGGGCAGTGGGACCAGCATGGCCGCTTCCCCATGCCACCTGTCCTGTGTCAGCAGGGGCTGCTGGGCTGCAGCCTGCAGCCTCGCGGAGAAGGCTCCAATCCAATAAATCATTTCCACGGAACTGTCAAAAACGTCACTCAAATATTCTGAGTGGCAGTAAGGGTTTTTCCCTCTTTTCGTCAAGTGGACTGCGAGGTGGGCCCCGAATTATCGGCCAACGTTCCAACGCTGAGCAGGGATGAGTTCCTTAGCCCCACCACCACCACCACCACCACCACGCCCCGCACAATTTCACCCTGCACAACCATTCGTGAAAACTCAGCTGCTGTTCCATGAACTGGCCATCAGGTGTCACAACCACCCCACCATAAATGCAGCCAAACTGCATTAACCAGGCAGGAAAATAACCAGGACACTTTTTTCTCAGAGAGGTGCTGGTGGTTGGCACCAGCTCAGTAACTATGAGCCTGGGACTGCTCCAGTGGAAGGGGTATGGCACCAGTTCTGTATGACTCAGCTCCTCCTGCACCCCTCTCTTCCCACCTAAGTCTCCTCTTTGCCTTTTACATCTTGGGGATCCAGCAGTTTCTTCAGCCCTGCATTCAGCACGCCCCACCCCCAGCCATCCAGCACCAGGTTCGGATACGCACCAAAGGGTTAATCGGAGGAGAGATGGCCCGACCTACTACAGCTGTTTCCAAGGCGCTGATCAGTGGGGACAGCCCCACAGACAGACTGTCAGTATGGGCAGTGGTGAGCTGGAGCTGGTTCCCACCGGTTCGCGGGAACAGGTTGTTAAATTTAGAAGCCCTTTTAGAACCGGTTGTCCTGCAAGGGACAAAGGGTTCGAAAAGGGCTTTTAAATTTAACAAAAGCCCCAGCAGCTCCCTGCCCTTCGCTTCCCCCGGCCCCAGCTCACTTCACTCCGCCTCTGACTCCTCCCCTGAACGCTCCCAAGGCTTCTCCTCCCCGTCCCCGGCTTCCCGCGAATCATCTGTTCGCGCGGGAAGCCTGGGAGAGCTGAGAAGGAGGCAGCGGCTTCTTGCAGGTGAGTTGGGGCACGGGGGCGGGGGTGCGAGGAGGGATCCAGGCACCGCACAGCTCCGGCCTGGCCCCTGAACCCATCCCCGGGCGGCGCAGCTCCGGCCTGGTCTCGATCTCGGCTGGCCGGGTGGTGCAGCTCCAGCCTGGCCCCGGCAACCTGGGCACCCCAACTCCGGCCCCAGCCAAGCGCCCCAGCTCCGGTCCCAAACCCAGACGAGCAGCCCAGCGCGGCGCTGGCCCGGCCTGGCCCCCATCTCCAGGCAGCGTGGCAAGGGGGCAGGGAGCATGGAGGGGGTGCTGGATAGAGGGCAGGGGAGATGAGGAGGTGGATTAGTGTCAGGGAGGTCAGAGGGCAGGAAACAGGGGTATTGAAAGGGGGCAAGAGTCCCGGGGGGGCAGTCAGGAAGGAGCAGGGGTTGGATGGCGCGGAAGGGGGCAATCAGGGGAGGGGGGTGGATGGGGCAGGGGTCCGGGAGGGGGGGCTGTCAAAGAAGGTGGGAGGTTGGATGGGCAGGAGTCACGGGGGTGGGGGCATGACCCCCTCATGGGGTGAGGAGGAGGGAACCGGAAGTTAATATTTTGGAAGCTCATCACTGCCCATAGAAACCCTAACTCTACCTTAAAGTGCCCTACCCATAGGAACCCTAACATTAGCTCCAAGTGCCCTACTGTTCGGAACGCTAACCCTAGGGCGGGAAGCCCTACCCTTAGGAAACCTAACCCGAGCTCTGAGTGCCCTACCCATAGGAACCCTAACCCTTGGGCGGGGTGTACTACCCATAGAAAACCTAACCCAACCTCCAAGAGCCCTACCCTTAGGAACCCTAACCCTAGGGCGGGAAGCCCTACCAATAGGACCCCTGAGCTTAGCTCCAAGTGCCCTACCCATAGGAACCCTAACCCTAGCTCCAAGTACCCTACCCATAGGAACCCTAACCTTAGGGCGGGACGCCTTACCCATAGTAACCCTAAACCTAGCTCCAAATACTCTACTCTTAGGAACCCTAACTCTAGGGAGGGAAGCCCTACCCATAAGAACCCTAACCCTAGCTCCAAGTGCCCTACCCTTAGGAACCCTAACCCTAGCTCAAAGTGCATTACCCATAGGAACACTATCCCTAGGGCAGGAAGCCCTACCCATAGGAACCCTAACCCTACCTCCAAGTGCCCTATCCTTAGGAACCCTAACCCTAGGATGAGAAGCCCTACCCATAAGAAACCCTAACCCTAGCTCCAAGTGGCCTACACATAGGAACCCCTACCCTAGCTCCAAGTGCCCTACCCTTAGGAACCCTAACCCTAGTTCCAAGTGCCCTACCCATAGGAACCCCAACTCTAGCTCTAAGTGCCCAACCCATAGGAACCCTAACCCTAGCTCCAAGTTTCCTACCTATATGAACTCTAACCCAAGGGCGGAGTGCCCTACCCATAGGAATCCTAACCCTAGGGCGGGAAGCCCTACCCATAGGAACCCTAAACCTAGTTCCAAATGCCTTACCCTTAGGAACCCTAACCCTAGCACCAAGTGCCCCACCCAAAGGAACCCTAACCCTAGGGCGGTAAGCCCTACCCATAGGAACCCGAACCCTAGGGCGAGAAACCCTATCCATAGGAACCCTAACCGTAGGGCGAGAAGCCCTACCCATAGGAACCATAACCCTCGCTCCAAGTGCTTTATACATAGGAACTCTAACCATCGCTACAAGTGCCCTACCCATAGGAACCCTAACCCTAGCTCCAAGTGCCCTACCCATAGGAACACTAACCCTAGGGCGGGAAACCCTACCCATAGGAACCCTAACCCTAGCGCCAATTGCCCTACCCATAGGAACCCTAACCCTAGCTCCAAGTGCCCTACCTATATAAACCCTAACCCTAGGGCGGGGTGCCCTACCAATAGGAACCCTAACCCTAGCTCCAAGTGTCCTACCCTTAGGAACCCTAACCCTAGGGCAGGGTGCCCTACCCAGAGGAACCCTAACCCTAGCTCCAAGTATCCTACCCATAGGAACCGTAACCCTAGGGCGGGAAGCCCTACCCATAGGAACCCTAACCCTACCTCCAAGTGCCTTATCCTTACGAACCCTAATCCTAGGATGAGAAGCCCTACCCATAAGAAACCCTAACCCTAGCTCCAAGTGCCCTACCCAAAGGAACCCTAACCCTAGGTCCAAGTGCCCTACCCATAGGAAGTCTAACCCTAGGGTGGTAAGCCCTACCCATAGGAACCCTAACCCTAGCTCCAAGTTCACTACCCATAGGAACCCTAACCCTAGCTCCAAGTGCCCTACCCACAGGAACCCTAACCTTAGCTCCAAGTGCTCTACCCTTAGGAATCCTAACCCTAGCTCCAAGTGCCTTACCCATAGGAACACTATACCTAGGGCGGGAAGCCCTACCCATAGGAACCCTAACCCTACCTCCAAGTGCCCTATCCTTATGAACCCTAACCCTAGGATGAGAAGCCCTACCCATAAGAAACCCTACCCCTAGCTCCAAGTGCCCTACCCAAAGGAACCCTAACCCTAGGTCCAAGTGCCCTACCCATAGGAAGTCTAACCCTAGGGTGGTAAGCCCTACCCATAGGAACCCTAATCCTAGCTCCAAGTGCCATACCCATAGGAACCCTAACCCTAGGGCGGGAAGCCCTACACATAAGAACCCTAAGCCTTGGGCGGGGTGCCCTACCCTTAGGAAACCTAACCCTCGATCCAAGTGCCTTACCCTTAGAAACCCTAACCCTAGCTCAAAGTGCCTTACCCATAGGAACACTATCCCTAGGGCGGGAAGCCCTACCCATAGGAATCCTAACCCTACCTTCAAGTGCCCTACCCATAGGAACCCTAACCCTAGGGCGGAAAGCCCTACCCATAGGAACCCTAACCCTACCTCCAAGTGCCCTATCCTTATGAACCCTAACCCTAGGATGAGAAGCCCTACCCATAAGAAACCCTAACCCTAGCTCCAAGTGCACTACCCAAAGGAACCCTAACCCTAGGTCCAAGTGCCCTACCCATAGGAAGTCTAACCCTAGGGCGGTAAGCCCTACCCATAGGAACCCTAACCCTAGCTCCAAGTTCACTACCCATAGGAACCCTACCCTAGCTCCAAGTACCCTACCCATAGGAACCCTAACCCTAGGGCAGGGTGCCCTACCCATAGGAACCCTAATCCTAGCTCCAAGTGCCATACCCATAGGAACCCTAACCCTAGGGCGGGAAGCCCTACACATAAGAACCCTAAGCCTTGGGCGGGGTGCCCTACCCTTAGGAAACCTAACCCTCGATCCAAGTGCCCTACCCATAAGAACCCTAACCCTAGCTCCAAGTGCCTTACCCTTAGAAACCCTAACCCTAGCTCAAAGTGCCTTACCCATAGGAACCCTAACCCTAGGGCGGGAAGCCCTACACATAAGAACCCTAAGCCTTGGGCGGGGTGCCCTACCCTTAGGAAACCTAACCCTCGATCCAAGTGCCTTACCCATAGGAACACTATACCCAGGGCGGGAAGCCCTACCCATAGGAACCCTAACCCTACCTCCAAGTGCCCTATCCTTATGAACCCTAACCCTAGGATGAGAAGCCCTACCCATAAGAAACCCTAACCCTAGCTCCAAGTGCCCTACCCAAAGGAACCCTAACCCTAGGTCCAAGTGCCCTACCCATAGGAAGTCTAACCCTAGGGCGGTAAGCCCTACCCATAGGAACCCTACCCTAGCTCCAAGTACCCTACCCATAGGAACTCTAACCCTAGCTCCAAGTGCCCTACCCACAGGAACCCTAACCTTAGCTCCAAGTGCTCTACCCTTAGGAACCCTAACCCTAGGGCGGGAAGCCCTACCCATAGGAACCCTAACCCTAGGGTGGGAAGCCCTACCCATAGGAACCCTAACCCTCGATCCAAGTGCCCTACCCATAAGAACCCTTACCCTAGCTCCAAGTGCCCTACCCTTAGGAAACCTAACCCTAGCTCAAAGTGCCTTACCCATAGGAACACTATCCCTAGGGCGGGAAGCCCTACCCATAGGAATCCTAACCCTACCTTCAAGTGCCCTACCCATAGGAACCCTAACCCTAGGGCGGAAAGCCCTACCCATAGGAACCCTAACCCTACCTCCAAGTGCCCTATCCTTATGAACCCTAACCCTAGGATGAGAAGCCCTACCCATAAGAAACCCTAACCCTAGCTCCAAGTGCCCTAACCAAAGGAACCCTAACCCTAGGTCCAAGTGCCCTACCCATAGGAAGTCTAACCCTAGGGCGGTAAGCCCTACCCATAGGAACCCTAACCCTAGGTCGAGAAGCCCTACCCATAGGAACCCTAACCCTAGGACGGGAAGCCCTACCCATAGGAACCCTAACTCTAGCTCCAAGTACCCTACCCATAGGAACCCTAACCCTAGCTCCAAAGATCCTACTCTCGGGAACCCTAATACTAGGGCGGGAAAGCCTACCCATAAGAAACCTAACCCTCGCTCCAAGTGCCCTACCCTTAGGAACCCTAACCCTAGCTCCAGGTGCCCTACTCATAGGAACCCTAACCCTAGTTACAAGTGTCCTACCCATAGGAACCCTAACCCTAGGGAGGTAAGCCCTACCCATAGGAACCCTAACCCTAGGGCGAGAAGCCCTACCCATAGGAACCCTAACCCTAGCGCCAAGTGCCCTACCCATAGGAACACTAACCCTAGCTCCAAGTGTCCTACCCTTAGGAACCCTAACCCTAGGGCGGGAAGCCCTACCCATAGGAACCCTAACCCTAGCGCCAAGTGCCCTACCCATAGGAACACTAACCCTAGCTCCAAGTGTCCTACCCATAGGAACCCTAAACCTAGGGCGGGAAGCCCTACCCATAGGATCCCTAACCCTAGTTCCAAGTGTCCTACCCATAGGAACCCTAACCCTTGGGCGAGATGCCCTACCTATAGGAACCCTAACCCTCGCTCCAAGTGCCCTACCCATAGGAACCCTAACCCTTGCTCCAAGTGCCCTACCCATAGGAACCCTAACCTTAGCTCCAAGTGCCCTACCCATAGGAACCCTAACCCTAGCTCCAAGTTCTCTACCCATAGGTGGTGTATCTAACAGTGGCTTGAGTGTAACAGGATATAGAGAGCCTTCAGTCTCATTTCTAGGTCTCAGCACATAGCTAGTGCAGCTGGAGGAGCCGTATTTTGGGTCACATCCTGCCTACATGTGGTTATGGTCCTTAGTCATGAGCCCTAATGCGAAAGCCAGATACCACCTTGGGGAATTAGAGGGCATCTCCTTACATTCCCTCTGCAGCTGGACTGGAGGATCTCTGTCCCTGTCCTAGCTACTCTGCAGGGCAGCCGTTCACGCAAACACCTCAGCTATGGCTAGAGAGGACACAGGTTCCCCAAGTTTTTTTGCTGCACCCCCACTTCTGCAGGGGAGTCAAATAACAGTTGTGCTCCCCAATTCCCATCCATGTGGGGCAGAAGAGAGGGGGCGATGGCAGGACCCGGCTGGCTCCATCCCCAAAGTAGCCCACAGCCACGCAGCACGGACCAGGGCTCCTCACCCTCCCTTCTCCTGCCCAGAACCTCTCACTCCCACAGGCTCTGGAGGGCTTAAAATGGATGGGACTGCAGCCACCCAGGGCAGGGCAGCAGTGGGGGGAGCATGTAGGGAGTGCCCTGGGGGAGGGGAAGGGAGGAAGGGGAGAGCACCAGGCTGCTGCCCGGGTCGGGCAGGACAGGGACCCACTCCCTCTCCCCACCTCTGACCACTGGGGACTCCCTGCCAGGGCCACCCAGAGGGGGGGGCAAAGGGGGCAATTTGCCCCGGGCCCCGGGCTCCGCAGGGGCCCCCAAGAGAAGAGCGGAGGCTCCCGCCTCCGCCCCTCTCCTGGAGCCTCGGCGCATCAAGCGCCGAGACTCCGGCCGAGCCCCTGAGCCCCGCCCCGCTCCGAGCCGCGTGGTGAGGGGGCGGGGCTGGGAGCTCCAACGGCTCCGCTCGGCGTGGAGCTCACAGCCCCGCCCCCTCACCACGCGGCTCTGAGCGGGACGGAGCTCAGGCCCTGCCGGCTACGCGCTCGGTAAGAGGCCGAGGCCGGGGCCGGGGGGAGAAGCCGGGGCCGGGGCCGGGCGGGCGAGAAGCGGGACCCGGGGCCGGGCGGGGGGGGGAGAAGCGGGACCCGCCGCCGCCGAAGCGCAGCCCGGTCTTCGGCGGCGGGGGGCCCCTTCTGTTCCGGGACCCGCCGCCGAAGTGCCCCGAAGGCCCGCGGCGGGGACCCCCCCCCCCGCCACCGAATTACCGCCGAAGACCGGGCTGCGCTTCGGCGGCGGTCCCGCTTCGGCGGTAATTCGGCGGCGGGGGGCTCCCGCCGCGGGTCTTCGGGGCACTTTGGCGGCGGGTCCGGGAACGGAAGGGCCCCCCCGCCGCCGAAGACCCCGGGCCCCCAGAATCCTCTGGGCGGCCCTGCTCCCTGCACACACTCCCCACTGCTGCCCTGCCCTGGACGCCAGGCTGACTGCAGCCCCACACCCCACCTCACCCTCCTGATAACCAGGGGGGACCCCCCCCCAATCCAACCCCACAGATTGAAAACTAAGACTACAGGTGAAGCATTGTGGCCTAGTGGATAGAACACTTGACTGGGACTCAAGACCTGGGCTCTCGTCCTGACTCTGCAACTGGCCTGCTGGGTGGCCTTGGGTGAGTCACTTCCCCACTCTGTGCCTCAGTTTCCCCAGCTGCAAATTAGGGATAATGATACTGCCCTCGTTTGTAAAGTACTATATAATATTTTATCACTAGACGATAGTTCCAAAGGGCCGATAATACCCAGCACATCAGCATCTTTGACTGTATTTAAAGTGGAACTAAAACCCTGCGTTTGTGTCCCCAGCTTCCTCCTCCCCCGGGGCATTTCACTCTGTACCAGCTCTGTCCTGGGCACGAGAATCAGCACCACGCAAGGCAAGGCAAGCCAAGGCAAGGGTAGGAAGATGTGAATCCCACTGAGGCCATAGAGCTCATGACACTAATGCTCCATCTGGATGCATTTGCAGGGATGCCGGGGAGGTGAGAAGCCTGGAGCTCAGAAAAGAGAGCTGTGACCCACCACCAAGTGGCGTCCCAAGGCAGCATGTGACACAGGGGCTGAGGAGCTGGGACTGGAGGCTACTTCAGGAGGAGTTTTTGCTAATGAAAGAGCCCCAGAGTCCAGGGTTGGTGAGACCTATGCAGTCACTCCACCAGAGGGTTGGAACGGCTGGCACTAGGAAGCTGGAATAGTCACCTCGGAGCAAAGGCCCTTCGTGTGGGTGACCCATTGCAGAACCACGGTGAGGCGAGCGACAGGAGAATCCGGGGCTGGCTGGACGCAGTGTCTTTTCTCTGGGCACATCCATAAACCTGCCCTCCCCACCTGGCTGGGTTACAGCCTCCCTGCTTCCCAGTGCAGGACTTGGGGGGTGCGGCGGAGGGAATCCTGCCATGTCTCTATTTATCACCATCCCTCCCCAGGACACAACCCAAAGGGGCTCTGCAGCTCCAGTCTGTCTATCCCGAATGCTGACACGCAGTCTTGTGCGGTGTGCTGCCCTCTAGTGGCTGAACTGCGCCCGGCTAAGGGAAGGAGGAGGATATGAGGAGCTGTTTGCAGGCTGGGGGTGTCCTGAGAGCTACCACAAGGCTACAACAGGGCTCCCCATGGACTGGGGGCTCCTTAGCGCACCCTCCTGAACGCCGGGCCGGGATGAGAAAGGGACAGACCTGCCCAGGGATTTTGCTGGGGTAAAGTCCCTCACAGGAGGCTCTCGGCAATTCACCTCCTGAGCATTTTCCGGGTATCGCTCGGACAAGGAAAGCTGGGTGCTAGGAGGCTGGGGAGCAGGGAGAATGTCCAGCAGCTGGGATGGCCTGATCCAGCCTGCCTCGCAGACCCACGCTCCCCGATCTCAAGGGCCTGTCCCCATCTGGGCTGGGAGCAGCTGCCGAGGGGCAGGTTAGATGGGAGGGCGGCACGGGCGGGTTTCTGGCTGGCCAGACATGGGGAGGCAGGAACCAGCAGCAGAGCCAGGGGTCAGGCTGGGGCATGTCAGGGACAGTGGAAGGGGCCAGCAGCTGGGATGGGGCCGAGGCTCTTGCTGAGGGAGGCGTCAGCGGTGAGGTGCTCTGGAGTGGGACCAGGAATAGCCATGGAGGAGTTACTGTATCCTCGGCCTACGCGCAGTTTCCTGAGGAAGAGGAAAGGAAGGTCGGCCTCAGGGCTCCAAGGGGCACCACAGGGTGAGGGCTAGTGTCCACCCCTGGGTCACACACTGGCTAGGAGAGACAGGGTGCAAAGGGAGGAACAACCAGGCAGTTCCCAGAGAAGTCAATTGATGCCAGGGCTGGTGCTGGTCAGTATAGTTATTAGTGACTGGGACAGAGGGTGAATGGCACAAAATTATTTAGTGAGTCAAGGACAAGGAGGAGTGGGAGGCACCAAGCTAAACCAGCTACTGGGCAAGTGACTCTTGGCATCAGTCAGTCCAAGGGGACGCACAAGGGAAGGAGCAATTTAAACTCCTCGGACCTCATCCTGAGTTCACTGTATCCCCTCCAGCACAAAAACCTGGGCTTCACTGACAAGAGAGAGCCGCGAACACACCAGCTCAATGTACAGTGGTGACACAGGTGTCTAGGGCCCTGCCTGTAGCAGGGTGTGTGTCGTGCACGGCTGTAGCTACCCCAGTGCAAAGCCCTAGTGCAGATGCACTGCCCCAGTGTAAGACTGGGCTCGGGGGAGCGCACTACTGCAAGCTCCATTGTGCACTGGTGCAGAGCGCCTGCTGGAAGGTTTACGCTGGTGGCGCCACATCTGTGCAGTCACCACAACGCAACCACCCCCTACCTAGACAAGCCCTAGGAGGCAGGGCTCCGCTGAGATGGGGATAGAGACTATCCCTACTGAAACCAAGGAGACAGCCACACTCTGAACACTGGGTTGGAGGGGTCACCACACCTCCAAAGAGAGTGAAAAGAAGAACGAAGGCAACTGGAAACTAGGAGGGGCCTCCAGAAGGAGGCAAGATGAAAGAGGTGAGGGCCTGATTCTGGCCCCTACTCTGTCTCCCTTACACCACTCCTGCTGTGTAAAGGGGCCAAAACGCCCCCCTGGGGAATGCCCCAAGTGCAGGAGCAGCTTAGGGCAGGTATATGCAGCCATCCCCCCCCCATCCCTTTTCACCCCCAGAGCAGGGGAGCGGAAGGAGCACTCTGCCCTCTGGCTGTCCTGGACCATGAGGCAGCCCACAGGCAATTATGGGGAGGCTGCCATTAATTAGAGCAGCCTCTGAGCTGCTCTAACTTATGACAGGGGCCAAACTGAGCCCTGAATCAGCCCAACATCTCGGTGGCACAAAGTTGGCATAAAGCCACCTTTGCTCCCTCTCCCTGGACCATACTGTCTGCTCTGTGCCTCCTGAGTGGTGCGGCCCAGAGCCTGGCACTTGGACTCTTTCGTCTGGAATGAGGAAGAGTGAGAGAGGTGAGGAGAGGGGGATACACAGCAACCCAGAGACAGCCAGTCTGGCTCCTCTCTACCCAGCCCCACGGCACAAGAACGAGGGACACTAAGTGAAATGTAAAAGATTCAAATTTCCCATAGATGGAGGGAAACACTTTCAGAGAACATGAAATGAACCCACAGAACTCACTGCAGCAGCATGTTCCCAAGGCTAAAAGCCACTGAAGAGCACCTGATGGTCCATCAGGAAGAGGTAAATGACGAGCACTATTAACCCGCATGTTGCAGGGCATCACCAGGTCAGACACTGTGGTCAGGAAGACATTGTGCTTAGTACTGGACTGTGGCCGCAGGCGCCTTGGTTTCCTCATGCAACTTCTGCTAAGTGAACAGGGGGCAGCCAAACCCAGCTGCAGGCTACCTACAGGGAGGGGCCCAGGCATTCATATGGAGCATCCAGTTCTGGCCACCAATCGTGACAGCACCAATGGCTAACAGGCTGCTGGTCTGTTGGGCTGGGGCAGTTTGGACATTTTTAGAACCCCAGAAGTTGAAGCACAGCTGACCAGATGGGGTGCCCAAAAGGGGTCCCTGGTGTGATGGTTGGGGGTGTTTCTGCCTATGAAAGAGCCAGAGCTGGGCACACATCGCTTCTCTAGCCAGCAGCAGAGATGCCAGGGGGCTCTTCAGAGGAACAAGAGGAATCAGACTTGTCTTCATTAGGGGCTTTGCACTGGCACTCCATCAGTGCAAAGTCCCAGTGTAGATGCCCTGCACTGGTGTGAGACGGGGCTTGAATCAGTGCGACTTGCTCTGGCTTCAAGTGAGCCACACCCGCAAGCCCTGCTTTATACCCACACAAGCCCTCCACACTGGGGATTTACCCCAGTGCAAAAGTCCCTAACATAAACAACCCATTGTCTTCAGGAAAACAACCCCCGCAAAGCACACACAAGCCCTGTGCTCACAAGGGAGGGCGACCGGGACAATTTCACTGAGAACTGGGTTGGACACATCACAGTGCGTCTGGCGCTCCCTGCACCTGGGGATGCTCACAATTCGGCTTCTCTGGGTGAGCAGCAAAAGGGGCCCCTCCCCTTTCCTCCATCTCCACCCCAGCCGGCAGCTCACAACAGCTCCTCTGCCCAAGCTCCTCCCCATGCGATGGGGCGCCATGCAAGGCACGGCCTGTGTCTGGAACTTCCCAACTCTCGCTCACCCAGCTTCCAAGGGGGGGTTCTACTCCTCTGCCACTTCTGTGACAGATTCATCAGCTGTCAGAGGAGGCCCGCAGTTCTCAGCCACCCAGAGACCTGTGGGGAATCTGGGACTACACTAAAGGTGGCCCCTGGTAATGAGGGTTCCTGGGCAGGTTTGAATAGTATCTCTTCCAGTGGGGGGCAAAGACTGGGGAGATATTATGTGCAACCCATCGATCCTTTTCCCTTCTACAGTCTGATCAATGCCATGCAAAGCCAGCTTGGTCATCTGCTTTCCCATTAGCCATCTCCCGTCTGCAGAAGAAATAATCTCCATGCGGCTCAGCCCACCAGGCAGCCTATCATTCCAGTGGGACCTCGCTGGGCAGGCTGGTTGGGCTGGAGGAGGGGCTCCAGAATAGGGGCTGCTGGGGTTGTGGGCTCCTGCGGTGAGAAGCAGCATTTGGGCAGAAGGGAGGCAGGCTGGACACACTGGCAGAGCTCTGAGGCCTGGCCCAGGAAGGGGTGCTCAGGGATAGACTGTGGCACTGGAAATGAAGGGACAGAGGCATCGGCTCAGTGGTTCTGGCTGAAGAAGCCAGGTGGCTCGGCACAGGCGGAATCCTCTTTCTGACACAAGTCTGCTCAGTAACAGTTGGTTGGCCAGCGTCCACAGCGCTGCGCTAGGCACATAACCCGCCATGGTCTCCAAGCCTTGCTGGGAGGCGGATTCTCAGGCCAAACGGAGACCTGGCACAGGCAGATGCAACTCCACTGAAGTCAGCAGAGCCGCAGCCTCTTACAACTGGTCTCTAGCTGGCCCTTGGGCTGCGTTCTGTGCACAGCGTTTGCTGGGTGATGTCTGGCGCTTCCGTTCCCTTTCCCTGGAAAGGCGGCTGTGAGTCAGCCGTGTCCCTGTATAACCAGAGTGACTGCAGATGCTCTGCAGGGTCCAAAGGTCACGGCAGGCACGAAGGTGCCTCCTTCTAGGAGTGCTAAGTGGGGAGAGGAGTTATCCATGCAAAGCAGGGACGCTGAGCCCAGCCCTGGGAAATTAAACCACACGGGCACTGGCTGCAGCCAACTGTAAGGATAGCACAGGGGCAGGAACATGAGTTCAAGGGTTTGTCTACACCAAGACACCGCGCATGTAACCACACCAGTGTACTTAAAGCAAGACGGCCCCGGCTACTGTACAGTTTGACAGTGCTTTCACCAGGACAGCTTATCCCTGTACGGGAAGGGGAATACGGCACCTTTACACTGGTATAACTGTGTCCACTGATTTAACTGCTTCAGTAGGAAAATCACAGCCCTAAGGGAGAGTGAGTTTGACCTGCATGAAGGGCCTGTAACAATTCCCATCACTTCCTCCTAGCAGAAGCAACAGAGAGGAGAGGCTCCAGACACCGGCCCCGAAGGGCATCTGGTGGCACTCTGCTCGGAAGCAGCCCCTGCGAAACGAAGGCCGGGGACAGGCAGAGCTGAAAGATTCAGGGGCTCAGCTCCCCCAGATCAGGATCTTTCCAGATTATCCAAAAAGCTCAACTGCCTTCATTTCTACAGCCCTTTGCAGTCTCAATCCAGCCTCTTTCGTGGACCGCGTCTCTCTCAACTCCTGCCTCTTCCACAGAACTGCCCTGCTCTTGGTTAGAGTGCCTTCTCCTCTGCAGCCCCTGCCACCTGGAGCAGCCTTCCCTGCCTCTCTCCACCCCACTGACTCCCGCAGCCGGCTCCAAGTCTCAACCCAAAACGTCTTCACACCCTGAGATGTGTATTTCCCTCTCCCTCTGCCGTCACAGTCTCTCGCTGCGCCTGCCTCTCACTTGGCAATGTGCTTTGGGTAAGCGCTCTGCATAAACAAACACTGTGCAAAACAAAGATGGATTGAATTACAGACCTTTGTAATGATCTCACTAGCAGCCAAAACCTCAGGGACCAGAATCCTGGCGAAACAGACAGACCAGAGGCGCTGGTAACATGTAGCCTCTGGGGACCCAACGTCCTCTCCCAGCTGATGGCACAAGTGAGAATGAGTTGGGTGACTCTCATCCTAGTGGATATTTGTCCACATCGTGAATCAACCCCATAATCTGGCATCATTTGCAGTCTCAGCTTGGGAGACCCCCAGGGCTGGAACAGCAAAGGAGGGAGCCAGGGCAGAGAGTGCTGCTGGTCAGGACAGAGGCGTATCAGAAGGGCTGCGGGGAGGGGGAAGCTGGCACAGGCCCTACCCTACTCTCTATCTACAATCCCTTTATCCCCACGATATCTGACAGCTGCCTCCGTTCTGGCTGGTCCCAGCCAATTCTCATAAACACCACGTTTTCACACATGCATCTCATAAAGGGCTGACAGTCACTGCTGAGATTCCTGGGCGCGGAGGAGGAAAGTGGTCGTACGTCCAACCAGCGGCCTCACCGGTCGCTTTGCCTGAACAGGTCGTGGCTGAAATGTACATAAAGAAGCTTCCTGGAAGATACAGAAGCCACCTAAACCTCTTCTGGCATCGGCACAGTCTGGATCCCCACCAGGGCATGATAAACGGCCTGGATGTCCCTGCAGTACAGTGAGGGGTGACTTGTATGGATCCCCCCCCCCCAGTATCTGCACCCCACTGTCTCTAGCAGGACTTAATCACTCGCTGGAAGGTTCCCCAGCAACCCCTCCCATCATTCTAGGCCGACACGAACTCCAACTCCTGCCATTCCCACCAGAAGGGCCCACGTCGGGCAGGAGGTGTGACCTGCGAGCATCACTGGAAGAGATTCCTCCATACATCAGGCAGTACGGGCAGGGTGTGCCAGAGCCATGTATCTGCTGCTTCCCCCGTTAGCAACCTACTACACCAAGGGCCTCCTCTCTCCCCTGTCTCCATACGTGCAAATCTCACCGTGCCTGGTAAGTGAGCCAGTCTTCCCCCGGGCTCTGAGACCACTGAGACCTGACCTGGCAGGCCCACTCCTCCAAGACCCACATATTAGAGAATTAAGCGCATTCAAGTTTAACTAGGTCTGGTTATACCAGACACCTCTTGTGATTTGGTGTGACCTCATGGCATTGGCAAGGCACGCTGGGCTGTGGGACCACTCTTCCTGTCCCCCAGGACAAAACACCCACATAGCAGGTGACCCCTATAAGGGAAATACTAGAGGGTCTCCCCCTTCGGGGGGTGCCACAGGCTTCTACATGGGGGACCCCCAAGAACAGGGTGCCACGGATTCCTGTGTCTCTCTAAGGATGTGATTTCTGCTCACCCTGTCGTAGGCAGCTACCCAGTCATGGTGGGTAAGGTTAAGGACCCTCCTGGCCCCTCACCTCCAAGCCCTCTACAGGGTGTGATTCACAATGTAAAACACTGTTCCCCTTCTCTAGTCAGAGAAGGGAGCCAGGCAGCTGGCGGTTATATACTGGGGACATGATCTCTGTGCTGGGGCAGGGGGATCCCACCTTGCGACAGGGAGCCCAGGAGCGATGCGCACACCCCAGCACTGTACTGCTGACAGAATCTGTCCAGTACCAGAGCCGCAGCTGAGAAGTAGAGAGGCCCAGATGGCAAACTCCTCCATCCTGCCTTACCCACGCACGCCGTGCCGGAGCACACGTGTGCTTCCCACGCTGCCATAAAGGAAACGCTCTGACTCTCCAGCCAGCACATCGAGAATTTAAGAGCTGCCCTTTGATGATGCCAGTGCAATGACAGGGGAGAAGATACACCAGGGCCTCAGCACAACAACATGGCATGGCATAGCCAGTCCCCTCTGCCCGCCTGGGAAGGGTCGGCTCTGCTCACCGGTAACCAGACTCTATAGAGAACATAATTAGCCAGCAGAGTTGGGGCACTGGGACTGGAACGAGGCACTTTCACCTCTAGGTCACTGCTTCACACAGAGCCCACGATGGCAGCAGATGGAGAGCATGAACATGGCTGCTTGGTGGACAGAGTGAAAGGAGCTGATTGGGTCGAGTCCTGTTCCTAGCGGCCAAACGGCCATGTCACAACTGGCCCCCTCTCCAGGGCAGTCTCAGCAGAGAGGTCGGGGATGCAATGAGCCAAGGAGACTGGACTGCCCTCTCCCATGGGTGCGGAAAGCTCATGTTCCCCAACCCAGACCTGGCCTGGAGTGACGCAGAGGCCTCCTGTCTCCAGGGCCATCGGTCTGGCACCCTGCAGCAGCACTAAAGTCACTAGGAAAATAAATGAAGCACGTCGGCCCACGGAGCCCCCCTTCGGGACGCTGAACCCCCTCTAGCTGCAAGCTAGCCCAGCCACAGCTCACACTAGGCCCTCGCAGTCCACAGGCAACCGCTCCATCAGGTGGCCAAGGGTTGAGGCACGCGGGCAGACTCCGGGCTGAGCGCATCTCAGCTGGAAGGGGCTCTCGGCAAATTTTGCAAGGCTTTTCCAAAAACAAGGACAAGCCACGGGTTCATCCTGGGAACATGATGCTGGCTGGAGCTCAGCACCCTCCTGGCCTCTGGGATAGCAACACAGATAAGGATAGCACCTGGCCTCAGCTGACTACAGCTAACGGGAAAGCCTGAGCAATTCCCCTGGGGCAGGAGGATGCTGAGTGGCTCATGGTCAGAACCAGGTCCCCAGTCACAAAGCCAGATGCATTGCCAGGGCACTCGGGGATGGGGATAAGAGTCCAGCCTGCTCAACCCAAGGGCACTGCCAGGGTTACTCAGGGGCCCATGCCAGCCACACAATCCTCACCCACTCGCCCCACTTAGGCCAGGGCCAGGAATGCTCTGCCCTGCCCGTGCTTCCCTGTTAACCCTTTCTGGTCTGGATTCTTATAAAGCTCTGCGAGTCACCCCTTTTCCAGCACTGGATGGGAGAGTCCATCAGTTATAGGAGGAGCCCCAGCACCCCCCGGCAGCTTCAGCACTCCCCTCCTGAAAGCAGCTGGGAGATCACCCGCCCATCTCACTAGCCAGGCCTCCTCCCTAGCTCTCAGCCTTGCGCCCCCTGGCTGGTCCCCACCTGCAGCACCCACCAGTAGCAGCAGCGCTGGCTTCACAGATCGAAACGAGAAATGTGACCATTCCGCTCTCCATGGAAGGAGAACAGGGGGAGAGGAAAAAACCAATCTGAGAGCGGAACATTAATTAATTGAGGCTTTTGTTCAATTTCTAAACAAGCTTTTAAACGGCAGCTTGAGTTACACCAGCTCTGCTAATATTACAGCGAGGCGGCTCAGCCAAACTCAGAGCGACCCACTGGCAGCTCAGGTTACCAACATGCGGCTGCTTTTCCAGGAGCGCCTGGTGTTCAGGATCACAGGCTCAACGGGAGAGGTGGCCGCGGCTGATCGCTAGCCAAAGGGCTGCCTTCATGCACAGCTGCGCTCACACTGCACGTTTTCCCCCCCGCGCAGACAGCTGAGGAAATCTGCTATGGTGAACTGGCAAGTCGGCAAGCAATTCGAACTCGGTCCACTATGGCTCGACAGCCAGGCCATGACAGAGTGACGCGCTGCTGCTCAAGCCTGCGCAAACTGAGCCCTCTGGGCTGATTTCAAGGTAGGGGAAGGAACGCCAGCATGGCTTGGGCTTGGAAATTGCCCAGAAGAGAGGAAGGTGGCAGAGCTTCTCAGCACCGGCAGCATCCAAAGATATGAGATGCCAGGGGCCAGACCCTTGGTGCTGGTAATTCCTCTGCCATTAATAGGGGAAATGAGAGCGAATGCCCCAAACACGCTCCAAAGAACTGGCCCCCAAATACAACAAACAAGGACACCTAAACAGCGGGCAAGCTGTGATCACTACCCTGATTGGCTAAGAACTGCATCCACCCCGTAGCATATTACCCCTTTCCCCCACCTCGGCCCACTCTTCTGTCTCATGCCACTGTGATGTCGTCTGTTAGACTCTCAGCTCTGTGGGGCAGGTCCCTGTTTCCTATCTGCTTGTGCAGCCCCGAGCACAAGGGGGCCCTGGCCTGGATGGCCTCCGGGATGTTACATCACTAGAGCAAAATGCTTCCAATGGCTTCATCCCAAGATGGTGGGAGATGGGAATATTCCTTCTTGCAGTGGGACGTTTTCTTTTGAAGACCTGTAGCAAAAGGGCTCATGGCCTCCCCCGCTGGGCTTTGGAACAGAAAGAGGGTTTTAAAATAACAGTGAGTGAAGTGTTCACCACCTAGGGTCCTCTTCCTCCCATCCCCCAGCCCCTTCTCTCATTCCCAACCCTTCCCCTGATGAAAATGGCCTTGCATTTCCACAGTTCAATCCACCACGGAGACCCTGTGAGCGTAGCGTTACCAGCTGTCATTTGGCAACGGGGAAGGCATCACCCTAGGCCCTGTGGCCTTTCTGAGAAAGAACACGCCCCACCAGTGTTTTCAACTGCCACGCGAAGGGAAAGCCTTCTCGGGAGTCTCTTGAAAGCTAGAGATTCCTTCCCAGACACCGGGCCTCATGCAGCAGAGACTGGAGAACAGGCCCAGAGACACAGGATCCATTACAGCAGCGCACACCAGAGCTCTGCTACGCACCCTGCCAATACAGCCCCCCACCCCTCTCCAGAGACTGACAGGAAAGCTATCCGCTTTCTTTTGCACACCATTCCCCACGAGGGGCTAGCGAGCTAAACGACCCCTGCCCCCAGCTCATCTCACTTGCTGCCCAGTGAGGCAATTGCACTTCACTAAGTCATTCTGGCTAATGAAATAAAAGCCCCAACGGGTTTTTACACTAGGAAACAGGATGAATCCGGACGACGCAAAGGTGACATTCGGCATGAGGGAGCGTCACACTCGTCTCTTTGGGAAGGGCAGTGGATTCGTTATTAGGTGGATTGAGAACGTGCCCATCACCCTAGCATCTGGGCACTGTGACGTCCTTGGCAACAACATAGTTTTGGCAGGCCAGGAAGGGGCTGAACTTTAGCTCATTTACAATCTCAAGGTGGGGGCAGGGATGATCTTTGATCCTTCCCTCCCTGTGAACTGACCCGATCAGCCCTGTCCTAGCCTCCCTTTCTGTTGAGGGCGGAGTGAGCAGAGTATTCTTGCTAAACACAAGTTTCTGTCCTAGCTCCTTCGGGCTACGCGCTCAAGTCCCTAAGGAATCACACACAAATCGCAGGAGGAAACGACTTCTTAGGTGCCATCTAGCCCGTCCCTGGCCAACCAGGTTGCCCCCTCCAAGTACAATTGCTAGTGCCAGTTATAAGCATCCTGAACGCCCGGGTTTTCATCTCTTCCCCTGGGAGACTATTTCACCGTCTCACAGATCTCACTGTCAAGACGTTTTCCCTGATATTCAGCCTAAAATCCCGAATCACAATAGTGGTGGTTATGGACTAACCTCAATTCAGCTACCACCATTTCTTCCATAGCTACAGAAGTCCATTTAGGGAGTTGGGGATCCAGGGAAGACATATTATTCTAGATGGAACACAAACAGATATACCCAGTCACCCTCTCATTATTCCTCTCCTGAAAAGATGCTCTTCTCCTGAAAACATCTGCTAATGGAGCTGAGAGGTCTGGGGGCTGGGTTTTAGGTTTTTTGTTTGGGTTGGGTTTTGTTGACTCCAGCATTTTTCAATTTCAAAGCACTAAAGACATTTTCTAGACACAAAGGGTTCACATTGTAGTAACTCATCCAGCAGTTCAGACGTGTGCATATACACACACACAAACACGTACTAAGTAACAACCACACAAGCCGCCTCTGAGCCACAGTACAGTAACCAAATTGCTAGTTCTCTTCCCTCTCACAGCGTGTTTGATGCTCACAGTTTAACAAGAAAGGGTTAAGAGAAAAACACAACAAACGGTAAGCACAGTAATAAACACAAGTTTCTCCCACTTCCCTAGTGTTATCTGGATCGCTCTAGCATCCACAGCAGTACTCCAGCACAGGGCGGCACAGGGTAAATATGGGCCATTTGGCACGCAAACATTACATTAGGTTCGTATTTACTTTCCCTGCTCCCGTTAGTTTCTGGAGAGCAGATTTGCTGGAAAGGGAAAGCCATGGCATGGGAATAGGTCAGCGTTACTCACTAGGACGTGGGGAGGACTGCGTGGGCATTCATTACATGAAACCCGTTAACGGCAATGGGTCTGTGTTAGCCCAGTCATCTTTATCCGGCAAAGGGGCCTCGCAATGCTCTTAAGGAGGGTATCGCAATTATTCCATAGCGGTGCTACAATTGCACTGTGACCAAATAGCACAGCCTCGGGAAAAGAACCATCAAAGAGCACCCTTCCAACAAGCTGTTTTCACAATGGAGGTGGGGAAATAAATAAATAACCGCCAATTACTCATCCCAAACCTTGCTGCACTTAGCTGCCAGGATAAAGAATTCCACCTCATTTCTGCCCAACTCCCACAGGCAACTTACTCCGGGGGCTACATTTCCCCAAATGCTCACATTTCAATTAGCATTAGAATAATGAAATGCCTTGGAGTTCACCTCCCCGAAAACGTACTGAACGGTGAAGAGCGGAGATTGTAGGAGATGAGGGATTTTTTAAACACACACACAACATAGCATGATGGGGGGGGGGGGAACCAGTCCTTTCTCTACTCTACGCTGATGAGCTTTGCATAGGCTCTTGCTACCAGCCTCTCCAAACAAGGATAATGCAACTTCCAGTTGATTTTCCAGATAAACAAGCATGCAAACAAACGCAAAGTGCTCAGCTAAAAATATCTGCCTCCTACACATACCCCCACTACCCTGAGATCAAAATACACAAATCCCAGCTCAGCATCAGAGTGGAGCTGGAAAATTATAACAACTTGAGGGGGCATCTCACTCTCTCTCTTAAAAAGGAGAAACCGCAGATTCCCAGATCCACGCAGCCAGGGCAGAGGAGGGTGGATTTGCCAGCGGGGGGATAAAAAATGACATTCAAATCGGATCCGAAGTCTCTGAAGGAGCAGGCGGCTTAGAACTTGCTTTAGGTGCCCAGTTTGTGTGTGTGTTTTCATCTCTCTGCTAACACAAATGGGGGGAAGAAGAGGTCGCTTTACAGCATCTCTGCCTGCTGCCCGCCCCTGCTCAGCCATTTCATCTCATTTACTTTATCCCACTTAAACGTGAGCCAAACTGTTGCTGTTTCGAGGGGTGGGGGGTGGCAGAAAATGAGATTCGCGTCCTCTGCACGGCAACCGAGGCATAACGGGTCTGAGGCAGGGAATAACCATCATCCATAGCAATGCTGAGGGCACCTGAAATCCACACGCCGGTTTCTCCCCTTAAACACACACACACACACCCTGTGTCTCGGGCAGCGGTAGAAAAAAGGGCACCCACTGGGGTGGGGGCCACAGCTGACTTACATTGAAGTGATGTTCCTTGAGATGTCCGTGATGTTGATGCTGGTGTTCCCATTGCTGGTGCCTGAATCCTGCCCTTCCAAGAGAGGGAAGAGGTTCCCATCATCCGGCTTCTTGCAATTGATGTCTATCTTGCTGCAAAGGCAATTCGCAGGGCAAGCCAGCACCGAAAGCAGATAGTCTCCCCAAATGCTCCAGAGCAAAAATACCCTCCAGAAACTGCACTTGGTAGGGCAAAGAGAGACATCCATCTCCGACTGCTGCTTCTAAAAAAGAGGAGGAGGAGGAGGAGGAAAGGGGGGTGGGGGGAGAGAAGGGGAAGGAAACAAAGACAGAGGGAGGAAAAAAAACTCAAACGATCAGATGCAAAAATCCTCCAGCAGATGAAATCATGCTGGCAGCTGGCTAGGAGAAGCTGTAATTCCCCCTACAGTAGCGGTCTGAAATGCATAGTGCCTTGTTGATTGCAGGCTGGCTCTCGGTATCAGGCGCTCTCGCTCTCTCGGAGGGACTTCTGAGGATTGCAATAGAAGATGGGGAGGAAGCACACACACACACACACACACAAATGGTGCTAAAGTCACCAAGTCCCACCTACTGGGCAGAATTAAAATTGACACACCTGCAAAAAAACCACACAGAGGCAGAAGAGAGGATCAGGAGAGGAGGGTGCACCCTTTCCATCCCCTCCCCCACGCTGGCTGGATCTGCTGCAGCAGGAGATGCATGCAAAAATATAGAGAGAGAGAGAGCGCTAGATTGCACAAGAGCCTGCAAAGAGATCCCCTCTCGGCGTGTTTCTCTCTGCAATAAAAGGGATCCCCTCACCCCCGCCACTTACAAAAACAAGAGGCTGCTCTCAAAGCTGAGGACTGGAGATGAGGAAAGGCATCCCGGCTAGAAGAGGAAAAGTTCCAGTTGGGATTGCAATTGAGAAGAGGGGGAGGGGAGATTGTCTTCTGCTGCTTTTACTTTCTTTTTTCTCTTTTTTATTTTATTTTTTTGGTGCAATCCGGATAGCCAGCAGGAAAGCCATGCACTGAAAGAGAGGAGCCAGTGTGAATTCCGCGTCCTTTTTATGTACGCGTTTATTTCCTAAGGATCCCGGGGAGATAAAAGGCAGCTCCCAGGGATGGGTGTAAAACAGATTGGAGCGCGCCCAAGAAGCACTTTCTAGAAAATGCACCCCCACAAAAATCGAGGCGGATGGAAAAAATGCAACGGGGACCCACTGGATGGTTTGGAACTGCCAGGAGAGGTCCAAGGGGGGGGGGCGCTCCTTCGCTCCTGTGCACCGGCGGCAGCAGATTCTGCAATCACACACACACACACACCCCGAAGAAGAATGAAGTG
Organism: Mauremys mutica; assembly: GCF_020497125.1. Classification (NCBI taxonomy): domain Eukaryota; kingdom Metazoa; phylum Chordata; order Testudines; family Geoemydidae; genus Mauremys; species Mauremys mutica. The sequence goes on from NC_059082.1 coordinate 14,263,298, forward strand.
TTGAAAAGGCTGAGCGGAGAGCGCCGAAATGGCACCAGGAGAGCAGTGTGTGAGAGCTGAACAGCAGAGCGAATTAAGATGCACGGTGCATTTCTGGCAAGCACAAACCCGAGCAGATCAGGGCTCTGCTTAATTTGCTCTGCTTTTCTACAGCGCTTTTTTTTTTTTTAGTTTCTTGTTTCTGCTCCTCCGCACAGACACGCGATGATAAAGGAGCAGAGCTGCAGGCGGGTGGTGGGGAAGAGGAGAGGAATTACAGGTGGATCACTCCAGAGAGCTCAGCCTGGTCGCTGCCAGGGAGAGGGACTGCCGGCTAGTCCTGCGGGGGGAGACACTGGAAGTCTTCGCTCTTTACTGAATCAAAGCAGCGTGATGGGGGAGGGAGGCCGCTTAGCAGCACGCAGACAAACACGCCGAATCTACATGCAATCAAACCAGGCCAGCGGGGGGGAGAGAGGCTGCAGACTGACCTGTACCTTTCAGTAAGGGAGCCCAGCAGTTCCTGCAACCCACACAAGGGGGCTGCTGAAGTGGGGCTGGCAGCTGGGATCAAACTCCAATAGCATCCCTGTTATTTCTTAGCCTGAGTGTAGCAGGGAGCGCCTAGAGGCCCAGTCACACATTGTGCTAGGCGCTGGACGCTCCTGAGGCATTTGTTTGTTGTCCTAGACTGGACATAAAGGTCTAGTTAATAGCCTAGAGCAGGGGTAGGCAACCTACGGCACGGCTGCCTAAGGCGGCACGCGAGCTGATTTTCAGTGGCACTCACACTGCCCTGCCACCGGTCCGGGGGGGGCTCTGGATTTTAATTTAATTTTAAATGAAGCTTCTTAAACATTTTAAAAATCTTATTTACTTTACATACAACAATGGTTTAGTTCTATATTATAGACTTATAGAAAGAGACCTTCTGAAAACTTTAAAATGTCTGACTGGCACGCGGAACCTTAACTTAGAGTGAATAAATGAACACTCCGCACAGCACTTCTGAAAGGTTGCCGACTCCTGGCCTAGAGGGAAAGCTCCTACCCGGGCTCCGCAGATGGACTAGATGGGACCTAACAGGACTTTCCCATCTCTACCGCCTGTGAGCAATGGTAGTTGTACTGGTGTCCGTTTGCTGTAATGTCTTCCTGAGTGGGAGGAAGGATGGTCTGGTAGCTACGGCTGAAAGTTGGGGGGGACTGAGCTCTTCCTCTGTCCCCGGCCCTCTGTGTGGCCTGGGGCAAGATACTCGAGCCAAAATGTTCAGACTTGGGTACCTAAAGATAGACCCCTAAATCCATAGTTAGGCAGCTAAATAAAAGTGGCCTGATTCTCATCGGCTTCAGTGGGAGCTGTCAGGACTCAACACCACTGAAAATCAGGTCAGTTATTTCAGCCCCTCTGTACAAACTGAAGTGTCTAACTTCAGGCACCCAGGATTGAAAGTTTTGCTCAGACGCCCATCCGTGCCTCAGTTTCCCCACCTGTAAAAGGGGATAATGATCCTGACTCACCTCAGAGAGGCAGAAGGGTTTGTTCGTTCTTGTTTGGGAAAAGCTTTGAGATCCAGATGTGGAAGAGACTAGAGATCTGCAATGTCATTGTATTATTCGTTACATCTGTCAATATTTTTAAGGAGAGCCACCCCTCTCTTCCTCCCAGCCTCTGGAACGCAGCTTCTCATGCTTCTTGTTATGTATCTGTTGAGTGCTGACAGCATGCCTGGTGCTGCGTGGAAGAAATCATCTCCCTGCCCTAAACAAACAGCAGGCTCCAGTGCAGACACATGGCTGTGCTGGGGACTGGAAGGGTGGGTTCCATCAAACAGTGGAGTGCCAGGTCTGCATGTTTTGTTACCCAATAAATAACAACCTTTCTTTGGGTGGCAGGTTAGCACCAAGGGGGTTTCCTTCTACTGGACCCTGCCATGAGGTCAACCGCCAGTGTTTGTGATATCACAGTGTGTTGCCATGGAAATGACTGTAGTGTCACCAGCCTGGCAAGAGGACATCACTGCAGGATCTAGCAGAAGGAGATGGCAAATCCCTTTGTTTGAGGGCAGATCTCTTGGATAACTATGCAAAACAGAACAAGAGGAGCATCTGGGGGCTACCCCCCTACTGCCGCCTGCACTTTCAGGGCAATGGATTCGCAGATCCCACCGGTGCTGTGTGTTCCAAGGAGCTGTGATCTTGTTTAGCATTTGGGTGTGACTCATGCGTGAGCATCTTGCCCCATGGTGGCAGACCCGCTTAAAAGAGAAACGTGGTTTTAACACCTTCAGTCCCTGTGTAAATTCTCCTCCGCACATTCTGGGAGCAGAGAGACACATTTGGATTTAGAACAAATGAGAAACCTCCAAAGACCCTTTGGAGAGCTGCTTGGGAACTAGAGGGGATATGGCAGGATAAGCTTAATTATGACAACAAAATGGGATTGAGGAGGGGATCTGTGACTTATATGCTGGGCTGGAGCCACGAGAAGCCAAGAAGCAGGGCTGCCTGGCACCTGGGGCGGACAGGAGGAGAGGAGAAATGTCTGTCCCAAAAGGATGACCAGACAGGGAGGGGACAGGTGTCACTCACCTCAGCAAGTGCAGAGGAGCAGTCAGACCTGGGAAGCAGCTAGTTTTCCCCAGAGCTGCACAGCACCAAGAGCGGGCGCGCGCATGGGGCTAACGGGCATCGGGACCTCAATGTCTGGGTCTGCAGTTACAGGGCCAAATCCTGACCTTTTCACCCAGGCAAAATTCCCATGGCTGAGGAAGGAGGGAGTCAAAGCTGAGTAGGGGATTCAGGGCTGGGCTCATGTGTGATAGCTAGTGGGTTTGATTCATTGCTGAGGCAAGTAGTGTCCAGCCAGGGCAGGGCTCCAGTAGAATCCCACCAACAGAGGATGCCCAGCAAATCGACCTAGAGAGCACCTCTGCCAGGGGCCTTCCTTGGCTCTTTCCCCTCCCCTAGCTTCCCCCCCCCCCCCATTTTAGGGCTGCACCAGATGGCTCTGGGCACAACAGGTATATGGGCCGCTTGCACTGTTGTGCCTCTTCTACTCCTGAGAGGGCTCCCCTACAGCTGGGGCCTAGGAACTTCAGGCAGAAGTGAATCTAGCCCAGTGTTTGCACAGTGCTTTGAAAACACAGAGCCAGATTTTAGTGTGTGCACAAGTCCCCTGGGCATTCACAGGGATTGTGCATGCAAAGTCCAATTAGGTGTCTGGGTGACCATTTGCTCAGCTACTTCAGTGATGGAGTGCCCCTATAAGCACCTGGACAGATAGACACACATGGGCACTACGATCATGCAAATAATAATACAGGTTTAACCACTGCCCTTCATTTAAGATAACTGTAAGAGGCAGTTAAGTGTACGTCATCGCCCAAAGCAAAGGCATAAGTGAGTGAGGTCAGGAATTGACAATGTGAGCAGAGGGACTTTGCTCAGTATTATTGTAACCAAGGGTTGGTGTGGTGAGGAAGAAGCAGGACAGAGACAGACACTGCCTGGAAGTGTGATGTGGCCCTGGGAGAAGCCTGGAGAGAGATTTAGGGTGGAGGTGCCAGCTAAAAGAACCTTGGACCTGTGAGCAAGGACACTGCCTCCCACTGTTTGATTCCTCCGGTGTTCAGGGAAACGGAACTTTGTATATTCTTGGTAAATAAAAAAGATTGCATCAAAGAAGTGCCTCATCAATGTCTCCTCCAGTGGAAACAACCCCAGGGTCCCAAACTCTGACTAGCTGCTTGAGTCACAAGAGGTAACAAAATAATAACCATGTAATTACCATGACTGATTGTGCAATCGCAGGAATTCCATACCCAAGTCACGCCGGTGCATTTTTCACAGATCATTTTAAAATCTAGGCCATAAAGTGCTGCAGAGGGGCTCTGTGCTATTATTATGGCATATAGTGCTGCAAGTGTAAATAATACTCATGCTTAGCTCTGACGGAGTTTACCATCCCGAGGCATTGTACAGCCATTAGTGGCAATGCAGAGTTTGTCCTTCTCTAACAGGTCCTAACTGAGGACCTCAAAGAACTTTCTGGACAGTAATGACCCGACCCACACAGCTCCCTGGCAATGTGTTCTAGCCCCATTATTAGACTATATATCATACCCATCTGACAGATTGGTAAACTGAGTCACGGAGCACTGATGTGACTTGAAGGGAAAAAACAACTGGACTGGTGCCCTTTTCTGCTTCTTTGTGATGCAGGAAGGTAGCTGGACAACCTTTTCCTCCTGCATCTTCATTGTTCCTTAGATATATCAGGAACCACACGTCTTGCCCTCCCTGCTTCTGACAGGGGACTCAGAAGTGCGTACAGGGATCTTCCCCAGCCCGTAACTGAAGGGGCTGGGTGTAGAGTCCTTAACAGTGAGCTTTTTCTGTCTTCAGTGGGGAGGGTTGGAAGAGGGGAGGGGGCTGGTGCCACATGAGGGTGAGCAGCAGCCTGCTGGTGGAAGGAGTGGATCAGAGAAAATGCTTCTTCCCTATGCCTCTCCACCCGTGCGCCACCTCTAAAAGTGTAGTACCTCAGAGTGATGGAAGTGGGGGAGGGGAAGCAAGCAAGAATCCAAGTATGCTACCGAGATACGGGATCTGTGCTTCACCCCCTTCAACCTGCGAACAGGGCCACGTATCGACAGCACAATGCTACAGCCATAACTTCTCCCTTATTTGGGGGAGTTTACCATGAATCTATCTCCATCGCTTATGTCCAGGTTCACCCTGGGCAGATGTGAACTCAACAGAGCAACAGTGAAGGAAACCGCAGGCCTGTGAACCCCACCCCCTGCAACCCTGGGCAGCGGGTAGGAACCATCCCTGCCCCTTTCCCCTGCCAAACACACTCCACATGACAACTGCAAGCAGCCCAGGCTCTCAGCGCGTTTGCCCGCTGTCCTACATTTTCCAAAGCAGCTCCTGGCTATTGTCTCGTGGCTGTTACAATACAAGCCCAAGCTGCAGCCAGGATGTTCTGTGCCTGGAAAGTAGGGCTTATATCTGAGTTAGCAAGATAATGGAGGGTAAATCTATATGCAGAGGTTTTCAGTTCCTCTATAATGAATTGAAAAAGTTACTGCGGCTCCCACTTTCCCTAAAGCTCACTGTCAACACGCTCATATGGCTGCAGAAATCCCCAGATCCCCAGTAATGGGCTCCTGCAAAGGAGAGTTTTAGAATTCTGGCAAGTTTGGAAGGTCTCAGGTCTCTTGTTTCAAAGACGGAGCGGTTCTGAGTGAGAGCGTAGGGCCCGCCATCTTGTGCAGGGTACCTCCGAGCTGAGACACCCGCTCTCCATCCTGCCATTGCCATGCCAGTGGGGCCCTGCTTCAGCAGCTAATGAGAAGGTTCTGTGCCAAGCTCTGGCTTCCTCTGCAGCTAACAGATAAAACGGGTACGCGGAGATGTATTTCGAGCAGGAGAAGAAATACAAAGAGCATAAGACCGGCCATACTGGGTCAGACCAAAGGTCCATCCAGCCCAGTATCCTGTCTACCGATAGTGGCCAATGTCAGGTACCCCAGAGGGAGTGAACCTAACAGGTAATGATCAAGTGGTCTCTCTCCTGCCATCCATCTCCAACCTCTGACAAACAGAGGCTAGGGACACCATTCCTTACCCATCCTGACTAACAGCCATTAATGGACTTAATCTTCATGAATTTATCTAGTTCTCTTTTAAACCCTGTTAAAGTCCTACCCTTCACAACCTCCTCAGGCAAGGAGTTCCACAGGTTGACTGTGCGCTGTGTGAAGAAGAACTTCCTTTTATTTGTTTTAAACCTGCTGCCCATTCATTTCATTTGGTGGCCCCTAGTTCTTATATTATGGGAACAAGTAAATAACTTTTCCTTATTCACTTTCTCCACACCACTCATGATTTTATATCTCTCTATCATATCCCCCCTTAGTTTCCTCTTTTCCAAGATGAAAAGTCCTAGCTTCTTTAATCTCTCCTCATATGGGACCTGTTCCAAACCCTAATCATTTTAGTTGCCCTTTTCTGAACTTTTTCTAATGCCGATATATCTTTTTTGAGCTCAGGAGACCACATCTGCACACAGTATTCAAGATGTGGGCGTACCATGGATTTATATAAGAGCGATAAGATGTTCTCTGTCTTATTCTCTATCCCTTTTTTAATGATTCCTAACATCCTGTTTGCTTTTTTTGACTGCCACTGCACACTGCGTGGACGTCTTCAGAGAACTATCCACGATGACTCCAAGATATATAGATATAGATATATAACTGGTGAAGCAAGAGCATCCGCCTTTGCCAGGAGCCAGGGATTTTTAGCAGGTGAGTGTGGAGGAATCCGTCTGTTCTATGCTTCAGAAGTGCCCGCAAAATAGAGACATAAGAACTCTGTGCAAGGAGCATACCGGTGGCTCCGCAGCGATTCACACCACCTCACCGTCTCCCCTACAGGCCTCAATAAACACATGGAACAAGAAAAATTCCTGCAGCACCTCCCAGGAGGCATCTGGGGCAGGTGAGAGATCTCTGCTATCTCTCTGTCTCTGCCAGGACCTGATCAGTAACTCAGTCAGTGTCCCCAAGGTTGCTGACAGTTAAAGGAATGACCATGGACACTTGGTGTGTGTCCTTCACCAGACAGAAGTCATCACCCAACAAAGCCAATGCAGTCTCCATAACACACCTGGACTTGCACAGGCACCTGTCTGCCAGGGGACAGCCAGATGCCAAGTACTTGTTCCAGACAAGCCACCCAAGTGGCATTCGGCAGTAAAAATTTCAGTCACTACTAAGCTAGGCTGCATTGAAACTGATTAGAGGTGAAAGGCGCGGGCCGAGGGACATACTGGCTGCCACTTCCAGCAGCTCCCATTGGCCTGGAGCAGTGAACCGCAGCCAGTGGGAGCTGCGATCGGCCAGATCTGCGGACACGGCAGGTAAACAAACCGGCCCGGCCCGCCAGGGGCTTTCCATACACGAGTGGCGTCCCAAGTTTGTGAAACACTGAAGAGATAGGAAGACGAATGAAGAAGTCAGAAAAATGACAGGACAAGGCACCCTCTCACAAATAATCTGCAAAAGAAGACATCAGTGACTGGGACATATGCTGAGAATGGAAAAAGAACACTTACCAAATATCGCCCTTGAATGGAAGACCTATGAAAAAGAGAGGAAGACAGCAAATAACATGGAAACAAACAGTTCTGAGCGACATCAAGCACCACGACATGAAATGGGAAGATTTGGAGAGAAGGGCAGTTGACAAGCAAGGATGGCAAAGCACGGGATGGACTAAGGTCTAAGGTAAGGACACCGATATATGCTCCGTCCTTATAGGATCCAGCATCTCCTCCTTCCTCTAATCTTCACATTGATTCAGTAACCCCAGAGACGTGCCTCACCCTGTCCCCTATTAGCAGAACACTACTAAGTTATTCGATAGTGGTGATCTAACACTTCTCTAACCCCTCTCACCCAGAAGGACCCAACCGCACTTTACAAACGCAGGATATATGGAAGTATCACTTGGCACATTACTGAAAGGCAGCCATGTCTGGGATGGGACGCAGCAGCTGTTCAACAACACTGGACAACACTTTAGGATGGGAAGTGAAGAATACTATGTCTGATTGAAACTCCAGGGAGAAATGTAGGGAAGAAGGTGATTTCCCAAATTGGAAATTGGCCAGATCACTGGAGTCTAGCATCCCAATCCTTAGGGGAAGCGTCCTGGGGTCTTTACTGACCACAGGTGGTCAGAACATCAGTTTTCCATCTCATCTGGAAGCTGGCATCTCCAGCAGCACCACACCCTTTACAGCTGCATTGTGGCACTGGGATCAGTTGACTCCGAGTCCCACTCGCCACTCCCTGCAGCACAGCACCCCCTTGGGCCCATGCTGGGGCTTTGGGGTCAGTACTGATTCCAGGGGAGACTGTTCCCTGCTGAGTCACCGGGAAGTGCGACCGAGAGGTATCAAAAACAAAAACAGCTGCAGCCACTGAGTGTCAGAGGAGTCTGTTTCCCTAGCTTTGCCCAGACCGTATAGCTCACACAAGCATCAAAAGGAACGCTACTGAAGCAAAGCTCCTCTTTCCCTGAAGTCCTGAGAACAGGCAGCTTTTGATCTGATGTCCGTATCTCTTTTCAAGCATTTGGCAGAAGACGCCCACGTGCAGCAAAAGGAGGTAGCCTCCTGCAAACAGGTCAGCCTTGCCTGGGAGGCTTGGGGGAGGAGGGGGGAAAAAATCACACTCCTGGGAAATATCAGACTAGGAGGCAGGCAACAAAGGGTTAATGTCGAAGCAGCTGGGGAGGTTGGAAGGCAGCAGAATCGCTCCTGGCTCTAGCTCAGCTCATCCCAGCAGCTGTTCATGGTGACCTCAACGAGAGGGCAGCGCGAGAAGCAGACAAGACACCAGCTCCCCACACTGCCTTCTCTGCACCGCCTCCCTTTGCCCTACTGTGGCCAGGGGATGGGGCGGCCGGCCAGGGGAGCAGGGGGCTGCTGCTCTGGACAATACAAGGAGAGGCTGTAAGGAACCTATAAAGGACAGGGGCAGGCTTGGTCTGGAGACAGCCTGTCCCCGGGGAGAGGGAGGGTTCTTAGGACAGGAATCAGGGACTCTGCCTGCAGATGGGTGGAAGGGAACTGAGCCTCCTGCTGAAAGTCGCTGTCCATGGTGTATTTTCTGCTCCCGGCCCACCCACTGCAAGCTTTTCAAACAAGAGGCACCATAGTCCCTGGGGATGATTCTTCTGAGGAGGTTCTTGGGGTGGAAAGACAGAGTGGCCCAGAGAGAGGCAAGTGGGTTTGCACCCTTTCTCCTCTCTCCTTACCATTGCTGTCACCAGCAGAGGGAGAGGGTGGCTGTGGTGTGAGATCCCGCGAGGTTTGCACAAGCTCTGCAGTACCAGAGCATGGGAGATACAAGGGAGATTCCATGGCCGCTGGCAATTGCTGTCCCCCTAGAAGGTCCTGCTGGGTATGCCAAAGACTTCTGCAAAAGACAGAAGCCCTGTATGTTCTATTGAGAGGCACAGTCTAGCGGTCTCGGTGCCAGACCAGGCGCCAGGAACTCCCAAGGTCTAATCCTGGCTCTGACACTGATTCTCTCTATTGCCTGGGGCAAGTTACTTGGGGCCAGATTTTCAACAGTGGCTTCTAATTTCAAGTCCCTGGCTTTTGGTTGCCCAAATCTGAGACTCCGATGGCCTGATTTTCAGAAGTGCTGAGCACACCCAGCTCCCACAGGCTTCAGTGCCAGCTGCAGGTGCTCAGTGCCCCTAAAAAACAAGCCCACATTATCCAAAGTTGGGCACCCAAGATAAGAGACTTCAGCATCTCTGTAAAATGGGGATAATGTTCTCTGCTTCACGTGGCGTTGTTTGGATTAGCAGGTGAGTTTCGCAAGCACTTTGAAAAGGAGAAGCTGTGTGGAGGTGTCAGGTTTGATCACCGTTGCATCATCATCCACAAAGGTGTCAGTTTCATCCACAGGGCAGATGAGCTTCCCCACCCACGTGGAGAAAGCAGTTCCCACCACACTGGGCTCAGGTCTTCACTGGCTTCTCAGCTTGACTGGCTGAGATTTCCCCAGCTACATGTCCGCTAGGAAAGCCACTCTGCAAAAGCAGGTAGGTCTTCAGGGAAGTGGCTGTGTGCAGAGCTACCACTTGCACGTGTGCTGAGACAGAGAAGGACAGACATCAGATATGATAAATGGAAATCAGAGCAGGAAATCACACAATCCGCTCTAATTTCCAGTGACACAACCAATTACAATGGACTCAAATTTAAGCAGGCATGAAGAGGAAATGAAGAACCCACAAATTAAAGCCTCGTTTGCTCATACACAGGCATGGAAACTTTGAAAAATGCCGTTTTCAAGAGAAAGATGAAAACGTCCCCTCCATATTTACAAGTAGAACATTGCCTGCATTCCTGCTTTACAATAAGCCTGGGGAAATAGATTCACCCTTATGCAGTTGTTTACACATAATTCTGTAAGGTTGGGTATCAGGTAATGAACACTGCCTACGTGTGGCTGGGTGCATGGCTATGCTGGTAAGTATGGCACATGGGTTCACTGGAGCCCAAGCCTGGTAAGAATCACATTGCATGGGTCAAAACAGTGTAGCACGGAGTCCGTGATACAGAGATGAAATTCAGCGTTGACAACTGCAAACGACTGCACATTGGAGGCACTAATTTGAACAACTCAAACACTTCAGTGGATTCTAAAGAGAAAAAAAACCCTGGTCATCAAAATTAATACCCAGGGGACAGCTCCGTGAAGGCTTCTGCTTCATGTGAGGCAGCGGTCAAAAATGTTAGCAACCATAAGGAATAGGTTGGAGAATAATACGGAAAAGATGATAGCACCATTATATCAATTGCTGATAAGCTGCCACCTGGAATTCTGTGTGCTGCCTGGTGACCCCATCTCAGAAAGGAAATAAAGGGGATTCAAAGGCAATGAGAATGAATCGTGGCATAGTGAAGATCTCTCATATGAAGAGAGATTGAAAAGTTTGAGACTGTCTGCCTTAGAGAGGAGAGGAATAGGAGGGGACATAGGAAAGCCCACAGAATACTGAATGGTCTGGAGAAGAACTTCTATTTCCCTGTCTCAGAACACAAGAGCAAGGGAACATTCAATGGAATTGAAAGGTGACAAAATCAAAACTTATAAAAGATAATACTTCTTCACCCAATGCCCCACTGGCCTGGAGGAGTCATTGCCAGAAGATATCAATGAGGCCAAGAGATTAGCAGGATTCAGAAGAGGATCAGGCATTTTTATGGACAGTATGAATCTCCAGAGTTATAGCAACACATTGACAAAAAGAAGAGGGGGAGGAAGCAGGTTATCCCCTAGCCACCTGCTGCGGGATGTCCTGGACCTTCCTAGGAAACATCTGGCCTTGGCTGCTGTTGGAGACCAGACACCGGGCTTGATGGACCACGGGTCTAATCCAGTCGGATGATTCTAATGTTCCTGTGTTATGGGGATATCACGAGCAGAGGCAAGGTTTGCTGGTGGTGAAGACTCAGAAGTGGACAGTGAGATCTCTGGGACAAAGACATTATTTTGTAAGCACCTAACACAATGGGACCATACTCTTTGACCAAGGTCACTGGGTGCCCATGGTCAGTGGGATAACTCTTCAGGAATTATACATGCACACCTCAGAAAGACATCTAGTATAAATGGTTTCTGTGTCCCTATTCCATCTCCACATTAACCCTTTCCTTTCCATACATCACCCCTTGTCCCCTCTCAATTCCTTCCCCACACAGCCAACTCTTTCTTATTTCCAGTTCCCGTATCACAAAGCCATTACATCACAATTCACAAGTCCAGTAACTGCCCTCTGGAGAAGCCTCGGTGAGCATTAGGGACAGCCAGTGTGTTGCCATGTACATAACAAAAAATACAGTCATCATCTTTCTGCTTCAGTGCCTGCCATCTGAGGATGTCAAAACGATATTGAACCAATAAGGGGGGGAGGTGTCCAGCCCCGTGGCTCCCCATGTGCACTTGCACTGTGTGCTGACAGCTGGATTGCAGATGCAAAGCTGAACATGAGACCAGTTCACTGTCTGACCATGGGCACACATCAGGAAACCAGTAAGGTACGTGATCAGGTTTGGCCCTGCAATCCAGTTACGGACACCCATTGTGCCGACAGAAAGGGAGCTAGGGTCTCACACCACCTGAAAACATACCCCCAAATTATCTTCCCCAAAAAGTGAAGGGCTGGATTTTCTAAAGTGTCCCCTAATGATGGTAACGCAGTCTTTGGGGGGTTCAAATTGCGATGCCTAAAGACCTGATTTGCAGAAGTGTTGAACACCGAGACCTCCAATAAAGCCACCAAGAGCTGTGGGTGCTCAACGCCTGTGAAAATCAGGCCTTTTCAGGTTTTTCAAGGTGAGCATCCAAAAACGGAGGCAGTGGCCACTTTGGAAAAAAATGGCTGTGGATTTAAAAAGAAACAAAACCGCCTATTTTAAGCACCTGCTAAACAAACAGAAAATGTATGGCATTTCTGTTTGCGTTAAGCTTTAAAAAATTCATTACAAAATTTCACTTTGAGACCTAACACCACTAAACAGCTCTCCTTTCCTATTTATTTGCCAATACATAACAGTTTGCACTACCCGGGCCTCAATTCCTCTGTGCAGTCCCCAGGTCCAGTTCCCCTTTGCCGGCAACACCTGACATTAGATTGCAAGACTCCTACAAATTGCAACTATGCTAATGCAGCAGCTCCTGGGGCTCGGGTCCAGATGGCAAGCACTCCTAGGCTGTACCTCAGTGTGCTTTAGTGACAGCCAGCCGGGCACCAAAAACACTGGGAAGGAAATTGTGCGAAAAGAACAGCCGTCGTGACACATGCCTCATCAGAGGCTAAACAACACTCATACCAGCCCCCTACCAAGTGTTCAGGTTAAATCACAGCTCACTAGAGAATCAATTCCTCCTTACTCTGAGTTTTTCCCTGGCTCCAAATCACATACACACCTTCTACAAACCTAGGCTGTCCTTAAAAGTGAATTGAATAGCTTTTTTTAAAACAAAAAAAAACACAAAAAAAACCTAACAACTTGCTTCAGACTCCAAATCCTTAACAGATCCTCGTGCCTGGTGGGACTCTGTTGATTACAGTGGAGTCCCAGCAGGGCTGAATTTATCTGAAGCTATCTGAAATCTAATGGCTCCTATACTTACCTGCTAAAATCTAGATTGGGGCTCATGATCTCCCTGGTCTAAGTCAATTACATCACTAACACTAAGCAGTGTAAGAAAGGCAACTTTCTGGAAAGAGGAAAATAGACCCACCCCCTCCACTCAGGTGCTAGAAGGTTTAATAGGGCTTCCTAACGTTTCGGAAACAGGACCATCAAAACAGGTCCCTTGACCTAACTGGAGAAATTAGTCCAAACTTGAAATCAAAGGCAGCCACAGTCAGTCTAGGACAAGGGGATCATTTCCATATTTCCCAAACACTAGATCAAGAGTGTGCCCAGCTATCTGAGTTGAGCTAACCGTCACGTGGGACAGCCCCATGGTCATCCTGGCAGCCAGGAAATTGCAGGCTGTTTCCAAAGCTCCCTCCATCCACGCGACTGTTGAAGTCACCAAACACAAGGACTCCGTCTCCAGCGCTGGTGAGGAACCTCCACAGCTCCCACTGGGACGCCGCTGTGAAATGGAGAAGCAATACACGTGCTGTCCCCATCTGAACCCCAGCCCAGGGCCTGTACACAAGACGGAGACACTGTATTCAATCCAGTGTCAGGGTGGGCACCTCCTTCCTTTCAGACTCGCTGCAATGAAGAGAGCCACACCGCTCTCTTTGGCTCATGCTGTACCACACACCCAGCTCGAATTAACGGTGCCAAACCAAAAGGGACAGTTATCTATTCCCGGGTGGGAGATGGGGCACCAGACTGGATGAACTATTGCTCTGGCCTTGTATGGCAGCTCCTGGGAGCCTGATAAGAACAGAGCGACATCATCCAGGGCTGGAGAAAACATACTGAATGCAGAATCCGCCGGGGGCTGATTGAGTCTTTATTTTGATGCCTCCCCTGTACTATCTGAAAGTGTGAGCTCTTGGAGCGGAAAGTGACGAGCTAATAACAGCCCCTGGTAGAGGCAGGGCTGTGTGTGCGCGCACTTCTCAAGGTGCCACCGCCACTGTTTCTCAATAGCAGCTCTGCAGAGTCGTTAACCATCACGCTAATGTGTAGGATCTAATCTCTCCCTGCACAGAGATGACAGCAGCCTCGGTACTCAATGGCATAATTGTGTTTTGATCCACCATGCCAGCTCCCGGAGACTCTGCTTTACACACTGAGAGGTGATAGTGTGTTAGTTACAGGGGAAGGGGGCCACCACTGAGGAGCCCCAAAACCCAGGGGGCTCCTTCCATTGAACATGTGGCAGGGGAGCTGATGGGAGACAACAGGGGAGCTGCTGTTGCTTCGGCAGGAAACCGTGAGGAATTCACACCATACTTGGATAATGATGATTAACCTTTGCACCACAGACGCTCCCCAGTGCTCTAGTGGGGACAGAGAGGCATCGCTGGGGACAGGCCAGAAATCTGTGACCGTCCTGTGCTTCCCTCTCCTCACCAGCAGCTAAACCTCCCCTCTGTCCCTTGTGCACATAGAGGGGAATTGGAGGCAGGAGTTTGGCATAGAAGCTGCAGTGAGTGTCCTGCCAAAGTGTCTGTAATAAACAAATCAATAATTAAGAGAGGATGCACATTAGCCTTTGAACATGTTCCAGATGGAGTTTATTTTAGACCTTACAAGGAGAGTGGACGAGGTGAGTGAGTGGAGGAGGGTCTGGGGTGTGCGCCTGTGAGGCTGTCTGCGTGGGGTGAAGATGCATTGGAGGGGGTGTAAGGACTAAAAAGGGGCGTCTGAGTGGGTGTTGCAGGGGTGAAGGTGCGTGAAGATGCATTGGGGGTGTGTGTAAGGGCTGAAGCAATGTGCACACGCGATGGGGGATAAATGTAGTGTGGGTTTGTGAGGGGGTATAAGAATCAGGTGGGGCGTGCGTGCTCAGTACGGGTATGTGACCAAGACCCCTCCACCTCCACAACAAACAGACTTTAGGGAAGAATGAACGTGTAGCTCACTATCGATGGGTGAGTTATAATCACAAGCTTATCTGCTAATCAAATAAGATGTCGTTCCCCTCCCTGGAAGGAAGCTCTGCTCACAGGCAGTGCTTGGTTCCAGGTGGGGTTGGGCTAGCGGCCACCATACTGGATATTGTTGTGGAGGAGGAAATAATTACATTATGAACTCTAATCATCACAGCCGTGTCATGTGGGCAAGACTCTGCATTCTGACTCAAGCTTGCCGTGCCCCTTATAATTTCAGGGCTTTCCAATTGTCCTACAGATCTGGCTATTGGGATGTAGGATGGGCTTGGTAGCACACAGGAAGCCCTGTTTCCTGAAGAACAACTCAGAGAGTTCCAGCTCCTTGGCCAAATGGCCACTAGATTATTGCTTCTGACAGAGCTGGCATATTGAGTCTCTGAGAGGGTCTCTGAGCCCCTCCTGGCTGGTGAGAGCAGCAAACAACTGTGCCCACTGCTAACAATTAGTGTGTCTTTCAAATACACAACCCTGCCAACCTTACTGAAATGCACATTAGCCAGCCCAGTCCTCGGAAAGCCAGCCCTGGATGCAGAAAGCCACTCCAACCTCACAGCCGTCTCCAGCTCTCCACTCTTAGACAGAATCACACAGGAAGCAATGACAGCTCAGCTCCAAAAGCACATGACCTATGCCTGTATCCTAGATGGTCACAGTGCAGCCTCAGACCAGGGCACAGCACAAAGACAGTCCTGGTGGTGCTCAAAGACCATCTTCTTGTGGCAACAGACAGAGGCTTGGAGAAGAGATGACTAAGGGGAGGGAGGGCTATGATAGAGGTCTATAAAATCATGATTGGTGTGGAGAAAGTAAATGAAGTGTTATTTACTTCCTCTCATAACACAAGAACTAGGGGTCATCAAATGAAATTAATATGCAGCAGGTTTAAAACAAACAAAAGGAAGTATTTTTTTCACACAGTACACAGTCAACCTGTGGAACACCTTGCCAAAGGATGTTGTGAAGGCCAAGTCTATAACAGGGTTAAAAAAAAACTAGATAAGTTCATGGAGGATAGATCCATCAATGGCAATTAGCCAGGATGGAGAGGGATGGTGCCCCCAGCCTCTGTTTGCCAGAAGCTGGGAATGGGCGACCGGATGGATCACTTGGTGATTACCTGTTCTGTTTAGTCCCTCTGGGGCATTGGCCTTGGTCACTGTCGGAAGACAGGATATTGGACTAGATGGATCTTTGGTCTGACCCAGTATGGCCGTTCTTACGTTCACATCTCAGTGCTCAGACTGCTCAAGAGGGAACCATTTTCAAGAACTCCCATCAAAGACATTCACCCCCACCCCCCATTCTTCTGTTTACCCATGACGGGCAAAGCCTCCAAGTCCTGCCAGACTCATCACTGAGACTAAATGATTAGGTAGCATCAATGCTGAAAAATGCCTCTTTCCATGTCCAGCTAGTGAGAAAATGTTGCCCCTTCCACACGAAGGAGAATCTGGCCACAATGATTCACACGTTCAGCACCGTTGGGCTGGGTTGCTGTAAAACACTGTATTTGGGGCTGCTGTTGGAAGCAACACAGAGGCAGCAGCTTGTGTAGAAAGCAGCAATCCCTGAACTCATCTCCACAGCGGGCTGTGTCTCCGGGAGCACATCACTCCTCTGCTTCACACCCGCCACTGGCTTCCAGCCATTGCCAGTTCAAGGTGTTGCTCTTGAGACTCAAAGCCATCAACAACTCAGGATCCAGCTACATTAGCTACTGCATCTCCATCTCTGACCCACTAAGACAGCTGTGCTCCTTGGGGGCAATGTCGCTGACAAAGCCTCGGGCCAAGTGTGTGAGAAATGGAGGCAAAGTGTTATCAGTCAAGGAGGTTTGTCTGGGAAATGAACTTCCTGAGGAGATTAGGCTACTCCAGGATCTGCCTAGCTTCAGGGCAAAATGCAAAGCTTGCTCTTGGACAAAGCATTTCCACTCTTAAAAACTATTCCCCAAGCAGGGCCTCCTACAAGCAGGAAAAGGAGGAGAGCAGAAGACTTCATGAAGTCCTTCCAGAAACCATGCTACGCCGATCTAACATATCTGTGCAGCTCAGACATACTAAGGCGATGGATGCTATGGAAAACCCCTAGAGAGACAGACAGACAGATGACTCTGCTTCACAGTGCTGCAGGGCTCACCTTCTTTGCTGAGTCTCTCTCAGGGATATTTCTGCTCATGCCGCTAACAGATCAAAGGATGAAGTTTTCCACTTGTTGGCTCTGCACATCTGCCACCTCTGAACAATACCGGGATGGCACAGGACAGCATTTCGCTTTCAGCTCCTCACACGCACACATTTTTATGTCCCCCCCTGCCCACTGATAGCTAAGTTTACTTTTCCCGCTCCCAGAGCCTTTGAGATCAGCTGGCCCTGGCGAATACCTCAGAAGTGTTCACATCTAGCACCTCTCTTGGCTTGCCTGCTCCTCGGGAGGCTGAGCATGTTGAGAGAGGCGGTGACTAGGGCCCTGAGAGTCAGGCCACCTGGGTTCTGTTCCCAGCTGTCCTTGGGCAGGTCACCTCCCCTCTCTGCGCCTCAGTTTCACTCTCTCAAAAGCAGGGATAACAGTGCTTCCCTGCCGCAGAAGGGCAGAGTCAGAATAAGCTCACCCATGCCTGGTGCTATCTTTCAGTGGGGCCATGTACTTGCACAGATAATTAGCTTACAATCCCTCCCTGTTCTCTGTGGCAGCTCCCGGAAGCGTTTCCAAAGGATGCTCTGTTAAACACAGTCCGTTCTGTGGTCTTTCCACAGAGCAATGAGCTCCCTAGATAGGCTGGCTCAGGTGTTCAGATGAGCACCCAGACCCACAGAGGCCCCCTCCTGGCCACCCTCGGCCACTCTAAAGCCCCTGAGCTCCCCTGTGCAGCAGAGGACCCCAGCGTACCAGGGCATGCACGGAACCAGTGTGTCAGCCTGATGAGCTGCAGTGAGATGGAAATGAACCCTGACAGCTCCTGACTTGTGCCCTTGTTATCCTGGAAAGAAAACAAGAAGACATTAAAGAGGCGCACAGCAGATACGTCTGTCTGTCTGTAACTCACCCAGCAGGAACGGGGAGTGCCAACCAAGAACCCAGCTGCCTAGCGCTCCTCCATGAGAGACAGCGTGGGGGGCAGCGGGGAACTCAGACAGCTGCCCAGGAGGATGAAGAGAAGGGGAAGAAGTAGGTGAGGGGAGAAAAGAGGAGGGAGCTGGTGAGAGGCAGGGAAGAGACGAGGGGCCTGCGACATGCAGGGCGGGGGGGGGGCAGAGAGTGAAAGAGGGTAGGGGAGCTGGGAGGGGGAGAGGGTCTAAGAGAAAGGGATGTGGCAAAGAGGCCTGAGAGGAGGGAAGTGGGTGGGCTGAGGGGAAATCTCTCTGACTTTGAATTTAAGTTGAAATACCAATGGCTGCAGCCATGTGGAAAGTGCCAAGCACTGCCCAGGAGCCACCTTCTCACTTTCCGCACCATTGCATCGCGGAAAGGCCTCTTGCCGGGAGACACATGCAGAGAGGGGCTGACAAGCCTGGTTTTGCTCATGGCATTTACCCTCCATCTCTCTGCTGGGGAGAGCGGCGTCCCTCAGACCCTCACTCTGAGAGGGGGCTGGTTCCACTCAGCCCTTTTGGGACCCTTTCAGAGCCTCCCTGTGCACACTAGTAAGCCGACCACCCCTGCGTGCACCGTGCCTGGGGGCGTCAGGGGAAGAATTTCTCCTCTCACCTCGTCCATTTTAAACAGACTGGTAACAGAGCACTACGAAGAAGCTTTTGGCTCAGAGACCAGTGGAGATGTGAGCTCAGCCCAGTCAGGGCTGGTGCAAGGATGTTTCGTGCCCTAGGCAAAACTTCCACCTTGCGCCCCCCCCCGCACACCCGCCCTGAGGCCGGCCCCGCCCCCCGCAGCAGCTCCCCCCCTCCACCCTGAGGCGTCCCCCCTTGCGGCAGCTCCCCACCCCTCACCCTCCGCCCTGAGGCGCCCCCCTTGCGGCAGCTCCCCACCGTCCGCCCTGAGAAGCTGATTGGCGCCGCAAGCCTGGGAGGCGGGAGAAGTGAAGCGGCCACGGCCTGCTCGGGGAGGAGACGGGGCAGGGGTGAGCTGGGGCGGGGAGTTCCCCTGTGTGCCGCCCCCCCCATTTGCTGCAGACGGCCCTCCCCGCGCTCCCCTGCCCCAGCTCCCTCCGCCTAAATGCCGGCGGCGACCGGGGTGGCCGAAGATCCGGCTGCAGTGGTCGCTGCCAAAGAAAATGGCGCCCCCCAAATGCCAGTGCCCTAGGCGACCGCCTAAGTCGCCTAAATGGTTGCACCGGCCCTGAGCCCAGTAACAGAGTCCATGAGTCAGGAAGAGCCAAGCCGTTTCCAACTTCGGACAAATTTTGCCACTGGGTTTTGAAAATTCACACGAAAGAAAAGGAAACATTAAACAAAAGGCAAATCCGGGCTCTGCAGTAATTGAGGCTAGAACCAGACAAATACAGCTGAGATTCACCTCAGTGTTTAAATAAATTCCCTTCGACTGGTCTTCACTCACGCCAGGTTTGCTCCCCACAAATATGCAGCCAATGAGGTTACTGGAAAGACTGCCTGGCCTGGAGAAATGGCAAATATTCCAGAGAGTTCTCCACAAAGGAGTGCTGAGCTCACAGCCATGAGCGTCCACACCACAAATCCAATTCTGAGTTATGCTCATCCAAACGGGAAATGGAAGCGTACCATGTGACCAGGTACCTAATCAAAACAGCTCAAATGCCGAGACCTAGCAGGGAGCTGCCTGAGTGATTCCAAACAGAAAATACATTTGAGAAACCCAGGGTCTCTCCACCAACAATTCGCAAAGGGAAGAAAAGGCAAAATTTGTTATGAAATAGTCACCCAATACCAACTGAGTACTTGGATCCATTCCCAACATCATGCTTGAAGTGATATTCTAACCCCAAATCTGACCCACTTTAACCAGGTGAGAAATTATTTCATGATGATAAATATCTTTTTTTAAAACTCAATCAAAGAAGTCACAACAAAATTAAAAACAGGACATCTGATGTTTCTGTAGGACCTGGAGAAAAACAATATTTTGTGTTCATATGCTGCCCCTCCACCCCCGCTGCATGTAGCAAATACCCATGTCTTCTCAGATCTGCCACTGACGATCCCCAAGCACAAAGAGAGAAAAATAAAAGAAGCCAGGTTAAAACCATGGTTATTAGGAACTCAGAGGGAAAAGAATGAACATTTGGCAACTGGAGATATGGGGAGAGCTGTTATTTAAGCTCCTGAGCTCCGGGGTATTACAAACATTGGAAAGCAATGAAATAAAAATGATAAATAATGTGACAGTATCATTATGTCTGTATAACTGACGCCCTCAGCAGCTGTTTGGGTTGCACAACAGAAGTAAATCCAAATTTGTGCCTGCTGCCCATTGCTGCCTGGCATTCCTTTTGGGGCAATCTATGAACCGAGAGAGGAAATTTACAGATGATCATTGCCAAGTGGAACTTTCTAACTCTCTACTGGTCACCAGGCCCTGGAAGCCTGGAGAATCCGCTCCCGAGTAAATTCCCAAATGGACTAGCAAAATCTGGTCTCCCTAGCAGAGGATGGTCTTCAGCTGAAGGCTGGAGAAAGCTGTTTAGGAATCATAGAATCATAGGATTGCAAGAGACCTTGAGAGGTCACTTAGTCCAGTCCCTTGCACTCATGGCAGGACTAAACATTAGCTAGACCATCCCTGACAGGTGTTTGTCTAACTTGCTCTTAAAAATCTCCAATGGTGTTGATTTCACAACCTCCCAGGGCAACTTATTCCAGTGCTTAACCACCCTGACAGTTAGGAAGTTTTTCCTAATGTCCAACCTAAACCTCCCTGGCTGCAATTTAAGCCCATTGCTTCTTGTCCTATCCCCAGAGGTTAAGAAAAACAATTTTTCTCCCTCCTCCTTGTAACAATCTTTTACATACTTGAAAACAGTTGTCATGTCCCCTCTCAGTCTTCTCTTTTCCAGACCTGATATTTTTCAATCTTCCCTCATAGGTCATGTTTTCTAGACCTTTAATCATTTTTGTTGTTCTTCTCTGGACTCTCTCCAATTTGTCCACATCCTTCCTGAAATGCGGCGCCCAGAACTGGACACAATACTCCAGCTGAGGCTTAATCAGCATGGAGTAGAGCGGAAGAATTACTTCTTGTGTCTTGCTTACAACAAGCCTTTGGTGAGACTCTAAAGTGGTCCCAGAGGACCTTTGTCTGGGTTTCCTGGGTGCAGATTTCACTGGGATTTGAGTGGATTCTGCTGGGCCTCTGTCAGGGTGGAGCATTCTATCCACCTTTTCCAGGATGGCTGTCCCTCACTACGTCTCCACTGCACAGTCCAATGGCACCTGCAGTAGAGGACGCCTGGGGAGGGACCAGTATCACCAACCCAAACATTCAAAAATCAGGAATCAGGCTCCCAGTCATCAGGAGATTGGCTTAAAAAGCATTAGATTTAAAATAATAACTGTAGTGTTCTTCTTTGCCTTTTGGGCTCCGCTCCTCAAAGGCGTTTAACTCTCATTGATTTCAGTGGGTGCTTACATCCCTTTGGGGATCTGGACCTCAAGCCTTTAGGGTTGAGCTTGCATCACGTTTTCAAACGTTTCTCTGCCATTGGGAGAACTAGAACCCCCCTTTTCTCTGGATGGATGCTGAGATTCTCAGGCCATCTCTTGATCCTTGCAGCTGGGGCTTGAAGAGAAACCTCAAATATTGCCAGGCTGATAAAATGACAAATTGGCAGCAGGGTCTTGGACTTTGCTAAACATTATTTCCCTTCATTGAAACCATTCCTTTTCAAGGGGAATTTCGTGTCTGGTTGTCATGGGCGAGCTGTGTTTGCTTGAAGCACCCCTTCTTGGTAGGAGGTGCTGATTTGGCTTGGGATGTAAATGGGGTTCTGCTGATTCACTAGCCTTGTCTACACTGGACTTACATTAGCTCTGGAGCCGTTCCACCAGCAGGAACCATGGTGGAAGATGTAGGATGGGCAAGGTGCTGCCATCTGATGCACTGTATCATCTAGACCTGCTCTGAGTTAAGTGACGTTCTAGTTAAAATGGGAGCTGCTTATTGGCTATCCATCAGTAGCTACGAGCTCTGCCCCTCGTTGGCTTTGTGATCTCGTGGCCACTCCTTGGTCTCAGAACAGTTCCTCCTGTAGGGGCCTGTCTGGCTGCAAGGTGGCTGTCTCACTTGTGCTTACGGCTTCCTGGGTTCTCTCTGGTCACTGTCGGGGTGGGGTCTCAGCACTGCCAGCAGCATTCTGAATTTCTTCAAGTAGGGTCCTCCTTGCTTTTGTTTTTGATGCTTCTGCTCTCCTAAAGGCTTGCATCTCAGGGTGGCTGTGATGCATGAACTTGGTGTGGATGGTGAAGCTGTTACACTGGTAGATTGCTAGCTGCTTCCTATTTGGAATCCAAAACTAGTTGTTTGGACTCCCTAGGAAGGACTTAAGGAAGAATGGCACCTTAGAAGGTCTAGAAAGGGTTGAAATATTGGCTGCATGATGCCACTGCAGCAGGCTGTTTGGCTCATGGGCTTTCTCCAACTACCTCGGGGTGAAGAAGGGAAGTGCTCTGCTTTGCTGGAGTTCAGAGTGGGAAGTGCATCTGAGAGGATATTTTTACTGTTGCACAGATTGCTTTATGTTAAAGGCCAGCTCCTACAAGTGCACATCACAGAGAGTTAGCCTCCTCCAGAACAAGAGGAACTTACTGAGAACAGTAAATCCCCCACTCTCCAGCTGCAATACCCTCACTCCAAAGAAAGGTCCTGCAATGCTTCAGCAAAAGGGTCAGATGCTTATGACTGGCACAGCTGTTACTATGATGGTCACTGGAACCTTCCAACAGTAGCAGGGATAGAACTGCTGCTCCTAAAACACAAGCTATCACCAGCACTACAGAGATTAGGTGCTAGCACCTGTGGAGGGCTGTGACCTGCCTAGGGAACAGTTCTCTCTGTCCAGTAGAGGGCAAGAGCTCACAAAGATACCAGTGACTTCATCACGAAACAAGGTCCCAGGAGGCGAGCTGGGATCATGGCCGATTAGCTATGGAGAAGCAATTGGGTGGGAGAAAGGATGAGTTGGGGATGGCACTTTTGTTCTCCTCATCTACCACACACCCACTGCGTCCATGAGACCCTCACAGAGCTGGAGAAATCTGGCACTCTCCCCTCCCAACCTGCTGCCTTGATCTCTCCCTCCACTTGTTTATTTCTAGTGCTTTAGCTGCCATCCGTTAGTGGCTTAAACACTGTTCAACTGAGCCCCTCTCCAATGTGAGTGTCTCCCGCCGGGGCCTGCACACTGACCTCTCTGCATGGAGAGCAGCAGCATTTTATGGCGATGTTATTATGGTTGGCTCATCCTCCTCCCCTGAGACCATTATACATGACTGTGTTAAAACCATGCATGGAGGTAATGGGCTTCCTAACTGCCCCTGGTCTGTTGGGCTGCATACAAATGAGGTTGCCATATGCTGTGGGGCCTGTTTCTCTGATTCTTGTGGGGTTGTTTGCATTGCTTCTTATGAGCAAAAGGGACAGAAAGAAGCACTGGAGGCTGCTTGCTGCAGTGGTTTGATGTCCTGGCCTTTCATCTCCAATGACTTTGGTTCAAACCAGTGCCAGGGCAGGCGGCCAGTCTAATAGATTTTTTGGGTGTTATGTCTTCGGTGGAAATTTGTTCTGATCACAACGCCACTGGGATGCCTGGCGGGTTTCTAAGGAGAGGTCCAAGCCTGGAAAAGCAGCAGAGCTGGAGATCAGAACGGAGGGGCACTGGCCAAGTTGTGCATGGAGAGCCCAGGACTGGTAAGGCAGAGTGTTCTGCGCGTTTGGATCGAGGGGCATCAGCAGAGCTGGATGGAGAGCCAGGACCGGAGTATTAGGGGTGGCTGTGGGTCAGGACTGAGATGCATTGGCAAAGATCAGGGGGGATAACTGGAAGAGCCACAGGTGCTGCAGGTCTGGATTAAGAAGCATCGGCCTAGGTGTACATGGGAGAAGCTTGCATAACTCCTGGCTTCAAACCAGGGATCACAGACCCTTATACACACACTGCAACTTCCCTGTTTACCTTCAAATTTCATACACGAAAGCACTAAGTAAATCAGTAACTCAGCACCCAGCACAGACACAGGCAGGTTTTCAGGAGGATAGGAGGGTCTCTGAGCAGATTTCCTGGAGCTGCAGCGAGGTAGGTTCTGAGAGTGGTGACCAAAGCCTGATTCTTAGTCATGTCCACTGCCCTGTGGACGGGTGAGATCTATTAGGCTTCCTGTTCCTTCTGCTCCTGTACTTCTCCCTCTCTGAATGCGACCTGCACCAAGCCATGGGCAGATGGAAACCTCAAGAAGAAATCCCTGCAGGGTTGACCGTACTAGCAATAACCAGTAGGGGGTACTAGCAGGAGCGGCTCTATGTTTTTTGCCGCCCTAAGCACGGCAGTCAGGCCCAGTTATGCGGATTCGGCGGCATTTCTGCGGGAGGTCCGCTGGTCCCGCGCCTTCAGCGTACCCACCGCCGAATTACCGCTGAAACCGCGGGACTGGTGCACTGACTGCCGCCTTCACAGCGACTGGCAGCCCGCCCCCTGCGGCTCGTTGTGCTGGTGCCTGGAGCCGCCCCTGGGTACTAAGCATCACCAGAAGCTTAGCACACTGTGCGGTGCCCTCGTTCACCTGCATGCGATTTCTCAGTGGACTTCTCCATCCAGCTGCCCAGACCTCTTTGCTTTCTGCTCTGCTCCCTCCACTTATCCAGCACCGGCCTCCTCTCTGTCCCGTCTCTCAAGAACCTTCTCCTCTGCAGCTCTTACCATCTAGCTGGAACTGCATTTCTCTGCCTCACTGGCTACCTCACTTATGGGAAATCTCTGCTCCAAACATCTCCTTGCTCGAGGCCTCTGAGTCCCCACCTCCCTTCTCTTCTGTTGGCCTTAAGCTTGTTTAGCTTCCAAACACTGTCTTCCCCACACCCCTTAGGCTGTCCAGTGTCTTGGGTCAGTCACCCCTTTGGTTGGAGTCTGTGTGATAGGCACCTAGCCCAGGGAAAGCTGGATGGGGTTACCTGGCTTACGCTCGCCAGAGTTTGTGAGCGAGAGATGGTAGTTCACTTGCAGGGCCGCTCGGGGGGGGAGGGAGGAAGTGGGGCAATTTGCCCCAGGCCCCGCAGGGGCCCCACGAGCCCTGGCCCGGTGGCGGTCCGGGTCTTCGGCGGCATATCAGCCGTGGGGGGGCCCTTCAATGCTGCTGAAGATGTGGAGCAACTGAAGGGCCCCCCACCGCCGAAATGCCGCTGAAGACCCAGACCGCCGCCGGGTGAGTACAAACACCACAGCTCCCCCGCTTTGCCCCAGGCCCCCTGAATCCTCTGGGCCGCCTTGTTCACTTGAGCCCGCTCTACCTGCCACTGCCTCTCCCATCAGCGTCTGCCTCTGAGCTGGCTCGTTTCTGGTTCCCGCAGATGCCACAGGGATGTGTGTGTGTTGGCTGGGAGTGGACTGGGTTGATTTCGGCAAAGGCCAAGTAAAGGCTCACAGTATGATTACATTGTAGGATCTGCCCTCCCCCCGCCATCCCCAAAACATCAACCCAGACCTCTAGGAGTGGGGAACACGGCTCAGCACTAGATCAAATCCAACACCTTCCTGCCACTCCATGTAACCCGGGGGCCACTGGGATGTTTTGTCTCTGCACAAAGACACATGGGGAGGAAAAGAGGCTCCACTCATCGCCAGTGACCAGGAGACCATTTCCGAGGCACCCAGTGGGAACCTGATAAAAGAAATAGGCACCATTGTCCCCATTAGAGAATCCGAACCAGGTAGGGTGACCAGACAGCAAGTATGAAAAATCAGGACAGAGTGTGGGGGGTAACAGGTGCCCCGAATATCAGGGCTATAAAATCGGCACATCTGGTCGCCCTACAACCAGGGCGCCTCATAGCAGCCCAGCAGAACAGGCCTGTAACTAGACCTGCAGGAGAGCGCCGGCGATGAATGCAGCGCCACCTGCTGGTCACAGGGTGTAAAGGAAATATCTGAGCCAGGATGTTTTCCCAGCCCAGCAACAAGCTCCCAGTCCCAGCTCATCCCCTCTTGAAGGTTGGGTTGCAGGGGAACTGGTGCCCTGAACTCTCTGCAGGGGAGAAACCAGGCAAGGCTTCCAAAATCAAGAACTGTTTGTAAGACAGGGGAGAGGGCCATGGTTTCAAACGAGTGCATACAGCTGTGCCGGAGATGGTTGGGCAGGAGGTTACCCACCGCCTGCATCCAGCACACAGTAGCTTCTTGGCCATGGGTGAGACACACGAGGCAAATGAAGGGCTGAGAATACAAGTGAGCATGATGGGGGTAATGGAGCCCTTTGAAAGGAGCAGGGAATCTGGAGGCAGCTACTGAGGGGCAGAGCTGCGGCAGGCTGGAGGGGAAGGACTGGAATGAAAGGGGGATGGCAGGTCAGGACTGAGGGGCCCGGGCAGAGCTGGAGGGGTTAGTTCAGGACTGGAATAGCAGGGGCTGCAGGATAGGACCGAGGAGCCCTGGCAGAGCTGTGTGGGGCCAGCACTGGACTAGCGGAGGGTGCTGCTGGCAATCCGGATTCAAGAACACTGGTAGAGCCTCGGGCAGGGGGGTACCAGCCTGCTATACCGGGTTAGCAGGTGACAGCCATGTTGAGGGGAGCAGGGAACAGGGACAGTGGAAGAAAAAGTGTCTAGAAAAAGCTGAGAGCATTTCCCCTTTGCTCCCTGGTGCTGTCACCTCTTTCTCCTTCAGGGAGCAGCAGGGGTTCCTGCTGCAGCCCTGAGGACCCTCCCCCGGCGCTCCCAGCTTTTGAACCCCCTTCCACCCCCCAGCTCCATATACCCTGCACTGCAAAGTGACCTCCTCACCACCGCTAGATGGTGCCAGCCTTGAGCACAGAGGGTAACGACGGCACCCAAGGCGGTTACTCACCCCTAACCTGCCAGGCCCATCCCATTGAACCGCTCCTGCTCTCACCCCTCTGGGCCTTGTTCACTCCAGGCCCCAGCCACCTCGCAACTCACCAGCTAGCTGGTTTCCCTGCTTTGGCACAGTAGCAAAGAGAAGTATCCCTGGATTTTAATTGCTCCTCTTGCCGCCTCCTCCTCGAACCCTGTCATCACAACTAATCAGCTGCTGTCCCCCAGCAGCTGCCACGCTCTGCTAGCGGATGGCTCCTCTCCCAACACACAGACCCAGCCGGAGGTGGCTGGGAAGAGTGGCTCCCCGGCGGGTGGTGACTGTGCTCCCCGCCCACTTGAAAGGTGTTTAGGAGCTGAAAGGAGGAGGAGAGAAAACACAACCAGCCTCGGTGTTTGCCACCCATCTCTCTGGAGCTAGGCGAGCTGCATTACTCAGAGGGCTCCCCAAAATGCAGGCTTGGTGCATGAGTCCCTTCCTCTGCCATGTCCTGTCCTGCCTGGGTAAGTGCCGGCTCCCCAATGGGCCAGGGGAGCAGGATGGGGGAACCCCTTCCCAAAGGGGCAGAGGCCCCCAGGGAAGCAGTTAGGGCTGGGAGACAATGATCCCACGGCCCGTGAAAGCCCCTCGTGTGGGTTGGGAGCTGTGGGTGGTTTCCAACATGAGCTGATCCCCCAAAGGCATCGCTTGCCCATCACCTCATCAAAGACGAGACACGTTCAGCCTCTATCAGAGGAGCAGGTTGGCAGGGGGGACAGGGAAGAGCATACGAGGGAGCGCAAAGAGAAAGCAGGTCTGCAGGAGAACACGGGGCGCTGCTAATGATGACCTGTCTCCTGAGCTCACATCTTGCTCTCATGTGGCAGGGGCTTGATTTCCCTGTGGAGCAAGAGCCAGAAGCCTGGAAGGACTCTGCATTATCCCTGGCCCCTTCGTTCAATAGCTAGCAGAGGGAATACTTCCCACCCGAGGAGTGGATTGGTAGGGGGCGGCGGGCAGGACGGAGGTGCATTGGGAGAGCCCAGGAATGGAATAGCAGGGGAGAACCAGGATGCATCAGGCAAAGCAGTAGGAGCTCCAGGTCGGGCCGAAGGTGCAGCAGCAGAGCTGTGTGTGTGAGGGGCCTTACTCCATTAGCATTGCTGTGCCCAGCACTGGCCACACGATCTCTTTCCCCAGTTAGTGCTCTCAGCCCCTCTGTCAGGAGCAGCACATTCTCCCAGCATGGTCTGTGGCTGCGCCTCCTGGAGACTGAAGGAAACCCGACATAGAATCATAGGACTGGAAGGGCCCTCGAGAGGTCATCTAGTCCAGTCCCCTACACTCAAGGCAGGACTAAGTATTGTCCAGACCATCCCTGGTCCAACCTGCTCTTAAAAATCCCCAATGATGGAGATTCCACCACCTCCCTAGACATAGTGAGGCCTCACTGAAACCGACGCATGGGTCTGGCGTGAGGCCCCAGAGAGCGCTGTCTGGAACGGGGACTGGGGAACTTGTCATTAAACTGTGACAAAATGGCAATAAAAACAGGGGAAGGGTCTGAAATTTGGGCTTTTTTGGTCCTGCTTTACCTGGACCCAGTTCCCAAAGCAGGTGGGGCAGGACAGGACAGGAGGAGAATACCAGGGCAGCTGTTTCTGTCTTCCTCAGTCAATCCTATTTCCAGCCCTCCAGAGATATTAGACCCAGAGCATGTGCATAAGGCAAACGAGTCATGACAACCCCAGGCTAGTTGGGAGAAAGGCACTGGGGTCAAGTGTCCCCATG
Source organism: Mauremys mutica (assembly GCF_020497125.1). Classification (NCBI taxonomy): domain Eukaryota; kingdom Metazoa; phylum Chordata; order Testudines; family Geoemydidae; genus Mauremys; species Mauremys mutica. The sequence goes on from NC_059082.1 coordinate 14,291,705, forward strand.
CGCAGCAGGGTAACACAGCTCTCCGTGGATACAGGTAACTCCAGTTGTTGAGGGAGTGGCCACAAGAAAACTCCTGCCTCTCTCTAACACACAGGGAAAGGTACATGCCGCCCCCTTTTCAAGTACCTTGAATCTCTGCTCAGGACACCAGGTGCTGTTAGAGGCACTGGAAATGGAAAGCTATAAGTAAATAGGAACATTTGGGAAGATGCTTTTTAAATTTGCTTGGGGGAGCAGATAGCTCCGGGAATTGGGGATGAGCTACAGACCCAGTCACTGGTTCAAATCCAGCATGGTCTCTACTATTAGCTGGTATTTGTATTGTGATAGAGGCCCCAGCGGAGCCCAGAGCCCAGTGCTAGGCACTGTGGAAACCCAGAGTAAGAGATGGCCCGTGCCCTGAAGAGCTTTCAGTCTAATTAAAGGCAGGATGAAAACAACAGAGGGGGTGAGAGACCGGAGGGTAGCTGTACATGGGCATAATCTGTTGGTCTCCTGTGGCCAAAGACCTCCGGCAGCATGCAATGAGTTTGGCCAGTTCTCAGCAGGCTGGTGTCCTCAGCACAACGGACCCCGAGCTGAGCAGGGAAGCCATATGCTGCATGGGACCTAGAGGGCTTGGCGAGGTATGTTGGTGAGTTACCACGAGGGGCTGCTGGCCCTGTCCATTCGCCAGGGTGGGCAGTTGGTACCTTTGAGACCCCCTGTGAAAGGAAAGGCAATCGGGGGGCTCCTGGAGGGGGCAGAGAAATGGGAAATGCTTCACTCAGCGATGGGAACAGAGCTTCCTGACCAGCAGCTGTTGGTGTGGAAGGGTCAGGTCAGGTGCCTCCTGCTGCTGCTTCTGTGGGGGCTTGTTCTTGTGATCCCTCGTCACGCCTTAACCGTTGTCAGCAATCAGACAGTCTGGGGCAGGGGTGGCCACCGTGATGGCTGAGCTGTTAGAGTGAAGCCGAGCCCCTGGGGATTGTTGTCTGTGTGTTGGGGAGGTGGCATGTGCCATGTAGCACATAGTCAGGACAGCTCGGGGACCAGAGCAGCTGCCCCTGTTAGCCAGGGATGGACGTCAGAGAACTCCTGGAATTGCAATCGGGATCCGGGCCCCATGACTGGTTCAAATCCAGCCACGGTATGAGGGAGGGGCCTGGCAGGTCTTTCCCAGCTCCATTCGCTCTGGTTCTATAGCCCAGCTGGCTCCCCAGGATCTCCCCCTGCCAGCCCCGTGCTGAGGTCACCATGTCCCAGGCACTGTTCTCAGCAACAAAGCCACTGTGCTGTGAGGCATCGTCTCTGCCTCACAGTGCGACTGTGGCTTTCAGAGCATCACTCGGCTCGAAGAAGAGGAGCTGCATTGTCCTGTGAGCGCTGAGGCTGCTACGGCAGCAGTGAGACGCAAAACTGTCCTTGAATTCCTTGAATGCCTGGGGGAAAGGCAAGCCAGGGGACTGCCTGAAAAGAGGCTGCTGAGGGAAGCTGCAGCTCCCTGCTTCCCTTCCTGTTCTGTCAGTGCCTGGCTGCAGAGTTCCTGAGGCGCTGGGAATGGGCTATGCTGAGGCCAGTGCCAGCTGCACTATGGGAGATAGCGTGTTGTTTGCGTGCATACAGGGAGGTTAGGACTCGGGAGAGCAGCAGTCCAGTCCCTGCTCTGACACAGTCTCACTGTGTGACCCTGGGCAAGTCACTTAGCCTCTCTGTGCCTCAGTTCCCCCTCTGTACACTGGGGATACCAGCCCTGCCTCACAGAGGGGTGTGAGGGCAAATGAATGAAAGATTATGAGGGGTTCAGATACTACAGTGATGCAGCCCATACAGGGAACTTAGCTGTCTGCGTGTGCTCGTGTAGCCGTGCCAGCTCTGTGTGTCTCTGAATGCTGCCATGGCTGCCACACTGGGTGCAGCTCCACGGGTGACATGTTATGGAAAAGAGTCCTATGGCACCTTATAGACTAACAGACGTATTGGAGCATGAGCTTTCGTGGGTGAATACTCACTTTGTTGATCCGACGAAGTGGGGATTCACCCACGAAAGCTCATGCTCCAATACGTCTGTTAGTCTATAAGGTGCCACAGGACTCTTTGCTGCTTTTACAGATCCAGACTAACGTGGCCACCCCTCTGATACATGTTATGGAAAGGAGCTAACTTACATGTGCAAGTGGTCATGAACTGTCTTAGGGTCGCGGCACCCTTTCCAGCGCAGCGTCAGGGCTAGGGCAGGAGCCTATACCAAGCCTGGCAGTTAGGGGGCTGGGCAGAAAGGGGGTATCTAGGAGTGCTGGCTGGTGTCTGGGGTCCTGGGTCAGGCGGGAGGGTGCCAGTGTGGTGTTTAGGGCAGGTACTGAGGCAGGTCTGGAAGCTGGGGTCTCTCCAGGGGCTAAGGTCTCTCTGGGACAGGGGCAGCCTGGGACTGGTGCTGAGCAGGGCTGACATGGGCGGTGGGGGAAGCTGGTACAAATTACTGGGGCCCGGCTTCCCCGGCCCCGTTTTGCTGGTCCACCCTTGCTAGGGGGCCTGAACCCTCTCTCAGTGGCCCTGCTGAGCCCCTCTTACCTTCAGTCTTTGCCTGTCGCCCTGCTGCTGCTGCTGCCTGCCCCTTAGCATCATCCCCACTGCAGCTGGTGCTGTTCCTCCCCGCTGGGGAAGCAGAGACGCTGCCTGAAGCCGGACTCCACAGTGGCATCTAGCGGCCGACAGGGGGAACTACACATCCTGGCCACAACTGAGCCAGGCGTGTGAGGGTGAGGCCAAGCTGCGGGGATGCAGACAGGGCTGCGAGATGGCTGGTGCTAAGGCCACGCTCTAGCAGCTAGCAGCCTACTACTGCTACCAGCTCATGGAGGTTCTGCGTTAGCTCAGTGGGTAAGCTCCGGCTGAGAGTCAGAGGTTCAAACCCAGCATTGACCCAGGCAGGGGTTGTTACATGTACACACACATGTCTGCATTGGCATGTGAGGGTGTGCATGTGACTGTATGTCTGTACGACTGCATCTACAGCTCACTCTGCATGCAGCCGTACCAGTGGGCCTGTTTAGGCTTGTGCGCACCCCAGGACGTCTGTCAGTCTGACTATTTGCTTGACAAGCAAACGTAAGGATGTGGCTTGTACTTCAAGGAAAATCACTAGGGAGCATCAGGCCCTGACAGATGGAATATTTTTAAAGGGTTAAGCAAAGAAAGAAACAGGAGAATCCTTTTGATGCAACAATGAACAGAAGAGCCGTCTAGCACAGAAACCCCCAAGTGCGAACAGCTCCTCCATTGAACTACCGGGAAACACGACGGGAAAGAAAGAAACTGAACTGAGGAACATGCCCTTCATTTTTCAGGCCCCTCCCCGTTCTCTCAGACTCCTCCTTCACCCTTTAAGGTGTACCATAGAGCGATTTGAAGCACTACAGGGGCTCGCTCAGAAGAGCAAATTGCCACGCAAAGCTTTGTAAAACATTTTAAAGTATCATTTAAAAGTGTGATTTGCTTGAGGTGTGATTTGTTGTCAGCGGAAGTGGCCTCCTGGATGGATGCAAGGCAGAGCTGAGAGAATGCAGCTCCCATTTGAACACATGAGGAAGACAGGAGAGTTTCAAAGGGGTTGTAAGATAGTTTCTGTAACAGACCAGACTGCTTTGCATTCAAACAGGCATGATTCCTCTGTTTCTGCTGGAACTCTCCCTTTGTGAAGAGTGAATGGCATGATGGCTGTTTATCCATGACACAGTTTGCAAACATTCTGCCTAATGGGAAGGGAACGCATTTGACCAGTGCCAAGGCATTAAGTGGTGTTTAACCAGATAGTGAAGAGATGTGAAATTTTAAGTGTCAACCTTTTTAAATACAGAGGATGCCAAATGAGGAGTAAAATAAGAAATGAAGATGAACTGCGAGGAGTCTCATTTTTATTTAGCACAGTAGTTTATTCCATTTTAAGATTTTTTTGGACTTTTTAAATGGCTTCTTCACACTTGGATTGCTGCTAACCTGGGACAGATCAAGATACAAAAGGAGCACTTAAAGACGATAAAGTCATTGCGGAGAAACTAAATGAATTCTTTGCTTCAGTCTTCACGGCTGAGGATGATAGGCTGATTCCCAAACCTGAGCTGCCCTTTGTAGGTAACAAATCTGAGGAATTGTCACAGATTGAAGTGTCACTAGAGGAGTTTTTGGAATTAATTGATAAACTGAACAGTAACAAGTCACCGGGACCAGCTGGCATTCACCCAAGAGTTCTGAAAGAACTCAAATGTGAAATTGTGGAACTACTAACTATGGTTTGTAACCTGTCCTTTAAATCAGCTTCTGTACCCAATGACTGGATAGCTAATGTAACGCCAATATTTAAAAAGGGCTCTAGAGGTGATCCCGGCAATTACAGACCGGTAAGTCTAACATCAGTACCGGGCAAATTAGTTGAAACAATAGCAAAGAATAAAATTGTCAGACACATAGAAGAACGTAACTTGTTGGGCAAAAGTCAACATGGTTTCTGTAAAGGGAAATCATGTCTTACTAATCTATTAGAGTTCTTTGAAGGGGTCAACAGACATGTGGACAAGTGTACATAGTGTACAGTGAACATAGTGTACTTAGATTTCTAGAAAGCCTTTTACAAGGTCCCTCACCAAAAGCTCTTACATAAATTAAGTTGTCACAGGATAAGAGGGAAGATCCTTTCATGGACTGAGAACTGGTTAAAAGACAGGGAACAAAGGGTAGGAATTAATGGTAAATTCTCAGAATGGAGAGGGCTAACCTAGTGGTGTCCCCCATGGGTCAGTCCTAGGACCAATCCTATTCAACTTATTCATAAATGCTCTGGAGAAAGGGGTAAACAGCAAAGTGGCAAAGTTTGCAGACGATTCTAAACTGCTCAAGATAGTTAAGACCAAAGCAGACTGTGAAGAACTTCAAAAAGATCTCACAAAATTAAGTGATTGGGCAACAAAATGGCAAATGGAATTTAATGTGGATAAATGTAAAGTCATGCACATTGGAAAAAATAACCCCAACTATACATACAATATGATGGGGGCTAATTTAGCTACAACTAATCAGGAAAGAGATCTTGGAGTCATCGTGGATAGTTCTCTGAAGACATCCACACAATGTGCAGCGGCAGTCAAAAAAGCAAGCAGGATGGTAGGAATCATTAAAAAAGGGATAGAGAATAAGACAGAGAACATCTTATTGCCCTTGTATAAATCCATGGACACCCACATCTTGAATACTGCGTACAGATGTGGTCAGCTTATCTCAAAAAAGATACCGGCATTAGAAAAATTTCAGAAAAGGGCAACTAAAATGATTAGAGATTTGGAACGGGTCCCATATGAGGAGAGATTAAAGAGGCTAGGACTTTTCAGCTTGGAAAAGAGGAGACTAAGGGGGGATATGATAGAGAGATATAAAATCATGAGTGGTGTGGAGAAAGTGAATGAGGAAAAGTTATTTACTTGTTCCCATAATATAAGAACTAGGGGTCACCAAATGAAATTAATGGGCAGCAGGATTAAAACAAATAAAAGGAAGTTCTTCTTCACACAGCGCACAGTGAACCCATGGAACTCCTTACCTGAGGAGGTTCTGAAGGGTAGGACTATAACAGCGTTTAAAAGAGAACTAGATAAATTCATGGAGGTTAAGTCCATTAATGGCTATTAGCCAGGATGGGTAAGGAATGGTGTCCCTAGCCTCTGTTTGTCAGAGGGTGGAGATGGATGGCAGGAGAGAGATCACTTAATTACCTGTTAGGTTCACTCCCTCTGGGGCACCTGACATTGGCCACTGTCGGTAGACAGGATACTGGGCTGGATGGACCTTTGGCTTGACCCAATATGGCTGTTCTTATGTTCTTATGAGAATATCTACTGAAGAATCCCAGTTAACAGGGAATTCTACTGGAATTCAAAAGAAAGCAAATGTGCTTAATTTAAACCACCATTCCAGTAACATTTTTTAAATGTAAAAAGGAAGGTGTTCCCACCACCTCTGCACCTGCGGGATGTTCAGTTAATACAATATAATGCTCATGACGATAATGAAAGGGATCCTTAGTTTAACTCGCTGATTAGCTTTTAATTTCTGTTGCGTCTTTCCCCTTCAGTTCTCCAAGTCACCATTAGACAATTGCTTGACGATGACACCAGCAGCGACGCAAGGGAAAGCAAAGACTTCACATCAGTGCACATGACTTGACAATGCAAATGGCTTGAGATAGCCAGTGCATAGGTATATATTATTAAATAGCATTACATGAATTTCCCGTACTTGTGTGATGGGCACGGAGGGGAGGGGGGATAAGGAAAGAGCTGGAGCAGAGCTGAAATCCTAGATCACTCCCTACTCTGGGTGTCTCTCACACACTCCTTTTGTGGCTAGTTTTCGGGGTGTGTTTTTAAAAATAAGATTCCTCCCACATTCAGATCTGATAAAAGTGGGGATGACTAAACCTCATAAAACTCCTTCCTTCCCTCTTGCCCCAGCTACAATGTCTCAGTTGAGGCCAGAGCACTCTAGCAGGGGCCGAATGTAAAGGTGTTTGGGTAATGGCCAGACCGCTTGCAGTGCCGGAGGGGACGGCTAGCATTCTAAGTAATGAGAGGCATCAACCCAAAGGTTCCCACTTTGGATAATCCCCCAGCCATCTCCCTGAGACTCCCCCAGCAAGAACCAAGTTCCCAGCACCACCAGCCTGAAAGCACCCAGAAAACAGCCCAGGCCTGGAGCTAGACAAGCCAACGTACAGAGGGATGCAGGGTGTCATTGGACAGGCAGCACCCGCCCACTGCCTCCCCACTGCAACAGGCTGCATTAGTCCCTCTGACCATGTCGAGATTCTGCTTTGGCTCACTTCTTACTGTTACCCAACTAGTTCAACTGTCCTTGATTCCTAGGCAGCAGCTCTGACCTTGCCACAGATGCTGCAGAAGTCAGGGTGTATGAGTGAGGTCTGAGAGGGATGCAGACAGACCCTTTCTTATTAACAGGCTTGGAGCCCCTTGGGTTTATCTATCTTGGACAGAAAGAACTAGCTACGTCCTCGCTCTGCTCAGAGCCTCTTGTGGCTCTGTGTTGCGGGGCCTCTCCCGTTCTCTGTTTACTTCTTGCTCTCTGCCATTCCCCACTTTGTCCTTTTTTCATGTGAATCCAATCCAGGCGTTCCTTCCCCAGGTGACCCTCCCAGCTCAGGTGCTAACCTTGCGGTGGCTGGGGCTGACTGGAAATAAACGTTGTTGGGCACGTGCAGTTGTAAAGTACAACACCCCCTACTGGTCCTGGTATGCAGACAGGACAGATGCCCATACCTGGAATTCTGGGGCCAACGTCCACCTCCCTTAGCTCACACTCCCGCAGATTATGTGGTTTTCACCTCCCTCCAACTCACCAGTACCAGGGGTTTGATCAGCCATTATTGGTGCCAGCAAGGGAAATGGGACACAAGGGGGCTGAAGTTAATTTAGCTTATCATAGAATTAAAATGTTATTATGGAATCATAATCATCCCTTTGCTCAGACTTTGGAAGTATTCCCAGCTTTGGAGAAGTTAAAATATTGAATGCTAATATGATGGGACATGTACAGTTTATTGAGTGGGGTCTCCACAGAGGCGTGTTAATCTGAGTCCAGGAGATCAGTCCGAGCAGGGAGAAAACCCTTGTAACATCTTCACTCCACTGGAGAAGCCATGGCCCTGTGCATGGCAACCAGGAGGCACCACCAAAGAAGAGTGGTCAAGCAGGAGGCCTCCTTAGAGTAACACAGAGTGTGCTTCTCTGGAAGGCCGGCCCTGCTCTGAGCTGGGGATAAGCTTAGCATCGCTCCAAGAGGCTCAGCTACAGAAGCGGGGAACCCACTAGGCTCAGCTGGGATTGCCAGTGGAGGACCCACCTGGCTTCAAGTTTCAGCTGCAAACATGGGAGTCCAGCCCCTGCACTGGTGGAAGGGGATGGGGGACTCTGCTGATGGGATTCATCCACCCGAGGGTTTAAGTTAGAACGACTTTCCCCAGGATCCCTTGCAAAGTGGACCTCCGGTGAGTGCAGGCTGTGGGGAGCCAGACCATTGTGCTAGGTAGGAGGCAGAGTTTAGGACCCAAGCAGAAGCATCAGGGAGTTTTGCATCTCTCTCAAGAACTGGATGAAGGGTGTGTGGTTATGAGCATGGCCATCAATGAACCACAAAGCCTTTTAGCATCCATTATTTGCAACTGCTGCTGAGCAAACAAATGCAGCTGCACGGGTCACTAACAGGATCATCCCCCGGTGAAGGCCATTCACGTCAGCCGATACCTCCCAGCAGGAACAAAGAAGAGATGACCCAGAGAGAGCTTGATACAAACCCATCTCCCTCTTTCATTAATAAGAAACCTATGCGAATCAGGAAAAGTCAGCTCCAGCTATTCTTTGCGGCACTCTTCACCCATTCTGCATCCATCCCACATTCAAAAAGATGCAGTTTGACTGTGGAATAAACACCCAGGACCAATTCCTGTTCCCATTTACAGTGATGTAAACCCAGACATAGAGGAGAGGGTGAGGAGGACTTAGCAGACTTGCTCTCAGATTCCTTCCCCCACCATTCACCCCGCTCCAGCCAGGTGAGAGCTCTTCTTTTCAAGTTCAGTGGAATGGGAGATCAGAGAGGGGACCCAAGCCTGGGGTCAGGAGATCTAAAACTGGGACCAGGAGGCCAGAAAATGGGCCCCAGGTCTTGGAGTGGGCGATCTGAGAGAGGCCCTGGGTCTTGGGTCTGGAGAGTGATGGAAGCCTTCCATCCCAGAAAGACCATCAGTGATTGTTTTAGAGTCTAAAAAGAATCGACACCAACTAGCCACAAGACTCAGTCAGTCACCCTTTCAGCCCTGTGCTGAGGATGGTTTCTTCAGTACACTCAGGTCCTGATCCTGTCAGGAGAAGATTCACCTTCTCGATCAGGGCACAAGCGGTGTACAGAGGGAAGCAGTGTTTCGAACTAACAAGAACATCGAGCTGGGACCCAGGAGAAATGGGTTGTAATCCTGGCTCTACCAGTGTGTGACCTGGGACACCTGGGCCACCCCGTGCCTCAGTCTCTCCATTTCTACAATGGGGACGTGATACTCACCAAGATTGGTAAAGATCTTCAGACAGAAAGGTCTAGGCTGATTCTCGTAAGGCTCTGTAGAGTGCTTCTCACCAGACAGGCCTCATTCAAGGCCCACTCACGTCAATGGGAGTCTTTCCATTGATTTCTCAATAGGGCCTGGATCAGGCCATAAGCACTGATATAAGTGTAAAGTGTGATGGGGACCTGAGCTCCCTCCCCACAGCTGGGCCTCGGTGAAGTTCTCATTGGGTGGTTTGGTAACTCTGCAAAGTCTATTAAAGCAGTGGCCTTTACTCTCAGCTGCAGGACCCTGCTTTGCCAGCATGTTCCTTGCCCCTGTCCCCATACTGTGCCGGCCTGTTTATCTGCAGGACCCCGCTTTGCCAGCACGCTGCTGCCCCGTCCCACACTGTGCCAGCCTGTTTATCTGCAGGACCCCGCTTTGCCAGCACGCTGCTGCCCCGTCCCACACTGTGCCAGCCTGTTTATCTGCAGGACCCCGCTTTGCCAGCACGCTCCTTGCCCTGTCCCCACACTGTGCCAGCCTAATATGCAGGACCCCGCTTTGTCAGCATGCTCCTGACTCTGTCCCCACGCTGTGCCAGCCTGTTTATCTGCAGGACCCTGCTTTGTCAGCACGCTGCTGCCCCACCCCACACCGTGCCAGCCTGTTTATCTGCAGGACCCTGCTTTGTCAGCACGCTGCTGCCCCGCCCCACACCGTGCCAGCCTGTTTATCTGCAGGACCCGCTTTGCCAGCACGCTGCTGCCCCGCCCCATGCCATACCAGCCTGTTTATCTGCCGGTTTAACAGTGCACTTTATTTTTTATTTTTTTATTGTTTTTATGAGTTGTGCTGCACTTCTTGGTAAAGCACTTTAATCCCTTTTAATGCCCCCATTCTGCTCCTCGGTGACAATATGGTGGTTAGGCTAATGCATCCCGCTCACCTTGGGGTTACTAATGAGGTCACAAGGAACGCAATCTCCAAACTGAATAATTCACTAATCAGATGCTGCAGACTCCAGTGGTGAAATTTATTTCTGACACCTAAACAGCAAATGGGTTTGTGGATGCACACACTCACTCTCTCTCCTCTTTCTTCAGAGATGGGTTTGCTTAATTGATGGCAACTCGGTCTGCTGAACGAAAGCGCTCTAATGCCACCACAAATGCAATAGAATCATCTTGACTCTTAAAGTGAACTCCAGGGGAAAAGAACAAACTATGGATCCCACACACAGCAGGGGCCTAGCTGGTTCTGGACTGACATGAATGCTGTGGCCTGTGCTATGGATGTGGCTAGCCTGATGCCATGGGCTAAGACTTTCTTACATCTGCCTTCCTTTTCTGGCCTTCTCGCTTGGTGATCACCTGGCCCTGAGCTGAATAGAGCCCTGGCATTGATTCATTTATATCTGAAACCAATTAAGGAGTCTCCCTTAGGTAGACACTGTCCATCGGCTGGGAGGGATAATCCATTTTGGCAGTTAGGGTCAGTCGCTCTCTCTTAAAGTCTGTCATCTGCATTCTTAAAAGGAGCAAATTGGGGGAACAGAGCTGAGAGCTCCCATCCCCAAGATTGTCCCAAAAGCCACTGGTGTTCCAGCTAGGACAACTTTCCCATCCCCTTCTTTAAAATATGGGCACTGCATCCCTCTGTATATTTTAAATCCGTGTGAATATCCCTCCATCTCCTATCAGAATCAGTTTGATTGGCTGCTTTCATTGCAATGAGTTACTACTTGGTGGTTCCCCCAGGGAAATAGAAAGGGTCCTTGCAGCCAATATTCACCCATCACCGGGGGCATAAACTCCCTGCAGGGGCCAGTGGTCAATTGCCCCACTCATACTGCGTGTTGCCCACTAACCCCTGAGCTCTCAGTCGAGAGTCTCAGACCTCAGGCACAGTATAAGAGCTAAATTGAATAGAATGATACCAGAATTCACCCACACACGTAGGTGCTGGAACTAGGGGTGCTGCTGTACCCCCTGGTTTGAAGTGGTTTCCATCACATACAGGGTTTACAGTTTGGTTCAATGGCTCTCAGCACCCCCACTATACAAATGGTTCCAGCTCCCCTGCTCACACAGCTGTCTGCACATGGGTTTCTCTTAGGCAGGGAGGGAGGCTGGCTGCAGTGAAGCTGGTGCTGTTAGCAGACTGGCAAGCTGGCTTCTCACCACAGGCCCTATGTCCCAGCCTGCCAACATTTCTTCCTTCTCACCAGCACAACAGCTGGGCAACACACCACCTCCCCCAGGCTGAGATTTTACCCTGGGAATGAAATCCACCTGCAAGTCTGAAATGGGGTGTTCAGCTCTGTGCTCCATAGCCCCCTCCATCACAGTACAGTGCAGTCCTGTTGTCGGGTCTGATGGATCGAAATGTCCACGCAGCCACCACATCCAGGGCCATACAACAGCGAGCTGCCCATATCAGGAACCCCGCAGAGAAGCAAAATCTCCACTTTGCATGGTCTTCCCAGGCATCCTAAAGCCAAGGCAGCTCAGTCTGGAAACAGCTGATGCTCCCGTGAGCCTTGACATGACTGTCCCTTCAGCTGTGTGGCCCTCACAGAGGCGCAAAGTGACAACATCAGCAAAAGTTCCTTCCCCTTGGATCCACCCATCCCCATCCCACCCAGATCAGGGAAGTGAGGGGCAAACACAGCAGCACTACAAGCAGCAGAGAGCTGGTGGAAAGGAACGTTTGACACATGTAGCTGAATGATCCTAAAAGCCCAAATCCCGCTGTATAGTCACTAGTAGGCCACAGATCTGCTCCTAAATCCCTCCTAGTCCTCCCCTACAGACTGTTCTCCTCTCTCCCAACCTGGGCACTAAAAGTATCTGTCTCCCACAGCACCGAATTCAGGAGACAAGCCTCTCCACAGAGGTTGAGCGTGCAGCAGAGGAAATGGACTAGATGCAGGCCTTGTGGGGCTATTTCCTGGGTTGCTTAAGCAGCTGGAACAGAAACAAAGCAGATGCATCACTGACCCTCTGTTCATAGCATGCCCACTGTCCTACCAACCCCAGCCCTCATGCTGCTGTGCCATGGGACTGGCTGCCGGGGTGCTCCGGGAGGGGGAGGAACTGGCGGATCAGGCTCAAAGTCTGGGGAGGGCCTGTTTTGAGCCCCTCTGAACGTCTAAAGCCACGAGGGGTGATGGTTAAGAATATCACCGGCTGCCATGGAGGGTGTATGCTCAGAGGGAGGATAAGGCCACACCAATAAAAGGAAGAAATAATATTAAGCGGGTTGGTTTGAGGGGGGGGGCGTGGTTAGAGGGAGATGGTTATTTTCTGTTCATTTCCAGGCTGCTGCTGCTTATGTACTAAATGATACAAATTGGTCTGTGGATTACAGTTAGGAAGGGGACAAAATTATTTCTGGGGCAGTTAGCAGAAATGAGCCCAACCTACAAACTTTGGACCCAGATTGTAATCCCCGAATATGTTCATTGGGGGAAGATGTTGGTTCTGGCTCAGTCTATTTTTTAGCTGTAACGCTATGGGCTGACCCGGCTGTGCCCTTGTCATACTGCTCTGAGCAGGGGAGTAGGACCTTCACCCATTGCTCTGCCTACCTGCAGCTTGAGTTTGGGTCTGATATAGCACAGAGCCCCTGTTCTCCACATACATTCCCTGCAAGCAAGTGGACAGGGAGCAAATGGAGATGGGCATGCAGTGGTAGGGCCTTGGCTTTCTGAACCCCAATTCCTTCCTGGTGGGTCCATGCCTGATGGCCGGTTCAATGCAAAGTCCTAGATCTCCATATATTTACACCTTGTAAACCATACAATAAACATAGACTATCAGGGTTGGAAGGGACCTCAGGAGGTCATCTAGTCCACCCCCCTGCTCAAAGCAAGACCAATCCTTAGACAATTTTTTGCCCCAGATCCCTAAATGGCCCCCTCAAGAATTGAACTCACAACCTTGGGTTTAGCAGGCCAATGCTCAAACCACTGAACTACCCCTTTAGTCTTTAGCCACGGACTCTGCATTTTGATCACTGGTAACTCCTGCTTTCACCCCTAGCATCAGCATGCACCAGCCTCCTTGGAATCACTACCACCTTCATTTGCCCTATTAGCATCTCGCCTGGATTTTCTCTTGCTCATTGTATCCCATTGTAATCACTGTGTGTTGGCATATTTTAACCACACAGCATCCTGAGCACCTCAGTAGGGAGGGGCAGTAATAATCCAATTAATTTGCATCATTAGTACTGCTCTATAGTCACTCGGTGTCATTAAGGATAATAATAATTAATACTCCATGCTCTGGGTGGACACGACAATCTGTAGCCTCAGAGATGTTTTGCATCTCAGGTCCTAACTCTGGAAATCAGTGGCTAATAGGTCTGGGAAGTCCTTTATATGGGATGCTTTTTGGCAATATCTCTCTCTTCTCTTGGAGACTGGGACTTGTACCAATGATTGAACCACAAGCATTAACTGGAAGTAGATAAAATCTGCCTGGGTTGAGTCCTGTAAGGTGGGAGGCCCCCTTGCCCTGCTGGCTGCACTCAGATGGGTAGGTGCAGAAGGAGCGAGCACGTGCCCCTCTCCAAGGTGAGCAGGCTTGAAGGCTCTGAAAGCAGGGTCAGAAGAACAGGAACAAGCTAAGAGGACTGATGGTGAATGGCATTGGGAACCTACTGTGTAAATGGATATGGAAGTCATGGTAGGATCTGCTCTGGAGAAGGGCCTGTGTGATGGTTAGTTCCCGGAGCTGGTTGGAAATAGGCTGTTTTGTCAAAGCTGAAATGTGTTGGTTTTCAGGTCTCAGAGAGACAGTAGAGCTGGCTGGTTAGGGTGCTGGCCCGGGATGTGCTAGACCCCGCTTTAAGTCCCTGTCCTGCCTCATCTGGAGTGATCTGGAATGAAAAACTCTGCTTGATTCAGAGCAGGGACTTGAACTTGGGCCTACCACTCCTAGACCACTAGCCCCCATGCACACGCTGCAGTTGCCATGAACAGGAATTGTCATGTTCAGTCAACTCTAGTTGTTACACAGCTGAGTGCCCGTTTGTACATGCAAATGTGGGATTGGCACAAGGAGTCTCCTCGTGTCCTACTGGGAAACCAGGGTCTGATTGTTAAAACTAAGTCCATTCATGTATGCACACAAAAATGTGTGTTCAATTGTGTATCTAATTTGTGCACACACCTACTATGACTAGGAATGCATATTAGGAAATTGCATGTGCAAATAGTCAGTTGCATTTGTAACCAGTCATTTACATGTGAAATTACTTTGTTTTGCTGAAATAGCTGCTAGGGAGGAGGGGGTCTTGGTTCTAAATGCAATCTAGCCCTCATTAAAGCCAGTGAGTGTGCCAAGTATGCTGTTTCAGACTCAACAGAAGAAGCAATCAAGCCCGTTATGTAGTAAAAACTACTGCAAAAAGTGGGGTCTACTGCCCAAGGCCCTAGGCAGCATGGCCGGAGCAGAGCCAAACCAGGTGGATTTGCAGGAGATTTTTCTGATTGCAAATGCAAGGGCTAGGATATTTGTTGCAAGTTGTGTGTATTGGAGGGAGCAAGGCAGCAGAATGAGTTGTGTGCATGACCCTGAGAGGAAGCAGAGAAACAGAGCTTCTTGGGCACAGAGCTCACTGGTGTGGCAGACTTGGGGATTTCTGAGAAAGGAAACTTGCTGCTGCTGGTTGTTTCTACTGTGTTCAGAGAAACAGGACACTGTGTGCATTGTTTGTGACTAACAAAGATTACACCAAGACTATACCTGGCTCCTATCACCAATTACCCATCCAGGCGGAAACAACCGTGCCAAAGGGGCAACATTCAGTTTGCAGTTCTGTCATGGTAACCACAAGCACAAATTAAAGCATTCATTTTTGTGCATGTAACTGAGTGCAAATGGCTTTAAAAACCAGGCTCCTGTTGTCCAGCTGCTCTAAGCCTTGGGAAAAGTATCCCTTTGGTGAGGAGACCCAGAGAGCAAGGGGTTTACCTGGGAACCCTGCATCCTCACAAAATATTCATTAGAGAAAACCACTGTCAGCATAACATGAAATGGAAATGATCAGATTGTTCTCATAAATCAGAGCACTTCCCTCAGCTCACCGGTCATTCGGATGCATGCTGTAAAGTGAAGTCACATAACGTAGGGTGGTAAGATCCAGTTTCCAAATGTGAATTGTGCAAATCCTTCCTAGTTCAGCTTGAATCTGGCCTGCAACTATTGTGTGTCAGAAATAGCGTGGGTAGGTTTGTGCTCCCTGACAAGGGGCAAGTTTAAATGAATGAGCTCATCTCAGCTGGAAATCACTCTGAAGATCTCACAGTCCCCTTGGGCACAGGTCACATATGGCCCAAACGTGCAGCAAAATCTACGATGCAACATGATCAGGGAAGGAAATTCCCTTGTTGCTCCCCTTTTGTCACATCTTACAGCTGACCCCGCTTTGCAGGGATGTCTCATAATGCATCTTTCCATGGCATGGTGCTAGGCAGCCGTAAATCCAGGCCCCGTGCCATAGGCTAATAAGAACTGGAGCCAAAAAGGCCCATGAGCTGTGACCCAATAAGATGGCGTCCCCTCTGACAAAAGGTCCAAAGCGAGACAGGACAAACTCCACACCAGACAGAGCCAGCGCACGGCACACTGGATATTGCACATGGCCGGAATGGGTGCAGGCTAAAGACAGCTTGCCAGGGGGAGAGAGCACAGTGTGCCACAGCAACAAGCAAAGCAGCCAGCAGAGGTGCTGAGAAGGAGCCCCACATATGGTGCCAGTGCACAAGGGGCCAGGAGAGCTTCTGCACAGTGCCAGGGACTGCCAGGATCCTCACCCAAGCGCCAAGTGAGATTATGTGATAAATGATTGCATTAGCCTGGACAGCTTCTCATTTTCCTCCAATCTGGCCTGTCTGCCCTTTTAGCACGGAGCTCCTGATAGCATTTCTCCCTTCACTGACTTCATTTTTCCTGTTAGCTTGTCAAGCTGTCAGTGTGAAGAAAAGAGACGACACCGACAAGGTGGTTACTGATTCAGCTCCAAGTACCTTCTGGGCATCCCACCCTCCCCAACGTCAATGACCATAGCTCCAGCTCACGCAGGTTCGCACCTGCCACAGCCAGGATGGAATCCCCTAGGCCCCGCCCCATGCCACTTGTCTTCCTCAGAAACTCCTGAACTTCACAGGTTCCCAGCACAGATTGGAGGAGCCTGTTCCAGAGGATATGATTGTGTTGCCATGGGGACAAGGTGCTGGCCTTGATGGAAGGCTGAGACAGTATATGTGTGAAATGAAGTCCACGGCCCCTCAGAAATTCTCTCCTTCCCCCTTTCCCTCTTCAGCATTAAGATTTTCTCTTCCCATTCCTTCATTGCCACAGTCTGGCCGGGTGCTAGGAGGCAGGTTCTGGGAATCCGAGGGAAACTGTGAGTGAGACATCGAGTGTCTGTCTGCAGGAGGGCTGAGAAAGGAAAATCAAGGAGATCCTGGCAGAGGGGAGAAAGTGAAGATGAATTTGCCCAAAGGAGAGGCAGCTGGAAGAAAAAGCTGCTTGGAAGGGATGGGAGAGGAAGATCCTGGAGCTCAATAGGAAGAGAGCAAGGAGGAGAATGTGCTGGGATCGGGGTGGGAAGGGGCTGATCTTTCTGGGATCCTGGGCATTTTGGTGAATCAGAGTCCAGTGTAGTTGTGATTTGCCCTGGGGCTCTGAAACATGTAGGTGGATTTGTAGGGTCCTCCACGTCATACAGATCCCACTTCTTCTGCCATCAGAAACCTCTCTCTCCCAGCCCCTGCCCTTCCAAGCCAGGAGAATGGGTAGGACTTCACGCTACAGAGCCTCTCAGTGCTCCTCATAATTTGCACTGAGTAATGCAGGTTGTTGCCTCCCAGGTCAGTGGCTCTGTATGCCAGCCCTGCAGGACTCCCAGTCCTGCCTAGCCTACGGGACAACAAGAATTGTGGTTTGTTTGCTGCAGGCCTCATGGTCCCGAGAAGACAAAGGACAATGGTTGTCAGACTCACTCTCCTCAGAAGGCTGATATCCGTGGTCCATCTGATGCTGGCACAGTGGCAGGAGGAGTTTAGCTTTATTCTCTTCATGCAGTGGGGTGCATGACCACCTGGTCTGGGCTTCTTGTGAGTCACAGCCCATCCCAGTCCCAGTGCATTTTTCATTAGGATCAGTGCACTTGGCACATCCCAAAGTCACCACATTCCCCAGCACTGCATGGCTGCACAACACTTGCTTCACATATATGATTTCTCTATAGCTCTGCACTGTTATTTCCTGGGCCTCTGATGCCTTTGGGGCTTTTCCACTTGAGGAGAGTGCAAGTGGGCAGATCCCGCTGACTGATGCTGATGGACATCCTGTTACATCCAGCTGGCCGATGGGAAGGAAGTTGCTCCTCTAGAACTGACCAGCCCACAAGCTCACACACACACCAGATCACCCACGTATCAGCCCCTGTGCCGGCCACATCAGAGCAATTGGCTCGCCACATGCTCCCATCCCTCTGCATTGAGAATGCCATGTGGTAGTGGAATGGGTCCTCGTGACGGCATGTTCCACTAGGCTCATGCAAGTGGCTACAGCCGCTCACCTACTTAATTCAACAGTTTCTTCCCATGCTTACTGGTAATTCACCCACTCACAGAGAGGCCCCTCCTCCTGCCACTCACGGTACTTATAAAACCTGCCCCTCAGTATGGTCCCGCTAAAAAACCTGCCCCTGAGAAGGGTGGTTTCGTGGTTATTATGACACAGAGCTGGGAGTCAGGACTTCTGTTCTGTTCTTTCAGGTTCCTCTCCCACCCCTCTCACTACAGTATCTGAGCACCTCCCAGCAGTGCCCCAGGCGATGTGGCTAATATCAGGCAGGTGGGGTTTGTTCCCTCCCCCGGGGCAGAGCTGGGCATGCTTTGTAGCACGCTATGTTGGTGGAGTGTTGATTCCTGTAGCTGTATGCACCGCTCTGTGTGTAAGTCAGGGAAGGCAGGTCAAAGAAATGCACCTGGCACTGGGAGCGGGATGGGCCTTAGTCCCGGGGGAGTTTGTTCCACAGTTGGGAACCAGCCCCTGAGAAAGCGCTGTCTTTCACACTGACAAGCTTTGCCCTTGAGGGAGACAGTTCCCTGTCCCTGAGGAGCAGCATGTCAATCAGAGTCTTTATCCTGGGGCTTTAGCCAATCTTTTAAATATGCTGGGAGCAGGCCACGAAACACCATGATGACAAGGACCGAGACACTGAACTTGACTTGCTATTCTTTGGGAAGCCAGTGTAGGGAGTGGAGGACAGGTGTGATGGCCTGGCCTCCTGCCCAGGGATATTGCTGCAGTCCGGATGGGAACTGACAAAGGCATGTGTCTCCTGGGTTCCATTCCCAGCTCTGCCACTGATTCGCTGTGTAATCTTGGGTGAGTCCCTTGCCTTGCTCTGTGCCTCAGTTTCCCCATTTGTAAAATAGGAAGACTAATAATCCTACCGATCCCCGCTGCACAGAGGCGTGATTACTGAACACCGGTGACACACTTTAGAATCATGGCCTGGAAAGCACTCGACAATTGCGAAATGAGGTGATCCTGTCACCTGAGAGAAAGCAGTAATAGGAACAGTGCTTATGGCACCTGCAGCATTTCTATAATGCTTCACATCTTCAAAGTGCTTGACAAACATTCGCTAACTCTCACAGCCCCCCTGCACAAGAGGTGGGTGAGTACAATTATTCCCGGTGCAGCAGCTGCCCTTGTTTTAGCTGGCACCTGGTGGAGGAGGGACTTTCAAGTCCCCCTCCTTAGCTATCAATTCCTTCATGTTGCTATGAGGGTTAACAGCCATTTGTAATCGCATTAGAGAGACAGTTTAATTCTAAGGAGGCCTGTTCGCTGGACTCGCTTCCCTTGACTGCATTACAATGAGAAGATCAAACAGAATCAATTTCAACAGGGAGATCAAACCAAGGAATGGGAGCGATTTCAGTGGCTCAAAGTGCAATGGAAACCACAACGATGTCCTGCTCCGATAATGGAAATCTTTATAAATATAATTAAAGTGGGGAGAATTAGAAAACCAGATAGTGCAGGCAGGACTATGGGAAGGCAGAATCTAGCCAGGCTCCAGGCCAGGGCTACTGAAATGAACCAAGAGCTGCCCAGATTTTCTTCAAACCTCTTGGTCTTCACCCCTGCAGCCCCTCATTTATCAGCTAGTTAGGTCTTTATACTGCTCACATAGTCATTGCATCTGAGCACCTAGAAGCAAACGCATTTGGAAGCAAGGGGCAGAAATCAGCCACATACTACATCCTCCCATGCAGTAAAGCCCCAACGCTCAGAGTTTGACAGCTGAACTGTGATTCGGAAGCAGGAAAAGCTTAGAAGGAGTGAGGGATGGATCAGTGGAAAGACAGGTGGGTTGGGAAGGAATCTGGGGGGTTAATCATTAGATTTTTTTCCAATTCTCTTTGTCTGTAAAGAAGTCTGAACATCAGTGATGCTATAAAAATAGACTGTCAGCTCTCCGAGAACAGGGCCGCCATTTTGTTCTGTATTTGTACAGCACCTCGCACAGTGGGGCCAGGCCTCAGGACTGGGGCTAGTAGGCACTATCACCGTGCAGATGATGATGATGTTTAACGCGGCTCTCGCGCTTTTCATCTGTCGATGTCAAACACTTTCTAGCAGAGGGTGTCATTCTCCTCATTTTACAGATGCGGAACTGAGGCACAGAGAGGAGAAAGGACTCATACAAAGTCACAGTGGGAGTCAGTGGCTTTCACATAGCAGAGGGTCTGTTGCTCAAGGGACATGGGTAAAACACACGTGTTGATGACAGCTGGCTGGCCATCATTCTGTTATTACTATAGCCTGGCCTGCCTAGCTGGATATGACGGGACCTGCTCTTTCCTCCCCATTTAAAGACAGAGACCATCCGAAGTAAATGTTGAGGCTCTTTACCGCTGACTCCCAGGGCGCGCTGCCATTGCAGTGTGTGGATTACGTCATGGCCAGCCATTAAGCACCACAGGACATTTCCTGGGTGTGGCCCATATCTGCTGCATCCAGAATTCCCCTGGTTTGTCAGGCCTGTCCAGCAGTCCCCTCAGCTGAAATGCTGATGAATTACTGGCCTGACCATAATCTCATGATGAGAGTGTTTCAATTCTTCCGGGTACTGATCACCTCCTGGGTGATCTGCAGGTTTTGTTTCCTGAGCTGGGCAAAAGGGTGGATGGTGGGATGGGGAAGAGAGCAGGGGAGCTGTGGTGGGAGCCCCTAGGGAGCGGTATTAGGTCAGCAGGGAGCAGTGGATTTTGATAGCAAGTAGGCAGGCAGCCAGCTCTCTCAGGCAGTGACTGCTAATCCTGCTGCATCCAGGTTACCAGCAGCACTGGCCCAGGTAAGAAAACAAATGCCTTCCCTTTCCCCAGTCTGCCCCGTCTCTCAACCAGCCTGCTGAGACTTTCTCTCCTTCCCTCTCTCCGCCTAGCTGCCTCTCTCTGGTCCATCTCTCTCCCCTTCTCCCCGCACCTTCCCTCTCCCTTCAGATGCCAGCTTGTAAACGTGCCACGTTCGGCTAGAGAGCCTGACATTCCACCTGGCTGAGGCCGTCAGGCTCACTCTGGAGGCTGCTGAAAGAGTGGCAAAGTTTTTAACTGCCCATGTAAATGCCTCTGCCCACCTGCAGCTCCTGCTAGGTTATTACCCCTCCCGCCACCAGATGTAGGGCTCCTACTCACTGCCACTGAAGCGTTGCACCAACTGGAGGTTTTAGCCAGCTCAGCATTTCTGTGGCCATTGTTGGCTACTGATACACGTAGCCACACCTAGGGGTTCTTGCTGAGTGAGCAAATACTTTCTCTCTGCACACACCCTGGAACCCACCTCACATTGCTCCATGCTGCCCAATTGCAAAGTCTCTCTTGCCTTCCCTGGACGCTGAGCCCAGAAGCGCTCCCAGTTCCTGCAAGGGGGGAGGGGGAGGTTGCTGGTGGAAGCAGTTCTGGTGCAGTATGGTCCCTGGGCAGGCAGTAAGGCTGCAGGGAGTTTCCAGCTTTGCTTTGGAGCTGCATTTGCCCCTTTGCTGCCTCCCTAGTGGTCACATCTTCCAGCTGTGCTTTGCCATGGAGCATCTGTTCCCTTCCCAATGAAAATCCAGTGGGAGGAGCCAGAGAGGCCTGACAAGCTGCACGTGCTCTACCCACTGCACTATGGAAAGGACTACAACAGGTATTGGAAACCTTTGGCACATGGCTCGCCAGGGTAAGCCCCCTGGCAGGCCGGGCCGGTGTGTTTACCTGCCGCGTCTGCAGGTTCAGCCGATCGTGGCTCCCAGTGGCTGCGGTTCGCTGCTCCAGGCCAATGGGAGCGGCGGGAAGCGGCAGCCAGCACATCCCTCGGCCCGCGCCGCTTCCCGCAGCCCCCATTGGCCTGGAGCGGTGAACCGCAGCCAGTGGGAGCTGCGATCAGCCGGACCTGTGGACGTGGCAGGTAAACAAACTGGCCTGGCCCTCCAGGGTGCTTACCCTGGCGGATTGTGTGCCAAAGGTTACTGATCCCTGACTACAATCTGGTCTGGCAATCAATGTTCTTCTGAGTACAGTGGTGATTACTCTCATTCAGGAGGAACTTTATAGCCAATAATGATCAGAGGGCAAATGGGTGAATATAACCCCAGTGACTGACTTGTAACAAAAGAGACTGTGTGTGTCTGGGGGACTGATCCAAACAGTGGCAACCCCCAGGGGTAGCCAGACAAACTGTGCATCCGCCACACTCCACAGCCAAGGTCCCTCCACTAGCAGAGACAAGAAAGCAACCTCCCCTGGCCGAGCTTGTAGGAGCCATACTAAGTTTGTCTTGGTTCAGGGAGCTGCTGGGAGCTGTCTCCCCACCCCCAACCCCAACCCCCACCTCCCACGAGACAGTTGGCGCTGCACTGAGCTGGTTTCAGCTGGAAACCACTCTTTGCGGGTCTTACAACAAGGCAGGATGGGGTCCTCCAACAGGGCAGCTGCATTTGCCTAATGAAGAAGGCTAATAAAAAATGGAAATCTATCTTATTTGGTACATATAGGGCCAAAGAGGATTGTCAGGAAGCTGATGGGCCCTGATTATCCTCTTCCCCTCCCCTTCATTTCTTCCCCCCCGCCCCGCCCCCGCAAAGCTAAAGAGGGGAGAGTGAGAGAGCGCAAAGCCAGAGCAAGAGCTCAGAGGGTCCGGAGTTTAAGAGACGATATAGCTGTAAAACAATTCCTGCCATCTTCTTGTAGTGCATCCCTCTGGAATGATGTTTGAGCCATTCTAAGGGGGCTGTCTGATCTGCATTTAGACAGTGACACTGGGATGCAGAGCCCAGTGGACCATGTAAGTATCAATTTTCCAGAGTGGGCAGATTGTGTGTAATTACACACCGTCCCAGGGTTTATGGCTGGCGAGAACCTCGCCGACTGGCACTAAAATGCTTATGAAGTTGTTCTGAATTTTTCCAGGCAGCTGCTTTGGAGGAAGGGATCCAAGGCAGACAGTCCCCCCTCACCCCCAGAGCGGCCATCAGAAACGACAGCAAAGCCAGACTCCATGTTCTTATAGCCAGCCAGGCAGCCATGTCTCGGAAGGGATAAACAAATGATAAGGGCTATAAAGCCTGTAAGCAAAGGGCCGGAAATAGGCTTCCCTATGCCATAATGATATGTAAATAACAAGAGACGGGGCTGAGGTTCCGAACCGCGCAGAGCTGGGACATACGGAGATTTGGGAGCCTGGATTGGTCTGAGCCCCTGTTCATAAAATCAAATACCAGCTACTTGTACTCTCATAGAATCATAGAATCATAGAATTCAAGATCAGAAGGGACCATTATGATCATCTAGTCTGACCTCCTGCAAGATGCAGGCCACATAAGCCGATCCACCCACTCCTTTAGCAAGCGACCCCTGCCCCATGCTTCGGAGGAAGGCGAAAAACCTTCAGGGCCACTGCCAATCTACCCTGGAGGAAAATTCCTTCCCGACCCCAAATATGGCGGTCAGCTGAACCCCGAGCATGCAGGCAAGACTCTCCAGCCATACCCTCTGGAAAAAGGTTAAGAATATCATATCATTGACCCATTGTACTATTTACCAGTGTGGCACTTAATTGACCTATTAACTAAGCCCTATTGACTCTCCCTTCCAGCATGCTGAGAGCAATGGGGTGTGGACACCTGGGATCTCTGTCTCAGTGGGAGATCGATGTGCTAGTGTGATTATTGCTGTTATTTACTGAGCACCAACAGTGTGCTTGGCCCTGCCCAAAGTTACATAGAGTCTAGCATGGACACAGACATGCCCAGTAGGAGTTGCAGGCGGGGTCTTCCACTGGTGTTTGCTGGAGGGCTTTGCAAAGAAGCGTGGGAGAAGACACAACGAGGTGGGTGTCAGAAGGGCATGGAGGGAGCTGCCAGGCAAGGAGCTAGGGGAAGCTGAAGGGAGCCAGAGGGCAGTGAAGTGACATGGGTGCAGGTGGGGTGGAGCTCTGCAGAGCCTGGGAAGTAGCGAGGGGAAGCTGGAACTTGATGAGGAAAGTGAGGAGCTACTGTGCGGGGAGTGATGTGATCAGATGGGTGAGAGGAGAGGAGGGTGTAGCAGCAGCAACAGCAGCATTGTGGGTAAAGTGGAGGAGACACGGTGAGGGAGGCTGAAGTGGAGGAGGCTGCAGAGATGACAAGCCCAGGTTTGGTCAGTCACAGAGCTGGCTGTGCCTGGTGGGAGAGGGCTTCACCTGGCACTGCCCCCAGCAGTGTCCACTGGGCAATGGCTCTAGCTAGGGTTTCATTCTGGTGGCTGCAGTGTAATCCGTTTCCTAAGTCTCCATCCTGTTGCTGGAATCAGACACAATTGCGCCAGCGGAGACCTGCCAGGTCACCTGACTCGCTGTATTTCAGGACTTTTCTCGCTGCCATGCCCATTGATGTCTCATGTGACCTCATCGGGAAGCTCAGCCAGGATGGGAGGGATCCACCCTTCTGCAGGGTGTGTTCTGTGCTTTCATCTCTCTGGCCATGAACTGCTCCTTTGCACTGTCCACATTAACATTACTGAGCCAAATGCCGTTCTGGCTTTTCCTCGTACAGGCCCATTGGTTCCACATTGTCAATCAGGGCAAGAATTTGATCCACAGGCCTGGATTCTGCTGTCAGCCACACTAGAGTTCCCTGGGAGTAACTCTCTTGATTGCTCTGGGGTTACTCTGGATTTACAGCTGTGTAACCAAGATGAGACCCTGACCCTGAGCATTTAGAGCCAATCAAATGCTCCTGTTTTCAAGCAGTAATTGACTAAACAATGCCCTCTTGGAGGCTAGCTCCCTCCTCACATAAACTCCTCACTGCCTGCTTCATAAAAAGGACCTCCCTGTGAATTACACAGGAGAGAGCCAGGCTGAGCTCTAGTGAAACATTTGGACTTAATCTAGGCTCTCTGGTGAGTCAGTAATAAAAATTGGTGACAAAACAAATGCTTTTAAGGAAGTGAGATGTTCAGAGAGGAGAGAGCCTTTAAAACAGACATTTAATAACACGTCCATAAAGCAAGGGAATAAAACAGGCCATGAAATAATTGGCTTTCTGTGAATCTTTCCCGGGATCGGCCACACGCTCCTGCTCCTGATCCCACAAGAACAACCTTCCAGGGACCCCCACACACAGCATCCAGTGAACCCCCAACATACAGCCTCCTGCAGTGACCCACACGCCTGGGTGGGATGCCATCCAAACACAACCTTGCAGGTATCCCCTATCTAGGATCCTTTTCCAAACTCCCCCAGGCTATTCCCCCCACCCAGATACACCCACTTGGGAGCCCTCCACAAACGTTCTCCTGGGCATCCCCAAGTATGGCCGCACGAAGGACTTGTCTATGGGGGGGAAAATGACTGGACTAGCTATTCCGGAACAGCTCCCCATAGGGACACTCCGTTCTGGAATTCAAAGTGATTTTATTCCAGAATATTTTCTCTGCCTAGAAACCACAAATTATTGTGGGATAAAAAGACTTTATTCTGGAATCGAGTGTCCACATGGAGGGACTGCTCTGAAATAGTGATAGCACAGGCGTGGGCAAACTTTTTGGCCCGAGGGCCACATCTGGGAGGGGAAATTGCATGCAGGGCCATGAATGTAGGGGTAGGGCTGGGGCAGGGGGTTGGGGTATGGGAGGGAGTGGGGGGTGTGGGTGCAGTGTGCAGGAAGGGGCTCAGGGCAAGGGGTTGGAGCGCAGGAGGGGTCCGGGGTGCAGGAAGGGGCTCAGGGCAGTGGGCTCAGGGTAGGGTTTAGGGGGCTCAGGGCAGGAGGTTGGGATGCAGAGTGCAGGAGAGGACTCAGGGCAGGCGGCTCAAGACATGGAGTTAGGGGGCTCAGGCCAGGGGGCTGGGGTGCAGGAGGGGTTCGGGGTGTGGGCTCTGGGGTGGCAGCGGTGCGCAGCAGGGCTAAGGCAGGCTCCCTGCCTGCCTTGGCCCTGCGCCGCTCCCAGAAGTGGGCAGCATGTCTGGAAGTGGCTCCTGGGGGTGGGATGGGGCAGGCGGCTCCGCCGCATGCTGCCCTCGCCTGCAGGTACCACCCCTAAAGCTCCCATTGGCCACAGTTCCCCGTTTCCGGCCAATGGGAGCTGTGGGGGGCAGTGCCTGCAGGCGAGGGCAGCGCATGGAGCCCTGTGTCCCCACACCGCTCCCAGGGGCCGCAGGGAGATGGTGCCGGCTGCTTCCGGGAGTGGCACAGGGCCAGGGCAGGCAGGGACCTTGCCTTAGCCCCGCTGCGCCTCAGGCCTGGCAGTCCTGCAGGCCAGATTGAAAGCCCTGACAGGCCGGATCCGGCCTGCAGGCCACAGTTTGCCCTCCCCTGCAATAGCAGATAGATTATTCTGCAATCGCTATCCTGGTCCATTTCCCCATAATGACACACCCGTAGACTCGAACTTCCTGCTCTCTAACAATGAATTAAAAGGCCCTGCTGCCCAATAAGAGCCAAATCATCCCTGTCATCCCTCACCAAGGGCCGCCTGAGTGTGGGCTGCAAACCAGCACGAGTTCCACTCTGTAGGGGACCCTGCAAATTCCTCCAGACGGTGAGGCCAAAGCCAGTAAGATTTACAATTCATGGGACCCCAGAACCTTTCCAAAGCGTGAGGCATAAACCAATATAAACTCAGGGGTCACAAGCTTCAGAGCTCATTGTACATACCATGGGCCCCTTGCATTCCTCCATTCCACTCCCTCTGTCTCCCTATGTGGCACCCGCCCACACCCTCCAATTCAGGGATTCCCTGCAGCTCTCCCAATCCCCACTCTGCCAGAGTTTCTGTGTACCCCCATGCCCGGTCCTCCCATACCAGAGTCCCCCATTTTCCCCCCATGCCAGGGACTGTGTGCACTCCCCTATTTTCCATTCTCCCCCAACCATTATTAATTATCTGGGAGAGAAGTTGTTCAGGGTGTCAACATGTTAATCTCTGTTGGGAGGATGAACAGAGATAAATTCAGGATATTGTTATGCTGGAGGAGTTAATGGCTGCCATCAACCAGTTGTTTAATCTAGAAACATTTGCAGAAATCCTTGAAGCTGTGGCTGTGCTAAATAGCTGACACGGGCTCATTTTCCTCCTTCCGGTTTTCTGATTTGCCCCCAGATCTATATGGCTCTGGCCACTGACGCCTAGATCATTCCCTGAAATTTAGAAAATGATCAGATGCAGCGCTCAAAAGTGATCGTGTTACAGACAGCCAGGAAAATGCCATCAGGTTGAGTGTACGGCCTTGCAAGCTTGGCCAATTAAATACAAACAATAACAAGCAATGGCCGATGTTCTGTGTACACAGCCAATTCTCTCAATTTGTTTTTACAAGACAAAGGAAGAGACACACACACACACACAGAGAAACAAGCTGCTGTGAAAATAAAAAATAACCTTTGAACAGCAATTGTTATTAGCCTGAGAGATGGGGAATGTCTAATTAGCCTGTAGATGCACCTTCTTCCACTGTGTGAGATGAGACTGGAGAAGAGAGAAGGGAAGACATAAGTAGTAAGGGATTTAAAGAGGTGATAATGGAACCTTGGTTGTTAAAGGGGTAAGGGGTGAGTTCAACAAAAGGATCTACAGGAACAAAATACATAGGCCAGACTTATATGGTGGAGGACTCTATCCTGGGAAGCAGTGACTCTGCAAAAAAATTGGGTAGAGAGGTTATTTTACTTCTGTATTTGGCACTGGTGCAACTACTGCTGGAATCCTGTGTCCAGTTCTGGTGCCCACATCAAGAAGAAGGATGTTGATAAATTGGAGAGGGTTCAGAGAAGAGCCATAGTAATGATTAAAGGATTAGAAAACATGCCTTAGAGTGATAGACTCAAGGAGCTCAATCTATTTAGCTTAACAAAGAGAAGGTTAAGGAGTGATTTGATTACAATCTATAAGTACCTATGTGGGGAACAAATATTTAATAACGGGCTCTTCAATCTATCAGAGAAAGATATAAACAGGATCCAATGGCTGGAAGTTGAAGCTAGCCAAATTCAGACAGGAAATAAAGGTGTACATTTTTAACAGTGAGAGTAATTAACCATTGGAACAATTTACCAAGGGTCATGGTAGATTTCCCATCAGTGACAATTTTTCAATCAAGATTAGATGTTTTTCTAAAAGATCTGCTGTAGGAATTATCTTGGGGAAGTTCTATGGCCTGAGATATACGGAAAGTCAGACTAGATGATCATAATGGTCCCTTCTGGCCTGAGAATCTATGAATCTATTAGGGCTTGTTTCATGAAGTGCTCAAGGCCCAGATACCACAGTGATGGGTGACCTTGCACAAATCCTGATAGAAGGGTTAACGAGATATTTGTCCCTCAGTTCTACAGATGCCAAGATTAATTTCCCACTCCATGACTGGGATAGGCAGGTGAGTGGGGTCATAAGTGCATCTTGACTTGATTCTTTTTTTACTTCATTTTCTCCTGTGCACTGCATCTTCCACGAGAATCAAGGTGCTGAGCAGCGTGCAAGGACCAGAGATGCATGAGAAGAACAGGAATCTTACAGGTGAGGAGAGGAAACTGAAAGCAGTTTAGTTCTGAACAAGGCATAGGAGTCTGCAGATGGGGAGAGAGCTCTGCCAAACTGGGGCAGCACAAACAAAGGCCTGAGATTCTGAGATTCCCAGCAAGCCAGCTGCAGGCACTGATCACTGATTTGTCAAGGATGGGGCGAGGGGAGGGAGGAGGGGAATCAGCTCACACCAGTAGGAGAGCAGAGCAGCAGCGCTGTGACTGAAAGGCTTTAAATATCAGAGGAAGAACGATCCACTTAAACTGCTCTTTCATTTGTATCTGATCTTCTCCGCGTCTGTCCCATTTTACGGTGGCTGTCTTATTTAAAAATAAATTATTGCAAAAGCCCCACACTGCAATCTGCTCATCCAAGCAGGGCTGCCTTTCTGGTCCTGATTTTATCAGCGTGGAGACGGTTTGTCCTTGCAGGATGATGTTACCATCTTGAAAACAATTTTGGAACAGCAGAATGTCATCCCCCGGTGGTGCAAGGAGGTTTTTATGCACTGACTCATTATGATGTACCACAATGTGGTGACGTTTTTAAGAATCATCATCATACTCATTGTATTCTGGGCATCACATTGCCAGAAGGATATTGACATACTGGAAGGAGGTCAGAGCATAGCAACAATAATCAGAAATTCAGAGAGACTGATTTACGAGGAAACACTAAGAAAGATAAATACGTCTAGCTTGGCTAGTGTGGGGACACGATCTCCACTGACAGATATCGAAAGATGATAATGAGAGAGCAGCATTGTAGACGGTGGTACATGGGGTATATCTAGTGAAAGTGACATTAAGAAAAGGGATCAATTTAGGCTCAATCTCAGGAAAATCTAGTTTTCAGTCAAATCAACTGTAATCTCGCAAAGGAAGTGGTGGAGCCCATTGACTGGAATATTTGAAATTAGACTGGAAATAGCATGAGAAAATATACACTGGAAACAATCCTGCATTGAGAGGGATGTAGACTGGGTGTCCTAATAGGGCTCGTCAATCTCTAAGCTCTATGATTCCTAGCACAGCTGTTAAATGGTACTGAGGGCTAGTCATTACTGACCTGGGCTATGTCATAACCAATGCTCTAAAAATGGGACACTCTAGATACTATTCCTAATCCTTAGCACCAGGGAGTCCCTTTCTCTAGCAGTTTTAGGTAGGTCATATTTTGTGCCCGAATGAATTGATGCTGTCCCTGTAAATACAGTTCATCTAGTGTGGCACACTTCTGTATAAATACATGTGCTTTAGCACGGCTGCACTCTGTGAACTGAACTGACGGTGTGAGCAGCCTGTGATTAGAGGTGAGCAAGACACTGATTATGGCTTAATTAGCTAGGCTAATAAACTGCCTGGTAGAAAAGCTGTATTTCATCCAACATAAAGCCATTGAAGAACCTGGAGAAGAAGACCTTTTTGCCTGAGAATTTTGAAATGCTGCCTCTGAGAGGGGAATAAGCTCAGACCTCAGTGGGTTGCTGGGTGGACTGCAAGAGGGCTGGAGGTTCAAAATTTACCTTCAGCCCCAAGGGAAGTGCAGCAGCAACCAAGCAGTCCTAATACAGAGCAGTAGGGTCTGGGTAGAATCATAGAATCATATGACTGGAAGGGACCTCAAGAGGTCATCTAGTCCAGTTCCCTGCACTCAAGGCAGGACTAAATATTAGCTAGACTATCCCTGACAGGTGTTTGTCCACCTGTTCTTAAAAATCTCCAATGATGGAGATTCCACAACCTCCCTAGGCAATTGATTCCAGTGGGATCTGAGTGGGTGGATGGAGATGAGAGACTAGCAGTGATAGGAGCTGAAAACAATGCAACAAGCAATCCAAAAACTTAACTTTGGGCACAACCCTTCAAGGCCTCTGCACACCTAAATCCCGCTGAAGTCAAGGGAAGGCTAGCAGCAAACAGGAAGAGCCATTCAAAAAGAAAGAGGTAGTAGAAAGTCGAGACCCAGAGAGCGACCAGGGAATCACAATGAAAAGAGCATTTGCTGGAACACACGATGGCTGCCAGGGGAACGGAAGGAGTTTAAGGTGGATGAAGACCAGACAAGTTACATATGCTTGGGAATACGCTGCAGGAAACCATCCTACCATGGGTGATGGATTAGACAAACTCTGCTAATAATAGGTCATTTCTATTGCTATCCTTCAGAGATTTAGATTAGAGACTATTTGAAGCCTCTCTTTGGATTGGACACTTGGTGGCTGATCTGGCAGTAGAAACACCAGCAGTTCGGCATTGGAAACATTGGGGGAAAGCCTCTGCTGGTGTTTCTACTGCCAGATCAGTCACCAAGTGTCCAATCCCTGAGAGACAATTTCACCCAGAATGTGAAGCTAATCAAATTCAACCCTGAAGTTCAGTTAACTTTCTGATCCAGTTGCTTCACATATGTAAATCAGTAGGACTGGACCAATGCTTCACTGATACCAATTTCCAACAGCTGAGGATCTGAACTAAGAACTCAACTTAACTGAAACTCAGAAACAGGGTTCACATTACGGGTGAAGGTTCGAGCCACTTATTTTCTGCAATCTAGCTTGCTGAGCATTTTGATACTCTCTAGTGTGTTGTGTTGCTCGTCCCAAACAGCTGGTATTTAGACAACCCCATATCATGAGTGCCTCCAACCCAGCTACAGACCAGGCAGGGACCAGGCAAGGTAGCAAGTAAAGCTTTCCATTATGCAACCATTTCAGCTCTGCTGTGGGTTGGAGTGTGATCTTGGAACAATTGGTGTATTTGTGACATGCTCTGTGGTTGCAGAGGCGTCAGATGAAATCCATTTCCTCTTTTATCCCTGTCATAAGGAGAGTGTATGTGTGAGGCTTCGCTATAAAAATAAATCCTCTTCTGTCACATTCCAGCATATTAATAATGACACTTAATAATTCCTGCTTCATAGTCCCCATATTTGTGTGGGAATCTGTGACATGCTGAGTGCTGGACACACTTCTCCAGCACACATGGTGCACTCTGCCCATATGCCGTGCAGCTTGGCAAATGCGTCTGAGAAAGGAAATCGGGAGAAACAAATTGCACTAACAAACAATACAACTTTTAATTGAATTTCATGCTGTTGGACTGACAGCTCTGAAGACTGGAGTCCTCACCTTATCCACAGAACAGGTACAGCACAGTAGGTGGCACGTTGCCTGCCACAAACCTAAGTGCCATCCTGGAAGGACTTTATCTAGGACCGAGAGGGGACTTCTCTCTGCGGCTCATTAAATTCTTGGCTTTCACTCTGATATTACAATGGCAGGTTTTGTGATGTGGATGCCTGTCGGCTGGGAACTGACTGCAGTTACCTGTGTATTTCACACACAGAAGGGCACCAAACTGCAGTTGGATGGTGATGGCTTTCAGTCACTGCCAACCTGGAATGGAGCAGAACCAGTATCTTAGAAGTGAGAGACTCCATAGTCTGAAATGCACTGGCCGGGAGATGGGCTACAGTATAGGACTTAAGGGGGCCAATTTTCATAAGGTCAAAAGCTGTGTGCAAGGAAATGAATCATGTGCATGTGCAGCTACTACAGCTGTGTGCCTGAACTGGGTACTTGCTGGCGCAAGTGGGTGGATGGGTGTATAAATGGTCATTTGCATGCAGTTACAGAAATGCAGTGCAAAGTAGGCATACCACTGCAGTGCTATTTTGTTACACAGCCATAGGCACCTGCCCTGTGCAAAATCAGGCCCATTAGGTTTTTTCCATCTCCAACATCTATGACTGTACTTAGTCCATTGTCAGGCCCATTTGCCACCAGCCCCCTGAGGAAATGGCATTTGTGGCTGAGTTTCCTGTGTTTTTGATCCAAGTGCAGCTATATTGCCGGCTTCCCTCAAACAGTAATTAAGAAACACTTATTTTTTTAAAAGCAAAAGTGAGCAAAACCTCATTGGTCAAGGTTTCATTGACTTAAACTATAACCAAAACCCAGGGAAGGGGTTGGATTCATGGACCATAACCCTACGTTCAGGAAGTGCAAGAGTTACAAGAATGGCCCGTCCCTTGTTAGGAAGTATCTTCTGCCATTTTGAATAGGGAGCCTCTCCCAATACAATTCAGCCTAAATACCCTTCTGGACGGGGTTATGTTTCTTTCTGCTCACCACTATTGAATAGTAACACTGATTGTAACCTTACAGGTATGTGCAGATGGGAAATTAGCATGTCCCCTCTATACAGCAGTGGGGAAGCCAGAGCCAAGAACCCAAACACATCATTTTCCGTCTGGCTCCCATGAGCCAAGGGAGAACTTTGCTGCATAAACACTAGACTCTGTGTTCCAAAACGAAACATTTAAATCTGTCTCCTCTAAAATAAATAAAGGAAAAAAATGGTGGGGAGAAAAAAAACCCAGCTAGGTAGCTCAAAGTTGTTCCTTTGAAATCCCTCTAAATGGGCATTTACCTGGGCTGCGTTCCACTCTCACAGCCATTACTACAAGCAACACATACACTGAAGGAATTACTTTCTTTTGAGGCTATTATTCCTCTCTGCAAAAAAATGTACCGAGCTGGATTTTTTTTCACACCAAAGGCACTTGGGTGGTTGTTCAATAAAATAACACCCACCCCAGTTAGAGATGATTAACCCCATTTACAGACTAGTCATCGCCCACAAAGTGTCCTCTTAAGTGCCCAGCCCACTGTTAGGTTAATACAGCCCGAAAATGGGGAGGAAATTGCACTCACTTCTCTTTGTTGGTTTTTTTTTTTTTACAGTTTTTCTCTTATAATTCAGAAATTGGCCAAATGCTTTTTGTTTTGTTTTTAACCCTTTCACCACCGCTGCCACAGCTACCTGATAATATGCCTCTGAAATCAGCACAATCGCCTCCAGGAAGCCAGAGAACAGGCGATAGAGCTGGCTCGTGTGATTAGCACTCACCCACCCAGTGGCCTGTCTCAGCGGGGCACATTTCTTGGCTGAAACTTGGACTGAAAGTCCCCTAAAAACATCAGCTCCCCAGGTGAGGCGAAAGAGAATTCTCCCCTGGATGAATCAGCAGGAGCAGCTGTGCACCCCCTCCTTCACTGAACCAGCAAGAGATGCACTGAGCTGGTCCCAGCAGGGAGTCACTCAGTGGGACCCGCCTTCCTCTTGCTGAGCATGGTAGGGTCTGCTCTGAGGGGGTCTCAGCAGGTATCAACTCCCCTGGTTCAGTCAGTAGGAGCTGTGCAGCACTGGCCTCAGCTGGGAGTCTCCTCCAAACTAGCAGGGGCTGGAAGGAGCTCTTGAATGGAAGAACCTAGTGTAGCTGGCATGTTTAGTAGCATAGCTGATGTGTTCTATCTGGAAATACCTGGAACTGAAGGCAGCAGCCAGGAAGCTGTGACTGGCCCTGGGATGATGTACTGTCCTGGTATGATACATTTCAGCCAGTAGAGAATCCGTTATTGCCAGGATTGAGATATACAGCTATGTGCTGCACAGTGTGTATCCAAATCTGCATACACACTAGCTCTCTCTCGCAACATCTGTCAGCCCTCTGCTCTGGGGCAGGAACTGTCTTCCCTTTCTGTCTTGCAGAGAAGGGCTGGGCATACTGTAGGCTCTTAACAAACACATACCAAAAAGACAAAACCATAATGATCCCGTGTTCTATGTGTAAAGCATGCCTGTCGTTAGCACTGGGTGCTTGTGCCCAGCTGCATTCGCACAAGGCAGAGTGACACTAACCAAGACATTAGCAACAGTTCCGAGAACTCCCCAAACTACAACCGAAACTCATCCCCTGCTCCGGCCACCTCTTCTGGCAAACAGGCCTTCACAGGGAATGCCCTGCCCCAGCCATAACAACGTGGGGACTGAGAGCAGGAGCACGAGCGCTGGACTGTCCCAGCTGATTGGGGTGGAGCACAGAAAAGAAAGCTGTCTCCATGGTAGCAATAAGCCAGACCATAAATGGGTTTTAGATTGAAACCAACACCTTAAACTACACGCAGAAAGAAACTGGAAGCCAGGCCAGTCTATGGAACTCACAAGGGTAATGCACTCGATGCAAGACGCTATGTGCATGCAAGCAGCCATACTGGGCACTAGCTTAAGTGGTTGAGTGTAGCATACATGGCGGGGGGGAAGCTTTTTAGGGCAGGGACTGCCTCCTACTCTGTGTACCTAGCACAATGAGGCCCCCATCTTGTCCGGGGCCTCGGGTCACCACTATCATACAAACTAATAACAACAATCTTATGTGCTGTGGGGAGTGCAGATCAGAGAGGAAAGGCACCAGCCCCTGGCCAAGCAGGGATAAAAAAGAGCATCCTTCACCCCCATCTCTACCTGGAAACCCATGAGCAGCTGAGGTTGCAGTACCGCCGGGTCATGAGCCACGGTAGCAGTAGATAGACCCAATCCCCGGCCCCTCTGCAGAGAGGGGGATCAGAGTGTCTGTGTTGCTGAAAACCTGCACGCTGGTCCGACATGCCCATGTGTGCTGATGAAAGCTAACCCCCCTGAGGTCTGCTCCCTGGCTGAGACCCACATTAAAGGGGTCAGTATTAAGGACCCCATAGGGCACCTGCTCCAGGAGTGACAAGCTGCTGCCTGCAGCTTACGGGTGTCTTGGGCTGCCGGAGAAGTTCAGCATTAGAGCTGTAAGCTTTCATCTCTCACCTGGGACCAATAAAGCAGTGTTGGGTAGAGACTGTAGTGATAAATGGGGCATAAATCACACCTTCCCCCTCCTCACCTCGAGGGGAGACAGAGCTGCCTGAGCCGTCTCAAGCTGGACTTCATTGCCCTCAGACAGGCCCTTGTCTGGCTGTGAAGTCAATTAGAACTTCATCAGAAATCAATTTGCGAGGCCCAGCTGAGATGTACCTATAGATCAGGCTCTGCCAACTGATTATTGCACTAATGGAATATTCTATTGATTAATTGAATATTTAAGTCCCTGAGATGTAAGCCTGACTATATTATCCCCGACTTGTTACTGGGCTGCGCAGCAGCCGTGCCACAGGCAGGGGCTAAACGTGGTGGAGTCAGTGTCTGAGCTCTTGGGGTGTTATACATAGGCCTATGCACCCCTTGAGCCTTGCCCTCCACCATGCGGAGATGCCCATCTGTTTTCCATGGGCAGGAACGGAATGGGCAGGGAGTTTCTTAATCCTTCTAAATAGGGGGCCTGGGGGTGGGTCTGTTTTCTGGCTACCAGTCCTCAACTGTATGTTCCGTCACTTAATATTTTTGGACAGGCATCCAGAGCTTTGGGAGGGCACATTGTAAAAAGCCTCAGAATAAATAAATAAAGACAGCGCCAGCAATGAAAGAATCAACAACATGGGGAAGGAAGGTCTTGTTTGATTTTTCATTGAGTCATAAGTGGGTGGTTTGCCCTTTGCTAGCAAGGCTCTCAGCGTGCTGTGAGACGCCAGGTACCTGAGCCTCATGACAACCCATTTTCATAGGTTAAGATGATTTAGTCCCATTTTACACACAAGCAGGAGGCCAGGCCTGGAAACTAAAATTGGGGAGGAGAGTCCAAAGATCTTCTTTCCCCACCTTTTCCTGTGCCCCAATCACATTTGGTGTCCACAGTGCTTTTCCACCCCGGTTAAACCTCAGCTGTTCTGATGGGCAAAGGTGGCAGAATGCTTTGAGCACGAGGGTTTCATACTTGCCACGGGGGGAGGGCCAAGTTGCAGGTTTAATCACGTATCAGAGGGTGGCCGTGTTAGTCTGTAGCCACAAAAACAACGAGGAGTCTGGTGGCACCTTAAAGACTAAGATTTATTTGGGCATAAGGTTTTGTGAGTAAAAAACTCATTCTTCAGATGCATGGAGTGAAAATTACAGACACCGGCATAAATATACTGGCACATGAAGTGAAGGGAGTTACCTTACAAGTGGAGAACCAGTGTTGACAAGGCCAATTAAGTCAGGGTGGATGTGGTCCACTCTCAATAATTGATGAGGAGGTGCCAATACCAAGAGAGGGAAAATTGCTTTTGTAGTGAGCCAGCCACTCCCAGTCCCTATTCAAATCCAAATTAATGGTGTTAAGTTTGCAAATGAATTGTAGCTCTGCAGTTTCTCTTTGAAGTCTGTTTTTGAAGTTTTTTTTGTTGAAAGATGGTTACTTTTAAATCTGTTGTTGAATGTCCAGGGAGATCGAAGTGTTCTCCTACTGGCTTTTGTATGTTACCATTCCCGATGTCTGATTTGTGTCCATTTATTCTTTTATGTAGAGACTGTCCAGTTTGGCCAATGTACATGGCAGAGGGGCATTGCTGGCACATGATGGCATATATCACATTAGTAGATGTGCAGGTGAATGAGCCCCTGATAGTGTGGCTGATGTGGATGGGTCCTCTGATGGTATCGCTAGAGTAGATATGGGGACAGAATAGGCAACGAGGTTTGCTACAAGGATTGGTTCCTGGGTTAGTGTTTCTGTGGTGTGGTGTGTAGTTGCTGGTGAGTATTTGCTTCAGGTTTGAGGGCTGTCTGTAAGTGAGGACTGGCCTGTCTCCCAAGGTCTGTGAGAGTGAGGGATCGTTTTCCAGGATAGGTTGTAGATCGCTGATAATGCACTGGAGAGGTTTTAGTTGGGGGCTGTACGTGATGGCCAGTGGTGTTCTGTTATTTTCCTCGTTGGGCCTGTCCTGTAGTAGGTGACTTCTGGGTAGCCATCTCGCTCTGTCAATCTGTTTAATCATGACATCAGTGGGACCACTCGTGTGCTTAGTTAAACACCTGCTCAAGTGCTTTTTTTGGATCGGGACCAAACTGAACAGGGGAGAAAGAGAAATGAAGATGGAGACGGGGCGGAAGAGAGCGCTGGGGTCAGAGCCAGGGAGAGACGTATGCTGGGTCTGGAGTAATACTCAGTTCGGCGCCCAGAGAAAGGAATAACTAGTGAATTGCACTGTGCCGGCAGAGCTCTATGGAAAGCACACGAGACAGAGAGGGAATTCCAGTTCCACAGAGCTCCACCCCAGCACAGCTCTGCAGCAGGAGGTCAGCTTACAAGCATTACTTCAGCAGGACAAAGATTGGCTGCTCCAAGCCCAGGGCTGCCCAGGGGGTGGGGGGCAATTTGCCCCGGGCCCCACAGAGGCCCCCATGAGAATACAGGATTCTAAAGTATTGCAACTTTTTTTATGGAAGGGGCCCCCAAAATTGCTTTGCCCCAGGCCCCCTGAATCCTCTGGGCAGCCTTGTCCGAGCCCTGAGCATTAGCCCCTGGTCTCTTGCGGCTTGTGGCAGCAGAAGCCTGAAACAAAATAAGCCTTTCATGCTGGGTGCTGTGTATCCCACAAGGCAGGAGGATCTAGGGCAGAGGTTCTCAAACTGTGGATCGGGACCCCCAAGTGGGTTGTGATCCCATTTTAATGGGATCACCAGGGCTGGTGTTAGACTTGCTGGGGCCCAGGGCCGAAACCGGAGTCCGAGCCCCACCACTTGGGGCCAAAGCCAAAGCCTGGGGGGCTTCAGCCCTGGGCGGCAGGGCTCAGGTTACAGGTCCTCTGCCTGGAGCTGAAGCCCTTGGGCTTCACCTGTCACCCTCCCAGCCCCCGACGCACAGTGTGTCAGGGCGTGAGCTTTGGCCTCCCTGTCTGGGGTGGTGAAGCTCAGGCAGACTCAGGTTCTGGTCCCCCCTTTCCTGGGTCATGTAGTAATTTTTGTTGTCAGAAGGGGGTCGCAATGCAAGGACGTTTGAGAACTGCTGATTTAGGGAGAGGGGGAGAGAGGCAGGTGGGGAAGAGAGGGAATGAAAAGGAAGAGAAAGCACGTGAGCAATTTGCTTTCAGAAGTGTAGCACTGAGGCCATCCTCCTGATCTCTTGCTAAAGAAGGTCAAGCCCAGTAAATGGAGGAGGAGGAGGAAGGCTGCTGTCTCCATGGGACATATCATGACAATGAAACTGTCTCCCATCCAGCCAACTGGCTGTCTATGAAGTCTGAAGAGACCACTCACAAACGACCTGACATGCCAAGAGCCCACACACCTATCCCACTTCTCCATTGTTCCCCAGTCTCCATTCCTTTCCCTTCCCACCTCTCTGTCCTGCATCCTGCCCGCTCCTGCCTCCAGCCTCTGGGCT
Source organism: Mauremys mutica (assembly GCF_020497125.1). NCBI lineage: Eukaryota > Metazoa > Chordata > Testudines > Geoemydidae > Mauremys > Mauremys mutica. The sequence goes on from NC_059082.1 coordinate 14,329,936, forward strand.
GTGTCAGCCTATCGGAAATGCTGAGAAGATGCTGCCATCGTCAAAGAAGGTTAAAGTGGGCGTGTGGGGAACAAATGCTATGGACCGGCTGCTGGATGCAAAGCATCAGACACATCCCCAGCATCTCAGCCCTGAAGCTGCCTCTGCAGAGGCCTCTACTTCCCATTCTCGACCCTGATGGAGCCTTGTCCTCTTCAGGTGCCATGTGAATGCTCTCAGCCGGCTCTCAAGCACCGTCTCCTGCAGAAGCTCTCTTAGCAGAAGCCGTTCTGCCTGCTAAGGGAGGTTTGGGTTTTCACTTTCTTTCTTTCTTGGGAGGTAAAAATAAACCATGAGGAAAAACAAGCATTGATGGAACAGCTAGAAGAGAAGAACAGGCTTTTTTTCACACTGAGAGGCCTGACCTTTCGGCAGCAGCTTCAGAAACCACAGGCAACAGCCCTTCACTGGAATCTGATGCTGATGAACTACTGAGAGTTCTCTCTCCTTCTCTCACTAGATACATTTTTACTTATTAACTTGTCAGCTCCCACTGTCCTGGGAGCCTGAAGATTCTGCCCATCCACCGGGCTGCCTAGCAAGAAGAATGACCCCAGTGCACCCCCACCCCACTCCCACACGCCTCCCCCCAGACACACCGCCACTCTTACAGGGAAGGGTTTCAGCATGAGGAGGCTTCGGCACGTGAATCTCAGCTGAGGGAGGTGCAATGTGCTCTGAATGAGGAGAAAAATGTGACAGAAACAGACAAAGAATATCCCCTCTGGCTAAGCAATAGGACAGCCCAGCAGCGCCTTCCTTGGTGCAGTCTGCAAGGTGCAACCCTGGCGGATAAAGTGTGACCAAGGCTCTGAAATGTGACCTAGGGTTTCTTGATGAATTTATGAAATTCACCTGAGACATAAAACACAAAGGGCAACAAGTCTGAGTGGGAATATTACCGCTTGGATTAGCCCAAGTATTTAGTTTAGCTTTGCAAATTGACAAAGAAAATTCACCAGCCCAGCAGCAAAACAAACCAACTGGCCCTGTATCACGATAACAATGAGCAAACAAACCAGATTTCACTCCCCCGGGGTGAGGGAGAAGGGCGCACTTTGCACAGCTGCATAAGGCCACCAGAGGCCTTCTCAGCAAATTAAAAGCCTGGGCCCTTTTTCCAAAGACAGTGAGAGAAAAGGGCTGAGGAGGGGCAGCAGGGAGTTAGGGAGAGTCGGACAGTGGGGTTCCAGGGGAACGGACATCCCAACCAGAGCACTCAGTTCCAGGCCCCGTGGTGACACTGTGGGAGGAGAGATGTAATTACCCACGCTGGCTTTGTTTTGCTGGCTTGACTATGTGCAGAGGTCTGTGTTCTCCCAATTGCCTCAGACACCCCTTTGACATCCTATTACCCTGAACGTTGTTATTGGAGTCCAATTCAATGGGAGGGACTGTAGCCTGCACCCAAATTGTAGCCTCTGAGCGCCAATAACCACAAACACCATTTTCTTTCCCTCTCTCGCTCACTCTTATTTGATTCTACAAAGAGCACAAACATCATTGATTTTAGAATAAAAATCTCTGGCCTCTCCAAAGAGTCATTTTTCACAAAGGTTAAAGCTGATGATATGGTGTTATTTTCCCATTATCCTCTTTTGTAACCTTGTGTGGAAACAGCAGAGAGGCCAGCAGTCTCTTCTCTCCCACTTCTCGTGGTGGCTTTTCTCCAGTAGCCGCTGCTCAGGCACGTCCCAGAGCGGGCCTTGTGAAAGGGAAGGAAGAATGAATACCTAGAGAAGGGTTATGCACATTCCTTTGCTGCAGACTGCCGGTCCCTTTCCAAGCACCTTTCCCAGTTGCTGTGCTAGTGCAGACTGCACACTTAGGCTGTGCCTGCACTGGGAAATAGACCCATTGCTGGCAAAGGGCAGCACCACCAGGTGCAAATGAATTGGTGTGCGAATGATTATTGTTTATATTATTTTACATTAGCACCTAAAGTGCCAGGATTATGCTAACACCACAGTCCAAACATATTATTATTAATTATTATTATTATTTACTATTTGTTTTATCATAGCACCTAGGAGCCCAGTCATGGACCAAGCCCCCATTGCGCTAGGTGCTGTACAGACAGTCCCTGCCTAAAAAAGGAGTTGACCTTATGCTCTAAATAGATCAGCCAGACAAAGGGTGGGAGGGGAAACAGAGGCACAGAGCGAGAGGTCATATAGTAAGTCAGAGGCCAAGCAAGGAACAGAGCCCTGGTCTCCTAACTCCCAGTCCAGTTCCTTATCCACTAGGCCACACTGCCTCTCTGAAGCAAAAGCTGCTGAACTACAGCTGTAGACAGGACCCAGTCAAGTTGCATGCAGCAAGCAAGCTTCTCCCATGACTTCTGAAATGGTGCTGAGCCTGGTTTGGCCCTGTCTACGCTTTCGGGTAACCTGTCTTCAGCAGCAGTTCAACTCCCGCCCTTGCTGCTGCCTGGGACAAGGTTATACTGTGGGCCTAGGAGCAAGTGCTTTCTCTCTGTCTTCGTGTCAGTCAGGGGCTGCTGGATACAGATACATTTCTTAGGCCTGCCCCAAAATAGGGGTGGCAGGAGTTGCAGGGTCTCAGTGTTCGGGGGCTCCTCCCTCTTCCCCCATGCAGCCCGGGAGACAGTGCCTACAAGAGCCCACTTCACCTTCACGGCTCGGCCATCTGCTATTGCAAATTGTGCCCCAAATGGCCAGGCTCAAAGGAATCATCCCAGGACCTGAGGAGGATTCCATCACGCCCCAGTGGGAGCGCCTCACACCAGCCATGCTACAGTTAGAGTTTTATAAGCACAGTCAGATCTGAACACTCGTGCATGGGGACAGAGGACTGGCTGTTGGGGAGGCGAGATGGAGCCTTTCATCACTGGTTCCTGCCTGGCTCTCCTGACAGTGGGACTGTACCATTGTTATGTCTCCAGACACTCCGGATTACTGCGAGTTCAGATTAAGGAAAACAACAAAGGAAATAAGCACAACTGTAAAGTCTCCATGAGGGAAAGAGAGCACAGTGTGCGTCACTCAGGCAGTGCCTGCTACCCTGACACAATGCACGCCCCCCTGCCCCTACAGCTGACAGGCAGGGAGACACTTTACAGTTAAAGGTGCAGTGCACGGAAAACAGACTCACGGCAACTCTCTTTTGTTGGCATAGCTGCATGTACCACAACCACACGACAGGTGCATGGGGAACAGTGTCAGCCCATCTCACTCCCACAGAAGGGTCCCAACCACCACTAGTTCAGCAGAGAAGCTGAGGACTGACTGAGCCCTGTGGATCAAACTCGCTGCTCTCCATTAAAGAAGGTCTTTGCTGGGGGATATGAGAGGGGGGCAGTGTGGTGGAAGCTTGCTCTTCTGCTGTCTGTGCTGCACTTGTTCTGTAGATAAATTCACACACAAACTTTCAAAGGTTTGTAAATCCCAGACTGTGGACATCCCAGTGTGATAAAGCGGATGAGCTTCTTGGCTGCTGGAGACATGCTGGTCTTCAAATTCTAAGTGAGGTTTCTGCCGTTGGCTGCTGCTGGCCCTTTAAACAGAATCTTTGCCCACCCAGCGCTCCTACAACACACTTCATTCATGAATTAAGTCTCTGACAGCCCATATCTGTATGATCAATATGTTTGTTTATCGGCAGCAGCTGCTGTGTTTTAGCAAAGCTAGTGGGCTCCAGCGAGAGAATTGTGCTCTAACCGCAGTACAGGGCTCAGGACAAGCAGAAGAAGAGCCTCCTGCCAGCAAATGGGAGCTGGGATGGATAAGATTTCACACTAATGACCCTTTAATTGAAATCACTGGTTGGGACGGATTGCTCATCTCAGGGAAATCTGCTCTGATGGCTCCTGGCTTGGCCACTCCTGAGAGGAGTCCATTAACTCAGTGGATGTGTACCTGGAGCAAATAAAGGCAAACAACAATAACTGAAGGATGAGGCTGTCTGAGTCAATCAGTCATGGGCACAGCTGAAGTGTATGTTAGGGGAAGTGCAAGTCAGCAGCTGGTGTAAATGGACAGCGGGCTCACTGAACCTCACACCTCTGCTTCGCCGTGCTAGGGCTCTCCTATCCCACCTGAGCATGGCCTGCAGCAATTCTCATTCCACTTTGCAGGCTTTGTGAGTCCAGTGGTTACAGCAAGCGAGTCAGGACTCCTGGGTCCCAGTCCCACTCGCAGTGTGACTTTGGGCACACTTCATCGTCCAGTACCTCAGTTCCACTGTATGTAAAATGAGAGACTCACCCCTAGGGGACACTTACATACTATGGAGACAGTTGCATTAGAAATACCGCAGATACATAGATCATATGGAGAAGAAGGGGAAAGTTCATAGATTTTAAGGCCAGAGGCGACCATTGTGATTACCTACTTTGGCCTCTAACATAGCACAGATCAAAAATAAAGTGAGTTTCCTAGTTGAGGACGCTTCTCATTTAAACTTGAGCCCTTCCACTGCTCTTAGCTGCAGCAGAATCGCAGGAGAAGGAGACAGTAGTGTTAGTTCTGCCCCCTGACTAGCAGAGTGCACAAGACCTTCCAGTGCAACTACATGCATGTGCAAATGTACAGTTTGATTCCCACAAACCCTCATGCCTGTGCCCCAGAAATGTGCTTACTGAGAACATTTGTGCCTGTAAAATGCCATCTCTCAGACGTTCATTGTAAGATTGTGATGCGGATACAAAGGGGGTGCAGGCTGGGCTGTGGGTACTTCAGCACAGCCTAAGCGGATGTTTTGAAAAATCCACACAAATATCACAGGCAATAGTTTGCATTATTTGACCAGCTCTGCATTGGAGCAGGTGTATGCCACTCACAGCTGCACCTATCAGAGAGCAGCACACATCTCCTCTAACCAGCATGACTTGGGCATCCCCTGGTATTGTGTCTATGCCTGAGCTCCAAGTGCACGTGCTACTCCCTATGCTCAAAAGCCAGGTGAACAAGCAATTGGATTTGGTCATCCTCTCTCTCTCTCCCCAGCTCCTCTCAGTTAGTCTGACCGAGGATACACAGACACAGAGTCTGACTAGAGGGACTGCCTGTCTATCTGCAGCTTATTGCAATGAACTGGCTAGAGAGAGAGTGTATATGCATGTTCACCCCCATCTGTGTGTCAATAGCCCTGTACTACTAAGAGAGATTCTCTATTCACTTGTGTTTTTAGAGCAGGTGAGTGTGAGCTCCATCCTCATGGACACCACGACATTCCCAGTGCCCAGCAGCATCGTGACAAGTGCAAAGTCCTTGGTGGCCCAATTTGTGATGACTATTTTATCCCATGGCCTCATTTCCAGCCAATCAGGAGCCTCCATTTCCCAAGAGGCCTGTTGTCTATGAAGATTTCTTGTGGGCCTAAGAACTGCTAATGAAAACCAGGCTTGTGAGATTGAGGCAGTTCCTCTGGACCTGTTTTGTGAGTGGAAACGTTGATGTGTGTCTCTTGCAATGCGAATGGAAGTCTGAGTGCACAGAACGGAGGGTTATGAACCTGCTTTGAATGCATTTATTATTCACATTAATTACTATGTCTGCTCAAGAGGACAGCTGTTCAAGGAGGCTGTGGTACCAATTTATCAGAAGAAGATTCCGACAGAAGTCACGGAGAGTTTTCCTCTGAACTTGGGAGGATGGAAGATGGAGATTTTGTAATTAGAATTAATGGGAACCTAGCAAATTAAAAATAGTCGCCCTACCCCCACCCAATGTATTAAGCTCTGATCTCAATTACAGAGATCAGGGACTAGCCATTGAATGGGAATTACTGAGATGAAAACTGATTGCAAGACAAAGAATAAAGGCAGCATCATCAGAGATGGAGCGTGGGGAGGGGCAGGGAGATGCAAGGGAAGGAAAACAGTAATGACACATCACAGAGGCTGTACCCAGCAGCTGGCGTGAGATGCAGAGTGGAGATCCAGTGGCCCGATGCATCCACATCCAATGAGGGAAACCACTTAGGAGCACTGTGGGGAAAGACAGCCCCATTATTTACCATCTAACTAGTACCTGAGACAGTTTCTGCCTATAGTCAACTTGTGTTAGGAGGGGACCAACAGTAACCTGGGCTCTGCCAGTGGGTTCCAGGCACTGACTCCACTTTGCTTGTTCACTCACTGAGTTTGCATTGTAGGGGCTGGTTTTTAGTGGGGTCTCATGGGAGCACACCCCTGCACATACACGTTGTGTGCACTAGCACCCAGCTGCACAAGCAATAGAGTCTATAACTGATAGGCACGTGTGACAGAATTTGTTCATGCAAAACGTAGTCTCTGCTAATAAGAGGGCACAAGGAGTGCAGCCGTGTACTCCCTATGTACACAAGGGGAGCATTCCTGCTTAACAACTGCTCTTCAAGTATTAACTCAGTTCCTTTAGTTCAGTGTTACCCAAACTTGGGACGCCGCTTGCATAGGGAAAGCCCCTGGTGGGCCGGGCCAGTTTGTTTACCTGCCCCATCTGCACAGGGCCGGCTCTGGCTTTTTTGCTGCCCCAAGCAAAAAAAAGGGGGGGGGCGGAGCAGCAAAGCAGGAGGGGAAAAAAACAAAACAAAAGAAAAACCTGTGGCGCGGCCAGAGCAGCAAAGCTGGGGGGAGGGACCTGCAGCATGGCCGGAGCGGCAAATCAGGGGGAAAAAAAAACCCGGCGCGGCCGGAGTGGTAAAGCAGGGGGAAAAAAACAACAAAAAAAACCCTGCCGGGCAGCCGGAGCCAGGGTGCAGGGGGACTCCCTGTGCTGCAGACGTGCAGCGGAGTGCGCACCCAGTCTAGCGGGGAGGAAGGGGAGGGAGCGGGGGAGAGAGAGAGCGGGGGGGCGGCCAGGGCTTCAGCGGGACGCTGGTCCCGACCACTGTGCCGCCTGCCGGGGGGGCTCCGCTCTAGTCTGCGGAGAGGGAAGAACAGGGGCTGCCCTGCCCAGTTTGCTGCAGGGCACTCCCCTCCTCCGCACTGCCGCCCCCTACAGGGCCGCCGGAGCGGCAAACCAAAAAAAACAGCCGTGCTGCCCTAGGATTGGGCGGAATGCCGCCCCATAGAATATGCCGCCCCAAGCATCAGCTTGCTCAGCTGGTGCCTGGAGCCAGCCCTGCGTCTGCAGGTTCGGCCGATTGCGGCTCCCACTGGCCACGGTTCGTCACTCCAGGCCAATGGGGGCTGCTGGAAGCGGCGCAGGCCGAGGGATGTACTGGCTGTCACTTCCAGCAGCTCCCATTGGCCTGGAGCAGCAAACCACGGCCAGTGGGAGCCACGATCGGCCAGATCTGTGGATGTGGCAGGTAAACAAACTGGCCCGGCCCGCCAGGGGCTTTCCCTACACAAGCAGCATCCCAAGTTTGGGAAACACTGCTTCAGTTACTTCATCCCCCCACTTCTCCCCACTTTATTTGCTTGTCTGTTTTGCCCTATTGCATGCCGCCTGTCATTCAGCCTCTGAGTTCTCTGGGGCAGGGACTCTCTCTCTCTGCTATATGACTGTGCAGTGCCGAGCACAAGGGGGGCTGTTCCCTTAGCACCAGAGAGCAGATGGTGACTGGATGACGCTGGGATATGGAGCCTTGCCCCTCTCGGATCTTCCTGAGTCTAATCACCTCAGTCTGGCAGAGCATGAAAGTCACTGGTATCTGGCGGCTGCGTGTGCTCTATGTGCAATGAGCTGGGCAGTCCTCACTCCAGTTCATTTCTCGAAATCCAGCCCCATTCTACGGTCAGGCCTGGCTGCATTGCCAATCCCTGCTGTCTCAGGGAAGTCCGGGTGCAGGCAGAGAGGAACTGGCATAGCGTAGGAACTGGAGATGGGCAAGAACAAAGTGTGGGTTTGGTTTTGCAAAATGAGTCATTTGAGTGTGAGGATTGCACAGCCAGGGCTCAAACCAGGGCTGGCTGGTTTGCGTCTCTGTCCCATTTTATTCAGTCCCACCGCAAAATGTGAAATGTTTGGCTAAATATTCTTTAACTGGGGCTTCATCTTCTACCATCTCCGGTCACCTGTGGCTAGCAGCCCTTCTCTCCCCTCCAGCCGAGAATCCATGCCACATTCCAGGGCAGGCAGGGACCCGAGACTGAAATTACAGACTGGCTTACAAATTGAGGCATGTTCTCTCTCTGTAGGTATGTCATTGCCGGCAATTAGCACAAAGATCCTTTTCCACTCTTGTTAAGTTCCTGTGCTTCAGTTAAATACTCCCAGATCCCATTTAAATGATTTCAAATGCAATTCATTCTGGCTCGTTAAATAATTCCACAGCAGTGTCTGTCTTCTCCTCTCTGTTTTCCAACAGCCGCTTTCTCCCAGAAAGAATGTGGTGACTGAGGAAAAAAGGGAAAGGGGGGAGGAGGGGAGCAACATGAAAACATGAGAGGAAAGCAGAGAAATTTGGTTTTCATTCCTGTGGTTTGGTCTTCCTCTGTCCTTTGTTTCACCTCTTCTTTCTCTCTCTTTTTGGCAGTGACTTCACCTGCCAGCCACGGATTTAGAGATGTTTCACCAATTATCTATGCCCAACAAGAAAATTAGGATTTAATGTTCTGCCTGTGCTGTTCTGCTCACGCGTGGCCAAACCTACAGAGACAAGGTCAGTTGCATCTTGACTGCCTGCCATCTCACCAGCCCTCTGGGAGTCCACTGCACATGCTGCACTTTGCTCTTGGCCAGGGCTGCAGGAGAGGCTGGGCTGAGAAGTTGAATGGTCGGTAAAGGAGAAAGCAGAGAACCTCATCTTGTTCAGAGTGAGGGCTTCAGCATGATGGATCGCCTTATAGAGACCTCCCATTCCCGTCAGTCAAGGAGAAGGGGCTAGTGCGGTGGTTCTCAAATTGGGGCCGCCGCTTGTGTAGGGAAAGACCCTGGTGGGCCAGGCCAGTTTGTTTACATGCCAGGTCCACAGGTTCGGCTGATCGCGGCTCCCAGTCACCGTGGTTCACCACTCCAGGCCAATGGGGGCTGCGGGAAGCAGCGGCCAGCAAATCCCTTGTCTCGCATTGGCCTGCAGACCCGTCAGGTAAACAAACCAGCCCGACCCGCCAGGGGCTTTCCCTACACAAGCAGCAGCCCCAGTTTGAGAATCACTGGGCTAGTGTCTGTGACCAGCCAGCTCACCGTAGATCACCAGCAAGTGCTCCCCAGACCACAATCCGGGGATCTCTGCAGCCAGGAACGGGGCCCTACGTCTGTTGAGAGTATTAGAACTCACAACTGCAGTTTCAATGGCTTCACTTCCCATCCCAGAATCATGTCAAATGCTGCAGTGCTCTATGTAAATGGCTACCACCTTCCCACCCAGAGATGGCTGCATTTAGTGTTAGATGAAGTGAGCCCTGTGTCTAAGATCTTTCAGGATGCCAGGTGCTAAAGCCAACTAAATCATTATCGTTAAGCTGGGGGTCTTGTGGACTCTAACAAGAGGACATAGTCTACCCATCAGTAATGAGCAGAGGCCAGTGAAATGTTTGCAGTGAAATTCAAATGTAATCAAAATCTGACCTTTCAGGGTGAGTTTGAAATTGGTGACATATCTGTGAAAGGGCTATTACGTTTTTGTATGAAAATAGGAAACCTTTCAGATGAAATGGATTAACTTTTCAAGCAAAACTGTTTCCACGTGAAATTGTGAAGGGTTGTGATTATGTAACCAAATGATCACTTTCAGGCAGTGTTACAAAAATAGGAAAGATTTTGGAGGTGCAAATGTGGGTGAAATGAGAATAGACATTTACACTACAATTTTTGCAGAACCTTGCTTGTGAGGTTACTTCTACTGAGTATAATACAGACCAGCCTTAAAGCCTGGGTATCACTAACAAATCATTATTTGTTTGTTTGTATTGTAGTGGTGCCTAGGAACCCTAGCTCTGGAGCAAGGCCCCAGTATGCTTGGTGCTGTACAACACAGAGCAAAAAGACAGCTACGGTGCCAAAGACCCGACAATCTTTCTTACAAAACTTTCAGCCTGGGGGTTAGAGGATTAAATAATTTGTTGTAAATAATATTCATGGCAAACTTCATCCAATAATTTTTTGCAAATATTACATTTTAATTATGTGTCCAGCTCAGGTGAGGATGCGAAAGATATACAGGCAATGGGGTAGAATAGTGCAGCATTGCTACTCAGAACAGTTTAGGACAGGAAGTGAAGAAGAACACTGGATCCAAATGTAACTGCCCAAAGCATCTAGGGTTGCCCAGGACACTGGGGCTAAGACCAGGAGTCCTGATGACAGTGCCAGGGGAATCTTTAATTAGCAGCGGTGGCCAGATTACTGGGTTTGCATCTCATCTGAAAGACAACAAACACTGATGTGACTTCCCCAGAATGTGTTATTTAATTTAAAAAACTAACAGTTCTCCGTTCCTTGTCAGCTTTCTCAGCAGAGGGCCATGCCAGCCTGATCTCCTGACATGACACATAATAACTCATTTGCCATGATCTGTCCCAAAATGAAGCCATAGGGATTGAGGAGACAACTACCTCCTTAAACTCACTGCTCTCAACCCCTGATCTCAGCACATGCCTATTCCTGTACAGGGGTTGCTGTGCCCTTAGTCAAGATGGGCAGGGATGGTGTCCCTAGCCTCTGATTGCCAGAAGCTGGGAATGGGAGACAGAGGATGGATGGATTACTTGGTGATTACCTGTTCTGTTCATTCCCTCTGGGGCACCTGGCATTGGCCACTGTCAGAAGACAGGACACTGGGCTAGATGGACCTTTGGCCTAACCCGGTATGGCCGTTCTTATGTTCTTATGTTCATGTATTGCCCTAGGTATTCATGATGACCTCCTTAGAGGAAATACACAGGCAATCAGATGGGCAGTATGTCTTAAGGTTTTATGTTCAACAGCGGGTACAGACTTAGAGGTGAAAGTTCCTAGATATGGACCCATGATTCATTTTTTTGGTTGCAAAATGAGGGCAGAATTGTCCAGGGTGTGATATGCACCCACACCAAGGGAGGCTGGACCTTGACCTGGTGAGAAATTACCCCAAAGTGTGGCAAGAACAACTTTCCCTCAAGTGGTGCAAAAATAACACCTTCCCAGACAACAGAGAGTGGGGAGTACCACGAGGACCAAGTTCCCCTAGGTCAGTGTTTCCCAAACTTGGGACGCCGCTTGTGTAGGGAAAGCCCCAGGCGGGCCGGGCTGGTTTGTTTACCTGCCGTGTCTGCAGGTCCGGCCGATCGTGGCTCCCACTGGCCACGGTTCGCTACTCCAGGCCAATGGGAGCTGCTGGAAGCGGTGTGCGCCACGGGATGTACTGGCCACTACTTCCAGCAGCTCCCATTGGCCTGGAGCAGTGAACCGCGGCCAGTGGGAGCCACAATTGGCCAAACTTGCAGACATAGCAGATAAACAAACTGTCTCGGCCCGCCAGGGCCTTTCCCTACACAAGCGGCATCCCAAGTTTAGGAAACACTGCCGTAGAGCCTTTCTCTTCCTGTCTGTCAGTGCAGGCTCCCAGGACAACCTGCCTGGCTGCTGTGGCCAACATTTAGACTGTGCCCTTCTCAGGATGCCGGCTGGAGCAATCTCTGTCTCGTACCCACTGGTCAGTGGATATTTGTAAAACCACCATAGCCCTGATATAATGAGATGACTTCAGCAAAGCCTGCATGGCACACAAGATGTGCCTGCAATCCTCAGTGCCTCTGGGCTCCTTTGATGCTCATATTCCAGGGCGCCGAGCTGGGACGCATGGTTATTTCTCTCAGGGTACGTCTTCACTACCGGCCCTATTGGCGGGTAGCAATCGATTTCTCGGGGATCGATATATCGCGTCTCATCTAGACGCAATATATCGATCCCCGAACGCGCTCCTGTTGACTCTGGAACTCCACCAATGTGAACGGTGGTAGCAGAGTCGACATGGGGAGCCGCGGACGTCAATCCCGCGCCGTGAGGATGCTAAGTAATTCGATCTAAGGTACTTCGACTTCAGCTACGCTATTCACGTAGCTGAAGTTGCGTATCTTAGATTGATCCCCCCCCCAGTGTAGATCTGCCCTCAGGCTGGCATATCTCAGTGTTCACATGTTGTATATTTGTTTGTCCCAAGCTGGAAGTGTGGAGGATTTTGTAACAGAGACTGAGTCCATTCTTTCGGAAGCATATACCAAATCTGCCCAGCAGCCACCTAACAGACTGTGCTGTCTAATGGCTAGAGCCGAGAACAAGGAGCCAGGACCGTTGGCATTGGCTCACTGAATGACCTTGAGTATGTCTCTTCTCTTGTCTTTAGTTTACCCACCTGTAAAGTGGGTTAAAAGAACGAGGTGCCCCACAGAGATGCGGTGAGACTTAGTTAATGTTCATGACCTGCTTTGAGATCCTTAGATACAAGGGCCTACAGAAAAGCAAAATATTACTTTAATATTCTTTTAAAAATTAATACTATGAGAAAAATCAGTGGCTGAGAATCTGACATAGCTCCTGAATGTCTTTCTCCTTCCACTCCCTGAAGGTGGTACTTCCTGAAACAACAGTAACTGTGATTGGCTGCTCTTGTATGACATCATAGCCTACAAAAGCACATACCTCAAAAGAGGTCACTGCAGGGCAATTCCAGGTAGCAACAGGTTTGTGGGATTTCATAGGGGTGGGGTGTAAGCCTAGATATGATGGTGACAGATAGATAGATCCAGCTGGTGAACAGGTTACATATCTCAGGTCGGTGTATTTGATCTATTGCTACCAACAAATCTCATGAGGTCTGTTTAAAGTAACAGCCTGCATCAGAGCCGGGCAGCTGTCTGGATGCCTCTCCCTTCCCCACGTGCCATCCAGTCTCACTCTCCTTCAGCTTCTCCAACACTCTCATCACCTTCGCACGTAAGTACTACTGACTCCACTGCCTGACTCAGAATGATGCCCTGTGGCAGTCAATAACACAGACAGCAAGAGAAATAACAGATGGAGGGGGCGGGGGGGAGAGAGAGGGAAAGGCAGAGAGGGAGGGGAGCAGGAAGGGTGGGAGAAATGGAGGCAGCATGAGAGAGAAGAGAAGGTGATGGAGAGAGAGAGGCACAGGACAGGAGAGCAAGGCAGGGAGCATGATGAAGGGGTGGGGGGGGCAGGTGAGACTCCTAGAGATAAGAGATGGAAAGGACCCTCACCCAGGCCGGCCAGTGGGAGAGAGATACAGGGAGCATGAGGCAGGCCACCACTTCTCCTGGCAACGTTCAGCCGAAAGCCGGAGCAAGACCCTAACCATGCTGGTGGCCTCACTGCTGGGCTATAGATGGGACAATCTGCAAGCCTTTCTGCAGCCAGCCCAGTGCTGTCCCTGTACCCTTCCCTCTGGGTCTTGTTTGACCATCTCAGCAGCCACAGCTGGCACTGGACTGCAAGTTCAGGAAAAGAATCATCTTTCTGACGGGGATGTGCTATAACTCAGTTATTGCATCCCAGGCTGGTAGGGAGTCCAGGAAACACGCCTGCCGTCAGCACTGCAGGGGCTCCAAGGGCCCTTGTGGCACAAGAGACAAGAAGGGTGGTGAGGGTAAGTGGGCAAAGGGGAGCGAGTCAGCCTTCATCACCAGGCTTTCTCAGCATGATGACGTCTAAGGCTCTCCCCATGGGAAGGCCCAGTGCCCTCCTACTTACTCAGTCCCATCACATGAGAGAAGATGGGGTCAGACCACAAAGTGAATGTCCTGGAGATTGAACCCCACTAACAGGGAGTGGGGATGAGGGGGAATCTGCCTGCAGCAACCATGGCCTCCTGCAGGAGGTCAGCGAGTCAGATGCTTCCCAGTGTTTTGCAAGTGAAAATGTAAAGAATCCCTATTACACTACAGCTGGATGCTGGAGAACATTATGACCAATAACAACTTTTGCAGCATAGTGGCTGAGATGGGGTGATCCAGTCTCATGCATCAGGGGAATGGTCTACAAGGGACAGGAAGTGACTCCCCATGTGGCAGCTCTTTTGGGAGACAAATGACTGTCAGAACTGATGGAGACATATCAGAAAAGCCAGTTCAGTGCTGCTGCACCATCCACTCCTGCTAAATCTTGCACGCAAGTTGGCAGCACCTTGTGAGACAGGTGTCCGTGATTGCCAATAGACACAATGGTAGAATCACAGTGTTTGGTCAACCAGAACCATCCCTGCCACATCCCAGTCTGACCCTCATTGTGAAGGGTGTAGGATATTGGCAGAGGTCAGGCATTGCTGGCATTTGCTTGCCACCACTTATCGTTAACTTTGCCCAGGAAAGGGAAACCAGCTGTAGGGCAGTAGCTGGAGAGAGCTTTGAGGTCAAGTGATGTTTCACAAGAGCCAACCAGAATATGGCACTGCCTGTGGTGGTGCTAGATGAGACATTGAGCTTGGTTAAGAATGGATGCAGAGGCTCTTCTCTGGCTACCATCAGCCATGAGGAGCAGGGATTTATTTCCCATGTAGTGACCGTCATGGCTTCCAGGGACTCTGAGTGACTGCACCAAACTCCAGTTAGAAAGCTGGAATAGTCACTGCTTTTACAGGGGTCCTTGGGTATAGGAAGACTGTCTCAGATGTGTTTGATCTTTTTAGCCAAGTAGGATGAGAGCTTCTCTCAGACAGGCACTTAGGGCTGAGGCTGGGCAAAAGTCCTTCAGATTGGTTGGCTTCTTTATTCAGAACGGTTCAACCAGTCATGCAGAGATGGAGGTGGGGAAGAGGAAGGTTCTTCTGGCCTCCTTCACCAGCGGGGCACATGGTTGCCAGGAATCCTGCACTCTTGTTGATTAAATACAGAGCAGGATTTGTGCCGCCAGTGTTTGAGGGTTCTGTCTTTATGTTTCATCTGCCAGGGCTTCTCAGGGCAGCAGGGTGATCCTGCCAGGATGATGCAGGGGGTGAGAGCATCGAGGGGGGCCAGATGTTTAATGGCTGAGGACAGAAGATGCCAAGAGTGCTCCACCAAACTATTGGTGCTGTGACCCTGCAGCAAAAAAGAGCATGCAGATGCCTCCAGGGATAACCATCATGCTTGGCTCCCCTCTTTGGCAGGTGGATGGGAATGCCGTCATCTCTGCTTCCCTCCAACACCGTTACGGTATCTGCATTCCAGCAGGCCCCTGGTGAGGTAGGTGTTGTACATATTGTTACACCCATTTACAGACAGGGGAACAGAGACAAAGAGAGAGAGGCTGTGATTTGCCCAACATCATCCAATGAACAGAGATGGGAGCTGACTAGAGTCCTGACTCCCATTCCACTTCTCTGTCACTAGGCAAGGCCACTTCGCAAGCTCTTAGCAAATAACTGCAACATGTCAAATGGCATTACCATGGGAGTAGGGTAGGGCATGGCACGTTGTACCTCTGCAGTTACGGGACCGCCTGACATGCTAGCAAGCAATACAACACAACAGAGGTAACTTAGTGAACTCATGTCTTGGCACCGTTGCTTGGAAACAAACATGGATGCCTGCTGTTAAATAGGAATGGAGTTAGGGTATCTCCTAGAAGCAACACAGAGACTAGAACACCCTCCTGTTTCCCGCTGATCATTCGAATCTGAAGAGTTGGTAGGATCCTCCTGAAAATATAAATTCTAGATTAAAAAAATATACACGGAGGAAAGGAAAGGAAAAGCTCTTTGCCTGAAAAATATATGTTCCCATCTGTTAAACAATATCCAGGTGCTGCTGCAGTTACTCATACTCCAAGATTTATGCCACAAAGACTTTCAAAGGCAGATTGTCTATGAGAAGAACAGATGGAGGGAACAGCCCTCCTGCCCAGGGTTTGCACCAGAACTACAGACAGGGAGCTTGTTGTCTGACTTTGGGATTTATAGGGACTGAGCATTAAGAGCAAATCTGTGCTACGCTCTGCACGGGAAGGCCTGGGCCACTGGCTGGCTCAGGCGGTGGGTGTATTTCACGCCAGTGTCCCTGGTGCTGTTCCAGACTGTGACAAAACTCATTCCTATCTTGGAGCTGTTCAGTGGCCCCTGTGTGAAAATGAACTGATGGCTGCAATCCAGTTCCTAGTGGCCAGGTCCACAACAGAGGGATCACCATCTCTGTGGGAATTGCCTCCATTGCTGGAGGCCTGAGAAGACGGGCCAGAGATTGACTGGGCTACAGAGACCAAATTCCCCTTTTGGCCCCAGAGGCAAGGCACATTGTCGAAGTGATGGGGAGCTGCTTGGGCAGCCAGGCTGTACCTGCTCTGTGATAAACAGATCAGCTGAGTCTCCGGGACTGCCAATCCAGCACCCTTAACCTTTCACCAGCACAAAATTCTCTGTAAAATGGAAAAAGTGATTTCTTGAAAGCAAACTAATCCCCAGTCCTATCAACGAGTCACTTAGCTCCCGATCTCTCTCGCTCTCTGGTTTCTGCATCTCAAGGAACGCTCAAAGGAAAACAACGTGCCTGTTAATTACAAACTGTTTTGAATGAATGGAAAAACCATTTCAAAGACAGAGCCAGCCGAAGACAGGGAGCCTGAGAATACTGCATGTGCCTAAATGCTTTAAAGGGTGGAAAGTTCTATTGTAATTAAGGCTGATGCAATCATTGTAACAGATGCAAGGTAGAAATGTTCCCTTGTTTCGCTTTCCCCCTCTCTTGGCTGTGCACGTTGGGTTTGGCTTTGGACTAGATGCAAAATGCCGGAACATCAAGGGGATGTTTTTCACTTGAAGAATTTTAATGAATAAATGCTGTTCCAGTCCGTTACTTGTTTGCACTCTGATTGCAATGGGATTCTAGGGAGCATGGCTTTCTTTGCAACATCCATTGAACGTGGGCACCTCATAATTATCGGCTTGTCCTGTCCTGCACCTGGGCAGCGTCCGAGACGAGGAGAGATTCAGCGATGGCCACTAGAGCTTGGTGGTCACAGGTTGAACGGAGATAAAAATGGAGTTTTAGCCCTCTGAAAAGGCCAGCAACCTCCCCAAGCTCTTCTTATCTCATTGATGGCTCAGTCCAGAGCATGAACACCTGTCACAACAGTCTGATGATGGAGTGGATGGAAGAGAAACACAATGCACAGAATGAATACACAAAGTGTATGTACATGGAGCGGGTGCACCAAATGCTGCCAATGGGTACTGTACAAACCATAGATGGGGTTCAGAGTGGTAGCCGTGTTAGTCTGTATCTGCAAAAAGAACAGGAGTACTTGTGGCACGTTAGAAACTAACAAATTTATTTGAGCATAAGCTTTCGTGGGCTCCCAGGAATGGACATGGACCCATGCATACATACATTATGTCAGCTGGATGCGCACAGTACCCAGGGTGAATACAAGCATTATACACATAGTAATTCAAGCAGTGGACACCCACAATACTAGGGATGGACAGACAGAACCAGGAATGGATAGAAGGAATATGCACACAGTATGAGGAACACATACGTATGGGCATAGGTCATTTTCCACTACAGGTCTGCAGGGACCTTTCTTCTCCATTGCCATGTGCCCAGGCTGGAGGAGGCCTAGGGCTGGGGCAGCACTGGCAGTGGGCAGAGAAAAGGTGGTGGGGCCTGTGGCAGGAAGTGGACAGCATAGGAGAAGGGAAGCAGTGGTGGTACAGTGGGTGGGAGCAGGAAGTGATAGTAGTGACAATGTCAAAGCCAGGCCCCTGCATATCCCATCTCTGTGGCAGGCTGTTCACCTCACCAGACCCCAATCAAAGACAGGCATAGGGCCCGAGTGCCGATGCCCATGCCTTGGCAGGGAGCTCACCGTCTCTGCGTCCTAGGAAAGTCTGCAGTGCCATCCTTCAGCTCTGCTCTCTCCCTCCCCTCCCTTTTCACAAAGGCTCAGAGCCGTGTCACCCCTGCCCTTTACTCCTTAGTCACAGCCAGCTTTGTAGCCATTAGTTACCACCAGCAGTGGTCAGACCTTTACACCTGTCAGGAATAGTTTCCACTCGACTTAGGAGAGCCTGGTCGGAGGGCAGCAGGCTGAGTTAGTCTCTCTCTTACAGTATGCTGGAGGGCGGGGGAGGGAGCATGCGTTTCATTTAGTTGCAGGGCCGAACCCTGTTGGGAAGGAAGGAGATAGAGAAACGGAACATTTGTGGTTATTCTCTCCTCCAATCTGCCGCCCACACACACTGTGGGAATTGGAAGCTGCAAATAGGAAGGTCTCTGGCAACCAGAGCATTTTCAAATCAGAACATGTAAGCTAAGTTTTGTTGTCTACAAAACCTGCAGCAGGTCCCGGTCTAAGAGGTGGGGAGGGTTCCTTTGCTGAAGATCCTATAAAGAACTCCAGAAGGCCTGAAGGTGGTGGGTGTTAGGGGAGGGACCTTCCCTGGAGATCCCTTGGAAGAGCTCAGATGAAGCAAGGGAAAGGAGAACCAGGAAGAGAAATAACCCCCGAAATACCAAATAGACACGGATGTTAGAGCTGGAAACGCTCTCTCAGGCCAGCATGTCCATCCCCACTGGCCAGTGCCAGACTGCTCCCTATAGGACATTTTCTAGTGTTCTACCAGTTCTAGTTTCCCTCCCCTTCCCTTGGAGGCAGGCCACGGGCTACCACATCTCACAGCTAGGAAGCCTCTCCAGATAACATGTCCCTTTTCTCAGCTCTGTCCCATTGCCACCAGTCCAGCCCCTTGGATCACCCAAAACAATTCCTGCTTCTCCGTGATGTTCACACTTCACACGTCGCTAGCCAATTCTCACGTCCACCATGTGGCCTCATTAGGCCAAATTCTGCTCTTCGTATTTAGCTCTTTTAATCTTTCTCCATGAGTCATCTCTTCCAGCCCCTTACCCACCTTAGTGACTTGCCTAAGGACTCCCCCTCTTGCTAGAAATGGGGTGCTCAGCTCAGCAATGAATGCATCAATTCAGGGAGCTGGGGTGTGTGCGCATCTCACCAGTGCTGTATTGAGAGGGGCTCCCGCCAAGCTGCTCTGTGATGCGAAGTCACAGTATGTGCATTGCAATCGCATTGACCTTTCTAGCTGCCAGATCACATTGCACACTCCACTCTGAACTGCTGTCCCTTGTCGCCCCAGGTCTCTCACAGCCATTGCCATTTCCTGGGCTTCAGACTCTTTCCTCCCCACACAGATTAGCCGCACGTCTCCAAACTGAATCTCATTTTGTCATTTCCTGCCCAGATTTCTAACCCTTGGGCCCCTTCGAGTAGTTCCCTGTCCTCACTGCTGTGTGCAACTGCTTCTCATTTAGAACCTACTGTGACCTTTTATTGGCACGATGCTGACCTCCCTCTTCCAGGTCATTAATGAAGATGTTCCAGCAGGTCCTAACACTGCTTCCTCTGCCATCCCACTACTAGTCCCCCTCCCCCAGCTCAGACTACAGCTCATCACCATTGCCTTTGGTTTACTGTCCCACAGACAGCTCTCGATCCACGTGACAGGCTCTGAGCCAAACCAATTTGAATTTGTTTTCCTGCGAACTTTGCATGAGACACCAAGCCAAATGCTTCACTACAATAAATAGAGGATAAGCTGGTGACACAGCCGACGAGCTGGTGACCACACCAACCACTGCCACCTGTTCTGCCTCCACCACTCACAACCTTCCTCCTACTCAGACCTAGTGACTAATTTCATTGTATTTCTCTGCTGCTTGCCTCATTCCTGAGTGTGTGTGCGTGGATGAGAGGGAGAGCGAGCAGCAGGTGTGTGCGTGAGAGAGAGAGAGTTTGGGAGTGTGAGACTGTCTGTCAGAGCTTGTGTGTGGGAGTGTGAGAATGGGTGTGTAAGTGAGTGTGTGCATGGAGCTGCAGGTAGGGGAGTGCACATGGGACACAGTGTGCATCTGAGATCTGAGTGTGTGAGGTTGTTGGACACCGTTTGTTGTTGTTCCGGGCTACTCGGCACTGTTGTTTTCACCCCCACCAGGAGACGCTCAGGCGGATTCCACCCCTCCCTGCCTCTCTCCAGCTGCTTCACTGCTCTCCTTGAGAACAGGTGGAGCCTGCATGTCTCATCAAGTGGAAGGAAGAAACCTCTGGACAATGGGGTTTAAAGAAACTGGTAGCTGCAACCTGCATCTCTCCCTTCTACTCAGTGTGGCCTGCTCTCCCAGAAATGGAGCCGCGTCAGAAACATGAATGAGCCGGCGGTGTGGTGTCATTACTGGAAGCAACAGCAGCGTTTCCTGTTGGTTAGGATGTGAGAGTGGGATTTAGGACTCACGGGTGCTTTCATTGGCATTATGTGATAGTAGGGTCTCCAAGGGACTGGAAGCCAGGACACCAAGGGCCTATTCCCAGTCATTGCCTTGCTTTGTGCCTCAGTTTACCCATTTGTAAAATGGATATCAGTGTGTATTGCCCACACTTAGTAAATAATAATGGTCATAATAATACTGACTGGTCTCACAGGGGTGTTGTGTGGCTTCATTAACTCATCTTGAAAAGCATTTTGAGGGCCTCTGGAAGATGTCTCTATAAATGCAGGAGCATAGCGCAGTGAGTCATCAGTGGGTGGCAGGTTGGGTGGGTGTGTGGGAACAAAGAGGCAGCCATGTGACTACCAGCAAGGAGTGGTGGCTGCATAACCAAACCCAGCTTGGTGTCTGCTTTGCAGGATGAGCTATCGCCCAGGTGGGGACTGAGCATCAGGAGACACACATTAGGTCCCCTAGTGACAAGTAATGAGTCTGTATCAAGCCTATGCACTTACCCCACTGCATTGAGGTGATTAAGAGTGTTCAGGTTACACCTCCTAACTCCCTGGAGTGCCTAACACACAACAAGCGAGTGTAAGAGAGGAATGTTTGTGCTGCTCTGAAATAGACTCCCCTGCCCAAGAATGGGAGCCAGTCTTCCTCCACTGCTATTGCCTGTACCCAGGGTGACCAGATGTCCCAATTTTATAGGGACAGTCCTGATATTTGGGACTTTTTCTTATAAAGGCACCTATTCCCCCCCACCCCCTGTCCCAATTTTTCACATTTGCTATCTGGTCACCTTACCTGGGGCTGCCAAACACATTGGCAATGCAGGAAGCTGGGAGGACCAGGTGGCTGAATGAGGCCCAGCCCCTCCCCTCATGAAAGGTGATTTGTTGTGATGCGGCCCCACACGTCCAGTAGGAACTCCAAGGGTTTGCTGGGGCCAAAGTTTCTATGGACCTTCCTAAAAAGCACCAACAAAAGTGTGTACATCCCCTTAGCATGGGCTGAAATCTGCCTTTCTTCATGCAAACATACACCTGTGTGCGCAGTGACCAGCTTTGCACGTGCATACACAGGTTAGTGGGCGCACAGAGGGGGTCCCATACATGGTGTGCGGGTATTTTTAGAGGCTCCCACTATTCGGCCCTAGATGACAAAGAACCACCTGGGGCCTGGGGGTCAGGGAGAGTGTGTGGCACACAGGCCACGGGAGAGAAGCAGCCCTGAGGAGACGGAGGCAGGAGAGTGAATGGATAGAGAAGATGGCTTCAGACATCCACTTACACATCGCTTTGTTTCCCTTGTGCCTTGTTTTGTGTGTGTGTGTTTTTTTTACAAACCCTCCCGAAGAGCTGAGTAACACACAACCCGCTGGCTGCTGTCTCTAGGTCCCGGTGGGCTCAGGCGCACCACACTGCCAACCACAGCCCCGAGAGCGGCGCGTAATGGCCTAAAGAGCAGCCAATAACAGCAGCGGCAGCCTGCTAATGCGAGCAGCAGCAGACACAGAGCTCTCAGTGGTCTGCTCACACCCCCGCCCTCTGTGCCAAGACTGCCTTTGCCAGAGGTTCCATTCTTCCTAGACTAGCAAACAAGAAGTTTTCTTTTCTTTCCACAGATCTCCCTCTAGGTGACATCGCCTCATGAAATCTCAGGGAGAGGTGGAAGGGGAGACGGGGAGCCTGCTGTGAAATAGGGTGAGGTTCCCAGGCCCGCTCCCATTTCTAACACCCTCCGGTTTCCCTTGTTCCCATCTGTCTGTCCTCATCTAGTGTCTCAGAGGCAGGAATCTGACAGTCAAAGAGCCACTCCATGGAAAAAGGACCCCACAGAAAGAGAAGGACACATTTTCAGATAGACTCTGATTCCGGGCACCCATTAGTTCCATACTGATTGGCCATTACCTGTGGATCTTAATTACCTGTGCAATGTTTAGATGTGATGGGGACAGATGCTTGAGAAAACTTGACAGAGAGAGAGAGAAAGAAAGAGAGAGAGAGAGAGAGAGATGTGTGGTAGAAAGTTATGTCTATGCGTTTGGGATGGTCCATTATGCAATTCATCCCTAACAAACACTATTAAATCCTTCAGACTGCACCATTCTATATTCTGTATGTATCGTGTATGTTACAAGCAGATGAATGGGACTGTTTCTTGGTCCCTCCATCCTTGTGTAAAGCCAGCTGCCTGAACTGTCATGGGACTGGCCTCGGGGGGAGCCATGAGAACCTCTTAAATTGACTGAAAATAGCCTTTTTATAACTAAAAGTGTCGTGCCTTTAACAGCAAGTACCTTGGGTCCTTCCAGGGCTAATTGGGAGTGCCAGGAAGGGAAGGTTTAAAAACATGACATTTAACTAATGCTGTTGCTGGTGCAGGACAAGAACTTTATCACTCCACTGCCTTGGGCCAGGGTGATTTGGGGAAGCAGGAATTCTCTACTTGTAGAGGAGGAACTATTTCTCTCCTGGGTGGCTGTTTGAGGCTGCTTAAGGGGCTAGACTAAGTCTGGGGGTGATGGATTAGTGGGCAGAGCACAGGAGGGGTGGGCAGAGCTGAGAGGTGCATTGATTTGTCACAGGGCTCTGTGGTATGTCATATGGACATCTCCTCCATGTCTGAGGCAGGTAGGTACAGCGAGAGGATACAGATGTAGATACAGTACCGTCTCCTAAGCACCCTTTCAGCAGAAAACCTGGAACGAGGTCAAATCGTAATTAGAGGTCAATGGAGTCCTCCACCCAGTGGCTGGAGTTGCTGCCTTGGTCATGAGCACAGCCAAGCCCTTGAGGTCCGCAGGAAGCAGCTCTGCCAGGTGGCTGGGACCGTAAGTGCTCTGTTGAACTCTTCAGCTAGAGTGGCTCTTTATAGATTTGCGGTCTTGCTGATGGGCCTAGGCGTGTGCATTCTCCACCTTCCCTATCATAATGCTGTACCACACCTGTGGTCTCTTTGATGTGGACAAAGCCCACACGTGGGAACAGAGGCAGGGCTAGTGGACTATGAAGTCAGGCCAGGCCAGACGGGATGGGAGGTCTGATCAGTTCAGGTGATAAATGTTTCGTGCCAGATATGGTTGAGGAGAAAGGCCATATACTGCCGTGATTCCCTCTGCTTCACAGCGTTACGTCACTGCAATCTTTGATGAGGATGCATCTGGGGACAATGAGGAATGGCTGCAGTCTGATCTGGTTTGTTCTGTTCCAGCTCTTCCTTGCCTTTGACTGCTTTGAAAAGGCTACTACGGCTGTGTGCCACCTCCACACCTGTAACAAACTGGTGGGGGTATGTTACCATCCTGGTGTTTTTTCCTAGTGACGTTGAACCAGCTCTCCTCTGTTTAAAGAGCCGCCAACCAATAGGAGAAAAGAATCCATTGCACACCCAAACCAGACCAATAGACACAGACCCTTACAATCCATTATCAATAGCACAGGGAAGGTACATATATTGCACCTGTAGGAAATTCCTTTATCTGTCATCCTCCAGGAGTCCATAAAGATCCTGCTATGGGGTGATAAACACAACTGCAAGAGACAGCCAAATTCTGCTCCTCTTTTTAAAGATTTGTAGTGCTGGTGAAAGGTGCCAAATTAATGCCCTAGAGCAGTGTTTCCCAAACTTGGGATGCCGCTTGTGTAGGGAAAGCCCCTGGCGGGTCGGGCCAGTTTGTTTACCTGCCGCGTCCGCAGGTCCGGCTGATCGTGGCTCCCACTGGCTGCGGTTCGCTGCTCCAGCCCAATGGGAGCTGCTGGAAGCGGCGGCCAGTACGTCCCTTGGCCCGTGCTGCTTCCCGCAGCTCCCATTGGCCTGGAGCGGTGAACTGCGGCCAATGGGAGCCATGATCGGCTGGACCTGCGGACACGGCAGGTAAACAAACCGACCTGGCCTGCCGGGGGCTTTCCCTACACAAGTTTGGGAAACACTGCCCTCGAGGCCAAACGCCTGCTGCGTCTGTCTACACAACAAGAATGCCACAGGCAGCAGAGGGACAAGATTTCGAAGTCCTCCTTACCCCCCGCCGATGATCTGCCTCAATATCAACTTGAGGAACCATCTCTTCATGTGAGAGGCGGACGGACTTCAGACTGCGCTGCCCAGGCAGACCTTGGTGTCTACATTGATACTATCAACACAAATGTGAGTCAGCTCCAATGAATATCGGTGATGGTGGTTTGTCATATGGACCCTTGTCCACTAGGAACCGGACTGAGACCCAGCAGCTCATTTCGCACAGGCTACTGAGCAGCAATCAGCTGGATAACAACCTTTGGTCACTACCAGGCTGGGCCAGATGCTGCAGGTGGCATGAGAAGGGAAATGCTCTAAGTCGCTTTCCTGATCCCCTGAGCCATCCAGTCCCCTACAGAAATGCATCTTTAATTATAAATTATTCAGGGCAAGCACCCAGAAGCTCAGTGTCCCTAGGCATCTTGAACTGCACTCCAGTGCTAGGCACATGGGATGCCAAGGGCTGACAGCGGAAAGAAACTCTTCACTCAGCAATGGCATAAAGGAACTGAAAAGGATAACAGTGTAGCTCACCAGCCTGGCAAAGTCACCATGTGGGCCCTGCTGCAAGCACATGCAGCAGCGTTTCTCCCAATGGGCCATACACTGGCACCTTGTGAACAGTGGCTCCCTCATTCACGTGCTGTACTGACATTCCTAATGCATCTTTCCTCGAAAAAGGATCCCAAAGCACTTGGCAGACACAATGCACAGGAATCATTTCCCCTACTACTGAAAGGGAGCCACTTCTGGGATGGGATGTGGCAGCTGTTTAATGCCCCAGAAACACTATGCCACTGTAATAGAACAGGAAGTGAAGATCAAGGCTGGATCCCATTCACCTTTCGGTGCTGACTCCGAGTGGAGAACGCCCCCTGCTGAAGCCCTAGCACTGTAGGAGAACTCCTTGGAGGGCTCTGTTGCAAATACAAAGCAAGCCCAACGCTACCTAGCTTATGAGAGCTACCAATTTCCCTTCCCAGGATGGTATGACTGCAGCTTTTTGTCAGCGGCTGATATGAGGCCAGAATGAAGATAAATGAGAGAAAAAAACCCTCATCAAAACCCTTCTGAACTAAAGATAAAAAGCAACTCAGCAGCAAGGAATCATTTTCAAAACTGTGGGAACTCAAATGTGGGTGTGAATATCACTTTAAGGATTTATAAAATGACACATGGCCTCACCTGTCAGCATGCCAGAATCCGAATGTCGGTTTTAATTACACCGAATATTTTATTTTCTTATGCAGAGGCATAATCAATTATCTTATTTAAAGGCATTACGCTAATGTGTGTGTAAAATGGAGCCATTCCCTGTATTGCATTAGATTCTACTAATTATAGGAGAATGTTTGGACCTAAAATGTCAGCCTGTCATCTGGCTGGTGTGTAATTCATGATCTGCATTCACAGGCGTGCATGGAACTGACAAAAATTGCATTCATCCCCTTCTATTGGCTTGGCATCACATCCACTTGGTTTGGGGGTGACAAATCCCCCACTTCACCCTTCCCCAAGCTGGAGTGGTATTGTTCCTTCCTCCCATCCCCCATCCCTTCCCCGAAAAAAGCCTCCTTCCGAAAGCAAAAATGATGGTTGCAAAGAGAGGAATAGAGGAGTTGTGAAGTGTTACAAGAGAGCTTTGTGTCTGTGTATCTGTAAATAGCTAATAAAGTGCCAGCGTATGGCACTCAAGAATATGTAGCTTAGTTCCTGGGGTCATAGGACCAATAAAACATGTTGTTGTTGTGCTCTCTTTGTGTAGCTCTTATCAGGGAGGAGGCAGAGAGAGAGAGGAGTGAAATAAACCAGGGAAGAAAAGAGAGATGAAAGAAACATCATCATGATAAAAATCCTCATATACCTTTAAAAACACCTCCATCTGAGTTACTGCTCCTAATGTCTCCCAATTATTAAAGCTGAAAGATTAAATAAAATACCATTTCTTTTTCATCATTTTGTGCATTATATTTACTGTTGGCATTTCACCCTCAGTGAAATTAGGCTGGAGAGTTTCACTGTGTCTAGTCCCTGGGGTGGAAATAGAAAGTTGCAGACATTGCCATGCATTGGAGGTTTGGGAAAGCCCCACTCTGCGCTACACTGTCTTCCAGCAAATTTTGGGGGTACCATTTAATAGCAGACTTCTGTTATGGAGGCTTGCACTCTTTCACATTCAGTATATGTGTAGTCACTAGAGAATTGTCCTATTGCCTGTACTTTGTAAAACTCCTCACCCCCTGGATCTCACCAGAGCTATCCTTTATGCATGGGTGCAAGTCTCACACAAACGTGCAAGGAAGACTCTGCCCTTGGGGCTGGTTCACCATGATAGCCCCATGAAGCTGACCTGATGGTGACGCATCATCTCTGAGGCTCTCTCATGACTACATTCCAACTTAGCCAGACACACATCAGAACTGTTGTGGATTTCAGCTGGGGTTAACTCGCATAAAGGAGGAACCCCTAATCACTGTGTAGTGATAGCAGCAGCCTGGATCATCGTGTGCCACATACAGCTAGGCAGGCCTTGAAATATTGTCATGAAAATAGACCAACCAAGGCACAAAGCCCACAGCAGGAGGAGGATGGCAATGAGAAAAACACTAACGATGTTTTATTTGGTGACCAAAGGGATAGCTCAGCTGGGGTGAGCGGGCAAGTAAAATTTGCAAGTCTTTGTTAAGCCCAAGCAATCCTCTTCCTCTGAAACTAGCTGCCAAGCCATCACCTCAATCACATGCAAATCCTCTCCAACACAGAAGCAGGCATGTCATGGAACATGCCACAACACATTGGTGGTGGGCACTGTGATCCCTCTGCCAGCCCCTGGGGGGGGGGGTGATGGCTTACAGAGACTGCCAACCTTTTGATTTATGTGGGCATTTGCTATAACATGGTGGAAGTTGGAGGATGCGTCTTAATGTCCTTTGCCTAGCGAGCTTGCACACCCCCTCTTCACAGCACAACTTCCATCCTGAAGGATCCCAAAGTACTTTACAAACTATCAACACTCGGGACTCTCTTCACCACTGAAATGTAGCCCCTTCCCGAGGGGGCAGGGCCACAGCCAGACAACCAATTAGCAGACCCTAAAGAATGAGGGTTTTGGCTCAGGACACCAGAGCAACCCCAGCTCTTACAGAAAGCTCCCCATGAGATTTTTAATATCCAGAAGAACCATAAGCCAGGACCCTCCGCGTTAAAGCTGCATTGGAAAGACCATTCAGCAGTGACTCGCCACAGGGGGAAATGATATTAAAAAACCCCCAAAATGAAGCAGTCTTCTGAGATTTGAATTTTATCAGAGCCTCGGTGCATTGTGTGTGTGTGATCTACACGGTGTGCTTAATGCAGATTTCAGTCTCTTCAGGGCAGGGACCATGCATTCCTCCACATACTCTACTCTAACGTGCCAGTACATTGATCCCGCTCAACAAATAACACATCCTAAAACTAATAAAGATCCCCACACGGCAAGTTGTTTGGAACACAATTTATCTATTTCAGTGGGTGAAGAGAAAAGCCAGGCCCAGGGCTTCCAGAGAGCTGAGATATTCCAAACCTTGCGCTTAGATTGATCACTTATTCCCTCTGGCTGCAAAGATGGTTCTGCATGCGATCTTTTTATGGCCATTTGCCACTACAGCCATGGACCCTCCATGATCATTATCAGGATTGTGTTGTGTGTAGTGACCCTGATTCTTTTGAACCTCATTAGGGCTCTCCTGGCAGTCATCAATTGCTGATCCAATTACTAGATACTACACTAATAGGTGCTCTATAAATATGATAGATAGATAGATTAGATTAGATATTTCTATGGCCCTAGCCGAGTGCTTAAAAGTAGAAACAACTTTTAGATAATGTTTTCACCTCTTAGCTCAGAGAGCCAACTAATAACAATGTCTCTCTCTTTCTTCCCAGCCTTCAGGAGACATAGATTGATTAGTTTATAGGATTTTGTTTGTCTTGTGTTTATGTGAAGAAATCATTAAGGAAGAGTTAAGTTGAAGCAATGAGATTTGCATTTATCATTATTATTTATTGTTTGCATTGCACTAGTGCCTCAGGGTCCCCTCGTGGATCAGGATTTGGGTGCAGGACTCTAGTAGTGCTGAAGAATCCAAGGGAAACCCAGGGGCTCTGCCTGCTTTAATAATTGGCAGGCATACACCCTTGCTAGTGGGGGATGCTGTGGAAGAGACAAGTCTTTCAGAGCCCGTCTCTCTTGCATCCAGCATCATCTCAGTCTTGCTTGGGTTCAGCATTAGTCAGCAGCTCTTCCTCCAGCTGCTGATTTTGTCTGGGCATTGAGCTAGATGGGCCTTGGTGGGGTTTATATTTACTATAAAGGCGGTGTACAGCCCAGTGTCATCTGTGTATTCCTGACATATAAGCCCCTGCCATCTCTCCAGCTCTACCAGTGGCTTCCTATAGATATTGAATACTAAAATGTTGTGGGGCCCCATAGGGGAGGGGTTTGGAGATGGAGGAACAGTTTCCCATAAGGGCCCTCTGGGTTTGGTCTGAGAGGGAGGCCCTGAACCATTCCAGGGAGTTTCCATTCACTCCAGCAGTTTCTTGGAGGCAGGGCATTTGGTGATTACTGGTCACAGGTGCCATAGAGAGGCCCCATGGGAGGGGTATGGGTGATTTTCCCCTGTCACAAGTCAGGAGCAGGTCATCCACCAGAGCAACAAGTGCTGTCCCTGTGCCTTGCCCTGGCCTGTCGCCGGCCTGGGAGGGATCCAGGATACTGGCAGCCCGTGGGTGCCACTGGAGCCCGTTTATTGTCATGTGTGGATTAGCTTTGCTTGGAAGAGGCAGGTCGGATGCTGGGCAGTGGCTTGCGAGAGCGCTAGCATGGGGCAGTGGTTTCTCTAGTACTGCCCTGACTATTGAATGACTTGGGGAGGGGGTAGTAGATTCCCCTTTGTCTAAGGAGGGGCCAACAGGCTGCTAGTTGGGCTCCCAGGTGGTCTCTCTTTTACCAGACAGCCAGGGCAGGCGGCAGTCACAGGTGATCCCCGATTGCCATCAGCGCTTCTGTGACTCATGTGAACGGGCTGACTCTGTAGAAGGAAAGGACTCGCTATGTCTGGCCCTGCTCCCAACTGGTTGAACTCAATGGCCTAAGAAGCCATCCAGGGAGCAGCAAGATGGCTCAGCAGCCAGGACACTGAAATCATGAGAATTGCTGATGAAAGTCTAGGTGTGGTCCCAACCTATGCCCAGGACAATCAGTCCTGGGCTCCAGCTCCAGCTCTGGGCTCCAGCTCTGCTGATGGGAGGGGCAAAGATAATGGGGGTTCCACTCCAGAGTAGTGGAAAGAGATGCTGCTGAAAGGGAAAGCATTTCATTATTGCAGCCCCATCTAGATAGATAGATAGATAGATAGATTAGATCAGGGGTCGGCAACCGGTGGCTCGCGGCTCGCCAGGGTAAGCACCCTGGCGGGCCGGCCCGGTTTGTTTATCTGCCGCGTCGGCAAGTTCGGCCGATCGCGGCTCCCACTGGCCGCGGTTCGCGGTCCCAGGCCAATGCGGGAGGCAGGAAGCGGCGCGAGCCGAGGGATGTTCTGGCCACGGCTTCCTGCCTCCCGCATTGGCCTGGGACCGCGAACCGCGGCCAGTGGGAGCCGCGATCGGCCGAACTTGCCGACGCGGCAGATAAACAAACCGGGCCGGCCCGCCAGGGTGCTTACCCTGGCGAGCCGCGAGCCACCAGTTGCCGACCCCTGGATTAGATAGATAATGGCCATACTAGGTCAGACCAATGGTCCACCTAGCACAGTATCCTGTCTTCTAACAGTGGTCAATGCCAGATGCTTCAGAGGGAATGAACAGAACAGGGCAGTTAGCAAGTGATCCATCCCCTGTCGTCCAGTCCTAGCTTCTGGAAATCAGAGGTTTAAGAACAACCAGATAATGGGGTTGTATCCCTGACCATCTTGGCTAATAATAGCCATTGATGGACCTATCCTCTATGAACTTATCTAATTATTTTTTGAACCCAGTTATACTTTTGGCCTTCACAACATCCCCTAGCAACAAGTTCTACAGGTTGTCTGTGTGTTGTGTGAAGAAGTACTTCCTTTTGTTTGTTTTAAAGCTGCTGCCTATTAATTTCATTGGGTGACCCCTGGTTCTTGTGTTATGTGAAGGGGTAAATAACTCTTCCCTATTCACTGTCTCCACACCACTCATGATTTTATAGACTTCTATCAGATCCCTCCTTAGTCGTCTCTTTTGTAAGATGAACAGTCTCAGTCTTTTTAATCTCTCCTCATATGGAAGCTGTTCCATACCTCTATAATCATTTTTGTTGCCCTTCTCTATACTTTTCCAATTCTAATACCTCTTTTTTGAGTTGGGATGACCGGAATTGCACTCGGTATTCAAGGTGTGGGCATACCATGGAGTTATATAGTGGTATTTTCTCTCTTATTATCTATCACTTTCCTAATGGTTCCTAACATTCTGTTATCTTTTTTGACTGTCGCTGCACATTGAGCAGTTGTTTTCAGGGAACTATTCGCAATGACTCCAAGGTCTCTTTCTTGAGTGATAACAGCTAATTTAGACCCCATTATTTTCTCTGCATAGTTGGGATTATGTTTTCCAATGTGCATTACTTTGCATTTATCCACATTAGATTTCATCTACCATTTTGTTGCCCAGTAATGCAGTTTTATGAGATACCTTTGTAACTCTTCACAGTCTGCTTTGGACTTAATTATCTTGAGTAATTATGTATCGTCTGCAAACTTTGCCACCTCACTGATTCCCCTTTTTCCAGATCATTTATGAATATGTTGAACAGCATTGGTCCCAGCACAGATCCTTGGGGAACCCTGCAATTTACCTCTCTCCACTGTGAAAACTGACCATTTATTCCTATCATTTGTTTCCTATCTATTAACCAGTTACTGATCCATGAGAGGACCTTCCCTCTTATTCCATGACAGTTTACTTTGCTTAAGAGCTTTTGATGAGGGACCTTGTTAGAGGCTTTCTGAAAGTCCAAGTACACTATATCCACTGGATCACCCATGTCCACATATCTGTTGACCTCCCCCCTCAAAGAATTCTAATAGATTGGTGAGGAATGCTTTCCCTTTACAAAAGCAGTGTTGACTCTTCCCCAACATATCGTGTTCGTCTATGATTCTGATGATTCTGTTCTTTACTATAGTTTCACCAGATTGCCTGGTACAGAGGTTAGCCTTACTGGCCTGTAATTGCTGGGATTGCCTCCGGAGCCTTTTTTAAAAAATTGGTGTTACATTAGCTATTTGCCAGTTACCTGATAAAGAGGCTGATTTAAGCAATTGGTTGCATACCACAGTTAGTAATTCTGCAATTTCATATTTGAGTTCCTTCAGAACTCTTGGGTGAATACCATGTGGTCCTAATAACTTCTTATTGTTTAATTTACCAGTTTGTTCCAAAACCTCCTCTACTGACACCTCGATATGGGACAGTTCCTCAGATCTGTCACCTAAAAAGAATGACTTAGGTGTGGAAATCTCCCTCATATCCTCTGCAGTGATGACTGATGCAAATATTTCATTTAGCTTCTCCACAATGGCCTTGTCTTCCTTGAGTGCTCCTTTAGCATCTCAGTCGTTCAGTGGCCACACTGATAGTATGGCAGACTCCCTGATTCTCATGTACTTTAAAAAAATTGCTGTTAGTTTTTGCGTCTTTTGCTAGCTGCTCTGCAAATTCTTTTTTGAACTGCCTAATTCTACTTTTACACTTGACTTGCTAGAGTTTATGATCCTTTCTAGTTTTCTAAGTAGGATCTGACGCTAACCACCTCTTTTTCTCTGCTGTTTAGCTATGGTGGCATTTTTTTGGTCCTCTTACTGTTTTTGTTTGTTTGTTTGTTTGGGGTAGACATACAGTTTGAACCTCTATTATGGCGTTTTTAAAAAGTTTCCATGCAGCTTGCAGACATTTCACTCTGACGACTGTTCATTGTAATATATCTATTTAACTAGCCTCCTCATTGACGTGTAGTTCCCATTTTGGAGGTTAAATGCTACTGTGGTACATAGATAGTCAGAGAGAAAGCAATCCAGCCAGTCTCTTCTGCATGCTATAAGGCAAGGCCGCTTTTCATCTCTGTACCTATCTTTTCTCAGCCACCACCTACCTCCCAATTCCCTTTACTACCAGTGCTGCTCCCCAGGTACACTGGGCTTGCTTGGGAACACCGGTGCCATAATGGAAGCCTCTGAAAGCTACCCAGGATCCACACAATTCCATTAAGAGGCTTATTAAAATTTGATGCTCCAATTTAACACCTATTAGCACGCGGTGCCCTTTAGCCGTGCGGGAGAACTGGTAAATGGAAGCCCCAGTTCCCAGCAGAACTCTAAATGGCTGGGTTTAACTTTATGGCACCAATTAGATGGATGCTAAAACAATATCAGTGCTACAGATTTATTAATGCCTGTCTGCTCCCCAAACCACTGCCCTGAAATGCTACAAAGAGGCACAGCAAGAGTTGCTGTGGGCCATATGCTGGGTCAGCATCAGGCACAGCCCCAGCCCCTCTGAATTGCAGGGGGGCAAGCCAGCACTCCCAGGGCCTTTCTTTGTGTGTTTGCACTATGTGGAAAGGTCCAGGGCTAGGGTTTTAGTGAGCAACGGCCAGCGGTTGGGTGGGTGCAACCCGAGAGAGCAGAGGAATCAATTAAAACTGGAGTTTCTTTGGGCACTTTTTGTAATTGTGATTCTTCCATAGCTAGCCTGGACACGGAGGTGGATGTGCTGTGTGCACTGGACTTTTCTCCTCCCTCCCGCTCTGGCAGCTTCCCTGGGATCCCTTCCCTCTCAGGTCTGGGTTCCCAAGTGAGGCAGTGCAACCAAGAGGGGGTCACGACCACTGTGCCCTTCCCATACTGCTAAATGGGAGGGAGACCCCAGCGAGGAGACGAGTGAAGGGTGGGCAGGGGATGCTAGTGTAAAAAAGGGTGAAAACAGCTGCCCTGAGAACTTTAGTGCTCAGTCGCCATCCTAATTCGTCTCCTCACGTTCTCCTTTCCTCTCCTTCTTCATTCCCTCAGTCTCTCCACCTGCCTCGCCTGCTTTCGGTGTTGCTGTCTCCCTGGCTGGAACAGAAGAGCTCTGTGTGGACATGAAGCAGGTACGTCCCCAGGGCTGTTCTGTGTGCACAGCTGAGCTGTCAGGCTCTGCCTAGGCTTTTCGAAGTTCCACAGTGAGACCACAGGAAAGGTCCCTTAGATGCTCAGATTTGACCTTTGTTATCAGCATCATGAGGGATATTAACAATCCCCTTAGTAGAGATGGGCGTGAAGTGGAACCTGAGATCTGAACATTCTACCTGCCTGGGCCCCCCGTCACCAGGCTGTCTGAGCACCTGACAGTCATTAACGTAGCTACCCTCCCAACGCCATTTTCCAGATGGGGGACTGAGGCACAGAGAGACTCACCCAAAGTCACACTGTGAGTCTGTGGCAGAGCAGGGACTTGATCATGTAGCCAAAGCCCTCGGCTAGTGCCTAACCACTAGGCCATCCTTCCTTTCTTCTGTAATAGGGGAAATGCTGATCTGACTTCATAGCATGGGCCCATCCCTGCTCCTCAAAGGCAATGCGCAGGCAAACAAACAGGCACTTACACTGGCCACATCTCCTGGAATTTCAGTCATCTACAAAGAAATACTCTTGGAGTCAAACACACTCGTGTTGATTTTTACCTGATGTACATTGGCCAAGCCTGTTCTTTGGGCAAGGAGTTGTGCAAATAGCCTGATCTCCCTGTGTTCTGCATGCTACTTTGTGCTATTAACATACTCGTAGCAAACAGGTGGAACTGCTGAGGTACTGAGCAAAAACTCTGCTGCCTGCAGCTGCCAGAAGCCCAGCTGTTAGGAACAGCGCTTATTTATCACCTCTTTCCTAACATGCTGTATACGACAGGAATAAAAACGATGTAATCAGTGTGACGAAACTAGCCAGGGTTTGGTTATTATTCTCATTTGTTCTCTGCCATGCAGGACAAAATATAAACTGCCTCAAACTACTCACAATCTACCCAGCTGGCCCAGAGGAGGGAATAACCCAAAAGGCTTGTGTCATTATTGGGATCACTATTTCCTTACTATTTCACAAAATGTGGAGGGAGATAACGAGCTATTTGCAAGGAGACAAATCCTCTTTCTGTATAGTGAGGCTTTCTGTGCAAGTGCAGTAATATGTGCACAAAGGGTTCTGAGCGCCCCTTAGTGGTCAATCGACTTATAATTCTCCTTAGTACAGGAAAGGCCTGTTACACAACCCGGGATCTTCAATAGCCAGCTGGGTATGTCTGTGTGTGGAGAGGAAAACAAAGCATGGTGATGTTAGGAGGAATCCCATGGGGGGGAATAGCTCAGTGGTTTGAGCATTGGCCTGCTAAACCCAGGGCTGTAACCTCAGTCCTTGAGGGGGCCATTTAGGGACTTGGGGCAAAAATCTATCTGGTGATTGGCCCTGCTTTGAGCAGGGGGTTGGACTAGATGACCTCCCAAGGTCCCTTCCAACTCTGATATTCTATGAACAATATACCAAGGCACAGCTCCATCTCCACATACTACCTCTTCATCCAGTCAGCCACACTAATGGCTGTTGCAGATCTCTACCATCACCATGTTGTAACTGGAACCAATTCACTCATCCAAAGCTGTATGGAGCAATAAAATCAGTGCCAGCAGCTATGAGCTCATGGGAGTCCCTACAATAACAGACTGGTACACATCAGTCAGTGAGCGGGAGACACTCTATAATAACAAACCAGGTCTGCTCAAGTCTGCATTGAGGGCAACCCAGCAATAGCCATGGTGCACCAGTATGCCCTTCTGAGCACTTATGAGGGGCCCTACAATAACAAGCCAGACTGAACAGCCTATTTTGACAGTAACCAAACAGCATGGGTTCGTTTGGTCACAGAAGGTTTCAGGAGGGAAACAGATTTCAGTTTCAAGCATCCACTTGCATAACTGATAACTAGCTATCTTAGTGATCCCAGCTCCACCTGTGACTAGCTGCAGGCGCAGGATTGTGCCTGCAAGGATCGGGGCCAATCAAAAGCTGTGATGAGAGGCAGGTGTTGGAAACAGCAAGGAGTTTAAATAACACTTTTCAGAGTGATGTGAAAACCTTGCCTGTTTTTGCTTAATGCCCGAGTGAGCTGGCATTAGCTCCAGCTGCCTGGTTCCTTGCTGGGTGAGGAGGGGATTATATTTTTCATACTATTAGGATATGAAGCCTGCCATGAGTCTTCGATTAGAATCTACTGGGAAGAAAGTGACCAAAGGATGTTCCTATCTGTGGCCGCTTGGTAGCTGATGCTAAATAAAATCCATATCCTAAGTAGGTACCATCCTCATCCCCCTCCATTCTGTCCATTTCAGGGGGAAGGCCTCACCCTGGTCCCATTTAGCCTCTTATTCCTAGGACTCCAGTGACCATGCAAGCCCTGCAGAGTCTCCCAGTCCCGCCCTCCACTAGCTGATGCCTCCTGTCCAGGGGCAGCTCTAGGTATTTTGCCGCCCCAAGCACGGCAGGCTGGCTGCCTTCGGCAGCTTGCCTGTGGGAGGTCCCCGGTCCCGCGGATTCAGTGGCACCCTCCGCAGGCATGCCCCGAAGGCAACCTGCCTGCATCCCTCATGGCGACCGGCAGAGCGCCCCCCATGGCTTGCCGCCCCAGGCACACGCTTGGTGTGCTGGTGCCTGGAGCCGCCCCTGCGCCTGTCCCCTTGCTGCACTCACCATCCTCTGATCTTTGTCCCAGTGCAGGCATTCTCCCTGCCTTTGGCAGCTTCCACATTGGCGCCACCCGTGGGCATCACAGCCTATCACAGGAAGGGATAGGAGCGGATTGGGGGGCTGCCTGGCTTACTGGCTGGTGCCAGTTGGCTCAGGAACCAGCTGCAGTTTGTTTACCATTTGCTCTAACGCTCAGTCTGAGTCACTGCAAAAATGGTGCTGGCAGCAGCTAGACCCAAGAGTCTCTTCTCTGGCCAAGGTGTGCAGGGAAGGAGGCCGTTTTCACGCCCAGTCTGGAGATGTTTAAAAAGCCTGTCTGGTGCATAGGGTTTATCAGCCTCCTTAGCCTAATAAAGCCATTTTGGTGCATCTCACATCATCCTAATTACTTGTCATAATAATGCGAGACAGCTCCTTGCATGCGCCGCTCCCCGGCCTGTTGTGGGCCAGAAATGCCCAGCAGAATGAAGCAAAGATAAATACAGCAGTTCAGTTACTCATTTGCTTGTATCCTGCACACACAACCACACACGCACACACAGCTGACCCGCAATTCCATATGCATACATACACACCTCTGCTGTGCAAACTCATAACAAATGCATTCCACACCTCTGCAGGGGAACCCCGCCACTTCACACTCCTGACTAGAAACCTACAACTCCATATTTGCACACACGCCACATTACTATGCACACACACACACACCCCACACCCTTGCATAGAAACCACTCTACACACACACATGCCAGGATCTCCACACTCCTGTCCAGAACCCCTCAACTTCCATCAGTTCCCAAACACACATTGATTATAAATATTGAAACTCATCATAGTGCTGACATGCACCTCCCCAGAAATAAACACACATGCAAACACAACTACACACACTGCCATGCACCACAGCCATCTCCTGCTCCTTAGCATGTGCACTCTCCTCCCCACAACTGCATTCACATACTCCCAGAGTCCCATCCGGTCGTATGATTCTGCCTTAGTGCTTGAAATAGCCTGCCTGCCAACAGGATAGGTGGCTATGCCATGCGGACACTGTGAGAGGAGCCTCGTGGGGGGAAATGGAGGCAGTTGGAGGATGAGGCTTTCCAGGGAGATGGGCAGACATGTTTGGGTAACTGACACATAGTTTCACCCAAATCTCACAGCTTCTTTGAGATCCACACACTGGAGGTGATTTCCCCCTCGTCCCCATTATTCCCCATGTCCCTGGGACTCTGCATTTCCCGGCTCCAGACACAATGTCTGACTATCCCAGGAAAAGCCCTTTGCCCTTTGGATCACACCTCTCACTGGGCCCCAGGGCAGCCTTCGGTTTTGCCACGTTACAGCCTGCCTATGCCTGTAAATCTGGCAGTTGGGCATCCATGCGCTACCGACCATGGCCACCAAACCGGAGGCCGAGACCCTTTCAAGATGGAAGGCCTGCGCCTCCAGTAGGGTTGTCAACTGTCTAATCCCACAAACCCAAACACCCTTGCCCCGCCCCTTTTCCGAAGTCCCGCCCTGCTCCCTCCTACCCTCCCCGTCACTTGCTTTTCCCCACCCTCACTCACTTTCACCGGGTTGGGGTGCAGAGGAGGTGCAGGCTCTGGGCTGGGACTGAGGGGTTCAAAGTCTGGGAAGGGGCTCCAGGCTGAGCCTGGGGCAGAGGGTTGGGGTGCAGGCTCTGGGAGGGGTTTTGGGTGCAGGAGGGGGCTGGGTAGGGGGTTGGGTGCAGGAGGGGCATAGGGTGCAGGCTCCGGCCAGGAGGCGCTTACCTTGGGTGGCTCCCGGGTGGCGGCGCAGCGAGGCTAAGGCAGGGTGCCTGCCTGCCCTGGTCCCGCACTGCTCCCAGAAGCGGCCAGCACATCCCTGCGGCCCCTGAGAAGAGGGGGAACTCTGCTCCCCTCCTCCCTGCAGTTCCCATTGGCCGCAGTTCCCGGGTAATGGGAGCTGCAGAGTTGGTGCTCGGGAGAGGGAGTGGCGCGCGGGTGGCGCACAAAGACCCCCTGTTCCCCCACAAGGGCCGCAGGGACATGCCAGCCGCTTCTGGGAGCAGCACGGAGCCAGGGCAAGCAGGGAGCCTGCCTTAGCCCTGCTGCGCCACCAGACTTTTAGCAGCCTAAAATCTCCCAGTTTGACTTCAGTAGCCCCTGGGGAAATAGGTCCTGATTCCAGGAGACTCCTGGTGAAACTGGGAGGGTTGGCAACCCTAGTCTCCAGCCTGAATGGAAAGAGGAGGAGACAGAAATTGCCAGGCAGCTCATTGCTTGGCTGGGAGGTTGGGACATTCTGGGAAACTCGTGGCCTTTAGGTACTTGTCTGAACCCAACCCTGGAGTCCTTTACCATTCCCCTGTCATTGTACCTTGTCTTTCACCCCCTGTCGAATCCCCCATGTCCTGTTGCCACAGAGGCTTGATTTTCCTGGACCAGAGCTCCCTGATAACCAGCATGGGACTGGGTGCAATGAACTCTAGATCCTGACAGCCTTGGGCTCCTGGTGCTGCCAAGGTCCCATGGAAGAGGAGTCTTCCCAAGTTCCACACCCATCTGCTAGAGTGTGTGATCTAAAACGTTCCCACATTATACGCTCACTGAGTGCCGTACTCGCTGTTCCTCTCCCTTTCCTCTGATGTTGGCCCTCGATCCAGTCATGCTCGGAGCCGTCAGAGCAGCTCCGAGACCGGATGAAACAGTCACTTCAAAACATCTTGAGCTGGAGCCTTCCAAGTTTGTTTTCATGGAGTGTTTTAATGGCACAACTCTGAGCTTATTACCTCACTTTATGGCAATTTACAGCAGTCAGCTAATGAAGGCGACTGTCATAAAATGAGGTCATGGGCAGTAATATGCTGTAAAACAGAAGAGGAAGAAGGAATGAAGCCTGAGACTTTTGGATTGTCAAGGGGGTAACCAGGATTGGGCTAGTGGGGGTCGGTCCCATCCAGTTAGGGAGGCAGAGAGGCCTTCTTTAGAATGGGAAAATATGTGCAAAACATTTGCCGGCATGGGCAGCTGGAAGCTGCTGAAACACCAGCTTTGCCACCACGCTTGGTATTAATAGATATGGGTGTGTATTTATTGTAACACCATTGCGGGCGGCTGAGAATTTACTGAACTGGCTACATGCATGTGGCTGTCATATGTGTTTCTATAGGAACTGGAATCCTGCAGCACTGGCTGGGCTTGCTTGGGGCTCTGTTTTCAGAGCTCATTTTAAGCATGAAATGAGAGGTAATGAGGATAATCATTATTAATGTTTATTTATCACTCAGTGTGCTAAGCACTGAACAGAAACCCGAGCTGTCCCAGTGGGGGATGCTGGAGGAGCCCTGAAGGTAGATGTAAAGCTGCAGCCCCTGCCCCAGAGAGGTTATAAGTTCAATTCACACATGGTACAATGAATGGGGATAATAAACAAGCAGAAGACAGGACAAGGCGACAATGATAGAATGCTACAGCTGCTCACATGGGTCCAGGCCCATCTTCCCTGAAGTAAATGGGAGTCTGTCTGAGATCAATGGGACTCTTTGCCCTGGCCCCAGGGGAACATACACATCAAGGTGGGCTGGCTGATTTTATTTTTAAATGTACAGTTCACTCCATGTAGGCAAGGCAGGAGGAGAGTGTCTTTAGGAAAGGCTGGTCTGAGGAGAGGGCAGTGGGTCAGTAAAGAAGCTTGAGGAGGGCATTGCATGCATGGGGGCAGTACGCTTGGCAGAGGGCACAGGGGTGGGAAGGACAAGTTAGGAGAAAGGAAACAGAGGGGTCAAGATGGGTGTAGAAAGGGAATCCTCATCAGACGTCCAATTGAAATACCTAGAGTGATTGAATATGCCTTCTTTATGTATGTAAGTTGGTTTCTTCTCATTTAGCTAGTCGAGGGATTTTTGCACTGATGTAGCTTCACCAGTGCAAGTTCCGCATGTAGAGACGTGCTGGACCCGTGCAAAAAAGTGACTTTCACCAATGCAGCTCACTTCATCATGATATGTACGTCCCTTGCAGGCCTGGCCCCACTCCCAGCAAACACCCCTTGATTTCAGTGAGACGGGAGCAAGGCAAGCTGCACAGGAACAGGTCATCTTTTGCAGCAGAGCAGTGTGTCTGTGCTATGGGCTAGCAACACAGCTACATTGGTGCAAAAAGTCCCCCGGGGAGGCAAACCCTCAGCCTGCTGGCAGACTTCCCGTCAAGTTCTGGGAGAGGATTTTGTTCTTGTAGTTGCATCCTGGTCCCCATTCCCTGCTCGTTAACTAGTGTGTCCCCTTCCAATATGTGCCGTCATTTACTGTGTGAACAGCTCCTTTTCCCTCTTCAGTCAGTCAAACAAACAAACATACAAGGCCTTCGTAACCAAGAGGAAAATTAGTAGCAGGTGAAAGCTGATTTTTAATGAGACCGAACTGTTTTTTAATGTAGCAGAGAAACATTTTTCTCCACCTCTCCCTGAAGTTGTTGGTTGCGGCTAAATTTGGCAATATGGGGTAGCACAGGGAGTTCTCACGCTATAGATGGTGGGGTCCGTATCTCGACAGAGATACTGTCCTGGGGACTCCTCCCTGTCTACTCCCGATCCCAGAGAGCCCAACTCATCTCCCACTGGTGATCCCATAACATCTTTGGGACAACTGCAGCATTTGCTTGTGTGGTGAAGTATCTTTGGGGACATATTTTTAGGTAACCCGAGTAACCAGGTAACCCGAGTTAGCTAAATGCTTTTTTCTTCTAGGATAAAAGTTAATCAAACTGTGGTTAGCTCTATGTGTGGAGCTAGAGTTGTGATTCCCAGCTCGGGTAGACATTCTTGCGCTAGCCCTCACCTAGCTAATGTGCTAGAGACAGTAGTGTAACGGCGGCAGCACGGGCAGCGGCGAGAGGTGGCACGGGCTACCTGACCCATGTATGTACCTGTGGGGCCCAGGTGGGTTTGCACTCAGGGCAGTACTATCCTGTGCCGCTGCTGCCTGCGCTACCCATGGCTATGCTATTTTTAGTGCACTCGCTCAATGAGAACTAACGCGAGTATGTCTGTGCAAGCTAGGAATCACCCCCCTAGCTCCAAGTGTAGACATAGCGTGTGTCTATGATGGCTTCTCCTTTCATCTCTTCTGCCTCTCTGTTCTCTTCCCCATAGCTGGAAACTAAGGGAAGAACCAGCAGCATGTGTGTCTAGCTTCCTATCTTCAAATGACCAGGACAAGCCCCATGAGATTAATTTGGGAACATCTTAATCTAATGGGTTTAGCAGAGAGCTGCCACTAGGAGCCAGGAGCTCCAGAGTGCCGATCTCAGCTCTGCCACAGACTTGTAGGGTGGCCTAGGGCAAGTCACTTTACTTCTCTGGCCCTCATTTTCCTCAGACAAGGGGGGAAATACCTCTAACCCACGTAGGGGTGGTGAAGTTTAATTCATTATGTTTATGAGGGCTGGGCAAAATTTCACACATTTTTCTCACCAATCCATTTATGTCATTTTTGAATCTTCAAAATGCCATGAAAAGAGAGAGAGAGAGAGAGAGAGAGAGACTCTTGGCCTGTGAAATCACCACGTTTCACACAGAACTACCTCAGCGGCCATCTTGTCTCTGCTACTGTTATGGCAGGGGTGGGTGGGGAGTTTCAAAGAGAGCGGGGCCAGTTCGTTGGCCCTTAAGTGGCTGCAAAGGTATAAATAACGGGACTTATTTGTTTAACAGAAGAACACCATATTCTGGGCAATCTTGGCTTGTGAAGAGAAAAATCTACAATTTTGGCTTGTGGAAAAGAGAAAGCAACACTTAACCCACCACAAATATTTATAACATGCAAAGGAATGCAGGAATGGCTAGACTGGATTGGACTCAAGGTCTATCCCATCCCGTAGCCTGGATCTGACAGCGACCAGTACGAGACGCTTCAGAGGAAGGTGTGAGAACCCCGCCGTAGGCTGATGTGGGATGACCTGCCCCCAACCTAGGACTCATCCTGATCTTTGAACATTAGAATTTGGCTTAAACCCCGAAGCACAAGATTGAAATCACGCACCAGGGCAGAGAGAGCAGGCAAGCCCAATCACTCCTTTGTCCTGCTGACATTAATAAGCCAAAATGGCTTCTGCTAGCAATTTTGGCCACACGGGGTGCACTCAGGCAATCAGGGAGCCCCACCCACCAGCACATAACTTACATGCCCAGCCCCAACCAAACCCAGCTCAGTAGTCACAAAAGTGAGGTGACCGTTTGCCACCGCCTCTTGCTGGCGCCACAGCAGGAGAGGACAGTCCCTGCAATTGTGCTGGGCAATGTCTATGTTTTCATTATGGGGCTCCAGTTTCACAGAAAGTTTGGCAAACGTGAACTCAGGTTAACTTGGAGAAGAAATGGTTTCGCTGGGACTCTTTCCCCCAGCTGTCACGTGTTAAGGGCATTACAAATATCAGGTGCTAAGTAACGTAACTAGTAAAATAGCTAAACAATAATACACCAGTGACCACCCTCTTCAGCCTGAGGAAAGTGTATTCTCTCCAAAAGGCCAAAATTGCCACCTTGGGGAGGTTCTTTGGCCTGTTCTGCTCCCTTTCCATCACTCAGGCAGCACCAAGGAGCAGAAACCACCTCCAATTCCCCTGCTGGGGATTCCCCTGGTGTGGGGTGATCCCCACTGGGCATGCAGCTAGCTCCGATGCTTCCCTACCCACAGATCCTGGTGTACAGGACGTAGCCTGTGGCTGGAGCACATTGCGCTTGGCCTATCTCCAGCTGGCATATGGGTCAATAGGAATCTGTTGCAAGTTAGGACACCTGTTCTAAAGTGGGATGGGACAGGCTGGCCTGGGTAGTTGTGGGGTGGAGGGGAGTCATTCTTTTCTAGGTGCTGCCCGAAGTCGAGTTCCTCTCCTGCTCTCCCTGGAGTTCCCACAGGCTGGGTGGGAAGCAGGCAGTGGAGCAATTAGAGCTGTTGACTCGACCCTCTCCTGAGATGCAGCAGGCAGCCAACTGAGGTGCTGCAGAGCAGCTGCCGCGAGCATGGAACAGCAGCTGCTCATAGCACTCCTGGCTGCCCAGGGGGCTGCCAGAGAAGCAGAGGCAGACAGCTGGAAAAATGGCATCCCCTACCTCTTCCCCATAGTGGCATGCCTCAGTCAAGCCCTGCCCTTTGAACAGCCCAGGGCCCGGCTCAGGGCCATGGTTTTCAATTCATCATCAAATGCAAATTTTCTCCTTAACCCAGCCACCCTCTAGGGCCACAGTGCAGAGCCTTGAGGGCTGTTGGTTGGACACCACTGCTCTGAAATATTCACACAGCTTGGTACCCTATTCAGAGCTTATATCCCCTGCTGGTGGGGTAAAAACCCCTTTGCTCTTATATTTCTTAATACATTCAAGGAAAACATATGAGATCATTGGGTTTTATTCAGTCAAATTTGGCAGCCTCCTCATATT
The DNA here is from genome assembly GCF_020497125.1 of Mauremys mutica. NCBI lineage: Eukaryota > Metazoa > Chordata > Testudines > Geoemydidae > Mauremys > Mauremys mutica. The sequence goes on from NC_059082.1 coordinate 14,373,283, forward strand.
TACTTGGACTGAGAGGGAAATTGAATTTGGGTTTCTCACTTCCTAAGTTATTTGTTATTGGAATAAGTGCGTGGTAATGGATTAGACAGAGGGAAGATGCTTCTCTTTCAGCCCTGTGTGCGAGGTGGGATTTGCATTGTTCTATATTGGGCTGGATTGGTGTTTTTCCACTGCTGATGACTTCATTTGCTCTGCTTCTCTATGATGTCTGTCCTGTGCCACAGCTGGCTGGGGGAGTTTTGTGGGGGACTTCTCTAACGCTCACATTTTAATGTAGAGGAAATTTAAATAACAGTGAAATCATTTTCTCAACCCTTCCCCCCCACCCCGAGCCAGTTCCCATTCCTCGGCCATCTGATTTGTTGGGCACAAAGCGCATGTCAGAGGATTTTCAGCCATTCATACTGCAATTCCCTGAATGGGGTGATCCTTCAGCTACATTTAACAGCTCAGTTTGCACCCTAGCTGTGGTGAAAGGGGGCATGTGAATTACCTATATGGCCATGCCCCCCAGACCCACTTACTTATTTTCTTCTATTGGGCAGCAGTACGTTTCATACTCTTGAGCATCACCTGTTGAAAAGCAGGTGTGTGCATGCCTGGGAGCATCCTTTAGAAATGCTAGCCTGGAAGGGTTAACAGGCATTGTTTGTAAGTTGGCAGGACACCAGCCTGCAATGTTTTGCAGTAACATTTACAGTTTGTGCCCGAGCCCGGCATCTTGTCAGGCTGCCAAGTCCCTCGGAGATATAACACTTTCAGCTTCAGGACGCGAGATCCCTGACAGCACTGCTGTGCTTACCTGATAAATAAAGGATGAATGACAGTTTACGTAGGGAAAGGACCACGGTGCTGGTGGCACATGGGAGGAAAGATCCTTATAGAAGGACCATTGTCATCGCTTGCTATGTTAAGTCTAATTTAACAAGTAAACTCCTTTGGCCTTGGCCCTGTCATTTCGTTTGCCTGTTAAGCGCCATGCACACCTCGGATGCCCTCTAGATGAAGAATTCCTTGGGGGCTTGATTTGCAGCACTGCTGAGCACCCACAACACCACATGGAGCTGCAGGGGGCTCTGCTTTGTGCAAAATCAGGCCCAGTGGCAAGGGTGGGACTATTACATGGCCAAGGCCCGAATAAGGATCAGGCACCCCGTGGTGCTAGGTGCTGTACAAACACAGTCCTGCACTGAGCCAAGGTGTGGAGTAGCCGGCACCCAATGGGGCTTTTCCATCTCTCATTTCTGTGAATCTTGACTCCCCAGCAAAGCTACAACCTTGCATCGTCTGACCCTCCTTCTGCCCTGTGATGTGGCCCTCCATTGGGAGGAAGGGGTGTGTGTCCGTGTCACACATTTTAGAGGTGCTGTTCACACACCCCACCTCCGGATCCACCCCTATTTGAGCCTTGGCAGGTGGAGAGGTCTGAGGCAGATGCCCCATGAGCTCTGCCATGCAGGTGAATGAGGTAGGAGTTCAGGTTCTCATCACCACTCATTCCATAGATCTGGATATATTTAAATCCTCTCTTCCCCAAGGCTCCTGTCACTGAGCTGGAGAGAGCATGACACAGATACAGCACTGAGCCAGCTGCAAAACACTGCAGTTCCAAAATAAATACAGCCTGCGTGATCAACATCGGCGTGAAGAGGAGCAGAGCCCAGACTCCAACTGGCTCAGAATGAAGGAAGCTTTCCCCTTCAGATCCACAGGTGTAGATGCTGATGCTGCTGCAGACCAGGAGAAAGGAACCCCCTACCTCAGGGGTCAGCAACCTTTCAGAAGTGCTGTGCCGAGTCTTCATTTATTCACTCTAATATAAGGTTCCGCATGCCAGTAATACATTTTAATGTTTTCAGAAGGTCTCTTTCTATAAGTCTATAATATAGAACTAAACTATTGTTGTATGTAAAGTAAATAAGGGTTTTAAAATGTTTTAAAAGCTTTATTTAAAGTTAAATTAAAATGCAGAGCCCCCCAGACAGGTGGCCAGGACTCAGGCAGTGTGAGTGCCACTGAAAATTAGCTCACGTGCTGCCTTCGGCACCCGTGCCATAGGTTGCCTACCCCTGCCCTACCTGATGGAGGTGCTGCCTTAGGGGTGGGGATAACAGCCTTGCCCTGCATCATAGGGGTGTTGTGAGGATACATGCATGATTGTGAGGTGCTCGCAGTAATGGGAGCCTAATGATTCCCTAGAATCAAATGACAAGGACCCTCAATCATGGGGAGACATCCCCAAAGGGGGCACTGGGCAGCCCAATGGGAGATGTTGCTGGAAGGGCCCTGGGCAAGGCACTGCTAGATAAGATCTTCATCTCTTTATGAGTGTTATGGTGTGTAACAGCAAGCACCAAGGCGGCACTGCTCTAGGCTCTGTGCAAACACACGGGAAGACACAGTCCCTGCCCCAAAGATCTTCTGAGCTGACTGGAAAGAAGATGCAGCAAAGAGTGTAACACACAGCAGGAGGGAAGGGGGTGCTGACAAGGTCACACACCGAGGTGCCCAGCCTTGTAGATCCCAGTCACTGGGAAGTATTTAATCAAATCACCTCTCCCTGACTGCCCTGAGCTCTTGGAGATGTCACAAGGGGAGTATCGAGGAGGGGTCTGAAGGGGCAGAGGCTGGTGACGTGCTGAGCAGGCCAAGGAAGACGTTCCATATGCAATGGGCAGGGCGGAAGAGGGTGCAAAGACATTCATGTGAGACGCTGACAAACGGGGCAGTGAGACAGGCATTGCTGGCGGAGCACAGGACACAGGGATGAGGGAGAGGAAAGGAAAAATACAGAGGGGCAGACACATGAAGGGCCTTGAAGGTGAGAACCAGAAGCCTGAGGCTGAAGCGATAGTCAACAGTGGGGGCCCAGTGGCAAGATTCAAAGAGGGGAGACATGGCTAGAGCCACAGGCCAGGGGGACGATCTTAGCAGCTGCGTTTGGAATGCTCCTCTCTCCATGTTTGCAAATCCTGTGACCCCGGCCAACACCTCCAGCTCTCTGCGCAGCTCCCTAAAGATGGTGGCCATTTGACTGTGGCGCTGAAGGAACCCGCTTGGTGCTTGGAGCCAGCGGCTGAGCTGCAGGGAGAGGCAGAGAGAGAGGTGAGTGCGTGAGGAAGCGATGGACAAACCACTGCATGGCACCTCTGCTCCTGGACTGGCCCAAACAGTGCACTGGCCTGCGACCGGGAAGCCAGAGAAACCTCCCCAAAGGGCAGGAGCTGCCCTCCAAGGGCTGGGGTGCTGCTGAGTGGGTGGGGGGGTGAAAAGAGATGAGAGCCTGAGCTGCCCGAGTGCAGAGCGAGGCAGCAGCAACGTGTGTTCTGCACTAGCTCTTCAGCAGCATCCTCCATCACAGCTGCTGCCCTAGCTGGGCCAGAGGTGAGGGGCCATGCAATATTGATAAGGGCTCTTCAATTAGCCACCACTCTCTGCAGGAAGTTACAGAGGCTTCTGCTAATCACCCAGGGAGGAGGCCTGGCCTACAGAGTGCTGGGGAGAGGGAAGAGCAGTTCGGAGACTGAGTGCTCCCTGCTACAAAGGCTGGGGCAGGGCCTGGCTGCGGGGGCTGAGGAAGACCCCACTTCCCACAGGCCTCTGTCTTCCAAGTTCTGAGCCAAAAATCACAGCCCTTTTCATTGACTGGTTCCCCACTGGGTCCCCACCCCTGGGGGATCAACTGATCTGTTCAGCAGTCATTTCTCTATCCCTGCTTTGGCTGCCTAAAAAAGCAAGTATGGCCACCTACTGCCAGGGACAGAGACTGCCAAGACTGGCTCATCCACCCCAGGTGCCCCCTCCTGCTAGTTTAAGAGCTCCGTGGAAGCCTTCTATGGGCCGGGATTGTTTTGCAAAATGATACATTTGATCTTTTTCCTTGGGGGGGAAAGAATCATACCTGAAGAGTCCCTACCTACACTAATAAACCGGAGTGCACGGCCCAACAGTCCTAAGTGACCTTACAATAACAATCCAATGTGTAAATGCACGATGGACGGGGTGAACTGCTTTGGTGAGGAAGCAAAATGTAATGTGGGACTTCCATGGGAGCAGCGGAGCGTTTGAATGGTGATGGCTGGCGCCATGACGCAGATCTTGCTCCCGCCTGGTCACTGTTCTGCCAATGGCTGTTACACCGTATACAGTTGGAATAAGCCTGCCCTGGCTCTCGGCCTCCCCGCTTCATGTCTCCTGCTGCTGCTAGTTCTGTGGCAGTTACTAGGGAGGATGCCACAAACCTGCCCTCCGGGCTTCTGCAGATGGAGTGGCAGGCCAGCTGGTCACCCTGAAAATCTCTGGGAGGAAATGGAAGCCCAGGCAGCCACCTCCTGAAGGCAGGGGGAGGGGACATCATTAGGTCTCTGCTCAAAATGTCTGGGTTTGTGTGGGGCAGGAAGAGGTGAGGGTCCACAGCCTGTGAGGAGGGGGAGAAATTGGGCCATGGATCCTGCTGTGGGGACAGCCGTGCCAGGGGCAGCCAGAATCATTGAATCGGGGTGAGGCACAGGTTCCCATTGACACCCTGAACCCGACAATGCTCACTGGTTTGGGATTTCAATGGGAAAGGGCCCCTCTCAGACCCTGTTTCCTCCTCCCTCTGCCATTCCCCCATCCCTGCCTCACCACTACTCTCCTCTCCTCTCCCTCCCTGTCCTTGCCCTCCAGGGCCAGATCCAGGCACCAGCGCAGGAAGCAGGTGCTTGGGGAGGCCAAGGGGAAGGGGCGGCACGTCCGGCTCTTTGGCGGCAATTCGGCAGCAGGTCCCTCAGTCCCTCTCGGAGGGAAGGACCTGCCACCGAAATGCCGCCGAAGAAGAAAGTGATTGCAGCTTTTTTTTTCCCCTCCCGCCGCTTGGGGCGGCAAAAACCCTGGAGCCAGCCCTGTTGCCCTCCCCGCTCCATTCTTCCCCACCCCCGGGCTGTCAGAATGGGACAGTTGGTGGAAATGCAGCGTTAGTTGTGGGGAGGGACCGAGAGTGGTGAGGAAGCAGCTGAAGTTACAGGTGCTCCTCAGGAGCAGGGTTTTCCATGCTCATTTCCTCAGGGGAGAGAGAAGGATTGTATTAGTCGCTGATGGAAAGTGCACATCTTACAGCAGAACATGTTTCCAGCTAACACCTCACGAGCTTACTTAGTGTCCTGGGAAAGGGATTAAGACATAAACCAGAGGAGTAGGTGGCTCACTGGGGACCAGCACTCTCACCCACAGGACTTTTTACTACTTCTAGGAGACCTGATGCAGGAGTGACTGAGAGTTGCTACCATGTCACAGCTGCTCAGTGGCCTGTGGAGGTGGTCTTCAGTGTCCATATCCCAGAGAGCACCATCGCCATGGGTGCAGGCTGGCCTTTTTGCTGGCAGTCTCAGCAGAGAGGCCAGGGACTGCATGGGCCCTGAGGACTGAACTATGCAGTGATTAGGGGTTGCTCTGAGTTTCACAAAGTTCCTGCCAGCCTAAAGGATTCTGAGCCTCTCCACTGCCCCCAGCGGTGCCCAATGGGGAGACACATTAGGGGTAGGAAGAAGTCAGTGCTACACTCAGATGCACACAAGCCATTCAATAATGTTTGGTTGTCTCCTTTATTCAGAACTCTCTTGCCTGTGAGTGTTTTCTCTTTGGATCATCCAGTCATATTTTGCATCTAGTAATTTATTTTGTTTGGGAATTGATAGAGTAAAAGCAAGATTTCCTTTGGGATACAAAACATATTTACTCTAGAGAGAAAGAAATCTGCTGCTGACACAGCATGCATCTTGTAAGTTATTGTGCATAACCATGGTTAAGCTGGTACCATGAGTAGAGTCCCTTCCATTCACACGCCTGACAAGGAGACTACACTTTGTGGATACTGGGTAGTGCCTATCTGCCCTGATCCCACGCCAGCCTGACCGCAGAGCCCCCTGCTAGCCAGGCAGAGTGACAGCTTGTATCAGCAATGAGATCTGGGAGAATTCTAGATTTGAGCATCACCAAAGTGTGCTCAGTGCAGGTTCTATTAAGGCCACATTATGCTGCCTGTAACACAGCTGGGGTGCAGCAGAGGGGAAGCAGGACAATACTTATTCAAGTGCCAAGGCTGCCCGATGCCTGCCTGGCTCAGAGAAGCATGAATCACTCAATGAGTATGCAGGCATGAGAGGGAGACAGCATGATCTAGTGGATTAATCCCAGGGTTGGGAGTTAGGAAGTCCTGAATTCTAGTCAAGATCTGATACTAACGCCCTCTGTGACTTTGCTTCAGTTATTACCTCTCTCCAAGCCTCAGTTTCCCCTCTGTGACATATGCCCTAGCAGCCTTACCTCCCTTCTAGGGAGTTACGATTTACAAGTGTTTGCAAATGACTATAAAAGTGCCAAGCATTGTAGAGACAGAAACGTTCCCTACCGTTCCCTCTCCCCTTGCAGAGGAATTTAGTGGCCAAGCTCAGCTGCCATTGGGAGGCTATTCCACATTTGCCCAAATGTACAACACTGCAAACGAACTGCAGGGCTCAGGCTAAGCAGTATTGATGGCATTGCTAATTACATCACCATAAACATGATTTATAGTGATGTAACTGCTGTCAGGTCCATGTCCGAGCCTTACTAAATCACCCCGGGTTGTTTTCTTAGCATGGGCATCCCTCTAGCTATGCTCTCAGCCATCTCTCCCCCTGTCGAGCGCCGGGCTATAACGACCCAGCCATCTATCTCCTACCTAGCTTATCAACCTGACCTCTCCAGCTCTTTCCCAGACAGGTAACATGATGAGGGTTAATGCTCCAGCCAGGCCTGCTTTCCTTGGGATATCAGTGTGGGACACTGAAACACACATCAGACTCTTCCAGCACAGGAGGGAGAAACTTTGCTAAATCCCTTGAGATCAATTGAGAACAAGCAACTCTCCCTCCCTCCCAATGAACGAGAGCTGGCCCATCTGCCCCATGCTGCTCACCAGCTCCCCACCATACTAACCCCCGAGGGTTTGGCCACAGCGTAGGACATGCAGGTACAGTATGGTGACCCAGAATAGGTTTGCTGATGGACTACCTGCTGCGAAGAGAAGCTACTGAAAAGGGGGAATGGTGGGGAGGCCACTTAACTCTGGCAAACAAGGGGAGCTATGGGAGGAGCTGAGTGAGAAAAGTTTGCACACACAGAGTTAATATGTGCCATGCCTTGCCCTGTCCCGCCCTTCTCCTGCCCTGCCCTAAGCAGACACAACTACGACTAGTGCTTGCACTAAGGCCTGCTGGCCAGCCACCTGCTGCCTTTTATACCCCAAGGCCCACCTTCTTTAGTAGCCCTGACAATGCCTGTATAAAATTCAAGGGCCCAGATGATGCTCCTCAAAGGCATTTAGGTGCCTAACTCCCTTTGAAATCCCTTTGAAATCAATGGCAGAAATCCCTTTGAAATCAATGGCAGAAAGGTGCCTAAATACCATTGAGGACCTGAGCCAATGCCATTAGTACAGGCAAGGCAAAAGATACAAGAAATCCCTTTGAAATCAATGGCAGAAAGGTGCCTAAATACCATTGAGGACCTGAGCCAATGCCATTAGTACAGGCAAGGCAAAAGATACATTTAAAGAAATCACGTCACTCTGCCACCTAATGACAGAGATGGGGAATAAGCCACTCCGCAAGAGGGAGCAGTCCAGGTTATTGCACCCTCTCAACATGAAGGAGCCCAGTCAGCGATGTGCTGGCAGTTGTGGGTTCCCAAGCAATCAGCCATGTGTATGGCCTGACCCTGCAAGGAGATCTCCCGTGAAGAGTGAGCACCCGCAGCTCCCATTAGCGTCACTGGGGACAGAGGGCATTCAGCATCTTGCAGGATTGGGCCCAAAGGTGGTGTTATTTGGATGCACTTGGGCATAAGGGCCCAGATCCTCAAAGGTACTTAGACACCTGGCTCCCACTGAAACCAATGGAAGTTAGGTGCCCAGATCCCTTGGAGGATCAGGGTGAAGGGTGTTTGTGCAATGTTTTTCTAACACAAGCACCCAAGTGCCCATCGTAACTCACTGAGGTGATGTTCTAGCAAAGACTCCTGGCACTGGGGAGCCATGCCGACTGGCATTTGGGGCCTGAGTCCAGACAGGGAACCTGGCACGGCCTAGCCCCAAGAAGCGAGAGAAGAACGCCGCTGTGTTTGTTTGCCTGTAAACAGAGACCTGTCAAATGCTGTGTTGCGATGAAATTCCTGATGGGGGATGAAGAGGTGTCTGGCCTGAGACCCAGCCTGTGGCATCCATCCCCTTCTGTCTCCCCTGCTGCCCCACCCAATCACATGGTTTTGAGGGGAAGGGAAGGGAAGTGGGCTCCATCATTTTGTAATTTTAGAGGGCCCCTAAACTATGCAATGGACAGACATAGCCCCTGTAACCCCAGTCTCCCCCGCCCCACCCAGTGTATGTATCAGGATCAATGAAGTGATGCACTATTGCTGAATAAGACTGATCACCTGTACCTCCTACTCCGGCTGCTTGGAATGATGCCAGGACTCAGATGTCATTAGCTGGTTCTTTCTCCCTCCTGAGCAAAGACCTGGTAAATCCCTGGACTGTGAATTCTCCAGGAAGCCTTGGGAGTATCACATGAGCCAATAGGTGGCTCCTCCAAGAAAACTTTGCCAGTTAGTGCATTCCTTCAGCCAATGTTTGGATTGGCTGTGTGAGTATCTTCTAGCATTGCAGCCAAAGCTAAACCAGGCTCCTCTTGGGGGCTGCTCTGCCAGGCTGAGTTGGTATGGTAGGAGCTTCACTTCTCAGCTGGAAATTGCTGTCTTCATATTTCACACTATATAGTGCCCTCCATCAATCTGTCTCACAGTGGGGGCCAAGGATCATTGTCCTCATGCAGATGGGTAAACTGAGGCACCAAGAGGAGCAGTGCCAATGTCACACAACAGGTTAGCAGCAGAGCTCTCAGGCTGGTGTTCTATCCACAACTCCACAGCTACCCTCGGACAGGGAACGTTTGTAGCACAGGAGAATTAGGTATCAGCCAGGAGATCAACTTATTCCCAACCAGAATCCTTCACAAGCTGGAAAGGGAGCTTATTCCTAATGGAGGAAACAGTCCAGCATGTGTCTTAATTGAGTTCTTTCTCACCCTCTGGAGGTCTTTGTGTCCTTTCACTTCCCACCCCAGCTCCTCTGGCCATCATCTTTGCTGATAGCATCCCCTTCAATCAGTTCTCCTTGGCTCCAGGACAATGATTCCCCCATCTCCTGTACCATGGTGACAAACCCTCCTGAAGCAGTCGAGAAAGCTGCCACAATTTCTGAGTTGAGAGCTCTTGAAAAATCTCTCTGACTCATTCCCAGTAAGTGATGCTCAGCAGAACTCTTAAGGCTCCTGCTTAGGAGCCCTCAGTTCTGAGAAAAGCAAACCACAAGGAAGATGGGATCTCTCAGTCAGCGAGAAAAATACAATGAAGGCTGCCAAGTGCTGGCCAAGATGCTTATAAAGAGCCACAGATGGCATTCCGGCACACTTTAATAAAGCAGGTCCGTGGCTGAAACCCCATACAGCTGTCAGGTCCTGTTCCTGAATTTCCCTGCATGTCAGTACTAATCACCAGGAAATCTGTGCATTCACAGAATGGAGCAAGTTCACACACTACATTGTCTAGAGGTTCACCAGGCCTGGATCTGGAGCCTTTTCTGCTTCACCATCAGTAGTTTTACCGCTTCCCCTCTCACAGCCCATCCTGCCTGAATGAATTCAGCCAGCATTAGTGACATCACAGCAGCTCCCACAGTGACTGAATTATGATGTCACAAGCACTAGAACATGATGCCGCTGAGTGAATTGGGCTGGGGGATAAGGCTGATTATAAAGCCTGTAGGTTCATTGCACATATGTCTAAGGACATTGTTCTCTCCTGGTGGCCTCTGCATTATCTACCTCTCTAGTGGGCTTCCCATCCCTTCTCCTGTCACAATCCAGCAGCAGGACTCTTGGGGACAGCAGCAGTTCCAGTCCTATGCAGATTTTGTGATAATCCCCAATTTCTGGGGAAACCACCCCTTTAGGGATGGACTCAGTTAGCTTTCAAAGGCAAGGAGAATGATGGGAGCTGCTGGGTGCAGGACACTTCAGAAAATCTGACTCATTATCTGTTAGAAACAAATGCTTAGAAACAGAATTCAGCAAATGAGGATTTGGGGGTTACCAATTTGCTTTTTGCTGATCCTTAAACTTACAAACTTTACACCCATCAGTTAAAACAGGATGTTCTGATTCTGAGAGGTGGTATCTCCCAATGAGATCAGTGGGAGATGTGGGTGCTTAACACCTTGTGAAATCAGACCATATTCCTTTTTATCTCAGTATTTATAAGAAAGTGAGAATTTAGCTAGCTTTGTGACTTTGCAGAGCTTCCTCTTGCTTGGACCTCAGTTTAGAGGTACCATGCTCATGGATTCCATTAAAATACCAGAGATAGATTGGGTTAGATTTGATAAGTGAAGTATCAGCACTAGAGATGGCAGAAACAGATATTTGGGTTCTTATGGCCTCATGCATCTTTTCTTTGGTTAAGTGTGGACTTGCACCCCTGAGTTCTAATGCACCCAAAATCTCAAAGAGAAGCCTCCAAGTTTGGCTTTTACTACTAGATATGTATATGTTATCCCAAGGTTCATCTGAAATTCACCCTGGCTTGAGTGAGAATGAGAGAATCTGGGCCAAGCTTGGGCAAAGATGTATATTTCACTGGGTTTGAATTTGATTGTGTCTCCAGCCTCATAGGTAATGATCATCCAAACCTTGCTTTGGGTCTTGTTGCACGTGCTTCATCCCATGTACAATGTCTTTTAGGAAACAAATCACCTGTCTATGGAGACTGGATAGTTTGCTCTCTATAGAGATATATCTAATTATATCACAGGATTGTCTACTCCAGTGGTTCTGAAACTAGGGCCGCCGCTTGTGTAAGGAAAGCCCCTGGTGGGCCGGGCTGGTTTGTTTACCTGCCGGCGTCCACAGGTTCGGCTGATTGCAGCTCCCAGTGGCTGCAGTTCACTGCTCCAGGACAATGGGGGCTGCAGGAAGCGGCAGCCAGTACGTCCCTCGAACCGCGCCGCTTTCTGCAGCTCCCATTGGCCTGGAGCAGCGAACCGCGGCCACTGGGAGCTGCAATCGGCCGGACCTGCGGATGCAGCAGGTAAACAAACCTGCTCGGCCCGCCAGGGGCTTTCCCTGAACAAGTGGTGGCCCTAGTTTGAGAACCACTGGTCTACTCTGCTGACTTAGGGCATGTGACTGTGCCCAGCCTACCATTTACTGACAGCTCATGAGGTTGCTCCTCCAGCCCAAGAGGCAGAGGCTTGTGCTTTGATGCTGTAGGTCCCATATCATCTCCAGGTCAGACTGGGAACCCCTAACTCACACTGGTGAGCAGTTACTCGCCCAAAGAGTGCCACTGCAGTCAGTGGGACCGCTGGTGTAAGTAACTGCTCATGAGCAACAGTAAGTGGGGTCACAATCTGCCCCTCTGTGTGCCTGGCCATGCTTGGATACAACTTCAAGAGCCTTCTGCTGCTATTTCTTGTGAGCAGATTCTTGTCTAGCCTTTGTCCTTCCCTCAGCTGATCAGTGAACGCTGGGTGCCAGGCGCCTGGATAAAGCCAGCCCTAGGGGAAGGTGAGGAGTGGAGATCTGATGCATTCAGGCCCAAACCAGGCAGCAGCTGACTTGTGTGTGTCCTTTCCTTGCAGCTGAAGAGGCTTGAACACCAAAGTGCGTGCCCTAGGGTGAAACGTTCCACACACGCTCCTGCACAAACCCTGCTTCCCTGTCGTTTGCCTCTTGTCTCATTGCTAGACCTGAGGTGTGGTCCTTTGAAGTCTGGTTCCCTCCCGACAGAGCCAGCACAACAAGCCACCCGCCAGGGATACATGACTTCAGCAGGCTCAGCCTCTCCAAAGTAACCTCTTAATTAGCATCTATTCATAGTAACAATTATTGGGACATTAAATGTGTATTTATATCGAGTCACCTCCGTTCCGCAGCAGGCGGCCCCAGTATTCCTCATCAAGAAGCAATTTAAAGACGGGAAGAGAAGGGAACGAGGCCTCCGCGATAGGGGAAGGAGAGGGTTGGTGCTTGTTGGCATTTATAATTCTCATGGCTTTGTTTACTTCTCATTGCTATAACTGAGAGATTTGTTAGATGTTAGATGCGCAGAGATGGGGAGACAGACTCTACTGATTCTCTGATCCAGCTGCTTATCTGATGCCCTTGGCATATGTCACCATTCTATCAGGCCAGCTCTGGTCTTTGCAATGGCTGTTTTAGTGCTGTAAAGAGCGAAGGGCCCATAGTGCAGGCAACAGGCAAGCATAGTGCAAGCAGCTGCTGCAACAGCTTCCCGCACACCCAGCTTTGCCAATGCAAGGCAGCCCTGACCTGTAGCCTGCAGCCCCTCCCGCTATTCCAGTCCTGGGACTATCAGATAACTCTGCCAATGCCCCTCAACCCCGGCCCACAGCACCATCTGTTATTCCAGGCTAAGGCTTCCCCACACAGCTCTGCCGATTCACCTCCTGCAGCAGCATCTGCTCTGGCGGTCTTGGGCCTCAGTGCTCAAATAGCACAGTGTCTTTTGTGGCAGTGCAGAAATGTCATCACTTAACAACCAGCATGAGCTCAACTCCCTGTGCTAGCTGTGTGTGGACTCACCATTGTGCGATCAGTGCCGGGAACAGCTAAAACCATTTCCATTGGCAAGAACCAAGAGCTGGTATCTAAGGGTACGTCTACACTACAAGACTATTTCGAATCTACTTAATTCGAATTTGTGGAATCGACCTTATGAAGTCGAATTTGTGTATCCACACTAAATACACTAATTCGACTGTCTGAGTCCACAGTAACAGGGCCAGCGTCGACTTTGGAAGCGGTGCACTGTGGGAAGCTATCCCACAGTTCCCGCAGTCCCCGCTGCCCAGTGGAATGCTGGGTAGAGCCCCAAATGCCTGCTGGGGGAAAAAATGTGTCGAGGGTGGTTTTGGGTAACTGTCATCATTGAACCGTCACTCCCGCCCTCTCTCCTTGAAAGCGCCGGCGGGAAATCTGTTCGCGCCCTTCTCTGGTCGGTTACAGCTCGGACGCCACAGCACTGCGAGCATGGAGCCCGCTGCGATCATCGCTGCACTTATGGCCGTTGTCAACTCCTCGCACCTTATTGTCCACCTCTTCCACAGTCAGCTGCTGAGAAATCGGGCGAGGAGGCTCCGTCAGCGCGGTGAGGACAGGAAGTCACAGAGTGGCGCAGACCTCTCACAAAGCAGGGTACGCCGCGCAGTGGAGATCATGGTGGCAATGGGTCAAGTTCATGGTGTGGAACGGCGATTCTGGGCCCGGGAAACAAGCACGGAGTGGTGGGACCGCATAGTGCTGCAGGTCTGGGACGAATCACAGTGGCTGCGAAACTTCAGGATGCGTAAGCGTACTTTCCTTGAACTCTGTGACTTGCTGTCCCCTGCCCTGAAGCGCCAGGACACCCGGATGCGAGCAGCCCTGAGTGTGCAGAAGCGAGTGGCCATAGCCCTCTGGAAACTTGCCACGCCAGACAGCTACCGGTCAGTAGCGAACCACTTTGGCGTGGGCAAATCTACCGTGGGGCTTGCTGTGATTCAAGTAGCCCACGCAATCGTTGAGCAACTGTTCTCAAAGGTAGTGACCCTGGGAAACGTCCAGGTCGTCATAGATGGCTTCGGCACGATGGGATTCCCAAACTGCGGTGGGGCTATAGATGGCACTCACATCCCTATCCTGGGACCGGCCCACCAGGCCAGCGAGTACATTAACCGAAAGGGCTACTTTTCAATGGTGCTGCAAGCACTGGTGGACCATAGGGGACGTTTTACCAACATCTACGTCGGGTGGGCGGGCAAGGTTCATGACGCGCGTGTGTTCAGGAACTCTGGTCTGTTTAAACGCCTCCAGGCAGGTACTTTCTTCCCGGACCACAAAATAACGGTTGGGGATGTGCAGATGCCTACAGTGATCCTCGGGGACCCAGCCTACCCGCTAATGCCCTGGCTCATGAAGCCCTATACAGGCGCCTTGGACAGTGAGAAGGAACTCTTCAACTACCGGCTGAGCAAGTGCAGAATGGTGGTGGAGTGTGCTTTCGGACATCTCAAGGGGAGATGGCGGAGCTTACTGACTCGCTCGGACCTCAGCGAAAAAAATATCCCCGTTGTTATTGCTGCTTGCTGTGTGCTCCATAATCTCTGTGAGAGCAAGGGGGAGACCTTTATGGCTGGATGGGAGGTTGAGGCCAATCGCCTGGCTGCTGATTACGCTCAGCCAGACACCCGTGCCGATAGAAGATCCCAGCGGGAAGCACTGTGCATCCGGGAGGCTTTGAAAGATAGGTTCCTCGGAGAGCAGGGTAACCTATGACTCTCCAGTTGATTTACAGAGAAGCTGAACCTGAGCCTGTTTCAGTGACTGTTGACTTCGATCTGCAGTTACATACCCCGTTCTCCAGGTTTCCCCCCTTCCAACACACGTTTTAAAATAACTTTAATGGAACACTGATTATTAATAAAGTTTTCTTTAATTATGAATTCCTGTTCAAGGGTTGAAACATGGACGCGGACTGTGGTGGGTACGGTGTGCACTGATGTCCAGACCGCTTCTACACTAGAGGAATGACAGGCTCCTGCTCCTACAGCGGTCTCTGGGGGGAGGACGGTTGCAGGTGGGTGTGCAGGAAGGGGTGGGTTTGCAGGAAGGGGTGAGGGGTGCCGTCTTTGGGACGGAGTTTGGATGCAGGCTCTGGGCTGGGGGTTGGGGCGTAGGAAGGGGTGAGGGGTGTGTGGGAAGGGTGAGTGTGTGTCCGTGGATGAGGGCTCTTGCTGGGGCTCAGGGCATCGGAGAGGCTCGTGGCTAGGGGGGAAGGGCATGGTAAGGGCAGCCTGCCTTGCCATTTGTGGATGGCAGGCGCTAGGACCCTGGGGCAGCATACACCTCACAGACTGACCCGGGGCAGCATTCACCTCACAGACTGACCCTGGTGCCTAGTGACTGCAGTCTGTGTGTGTCCTGCTGTTGATCCTGCCCCCAAGTCTGTACCCTGGTAATGGAGGCTGTCCTATGCAATTAAAAAAACCCTCCCCCCCCTTCACACAAAGTCTTCTGACAAGGAAAACGTGACGGAAACAGTGAATAACAACAAACTACTTTTAATACTCAACTACACAGTGGGGGGATGAAACTTGGATTTGGGACTGGGTGATCCAGGAAGGGAAGCACTTCTCATACTTTAGGGAATGAGAGCTGTTTGGTACATGAGCGCTCTGCTGGGGTGGAGTGACAGTTTTCACGGCCCCTAGCACCCCTCCTTCTTGTGATTTTTGGTGAGGGGGGGACAGGACTTTGTGGCGGGGGAAGGCGGTTGCAGATACAGTTCAGGGGGGCTCTCTACTCCTGCCTGCGGTCCTGCAGAACATCTACAAGGCGCTGGAGCGTGTCCGTTTGCTCCCTCATTAGCCCAAGCAGTGTTTGAGTCGCCTGCTGGTCTTCCTGCCGCCACCTGTCCTCCCGTTCGCTGTGTGAGCGCTGGTGCTGACATACAGTCTCCCTCCACTGTCTCTGCTCGGCCGCCTCGGCTCTGGAGCAAGCCATCAGTTCCGAGAACATGTCGTCCCGAGTCTTTTTCTTTCGCCGCCTAATCTGCGCCAGCCTCTGTGAGGGGGATGCCGGGGCAGTTCGTGAAAGAGCCGCAGCTGTGTGATGGGAAAAAGGAAGTGATTTCCTTCCAAAGATACATGTTTGCGAACACTGAACACAGTCTAGTCAGTTTCTGTGAACAAGACCATACAGGGCACCTAGTCTCACGAGCTCTCAGGACAAGTTCGAGATTTCGGAATACGCTTTCATTGGCTGCGGTCTTGCACAGGAGATCGGACAAGCGGGGCGGTACAGCTGAATCCGTGTAGCAGCCAGGCCTGGTAAGCACTACACTATAGGCTGCTTAACAGTTAATGGATAGCTGTGCCCTCCCGCTGAAGGCAATCTGTAAAGCATAAAGTCTGACCCTGTTCCAGCCCCTCGCGGCTGTGCCCGGGAAAGATCACTGTATGCTTTTCCTCTGCGGCCTCCAACAACTGGCTGTTAAACGAAGGTCATTGCTATGCAAAGTAAAAGTCAAGCATTCACAATAGTAACAGTACACTAATTGCCCTAATTAGATGCAGCAGTCGCCGAACGAGATTACCCTGAGGCAGGTCACTCGGAGAGAGAGAGAGAGAGAGGATGCTGCTAGAATCCCTGCACAGACCAGGACCGTACGCTGCAATGCTGGTGGAGGCAATGATTCCGCTGTACATTAGGATGGCCTGGCGCGGAAGAGTGTGCTTCCACGGAGCACCAAATAAGGCACCTCTCCCCAGGAACCTCCTGCGGAGACTTTTCGAGCTGCTCTCCGAGAGCTTCGTGCAAGTGTCCCAGGAGGATTTCTGTTCCATCCCTATATGTGTGGACCTTCTCTTTATATAGTTTTTTAAGGAAAAGTTTTTATATAGTATTTACATATTTTTTATTCCTGTTTTTTAAAAAATAAATGTTTCCATGTTTATAGCACTTACCGACTGATCCTTCCCCTGATTCTGAGTCCGGGTTAACGGCCGGGGAGGGTTGGTAGGGGATCTCTGTGAGGGTGATGAAGAGATCCTGGCTGTTGGGGAAAGTGGTATTGTAAGCGCTGTCGCCTGCGTCGTCCTCCACAAACCCTTCCTCATCTTCCCCATCGGTGAACATCGCCGAGGAACTGCCCGTTGACACTATCCCATCCTCAGAGTCCACGGTCACTGGTGGGGCAGTGGTGGCAGACCCACCGAGAATGGCATGCAGTGCCTCGTAGAAGCGGCATGTCTGGGGCTGGGCTCCGGAGCGTCCGTTTGCCGCTCTGACTTTTTGGTAGCCTTGTCTCAGGTCCTTGATTTTCACGCGGCACTGCGTTGTATCCCGGCTGTATCCTCTGAGTGCCATGGCTTTGGAGACCTTCTCGTAGGTCTTTGCATTCCGTTTGTTGGAGCGCAGCTCCGAAAGCACAGACTCATCGCCCCACACAGCGATCAGATCCAGGACTTCACGGTCTGTCCATGCTGGGGACCTCTTTCTATTCTGGGATTGCATGGACTCCTCTGCTGGAGAGCTCTGCATCGTTGCAGGTGCTGCTGAGCTCGCCCCGATGTCCAACCAGGACATGAGATTCAAAGTGCCCAGACAGGAAAAGGAATTCAAATTTTCCCGGGTCGTTTCCTGTGTGGCTGGTCAGAGAATCCAAGCTTGGACTGCTGTCCAGAGCGTCAACAGAGTGGTGCACTGTGGGATAGCTCCCGGAGCTAGTAAGTTCGATTTGCATCCACACCTAGCCTAATTCGAGATAGCCATGTCGAATTTAGCGCTACTCCCCTCGTCGGGGTGGAGTACCGAATTCGAACTAAAGAGCCCTCTAGGTCGAATTAAACGGCTTCCTGGTGTGGACGGTTGAGCGGTTAATTCGAATTAACGCTGCTAAATTCGATTTAAAGTCCTAGTGTAGACCAGGCCTAGTGCTGGTAGAAACAAAGTGGGCTGTGAGGCAAGGAAAAACCCTGGCATTAACAGGGTGGCCAGTTTTCCAGTTTTCGACCAGAAAGTCCCCCACTTTCCCCTGGAAAGTCTGGTCAAAAAGGGAACCTGATGGCATCCGGTCAGATCTACTGATGGGACACCCAAAGTCTGGTTACTGCAGGTGGGGGAGGCAGGGTGGAGCCTCAGGGGGAAGAGACAGGGCAGGAGCAGGGCCTCGGGGGCGGGGATGGGGCCTGGGGGACAGGGCCTCGGAGGAAAGGGGTGGGGCAGGGGAGAGTGCAGCACTGCTGCTGGAGTTTCTGGTTTTTAAATATTACAAAGTTGGCAACCCTACATGGCAAGCTCAGCATTGCTACCCTCCTAGTCCATCTGTTGCCCATGTCCCCCCGTCCCACCCCCCACGGCAGCACCCGCATTTCTCACTGCCATTCAGGTGTCCCTGGAGGTCAGTGGTTCTCAAACTTTTGTACTGGTGACCCCTTTCACACAGCAAGCCTCTGAGTGCGACCCCCCTTATAAATTAAAAAACACCTTTTAATATATTTAACACCATTATAAATGCTGGAGGCAAAGCAGGGTTTGGGGTGGAGGCTGGCAGCTCGTGACCCGCCATGTAAGAAGCTTGTGACCCCCTGAGGGGTCGCGACACCCCATTTTGAGAACCCCCGCTGTAGGTAACCCCCTGCTCAGCATCTTCTCAGAGGAGGACAAAGACACCATTTTAAGTAGAGACAAAGGGCCCCTTGCCTCGTCAGCATGAACCTCAGGCAGCTCTCGAGAAAAATTCTGGGCCATTAGTGGAACATAAGAAGATTTATAATTGAAATCTAGTTTGTAGCACTACAGGCGGCGCTCTCGAAAGACATTTCTCAGGGAAAAAAAAAAAACCAGAGCACGACAGAGAGAACTAGTTAGAAGAGTTTAAAAATCTCTCCTAAAACTCCATTGCATTTAACACTGCGTGATAGTTTTCATAATTCAGTACAAAGTGCAAAGCTCTTTAATGAGCCCATTAATGACCCTTTAATTTACTCTGCCAGGGCTAGATTCATAAAACATTTATGTTCCATTTACATGGGATTTTCCTGAGACTGTTTGGGGGGAGTCACCATGAGGGAGCAGGTGGGATAAAATGCAGGAGGGTTCCTGCCCACACCTGGCAGGCTCTTCTCTCTTTGTCTCTTTCCCCCTCACTCCCTCTCTGTGTGTATCTTTTAATATTGCTGGAGAAGCTGCGGGGACCCTAGAGAGAGAAGTGGCATCTTGTGACCCTGCTGCATGGTATGTATACACTAGGGACTGCTCTATCTCTGTGCTCTACATGCAATGAAACTCTCTTCAAGAACTAGCCAAAAAGGGATCTTCAGAGCCCGTCTGGGAAAGCAAATCGTTACAGTGCAGCACCTATTCCTTTGTCAGATCTCCAAGGGGTTCATGCACCTATTGCAGGGTCAGATTCCTGCCTTCTGGGCTGTTAAAGAGAAGACCAACTAGATTCCAGGCTGTTTGGGAGTTAATTGCCCCAAGCTGGCAGCTTGCTCAGCTCTGCAGAACACCGAGGAGATGTGGCCTCTGTCCCCAAGGAGCTCCCAGAAAAAAACAAACCACACAGGCAATGCACTGGGCGACCAGTGTCACAGCAGGGAAGGGTGTTGTGATCTTGGTGAGTGGCTGGGGTGTATTTGGGGTGTATAGGCCTCACAGGAAAAGGTGGTGGAGGTTTTAAAGAGGGATCCAAAGGGAGAGAGGGTTAAGGGGGACTGGCCAGAGCAGGTCAGAGATGGGATTTTAGAGGTAAAGGGGCAGCACTGAAGAAGATACAGAAAGGAGAGTGGCTTGGGGGGTGCTTAGGCAGAATGAAGTAGTAAGAGAGCACAAGGACTGAGCAGTGCAGAGCCCTGAAGCTGAATAAGGAGGCTGAACTGGACATGGAAAATGAGAGGATGCCAGAGGAGGGATTTGAAGAAATGGACTTTGCCAGAGCATCGGACAAGGCAGCATCAGGTCTATCCAGTGGCTCTACAAGATTGTTCCCTACAGCCTATTCAGGTGCCCAGGCTAAAATGTCTCAAGTGATAGCACTGCCCTTGGGGGCTGATCCAAGTCAAAGAAGAATCAGGACATTTTTTCCTGTTACTCATCTTAAAGTTTTCTTCGCTCGGTTTCATCCTGTTCCTCTGATGGTCATCACCCACTTCTGGATCCCTTTAAGTCCTCTCCCTCCTTGGTATTTGCACCCTCCAAACACCTGGAGATGGTGATTGTCCCAACTCCAGGCATTGCTTAGCCAAGCTATAGAGATTTAGCGGTTTTCATCTTTCCCCAGTCTTGTGTGTCAATATCCTTGAGCCTCTTACTCATCTTTGTTGCTCTTCTCTGAATTCTCAGGAGCTCTGGTTTTATCTCTCCAAGTCTAACAACCCCAGCAGATTTCCTTGTAACAATTCCGGAGGACACAGATCCCAGCCTGCCAAATCCCATGAGTTAATACCCAAACCTGTTGGTGCAGAAAGGTGAGGATGATGCTATTAACAGATGTAAAACTTCTACCTCTTTGGACAGTTTCTAGAGTTAATATTTCTAATATCACGATATTATAGAGATAGCGGTGAGTACACTTCATGCTTGAAGGACAGAGGAGATTGGGTTTCCAGGAGAGATGTCCCATTTCACAAATGAAGCACACTTGGGACACGGAATTTTTCTTGTCTCCATAATCCCCTCCCTAGAAATTAGGGATTTACGTGACTCTCTTTTCCCTGCTCATCCCTGATTTTGCTGATGCATGTTGGAAACCCGATGGACCATTAAGGCACTGACACTGCCTCTGCCTGAATGGTTCATGAGTCATCCTTATCGCTTCACAGTTAAAAGGACTGCTGACGCTGATGCCCTCAGAAAGGACACGTCAGTGGGAATATCAATGTGTTCCAAACCATGTCATTGCTCATCATAAGCACTGGGCTATGTGCACACTGCCTTGTTGTTGTAGGGTCTCTAGTGGGCACTGATTTGTTACTGCAGGGTCACTTGTGAGTGCAGGGGAAGAGAACCCCATAGTGAAATTGCCAAACTGAGTGGCTGGTTTATTATAGAACTGGCTTGCAACGTAGGGTCAAATTTGTCCCAACATTTCAGTTACAAAAGCTAAGGCCAACAGAAATGCTAAATATGGGTTTAAAAAAAAACTATTCCAAGGGAAAAAGATTTGGGGTAATATTGCCAAATGTTCCTAAGTGACTTTAGAGCATAAATGCTATTTTCAAAAGTGATGTAGGCACTGAAGAGCCTAAGGGTTTGTCTACACTGCAATCTGAAGTGTGGTCGCAGCTCAGGTAGACATACCTGCGCTAGCTTTACCTATGCTAGCAAGGCTAAAAATAGAAGATAGATGTGGTGGCATGTGCTGTACTATCAAGCCGAGGATCCTGGTTCCATCTCCAGGACCAGGAGTTGGGAGCTATTCTTGAAAGCATTTAATTAGCCTCGTTAATTATGACTGATAGTATTTCAAGACACAGCTCTCTGAAAGTTTTACAGTCCCCTCCATGCTCTTTGAGTTGTGTGGGGTGTTGTTTTCTCCCCTCTTTGCTTCTCTGGCAAGAGTCTTCTGCTCCTTCCTTTCATTGATGCTCTTGCTGGGGTGGCTCAGACAGGGCAGTTCTTCTGATGAATTAACTGGACTGGTCTCTGGACATCCACCAAGCCAAGGCTCTTTGCTTTGATGCAGTGATGAGGGAAGCTGCCTCTATAACTCCATCTAGAATGACCCTGAACTCCAGTTTCCAAAGGAAGGACTCGCCTCCTGTGTGAATGGTGGACTCGCTGTCACATTCAGTCCAGTTGGAGATTTGAGGAATAATGGGATGAGCAATGCTGGCCAGGACGACTGATGGGTTATTGTAGATAAATTGTAGCGGTGTCAGATTCCTGAGGTGCCCTTGCTACAGTCTCCTCTTGGCTGAAGTTCTGATGTTGGGAAGTTTCATGGGTAGCATCAGTCCAGGTCAGGGCATAGTGCTGGAATCTCTGCGATCACAGGTTCAAGTCCTACAACAGGCTTTAGGTTCATGGGCAGTGTAAACACTCCAGGAGCACTGGAGAGATTTGTAGCCGTGTTTTGGAAATGATGTTCACACTGGTGTGTGGGGCTATGGGACATAACCAGAGGGAGACCTCCTCCATCCCATGAGACAAAAACTCTGTGGAATTAATAACCAGAGACGGAGACTGCAGCAGCAACTGTGAAGGAGTGGAGGAGGCCTTACAGGAGATCAGTTCATGAAGAATGAGGAAACTGTGGAGTACAATGAAAAAGCAGGAATGATGGATTATGATCAGAGAAAAATGGCTGATACCAAAATCCTTATACTACTCTGCTAGCAGCACTGTCCTTCCAAGGTGCTGTCACCCTGAGCTCTCTTCTGTCTGCTATGACTGATCCAGGGGGTTCCTCTGGGGACTGGTTAGGGATATAGCTCCTTCACGCTTTAGGCTGCAAGTTCAAATCCAGGCCAGGTCAGTAGAAATTGAAAGTTGTTACCACCCACTGCCTGCTCAGTGACCCACATGAGAGGAGCTGGTGGGTTTCAGTGCAATTCCTGACAGGCCAGGTATGCCCAGCAGAAGAGCCTCAATCGCAGTGAACACTAATCGTCTCCCTGGCTGAGCACTCAGAGGAGGGGGGTTGGCTTGGCTCATTAATGGGGGTGGGGTCATTTGTGAAGATCAGATACAGCTCTAACTCCAGACCCAAACTGCCTCAAAGGTGAGTCTTGTTTGGTTCTGGCCCAGGCCAAGCTCTCACCAGCATGATGAACATTCTTCCTTATCTTAGAGTTTGGGTTACCCCAGTATCTCTTCCCCCAATACAACAGAGTCTTGGACAATTGGAGACTTTAACATGGTCCAAGGACATGGTTAAAATCCCATCTGTACATGGTGTCAGGGGAGATTTGTGGTGGAAGCAGGGCCCTGAGCTGGGCCTAGGACAGGGCTTGGTTTGACTTTGGGGGGGGCCAGAGGGCTCTCCGGCCATACCCCACCCAATCATGCCCTCTGTTCTGGTGCTGAGGGTATACCTGTGAGACAGAACTAACCCCTCCAACGCAGAGAAAAGCAGATGGCTGCTGGTCTGAGGATATGAAGAGCTGAGTTCCGGAGAAGGAAGTGTGGGGTGGGGGTGTCCTGCTATTAGATGAGAAGGCTTTGCATTGCCAAAGCGCTCGGCAAGCATTAACTAATTAAGATTTATTGGGAGTGTCAGGGCCCCCCTGACATCAGCACTTCGGGGTAGGGGATCTGAGCAGGTGGGCCTTCCCCAGAGACGGAGGAGAGAGCGGAAAGCACAGTGCACACTGGCCCTCCCGGGGCTTCAGAGGGAGTGAGTTCAGGGGCCGGATTTCATTGGTCAAACCACTCCCTCTCTGTGGAAAACAGAGGAGGTGCAACAGTGGAATCACTGACTGGACCGTGAGGTTGGATCTGCCATGGATTGGATGCCCCTGGGGTCGCTCCACATGGAGTTGGGTCATTGCCAGCAATCTGCCTTGCTGGAAGGGGAGTGAGACAAGAAGAGGAAGCCAACAGGGGATGAGTGTCAGGAAGGGGAGAAATCACCCAGCCGTGCAGAATGGCTCACACAGCCTGGGTTCTCTGTCTAGGGCAGCTCAAGGGGCTCTGGCGAAAAGCAAGTGCTGGGCTGCTGTGTGGGGCTAGGGCTGTTTGCATCTTATTGTTATAAACTCCTAGAAGAAAGAGTTCAGGAATCTTGTTCAGACAGGAACCCCAATTGTTTACACAGCACAGGCTGCCAGTTAGTTAGAAACACATGGGCTTTTATTATTACGTTTCCCTGGAAAAACAATGGTTTAAATTAAGGGGAAAATATTTTGTGAAAACCAAAAATTTCTTTTTTAAAAAGGCCTCGCCCTGGGCTCCCTACCCCTTCCTGATTCCCCTCTCAGAACTTCCTTGGCTTCTCCTGGGGAAGTTCATCCTTCATGGACCCAGTGGCTCATGGCAATAGACAAAGGGGTTGCCTTTGGTTGGGCTAACCTTGCTGCCTGTATGGCTAACAGAATGATTTTCTTTACGAGCAAAGTGTCTCCTTTCCCCTTGAGTATATAAGCCTTGCAATATCCCAGGATGCACAACTTCCTCCAGCTAAGACCTCCAAGAGTTGTGGCCCTGGGACCTACACACTATTGTGACGTCCTGATTGTCAAGAAAGCGGCTCCGCCAATGCATCTCGATCCTGATCATCGGCACCCTCTGGTATTTTAGTCCTGGGCTCCCCTACATGCACAGCTCTGCCAATGCACCTCAGTCCTGCCCTGCAGTACCAGTCCTGCTCTTCCAGTCTCCAGCCCCTCTCACACAGCTCTCTGGGTGCTTCTCATCCTGACCTGAAGCCCCCGCCTGTTGTTCCCTGCAGGAGCTTCTATGCATTCAGCTCTCCCCATGCACCTCAATCCTGCTGGCAGCGCTCTAGAAGCAAAGCATATTTTCATAAACATATGCAATCTGGAAATAACCCTTCCAGGAGTGACAGATTAATAGTTACTAATTACACAATTATTTTATTCTGTAGCACTAATAAAAAAATGATTTGGAGTTGTTTTTTTTAAAAAGTCTAAAGATTTATTTAATTAAAACCACAATTTACTGAAAAACCAAGTAATTTTTTATTGATACAGACAATGCTGTGATTGTATAATTAGTAATTAATTACTTATGGGAATGACACTTTAATTTACTTAGACCTATTAATTTATTTTTTTTCCTGAGCACTGGTTGCCTCCAGAACATGGATTCCATGATGGCAAATTGTTCTGCATGGTGTGGGGTGTCCCGAAGGGAGTTGGATGACATCCACCAAAGTCACTTTCATTTGTGGCCTAAGACAGAAGTTGGTCTCTGGCCCTGAACGTGCAGTATGGCATTTGAAGCCTAATCCCTTAAACACTGCACAAGCTCCTGCCCAGACTACTGTGGATCCTCTGACTTCTCCCCAGCGACTTCATGTTGCTGTTGCCATAATAGCTGATATTAGTCCTCAGATCCCAAAGCAACTGGACAACCGCAAGGACTGCTCCAGCAGCACTGAAGGCCCATCAGGATAGGCCCGATGAAGGGGAATAAAAACCTCAGTTGCTGCCCTCTAGGAACAAGCCATACTGCTCTACAGTGCAACAGGCTTCATGTCTGGAAAAATAGAGCACAGCCCCCAAGTCCTGTTTGCAAACAGCAACAAGAAGTTGTGGAGCCAGGTGGGGAAATGCTCACTGCAGCAAAACCAGGTTAGGCTCAGGCTGAACCTAGAGTCCAACAGGCTCTAACAATTAGTTTGGGGAAGTTCTATGGCCTGTGTGTTACAGGAGGTCCTATTGGCTAGATCAGGGGTCGGCAAACTTTCAGAAGTGCTGTGCTGAGCCTTCATTTATTCACTCTAATTTAAGGTTTTGCGTGCCGGTAATACATTTTAACATTTTTAGAAGGTCTCTTTCTATAAGTCTATAATATATAACTAAACTGTTGTTGTATGTAAAGTAAATAAGGTTTTTAAAATGTTTAAGAAGCTTCATTTAAAATTAAATTAAAATCCAGAGCCCCCCCTGGACCGGTGGCAGGGCAGTGTGAGTGCCACTGAAAATCAGCTCGCGTGCCGCCTTTGGCATGTGTGCCGTAGGTTGCCTACCCCTGGGCTAGATCATCGGGCTCAATGGGTAGTGATCAACAGCTCCATGCCTAGTTGGCAGCCAATATCAAGCGGGGTGGCCCAGGGGTTTGTCCTGGGCTGGTTTTGTTCAACATCTTCATTAATGATCTGGATGTTGGGATGGATTGCATCCTCAGCAAGTTTGCGGATGACACTACGCTGGGGCGGGGGGAGACGTAGATACAGTGGAGAGTAGGGATAGGGTCCAGAGTTACCTAGACAAATTGGAGGACTGGGACAAAAGAAATCTGATGCAGTTCAGCAATGACAAGTGCAAAGTCCTGCACTTAGGACAGAAGAATCCCAAGCACTGCTACAGGCTGGGGACCGACTGGCTAAGTGGCAGTTCTGCAGAAAAGGACCCAGGGATTACAGTGGACGAGAAGCTGGATATGAGTCAACAGAGTGCCCTTGTTGCCAAGAAGGCTAACAGTATATTGGGATGCATTAGTAGGATCGTTGCCAGCAGATTGAGGGAAGTGATTATTCCCCTCTATTCGGCACTGGTGAGGTCACGTCTGGAGTATTATGTCCACTTTTGGGCCATCCACTACAGAAAGGATGTGGACAAATTGGAGATAGTCCAGCAGAGAGCAACAAAAATGATTATGGGGCTGGGGCACATGACTCACGAGGAGAGGCTGATGGAACTGGGCTTAGTTAGTCAGTAGAAGAGAAGAGTTAGGGGGGATTTGATAGCAGCCTTCAACTACCTGAAGTGGGGTTCCAAAGAGGATGGAGCTTGGCTGTTCTCAGTGATGGCAGATGACAGAACAAGGAGCAATGGTCTCAAGTTTCAGTGGGGGAGGTCTAGGTTGGATATTAGGAAAAAACTATTTCACTAGGAGGGTGGTGAAGCACTGGAATGGGTTACCTAGGGAGGTGGTGGAATCTCCATCCTTAGAAGTTTTTAAGGCCCACCTTGACAAAGCCCTGGCTGGGATGATTTAGTTGGTGTTGGTCCTGCTTTGAGCAGGGGCTTGGACTAGATCATAGAATCATAGAATATTAGGGTTGGAAGAGACCTCAGGAAGTCATCTAGTCAAACCCCCTGCTCTAAGCAGGACCAACACCAACTAAATCATCCCAGACAGGGCTTTGTCAAGCTGGGCCTTACAAACCTCTAAGGCTGGAGACCTCCTGAGGTCTCTTCCAACCCTAATCTTCTATGATTCTGTGATCACAATGGTTCCTTCTGGCCTTGGAATCTATGAATCTACAACAGGCGGGACTGCTTCCTGCCCCACCTCCTTCCATCCGGGGCTGCCTCTGCGCAGACTCAGGAAAGATGGAGGCAGGGCCTTCTGGGGTCAGAGCACTCAGAGATGGAGAAGCTGGGATGATGGGGAAGGGGCAGAGGGACTGGATATGCAGGTGAGGAGAGGGGGGCTCCGCTGTGCATGGAGCTGGCTCGTATCCAAGCCCGGTGAGTACCGAGAGCCATTCCCGTCTGATGGCTATGTGCAGTGGGGCTCCCACCACAGAACACACCATCACTGCCAGCAGTAACTCCCTTCCTGTCCCCAGCAGACAGTCTCAGACTAGAGCCCAAGCACTGACCAAGCTCCCCTCAGACAGAGTCCCTCCAGTTCCGGGCTGACTGAGGCACACTGGCAGGGGGAGATTTGTGCTATCCCTAGGGTGGAGCTGCTTATTCTTACACCTTCCTGCTTGTTGCTTGTCCTGCTGCACCCCCATCTCCTCCGCAGCCCAACCGGTGCCAGTCACCTGACTTAGCCCCTTACACCAGATCAGTTTATAATTGCCTTTATAAAGGAACATAGGCGTTATTATAACAGATCACACCAACAGGCTGCTCAGGCTCACCTCCTGCCCTATCAGAACAGACTGAGAGCACCTAGCCAACGTGAACGGGGTTAGGCTAACCCCAGGGGCTTTGGGAAACCCCACCCCACCTGTCCACCTAATCCTACTAAACAAGCTATCCTGACCCTTCCAATCCATCTGCCCGCCTCTTGCCACCCCAGATCAGACCGGAGACTGATCGAGTCCATTATCCTGCTTCTTCCATGCTAGATCAAGCCACTGACCTATTTCATCTAGCACTTTATTTCTGGCAAAAACTAATAGCTGATGCTTCAGAGGAAGCACACAACCCCTACTCTAAAACAAGCAATGACATCTAGCCATTAGTGCAGTGAGGTATCAAGTGAGGAAATCCCTGATTCCAATCAGCTGATGCCCTGAAGCATGTGGTTTTACTTTAGCTGACATAGATAGAGATGTTACCAATGGCTATTAACCTACATGGTCCTCTTAAGTCCAGCTATAGTATTTAGCTGGCTGCCCTCCAGGAGCAGTGCTAAGGAGGTAGAGCCTGCTCCCAGTTATGCTGGAGGTTTGGGGGATCTCCCAGAAGGTAATGGAGGGAGGAGTCAAAGCAACCCCAACCCATTTGGTAGTGGGGACAGTGCCACTGGTGCACACACATGCTCACAATCCCTGCGGAGGAAACATGGTCCAGTAACAAGAGCTCAGGGCTGCAAGTCAGGACTCCTAGGCATATTCCTCAGTTTGCTCCAGACTTCCTATGTGGCCTTGGGCCTCAGGTCTCGGCCCCTGCCTCAGTTTCCCCACCTGTAAAATAGAGAGAGTGATCCTCCATAGCCAGGCTGAACTCATTAATGCCTGTCAAATGCCTTGTGCTTCTCGGATGGAGGGTGGTAGAGAGGGGCTTTCCCCCTCCTACAAATCCAGACCCACTCCTCCTCCCTTCTTCCTCTCTGCCCCAAGAGCTTCTTTGCTTGACTACCTCACTGTGTGTGTGTGTGTGTGTGTGTGTGTGTGTGTGTGTGTGTGTGTGTGTGTGTGTGTGTGTGTGTGTGTGTGTGTGTGTCTGCCTCTGCAGGGGGAGTCCTGCCTCTGGACAGCTAATGGCATGTGTGTGTGTGTTTGTGAGAGCTCTGGCTTCCAAGGCAGAAAACCAATAGAATCAATTAGGGGTTGTGGTGGGTTTTTTTTCCAAAATAATTCCACACACAGCATGTTGTGAGCCTTGTTCATGGAGAATCTGTTATTAACTGCCAGAGAATTAACAATTTTCCCTGCCTGTCATCCAGCCTGCAGCTCCAGATCTGCTTTAATCATCTCTTGCCTTTCACAAACAGGGTGGCTGGGATGCTGGGTTTGAGCCTGAGGGAGGGGAGATGCTGGGGTGTTCCTCCCATCTCCTTACCTGGCTGTGTCCCAGATAACACCTACCTGATAACATGGCTTCTGGGCACTGGTGGGACACACTCCCTACCTGCCAGGGACATGCTTTAGCACTGGAACCAACAGGGAGATCAGTCTTTGCATGAATTTCCTTCCATGCTACACGGGTGTGTCTTTGCTCTTCTGAGCGCCTCTCCTCTGCCCTGATGCAGCAGCAGGGGACACAAGTGTTCAGCGAGCCTCAGAGAAGAACCCAGGAGTGGGAACCCAGAGCGGAAGGCAGGGCTAGTGGCTAGGCTGCCTTGACCTGCCTAGGAGCAGAAGGAGAGAAGAGCAAATCCCCAGGGAGAGGAGTATTTAAAGTGAAAACCTGAGGCCACTTTGGAGTGTGACTAAGTTGGGATTTTGGATGATTCAGCAAGGATAAAAAACCTGAAATCCTCCCCCCACCCCAGCTCCTGCTCCAGCTAGGGAAAGAGGCAAGATCCCCAGCCTGGGTGACCTGCTACGGGTGCTCTCAGTGCACCTCCTCTGTGAAAGGCTGACAGGTGTGAGCTTTACGACAAGGGCAGGAAATGCCCACCAGCAGGGCTGGATCTCCAGTTAGGTACAGCAGGCACATTCCTGGGGTGCCTAAAAGTTAAAAGTGGGTTAAAAGTTTCATTTTTTACAGAAAACATGAAGGTCAGCTGTAGACGGGGTGGGGGGGCACTGAAGATGCTGTGCCTGGGTGGGGTCCCTGGTTTAAATCTGGCCCTGCCCACCAGGGGATGGGCGAGGGTTGCTGTGCCCTTGAGGACCTGCCTGAAAATTCCAGGCCCTGGGAAATTGGTAGCAGGAACCCCCAGCCGGAATCAGGGTCCCTGCTCCTGAAGCCAGGGCCCAGGGCTCCAGAAGAGTCCAGGAGGCCCACGGACCTGGGATCAGTTGCAGGTGTTGATCTGGGGGGGTGGGCAGTGATGTTCCCAGAGCAAGGGCCCCTCAGCTCATCAGGCAAGGGAGCCAGCAAATTAAGAGCCCCTTATCAGATCCGTAACTCTCCGCTTGCAAGTGCAGCGCCTGCGATTATGAGGCATGTGATAGCCCTTGGCTCAAGGTCGTAAGAACAGTCAACAGACTGTGAAAATATGGACACAATTAATCTCTACCAGAGGAATTT
The DNA here is from genome assembly GCF_020497125.1 of Mauremys mutica. Taxonomy (NCBI): domain Eukaryota; kingdom Metazoa; phylum Chordata; order Testudines; family Geoemydidae; genus Mauremys; species Mauremys mutica. Next base: position 14,402,924 of record NC_059082.1, read on the forward strand.
TACTGTGAGAAGAAGTCACCCAGATCGGCTCTGAGTCTGGGATGTGAGTGGAACAGTGGGTGCCATGCCCCTGTCATTGCCAGGCCTCGTTGCCAGAGCTTGCCTAGTCTTGGGAGGGTGGGAGTGCTGGCTGTCACAGCACCCATGGGAGCCGTCACAGCCTGGGTGCAAGCTGGGGCAGCCCCTGGATAGGGAAGGTGTTTGGCTTACCTGCTCAGTCCATCTGCTGAGCTATGGCTCAGGGCTGGGCTGGGGTCAGTATCTTTAGCAGTGATTATGATGCATGATCCAGACGGGGACCAGCTTGATGCTCAGAGCCCAGGGCAGTTGGCCGGGCTGGACGGTAAAAACCGTCTCTTCTGAGCGGGGCAAAATGGCTCTGAAATTGCAGCGACACAATGAACATGGAGCCCAGGGTGGCATTTCAGAGCAGAACTGTGTCTTAGTCCCAGGGAGCAGTGTGAAAGCACAGAAGCCAGCCACAACCCAGCTTTCTGCATTCCAGTCCATCCCCATCCCAAAGTCTATTGCTCAGCTCTGGCCGGACCACGGGACAGCTCATCTCTTCAGCCCAGCACTCAGGTGTTCAAGCACGGCATGGACTGTAAGGTGGATAGAAAGCTGGCTAGATCGTCAGGCTCAACGGGTAGTGATCAACGGCTCCATGTCTAGTTGGCAGCCAATATCAAGCGGGGTGCCCCAGGGGTCTGTCCTGGGGCTGGTTTTGTTCAACATCTTCATTTATGATCTGGATGGTGGGATGGACTGCACCTTCAGCAAGTCTGCAGATGACACTAACCTGGGGGGAGAGGTAGATACGCTGGAGGGTAGGGATAGGGTTCAGAGTGACCTAGACAAATTGGAGGACTGGGACAAAAGAAATCTGATGAGGTTCAACAATGACAAGTGCAGAGTCCTGCACTTAGGATGGAAGAATCCCATGCACTGCTACAGGCTGGGGACTGACTGGCTTAGCAGCAGTTCTGCAGAAAAGGATCTGGAGATTACAGTGGACAAGAAGTTGGATATGAGTCAACAGTGTGCCCTTGTTGCCAAGGCTAATGTCATATTGGGCTACATTAGTAGGATTATTGCCAGCAGATTGAGGGAAGTGATTATTCCCCTCTATTCGGCACTGGTGAGGCCACGTCTGGAGTATTGCATCCACTTTTGGGCCATCCACTACAGAAAGGATGTGGACAAATTGGAGGGAGTCCAGCGGAGGGCAACAAAAATGATTAGGGGGCTGGAGCACATGACTTATGAGGAGAGGCTGAGGGAACTGGGTTTATTTAGTCTGCAGAAGAGAAGAGTGAGGGGAGATTTGATAGCAGCCTTCAACTACCTGAGGGGGGGGTTCCAAAGAGGATGGAGCTTGGCTGTTCTCAGTGGTGGCAGATGACAGAACAAGGAGTAATGGTCTCAAGTTGCAGTGGGATATCAAGGTCTAGGTTGGATATTAGGAAAAACTATTTCACTAGGAGGGTGGTGAAGCACTGGAATGGGTTACCTAGGGAGGTGGTGGAATCTCCATCCTTAGAGGTTTGTAAGGCCCAGCTTCACAAAGCCTTGGCTGGGATGATTTAGTTGGTGTTGGTCCTGCTTTGAGCAGGGGTTGGACTAGATGACCTCCTGAGATCTCTTCCAACCCTAATCTTCTATGATTCTATGTGGGAATGGCAGGTGTGCGCCTGGAGGGGAGTGGGGTGCATGTATGATGAAGTAGCAGATAAACCTCAACCAGCTCAAAGTGCTTGTGTCCAAGATGGGAGGCAGCCTGGACTGAGCAGGTCCAGCATCCTGCTCCATTGCTGGGTGGCCCACAGCTCCTGTGCCCTGACTCCAGGCCTGGCTTGGTAGAGGTGTGCGCAAAGATGTGAAGGTGAGTGCAACAGTGTCTCTGTAGGGGAGGGTACCAGTAGTGCACGAGTACATGTGTATGTGGGGAGACTACGTAGCTGGATGCAATGGTGGAGGGGTGTGGAGTTGTGTGGGTATGAAGAGTAGACACAACATGTGTGACTCAAGCTCACCAGCTTAGGTGAGACACAGAATTTGACTCAGAAGCTGGGGCGAGATGTCCCCATTTACCTGTCACTCAAGACACAAATAGGAAAGTCCTGGCACCAGCAGAGGGTCAGACTCTCAGCACCACCGAGCGTCCTTCACACGGGCAGGATCACGCTGCTCCTCCTAGCTGGAACTGCCCCCAGGGAAGAAGGCTGAGGCCGGCTGGGGATTCATGTGGGACAGTTGATCTGGTAGGTGCATCTGACACACACAGCGAAATGGGGAGACTGGATTTGGGTATGTCACAAAGGGTTGCCAACTGTTGGCACAGCAGGTACGGCGGGGGCAGGCATCGGCTGGAGCCTTCAAGCCCCAGCCACAGAGACACCATCCCTTTGCCTATTGGGTCACCTCACATGCTGCCCATTCCTTTGGATATGAAGATCCCACCGGGAAGCTGAAGTGCCAGGCTGCGACTGCCTCCGGGGAGCCAGGCTTCTGCTATGAGAACTCAGGCTGCTTGCTCTGCCCCGGGCCATGGCACAGATGCACTTCTGGGTTGGCACCAATGCTCTGCCCCATGCAGAGAGCTCATGTCCACTTGCATTACACACAGCGAACAATTTCATTTATCCCTGGCTCCCTGATCCTCATCACAGCGGGAGCCTCCAGCCCCAGCACGCAGCCCAGATTCACTGTGACAGCTCCAGATTCATATTCATAAGGAAATTCAATCGCCTGTAAAGAATCCCTGCATCAGCATTTTGCAGTGAGTCCTGACCCCTCAGCCCACTCTGTCCATCCAGGACATCATTGCAAATCCTAGTGCAAAGGAAACAGTCACGCTGCCTGGGGGATTCATGTGGACCAGCCAGGGGCCTCCATTTCTTCCTCTGGGGCTAGAGTCCCTTCTGGCTGATGACTTTGAATCAATGGGCTACAGAGATACAGTGGAGTAGAGCTCCATACTTGGAAGAAGCTGCTCCCTGGTGCAGCCCTGCTGGTAGCCTACTAGCCTGCTAGGCTGTCAGCCTGTTTGTTCACACACAAGCCCATGCAAAGTCAGTTCCCTCTCATCTTGGGAACTTGCCCCTCTGTGCCCCTCCCTTTAAAGCCCTATTGGGAGCACCATGGGTGCCCATCCACTGGGCACATCCCCATGATACCAGTTCATCTGGGAGGGGCTCAGGCAGCAGAGAGCTACAAGGAAGAACAAACCCTGCCCTGTGCCCCGCTCCGCTGCCTGATCAGAAATCCCTGTAGGGAGCCAGGGAAGGAATTAAAAGCACCGGCAGGCCTGGCACTGCCTGGGCCCCAGGGTGTGGTGTGAGCGGAGAGGCCAAGGAGACTCAACTCTCCTCTGACTCCAGAGGGGGCTGCTGCAGCGCAGGGCTGAGTCAGGGGAGCTTGCCCTGCTGCTGCCAAGCAGCATCCTTTCTGTGGATAGACACAGCCCTTCGGTCTCTGGGGATCTCAGAGTGGCACCTTCCATCAGCCCTAAATGAAACTTTAAGGGGAGGAAAATGCCCAGCATGTCAATACATCCTTAACTGAGACTTCTAATACCGCGTCTTTGGAATGTGTCCACCAGGGGGCGGTGTTCAACCCCTGGAACAGGACCACCTGCCACCACCAGATGCCTGCACCTGCACTCACTCATGGGAGCAGAGGGGGCTCCAGCCTCTGTCCCCCCCGCTCCTGTCACAGGCCTCCCCTCTCTGTGCCTGTGCCCTCAGGTGGAAGCTGACAGGGATGGAAGATGGGGTATTAAGATGATCATTCCGCTCCCTGGTGCAAGACAGAACCACCTGGTATGGCAACGGGAGGTGTGAATAAGGCCCTGGCCCTCACCATAGTAATCGAGGGGGCACGGAGGGGTGGGGGTCTCCTTGTGGGGGTCTCGTTGTGGGAGCCTAGCGAAACTTCATGCTACTGCTGCCAGGTGTGTGTGGCAGGCTGGGGGAGCCTAAAGAGAACCTTGGCCTCTGGCTGGATCCACAGTGCCTTGGGGAAAAGCCAGCATGCCCCCCGTACTGGGCTCTGGCCCTGAGCCCCAGGCGCAGGCAGAGGGAGCTGTGAGGAGCTCCCAGGAGCATATCACTGGTTGTGGTGCTCGTGGCTCTCCCAGACAGCCAGGGCCCCAGGCTGGCTGCTACGCCGGTGCCAGATGGTGGATGAGATTACAAGAATTTGATTTTCAAATAATCCATAAACCTGGCTGAGCTAATGGCATTTCATATGCATTATCTTGTAATCCCAGAGAAGAGAACATTTCAGAGCAAAGAGCCTGATTCTCCCTCCCTGCAAGGACTCTAACAAGCTACAGATAATCCCCTTTTTGTTGGAAGGTACTTACAGGGAATCTACAAAGGCACAGGGGCTTTGCCAATTCTACAGCACAAGTGCCTGCTGGCTACTTTGCATACCAGTGGCTACGGTGCCTCTGTGACACAGCCTGGGGCCTGTGGCTACAGGCCTTCTGGTGCACATGGATGCAGCCAAGCCTAGGTAAGGCACACAGCACGGCCAGGTGTGCGTGGGTACATCACCATGTGCATGATACAGACATGGATGTGGCAGATGGTTTCTAGAGTTCCATTAGAGGACACCGCATTGATGGCTGTGGGCTCAGCTACAGGAGTGCCAGGAGAGTCCCAAGGGATTTTAAGAATATAAGAGCTGCCTTCCTAGGTCAGACCCTGGTCCATGTTGCCCAGTATCCTGTCTCCAACAGCAGCCCATGCCAGAGCTTCAGGGAGAGGGTACACTCCTGGCTTCTGGTAGTCAGAGGTTTAGAGTTGCATCCTTGATCATCCTGGCTAATAGCCATTGATAGACCTATTCTCCATGAATTTATCCAGTTTTTTTTAACCCAGTTATGCTTCTGGTCACTGCAACATCCCATGACAATGAGTGCCACAGGTAAGTCGTGCATTGTGTGAAAAAGTACTTCCTCTTGTTTGCATTAAACTTGCTGCCTCTTAAATGCTTAGCACGACCCCTTGCTTTTGTATTGTGTGAAGGGGTAAATAACACTTTTCTATTCACTTTTTGTATACTATTCTTGATTTTATAGATCTCTATCAAATCCCCGCTTAGTTGTCTCTTTTCTAAATTGAACAGCCCTACTCTCTTGAGTCTCTCCTTGTATGGATTCCCTTGATCATCTCTGTTCCCCTCCTCCAAATCTTTTCCAGTTCCATTATACCCTTTCTGAGATTGCGCAACCAGAACTGGACACAGTATTCAAGGTGTAGGTGCACCATTGATTTATAAGTGGTATATTATTATTTATTATTAATATATATTATTATTATATATATATATTATTCCTTTCCTAATAGTTCCTAACATACGGTTAGCCTTTTTGGCTGTTGCTGTGAATTTAGCAGAAATTTTTAGAGAACTAGCCACAGTGACTCCAAGATCTCTTTCTTGGATGGTAACAGCTAATTTAGACCCCATCCTTGTGTATGTGTAGGTGGAATTATTTTTTCCAATGTTCGTTACTTTGCTGTAACCAACTTTGAATGTCATCTACCATTTTGTTGCCCAGTCACCCAGTTTTGTGAGATCCCCTTGTAACTCCTTGCAGTCTGCTTTGGACATAATTATCTTGAATAATTTTGTATTGTCTGCAACCTTTGCCACTTCACCATTCACTCCTGTTTCTAGATCATTAATGAACACGTTGAACAGCCCAGGTCCCAGTACAGATCCTTAGGGGACCCTGCTGTTTACCTCATTCTATTGTGAAAACTGGCCATTTACTCCTACCCTTTGTTTCCTATCTTTTAACCAGTTACTGATCCATGAGAGGCCCTCCCCTGTTATCCCATGACGGCTTTAGTTTCCTTAAGAGCCTTTGGTGAGGGACTTTGTCAAAGGCTTTCTGAAAGTCCAAGTACGCTTTATATCGACTGGCTCACCCTTATCCACACGCTTGTTGACTCCCTCAAAGAATTCTAATAGATTGGTGACACAACTTCCCTTTACAAATGGGAACAATTGTGTTTCAACAAAATCGTGTTTATCTATGTAGCTGATAATTCTGTTCTTTACTATAGTTTCTACCACTTTGCCTGGTCCTGAAATTAGGTTTCCTGGCCAGTCACTGCCAGGAGCGCCTCTGGAGCCCTTTTGAGGAATTGGTTGTTACATATTGGTCTATAGTGTATTTGTTTCCCAGGCAGCTCTCACTCAATTTTACCGACGTTCCTCCAGAAGCAATCGAGTCCCGCTGAGCTACAGGCTGTCTTCCAAGGGCCCACCCCAGCTCCTATTGAATCAACAGCAAAACTCTGCTGCCTGCAGTGGGAGCTGGATAAGGCTCGTCCTGGGAGAGTCTCACAAGGGCCAGTGTGACGGTCCCCCTGACCGTGAGGGTGGGATGGGATTCGGAGCTGGAGGCCGATGTAGACTCATGGCAGTTTTCTGAGTAACCCAAAAGGACTACAGGGAGTGGCATTCTAATCTGAACTGAGATTATACCAAGCCTGTGAAACTCCCCCCACAAGGCAGGGCTGTGGCCTGCAGTGTCCCAGAAGAAAGAGTCCAGCCACAGGGGTCCTTCACCCATACCCCTGGCCAGGTCTGGCCGAACACCCCCTACAGGCCCAAGCCAGACAATCCTTATTCCCTCCAAGCCGAGGAGCGGCAGGGCCTGCATGGAATGGGGATGTTTCTGTTGCATTTGGGGAAGGGCCTTGTCATCTGAGGCATGAAATTTGCCTCTCATCTCAAATGGGTGGGGGCAGGACAGGCTGCAGCAGCTTCACAGCTACTTCACTCTGCAATCCGCTTCTATCGGAGTGGACACTGACAGGGGGGCGGGAGGGCAGCCTGTTCTTGAGCCTCCTTCCCCAGTCCTGCTCCAGCAGCTCTGCCAGCTGCTCTCACCTTTGAACCCAGAACTTTCCTGCTACAGACGCCCTGGGAATCTCTAGGATAAATCATGGGAACTTAGAGATCAGTGGCACAAATACATCCAGGACTCAGCTGATGCACCTCACTCCTGACCCACAGGCTGCCCCCACCCTCCAATATTCTGCATCCAGAGTCTCTTTCTGGAGGGTCCTCTCTCCCCTGCCCTAGGGCAGACCTTGGAAGCAAACGCTGCTTGCACTGGGCACAGATGGAAACGTTGCTAAATGCTCCAGGGGCATCACTCCTCCAATCTAGTTGTAGCCATAAGCTCACAGCAGGGCTGATGCAGCCCACGGGTCAGTGCCAGAGATGGTACCTCCTACGCCCCTCCTGGCCATCTGGAACATGCTGCAGGGCACATCAAGCCCAGGAGGAGAGGGAGGGGGAGGGGCTTTACAGCCTGATAATTTATGGAGCTGCTGGAGAGTTTTTCACACTCTCTGCCAGATTCAGCTGTTTGGGCTCTGATTGACATGCTTCCATTGGGGAGAGACACCCCACCCCCAGGGGAAGTTCTCTGCATGCTCTGATGAGGGCAGGGGGCAGAGTGACAGCCTGGGGCCACCTGGCATGATAGGAGATACTAACTGGAAGCAGCACAAGCCCTGCTGGACACAAGTTCTGACAGTGATGGACAGACAGCTTGGCCTGTGTCCTGGCTCTGCTAAGGAAGGCAGCAGCCATCATTAAAGAGGATGCCTCAAAGCACAAGCAGAGCTGGATGCAGCCCAGGGTAGGACTAGAATAGCAGGGGGGTGTTTGGGGTGCATGGGCAGAGCTGTGGGTGGGTGCCTAGGAGTGGAGGAGCAAGGGGAATGGCAGGTTGGAGTGGAGGCGCATTGGCAGAGCTCTAGGGAGAACGGGAGAGAAGCCAGGACTAGGACAGTAAAGTTTCTGCAGCGCTGAGGTGTGTGGTGGGGGGACCCAGAAATGGATTGAGGTGTCTTGGCAGATCAGTGTAGGCAGAACCCAAGCCTGGAATAGCTGGGGGTGCTGTAGGCCAGGAGTGAGGGGCAGCAGCAGAGCTGTAGGGGTGCAGGTCTGGGACAACTCCCACCTGCCTTGGGAAGAGACACAAACATGCAGAGAGCTTGGCCTGCTGGAGGGTTAGCCCTGGGCATGGCCCAGGCTTGTGCTACCAGGTGACCCTACCCCTTGTGTAAGGGACTCACACTGCCCAGGGCTCCTGACCCTCGAGAGATTTCAGTGCTCTGAGATGCAGGTGGAGCTGGTTCCTGCCACGCTCATGAATTCTGCTAGGGATGCTGAGAGGTGGGGGAGAGCATTAGGGGGTCAAAGCAGCATTGTAAATGGTTTAGAGCAAGGGTGAGCAATAATTTTCACAGGGGGGCCACTCCATGAGGGATAGCTCAGTGGTTTGAGCATTGGCCTGCTAAACCCAGGGTTGTGAGTTCAGTCCTTGAGGAGGCCACTTAAGGATCTGGGGCAAAAATTGGTCCTGCTAGTGAAGGCAGGGGGCTGGACTTGATGACCTTTCAAGGTCCCTTCCAGTTCTAGGAGATTGGTATATCTCCAATTACTACCTTTTTATTACCTTTGGTAAGTTGTCATGGGCCACCCATTTCTACTATATTAATGGGGGGGGTGCAGGATCTGGGAGGCAGTTTGGGTGCAGGAGGCAGCTCCAGGCTGGTGCAGAATGTTGGGGTGCAGGAGAGGGTGAGAGATGTGGGCTCTGGGAGGGAGTTTGGTGCAGGAGAGGGCTCCGGGCTGGGGCTGGGGGTGCAGGGTCTGGGAGGAAGTTGAGGTGCAGGAGGGGCTGTGAGGTGCAGGCTCTGGGTGGGAGGTGCTTACCACAGGTGGCTCCTAGCCAGCAGCTCAGCAGGGTTCAGGCAGGCTATCTGCATGCCGTGGCCCCCCGCCACTCCCGGAAGCGGCTGTGGCCAGATGCTGCTGGCACGTCTCTGCATGCCCCTTGTGGGGAGGGGAGCAGCACCTCTCCGTGCGCTGCCTGCATTCACAAGCACCGCCCCTGCAGCTCCCATTGGCTGGTTTCCGGCCCATGGGAGCTGTGAGAATGGTGCTAGGGGCGGGGGCAGCACGTGGAGCTACCTCCCCCTGCCAGGGGCATGCAGAGATGTGCCAGCAGCAGCTGGCTGCTTCCGGGAGCGACATGGAGCCACAGCAGGCAGGCAGCCTGGCTGAGTGCCCCGCTGCACTGGGGGACTTTAAGCAGCCCGGACTTGGAGATCACAAGGGGGCAGAGGAGGCCGGACAGAAATGTTAGACAGGCCGGATCCAGCCTGCGAGCTTAGAGCTACTTTGACCCTGCCTTAGATCTACTTTGACCTGGGGCTGGAGTCCTCAACCCAGCCTCTCGGTCCTAGAATAGAGTCCTTCCATCTCCTCACAGCTCTGTAACTGAAGGCACTCCGACCCCATCCACAACACAGGGACAAATTCACACAGTGCTAGAGGGAAGCTATTTGCTACCTTCGCCAGAGGAAACATCTACCACTTGGCCCATCGGAAATTTGAGCCCGACAGTCTCACGGCTTGTGTCTGCCTCTAGCAAAACCACCAGTCACCACACTCGCTATGTCCACACACACACATACTTCACCATGAACATGTGCAGCCTCCATACACACACAACCACACACTCTTACCTCTCCGCCCCTTCCATTCTCAGACGCGCCCTCCCTGGCCCCACAACCTGACCCTCCCCTGGCCACACTTTCCTCTCCTTGCTGTGCCCAAGGGATAGAGCCACTCGGGCCTTCTGAGCCACAGGCAGCTTGGCAGAGCGGCCAGCTGCTACACCACTCCCTCTGCACCAGCCTCCCCAGGGCCATTCTGGCACAAGCCTCCCGTGCTCTGAGCAGGGTTGGACCACGGGGTGGTAATACCCACTGGCAGCTGGTCCAGGCTACTTGCTGCTACCACTGATGGAGCTGACGCCCTGGGAGAGCTTAAAGAAAAACTCAGTGTGGGAGCAGCTGATGGGATTTCCCAGACAGAGCCTGCCACCTAGTGGCACAGTAAGGTGTTGGCCTACATACCACTGTCAACAAACGTCTGCTAGAACAGGAAGCCAAATTTGCCTTTTAAATTAGATCTGAGCCAGAGAGCATGGACCACAGCTTCCCAGTCTCAGAGCCCCAGTGCAAGCTCTGGCAGGAGCTTCTTCTCTCCCTCTGGGCCATGGCTATGAGAGGAGGGAAGGTGTTTCTTAGGTAAGCAGCAGCCCAGATCACCGTGGGTCAATTCAAGGAACACGATGACTGAGCATGGTAAAGATACACCCTGCTGAGCCCACCTCCACCCCTCCATACAGTGTTTCTCAATCAGTGGGTTGCAATGCCAATGGGGGAGGGGAGGGGCAGATCTGGAGAAAGAGGCCAGCCCCGTAACAAGCTGTAATCAGCTAGCTTTGTCTCTGCAATGGCCCTCGACTGTCCTATCTAACATGGTAGGACGGGCACATATCTAGGCTGCAGGGTGTTGGGCTGGGCCAGGAAGCACAGTCACAGAACCCGGAAAAGCACACCAAGAACTTTCCTCCCTTGTCCCACTGAGCAAGGCAACCAGCAAGTCGCTTGGATGAGTGCAGGTGGGTTCGGGATCTCCCCCAGAAGCCCAGGTGGGCGGCTCAGGAGACTGAAGAACAGTTCGGTTTCCCCTCCCTCTCTCCCCACTAGGACCATTTGCATTAACATGGGCTGATTTCTCCTTAGGCGCCTCTTAACTCATCTGCTTATTCACCCTCGTTTAAAGTGAATGGCACCTCCATCAGCCCCACTACAGCCAGCTGGGATTCCCCTACACCCAGGAGGTTAGGAGGCCAGTGGGAAAGAGCAGTCACCAGCAGATGGACTCAGAAGCCACAAGAACCCTGTTTCCAGGTCAGTGAAATCAAGGGGGTAGAAAGGCAGGCAGCCTGGGGGAGTGGTCACTACTAGGAGGTTTCTAAAGTCCCTGCAGCCCAGCACCATGCCAGGGGGTTGGGATCCGCATTGACTCGGAGAGGACAGCACCAACTACTGAGTCACTAACATCGTTTCCCCCAGCACATGGCCCCTTACTCGGCACGGGGTCAGAACGGATTCAAAAGGACCACCAGTACCACGCCCTGAAGCAAGCCCTTTTTAGCACAGTGCTAGAGTCTGCTCAGTCAGAAAGGAGAGCATCCTCTACAGTCATCCATGCTGCTTCATGCAACACAGAGCCTCTAGCACAAGTGAAGCACTGGAGTTGGCCCTGACTCAGAGAGGGAGAGTCACTCACACTGCTCCCTGAAGCACAGCAGCCCTTGCATGATACTGGGGTCTGCAAGAGCAGGCCATTGGTTTACCAGCACCTCTCCTTAGCGGTTGGCTGTCTGCTCCTGAACACACCCCATCGCTTTCCTAAGCTCCTCCAACATTCTCAAGTTGCTAATTCCAAGGATCGCAAAACAATTTGTTTTCCAGAACGGCACACTGGTGTCGGGCGCTAATGGGATACGTTGGTCATTCAGAAGAACGGCCCAGGGCAGGTCAGCGGCTTACAAATGTGCAGACGCAGATTTCACGATTAGCACATGGCTCAGATTTCCCCCAACGCTTTCAAAACAGCAATAGGCAACATTAACAAAAGGATTACTCAGAATTCAAAAGCGAATGGGATTTGTGACCCATTATATTAACCAGAGACGGGGGAAAGCTCTGCCGAGTGAGCACTGCTGACAGGGCACCAAACCAATTATGAAGAGCTCACAGATCACTAAGCTGGATATATACACACACATCAAGATAAATTCCTATTTGCCTGCAAATGCAGGACGCTGCCTGAGCCACCCTACCCCAGCTGGTTTGCTTTTCTATGTGCCCATTAAACTTGGATTATATCTAGTTACTTTCCCTGGTAATTCACTTCCCCCACAGGTTTAATGCTCAGGAATAACATTTGGGAGGGTAAAACCTGAAAGGATAAATGTAATGTGTGTAATTACTTTGATAAATGAGAGAGAGCAGAAGGCAGGCAGGGAGTACACTGAGCTACAAGGCCACGCACACACACAATCGTGGGAATACCACCGATGCTACTGACAGATACGTAGGAACAGCCAGACTGGATCACACCCGAAATCCAGCCAGTCCTGTATTCTGGCTCTGGCAGTGGCCAGTACTGGATGCTTCATAGGAAGGTGTAAGAACCCTGAAGTGGGCAGATGTGGGATAATAGTTAGAGATGGGCTTAAGCCAACAAGCATGAGGTTTAACAGCCCTTCCAAAATGTGTTGTCAATCATAACAACTCTGGCTATTCTTATTATCTATATAAGAGTTTAGTCCCTTTTAGAATCTTGCTAAGTTCCTGCTGTAAATGGCTCCCTGGGGCAAGGAGTTCCAGTCTAACCACACACGGTGTGAAAAAAAGTCTTTCCTTGTATCTGTTTGGAATTTGCCCCCTTTTAATTTCATTAACTATCCTTTTGTACCTGTCTTACAAGATACTTCTGGGTGGCACAGGAAACCCAGCTGAGCTGGGCTCCACCTGGAGTCAGTTTTCCACTGTGGAGCTTTATAGATAGAATCATAGAAGCGTAGGGCTGGAAGGGACCTCAATAGGTCATCTAGACCAGTCCCCTGCACTCAAGGCAGGACTAAGTAATGACTAGACCATTGCAAGTTCTTAAAGAGAAAAATGTCTCTCTCAGGAGAGTCATATCCAAAACATCCTCCTGCCCTGAAACCTCCTGCTCCAATTGCCTCCCACTGACCTTGATACTTTCAGTGTGTTTGTTTCTCTTATGACTTGAAGATATAGACTAATAGACTTTAAGGTCAGAAGGGACCATCGTGATCATCTAGTCAAGGGGTGGCCAAAATATGGCCTGCAGGCCAGATCCGGCCCGTCTAACATTTCTGTCCGGCCCGCCAGGCTCTTCGGCTGCCCCTTCACGATCTCTGGGCTGCTAAAAGTCCCGTGGCACAGTTGGGTGCTCATGCAGGTTGCCTGCCTGCCATGGCCCCACACCACTCCTAGAAGTGGCCAGCTACTGCTGGCATATCTCTGTGCCCCCCTGGTGGGGGGAGGTGGCTCCACGCACTACCTCCACCCCCAGCACCATCCTCACAGCTCCCATTGGCTGGAAACTAGCCAATGGGAACTGCAGGGGTGGTGCTTGCAAGCGCAGGCAGCGCATGGAGACCCGCTGCCCCGCCCCCCACAAGGGACATGCAGAGACATGTCAGCAGCAGCCGGCCGCAGCCGCTTCTGGAAGCGGCATGGAGCCATGGCATGCAGGCAGCCTGCCTGAGCCCTGCTGTGCTGCCGGCTGGGGGCTGCCTGTGGTAAGCGCCTCCTGGCCAGAGCCTCCACCTCACAGCCCCTCCCGTACCCCAACCCTCTCCCCAGGTCAGAACCCCCTCCTGTACACCAACAGTCTGCACCAGCCCGGAGCTCCCTCCTGCACCCAACTCCCTCCCAGAATACGCACCCCCTCCATTAATATAGTAGAAATGTGTGGCCCATGACGACTTATCAAAATTCGTGGAGTGGCCCCCTTGCGAAAATTATTGCCCACCCCTGATCTAGTCTGACCTCCTATACATTGCAGGCCACAGAACCTCACCCACCCCTGTAATACATCCCTAACCCCTGGCTGAGTTACTGAAGTCTTCAAATCATGATTTAAAGACTTCAAGTTATAGAGACTCCACAATTTACACTAGTTTAAATCTGCAAGTGACCCCTGCCCCACGCTGTAGAGGAAGGTAAAAATCTGCCAGGGTCTCTGCCAATCTGACCCAGGGGAAAATTATTTTCCTACTTCAAATATGCCAGTGAGTTAGACCCTGAGCATGTGGGCAAGACCCACCAGCCAGACACCTGGGAAATAATTCTCTGTAGTAACTCAGAGCCCTCTCCATCTAGTGTCCCATCACCAGCCATTGAAGAGATTTCTAAGTCAGTTCCTCTCTGCTAATACCTCACCCCGCTATGCATGTCCTGACTCTCCCTCCTATCCCTGTGGATCCTCCTCAATATAGACCTACAGCAACCCCTGCTGGTCCAAGACCTGTCCTGCACAGCCAGTGAGGCATGTCAGGTTATATGGATGGTTTCATACTGTGGGAGAAAATATCTGCTAGACACCAGAGAGACCAGGTAAATGCTTGCCACTGGTGACCTAAATCAGGCTTTTAAACCCTTAGCCAACTGTGCCACCTGGCTGCATGGAGTGAAATTTGCTTTACTCAGCACATGCGGCCTGCTCCTTTTGCAGACTGCATGCAACAGTTTATGGAAGAAACAGGCAGAGCTCAGAAATGCTGTGAGCTGTCAGAGAAATTCCCGTGCAAAGTTCCTCATGCTTCTGATGGTGCAGAACTTCCAACACAAATAAGATTCAGAGTGCTTTAAACTGAGCGAGAAAGAAACTACCAGGAAGTCTAGAGCCCTCTCTCTCCACCTTTTGTTCCAGCAAGGAAAACAGAGTGCACAGGAGACCTTATATAGCATCATTAAACATACCAAAAACCAAAACAGTTGAGGCCCAGCCAAGATGCCGACAAGAGGCTTGTAGACCCTGCCTACACCATACATGTTCCCTACTGGCATTTCACACCACAGGAATGCTGGGGCTATAAATGCAGGGATGGGACAGGGGAACATGGGGCTGGGGCCAAAATCTACCAGTCATGGACCCGCTCCTGGACAGTTTTCAAACCCGTTGGGATGGGAGGGTTAATGTAATAAAATGCGAAGGATTGCTTGCCATGACTTTTTGCATATCCAAAGGCATGTCCTGTTCCTGGCTGACGGGAACACTGGGGAAGGAGGGGCCATAGGGCTGAGTGGGAGCCAACCCTCGTTTTCTCTTTCCTTTCCCAGGAAAGAAGGGACAAATCAGAGCAGAGAGATACTCAGAACTGAGGGCACAGGACCAGATGGCCTGGGCTGTTTCTACTAGGGTGACCAGATGTCCTGATTTTATAGGGACAGTCCCAATATTTGGGGCTTTTTCTTATATAGGCTCCTATTACCCCCACCCTCTGTCGCAATTTTTCACACTTTCTGTTTGGTCACCCTAGTTTCCACCAGTGTAATAAACAAGATCTCATCCTTTTCAGCTCAGCGGAGCAGGATGGAACCACGCTCCAATCCAGGAGTGAAGGATTAGCTCTTGTCACACTGCGTACCGTCTCCCAAATTAGCCAATTCAAGTGTGATTACAGCCCTAACCCATCGCCACCACCAGCAGCCTTGTCAATATTGTCAGCAGAGAGATTAAGGCCTGCATGAGCGCTGGAGACTGGTCTCCCTTCTTTCCCCTAGAAATGGTCAATTTGGGCAAGCTTGAGGACATGTTTGTGATGGAGGTTTTACTTTCTCCTGCTCTATGAATTTAAGTACAGGAGGAGACCAGGTGGCTGGGGTGTCAGTGCAGGACCTTCCCCAGCACAACACTCCCAAAGAATCAGGCTCCAAAGATTGTGCTTTAAGCATCTCTCAATAACTGTACTCATCTCCCTGAGCTCTTCATGGTCTACTCGAGAGCTCATGTTCTGACCAGCAGAGACCATTGGCTCCTGGACTTGTACAAGGGGGAAAAGGAAAATATTTGTCTCACCTGTGAATTTTAGTTCTAGGATCTTCCATGTTGGAAAGTCTTCATAGTGGGTGTTCTTGGTCTCCCTGGCAAATGGAGGCCAACCTTATCTTTGTTGAGCCTGGGCTTAGGACTGTCCCTTGGAAAGGACTCTCCAGAATGATAACTGCCAAAGCTGAAAAATTATTTCTTTCTAAAAGTGCTATTTCACTCAAGCAATTTGCAGCAAAACCTTGACATGAAGCTCAGGGTTTTCTGGAAGAAGCGTCCTCTTCCCTTTCTCTAACAAGTGAGCAATAGCCAGAGAAAAACCTGGGCACAAATTGTGAATTTTCCCTCTCGGTTCCCTCCATGTCAGACAGTCTTCACAGTGGGACAAACAAAGCAGAAAACCATCCCTAGGGAAGACAGAGGATTCTATTTACCCGATTGAAAAGGAACTTAAAGGTTACTGGGTCACCCTATTGCATAACACTTTTCTACCAAACATTGTATCTGAACAATTCTCAGTGGTTAAGCGGGGCAGGGAGATATAAACGAAGCTTTTTAAGTCCACCTCTGAGATATGGGGAGCACAGCTTCCGCTATCAAGTGTCTCTTTCTTACATAGTAGTACCTCTACATCAAAGTCCATTCAGAAAATTAAAATAGGTCCATCAACAGGCTTCCAGCCTGGTCTCTGATACACCGAACAGCAAGATGGTCTAGGTTCCATTCCCTTGTTTCTGTGCCAAGTTATACTCCATGTCTCCTCCTTGGATCTCAGCTCTTCCCCTCACTTCCACAAGTCAGACAGGAGTTCAGATATGTGCCCCCTACATGGGTTCTGGTATCTGTACTGATCACCAGCTTCTCTGGACTCAACACCAGACAGCTGTAAAAATATTAAGAAAGCGTCTCTTGGTGAATTTAAGTAGTGGATTTGGATGAAGATCTTTACATACTGATTTACTGCAATTGCTATCCGGAAGCAGAGAAAGAATTGTGCTGGGTATCCACATGAAACTAGCTAGCCCAGGAGTTGAGTGAGATTTTATCTTAGTTCACCAAACATTAGCACACCTCGCCTATCTTCTTCTGTCTCCCTTCTGAAATAAAGATCTTCTAATCTTTGATGATGACTTAGTTACTGGAGCTCTGAGCATGCTGTAATTGGGCCTCCCACCTGTTCGCTCAAAGCCTGAAGGCTTTTACACAAGGCCCAGGAGACACTACTAACATAAGAAGGTCATCCAGACTAGGGTTGATATGTATCCCTTTCACTTGAAAGGAAGGTTGATGAAACATTGGGCTATATATCCATTTAGAAGCTGAGTCCAAAAGGGCACTGCTTTGTATTGAAAATGCTTCTTGTGGTAGCAGAACCTAAAGTATCCCTGGGTGACTCTCCCTGTGCATACCTTCAGTACATCTCCTGGAGGTGTATTTTCATATTGCGGAGTTTGGAGGCGATAATGCTGCAAGGACTGATTTCAGTATTTCTGCATGGAATATTGATTTCCTCATGGATGATGGAAGACCCAAGATCTAAAATGGGCTGTGTGCTATTGTTTCTTTGTACAACAAAGAATCTTATGCCTTTTCCAAAATATGTTTTCCATGAAACTGGTTCTATCATTCTAACGTGTAGGAAATGGACTTCTGCCCCCTTCACCTTTAGATTCTACAAAGAGACTTGCTGTTACTATTGTTGATTTATATTAATTCACTTTGGGGAAAGGATAAACTTGATCCTTGGACAACGAATGAACTCTATTGAATAGCCTTCCCTGATTATCTCAAGCACCCATTTTTGTAAGTGGGTCACTCACAGATAAAGACCCACCGTTAAGGTCACAGAGGGAGGGTTTGCCCAAACTTGGAAATCCAAAAAAATCACCCGACGCTTTTGGGGCTTGATGTTTTTTCCCCACAAAAGAATCCCAGCCTGAGTCTTCCACCTCTCAGGAAAGGCAGTAATGGCTTCTTCCTCATGTGAAATCTATGCTGGAACTTAGAGGAGCAGAGAGGTTTCAAAGGGAACACTGGCTGAGATAAAGCAGTTTGAAGATATTCTCACTGGAAGGAGGGAGGGATGTATTACTTTGTATATAGCCTCAGTGACTGCTTTGTTAATGGGCCCCCCAAAGAGGATATAAGTTCTGTGGGACCCCTAGAGGCAGGAAGGGGAAAGGAGGGAGGGCTATCTCCTAGGGAAGGGGATCTGAATCACCTCACCCCATGCTCCCTGCTGCTGAATCGAGAGTGAGCGAGGCCTGACCACACAGAATGAGGAGTGAGCTGGAGCCGCTAAAGATAAACACCTTCATTGGTAGCAGAAAAGTCGCAGCAGCTGCCATCTTTCCTGGCAGCTGAGGCCTTGCAGCTAAAACAACTTGTGGGAAGAGGGGATGCTTTGGAGCCTTCTCAGCACAGACCTCACCTGCCCTGGGGATTCAGGCGGTTCCATGAAACTTTCCTGCTTGCAATGCAAGCTGTGGGAATAGGAGTCCCATATATGGGGGCGCTGAAAAAAACTTGCCACTGATTCTGGCCTGGCCTCAGGGAAGGCAGCTTCCATGCATCCTGCCTGGGCATGGACCTCACCCACCTGCCAGCTAGGAGCTGGGTCCTGGGGAGAGCTGCTGTCCTTCAAATCTGCCTCAAAGCCAAATGGAATTCTTTTTGTTCTGACAAACCTCAAAGCCAACGAAGGGAGAGACATTTAGTTAAAAGTCTTTCAGAAACCCTGCAAAGGGAACTCTGGAGCGAGCTGCGCGGAGGCAGAGCTCCAACAGTCCTTCCTGAGGGGCAGCTCTGAGCCGAGGCTGAGAACAAAGATCTGGTCTGCCTCCAGTTGCCATGGAGACCGGGAACACCCCACTGTGAGGTGTGCCTGACAGGCAGGGGACTGAGAACGCAGGTGCTTAGCATGGATGGAAAGACGTGCCCATCTCTTCCTGCTGCAGACAGCTTTTAGCATCACAGCGGGCTGAAGTCCTACCCTTTCCCCTTTTCAGTGAAACTGGAGTCACCAGACCTCAGCAAACTAAGCTCAGACACCCAAGGCACATACTCTGCTTTTATTTAGTTTCTCTTTGCAGCCTGCTCTCCCTCTCCCTGGTCTCTCTGCGATGGTCCATGAGCCTCCCAGGGCAATCTAAGATGAGAGGGGTTTTTAATATAATTTATTACTAGCCTGCAGCTTCGAAACTCCACGGCTTTAGAAAACAGAAGGCTGCATCTCTGACTGCTTATGGGGTGATTAACAGCTTTAATTTGCGGCCTGCAGCTCGACAGATCCCCAGGGGTTGACAAAATACATATAGCAATCTCAAGTTGGTCCCCTGAAGCCCTGACGCTCCCTAGATGATTCAGAACTGCTCTTTCCTCTCTCCCTGTGCCACTTGAAAAGGTTGTTGCCCCACAAAATGCAGCGAGCACCAGATCCATACCTAGCCCAACAGTCAGCCATGCTTTCAGTTAGAAAATGCCTTTGGAAATCAGACCATCAGGTAGGGCAGAGCCCCGCAAGCATGGGACACAGTCTTCAGAAATCACACCCCTACCCTGTAATCTGAAGTCAGACTGTAAATAACAGAGGCACTGCCAAGTAGGGTTAGCAATTCTGGCCTAACGATTCTGTGCATAGGAATGGGGAGCCAGGGATTTCTACACCCAGGTTGACAGAGACTGGCCTTGCATAAGTCATGTTCCCTCCATACCTTCTCCAATCTGTGAAGTGGCACCTCTAATGCTGAACTTCCTGATAGGATGGAGAAGATACTCGGGCACTAGGTAAGGGCAGAGTGTAAGCAGCAGCTCTGCTTTCTCTGCTTCTAAGTCTGTCAGGCTTCACACACACACTAGAGCAGTGGTTCTCTAATTTTTTTTTTCCACGGAGCACTTGAAAATTGCTGAGAGTCTTGGTGCACTACTTAATCATCTTTCCAAATGTTTTTTATACCGTTAGCTAACTATTGTAAACAGCTGTGGATAATACCGCTATAGATATAGATATAAACTATTTTTTTTTGTTCTACAAATAAAAGCACACAATTCATATTTTAATATCAGTAGTCTTACCTTTCTAATGCAATGGATGTGCCCTCTCTCCCCCGCTGCGGCAGACCCGGAGCTGGGGCTGAGGAGTGGAGGGTCTCTCCCTCTCCGGTAGCCCCTGAGCTGGGGCTGGGAAGGAGGGCCATCTCTCCCCAGCAGCTGCAGCTCTGGAGCTGGGAAAAGCCACCTCTTTCTCTGGCTGCCATAGCCCTGCACGTCCCAAATTCCCCCCACCCCTCTTCCCACCCCACTGCCCCCTCCCAACTGCCCCTTATTCCAAGGCCACCACCTCACTTTACATGTGCATCTTCTCCAGAGTCCAGGCACCTCATTAGTGGAGCCACGCCTGCGCAGCTCTACTCATTAGGTGGATGGCCCTTCCTTCTCTTGTGTGCGGCCACCCAGCTGCATACCTTAGAGGGAACTATCCGCGGACCACCTGAATTGAGCTCGCGGACTACTGGTGGTCCACGGACCACAGTTTGAGAACCTCTGCGCTATAGAGTAGCAATGGCCTCACAGAAGCCGTCAGAATGGCGACAGGAAAGCCACATGATGGTCTTTATGTGTGGTAGGTGGCAAACACACCACCTGCTGCCGCATCCTTACAAGGACTCGGAGTGCCACAGACAGGGATGAAACAGCTGCATGTGACTTAAGCAGTTTGACTTTCATTGTGAATTTCCCATGCAGATAGAAACAGAAGAGGAGCCAAGTCCTCAGCTGCAGAACGAACATTTCCTGGGGCATGGTTCAGAGCATAAAGCGCAGCTGCTCCACTTTGCTGAGAGGACAGTTTGTCGTCAGCCACCATATCCTGCCGGGCACTCAGACACACTTTCTGCTGAGGCACAGATGCCACAAATTAATACACAGCACTGGCCTAGAACAGTTCTCATTCGTTAGATAAATTACAGTGGCTGCCTCTGGAGAGGTCAAAGGACCCCCTAGTAAGTTAAAGAGGAGGATAGATGGGCTCAACAGTGTGTACAATTTGCATGAACAGGGACCAGCGTGTTACTGAAGATGCTGCTTTCCCACGTTCCAGGCCAATGAGAGCTGAATTCCTTAGAGAAGCAGATGGCTGCTATTCCCCCACACATTGACAGGTGCGCCTCCTCCCGAGAGGGGCCACAATAACCCAGAAGGAGATTAAGGACTTAGAGGCTTGGACACTGAGTTTAAAAGTGGGGAACTTTAAACATGGTCCTTTGCCAGGTCTTTACCAATACAACTAATTGGTAAATCCCCTTCTTATTCCTCTAACAGTGTCTCGTCCCACCTAAGCAAGTAAAGGGAGCTCACTCACTGCTCCTCTTATTGAGGAACAGCTGCTAAAGGAAGAGTACAGCTTTTCAGAGAGACCATTTGAGCTTCAGGCTACTACAGGAATCCAGTGAAGAGAGGTACCACAGACCTAGGGAATGGCACAGCTGGAAAGGGGAAAAAGGAGAATCCTAGGGGCATTAGAGGATGCAACATAAGCACAACATTCTTCACTTAGCAGAGGTTTTAATATTTATTTGATACAGGCCTAGAGAAGAGGAACAGAAAACAAGGGGGAAGGTTGGATCCTTCTTCAGGTTCAAACATCACTCTCTGTACACAGAGGCAATGCTAAGCATTGTGCACCTGTTTGAAGTTGTTTTGTTGTGTCCTCCCCATTTGCTTGGAGCACAGCCCTGTCTTTCACTGGTCCATCAAAAATCTGTTGACTTGCTTTAGGTAGTCCGGTTTCAAGTAATCCCCCAGCTCCCCCTTGCTGACCCACACATAGTCTTCTCTCCTCTCTGCTTGGAGCAGATCACCACTCTGGAGGAGGGCTTTGAAGAAGAATATTTTGGCCCCAACACTGCCCTCTGTCCTGAGGGCCCTGGGGAACTTGTACTTATAAAGCCCGCATGGTGCATTCCCTAGGAATTTGGCCTGGATGCAATTTCCTGTGAGGTCCCAGGGATCCCGAGGGGGAAAGAAAACAAAGCAAGAGATCAGGTCACACGATAGCAGCTGCCGCATCCAAGGGGTAACAGTGGAACAGCACAGGACACGTCATGCTTAGTTTTGGTTCAATTCTGTTCTCTCTTTCTAGCAAGAAGTCCACACTATGCCACACCTCCCTCTTAAGGGCTCTTTTTAGAGTCCCAACAACCCCTCGCAAGGACTGGCCAGAGTTAGTGTGATCCTGGGGAATCATAAAGTGCCCCCCTGCACCTTTGTCAGGCTAACTGTGCTGCTTCCACCGTGCTCCCCTGCTGGGAAGCAAGAAGCAACCTTGCTGAGGATAGGCTTTACGTGCCAAGAAAGGCTGCTAATGAGCTGTGTGTGGTGGAGACAGAGGCCCTTTCCCCCCACAAGAGCACTAGATACCATTCAGGAGCCTGTCCCTGGGGCTGAAACATTGCAGACCCTAAAGCCACATTGAAGAAATCATCGGGCCAGCTCGCTGGAGCTACCAACAACAACAAAGTCTTACTCTCAGGGTATGTCTACACTTACGGTGGTGTGCAGAGTACAGACACTGCACACACACACACACACCTACCTGGCAGGGGTATAAATGGCAGGGTAGATGATCAGGCATGTAGCACACTACTCACCAAAGCCATGCCTCAACTCCCCAGGTATACACCCTACACAGGCTCTCTACATACTAAGCAGCACCTCCCCTGTCTATGCTGCTATTTTGTAACAGCTGCAGTGTCCCTCTGCATCCCCGCTGCCAAAGTCTCTCTCTGCGGTGCCTAGCTACTTATTGCAGCGATAAGTGTGGACAAAGCCTCCCTTTCACTGCAGCTGCATGTGTGGTACCTGTACTCTCCATGCCACCGTAAGAGTAGACATAGCCTTGGGCACCTAGCGCCCCCTGTAGGGAGTCAGTACACTAGCAGCTGAGCTGGAACGTAGAGCAACTCCCCCTGAAATGGGCAATACCCTGGGCTTCCCATCAACTTTACCCAGACACAACTCTCCTCAGAGACCCCATTGGGTGCAACTCACCTTCTGCTGCTACATGTCCTTTCTCTAGCCAATCCTAATGGAGTATAATAAGGCTCTGCTAGTATGAGCAGATAATACACAAGAGAAAGAAACAGGGACAGGAAGGGGTGGCAGCAGCTGCACAGCAGATGACTTACCTGAGAGAGTAGCCAAGGCTCTCTCTGCAGTGCTTCGCAACGTCTCTCCAGCCTGCCACTCTGCTTGAGGCAAGAGCCACAACTCTTGGTTGCCAACTTTCTCTTTGACCAGAAGCATCAGGTTCCGATCCAGCTTCCTGTTCAAAGATGTCCGGTCATTGCGCTTATCAGCATCTGCCAAGAGAGAACAGATTCTAGAGACAGTCTCCAAGCGGGATGGCGTCATCCAGTACCTAGCTCGTCAGAGCCCAAGCCTTCCTCTCGCTCAGACCCTGACAACAAGGACACATAGAACAATTCCAAGTGATGCTTCTAGGTACAAATGCTTCTTATTTCTTGGGAGAGTGGAATAAACTCCCCCAAGAAATAAGCAACATCACAAACCTCGCTACTTTCCACTCCAAGTGCAAGGCACATTTCTTTGACATTGCCTTTTCTAACATAGGCCCATAGTAAAAGGTATATTTATTTTAAAATAAACTACCAAAACAAGACATCTGCTCAATATGCAGTGGCAGTCAAAAAAGTTAACAGTGTGTTAGGAACCATTAAAGAGATAGCTAAAACAGAAAATATCATAATGCGACTATATAAACCCATGGTACATCTAGACCTTGAATACTCCATTCAGTTCTGGTCACCCCACCTCAAAAAAGAGATATTAGTAATGGAAATGGTATAGAGAAGAGCAACAAAAATGATTAGGGGTATGGTAGCTTCCATACAAGCAGAAATTAAAGACTCGGACTGTTCATCTTAGAAAAGAGATAGATAAGGGAGGATATGATAGAGGTTTATAAAATCATGAATGGTGTAGGGAAAGTGAATAAGGAAGTGTTATTTACCCCTTCACATAACACAAGGACTAGAAGGTGACTGGAAAAAAATTAATAGGCAGCAGGTTAAAAAAATAAAAGATAATAATAATAATAATAAAGGAAGCACTTCTTCACACAATGCACAGTCAACCTATGGAACCCATTGCCATGAGATGTTGTGAAGGCCAAAAGTATAATGGGGTTAAAAAATATTAGATAAATCCATGGAGGACAGGTCCATCAATGGCTATCTGCAATGCTCCGGATATCCCTAAACCTCTAGCTGCCATTGGCTGGGACTACCCAAAAGGGAATAGAACACTCAAAATTGCACTGTTCTGTTCATTCCCTCTGAAGCATCTGGCACTGGCCACTGTCAGAAGACAGGATACTGGGTTAGAACAACCGTTGTTCTGACCCAGAATGGCTGTTCTTATGTTCTCAAAACACTCCACTACACATGCTTTGCCCGCTGGGGAGATGATGAGAGAACAAACAGCATATGATAGACATTAGTCATGTTACTTAATGCACTACTGGAAGGCACTCAGATACTATGGTGTTGAGCAAAGTATAAGAACCTATATACAACAGAATAGGTGTCACCTGGGGATCTGGATGGAATCCATTGATTTTCAGTCATGTCTCATAAAAGCAAAAGCAGGATTGCACTTGAGATGCTCTTCTTTTAAAAAAGACCATTTAAAACAAGTAGTTTAAGTCTCTAGTTCAACTTAGTGCCTAATAACTAAGAGTCAACGTTTATGTAGCACCTACATAATTACAACACTAGTATTGTGTGCTCTTGTGAACTACAACTGGGAGTCAGTCTGGTCATGGTTTTTCTGATAAGGACAGAATAACCAGCCTCCATACTTTTCTCACAGAACCTTTGAGAGGGGATAAAGGAACAGAACACAGCTCCTTTCACAGACCAGATAACTCAGCCTATAATAGCTTAAAGGGGTCATGGGAGTCCCATGGAAGCTCCCTCTTCCTGAGGGCTCAGCACCCTGCCTCACCTCCACTGTACCAAAGTCAATCATGTTCAGATAGACCAGAGAGGCCCCATCCCTCTCTTGCTCAGCTGAGAGAACTTGGATCAGAACCTGTTATTCGTGGGCCAGCTTTGAACCGCTGAAATTTCTGTTCCCAGGCATCCTCCAGGTCTTGGGCCAACACAATAGCTTGCCCAGAGTCCGCTTCGTCATCATATGTATTGTCTTTCCTCTTCTTTAGCTGCTCCTCTTCTGCCAAGCGACGGATCTCATAGTCTGAAAAGTTGCTTTTCTCCACCTCTATCTGGAAAGGACATCATAGAGAATTGTCAAGTATTAGGAGCCTCACTATGGGTCACAGTTACCAGCGCTGTTATCCTAGGTCGCACGGAGAGAATAAAGCAATTTTTACTGCCACAAACAGGGCTTGTGTTGATTTCTTTGTGCTGGAGAATAACTTCTCTGCCCAGAGCATGAGCTCTACCCCAGGAGGTTAAAGTTACACTGTGCAGAGAACACATCCAATATTGAAGACATAAGGAGATGCTAACCCAATGTAAATACAGCTATATGCTCACTACAAAAAATATGTTAGCACAATATTATCGTCTGGAATCTAAATGCACATAAATCGGGAAATGCAAAAATTGAGGGTTTCACAGTAACATGGCCTCCATGTGACATCCAGCAGATATCACCTTTTAGAACTACAGCCAGGCATTGGAGTCATTACTGTCTCAGAAGGAAGTGGTCTCTTCCCAACAAGTCACCCCACCACTTGTGGGATCCCATCGCCCACTAGCACATGCGCGGGCATGGAGTCATGACTCAAAGGACACCCCTAGTTTGCCACTCCCCACAACATCCATACACCAGAACACTCCTCATGGAAGCAGAGTCATAGTGCTAGTGCTTAAAGCAAGAAGGGGACACTCTGATTGACCATCTAGGGTGCACATCACAGCCCATGGAACGCCACCCAGCCACTCCTGCAACAAAGCACATAAGCTCCTGGGGCACAGCCTGCGTCTTGCCCCGGTACAGTTACAAAAGGGCATTTTAGCCTGGGTTTTAACTTGGTGCTTTATAAGCTATTTGCATTTTAGATGGGGGACCGCTCCAGGTGGGTCACAGCGCAGAGGCACAACAAGCTGCTTTTCCTCAGCTCTGATACTCCGGAGCTTGGCAAAAGGGGACCCAGCAATCTCCTGTGGGGGAAACACAGCATGTGGCCACCACGGCTCTGGACCAGCTTCAGTGCGGGGGGCTGCCCGGGGGTAGGAGCGGCTCCGATAGGCACCGCAGGATCCAGCACCGCCGCTGCCTGCGTACCCCCAGCCCCAATGTTTTCCTGCTCCCTGCCCCGGGAGGGTCACTCCCCCCAAGCCCGCTACCTGGTGCGCCAGCTGCGCCATCGCCTCCTGCTCCGGGCTCAGGGCCTGCGTGATGCTAGGCGGCCTCTGCAGGCACAGCGCACCCGCGAGCCGCCACCGGGGCGCGGCCGAGGCAGACACCCAACGAGGGCCAAGCGCCCACCGCCATCGCACCGCGCCACCGTACAACGCCCGCTGCATGGGGGCCGCCATCATTTGTCCCCGAGACCACAATGCACCGCGCCACCGAGCCATCCGGGCGCCGCCATCTTTCCTCCCATAGGCCACAATGCACGACGCTGACCTTTCCCCTCTCCCGGCGGGTCGGGCCAGCGGCTCCTCGCTCTGGGGCGGGTCGGACGGCAGCGGGGAAGGGCCATGGCCCGGGTGCTGGTGGTTGCCTGGCAGCGGTTCTTAGGAGCCGGATTGGGGTAACTGGAGGAGATGCGGGGAGCGGCCAGGGCGCTGCTCTGCGAGCGACGTTGGGGAGGGACGGGAGTCCAGGGCTTTGGGAATTGCGGGGGGGGGGGGGAGGCGGAACGGGCGGCCGGGGCCTTGGGAATTGCGGGGGGGGGGAGGCGGAACCGGCGGCCGGGGCCTTGGGAATTGCGTGGCGGGGGCGGGGGGAGTGGGCAGCCTGGGAGTTGCGGAGGGGAAGTGGGGAATGAGCGGCCCGGGCATTGGGCATTACGGTGGGAAGGGGGCAGCGGGTGGCCAGGGTGTTGGCAGCTGCGGGAAGTAGGTGGCCAGGGCGTTGGGGTTCCAGCTCTGAGCTAACCACGACGCCCTGGGGATGGTTTACAGACAGCAGCCGCACTTCGCGTTGGGTTATATTGTGGATTCAAAATGTCTCTGCTCCAAGCAGTGACTCTGCTAAACGGGCGCTGTGGGGCTCGTTTGCTGTTCTCATCTTTCTTGGTTCCAGAGCTGGATTGCTCAGAGCGCAAATAAAGACATTTGTTTTGCCATCAGCCCTGCAGACTCAGGCTAGTCTCCCTCTGGCTGGGTATGGTGCTCAGTAATAAAGATTCTGTTCCCCAGGGATACCTGTGCAATCACACAGTCTTCATCTTCTGCTCCTATATACAGTCTTTTGGCCCTGTCATTGCAGCTCAGTTCACCCTTGTATAGACAAAGCATGAGGTGCAATAGAAACCTGTTCACTCTCCAACTAATGAAACCTATGTAGCTACTGAAGTCAGCAGCTCTGGTTGATACACACAGGAAGGGCTCTGTTGGGTAGGAAGAGATTGTGTAGGGTAGAACTAGCTAAATTATTAAAGCTACATGTGTTTAACAAGCGCCCTCCTTCCCAGCGCTACCTGTAACAAGGTCATACTGTGATGTTGTTGCTGCTGTTTCCATGTCAGCCGATGACCTCGTGCAGGATCTAGGCACAATAGAGAAATCCAGGGCTTGAGGTACAGGCTCTTAGGGTATCGCATAGGCTTGGCAGGAAATGATTGGGCAAGGCTACTGTTTTATTGATGAACAGTCTTATTTTCAAACTTGCTCCCAGTTAAGTGTCTCTTCACAATGGATGTTGTCAAGATACAAATGCAATTAGACAGACACCTAAAATCCTCTCCTCTGTGCTACTAAAAGGATTATACAAAATACCTCAGTGCTCATTTCAGTACTTGTAAAAGCAGCAAAGAGTCCTGTGGCACCTTATAGACTAACAGCTTTCGTGGGTGAATACCCACTTCGTCGGATGCATCACCCACGAAAGCTCATGCTCCAAAACTTCTGTAGTCTATAAGGTGCCATAGGACTCTTTGCTGCTTTTACAGATCCAGACTAACACGGCTACCCCTCTGATTTCAGTATTTGTTTGCTTTTGCGCCTCCCTAGATCCTGGCCAGTGAACTTAGCCAAGTCCCTTTCCATTTCTGTTTCTTGTGCACTGCCAGCATGCTGTCCGAGTTTATTTTTATTGTGAAAACGCTCCTCAGTTTTGCCCAACTGTTTGTTTTGATAAAAAACGAATGTGGAGGCCTGACAACATCCCTTTGAAAAAGTGATGTTCCTGGGGTGGTTACTATTTGATTCCTCAAGGTGACTGTGGAACCTTGAGGGTGGTGGTGACTGCTTGAGTTAGTCCTGCAGTCAGCAAATAGCTGTGGTTGTTTCCCGTGCGAAAATATACTATGGGAGGTCTTATGTGAGGGTGGCAAAAGATAATGTAAAAGACTATTGTGTAGCTGTGAAATCCTAATCTATTTCTCCCACTTCTTTTACCTAGTGGTTACAATGTTGCCTTGCATCGTGGCATACACACAGGTTCCCAGAGGTTGCAGGAACAAATGGAGAATACAGAAAGTGTTGCACCTGAAGTGACAGCAAACCAAAGCAAGAGTGACTTCAGGTGAGGCATCCTGTATGGCTCCAAACCAAGCTGTGGTGTAAAGTCTCTTCATTTGTCTCTCATCAGGGGGTAAATCACCTCAAGCATCTTTCAGGAAAGTAAGGAAAACAAGTGACTTGAAACAATTACAAACACAGTTCATATAAGAAGTTCTGAGCTTCGTTTGGCAGCATTTGATCCACTTTTTTCCCAAATTCCAAAACTGTATTAAAAATTACCATTGTGTGTTAGTGATATTGCAAGTATTTGATTCCTCTTATTTTACTTTTCAGCCTTTTTCCCCCAGTACCAGGACAAGGAAGTTCCTTAACTTGGGGTGGAAAAAAATATGAAGAGATCCCAATAGCTCACATCAAAGCTACATACAACAAGTAAGACACAAACTTCTCGGTGTACAGGTCCCATGTAAAAGGGCCTGCAGCAGTACCGCTTTATGCTGAGAACACACAAGCTAAGCAACTGGGCCCTGATCTTGGGTAGATGGGAGGCCTCTATGGAAAAGTCAGGGAAGTAGTGTTATGAGTCAGTACTGAAGCAGCCATCTGTAAGGGGAAATGCAAGACCAAGGCCATTCATTCATAGTGCCTTTCACAAGAGCAAGGCTGTTGATCGCATGTTTTGACCAAACTCCAGTATGTGTAATTACATCTTGTCCCCCCTAAATTCCACAGGCAGTTTTAGCAGGATACAGGAATCTTATCATTTCCTGTCTTACATTGTTGCAATGTTGCTGTACAGCCAGTGGTGAGCTGGAGCTGGTTCGCACTGGTTCGCGGGAACTGGCTGTTAAATTTAGAAGTCCTTTTAGAACCGGTTGTCCTGTGTGGAACAACTGGTTCTAAAAGGGCTTCTACATTTAACAACCAGTAAGTTGAAGTGACCCAGGAGCGTAGCGGAGGGGGAGGGGGGAGCAGGGAGAGCGGCCGCTCCCCCTGAGCACATTATCCAAAAGTGATGCCAACCCCCGTGGGTGCTCCAGCTCCCCGCCCCTCGGCCCCAGCTCACCTCCACTCCGCCGCCTCCCCTGAATGCTCTGCCCCACTTCTCTCCCTCCCCCCTGCATCCTGCGAATCAGCTGTTTGCGCGGGAAGCCTGGGAGGGCAGAGAAGCGGTGTGGCGGCTTCGCGCTCAGGCTCAGGGAGGTGGAGACGGAGCGGAGGTGAGCTGGGGGGGAGGGGAGGCGCCCGTGCTGCAGCAGATAACCGGGGGGAGGAGGCGGCGCAGGGGAGGAACCTCTTCCTGCCCCAGCTCACCTCCGCTCTGCCTCCCTGGGCCTGAGCATGAAGCTGCTGCTTGCTTCTCAGCCCTCCCAGGCTTCCCGCATGAACAGCTGATTCGCGGGAAGCAGGGGGGCTGCGAGCTCAGTCTGGCCTGGTGCTTCAGGCGCTGCATGGTGGCGGCATGGCCCAGCTCCAGCCGAGCAGCGCGGCTGTAGCACCGCCAGCCACCTCCAGGCAGCGCAGTAAGGGGGCAGGGAGTGTGCGGGGGAGGAGGTTGGATAGGGCTGGGCAGTTCGAGGGGGGTGGATAGGGGTAGGGGTGGTCAGAGGGCAGGGAACAGGGGCATTGAATGGGGGCAGGGGTCCCTGGGGAGCAGTCAGGAAAGAGGGAGGGTTGGATGGGGTGCTGGGAGGCAGTCAGGGGCAGGGGTTCCAGGGGCGGTCAGGGGACAGGGAGAAGGGGTGGTTGGATGGGGCAGGGGTCCCGAGGGGCCATCAGGAATGAGAGGAGGGGTTGGGGGGGCGGGGGAGGCAGTGAGGGGACAGGGAAGGGGAGTGGATGGGGCAGGGGTCCCGGAGGGGGCGTGTCAAGGAAGGCAGGGGGTTGGATGGGGCAGGAGTCCCGGGGGGTGGGGGCGGGCCATGACCCCCTTGTGGGGTGAGGAGGGAACCGGTTGTTAAGATTTTGGCAGCTCATCACTGTGTATAGCTGTTGAACAGCTGCCCTGTTGTTCACCAGAGGTGGCTGCATTTCAGTGGTGACCCCTAATGAGACATAATTTATAATTCTGTAAAGCACTCTGAAGCTTAAAAAAGGTGTTCTCTATGTTTTTAAAATAAGCAGAGGTGGTGAATCATACTCACCCGTGGGAAAGTGGGCCTGGAAAGGTGAAACCCCATCTGAACAATTTCTAGCAGGAGTATATTACCTCAAAAGCCAGTACTCTCCCAGTACTCTCTTCTGCCACTCTAGCATGACCCTTAAGACAAACCAGGAGCTTTCTACCATTGCCTAGAGCAGTGGCTCTCAACCTTTGCAGACAACTGTACCCTTTTCAGGAGTCTGATTTGTCTTGCGTACCCCCAAGTTTCATCTTACTTAAAAACTACTTGCTCTCACACTCAGGCATAAAAATACAAAAGTGTCACAAAACACTATTACTGAAAAATTGCTGACTTTCTCATTTTTACCATATAATTATAAAATAAATCAATTAGAATATAAATATTGTACTTACATTTCAGCGTATAGTCTATAGACCAGTATAAACAAGTCATTGTCTGTATAAAATTTTAATTTGTACTGACTTCACTACTGCTTTTTATATAGCCTGTTGTAAAACTAGGCAAATATCTAGATGAGTTGATATACCCCCTGGAGAACCACTGGCCTAAAGTGCAGTAGTGTTGAGGTATGGGGCGGCGGGGGGGCCCTGTGGACGGCCTTGAAGATAATCAGAGCAAGAAAAGATGGGAGAATTACTTTCTTACGGCTTCTTACCCCACTTTTTCTTATCCCCAGCACCCACATCCAGGTCATCAGTTCTGAGAACTTGCCATTTGCCCGTACGTCCTGTGGCACAGAAGGATTCAGAAATGCCAAGAAGGCCACTGCCATTGCAGCACAGACTGCAGGCATCGCAGCAGCAGCGGTGAGTCTGGTCTGGTCACTCTGCTTGTTGAGGCTAATCTTGCTGAGCTCAGAGGAGGAGTGCTAGCAATGGAGTGATTGCCAACAGATGGGCTCTGAAGTTCTGCTTCCTTCTCCCATTTCTGTCTTCTGGTGGAGGAGAGAAGTAAAGTCTGCCAGTTCCTGTGTGTCTGAGCAGTACACTCCGTTTCCACATTGTTTCCTTTGAGAGGGGGCATGGTGAGCTTCTCAACCTGGATAAACTGTATGTGAAATGGGAGCTTTAAATATACATGTGGTGGATTTAGTGGCCTATAATGAAGAAATGAAAGTTGCTTCATATCCTTTTTTGGCTCCAGTTTGGACAGCATCGTAGTTTAAACCATGGGTCTAAATGTTAAGCAGCACATTTCATTTGACTGTTAAGCCCAGATGGAAACAGTTTACTCAGCTGTGACTCCCCTTCCACATATCGATGCTGTTATAAGCAGTGTCACTCATTGGTAAAATGGCAGCTGCTTTATGAGAGACAGAGCTTCCGTTTCAGTTATAGCTTATAAGGGTAAGAAATTTTTGTTACCTTGTGCAGAGTTGTGGCCCTGACTTGAGAGCAGCTTTTGCTCAGATGGTCTCAATCGGAATATGGACCATTTATTTTCAAAAGCCAAATAAGGGGAAATGAAATCTAGGCACAAACCGAGCAGGTGTGAGAGGCAGGAAGGAACTGCTGTGTTTAGCATTATCCCATGAGCAGCACTGCATAGTTGGCCCGGTGAAGTCTCAGCTATAAGCTGCTGTTGGAGGCAGAATACCACACCAATGACCTGAGCCATTCTGGCAACCCTTCATTCCTAAAAGAGCTTGGTCAGACTTTGAGAATATGAGCACGTGTTGTTACCAGTTGCACACAGACTTTAATATCTGGCCCTGTGGGTCTAGTGTAAGTGTTTCTAAAAGAACCTAAGTTTGTGCATGATGTGTAGGGGAAGATGAGACTACCTGTGTCTTAGACTCCAGCACTGCAGAATGAGGCACAGTGAGAATGAAAACCTAGAGCAGTGTTTCCCAAACTTGGGATGCCGCTTGTGTAGGGAAAGCCCTTGGCGGGCCGGGCCGGTTTGTTTCGGCCGATCGCGGCTCTCACTGGCTGTGGTTCGCTGCTCCAGGCCAATGGGAGCTGCAGGAAGCGATGACCAGTACGTCCCTCTGCCCGCGTCACTTCCAGCAGCTCCCGTTGGCCTGGAGCAGTGAACCATGTCCAGTGGGAGCCATGATCGGCCGAACCTGCGCAGCACTCCTGCGCAGTGGGAGCAGGTAAACAAACCAGCCCGGCCCGCCAGGGGCTTTCCCTACACAAGCGGCGTTCCAAGTTTGGGAAACACTGACCTAGAGTATCCCCATTCTGAACTGGATAGAACTCACTCTAGTTAACCCTTTAGCCTCTGGAATTTTCTTTCCCATTGTGGGAAGAACAATGTGTTGTGATTGGTTTAGATGAATAAGAACCATTTCCAGCACTAATCTCATGCATCAAGGACGGATTCTTAGAATACAGGTGCAGTGATGCATTGTTACCCCTCACAAATAGCCAGTGTCAGAAATTAGCCTCTATCTCTGTATCCTGAGGCCTGGTCTATACTGGGAATTTACATTGGCATAGTTCTCAAGTGTGAAAAATCCCCACCAAAGAGATGTAGCTATGCCGTTTGAACCCCCGATGTAGATGGGTGCTAGTTGTCAGAAGAATTCTTCCGTCAATCCAGTTTCTGCCTCTCAGGGAGGTAGATTACCTACACCAGTGGAAGAACTTCTCCTGTCAGGCCTGGTCTACACTAGGAAATTGTCAGTAAAACTACGTCACTGAAGAGTGTGAAAAATCCACACCCCTGAACAATGCAGTTAAATCAACCTAACATCCTGAGGAGGTGGAGTACCGACACCAGCAGGAGAAGCCCTCCTTTTGGTGTAGATAGTGTCTTCATTGAAGTGCTTCAGTGCAGCTGCAGTGTTTTAAGTGTAGACAAGCCCTGAAGTTCTGGGGCTGTATCATTTTAAGTATAAACATACCTCCCGACAATTTTTAACCTGCACCCTCAGGGAGGATTAGAGATCTCCACTAGATGGCAGTGCTGTGCCACATTAGGAGAAACTGGTAAGATTTGTTGATTTGACGTTTTTTTAGGCCCTCCCTAATTTGGTCACCTACCAGCCTTAAAAGGACACATCATCTGCTGCCTCAACTCATGACCCAAGACAGCTTCCCTTCTCAGCTCTCCTTTCTTCTTCATACATAATGTTATGTTGAATGTGTCCCTGGCCGTGCATTTCCTATCCTTCCCCAAATCCCTGGCTTTGTCCATATGATCTCCATGTTTATCTCCCTGGAACCATCCTTGATTCTCTCTTCCTTTCTGTCTGAAGATGCTTGTGATAGTGGATGAAAGGGATTAATCCAGAGAGATTGGTACTAGCAGCGATAGATACCTTTTGACCTGCCTGCCCCTCATCACTGAAAGCACTTTTCTCCCCACAGAAAGCCTGCGGGAAGGGCGTGTCCCATGTGCGAGTGGTGGTGAAAGGTCTGGGCCCTGGGCGTATGGTGAGTGCCTAAGATTCCTCTTCACTGGCATCATGAGCCCTCATCTATTTGTTTCTTTCTCTGAGGGCTGCAGGGTTTTTTATTCAGGCCTATGGCATTATGATGCCTGTTAACCTGCTTTTCTGAAATTGATATGAAGGACAAGAGGGGCTGCAGGGAATTTACTGGTTTGTCACCCCAAACATTAATCGCAAAAAGAAAAAAAAATGTCGTCCTGGTGAGATCCTAGAATAATTTTGTGTAAGGGACTGAGTGAAAGCCAAATTGCTTACGTCACTTCAAACTAGAGTAGCAAATCCATGGAGAATACATTGTAAGAAACAATCCTGCCCTAGTCAGGAGGAATGGACCATCTGGGACCAAACAGGGCTTCCTGATTGTTAAGTCTATTGCAAAGAGATGTTGATTGCTCTGTTCCAGACTTCCTTCTCAAAAATCTCTTTCACTTTTCTGCCAGTCTGTGCTGATTGTGCAATGGTGCAGCATGCGGTCTAATGTCCACTCTCTTGCTCTTTCAGTCTGCCATCAAGGGGTTGACCATGGGGGGTTTGGAGGTCATCTCCATCACAGACAATACCCCAATTCCACACAACGGCTGCCGTCCTCGGAAGGCACGAAGACTCTGAGAGGGGAGTGGAAGGGAGACATCGTGTACAGTATCAGTTTGGTGCACTGTGAACTGGTTTTGAATTTTGCCTTTGATGGATCTTGGCAGGACGTGTTCCTTGGAAGCCTTTCCTAGGAGAAACTTAGAGAATGGACACAACCCTGGTCTTTAGCCTAGTGGTTGAAGCAAGCCTGTATTTACTTTCTGAGTAGGAAGCCTCATCTGTAAAGTTAATAAATTAAAATGTTTTAGTCTTTGTGATGGCCACGTCTACTGGCTTCCTGGAAGCATTTTGGATTATTCTTCTCTCAACTGCTGCTTTCCTCCTGTCACTGCTACTGTATGTGGCTTTTGACAAATCCAGGTGCTGCTACTCTTGTCATTAGGAAGGGGCCCTTTTGCAATGAATGGCAGATTTTTCTCATCTCCCTTTTATCCAAACACAGATTTGGAAGCTAGAAGTGGAGAACCTCTTCTCCCCATCTAGGTTACAAAATGTGGTGTTCCCACCAGAGGCCTGAGCCCAGCGCTGTTATGCGAGAGGAGTGCAGAACAGCCAGCTCCTCCAGCTGCGCGGAGTGGAGGAGTCTGAAGTCATTCCTGCTATAGGTTGGTTTTGTTGCTTCATTTTGCCTTAGCTACAATTGTCTAATTGGTGGTATTTACTAATAGAAAGCCCCAGTTCTACTGAAGTAGGAATCTTGCCAGCGTTGATCTACGGCATCATTGCTGTGACTGTGCCAACTCCATGCATAGCTAGCACTGTGAAATGCACATACAGTAGCTGGTACATTTTTTCCAACTATTACTGCATGCAGTATATTCAGCCCTGTCTCTCTCACGCCAACTGCACCTGCTGTGCCAGGGCTTGAAGGGAGAGGGTAAGTAGGGGATTAGAAGGCCTGAGGAACAACTAAATGCTGCCCAAGAGATTTAAAATGCCAGGCCAATGCTGCCATTGGCTAGAGGCTGGCATAAGCCAGGACCTATGTGTTTGGAACGTACCTGCTATTTGCTGCCACCTATTTCAGCTCCACTCAAGGAGAGAGTCTCGTAGGCTAAGGGCTCTCTGGTGTGTGAAAGGGGTGGTAACTCTAGCAACTGAGGAAGGGGTCTCTTCCTGGCTGAGGGAAGTTTGCTGATTAGCCACCTCCAGCTCAAGGAGGAGACCAAGAGGAACAGAAAAAAGCATTGGTTACATGTCCCAAACCCCTGGCAAGTACTTCACCTCTATCAGGGATGTTAATGAGCATAGATTCTCCTTTGGTCCATCTGCCAGGTCTAGCACAAATCCAGGCTTCTCTGCTCCATTATTTCTCTTTTCTTTTGCTTCCTCTTTAGTTTCTCAAACAGTGTAATTAGCTATTCTCTTCCCCTTTAAAGAGAGAGGGTGCCATAGCAACAAGGCAATGTTTAACTCCTTCATGGCTTTGTGAGATGTGCAGCAAGCTAATGAAATTAGGCTGTTTAGAGGAGCCAATTGGGCTACATTTAACCAATGGCAATAAAACAAGGCTTGAATGACTCCACCTATCTCATTCCAGCTCTGTGTATGTGAATTTGGGCAGAGGGGAAGTTGTTTTAAAGTAGGGGGAAGTCCCTTTACAATTCACAAGACTGCAAGATGGAGGAGAGAAGCTTTTTCCTGTAGGCTCCCCATTGATTTGAATTTAATCACTCGAAAAGGCAGGAGAGCTTTCCCCCCAAGCCCAGGAAAGGGGTTTCTGGGCTTCTGCTGACTTCCCAGCATCTCCTCCTGGACAGTGTTTGGTTCAGTTATAGACCCTATAGAAAAATATTAACCACATGCTTCATTAATGGCCAGGGAGAGCGTACATGGAGACGTGGGTAAAGCTTGATCATTTTTAGTGCTGCGTTCAGCAAGTAGTTGTGGGAACTTAGCAGCGTCCCAGAACATGTACATTCACTAGCCAGCAAAAGAATGGCATGGTTCTAAAGAGGTGCATGTCTGAGTATTGCTGAACGGCTGAAGATAATATCATTATATGTATTCTGGAGCAAACTACATAGTCACTCTTGAATACAAGTAGCTTATGTGCTGCTCAATCCAATGCTATCATGAGCACCACTGGGGCAGCAAGAAGTGCTTCTAAGTGTAAATGGTAGAAGGGAGTGAAAAATAACAAGTGCTATGGGGAGGTCTGTTGTTTTTGAGTTATGCGCTCATCACATATACCCTCTGTAGGTCCAGGCCAAATCTACAGTAAATCTTGGCCTTTCCCACTCTCTAGCAATTATGAAGACCGGGGCTTTTAACACTGTTGATTCCTCGGCATTTGTGAAAGACACACGAATCCAACAAACTCTCTTCACTGTATGTGCAGTAAAGAAGTTTCTCATCTCTTCTCTGCTGTTCTGCCTCACCCCCGTTGCCTGTCTCTCTCTCCCTTCCTATCCAATATTGATGTTTGCCTAGCTCTCTCTTCGAATCCTTGTGTACCTGGCCAGAAGGAGCTGGCATTACCTTTCCATCTGTTCATTAGCTGGCCATATAGAACATCTTGACATGTTTGCTTCTCTTCCAATCCCCCAGCTCAGCATAATCTTCATGGGTTTGCAAACACAATGCATCAGCTACAGTGCTTATTTGTGAATTCAAATCCATCACATCCACCTTCTTTGTCTCCCTGACTTCACTGCTGAAAAACAGACCGTCTGAGCCCAGGCCATGCTCATAAAGCATGAGTGGAAGAGCAAGGGAGCCTTGACTCTGCTGCAGTTTTAACTCTCTTTGTTCTGCAAAGCTTAGGCCCATGCTGCAGCTTTTTAGCCTTGGAGAAGAGCATAATTGCATCCAAATTGGACTCTTACTCCCCTTGAGTGGGACAGTTACCTTCAAACACTGTGCTGCAGATGAGTCTGCTGCGGATCTTTTAGTGCAGTGTGCTCAGTTGTGCTCTTTGTTGGGTACGAATGGACCCCAACAGCACTTAATTACAGGATTTCTTTACAATTCCATTTCAACCGTTAATTAAAACCCAGTTTGAGTCAGCCACCAGGATTTACAAGTTTTAATTGCTTTCCCTAGTGCTTGGGTGAGGTATAGTTCCGTGCTGGCTTGCTTAGCTGCTCCTCCTCCGTGTGCAGCACCATTTGGTCCTAGTACTTTTGTACTGGTCAGACTTTTTAGTCCCTGTTTGACTTCTCTCCTCTCAAGAGTTCTCTGTTTGGCCTGGTGCTCACTTGGCACAGGTAGGCTTCTCGCTTCCTTGCTTTGATAACTTTCTGCCTACCATTGTAAGCTTCCACTTCATGACTCAAGGCTGCTCAGACAAGCCTTTTTGAACACAAGCTGTTTAGTCTGTTACTGAGGGCAAAGCTCCACTCTTTCTTCTTTGCTATCATGGTACAAACATAGGGTATTTTTGTACCCTTTCTTTTAAACTAGAACATATCCAAATTTCCTATAGTGAGGGATCAAAATGCAAACTAGGTTACTCATTTATGGATACCCTGCTAATATGAGTTTACCTTATTGAATGTAGAGTTTGCCATACGGCCTCAGGCAGTTAGTCCTGCCAACCTGTTATCCTGCGTCTAGTAGGGGCCAATCCCTGGGACTAGAGTAACAAGCGGAACTTAAGCAGTGCACTGGCCATGCCCAACTTTTAGCTGCCCTGCTCTCGAGTGGAATTCATAAGCCTGAGCTAGGTGCCTAAATCCTACCCTCAAAGGGAGTTAGGTACGTCTCTTTCTGGGCCAGAGGCATACCCCTTCCTCCACTCAGGAGTCTCAGCTCATTTTACTGGAGTTG
Organism: Mauremys mutica; assembly: GCF_020497125.1. Classification (NCBI taxonomy): domain Eukaryota; kingdom Metazoa; phylum Chordata; order Testudines; family Geoemydidae; genus Mauremys; species Mauremys mutica. Next base: position 14,440,981 of record NC_059082.1, read on the forward strand.
GTGCCTAACACGGGTCAGTCCTTTCCCCCCCCCCCCCCCAAGAAAAGTGATGATTGCAGCACTCCTGCTCCTACCCCCTTGCTATAGCCCAGTGGCAAAGCCATTCAGCTTGGAAGTAGGAGACATGAGTTCCAGGCCCTGCTTCTGAATCAGGCGGATTGGGGATATGAACCTGGGCCTCCCACATAAGCGGTGAGTGCCCTAATCCCTGTGCTATAGAACAAAAAGGGGCACCATCACCTTTTTGGTGTAGAGAGCACACTTAGCGCACCAGGCAAGACAGGAACAGGGAAATGGTTAGTTTGTCAATCCCACTTGGGCTCAGGTGAAGCAGCTCAGCAATGTCATGCTAGCTCACAAGTACGAGACAGCTTTCTGCATGCTCACTAGCGGGAATTTAGGTTGGACCTAGGTGCCGAAGTCTCCCTTGTGCATCTATGGTTGGTGCTCTGAACAAAAGCCACAAAAACTCATCCCTCACAGTGCACTGTACATGGGGGAACCCCCTTCACCAAGCAGTTTCCCCCTGGAGCTGGAGCAGTGGTCATCCTTGTTTGCTGAACCAGTGATTCACTATTTCCTTTGTAGTTTAACTGTAAAGGGTTGTTGGTGACAAGTCAGGTGCCCAATTCCAATTCCTTTGCATGTTTCAATTGAACCATTAATCAAATGATGCTGATGTCCTTTAATAGCTGACACCAAGTGAGGAAGAGAAAAGGGCAGAGCTTCCAGTGCCAATAATCTGGTTTACTTCACACAATGTCTGCATGGGGTAGGGCTTCTGCTTAGTTTTCCCTCACTGCCCCCAGGGGGAATGTCTAACCAGAAATCCTCAGGAGCGCTGCAGTGGAATTACACTCCTTTACAGTGGCAAAGTGGTAGTGGGCCAAAATCATGCTCAGTTATAGGGGGTAAATCAAATTAACTCCATGATTGGACGTTCCTAACTAAGAATCCTTATGAACTTCCCTGAAGCATGGAGGGGATCCAAATGAGGTCATGATTCTACCCTTCCTGTGCACTGAGACTCTGGCATCAGTATTCTCCAGTCTACAAACAAATCATTGATACCAACCCAGCTCAAGCCTCTTTACCTTGGCCATCTTTCCTTTCCTAGTTACCTCTCCAGGTTCTTAGCGTGCAACCTCTCAGGCCAAATTAGGTCAAGGATCTTCGGATTGTTTTCTTACTTTCATAATGCTCTCCACTCTCCAGGAAGAGGCTCAGGCATTAATTGGCACTCAACAGGAGTGAGTGCTTGGAGGTTTTGCTTTTCAGCTGGCTAATAGCATCCAAGTTCCTGAGATAATGGTGGGGGTTGGCAGCACATTTCTCTGGAGGAGGGGGTACCAAAAGAAGTGGGCAGACAAGGGCTATTTTCCTTTTCCCGATGATCACTCAAGCTCTCGCTGGGCAGCTAAACAACAGCTGGTGAGAAAACTGAGCACCAGTGTAGGAGGAAGCATTGTGTTCTCGGCTCTCCTGTCCCTCTGACCCCACCCCCTTTACCTTTTGTTTGTCAGATGCTCATGATGCTTCTCTCACTGGGCCCAACATCTGCTGAGTGCTGGAGAGTCTGCATGTGCTCCTATCTGAACTGAAATCTTGCACCAGCTGGAAAGCCCCAATAACTCTTCCCCTAGGCCCAGGCCAAGTGAGGCTGTTCCTGGGAGTAGCTAATGTAGTCAGTTTAGAGCTACTGTTCTAGAGGAAGTAGGCAGAGCAAACATGGGGCACGGGAGTGAATGATAAGCAAAGATGAAGGGAATGAAACAGGTGCCACTCAAGAATAGAGAAGTTTGGGATCAAAGTACAGGAAGTGTGTGGTTATATTCTGCTGTAACTATCCAAATCATCTCCTATGCTGAGCCTTCAGCACACAGTCTAGAGCCGTCAGTGTTACCAAAAGTGTCTGGCTGTACAAGCAGGGACCACTGCAGCAGTAACTTTACTCTAAGGACTTACAGCTATTCAAACGACTCACTCCCCTTCCCTAGCAGGGAAGAACCCATCTCTCCTCCCTCCCAATACCCAAAAAAGCAGCTGGGAGTTTCCATGCACCCCTGCCGCTAGCATGAAGAGTCCAGGGGGAGTATTCACTTAGCCACCTTTAATACTGGCCTGACAGTCCCATTGGAAATTGACTCCCAACTTGCTCCTCTTTAGTAAACTTTAATTTCTCTATGTGGAAATGACACCCCTCAAAAAACTTTCCCTTCCCTCCCACTCTGGTTCTGAAATGCCCCAGGGGTCTGGCCATGGGGAAGCTCCAGGGGTATGTCCATGAGGCTCTGTCTGCCTTTGCTTGTCTTTATGGAGATGGATTCTTTGTCAGCATGCGAGACTGCAGGAGCAGCAGTCCATCAGTGAGTTCCCCCAAAGATGCTGCTGGGTAGGGCTGCTATGCGCAGCGCCCTGCTTTAGAGTGAGGCCAAATCAGAGCAAGTGCAGGACTTGCGCTATCTCACCAGTTAGGATTCTGATTGGCAAAGCCAAAGTGAAAAACAGGAATGGCCTGGGTTCATGTCCTACATCTGTCCAAAACCGTTTGGATAACAGCTTCGCTGCTGGTTCATTTTAATCACACGTCCTTCTTTCCTCCACTAACTACCCTGTCTGAGAACAGGCTGGATTTCCCACAGCAGGCTGGACTCAGTGTTGCATAAGAAAAACAGAGCTGAGCAAGAACCACGCTGGTCTTATCAGTCCCTCTGGCAGGTCCCAGGCTGAAGTGTTGAAAAATGATTCTAATCTCTTCCTATTCCTGCCTTGAGGCAAGCAACTTTTTCCAGTAATTGTCAGGAATAGCCCTCATGCCACTCATTGCACAGACCTGGAATCTGGCCTTCATTTGGTCCTGCAGGGTCCATAACAGAAGCAGATGACTGATTTACTGAGCAGTCAGGACCACACTCTGCCCAAGAAAGTCTAGAAAACAGTCAGACTAACCTCCAGTGCCAGCCCCCCAATGCATGTCTCCTTATTCCAGGGGGAGAGAGTGAACAACAGGTGCAGCTTCTCTCCCTACCCCTCCCTCCAACAACCGGTGTTGCACCCAACATGCACCAAAATGCTTCTTCTTTGTGCATGTTGGTAAACAGTCTGTTTAATGCCAACAAGAGTCACGTATCAGAGGGGTCGCCGTGTTAGTCTGGTTCTGTAAAAGCAGCAAAGAATCCTGTGGCACCTTATAGACTAACAGACGTCTTGCATCCGACGAAGTGGGCATTCACCCACGAAAGCTCATGCTGCAAAACGTCTGTTAGTCTACAAGGTGCCCCAGGATTCTTTGCTGCTTTAACAAGAGTTACAACATTCTCCATTTACCCACAGAACCGTAGCTGGCTGGCCAGCTGCAAAGAAAGCTCCCTTCCCAATGGGCCTGACCAACAGCAGCCAGTCCATCTTTGCCCTCTGCTGAGATTGCCACCCTGTGTGCTGGTACTTGGTGCGATATGGGCACCTCTGCAGCAGGAAGTGAACATTGTCACACCCAACTCATTCCTCAGATGTCAATGAATGACCACTGGAGGGTAGGGATAAGCACAGCTGGGTTTAAACAGGCCCTGTGGAAGAGAAACGCTTCCAGCACCCTGCTTCTGAGCCAGCCAGGCCCTCCTATAAACTCCTCTTTAACTTAAAACCTCTTTTGGAAGAAGCAGGTGCAGGCAGAATAGGGATTTTATTCTCCAAAATGATGATCATTCAAGGTGGGAAGAGCGGGGAGGGCTAGACAAGAGATTCACAGCAGTCAGTATGGGTACATAGAATTGCAGCTTTAAAAGAAAATAGTCTCTTGGCCCTAGGCTATAGGTAGCTTTAAAAGTACTTTCAGCCCTTCAGGTCAGTCCCACCTTTCCCTTAATCAGCACACGATGAGCCGAGAGAGAGAGAATGAACTAGATGAGGGGTTGGAAAGCTGAACTGTTTGGCTTCCAAACGCTACTTTCCTTCTCCCTCCCAATACGCACACATTTTAGCCAAAAAATGGAATTAATTCCCATACCTGTCCCTTGCTTTTATCAGTGCTCTGCACACACTGGCTGGGAGGGAGACAGTGCACAGCTAGTTCTCTACCAGTATCAGCAGGTCTAACCTGGCTGGACTCAGCATCCAGCTAGAAAATGCAATAAACAGCACTGAAAAACCTTCCCTCGGGGTGGGAAAGAAAGAAAATGAGAAAGAGGGACCTTTCTCATAAGGCCTACCCTGCAGGTGACACTAGCTACTAATCCCCTCGTAGAAAGTAGTGGCATGAGCATAGTTCCAGCAGCGGTTCTTTGGCCATTGGGAACAGAGTTGTCATAAGATCCTGCTCCGGGGTTGGAAGAGGGTTGTCTCCAGGGCTGACTAGCACCATTCTCAGGAGATGTCCTTGTGCAGGTTGCTCAGAGTAGCCGGTTCGTTTGAGCCTCCTGTCTTCTAGCTCAGGCTGCTGCATCCCACCCTGGGGAGGCTTAACAAGGACAGGGGCCTCGCCCAGACTCTGGGCCGAAGGGTGGGAAATGACCTCAGCCACGTGCAGAGCGGCCATGTGCGCTGCTACCTCTCCTCTCCCCCCCCGAGCAGGAGAGGCCAGGCTGCTTTGCTGGCCGCTCTTTCCTCTTCAAGCGGCTGTTTTAACTGGGTTTTGTTGCCCTGTGCCGAGGACGTTGCCAGGTTGATAGCTGCTTTTGCGGCTGGTCTCTCCTGGTTGTCATGGTTACAGTGATTAGCAAGAGCTCAATCCCGAGATGGGGGAGGGGTAAAAGCTGCATCTCCCCATGTGCTCTCCAAGGACGGCAGGTACATCTAATCCCAGCATTGCTCCGGCTTACGCCTTTGACAGGCACCAAGGAGCTATCAAATGACCAGCTCCAAGACTGCGATAGTTGCTCGGAGGGGATGCAGTACTCAGCCAACTACTCCTATTAACACTCTAAATCAAATCTGACCAGGCCTGGCAGACAGGTATCTCTGGAGATGGCCAAGTCACCTCCTCCCACCTTTCACTTTGTTATATTTGTTCAGTTCCAGACGGGGTTCTCCCTTTCCCCTCGCCTGTCATTCCTGCTTTCTTACTGGTGAGAAACCCACTGGGGATGAGCTACTACCTGCAGGGGTACAGCCGTATGCCCGCACACCCCTTGGCCACCTTCTGGCCCGAGTGCGGCTGTTGACGTGCCTCAAGCATACCACCAAACATCACATGCCATGCAGTCACACTTAGATGCTGCCTGGCTGCAGGCTCACCTCCATACCACTCCTCCCAGGCACAGGCTAGGAAAATGCAAGCAGCCAGACCCATTGCATTGAAGGGCCTGATCGTTCCTTCCTCACACATCCACACTGAAGCCAGTGAGTTTTGTGTCATAAGGAATGGAGAACGGGGCTCAGAGTGAGTTAGGGTTTATTGTCTCCTATTGCTACTTTGCCTTATAGCCGGGGCGGCTCTAGCAATTTCGCCGCCCCAAGCAGGGCAGCGCGCCGCGGGGGTCGCTCTGCTGGTCGCCGGTCCCACGGCTCCGGTGGATCTCCTGCAGACGTGCCTGCGGAGGGTCCTCCCAGCGACTGGCAGAGCGCCCCCCACGGCATGCCGCCCCAAGCACGTGCTTGGCGTGCTGGGGCCTGGAGCTGGCCCTGCTTATAGCCAAGGCCTATAGCTGCCCCAGCAAGGCTGGAGGAGAAAGATATGGCAGGTGAGAGGGGAAGGAGTCCTCAGGGTAGTCCCAAGTAGGGAAGTCTGAAGGCGTATGTCCAGGAGCGGAGGCCTGATGTGTCCTTCAGGTGAAAGCTAAACAGCATGTGCCTGTGAAGGACTCCACTTCCTTGAGATTCCTCTCTCATTGCACCACCGGCAGCTGGCACATAATGAAGGCATTTGGAGAGATCCCAACTGAGGAACAGGGATAGTTGCTACTAAGTACAGTTACTGGTTAAAAATTAACAGCTTCTGTTAAATTCAGTTGATCCTTGCAAATTAGCAACCCAACAAAGAGTGTCCACTTCTAAGGCCAGTGACACCAAGCATCAACCTCCATCTGACAAGTCAGACTGCCCCACTAGGGTAGAGGCTGGGGGTGTTAAGGTTTCCTCTAGCTTCACGCTGCCTCATTTCAGTTTCCACAAGACGTTCCCCAGCCCCAGTGACTGTCATCTAAGCCCTCTGGGTCTCCTAAACCACCAGTGGATTCTCTCACTGGTCTCTTCTCTAAGCTTAAGTAGGTTCTGCTAAGCTCACTGAGCAGCTGGCGATAGTCTGTCTCCCCACCCACAGTGCATGAATAAACTTTTCCCTGAATTCCTCAGTGCACTTGGCATTCCAGTCACTGCAAAGCAGATGGCAATTCTGTCAGGCAGATGAACCGCAGGAAGCAGAAGATGTTTTAAGAGAGGATTTTGCCAGCTGCCAGAGTGAGAAAACAAAAGGGAAGACACTGGAAGAACAGCCAAACCATGCAGAGATGCAAGAGAAGTCTACCAGCTGCAGCTGTCTGTCTGGCAGCCAGCTCTTTAGGGCATGCCTGTACCCACCCACAAGACACAGTAAAGCTTCCTGCTATCTCCTAGGATCAAAGCAAGAGAGCCAACTCGCTAATGTAGCATTATAGCAGAGCTCCAAACCATGACACTAGGACCAACTGAAGTCTGGATATATGGATTAACATTACCAGCCTCCAATGGAGCATAACTAGATGCAGTACAACTCTGTCAGAACTCACTAGCCCTTCTTCGTAAGTATATCCCCCTACAAACCCACTGCTACGTTGCTGGTTACCCACACATCACTATAGTTTTCTGGTTGTTACAATCTTAAAGCCTGTATTTTTATCCCATTACATAAGAAAAACCTTATACAATTCAGCATTTTCACATCACTGTTTCTCTGAATAAAACCAGAACTCATTTTCCAGCATGCCAACTAAAATTCTGCATGGAGCAGACAGACTCCCAGCCAAAGAGCAGCTGTGGTTTTGAAGTCAGTCACTTCACAGAGCAGCTGGCAGGGTCATGCAGATTTCTTACCTCTAGAAGAGTTTACTTTGTACAACTCACCAGAGCACACGTGTCTGCAGCACAGCAGCAACAGGAGTTTGTAGCTGTCTCCCTCGCTCCATTTCCTTTTAGCCAAACGTCTCTCACAATTACTCTGACAAGAGAACAACTTTTGACATGATGCCAGGGAGGCAGAAAGGCACAAGTTCACACTAACAACCTGGACCCTATCATTGCATGAGTAACATGAACAAAGGACCATCACACCTGGCACATGATTTATCGATTACAAAACGTCTTCTACAGTCACCCTTCTAAATAAAAAAAACATAGCAGAAGCAATCTCGGTTTTACTAGACCTCAGTGACTTCATCCCCTTTTCCCCAGGGGTGAAATGGTTCCCATAGAAGGGAGTGTGGTGGAAAAGAGAGACAGGAAAGACTAAAAAAGTTGCAGAAAGTCACAAACCTGTTTTTTTCCCCGTGTCAGAAAAGCCCTAAACAAGCCTACCAGATAAAACTGGCGCATGTGAACAAAGGGCCGCTCCCATAATTACACTGGGACTGCCAGGGAACAAAGCCAAGGAAGAGGGCAGAAATGGTAGAAAGGAAGTCACTGCTTGAAGGTTAACTGAAAGGAGGCTTGAGAAGGGATCTACCTTTAGATGAATACACAGATGTACAGAAGGTTGCATTTTTGAGCCCACAATGATTTCTGTAGCTTGTCACTTAATACGGCTATATATAATCCTCACACAACTGACCCAATCTTATTTTGATTGTCTGCCAGATCAAAGATGGCTGAAGTCACAGAAAGCATAAAGTAGATCCATTGTTAACCAACACACTGTCTTTTCAAGGCATGAGTTTCCCTGCCAGTTAGTTCAGAACTGAACTGAACTGAGGAGTGCTCAGTGCCAAAGGGCTTCTGTGGGTTCATTCTGATACAAAGCTCAAGAGAAGCCGTAAAGAACCCTACACACAATAGAGGGAAAGGGCTCAGGAAGTGAAGATATTGGCCTCTCCGGTGCTCTCCTGCTTGAGACTGAGTATGGAGGTGCGCACACACACTGTTGTTGTTGAGTACCCAGTGCAGCAGAGCAGTGAGAAATCCAAAGGTGTGGAGCCTCAGATCAGGCCCATTTGGGCACTGGCAGCCACTGTTCAAGCTAGCAGAGGCACATTCCACCTGGGAGGACCATGCAATAAAAAAAATGCATAAATCAAAACAAAACCCACCAGTATTTTTGACCCACACTAAAAAGTATTGGTGACAGCCCTGCAAAGCCACCCAGATTGGCTTAACTTTCATGTTAATGTCTCAGAGACAGTAGATAAAATAGTCATAGGATGAGGCCCTAGGGACAGGCAGAAGGAAAAAGTCTATGTTCACAAGTGGGGCTGGCAACTTGAGCACCAAAGTGGGAGAGAGGAGCGTGTCCCACCTTTGCCATTAACTCACACCATCGTCCATACATATGAGTCCATAGGAGCATCTTAACTGCTCTAAGGTGAAACTTCAGCACAATGAATTAATACCCTAGACTTTATGGAGACCCTCCTGCACATATAGGTCATGCCTCCTCAAGACAAATGCACCCTGTTTTTTCTTAATGAAAGGATTTAAGTTACCACTGATATCTGATAGGAGATCTTGGAAAGAGGATACAAGTCAGACTCATGAAACAAGTTCTTGTTTATTCTGGTATTTATCTTGTGTTGCTTAACAGTTCTCATTCTAACCTAGTAAAAATATTAGGTAGAAAATATATGTCCCGCCCCTACTCCCACACTTCTTGTTTCTTAAATAAAAGAATCAAAATGTCAAGCATGAGAATGAGACAGGCTTTTCTTTCAACACACTCCTGTGGTAACATGAATCCTTCACTGTAGATACAAAATGTAGCAGCCACAGAATCTACAGTGCTGCACCAATGCAGTTCATACCCCTCACAACCGTCAATCTGTGCCTCCAGAAAAAACATTAAAACAACATTTAGCACTTATCTGGTACTTTTCACCCACAGAACTGAAAGTGCTTTACAAACGTGAGTCCACATCACCTCCTTTTACAGATAAGAAAACTGAGGCAGAGGGAGGGGAAGTGACTTGCCTGAGATTACACAATTTAGTGGCAGAGCTGTGAATATGGTTGTTACTTATACCAGTGGTTCTCAAATTGGGGCTGCCGCTTGTTCAGGGAGAACCCCTGGTAGGCCGGGCCGGTTTGTTTACCTGCCACATCCACAGGTTTGGCCGATCATGGCTCCCACTGGCCGTGGTTCGCTGCTCCAGGCCAATGGGGGCTACAGAAAACAGCGCAGGCCAAGGGACACAGCAGGTAAACAAACCGGCCGGGCCTGCTAGGGGCTTTCCCTGAACAAGCAGTAGCCCTAGTTTGAGAACCACTAACTTATACCACTTAAAGGAAATGGTATCAACAGAAAGCGGAGCTATTTTGAAGCACTGCTCCACCCCATCTGGAGCTCCAGGGAGAGGGACCACTAGCTTGTGGCATCAAGGAGTTAATGGGAACTGCTGAGAACTTCTGGGAAAGACAGAAAGATACATTAACAATGGAAAAGGGTAATGAAGAGTGAACTTTTGGTGAGAGAGAAAGCAGATAGCTCAGTTATCTATCAGCCACAGTGCATTTTATCAAGGAGGAGACAATGTGCAAAGACTCCCTGCTCGGAGCTTTAATAGAAAGAGTTTGAGAAACAGATTGTAGGTGAAAGAAAATAGTGTTCTGAGCTGGAGAGGAATGAGGCACTACTGCATGCATGTCCTGACACCTCCCCCAGCAAGTGGCCTCCCAACCTGAAGTCATTTGTTACAGCCCCGAGAAACTTCCCATCAGCACAAATACCCTGGGAAAGAAGACAAAGAAATATGTATTCTTGTCCTAGGACTACATTTTCCACAGACAGGCTTTGAAAGCCCTGAGCAATCCTGCACAGATGCAGATGGGCTACTGGTTAGAACTGGAAGTCAATTCTATACTCAGTTTACACAAGGTCATATGAATTATTTCATCTGAGTCTCAATTTCACCATCTGCAAAATGGCAGCAATACTTTCGTAAGAGTGCTTTGAGATCCTTATACAAAAACTGCTGTATAGCGTTGCGATGGGCTGTGTTTGGGAGGACAGAAGAAAGGAAGATAGAGCAAAAGAACTATATTGAGGGCTGTAAACATCCAAAGGACAGGATGGCTCAAGGAATCTAGGGTGAGATGTGGAGCTTGTCACATCTAGGTGAGGTATCCAAACCCTGCCCAGGTCAGTAGTGACAAAAATAAGATTATCTGATGGCTATTCAGTGATGTCTGAGATGAGCTTGTGACCTCAGGACTTTCCGAGCAGACAAGTGGCCACAACATATTACTCACAACTGGCCCCCTTTTTAGTACCTTCAGCAGATATGAATGGGCTTTTAGTCTGAAGGGCTTTCCTTCGAGGAGGGGTGCCCTCAAGGACAGTGCCCTGTCATGGCCCATCATGTGCATCAAAGAACAGCAGTTTCCAGTGTCAATCCAGCACCTTTAACCAGCCTTGTTTGCCTAAGATGACAACATTCCCTAGCAACATGCACATTTTGGTATGCACAGGTTTCGAGAAAGCCCATGTGCTACCTTGTAGTACAAATGCAGCCAACAATGAAGTGATCTTCAGATCAAAGTAGGGCCAGCATTTATATAAGCCTGCACAAGCTCAGACCCACAGGCATTTAGGTGCACATCTGGATTCAAGTCTAGCAGTTCATTTTGCAGACATCTCAGAAGTCAATCTTGCTTCAAGCGTACAGCGATACACCAGCAAGCTGTGCTTCAATCCCAGGCAGTCACACATTGGCACCCCTTGCCACCTCATCCCCAGTTCTCATAAAGAATAGGGTGTGAAGCAGGAGAGGACAGGCAGCAGTAAGTCAGCAAAGTCAGACCTTCAGCTACAAGCTCCCAGCAATACACAAGTCTCCTCTTCTCCCAGTGCAAAATCCAGCCTAGCTGTCCTCTAACTTCAGGGGAAAGACAAGCACCATGACATTCCAGTGCCAAACAGATGCAGACATTCTGAAATCAGCTCTCTCAGGTCTAACCCTGTTATCTCCTGGTGACTATAACCTTACAATCTGAGGAATCACATAGTAGCCATGGGAAAGACAAGGATGCCACAAGTCAGACATTCTCCACATTCACGTACCTGGCATGCACCAGAGACTGGGGCTGGCTCTTTCTCACCCTGTCAGCGGAAGCAGGGTGAGGGAAGAGGACGACACCTACCCCTGGGGACACATTCCCAGTCCATGCAGCTCTTTTCCCTAAGCCTCTCTCATGCATTCCTGCTGCTAGCTACCCATCTTCCCACCATACACACTAGCTCACACGTTAGGCATGCAGTCAGCTGTTCTGGCTTCCCTTCCTTGGTACCTGCCACCTTTCATCTGAGGGGCTCAAAGTGCTTTTCAGAAGGTGGCTTAGTCACATCCTCATTCTATGGTTGGAAACTAAGGCACAAAGATTAAGTGACTTGCATAAGAGTCAGGAACAGAAATCATCTCCCCTGATTCCAGTGACCTGCTCTAACTACTAGACCACCCCACTAACAGAGACCTTTCTCCCCTAATGCCTTGAGTGCACTGTGTGAATCACAAGAGCTAGTTTAGTTTCCTCATAACAGTGAAGGTACAAATAAAAAAAACCCACCACCGTGGCTTCTATTCTCACTCTGTAAGATGGGCTACTTGTCTTGACTAAGCAGAAGGGCACCGGTATAGAAGGAGTGTTTGAGAACTCTGTCTTTCCTATCACAAAACAGATAAAGCGAGAGAAAAGAAGACACTCCTGGGGAAACAGGCAAGGTTTCTCAGCTACATTTTGTTCACCAATAGGTGTGGGAAAAGACAGGGTTTAATGCAACAAGGGGCTTTGGCAATATGAACTGGATGGTATCTATAGAAAGAAAAGGTCACAAGACTAATCTCCAATCAAGATGGCTTCTTCAGAAGCACAATGGGATTCTCTTTCAATGGCTTGCGAGTGCCAGCTGCAGACGCTGTGGAACAATGCTGGTTGGTTAGGGCTTCCAGGTCAGGTTCCTTCGGTGACCAATGGTTTGGTTTCCTAGAAGGCATGAGTGTCCGGCTTTGGTGTGTCCACGATGGCAACAACTGCCCCAGCCCAGTATTGTACTATGTGCAGCTGTGCCTCATGTGGAAATTAACAACATATTCTGCATTAGTCCGCTGCACCGAGATGGCAAAGGGCTCAAAGGGGTGAAAGGTGAATGCAACCAGGCGTCGTACTGTGTGATTGATGGGTCGGCCCAAGAGTCCTGCTTGGATTTCAAACTTCAGAAGGCCAGAATCCCGGGCATAAAATCTGTAAGGAAGAGAAGCAGAGAACGCTGATTATGTCTATTCCTGCTCACTGGTTTTGCCATCTTGAACTCTGCATGAAAAGGGACTGGTGCCACTGATGACTGCTCCTTATTCCATCCTTATTCCATTACCAAAAGCATGCTGGCAATATGGTACGACAGACTCAGCCTGAACTGAGCAATACAATACGTAGTATTGACTAAGCAATACAAATGATGGAAGGTCACACAGGGAAAGTCCCTTCCTGGGTAGAAGTTTTTAATCTCTAACATTTTAACTCATTTTAGTGCCATAAATGAGAGAAGCCTCTTGCAAAGGGCTGTATTTCACTCTTGCGTGCTCTGATTTCTGGATCCACAGTTAGAAATAAAAGGCTTTATCCCTAATAAAATACATACTGGCTCCCTCCCATCCCACTGATGCAAACATATCCCATAGTCATAATGGGAGTTACACATGAGCAAATGAGAATACAGACCCATTCCTTTTAGTAACTTTTAAACAACAGCCTTCACTCTCCACCTGTGAGAATGCATTGTGTCTCTCCTGTTCTACCAAAAAGACTTCACAACACCACATTGCTGCTATGTGACTTGCTTTCTCACACATCATGTCCCCTTGCTGTGTCCCCATTCAGAAGATGTAAGAGAGCTACTGGACTTGACTTTGCTCTAAGGTGCCTTACACTACTTTACAGCCAGACTTCGCAGTCACTTGCTGATTTCCAGTGAAAACTCTCAATGCAAGAGTCTAGGAGAAAGTCGCTTAATGGCCAAATGCAGGGATCACAGCAAATCTGGGTGATCCGGAAAGGGAAAGAGATCACCTAATGTACTACCATGCAGAGCTCCACCTCCGGGACTCAGATTGGACCCTTGCTCCCCAAACCTGGAGTGCTCTGCAATGTGGCTCAGGTAAGAAGTGGACAGTGCTCTTCACTGACTTTCTGGCCCATAAGCAGAGCAGTGTTGGCTGCCTCTAAAGTGAGTTCTGCCTAGAACTACTTTGTTTGTTTGATCTTTCCAGTGCCCTGGAGGAACTCCTCTCCATGTTCAAGAGTTATGCTGTTTCAAGCTGCTCTCCCTACATCTCTAGGAGAACACAAGGATCTCTGCAACTTCACCTTCCACCCAATACTTCGGTGGGTTCTTCAGATAATTTGAAAACCAAATAGCCTCCTGTTATTACACAAATCCATCAGCACTGGCCCTGAAGTTGGTTCCACGATTAGGACCTTTTTCCGAGCACAGACTTGTGGTGGTCATTCTGTCCCTATCTGTCTCCATTTCCTTCCTGCCTTGCAGCTTTTGGTTGTTTGCATTTGCCTCTGGTTTTAGCTCAAAATTGCTTTTGTATCAGAGCACATTCTTCCCAACACCACCTGCTAGCCTGATACACTCACAGCTCTTAGGCTGGCAGCAATGGCTCCAGACAGATTCTTTCAATATCAGACACCCTCCAGGTTTTGATAATACAGCTTGCTAAATTCCTTGCATTTTTCTAGCATGCCATTCTCCTCTCCAGTCTCACTCCTCACCTGAATAAGAGTGCCAACCAACTGGCCTGCCAATTACACATAAGAATGAAGCAAAAGAGCTACAATCTTGGTAGCTGGCTTTCCAAAAAGCTCCCTCCTACTCAGAACTAGGCATGTGGGGGGTTGCTTTCTAACTAAAACATGGCCTATGGGCTGCTCCGCTCGCCACAATTCAATGTAATTTAAACACACTCAGGATGAGCTCCCTGCAATCTCAGGTAATCTCAAAGATGTGCTCGGGTTGGTATTTTTAAAAAAGTGCTCTGCAATCAGAGGCCATTTCCATGGACTCTCACTCTGTGGATAAACTAGGCATTGAAATATAAGACCTTGTGTCAATAAAAACAACAAGACCAGCCTTTTCAAATTGTACAAAAATGGTGAATTTATCTACAGACCACTTCTTTAAGAAGGCTCCTTGTTAACCCTTTAGATTTAAAAGCTTTAACCCCTAACACAGGAGTTTCTGTGTTAAGGATTTGGCAGCCCATGCATCTCCCCCACAAGCTTTGTAGTTCCCTGCTGTGAGTTTGCTGCCAAGCCTCTTGTAAACAGATACTGGGGGAAAGGCCCTGAAGCCATTCCATCAGCAAAGAGGCCAGGAAGCAGGATGTTAACCACTCCAGCAGCTGAGAGAGAGGACTGCTGCAGCCTTCCAGGGGAAGAGAAAATAAAACTAAGAGTGGGGAGGAGTTAAGCTAAAGGCAGCAGGAGTGGGTGCTGAGTCGGTGCAGGACACAACGGCGGGACCTCCAAAAGAAAAGAAAATATAGATTGAGTGTACCTTGGGCTGCTGATGGGCTCTGTGCCAATGCCAGGTGCATGGAACTGTCACTATAAATCCTACATTACCAGTAAAGAGAAAATAAAGCTAACGCGTCTTTATTTCAAAACCATTTTCTACATGATGGGCCACTGTTGTATCTTATTAATCACTGTCTTGTGTGACAGGAACACAGCAGCACTTTTCCAGCTGTTGAAGGGTTAAGGGTTACTTCTGCTGTTGAATTACCCTGCATACTATAAGCAGGCAGCTGGGAAGCAGGAGCCCCCCCCCACAGCTCCAAACCCCTATTCAAGTCCTGATTGACTCTGGCATTTTATAACCTGATCTTCTAAAGCGCAAAGCTACACGTCTACTCAGGGGAGAGCGGGAAGGTGGTAGTTTGCTTTGTTTACTACAGAAGACGTGACCACAGCAAATGTCTGCAGTCCCACTCCCTTTTGTCTGTAGAAGCTGCACAAATGTTGGCAGATGCAGACAAACACCACCCAGTGAGATCTCTGAACACCAAGTACAGCGACAGAAAAAGCAGCAGATATTTCTCTGCAGACTGTACAGAGTTTGAGATCAAACCAAACCGTACACGGGAAATCAATTGAATAGCTAAGATTTGGGGATTGTGTGTGTATGAATGGTCAGAAGTTCCCAAATCTTTGGCAGGTATAGTGTGCATGGTGCAGGAGGGAATACTGTGAACAGCAATAAAGTTGGTGGTTGCGACCTGTTTCCCATTTCTCTGGGCAGATCAAAACACTGACATCAGGGCAGTCACAGATAACAGTATTAACTCTTTGATCTCTCTCTTTGTTCACAAAATGTAGGATTTATTTCGCTCTTCAAGCACTAAGAGCTGTGCAGTTTTCTGCCTTGGGACACTCAGCACATTTAGGCCCAATGTATGATCTTCCTTAAGACGTTTTGAATATGGTGGGGGAAGTGCCAGAATCCAAACAGCTGTTATTGAAATCCATTGCTGTGGCCAATAAACAAACAATTTGTGCATGCCCAAGATAGAAATGTGCAAGCTCCCCCTGTTAGTCTGCAAGGAGCATTGCAAACCTCCCTACTTTCAAGGTTAGGCATATTCCTGTTAATAAGGCACAGACAGAAATAAGCAGAACAGCCCTTAGGTCTGACCAAAGGTTCTGCTATTCAAGCAAGTTTCTTATGCATTATAGGTTTCCAATTCACGAGAAACACAAGAGCCGATAGGGAAAAGGGGCCCATGGACTCCAGTGTTTGTTAAATGAAGAGGAATAAAGTTCATAGTGAAAGATGACTTTGGTTTCTAAGTTTCTCAGTGTGCGTTACAGACACCGGAGTATGAAGACAGTCAAACCAGCGCTGTGAATGTTATGGGTAACATGTAACATACAAAGACATTTAAACAAATCAGACTTGTATAAGTGCTGGCCAGCCCCACCTCCCAAAATGAGCATTTTCTTGACATGACAAAGCAGACTCATACATTGCAACCATAGCATGCTGGCTGTCATAGCAAAAGGCTGGAGTCTGAGAAGAGGGGGAATTTAACGTTCCTATAAAAGGATGTTAAAGTTTCACTACCCATTTCTGCCTCTCAACATGACCAATGCGCTTCAACTCCACTTTTGAAAGAGCCAAATGTAAATGTGCATATGTAAAATAGGCACAGTCCATAGGAGAGGAAAGACAGAGCTTCCTAATTTACTGGTCTCTCCGGAATAATCTAAACAAGGGCTTTGCTGGAATGGGACAGAGGAGGAGAAAAGGCAAACATCCCTATATGTACACTTCAGTCTGAGACACAGTCGAGACACATACATTTCTGAGAAACACACATTCAGTCCTAGCCATGTGCAATTTCTGACTCTTCTTCATACCTGATGGGGTGATCTCCACACGTCTTTGGCCGTTCCATGACTGACACCCACTTGTCATCATAACTGAAGAGGGAGAGGTCAAGGTAAGGGCTGCCGCTGTAAGACTGAGCGCTGATTGGGAGCTGACCCAGCAGCCTCCGCACAGCCTCTGTGTGCCCTCCATACTTTGCATTCACAATAGTGTCCTTAAACCTGGAACACACAAAGGGACACATTTTATTTGCAAAGCACACAGGTAAATGGCACAATGTAGATACATTAGTGTTCAAAAAGGGCAGAAATAACAAAAATCAAAACAGCAGCAGTTTAAAAAAAACAGTACTACTAAGTTCAGAAGTTGTAATTCATCTGATACACCATCAGTCTCAATTTTGGTGACCTTTTACCTGCTCCACAATCAGTGTTCCTATTCTGTTTTGGAACTATGTGGACTGACAAGTGGATAGGAACTTGTCATTCCACAAGATCTGGCTACAGCTGCCTTGCAGTACTGGAAAAGTAAGGATCAGAAATGGGGAGAGATGGAGTAGCAGCTTAATCAATCCAGGTTTTACTGCAAAGATTGTAAACATTGTCAGTGAAGCCTGGAAGTTGTGCTATAACAGCTGAATTCCTGAGGCTGAAGGAGGACTTGGGAATCCATCTCTCCTCAGCCATTATGTTTTGATTGCATAAAGGGAAGAAACTGTAGAAGAAGAAGAAGAACCTGGAAGAGAAGCCTGCAGCTGTTTAGCTCAGCACAGTCTGAAACGTTCTTTCCTGTGAAATGATTTATCTGGATTGGAGCTTTTCTTCTTTAGAAGTTAGTAAGCAGAATCTGAGCTCTCTGTTGCTGAGATCCAACTTTTATGAGACCAGCGGTATAAGAGCCACTTATCAGGAACAGTTTATATTGGACTGTAAACTCTCAGAGCAAGGGCCTATTGTGTTTACTTATCTAATAAGCACCCTAGCACCCCATCACTAGCCACATTATAGGTTCTGACCACCAACCAGAAGGCTGAAGAGGTTCTTGCCTCTGGTTTCAGCTACAAAACAAGAGCAGCACTTCATATGTTTGCATTAAGTTCTGTCTCTCACAAGCAGTAAGGAATCCCCAGTGGGAGTTATGGAAATATACAAGACGAGTAAGTCTCCTTCACTTGCATGGATTCAACAGCTTGAATCAACAGAAGTCTCCCCTATAAGCAATGGCAGAAATGGTCACTACATAGTTATGCTGAAGTTAAATTAGTTGTGTGGGAAGTACAAGAGGCTCTGGCACACTTGGGTATATCACCACATATTCCTAGGACCACATTTTAGAAACACCATCACCTGCATTACTAACATGACTTTCGTCTATTTAAAAGAATTTTAGAAGCCTTATTTACTTTTATATCTCACTCCACTTTCACTGTGACATTAGATTGGTCAGTTTTACTTTCACACTGGAAAGGAAGTTTCAACTGAAAAAAGGAACAGCATACTTTTTGCTGAAATTGTAGAAAATGCCACAAACACAGAGTTTTATTCATATTACATTTGGGGAAACCTGTCTTGCAAAATAAATCCCTAATTTGGTGACATTTTTGGTTTAACAAATCCCAGCTTTGGGCCCTAACTATTCAGAGAGCATCGCTTAAACCGCCGCAGAGGAAGACACAGCACAAAGTGTGCTGGCAGCATTCTTCCCTCAGAAATCTCTCTCCCTAGGGTTGGGTTCAGTTCTTAGGTTGTCACTGTATACCAGTCGTCCCCAACCTTTTTGTGGCCAGTAGCACATTCATGTTTTCAGAAGAGTGTGGCGGGCGCCAACAATTTTTCAAGGCTTATTTTGTATTTGTACATTAAATAATATGAAAAACATCATATTTAATATTACATAATATATGAATCCATAAGATAAAAAGGGTAATTTTACATGTAAAAGGTATTAATTTAATTATTCGGCAATTACTCTTTCACCTTACCATGTGAATTTGCTCTTTTTTATCTACCCGTAAGAAAAATTAAGGAGTTTTTACAAAATAAATATCATAAACAGTTTTTATCTTATGTATTTTAAAAAAGTAAAACACTGTTGAACTGCTGGTCCAAATATATTTATTATTCTTACTTTAACATAGAATGAAGCCTGCAGCCCCGGAGTTCTCTGTCCCCAGCAGGCACGGGGCCGCGGCTTCTCTCCGGCTTAAGCCGCAGCCCCTTGCCTACCAGGGACCGAGAACACCGGCACCCGCAGCCTGCAGCCCTGGAGTTCTCTGTCCCCGGCAGGCACGGGGCCCCGGCTTCTCTCCCATGCTGGGCACTAGGCAGGCCACGTGCCTGCCAGGGACAGAGAACACCGGTGCCCGCAGTCTGCAGCCCCGGAGTTCTCTGTCCCCAGCAGGGGCTGGGCTGCGGCTTCTCTCTGGCTTCGAAGCCAGAGAGAAGCCACGGCCCCGCGCCTGCCGGGGACAGAGAACACCGGTGCCTGCAGCCTGCGGGCTCCGGAGTTCTCTGTCCCCGGCAGGCGCAGGGCTGTGGCTTCTCTCCCCTGCTGGGCACTAGGTGGGTGCACATAAATGCCATGGCACCCGCGGGCACCACGTTGGGGACCACTGCTGTATACTTTCTAGCCTTGGTCTACCATTTGCAAGACAGTGAATGTGGAATACAGAACTAGGTGTACCCTGCCTCAGCCTTGAGTGTTCAGGATTTCAGAACCCATAAGGCTGTGGTGAGATGTGCCACGTTCAGAATGGACTCATACACCAGTCAGTCACTAAAGAGCTATGTTTCTCAAGATTGCCACAGCTATTTGATACTGGCCTTTGGCTGGCAGTGTTGAGCATGTACCTATATGGTATAAGGCATGCTCCGAATGGCTCACCGGCGCTGGATCTGTCTGGCAAAGTTGTTACTGGAAGCTGAGCAGGGAAATTGGACAGCCTCGCTGTGCAGGGTGGCATTCCTGAAGAGGTCACAGAAGTTTTCAAAGAGCTCCAGTAGCTCATCCGAAGTGTTCTCGAACACGGCAATAACCTCTGTGGTCACCATGTTGTACACAACAAAGAACGAAGGCTGCAGAGAGTAGCAGAGTTAGTGGTTTTCCAACAGAGTGCAGACAGACAATACAGGGTCTATATTAGTTGGGAATCCCTCCCCTTCAATATACACACACACACACACACACACACAAAAGATTACCCATGATTACTCTGCAATGTAGGAGAATCTCACATTCACTATATAAATTCATTATGCTATTCAAATACCTCAGAGGGTACCAGATTATCCAGCCTATTCACTACAGTGTAATTATTTATGAAGGGAACTAAACGCACTTTCAATTTTTCATTTCAAACTGGACGTCAATATTTGTTTTCTCTTCCTCACTCCCCACCAAATATAAAACGCTTTTTAAAGTGGCAGATTTAATTTTCTTTCCTGCTGGGGAAGTGATTTTAAACCAGGTGCTGGCTGGCAACAAATTATTTTTCCTGTATATGAAGAGCTGAGAGCTTTTTTTTTTTTTTGGCATTTATTGTTTTCCCCCCCTCTTAGTATTTCCAGCATGCAGAGATGAGATATTTTTAGTGCATTGTGTTCCAACATTGCCTGCAAAAGTTTTGCCCTCCAGGTATCATGCTGGTGTAAAAATGAAAGCCTGAAAAACAATAACTATTTCTTTTTAATACTGACACTCTTAGCCAAGAATTTCCAGGTGCCATTGCAATTGTAAATCCAAAGCATGACTCAAGTACTTCTGCAGTAAATTTTTCCCTAGATAAGGTTACTCAATCACTACAGACACTAACTCCCAAACCCAGGGTGTCCAAACTTACTGGCCTTCCGAGCCACATACAACAATCTTCAATCTTCAGAAGTTCGAGAGCCGGGGCACACCTGCCGGGAGCCAGGGGTTGGGGATTCAGCCCTGCTCCTCAAGAATCCCCGAGCCCTGGCAGGTGTGCCCTGGAGGGCTGAAGCCCCAAGACCCACCTCCCCGCTGGACAGAAGCCCCTCCCGCACCATCCCACTGCAAGGCAGAGGTCCCGAGCCTCCTCTCCTCCCCCAGTCTGGTAGGTGAAGAATGGGGAGGCAACTCAGACCTTAGGATTTCCATTTATATTAGATGCTTGGGGAAGGTCTGAACATGTTTCCAACCTACAGACTCCACCTTGATATACTCACAATGCAAGACTGGCCTCGTTTTACAAAAAAAACAACAACAACCCAGCTGTAGACGCACCTCAAGACTTCACCCTATAGGATAAATTTGTGGGCTGGGGAGAAGTAGTATGAGGGAAGAACTCAGATGAGTCTCTCAAAATGGGGCGGAGTTTAGACTATGGCTTGTTACAGAGTTGTGTTGGTTTTGGAGAAGTTGGTCCGCTCTATCCAGTTCTCTCTCTCAAGGGAGCTGTTACTGACACATTGTAAGTAAACTATTCAGAAAATGGGGGAAACGGATAGTTGCCAAATACCCACATATTACTCCCAATCACCTGAACCATTAGCTAAATCACCACCTCCTGAGGATTGAAGCGCAGAGGGAAGGAGAAGGGCTTGACTACCCTTGACTCATTCCTGTACAAGTATTTACCACTTTAAAGATTGCAAAATTACATGGTGAATAAAAATCAATGATTTAAAAAAAAAAAATCAGATTTTTTGATAAAATGCTTTTTGAGGAAAAAACCCATCTGAAGATAGTTTTAATTAAGATACATTATAGCTCAAAGATACCTCATCATGGAATAGGGATTATAAATTCTAATTCTATAGTATGAGACAATATATTCATGTAATGTTTAAGAAAAGTTTTGTAAATGAGTTCTAATAGTTCATGGATTAGGGCCCGAATCTTATGGGGTTCCAGGGGCTTCTGTATAGATTATTTAGGTTAATCTTTCTATCTACCCAGTCGGACTCAGTGCTCAGTCTAGAAGATACCATCAGAGATGCTTAGTTTTGCAGTTCTCAAACTGTGGATTTGTGTCTCCAGAGATAACATGCTTGTTAACAGCAAAAATGTTTTTAAATAAATAATATATAAAGGTGAGAAATAACAGACCTCAACCCTATTGTCCCTCTGCAAATTTGTGTACACAGAGTCACTTCCTTACCGCTCTCTCTAAAAGTGCAAAGTTTCAAAAAGTTCAATGAATAGAAGATTGTTGCGGGTGGAATAGATCTGGACAAGGAGAAAAAGTCTGGAGATAAATGTGAGAAGGGAAGGACAGGCAGTAGAAACAAAAGTGAAACTAGTTGAGCAGCATATTCCAGAAGTCTTGAGATCTTTCTGAGTGTAGCCTTTATTGATTTGAGATCTACCATACCATTGTCTCACTAGAAGGGAAAACCTATAATGGCAGCAGGCTGTAAAAGAGACCCAGTTTGGGAATAAGAACCTTTCAAGCAATATGTTTGCGGATGATGTTTTAAAGAAAGTCACACCAGTGAACTGGTGGAAGTCACTTAAGCACTTTGATTCAGACTGTTGAAGTGATAATCTCACTTCTAAAAGTAGTAGCTTCTTCTGCCGGTGTAGAAAGAATATTTCTTCCTTTGGACTAATTCATTCCAAACTGAGAAATCTTCTGGGACCTAGGAAAGCTTGTTTTTCTTTTCCAGATTATGAACAAACAGGAAAATGAAGATGAAGACTGAGTTAGCTGCAGAAGCCAATATTTTAAGTTTCTCATGTTGACCTGGCTGACAAAGTCGATTTAATTTTTTTTTTAATATTTCATTTAACTATTTTAGTTAAAAACAATTTTAACAAAAACAAACCTGATTTTAAAAAACTTGAATGTTTAACTAAATTCAAAAATTCATATGCTTGTTTTGTTAAAATATTATATGTTTGCTGTTGAAGAAAAAAATCCAGAATACATAACGTTGTTTTAGTTAAATAAAACCATTTAAATGTGTCTGGTGATGTGCGCCTCCTAATACAGCATGGCAAGAAAATCCTCCAAATATTAATGATTAACCTGTTGAACTGGAGATACTTCACCTCCCAATGACTTCTTAAATATCTGCTTCAATTACTTTTGGTAAATGAAATAACCAGACAATCATTCATTTTCTGATATAACTGTAAAACTAATCTGAAAAGTTTTCAAAATAGATCACTTTAAAAATGTATAGTGTACACCTTCTAAAAATGACACCTACATCTGTCTCTGAGTTGTGAAGAATATGTATTAAGGTTATAACAACCAAAAAAAAAAGCACTTTTATGTAGAAATCCATGATTAAATCGAGTCTTCCTGACTAGTGATTTAAATCAATTTGATTTAAATCAAATCCACCCTGCAAAATTACATTTGTAAGATATTTCTTTTATGGGAGTCGCTGTATTTACTGTAATTGTGTGTCTATGAAATGTGCTAAACTAGAAAAACTTTTCTCAAATTATATTTTAAAGCCACTTGTAGTTCCTGGGTGGGACATTATGCTATACACTTGGCATAAGTTAGGTAACCACATAGCTATTTAGAAAAACATAGTATTTCCATAGAACGTGTCATGTCTAGATCCATCTGAATAACTGAGAATTCATCTTCCATACTTTCAGTATAGGTTCCCACTACTTGTGCTTGTGTTAATCAGACAATTGAAATGGAAAAAAACCTACTAAATCATCTAGTCCATGTCACTGCCAATGTAAAGCTCAGATCCCAAGAAGGGGAGGTGGGGGGAGTAACCAGACGTAGATATTCAACTGTATCATAATTTTAAGCCTCACTGCATAATCAAAAACAAACAAAGGAAAGGTTAGACTCAAGTGCAGAGGAAACAGAATTTTCACTAAATATAGAACCCTGCTACAGCTGCCATAGAAACCATCCAAGAGCAGTGGAAATGGCAGAGCATGAAGAAGGGACCTTGTGGCCAGGTTGGCAGATCTAAAATGTGACCATTTTTGCTTTACTTTGTATTACTTGTTGTTTAATTAGATGCATAAATGTGTTTATCAAAACTCAGGCTTCATGTACAACATTGAAAAACAAATGTGAGTTTTAATAAAAATTAAAACCTTAACTTTTCCCTCTCAACACATCAAAAAAACCCAATATCCTAAATACCAACCCACCCAACCCCTCCTCATGCAAAAATCTAGGAGATGAGATAGGCCTAATTGTCAATAAGCTCTGACTCCCTCAAATCAGAAGTAAATGAAAGACTTTCCACAACAGAGCCCTAACACACAGAACTGCTTGCCACACATGCTTAAATCTAGAACCTAACAACTAGTTATCTTGAATGCCTCAGCTGATCACATAGTCAGAATTTACACAGAGCTTCACAGATCAAAGTAAATATCTGGAAGTGGACCCAGAAACTAATGGGAAGCTAAGTTCATCTCCTGAGGAACTAGTGTAGTCTGCAGCCTGCCTCTGAGGCTTCAAGCCAGCCACGATCTGCACCAGCTGTGAAGTCTAAGTAATCTTCAAATGGAAGCAGTCTAGAGAGCATTGAGGTGACCAGTCACAAATGCCTGTCAAAGTCCAGATCCAAGAGAACTGGTTACATTCACCTAATCAGGAAGGCTTATGATATTTTTGACCACTGATGGAGCTCAAGACTCCAGGAGCAGTAAAGTGGGCCCTAAAACATCCCAAATTGCAACCCACTTGGACAAAGGTTTAATATCTTTGCAATATCCATGTTGTTTATGTGTATTTGTTAGACAAACATTTCAATGCTGCTTTTACAAAAGACGCTCAGTTCTCAGCTATTTTACAATAATAAACAGTGCACACAATCTAACACAGTGGTTCTCAAAGCCAGTCCGCCGCTTATTCAGGGAAAGTCCCTGGCGCACTGGGCCGGTTTGTTTACTTGCCGCGTCCGCAGGTTCGGCCAATCGCGGATCCCACTGGCCGCGGTTCACCGCTCCAGGACAATGGGGGACGTGGGAAGGGGCATGGGCCGAGAGATGTGCTGGCCGCCCTTCCCGCAGCCATTGGCCTGGAGTGGCGAACCGCAGCCAGTGGGAGCCACGATTGGCCGAACCTGCCGACAGGGCAGGTAAACAAACCGGCCCGGACCGCCAGGGGCTTTGAGAACCACTGATCTAACATTCTTTGTGACTCTACAGCAGACTAATGTATGTGCACAATGGAAGAAGTAACACACAAAGAAAGCTTCAAAGTGAACAGCTTACATTCATTCATTCCAACTTCTAGCCCTTGAAAAAAAATGGGGCAAATATTGAGGGGGGCAGGAAGGGAGTCGCTAAACTTCCAGAGAAAACAGAACAGTGAGCAATGAGCAGCACTGCAAGTTTAGCAAGAGTTCTTGCCCGACATCTTCAATAGAATTATAAAAAAAGCAGATGAAAGGAATTAAGTAGATTAAAAAACTTAAAGTAGTCTCAGACCAATCTCACGTGGATTGAAAACTGAAGATCTCTAGGAAAATAGGCAATGATAAACATGCTGTGTTATGGTGGGGGCAGAGGGGTAAGGGATGTCTACCACGGAGATTGGCATTACAGCTGGTCTGATTTAACTTCATTACCGAGCTGGAAATGGGAGTAAACAACATATTGGTTAGAGATAGCAGATGATACTGAATTGGGGATTCTGCACCACCGCACAAGCGCAGAATTAATGTTCCCGGCAAATTTTTTTTCTCAAGCAAAATAATTGATTCTGACAGGAAGGCAAAGGGAAGTCATGTGAGGGGTCACGCTACAATTACATCTTTTGCCCACCAGGGGCTGATGTGGTGTCAGAAGAGAGGGCAACAGGCTCATAAGCAGGAGCAGCCAACCGTAGAGAGGGAGGGGGCAGATGCTGTCTTCCTTACAGCACCCTGCCTGCAGGGCCAGGTAAGGAGGCATGGAATTGGGGGGAAGAGAAGACAGAGAGTGGGGCATATGGGGCTGCTGGAGGGCTCACACAAACTGGGGTTCATAATAGCTAGTAAGGGGAGACAGGGGCACAGGAGCTAGTGGGGTGACAACATTGAGCCAGAGGCTGAATGGGAATGGGGGTCCAGGGCCACGGGGGGATATGGGCAGCTATGCCTGGCTGAATGTGAAGTGGGGGTGCAAAGACACATGGAGATGGGGCAGCTATGCATAGCTGAGTGACAATGCAGGGCCACATGGGGAAAAGAGGGGAGTGGGGGTGCAGGGCCACATGGGCATATTTGCAGATATGCCTGGCTGAATGGGGTGTGGGGGTACAGGGAAACACAAGGACAGGTTTGGATGTGCCTGATTGAATGGGAGAGGCTAGAGATCAGCCAGGGTCTGCATGGGGGAGGATCCCCAACTCCCTAACAATTGCCCCCCCTCCAAAAAAACCCAAAAACCACCTTGTTCCATACTTCCCCCACCCACACCCAACAATCCTCCAGATTCTCTCCCAGGCTCCTTCCCAGCAATTACTTCCCTCTTCCTCCGCTCCTCCATTACCCCCAACTTCCCAATGCCTTTGCACTGCTTTGGAGGGGTGCAGGAAATACATTTCTGTATTGTACTTTAAATGAATTATTCTGTATTAATAAAGTTCTGTATTAATATGCCTAGTAAGGAATCTATTTGTCAAAAACCATTTCCTGAATCTTTTTTGTCGTCTGCATTGTTACAGACATACGTGCTGACAGGTATTTTGAAACAAACTACCAAAATAATTGAAACTGGTGTGATTATATTGTTATTTTGACAAATAAAATATGCAGAATTTTACAGAATTTAAAATAGTGTGTGTAGAATTCTTAATTTTTTGGTGCAGAATTCTTCCAGGCATAATTGGGAGTTGTGAATACCATTCAGGACAGAAAGATAGTAAGAGGCTTTGAGAGATTAGAATTGTAAGCAGAAAAAGTGAGATTCAGCTTGGAAAAATACTCAAACACACATACCTAATAGGAGAAAAGCATCTGGAAAGCAATAATGGCTTAGAGATCCAACTATGCAATACAATATGGAAAGAAAAAAAGGCCAGTTTGGGGTGGCACACGCAGAGTCTGTAGACCACAGAGTAGGGAAGTTAACAGTCTTTTCTTTATATTACTCTGGCATGACTGCCTCTGAAGCACTGTTTAGTTCTGGGCACCTTTCAACAGAAAGAAACTGGTGAGAGTGGGGAAAAGGAACAAAATGATCAGCAGGCTGGAGGGGTTGAAATAAGAAGCTAAATTAAAGAACTAATTGTATAGTTTGTGTAAGACATCTGATGGGGAATGATTGGATGATTCTCTACAGGTAACTGAAGGGTATATATTCCAAAGATGGGAAAAGGTTACAATATGTAGGCTAGCACTAGGATATCATTAGGAATAATTGGAAGAAATTAAGAAAAATTTAGAATTAGTTTTATGGAGCAAATCCCAATAATTAGTTCCAATAAGCTGTGGGGCAGTGTCCCAAGGGAAGTAGAAATACTGTCACTTGGGACATTTACAATTATAATCAGATTGTACGCTCATCAGGACAGAGACTATTTTTTAGCCTGTATTAGTACAATGCCAGGCATAATAGGTCCCTGATCCTGATTACTAAAATACAAACTGGGCAAAGCACCAATAAGTGTAGTATAGGAAACAATCCTTCATTTGCAGGAAGATGAAACTGGATAACCACATTGGTCTTCTCTCTCTAATTTCAATGACGTTTTTACATTGTGAGAGGGGGAATCTTACTAAATACAATCAAAGATACCACCAAGGCCCCTCACAACAGTATCCAAATTATATACTGTGGAGAGCAGAACATTTCTACCCAACACTCAAAGACCCAAATCAGCACTTAGACCAGAAATGTAGCTTATAGTATTTTTCTGCATGGGAATAACCTCAACAAAGCAATAAGCTGCCCAAAGAGGACAGGCCCTACCTGCGAAGGGTCTGTCACCCTCAATGTGACCACATCTTCACTGGTGTATTTAATAAACAGATGGCTCTCATCCAACAGCTGCATTTTCCACATGCGCAGCTGCCTCAACTGATCAAAGTACTGGAAGAACCTCCTTTTTGCCATTGCACTCCCATCCTGCTCTGCCCTCCTCCACAGGTACACCAACAGTCTGTGTTTCAGAGAATTTATGAAGGGCTCTTTGTACGGGTTTGCCATCCCTGTCTGAGTGTCTCGCTGCACTTCTGGATAGACAGCGGACAGGGTCAGGAGATCATCCTCATAGCAGAAGCGACCTATAGTCCGTACATCAATGAATGTGCCCTCAGGTGTCACTTGAAAGACATGAATAGTCTGCTGCTGCACAGAGAGAATAGCCAAGATATTCTTATACAGGTATAGGCCCTGGTTGTGAGACAAGATGACTTTGTCACATTTGAATGTCCTTGTGTCACAGAGTCTACCTGTGTGAAGATCTATGATATGCAGAGAATAGTCCTCCAAGGGGGACCTGGGATTAGGGGTCACTGACTCACTGTTGCGATAAACCTCAAAAAATGGGGGGTGAGGTTCCTCAGGCAGGTAGGCAGCAGAGCCAACAATTACATAGCGACAGTCATCTGTGAACAAACTGCACTCGCGGTTCAGGTGCTCACCATTGGAGGCCACGTTGGTGATATGAAGCAAGACGAAGAAACGTTCAAAGAGCCGCCCACGGATGTTGACAGATCTTTGGTCGTTGCCATTGGCCAAGATCTCTCCCTCATAACCCTGCAGGAGATCCTCTGCTGCCTGGCAGCCCTGATACTCGTAGATCTCCAGGGAGGTCTGGTCCGAGGAGAAAGCGATGAAGTAGCGCCCATCGGGGGAGAACTTGCGCAGGAAGCAGGGCGGCTTCTCGACGTTGACCACAGTAAAGTTGGGGAAGACATTCTGGTGGAAGACCCGGACTTGGTGCCAATGGGTGCCGGCCTTACCAGAGCTGATCCTTCGGCGCTCCAGGCGGTGGATGACATTCTGGTTCTGGATTCTGCGGGGCCTGATGGTCGGAGCATCATGATCCATCACTTCATCGTTCCCTGGGAAGGAAACACAGAGGCCGCTGTACTGGACAGGGAGCGGCACGACCCTATACCAGACCGCGTGTGGGGAGGGGGGGGAGATGGGAGAGGGTCTCCTGGGGGGGCAGGGGCACCGCAAGGGTAACCCAGCTGGGACCCTAGAGGCGGGGTGCTCTGGAGATGCCTGCTGAGAAGAGGGAGCGCGGGAGGCTCCCCCCGGAGGCGGCCCCGGTGTCAGGGGCCGGGAGTGGGAGGCTCACAGAGACGGAGGTTGCGGTTTCCAGACGCCGGGGCGCTGCAGGGCCGCGGTCCCCCGGGATGGGCGTGCGGCGGCGAGAGCCGGGGGGCGTCGCGCGTCTCCTCACCTCCCCGGGCCGCTGCGGGATCCCGGCGCCTCCGCTCTCCGGTCACTCTATGGCCGCCGCCATCTTTCCGCCAAGGCGCCGCTGTTAACGACTCCTCCTCGGCCTTGGTGACGAGAGCAAGAGGGGACCGCGCCAGCCCGGAAGTGCTTCCGGAGGCCACGGGGCGGGGCGTCAGGTAGGCGCCGCGTGTCCGCCGCAGCCGGCGGACAGTGACCCCTGGCGGCCGGAGGAGTCACCGCGGGGCTGGGGGAACCAAGGGCCCTTCAGAGCCGTCAGGGACCATGGCAACCACGGCAGCCGGGCATCATGGGAGACGGGCCCCACATCCCCAGCAGTGCAGGGCACCCCGACCCCCCCCCGCCTAGGGCACCGGCCAGGCATCCCCCAGTAGGGAGCTGTACTCACTGCACCCCTCCAGAGCCAGCAGTGCCCCCTCAGGCATGCCAGGCAGGGTGCAGAGCCCACCCTAGTCCCGCCCGTACTCCCTCGCCCTACAGCCATTGCTGGCAGACTCCGGGGAGAGCCTGGCTCTGAGGGGCATGGCGGGTGTGGGGTAAGCCCCGTGCGATCGCTGCCCATCGGTGGGGGCGTTTAGTCGGCGTCTCTGGGTTGCCTACTGGGGCCGGGGTTTCTGCAGTAATAGCTGGGCACTACCCTACTTCCCTTGTATGACATTTTGGGGTGCAATCCAGAGCAGCGAGGGGCTGCGTCACCCCTGCCCTTCAACCGTGGGTGCCACACAAGGCTTTGCTGTTGTGGCTCCTAACCTGGGCTCCTGCCAAACAGCATGCAGGTCACACCCTGAGTGTCTGTGTGTAGCCACAGTCCTGGGCCAGCAATTCTGACCCCAGCAGCCTGTCAGCAAACACCAGCCACACTCTGGCTTCCAGCAACTTTGATTACCACATGCAGAGTAACCCCAACACACTCCCAGTCCTGGATTTCCCCCCCAAAAAATGTACTGCCCTCACCTGGACAGATCAGAGAACAAAGGTCCGTTGTCCCTGTAAAGCAGTGTTTCCCAAACCTGGGACACCGCTTGTGTAGGGAAAGCCCCTGGCGGGTCGGGCCGGTTTGTTTACCTGCCGCGTCCGCAGGTCCAGCCAATCGCAGCTCCCAGTGGCCGCAGTTCGCTGCTTCAAGCCAATGGGAGCTGCTGGAAGCGGTGCAGGCCGATGGATGTACTGGCCACTGCGTCCTGCTGTTGAGTCTGAACTTTTTATGAGTTTAAACTTAACCCAGACTTGATGTCTCTATCTGAAACTTTTAATCAAAGCTCTGACCTGCGAACTACTCATGACACCTCCCTCCCCTTAAGTAGCCATCTCCCCCTTTTGTCTTTTCTAATTTACATTTTAACCTGTTTTATCCTGTAGAATCTTGATTGATTATGCATGACCATTATGATCTGTTAATCACTTTGTTTACTTCTGTGTATAAATATTGATGCTCACCCCTAATAAACTTGCCACACTTACTCCGAAGGCTTTTAAGCTAAGGATAGTGTGAGCCCGTTGATCAACGAAGTGTTGTCTGGTCTCTGACAGATTTGTGAGCCCCATACCAACTCCGCACGAACTCGGGTGCTGGAGAGGTGAGTAAGGACTTGCTTTTTTACCTAACACTGCAACCCCCATTGTCCTGGAGCAGTGAACCGCAGCCATTGGGAGCCCTGATCAGCCAAACCTGTGGACCCGGCAGGTAAACAAACTGGCCCGGCCCGCCAGGGGCTTTCTCTACACAAGCGGCGGCCCCAGTTTGAGAACCACTGTTCAAGAGAGATGGATAGGGAGAGAGAACTTGGAGTGGTTTTGCCTCTTACTTGTATAGTTCAATCACCCTTTGAAATGCATTTCCCAGAGACTGACCCTTAAAGTTCTTTCCAGTGGAGGGCAAGGAGACATGTGGGGGAGAGAGATTTCATGCAGTTCCTTCACTCCCTTCTGTCTGAGGACTCTGTTTACAGCTCATATGCAAATTGAGGTCAACACACCTCCCTTTGTTTAAGACCTGCTTGATCAGCTTTACCTGATGGCTATGTGACTTTAAACATGGGCCTTTAACATTATACAGGGGGGAATTTCATAACTTTACACACCATGTTGCTACATACATTCCACCGTGATATATTGACCAGTGAGATATTAGTTTTCAAATATTTCATAAGGTGACTACACGAGTGCATTCCATTACACCTTGTCACAAACGTGTCTTTCCAAAATGTGTTGTGAGCATTCCCCCCTCTGGACTGGGACTGATGCACCATCCCCCTCCTGTACTTCCCCACTGCCTGCTTTCTTCAGTCCAGCTCTCATTGGCCATCCGCCATAGAGCCTTCCTGACCCTTCACTTTCCAGTATTTTCTCCCCTCCTGGGAAAGCACCATTGCCCCAGAAGAGTTTTGTACAGCCTGAATACAGAAAAGGCTGATACTCAATGTGGGGAGGGCACACTGTGCCCCATTTCACTGCCCTTCTAGTCAGAGAGAACCATGCTCCTCCAAGACTCTAATGCTCTCTTCACATCAGTTCTCAGAGAAGAGTCCCACCCCATCCTCCTCCCCGAGGATCGCTGGCTTTGCTCACTCCCAGTAAGATGATCACATTCCTAATTGCCACTTGGGAATAGATTAGCAGTCAACGAGAGCAACAGTTTTGCTAACTCAAAATGTCCCTTTCTAAAGGGATATGACCTGGCCCCTTGTGACCAGCAAATTCATCACATTTGTGATCCAAGCAAACTGGGAAACCTGGTCACCTCCAGAGAAGAGAGTCAAGCGCGTGCTGTCGCATTGCCACCTGGTCCTTCAGTGAGGCAGTGAACATCATCACAGGTTTGAAAACCTTATTCCTGTTTGACCCCTTCCTATGGCAGTGGCACAGCCAGGTTCTAAGAGCGTGGAGAGCGAACATATAAAAAAAGACACCACCTGCTGCGAAGCAGCAAAACAAAAAAAAGAAAAACCCAAGTCTTGCCGCCGAAGACTGAAGAACCCGCCGCGCCGATTTTACCCACTACCGAATTGCTGTCGAAGACCCAGAGCGACTGAAGCACCCGCCGCCGAATTGCCGCCGACCCGGAGCTGACTGTGGGAAACCCACGCTGGATTAGTCCTCAGCCAAGCAAGGTAGCAGGCGCTCCTCAGCGGGCACAGGGAGGAGCGTCACCAGGCTGCCACAAAGCGAGGGCAAGGGGAGCAGGAGAAGCACCGGCCGCAGGAGCCGCCGCCGCAAGATGCACGCAGCGGAGCCCAAAGTGAGTGCCGCCGAAGACCCGACATGCTGGGAAGCCCCAAGTGAGTGCTCAGGGGAGCGGCCTCTCCCCCTGTTCTCCCCCTAGCTGCGCTATTGTCTTATGGTGGTTGGAATATCTCTCTCCTCTCAGTGAGAGGTTCACCAATGTTCCTATTGTGTATTTTGCATTTAATTCAACAACAGCCCCTGTGGTTGTAGGCTGTGGTCATTGAGTGGTGTAGGGATAGGATATACTTCCTGTTACCATTCACTTCTGACAGTCCCTTCCCCTTGTCCTTAATGAACATTGTTTTGTGGTAGGGAAGCAGCAATTAGAGGAGATGGCAGATTGAGACAGGGTCTTTCCTGAGGTCAGATTCAGCAAAATGGCTTGGAGGGCAGAATTTCCCCTTCCTTTTTCCCCATCCTCTCCCATCCACCAGAGATCTGCATGACTCACACACACAGAGCCCTGAGTTTGTTAAACAGGGACATCTCATTCTAGAGCTCAGACTGTTTCCAACGCAGGCCTTCTCCAAGGACTAATTGCAGTTACATTTACATCGGCACAGGAAATGTGGTGTCTTCACCATTCTGCAGACTGCAGGGTTGTAACTGTGGTAACTTTGGCCTTTGTGTCCAGATGGCCACTAGGGAGAGACACCCAAAAATGAGAAAGAAATAGGGAAAGCATTGAGCTGAAAACTCACCCAGGGCCTCCATTAGTGTATGGTCCATGAGGTGTGTATGGCCTCCGGTTTTCAGAGCAGCTTGTTTGCAGGAGGACATGATTTTGTGATCAGTCTATTTTATGGTGTATTTTTTATGGGATTCAGCTTCCAAATAAATTATTCCCCAGGGCAGTAAGCTAGCAAAGAAGTGATGCCATTCACAGCTCAGAGTATGGTGTGTTGTGGGTGACAAACAAACAGAAAAGGTCACGGCCCACTCTGATCTCCACTGACCCCCACAGTGGGGCCAAAGGGGGAGACAACTCTCAGCCCCATTTATGTCCCCCCTCCCAACAGCTCACCCATAAACTGCAAGGCTGGCCCTGAGCTGAGCTGTAGCCTCTGTCTCAGTACATCTCGGCACAAAAGACATTGTGAGCTGCAAAACATATCCTGGTGCTGCATGGATCTGCAGGAATGAAACCATTATTGTAAAGTGCCTCTTATGCAAACACCTTCCTCCCAAAATAGCTGAGAGGCAGAGAGAGGGAAACAAACAAAGCAGGAATTTGGAGTCGGATTCTTTCAACAAAGAATCATCTGCCTTTTCTTGTAGTCGTTGGGGGCCTCGGATTCAACGGTGCTGGGCACCAGCCGCACCAATCAACTCGAGCAAGGGGGGTGCTCAGCACTAACATCTGCAAGGCAAGATGGGAACTATAGAGCTAACTCTGCCCCCTCAGCCAACTTTCAGCCGCTGGGACTGTAATTTAAACATACAGGATTGAATGTAACTGTCCATTAGAAGGCACTGGCAGAGCCATGCTGATACAACACAATCTGACCAGTGTGGCTTGGGACTGTTATGCCCAAATAAGGCCATTCCAGTTTAGCTGCAGTTTCCAAGTTGCTTCTGTTGGCCCTGCTCCTGTGAGTCAGGACTTCAGTGGGAGGTCAGCATCCGAGCAGATCATGTTTGTTGGTAGAACAGGTTCAAGAAACAATGAGCCATGGAGTCATGTTAAGCCAAATTCAGCACTAGTGTATTTAAATCCCTGGTTGTACTGCACCAAGATTACAATACATTTCTATCCACTCTGACTGTGGGGAATAATTTCTCTCTCAGATGGTTTCTGATTGAACCTCAGCTGTTCCCATATTTCAGTAACGTTTCTGGGTTGGTCCCGTCCCACCTCCACCCCTTCTACCTCTCACCTGTGCTGTACCAGCAAAGATTATTTATAGGGGAGAAGCCAAGAATTCCCCTGCATCTCCCCTTACCTCTGTATGCTTAGCAATTTCCCAGCCAGGGAATGAATTGGTCTGCTCTCTTTCTGTGTGTTTCTGTGGCTTGCATTGTCATTTGCAAACTGTATTACTTCACACCGTTTACCTTGCTCCACAGTCTGGACAGCTGTGTGTGGCCTTTCTTCTTGCACAAGTAAATAGCTGTCCCCTGGCTGCCTCTGCTGCACTGGGGGCTCAAGATCTCCAGTCAGTGCAGATCAAGCCTAGGCTTCACGGCTCGTGTTGAGTTAAAATCTGCGGGTATTTGATGGTGGGTGGTATTTCTCTACCCAGGCTAAGGCAAATGCAATTTTGTGAGACATACTTTAATATACAGCAAAGGCTGGTCTGCCCTGCACAGTAAACACCTCATCTTTCCAGAGAGATTGTTCTAATTCCAAGAGTTGCTGCTGGTGTTGCAGGGTGCTGGAAAGCGATCTGCAGCATGGTGAGAAACTGCAGCTGTCTGGCCTCCATTGCCTTGTGTTTGTTAAATAGGAATCACTGATTTCTCTCCATCCCCTTTTGCCCTTGCATGCACATGATTCTAAGGGGACACTGGATTCTAAGGGCTGAATTCTGTCCTTTGGTACATGTGTGAGGCAATCTCTTTTATTGGACCATCTTCTACTGGTGAAAGAGACAAGCTTTTGAGCCATACAGAAGGAAGAGCTCTGTGTGACTCAAAAGCTTGTCTCTGTCACCAATGGAAGCTGATCCAATAAAAGATATGACCTCACTCACCTTGTCTCTCTGATATCCTGGGACCAACATGGCTACAACTACCCTGTGTGCTTTCATACATGTAACACACTCACCCCGAACACAGGAGGAGCTTTGCCTGCGTGAGGATTTCAGGGCTGGTCCCTCCAAAAAGTTTTACCCACTGCCTTACTCTTTGGAGGTCTGGTCAGTCTTCCCCCAGATCTCAGGGTTGCACGTGCTGTGAGATGCAGTCCTAACTGATTCACTGAAGTAATTTCTCAGAGTACTGACTTTCTGCAAAACCTTTCATCCAAATAAACAAGCTACAAAATGTATTCTACCTAAACTCCTCCTCTGCGCGTCTGTAGCCTTGAACACTGATCTCTCTAGTGACACAGGCCCTTGCCTCTTCCTCTATAAACCATCTTTTCATTTAACTCAGTACCAATCCACCTTCCTCGCCTCATGTTTCTTTCAAACCACATCCAACTCACCCAGGGCTCATAAGCTCACACACAATTTTTCATAATGGTGTATTCTCAAGAGAGTCCTGGGTCAGGAAAAGGATGGGACATTACAGACCAGCGTTTAGGAGCGTTGGCAGAACTGTGTGTGCGCAAGGGGGTTCCTGGGCTAGACTCGGGAGATATTGTGGGTCAGGATTAGGGGGCAATAGCAGAGCCAGATCCAGAACAGCAGGGAATGTTGTAGGTCACTAGTTGGATGTATTGGTAGTGTTGTGTGGGGAACCTGTTCTGGACTAGCAGGTGGCTGGAGGTCAGGATTGAGTTGCCGTGGCATTGCAATGTGGAGGCTGGAGAAGCCCAGGGCTACAATAGCAGGGGATGCTGCTGGTCAAGAGTGAGGCGCATTGGCAGACCTGCGTGTGGGAAGGCTGCCCATCCCCCCTCTGTACCACACCCGTCTTTAGCCAGTAGCTTTTTAGTCCCTCACTTTCACCAGCACTACATTAATAAAGGTTTTTAATCAAATCCATTCCTTGTTTTTCCCCTTCTCAACTCATTTCTTCCCATCTGTGCATGACGTGGGGACTATAACTGGCCGATTAGCCTGGCCGGTGGGGGTCTTCTTTACCTGAGTAATGACCAGTGGGCGATGGGCTGCTCAGGAGGGGCAGCACTCCGTTG
This sequence comes from Mauremys mutica, assembly GCF_020497125.1. Lineage (NCBI taxonomy): Eukaryota > Metazoa > Chordata > Testudines > Geoemydidae > Mauremys > Mauremys mutica. Next base: position 14,476,830 of record NC_059082.1, read on the forward strand.
TTTTTAAAGGCCCTGAAAGCTTTTTGTTTCTCCTCAGGTTTGTGCTGCAAACTGAGGCTTGCGTCTGCAAGGCTTTTAGCAGCTCTTCCTCTCACGCCCTTTGCATTAGTGACACATGCAGCAGCGGCAAGGAAGCGGGAGCGGGGAAGATGCACTAGAGGGGCACTTGCCTTTTTTCCCCCCCTTTCCTTTTTTCTTTGAAAGGAACAATGTCAGGGGTCCCTCGAGTTCCATTTGCCGGCTGCTGGCCTGTCCTCTCTCTCTGAGGCTGAGTGGTTTATTAAGCATTCCTGGCACAGGCAGCGCAGGCACTTTGAGCTACTTCATAAAGCAGGGATATAAGTGCAGTAGATATAAAGGAGATATGGGACTGGGGGAGGGGGTGAAACAGGGTGATGTCGAAAATGCTAGAATTCTTTATCGCATGGCCAGCAGACTGAGTGGGCCCCTGCTTGCTGTAGGGTTGAGAGGGGATATTGGAGCTAACCTATCTATGGTCATAGAGATGGTTATAGAGATCCTGTAACCGGGCCCCGTATACAGATCCACCCACACCAAAGGCTTCGCTGCAGTAAACAAAATAACTTCCTGCTCGGAGGCCTCATTTATGTGCTGCAGAGACCATCCCATCTAAGGAGACCTGCGTGCAGTGCCCAGCCCAGCAGCCCTGGGCAGGCTACACAAAGGAACCAAAGTGGTGCAAGCTAATAACAATGCCAGGCTCAATTCCCAGCTCTTCTCAAGCTCACTGCCTGGGCATCTTGAGGAAATGGAGAGAAGTTCCCTCTGGCAGTCTCTCTGTAAGCCCCTTTGTGAGGATGGCAGCACAGCTGTGTGAGTGAATCAGGCTCAGCGGGCTCATACTCTCTCCCTGAGCTTTGTGAATAGCTGTCCTTGGCTCTAGTGTCTCCTGGAGTCTTCCTGTCCCAATAGCTAGGCTGGTGCCTCCTCCCTTACTAATAAACCTGGGACTGGGGTGCATGAGGGTCCCAAAGGATCTGTACTGGCTGGCACAGACCCTATCTCCCAGGTACCTAGGTGAGAGGGAGTTATTGTTTCCCATCAAATGGATGATCTGGAAATGCTATTATATATATTTTGTTTTCAAAATGCAGCGAGGGGAGGGTATTCACCACCAATCTTATATTTGGTGGAGGCAGAGAGGAACATCTGGTTCCTCTGGGCAATATCCTATATTAGAATTTACTCTATAAATACAAAACAAGGTTGATCTTGGGCTAGGCACCATATCATCCATGTATCTGTACATTGCTCAGTACAGCGAGTACCGATGCCAACTTTCCCGTGTGCCAGGGGGTCCTGGACTCCTGGCTTTGCCCCAGGCCTCGCCCCCACTCTATCCTTTCCCCCAAGGTCCCACCCCCTCTCTTTCCCGCCACCGCTGCCTCTTCCTGCCCTGTTCCACTCCCTCCCCCAAGCACGCTGAATCCTCGCTCCTTCTCCCCTCCCCCGCCCCGAGTCTCCTGCATGCCGCAAAACAGCTGGAGGCACGGGGAGGGAGAGGGATTCATGGTGCCTGCTGGTGGGCAGGACATGCTGGGGGGCGAGGGGGAACTGACAGGGGGACTCCTCACCCCCCACCAATTCTTCCTCGTGGGTGCCCCAGCCTCAGAGCACCCATGGACTTGGCACCTATGACAGCGGGACCCTGATCCCAACAAAGGATTTGATACAATAGAAATTTTAAATGACATTTTAAAAACTATGTTAGACGAATGTTAAGATGGCAGAGTCAAGCCCTCAAAAGCTAGGCAATGCCAGACTCTAGGTTGTCTGTGCATATGCACTATGATACAGTCTTTAATTACATGATCACTTACTATTTTCCCACAGCATCCCAGCCACATTCAGTGAATAGGCAACTCTTCAATGTTTCTTTTATCCTCCACATTCAGTGTGTGGCCCCAGGCCTTCCTTACTGCACACTATTCAAACCCTGCTCTGAATACAGAAGTATTAATTTCCTCATTGGCTTTTCTTTGGCACTCATCACTGTCGCATCTGAGTGCTTCACAAACATGAATTGATTTATCTTCACAACCCCTTTGTAAGATCTAGGGGGATACCTGTTTGACAGACAGGAAATTGAAGTACAAAGGGGTTTAGGTCAAAAGTATCCACTAATTTTGAGAGCCCAATTTGAGATGCCAGGGGTCTGATTTTTCACAGTACTTAGCATTATGTAGCACTTTATGTGTTCAAAGCACAGCGCTCATTGACTTCAGTTGTATCTGCGAGTGCTCAGCACTTCTGCAATTCAGATCCCAGGGTCTCGGGCACCCAGCAAATGAGGAACGCATAATTAGTGAGTGCCTGCACAACCCTTGGGTTAACTGACTTGCCCAGCATCATGTAGGAATTCTGTGGCTGTGGCTGAGGCAGGGATAGAATCCAGTTCCCCAGGGCAGCATCCAGCTGCCTCACTCATGAGGCCCTCACCCCACTGCTGTGTTTCATCCTCACACACTGGACCCCTGTGCTTTAAGCTTCCTGAGTGTGAGTGGGCTCCAGCGCTGTCTTTTTCCTTGGGCTCTCTGGAACACTTCCTGGGCACAGGATCTTTGCCTGCTACCTTTGCTTAGAACTGAGACCTCACAATCCAGCTGCCCTAGGTCCCCAGGACCTGTGCTGATCCTGCGTCGGCTCCCCAGTTCCTTTAGTGCACCTTTTCCCAAAGCACCAACCCCAGGGCACTCTGGTTTACTGTATCTCCCCCCAGGGACAAGCGATAGTGGAAGCACATAACCCCCGGTGTGCTTGCTAAGGTTTCTAACACAATTACTCTTTACTTTAGATAGCCCAAAAAATATACAGAGCTAGACAAAAAACTAAACACCTGTAAGCATTTACCTGCCTCAGTTTCCTCCAAGCTGCTTGTGCACCAGCAGAGGGAGCATTGAGAGCACAGGAGAGACAGTCTCCCTGCTTTCAGTTCCAGTGTCCAGTGCCACAGCGATTGGCAACAGCCCAGAGCAGCACTTGCAGGGAAAGTCCTGTTCAGCCATGCAGCCGTGGGATGGAGCATGGCCAGTCACTGTGTGGGGATGGTGCATGCACTGTCCCACAGGCACCGACTTTCAGCTTTCTTTGGAGATGCTCCACCCCTGCTCCACCCTGAGGTCTCAACCCCACTCCGCCCCTTCCCCCAGTGCCCCTGCACTGCTTCTTCCTGCCCCGCTCTGCCCCCTCCCCAAAGTGTGTCCCACCCTCACGCCACCTCTTCCCACCCCTGCTCTTCCCCCTCTCCTCCAATGCCTCCTGCCCACCACTGAACAGCTGGTTGGTGGTGGGCGGGAGGTGCTGGGAGGGAGGGGAGGAGCTGATCAGCGGGGCCCACTGAACAGTCTGTTTGGTGGGTGGCTGGTGGGTGCTGAGCACCCACTATTTTTTTTCCATGGGTGCTCCAGCCCCAAAGCACCCACAGAGCGGGTGCCTGTGCACAGTCCATGTCAGAGCTGAGAGACATTGGAGCTTGTTCCACGCAGATGGAATCTTTGGAGAATTTACCTGCCAAACTCTAACAAGTCCCTGCTGAGCATGTGAAAACAGAGATTTTTCAAAGGCTTATAACGTGGCCCAATTTGAGTATTTTTTCATGGGAACAGGAAAACGGCACACCCCTGACATCAGGACACTCCCCGTCCTGCCCCCATGCCCACACCCTGCCACACTGCAAGTCCTTGTTCCAAGGAATGGAAGTGCTAGAGATTCTACAGGTGGAAGAATTTTTTTTGACATGGGCAAAACAATGTATTTTTTCCGATTCTCATTCTCTGAATTATCTGAACCATTGATGCTGAAATTTTCCAAAATGAATTCAGCCAGAGAAAAGACATCCTGCATGGGAAATTTCAGTCCAATAGTTAAAGTTTGGCAAAGTTATAGGCGACTGAAAACAGGATTTTATGATGGAAAGTGTCTGGCAACCTGAACTATAGGCAGCACTGCTGGCTCCACCTATAATCATAGTTATTATTATTATTATTATTTATTATTATTGCAACAGGGTGAGCTTCATCTAGCCTAATTATCTGATCCTCCCCAAGAAAAGACTACCAAAGCCCACATCTGAGTGTGTAGGATACTAAAAATTGTTTAAGAGCCAGATGGCACTAGAGGGGTTAGCGCAGAAGGCCTTTCACCTCTGGAAAACTGGGCTCCGGCTCTGGGAACTACTGCAGTTCAGGACTGAAGCTCATTGGCAGAGTTGTGTGGGGAGACCTGGAATGAAACAGCATGAGGCAAGGTGGGTCAGGATTGAGGAGCGATAGCCGAGCTGTGTGGACTGAGGAGAACAGGACACCGTGGGCCCAGACCTTGGGAAATACATGCCAGTTACTGCACCGAGACCAAATCAAGACTGGAAGAACATTCAACATATACACCAGGGGTGGCCAAACCATGGCTCATGAGCCACATATGGCTCTTTTATAGTTAAAGTGTGGCTCCCGGAGCTCCCAGCTCCACCCCCCATTCTTGACCTACCAGACTTGGGGGAGGGAGCTTGGGGCTTCTGCCCTGCGGCAGGTGGTGGGGCTAGGAGCAGAGACGACTGGTGCCTGCTGACAGTGGGGTGGGGGCAAAATTTAAAGGTTCGCCCCACAACAGCTTGAGTCACCCCCCCCCCCGGCATGCACCCCCCTCTTACCCTCAGCTGCCCCTTCCTGCAGCTCCCAGGTGTTAGCTCCACATGGAGAGGTAGCAGGAAACAGCTTTAGCTCTGCAGAGAGACGACAGTAGCAAAAGCAGCAGCTCTTCCTGCAACTCCCAGCTGTTTGCCGCGGCCTCTACCCAAGGCGCAGCTCCCGCCTTGCTGGCTCCAGCGGCTGCTGTGCAAGGAGGAAGCCCAGTGCACCATATGATTGAGCAGGGCCAGAAAACCCTGGCAAAAATCTAGGGAGGCATGTAACCCCATCTGTCCCCTTCATGCATCGCCTCTGGCTTCTACCCAGCAGAAAGGAGAGCCTCAGGGCTTCAGCCCTGTGGAGTGCACCTGCCAGGGCTCAGGGCTTCAGTCCCGCAGGGCACATGTGCCGGGACTCGGGACTTCAGCAGGAGTGGGGGCTGAAGCCCCGAGCCCCAGCAGGCGCCCCCCGGCTCCCGAACTTCTGACAGTTGCCATATCAGAGGGTCAGTAAGTTTGGCCATCCCTGATATACACCAGACAAAGCTGCATGAAAACACTGCTGAGATGCGGACCCTGAGTTGCACAGATCTTGATTCCGACACTGCGAACAGTAAAATGACCCCAAGGAGTGTAAGCCCTGTGCCCTGCCTTCTGCACAACAGACCTTGCAACAAGCAGCCATCAATAATCCACATCTCGCTCTGCACATCTTACCTTGGTTTCCATGTATTTATTTTAACCTTGATTTTATTAAGTGTTCTTTGCGTGTTAGGCGTGTGTAGCCCAAACACAATCGGTCTGGAGGCCGGGCAGAATTGGAGATTTCCTATTCGAATGAAGGTTGCCCACGGCACCTGAGCCTGGCCATCCTAGTGATAAACACCAGCCAGGCTTTTCTGATTCCTTCAATGCAGTTTTTAAGTGCTGCTCACGTGTACGATAAAGGGAGAATATGGAGACAGAGGGAAGGGGACATAGAAGTGTCTTGAAGTAGCTGCAGGGGAAGTGCTTGTCTTCACAAGGCTGGCAATGAAATTAGAGGTAATTGTGAGGACCAAAGATTCAATAAAACCCAGGGAGGATGTCAGGTGAGAGAGGGGCTGCACGGCCATTTCTGTAAATTGAACAGATGTTCCCTGCTGGTGCCAATAATCAGTTACTGATGGTGCTGTTAAACAAACAGTGCCAGGCCTGCCTCAGGTGCTGTAAAGCTGATAGGGACATCTGTTACTCCCACCTTTGAACTTCAGAGTGAGAGGACAGGCTTCTTTCACTTTGGCTCTGGTTTAATGAGGCATGGTGCTTTAAATAAACCCAGCAGCCGCTACCTGTCTGATGGGCAGAGAGGTGAAAGGGCACTGGGGTGTGACAGGCATCGCATCTCCACTCTGCTCCAAAGTTGCGACGCAGGGGGGATTCAGGAAAGAACTGAGGTGGATGATGGGTGTTCTGGGGCCTGTGCTGTGGCTCATGTCAATGTGTTCTCTGCATCCTCGTGCCTGGACATGCTGTTGCCAAAGGCAGTGAGCGTGGAATCGCCGGATATTTACAGGGACTGAATGGAAATTGGACTACAGAACTACAGTATTCCCTGCTCCCCTGGCAGTGAGACGGAGTGCACCACTCGCTTTTCTTTCCCTTTTCTTTTTGGGTGAATGGTGGTGTCTATGAATCTGATAGGTTGAGAACGCTGGCCAGAGGCAAGTGAAGTGCCAGCAGGCTCTGAGCGACTTCCTTCTGCAGCTCTGACAGTGCTCCTCAACCTGACCTGCAGCACCTTTGCTCTTTCAGGACTGGGCTTTCCCGCCCAATTCTGCTGCTGCATCTGAATCCCAACCTCTGGTGCATCTAACTGTTCCTGTCCATCAGCCACTCCAGGGTGAAGTCATGTGGGAATGAGTGGCGGGTTTCAAGGGGTGCTCATTTACCCAGTTGACACGGGGATCAGATTGAGCCCATCAACCACATTCCATTTGTGATTTAATCAGAAGCTGAATTCAAGTGTTCAGAGGTGAAAGGCTACTGTATTAACCCCCTGAGCTAGATGGGCGACTTGGTTATCCTCAGTCTTATAGCTATGTCCATGTTGCAAAGGCATGATGCCAGGACTTAAATGAGTGGATCCCAAATTCCCTCTTTGTCTCTCTTCCTCCTGCGTAATTAATTGAGATCCACCTTAATAGGATAAAACTAAATACTGAACAGCATCCAAACGCACAGTGGCTGGCAGGAAAACAACAGCCAGAGATAGAAAGGGAGAAAGGCAGCTAAATGGACAAAAGACCCATTTAAGAGTGTTTATTAGAGGTTCCTAAGCTAATAACATCATTATCACAATGTCGACACGGCTGTGATGAGCCTGGTGTGTGCCAGGAGGGGCGATCCTCTTATGTGTTTTGACTAATCAGCTGGGATTTACATGATACACAATAAATCTTATTGATTCTAAATGAAATGTGCCTTTGGGAATCTTTAGCATTCACAGCGAGCCTGAGACAAACCAGGCAGCAAAGCTCTGTCTCCACTGGACTTGGAATTTTAAAAACCTTCAGACAAAAGGATTTAATGGAAAATATGGACAGGAATGAGCCTCTGAACTGCAGTATTACAAGAGACAAGCAAACATGCAGATATGCCTGAGAGAGGCAGCCAATAGGAAGGGGCAGGGAGAGGTTGGGGCACATAGAGAAATGGGGGTGGAGGAGAGAGAGAGCTTAGATCAGGTTTCTTGACCTTCAGGGCATGCTGACAGACTTTATTTCAGCCTCTGCTGGAGGATGCTTTTGGTGTTTGTTAACTGATGTTTTGTATAGAACATGCCCAGAAGAATATACAATACCTAAATACATAGCAGAGTGCAAGGAGAAGGGGTATATTGTCACAGCTGTACCAAGGCGGTTTGAAATAACTTTCTTTCTAGGACATTTTGGTGTCCTGGACGAGATGGCATCTCTGTTAAGGTTTGAAACACCTAGACTCCCGAGAAACACAAATTTGAATAGCATCAGCAGCAACATAGCCATTTCTTGGGTCGTTACACTAAATACTTTGTCATTTCTTCAGTAGGAAATTCCCCATGCCTGCTCTGTACAGACTTTTCTAGGGGACTGGCAGACAGTACCTGGAAAGCTTGGGCAGCTCTGCATTAGATCCGGGATTCTGCATCTATTGGGAAATGGCGATTTACTGTCTTTCCACGCTAGTTAGCAATAGGGGCTGGGGCTGCACAGTCTGTGCTGGCTGACAAGCCATTTCTTCAAATAACTCATACATTTAAATTGAATGCCATAAAAGTGTCAGGTGGGGAGTGAGATGCCACAGTCCATTTCCTGGCATATTTGTCAGGTGGAGTTTGCAGAGCTGTTTATATCCTTCAGGACATGCTGCTGTTAGGATTTGGGTTCTTGTTACATTGTCTCCGACAGAGGAAATAACCAGGTTGGCTGCCAGGGTCAGTTCAACACCAAGGCCTCCTCATTGCCCATCCTATCTCCTTTGAGTCTAATGGAGAGGTAACAGTTCCTGATTGCAATCATGGAATTAATGAGCAGTTTGCAAGGCCATTTATCTTGGTGTCTCTCAGTTTCCTTTTTTTGATGTTACTAAGGAAATAACCATCCACCCCTCTGCTGAAGGCTACACGAGACACAAACATCCATCCAAGCTGATAAGCACTTTCTGTGACTATTCCACCAAAGGCCCCAGGAGATCCAAGAAGTGTTCAAACGATGTCCCATTGCCACTTGTGACCAGCAACTGTGAGAGAAGTTCATTCCAGGTCCACCCCAAATTCTTTTGGGGGATGCTGATGCATTCCCTAAGGTCCAGTTTGCTGAACCCTATATCATCCTGCACAAAAATAAGCTGTTAATAGACTCCATTCTTTTGATCTGGCTAATCTTTCTGCGGTCTCTGCGGTGGCTGCTCAGTAGCACTTACTGGGAAAGAAAGGCTGGTAGCAATGGGATGTTAATGGAACAGCACAACTTAAGTTCTCAGCAGTGGCTGGTGACGTGCACAGAAGCAAAAGAAACAGCTCCTTTTCCAGTTTGCAGAGAAATCTCTTTAAAGTCATAGCCCCAGTAATACATTTTTTTCACTGAAGGTCTTTGAGTTGGTGCAGAGATCTACAATACAGACCTGCCTGCAAGTCAAGGGACCAGGAGTGCAAGTAGGGCGATATTCTCTGGTACCCCATACCTGCAAGAAACTTCTAGCTGGTACAGGGTACTGGAAAGACAGGGGCCAGCACTCCCACTAGAACACATGGCGGGGAGCGAGGGGCGGGGGAGAGGGCTGTGCTCTGCTCCTTAAAGGAGCAGAACTGGGCTAGGGAGGTCATTCATTCTTTATGGCTTTAACAACACAATAAGTTTAAGTTTAAGTTTGTTTAAGTTTGTTAGCCTATGTATTGTGCTGTTTTATGTTGGTCAGGAGTCCTCAAGGGGTGGGGGACAGAAGGTGTTTAAATAAAACAGTGTTTAATTCTGTTTCTCCCCATTGGTCTGAATTATCCATGACATTCATGCTGCATCACATTGTGTCCAAATCATTAGAGGAATGCCTCTGCTTGCACTGACCAGAGGATGTTTGGATTCTGATGTCAACCCAGTTCCGCAGCCTGACGGGAATCAGTGGTGTCCGTTCCCAGTGTAAACACAGAATTCTTCTATGCTGCTAAACTAGTCTAATGTGCATTTTGTTAACTGGAGCAGCAAAACAAAGAAAACGAATGCCTCATTTTCCAGCTTTGTGGGTGAAAGAAGTATAAGTGAAGATTATAATGCCGGACACTGATGGCCTTAAACCTGCTCCCTAAGGAATCTGCCAAGAACTTTGCTGAAAATATGTTCTTTATCTTAGCAGTGGAGCTAAGACTTATCACAATCTGCCCACCTTTATTTGAATGAAGCTCCTTCAGATCTGACAGCTCAGGCTCATTGTCAATTTCATCCAGAATAATTTACAAACTTGGAACCTAATCCTGTAAACCCTTTATCGTTTGATCAATCCCATTGAAGACAACGGGGCTATTTGCATGACTATGGACCACTTTTGTGGATGGGTAAGAGTTTCAGGAGTCTGTTCCTATAAAAGAAATTGAATCCCCCATTGAAGGGCAATGTTTGGGTACAGTACCATAAAGCAATTTAGGATACAGTTCTACTTAAAATTTGTCTTTTAATAAGTCATACATATGCTGAAATGACTCCTCACCCAACTCCTATATTCCATATAAACAGACTGAATACTACTAGTTAAGCATGTTGATGTTTGTATATACAAAGGGGGGCATCAGAGGGGTGGGGAGAGAGTGGGGGTCCCGGGCTGGGGCGGGGTGGGGAGGAGTCACATGGAGGGTCATGTTGGGAGGTTACATGCCCCCCCCTTGTGTTCCTCCCATAAGTGTAGTACTAGCAAGAAATGATTTCTACTTGCACCACTGCGTGGCACTAATAAATATTCTCTCATATTGTTGTTTCAGATGCCATAGCACTATTAACAGGTTGTGACCAGGTGTCAGACTTCAGGGCTCTACGCTGCCAATGCATGCTGGCAATTAGTTCAGATGGGGCTTATTAACACCAACTCAGGAGTATAAGCAGCTGAGAGTCTCTCTGCTTGGAGGAGGGTCAGGAGATCTAGCAAAGGGGGGAAACCTAGAAGCAGTTAGTGCAGGCCAAAGCCTATCTTTGTAAGTGCAATCCTATTTTGGGGCTTTGTATGTTAAGAATAAAGACAATCTTCAGGAAGGAATGGATTTGAACCATAGCCGGTGTGTATTTGTGATTCAGTATTCACAGATATTGTTTTATTAGTGGCAAAATCATCATGCCATGACACGTCAGTTGGTCCCACCACATAAATCATCCTGTTCAATCTCAAATGAGGCTGAATGTTTCACTCCCTTCTGAAGGTGAGAGTTTCCCTCATATTGTTATTTATATATGAAACAGTGGCAGGTATTTGAAAAGCAGAGTGATTTTGGGTGCTATACGTAATGGTTTCCAGTTTTGATTAAAGGTCAGGTTTTGTAGGAGTCCTCAAGGTCTGAGTTTGGGATCTGATCGGGGATTGGAATGAATTAAGATTCTGGTTAAGAACATCATGATGTGGGGGACAGACAGGGCCTTTTTTAGGACTAGGATTTCTCATCTAAGAATCTTTACTTCAGTCCTTTTCAGAAATCTTCAAAGCCCATAGAGAGCCTAAACCCTCTTAGTTTGAGACAGACCAGTCTGTAGATGTGTGACACCTTTCATCTTGTTTCCTTCTTTGTAAAGTTCTCTCTCCACTTAACCTGGTCCCATTCCTCTCCTCTGGGACACAGGTTTGTCCTCCCGGTGTGGCATCCCTTTACTATTATTTGTATTGTGGCTCCACCTAAAGGCCAGAGGCAGGATTTGGGCTCCATTGTGCAAGCAGGTAGGTATGACCCCTACCCTCGGAGTCCAATCCAGACTTCTCAGCCATGCTGTTTGTGAGGCCTGAATGGAACAGGAAGGACAAGTGCTTTCCAAATCCAGACTAGTAACACAATCCCACACCTGCTTTGCATTGGAAAGCTTCTGTTTCAGGTCTGCTTCACCAGCTCCCTTGTATGCAGAGAGCAGGCGCTATGCCCCATGTATAACTTTTCATTTCTTTGGTATAGGGGCAACTTTTCTTCTGATGACTAGGACGTTTTTTGTATTCTTCCTTATGCCTTTTACTAACAGCCTGCTGGATCTAGATCTCTGTGCCTTCTTGTGTGCAATGAGTGGCCTATTGTGGCAGATTATGGAGATGCTATGAGCGAGGGGCAATGGATTACCTACTACATTGTGGATTTCAAGCCACTAGGCACACCCTTGAGTGCCATGCTGCTACAGAGAAATGTCAGCCTCTCTCTCTGTAAGGGCCACAGTTGTAGAGAAGAAAATGCTTCAGTTTCTGAACCTTAAACTAACCTTCCCTCCAAGGCTAGCAGTAGGCTTCAGAAATAGCAAAAGCCACAAGGTCTACAGAGTGTTGCTGAACATTAAGCATGACTTACACATTGTGTCAGAGAAAATACAGCTTTCTGGGGATTTGCTCAGAAAATTGTTAGTACAGATACTGTTAAGAAGTTAAGATCACTTCAGCCTTGAATAGTATTTTTTATCAATCGTCAACCCATTCCCTCTCAAGGACTGAATTCTCAGAACACACTTGGCTTGTTAATTAAATTTCAACTCCATATGAGGAGAGATTAAAGAGGCTAGGACTTTTCAGCTTGGAATAGAGGAGACTAAGGAGGGGGTATGATGGAGGTGTATAAAATCATGAGTGATGTAGAGAAAGTAGATAAGGAAAAGTTATTTCCTTATTCCCATAATATAAGAACTAGGGGTTACCAAATGAAATTAATAGGCAGCAGGTTTAAAATAGATAAAAGGAAGTTCTTCTTCACACAGCGCACAGTCAACTTGTGGAACTCCTTACCTGAGGCGGTTGTGAAGGCTAGGACTATAACAGCGTTTAAAAGAGAACTAGATAAATTCATGGTGGCTAAGTCCATGAATGGCTATTAGCCAGGATGGGTAAGGAATGGTGTCTCTAGACTCTGTTTGTCAGAGGGTGGAGATGGATGGCAGGAGAGAGATCACTTGATCATTACCTGTTAGGTTCCCTCCTTCTGGGGCACCTGACATTGGCCACTGTCGGTAGACAGGATACTGGGCTATATGGCCAGTATGACCCAGTATGGCCATTCTTATGTTCTTAACTCAGTGTGCATACAACAGCTTCATGCATGCTTAGGCTGCTAGGTCATTGGGTTATCCAGCAGCTTCAATGAACTCTGCCATTCTCAGCTGTCAAACCATTTGTTGTCCATACAACCTACAACTTGCCTTATGAAAGCTTCCTTCAGAATGGTATTTAATGCCACTTGAGTATAAAAGGAAGTATTAATGCAGTTAGGTTAAACACTCTAAAACCTAGCCTTTAAAGATTCCTATGTAGGATGTAGCTAGTCAGTTCTGCAATGAGAAATCTAAGTCCTGCATTTTTTTTCTTTAGAAAGGATCTACCAGCTCAGTGTTTCTAATGCAAAGCATCCTGCCTTACATTCAAGTACCTTGAACTTCAGCCTGGAGAGGCAGTGGAAGCTCCATTGCTTGAGTAACTGGACAAGGAATGTAAGGAACAATCCAGCCCTAGGTTTTGGGGTGGGCAGGCACCTAGGTTTTGGGGTGGTTTCAAAGGTCTTAACTATCTCTAATGTCTGAGATTTTTTACCATGCCAAAAAAAAATCCGCAAAACAACCTTAATTCAGTATTTACTTACCTCCCAAGTCTGCAGGGAGATTTAATTGATGTTTGTAAAATATTTTGAGCTCTTTGGGTGGAAGGTGAAATGTATGATCTTTAATAAAGTATTATTCAGAAGTATGAACTTCACTTCAGCTGTGGGTGAAAATGTTCTCGGTGTAGGCCACTGGGATGACTTGTGTTGTCTCCAAATTCGCAAAATGTTAGGGGCCACATTTTGCTCACAGTGACACCTCTGCAACCCCATTGACTTTAGCAGGGTGGCAATGGTATAATCAAAGCAGATATTGTCCTGTTGTCCATTTGCTTTAAAATTTTCACTTTTTTTATGTAGTCCTTTGTGTGTCTGAGTCAGGTTATGTCCTTTTGGGGCCAGGACCTTGTTTTGATTTGTGATTTGTAAAACACTATGTACCTTTATAGCACTATGTAATGTGGCAATACGCTTTCCTTTTCATCATAGTGAAACAGCACAAAATCCCATTTTAACTGGTGCCCAAAGCTCTTTTCACAGCTGAAAGTGGCAAAATTGTATTGTTACCTGTACTGCACTGATGGCTAAGGACATCCCAAAGGGATTAGGGCCCTATTGTGCTAGATGCTGTGCAAACACCTACTGAGAGCTGTAGATAGTTTAAAAAAAGTTGCATGAGATCTTTCAAAATGATCCTGACTCTTGCAGTGACCCATGTTGACAAAGCCAAAGGAGCAAGGCAATGGGACTTGCCATCAGCGTATGTTCAATCCATCAAGATGACATTAATGAGCTCAACATGTGGCTGCACATTGAGACCATTTGGAAACTGAGGCTAATGCAGCAGGTAGCCACCCACTTGTTAATCAGTGCATCGCTTTGAGAGTAATTTATACCCATTCGCTGGTAACTACACTGGCTACTTAATAGCAGAGCTATTGACCTATAAAACATGAAATGGACTGGGAGCTGCCTAACTGAGAGGCCATTACACTCTCATACAATGCTCCCTCAACTGGAGCCCTTTCTGTATATAAGAGAATAATATATTCTGTGAATACAGGGCTCTCGGTAAAGCATTTTCTGGGAGGTGTTCTTGACTTTGGAATTGGTTCCCCCACCTTGTCTGCCAGAGCACAGATGGTTAATCTTCCAGGCATTCCACCATTGCTTTCATTTGAGGAAGTGGGTTGATGGACATTGTCGTTAAAGGGTTGTTAAGATGATTTCCAGGCCACCTATTAACTATGCCGAGAGGATGACAATGTTTTAACTCTTGCATGAAATTGTTGTAAAGGGCCCAGAGCTTGAGATGGGCACTTAAATCATCACAATCAATATCTAGTTAGGTATTTATACCAGACCCAGGTAGTGTCTGAACATCTTGTATACTGAGCCCTGTGGGGTCACGTCTCTGCACTGAGTTGCCAGGGGGGAATCTGCAAGTGTTTCAGAGATACAGCCTTCACCCCCCTCCTCCTATCACACTCCTCTACCTACCCAATCTGCTCTAACCTTTTCAAGTAAACACAAACCTTTCTAGATATTAGGCCCATTTGCTGATTTTCAAAGGGTAGAGCAGGGAAGGAGGGCAGCAAGTGGATTTGAATATGTCTATAGCTGGGGCAAGTAATTCTCCTGCAATGAGGAAAAAATAGGAGCAGGTGTGTGTAAGAAGGTTATAAAAAGGATACACAGCTGCATTTTAATCCCCGTTTTAGGAACGAAGGCTAATTGTTGTATTCCTTAACTCTGAATGGAACCCAGCCTCTTCTCTCCTTCAAAGACCTTCTTCCTATTCATAGTCAGATGCAAAACATCACTTGTTTAGGATTTGCTCTAAGCAAGGGAGCAGCTAAGCTTTTTCCATTCTAGGAGCTACTGCTAGTTCTCAGCAGAGAGAGAGAATAAATGAAGATGCTATGGTGAAAGAGATGTGCAGAGGCACAGAGGATTTTGCAAATCCGGTAGCACCTTTGGGCAGCCCTGCAATGCTTCTTCCTTAGCAAGGCTGCCCCCCGTGCTAATTGCTGTGGATTTACACTGATTCCACCCCCCACCCCCATGTGGGAGGCACTAGGAAGGCAGTTTAGCAGCACCAGGATGGATGATGTGTGCACTGACATTTGCAATCTGTTGCCATGGTCGCCGGGGGACTCTTGTTTTGAAGTCGGATTTTTCTCCCTACCTCCTTTCGGGTGACGTCATGGATGTCCACGGTGGTGACAGGCCACCTGTGGGTTGATCAAGGGTTTAAAGAGACAGTCCTGCAACAGGAGCCCCGGCTATTGTCTCTGCACCTGGTCACAAGACGGGGCGCAGCAGCAGCCGCCGCCGCCGCCCCGGCCCCGGCCCCAGCCTGCTGCTGCTGCTGCGGTCAGGGCGGAGGAGGCAGGTGGGCCAGGTGGCAGGACAGGGCGCAGCCTGGCCCCCCGCAGCCCCCAGCCAGCACAACTCCTGCGAGCAGCGGCGCTGGGTGGAAGCCTCCCTGGCGCTGGTGGAGAGCGAGGCGCGGGACGAAGCCCCCAGGGAGATGGCAAGAGGTGAGGCTTCGTTTCAGGCTGAGCCCGCTCCTCCTCCCGGGGCTGGGGGGAAGTGAGCCGGGGAGTCCCCGGGGGCCCAGCGCCCGGGAGGCTCGCGGTGTCCCGGCTTGCAGCCGGCAGGGGGTGGCTGCCCGCCCGGCAGCGGGGCTGTTCGCAGCCTGCGAGAGGCAGAACCTGGCGCTAGTTCCCCCGAGCGCGGTGCCCGTCCCCGCGGCTGCCCTGGGGCCCCGGGGCAGGCCCGGCTCGGGAACGCCGGGGGCGAGGGAGCTCTGGCGGGTTCCTAGCGGCCCTCCCCCGACCTAGGGCTTCCCTGCCCCAGATCAGAGCTTGGCAGCCGGGGACGCTGCTAGCTGCATCTGCCTCTTCACCTGCTCTCCTCCCTCCACCTGCCTCTCCTGCCCCTCTGGCTAGTGTGTTCCTCCCTCTCTCTCACTTCCATCCCCCCCCCCCCCCACACACACACAACCCGCCTGGTCTTGGGAGGACCCCGCACCGTGAGGCTGCCCCGGGACTCTGCTCCTGCCAGCTTCCCCCTGGTTCACCAAGAGCCTAAATCGCTCCCCCTTCCCTGCGAGGAGCGGTTCTGCCCGCCTTTCCTTTCGCTTTCCAGTCCCGGCTCCCCGGCTAGTCCCGGGGAGCGGAGCAGTGACTGCCATCCGAGCATCCTCTCCTGGAAAATGGCAATCGCCCTTTTGCGGGACTTGTTGAATGCTAATAATTTAATTCTGCAAACTCTCGATTGCGTTAGTGGGCTTTAATCTAATATCTCAGAGGATCTCTCTCTCCCTTAGATCTCCCTCCCCCTTACAAGAGGAGAAAACGCTTTGCTTTGACTTCTCTTTAGTGCAAATCGAATTGGAGAACAATTGCGGGCCGTGATTTAACAAAGGGGCTTCGTTGTGTGTCTCTGCCACCCCCACTTACTCCGCTGCTGTTTATTAAACGGTAGCAGCCAGGGGAACTCGTGCCCAATGGCTTGATGTCTCCATTATCAGTGCGTCCAGTCCTTCTCCTTTACTTCTCTGCTGAACATCACCCAGCAAAAAGCACGTCCTTTCCCCCAGGGTCCCCCGTCAAAGAGGTCGCTTGGGGAAGGTGGGGGGACAGGCGAGAGACGGTTCAGGGTGGAGCGCTGGCTGCAGTTTGGATGGTGGGTAGGAGGTGAGAGGCACTTTCCTGGCTGAGGTTCTGGCTCTTCCCAATTCTTCTCTCTCCAGTGACCCAGTTTAGCCGCCGTTTTCCTCCAGTCTCCCTCAGCCTCTCTTGATGGGGGCAGGGCGGGGTGTCCAAGCTGATGAACTTTTGATGCGCCGGGTCGGGTGGGGGTTAATAACTGAAAGGCTGGATTGGGCTGCCTCTGTGCGGCGCGGGGAATGGTAACCAGAGATTTGTCAGGTGGGCGCTGTCAGCAGCGCCCTGAGAAGTAAATGGCCCCGGCGGGCAGGTGTGTGAGGGGCCGGTAGCACCTGACGCCTGGCCCCAGGGGCAGGCTGCAGTACCAGTTCAGCACCAGCAAAGTGGACAGCAGTTCCCCAGCCCGTACCTAGTCCGCGTCCTAGCAGCACCGCAGCCGCGGACAGCTCCCTGCCGAGCTCTCTGGTCGAAGCCTTCAGACAGTGTCCTTGTCCTTGCAGGCTGCAGGACTCTGGAGGAGGGGCTCCAGGGCCACTTCTGCCTCGCGCTCTCTTGCCTTTATATTTCGATCTCTGAAAATACCCTTCATTCTGCTGCCTCTCCAGCCCCAGCACGAGCTGGGGGCAGGTCGAGGCTCAGGTGGGTGCCAAGAGGCAGCAGGCGTTCCTGGGGTGGGTATAAACTGGCGTGTGTAACAGGCACTGTTTTTAAATTGAGTCCGACTCGGGTTCCCAAGTTCGGAGGTGCCCACAATGCAGCTGTGCGCTTGGCCAAAGCCAGAGAGCTTGGTGCCTTCTCACCTGCGCTTGGCACTTGGCAGCGAGCGGGGCCTGGGGCATGGCCCTGGCATGTTGCCAGGTGGCCTGGAAAGTCTCTGGCAGCTTCAGTGCAAACGGGGAAGATGCTGCTGCCGCCGGCTGGAAACAAAGCTACCAGGCGCTGAGTGCAGAGCAGAAATGGTGTGTGTGTGTGGGGCCTTCTCCAGGTATCCTCTACTCATGAGAAGCCTGGCGTATATGTGGCAGGGAACATGACAATCACCTTAGGAAGGGCGGAAGGCTGCAGCAGAGCCAAGGGGTTTGAGCGGGTGAGGTGGCAGATGCAGCTTTCTCCGGATTTGCAGTGCTCCTACTATCCACGATTCTTCCATCTCTGGGAGGAAGGAAGCAGCCAGGCTCCAGTGTAGGTAAGTGCCTTGCATTATTTCTTGCCAAGGATTGAAATATCACTAGTATGGGCCTGGTTGGGGGGATGGGGTCTGAGGCTTGGGACAGGCTAGAGAAGATGAGGAAGGAAGAGTGGGTTGTGTGTTTCCCCGCCATATGGAACTGCCTTCCTGAATGTATAAATGTGACTGTTTTAAAAACTCTTCAATCCACTTCCCCCAGGCTACCTTGTGCTCAGGTTTGCCCATCAGCGAACCAGATCTTCTGCTGGTTTAAATGAGTGTAGGTCCCTCCAACTCAATGAAGCTGCACTGGCGTACCCGAGTTGAGCATCTGGCCCTTGGTGTCTGTCAGGGCTTGTGGAGGGCCCTGGGTCAGCCCCTGGGACTAGCTCAGTTTGCCTCTGAACAGAATTCCTTTCCCACCCAGATCACAAAGGGTGGGTGCTATTCACAGATGAGCTACTAGGTACTCTGTCAAATATCCCATCCCCAGTAGACAGATTTTTTTCCCCTACAGCAACAGAGCAAATATCTCAGCTCCCTGGTGTGTCTCTTGTCAGAGAAAGTAAACATCTCCACTTCCTCCCCTGCCTCACCTCAGTATTCATCTGCAGACAAGTCTGTTGGTGGAATTTACTTACACTGATGTTGGGGTGATGATATCTGAGATTGTCCCCAGTGCTGAGAGCTTGGACTGGTCCTTCCTTTGTTTAAGGTAGCAGAAAAGCAAATAAAGTAAAAAAATGGATATCTCCCACTGGGTGGGAATCTGAGGCTGCTGCTTTCCTGGGTTTGCACATCTGTTTCTCCCACTTGCCACAGCAGCACAGGGAGCTGAAGTGCTTTGGCACACATTGGGTTAAAATCTCCCAACAGTCAACCCCAGGGGTCTTGTCCCTGGGTGGATTTTTTGTTTGTTTGTTTGAGGGTTAGGGTAAGGGGAGAAGTGATGGGGTGACTCCAGCCAGTGATGCAGCAGCACCTTACTGATTAGACTGTTCAAATGGCCTCTGCAGCTGCATTACTCCAGCTTGAATTTAGAGCTGAGAAGGGCAATGAGGTCAATCCAAGAAGCACCAACAACTGCACACTCTTCTATATAAAGATTAGATATTTGAGCATCTGCATAGCTCACAAAGGAGCTAAAAATAATCCCCATTGCAAGCAGTAATAAGGAAGCCCCCGAAAGCCTGCTAGCTCTTCCTCGAACATATCAAGGGTGCTTGCAATTGGAAGCCTGTACAGTGATGGATGAAACCTTTGAATCCAATGTGGAAGTCAACTGAGCCATCCTTACCAACTGGCACTTTGGAAGACACTTATCACCTGTGCAATAGCCTAACCGTTGTGCCACTCAGGGAGAGCTGAGGTTTGCAGTAGTGACAGATGAGCACAAAGGAAATCCAAGAGGCCATCTGAGCAGTACCTGCTGGTGCAGGAGAAAGGTGTGCAGGAGTATCGGTCAATAGACAGGAGGGAGTGTTTAGGAACCCACTGAAAGACCAAGGCCACCCTCTCTGGGGAAATTCAAGGATTGAACCCTTTGGAGGAAGTACAAATTCTAGGAGAGTGACTGTATGGTGCTGTTAGCTACAATTGTAACAAAATGCCTGTATGGCAAGAATCAGGAACACTAGATAATATCCTGTTGCTACTGTCATCCAGCCTGAATCAGTTGCTTGTCAAATGGTAAGCCCTCTGTGGAGTCCCAATGAGGACTGGACTAATCACCTATGAGATCTTCCTTCCTGGGCTTGTTCAGGGCAGGCAGTTCTTGCTGGCTTTGCTCTTCAAGGAATGATGGGAGTGAGACTAGCCATAACTTACTAGCTAACATGTTGATTCATCTTATTAGTGTACATGTTGTTAGTGCACCCTAAGGCCATTATATGATCTCAGACTGAACTAGTAAAAGATGGAGTGTGCCAGAGGGTTTGTTGGTCCAGCTTGTTGAGGATGTTCTTGAGATGGCGCCTTTCTGGGTAACTCGCCCGATGGAGGATTAGCAGGGTGACCCGGGGAAGGGTTTTAACTGTGTTTGCAATCTCTGCTGCACAAAACAGCAGAGAAGAGAGCTCTGAAACCATGGCAAGATAATGCCCCCATCAGATTCTATTTGACAATTACAGCGGGTGCTAGATTGGATTGTGGAGATCCATGAATGTAAAAACCACTTGGCTGGAGGATTGCTAGAACCTGACCTAACTCTTTTGTTGGCACTATTAGTGTAGTGGAAGCTTTTTGGGAAGTGTAATTAACTGCTTGCGGTTAGTACTAGATATCTACAGTTGTGTGCGAAATATTAGTACAGTCATGCCCATAATGTGCTAGGTCTGTACTGACGTGGAAATTCACAGTTATTGGCTTTGAGCTAACATTCAGAAAAGACAAAGTGGGAGGGATACAACATACAAGGAAGATAGCTGAAGTGGTGATTGTCCATGTCTTGATAATCCAAAGGGTTTTTGTTTGTATTTCTTAAATAGTAGATATCTAAATATTTATATTTTTTATCACTTTACAAAAAATCCTAGGACGTTCCATACAAAACCCCCACATTAAGAGCATTACAGCTGCAGTTGGCATACACAGTTCAGGAAATGCCAGAGCTATGGTTGCTTGTGCATCCTGTAACTCTGTTCCCACGCATTTCTTTTATTTAAAATAAGTATTCTCATTTCTAGAGAGGAAAAAATTGTAAAAGTTGGCTGACAGATCGCAATTGTGCATCCTTCCTCTTAACAATAGAACTGAAGTGACCTAAAATAATTTAACACCCTTTCCTCATTCGGTGGGTCTCAGTTCAGGATAATACTTAATCTCAAAGTTAAGCATGTACTTAGGTGCTGTCCTAAAGAGTAATCGGGACTTAATTTTGCACCTTCTGAATGAGGTAGGGATCTTGTGGAAACAATAGTATGCAGTCATGGAATTATAATAATGTATTGAAAAGCTAATGCACAAGGGGACAGAGTTAAGGTTACGTGAGTAATTCTAGACTTCTGATTGCTTGATCATAACACTTCATATAATTCTTGCATACAGTATCTGATATCTGCCCCTACATGGTCTGCCTGATTCATATATAAGAATGAAAACCCTCATTCTGTCCAAATGTGGATCTAATGGATAGGGAGAAAGATCTCAGGTTTTGTGCCCTTGCTGTGATTTGGTCTGGATTGTGTAGAATTTGCAAGGGGATTTTAGAAATTGATTCCACCGGGAGCTAATAACCCATCTTTGTGTCTCCAGTATGCAGATCAGCTTGTGTGTGCGCAGCATGCACAGTCTCTTCTGGAATAATATGCAGTCTCTTTAAAATCCACCCTATTAACTCTGTTAATTCTATTGTTTTCTCTCATCAGCCCCCCCTTCACCCACAAGAGAGAGCAGCACAGAGCCCACTAATTACACTAACAATGGGCGTTCTGCAATGTGTCTTTCTGTTTGTCAGTTTCATTATTTCCTGACAAAGCCAACAGTTTCAGGGGGGCTGTTCTCCCTTCTCAGGCAGTGTGGCATACAGCGGTAAACACCAGGAATCCTCTGGCTCTAGGAAGCAGCTGGAGAGGAAAGCTTTCTGCTTACTCCCCCGCACTAATATTGGCACAGACTTTAGCAGGGATATTTAGCTCAGATCTGAACTGAAGATTTCCTGGTTTGACCCCAAAAATCTACATGCCCCCAGTCATCTGGTTAGGAGGCTTTTCCCAAGCCTAAAACAGATGACCAGTTTGGTCTTTCTGCAAACTAATGCTCCCCAAATCCCCTCTGGCATTTTGTACACACTAGAAGGCCTGCCCATCTGCTTACCACCCTCCTTCACAGGACAGGAAGGAGAGGGGAGTGGTACCACTCGATTTCAGACAGTGCCCCAAACCCAGTCCACTCCTATCCATGTTGATTGGTGTCTTTGCGCAATAGCCCAATTCCATGATCATGATCATGTGTGATGTCTTAGCCACCCTGATCTATTTGGGTTCTTTCCTTGTCCTGTAAGCTTAGTTTACTGGAATCAGAGTTGTCCCACAGATTTTAGGAGATGAAGCAGCCTCCCTTTGATTAGCAAGGACCTCTTGCATTAGCTGATGGAGATGGCCATAGATGCTAGAGCTTCCTCTGACTGTGCTCGCTCCCCAGGAAGAAGCACGGTCGAACTGCTAAACTGGCAATCTAAGGATGTCTCCAAATACCAACTACCAAGACCACAAATACGGGATAAAACATGAAATGGCATGGAATTTTTTTAAGGGTCCATCTGGAAATTGGAGCTAAAGGGGGATGTCCTCTAGCTCACTTCATTCCTCTCCTTTCCCCTTTTCTACTGCTCCTTTCCATCTCCTCCCTGCTCCAAATGTACCATCTGGCCACACTCATACATGTTAAACAAATGTTTGCCTCTGTTATCAGTGTGTGCTTTGCCTTTCCCCCTCCAGACAGATGGAGGCTGGATGTGCACGGAGCCCAGGCCTGCAGCATTCATGTGTGTGAATGATAAAATTGAATTATTTATGACCATGTGAATAAGGGTGACTGCTGCTGAGGCCAAACGGAAAGGGCTCCATTACGTGGCAAACACCTGTTGCTATGGAGAACTTGGCTCCCTCTCCCCCTTCCCGTCACTGGCTCCAGGCATAATTACCTCTTCACACCAGGCTGGATTTCTGATTGTTGCTGGGGGGTGCTCACCCTCTTCTCTCTGGCTGTCTTACTCTCACTTTTTTCATTCTGAGTGTGGCTGATCCTTACAGTAGCTGTGTTTTGGATAGACAGTAGGGGAGCAGAGTGAAGAACTGGGAGGGCTAGAGCAGTTCACTCTGTCCTGGTATTTCTATAGCCCCCATCACTGTTGCATCTGAGCACCTCACACACACATCAATGGATTTACTCTTCAAACACCTCTGGGAGGCAGGGAACCGTTGTGATCTCCACGGTACAGCAGGGGACTTGGGATGCAGAGAGACTGTGAATTTCCCAAGGTCACATAGGGACTTTGTGGCTGAGCCAGCACTTAAACCCAGCTGTCCTGAGTCTCAGTCTGTTGCCTAAACCGCACCATCACCCTCCTTCTCTGGCTAGACTGCCCAAGACCCCCTCTGAGAGGAGCTGCAAGAAAGGGTCCAGGCAGTTCTGCAAAGAATGAAACAGAGTGCGGGAGTCAAACCAGACAGTCACCAACTCTAATGCAACATCACCCTCCTCCTAGGCCACAGGATGAACCCCTCCTCAGTGACTGGGGCTATGTCTATGAGAGGGGGCAGTGCTCTGCATAAATCCCGCTTCCCCATGGGTGAAAGGGAGCTGAGACTAGGGGCTTGGCTACACTTGCAGATGTGCAGCGCTGGGAGTTACAGCTGTCTTCGTACAGCTGTGTAGGGAAAGCGCTGGAGTGTGGCCACACTTACAGCATTTGCAGCGGTGTTGGGAGTGGTGCATTATGGGCAGCTATCCCAGCGTTCAAGTGGCTGCAACGTGCTTTTCAAAAGAGGGGGGTGGGGTGGAGTGTGACAGGGACCGTGGTGGGGGAGAGAGAGAGAGAGAGTGGATTTTTGGAGCCGACACTGTGTCAGCTCCCTGCCTTGCAAATTCTGACCATTTCCCCGATGCCTCATTCACTCTTAAATGCAAACAGCTTGCAGACCAGATAAGCAGCTGCTCCGACGGACTCCCTTCCCCCCCTCCCCCTCCCTGCCATGCTGTTTCTCTCCTAAAGCAAACACTAGCTGTAGACATTCATCCCCCTGCCTGCCTCATTCACAGCAAACAGGAGCTGTGTTTGGTTTTTTAGATAAGCAGCTCTGGGAGCCCCGAGTTCACAACAAAACAAAGAGAGGCATCATAACAAAACAAAGAGTTCTTTAGTTAAAAGCATTATGGGAAAATTCTGCTGGAGGCCAATTACAGCGCTTTTGGTGGCCACACTGGCGGAGCAGCGCTGCATCACCAGCGCTGCAATAGTTATACCCGAGGTAGAGCAGGAGTACAGCCAGCGCTACAGCCAGGGAGATGCAGCGCTGTATGTGCCTTGCAAGTGTGGACGGTGTGTAAGTTGCAGCACTGTAAACCCACCACCAGCGCTGCAACTCTCCAGTGCAGCCAAGCCCTAGGTTCCTGAACTCACAATAAAGACTTGGGCCTTTTTGGCTGTTGCCTGCTGAGGGTGCTGTTAAGATTTAGCTGTGTTGAGCATAAACCCCCTTTCTTCCCTCCCCCGCCAAGACTGCATTCCTTGCCTTAGGGCTTGTCTACACTTAAAATGCTACAGTCGCAGAGCTGCGCCAGTGTGTGCTTCCGTGTAGACACTACCTACATGGACAGGAGGCGTTTTCCCATCAGCCCAGGTAATCTACCTCCCTGAGAGGTGGTAGCTAGGTCAACAGATGAATTCTTCTGTCGACCTAGTGCTGTCTACGTGGGGATTTAGGTCACTGTAACTATGCTACACGGGAGTGTGGACTTTTCACACCCCTGACCAATGTAGTTTTGCTGACCTAACTTTCTAGGGTAGACCAGGCCTTAGCTAAACAATGAAAAAATCCCAGCCTGGGTTGTGTGCAGCTGCTAGGCCACCCATAAATATAAACAATTACCCATTCCAACTTCCTTCAGAACTCCAATGGAATTGTGCTTGATTGGGAAATAATCTGCATCCTCCAAATCCATCCCACCAGCCAGTGGGGCCTGGGAATGAGATCGGGCTTGTTCCCCCCTACTCCCCCCATATAAGAGATTGTCAGAGCTGGACCATCCAGCTGCTCAGAATGTCTGTGATGTCCTGGATTCCCCTCCTCTTCGCAAGGGTGTGCGAAGGCTCCTTCCCTCAGACTTGAGAATGCAAGGCTAGCTCCAGCCTCTGCCTTCCTTGGGCCTTTCTGCTCCTTGGCTCTGTAGCTGACTCATGTTGTCAGTTGTAGCATGTTCTGTCGCTTGTGCGCACACACCACTGCACACGCCCCCGCCTGCCCTCTCAGACTCTGTCACTCTTCTCCACCCACCCACTGTGAGGCTTGCTTGCTGCAGTGCCTTGACAGCTACTATTGGGAAGATCCACTCTTCCATAGGAGGGAGGAGAGGACATTAGAGCAGGGATTGAACCTTTGACTGGGGAGTGGGTGGCCTGCCCTCCCATATTAAGTCATCATGAGCCAGTCCATGTTGTGATACACATGAGTGCCACTGAAGTCAAGGAAGCTGTGGGCAGGGATCAGAGGCCAGAATCTGCCTCCTGAAGCCTTAACTGTGATCATGTCTAGTGCACACCTTGCATTAACCCTATACACATTGCACACCTATACCGGGATATCTCCTGTGTTCACCCCCAAAAATTTATATGCCCAATTCTTCTGGGGAGGAGGTTTTCCCTCAGCCCTGCAACTGATCGCTAGTTTGGTCATCTCAATGATTCCGCTGTTCCAGAGTCAGATCTCCTGCTGGGACTCTCACATTGATGTAAACTGACATCTGAAAGTAGATTCACAAACTGAAAGGATGAGAAATTTCATACATAGGATTAGGCCTTTCTCTCCTCCCCATACCCCACCCAAAAGGATACCAAGGTCGGGTGTCCTGGCCATTGCGACATGACACCCCCCACCTCCACAAAGCAGGGCTTTCTGAGGCTTAACCAGGCAGGGTGCTCCCACCTTCTCTTGGCAGGAGTTAGTGATATCCTCCCCCAGGGGTCTGATCCATCTCAAAGTGGCTTGCATTGCGGCCTGCTCCTCGTCCTGCAGTGATAAGTTGCATTCTAGAGTTTATTGATGATCCTTTACAACATTAATGCTCAGAGGAGGGAAATCCGGAGATGGTCCTTGACAGTTGTGAATGGAGTCTTGAAAGAACATGGCTGACTTGCTCCTGCAATAAAAAAAAAGATCCCTGCTGAATATTACAGCGACTCTGTGAGAATGGCAACGTGGGCTTCTCTCATGTCTGGTTTCTCACTGATCCCACATCACTTTGGCTCACCTGAAAAGTAAAAGAATGATTTTTCTAACTGCCAGTGCACAAGCCCAGCCTGGGGTACTGATAGACAAACTGGGCTCTGTCTGGCTCTCGCATCATCCTCCCCAGTAATAAAGAGCCTGGTGGATTGCACAGGGTGTAACTGAGAGCAGAACTGGAACTAAGTGAACAGTTGTATTAATGATGCACGAGGTCGGACCAAATCCAGCTCCCTCTCCCAGAGATGAGTGGGCTTTGCAAGGCTAAGAGGAATAAAAAGCCGTTCAGTGCTTATTTTAGTCACTGCAGTGAGCAGCTGTGACTCCGTTACACCCAAGCAGCAGATTTGTTGAGTAAGAAGGTGCCATTTTTACAGTCTCCTTTCAGACTAGAGCCACATTTTAATCCAGCTGCTCTTCTCCTTCATGGCTGGACTATTAATGAGTACGAGCAACATTGCTTGCATTGCTGGGTTTTACCCTCAGGTCCCTCCTCTAGCCCATTGTCCCATTTTTGAGGCTTCAGTAGATTTAGAGGAGAATAGCCTAGATTGTGCCATAACTCCCATCAAAACCATGTCAGGACAGCAGGGCTTAATTCCTGCAGCCCAGAGGACCCAAGAAATCTCAGACCATCCTTGAGACAACTGCCAGGGCTGGGGGATTGGCTCAGGAGCCGTTTGGGTGTGGGTGGACCCCTTGCCTGCCATTTGCCCAGTCCCCTTTTGGTCTCGCTTCTCCTTGCAACTTGATGTGAAGGGAGGCATCACGGACATGTGGCGGGGGGGGGGACAATTACTGTTTTGGGGGAAGCCCTGAGGCTTAAGTTTGCTCCCCCACCCTCAACCTCTGTCCTGTAAGTAAAGTTTCTCCCCTCCCTCAGGCAAGGCCCTAGAGGGTGCTAGAGGCGACCTCCTCCCTATGTGGCAGCAGCAATGCTCTGGACACACGGTCAGGAAGGGAAGCACCTGGCCCCTGGGAGAACAAATCTGTGTCTGTCTGGTTAACACAACCCCTGAGGTAAAATAGAGAGCTAATTGTTGCCATAGTTACATGAAGTGGCCTTTCCAAAGAAGCCACGTCATCGCTGCTGTCACAAGGTTAAGGCGGTGGGGTGGGGTGGGGGGGAATGTGTTTCCTTTGGAAAAACCATGGCAACAGCTATTTCTAAGGGAACAGCTGCGTGTGTCAAGGCCGTGGGGAAGGGGCTGGGTTTTTCAATGCTCTAGATGCTTTCAAAGCAAAAGCAACAGGTACAATGGTCCTTCGCTGTACCCATCCTCTCCAGCGCACACTGCCCCATGCCAGCCTCTTCTTCCTGACGTAAGAACTTGCTTGAGAAACAGTTGTGGCACTTAGTGCAGTGAGTCTGTTATGGGGCAGACTGGCACTGTGGGCTGTAGCCCAACTTGGGCCTAGTGGAGCTGTGGGAGGCAGAGGCCAACCCTGACTCTGCAGCAACAACCGGCCTCCGGTAACAGAAAACCAGCCCACTACAAGACAGTGCAAGGGGCTGATACAGCAGATCTAGTCACGGGGGCAGGGAGGAGAGATGATTTTAGACCCCTAATTCTTAGTGCTGAGATTGGCTGGAAACAGTGTGGAAGCTCGGCATTCAGCCCATACAAAAAGGAGCCCTCGCTGCTAACTCTGGCTCCCGCAGGAACAGTACCAATGGAGGCAGTGGCATGTAGCAGGGCATTGGCCTTTCATCAACAGTGGCCAGCATCAACTCGGGAAAGGCCAGGCCTGCAACTGCGGGGGACACAGCTGGGTGAAGGCTATAGCAAGCGACAGCCAAACAATCCGTCATAGAAAAGACTGAGTTGGCTTTGGGATTCCCAACCCCGTATGTTCACTCTCCAGGAAAGTTCTGATGAGCAAATGCTTGTCGACAAGGCCTTCTGCAGAAAGGGAAGCGAGCACTTATTCAACTGTGTATTTGCACCAGAAGCATTTGCGCAGCCTTTGTGAAGATTGTGGGTGGGTCAGCCCCCACTCAGGGAGCAGGGAAGTGACACACTGCAAATACCCCAGGCACCAATCACAGAAGATACAGTTAAGAGCAAACAGGCTGACCTAAGTTATCTCAAACCATTATGCAAATACATGTGCAGAACACAGTCATCCGAATCAAAGCCTGAACAAACAGAGAAAGGGGCAATACGTGCTGAATAAATTATTTGCTGTGACTAATGCACCGAGTCCTTGCAGGGGGTACCACATGTCAGGACTGAAGTGCAGGGAGCAAGAACAGGACTGGAACAGTAGGGTGCATTGTGAGTCAGGCTTGAGGACCATCAGCAGAGCTGCATGGGAGCCCAGGACTGGAATGGTGGGGGGCTGCAGGTCAGGACTGCAGAGT
Organism: Mauremys mutica; assembly: GCF_020497125.1. NCBI lineage: Eukaryota > Metazoa > Chordata > Testudines > Geoemydidae > Mauremys > Mauremys mutica. The sequence goes on from NC_059082.1 coordinate 14,504,900, forward strand.
TCTTTAGGGTCCCAGGACTCAGGTGCACTAGCAGAACTCGTGTGGGGGTAGGAGGGGTGGAATCTTGTCCAGTCTCTGTCTGTCCTTCATTTCTGCAATGGGCCAAATTGATCCAGAGAGGAGGAGAAGGCATGGGGAACACTTCTCCCTTGCTGCTATTTCAAGAAGAAATGTTTAATTCTAAGATTGAAATGCTCTCTCCTTGCAAGACAGACTCTTAATTAAGACATTTCCCTGAAGGAAGCCAAGATGGAGAGCCTGACTTCTCGGTGTTCCAGAGCATTCTGCTGTTCATTTCCCCTTCAGTTACTGCCTGAATTAGTCATCTGGAGATGGGCTTAGGCTGCCTGCTCTCAAGAGAGGTTCTTCTGCACAAGTGCCATCTTCTCACAGAAACTAGGGCTGTATTTGGAATCCATTCAAATTAGGCCACACAAACCCCACCCAGGATAACTAATAGTCAGTGCTCCTCACTCTGTACCTTGAAGCCCAAGGCTAGAGCACAGAGCCACAGGCTGATGAGGGGAGCTCTCTATTTAGTGCATATGGTTTCTCCTGTGCTCAGCCCCCTTTCCCCTCTCCCCGCCCTTAGCCATGTACTTCAGGCAGAGCACCAATTGTTGCAGGGACTTAGGGAGAAGGGCCTATTGGTGGCGAGCAGCTCTTCCACACAGGAGCTGGGGTCAGGATCAGAGGCGTGAAGTCACAATGACAACAGAATCCAAATACCACTCCTGGGGTGGACAGAGCCATGCTTGGGGTTGTGTTTCTAGAAGAGATGCCAGGAAACTGACTTCTGACTTCTCACAGAACAACAGCTCTGCCCAAGATGGGATGGTGACCTGCTGTCGTCGTCCTTGCTGTTTGTAGCAAGATCCTGAGCAAATACAAACTTCCTGAGTTGTTCTTTACTTCTCTTTTCTACTGGTTTATTTTTGCCACAGGGATCCACTTATGGGACCAAAGTAACATGAGGTATGGTGTTTTCCCCATCTCATGCATGTTATTTTAGTTCCATAAATGGCTCCCTCATACATTAAAGGCTGTGAGAAACACCTTGATACACCAATAATAGAAGCTGTGTATATGCTTAGTAGTAACCAGAGGGAGGATCCCAGTTGTTGATAGCTAATGTTGATGCTATTTTAAAATCCAAGGGTTGCAGGTTCTAATCCTAAGAGAGGCACATCCATCCAGTTCCATATAGCTATCAGTTAAACCTTCAGGTACTGCTGATCCCTGCTCTTGTACCATGCTCCACCTGTGTTATTTCTCTCCGGGGGAAATCTTCAGCTCAGGTATTGCTGCATCTTATGTGGAGTTTCTGGTTATTACCCAGTTTCTCCACTGATCTGGTGGCCAAGGTGAAGCTACTTACCTGAGGATCTCATACACGGAGTTAGACTTAGGGTGACCAGACAGCAAATGTGAAAAATGGGGACAGGAGTGGGGGGTAATAGGAGTCTATATAAGATAAAGACTCAAAAATCAGGACTGTCCCTATAAAATCGGGACGTCTGGTCACCCTAGTTAGACTAGAATGCAGAAACCTCCTGCCTCCCAGTCCAGGGCTCTAAGACTTTGTCCATGTGATAGGCCTCCCCTGTTGGAGGAAGTTAAACCCATTTGTAATTTTAATTCACAGGACCACAGTCTCTCTTTGGTAATTGTATTTTTGTTATATAGCACTTAGCATCTCTCCCCCCACCCCAATAATGCTGAGTTGTAATTCCACACCTGCTCCCTAGTGACTTTCAGGAGAGAGAAGTGAGAAATATGACTCAGGACTCTTTGCTGCCAGGAGTCCAGCCTGCAGCACATTTCATTTTTTAACATCAGCCCTCTGTTTTTGTCCCTGTGGCTAACTTGGTTCTCAAGAAGCCTGCGTTTGTCACTCAGGAGCATAGCAATGTCTGAGAACACGAGTACCTTCCAAAGCTGATGCACTGGAACTGATTTAGACTGCACTCACATTAGTGTTAGAAGCTGAGACCAATGGGGTACAAATTCCTTCAATTCACCCCACCTTAAAACGTACATAAAGCAGCGTGGCTCAGGGAAAAGGACTCATAGAATATCAGGGTTGGAAGGGACCTCAGGAGGTCATCTAGTCCAACCCCCTGCTCAAAGTAGAACCAATCCCCAAATAAATCATCCCAGCCAGGGCTTTGTCAAGCCTGACCTTAAAAACTTCTAAGGAAGAAGATTCCACCACCTCTCTAGGGAACCAATTCCAGTGCTTCACCACCCTCCTAGTGAAAAAGTTTTTCCTAATATCCAACCTAGACCTTCTCCACTGCAACTTGAGACCATTACTCCTTGTTCTGTCATCTGGTACCACTGAGAACAGCCTAGATCCATCCTCTTTGGAACCACCGTTCAGGTAATTGAAAGCAGCTATCAAATCCCTCCTCAAGGACAATGCCAAGTCTCATCACACGTATCGTTAGCACTAACACTCAGCCTGAAACCCAGCTGAAAACCCTCTGCCTCTTAATGGGGGCAAGCCTGAAATGACTCCTGTCCTCAGCTATGATGGGCAAAGGTTTGATCTTCCTCCCTTTCATAAGCCGAGGGCAGGCGTGACAGAGGCGCACACTCTTCCCTAGCAGCTGCGTCCTCCTTTTTCTGCTTCCCCTTCTCTTTTTTGTTTCAAACTTGCCCACTTCGGACTGTGCTCTGAACCAGGCTGGCTTGGCCAGAAGAGAATCCAGCTTCAGAAACTCTGCCCAGGGGGGCAGTTCTGCTAGATGCAGATGTGCTAGTTAGTGGGGGGCTGTGAACCTATATAGAGAGTTTTGGAGCTGATGACACTAAGTGTGAACTGGAGCTGTGTCTGTGCTATGACTGTATCATAGCTGATACTGGGAATTGTCCCCTCCAGGGCTAGAAGCATGAGTCTCTAAAGCTAAAGAAAGTTAAAGAGCTGGGCTCTGTAGTTGGGGGCCCGAATATACTTGCCCTGTGTGGATCTGTCGCAGAGGGAAGAGGATGTGTAACCCACTGAACAACCACTTTTGCTCCACACTTTCCTGTTGCTACCAGCAATACAGCTCCACTGCCAGTAACTGTAGAGGGAGTGCTTGGCCAGCCAGCCACTAAGTGGTTAAAATGGCAGTGGTTGGTGGCACCTTGTCTATATTTATAAGACTCCCACCACTGCTACCACCAGTGAAGTTATACTGGGGGTTAGAAGGGAAGGAAGTTTTAGGGAGAAAAGCCTTGCACAGAAAAGGCCCCAGAGCTGCTTTTCTTTAGGCAGGTAAATACCCCACTCTTGCTCTGTGCGTAGATTTCCTGTGTGTAGCGTATAGTCACTTACAGCCAAATTTCCCATGTGGCCACTGACTTTGGGCGCCCAATTTGAGGTGCTGGGGCCTGACTCTCAGAGCTACTGATATCAAGAGGCGCAGTAGGTGCTGAGCATCTCTGAAAATTAGGCCCAAGTTGCTTCAGATTGAGCACTCAAAAAGTGAGATCCTTAAAGTCAGGGGCCCCTTTTGAAAATAGCGTTGTTGTCATGTCTGCCACTTTCAGCTCACTCTCCCTTGCATGATGTAGTCACCATTTACAATACAATTCACAGTAGCCCTGTGTGTTTCTCCTGAAGCCAGGATACAGGACTGTTCCTGCCCGCCACTCCCTATGAGTGTGCATGATGCTGTAGGGAGAGAACAAAGACACGGCACCTGCCCTGGGGAGCCGACAGCCTAGGTTTGAGATGACATGATGCAGAGAGAGATGACAAAGGGAAAAGGAGGAGACTCAGAAAAGCCAGCCTCTGCAGTAGAGCTGGGCACATTTTCGGGGGTTGGGGTTTTTGGTGCAAAAAATACAAATTCGGTGACACCAAATGTTTTGTAAATTTCATGTCAATTTTGCTAAATTGTTTTGGCTGACCCCTCCCCACCCCCCAAAAAAACCTCTTTTCAAAAATGCCAAAACTGAACATGTTTGATTTTTTTCAGAAATTTAACGTTCGAGGTGTTTGGTTTGAAATGCCTTCTTATTTTTAAAAAATTAAAAATGTTTTTAAATGGTCAAACTCAAAACAAAATGTTTCTTTCAACCCAAAATGTGTGAGATTTAGTTTTTTGTTTTTTTTACTTTTGGATTCACTGAAAATTTCAAAACAATTTCTTTTCAGTTTGACCCAAAATAGTTCTGTCCTCATCACAATTGTCTGAACTGCCAGCAAACCAAAAAATCCGTTATGTGCCCAGCGCCGTTATGAAGTTGCCTGTTTTTATACAGTAGATCAGGGGTCAGCAACCTTTCAGAAGTGCTGTGCCGAGTCTTCATTTATTCACTCTAATTTAAGGTTTCGCGTGCCAGTAATACATTAACGTTTTTAGAAGGTCTCTTTCTATAATATATAACTAAACTATTGTTATATGTAAAGTAAATACGGTTTTTAATATGTTTAAGAAGCTTCATTTAAAATTAAATTAAAATGCAGAGCCCCCCCGGATCGGTGGCCAGGACCCGGGCAGTGTGAGTGCCACTGAAAATCAGCTTGAGTGCCGCCTTCGGCATGCATGCCATAGGTTGTCTACCCCTGCAGTAGATGCTTTGTTGGTTCCAACTCTCTTATGTTGTTCTTAGTTTAGAATGCAGATGCTTAGCAGGGGAATCATTGCTGGGGCAAATGTGGGAAGAAGTGGGTTTGAGGAGGGCATGAGAAAGATCTCGTTACTAACTGAGAATGCTAGCTGCTCTCAAGACACACAGAGAGAGAGAGAGATTCTTGCAAGCAGGTTGTACGAATTCATTGAACATGACTTATGACACCTGCAGAGAGCACTGGAAACAGACTCCCATTGCTAAAGGAAGAGGCTGGATGCCTGACTGATTTGAGAGCTGATGCGTGGCTGAACGGCCGACTGGAGACCTGATGGAGAGATGGAAAGACGGCTGGGAGACGATATCATAAGGCAATTTTAACTGCTGGTGTCTGTCTCTGCCTGGATGACCTGGGAAACAAGCTCTCCCTGCAGCACAATGCATCCATTTTGGCTATGGCCAGCACCTGTTTGCTTATATTGCACTAAACCCCTCTGTCTTTGGGTACATCTACATTGCAGCTGGAGGCAAAATTTCCAGCTTGGGTAGATGTACATGTCCTCGTAGTATAGGCAGGCCAGCGCAAGCAGTGGGAGAGGTTAGCTGCTCAAGTACAATCCCATCCATAGGAACGGACCATCCCGAGTTTAATCTCTTACATATAAACTAGTGTAGCATGAGACGAGAGTTTAGTTGATAATTCTCAGTGAGTAGTTGATTCAGATTTCACCACCTCTCCTTTTGTTTGTGAATGGTCTGTGAGCAACCTAGTTTTCTCAAATGTATTCATTATTTCACATGATCTGCTGAACAACTGGGATGTGAAGTTCTAAGTCTGTAGCTTCTGTGCCAGCTGTTCATAGTGAGTGTTCAGAATCTGAGCTGTGTTGCGTGGTTCCAACAGGACATGCTTGGTCATATGATTTGTTTCTATTCCTTGATTGGATGAATGAGATTCAGGGAGCCAGGTTTCCTGTGAGAATGTTTGTGATCACAAATTCAAAACTCACTTCCCGCAACTATTCTCTAAGATAGCTTAAAATTGACTCTTCTTGCCAGTAACCTCATTCATTTACCATGAGCACAGGAACTCCATACCAAGGCTCCATCTAGCCTAGCAGCTGGTCTAACAGTTGCCAGCCCAGCTGCTTCAGAGAAAGATGCAAAAAACCCCACAGTGGACAAGTATGGGATAACATGGCTTCCGAGCCCCATTAGATAGTGCTTGGCTTATGCATTGAAGCATGAGGGTCTGTATCTCGACTTTTCTAATCCTGTCTAATGTAACTGAGAATGTTCTCATTAGCCACATAATTGTCTAGCAAACACAAAACAGGCCCTGACACAGTCAAAGTAAATTGGTTTAAAAATATGAACAGACATTTTCAGATTTTTTTTCCTTCTGTGTTCACCCAGCTCCACGCAGGTCAATTAAATGTTACATTTCCCTTTAAAAAAATAATTAAGAGGCAATCACATGAACTATCCACAGTGTGAATCCAGGCTGACACTCTGGGCTGTAAGAGGAAAGCCTGCATTGCCCACCTCCCTCCGAGCAATGGAGTGTGGGCACTTCCCAGGATGTTCATGCGGCCATTTTCCTCACGTGCAGATGCACTGCAGCATTTTCCCAGTCAGATGTTTAACAATCCAAATCTACAAGTGATAGAGCCTGTTAGCTTCAAGGGGCCCCCGTCCACTTTTCACAGCAGATCACAGAGCTGGGCTAATCAAGTCAGCAGTAACAAATCTAATTAACCTGCAGTATAATGTCTAATTTGTGCAAAGTTGTTGTGGTTATTCAGCTATAAACTCCATCCTGGATCCTAATTACAGTGAGTGGCACTGTGGCATTAATTGTTAGCATCCTGGTTGTGTCCAACCACCTTTTCCTCACTTCCCAGATGCCCTCAATTTCACACAGACGGTTTCAGTGACTACCTCCATCTGGTGCTTTCATGGCTGTTGAGATACTACGCTAGCTCCAAGCTTTGGAACATAGTTACATCCTCTGATTCCATGTCTACTCTGACATAAAAAAATTTTGAAGGAAAAAGTAGTCAAGGACATTGAGGTCAATGGTAATTGGGACAAAATACAACATGGTTTTACGAAAGGTAGATCGTGCCAAACCAACCTGATCTCCTCTTTGAGAAGGTAACAGATTTTTTAGACAAAGGAAATGCAGTGGATCTAATTTACCTCAATTTCAGTAAGGTATTTGATACGGTTCCACATGGGGAATTATTAGCTAAATTGGAAAAGATGGGGATCAATATGAAAATTGAAAGGTGTATAAGGAACTGGTTAAAGGGGAGACTACAATGGGTCGTACTGAAAGGTGAATTGTCAGGCTGGAGAGAGGTTACTAGTGGAGTTCCTCAGGGATCGGTTTTGGCACCAATCTTATTTAATCTTTTTATTACTGACCTTGGCACAAAAAGTGGGAATGTGCTAATAAAGTTTGTGGATGACACAAAGCTGCAAGATATTGCCAATACAGAGAAAGACAGGAAGATCTGGATGACCTTGTAAACTGGAATAATAGTAATAGGATGAAATTTAATAGTGAAAAGTGCAAGGTCATGCATTTAGGGATTAATAACAAGAACTATTGTTATAAGACGGGGAGGCATCAGTTGGAAGTAACAGAGGAGGAGAAAGACCTCGGAGTATTGGCTGATCACAGGATGACTATGAGCCGCCAATGTAATATGGCTGTGAAAAAAGCTAATTTGGTGTTGGGATGCATCAGGCGAGGTATTTCCAGTAGAGATAAGGAGGTGTTAGTACCATTATACAAGGCACTGGTGAGGCCTCATCTGGAATATTGTGTGCAGTTCTGGTCTCCCATGTTGAATGGGATGAATTCAAACTGGAACAGGTACAGAGAAGGGCTACTAGGATGATCCAAGGAATGGAAAACCTGTCTTATGAAAGGAGACTCAAAGCACTGGGCTTATTTAGCCTAACTAAAAGAAGGCTGAGGGGGGATATGATTGCTCTCTATACATATATCAGAGGGATAAATACCAGGGAGGGAGAGGAATTATTTAAGCTCAGTACCAATGTGGACACAAGAACAAATGGATATAAACTGGCTATCAGGAAGTTTAGACTTGAAATTAGATGAAGGTTTCTAACCATCAGAGGAGTGAAGTTCTGGAACAACCTTCCAAGGGGAGCAGTGGGGGCAAAAGACATATCTGGCTTCAAGACTAAGCTTGATAAATTTATGGAGGGGATGGTATAATGGGACAGCCTAATTTTGGCAATTAATTTGTCTTTGACTACTAGTGGTAAATATGCCCAATGGCTTGTGATGGGATGTTAGATGGGGTGGGATCTGAGTTACTACAGAGAATTCTTTCCTGGGTGTCTGGCTGGTGAGTCTTGCCCACGTGCTCATGGTTTAGCTGATCGCCATATTTGGGGTCGGAAAGGAATTTTCATCCAGGGCAGATTGACAGAAGCCCTGGGGTTTTTTCGCCTTCCTCTGCAGTGTGGGGCATGGGTCACTTGCTGGAAGATTCTCTGCACCTTGAAGTCTTTAAACCATGATTTAAGGACTTCAATGGCTCAGACGCAGGTTTGATACAGGAGTGGGTGGGTGAGATTCTGTGGCCTGCGTTGTGCAGGAGGTCAGACTAGATGATCATAATGGTCCCTTCTGACCTTAAAGTCTATGATTCTATGATTAAAGCCAGTTCTCATATGGTCCAGGACCTGCAATGTCAATTTGTTGTTTCAGCCTATTCATGCAATAACTAGTGGGAGGCACCTCTGAGCTTTTCAAATTTCCATCAGAGGTGTTGGGCCCTATTTCATGTTGAAAGCTTTTTGTTAATTTCTTTGCTCTTGCTCACACTTGAAACTGTTTCATTCAGGCTGTTCCAAGGAGTGGCCTCCCTGTGACATCCCATAACCCATCCCAGTTGAGAGCAAGGCTCATTATTTAAAAAATTTCAAAAACTATCCTCATGAGACCCATTGGTCCCCCAAGAGCCTTTAAAAATTGCAAGTCAAATCCTACTGAGCAAACTAGAAAGGAGCACAACTCTGACGAGTCAAGTGTAAAAGTATAATTAGGCAGCCCACAAAAGAATTTGAAGAGCAACTAGCAAAAGACAAAAACTAACAGCAATTTTTTTAAAGTGAATCAGAAGCAGAAAGCCTGCCAAACAATCAGTGGGGCCATTGGATGATCAAGGTGCTGAAGCAGCAGTCAGTGAAGACAAAGCAGTTGTGGAGAAGCTAAATACATTTTCTACATGGGTCTTCTCTGCAGAGGATGTGAGGGAGAGTCCCACACTTGACCCATTCTTTTTAGGTGGCAAATTTGAGGAACTGTCCAAGAGAGAAGTGTCAGTAGAGGAGGTTTTGGAACAAATTGATAATTTAAACAGCAATAAATCACCCAAGAGTTCTGAAAGAACTCAAATATGAAATAGAATTACTAACTGTGGCATGTAACCTATTGTTTAAATCAGCTTGTCTACCAGATAACTGGAGTATAGCTAATGTAAAACCAATTTAAAAAAAAATATGGCTCCAAAAGTGATTTTTTACAATTGCAGGTTGATGAGCTTAACTTCAGTACCAGGCAAATTGATTGAAACTATAGTAAAGAACAGAATTTTCAGACACATAGATTAACATGATATGTTGGTGAAGAGTCAACACGGCTTTTGTAAAAGGAAATCATGCCTCACCAATCTATTAGAATTCTTTGAGAGGGGTCAACTAACAATTAGACAAGGGTGATCCTGTGGATATAGTGTACTTGGACTTTCAGAAAGCCTTTGACAACATCCTCACCAAAGACTCTTCAGCAAAATAAGCAGTCATAAGATAAATGAGAAGATTGTCTCATGGCTCCGGAAGTGTTTAAAAGATAGGAAACAAAGGATGAGAATTAATGGTCCGTTTTCACAGTGGAGAGAGCTAAATAGCAGGGTCTCCCAAGGATCTGTACTGGGACCAGTGCTGTTCAACATATTCACAAATATTTACAGTGGCAAAGTTTGCAGAAGATACAAAATTACTCAAGATAGTTAAATACAAAGCTGACTGTGAAGAGTTAAAGAGATCTCACAAAACTGGGTGACTGGGCAACAAAATGGCAGATGAAATCCAATAAATGCAAAATAATACACATTGGAAAACATAATCCCAACTATACACAAAAAGATGGTGTCTAAATTAGCTGTAAATTAGCAGTCAAAAAAAGCTAACAGGATGTTAGGAACCTTAGGAAAGGGATAGATAATAAAACAGAAAATATCATAATGCCAATCTATAAATCCAGAATAATCCCACACCTTGGATACTGCATGCAGTTCTGGTCATCCCACCTCAAAAAAGATATATTAGAATTGGAAAAAGTACAGAGAAGGGAAACAAAAATGATTAAGGTTATGGAACAGCTTCCATATTAGGAGAGATTAAAAAGACTGGAACTGTTTATCTTAGAAAAGAGATGATTAAGGGGGGATGTGATATAGGACTATAAAATCACAAATTGTGGAGAAAGTGAATAAGAAAGTGTTATTTACCCCTTCACATAACACAAGAACCTGGGGTCAGTCAATGAAATTAATAGGTGGCAAGTTTAAAACAAACAAAAGGAAGTGCTTCTTCGCTCAACACATAGTCAATCTATGGAACTCGTTGCCAGGGGATGTTGAGAGGGCCAAAAGTATGACTGCATTCAAAAAGAATTGCCTACGTTCCTGGAGGATAGGTCCATCAATGGTTATTAGTTAAGATGGTCAGGGCCACAACCCATGCTCTGGATATCCCTAAACTGCTAATTGCGAGAAGCTGGGACTGGATGACGGGATGGATTTCTCAAAATTGTCCTGTTCTGTTAATTTCCTCTGAAGCATTTTGCACCAGTCACTGTTGGAAGACAGGATACTGGGCTAGATGGAACATTGGTCTGACCTAGTATGACTGTTCTTTTGTTAACCAGGTGTCATATATAGTGGCTTCTGAACTTCAGGAGTAAGCAGTGTTGATGGATGAGAAGATAGTTGCATGGTCTTATTGGAGTGATGCAGAATGAGTGCAGGGTGGACTACTATTGAATGTGAAAGAGAGAACAGTACAGTGTTCCCAGCTAAAACCTCTTTTCCAGGTCCTGGACCAATTGGCAACACTGCAATTGTGTAACACAAGGCCCTTTCCCTGTCGGTTGTGTTCTGGAGTGCTGAGTTCCTCTCTCTGGTGAGGGAATGATGTCTTTGGGCTAATCAGTTGGTCTTGAACCCCCAACCTCAACAGCCTCCTTTTCCCATCCCAGTCAATCTTGGTGGATATTCTGGAGAAGAGCTGGTTGGAAATGCTATAAAGAAACCTAACAACAATTGAAACATTTTGTTTTTAATTGAAATGTTTTCAACAAAATTTTCCAACCAACTTCTACTTCAGAGTGACAGCTGCAAAGCTGGACTTCTTCTCTGGCTGCAGTAGCCCTACCATTCCTGTGTTGTACATCACCCAGACCCTTCTTTACAAGTAATGCCACAGCAGAGGAGTTGCCAAGGTAAACTGCACTGTGCTGAGTCTCAAGGGAAATCCAGGGTTAATACAGGCTCCTTTTATCAGTAGGATGTTTCCACCCTTCTGCAAACTAAGGTGGGTACAGGACATAACAAGCCTCCTGATATGTCATGGGCATGACATTCTCAGACTATGATTTTGGATGATGCATTGTGCCATAGGTGTGGCAGTTTTGTTCTGCACCACAATCATTTCAAGGTAGTGAGCGTGGGTTCATCCCTCCTAGTTCTTGATGGAGCAATAGCCTTGATTCACATGGTGCTGGCTGCTGCATTTGTAAGCCACTTCTCTTTGCATGTTGCCCTGATCCTCTGAGGATGAGAGTCTTCTCCAGCTTCCAGGTAGAGGAAATGGTTCTTTAGCTCAGGCTCAGGCTCAATCCCTGGTGGATGCCAAGATGGCAGCCATCACACTTACACCTGCCATAATCCTGCTTTGGATTTCTATGGCCTTTTGCATCCAAGGATCTCAAAGCACTTTGTTAAGATTAAGAGGTCTCACAAGACCACTGTTGCCCTCTCCCTCCAACAGGTAGATTTGCAGAAAGGGAAACCTGAAATGAAGTGACTTGCCTCAAAGATGCTAAGCAAGCCAGTGGCAGAACTGAGACAGAAACCAGGAGTCCTGCTTCCTACATTTCTGTAAGCCTGGGCATAAGTAAATTGCCATAGGTGACTTGCCTCATTTCTCAGTGGGCATGATTGGGAAGGTAAATGGATCAGTAGGCTAGAGACAGGGTGTCTGTACTAGCTGAGATAAGTGGGAATACCCTGCTGCCATTTACAATAGACAAAATAATCCTGGAATGTAAGATGAGGTAAAGTGTGTGACATGCATGGACAGAGTATGCTGCACAGGAATTGGTTTCTGCAAAGTAACCAAGCCAATCCCGAAGCATGTAATGCAGTGTTTCTCAAACTGGGGCCACCGCTTGTGTAGGGAAAGCCCCTGGCGGGCCGGGCCGGTTTGTTTACCTGCCCTGTCCACAGGTCCGGCTGATCGCGGCTTCCACTGGCCGCGGTTTGCTGCTCCAGGCCAATGGGAGCTGCTGGAAGTGGCGGCCAGTATGTCCCTCGGCCCGTGCCACTTCCAGCAGCTCCCATTGGCCTGGAGCAGTGAACTGCGGCCAGTGGGAGCCGTGATCAGCCGGACCTGCAGATGGGGCAGGTAAACAAACTGGCTTGGCCCTCCATGGCTTTCCCTACGTGAGCAGCAGCCCCAGTTTGAGAAACATTGATGTAATGCAATATATGGTTAGGATGCGTGTGTTATTACTGTTGGTAAAAATGTATATAATGAAAAGTTTTTTGCTGAATAACTTTGGATGTGTTATATACCACCCCTTCCCCCCCCCCCCCATGATCAACTCTGCATAGTTTTGCTGTATGCCAAGTAAAAAAAATCTGAGTGACAACACTGGAGTCAAACTAAGTTCTCAGGGAACCGAGTGGAAGAGATCTTGGAACAACCCCAACAGTTTCTTGCTATTGTAGTCTGCTCTTTGGGGCAGGGACTGTCTTTTTGTGCTGTACTTGTACAGTGCCCTAGCTCAGTGGGTTCCTTGTCCATGACTGGGGCTATGGTAATACAAATAACAGTGCATTTATCAAATGTCTTTTGGGTTTTTGGAAATTGAACTTGTGTCATCAAAGGCTTTAAAAGAACCTATTGTATCTCCAGACAGATACTTTCAGTCAGAATGACCTTTCTTTCAGATCAAGAGAACAACAAAACAAGAAAGAAGTAAAGTCTTCATGAGAGAGAGTGTGAGAGCACAGCGTGTGTGAGAGAGACTGCTATAACAGTCTGTATTGAGTTCTGGGAACAAAATGGCTGCACGGCACTACACACAAGGAATGTACTTATTAAAAATTTAAAGAAGCAGTATACAAACAGCCATAAGTTGGATAGTCATATACACATCTAGATACAGGGGGACATTTATTTTCAAAAGGATATCTTCTCTTTTGTGGATACAACTTGTACCTCATACTTCAGCTGCATTTTCAACAGCAAATTAGAGCACTTGTAATAGTCGTCGGCGGGTGGGATTGAATCTGGGACCTCTGGAGCTTAGTGCATGAGCCTCTACAGCATGAGCTAAAAGCCAACTGGCTGTTAGCAAACTCATCTCTCTCTCATATATAAAGAGAAATCAAGACACCCTTTAGTTCACAGAAGGAACTGTGCTGCCTCCTTTGGCAAACCCTGGGTCTCTACCTGTAAAGTCGTGATTGCATTAGACTCCTTCAAATTCCCCACCACACCCCCTGAGCTATGTATTCTGTGGCTTCTGAGCTTGGTTTTTTGTTTGTTTTTGGTAGTTTTGTTTTTTAATTTAGGAAAATCAGCTTGTTGCATTGCTGGTGGGAAGCGGGGGAAAGGAAGAGAAAGAGAAGCCAAAGAGAAAGAGCTGATTTTTTTTTAAAGGAATTAAAAAGTGGCAGTGCTAGTGAAGGGTAATTATCCCTCTGTTCCATCTGAAATACAATTAAGGCAGCTCTCCGTGAGCCCCCGGGATATTGTGGTTTACTAATTAACAAGCGGATATGCTGTGGCCCCTGTCAGGGCAATTATAGCACGAGACAGGCTTCAGGAATTCTAATTACACATCAGTCTGCGACACACGCTGCAATACAAATTAACAAGGGGCCCTGGCTGGCATTAAAGGGAGCTTACCTAGCAAGTGATTACTGCCAGCCAACAAGCTATGGTAGTCAGGGAAGGGGCACGGAGCTGCACAACAACTGACGCAGACTCTGACCCAGAGCTGAGGCAGGGAGAATACCTGGGCTCTATTGGAGGCTGAGCTTAGAGCAGGATTTCGTTGGAGCATTTCCAGCCTCATTGTTGTGATTCCCCCCACCCCCACAGTATTTGTGGGTTTGGATTTTCAAAGCCAAAATTACTAATCCATGATATTAGAGTGAGTCAGAGGAATAAATAAGATGGGGCTAAATGCTGTGTCTCTCCCATTCGCTGGATATATACAGCACTTGTGTAGAATATATGTTGATGGCCAGTGGGATATGAGAATGATTCCTCATGTCTGGAAGGGCTTTTAGCGACTTGTGTATGGTGGAGTGAAACCATGGACCAAACCACTCTAGCGAGTGTCCATACACAGCTGTCCTTGGCTGCAGGATGGGGTTATTTTTCTTACAAGGTATTTGTAGAGCACGTTTTATATTTTAAATAGTAATAGGATGACATTTAATAGTGAAAAGTGCAAGGTCATGCATTTAGGGATTAATAACAATAATTTTTGTTATAAACTGGGGATGCATCAGTTGGAAGTAACAGAGGAGGAGAAGGACCTCGGAGTATTGGTTGATCACAGGATGACTATGAGCAGCCAATGTGATATGGCTGTGAAAAAAGCTAATGGTCTTGGGATGTATCAGGCGAGGTATTTCCAGTGGTGTTAGGAAGGTGGTGTAAGGAGGTGTTAGTATCGTTATACAAGGCACTGGTGAGGCCTCATCTGGAATGCTGTGTGCAGTTCTGGTCTCCCATGTTTAAAAAGGATGAATTCAAACTGGAACAGGTACAGAGAAGGGCTACTAGGATGATCTGAGGAATGGAAAACCTGTCTTATGAAAGGAGACTCAAAGAGCTTGGCTTATTTAGCCTAACCAAAAGAAGGCTGAGGAGAGATATGATTGCTCTCTATACATATATCAGAGGAATAAATTCCAGGGAGGGGGAGGAATTATTTAAGATCAGTACCAATGTGGACACAAGAACAAATGGATATAATAAACTGGCCATCAGGAAGTTTAAACTTGAAATTAGATGAAGGTTTCTAACCATCAGAGGAGTGAAGTTCTGGAACAGCCTTCCAAGGGGAGCAGTGGGGGCAAAAGACATATCTGGCTTCAAGACTAAGCTTGATAAGTTTATGGATGGGGACAGTATGATGGGATAGCCTAATTTTGGCAATTAATTGATGTTTGACTATTAGCAGTAAATGTACCCGATGGTCTGTGATGGGATATTAGATGGGGTGGGATCTGAGTTACTACAGAGAATTCTTTCCTGGGCGTCTGGCTGGTGAGTCTTGCCCACATGCTCATGGTTTAGCTGATCGCCATATCTGGGGTCGGACAGATTGGCAGAGGCCCTGGGTTTTTTTTCGCCTTCCTCTGCAGCATAGGGCACAAGTCACTTACCGGAGGATTCTCTGCACCTTGAAGTCTTTATACCATGATTGAGGACTTCAGTAGCTCAGACATAGGTTAGGGGTTTGATACAGGAGTGGGTGGGTGAGATTCTGTGGCCTGCGTTGTGCAGGAGATCAGACTGGACGATCATAATGGTCCCTTCTGACCTTATAGTCTATGAGTCTATGATTTTTAAATCCCACCTGCGATGTTCAGGGAGGGGTGTGCCTGCTGGACACTGTGAAGTTGGTGTTTCCATACTGATGGTGCTCTTGCCTGGGTGCTGCTACCTGTGGAAGAAATGCTGATAGGCTTTCACCCTCAGTGACCTCTTTATTGGGAGCTGCATGAAGCGGTGGTGGCCAAGGGACATACTGGCCGCCGCTTCCCGCAGCTCCCATTGGCCTGGAGCAGCAAACCGCGGCCAGTGGGAGCCGTGATCGGCCAAACCTGCAGATGGGGCAGGTAAACAAACCAGCCCGGCCCGCCAGGGGCTTTCCCTGCACAAGCAGCATCCCAAATTTGGGAAACACTGTTTTAAAGGAAGTGCCACCTGCTGGAGGCAGTACTTCCAGGAAAGGAGTCAGATCTTCTTGGATCAGCGAGTCTGGGGGGTTAGTTTGATTCTGGTGAAAATCTGGAGAAGGTTGATGTGAACATGAAGCTCTTCAGCTGAGAGAGGAAGGACAATATTTAATGGCCCTTACCAGCAGAATGTAAAAGCAAAGATCAGCCTCCAGAAAATCCATCCCAAGTTTTCCTGTGACAGCATTTCGGGCTGGGACAGGCACATGGGGCTTTGATTCCTCTCCCACGTAAGTGTGGCTGTGTAATTCCATTGAAGACGTTGTAGTTATACCAGCATAAGGGAGAGGAGAATCCAGCCTGGGAGTTCTGCTCATCCCATGTGGATGCTTGAACAGAGCAGACAGTCCAATACAGCTCAGAGCTATGTACCTCGTTACCTGGTCTCAGTACCTGGGATATAACAGTGGAATGAGCATTGCACACAGCCCGTCCATACTGCTTTTACCCATATTGGAAAAATGATTTCACACCATTAAAGTATGGCAGGTTTTGGGTCCATGCCCAATAAGACTACAGTATTCGGAAACCATCTGACTGGTTACTTGGAGGAAGCCAGCAGCCTGATTCTTGGCAGTGTTGTTATTTAGCATTTATCTGTGTACAGTGCCAATCTGTCTGTCCGCAATGGGCAGAAAACTCATGATCCAGCCCTGCCAGCAATAGCTACGCTGGAAAGCTGCCTTGAGTCATGGTTCTGGCACCATAGTGCTGGAGACCCATTTGGGAGAGTGGATTGCAGGCCCTGTCCACAACCAGAATTGCACCCAGACTGAACTAAACTCAGAAGGTTTCAAAGGCAGGTTAAGCAGACAGGCTCTTTCTGCTGCTGCTTCACTGAGCCTCTAGCTAAGAGGCTAAGGACATATTTCATTTAATTCAACAATAACACAATATATATGTAACCTTCCACTCCAGCTGAGCTCCAGCAAATGAGATTTGCAAACAGCTAGCAGAGCATCCATCAGGCCTGCAAGCATCTGGCATCCGACAAAGGAAAAGGATTCTCTGCTCTGATCAGTCCTCTGAATAAAAGAAGTTGCTGCCTCTGAGGACATGTTATTCAGCTGCTGTTCAGCTCTGCAAAGAAACCCCATCAAGGCAGCAGGAGAAGGGTGGAGGAGAGGAGGAGGTTGGAAGGGCCTTGAAAGGTATTTGTCCCGCAGCAATCACGGCTCCGTTCTGTTGTGGCTCAGGATGTTCTGCTTGGGCCATATGCAGAGGCCTGGAAGAGAGTGGGGCACAACTATGCATTCTGTTGGGACGGGGTGGAATGGAAGGTCCGGTGAGTGCCACCCGGTAAAAGGATTTAACCTATAGTGCACACTTTCCCAATTGCTAAGCTTCTTCCACTCTGACAAACATGTGTCCCACGATCTCTGAGTGCCCCAAACCTACCCTCTGTCTGCAGCTGCTGGTTACCGCCCCTCCTCTCTCTCACCCTTGCAAGACAAAGGGCCCCGCTTGATTCCCCTACCCAGCTGGCTGTTCCCTTGTGTTTTCTCTCCCCATCCCTGCCTAGATCTTTGGCCCGAGCTTGCTTCCCTTTCCAAGATGAGACCAGACCCCCAGCAACCTCCCCACCTATTGCTAACTCCCCATGACACCTTCCCTAGCCGTTCGAGTGGTCTAGTTCTATGGTCTGTCCATCTGGGATCTAAAGGGGAAGGGATAGATGGGGTCTGTGGTCAAATGACTTCTTTTGGTGCCTGTCGTGTAGCATGTGTCTAGAACAATTCGGCACAAACATCCACTGGGGGATG
Source organism: Mauremys mutica (assembly GCF_020497125.1). Lineage (NCBI taxonomy): Eukaryota > Metazoa > Chordata > Testudines > Geoemydidae > Mauremys > Mauremys mutica. Next base: position 14,522,538 of record NC_059082.1, read on the forward strand.
GAAAAATCCCATCGCAATCAGAGCCTGGCGTTTTCGTCCCCGCTAGGATGCATGACTCATTCCTCGAATGAATGCGCAGCTGAACTGGGGCCTTGGCTGCACTAGTGCAATTATCCCAATGCACTTCCCTCCCTCTGCATGCCGAACCCTCTCTCCCCGATTACCCCCTTCCAGCATTCCTGATGAGACCGGCTCAGTCATGTTCCCCTGCTGAGCTGTATTGCTGCTCTCCCGCCCACAAGGGATGCAGTACAGGAAGAGAGTGAGCTGCTGGCCTCTTGGGACCTGGGCAGTGACGTGACTGGCAGGCACAGGCTGCATAGGGTGAGGTTGAAGGGGGAACTTTAGTGCCCTTCCCCTTGTGTGGAGTACGGGACTCGATTGGTCTTTCATGGGACCTCAAGCTATCAGCGCTCCTACCCGAGCTGCCACTGTGGGGGATAGCAGGGGTGTGTCTGCGGAAGGCAGCCCTAGAATAATCATGACAGGGTAATGAAGGGATCCACCTACAGTCAGCAAGAAATAACCGGCCTGCATCCACGGATTTTCTGAACCCAGTGAGTTTTGTGAGCTGAGAGCCGGGGCACTGTTTGAATGGGGATCAGATTTTGGGGGCAGGGGTGAGCTGGAGAGACTAGGAAACAAACCATTTACACTTTGCAAAATATGCACTGGAAATTGCTGCAAGTTTTGGACAGTGTGATGCTTTGGGCTGGTTCCCAGAATTCCCTCAGACTCCCTAGCAATCCTGTGAAATCAACATGGGTTTGTAATATGGGAGGGGGGTGGGTTTGTTTTTTGTTTTTAATTTAACCAAAGCAGAGCTTGGCTGTGGCTGCTGCATGCGCACACACTCACACATGCGCACACCCACACACGCCTACTTGCTTCCTATCGTCTATGGCTCAGCAACACAGTTATCCATTAGCCACCTCTGCTGCAAAGCAACAACAGTGGGGGAGAGGGGACAGCGCACATGGCCTCGTTCAGAAGTCCCGGAATAAATCTCATTAACAAATGCAATTAATGGGAGCTGGGCCCTGTCCCCCTACCCACCCCAGCCAGAGCCATACATAAAAATAACTGTTTATTACACAGCAGGCGCAGCCTGGCTTATCACTGCAGACAGGAAATTACAGCGCAGAGCTGCACGTTTCACTCTTAATAACTTTGGCAATAAAGCGTCTTGTCAAACGAGGCTGAGACAGCGCGATAATGAAGCTTCCGCAAGGCCCATAATTGCGCACTGTTCTCCCAGGGCTAAGCCAGCAAAGTGGGGCGATTGGGAGGGTCACTTGCTTTCTGCCCCACGTGGGCTGCCCCAGCAGCGGTAGGGCACTTCCACCCCTAATTCCTAAACCAATGTTAATCCAGTCACCCTGTCCCTTGGCGGCAAAGGCAGGATTGTTCCTCCTCCTCCTCTGTGGTGCTCGTGGTATTGTCTCCCCCCACCCCAGCACTCTGCTCCATCTGAAATCTAATGTCTCTTGGCAATCTCTCCCCCAGCATTACAATGCCATGCACCTTGCAAGGTGTCATCTCCTCCCTCAGACCTGGTCAGAGGAGATGGCCTGGGCTTGCTCCTGGCTATGTGGCCTCCTCCGCTGCATTCAGCACACGAGGAAGGCTGCACTCAGTGTCTGGATATCTAAGGGCAAGGAGGGATGGTGCCACGGAGAGAGAGGCCGTTATTGCTGTAGGTGAGTGAAAGGAAGCAGCAGGATCTCTCTCTGTAGGGCATTGCCCTGTGCAAAGAATCTGCAGCTGACCAGCATCAGCCATCTTCATGTGCTGCCCAATAGGGTTTCCTCTGCCTCCATCAGGAGGAACACAATCTCCCTTGCGCTTGGCTCTTCCTCTGCACATGGCAACTCAGTGAAAAGATTCAGGCTGCAGCCACAGCGGGATTATCAAAGATGTGAGGCAGTTGGCCGGAGATGGGAAAAAGAGGTGGGAAGAGTACTAGGCCCTGGCAACTACTGACCCATCAGCATACCCCTGCTCCTTGCTGAGGTCATCATCAGCTAGAGAGGCTTACTAGGCATAAACTGTTGACTTCCATGGTTGATGTCTCTATTCAGTTAATATTTACGGCTTCTTCCCACACCTGCCATTAGCTGTCCGTATACAGCAGTGACCTCTTGGCCGGACTTCTTGCCTTCCTGCTCTTGAGCTTGTGGTTGACTGACAATGTGAGACAAGCTGCCAGCCTGAGTCCAGCTCCTCGTAGGCATGTGTCCACCTCACCACACACCACTGGCACCTTTGCTGGCCATCTCAGCAGAGGGGCCATGGAGACTGAACTCTCCTGCCATCTGCAGAAGTGGCCCCTCCAGGTCAGGGATGGAGGCAGATGGCCGAGGGGCAATGTAGGGAGGAGAGCTCCCAGTATCACCTCCTGTGCTGAACCTCTCCTATGGAATAACAAGAGAATTCAGTCGCCAGCACTGATCATAGATTCTTAGGTTTTTAAGAGCAGAAAGGACTGTTAGTCTGGCCTCCTGCATAACACAGGCAATGGAGCCCCCCACAGTAATCGCTGCATCGAGCCCATAACGTATGGTTGAGCATGAGCATATCTTCTAGAAAGACGTCCCGTCTTTGTCCATCTGTGATTGGCATTGCTGTCAATCCAGCGCTGACAGTGATGGTAATAATAACAATGGTGGGGTACAAGTGGGGAACCCTTCTGTTCACCCATGAGCAACTGACTGATGACCCAGCTTCCAAGGCAGCTCCCTGAGCACCAACCAGTCCATTTATCACAGCGGGAGGCTGAAAGGGGAATGCTTATCTCTTTAAATTGCCCAGCTCTGTTCTTTGGATCACTGCTTGCTCAATAATCTTGCCTCCCTCCCACAGAGGTGTGTCCCAGCTGGTTAGCTCTACATCCCAGGGCAATCAGTGTGTGCTCAGTGCACCCAGGGCCGGCTTTAGGCCGATTTCCCCCATTCCCCGGAATTGGGCCCCGCGCCCGTGCCTAAGAGGGCCCCGCGCCTTAGGTGCCTTTTTAATTCTAAAATTTTTTTTACATACCCGGCAGCGGTCCGAGTCTTCGGCGGTGGGGGGTCCTTCACTCGCTGCAGATCCCCCACCCCCGAAGTGCCGCTGAAGACCCGGACTGCCACCAGATATTCAAATCAGGCCCCGCAGTTCCTAAAGCCGGCCCTGAGTGCACCCAGCAGGTATGGCGGGGCACAGGGAGGGCATGTGACAGCTACGTTGAAGGAGAGTGAGCGTAGGGAAGATGGACGCTCAGGGAATGGGACTGGAGCATTTAATTAGGAGAGAGCTGGTGGTGTAGGCCTGGGTGGGAGAGGACAGGTGGCGTTTGAAAAGAGTCAAGTAGTCAGCGAGTGGCAGAGACGCTGTGGGTAGCAGGAGGGCAGGACTTACCACCCTTTGTAGTTGCCACTTCATGCTTAACAGTCCGTTCCCTCCAAACTAGGAATCCTTGTATCACTTCTTGGGGCTTTTATTTGTCTGGACTGGCCTTTCTGAAAAAAACTCGCTCTGATGGAGTCCTCCTGCTGCTCACACCTGCCTCCAGGCTCATTACTCAGCTTCATCTCAACTTTCCCCTATGTTCCTCTGCCACTGTCCCCCTGCTCCATACTGCCCCCTTCAAATCACTGAACCCCCTCCACATCCTCTCTCTCCCTCTGTTTTCATTTGTAGCCCCTGTGGGACACAGAACTATACCTGCCTGCCGATGTGATGGGTAACTGCGCGGGCCCCGCTCTTGGGTTCTGTAACTCTGCTGAGCCACAGGTGACTGGAAGATGTCTTGGTGCCCCTACAGACCCCAAGGACATTCTGGGTCCCTACAGAAGCCCTCGTCCAGTAGGTCCAAGAACTTTGTGTAGGTCTGGAGCACAGGGCCTTCACCAAGCCCCAGGACTTCCCCCTCCTCTGTGCCGCCTTCCCCTCCAAGCTGTGAACTGGGCCCCTCTTTTTTTCTCAGACACTAAGCTAACAGGAAGCAGGGACCAGGGCATCTTTGCTGAGCTTTCTCACCCTCGTCCTAACCACCTTCCCTCCCTGCTGGCTAGTCCCGATTGCCGGGCCCTGCCGTTGCAAGCTGGGAAACAGGCAGAGCTACACCATGCTCCCGGTCAACCTGCTAATGTGTTAAAACTACACACTGGAATGTTACCACCTGTTAGCTAAGATGTGGTTAAAAATCACCTCTTTTCCCAGTGAACGCAGCCCCAAAGGGGGGGTTGCATGAAGATTGATTAGTTAATGCTTGTAAAATAGCTGAGATCCTTCCATGAATGTTGGTCAAAAAGGACAAAACATTGTTATTGGCATTTCCCTTTAAGAACGCCTGTCTGTCCCCATGAAGTGCACTTCTCCCTGCACTCCTGGCACTGCAGACCCCTCCAGAATGACCCCTGGGATGGTGGGCTACTGGAAATGGCAAAGCCAGGTCATGCATATACACAAATCTGTGACTGCCTAACACAGTGAAGGCCAGTGAGAGATGAATATGTAATAGAACAATCTGCAGCAGCCCTGTTTGGACTCCATAGGCAGAGCTCCAGCTTCTCGATAATAGTTTCTTTAGGAGACAAAATGAGACTCGTCCAGACTGGGACTGAGAAATGAAGCATTTTGGAGTCACAGCAGGAACGTGCTGCTGTTGTTGGACCCTCTGCCCGTTGCCTGGCTCCCTGGGCAGAGAGGAGGCATTGTTATCTGGCATTAGCACTCTCAGGGACTTTACCTGGAATTACTGATCCACATTCATAAACATGATCATGCTAATTGTCTGCCACAGCAGCCGCTCTCGCCCGTCGCTGCCTCCTCCCTGTGCTGGGACATCGCATGTATTCATTTCCTTTCCCAATCCAAATGTCAAGATGTCTTTATTCCACAGCCCACTTTGATTAAAGGGGACAGGAGGAGGCTAGAGATAGTGAGACAGAGAGAGAGAAATGCAGGGACAGCAGAAACAGACAATGACAATGGACTAAACTGTGACCTGGTATAAGCCAGTGCATCTCCATTGACTTCAGCTGAGTTGCACCTGCTTACACCAGGCCTGAATTTGGCCCAGTGGGAGAGCATGTCGGAAATATTGGTCTAATAACCACTGATGAACTTTCCTTTGCCCTCAAGCCCAAGAGCTTTACAGACCAATATTCTACAGGATCCAGCTGTGGTGAGTCATGTGCACAGTGTGAATAGCTTCTGTCTAAACAGCAAGGGTTATTGTGTAACAATTAAAATACTGCGGGACAGGAAATGGCTAGCGATCAACAGCCAAGCCATCCAAACTCATCTAGCCTTCTAAGATCACACTTGCTTCTTTCGCACTCTGAGCCAGGCCAATTCTTTGTAGTGAATTATTCATTCTACAAATTTAGCTTTTTATTCTATCCACGATCTGCTCAGTTTTCCAGTTTGGTTCATTATTCAAGATCGTTCAAATGCAAATATATCTCGGCCTCTGGGTTCTATGTAAACGATTCACCTTTGCTTCTTTGTGCTAGCTGATTGCTCACTTAATTCACATGGCTTGGGCTTTGATTTCTGATTGGATCACTGAAACTTCCCCGGACAAGACGAAGGGAAATGAAAGATTTCAAGAGAGTGAGGTGAACGTATCTGTCCGGCAGCAACTTTCACAGTGACATGAGGAATCATGAACTTTCACTTTCCACAAACATGCTTGGGAACAAAGGAAGCTCACTGGTCTGAACACGTGCTGAAAACAAAATGGGGGACACAAATGTCAAAGTTAACATGCAGTCAGATAAGTGCAGGTAGACTGCTGCGCTCACACCGAGGACAATGAAGTCAGTAGGCACTGGGGGCCACATGCATTGGTCTAATTGCGGGATCAGGGCCATAATCTGAACCAATGGTTTTTGCATAGTTCACCCAGCTCTAGTCTTGCTGGTGGATGCAAAGTGACAGCTGTGCAACTGCTTTCCTGTATCCTTTCTGAAACATAAAACCAGGTAAGATCTGCTCAGTGAGTGACTGCAGCTTCAAATTAGCTCCGAGCTCTTGTTAATAATGACATCATACAGGAACTGCAGAATAAAAATTGTGGTTAGTCAAATAAGCTGAATCCACTATATTCGAATGGAAAGCAATTTTGACTTTTCTGGTTCCATGCCTGTGAGCAAGTGGACAGCTGGGATGCAGCTTGTTTGGGGGCCTATGACCTCAGTGTTCCTTCGCAATCTAAGCAATAGATAACAGGCTTGTAAAACTGCAAAAGGCTGTTTTCACAACTGCTTGTGCATGGGGTTCTTTGCAATTAAAAGGAAGTGTTATAACTTCGCATGAACTTGGGAAAATTGCATGCCCTTTTAATATATAGGGTTTGCAAAATAAGACCTCTGAGCAAAGATTAAGAGAAATGGATGTGTTTGGTCTTGCAAACGCTGATTGATAAGATCTTATAAATCCAGAAAGGGATGTGTTAGAGGAGAAGAATCCATTAGTCTTGTTAGTCGATCAGAACAGAATAACAGTGATGGACTTAAACTGCAGTAGGGAAACATTTTAGGAAAACCGCTACGACTGGGTGCAGCTGAGAAAGTTGGTTATGGCTGCCTGATCCTGGGGTTAGTTCTACACTGTCCTCAACCCAGTCAAAGATTATAGCAGCCTCTAAACCAGGGATCGGCAACCTTTGGCCTGTGGCCTGCCAGGGAGAGTCACTGATGGGCCGGGCCGGTTTGTTTACCTGCCACATCTGCAGGTTCAGCCGATTTTAGCTCCCACTGGCCGTGGTTCACCGTGCCAGGCCAATGGGGGCTACGGGAAGGGGTGGCCAGCACATCCCTCGGCCCGCGCTGCTTCCCCTGAGTGAAGAGGCGACCTCTTACAGAGGAGAGAGACACTCACTAGAGCAGGGGTGGCCAACCTGTGGCTCTAGAGCCACATGCAGCTCTTCAGAAGTTAATATGTGGCTCCTTGTATAGGCACCGACTCCGAAGCTGGAGCTACAGGTGCCAATTTTCCAATGTGCTCGGGGATGCTCACTGCTCAACCCCTGGCTCTGACAAGGCCCTGCCCCCACTCCACCCCTTCCTGGACCCTCCCCTGAGCCTGCCGTGCCCTCGCTCCTTCACCATCCCCCCCAGAGACTCCTGCATGCCATGAAACAGCTGATCAGGAGGTTATGGGGAAGGAGGGGGAGGTGCTGATCGGTGGGGCTGCCGGTGGGTGGAAGATGCTAGGGGAGGAGTGGGGGGCTGATGGGGGGCTGCTGACGTATTATTGTGACTCTTTGGCAATGTACATTGGTAAATCCTGGCTCCTACTCAGACTCAGGTTGGCCACCCCTACACTAGAGCCATAGAAAGGGGGAGTCTCAGAGTCTATGGGTTTACCATTGACTTCAATAGGGCCAGGATTTCACCCTGTGTGAACTACTGATTTACCAAGGGATTGTGCCTAATTTCTTAGTCAGGCAACACTGTGAATGTGCGCAGAGAATGCCAATGTGCTCGTTAACATCAACTTGATCTTAACAAGAGTTTGCACCAACTTACCAGCGGTTACCTATCATGGACGGATTCAGGGGATCATTAAATTAGCGGATGTCTACACCACAAATTAAGGTGCGATTATGGTGCAGGTAAGCTGGTTGTCTAGCCTTGAACATTTCCAAGAGTTTGCACAGCTTTGCTGGCTGGAGAAGCCAGGATACGTATATCGCTCTGCACCTCCCATTTACAAACCTCCCAGCTGTGTCCGGGAACCAAGGAACAACAGCCCATTTCTGCTAGCGGCTGGGTACATGTAATTTCTTCCTGCCGTACTTTCTACCCACCTCATTTCCAATGGCAGCTGTTGGTAACGCCGTGCAATTTTTCTCAACTGTCTTGGTGCACCTGGTATTTCTGCAGGCGGAGTGTTGAAGGACGAGACTTTTGTCTCCTGCGGAAAGAATCCTCTCAGGTACATTAACTGCACTTTCCAGGCCACTGAAGAAGACATGGCAGCATTATGTAAAGGTCACAAAATGCTACCAACCTGCTGGCTGCTTTTGAGCTGGAACAAAAGGAGGTGGTGGAGAGAGAAAGAGACACAGAGCAATAGTTCTCACATGATCTCAGCCCCGTATATAGCTCTGCCATGGAAAAACTAAGCTGAGCCTGTATTTCCCCAATTATTATTTATGGAATACATGTGGTCTGTTCTTCTGCTCACATAATATCCGTGTCCTGATGAGGGTTCCCAGATGTAGTCATTATTCTAAATAAATTGACTTTTTTCAAATGTATTTCCCCATACAGATTGGTCTGCAACACTCCCCTATGAGGGTTCAATATGCACTATTCAAGTGGTGAGGGCTAGCTATGATTGGCCAGGTAAGTCACATGATCTTGGGCTTGTGTCTCTCCTCTGATAGGGTGAGCCCGAAAGCACTTCCTTTTCAATTCCACGAGTGGTAAATTAAAAAATCAGTTTCTGCAAAGGTCTGTGCATGCTTTCCACGAAGTCAGCTGCATTAATGGTCATGGTCATTGAAAGTGACCGGAAAGTGACCACAAAGGGGGCTTGATTTGAAAATCAAGGACCGAATTCTGCTCTGATTTACAATGGTGCAAACCATGAGTAACTCCACAGAAAAACAATTAGAGATTCTCACTTATCCCAGATTATCTAAATACCACCATAGTGGGGTCCGCAGCCAGCTCCCCAGCGTGTTTTAGGTTCTGAGGACTTTTTCAGTAGGAAAGGAAATAACAAGAGGGGATTTTAATTTCACAATTGACTATGGAAAAAGCTAGTGAAGCTAAGCAAAATAGCAACTGCAGTTCAGGCAATAAAAAAAAAACCCCTCACAGAACTAATCCTCTGTGACGCACGGAGAAGGCTGTCTCCATTAGCCTGTGCTAACAACTCCTACTCAAGCTCTTGGCGTGTGTATACCTGCACTGATTATGTTTTTTGTTTCTCTGTGTGCAAGTTCACTTTTGTTTCAGCATCGTGTTATGGTCTGATCGCTCCCCGCTAACAATTACTTGGCAGGATAAAGCAGGGCCAGCGATTCCCAAAGAATAGAAAATTAAGAATTACCTACAGCAGTATCCCATGGTCTTACAGAATATAATAAACAAGATTAGAAATGGCTACAAAACCAAATGACCTTCCAGGGCCCCCATGGAAGTTATTGTGTGACTGTCATTAGGGGGGAATTAATTAGCTTAGCAGCAGGGAGGGGGGGGGGAATGTTTGAAATAGACGGCTGCAGATTTAGGGAAGAGGTTTAATAACTAGGAGAAATACATAAGGGGAGAGGAACATAAAAATTAAATTACAGTTTGAAGTCAATTTAAACCTTTTAATTTCTGAAAAGACAGAACAAGCCCTCGGGTGGTGAAAGGGGGAAAGCAACGAGACTTAGAATTGCTCAGCCGACAAGCTTAGGGCAAAGAAGGGGAAACAAATGGCTGTAGCAATGAGACTGCAAAGGGCGACGTGCTACTGAGCCACAGCATCATCTCCCAAAAGATATTGGTTCTCATTCTCCCCCCACGACGCTGGGGTACCTCTGGAGTCCCGCCACTGACGTCAATGGAGTGCCCCTGGGGTAAGAGAGGCCCAGACAACGCAAGCCACCTTTAAACAAAGAAAGGAGAAGGGTCTGGATTTCTGTTCCCAGCTTCCACTCTGGGGGTGCAGGACACTGAATTATGAAGGAGCGAAGGGAGTGGAATTCCAGCTCATATGCTTTGCTGGTTTCTGTTCCCTCTCTGCTGGGAGGGGGGATGGGCTAAGAAGAAGGCTTTTGAGTTTCCCATGGTAGGTGAGTGCATGCAGGGCCACGATGGCCAGTCGGAGGAGGTGAATCGTCTCACAACAGAGCTGGTTCTCCTTGGGCCTGGGTCAGCTTTCCAGGTTAACTCTCTACAGAGAACTAAAGCTGAAATGAGCAGGATGTCTGACAGTGCCCAGCCAGCACTAGAGACGATCAGGGGACACGCACTTGAAAGCACCGTGATCTATGGATAATTTTACTGCTACGACAAAGGTCTCAGCTGGGCTCTCCATGGACAGTAACTGCTCTGAGCACTGCCACGGGCAATAACTTTCCCAGTTTATGGCTGGGCTGTTATCAATATAAGCCCACTGGAATGTCATATTCAATAACAACATTAGACACTCACATCTGCTCCCATCTCCAGAGAGCTTTACTGCATTGACTCAGTCCCTCTCACAGCCTCCTGGCTGGGCAGAGAAAGGGCACCAGTCCCAGAGGGCAGATGGGGAAACTCAAGCACCGAGTGGGGAGTGACTTACCCAAGATCATGTGGTCAATTGATGGTGCAGCTGGCCAGAGAACCCAGGAGTGTGACTCCACGTTCTCTGCTTTGACCAGCATGCTCCCGCCCGGAGACAGAAATAGATCAAAGGAGTCCTAACTCCAGTGATCTCTCTGGCCCTCTTGACAACCTGGGCATGAGAGCCTGCCTGCTGATTGCCAGGCTTCCAGCACATGCAATAGGCATACCAGATACACACTTCATCCACTGGAGGTGGGCATGAGGGACAGACTTCACTGTACATGACATGTCACAGGTCAGGGCAACTGCACCTGTATTTCCTTCTCATGGTCCAGCAAGGGCATCCACTCTAGGCTCCAGGCTCCTCAGCCATCACCTCTCTTGGGTGGAGACATGCTGCCCTCTCCCTCCTCACCGGGGTAGTTCCAGGCTGCACAGTTCCCCAGCTGTCCTGTGATATCCCCGCAACACCTCAGAGACGGCACTGAGTGTGATTGCCACGGTTATGCTGCCGCACAGATCTTTCTAAGCAAGCACGTTTATTCTTAAGGTGAAAGCCGTACAAAGAAAACAGATTAAAGCAACAAAAGAACCCCCACAAGTGCTAATAAGTTTACCAGAGATCACCCCAACTCCAGCCAGGCTGTGGCTGGTGAACACTTCTGCAAGTCCCACAGAGGGGTTCTTCTGTGGTCGCAAGGCCCTAACAGCTCTCACTCACAACAGGCAGCCAGAATGAATTTGCCTAATAATCCCCCACTGGTTTTAGTACCTGGAGGAGCCGTGGTTACCCCATGGAATAACATACAATCCCTGGCTCACAATGCTACATACATTTAATTCAATAAGGTTTGTCCAGGACATTATAGAAAATTGCCGTCTCTGTTGCCGTTTGCAAAGGGGGCACTCCCCAGCCCCTCAGGGACTGTCACGGGTGGGCGAGATGTGGGATGGGTGCTCTGGTCCTGCCTGGGCTCACTCGCCCAGCTCCGGGGGGATGGACATTGAGTGGGCGAGGCGTGGATTGGCTGCTGTGCTCACTGGCCCTGGCCCTTATGGAAGACTAGTGATTTTGTTGTTCTGTAGCTCATCTCACGACAACAAGTCACAGTCTGCCTTATGGTGCATGGCCTCCTCGTCGACACCGTGTCCCGCACTTGCTGAAGCTCTTGAACACTGCCTGCGTTCCCTCCAGCTCCCCACCGTTGTGCTCTCTCTGGGGTACGGCAAGGTAAATAGAGTGCATTACGGGTGCGATTCATGGATACCCTGGGGCAGCCAGATGCCACCTCTCCGTTTCTGATCACCTCAGTTGTTGCTTTTGTGAGCATCTCAAGGGAAAGCAATGAGAGGGTGGGTCTGAAACCCATATTTACATCCGCCAGAGCAAGCAGCATCCAGCAACCCAGCACAATCATCCCAGGGAACCTGCACTCCTACCAGGAGTCTGATCAAGTTTAGTTAGTACCTGGGCATCAGCACAGGCCAGAGGGAGAAAACCTGGCACTCTGGGCTTCAGTGATTCTGAGCAAACCTTCAGACAGTGTCTCATAGTGGGGGGGTCTGCGTATGTGCGTTCTTGAGGCTTTGTGTGGGTATGTGTGAGAGAGAGCTTCCCAGCATTGTGTGTCAGAGAGAGATCAGGCAGCTTCCCGGGATTGTGCACATCTCCAGCTCTGTGTATCTGCACAGTCTGTCTGCGTCTTCCCAGGCTTGCATGTGGAGGTCGGTGCACTTGCTCACTCATCTGCCGTCCTGTCTGCAGGTCCCCTTCCTACTCTCACTCCACTCCTGCCTTTCACTGACACTCTACTTTTCATTCACCTCCTGCTTTATTCCCCCATGTGATTTGATTGGTTAAGTGCAGGGGGCTGAAGGAAATGCCATTCACACTTTCGCCCTGCAGCAAGCCTTAAAGAAGCTGTTCTGCTTCAGAACTCAAACCATGAAAAAGTTCAGTGGAGTTCTTCTATCAACGCTCAGACTCACAATGTTCGAGTGGCTTCAGAATCCCCTGTGATACACTTCAAGTGTCTCCACCGAGAAGAAAATGAACGTAACCAATCCACTTCTCCAACCCCACACAGAGCCTCTAATGAGCCACATACACTATTCACTTAGCTCCTACTTTTATCAAAGGCAGAACCTGCAGTTTTGCAGTTACCATAGTTTTTGGAACCACAGCAATAAAATACTCCTTGGCAGTAATTTTAAGGGCAGCTCTCTCTCTCTCTCTCTCTCTCTCTCTCACACACACACACACACACATACAAATGCTTCTGGACTTCCATGTGCATCAGAGATACAAGGTACTGTATGGTGACATAAATGGAGCATGTACATTTGCTATAGCTAGGCAGGGTAGTTGAATCACAGACATTGCAGTAATGGCGTGAATAACCACGGCTGCAATGACATGCAGAAGAAAGCAGAAAAGCAACCCGAGTTTGTCAGTGCTCTGTCACCGGTCAGCACAGCAGGTATGTGCTGAGTTGATGCCCTCTGCTCACTAGCTATTGGAGGAGTCAGCATCTCTTGGCTTTCCAGGTGCCTGGTTCCACACCCTTGTACATTGTTTTCATTTTAAACGTCCATTTTTTGTATCTTTTTCCATTTTCAAAGGCACGGGGTCAGGTATTGCCCAGGCAGCCAATCAGTGGAGCAGGACATAAGCATGCCACTGCCTCCTGAATAGGCACCACTACCTTGGAACTGGCTACAGTGATCCACACGTGCCTGCAGAGAGGGTTGTTTTAGTAGCTTTTAAAGACACCATGGACCTTTAAAAGCAGCAAAGAATCCTGTGGCACCTAATAGACTAACAGACGTTTTGCAGCATGAGCTTTCGTGGGTGAATGCCCACTTCGTCGGCTGCAAGAGTGGAAATTTCCAGGGGCAGGTAAATATAAGCAAGCAAGAAGCAAGCTAGAGATAACGAGGTTAGATCAATCAGGGAGGATGAGGCCCTGTTCTAGCAGTTGAGGTGTGAAAACCAAGGGAGGAAAAACTGGTTCTGTAGTTGGCAAGCCATTCACAGGATTCTTTGCTGCTTTTACAGAACCAGACTAACACGGCGACCCCTCTGATACATGGACCTTTAGATCGTCTGGTCTGATCTCCTGCACCATACAGGCCATAACTCCTCATCAGTGATCCCTGCATCAAGCCCACCACTTCTGGCTGAGCTTTTTGAAAGACATCCAGTCTTTAAAGACTTTACGCAATGGAAAATCTACCATCCTCCTCTAGATGAGACAAAGCCTTTATGACTTAGAAATAGGGGAAAGAAAGGGCCCCCACTCCCTCTGCCACTCTGCTCCCAGGACAAGAGAGGCAGACAGGTTCGTCTGCCAACGTGCTAACCAATGGCAAATTGGCGCTGCTGAAAGATCTGTGTGGCCAGGTGGCTTCTGACCCAGCTCACTGAATTGCAGCACTTCTGTGTATGAACATAGACTCTTAGCCCTGGTCTACACTGCAAGTTTAGATCGAATTTAGCAGTGTTAAATCAATTTAACCATGTACCCATCCATACGATGAAGCCATTTTTGTTGACTTAAAGGGCTCTTAAAATCAATTTCTGTACTCCTCCCCGACAAGGGAATTAGTGCTGAAATTGACCCTGCTGAGTTGAATTTGGGGTAGTGTGAATGCAATTCGACTGTATTGGCCTCCGGGAGCTATCCCAGAGTGCTCCATTGTGACTGCTCTGGACAGCACTCTCAACTCAGATGCACTGGCCAGGTAGACAGGAAAAACCCCAGAAACTTTTGAATTTCATTTGCGGTTTGGCCACCGTGGCGAGCTGATCAGCACAGGTGGCCATGCAGAGCTCATCAGCACAGGTGACCCTGGAGTCCCAGAATTGCAAAAGAGCTCCAGCACGAACCGTACGGGAGGTACTGGATCTGATCGCTGTATGGGGAGACGAATCTGTGCTATTAGAACTCCATTCTAAAAGACAAAATGATTATGTGCAGCCAGATGCCAAGGCAGTTAGAAGAGCGCAGCAGGGGCAGGGCGCGCTGCGCATCAGAGAAGCTTTGAAAATCAGTTTCATGACTGGCCAGGGGGCTATGGTATGAAAGTTCGGTTTGTTTCTCCTTGATGAAAACCCGCCCCCTGGGTTCACTCTACTTCCCTGTAAGCCAACCGCCCTCCCCCTCCCCCCTTTGATCTCCGCTTGCAGAGGCAATAAAGTCCTTGTTGTTTCAAATTCATGCATTCTTTATTAATTCATCACACAAATGGGGGGATAACTGCCAAGATAGCCTGGCAGGGGTGGGGGAGGAGGGAAGCACGAGGGTGGGGTAGTTGTAGGGCACCCCCTAGAATGGCATGCAGCTCATCATAGAAGCGGGATGTCTGGGGCTCTGACCCCGAGTGGCTGTTTGCCTCTCTGGTTCTTTGGTAGGTTTGCCTGATATTCCAGGCAGGACTGAATCTCCATTAGATGAAACTTAAGGGAATGACCTGGAGTCACCCCCATTTATGTCCAGGCGCCCCCGACCGACCACACCAAGGCCAGCCAGGGGCACCCATGTCTGCCCAGGCACCCGACCGACCTCACCAAGGCTGGCTAGGAGGAACCAGGAGACAGCAGCAGACGGTACAATACGGCTGCTGTCTTTGCTAACTTGCAAAGGCAAGAGCTGCTGCTGTGTAGCACTGCAGAACCGCGTCTGCCAGCAGCACCCAGGAGACATACGGTGACAGTGAGCTGAGCAGGCTCCATGCTTGCCATGGTATGTCGTCTGCACGGGTAACCCAGGAAAAAAGGCGAGAAACGATTTTTTGCCATTGCTGTCATGGGGGAGGGTGGTCCTGACAACATGTATCCAGAACCACCCGCGACAATGTTTTTGCCCCATCAGGCATTGGGAGCTCAACCCAGAATTCCAATGGGCGGCGGAGGCTGCAGGAACTGTGGCATAGCTACTCACAGTGCAATGCTCTGAAAGTCGGTGCTAGCCTCTGTACTCCGCCGACTTAATAGTCTTAATGCTCTTAAGTGGGGACACACACAATCGACTATCAAATCAATTTCTAAAAAATTGACATATTAAATTGACCTAATTCCGAAGTGTAGACTCTAAGACCAGAAGGGACCATCATGAGCATCTAGTCTGACCTCCGGCACATTGCAGGCCACAGAACCTCATCCACCAACTCCTGTAATAGGCCCATAACCTCTGGCTGAGTTACTGAAGTCCTCAAATCTTGATCTGAAGACTTCAAGTTACAGGGTTCCACCATTTACTCTTGTTCAAACAGGAAGGTGAAAATCACCCAGGGTCTCTGCCAATCTGACTGGGGTAAAAATTCCTTCCTGACCCCAAATATGGCGATCAGTTAGACCAGTGGTTCTCAAACTTTTGTACTGGTGACCCCTTTCACATAGCAAGCCTCTGAGTGTGACCTCCCTTATAAATTAAAGACACTTTTTAATATATTAACACCATTCTAAATGCTGGAGGTGAATCGGGGTTTGGGGTGGTGGCTGATAGTGCACAACCCCCCATGTAATAACCTCGTGACCCCCTGAGGGGTCCTGACCCCCAGTTTGAGAACCCCTGAGTTAGACCCTGAGCATGTGGGTAAGACACCGGGCAGACACTTGGGAAAGAATTCTCTGTAGTAACTCAGAGCCCTCCCCATCTACTGTCCTGTCTCCAGCAGTTGGAGAGATTTTCTAATAGCAGTCATGGATGGGCCATATGCCATTGTCAGCAATCTCATTGTACCGTCCCCTACATAAAAGTATCACACTCGGTCTTAAAACAGGTTCAGGGGTGCTGGATTACTTTTTATAGTGGTGGTGCTGAGAGCCACTGAACCAAACTGCAAACCCTGTATAGAATGGAAACCACATGAAGCCTCCAGCACCTCTGAACAGGTTAGGTTTTTTGCTCCCGCTACTGCCCTGAGAAGGCTGTTCCAGAACCTCACTCTTCTGATGGTTAGAAACCTTCACCTAATTTCAAGTCTAAACTTATTATGGCCAGTTTATAGCCATTTGTTCTTGTGCCAACATTGGCCTTCATTCTGCTCACTCCCTGGTGTTTATCCCTCTGGTGTATTTATAGAGAACAATCCGTATCTCCCCGCAGCTTTTGTTTTGTTAGGCTAAACATGAAACAGATGCTTCCCCAGCCACAACTCAGTGCTGAGCTGATCACTGTGTGTGTGTGTGTGTGTGTGCGCGTGCGCGCGCGCTTGTGGGGGTATTGCTACTCTGGTTATTACTGGTTGCACCCCCAATGTACCCTACACTGTCTCAATACAGAAGCATGATCCTTACCCCAACAGTCTGAGTCACAGGCAAAATGCTGCCTTTTACTGTAATAGGATGGGACTGGCCCTTTGTTTCTTTGGGAAAAATGGAGGGAAAGACCAAGGTGAGAGGGAGAATATGGGAGGAGTTGGGGAAGAGTTAACAGAGAGCAGTGAAAACAGAGGGGAGCGAGGAAACCAGAGCTAGGCCAGCGGGGGTGGAGGAGAACGGAGAGACAAGGGGGCATAGAGGAAGAAGAGGAAAAGAGATGTTGCTTTCCAGAGAAGAATGGAGAGGAGACAGAAAGGGAGGGTTAGCTGGGAGGGAGAGACCAGGCAAGGGATGGAAGGAGTAAAGGGAATAAAGAAGTGGCAGGAGGCCAGGTGGGATCAAGGAAACACACAGACACTCTGGGGTCTGTGGCGGAGCTGATTGGCGTCTTCTGGCTAAACCTTTTTCCCAACCAAAAAATGGTCGTGGTGTTTGTTTGCCTGCAATGCACATTTTCATGGAAAACTTTTTGTAGTCAAAATTTTTGGGTTTTTCAATGAAAACCCCCAATTATTTTTGGTCCCTTCCCCCACACCTTTTCCAGCGTGGGAAAAAGGAAAGAAACAGGAGTGTGGGGGGAGGGCGAGGGGGCCTGGTTGAGTTTTGTTTTCATTTAGTCAGAAAAATTCCACACAGTATTTCAGAACAAAACACCCTTTTTTCTCGTTTGGTTCAGAATGTTTCACGGCAAGAACGGAGCAATTTCCAGCCAGCTGCACTGACTTCAGGTCCCTTTCCTTGCCTGCTTTCCTGGCCATCACCCTTGTTCTTTACACTGGTGGGAAGAGGTGGCTATTTGGAGTCCTTGTTCTACCAGCCCTGCCGGCTCCTCCAGATTCTATAGTTAAATAACTGGCAACCCCAACCCCCACCAAAAATAGCCCCAAATTCACCAGTATGTGTACACAGACCTTCCCACCCGCCCTCCGGGCCCTGGGCCTGTCTGCCTCACATCAAGACCTGGCATCCCACAGCAAACAATTCCATTTCAATAGCTGTTCCTTTCTGAGAGCCCCCAGCAGGCATCTGTCCCTATTAGAAATCTTATTTGCACCGGAGGAGAGTGCAAATTACGGTCTCTCTCTTAGACATGGATTGCAATGTGGGGAGAGGCTGAGAGCAGAAGCTGCCATTGTTAATAAGGGGTGAGCGGGCGGGGAGGTAGGGAGCCCTGGGTGGCAAGTAACGGAATACAGTAACTGTCTGATGTAGCTAAGGCAGGAGCTGTGGCCTTTAGAGCTCTCCAAAGCAGCGTCTGAGAGCCCCAACAGCGCAAGAACAACATAAGCAATGCAACAGGCTGTCGCATGATGCTGGGCTCTCTCCCTTTTGTCTTGATTCATAAGGCAGCGATCGAGTGGGAGATGCTGCTGTTTGACAGATACTGTAGATGGACAGATACTGCAGTGCGGCTAGAAGAAACAGATACTGCAGCAGAGAAAGACGCAGCGGGTTCAGAGTGGTTAGCTGAAAGTGTGTGGAGGAGCTGTTCAGGGTTCTTCAGTTGAAGGTTTACCAGCAATTCCCACTCAGGATTTCCTATCTGACCTTTGCAAGCACCTGTGCTGTCCCTCTTCGTCTCCCTCACACCTGCTACACAAGAAGCGTGTAGACACTAATGTGAACTCACCATACATGGCCAGGGCACAGAGCTGCCCTCTGCCTTGTGAATGGAAGACAGGGAGTGAGGAGCGGGATTTACACACAATACAAGCCAATTTCCAATTAATCAGAAACAGGCAGAGCTGTTAATGAAAGTCCTCCTGGTGGCCTGACAGCATGTTGAGAGCACAGCTGGCCCAGCCCCTGGCCTTTGGGGTCTGAGTGAAGCACCCAGTCCTTTTCTAAATCCACACACTTCTCGTTAAAGGGTCACTCCTGCCCTTTTGGGCGTGGCTAAGATTTTGGGGTGCTGCAAAGAGGGCTTGTGGCTGTGACAGCTCCTACCCAGGGTTCCTTTTCAGCTGGTAGACCTGCTATCTTCAGATGCTATCCCCAGGGCTGGCCGCTGATGTACATCAAGGGAGCCTGCCTTCAGCACTGTGGGGGTCTGTTAACTAACTAAGATGGCTCTGCTTTCAGGCCATCAGTTAGCAAAGAACAAGCCGATGGCAAAGGTCTGAGTATGTCTAAAGGTGTGTTGGCTAAAGGCCTTTGGGGCTGTGGGGGATTTTATTATTTCTTACCTGGGAAAGATGCCACACAGCTCTGCTGATGCAACCCAGTCCTGACCTGCAGCACCCCCTGCTACTCCCATCGCCACCACACATACACACACCCTCTCCTCCACCACCACCCCTCAACCCCAACCCACAGTTTCCCCACTATTTCAATCCTGACAAACCAATGCAGCAATATTGTGGGCCCAATTCAACAGCCTGTCGAATCCTCTCATGTGGCCTGAGACAGTCAGTTAGGTGAGTGCAGGAGAAAACATCTATGCCTAGTTAAAGGAGTTCTAAATTACCTGTGTACTGTGTTTAATGCAACAGTGGGATTTGAGTGGCCTGTTGAGTGCATACCAATGAGCATCTGACACCCCCCCCATGGCTAGCAGCCAAAGGCTAATACGATTAGCATGACCCATTCTCTGTGCTTGGTTTCATTATAGTCCTTTGATGCCTAAAGTCCTTCCCTGTGGTGAAAGTTCAGTTCTTTGTTACCACTGGAGTAAATTCATCTCATTCAGCTCAGCCACCATAAGTAGAGTAGAAAAGCAGAATCCCTGCAAAGACAAGAACCTGCTTGTGACTCTGAGTCGACCTTTTCTGGGGACAGAAATGAGCCAGCAGAGGAAGAAACAGATGAAGGAAAGGAGTTTGATGAAGCGCCCTCTCCTGGGCATGAAAGATCACTGCATAAGTACATAAAAGGCCAAACGAATGAGAGGAGAAATGATAAAACAATCAGAAAAGCTGGATGTGAAATGAAATCTGGGGTATCCGTGAAATCCACCCACATGGTGACAAGGTGGAGAAAGCACTCACAGTCTCAGTGACCCATAGATGTTTCTGTCCCTGTAAACACTTGGTGACACTTGTTATAGCTTGTCGTACCAGTAAAAGATCATTGTCTTGAATTGTATTACAAAATAAATGATGCAAGCTACTGGCTTGGACCTGCCTGTGACTCCCATGGGCCTACCACATGTTAGAACAGATACCAGCCCTATTGACAAATATGAGAGTGACGTTCACTGTCCACTGTCCAGAGCTTTCGGAGCAGGCCAGCATTCTCCTGAAACACGAAACCAGCTTGCTCCAAAGGAACAGGCCCCAGTGTACCACGTGGACAGTGAACGTCCAACAGTCCTGAGCAGCGCTCAGTATGCAGGGCAGGATGAAATGACTAAGGCCCCATATACTCTAGGAATGTGGCTACCTTGGGGCAGCTGCTAGAACAAGGTTTGGTCCAGTCCACACAGGCGAGACTAAGGTCTGCATTCATTTTAGGTGATCTCTAGGTCTCTTTCTGAAGGAGATGCCACCAGGAACCCAAATCCCATGGTGATGGGCACAGAATAAAAACAAAATAGAGCAGAATGGGCTTGTCTACACAAGGGAGTTTGACCATTTACACTGGTATAATTATACTGGTGTAGTTAAAATGATATAGTTATACCAATATAACCTTCCTGTTATTCTTATGATTATATCCTTATATGTCATACTCTTATTCCAGCATAAGAGTGGCTTTTTTAGTTCAACTTAAACTCCTGTCCAAGTGACATAAACCAGATTGAAAAATGTGCTGGACTACTGAACTAAGAGTTTGCATGTGTGTGTGTTACACCAGTAGAACGGTATCAGTTTAAATCCACATTAATCTTATCTCATGTAGACAAAAGTGCAAGCTCTTTGCGCCAGAGTCCCACATTTTATTCTGTGTTTGTGCAGCAAGCACTAGGATTGCCACCTGTCCAGGTTTTCCTGGGATCATCCATTTTTTGAGGTGGCTGTCCTGGGAATTCTGTGAGGGGGCTCAGTACATGCTGCCAGTTGTCCAGTTTTATGGGCTCACGATTAACCCCAAGGAGCCCAGTTTTTTTTCCTTCAGAGGCAGTGCAGCACCCTACCTAGACTATAACAGCCACGGTTCTGGGTGTTACTGCAACACTTGGGAATAGTACAGTAATACAATTCACCCTGAGCATCATGCCTCTGCTGGGATAAAACATCTGCTTTCTGCTCTCCCCACAGCTTCACTATGCCACAAGGATAAATGAGAGCCCTAAAATCAGTGCTCCCCAAGGGGCAACGGGCCCAGGCTGCTGCGCGTGGGAGAACTTGCAGCAGATCCCCGGGGAATCGAGGTCTCTCATATTCCCTGCAGAGGTGCAGGAGAGTGTGTGGGGCACTATAACCCGGCCACCCACCCCTTTCCCGGCCAGGACCTTGCCCGCAGGTGGGCAGGGACCCCAGGCCCAAGGCGCTGCCTGGTCCCGATCGCTCCGATCCAGCTGGAGCCCTTGCCCGAGACAGGCGCCCGGACGCCCCGGGGAAGGACGCTCGGGGAACCTGCCCCACGCGCGAGCGGGGAAACAGCTTAGACAGGAGCAAATAGGCCGGCCCCGCCCCTTCATGCAAATCGCATCCCGCCCCGTGCCCGCTGAGCCAATAGGCGGCGGGGGGGCGGAGCGTGGCGGCAGGACTTGCCCGGGCATGTGGGAGCCATTGCAGCAGCCGCTTCCGGGAAAGCCACGTGTGGGGAGCCGGCTCGCTGGGTAAGAGATGCGGGGGTCCGGCCGGGGACGGGGGGCTCCCAGGAGGGAGGGGGACCCAGATAGGGGGCAGCGGGGCTTGTAAGCACATGATCTCTCCTGCTGTTCCTATTTTAGTCCTTCCGTCCCAGGCCCCTGCCCAGGGTGGAGCTGGCACCGCAGAGCCAAACTAGTAGGATTGGGATAAGCGCCAGCCATGGTCGTGCTAACTTCTCCCCTCCCCCTCCCCCTCTTGTGGCCGTATCACTCCACTAGGCCTGGGGTGATGCTGGCGCCCCCCAGGCCCGCGTTATGGCTGCTGCAGGCTCTGTCTGCGCTCTGAACCACGGGCCCCGCCCCGCCCTGTCCTAACAAGGCCTGACTGAGTGACCAGCTCTGGTAAACCCCGTGACCTGGAGGAGAGCTCTGCGGAGCTCGTAAGCTTATCGCTGTCACCCACAGAGGTTGGTCCATTAAAAGATATTACCTCACCTACCTTGTCTCGCTAATATCCTGGGACTACAACAGGACTGCATGTGATAAACCCCAGGCGGGCACGTCATGTGCTATCTCCACTCACCAGTGGGAATGGGATAATCCCTCTCAAATCCAGGCGAGGAACATCTCTACTTACCAGGCACTGACTAACCCCGCGTTGTGGGTATCTTTGGCAGGATGTCTTCTGGCCAGGGTTTAACGCCAGGTGTTGTGAGCACAGTGAAGGCCTGTGAGGGGAGGCAGAAGGGGGCCGATGGCTGGTTTCTCGGGTGCTCCAACTCCAGATGGGATCTGTGCTGTCCTCGCCCCAAAGCCCACCTGGCTCGCAGAGCAGATGTGGAAGATCGTGGCTTGCTGCAGAGCCAGAATAAAAAGAAAAGCCGGAGGCACCAGCGGTTTATGGAGCGCAGGACTCTGCTGGAGCAGAGGGGGCTGTTGAGACCCAAATTGGGACACAGGACTGAGCCAATGGCATTCACGCCATCCAAAGAGGGCTTGTTAAACAGAGAAGCCAGCAGATGTGTCCAGCTAGCCAGTGAGGATGTATCTCTCGTGAATAATCAGTCTGTGGGAAAAGTCCATGTAAAGCTCCCAAAGCCCAAGCGGGCTCTGTTGCAGTCTCTGCCAGTCCCTCCGGAGGACACAGCTGGGCAATGCTCCCTTTCACTTTCCCTGGACTCAGAGAGCAGGTTACCTTTGCCTGGCAGTTCCAACTCAGGCAGAGCTTCCTTGTCCCACTCACTGCAGAGACCTGGGAAGTGCGTGGCCATTGATTGTGAGATGGTGGGCACAGGCCCTGGCGGGAAGCTGAGTGAGCTGGCGCGATGCACGGTGGTGAACTACAATGGAGATGTAATTTATGACAAATATATCCGGCCAGAGCTTCCCATCATGGACTACAGGACTCGCTGGAGTGGGATCACCAAGCAACACATGCAGAAGGCTACCCCGTTCAGTGCTGCACAGAGAGAGGTAAACTAGAGGTGTGGTGTGTGTATCTGTACAGTCTGAACAAGGGCTAGATTTTATCCCCTCTTTGGGCAGCTGTCTATGCACTGCTCTGCTGTCGCTGTTAGAACAGCCAGAGTCTGTCACCTGCCCCCCCTTCTCCTTCCAGGCTTTCCCAGGAGATATTAGAAAAGCAGCATGATCTAAGAGCAGGGATCCGCAACCTTTGGCCGGGCCGGTTTGTTTACCTGCTGCATCTGCGGGTTCTGCCGATTGTGGCTCCCACTGGCCGCGATTCACCGTCCCCAGGCCAATGGGGGCCGCAGGAAGCGGCGGCCAGCAAATCCCTTGTCCCGTGTCGCTTCCCGACGCCCCCATCGGCCTGGAGTGGCGAGCCGCGGCCAGTGGGAGCTGTGATCGGACGAACCTGCGGAGGTGGCACGTAAACGAACTGGCCCGGCCTGCCAGGGTGCTTACCCTGGCGAGCCACTTGCCGACTCCTGGTCTAGAGACATGAACGTAGGACCAGGAGTCAGGAACTCCTAGTTTCTGATACTTGCTCTGAAGCTGGCTTGCTGTGTGTCAGCTTTGAGGTGAGAGATTCTGTATTTCTGTGTGTCTTTTCCCCCAACTTTTCTCCCCCTTCCCCAAATTTCCAGCCTGCCTTGAAACCAGAGGATGCTTTGGAACTAGTCTTCTCTGGGAAATGTAGCCCTGCTTCTTCCTTGATTGTGATTGGATAGCTATCACTGGGCAGTTCTGTTCTGTGACATCAGAGAGAGGTCTGACTAGTTGTGGGGTTCGATAGAGCGGGAGAAACCAAAATCAGTGCAAGGAAGGACTTCTAAATCCCTCTTACTCCTGCTGTGATGCCCAACTAACCACCTCTGACACTTCCAGATCCTGAAGATCTTGAAAGACAAGATTGTGGTGGGACACGCCATCCACAATGACTTCCGAGCCCTGAAATATTTTCACCCCAGAAGCCGGACTCGAGACACCAGTCGAATCCCTTTGCTGAACCGGAAAGCAGGACTCCCTGTGAAAGTCAGTGCCTCTCTCAAGAGCCTGGCAAGGCAGCTGCTCCACAAAAAGATTCAGGTAAGGGGCCTTCTGGGAATGGAAAGTAGGATCTGGGGAGTTCTTAACCCCTTCACTGCTGAGATGGCTAAGGCTGCAATTGGATCTGTGTGGGCAGACCCAATGGGAGACCATGTGGGCATAAGAGTCTGCATGTGAGAGGCAGGATGGTCTAGTGGTTAGGGTACAAGCTGGGATGTGAGAGACCTGGGTTCAAGTCACTGCTTCATCACAGACTTCTTATGTAACCTTGGGCAAGTCATTTAGTCTCTGTGAACCTCTGTTCCCCATCTGTACAAAGGGGGTGATAGTACTGCCCTGCACCACCGAGGTGGGAGGGTAAATCCATTAAAGATTTTGAAGTGTTCAGGCCCAAATGCTCAGAGGTATTTAGGCATCTAGCTGCCCTTGACTTCAATACCTCTGGGCCACAGATACTGTGGTGATGGGGGAGGCCCCAGAAATTACTTCCAACAGACTGATGCGTGGATTTGATGGCAAGATGGAGGCCTTGGTGTGTTCGAAGCCCAATAGAAACTGATTCAAACGCCGTTTATCCCCTGGAGCAACAGCAAGTTTTGTTGGGAGTTTGGCTCTGGAGCCTTCACTAGCCCTCCGCTCTAGCGTGGCCTTTTCTCTTTGCCCTCAGGTTGGCCAGAAGGGACACTCGTCGGTGGAGGATGCTCGGACTTCCATGGAGCTTTACAGACTGGTGGAGGTGCAGTGGGAGCAGGAGCTTGCCAGCAGCCAGCCCTCCAGCCCCCCTCGCACTCCTACGGACAGCTGCACAGACAGTGACCACTACATGGAGGACCAGTACTGGCCTAAGGACCTGAATATAGACTGCAAATGAAAGGCTCAGTCTCCATCTTCTCCTTGAGGGTTTCTCCTCCCAGTAGAGAGATTTTCACGCCTTTAGCTTTAAAACTGAGAACAGCTGTTCACTCCTGTTTAATCTTTTTCCCCCTCAGGGTTTGCTCCCCCAACATTGCAGCTTGGTGGTTGTGCATGAGAGCCTGAAAACAACACTGATCAATCCAACTGTGTGGCCCAAGCTGGACACAAAGCAAATGTAGGATGAGAAAATAAGACTTTCAGTTTCATTAACTTGAGTGTAGTAAGAGAGGGAAATTAACCCCTCCTTCTCACCTGCCAGTGCCCTATAATGCCCTTCCTCTGTTTGAACACTGGAGAGGACTAAGATGAAATGTGAAGCACACCTCTGCCTTTCTTTGGCTGCTCTGGAGCCCGTATTGGTGCCCTGGCGGCCATCAATTACACTGCAAAGCATGATGTGGGGAGTCTGGCTGGGTAGTAGATACAGCAAGAGGGAGGGGTAGGAGGGCAGCAGGTGCAGACCCGCCAATGGCATGGAGTGCTGTTGACTAAAGAGAAGTTCTGGGACTTTGCTCCCTAATTCCCACCACAGATTAGTTTGCCTGGAAGGTTGCAGGCAGCTGTTTATCTCTTTAGAGCCCTGCCAAAAGGCCCTTAGACCTAAGGCAAAGGAAATGTGATTACACTTGTTTCTCAATGTCAGGGTCAAAATGTGGCTGATGTTGCTGGGCTGTGGGAGCTCCCAGAGACGACACGAGGTGTTTCTACACTGCAGTAAAACCCGGCTGGCTGGCCCGTGTCAGCCTGCTCAGGCCCAGGGGGCTAGAAAACAGCTGTGCAGATGTTTGGGCTCAGGCCCATGAGGCCCTAATTCTCAGTTGTTCCATTTCAGTCCCAAGTGCCAGACTGGAAGGAGACAAAGGTGGCGCTAAACCATTTTTGTGCTCCCCAGA
Source organism: Mauremys mutica (assembly GCF_020497125.1). NCBI lineage: Eukaryota > Metazoa > Chordata > Testudines > Geoemydidae > Mauremys > Mauremys mutica. The sequence goes on from NC_059082.1 coordinate 14,548,137, forward strand.
CTCCTGGGCCAGCAGTGGCATGGGCTGCCTGACTCCCCATTAGCGCACAGGCCTGATGTCACTTACCCGGGGCTACAAAGCAACGACTAATGGGGCCCTGAGATCCAGGTCAGGATGAAATGCAATGTCCTGCTTTTTAGGCAGCTCCGCAGTGGGTTTGACTTGACGGAAAGCAGACTTGGGCCCCCTCTTTGCACAGCTTGTGGCTCCTGGATTCAAATCTGTGACATGCCTGGCTCCTTTCAGTACTCGCCACCCATGCTCCTGTGCTGGTTATATCAGATGTAACCCCCCCCGGGCAGATACAAGGATTATTTCTCTAGGCTGCCCCTTATGTCCTGCTGCACTTTAACAGGCTGGATGTGTGATTGCAATGTTGTCTTGTCCCACCTGGTGTGCTCAGACCATCCTTCTGCTCTGTTTGAAACTCTTTAAATTCAGAGAGCTTATGGGGCTCCACCACAGTCTGTGTGCACTGCCCCTGGGGTCTGTATTTGGGATCTTCCTTGGCTAGTGGGCATCTCATAGATTTGGAGCTGGGAGAGGGGAAGCTCTTCTTATGTCCTCCCATGGCTGGGGGAAGCTGCAAACTCCCCTTTCCTGGGGGAAATGTTCCACTCCTTGCAGTATATGTACATCAGGCAGAGCTGGGACCATGCAGGGCAGGGCTGACCCTGCCTGCTAATCAATTTTGGTTCTGAGTTAATGGGCCACTGCACTTTGAAATGATGCAGTGGGATAGCCACCCAGCAGGTTCTAACAAAGGTTAACGCCATGCTGCTGTATAGAAATGTGACATGCACTCCCCTCTGCCCCAACCTTCCTTCATGTGCCTATGTTTTTAAGTTTTATATGACCTTTGTATGCATACCACTGAGCTTTGAGCCTGCATCACCGCCTCTTCATGGGTTGAGTGACAGGATCAAAGGAGTGAGAAATGCTTCAAAGCTGATTTCTGTGATCGCAATCAGTGGTACGGTTTAAAAGGCTAAATGTTTCTCTGGCAGAGCTAGAACTAGTCTCCCTGGTGGGGACTCCGAATTAACCATCTGGAAATCCAAGGCAGTGCATTTACCTCCATTCTAATCTGCCTCAGGTGGTTGTGTTATGCGCAAGGCTGAGTAACTTTAACTATCTCCAAGTGCAATGATTGTGGAACTGCTCTGCCTGGTGCCCTATCGCTGTTACAGATGAAACTCACCCATAGAAATAAGCCGGAGTTGTGTATTTAACTGGCTTTTATTGAGGCATTGCCAGTCAGAAAGGTCTGTCTATATGCAATGTCCTACGGCCAGTTCATACCATAGCCTGTGGGAGCCAGTGACAACCATGGTGTTGACTGCACTATGCTAAGAGAACTTGACTTTTGTTCTCCTCCTCCCAAATGTTTCATTGTTTTGGGGGAGATAGAATTTGTGGGAGGAGGAAGGGGTACCAGGATGACCAAATGTCTTATGTACCTTTTAACCATTCAGCTCTGGTATATTGCTCCGTGGGTGATGGCTTCCTTTGTTCTTCAGTCACTGATTTTGTCTCCTTCTGGGGCAGTGTGAATATATAGGGTGGGAACCAGCCACCTTGCCTCGGATCACACTCCTTTCTGCTCAGCGATGGTGTGTTTGAAGAGAAGCGTGCCTGTATATACTTTCTGTAGTAACAGGCCAAGGAGAAGGCAGATGGTCTAGCTGTGGGGTCTTCCTGCCAGTTTAATGCTTGTCCCCAGTCTACGCTGACCCGTAGGGAAAAAAAGATTCTAGCCTTGGTTTTGAGGATGCTCCCAATGAAAGTGCTGCAATATGGTCTTCCTGACGTGCAGTCTCACAGGCTGAGAGACAGTGTGAGTTTTCCCTCATTCAGTTCACACCTTGATGGTTTGAAGTGGTCCCACTGAAACTATAAAACAGCAGGAAATTCAGAATCAACTCCGTAGCCTCTTAAGGGAGGAGCTCCCTGTTCCGGGCACCAGGGTTGTGGTGAACAAACAAAACCCAGAGTCTCAACTCTGTATCTCTCTCTAGAAAGAGTGAAAAGTGTGTAGTTTGATGCTAGAGGTTTAAAATGAAATATTTATATAATATATTTGTCAAACTGAAACTTGCTGGTGAAAACTTGTGTTTGTCTTGATTGGGGCAGGCTGGGGTAAGGAGTGGGATTTCAGAGCATTTTGACAGTCACCAATCCAGGCACTGATGTGCATAGAATGTAAAAACTGACTGCAAACAGTTCTGTTAAAACAAGTCACTTTCTATGTAGGGACCAAAGCAATAGAAACCTTAATTTAAAATGCTATTCAAAGGTGGGTCTCTGCGGAGGGAATTCCCTGCCTCTGAGCTCATCTGCTCTGAGTGCTGCTTGGTGTATGCCCCATCCCAAACACCTCGGACCTGATCCTATCCTCAAGACAACTTTACAATGGATTTCCCCCCTTTAGAAGGTAAGAATACACTAAATAAATGTATTTTCTAAAGCTTTCTTGGGAGAGGATCCCATTGCCCACCAGTTTCTTGGCCACAGCCCTAAAAGATGCAACTCAATTAGTTCCTGGTATGTTCCTCTGACTCAGATATTACAAGGGGGAGGGAGAGAGAGAGACCGTGAGCAGTAGTATCAGCTGTTGAAGGATCTTCCGATTGGGCCACAATAGGGAAGGTTGACCTATATCTGGTACTTCTCAATTACTGAGAAGCAGCAGTAGTGACTCCTCTTAGTTAAAGATGTTGATATCTAAAGCTTGGTGCTTCTGATTGTTAAAGGAACACTGGCACCCTGAAATTGAGTCGGGTCAGAACAAATGAATCAATTTAGGTTCAGATCCTACACCTGCCAGTGCCTGGTTTTACAATCACACTTTCCTCTGTTTACTATGGCTTTCCACTCCCTGGTGTGGTGTGACAACTTCACCCCCGAGCTACAGGCGTGTGAGTGTATTACAGACGCTCCCTTACTTACGCGAGTGTTCCATTCCGGAACGCCTTGCATAAGTTGAATTTTGCATAAGTTGGGAACGTATCTCTGACAATTACACAAAAAAAACCCCCAAACCCTTTTTCTATAAGTGCGGATTTCCGTAAGTCGGGTGTGCGTCACCTGGGGAGCATCTGTAGTAGAAATATCCCAGCCTTTGCAATGTCTAGTGGCCTCCTGTTTCTGAGCTATTGCGTATTCTGAAGATGAGGGCCCAGTTAGTGCTAAGTATTTTCAGCTGTTCTACCTCAAGGACAAGACAAACCAATAAAAGGTGTTTAAAGAGACTCCACACCTATTCTGGGAGGAAGTGCTTCCCAAACCCTAGCCTGGCAGCCTTCACCTTGCAGACTGAAGCTGGCTTTCACAAATCACACCTGTGCTTTAAAGAGAAGGAGCATCTTGCCAGAATCACAGCCACTGATGCTCATAAAACAAAACAAACTGCCTTGATCACATGTAAGAATGAGGTGAGTTTTGCAAGGGGAAGGAGGCTTGCTCAGCCTTATTTTCCCAAAGCTAATCATTATGTGAGTCATACATATTTGGTAGGATAATTTTATTTAAAATACACTATGGTGTTCTGAACGAAGCTGCATCTTTGCCTGCCCTTCCCATCTACCAGAAAAATGCTTTGCTTAAAGGAAAACTGAAGTCATTTTGATGACAGCATTAGATTAGTGCAGAAAACTGAACTTAAATCAGAATATGGTAGGTGAACCAGGCAGGCTCAGTGCTTCAGCTATAAAAAACCTGCAAATATTTCAAGATCTCTATTTATATGAATTGGGAACTGTTATGAGTCCTGGGGGATGCTTTCAAAATGATAATTCCACTATGAAAAACAATAATGAGGGGGGGCAGTAATGTTGCAAAACAGGATTTGTGACTATCTGAACAGTGGTTTGCCACAAACACTTGTGCAAATAGATTTGTTCACAGAAACGCTCCTCTTTGTGCAAATACCTGTGTTTGCACATCAACAAAGGGATGTGTGTGTCAATACAAGAATTCACTCTTCAAGCAGAAGTGCTTGCTCCAATCAGGGAGTGCAAACACTGCCATATGATTAAGGTGACCAGTTACCCATCACTAATTGTGACTAATCAGAGAGAGTTGAAAGAAATAGCCTACAGCAGGTTATTCACAAACTGAAATCATCTGTAACATGACAGACTAGAATGAATATATTTACCAAACTGTCTGCAGACAACTCAGCATCAGGAAAAAGAGGGCTACTTTCAGACATTTTTTGGAGTACTTTGCCTGGCACATGGTGTTACATGCCTTAAAAATCCCTACAACACAGATCTCTCAAGACAGAAAGATCTGAACTGCAGTGCCATGCACCTTGCACTGACCTCCACCTTTTCTTCTCTGGCTACAGAAGATTCAGAGGGAGCCTGGAGACTCAGAAAACCCTTGAAAATGTTACAGAATTTGTCTAAAAAGAGCTGTGAAGATCTGCAGCCCTTTCTAGCTCTGGCTGTGGTTCTTGTGTTCCTTTCTCAGTACAGGTCACTAGCCTTGAGCTGGTGCTGCTACCTCTATTATTTTGCTTTTTAATAAGCAGCTAGGATGTTTTAAAGACATCCTTGTGATTTAACTATGTTTTACATTACATCATGGGGATGGCAAATATTTTATGCGCCATTGCAGTTTTCCTTTAAAATCTGTTAACTCAAACTTCAGTTTCAATGTTTTTTGGCATGCTAAGGTAACCACTGTTGCCAACATTAATACGCTGAGTAGGTGTCTGGCTTTGGTTTGATGTGGAAGTTTAGTGTGTCAGTTAAATCAATGACCATTAACCACAGGGCTCCAAGGGTGTTAGGAGCGTCAACCAACAGGCTGTCCTGCTGATGCACTAAAAGGGGTCACGTTATCACCCAGGTGCATGCAGGAGAGATGCAGCTAGTTTGAAACTCAGTGATTTGCTCATCACTTATATTTGGGTTCTTTTCCACGAGGGACAGTGGAGAGGATTTAGCTTGAAACCTGTTCTGATTTCACCTCCCCAGTGCTAATTGCAACCTATTTGCTACAAGGAGGGAAAGTGCAAATGCACAATAAATGAGGTTGGGGAGGAGGCAGTATGGGGGGTACAACAGATGCAGTGGGGAAAATAGGCTGATTGGAAATTGCGTTATCTTGTGAGTAAAGCAGAAAAGAGTTCAATCTTCTGAAGAAAGTGACTACCTGTGAAGTCCTGGCCCCATTGAAGTCAACGGGAGGAGGCCAGGATCTCACCCAAACTGTTTGCTTATGCGGCTCACAGGGTCACTGTGTGCGTGAGAGAGAGATTGCAGGCAGAGAGTAGCTGCTGCAGGAGAGAGTGCAGGCAGGTAGCCAGGTAACAACTTGGCGAGCACATGGTCTCCCTAGCAACTTGCTCTTGGCTCCACCTGGGTATAATTAGACCAGGGCTGGAAGAGAGAGATTCTCTGGGAAACTACAGGGTCTCTAATTCATCTGGCAGCAGATAGCAGAGTTTCAATTGGGGGAGATTTAAGAGTCATGGCCAGCACCCCATGGAGCTCTACAGTGAGGCTTGCAGCTGTGCTTCCCTCTTTCAATAAGGAGGCCCAGCACACAGATAAAAGGTGCCAGCATGACGTGCTTCACTTTGAGATAACGATCCTCTGTGCTGGCCCGAGCTAGAGCGTATTAGCTCATCGGTGGCACTGACAGCCTCCAAAGTCCAAAAACCAGGAGTCGGGACCCCCAGATCATGGAATTGGCTTAAAAATTGTTACACTTTTTTTTTAATTGGGGTTATTTTTGTTTGCCTTGTGGTTCTGAGCCTTCAGGGAGTGCTTAGGCTTAAAAATGAGACCCTTCTCCACAACCAGGAAGGCTAGTAACTTTTTGTAGTGAAAGCTGAGATTTTCACATACTCACTTGCTTCCAGGAGCTGGAGCTTTAAGTACCAATAATTGAGAGAGCTGTCAACAATGCTTAAAGTAGCATAGATAAGGCTGGCCCTGTGCTAGGTTATAAACTCCTTGGGGCAGGCAGCGTGTCTCCCTCTGTTTGTACAAGGTCAATAAACAATCTGCTGGTCTCTTGAATGCTCCACTCACAAGGTTGTTGTCTGAACTGAACAACACCCTGGGGAACCGCCTGTGGCAAATAATTCTGCCCTGGCCCCTGCTTGGGTATAGATAAGATCAGCTAACAGGGTGTTCCCATTTCTAACCTGTAAGATCTTTGCTCTTGTAAAAATCCCCAAGCAACCAGTGTCTGCAGTGCAGCAGAGTAGTGGAGTGGGAAGGAGTCAACTAGAAGCAAGTGTGTCTGACACTTTAGCTGATTGAAACCTTTGTTTCCTGGGAGACTGGCTGCATTGACTCTCACAGGTGGGGGCTGTTTTGCATTTGTTCCTATCCGGATTGCATATATTTAACTCTTTTTTTAAGCAGAAACTTTGCTTACCGTAAAAATACTAAACATGCATTGGTTAGAACTAAGCTGTGCCCAGACTCCCAGCTGCTCTGAGAGGTCATGGGACACTGCTCAACTCCAGGACAGCAGGGCCATTTTTCATGTGGATGGGATTTCAAGGGCAGCCAGCATTAAGGACTGTCTTTTTGTTCTGTGTACAGAGCCTAGCGCAATGGGGCCCTCATGACTAGGGCTCCTCGGTGCTACTATAATACAACTAATTTAGGAGGGAAGGAGGCTGTGTAAGGTCTGTCCATAAGAGAAAGCGGTGGAGGGACGTCACAGTGCGTTATAGTGGGGGAGTGGGCAGCGTGAGCAGCCTGTTAGGGGCACAAGGCCTGCTAGGTGAGTGATGGCACCCTGCAGCCTTTCTCTGAAATCCTGCAGCATTCCCATGGTGCCAAATCCCCTCCCTCCTGATGGCAGCGGGCTGCCTCTGGCCTGCCATTCTTTCCCTCACTCAATCTCCACCCTCCTCTGCTCCCCTGCAAAGCTGAGGCACCCTCCACAGGCTGGGATGGGCTGATGCAGGGTTACACCGGGATTAGTGCGTTGGCAGTGGCGGTGTAGCTGTGTTGGTCTCAGGACGTTGGAGACAAGGTGGGTGAGGTAATGTCTGTTGTTGGACCAACTGCTGGTGGTGAGAGAGGGGGCTGAACTGGGGATGGGGGAGGAACTGGGACTACATGCCCAGGCCAGCTCTGCTTCGAGAGGGAATGAAGGCAGGGCTGGGAGCAGAGCAGGGGTCGGAGGTGGGCTTTGGGCAGAGGGGAGCTGTGGCTGTGGGCGGAGCAGGGCTGGGTGGCGCTTCCTCCCTGCCCCTTATGGCATTGGCCCGGGTCCTGCCATGTGTCTCCCCCTTCCCCCCCCCCGAACATTCCTCTGCACCCCTTTGGGGGGCATCCCTCACAGTTTGGGATCCACTGATATAAATGATCTGCATGGGGGTCAGGGAATGTGCTGCAACTGTGTGGGTGGTGGGGATAATGTCACCCCAAATGAACGCAATAGAAAAAGATTCTCCCTCAGACAGTACCTTGCTGCTGAAAAAGGGTTATATCGTGAGGAGTGTCTTGTCTGAAAAGTGCTGGTGTTTCTGACCTGGGGGAGAGACGGGGTCTTTCTGGCAGAATGAAATGATGATTTTTGCTGCATGTGATTCTAGAGGGGTGTGGAACCATCACTCTGGTTTTACAAAGAGCTCCTGCAATGTCTTGGGTGTTGTCTAAGGGATTGAAGCACATTCACGCTTTCTCACGCTTACTGTAACACACACACACATCCACACCCAGTCTGCTTACATTTATTGCACGTGTAATCTTTAAACCAGGCTGAAGATGGTGGAGACTTCTGACATCGTGGCCCTGGACTGTGAGATGGTGGGCATGGGACCATTCGGGACTGAAAATGGATTGGCCCGTTGCAGCATTGTAGATTACTATGGCAACGTGGTCTATGACCAATTCGTCCAACCAGAGGGTGTTATAACAGCTTTCAGGACCTCTGTGAGTGGGGTTCGCCCAGTGGATATGGAAGGAGCCACACCATTCAGGGTTGCCCGGGAACAGGTAAGAGGAATCACAATCCAGCCTTGTCCAAATGAAACACTTGGCCTTTTGTTGGGCAAAGAGTGGCATTCCTCTCTGAGTTCTGCCCCTGAACTGGCACCATGGCATGGCTCTAGATTCGTTGTCCGGTGCATGTGTCAATGCGTCACTGAGCACCCCCCTAGAGAGAGTTTTCTAACTGAAACCTATAAAAGGTTGGGCCCAGCTGGTGGGGTGGTGAGTCTGACCAACCAGTTTATCCAGTTCGTACAGTGACTAAGTCAACAGGATTTGATGCTGGCTGCCATATACTCTCTTGTCGCTGCTGTAGAAAAGCTAATGAGAGAATAATCCTGGTGGCAGTGACTTGTGGGTTATTTACTTGCCTAGGGTCACTGCCGAAGCTGCCAGCAAGGTGGCTCGTGTTTCCATTAGTTCAGTTAAAAATGGAATCCTGATCCAAAAGAGATTTAAAAATAGATAAATGGAGCAAAGGAACAGGGAGCACGTGAAAGAAAATGCTCCCAGTAAACGAAGGTCGGTGAATGTGCTGTCTTTGCGGATGAGGGACTGATAACACTCTGTAGAACTCTAGGCTAGGCAAGCAGCCTTCCTCAATTGCAAATCCTCTCCCTACATTCCAGTCTTGGATCACCCTGGAACAGAGACCACAAGTCATATACCAACAGACTCATTGCATGTGAGTTACCAGACTGCCATCAGCCGGTAATGACTTTCCATCGCTAAAGATTGATATTTTTCATGGAAAGATTTTGATTTTCAATGTTTAATGCATACAAGGTATTTTTATCAACAGTAGAGATCCTCCCTCACAGAGCAAACCTGTGATCTGATTGGTTATCCTTATCCTATGTGTTGATGATGACGATTATAAATTTGTATTCTAGTAGCACCTAGGAGCCCTAGTCATGGATGAAGATCCTAGTGTGCTAGGCTCTGTACAAACAGAGAACAAAAAGACCATTCCTAATGCTGGTTGACATTGAAGTAAGACTCTAGACCAGTGATTTTCAACCTTTTTTTTCATTGTGGATCTCTCAAATTGTTTTGAATGGAGTTGCAAAGCCCTTTGGAAATCTTAGACATAGTCTGCAGATCCCACGTTGAAAACCACTACTCTAGACCCACACTAGTCATGGAAATTGTTTTCACCCAGTAGTGTGGAGGCCAGAGTTGAGAATAGAGGAAGCTACAAACAGAGTCTTATGGATATGAGCACTTACAGGCCCTCTGACTGATGCTGCATTTAAATAAGATACTGACAAGAAAGGGAAAACATTAAGCAAAATATGTAATGCAGAAATAATGATAAAATACCACACGCTAAAGAAATGGAATTGAAAGAACATTTCTAAAGTGCTGCACATTAAAATGCCTCAGTGTGGGTGATGTTCAGATTTACAATTGTGAGTATCAGATCTACTAGAGGGACAGAGTTTCAAAAGGGCCCAGCACCCACAATTGGGCCCGGGTTTTCCCTCATTCAGTGCTGTTGAGTGCTGAGCCCTTTTTGGTAATCTGGGCCCAATTGTGGGTGATGAGTGCTTCTGAAAATATCACTTAAATGCATGTGTTTCTGGGTGAGGCAAACAGAGAATGTCAGAAGCCTTTGGCAAGCACGATGCTTTGAGACGGGTGCATGCTGCACCTATCCTCGTCTCTAACAAGTTCAAAGCCCCAGTTCTGAACAGTCCTCTGGCCTTTGGGAAAGTTTTGACTATAATGACAGAGCTAAGGCTTAACCGTCAATGCTTCTCTTGGCCTTTGGGGCCTTTTTGTGGTGTGAGTGGTGCTTCTCTGCCACCTTTTCCAGATTTTACAGATCCTGAGACACAAGCTGGTGGTTGGCCACGATTTACGTCATGACTTTGAAGCACTGAAAGAAAACATGTGGCGCTACCGAGTCTTTGACACATGCAATGACTGGCTGCTGAGAAAGGAAAGCGGGCTGGGAAACTCCAGGCGGGTCTCCCTCAAGGTCCTTTGTGAAAAGCTGCTCAAGAAAAGCATCCAGGTAAGAAGGAAAATCACGCCAGGGCTAGTGGGTCGAGAGGGCTGTTACTGATGATCCCGCTATAGCTGCTGAAAGGGGTGTGGTTTCCCGAGGACCCAGTCTGGCTGATGGAGGAGAATGGCAGGCTGGAGTATTTGCTATGAACAGCATTACAAATGTAGCCCCTTTGTTGCTTAGCAAATCATTCAAGAGCTAGCGTGGAGTTTCTCAGAATGTTCGTGAATATTCACCTAAAGTTTCAGTGAATCACTGTTTGCGTCAAATAGCTATTATCTGCATTGTTCTATCACCTAAGTCACATGGTGGTGTTTCTGCTCCCCGATTGGATGACTGAACACTTTTAAGCAAGAGGGTGACAAGTAGTGAATGTCTGGACGAATATCCATTATGCTAAATTTCGTGTCACTTTTAAGGTTTGCAAATAAGTGGCTTTCATCAAAATACTCCTGAATAATGACTAATAGGAGCCCAGGAATCCTAGCAATGTGAACTCAAGGCTCTTATAAATTTTTTTTCCTCAAATTAGCTTTTCAATCAGCTGCAATAGCAGGTAACTGACAAGCCTGTCATTGGAGTGAATTTTAACCAATGAGAGAAGGTGAGGTGACACAAAGACATTTACTTCTGTCTAGCAACAGCCATTCCCGGAGCAACATGTGACAATTCCAGCTGAGCTCTGCTTTCACATCTTTCTTATTAAGCTTTTTTCCCTTTAATTCTGTTTAAAAGCCTTTTTTTGTAGAGGGGCACCTTGCAATTTGAATCCTATAATGGATTGTCCCCCTGACCTTTTGTACATTCCTGGCAGCCTTTCCTTTCCCACAGGCACTTGGATGTGGGGGAAGTTAATGGAACCATCAAGATATGCATGTGCCTCTGTCCCCGTCCTGCAATGAGCTCTGCTCCTATGCGGTGCCCCATTATTACACCTGCACGCTTGTCTATGGACTTGCCCATTGTTAGAGTCAGTGGGGCTGCAGGTTGGTGCGGGGGTCTGTCTGTGCAGAGCTCGCTGCAGGATCAGAGCCTTGCTGAGTAACTGCATGATTTTATTGCTCCCCTTGTGCTTCCTTTCCCTTGTACGGCCTCTGTCTGTTTGCATCCTTCACTCATTGTGCATGTCTAACTGTACCCTCTCTGGGGCAGGGACAAGGTCTCTGCTTGTTTTGCGAGATGTCTAGATCATTCGTGTGGGGGGTGGGGGGTGAAGCAGCAGCTGAGGGAGACGAGTGCTGACTCTGAGCTGGGAAACCCATCTCACAGGATTTGTCACTACTGACCTGTTGCCTCTGATTCCCTGGCTCTCGTGGTCCTCTGATGGAAGTTCTGGGCTATGGATTTTCTGATGTACCCCAGTAAACTCTAGCTCTTGTGGAGCTGTTAAAGTTTTATTTGTATGGGGCCTTCAGTAGGGGATGGTGAGGAGAGGATCTGGAGTATTTCACAATGCTCAGTGTGATTTTTCTTTTTATCACAGTTCTAGCTTTAAAAGGCTGGACAAAGAGAACCTTTCCTTGCAGTAACCCCAGATTCCCAAGACTAGAAATGGGAGGTATTTGTATTACAGTAGTCCCTAAAGCAGGGGTGGGCAAACGTTTTGGCCTGGGGGCCACATCTGGAAATTGTATGGCGGGAGTGCAGGAGGGGGTGAGGGCTCTGGTTGGGGGTGTGGGCTCTAGGGTGGGGCTGGGGATAAGGGGTTTGGGGTGCAGGAGGGTGCTCTGGGCTGGGATCGAGGGGTTTGGGGTGCAGGAGGGTGGGCTGGGATCAAGGGGTTCAGAGGGTGGGAGGGGTATCAGGGCTGGGGCAGGAGGTTGGGCCACAGGGAGAGGCTCAGGGTTGCAGGCTCCAGGCAGCGCTTACTTCAAGCGGCTCCTGGAAGCAGCAGCCATGTCCCCACTCCAGCTCCTATACAGAGCTGCGGCCTGGCCAATGGGAGCTGCGGAGGCAGCGCTTGGGGCAGAGGCAGCACGCAAAGCGGAGCCCTCTGGCTACCCCTATATATAGGAGCTGGAGCAGGGCCATGCCACTGCTTTTGGGAGCCATGTGGAGCGGCCCCCAACTCTGCTCCCCGGCCGGAGTGGGGCAAGCCCCAGACCTCACTCCCCAGCAGGAGCTCGAGGGCCGGTTTAAAATGGCATGTGGGCCGGATCCAGCCTGGGGGCTGTGGTTTGCCCATCCCTGCTCAAGAGGTTCCATTGTTAGGTACAAACACATAGTGAAGGGCAGCTCCTTCCCTGAAGAGGTTACTGTCTATTTAGACAAGACCGAGGAAGAAAGGATTGTAATCCCACTTTCTAGATGGGGAACAGAGGCACAGATTAAGTGGCTTGGCCAAGGCCACAAAGGGAGTCTGTGGCAGAGTCAGAGCTAGAACCCAGGCATCCTGCATCTCATCCCTGTGCCTTTGCCACATGAATGGCTGCCTTCTTGTTTCTCTTGGGATTGTAAATTTGAAGGCAGAAAACCTACAGTCAGTTTAAAAATTAAAATCACAGGAGCCTTAATAACCTGCTTGGCCAGCAGGAGCAATAGGTGTGAGCTAAAAATGAATAGGCACATCTGCCAGTCGCTTAGCGCTTCAGTGTGTGTGAACTCCTGCAAAGACCCACTGATTGGTTGCAAGGAACCATTTTCACCAATGAGAGGGATTGGTGTGGCCTAGCAACAGCCTTTCCCTAATGAAAACAAGCCACTTAAACATCGTGACTGTCTGCAGATAAGAGAAAATGGCAAGATCCTCTCAGAAAGTGCCCAATCCTGGGAGGCAGTGAGTGCCCTCCGCTCCCTTGGATGTCAGGAACTGAAGTTGATGAGAGCTGGGAGCACTTGGGACTTCACAGATGTGGGATAATGGAGACAGAACCATGGATGCATCCTGCATGGTCACTCCAGTTCCTCCTTTCAGCCTCCATGTACCCAGAGCTGAGTGTTAGCAGCACAGGAAGAATTCTCCAGGCAGTGCAGAAAAGAAGCGAAAGCTGGTTGGCAGCTGCCTTGGTATAACACTGACGCTTGCACGGCACTGTGGGAGAAACGCATCTCTCTGAGCCAAAGGCCCACTCTCAATCAGAACACGTGCAGCTTGGTGGATGAGGCCCAGGCCCAGATGCTGCTGTGATGGCAGAAAATGCCCAGAGAAAGAGAGAGTCCCACAGGCCTGTAGGAGCTCAGGGCATGTCCAAGACACAGCCCTTGATGGTTTAGGAATCAAGCTGGGGGTAAGTGGGAATTGGACCAAATCTTAAAACACCCAGCAACAGTCTGCGGGTTGCACTGGAGGTCATGGCCACCTTTTGGATAAGCAAATCATTGCTTGGCATTCCTGTCCCCAAGCCCTGGAAGTGATCCTATGGGACATTCTTCGTGAGAAGTAATAGCACTGATGAGCTGGGGCAGGCGACCCTGGCTAACAGAGCTGCCTTTGGGCCCTGTGCAGGAGAATCTCGGTTTTAACTTAAAACCGACAATTTCTAGTCCTTTTCCTTGTGCAGGGGTTTGAAAATGCAACTGATGTTAAACTGATGCAAATCAATGACTACAAATGAAAGGAATAGACAGGCAGGCTCCAAGCTGCAGCGTTAAGCTGGAGAAGAAGGATCTAACATTCCTTTGCCTGCAAAACACCCCCTAGTCCTCAGCCAGGCTCTGGGCACTGGCCAGTGATTGTCACAGGCAGAAACTGGTTCTTTTTGGAGGCAGCCAACCACAAATTGTTTCTGACCAGCCTCAAAATGCCTCGGCCAGCTCTGTTCATTACAATGTTCAGCCCCCTGAGTGCTGCAAGGGGAACTCCCCTCCCGTGTCCTGAGGAACCCCTGTAGTCCCTGCACCATGGATGCAACTCAGGAGCAGGAGAGGAGAGGGGCCAAGCTGCTGCTGTACAGAGTGGGGAGACTCAGTCCCCTGACTCCCCACAAGCTGCCCCACTGCCAGAGACTGCAGGACAATGCACCCACCGCTGCTGTCACTGTGAAAACGGATGTTGGGTAGGGCAGCCACCTAGATGTAGCAGGGAGGGGAAGCATGGCAGGGGAAGAGGTGCAGGGCTGGAGAACGTAGGGCAGGGACTGATGGTGCTGGGAAGGAGGGGAATGTTTTGCTCACATCTCACTGAGGGCGGAGGAACGCTGTGGAAAGAACCCCTTGTTCATGTTTTGGCACCACTGCTCTGAAGAAGAGCATTAAATATTGGGGAGGAGCTCAATGGAGTTTATGAGCATCTAGGAGAACTGTCAGGCTGGACCCTGGAATTAGGCCCAGGAGTCACAACCCCATAGGCAAGTGTCTACTGTGCCATGGGTGGCATCAGGCTCGTGTGGGGACAGCTGGAGGGAATCCTGCCCTGCCTCATCAGGATGTCTGCTCTTGGCAGAAACAACAGCCAACTCTCCGCTGACTGGCACCTTTATAAACACAGTAATAAAATAATCACAGTGTCACTCGGCCTGGCTGTCGAATGAGTCTAGGGACTGCAGAGGAGTTATTATGGGGCTGACGTGCTAATCACGGAGCTCATTTCTGTGCTCGCTACAGATTGTGGTGGAGACGCTGGAGCGCTGAGCTCTGGCATGAGCGTGCTGAGAGCCAGTCCCATTTTGCAATCCCTGCCTGGCACCTTCTCTTCAGGCATCTCTGCCTGGAAACGGTTCTGCCTGGAATTGTATCATTATAGAAATGATACAGTTCAGTCAGCATTAACCTCCCTGGAAACCAGCATGGAAAATAGAAGTGTGGAGCTGATGGCTCCAAGGTGAGCAGCTGGGAGGCCCTGGGACCAGCAGGCGAGAAGACCACACTCTGCATACTAAAGGGCACACAGACTCCTACTGGGAGACTTTCTGACTATCGCCTCCACCCGCCCTGTATTTTCCTCTAGTAAAATCACTCTGGTCTGTTGGTGTTTCAGGGGGGTGTGGAGTACCTGCAGGGAATGCTGCAGCATCTAAGGCTCATCTCCTTTATCCCATCTCATGATCAGAACGAGGACCCTCCCAGTCCTGAGTATCAGGATTTTTCCACGGCTTGACACCATGAATTCTACTCTCCCCTTGATACGTGTGTGTCATTCCCATTCAGGGGGCAGGTACCTGGTGCAAAGGGAAGAGAGGCTAGGAGGACCCCTGCCAATCCAGTATAATAGTGCCCTTGGGTTGTGTATGTGCCTGGATGCCATTGTGATCCCACAGCCAGAGATGACATACACAGCTGAGGAGCACCTCACTGTCAGCAGCGTTGTTTCAGTAAAGCCTGGAATGTCCATCCGGAGACCTTGATCTTTCCAGGCTGGTTTTGCTTGCACTACGTCACTCTTGGGGCCCTTCTTTTGTTTTACAGACTGGCAGAGAGGGCCACTCCTCTGTGGAAGACGCCAGGTCGGCCATGGAGCTCTTCAAGTTTGCCAGGTCAAAAGGGCACGGATCCATTTAAGGGACTTCTTGCTTCTCTCTGTCTCATCGGTTCACCTGTGCAGCTGCGCTGAAAGTTATGGGACGGGCTCCTAGTAACGTGTCCAGTGATGATCTTGTTATGGGCCGAGCGAATGTCCCACGTGGGTAGGGTGACCATATTTCCCAAGGGAAAAACAGGACACCATGCGGGGCTGGCCCGAGCGCCTCCCTCCCTTATGGGGCTGGCCCTAGGTGATCGCCTGAGCCCCTATCCCCCCCCATTCAAGGCTGGGGTTGCTGCTCATTAGAGTTCTGCCTGCCACGCGAGGCTGTCACTGCTCACTTGAGCCCTGCCTGCTCCACTCCCAAACTGATCAAGTTGGCAAGAGCAAATGGGAGAAATGCCCACTTTAACCAAAAAGTCAGGACAGCTTAAAAAAGATTGTCCTGGCCAGTACAGAACATACGGTCACCCTACACATGGGGTCACTTTAAAATAAGCTGGGTGGCACTAATAAAAAGGATCTGCATTTCATTTACTAAATGATGTTTAAAAATTAGAAACCATTGAACAATTGGCAGCACTGCAGCCAGGCTTGTAGCAGAGGCCATGAAAGCCTGGCTTGGGTCAGCTGTTTCAACAGCTGGGAACAGGGGCGACAGTGGGAGGGCTTCCCTTTTGCAGGGATATGACCCTTTTTCTGCAATATAAAACTACAATAATGCTCAAGAATTGGAGGAGTTTTGATCACCCCCCGGTGACGTGTTGTGGCCTCTCATCTTGGATATAAGTGTAGAAATACAAGCCCAGTATGGATAATAAACCCATCACATTAGTCTTGAGGCAACCATCCCATGGGTCCCCAGAGCTTCTGATATGGCTACATGCATAACTTAGGCTCCATGTGGAATAAAAGCTAGAGATCCTTAGTGGCTGGTATAGGGACTAGTATGTAGTGCTAAAGAGTCTTGCGAGTGTTTTGAAAGAAGTAGAAACATGTCTCGTGAGAACCGGGCAGCTGTGGACTGAGGCTGGGAGTCAGGTGATTGAGTTCTCGTCCCCAGCTCTGCCACCGAAACACTGTTCCACGTTGGCCCAAATAATACCCGCGTCAGCGTCTCCATCTGTAAAAGGGGAGGTAGGGAGTGATCGTGCCGCTTGCCCAGCGTCGTGAAGTGCTTTCGGGTCTCTGGACACACAGTGCTATAGAAGTCTGATTATTGTTATAAATGAAGCTCATGGTCCTGGCATTGCAATACAATGTTTTGAATAAAAGTAAAAGATGCTGTGACAATCAAAATATTAACCTCTCTGCTCGTTTGACTGGTCCCCCTCTTGACCTTATTGACGTAGGGGAGTGCAGACACAAGGCTGATAGGCCCAGTATAAGAACCCAGACTGATAGATACTACCTGGTATATTGTTCATATGGACAGGGACAGATCCTCCAAAGGTGCAAATGCTCATAATTCCATTGTAGTCCGTGGAACTATGACAGTTTGCACCAGGGGAGGGTCTGACCCATCAATTACTACTTTCTTTCTCCCACCTTTTGTCTGTCTTTTCTATATTTAGATTGTAAACTCCTGGGGACAGGGACTGTCTCTTAGCATCTGGTTGTACAGTGCCTAGCACCAGGCACCTTTGATTTCTGGTGGGGCCTCTAAACATTGCTGCAATACAAATAACTAATAATGATAGATAAGAACAGGAGCAAGAGGTGACGATTACACCACCTGCATTGCTGAATACCCAGCCCTTAGTTACCCAGCCTCCTGTTTTATTTCTACCAGTTTAGGGATGTAGGGTCATGTTTGTAGAGTTGCTCACTAGGTGGTGCCCTTAGGCTGCTTATTTTTGTCTACATCATACCTACCAGCTAACAGATGGGTATATCATACGCACCTCTGGCAGGCAGCCATTGAGAGTTTGCCGGGGAACGTTTTAGGATGGTTCAAATGTGTCTGAGCAGAGAGAGAAACTAAGCGAGCTGCAGTGGCTCACCGAGGGGTGGGGTGGGGAAGGGGGTTAAGGTACCAGCCTTTCACTTTTATGAAGACCTGGATTTGCACGTGACTTGGGTCACAAAGAAAATGAAACTTGGTCATTCTTAGCCTAGTCCAAGGCTGGCACCATTCAGCTGGGCCCAGTGCAATTTGGGTGCATGACCCACCCACCAAGCCACACCCCAGCACGGCTAAAAACCCATGCTTTTTGTGCCTACAACTGGGCTAATCAAACTACTCCATACATGTTGGCCACAAGCCCTTTGTTTGAAAACAATGATAACACTAAAACGGAAGTAACAACAGTGCTGTGACTGCAGCTGGAAGATGCTGAAGCAGCAATATTATGCCTAGCTTAGCATGAGATGCAACCAGGAGAGGGACAAATACTCATCTGGCAAGGGACTGTTCATTCCCAGGGGCTAATTTGCAACAGGAGGCACAAAGCACAAATGCAGGGGCAATGGCGGGGGGGCTTGGCTTTGAGGTACAGACTTGTCCATCCCACTATGCAAACTAGCAGCGCGTTCTGGTTTATTCCTGAGGGACATAGTTTAGTTTTTACATTGGCTTTCCTAGAAGCCAGAGCAAAAGGGGTGTCCCAACACAGAGCGCGAAACTTGATTGCTACCCAGTTAAAACCACAAACCTGTTCTCTTCCAATTCTTTGCATTTATTCAAGGTTTAAAGTAAATCAGAGTTTATGCTGGGGAACCGAAGGAGCCTAAGGCAGCAGGGAAAGCCCAGAAGGGAATCGCACTGTGAAGGTGCAAGGGTTTCCCCATCTTTCTAAGCTGGGATCTCCTCTGTCAGTTCCTAGTGTTGATGGGCTCCTCACTGTCTTCACATGGGGGCTGGTTCTCCCCCTTCCGGCTGCGCTGGTTCTTCTCCAGTGTCTTCCCATGCTGACCTCCCAGCTGCCTTCCTCTCTCTCTCTCCTCTACAGCTTCTGCACGGATTTCTGACACTATCCCAGACCCATTCCTCATGCTGGAGAGTGTCCATGGCTCTTTCCTCTGCACGTGACTTCAGTTTTGGAAGCTTCACTCTTGGAGTCCCAGAGTCTTCATTCCCCTGCTTGTTTCCTGGCTCAGTAGCTCCTGACCCCTCCCTCAGACAGTTTCCCAGGGGAGAAGCTTGGGGATGCATCACTTGGGACTTGTAAAGCTAGGTTAAGAGGGAACAATCTTGCATTGACTGGTGAAAGACTGGACTGGCGAGGAGCTCATAGAGCAAATAGGGCTCAGCAGAGGTTTCCATCTTGTAACTTCTATGACTCTTCCGGCATTTCCCCAGCTCTCTATATGTGGTGTCCAATCTTCTTGCATTCAGTAGTCAAGCAGGACAGCAGGTGCTCTCAGCACCATCACCTGATGCTGCCCAAATGTCTCAGCATTTGAATTTTGCACCTTTGCCTCCATTTGGCTCATGCAGACAGACATTGAGTTCCTCAGAGCAGATGAAGCAGAATTGCCCCATGGATGGGGGTGCAAACACGATTTCCTGAACACAAGGAGTGGGATTCTCAACCTAAAAAAGCAAACGCCATCACTTAAAAAACCCAGGTGCTACATTGCTGACCCTTGGGAGGACTGTCGCAGGAGGTTAAAAACCCCTAGCTAAGTGGCAATTTTAGCCTTGGCCCGAGACAATAATTGTTCACTTAAAAAAATCTAATGAACGATAGGGCAAGATTGCCAGTCTCTGTGAGGGAGGGGCCGCGGATTGGAATAGCAAGGGATGATGCAAGTCAGGATTGTGGGACATCAGCTGAGCTGTGTTGGGATCCAAGGCTAGAATAGCAAGGAGTGTTGCAGGTCAGAGGTAGGGTATGTTTGCAATCCTGTATGGAGAAGCTTGGATGGTTACTGTTTCCACTCACCCTCCAGCTAACCAGTACTGAGAGCCTTTCATTTTTACTAGAGCCAACTTCTCCACATTTTTAAAGGGAAAGCCACAATAAACGGAGTGGCAAATTCCACTGAGAGTCATACAAGGTCGCTCTGGCATGTTCCTGTGCCACTTGATCCCTGTGTCTCTTAAAATAACAGAAAGGTGGAAAAGATCAAAGCCAGCGCCACACAGAGCAACATTTGTTACCTTTTTAGGATGACATTAATATGTGGTTATGGTCAGAAAAGTCACTCTAAAAATGGCACCATGTTGCTGAATATATCTGCCCCTCGAAGCAATTTCTGAGTCATAACTGCTGACAGAAACAAGGTTTGGCTAGTTCAGGCCCTGTACACCCGATATAGATGTGGAAAAACCATATGTTGTCCTGACTTACACCCCATCCTAAAATCTCAATTCCTCTTGATGAGTGATGTATGAATGAGGAAGAACTTGGCGTGAGTTTCATTTACTAGATCATGCTGGCTGTGAGACTCCTTGTTTTGAGTTGTACAGTGGGCAAATTCAAGCTGGAAATCACAGAGGTTGACTTATTAATCGTTTGTTTCTGGTAGCAGCCAGAACATAAGTAGGCACTTTCTGAAGTCCTCACAGCCTGAAGGAAATAAAATGTTACTCACCCAGTGGGACCCAAACCCATGAGCTTTGGCATATCAAACCATTGTCCCTAATAAAGAGATGCAAAAAAGGCCAGGTGTCAGTTACAACCCCAAAGGGGAACGTAAAGTTTACGTAGGGTCATGCACAAGGCAGATTTTCTCACACTGAAAGTATCAGCCAGCCCAGGGTCCTACTGCTCAATTTAGTGATCCTGGAACTCTTGTCTCTACCCTTTTGTCCATGTATTTTGTCATGTGGAGGACAAGATAATAATAATAGGAGATATACCAATCTACTAGAGCTGGAAGGGACCTTGAAAGGTCATTGAGTCCAGCTCCCTGCCTTCACTAGCAGGACCAATTTTTGCCCTAGATCTCTGAGTGGCCCCATCAAGGATTGAACTCACAACCCTGGGTTTAGCAGGCCAATGCTCAAACCACTGAGCTATCCTTCCCCCCATGATAGTAGATTACATGTGAAAAACAGAAAATGACAATTGCCACTGGGGCTCTTTGTTAACCTTTAACTCAATCACTGTTAGAGAAACGATTAACCGACCCACAAAATAAAATTTCAGACACCTATTAAAATTATTCTCCAGCTTTGGAAAGATGCACGCCAATCCTGTGTCTCCTAGTGGGTACATTCCGTCCCCCTGACGCTCCCACTTGAAAGCATATTCATCTCAGAATATAAGGCAGAACTGTTCCATAGCGCAGAGAGGCCTACAAATAACTTTCTGCATTAAAATGGCTCAGAAAATCTCATTTTTATCCCACAAGTGCAGGTTAATAGATAATCTTGCAGCCAGGTCATATGCTATTGTACCTCAAATACCCAATTGTATATTTTCGTGTAGCTTGGCTATTTGGAAGCATCTAACATATAATTTCTTTTACCTTTATAAAAAATGCAATCAAACCTTTTCCAGTATGTACTGCATTTAGTATCAATGTGTTCTCTGTATGATGGTGTCACGGACTTACAGATCGTGCCCACTCTTGGCCCCGTGCGGTCTGTGGGGGGTGCCCCTTTTAGTGCGACAGCCCTTCTTGGGGGTCCACTCTCTCTCGGGGTCAGGCCCCTCCACCTCCTGGAGCCGCACCTCTCTGAGCCTTAGCACGTCGTCTCTGCCGTGGGCCCCCTCAGGGAGTCCACGCGCTGTGGATCCCCCGGGCCTCCTCACCCCCGAAGGGGTTGATGCAACCCTGCTCTCTAGACCGGAGTGACTCTCAGCCCAGCATAAGACAGGAGGGTTTATTGAGAGTTGAACGCAGCACAGGAAACTCTCAGGGCCTCAGGCCTGGCCTCTCTCAGCACAGCATAGCCCAATCCCCCTGCATCCAGGTGGGCTCTGCCTGCTTCCCCTCTCCAGCCCCCAAAGTTCCCCTGCAGCCAGCTGGGCCTCCAATATCCCCGGACCCAAGCCCCACCTCTGTCCATTGTCTTTTTTCCAGGTAAACAGGGTCGTAAACAGGAAGACCTGGGTCTCCTCTCAGCTCTCCTCTGGCCCCTCTGGCTGGAACCGGCTGGTCAGGTCACCGGGGTCCTCTCTCTGCAGCCCATTGTCCTCCCACGGGCCAGAACCGGCTGGGTCTCCGGGTTACCAGTCGCTGGGGTCTCCATCCTCCAGGCCACCGGCCGGGGTCCCGAGTCTCTCTTCGGTTCTCTGTAACAAAAAACTCCCTCTCTCCTCACCTTGTTAAACCAGTAGCACCCAGGGACATTGAGTCCCATCCCCTGTGCATGCAAACCACTGGAAAACACAGAAAACCGCAAGGAAACCCCCCACTTAGTCACAGATGGTGATGTATTTTATACAAGATATTGGCCATGTATTTAGTAATATACATGGAACATTGTTTAAATTATTCCAAAGTTGGCTGCTTCCCAATATTTAAAATACCTGTGGTAACACAATACGTTTTAAATATATATCAGGGCATAAAACCTATGGGGAATTTTATTCAAACGGGGGAATTATGCATCATTATATGGTGAAACCGTTTTAAAGATGGCCTCATATTTTGAATGTCAGGAAAACTGACCAGTGTTGTGTATTTAGATGGGTTTTGTAAATGTGCAAAACATTCCACAAAGCACCATATACTCCTTGGAAAATATATATTCCCTCATGGAAATGTTTATGAAACATTTGAAGGGCTTTGTAAACTCAAAGAAAGCTCCCCGCCCCCATCTTATCCCAAGTTATTCCATCGTCCCAGCCATTCAACACACATTGAGTGGAAGGGCTGGATTCCCCCACATAAGGTGACCAGACGGTAAATGTGAAAAATCGGGACAGGAGGTGGGGGGTAATATGAGCCTATATAAGAAAAAGACCCAAAAATCGGGACTGTCCCTATAAAATTGGGACATCTGATCACCCTACCCCCACAACATGAGAGACTGGAGGATTGTTCCCGAGAAGATACATTAGCAAACACAGTTGGTGTGTCCCCAATTACTGGGAATTAAATGTGCCTTAAATCAAGGCACAAAGACTCCCTCCTAGGAAGTATGTGTCTGAACTGTATGAACCATGCCTGAACTGCACAGGTATCTGCCCAGCACTCACTGAATTCCCAATGTCCTGATTCAGCATAGGCTGGTCTCAGTGTGTAAACTGGGATGGATTCTTCGGGGCTGGTCTCTCCTCTGGTTATTCCAAACTCCTGGTCAGGAACTGGAGGGGAAGACCCCTCAGCCCAGACAATGCAGTCAGATTCACCTTTATAAAACAGGGCTGGCGGCATCCCAGCTGAGAGCTCACACAGTCAGGGAGGCCATAGCAGGCCACTGCAGTTGCTTGTCCTACCCACCTGCCTCCTGGGAACTGCTGCATATAGGTGGTCTCTGTCTCCCCTCTTAAAGCTCCCTCTGTTGACGCTGGGCAAGCAAGCAGCGCTGGGGCCCAGGAGGTGGTTAGTGGTGGCAGAAGCTGCTGAGAGGGGCCAGGGTTGGGAGAGGACAGAAGCGAGCAGGCTAATGGAGAGACAGTTAGAATGGTTAAATCTTCCTCAGGTTGCTACTATGCACCCCATCCTCCTCCCACAATCCCCTCAGGCTGGTTTAGGCTTCCACTGCTCCAGAGCTCCACTGCCTCCCCACCCAACCCTGCCTGCCCCCCCCAGCTGCCTAAAGCTCCCACTGCCCCCCACAAACTCCTTCCAATCCCATTGATTTGTTGTGGTTTTTTGAGCAAGTCACTTCACCTCCATGTGCTTCCATTTCACCACCTCCGAAATGGGGTAATTATAGTGTAACAAGTCAGCGGTTCTCTAGGAGGTCCTGGCTTTCACAGTGCTGCACACAGGAGTTACCTGGAACGTGAAAGTGACAGCAGGACTAGAACTCAGAGCCTCCTACTTCCATATCAAAGACTCCTAGCACCTGAACTAGAAGGGAATCTTCATTAGTGGATAGCAGTGCAGGGACTGTGACACATGGTTGAACAGTTCCAATCCTATCCAGCAAAGGACACATGGATGCTAGCCAGCTTATCGGAATACCTACCAGGCAGAGGGGTCAGATGAAAGATGCTTTACAAAGGCAGGGTATTGTTATTTATACCAATTCAGAGCACCGCTTCTGTATTCACCTTTTGCGAGTACGTGCAGGAAGGTTTAATCCTGATCTGTGAATTTCCATCCTTATGGCATGCGTGTCTTCACCTTGTGTGGGAAGAACATAGGAACAAACCTTTCGCTCTTACGTGCTGCTGGCAACAATACAGAAAAGGCTGTTTGTTTATATACGACAGCCGCGTTGAGTATGGTCTGTGCAAATGGCCACTGAGTGTGTGTGTGTGTGTGTGTGTTACTTAGAGTTTCATTTCGTTCCCAGGAGCAAGGCATGTATCGACCTGCTGCTTCAGGGCGCCTGACAACAGAACGTTTTGAGCAAGGGCCTTATGAAAACGCTTTTCATGGGCCTCACAGAAGGATGGTTGTTTCTGGGCCCAACCATTTCCACCCCTCCGACCTCCCCATGTGGGACACTTGTCTGTTTGAAATATATGGAGCCCGGAGAGAACAAGACAAAGTGAAAAGAGGAATTTACGGCTGCTGAGATCCAGCCCTGGGCTGCGATTCAAGCCCAGCAGCAGCCGTAGCTGCACTCAAGCAGGTTTTTCTGAGCGGCCCCGGCCCTGTGGGAAGCAGGGAGAGGACCTCATCAAGGCCATCACTGTAACCAGCTGACGCCAGCATTGCTCTGCGGCCTGAGGCCCTTCCAAGGAGCGAGCCAGGGCACAGATGTTCCCATTGTGCATCTGGGGAGCCTTCTCGGAAAAATCGAGCAGCTTCACTCTGAGTCTGCTTTTTTAGATTTAGTTATTAATTTTTATTTCATTTCTTTTTTGGAAAAGAGCCTTTTCTCTCCTGCTTTTCGTTACGAGTTGCC
The DNA here is from genome assembly GCF_020497125.1 of Mauremys mutica. NCBI lineage: Eukaryota > Metazoa > Chordata > Testudines > Geoemydidae > Mauremys > Mauremys mutica. The sequence continues at coordinate 14,572,442 of NC_059082.1, forward strand.
AACTCCCTCTGGCCAATTCTCTTTTTTAAGCCCCCTCTCTACCCTGAATGATGCCTGTGTCTGTGGTGGGTTGGCACCACTCTGCCTAAATGTGATATCAGTTGTGCCAGAGACAGCTTCTTCTGCATTGGGAGATCTGTTGGACGGCACTGAAAATGAAGCAAATGGGAGGAAGGAGGGTCTTGGGGTCAGGACAGGGACTCTGGAATCTTGGGTTCTATTCCCCACTCTGCCATTGGCTTGTTGTGTCGCCTGTACAAGATCACTTCATCTCTGGGCCTTAGTTTCCCAATCTTTAAAATAAGGAGATTAATAATACTTCATAGGAGAGGTTTGTAATGCTCTGAAATCCAAAGTTCTAAAAGTTTTTCTATAAGGGAAAAGGCAGCTAATGGAGGGAGAACACAGGTAGTAAGAGAGGAAGACAAATAAAGAGGCAGCTATCAGAAAGTGGTGATGTTAGGTGAGATAGAAAGGTGATAATTTAATCATTAGATACTATGGTGATGGACACCATGGCTGCTGCGGGGAGCCCTGGGCCCTTTAAATCGCTGATGGAGCCCCGTTGTCGGAGCCCCGGGATAGCGGCGGCGGCCCAGGACTCCAGCTGTGATTTAAAGGGCCAGGGGCTCCAACCGCCGCTACCGCCCCGGGCCCTTTAAATCTCCACCAGAGCCCCGAGCTCTGGGGTAGCGGTGGCAGCCGGGAGCCTCTGGGGCTCCATCAGCGATGTAAAGGGCCCAGGGATCTGCTGCAGCTGGGAGCCCCTGGCCGTTTAAATCACCACTGGAGCCCTGGGGGCTCCGGCAGAGATTTAAAGGGCCAGGGCTCCAGCCGCTGAGGATGATGCCCTAATGCAGTGTTTCCCAAACTTGGGATGCTGCTTGTGTAGGGAAAGCCCCTGGCAGGCCAGGCTGGTTTGTTTACCTACCACGTCCGCAGGTCCGGCCGATCGCGGCTTCCACTGGCCGCGGTTCGCTGCTCCAGGCCAATGGGAGCTGCTGGAAGCAGCGGCCAGTAAGTCCCTCAGCCCGCACCGCTTCCAGCAGCTCCCATTGGCCTGGAGCAGTGAACCGCGGCCAGTGGGAGCCGCAATCGGCCGGACCTGCGGATGCGGTCGGTAAACAAACTGGCCTGGCCCGCCAGGGGCTTTCCCTGAACAAGCGGCGTCCCAAGTTTGGGAAAACACTGCTCTAATGCATCTATACCTAAAATATTAGCATATGAAAATCAACCTCTCACAGAAACAAAAATGCCAAGAAGAAAGCACATATTGTTTTTATAGCTGGTAAATGACTGGAAGAGCAAATTTTTAATAGCAAACAGAGGCAGGAAAAACTGTCTTTCCAAAGGGAACAGTAGGTGCCTTTATTTAAAAATGATCTGCACAATCGGGAAGGGGAATTAAAAAAGCAAACACCATTCTAGGAGACATTGTAAAAGCCATGCAGCGGGTGGCCGAAATTACGCTTAGATCATATGGGACATCCCAAGGAAGAATAAGTGTGAATACAGTTTAGGTCCAGGAAACAAGGGGTGCTCAGTGAGTGGAAGTGTCCAGGTTGCCTCTATGGGATCAGCTATGTTCTGGTTATTCTCACCTTGTCACTTTGACAGCATGCACAGCTGATTGTGCCCTCAGACTCTGCTCCTGCATGTTGGGAGGGGTGGAAGGTGAGATTAATGAACATGCTGTCAAGGGGAAAGAAGACAGAATTCTGTCTCAGCCCTCAGTCTCCACCAAACTCCCAAGACAATCCAAGCACTGCACTTTTATCTGTACACTTTAGATATATTTTTCATGTCCGTTTCCTCCATTAATCCCGTGGCCCTCGAGAATTAAATGCATTTCCCTCTCATTGTAGCCTTTGTTTCCTCCAGTCTGTTTATAGCAGAGCTGGAAGGTAGCATGGTCCTTTTCTTGTTCATGTGCTAGCTGTGTTAATAAGTGTCAGTGTTGCACTTTCAGGTAATAGTGTTTAACGGGCTTTTGCAGAGCTAGGAGAGGGAGTGCTGCATTGTGTTCGTGTAGGATCATGCCTGGGGCCCATCCATTGCATGTGTTTTGGTAGATACAGGAGAGTTCTAACTCCACCATTAACATTTATAAACCAGAGATCCCAGGAAGGGAGCGTGATCAATACACCCAGCAAAGTTAGGCAATGGTAGTTCTAGTCACAGGTCTCACCAATTCACTCTAACAGTGGACAATTCACTTCACTTATCTGTAAGTGGAGAAAATAGTTACCTATCCCCAAGCAAGGGTTAGTGTCAGCCCTGCTGTTACTTATTTGTACAGCATCAGTGTGCTTGGCACCAGGGCCGGCTCCTGGCACCAGCGAAGGAAGCAGGTGCCTGGGGCGGCCAATAGAATGGGGCGGCATGTCCAGGTCTTCAGTGGCACTTCGGCAGCAGCTCAAGCGCTCTGCTTCAGTCTTGGGCGGCAATTCGGCAGCGGGTCCTTCACTCCATCTCTTCCTCTTCAGCGGCAGCTCAATTGGGTTTTTCTTTTCTTCGCCGCTTGGGGCGGCAAAAAACCTGGAGCCGGCCCTGCTTGGCACTTTACACACAGAAACAAAGACATGGTCCCTACCTTCCCAGGGCTACCAAGCTTTGAGAGGCATCATACATAAAGAGAGGGAGAAAGGAAAGAGCGAAGGGATCAATAGTGGCAGTAAGCATCCATCTTACTATTATGCATTTAAAAATGTTTGATGCCCTGATTTTTTTTCAGTGGGACAGAAGTGCTGGAGATAGGGGTGACCACAGGAGGCTCAATTAATGTTTATAAAGCACTTGAATAGCCTCAAAAGGGAAGCACTACTGAACCCAGGTTACCAACACAAGACTGTTAAGGTACATCTACACAAAGATAAAAGATCCACAGCACAGCTACAGCGAGCCAGGGTCTGACACAGGCTTGCAGGACTCAGGCTGTGGGGCTAATGAAGTGAAGCTAGCTAGGATGGCGCCCATATATCTACACAGTAATTTTGAAGTACCAGAGCCAAAGTCAGCTGACCTGAGTTTTTTATCCTTATGTAGGCATACCCTTAAGGACTAGCCTGCTTTTAAACCACTATGGTGGGTAGGTTAGTCTGTATCCACAAAAAGAACAGGAGTACTTGTGGCTTATGGCGGGTAGGTTTCTCTCAAGTGTTTCTAATATATCCATCTCCATAGTACCTAAGCATCATTTGTTCTAGGCTTCATAAATATCTCTAGCTATTTCCCTACAGCAACCTCATCTGTATTAATAACAGCTATCCCCCTATACTCCAGCCCCCAGAGCAAAAGGAAAAGCCTATGCTTATTGAACTGGCCTTTTATACCTCTGCCCCCGGAACAGCCGGGCTCAGCTTTGTTCTGAGTGGGTGATTCTCTGGCACCGCCCTATTTGTTCTCCTAGATAAACCAATAGCTGCACTACCCCTGCCCCTAAGGGGAGATGTATTCACTGTTCAGATTAGCAGCCTTGTTTGAGTTTCTGGGGTTCCTCTCTTATCTGAGCTAAATGTAGGGGCCATTGTCAGTGAATCAGCAGCCAAACTTCTCATCTACACAGGATTCCACCTCAGCGTGGTACCACATTAAAAACAGGGGGAAGGGCTGTCTCATTCCCTGCAGAGCCTGGGGTGCACTAAACTCATCTAATTAGAACTGGGATTGGCCTAGGAAAGTCAGAGTCAGACCCTAGAGCCCATATTGCCTAAATCTTACCCCAGGCTCTCCGGTCCTTTTACCTTCCTGCTGTGAACAGCTTTTCAGTAGTAGTCAGGTGAGGTCACTCTTTGGGTCTTCATTTTCTTGGTGCTGCCTCTTTAACCCCTTCCCTGCTACAGCAATAATGTTTGCTGGATCCTCTGTGAAGCAAGGCTCCTTTTGGCTTTCTCTTTTCTCTGCTGCCAATCATGTGAGTGAGTGAGGGTGGGGGGGAGAAGGGGGACAGCTAGTTGTAGGCACATTTTCTTTACCAAAAATGAAATTTTAGGCAAGGTGGTAGGTTGGCTGGAGGCCAAAGGCAGAGAGACATTCTTGAGCTGAGCCCGCCCTCTGTGATTGGCATTAGGAGAGGCAAGTGCTGGTGCTGCAGCAGGAGCAGAAGATGAGCTAAACTGGGTGCTGTAATGGAAGTACCAAGAGGGAGAGAGGATTATAAACACTCAGGGCTAGATATGGGACCCAGCTGCTCAAAAAGATGTTGCAGGTCAGGGCTGAGGTGTTTTGGCAGACAGTGTGAGAGGCCTACACTAGCTTAGACCTAGCTGGTGCTATTCTTTCTTCACTTTCATGGGTGCCAAAACTGCCTAAATATTTATAATGAAAAGAAGAGCTCCTAAGTGGCTGTTTGGCAGATGTGGTCAGACTATACCATGCAGCTGCACATGCACTGAAGTTCCAGTGAGATGGGGCGTTCTCTTGCCCAACAGGTGTGACTGATACCTGAGGCTGATTGGAGCAGACATATAGGAGATAGGTCTAACAAGATCAGCAGCTTCACCGTGGGCTCTGTACATTAGGTGATTATAAGTACTATCAGCAGCATAACATCTATTACTTAAAAGAAATCAAAGGAAACAGACTGCCTTACTGGAAAGGATTTAACTCTCTCACACACACTTCTGATTGCTATTTTTCCTCTGAAAAGCTTGCTAGGGTTTAGGTGATGTGGCCAGTTAATGCTACACCTTGAGATCTCAGAGGCCTGAGTTCAAATCTGGTGTAGATCACAAGCAGAAAGATCAAGGACTAGAATAATAGGAGTAATATACATTAGGATGTATGGGTACTGGTTCAGCTATGGGGAGGAACCCAGGACTGGAATAGTAGAGAAGGCTCTGGGTCCGCAGACCATGAGTGAGTGACCATCATTGACAGAGCTGGGGAGCAGAAAAACTTGCATCTACCCCAGACTCTTGTTTCAACAGTTACCAAATATTTTCAAAAGACAAATCAAGGAATGTCTAGTTGGTTGTTCCAAATTAGAAAGAAGGGATTGATTAGCCATAAGTTTGCCCCTGATTGGGAGGATAACACATACTGGGCTTAAACATACTTCCACTGGCAAAATTCCATCCATTTCTTCATATGAGCAGGTCCCTGTGTATAAATCCTCTGTTAATTTACACTCCGAGTCCTGACCATTCCTTGCGGATCTGGATCTTGCCACAGTTATGCAGGATTCTGTCCCTTCCAGGCTGGTTCTGCTATAGCTTCATGCACATGAGGCCTCTTGGATTCTGATTTGCAGAGTAGCTATTTGGTGCAAATCACCCCTCCTCCTCCTCACTCTTCCTATGTGAGAAATGCTGGAGCAGCCTTACAGCTGATTTTATTAGGCAGCAGAGAACATGTCTCAGGAGCTTCCAAGCTGTTTGATTTATTTCTCCTTTGAGATCAAACCTTAAAAAAAAAAAAAAAGCCCTTTGTCAGCATTTGCATCCCAGAAACCAGGTGCATGCAGCTCCTGAGTGCTGTCCACTCCCACCTGACTCTGATAGTGCTGGCAGGATGTGGGATGGGAGGAGAGACACAAGCCCTGTATTCATTTCACACAAACACGCTAATCACCTCTGCTCAGTTTCTAAAACAAATAGCCATTTTCCTTCTCTTTTCACCTTTTCTGCCAACAATGTGCACCAGCCCCACTTCTGGAACTACATTGTGTTTGCAAAGGACAATGCATACAGGGCTGAGCAGGACACCATGATGAGTAGAAGTCTAGCAACATTTGCCTTAAATGAGTTGAAGAGGAGTAAGTGCTGCTCTGTGCTTGTAAAAGGCCCATTTAATTCACTTTCCCCAATTCCTCCCCTCCCCCCGGCCTTACTGGCATCCAGGACACAGGGACTTTTATTACACCATGAAATACCTGGAATGTGAAATGATTGAACAGTTTTACAGGAAAATGCGTCACTTCTGAGTGGCCATCAACCCTACGTGCCTGCTGCCACACACCTACACTCCGGATAGCCAACAGGAAGGCTTGTCTGGCCAAGGTCTGCTTCGAGCTGAAAGTCACACACAGGTGGGGTTTCTATTTTAATGGGAAGGGCTCGTTCAGCAGTGTCTCTGGTCAACCCTTGCTACAGTTAACAGCACCCAAAGAGTCTACTGCAGCAGCAGCACAGACATTTGGTAATTCACCCCTTCATTGGTGGGTATGGGATGTGGCAGAAAGCTTGAGGGTGAAGAGCTGAGTAAGGGCCCAGGACTGGAAAAGCCGGGGGTGCTGCAAATCACGGCTCAGGGGCACTATAGAGCTGTGTGGTAGCCCAGGACTGGGACTGCTGGGGCAGGGATGGGCTGCAGATTAGGATGGAGATGCTTTAGCAGAGCTTTGTGGGAGTCCCAGATCAGAAGGGCTGCTGCTAGTAACACCTTGGCTACGTTTGTCTGGACCCTGATCATCTTCTGTCTGTTACTGCAGTGACCTCCTCTCCAGTCCTCTTGAACCCTCATTGCCTCTCCAGTTTGTCCAAAATGTAGCTGCTAATAGGATCATCCTCACTAAATGCTCTGACTGTACCTCTCTGCATCCCCCACATCCTTCTGTGGGCTCCCCTTCCCTATCCAATCGAGGTTACATCTTTTGTCCCCCCCGCAAGGCTCTGCCCACCTCCATCTCAGCCTACATCTTGGCCCCGCACTTTTAGTGTGTCTCCCCAGCCTGCTCCACTCTGCCAGCAATGCCAGCCTCAGTGCATCTTTCTCTCCTTCTCCTGCTGTCACCTCCATGCTGCCTCCTATGCATGGTATGAACTCCCTGCCCTGGTTCGCCAAGCTCCTGGCCCCATTGAAATCCCTCCCCAAATATGACATCTCTGTGATGTTGTGACAGTCGTGGGATTGCTCTGAACTAATCTGAAACACTGAGGTGCAACCATTGTCTGAACATTACATGTCACCTGGTCAGGGAGGTAACGTTGCTGTATATGGTGGCTTATTAGAATTTCCAATATGACAGTTTCAAGCTAATTTAACAGGTGGCTGTGGGAAGATCATACAGGAAAACAACACAGTAGCTCTGGATTAGGACACCCAGCCAGCACCTCCTTGAAAGGCAAGGGGGCAGGCAGCTAGCTTCAAGAATCCTGATTCCAGCTTTGTTTTGCCAACGTGAGGAGCCTGGAGATCAAAAGCACACTACTGAGTTAAAAGGTGCTGCTCAGGGGAAAAGGAGGTGCATGGGGGGGCTCACTTGTCAGAGGTTGTCCAGGGAGACCGGCTGACACAAAGAGACTCTGCTGAGGGAGTCTAGAGCAGTTGGGCCTTCCCAGAGCCAGGACATCATATGCCTTAGGGCAGCGTTTCCCAAACTTGGGACACCACTTGTGTAGGGAAAGCCCCTGTCAGGCCAGGCCGGTTTGTTTACCTGCCGCGTCCGCAGGTCCGGCCGATCGTGGCTCCCACTGGCCGTGGTTTGCTGCTCCAGGCCAATGGGAGCTGTTGGAAGAGGCGGCCTGTACGTCCCTCGGTCCGCGCCACTTCCCGTCGCCCCCATTGGCCTGGAGCAGCGAACCGCAGCCAGGGGGAGCCGCGATTGGCCGGACCTGCAGACGCGGAGGGTAAAAAACCAGCCCGGCCCACTAGGGGCTTTCTCTGAACAAGCGGCGTCCCAATTTTGGGAAACACTGACCTTAGGGCAATGGTTCTCAAACTGGGGGTCAGGAGCCCAAAGTGGGTCGTGACCCAGAGCCGACATTAAACTTGTTGGGGCCCAGGGCTGACGCCAAAGCCTGAGGCTCTCTGTCCCCGGCTGAAGCCCAAGCCCAAGGGCTTCAGCCTGGGGTGCAGGGCTCCGGCTCCACCCCATTCCCCCGCTCTCCTGTCTGGGGTTATGTAGTAATTTTTGTTGTCATAAGGTGGTCGCAGTGCAATGAAGTTGGAGAACCGCCGCCTTAGGGAAAACCTAGACATGCGTATTGGCTGTTTTGTTGTTTTAAGAGCTGTTTTCTCTGAAATACTGTGGTTCTAACTAACCAATATATTGCTTCAAGGAGTCTGCCTGATCACTATATTAACCACTGGTCCCTGCTTCAGAGGGAACAGAACAGCAGGGTCTGAGCCTCTGTCGGACCTGCTGAGGTAATCGCAGTTAGTATCAGGGCACTGTCTGAGAGTGGAGCATCCTGTGATTCCATCAGAGCCAGACAGCAACCCAAGGCCTGAGCCTCGGGAGGCGTGCGCTCGACATGACCGCGAGGGGTCAGAGGTGCAGTTCGCCTGGGAACTGTGACAACTGCCCACAAACTGTGAGACCTTAATAAGCAGCCCTCCCAGCATGTCCCATCTGACCAGTTTGTATCTGGTATCGTGTGAGCTGCTATTTCAGAGCGGGGTGCATTGCTGGCCCTTAATCACTGATAGCGCAGGCCTGGGACTGGGGTGAGTTGTGACCCAAACCACCCAGCTAGGCTATTGCAGGGGTTCTCAAACGGGGGGTTGGGACCCCTCAGGGGGTTGCGAGGTTATTACATGGGGGGTCGCAAACTGTCAACCTCCACCCCAAACCCCGCTTTGCCTCCAGCATTTATAATGGTGTTAAATAAATAAAAAAGTGTTTTTCATTTATAAGGGGGGTCGTACTCAGAGGCTTGCTATGTGACAGGGGTCACCAGTACAAATGTTTGCGAGCCACTGAGCTATTGCAATGTGCCCCACTCTTGAGGAGCATGTGGAATGTTCGGCTGGTGCGGAATGAGGCTGCTCGCCTCCGGAGCAGGGTGGGTAATTGCGAGTCCATAGAAAACACCCACCCCCATTCTTTGTTGACTATCTGTGCTCTTCCAAGGACAATTCCAGTTGCTAATTATAATCTTCCAAGCCCTACAAGATCTGGGACTCATCTAGAGCCTGTGGGCTGGATCCTCCGCTGGCATTAATTGGCGTAGTTACCTTGGAAACAGTGGAGCTATGCCAGTTTACACCAGCTAAGGATCTGGTTCTATTTCTCTCCCTGCTGCTCAATCATGGCAATTGTGCTTCCCTGAAGCACGCTTTTTATTGCGACCTCAGTTTACTTCATCCCTCGCCTTCCAGGACACTCCATCCTCCAGATCCCCAAGTGTTTTGAACTTGGCTCTTGATTAATTGACTCCGTTTGACATACTATTAAGGCCAGAGATTTCGCTGGGCAGGCGATGGATGCTGAGTAGCTGCATTGAGATGACTCGCATGTTTTTGTTTGTTTTTAATAAGCTGTACGGCGCCCGGCTGCTGCACTCTACCGGCCCCACACAAAGCCCTATAAATAAACCCAGCAAATAAATAACATTAGCTGTGTGGGAGGCCAGGTCTGCAGGAGCAGGTGCTGCAGGTCAGAGGTGCAGCGGCAGAGCTGTGCGTGGGAATCTTGCACAGCGCCTGCCCATATAAAGCCTGATGCTATCTGAAATGTTTGCAAATGCTTTTAATTCCCTCTGTGAACCAAGCTGTGAGTGAGACACACAGCAAAGCCATGAAGTGTGTGTGTGTGCCGGGGGGGGAGGCTACTGAGCATCAGGAGGGACTGGAGATGAGGCACAAAAGAATGAGACTCATGAGCAGAAATAGGCCTGAACCCCAGTATTCAGATCTAGGTCAGAACATCACCCAGGTTCAGGGTGCTGGACCTTGGATTTTGAATTGATTCATAGATTTTAAGGCCAGAAAGGACCATTAGATCATCTGATCCAGGGATAGGCAACCTTTGATACACGGGCCATCAGGGAAATCCGCTGGCGGGCTAGGACGGTTTGTTTACCTGCAGCATCCGCAGGTGCAGCCGATCACAACTTCCACTGGCCATGGTTCGCCGTGCCAGGCCAATGAGGGCTGCGGGAAGCGGCAGCCAGCACATCCCTCAGCCCACGTCACTTCCCGCAGCTCCCATTGGCCTGGAGCGGCGAACCACGGCCAGTGGGAGCTGCAATTGGCCGAACCTGCGGATGCTGCAGGTAAACAAACCGTCCTGGCCCTCCAGCGGATTTCCCTGATGGGCTGCATGCCAAAAGTTGCCAATCCCTGTCATAGAAGTTCACGCAGTTACTGCTGTGTTGAGCCCAATGACATATGCTTGACAAAAGCAGATCTTCCAGAAAGGTAGCCGATCTTGATCTGAAGACATCAAAAGATGAAGAATCCACCACTTTCCTTGGTAGCTTGCTCCAATGGTTAATCACCCTCACTGTTACAAGTTTTTGTGCCTTATTTCTAATTTGAATTTGGCTGGCTTTAATTTCCAGCCTTTGGTTCTTGTTATGTCTTTCTCAGGTACCACATGTGTTGGAGGGATCCATCTAGTCCAGCTCTGTGCAGGCTTGGTTTTTCTACCCCTTCAACTGAATGTGCGCTACCTCCTGTTTCAGACCTTGCACTAAAGCTCTCCCCTGTCCTACAAGCACATTTCCTTCAGTTCTCTCTGGTCTGATTACCCTCATTATCTTTGTCCTTTTACAGTATGTTCATTTCTCAGGGCCTGGCTATTTCATAAAATATATCTGAGGCCCAGGGAATGTCTCTAATTAATGGATCAATTTTTGTGCTACACCAGTTTTCCTTTGTGATTTCCCCGTGTCCTGCTAGAAGCTGATGGCTTGTCCCTTAGATCTGTTGGGCTTTGGGGCTTGGAAAGCTTACTTTCTTTAACAGAAGATCCTTTATGTAGGCACTCTACTGCCCTTTGATAAGGGAAACAAGCAGCCTCTTGATACTTTTAAGCACTGTGAGCCCTCAAATATAGTAAATGGACAGCACAGTTTAGGGGAAAACAGTGGTGAAAACAGCTTATTTTCCTCATTCGCTGTCCCTGCTGCTGAACATTCAGGGCCAAGATCATCCCTTGTATACCAGCAGCACAGTCAGTAGAATTAGGCGGGGGATTACTCTGGCTCTGAACGTAGCACTCCCTGCTCGCCACCAGGTGACCTGCCAGCTGCAGAAGTCTAAGCCTGAATGAACGAAAGCTAAATCCCATGCTGCAACAGATGGATACAAAATTTGCCAGCAGCTAAATACTTAATTAAAACCTCTCGTGGGCATTCACCCTGTTAAAAAGCTGAACAGAAATTGGAACCATTCTCTGAAGAGCTACTTTAAGAGTAAAAGACACGTGTGTGCCAATCTGTTTGTCTAGCGTATTTTCCCATCCTTGGTCAGCTCTGCATTATTTATTGCCCCCTGCCTAAAGAGTCTCAGGTTATTCATGTGTCACATAGTCCCCAGGGGAGAGTTCCCCATCACCCAGCCAGCATCCCATTTCTCTCTGTTCCTGCTCCTTTTATACTATCTGTAGATGCCTAAGGAAGAGTGGCAGGGCTGTGGTGGAAGGAGCTCACTGAAGCTGGGTACACAATGGAAAAGTTGGGACCAAGAATTCTCCACTGGTGGTAGAAATGGCAGAGGCTATAGCATAAACATGGGTCAAGTGTCAATACCACTGTGCCACCAAATCTTGCTCTAAAATCCTTAAATAGAAATCATGTACTATGGACATGTCCTCATGGAAGTCAATGGCACAGCTTTCATGGGGCCCAAAATATTTTTTGGGGGGGAGGGGGGAGTATTTCCTGGGATATAGTAATAAGACTCGTATTTAATTATATAACTAATATTGCATTTGGAAAGAAAACCAAATGACTAACAATAAAGTTGTTTTTCCTCTTAAAATATGTAAATAAATAACAGGCAGAACTCATCCCCAAGGACTCATTACCAAGCCGGTTTCTCCAGTCCTGATTTTGCTATTCAACTTGTCTTTTTCCAATAGACTCTCCAGGTGCCATAAAAGCCCAACATTCCATTCTTCTCCAAGGCAGACACACCTTTTCCAAGTATTAATCACTTTAGCAACTGTGATTTCCGTACAGTAATGGAGGGTGAGGTTCATGCTAAAAACGGTTTTGTTTCCCAGCCACGTAGAGTCTCAGGGTGGGACAGTTGTGCTTACCATGAGGAAGTCCTGCAAAGCTAAATTAGTTACACAATAGGAATAAGTTGTCTTGAATATTTAAAATGATATCCAAACCTTGGAGAGGACATAAGCATGTGTCATTTCAAACTCCCCTGATTCCAGGACATGCTTACTGTGACAGTTCTTCCAGTTGGCAAGAGCAGATTTACATGGAGAACAGATGGGCACATGTCTCTAACCGCAGTAGTGTCACAGAACTGAAGCATCATCTTAAAATAAGCCTCACAACTATATAATGATAGTGACATAAGGCCAGATTCTGATTTTGATTACACTATGATAAATTCAGAGAAACACTATTGAAATCAGTGGAGCTACTTTGGATTTGCTCAGATGCAGAAGAAAGCACATTTTTTGAATGTTTCCAAACAGGTTTTGTTTTCTCTTTACACCACTTAGTTTCATACTCTGAAATGGTTTGCAAAGCAGTATGAGCAAAATCAGCCAGAGCATCCTTGGGTGAATTTAAATCCTGCAGCAGACGGATGGTAATTCTTCCTTCCATAAATATCTTGAAAGGTAGAAAGGTCTTAGTTGCATGGCCCACCTGTAATGGGGAGAGGTGATGAAATAATGCTGAATCATAGAATATCAGGGTTAGAAGAGACCTCAGGAGGTCATCTAAGTCCAACCTGCTGCTAAAAGCAAGGCCAATCTCCAGACAGATTTTTACCCCAGTTCCCTAAATGGCCCTTTCAAGGATTGAACTCACAACCCTGGGTTTAGCAGGCCAATGCTCAAACCACTGAGCTATCCCATAGCTAAGAAGAGAAAAATAGGAGTTTAAAAAAAAAATTTAGGAATATGAGTGAGGCAGAACAAAACAAGATTACAGTTCTCCATAAAGCCAAGAGTTCCCCTTGTATACTTCATGCCTTTGTCCCACCTGGGGCTGCAGATAGTTGGTTACACCTGGCTTAGACATGGTGTTCTGCTAATTAGGATGCAAAGGAGACAAGGCAGGCACTTTTTATCCAATATTCTCCAGGGCACACTCAGGATCTCAAGAGCAGATTAAAACTATCTGCTTTGAAAATTCACAAGTGAAACAAATGGAAGTCAAATTATGGTTTCTGATTAGCTCTCCACTTGGCTAAGCATGTTAGTGAATATCCTTTTGCCTCAGTAAGGATGGGTGAATAACTGGCAGTGAATGATTTATTGGCTGAGTTTTGTCTCTTCTTTTCTCACAAACTGCAAAAATAGTACAATTTTCTCAAATTTATTCAAAATGATGCACCAAATAATTTTGCTCTCTAGATTTCACACCAGCAGATCACAATGAATATTTGGTATTCAACCTGCATTGCTTTCTCTGATGGGACTCTCAGCTCATATGGCATGTTTCTGAGCCCTATTGAATCCATGTAATTCCTAATACTCCCTAATAATTGCTTAAAGTTCACTGTTTCCACAAACACACTGCCAGTAAACTCACTCACTAGAATACTTGCAGGTGCAAACAGTCAAAAAGAAAAAAAAGCCAAGTAATCCCATTCCCCAGAGTTATATTATCACATATGTTATCTTGCATGATGGTTCAAACTCAAGGTTGCCATTAATAACTATTATTATATTGCTAATAATAACCTTCAAAGGCAAAGTGGTTACAGAAAGGAAAACTTGCAGTTAGTAACCAGGTCCAGTTTATGCAAACACAGCCTGACTCACAAAGCCCTACTCAGATGGAGAATGAGAGCTCCTTCTGTTGTCTCAGACCTGGCTCTTTCCAGCCCTAACTGGGCTGGGATAAGCTGTAGCCCCGGCTGTTTTCTGTACCAAAGCCTACTGTGAGAGTAAAAATAATGTGTCTCTCAATTTCCCTCAGGGTGACGCAAGACCTGATTTAAACCTTGGCTCCATGCACACACCACATTGCTCCTTTGGATACACTTCTATTTGCAGTTCATCAGTTACAGAAAACCTGAGAGATGCTGAGTGCCATTGACTCCTATTGACTTCATTAGATGTTTAGGGGCAAAACCCTTTGTAGGATCATGCTCTTACATGGCTTTTCAGTGTGCCAGTTGCCAAAGGGTCCATTCAAATGAAGAATCCGATGATTCTTTCCAAGTCTATCCCATGACAGCGATGGTATAATTTGCCTTAAATGGGAGGTGGTGAATCCTGTCCTCTGACATGCATTTGCAAGTCTATACCCCAACTGCTTGTTGATCACTGATGGTTTTCTGTAACAACCACTCCTTCTTTCCATTTGGAAACAGGTTCTTGAAAATCGCCTTGGATTTACTGAGAGGTAAAATAATCCTGAATAAAATGAATATACATTACAACATACAATACACTGCGACTCCCTTGCACAAGTGGCATTGTTTCACAGAGGCATTGGGCACCATGGGTATCATAAACAGAGTTGGAGCTAATGCTGAAAAATGTGTATGCACGGGCCAAACCATTGCCTCTGTCTACATTCTGTAGCTATCACCTCCCTCTGGTTCTGTTTTTCTGAGGGGAAAAAGGGTTGTTTTTCAGTGGTGCTAGATCAACTGTGTTTGCTTAACATGATCGAAAAGCCCTGTCAGAGGTAAGCTAACACCTCTGAAGCTGTGTTCCCTGGCTGTGATGTAGCCTAGGGGGAAGAGAGCAGAACTTTGCTATCCCATTTCCACATCATGTAGTGTTGGAAAACAAGCAGTACCTGCTATGCCCCTCTGCGTCAGATCTGGTAGATGAGCTGCAGCTAAAAGAGAGAGGAGATCACATGCGTCTGACAAAGTGGGTATTCACCCACGAAAGCTTATGCTCCAATACATCTATTAGTGGCCAGGGTTTTGTTATGCAGCCTCTCTTTGTTTTGTTGTGAACCTCCGGAGCTCCGTTTCTACCGGAGCTGCTTATCAGCTCCTGTTTGCTGTGATCAATCTGTGAACAATCAAATGAGATCCTCCTCCCTGTTGTGAATGAGCTCTGTGGTCGGAAAATGTTCTGATTTTTCAAGTCAGGAAGCTAACACACAGTGTTGGCTCCAAAAATCCACTCTCTCTTTCCCCCCGCTCCCTGTCACACTAGACCCCACTCCACCCCCCTCTTTTGAAAAGCACGTTGCGGCCACTTGAATGCTGGGATAGCTGCCCATAATGCATCACTCCCAACAGCGCTGGAAATGCTGCAAATGTGGCCACACACCAGCGCTGGTAGCTGTGAGTGTGGCCACACACCAGCGCTGCTCCTACACAGCTGGATGACCAGCGCTGCAAACTGTAAGTGTAGCCAAGCCCCTAAGTCTTTAAGGTGCCACAGGACTCTTTGTTGCTTTTTACAGATCCAGACTAACACGGATACCCCTCTGATACTTGACATAAGGAACTGTGCATCGGGTACTGCAAAGGGCTGTCAGTGATGGCACAGACTGGGCCTTCGGTGCACTGAGCCAATGATGTATTTTTGCCATGGAGCTTTCTTAATCTGCGTAATGTGCAATCTACTAAACCTCGTGGCTTCCAGGGCACATCCTGCTTGGCGCCCTGGGTTCAAGGTGTTCCAGAAAGGGCTTGATATCAGAAAATAGAAGCTGCTTTGCAAAAAAAAAAAAAAAAAAAGAGGTCCTTAGGCCATATGTAATGGATGCAGAGATAAAAAAGTTTCTGTCCAGTAAGTGACAACATATCTCCAGTGTGCTGAGTCAGGCCCGAGGCTTCCAGTTCATGTGTTCCAGGGGCAATTACAATGCATTTACAATGTATTGCTGTCATCTTTCTCCCCAGACATCCTGGCTCCAGTCTCATTGGGTTTCCATGGGAACCACAACAGCTCTGCCAAAACTCACACCTTATAAGACTTTTTGAGTGGAAACTCCATATGTGTAATTTGCACATTTAAGAAACTGCCCCCTGCCCCAGATACCTTCTTCCCCAGCCCCAGCCTCCCTTGTTATCCGACAATCCTTTTGTCGAGAGATTAGACAGCCCCACTCATTTCAGCATTCGTGTTGTTTTGCAGCTCTGGGCTGTGTTTGCCATTGGCATTTTCAATGGAGCCATTGATAGTATTGCTAGTTAGTTTTGGCATCTGGCTCAGCTGCTCTGATACCTTGAATCAAGAACACTGGCACTTACCCGAGCCACATCTAGGAATAAAGTGTTTCATGAGGAATCCAAGCTCCGCGTCTTGGTAAATGCAACTGAATGCTCACAAGGACTGATTTGAGTAATTCCCTTATCTCCAGATGGTCACTACACCAGATACATAAGGCAATGAACTTCCCAAGGCAGACGCCTGCACAGTAGAACATTTTCTGGGCTGTCGGGGTAGGACCTTAGGGAGCTTGTAACTTCTCCCTGTTTCTGTGCCAGCCCAGCCCCAGCATGAATTGGAGCAGCCTAGGTGCTGCTGTAATTTATGCCATTAGTGCAAGATCCCTAAAATGCCACCGTGTCCCCTCCCTTCCCCCAGGCTAATCCCTGTGTTGGGGAATATGGTGAGGACAGATCCAGCTGGTGCAGGGGCTGCCTTGGCTGGCTTTATGCCAGTGGAGAGCTTCGCTCATGTCATTTGCAGCCAGAATCTGGTCCTCAGCTTAGCAAGGACAGAGCCAAGGTCCCAGTGTCATGACTTGTGGGTTCTGGTTGACGAGTCCTAACATTCTGTGAGATTGTGGACTTTTGTAGCTTACAAATGTACAAGTCACACATTTTCTAGAACAGCTGGTGGGAGATCTTTTTTTAAGCTCTTATTTGAAACTGTGAATGTTTCGTATTCCCGAGCTTCTCACTTATTTTAACCATGTCTATTCTGAGTCATTGTTAATGGATTAGTTACGTCTCTCTCTCTTTCACTTTAAAGTTAGAAGTAAAGACAAAGGGATATTAGATATAGCAAGGGCTATTGACAGAGATGAAAGATGGGAAACTTAGACCTTTTACAGGGACTATCTCAGGTGATGCGGGGAATCTTGGCAAGCCCATTGTGTGATTTTTTACCCTGAAGTGAACAGCTTAAATTTTTGATGATGTAATAATATATACTGTGATGGGTTCAGTCACAGAGACCCCCTTGGGACTGTCACCTGATGTGCTGAAACTACCTCTGAGCCCGTTTTCCCTGTCAGCTTGGGCCTCTAGAATCCTGTCTTGTTGAGTGAGACTCGCAAGCCTGCTGCAACACAGACCCAGGGTCTGAACCATGTTCCCAAAGCTGCAGGCTTTAACTGAAAACCACTCAGCAGGTACTCCTGTCTCCAGCACCCAGACACCCAGCTCCCAATGGGATCCAAATCCCAAATAAATCTGTTTTACTCAGTATAACGCTTATACAGGGTAAACTCATAAATTGTCCGCCCTCTATAACACTGATAGAAAGATATGCACAGCTGTTTGCTACCCCAGGTATTAATAACTTACTCTGGGTTAATTAATAAACAAAAGTGATTTTATTAAGTATAAAAAGTAGGATTTACATGGTTTTAAGTAATAACAGACTGAACAAAGTAAGTTACCAAGTAAAATAAAACAAAACACGCAAGTCTAAGCCTAATACATTAAGAAACTGAATACAGGTAAATCTCACCTTAGAGATGTTTCAATCAGCTTCTTTCACAGACTAGACTCTTTCCTAGTCTGGGCCCAATCCTTTCCCCTGGTACAGGCCTTGTTAGTTCCAGCAGGCATCTTAGGTGAAAAGCAGAGGATTCCACATGACTGAGACCCATTTGTTCTGTTCCACCCCCTTTTATAGCTTTGGCACAAGGCAGGAATCCTTTGTCTCTCTCTGGGTTCCTCCTCTCCTTCTAAATGAGAAAGCCCCAGGTTTAAGACGGATTCCAGTTTCATGTGACAGGTTCACATGTCCTGTGAGACTTCATTACCCACTCCTTGGCACACACTTATACAGGGAGGCTTACAAGTAAAACAGAGCCATCTACAACCAATTGTCCTACTTAATGGGGCCATCAAGAGTCCAAACCACCATTAATGGCCCACACTTTGCATAACTACAGTAGGGCCTCAGAATTATATTTCATGTTCCTCATTTCAGGGACAAGAATGATACATTCATACAAATAGGATGAACACACTCAATAGATTATATGCTTTGTAATGATACCTTACAAGAGACCTTTTGCATAAAGCATATTCCAGTTACATCATATTTATACTTATAAACATATTTCCATAAATGTACGGAGGGCAATGTCACATATACACACTAGGAGAGAGAGTTCTTTGCTAATGGTAATGACTGGCATTTATAATAATGCCTTTTATACAAGGATCTCTAAGTGTTTTGCAAATTATCTGTCTGAGATCACTTCACCCACCACTGAAATACAGCCCGGGCTGGAACGGAAAAGGACAGATGATTAACAGTGCACAGCAACACTACGTAACAGTTTGGAAGACAGAGTGAAGAACACAGTATCCAACTGAAACTGCAGGGTAATTTAGGGAGGCAGAATGAATACCCACATTAGAACTTAGCCAGCACAACCTGGTTAACATCCCAAGTCTTATAAGAAGTGCCATGGAATTTTTCATGACTACAGCAGTCAGGGCCTTCGTTTTACCTCTCATCCCAAAGGCAGCCTTTCACGAGAAGTGTAACTGTGCTCATTGTTTCCATTCGAAAAATTGACAAGTGCCGACAAACTTCTTCATCAGATCTCATGAAAGCTCAGCAGTAGATGTCTGTCACCAAGGCATAGTAATTAGGAACAGCCAGCCCGTTGGTGTCATTGACAGAGATTGCTACATTGACAAGCAGAGACTAGTATTTGGAAGCAAGCTTGCATCTTGTGCTGTCCAGAGCATTGGAGATGAGGCTATCCACTTCACCTACCAAGAGAAGAGGTTGATGTGTATTTTTTTTATATCCTCCTTACCTTGTGCACTTATCTCTTCCCCTAAAATCTGTATAAATGAGATTAGGCTTGATTAGGGCTCTATCCTGAAACAACTTCTGGGTCGTCTGTTAACTTGGTAACTGTGCATATTAATTATTATTATTATTTTATTATTTTACATTGCCGTAGCTCCTAGAAGCCCCAATCACAGACCAGACCCCCATTGTGCTAGGTACTGTACACACAGAACAAAAAGATATTGCCTGTTCCAAAGAGTTTACAATCTAAGTAGTAATTGTAATCTAAATAATTACAATCTAAGCATCTTGATTCATGGCACCTGTCTGGGGAGGGGAAGAAATACTCTGTTATTGCTATTTATTATTTAGATTGTAGTAGCACCTTCTATGTATGAGACCTTTTCTTAACACCGGGGGTAACATAAACCTGTCGTGGGAGAGCTGACACTCTAAAAAGACAATACAGACAAAAGGGAGAATACAGAGTAGGGTGGTGACAGGTCAAAGCTTATTAATTACATATATTTTGCAGGGCCGCCCAAAGGATTCAGGGGGCCTGGGCCTTTGGTGGCGGGGGGCCCCCACTTCGGTGGTAATTCGGTGGTGGGGGATCCTTCCGCTCCGGGACCTGCCGCCAAAGTGCCCCGAAGACCAGCAGCGGGGGCCCCCCGCTGCCGAATTGCTGCCAAAGACCCGGCACTTCAGCGGCGAGTCCCAGGGCGGAAGGACCCCCCGCCGCAGGTCTTCGGGGCACTTCG
The DNA here is from genome assembly GCF_020497125.1 of Mauremys mutica. Classification (NCBI taxonomy): domain Eukaryota; kingdom Metazoa; phylum Chordata; order Testudines; family Geoemydidae; genus Mauremys; species Mauremys mutica. The sequence goes on from NC_059082.1 coordinate 14,591,972, forward strand.
GCGGTGGGTCCCGGAGCGGAAGGATCCCGGGCACCGTATTGCCGCCAAAGACCCGGAGCGGAAGAAGCTCCGGAGGCCCGGGCCCCGCGAGAGTTTTCCGGGGCCCCTGGAGCAAGTGAAGGACCCTGCTCCGAGGGCCACGAAAAACTCTCGTGGGGGCCCCTGCGGTGCCTGGGGCAAATTGCCCCACTTGCCCCCCCCCCCCTCTGGGCGGCCCTGATATTTTGTCATTGTTGCTTTTTTAAATTAAAGACTCTAAATTGCTGGAGAATTCAGCCTTCTGATCTGCCTCCCATACCCATTTCTGGCTCCAGTTCCAATCTCTATTTTCCCCTGTCTCCAACATTCAACATCCTCCCTCCACCCAGGTGAGCAATTCACTCACAAGATAAATAGATGAGCTAGACTCTGGTCCAGTGAAGTGCTTACACATGTTTAACATTAAGCATGAGAGTAGTCCCATTCCACAGCCTGAGCCCCAGTCTACACTACAAACTTATATCGGTATAATTTATGTTGCTCAGGGGGCTGGAAAATCTACACCCCTGAGTGACGCAGTGATACCAGCCTAACCTCTGGGGAGTATGTAGCATCTTCACAAAGTGCTACAGCAGCACAGCACGGTACGTGTAGACAAGCCCTTAGTCAGCTAGTTGCTTGTAGGGGTTGTAGGAGAAGTGGGTTTCTGGGAGGGATTCAAATGAAGAGGAGGTTTGCAGATCAGCTGAGGAAGGACTTGGAGGGTGGCACGGAAGGAGGCACACAGATGTTTTTGGGAGAAGCAGACAATATATCTTCTTATTGCATAGACTGCCTTTGATAACACCAACAAGACTGGTTATGTCAAGTCAAGCAATCCAGAACCACAAGAGCCATCAGTGGCTTCCAAGAGGCTGTTGTGAGACTTTCAGCAAGGCAGGAAAAGAAAAATAGACAAATTCAGTGTCTGATCTTCATTGCTGTTCATTCCCATCCAGTGGTGAGAGCTGAGATTGTTGTTTTCCCCCAAGTGGATTTCATGGCTCCCATAACATCTTCTAGAAGCTGCAGCCATTTCTGCAGATTCTAAGTCCTTCCTTTGTTCAGCTCAACGAAAGCTGCGCACAGACATGGCTGGCTGAAAGTATGCTCCTTCTGAAGACCTGTTCCTGCAGTCAAGGATGATTTCAAAAAGAATCTCTTTCAATTCCCTCATCCACTAGAGACTGATTGACATTTGAAATGTTACTTTCAACTGAAACTTGCCATTTCTGGCCCACTCGGGCCATGAACTTTGGTGTAAAGGTCGTTTGTGCAGCATCCTAGATACAGCATTGGACTATGGAAATTTTACAAACAAATGGAATGAAATATTGGTTCATGTAGGTCATATCACGTATTTCCCCCCCACTCTGCCCCTCTTCTCCCTGCTCAAGCAGAACAGTATGGCTGAACGATCTCTGAGTTAAGGTCAAACTATGCATATCAGCACAAGACGTATTTCTTTGACGACAGAATGTGATATACTTCTGCACTGATCGGAAGTTCGGCGTTAACTGATTATCTCATTTATCTATATGGCCTTTCCCAAGAGAAGTATGCAGTCTGCATTTGGGGCAGCTCTTACCCAGTGCATACTCATTTCCCCCAAACACAAACTGAATGAAAACATTTTTCAGTTGGTTCAGTTTATGCCAAGTCCTCCCAGCTGCTTTCGAACTTTTCCAGTTTAAAAAGTTAGTGAGATTCCACTGGGCCTATGCTAGGCAGCCCCTTTGAGCCCAGCAATTGACTTGAGCTCAGCAGCAGGACCCATAAATGAACAAATGAATGAGGCCCATAGCTGAGGTATGAATGGGGCTGAACAGAAGGGTGCCATTGCTAATATCAGTACAGCAATAAGGCCCTGTCTTAAGGGCATAATGAATGGGCTTAAGGTTCTATTAGAAAATGAATCAGAGACGTCTACCCCAGTATAGACAATCCATGAGTAGAGTTCCAGTAGAGACTCAATAATCTGTGACTTAAATGGCCTTAGCAAAAGAAGAAGGTAACATGGCTTCGGGCTATCCTCCCCTGCATCCCTTTTTATTTTACTCTGTGGCCCTTTTTCTTGTTTCTCTTCCTTTCCTCTCTCCCTGTCTCTTCTTCCTGTCCTCACTCCAACTGTCTCAGATTAATTCCCTGCATTTTTTCACTGAGAGGGCTATACAGAGACCTCCCAGTGCCAGGTTGCCATTCCTAAAAACAACCTTGTTCTTCCTCAAGGAGGCCCAAATACATTCATTCATTGACTGGGCCATGAGCTGATACTTGATTTCCCCTCTCCTGGAGTTTCAGATACATTTTTTTCATTATTATTATTAAACTGCTCTAAAAGGACCAACAGATTGCCTGTGAATGACCACACAGTGGAATGCTACAAAGCTGCTATTCACGGCCAAGAAAATTGTACAATCCCAGTGGCGCAGCCTAAAGACAGCTCTTTATAAACCAAGTTGCATTAAAGGTCAATGGTCATAAACCGCCCGCCCTGCCTTCCAGATTTTGAGTTTTTAATAGTAATCGGAGCTTTTGACTATTGTAATGAAAGATTTTTGTTTGTTTGCTGAAGATTGCTGGGGAGGCTGCGTATCATGGTGGGTGATGAATGTCACCAGCAGCCACATAGTCCCCATAGTTCTTACCCAGCCAGCAGTTGGGCTGGACAGGTTTGATGCTGGTTTTCTGATTTTTGGATCACTGGGCTTGGACAAGGAGATTGAGTCATTTGGAGTGAAGCTGATGTGAAGCTGGGAAAACAAAAGCAAACCTGCCAGAGAAACAGTGTTAGTCCAGTCATGCACATGGCCTCCAAAAGGTAGAAAACCAGTGAAAAGAGACAGAGACGCTCAGTACTTGACCTCACAAAGTTCTTCCTCCATGATTGCCAGGCACGGCAAAGTGCAGGCCTCTGCTTGAGTGTTGGGTACCCAGATTCAGATCACTTTCTTTGTTTTGAGGAGGCCTGTAAGATGCCGTCTTCCTGGCCCTGTTAGTCTGTCTGTCTGGGTTCTGCATCTGTCCCCTGCTGCAATAACCCCATTAGTCTCATCTAGGGCTAAATCTGTGAGGTCCTTAACTTAGTTTTAACCCTATCTTTTTTCAAGTAAAACTCCAGTGGATATCAAAGAAGGATTTGCTAAAGCATGGAATAAAGGCTCTATTATGGGGCCTCCGTAATGTGCTGGCAATGAGAATGATTCTCATACAGGTAAAACCCCTGTTAATATCAACAAGAATTAGGACTCTCCCTGGAAGAAAACACCACCCATAGCCAAGAGTGATCAGCTCCTATTGTCTAGCCTAAAGAAAACCCTTGAGTCATCAGTTTACCCATAAACAAATCTAGTGTTCTCCCTTGAACCATTGTATTTTCTCTACAAAAATCCCTACTCACCCTCCAGTCAGTGTTCTGACTATGCATCAGTTCCACTGGGACTCTCTATTCTCTTGACTGATCGTGCTGGGGGCTCTGCCTGTCTCCAGCCCTCAGGACCATGAACTACCACCATCACCTGGGAACCCCGACCAGTTCAAGCTTCAGGGAGCGGTGAGATCCCCTTCTCTCTCGCTTTTTCTCTCTCTCTCTGTTTTCCTTTCTACCCTAGGTATTAACCTTTAATAATGTAGGTTATGTTGGTTTAGCCTCCTTGTGTAATTATCACTATTATTCAATAAATAACTTTTATGGTTAAGTTGGTTGCTTCTCTCTCTTTTGCTGAACTTTACTCTTTTTTGTTTTTACCTTCCCCCATTCACTCTACAGCAACGCTTCTTTTACCTAAGCTAAAGATCCCTGCAGTGCCCAAAATACTGTGGGGTTTGCTCATCAAGTAGGTTACTGCCAGTACAATTGTGATGTGAGAGTGGGGACAGGGACGTGCTGAACCTGGGACACATAAGGGTAACAGCTTGAAAGTGCTGCTTGACCCAGTCCATGGAGCCCAGGGGCATATAAGGAGAGGCAGCTTAAAGTGCTGCTTCTTCCAGCCCAGTGAGTCCAGAGACATATAAGGGGTCAGCTGGACAGTGCTGATTGACCCGGTCTGCTCAGACTTGCTCTGTTAATGTATGTGTGGGTGTGGGTATGTTCATCCGGTTCTGGGGCTGGAGGAACCCAGCCCTGGGGAACCTAGGTCCTGCAGGATGGCTCCATTGGGAGGGGAGCTGCAGAAGGGAGAAGTAGAGTTCCATATAAAAACACAAGTGACACAAGCAGTACATTGATAGAATTACAGAACCCCCCGAAAAGAGTAACCCGAATAAATGAGCATACCCCAAAGTAACGGGCAAATCTGGTAACAGAAGCAGGGCCGGCTCCAGGCACCAGCCGAACAAGCTGGTGCTTGGGGCGGCAGATTCCAAGGGGCGGCATCCTGCCGAATCCTTTTTTTTTTAATTGCGCTTCCTTCCTCTGCTCTTGCAGGTTTTTTTATTTTTGGTTTGCTGCCCCTGCCGCCCTGTAGGGGGCGGCAGCGCAGAGGAGGGGAGCTGCTGGGAGCGGTGCCACGTCTGCAGCAGCCCCGCACGCAGACCGCGTCCTTCCCTGCCTGCCCCCCGGAGCGGCGCGGAGCCCTCCCAGCAGCCGGCGCGGCAGGACCGGCTGTATGGCGAGCGCCCCGCTTAAGGAAGCCCTGGCCACCCCCCACGCCCCCCCGCAGCTGGGGTGTGCACTCCGCTGCCCGGGGTCTGCAGGGCTGGGAGCCCCCCTGCACCCGCGCTCCCGCCGCCCCGCAGGTATTGGTTTTGTTTTGTTTTTTCTTCCCTTCCCCGCTCTGGCCGGCCGGGCAGTTTGTTTTGCACCGCCCCCGCCCCCGCCCTTTGCTGCTCCCTTCGTCACTCCGACCGGCTGGCAGGTTTCCTGCCCCCCCCCCCCTTTCATTGCTCCGGCCGGCAGGTTTGTTTCTGGTGGGCAGGTTTGTTTCCCATCCCCCCTCCTTCATTGCTATGACCTGCCGGCAGGTTTCCTTCCCCCCCCCCCCCCCCGCCCTTTGCTCCGGCCCCGCGCAGGTTGTTTTTTTTGGGTTTTTTTTTTGTTGCTTGTGGTGGCAAAAAAGCCAGAGCCGGCCCTGCGCGGGCAGCGGGGAGGGGGGGCAGGCTGTGTGCCCTTAGGGCGGCAGGCGCGTTTCCGCGGCGGCAGCTTGTATGTTTAGCTGTCCGGGGCGGCTTCAGCTAAACATAGAAGCTGCCGCCGAATTGCCGCCACCGCGGAAATGCACCTGCTGCCCTAAGGGCACACGGACTGCCCCCGCCCCCACCTCCAGCCCAGGGCAGCAATTCGGCGCGCTGCTTGGGGCGGCGAAAAGTGTAGAGCCAGCCCTGAACAGAAGGCACAGAATTCCATTGTGCTGAAAGGCACGGGTGTGGCTGGTGGAGCGATGAGTGTCGCTGACTGACTATTGAGAGCCTGATTCTCTCTTGCCTGGCACCTTGTGGCATCATTTCCACCTGTGCCAAGTGGCTACAAAGTGCTGTCGTTCAGATCTGGGAGTATTTTATACCCACCTTATCCTTGCGTAGCCCAGGTGCTGATGACAACACAAAGTGCAAGGCAGTGGGGAGCTGGGCCCTGTGTCTCAGAGACCAGCCCTTCCCGGGGTGAATGGCTCTATCACAGCAGCTACTATAGGTGGCCTGTATGCTTACTCAGGGACTGCACGATTTCTGGATTACAAGACTATAAAAGTTATTTTTAAGGCTCAGCCTCATAGGTCTTTACTGGTACTTAGTGATGACATCATTTCCTGTCTCTCAGTCACTTGAATCTCTGCAGTAAGTCTTTCTAATGGGCTGCAGCTAATTGAGACAGCTCATGTGCTTTTATGTTCAAGGGAGCATGAAACAGCAGCTGTTTCTGGAAAATGTTAACATTTTCCTGTTTGATACACTCAACTGGAATTCATTTTACAGAAATGCTTCTTTTCCATCAGACTTCTGGGAGGGGGCTCCATAGCGCTACTTCCTGTCAGCTGCAGTTCATGACTAATATAATATAAAAAGCATCAGGGAGGCAGAATTTTAGCCCAGCTACTGCTTCAGGAAAGATGGCATTATTATTATTTTATGGGCAATATTACATATGTAGAATTGATAGGCTGCAGTGAGTTACAAGGAAATAATTCCACTGAAGAGATCTGGTGAAATCGGAAACCATGAGAATGCAAAGCCGGCGTCACCAGAAACCCACAGGAGACTGGAACTTATTCCACCATAATTTACTGCAGCCTATCCATTTGTTGGTGTTTGAGGTAGTCTCTTAACATTAAGAGTTTGTTTCAACATCTTAATACATTTGCTAGGGCAGTCACAACAGTATGTTAGAATGATTTAAACTGTTAAATGGATTCTAGACCCTTTTCAGAGTCAAGGTTTGAAGTGGGATCATTTGAACGACAATTCCCAGAATGCTCCTGGAAACGACACATCTGAAAGTTCTCAAGAAATTCACACTTGGGAACAAGGGCTTTTATAAAGTATGACTTCCCAGATAATGATTAAATATGACTTCCCAGATAATGATTCATGCCATCCGTATTTTATAATCTCCATGTGATGTCTACTTTGGTGCTAAGTGCTATTGCATAAGACAGAAAGGACAGTATTGATGCTCCTGAGCTGAGAACCCAAATAAGCTAGACCATAACCCCAAAGGGACACCCTCAGGTGTGTGCATTAAAGCATGCCAACATGCTGCAGAACTTTTTGCTCTTTCCTGAAAGTTATATTGCATACATCTCCAAAACCAGGAGAGATTGGCGTTGAGCAGGCTGGGGTATTCGAGATCAGCAGGAACGGGAAGGAGTTTGAGCCTCAAAGTCTAAATGACATCAGATGTACAACTAGGATGTCTGAGGGTGCGACTGTTCAGCTGATAAAACAGGGTAGCAGGGTAAGTTTCTGCTCCTGTATTATTCTGCACACACACAGACTGCTCAGACATGCTGATCGTAAACACCACACGTTTTATTTACAGTGTTCCCCTGCCACCTTTACAGCATTGTGCCGTTCCTTATTTAGAAAAGCGTATCATCCTCAGACCCCTACGGCAAGGAAAGGAGAAAGAGGAGACTGCTCTTGGACTCACTCTAGACTTTGGCTCTCTTTCCCCCTCTCGCCTGGTACTTCCTGCCTGTGCCTTTTCTACTCTCTGGGCTAACGGGTTAATTAGCCTTGGAGCTCTCTCCAGCCCAACCCCAGTCTATTAATTAGGCACGGCTATTATCGTCAGGTTTATGCCCAAATAATTGGAGTTCTGCCCAGCAATCTGTCACAGGGAGTTATTCAACTTTTTGGTGTTCTTTTTCTCCTCCTTCCGTCCGCTCCAGATTTCGCCACTGCATTTCTGTCCCCGCTCTCTCAGTACAAGTTCTGCAACACTGGCTGGGAGAGGACAGCATATCATTTTCTCTCACGCACTCATGATGGAAATACATTCAGTCAGGGGCAGCTCTAGAAAATCCGCCGCCCCAAGCAGGGTGGCGCACCGCGCCGCTCGCGTCGCCCTTCCCCGGTCCCGCGGCCGGGGCAGAAGTGCCTGCGGACCGTCCCATGGACCCGCGGCTCCGGTGGAGCATCCGCAGGCATGCCTGCGGGAGCTCCATCTGAGCCGCGGGACCAGCGCACCCGCCGCAGTCATGCCTGCGGGAGCTCGAGGGGAGCCACAGGAAGAGGGCACCCTCCGCAGTCATGTCTGCGGCAGGTCCGCTCGTCCCGGGGCTCCGGTGGACCTCCCGCAGGCATGACTGCGGGAGGTCCGCCGGAGCCAAATGCCGCCCTGCCCCGACAATGCCGCCCCACGTGCCTGCTTGGCGCGCTGGGGTCTGGAGCCGGCCCTGCGTTCAGTCAATCTGTAGTTAGGGATGTGACTATCTTTTTGGCCTTTGCCTATAAGCCCTTCAAAAAAAAGTTGTGCTTCACACATCACTTGTGTGGTGTGTGGCTAATTGTTGGATGTGTGCAAAATTTGAGATGTCTCTGGTGAGCTGTTTCTAAATTACAGATTTTAAGGAAAATCTCGGTGAAATGGCTTCTTGAAAAGCCTTCTAACTTTTTCTGTCTTGTCAAAGCTCAGAAAGGGCTTGCACTAGAGCAGTGTTTCCCAAACTTGGGATGCCGCTTGTGTATAGAGAGTCCCTGGCGGGCCGGGCCAGTTTGTTTACCTGTTGCGTCCGCAGGTCTGGCCGATCGCAGCTCCCACTGGCTGCGGTTCGCTGCTCCAGGCCAATGGGAGCTGGTGGAAGTGGCGTGGACCGAGGGATGAACTGGCCACCGCTTCCAGCAGCTCCCATTAGCCTGGAGCAGCGAACCAGTGGGAGCCACAATTGGCTGAACCTGCGGATGTGGCAGGTAAACAAACCGGCCCAGCTCACCAAGGTGCTTACCCAGGAGGGCCGCGTGCCAAAGGTTGCCAATCCCTGATATAGACAGTGTTGTGATGCTCTTTCTGAGAGAGAAAGAGAGAGAGATGGGGAAAGAGAGCTGCAGGGAAGGAGGTGAGAGAGATGCAGACATTTATTTCAAGACATGCATGCTGAAAAGTTCCTACTTTCTGAGGCATCATTCATGCATTTTCAAAGTTGGGACTCAGCCAAGGCTTAACCCATTGTAGAGTGAAATCAGGCCTTATGAAGAGATGGATGGTTGTAATTGAAATAACACACACACACACACACACACAAAATGAAAAGTCTGTGAAAACAACAATAACCTTTTTTCTCTACCAACCAAATGATCTATTCATGTAACCACCTCTGATCTGTGGGTTCTTTAAGGAAACGAGGAGCTCATTAAGTAGCAGGAAGGAGGAATCTGAGTGGGATTTTCACTTTGGGAGACCAGGGTTTTGAATTTTGGATTGGGTCTGAAGTATAACAAGTTTAGCAGGGTCAGCTCAGTCGCTTGTGGCCATTTTACATACTCTCCATTGTCAAATAGCTGCCCACCATATCTGACAATAAACGATTGAAAAGAAATCATTGAAAAAATACTTTGTGATGTTTTAGCAGATCCTTGAATTTTGATAGCCACCCCATAATTGCCACCAGTGAAACTAGTACCATTGTGTCATAACCTGTTATTTATAGTAAGTGTGATGGAAACCTCAGAGAAAGTCCTCTGGGTATGCACTAGAGTCAACTTTCAGGTGATACCTTCTTGGCTACTAAACATACTTAAAACACAAAATACAAATTTTCTCCATGCACATGACCAGGCACCTGCCAAGCACCAGCAGTTACGTTTATATTTGGCGTGGGAGGGGAATTAACTAGTGCCAGAGTGGCCTTTGGATCTAGTGTGATTTCAATGGATGTGTCTCAGTTCATTTTCCACAGCTCTCACATCTGGATGGAACAGCTATTCTGATGTCACCCATAGGCAAAACCCTGAACTGGGGCCAGATTCATTCAAAAAGGTGCATGAACCTTAGGGAATGTCTACGCTGCAATTAGACGCCTGCAGCTTGCCCATGGCAGCTGACTTGGGCTTGCGGGGCTGTTTAATTGCAGTACAGACACTAAGGCTGCAGCCCAGGCTCTAGGATCTGTGAGGTGGAAGGATCCTAGAGCTTGGCTGCCTGAACATCTACATTGCAATTAAACAGCCCCTGAGCCTGAGTCAGCTGGCACAAGCCAGCTGTGGGTGTCTAATTTCAGTGTAGACATATCCTTAGAGAACATTTTCTTATTGTTATTATTTATATTACAGCAGCTCCAGAGGCCCCATTGAACACTCGAGCCCTGTTTTGCTAGGAGCTGCATGAAGCCATAGTAAGGCACAGACTCTGCCCTAATGAGCTTACATTCTAATTAGACAAGACAGACAAAGAAATACAGCATTGAAGTGGATGGGAACCAAGGCACAGAGAGATCCAGTGACTTGTCCGAGGTGACGCAGGATGTCTTTGAAGAGTAGGAAATGGGGACTCGGTCTCCTTAGCCTTAGACCCGTGCACCAACCACCAGGCCACCCTTTCTTTCCATCATCTTGCTCTGAATTTCCAGATTATAGCAAAACCAGAACTGAAGTGAGATCTTTGTGTGGTTTACCGTACAATTGTGGGTGCTTTGTATAGCTCAATGCATGCCCCAATGACACAGGCTCTTTCTTGATGATGTCTGGGGGAGGGAAAGGTGTCTTTCTTTTTTAAAAATAATTATTCAGTCTTCTTGTTTTCTTAGAGACTGAGCTTTGCCGGCAGATTCTACAAATCCAGACTAGCTGCTTTGTGTCAACAGAGCAATCTGTGATGCTGGATGCAAAATAAAATAAAACCAACAGTGTATAAATCTATATCTCCAACTGCTTCAGTCTAATATAGGCTTCCCTAAGATGAATTCTCTGCTGTTCCCCCTCCGGGACACAGCAGTCTGCATAACAGCTTCCCACGAGAGAGGGTATTTGTGAAAAGGATTTTTTTCATAACCAGTTAAGGCATGTCTGTGGCTACCATTAACTAACAGCATGCCTATGGCTAGTGACATAAAGATATAGTTGCTTGGTAAAAAGCAGCAAGAGATCATTTGATGATATTGGTTCCCTATCATTTGTTATGGAAGATATTGGGTTGGAGCTTTTTAAAACACTGCAATATGCCTGGTTGTCAGTATGGGCCCAGACAGTTCCAAAAATCAACATCACTCATCATTTTCCAGGCACATGGAGACTACACAAGCAGCACCTATGGCTCTCTAACTAGCAGATATTTACCGTGCAAAGAGTTACTATTATGCCTGGTTCCCACTGCAGCCTTCCCTCCCTAAACGCCCAACTAACCTGATCTATCTTCCAGCCCAACCTCACTGCAGGAGTCTGATGGGCTTCTCTGATGTTGTGTAATTCAGAAAGGCAGAAGGGGTTCGCAAGACAAGCATTTAATCGTCTTCTCTTCGAACCAATCTCGGATTTCCTTAGTCTCTGCTTCTCTGTCAGCCCTTGCATTCTATTTACCATTCCGCATTGTATCCTGCCCACCTGTACCTAACTCCAAACACGGTGACCAGTCCTGGGCATTGTATTCCAAATGAGGTCACATCAGCGCTTTGTAAGACTTGGACTTATACAGCACACCCCTCTTGACACAAACCAACTTTCTATTAGCCTTCTTTCCTGTTGTTGACCCTAGCCTGAGAATGCAAGCGTGGGAGTCTGTCGCTGAGTCCAGTTCCTTTTCCTCTAATTCACTGCAATTTAAATTATGCTCAGTTTGAGTTCTGTTTCTGTCCCTATCTGATCCTTTCTCCTTGTTGGCCACGTGCATATATTCAAAGGAACAAGAATGTGCTAATATTTTAGAGCCAGATTTGCTGGCAGGTTAGCCACAGAATTTGCATGCACAAATATATCCGATAGGCTATTTGCTTGTGCAGTTACCTGCTCTGCATGTATGAAGGCTGCCATTTTGGCTGACACGTGGGCTCTCCACAGCTGAATGACTGAGTCTCTACTGCTGGAGCTGAAGAGCCAGGCTTTGGAGCTGGGGGCTGGAACAGATTCACATCCTCTGTGAATCCAGCACAGAGGGGAAGACATAACACTCCCTGAACAGTGGATCACACCTGCAAAGTGCAATAATTGCACATGCAAATGAGATGTGTAAAAGCGCACCCATCCTCTCTGATAATCTGGGCTGTTAGGGGAAGGTCCTGTTTATACAACAAATGCTTTATTCCCTGTAATGAAATGAGCTGGAGTGAAGCCTCCATATTCTTTAGTTGTTTTATGAAGCATGTTTGCTTGAGTTTGAGGAGGCCCCTGCGATGCCCATACTTTCCCCATTTTTCTCTCCCCACTATCCTTAGTGCCAACTGAATGCAGACTCTCACTCCATCCCAGTGGGCTCAAAATGTCTCCCACCAGAGCTGTCATGTCCAATTTTACATTGGCCAGAGATTGGGTCACTGGAGAACAAACTGATGTGCATCCACCTCCCCACACTCCCAGGGCTATATGGAGTGTGAGGTGCTGCGCTCAGCACCTCAGTGCTGCTCCTGGTCCTGGTCTACACTGCGGGGCGGGGTGGGGTGTCAGTCTAAGTTACGCAACTTCAGCTACGTGAATAATGTAGCTGAAGTTGACGTACTTAGATCGACTTACCGTGGTGTCTTCACCGCGGTGAGTCGACTGCTGCCGCTCCCCCATCGACTCTGCCTGCACGCTAGAGTACAGGAGTCGACGGGAGAGCGCTCAGGGGGGTCGATTTATCACGTCTAGTCTAGACACAATAAATTGATCCCCACTGGATCGATCGCTGCCTGCCGAGCCGATGGGTAGTGTAGACATAGGCAGCATAACTCCCTGCATCTGGACCAACAAGCCAGCTCTTATTGTAAAGTACATTCCAAATTGCCAAGGAGACACAGCTTGTTCTCCGTTCCGTGGGTCTGAATGCAAAATAACTCTGCTGGTTTTCAGTGGGGATCACTGTGGATTTGCACCATTGAAAGTGAGAGCAGAATTTGTTTCCACATAGGGGAATGGCATGGTTCAATTGCTATATACGTAATATAAGCGGCTGGTATTGCCTCTGCTCCTGTTTAAGAACAGTTAATTTTGAGCTACTTTAAATAAAATATGCCATGGGATTGAATGGCAAAGCTAGGTAGCCCCTTAGCAGAAAGTGCTGCCCATATGTTTATTTTAAGAGAGAGCAATCCAAGAAGAACATTCAAGAGAATTCCCAAGAGGCATCAGGGGCTCCATTGGAGCGTCCAGTTCCTCTGAACCAGGTTTCAGATTCCATGAATCCTGCTGCCTCCATACGTCTGTCTCCAGCCCAGCGAACAGGGCTCTGCAGTCTGGCGTTGTGACAGACTGTAACTTCTTGAGACTCAAAGACTGGAAGTGCTGTTCTAGGCATAAGGAAACAGTGTTTCACAGAAGCCAGTTTCCAGGGCCTTCTCCCCACAAACTCTGTGATTATGTCATGTCTCCAGTGAGGTCAGTGTACATTTATCTAAAGGGAGTTTAAATCATGCTAGGGCTTCTTACTCTTTCTCTCAGTACATTTGAAGGTCACCACCAGAAGCATACACTGAGGTTGCTTCACACCAGTGTTCCTTTCTTTGAGGGCCAGATCTTTCCCCCACCCTTCACACACCCACCACCCCCTTCTCTGGAAAGAAAGGAGCTTTTGTTCCATGCCTATAGCAAGTAGAGAGCTTTAGGAGTGTAAACAGAAATGGCAAATTGACTGAAATCTGAAGCCTCTCGCGCTTCTGAGGTGGCCAAAAGTAAACGACTGACTTCCAGCCAGTCTTGAGAAGCCCCTTTTTTTTTTTTTTTTAAAGAAGTCAACCGTTTGGCAACATTCTGTTAAAAATGTATATTTTTCCCTCTAGAAACAATAAACTGTGTTAGTAATGGGCAAAGCTGAGGTCTAGGTTGGCCGCACACTGAGAAATTCGGCTGATTCTGCATACGGCACCCCCACTATCTGAGTTGAGCTTCTTGAATCTGCAAAGCTGGGCTTGAAATCTCACTTCCTGGTGAGATTTCTGGTGATTCCCGCTTCTGTTGGGAGCAGAAGTACAGATGGAACAAGCATTCTTTGGGTATTTTGGCACTTCCTTCCCAGTTCCATCCAGAACTTGGAGAGTGCAGGTGTAAGAAAGGCAGGGCAATGCCCTTTGCCACATTGTGTCAGTGTCTCTGCTCTCCCACTGCTGACCTGCAGAAGCAAGGGACTCATCTGGAGTTCCAAACTCGATTCCCCATTTGGCAAAGCATGACTGACCTGACCTAGCTTTGACCAATCTCATCAGAATTGAAAATCAACATCCTGAAGAACGATTTGGCTGGAGATCTGGACAGAGATAGCAATGCCCTTTCCTCTGCTAGAGAAATGAGCATGGGCCGTGGGTTGTGTTTGAATCCTGCCTGGTCATGATTTGGGTTAACTCAGTTCCATCCTAATCTCCTGTTGGAAGAGGGAGGTTTCTCAAGCAGGTTATAATGAGAGGCGATTAAGGAGGGGGGCAGTGTTCAGCTCAGGACTAGGTTTAAATTAGGGATCAGAGAATGGCTTGGAGATACTAAATTCTCACCAGAAGCCCTTGCAATATCTGGCCAGCTTTGGCCATAACCAGTAAACACTAATAACAGGATATGGACTCATAGACTTTAAGGTCACAAGGGACGATCATGATCATCTAATAGCATGAGAAGATGTCAGAAAATAAAGACAAAGGGCAAATAAATAGCATCCAGCTTCACCTCACAAAACCAAGCTATTAAAAGACCCTGAGGGTGAGCTGACTTCAAAGAAAGCAGAGGGAAAGAAAGCAGAAATCAGTCCGGCCCATTGATCTCCCCCACGCATCTGATACCAAACGACTCCATTGATTTATATTTCCTCCCATCTCCTTTCCAGCTAACACACAGCAATTCCTCTGCACACATTCCCCTGCCCATCCACATCCCCCTACCCCCAGACCTGCTGCAGGCGGTGTCCTGGCAGCAGTTATGCAGACATTGCTGATTGATATGTCATCACCCTAAACATGCCTCTCCCGGAATGTTCAGTCCTTTGGGTCTTGGCACATTGCTGGCTATCTGCAGGGCCAAGTGCTTGTGCCGGCATGAAGTAGGGTACTGGGGCAAATGCTGCGGGAATGAGAATGGAAGACATCTCCCAACCTGACACACAGCACCCACCCCCTCTTTTCATGTATCGGCTGTCAGTGAATGTGATGAGGAGCGGGGAGGATAGCGAGACTAGAGGAGAGGTGAGGTGCAACGTAGGAGCTCTTTAGCCCTTTAGGATGAATGCTGCGCAGATCCCAGCAGGCTTGAGGGCCAGGCTGAATGGAATCCTTTCACATCCACCTGATGGCAGAGGGATTGAATAGGCCTCCAAGCAGCACACAGTGACAGCCCTCCTAACCCAGGAGATACAATGCACTGCTCACATGGCTCAGGAACCAAAATAAATATGTTCTTGCAAAGACATGGCAAAGAGGCTTTTAGTGATTAAACACACCTACCCGGGCTCGGTTGGGGGAGTGGAGGTCTAGGAGCAGGACGCTGCTTTCTCTTTGCTTTCCGCATCACACTGCTCTTTCACTGAACCCAACCTTGGGAGGGGAACATTTCCAGATACGCATTTCCCCAAGGGTAAATAGAGCTGATGCATCTCCTAGGTTTGTTCTGAAGATGCAATTGAGGGATCTGGCAAAAAAGCAACCAGGGAGATGGGATTAAAGGAAATAAAAAGGGGTCAAGAGGGATGCGGTGAGCCTGTTTGGGTGGACCAGAGATGATGGCCTTTTCCTTTGGCTACAGTTGCTTAGGTTCAGTAAAGAGGGAGAAGGCTTCTTGCCAAACTGGTTTGGTAGCAATTGCAACAGCAGGAAACACAGTTATAAGGACTTGTCATTAGTTATAAGGACTTGTCATTTCACATTCATTGACATTCATTGACTCGTGGACAGTTTGGAGTCACTGTCCTTGCACAGTTCCATGGATCTTCCCCTGGAGCACCCAGCATTCCTTAGAGATGGGGCTTCCTACTAAGCAGCTGATTGGTGTGCCCCAGTCTAGTAACTCCTTTCTCCTTAAATTCTTTTGGGGCTTTTCCACTGTACTCCAGCAGAATACTCTGCATTTACTACATAACAGAGCAGAGTTGTCCTATGTACTCTATATGGCAGTGTTTTACTGTCCTTATTGGTGTGATAGTCTGGTTGATGAAAATGGCATTGCACTGTGTGGAAATGGTTCTGCATAAGTAGAAGTAACTCTGTTAATTTGTTTACCACCATTAAGGTTTGTGTTCCCACATGAAGATTATCATTGTTCTAGGAAGCAAGGAGATTCTAAAATTTCTGCCAGGCGGTTGTGCAGGGAATACTGCAAAACTTAGCCTTTCTGCTGAAATCTCTCTCAGGCCTGGTCTACACTAGGACTTTAATTCGAATTTAGCAGCGTTAATTTGAACTAACCGCTCAACCGTCCACACCAGGAAGCCATTTAATTCGAACTAGAGGGCTCTTTAGTTCGAATTTGGTACTCCACCCCGACAGGTGGAGTAACGCTAAATTCGACATGGCTAGATCGAATTAGGCTAGGTGTGGATGCAAATCGAACTTAGTAGCTCCGGGAGCTATCCCACAGTGCACCACTCTGTTGACGCTCTGGACAGCAGTCCGAGCTTGGATTCTCTGACCAGCCACACAGGAAATGACCCAGGAAAATTTGAATTCATTTTCCTGTCTGGGCACTTTGAATCTGACGTCCTGGCTGGACATCGGGGCGAGCTCCGCAGCACCTGCAACGATGCAGAGCTCTCCAGCAGAGGAGTTCATGTTATCTGTGAATAGAAAGAGGGACCCAGGATAGACTGACTGGGAACTCTTCGATCTGATCGGTGTGTGGGGCGAGGAGTCTGTGCTTTCGGAGCTGCGCTCCAAAACACGGAATGCGAAGACCTACGAGAAGGTCTCCAAAGCCATGAGAGACAGAGGATACAGGCGGGATGCAACGCAGCGCCGCGTGAAAATCAAGGACCCCAGACAAGGCTACCAAAAAATCAAAGCGGCAAACGGACGCTACGGAGCCTGCCACCACTGCCCCACCAGTGACCGTGGACTCTGACGATGGGACAGTGTCGACGGCCAGTTCCTCGGTGATGTTCGCGGACGGGGAAGATGAGGAAGGGTTTGTGGAGGATGAGGCAGGCGAGAGCGCTTACAACGCTGGTTTCCCCGACAGCCAGGATCTATTCATCACCGTCACGGAGATCCCCCAACAACCCTCCCCAGCCATTAACCCGGACCCTGAATCAGGGGAAGGAGCAGTCGGTAAGTGCTTTAACCATGTTAACTTTTATTCTTAATATAACAGGAATCTTAACTGTGTGAAAAGGAGGACTCCCTATATATGGGGATAGAACAGAAATCATCCTTGGAGATCTCCACGAAGCTCTCCTTGCGTTAATCGAAAAGCATCAGCAGGAGGTTCCTGAGGAGAGCTGCCTTATTGGGTGCTCCGTGGTAGCACAGTTTTCCGCGCAAGGCTTTCATGAGGTACTCAGGGAGCACTGCCTCCCCGAGCACGGCTGCATCGGGCCCTGGTTCGTGCTAGCTTTCACGCAGCATGCGCTCTCTATCTCCTTCAGTGACCCTCCTCAGGGTGATTTCGCTCGGAGACTCCTGCATCTAATTAGGTTAATTACTGTAATTTTACGCCTGGTCAAAAGTATTTTTAAAAAATCTACGGACAGACGGCATAGCACAGACTCAGCACGCAGCTGCGTGACGAGCGTAACGGAAAGCCAAAGAATATAATGGACGCTCATGGAGGGAGGGGGGAATGAGGACTCAAGGTATCCCACAGTTCCTGCTGTCTCCGAAAAGTATTTGCATTCTTGGATGAGCTCCAAATGCTTCTAGGGTCAAACACAGTGTCTGCGGTGGGTCAGGGCATAGTTCGGCAATTTGCGCACACCCCACCCACCACCAGAAGTGAAAACAATCCTCTGTTGACTCTTTTACATGTCACCCTATCTTTACTGAATGCTGCAGATAGACGCGATGGTGCAGCACTCAACACCAACATCCTTGCTCCCCCCACGCTATGGATGGCTGATGGTACAAAATGATGGAAATCCGTCCTCATCATCAGCCTATTGGCACATGGGGCAGTGCAAAAGGGCTGGTAACCATGCCGACTAGCATCAGTAAGGTCAATCAAGGGCGCCTGTCCCTAATTTTTGATGGCAGATGGTGCAATATGGCTGGTAACCGTCCTCATCATTGCAACAGGGGGCTGAGCTCCATCAGCCCCCACCCTTCATTGTAAATAAAAGATTCAATTGCCCCTGGACTAGCAGAGGGATGATGGGCTCCTTCATCCACACTCCTTAATGTCCTGCCTGGACTATCATTGCAGCTGGAGGCTTCCTTCCACTCATTTCTCACAAACAAGTCACTGTGTCTTATTCCTGCATTCTTTATTACTTCATCACACAAGTGTTGGGACAATGGTATGGTAGCCCAGAAAGGCTGGGGTAAGAACGGAATGAACAGGTGGTGTTGTTGCAGGAGCACCCCCTGTGAATAGCATACAGATCATAATTTCTGCAGGATCTGACACAGAGCAGCTGTGCTCTCTGGTTCTATGATACAGTGGTTATCTAGTACACTTGCCTATATTCTAGGCAGGACTGATTCTATTTTTAGAGACCAAAAAGGAGGGATTGACTCAGGGAGTCATTCTCAATTTTGGCTTTTGCGCCCCTGGCTAAGAGCAGCCAGGGACACTTATGACAGCAGCAAATGGTACAAAAGGACTGGTAGCCATGATCATCTTAGTTCCAATTTATGGAAGGGTTTGGATGGTGCAATATGGCTGGTAACCATCTCTGCTGTCATGCAAAAGCAAAAGCATGCTGCTGTGTAGCGCTGCTGGCCCGCCTCTGTCAGCGGCATCTAGTACATATACGGTGACATACACAAAAGGCAAAACAGTGTCCATGGTTGCCACGCTATGGCGTATGCCAGGGCAATTCTGGGAAAACGGGCTTGAAATGATTGTCTGCCGTTGCTTTCCCGGAGGAAGGAATGACTGGCGACATTTACCCAGAATCCACCGCGAAAATGATTTCTGCCCCAGCAGGCACAGGGGTCTCAACCCAGAATTCACAGAGACAGCCTAGACTCAGTTAATTGTTCGCAAAAATGTATCTTTGCAAGGAATTCACTCCCTGTTTCCCATCTCACAGCTTCCACTGTCTCCAGACCTGCCACAGCATCCCCCTCGCAGAGGCTGGCAAAGATTAGGCGGCGAAAGAAAAAGACAAGGGACAAGATGTTCGAGGAACGTATGGGCTGCTACCTCACAGAGGCGGACCAGCAGAGCCAGTGGAGGGAGACCGTCTCTCTGTGCCAGCGCTCACACAGCGAACGGGAGGAGAGGTGGCGTGAGGAAGACAAGCAGGCGACTGAAACAATGCTTGGACTAGTGAGGGAGCAAACGGACACGCTCAGGCACCTTGTGGATGTTCTGCAGGACCGCAGGAGGACAGAGACACCCTGCAGTGTATCTGCAACCGCACTCCCCCGCCACAAAGTCCCATACCCCCCTCACCGAAAATAATCAGGAGGAGGGGCGGCCGGGGACGTGAATACTGTCACTGCACCACAGCACAGTGCTGAAGTACCCAAAAGCTATCATACCCTACATTTGCCGAAGGCTTTCACTTCCAGACTCACAGTAGTCCCAATCCCAGTCCCATCCCCTAACTATCTACTTAATTAATAAACATGCTTTGCTGTTAATTACTGTTTCCGTTATGTTTTTTCAAAGAAGACTGTGTTTGAATGGGGGGCGTGGGGAAGGGGGTGGTTAATTGCATAGGACAGTCACCTTTCCCAGGGTACAGACACGGGGGCAGGATCAGCAGCGGGTCACACACACGGTGCAGTCAGTAGGCACCCTGGTCGGTTTTTGGAGGTGGTTTCCAGGATCTGTGTGGGCGGGGGAGATGTGACTTTGCAGCGGGGGAGGGCGGTTACAGATCTTATACAGCGGTCCTTGTCCTGGACCGCTGAGTCACGCAGCTTAGGAATCTGTATCCGTCCTCCTCCACCACAAGGTCACATATCCGCCCGCACACAGAATTCCATAAAGAGAGATGGCAGGCTCCGTTGAAAGAAGCCTTCCGGCACTGCGGACCGCTCTAGGAGCAGGAGCCTGTCATTCCTTGAGTTTAGAGGCGGTCTTTACATCACCGCACACCCTACCCAGCACAGCCTGTGTCCCAGTTTCAACCCTTTCACGAAAAGTCATGAATAAAGAAACCTTTGTTAAGTAATAATGGGACATGTATTTTATTTTTACACGTGTGCTGGAAGTGGGGGTAACGGGGTGAACGGGGTATGTAACCGAAGAGGAGAGTCAACAGTCAGTGGGTAAAGAAACAGGGGCAGGTTCAGCTTCTCTGTAAAGAAACTGAACAGTCACAGGTCACGCTGCTCACTGCTTGCTGGTATTTGAAGAGTTCCTTGTCGCTGTCCCAGGTGCCTGTATAGGGCTTCATGAGCAAGTGCATTAGCGGGCAGGCTGGGTCCCCGAGGATGACTATAGGCATCTGCACATCCACAACAGTTATTTCGTGGTCCAGGAAGAAACTACCTTCCTGCAGGCATCTGAGCAGCCCACAGTTCCTGAAAACACATGCATCATGAACCTTGCCCGGCCACCCGACGTTGATGTTTGTAAAACGTCCCCTATGGTCCCCCAGTGCTTGCAGCACCATTGAAAAGTAGCCCAATTTCTCAGCAGCTGACTGTGGAAGACGTGGACGATAAAGTGCGAGGAGGAGAAAACGGCGATGATCGCAGCAGGCTCCGTGCTTGCAGTGCTGTGGCGTCCGCGCTGTCACTGACCAGAAAAGTGCACGAACAGACTGCCCGCAGGCGCTTTCACGGAGGGAGGGAGGGAGGTTGTGATTGACGGTTCAATGACGACACTTACCCAAAACCACCCTCGACACATTTCTCCCCCCAGCAGGCATTGGGGGCTCTACCCAGCATTCCAATGGGCAGCGGGGACTGCGGGAACTGTGGGATAGCTTCCCACAGTGCACCGCTTCCAAAGTCGACGCTGGCCCCGTGAATGTGGACTCAGAAATTCGAATTAGTGTATTTAGTATGGATACACAAATTCGACTTCATAAGGTCGAATCCACAAATTCGAACTAAGTTGATTCGAAATAGTCTTGTAGTGTAGACAAGGCCTTAGGAATGGGTTCCAGGGAGAGGAACCACAGAACATTGGTTCCTATCTAGCTTCACAGTACATAAGAACATAAGAACGGCTGTATTGGGTCAGACCAAAGGTCCATCCAGCCCAGTATCCTGTCTTCTGACAGTGGCCAATGCCAGGTGCACCAGAGGGAGTGAACCTAACAGGTAACGATCAAGTGATCTCTCTCCTGCCATCCATCACCACCCTCTGACAAACAGAGGCTAGGGACACCATTCCTTACCCATCCTGGCTAATAGTCATTAATGGACTTAACCTCCATGAATTTATCCAGTCCTTTTTTAAACCCTGTTATAGTCCTAGCCTTCACAACCTCCTCAGGCAAGGCGTTCTACAGGTTGACTGTGCGCTGTGTGAAGAAGAACTTCCTTTTATTTGTTTTAAACCTGCTGCCCATTCATTTAATTTGGTGGCCCCTAGTTCTTATATTATGGGAACAAGTAAATAACTTTTCCTTATTCACTTTCTCCACACCACTCATGATTTTATATACCTCAATCATATCCCCCCTTTAGTCTCCTCTTTTCCAAGCTGAAAAGTCCTAATCTCTTTAATCTCTCCTCATATGGGACCGTTCCAAACCCCTAACAGGAGGGGTTGAAAGCACGAGCAGCACTTCAGGTATCTGGTTAATAATATAAGCATTGCTGAAACCCCAAGAGACACTTCAGCAATGAAAAGTGAACGGAACTGAAAGAAGAAGAGTGGTAGATTTGGGGGCAAATATGTAGAAGGCCACATCCAGGTTTTATGGAGTCATTGAAGAAAAAAAGATGTAATTGAATGAGTAAAGAATTATTAAACTGTTAAAGATCATGTCCACCTCGCAAGCGATCCCTGATATTCTAAACCAGTAAGAAGAGTTGAAGCGAGAACTCCAGACTGGATGGAGCGAGTCTGTTTTTGGAAAGTAGAATAACATGAAAACAGTGATGAGGCTTTGTGTGTCCTGCCATTAAAAATGTGGACTCCCTTCAAGATGGAGGAGGACAGGCAAACAAGCCCATGAACAAAGGAGAAAAGCAAGGAGAATAATGTCTTCGTCTGAAGACTATAAAGAGGCTAATGACAGCAAGACAGGTTGTGCCACAATAAAAGAATGTGGGGGTAGGACATTACCTAGAATGGAGACTAGTATGCCTAGCAAGGGAAATTAGTCATGCGGCCTACGTCTCCTCTTCCTGGGAGCCTGTATATTATTTTGCTCCATATGTAATGGATACCAAAAGGCAATATAAAGATGTCAACCCCCCCCTTTTTTTTTGCATCCTGCTGATCCAAAACATTAAGACATGAGAGGAGAGCTTCAAAGAGTCACAGATTTTAAGACCAGAAGGAACAACTATGACCATCTAGTCTGACCTCCTGCGTAACACAGATTCCCGTGATTCCTACAGTAGACGGAATTGTTCTTCCCAACTAGGTAAGTAAAGATTATCAAGCCCACATTTTATGGTTGAACTAGAGCATATCTTCTAGAGCTAGGACCAGATTTTCAAAAGACCTCAGCACTCAATGTGAGACTTATGACCACATTTTCAAGAGCTCAGCTCCCACTGTGCTAAGCTCTTCTGAAAATATGGCTATGTATTTTGTTGCCTAAAATGGGACCTGAACTCTTTTGAAGACCTAGCCCTGATTATGGGTGCTGAAAATCAGGCCCCTCTTGTTTGCCTACCTTATAAAACCAGGCAGCATATTCCAAAGCCTGTTGGAAATCTGGGTGAAACCTCCATTCCACTCCTGTCTCCTTCTGCACTCGCTTTGCATGAGAATTTTCCATTTTTGGAGCCAGGCCTGGAGGAATAAGGCAACTGGTTAGTTCTGATAATAAGGGCTGTCTAATGCATTGGTTTGACAATGTCCCCAAAGTGCTTGAATTTGCTGAACAAAGTATGAGTCGCTGCTCACATTTTCTACTAGTTAATGAAACACAAATCCTCCAACTCTGGCAAAATATTGGCCTGGCTGTTTTTTCTTCCTTCTCAGCAGCCTTGCCTAGCGGGTATTTTTAGCAGCTCCAACCAACCTGGCATTTCATCCCCAGTGGCTCACATCCCAAGCCTCTGGTTCTAATTTCCTACCAGTGGAGCTGCTGAGACAGTGGAGGAAGCGGCAAGGCTACTTCATCCCACCGCTTGGCTGCCGAACAGTAAGGGGATGCATTTCAAACAACGTCGTGCTTCCTGAGTTGCATTCAGGAATGGTTGCATCTCTTTCTGTTTTGGCATAAAATGAGCTCAATTATCTAAAAGAAAGAGAAATCCCTCCCAGCCTTCCAAGAAACGAGGAAAGACATAAGGAGAAAAGCTCAATTGTAAAATCAGAGGAGACAAATGGATTCAATTGATCTGATTCCCCCCCCCCATCCAGACTGTAGTATAAATGTCAACTAATGACAAGAATAAGCTGGCAAAGTTGGGAGCAGTTAGTGCGAATCGGCTCTCCCTCAATAGGTCTGTCTCCAAGCTAGCCAACCCAATGGGTTTGTGGTTTATTTGGCAAAGATCTGTGTCCCGTTTATCACAGGCTGTCGATCTTCCATACAGCCCTTCCTAACAGGGATTAATTAGGCTTGATGTCAAAGAACTAGCTAATAACAGACTGTGCTCTCAAAGTAGGTGACTATATTAATCTATGTGGCTAAAACCCCCAATAATAATTTGCATGCACAGTATATATAGCTGCCTGTTAAATACAGTAGTATTGTCAAGCGCTTGTTTACTCCCAGACCATTTGGGCTCAGATGTCTCTATGCTCTCAGCCTAAATGTGGTATAAAGTGAGAGGCAAGGCTCCAAAGAGCGGGACAGAAGAGAAATAATCGTGCTGGGCAGTTTTCATGAAAATAAAATCTGGGGCCACCTCAATTTAACAGCTCCACATTTCTGATTTTAAACCCGGGCAATAAGAAAAGGAGGATGACCTCAGATTTCTATGGGAAATCTGGCTTGGGAGCACATTTAAGACTAAAATTACTTGGGGGGTGTTGTTCCTGGGGACAGATGAGAGATTTGATTGTAGGAATTCCTTCTTATTGGAAAAGACCCAGAGTCTGATGTATATGGAGTTATCCAGTCCCATGAAGCATGGAAAATTTAGTTGAGTAATGTTAATAGGGGGGTTAGCTTCTTTCTCTGTTTGTCTCTGAGCAGATCCCAATTTTATAGGTTTTGTTATTCGTAAACATTTCCCTAAGAACTTGGCTGAACAATTCTCAGATTGTGGATTTGTTTACAAACTCTTTGTATTTATTAATTGTTATTCGCAGTTTGTTAATTGCATTGTGTCATTGGTCAGCTGAGTCACATGATATTTTTTTCTGATCCCTGATTGGATTACTGGAGAGAATAACAAATAACAATGGATAGCAAATAAAACCTTCTGGGTAAAAGATTGCTAGGGCTAAAACTAGTGAGAATTTGGGGATTATCACTCATGAAGAATAGAACCCCATACCCCCAAAGGATAGTATCAAATCAAACATGGAATTCAGATTCACAAATAAATTCTAATATTTTTTTCATTCTTCAATCAGCTCAGCTATTTGGTATCTTGGAAAAAGCAGATTTCTGGTGATCCGTCTTCTAGTTGGGACTGGGAAAGCTAATTTGCCTGAAAGTCTAAATTCTCCTTCAGTGCAGAGAAAAGCATATATCTGCTGCTAGAACAGCTCGTTTTTCATCCTGCATTGTTTGCATTAGAGCTGTACAGAGAAAAGTAATTCCATTTCATAGAGGATTTTGATATCTTGAAATTTGGTTTTCTTTCAATTAGACAGGCTGCTGAGGAGCTGGGCAGGTGAGTTGCTGGGAAACCAGGCAGATTTTGAAAGCTGCCTGGCAAGCAGGGTTCTGGAGGAACTTCATCAAAATTGAACCTTCTCTGTGGAACATTCTGAATTCAGCACACTGGTAAATTCCAACAACAAACTGTTTTGTTGAAATTTTTCTGACCAGCTGTAATTCAGATTCATGAAATTAAAAAATGGATTCTGTGATGGTTTGAACCCCAGCCAAAGGTATCATATGTGTCTGATGTATGCATAAGGTAATGTTTGTAGTGTCATTTCTGTGAAAGGAAGAATGGCCTAGTGGTCTGGAGCTCAAAAGAGCTGGATTTTGTTCCCAGTTCTGCTGCAGACTTCATTGTGTGACTTAGGCCAAGACTGTCAAAAATAGAGCCTAAAGTTAGGCTTCTAGATCCGCATTTAGTTTAGTAAACAAGTGGCCTGATTTTAATCCAGCAGCTCCCACTGAAATCAGCTGGTTGGATGACACTGGAAGCACATGAAAAAGGGGTGAGTGGAAAATGGGGACACCAGATATCACTCAAGATCAGGGGAAGTACATTGTGTATTGGAAATAATAACATGATAATGCAATGTGTGAATGTTTCAGACAGCCATCCAGACAGAGGGCGCTGTTGCTGCTGAAGAGGGAAGCATTAAAAAAAAAACTTTTTAAAATTAGAGATTTTAATTATGATTTAATTATTTTTTAACAAGAGAAGCCCTGAAGCATTTGAGGATATACTGAACCCATCTTTCCCATCTCAGACAGTGGCTCTCTAACCTCTCCACTCTACGGAACCCAGATAATCGCTTTCCACAGACATATATCATTAATGCTGTGTGTTTGTGTGTGTGTGCATGTGTGTGTGTGTCAAAATTTTCTTCTTCCATTAACCAGGCCGTTGTTCCCTACGGTATGTGAGACACACAGAGAGATTAAATGCTTTATATAAATACTGCTGGGAGGATGAAAAGGTGACAGAAGTGAATTCTCATCCTGAGAGTTCTTCAACTTCAGTCCCAGCGGCATCCTAAAGTGAATCTTTACCTGGTTTCCATGTGCTCCCATCAGGGTTGTCAGCGCTCAATTACCTTAGTAACAGTCCATACATTTTTATGCAGCTGGGAGTGTGTGTGTGTCCTGAAACACAGTGTTGGTTGATACCTGGCCTGGGATATTGTTCAAAACTGGTTGGCTGAACTGTTTGGCTTCTTCCTCGACATCAGGGGCTTTATAATATGTAGCATCTTTGTTGGCAGCAAAGAGCAGAAGATTTCCTCCACATTTTTGCAAATACTTCCCAGCCAATCACACAGGGTTAATTTGTTTCACTTAAATTAAAAGGCCATTGACTTATTTTACAGGAAGCTGGGAGAGAAATGAAAATATTCAGCTCTGAGAGTTTTATTTGAAAAATATTATCAAATTCACAGACTAAATTTCCTCAGAAAGGTTATTTGACCAGCTCTACATGGAATAAATCTGCAGGTAACAACATTGCAATTGCATGTGTAACCCATGCTAGGAATGAGGCTCTTTGTCTCCGTGTAAAGTAGACCATGGGTACTGGTTTATTATGAGTCTTCTGCTGCCTCTGGGCTGCTCTAACTTGGCAGAAGGGGTTATTGGAGTGCTATTGCACATGGAGAAGCTATGGGTAGCCAGCTAAGATGGTTTTGCAGATGCTTTCCAACCCTGAACCAGCCCAAAATGGATGCAGTCAGGATCCGGCCTTATATTCTCAAGCAATGATCATGCAAAGGTTCAGACACTGTGATATAAACATGGGATTCTGCATCATGAATGAAGCATTGTGCTTGAGTGTGTCTCAGAAATAACCCCAGTTCCATACATTTTCCTTTAGTTCCTTGAGGTGTAGATGGTTGCAGCTCAGGGAGACTACAAATCCCACTATGCAAAGCTCCATCCTGATCTGAATGGCCTTGAGGCAAAATTGGATGCTCCTGGATTATGGCTCTGTGGTTTGCTAATAAAATTCCAGACCAGTACAGATGTTTCTTTGGTTTTATCCGAGCCCCATTTACTTGGCTTTTGGAGCCAGCACTTCTCATCGTGACACACTAATGCTTTTTGCAGTAATAGCTGGAGTGTGTCAGTCCCTGCCCGCTCCAGGAGGTTAAACAGATTGTCTGTCTCAGCCGACATTACTGCAGCGTGAAAGCATGAAAGAGAGAGAACAATCCTGAATGGTTCCCATTCTGCTTCTGTTAGCAGCCTGTCCTGAGTCTGTAAAATTCAGGTTCCTCAGTGGGAAACCAGCTTGTTAATTAGTTGAGTCAAATGATTGCATGATAGTGAGGTAGATCTCACTACAGAGCAATCATGTTGTTTTGCTGCATGGCCGCAGAATACAGTTTGAGAAGATGTGCTATTGTCAGATCTCATAAGCTGAGCTGGGTTGGAGCTTGGCTGGGAGACCTTTAAGGTCTACCTAGGAGCTGCCGGAAGTGGTACTTAAGACGAGGTAAGGGATATTCTTTCACCTTGATTGAGTCACAAAGACATGGTGCTGGGAGGTGCTACATTCTGGAAAGTTTTGTCTTTCAGAGGAGATGGAAAAAGCTAAAAGCCTGCCCATTTCCAAGTAAGCAATTAATTACAGTGCACCTACCTAAAATCCTTCTGCAGTTTCATGTGGAATAAGGGATTTATACCTGCCAGGGGCCAGCTATCTTGTGGGACAGTCACACTCAGAATTTTAACTTGTGTCTGAGAGTGAGAGACAGTGAGGGACAATGTGAGCTACTGTGGCACCTGGAGGACTCCTATGGTCAAGAGGACTCAATTAGGCAGAACAATAAGAACCTTTCCTCTATTCCAGTGATTCCCAAACTTGGGACACCACTTGTTTGGGGAAAGCCCTTGGCGGGCCGGGCCAGTCTGTTTACCTGCCGCGTCTGCAGGTTCGGCTGATCGCGACTCCCACTGGCTGCGGTTTGCTGCTGTCATAAACAGTTAGTTAAGGGTTAAGGTCTACCAGTGCATGGGCATCTCCAGTGGTTCTAGTTCCCAAACCAGATGGGGAAATACACTTTTGCGTGGACTACCGAAAGCTTAATGCTGTTACTCGCCCTGACAACTACCCAATGCCGTGCACCGATGAACTATTGGAGAAACTGGGACGTGCCCAGTTCATCTCCACAATAGATTTAACCAAGGGGTACTGGCAAGTACCACTAGATGAACCCGCCAAAGAAAAATCTGCGTTCATCACCCATGTAGGGGTGTATGAATTTAATGTGCTTCCGTTCGGACTGCGGAATGCACCCGCCACCTTCCAAAGGCTGGTAGATGGTCTACTAGCAGGATTGGGAGAATGTGCAGTTGCCTACCTCGATGATGTGGCCATTTTTTCGGATTCATGGCCCGAACACCTAGAACACCTGGAAACGGTCTTTAAGCGCATCAGGCAGGCAGGACTAACTGTTAAGGCCAAAAAGTGTCAAATAGGCCAAAACAGAGTGACTTACCTAGGGCACCAGGTGGGTCGAGGAACCATTAACCCCCTACAGGCCAAGGTGGAGGCTATCCAAAACTGGCCTGTCCCACGGTCAAAGAAACAGGTCCAATCCTTCTTAGGCTTGGCCGGATATTACAGGCGATTTGTACCACACTACAGCCAAATTGCTGCCCCACTAACTGATCTAACCAGAAAAATGCAGCCAAATGCTGTTAAGTGGACTGATGAGTGTCAGAAAGCCTTTACCCAGCTTAAGGTGACACTCATGTCTGACCCTGTGTTAAGGGCCCCGGACTTTGACAAACCCTTCCTAGTAACCACCGATGCATCTGAACATGGGGTAGGAGCAGTTCTAATGCAGGAAGGACCGGATCACAACTTCCATCCTGTCGTGTTTCTCAGCAAGAAACTGTCTGAGAGGGAAAGCCACTGGTCCATCAGTGAGAAAGAATGTTACGCCATTGTGTATGCCCTGGAAAAGCTACGCCCATACGTTTGGGGACGGCGGTTCCAGCTACAAACTGACCATGCTGCGCTAAAGTGGCTGCATACTAACAAGGGAAACAACAAAAAACTTCTCCGATGGAGTTTAGCTCTCCAAGACTTTGATTTTGAAATTCAACACATTTCAGGAGCTTCCAACAAAGTTGCTGATGCACTCTCTCGTTAAAGTTTCCCAAAATCAAGTGGTTAAAAAGTGTTCTTGAAATGTAACAAATCTCGTTGTTTACATGCTTAGTAGTATGTGTAATACTGCATATGTTTTAGTAATCTGTTTATTTTACAGTTCTAGGAGGAAATCACCACCAGTAGTTCCCACTGTTGGTGATTTGGGGGGGCGTGTCATAAACAATTAGTTAAGGGTTAAGGTTTTTGTCTGCCTGTAAAGGGTTAACAAGCAGTACCTGTGGACACCTGACCAGAGGACCAATGAGGAACAAGATATTTTCAAATCCTTGTGGAGGGAAGTTTTTTTTTTCCTGTTCTTTGTTTTCTTAGAGAGTCTCTCTTGGGAATTAAGAGAGTCCAGACATCTTAATCAAGTCCTCCCAGGTTTCTGCAATAAATTCTTCTATTCAAGCTAGTGAGTATTAGCAAGGAACTAGTATTCTTATACTTTTATTTCTGTATTTGCAATTCTGTGTTTTGCTATAGAATTTCTTTAAGTCTGTACTGTGATTGCTTTTACTGAGAAAGAAGGGAGGGGGAATTCCCTCCAGAGATTGATAAGTTTAGACCCTGTATATTGTTCCATCTCGGTTACAGAGACAGTGACTTTCTTTTTTTATTCTTTAATAAATTCTTTTCTATTAAGGACTTGGTTGGTCTTTCCTTGGGTGGATTCTCAGGGAAAGAGGAGGGGGAGGTATCCCTCTGTAGTTAGATCCCGGTGTCTCTCCTAGGAAAAGGGAGGGGGGAGGAAGCAGGGGGGAATGGTTTATTTCTCCTGGGTGTAAGAACTCCATGGATTTGGGGCTCTTGGGATCCCCAAGGATTTTGGGGAAGGACTGTGTCCCAATCCACGTACCTGATTGGGTGGTGGCAGCTTTTACTAGATCTAAACTAGGATTTTAGTTTAGAGGGAAACCAGTGCAGGTCCCCATATTAGAACCCAACAGCTCTAAGTGGGGGTGAGACCTATGACAGCTGCTCCAGGCCAATGGATGCTGCTGGAAGCGGCGCGGGCGAAGGGACATACTAGCCACTGCTTCCAGCAGCTCCCATTGGCCTGGAGCAGCGAACCGCGGCCAGTGGGAGCCACGATCGGCCTGACCTGCGGATGCGGCAGGTAAACAAACCAGCCCGGCCCGCCAGGGGCTTTCCTTACACAAGTGGCGTCCCAAGTTTGGGAAACACTGCTCTATCCTGTAGCTACTGCCTTGAGCCTCTTCACTGCTGTTCCCATACTCCCTTCAGTGCTGTCTGTCTGTCTGTCTATCTATCTATGCCTCCTGTCCTCTCTTCCCACCTGCTGATGAGTAATTTGTTTGCTCTATCCCCACACTGGTTTCTTCCCAGCTCTCCTCCCAGTCAGTGTTTCCTTCCCTTTCTCCCCACTCTTTCTCCCTGCTGAGTACCTCTGTCTCATTTTCCTCCCATCCACAAGGGCCAAAGTGCACAGAGCTGGGAATGGGGAGCTGGAGCCAAACTGGAGTTGCCAACCCTCCAGGATTGTCCTAGAGTCTCCAGGAATTAAAAATGAATCTTTAATTAAAATGACGTTGTGATGCAACCTCCAGAAATACATCCAACCAAAACTGGCACCCCTAAGCGAAACACACAGTATTTATTCACATCGTTTTTAAGACATGTCGCTCCAGGGGATGCTGTACAAAAAGCTCGGACTTTTAGAGCAGGTTAGGAAATGCCTTTTCCGCCTGCAAAAAAAAATGTTGACGGAAACAAAAAAAAGTTTAATTTTCTTTGAAACTTTTTGTTAAAAATAAACCCCAAAACCAAAACATTTTCAGTTTCACCTGAACTTTTTCAGTTTTGTGTTCCTGTTTTTAGCTTTCCAGTTTTTTGATGGCCTTCCCCCACACACAATGAAAATGGACATTTCCTGTGGAAATCTCCATTTTGATAAAAAAGCCATTGTTAGTTGAAAAATTGTTTTGAAGGAAAGTTTATGACCGGCTCAACTGGCTTTTCCAATTCATTTCCTGTCCTAAACTGCTGTGGTGTGTTGCTGTGTATTCTCAAACAGCTCTTCTCATTCCCCCCAGAGATGGCTGCATGAAGAGATTCCACTATATATAGTATGAACAACAGGAACCTGTGGTATCCTTTGGAATGAAAGAGGCTAGAGAAATAGCACAGCCTGGGTTCGCAGCTCTGCCACATACAAAACTCTCACTAAGTTATTCACACTTAGAGTTGTGAGGCAGCCGTTGCAGAGTGCATGATGGCTACTGTGTTTCCTAGTCCCTGTACTGCTGTCTGTATCGTGGAGTACTAACCTTGAGTATGAAAATCCTCGTGCAAAAATGCATTGGATTATTTTCTAATTGAAATCTCTAATCAAAACAGTTTTCTACCCAGAAATGGCTGGAGGGCAACCAGGGATGTAGAGGAAGAGGCCTACCTGTCTGTCCTTTATATTGCTTCTCTGTCTATCTACCATGTCTGTGTGCTGGTTTAGCTATCTGTGTCTCCCTGTCTACACATACATTATGTATCTCTAAATGACTGGTGCTGTGGATTTCAGATGTTCCTTAAGGCACTGTGGGATGCCACCATAAGCCATGGCAATACAATCACGCTCAGCCACACATCATGTGTGTCCGTGGATATCAGCTATG
Source organism: Mauremys mutica (assembly GCF_020497125.1). Classification (NCBI taxonomy): domain Eukaryota; kingdom Metazoa; phylum Chordata; order Testudines; family Geoemydidae; genus Mauremys; species Mauremys mutica. The sequence continues at coordinate 14,623,332 of NC_059082.1, forward strand.
TTCGCAGGTTCCCTTCCTAACAAATGCATCCGTTCCTAATTGTTGATTTCACTAATAACTCCTTGGCAGCCTTACAAATGGAAAGTATGGAGTGTGTATGCCGTGTTTGCCAAGCCTTGGGAAGGAAAAAAAGACAACCCAGCCCAAACCTTTCAGCACCCAGACCTGTTTACAGAATTTCCAAACCTTTTCAAACTTCCGGCTGTGCAGTTTGAGGGTGGCTTTCCATGCCTGCAAGATAACCAAATAACACAGCACACATCATTTGTTGGTGGGCTGGGTCATCCCAATCTGGATTCGAGTTATCCAAGGTGAATCTCAACTAAATGGGCTGGATCCCAAAGAGAGAACATCATCACTTACAGGTAGTATTTATATATTCCTAGGCCCTGTGGGTTTTTTTTTTCTCTTCACAGACTGCTCTTTCAAAAGGCCATTCAAGGGAACATTTACCAATGTGAATAGCAGGTCCAGCTGGAGAGTCCTGTGCCAGCACCACACTTAAGGGCAAACAGAACAGAAATTTTCAGTAGAAGAAAGTCGTTCTTGGCTCCTGTTAACATCTTCACTTCTTACACTTAGGAAAAATAAGTTCCACTGAGCTTTCTTTCTTTCTCTCTTATTTTTTTTATACTAACGGTTGTAATAAAATAGTCACAGTAGTAACTACTGACTAGATCCTCAGCAGGTGTAAATTGGCATAGCTCCTGTGAAATCTGTATACATGATAGTTGCGGGGAGAGCATGTGGTTCCTACAATCCTACTTACAGACAAATGTGAAACTAACATACAGAGCCCTGGGTTTCTCTTCCTGAACTCCGGGCATGCCAGCTCTCATTATCTAGATGGGCACACACGAGAACGTGTGTTTATGCAGCTATCCATACGCTGAGATAAACCCAACTTCACTTCCTTCAGTGATTAGATAGGAAAACAAACACGCGCTTGTGCATTTATTTGAACATGAGCTGATGCCATTAGACGCATAAACTGTTACTGGAAACTCTCAGGTGGTAGCTGATCGTGTGATCATTCGATTCTCATACCACACGGCAACCCAGGTGCAGGTTGTGTGTTTGTTTGAATGTGCCATCAGTTACAATGTCCTTTGTTTTTTCTATTATTTTTTAAGGCAGTGGTTCCCAAACTTGGGACGCCGCTTGTGTAGGGAAAGCCCCTGGCAGGCCGGGCCGGCTTGTTTACCTGCCCCGTCCGCAGGTCTGGCCGATTGCGGCTCCCACTGGCCACAGTTCGCTGCTCCAGGCCAATAGGAGCTGCAGGAAGCAGCGGTCAGTTTGTCCCTCGGCCCGCACCGCTTCCAGCAGCTCCCATTGGCCTGGAGCAGCAAACCGCAGCCAGTGGGAGCCGCGATCAGCCGGACGTGCGGACGCAGCAGGTAAACAAACCGGCCTGACTCGCCAGGGGCTTTCCCTACACAAGCAGCGTCCCAAGTTTGGGAAACACTGTTTTAAGGCATGGAAATTAATTGCAAATAATTGTTGGCTGGCTTGTAACCTTCGAGGGTCACAGCTGAGTTCCTTGCTCCGAGGGAAGTAGTCCTTTAGCTATTTCCCTCTATTTCTGTCTCTGAGCCAGCTCCTTTGCACTGGCCAGTGCATTGCAGGGGCATTGTAGAGGCAGAGTCTTGGCTCCGCCCACTCTCCAGGAGAACAGTAGCAGCTCAGTGGTGGTTGATCTGTCCACCACACAGGCTCCAGTGATGCGGAGAGCCTCTGCAGGGGGGTCAGGGAGCTCCTAAATGGTCACACACCAGGGCTCCCAATTGAGACCATATGAAAATGTGCCGTTGTTGAGATTTTAATGAGAAATAATAAGGAGGGTTATTGTAATCTTGGATTTTCTTACCTTTATGCATATCAAATCTCAGCCACAGCCCCATACATCATTTGCATTGAATTTCTCTCCCTCGCTTTTCATTAGATGTGTTTATACAGACAGACCATGACAGGCTGAGTTAGGAAAAGAGGAGAGAGAAGCTCCAGGGAACAAAACGTTAGCACCAAGCTTCTGTAAGAGGAGCACAGATTCTGGAAAGTGAAATGAAAATTAAAACTCTTTAACAAAGCTGTGACAGCGTCTGTTGACGCAACAAAGTCAGTGATTTATCACAGGATAATGGTCTCCTGCTGCTACAGAAATGCCACGGGGAAGCCAAGGTATTTAATTTCAGTGCAAGAGAGCTGAACCTTGCGCTGATGTTTTATCCCAATTACCTTATTTCCTTTTGAGTGAACGGCTGGTGGAGATTGCAGCTTTTTACCTGATGGATATTGGAGCAGGAGAGTGAGCATTGCCTTGGCCTCATGATGGAAAAATTGCCTTCTGAATGTAATTAAACACATTTAGGAATTGGAAGCATCTTCCCAGCTTCCTCATGATGCTAAGGTTTGCATTTCTCCTTAAAACACAGAGGAGTCAGAAGTTCCTGCCTCATTACCTGAATTGTAAATGAATAAGTCTGTATTTCTTTAAGTTAATTTCATGTTGGTGGAAGGTACTGGATTGACAGGCCTGGAGATAGGCCTTCATTGATCCACAGGCTGGTACAGCTTGGGCAGCAGCAGGGATGGTTTCCCACACATTGACATCTGCCTCAAACCTGACCTGAAGAGACTACGACTAGTGCAAAGAAGAGTGGTCAATGTCCTTGATCCAGTCAGCCCTGGGACTTTCTTCTGAGTAAGCCAACAAGGGGGCTAATCAGTGTCGGTTGCTTTGGTGGTTCCAGCTCTGTAAACACTTCTTCACTAGGAACGGGACTGAGAACCCCTCCCCCCCAACTTATTTTAAATGAATGCCATTATATGGCCACCACCATATGACCACCAAAATGGTAAGGACTTGTGGATGCTTCCAACCTGGTCCCATATCCTCCTAAGAAGGGAAAGTCCCCCTATCCTATTACTAGTGTTGGTCAAATAAGTAAAAACTGGTTCTAAAAGCACTGAGTCCTGTTCACTGTGAGTCAGGGCCATATTATTTTGTGTTCACAACACTCCAACTGGGAACTTATGGAAATATCTGTGAATTCCAACAGTTTTGTACATTCTATCCCAAAGATTTATTTGGAAGGAAATCTGTAACCAAAAGCATGTTACTCATGGGATCCTTACCAACAAGTTGGAAAATCATGATCAATTCATGGGCAGTGCACCAACCAAAAAAACCCCCAAAAACAGAAGCTCAGTTCATAACGATTATTACTTGTAATGAATAGCTGGCCCAGCCCTACCGTTCAGCAATGTCCCTGAGTATTTGTATTCTCCACTCTTTTTAAGGGGGCCCTTTCCATGAGTTCTCAGTGATTCATAAGAAAAAGAAACATGAGATTCCTTCCACCCCTGCCTGATACAATGCCAATTTGTTTATTGAAATAAGAAAAAGTGACCAATGGGGACAAATGACGTGGAGGTGGGAAAGCTGAATAGAGAGGAGGAGTGAGTGTTATTTCCTAGCTTGACATTGCAAGTGAATGATGATCTTTGTGCCAAAGGTCCATTTCAGAGCTAAACTGAGCCCAGAGGTGGGGCCTGCTTTCTTGGCAACTTCCACTCTGATCTCTGTTTAGTTCTCAAATACATCTTTCGAGCAAAGAGCCACCAAGTATTTGCAAACCATTCTGCCATGTCCCCCCAAAAACTTGTCCTGCATATGTTGGCAGATTGCAGCTGTCAGCACTCCATCCCTTGCACACACTCCCCCAGGAACAGAGACGGATAACTCTCCTCTCCATAACAGCTCCAAGAGCTGCCCAGTTTGGGGCTCTTACAACTTGCTTCTCCCCTGCATTTGCTATGTGTATTTGCTTTGGCTGCCTGGCTCTGACCCGCTTTCCATTTCTAATTTTTGTATTCAGTTGCTTTACACACACTGATCAGCCCTGGCTAGGAGTGCACACAGCTCCTCGCTTGTTTCCCCAGCTGTAGTTACAGAACATATAGCGTTTGGAACCTGCAAAGAGGAGGGGGCGGGGAAATAGAAGAAAAGGTGGCTTATAGACCTAGGTAGAGAAGAAGATATGGCTAGTGAAGGGTCTGAGTGATGGGAACACAGACCTTAGAGGCACTTGGAGTTGGGCTGGATTTCTTTTAAACAGACAACAGAAAGTTTTCCAATCAAAAGAGCATCCCATTAACAAAATGATTGCAGTAGCGGGCTGGGATGCACAACTACATGCTTTGGGGAGCGAGGGGGAGGAGAGTGGTTGTTTTTTTTATCTGTGAGTGCTTTTTCCTTGTGTCTTGCCTTCGGCAAAATATCCCGTTGCCTGGGCTTTGTCCACCCCAGTTTATTTCTACCAGTGATGTGCAGGTGAAATGGTGTCAGCATGCTCTGGCGAAATCAATCCGGGGCATGTTGGCTCTTCGCTGCTTGAAAGAGAATATGGACCCCCTTGTTGTGGCAGACAGTCACAGTCTGGTTCTAACTCTCCAAGGCTGGTTTGGTGCTTCGGCTGTTTCACTTTGCCCAGGATCTCACGCTGGAGAATCTTTCATTTAGTTTTTGGCTCAGCCTTTCTCAACTAACCAATTGGGTCAGTTCTAGTTAAAGGACTAAATAGGACCCTGCCTCTTCTTCCACAAAGGCCCTGGGACCTGTCTCCATCACCCCTTCGGCACAAGCCTGTCAGACCAAGTGAGTTCCAGCTTCTCTGGAAACATCTCTAGCCCCTCAGACACTGAAACATCAGGGCAATGAGCCCCACAATCTGGGAGCATGCCCAGTTCCCATTATGGACAGTCATCCTAGATTATTACATTTTCCAGATAGTGACACTTTGATGCTGCCTCACAAATGCCCCATGCACATAGTAAGTCCCTAAGCGCTATAGAAGAGCTAGGTATTTTTATTATGATGATTCATTATTTATTACTGAAAGGCCTCCTGGAAATGGAACCAGAGCCATCAGAGATGAGAAGACTCTCTGATGTCCCATCTACTCCATGCTGCTGGGGAACTGCATGAGATTATTCTCTATACCCTACTTGCTGGTGCTTTGCTCGCTCTCATTTAAAAGATAGATGTATGTTATGTCGCTGACATGGGACAGTGTCAGAGTTGCCTTTGACAATTTAAAGAATTCTGCCATGTTTTGTGACTGCAGAGAGGCTGTGGCAGGGTCCAGCTCTTAAGAGGTTAAGCTGCAGCAAGAGGTTTGAAAGGCCTCAGTGGAATCCACAAACTTCTTCGGTCCCTCTGAAGCACTGGGTTTGTCCTGGAGCTGCTAAATTCCTTCCCTTGTCTATGGGGCTGTCAGCCATTGACATCCTTTTTTTTTTTTTTTTGTGAGCATGTTGGGCTCATTCCACACTGCCCCGCCAGAAGAGAAAAATAAACATGAAATAAACATGAGAGATCCTGGCAGCTGGGGGTCCGTTAGGTTACAGGACATGTGGGTATGTCTACACTGCAATTAAAAAGCTACGGCTGGCCTGTGCCAGCTGACTCGGGCTCACAGGGATCAGGCTAAGGGGCTGTTTAATTGTGGTGTAGACTTGGGTTTGGGCTGGGCCCTGCGAGGTAGGAGGGTCCCAGAGCTCGGGCTGCAGCCTGATCCCAAACGTCTACACCACAATTAAACTGCCCCTTAGCAGGAGCCCAAGTCAGCTGGCATGGGCCAGCCGTGGGTGTCTAATTGCAGTGTGGACATATCCCGGGACATTCTTGGCTTTAGGTTAACTAACAGCGCCCACCTCATCAGGACTACAGCCTGTAGATGCTCCAAGGGGAAGGGAAAAGTACTAGGGTTAGCTTAGCTAGGGTGACCAAATGTCCCGATTTTATAGGGACTGTCCCAATTTTTTCTTATATAGGCTCCTATTTCCCCCGACCCCCCGTCCCAATTTTTCACGTTTGCTGTCTGGTCACCCTAGGGTTAGCTGTCCATTCCAGGCACCTCAGAGAAGGCTAGTGCTGTACATGGGTTCTCCATTGTGCCTATCCGCTGCCAGCCGGGGGGTTTTGCATAGGGCCCCACCCCGAATTTGCACTTCGTTATTTAGTGAGGCCATGGGATGTGAATGGTGTTTACAGACATTTAGGAAAGCCAGGTGCCTGCCACAAAGGGGATTACAATAGGCACAGTATGAACCATTACGGCTTACGTGTGAGCCCCGGAGCACTTGGCATGCGGCTGTAGCTTTCTGTTCATATTGTGGGTATAGCAGGACTCTGGAATTGCCCAAGAGCTGCGCAGAGGAGCCAAGTGTCTCAGAAGAACAGGCCTGTGACCTTCTGAATGAGCAGAAATAACAGCCTCGTTGTAACCCTCCCTGTGCCATAGGCAGGAGCTAGAGTGGAAATGAAACTGATCTAGGCCTATCAACGACTGTAACTGAAATGGGCCACTGACTGGCCCTGCCTCCCAGAGCTGCTCAAACTGGGAATCACAGGGCACCTAAAAGGCGTCAGCCTAGACCGTGCTCCCAGCTTTCCCAATCTGTAAACCTAGGCAGTCCCCGCCCCTCTGCAGTCCCATACCCCAGGCAGCTTCAGACCCTATCAACTCTAAAGCCCAGCTGGCCCACAGACTTCCCCAACCTTGTTGTCCAGCCTGCCCCTGTAGTGATATATGCCTCACACTTCCACCTAATGGCAGAGCTGTATTAAAGGGACAGCTGGCCGAGTGAGCTGAAAGCTGCCAGTCCGTATTCCTGCTGTGATTTATCAATTGGAAGGGATGAGTCCCTGCCTCACAGGGACCCTGGACGAATAATTTATGGCTGTCTCCAGCTGACTTACTGAAGCACTTCCTCTCTGTCAATAGGCAAAGGAGTGAATCCAGGCAATGATATAAAACCCAAATGTTATTTTTGTTGATTGATAAAAGGTGTCCCTGGATCAGCAGCTCAGAGCAGCTCAGGGATGAGGAAAGGAGCGGTCTTGGCCTTTCAGAGTATTTTCCTTTGTGAAAAAATGTGGGTATCAAACAGCTGAGTTTGAACATTTCATTAGAGTTTGTTACAGAATCATAGGACTGGAAGGGACCTGGAGAGGTCTCCTAGTCCAATCCCCTGCACTCAAAGCAGGACCAAGCATTATCTAGACCAGGGGGTCTCAAACTGGAGGTTGTGACCCCTGAGGGGGTTGTGAGGTTATTATGTGGGGGTTGTGAGCTATCAGCCTCCACCCCCAAGCCCCACTTCACCTCCAGCATTTATAATAGTGTTAAATATTTAAAAATGTGTTTTTAATTTATAAGGGAAGTCACACTCAGAGGCTTGCTGTGTGAAAGGGGTCACCAGTAAAAAAAAGTCTGAGAACTGCTGATCTAGACCATCCCTGACAGGTATCTGGGCAACCTACTCTTAAAAATCTCCAATGACAGAGATTCCAGAACCTCCCTAGGCAATTGATTCCAGTGCTTAACCACCCAGACAATTAGGAAGTTTTTCCTAATGTCCAACCTAAACCTCCCGTGCTGCAATTTAAGCCCATTGCCTCTTGTTCTAGCCTCACAAGCTAAGAACAATTTTTCTCCCTCCTCCTTGTAACAACCTTTTATGTACTTGAAAACTGTTAGCATGTCCCCTCTCAGTCTTCTCTTCTCCAGACTAAACAAACCCAGGTTTTTTCAATCTTCCATCACAGGTCATGTTTTCTAGACCTTTAATCATTTTTGTTGCTCTTCTCTGGACTTTCTCCAATTTGTCTGCCTGATGTTTGCTCTTTTTGTAACAGTGTTGACTCATATATACCTTGTGAGCCACTGTGACCCCCAGATCCCATTCCACAGTGCTCCTTCCTAGGCAGGAAGGATTTTTACTATGGAGAGTTAGCAGTGGTCTCCAGAACTAATGCAAACTCCTGACTCTGGGCCTTTCAAACAGGCTGGAGAATAACGTTCCATGGAACAGACATCTCCCAGAGCCTGTTGAATTCTACCTATCCCTCCGCATAGCCCTTGCAAGAGAACTCAACTTTTTCACTAGACTGTGGAGGGGAGGGCCTAGAGGACTTCTTACCTGAAAACTACTGCTACTATTACCACTGGTACAAGCCTAAGCAACCAGACCTGCCTAGTTCCCACTGGAATTAGTTATAATACACTCTAGGCCTGATCCTGCAAGCCCTCCACATGCAACTGCAGGCCCATACACGGATGATTTATAGAAATGTTGCATCGCTCCAAGAGTGAGTTGATTCTGATTGGCTGAAGCAGCGGCATGAGACTTCAAACAGTTCTGTGAGATTGCCTGGAACAGTTGGGCAGTGGGTCATTGCACTTGCTGAGACACCTCCTGGTGTCAGACAAACAAGATGACCAACACAGCACACACGCCCCAGAGCCACACACATGCATGTATTTTCTCAAGCCATTGCGGTGTAAAGATAGGACAGTCCAGGTCATCTGGCTGTGAGCTCAATACAAATACACAGAGGCAGAGAAGTCGCCTTGCTCAGACTCCGTAACCTTCCTATCCTTTGAACAATCTCTCCCAGCTCCTGCTGTCCAGCCCAATGACTAACTGCGAACACAGGTCTCTTTATAATTCTCCCCCATAAACACAGGAGTCAGAGCTGCAGCTCCCGTTTTCAGATCATCAGAATAGCCAGTGCGTCTGCACTAGCTCTTTGCCTTTTTACTCCATTTAAAAAAATGCTCTGGATCTAGATCAACTTTCTCCGCTCAGTAATTATGACCAGTTCACCTGCCTTGAAATGGGGTCTGCGGGCCCCTTGATAAAGGCGTTGGGAGGTTATCCAGTTCCAATGGAGTTTCCAGAAGTGCCCCTTTAATGAAACAACACTGCTTTGGAACATTTAGGTTTGTGAGTCTCTTGTGAAGCAACATCACGGATATCCCTACAGCTTCCTTTATATGGGATATGCCGTATCCCTTCTAACGGCCCTGCTCTGTGATGACAGGAGGGTATTGGGGACTATTTCTTCTTTCTCTATCAGTGTTGTTATCATAGAATATCAGGGTTGGAAGGACACTCTTTTCTAAATCAACCTCACCGTTCCTTTCTACAGAGATAGCAATAGATCCTGCACTTCAATAGCAAGCCTAATACTGAGAGGTTACTTAAAAGAGGTAATAGCTAACACATGGGGAAGTTGGAGGGAGGGAGGAAGAGAGGGGATTGACTGGCTTTTTCTATTGTTGTTATCTGCTGCAGTTCTGTAATTGAGGCTTCGTTTCAAGCCAGGTCACTTTCCAATAGAAATGGTCCCAGCTCAGGGATGGGGATCAAGAGCAAAATGTTCATGTTATTAATCTTCAGATTTGCACATCGTGGGTGCTGCTAACTTCTTCCTGCATCAAGTCCCTCACACACTTCACATCCACTAGAAGCCACAGGGCCAAACTTCATCTCCGGGGGGGTGTTACAATAAGACCTCAACACTTCTTTAAAAAATAGACGTGCTAGGAGAAGATAATATCGTGATGGGTGTTCTGAGCCTGGTGAGTCATTCCTGAGCCTGAGTGTTCTGAGTGCGTGGATGAGTCATTTGAGGTAATTCCCTGTGAGTCTTAAGGGTCCGGTGGCATCCGGTCCACAAGCAAGGGCCTAACCGGGCGATCCCAAAGCAGCTATATAGGCTCATAATGAAAGCAGCCACTCCAGTCTGCTCAATGTTGCAACCTTGTTTGGGATGCTCCCTGGCCATGCTGACAGGCTATTCCTACGCCAGCTCCAGGTCAAGCCATGGCCAGTTGCTCCGCTGTCCTGACAAACATGCAGCGGGCTCTGGGGGGGGTCACATCCTTTATATATGAGGCCACAACCTTAGGAGAGGAGCATCATGTTCACGTAGGGCTAGACTGTGACAAGTTATGAGGAGTGGTGGGCAGGTTGCATTAGGGACAGAGCAGGAGGAAGAGTAGTTTGTTGCCGGTCTATATTACCGGTAAATTACTATAGCCATGCTAGCCCGTGAGTAGAGTCACCTCTTCACCCATTCCTCTATCTTAGGTACTTGTGTGGGCCCCAACACCATGGTACCGTCATGTCTCACAAACTTTCATGGGTTTATCTCCACAACACCTGGAATAGATGGGAACCTGGGGCACAGAGAGATTAAATGATTTGGCCATGGTCACACAGGGAGTCTGTGGCAGAGCCAGGAATTGAAGATGGGTCCCATGTCAGCCCCTTAAAGACTGGGCCACCCTCCTTCACAACTGCTTCTGGGAGGCAGTAATCCTCCTTCACATTTGGAGCCAAGGTCCAGGTAGCCCATGTAGGTGGGACTCATCCTACCTGCACCAGAAGCACAGTGCAGGTTGCTATTTAGCCCATATTAACACCTTAGGTTTCACAGAGGACTTTCCATTTGAAAGCCTGGACAGACAATAAACAACTCTTGAGTCAGTGTTGTTATCCCTATTTTAGGCTTGGGACACACTAGGGAGAGGTCACTTGGCCAGAGCTGGTGGCCAAACTGGGATTAGAACTCAAGAAGTTCTGGCTCTTAGGTCTGTGTGTGGAGACACTTTCCACTCACCAAACCTCTTCAGTCAGCTCCCAGAAGGCTACTTTGTCTCTGCAGATCCTTCAGCTTAGTAATGGCTTGCATAACATATTCAGGAGATGGAACGGGAAGGGGACCAGCAGGCACTGGCCCTTCGCCCCCAGCCATATCCCAGAGCCATTGACTTCGCCCACTTGGGCTGTTCTGCCTGTGCCTCGTTCTGACTCTATGGGTGGTTATCCCTATAGCCTTCAGTTGGACAAGCTTATAGCCCAACCCTGTGCATTGGCCAAACACGGGACTGTGCTCAGGCCAGGCAATTTTTACAGCTTAATCACCACCCACTACAGCCCAGGATCTTTTGCTAGAGATCTGCAAAGCTTTTTAAAAAGCAGCAAGCAAAGGAGCCTAGCTAGTTTGGGGAAGGTGCTCGGCAGAAAATGGCTGCCCTGCCAGGTTGGTGAGTGTGCAGCAAAGTGCAGAGGACGTGTCCGAGGGTTTCTAAACAAGAACCGATTGTGCGCAGAGAGCTGCAGGACTTCCAGTTCTTCCCCTAAAGTCAGTGTCCCGGAGTCACTGCTCCCTGCCAGATTCCTGTGGTCATCAGCTTCTTGGCACAGGCAGCCGAGACAAGATGTCCAGAGCTGTCTTTCCTCTCCTGAATCACAGAGTTAAGCAGATTGCTCACCAGTTTAACAAATTGCTTTAATTTAAACACAAGCATGTTTTTCATTTGGAGCCTGCAGCATAATCAGTACCACCACTGAACATGGGGCGTACATTACCTCCCCTCCTCCTTATTGAAAGAAGTCAGAGGCTAAATGCACCTCAGTGCTTGTCCACAGCATCCCCGCTCATCCAACACTATGCTTTTCCACTCAACCTCACCAATACACCTCAGTTCTGACCTACAATACCCTGTTAATCCAGTCCTGGGTTCCCCCACGCAACTCTGTAATGCATCTTAGCCCTGATCTGGGACCACCCCCTGCTGTTGCAGCCCTGTGCACTGGGCCTCTTTTGGTTTTGTGATGTGTTTAAATGACTATTGGTGACTTCAGCGGGGTTCCCCCTGGTGTCTTTACCACCTCTTGCTTGCAGGAGATGAGATGAGAATGAAAGTTGGCTGGAAAACCTTTCCAGGGAAGGGATGGAGGGTTCCATGGCCAGAGTGTCATAATCCGTTTGCAACAGGCCCTTCATTGCCCCATTGGTCAAAAGTCACTGGGACGGTTGTATGTTCATGCAATGTGTGACTGTCGGACAAGACTAGCTCTACACGGCTCCATCTCTTTATTACTTGAAAAGATTAGGGCTGTGGTCAGTGTCTCCCCAACATCCTCTGTGGGGAAGACAGATGTCAAAGAAACCATTTAGCTTCTCTGCAGTGTCCTTCTCCTTCTCATTTGCCCCCTTTACCACCTGGTGGTGGTCCAGTGGATCCACCAATTCTCTCACAGGCTTCCTGCATCTGATGTACTGGAAAGAGTTTCATTTGGTACCTTTGGCTATTTGCTCTTCAAATTCCCTCTTAGCCCTACTGATTTCCATCTCACATGTTGCTGGCTATAGTTTCTGTTCATTCACTTGTGCTGGATTTCTTTCTGAAGGATACCTTGAGTAACTCTTGAACCTTGCCATTTAGCCACACTTATGGCATTTTCCCTTGCTTCCTTTTTCATTTAGGATTATGCATGGGAGACCCAGTTACAATGGGTGACTCAGATGGCATGTGCTGAGATCACGTTTAAGGTTGGGCTTTTGTACTTGCAGGTGTCAATGGCGGGGGTGATGCTCCCAGTCTCTAGTTGTGTAAGAAGGCTTGCTCCCAAGACATCCTGAATTTGGTTTCATTGTGGCTAGGGATCGCAGCACATACAGCCCTTTGCTGGGTGAGATGACCCAGCATTTGCTCCAAGTGCTCACAGACACATGGATGGTAATTGAGATCAATATTCCAGCTGCATGATGTATTTGGAAAGGATCCCCATGGAGCTGAGTGTTCAGGGTGGGAGTAGGGTATGTTTTGGGCCACCTTCTTTTAAAATCTCCCTTTCCCCCACTTGCTTGTGCCTTCTATTTCCTCTTGTGCGCTCTCTCATGTTGCTGTGAGCTGCATACTTAATAGATGCAGGCAAAAGCTTGCTGGGTCTTTGGCTTTTTAAACCAGAGATATCCCAGTAGCTTATTCACTCACCTCAGCAGGGAAAGGATTAATGTCACAGACCAGCCACAATGCTAAGAGACGTGGAAAATTGGCTGGGAAGAGAGCAGTGTAATTCCAGCAGCTGTGGAAGCAGCAGACCGGAACTGCCCAGAGACAGACACGGGAAAGGAAAATCTCTGCAGTTCTGGCTGCCTGTGGTATCAGTCTCCCTCTTCCCTTCCCCATCTTTTGTTTCATACCTTCGGGCAGCAGAAAGCCAGAGCGCTGCTGCTGCCAACTCCGCACCTTCTCCTCCAGACTTGAAAGCAAACAATGTGGCTTTAAGGGAGGAGAAGTGGGAATGGAGAGATGGCACCTTCCTAAGTATGTGATGGTCTCGCAGGGACACGCGCAGTCCCTCTCGGCACTTCACCCCCATTGCTGCAGGCAGGGTGAGATAGACACCCCATTGTTTGGATATAATCATAGCAGTGGCATTTCCCGGACCTTATCACAAAGCACTGAGACGTGTCTATAGTAAAACCAAACCAACGTGTTTTTAATGGAGCTTGAGATAGAGATTCAAATAAAAGCAACTATAAGGGTTTGGAAACATACATTTACAGGTAAAAGAAAAACATAAAGCGCAATCAATGTATTAAAAGGTTACGTTCCTGTCTAATAAGTTATTCCTCACCCAATGGTCAGTCCTTGCAGTGCTTGTCCAGGTCAAAGAGTTTTCATGAGACACCCCCACTGGCAGAGTCTCCTCTGTAACGGGTAACAACTTGGGCCGTTTCTGCTGCTCTTACACAGTTACAGGCTATTAGCCTATTAGGGTATCTTAGTCTCTTAGCTCAGGGGACCCCCCCTGTTCAGAGACCTTTCCTGGGGTTGGCTTGTCTTTGGAAATGCAAAGTCTCCACCTGGTCCAGACAGTAAACAAAGTGATGTCTCCTCAGATGTCCATTGTTCCCAGCCTCAAGGTTGACTGCGTTAGCCCCGAGACCCTGCCTCGCCTCAGGTGACACTTCAACTGTTTGCCTAATATTCTACATTTTACACATTGCTTAAACTGGTTCCCACACAAACATCTCTCAGTAGCCATAACAATCAGCTAGTGCTTGGCTTTCGGCAGAACCCATGCACAACCCCCTTTGGTCAGCTTCAGCCACTTGCCACCGGGTGGAAACTGGGAGCGCTCGGCAAGAGGGGTGATGGAGGCTCTCGTCACTGGGAGGGATGAGTCACACCCCTAGTCTTGCCATCTCTTCCCGCGCTGGGAATGTTCTGTTCACCGTGTGCCCCACATGTGACAGCCCTGCATGGAATTGCACAGCACTCCCGAGAGTCTGGGTGCAAGAAGCCAAATGATCCTCTCCAGTTCAGCTTAATCCAGGCACCTGATGTGGCTGTTGCTGTCCTGAACAGTTTCTTTCCTGCAGTTTGAACACTCTGCATTGTCTTCACCTATCGTTTTGCAAGCAGGGTCCTTCTCCCAGTGACTAGTGTTAACACAGGTTTCCCCTGTTCTTTCCCTTGAAATTTCCAGTAAAGGGCCTTTAATACAATCTCTCTGTGGCTGCTCTAATTACGTGTGAAATATTTCCCCACCCCCGTAAACCAAAGAAAACAAATCAACACAGTAAGATCTTTTCTCTTGGGCTATTTGGCAGGCCTCACAGTCTTCAAAAGGAGTTACCCAAGGTCCACACAACCCGGGCTGTCTCTTTATAATTGTACTTTCAGGCTCCTGTAGAAGAACCCAACAAAGGAAGGAGCAAAACAGAGCACAAAGCCCTGAAAGGATATTTTATTTCTATTTTTCCACCTGGATATTGGCCAGCTACAGGACATGCTGTTTGCAGGGCAACAGAATATACACGCTGCAAGTCAGAGCTGTGCTGAGGGAGTGGGAAATTTATTTCTGGGTGGCAGGGGGTGGGAGTGCACCATTAATCAGATGTGATTTAAAACATGGCTGACTGAATGCAGAGATTTTGCTCTGTTCTCAGGAGGGCTAGGATACATTTGCTTTGCATATCTTGTCTGGGGGAGAGGAGTTGTGAATATTTTGCTCACACAAGTAAAGGGCTGTTCCTCTCTGTTAGTGCACCTCAGCACCCTCCCATTCCAATCCTGTGAAACACACGGTCTTCAGATGCAGCCCCATGCTCCCCATTATTCCAGTCCTGCTGCCCCCGCCTCCTCCCAGGCACACATAGCTCTGCCAGTAACCTCAGTTCCTCCCAGCACACAGTCCCAATCCTTTTCCAGTGTTGTCCCCTCCCTCTGACACAAAGCTCCGCTGATGTATCTTAGTCCTGACTTGCGGCAGCCCGTTATCTCATCCAGCTCTCCCAATCCTGTCCCTCATACATTCCTCTGCCAGTGCCCCTCTGTCCTGCAACAGCCCTTGCTAATTAAGTTCTGGGATTCTCCTGACATTGGTAGTCATGCTTAAGTTTACAACTCCCCATCTTTAAAACGGTCAGTTGAACTTCAGTCTGGTCTCTCTCGCAGCCACTGCTGCTCCTACTCTGTGCCATGTTCCTGTCCCTTTCCACTGGTAACTTGAGAGAAGATAAGCTGGTCAGAGAAGGAGCTTTAGAACTACGCTGTCACACCCTCCATGCAGAGAGGGCATTTTCCATCTTTTATGGGCACCTAGATCCAATACTAAACACCACTGGTTAATTTGCTAACATCACCTACCTAGCAGGCCTCTAATTATATTTTAAACATATGGCAAATGATTCAGCAAATTTACATAAAGCATAAAACAAGCCAGTTGTATGCTATTCACGGCTCACTAGGGTATGATGCAATGTACTGCAGTCCAGATCTGTTCTAGCCTCGGTCTGCTTTAGGCAGGAGAGGGCTACTGCTAACAAAGAGGTGTTCTATGTGCTACAGGGAGATCTGGCCTCTGCTAAAGCCCTGGTTAGGGCTGAGGCTGTGATGTCACTAGAACAAACCAGGCCTCTTATCCACCCCTCTGAGGCTGTAATGTCACTGTACCAAAGGCCTAGCCTCTTACCCTCACCCTCACCCTAGCTGTAACATCACTGTCCCAAGGCCAGGTCGCTTAGTCACCCCTCTGCGGCATGCATGAGATTTTTTTATTCCTGTCTGAGGAAGATCAAGGAGTGGTGACTTC
Organism: Mauremys mutica; assembly: GCF_020497125.1. Taxonomy (NCBI): domain Eukaryota; kingdom Metazoa; phylum Chordata; order Testudines; family Geoemydidae; genus Mauremys; species Mauremys mutica. The sequence goes on from NC_059082.1 coordinate 14,639,079, forward strand.
CCGCCTTGGTACAGTGGGAGGCTGCACCAGCAGCCACACAGGGTGGGTCTGGGGTGGGCTGTGCCGGTTGTAAATGCAGCTCCCAGTGCCAAGCCCTGGCCTGAAGCAGCTGCCCCGGGCCCTGCACAAAGGCGCTTGTTTCTGGAAGTGCTGCAGCTGCCTGGGGCCCTTCCTACTTCACAAATATTGACACTGTGATCTCCGAGTCTCAGTCTAGAAACAACATTTTCAGGGAGCCTTGGATCTGCAGAGGTTTTTTTTTTTTAAATTTAGTGGAGAGAATTTGGATTTCAGCCCCTCCTCTCTCTGCTATGGAAGTTGCTCACATAGACCTGCTGAATCTCTGTGAAACCCCACCTCTGCCTCAGGGAATCCATAGAGGGCCTGCAGAAATGTCTTCGTAGCGGCACGCTGCCCGAAGGCCATTCTGTACAGACTGTATGAGGGCATTTCACAAGAAATACCAAGGCTGGGAGGGGTGGCCTGCTCTGGGGAGTTTTAAATGCAGCTGCCATCATTTTTTTTTTTTTTATGGAGGAGCACCAGTCAATGTGCCATCTTTGCTCAAGCTGAGGGGGATATTGCATGCTGGGAGCATGCAAATTAGCCACTGAGCTCCTCAAAAGCTTTTCCAATGATATTTGTGTGTCTGACTCTAGTGGTAGTCAGAGGTGCAAGACCAAGGGCTTTTGACAAGACAGGTACAGCCCAGCCAGGGACAGGGTAACTTACCTCACCCTGCCTAACTGATATGCCTCAGCCCAGCCCTAGATGCACAGCTCTCCCCATAACCACCTCGAATGAGACTGCCACTTTCGTGGCATTATCTTTCCTGGGCCCAGCAGAGGATGCAGGGTGGAGCTAGGGGAGACACACACTGTCCCAATGCCAACAACAATCCGCAAAAAACAGAAACCATCCACTGGAGTTCCTTCTCCCTGGGCAATGGTGGATGGAGAAACCCTTGTGAAGCATGCCATGACGTTATGCTGTAAGGAATCAGAAGAAGATAAGATGGTGTGGTGTAGTGAAACATGCTGTGCTGGCAAACCACACACATGTTTATTACATTTACTCCTGGCTTAAGGTAAAGCAATGCTCAGGTTATTGATTAAGCACAGACTAGGCAATAGTGCACGTAGCCCCTCCAATAGCTTACGTAGTCCCTTCACCAATTATGATATATTGCACAAAGGGAGATGGCTATGGGTGAACCAATCAATATGTTACAAGTAACTATGATCTCATGCTCTTTGTTCTAATTACTAATAAAAACCCAGCTCAAGAGAGCTCGGGACGCCTGCTTAACAAACCTCTTGACTCCGCGTCTCCTTGATCCCAACATCTGGTGACCCCGACGTGATACACCGGATCCCGAGGACCCCTGCTCATCCGACTGGAATAGTCTAGGTGCACCCGCTGGAAACAGCCACTCGTGAGTATGGGGAGCGATTTATCAGTGCCACAAAAGGCTCATGCTAAGGAATTATTTAAGCTCATTGAGGGGAGCGGTTGCCCAGCGGTTACGCTGCGGCATGTAGAGGATTTTGTTAAGGAAATAGAATGCCAATGCCCCTGGTATCCCGAAGAAGGGTCCCTGCAGCAAGCAGATTGGCAAAAGATAGGAACACAGCTCTTTGAGAAACCTAGAGCAGCAGTACAGCACCTGCTCATGTGGCAGCGCTGTACTGAGGCAGTGGGAAAACTGGAGCCACAGGCGTCTCTCACTGCCGCCCCGCTTCTCGCGCTGACAACACCGCCTCCGTACCCGCGGGTGCTACCACCAGCGCCTGCGGTGTCGGATACGGGGCAGCGGCCCTCGGATCCCTCCGTTAATAAAGGAACTGATCAGCCTTGTTTCCGGGGGAATCGTGGGGGCTGCGTCCGGGCGGCGGTTGCGTTGGCGCGTGAGACGGGGGAATTGAATTTGGAGGAAGAACATCAGTGGGAGGGAGAGTTGCCCATGTTAATGCCTATAGCGGCAGGAGTCGATGCACAGGGCAATGCCGCCAGAGAGTGGACGGCGCTACCGTATACAGTACTGAGGGAGGTGAGAAAAGCTATCACGGAGACAGGCATCAGGTCTAATTTCGTGGCAGGCATCTTAGAAGGAATTGGAAATGGCTACATTATGGCTCCACAAGATTGGAAAGACTTATTTCGTATGGTGCTGACCCCCGCCCAGTATATGGTGTGGGACAGTGAGTTTAGGTTAGCTGCTGTGGGATACTCAACCCCAGCTGCCACGCCTGACCAGATTTATGGAGCAGGCCAATTTAGCACTATAGAGGGACAATTGGAGTTAGACCCAGATACATATATTCGTACTAAACTTAGTGTTATGAGAGCTTTCAGAAGGGTTCCCGTAAGTGGGAAACCGACTAGGTCTTTCACAGCCACCCGGCAGCAGCCTGCAGAGCCGTATCCGCAGTTCATAGATAGGCTCAAGGAAGCAGTACAGCGGCAGGTCGATAACGAGGAGGCACAGACAGAGCTTTTACGGCGACTGGCCTATGAGCAAGCTAATGCTGATTGCAAGAAGGTACTGCAATCTATAATACATCGCCCCTCATACACTTTAGCGGACATGATTCAGGCTTGCGCAGATGTCGGTAGTCAAACCCATGCTATGGCTCTTTTGGCGGGGGCTATAAGACAAGGTAATAAACCCACGGGAAATTGTTTTAATTGCAAAAAACCGGGTCACTTTAAAAGCCAGTGTAGGGCACCCGGAGGGGGAGCACATAAAGGAAGACCCCAGGAAGGGGGTAGGCCCTCCAAAAAATGTCCTAAATGCAACAAGGGGTATCATTGGGCAAATCAATGTCGATCAGGACTGGGGCAGGGAAACCAGTGATCGGGCCCTCCCCGGGCCCCGGAAAAACAATGGGGGCGGAAGAATTGACTAGAGCGCAACCGGCAACGACCGGCAGTGCTGGGATAGACTTGTATAATCAAGAAGAAAAATCCTCATTCTTACCGGGGGAAGTTCTTTTAATGCCTACTCAACTAAAAGGGCCCCTTCCTGAAGGGACGGTGGGCATTATACTCCCTCGGTCATCAGCAAGTAAACAAGGAATTATGGTAGTTCCAGGAGTGATTGATGCTGATTATCAGGGAAAAATATATGTTCAGTATTGGAGTCACCTGCCTTTTACTTTAAGACGAGGGGACTCCTGGGCACAAATGATACTGTTGCCATATGAGCTCCCTGGAGAAAATCACAGGTAACACGTACAGGAGGCTTTGGATCAACCCGTACTGAAGGCGACAGCGACTCTTCCTTTCACCCACAGGTGGCGGCGTTGGTACACCGAATATCCCTGCACAAACCTCAACGTAAGTATAACCTCCAAGGTAAGTGGCTGACCGGTTTGTTGGACACAGGGGCGGATGTTTCTGTCATAGCTGAAAAGGACTGGGAACCTAAATGGCCCTCTGAGATAGCCCCTGCGGTATTTGGGGTAGGAGGAAGCCAAGCATCTAAAAAGAGCTCTCAATGGTTACCGGTAAAATCCCAGGAACAAGGTCCCATAATAGCATATATTCAACCCTGCATATTGCCTTTACAGTTTAACATTTGGGGAAGAGATTTGTTAGAACAGATAGGGGCAAAACTGGTTTTGGAAGATGAGTAAGCCTCAGGCTCTTCCGTTACAGTGGAAAACTGATAAACCAGTCTGGGTAGAACAATGGCCATTACCTAAAGGAAAATTAGAAGCTTTGCAGCAATTAGTTGAGCAACAATTAAAAGATGGACACATTGAGCATACTACAAGCCCGTACAATACTCCTGTTTTTGTAATTAAGAAAAAATCAGGAAAATGGAGGCTCCTTCACGATTTGAGGGAAATTAATAAAATACTAGAACCAATGGGCCCCCTGCAGTGTGGCCTCCCCAATCCAAATTTAATCCCTTATGACTACCAGGTGGCAATAATTGATTTAAAGGATTGTTTCTTTACAATACCGTTACAGGAAAAGGATAGAAAGTATTTTGCATTCACAGTGCCAGTCCTGAACAATGCCCAACCCACAACACGTTATCATTGGAAAGTGTTACCCCAGGGCATGTTAAATAGCCCTACCATGTGTCAGTATTTTGTAAACACTGCTCTTCAACCTTTCAGAAATAAGTTCAAAAAGCTACTTGTATACCATTATATGGATGATATCTTAATAGCCGGTAGGCCCCTACCCACCACATGGAAAAGTGAGTTAACGGATATCTTAAGTCAATCGGGTCTGGTAGTAGCCCCGGAAAAAATACAGGAAGCCGAACCTTTTCAATATTTAGGTCATAAAATGCTTGCAGCATACTCCATGCCCATACTTCCAAAACTTACCTTGCCAAAAAAATTAACATATGTAGTACTACAGCAAATTCTAGGATCCATAAATTGGATAAGACCGTATTACAAGATTCCCACTTCTATGCTAACTCCACTGTTTAATGCCCTAAAATTAGGAAAGCAACCGGGAGACATAATATCACTAACAAACGAACAACGGGAGGTAGTGCATAAGGTCAACGAAGCCATGGCAGAAAGGTGGGTAGATAGAGCAGTACCTGACGTGCCCCCGTCCTTAATCATTCTTGGGGACACTAAGCAATTCATGGGGGCATTACTTCAACATACAAGTGAGAGAGAATTTATCCTCGAGTGGATGTATTTACCACACACACACAAAAACACACTCGTCCCATTGTCTGGAATGTTTGCTCAATTAATCACTAAAGGACGCAATCGAGCACTAAACTTGTTTGCCATGGATTTAGTAAACATTATTATCCCCATCCCCATCGCCACCTGGGAAGTTGCATGTATGCACTCGGAGGAGGTGCAAATAGCCCTAGCCAATTATGTTGGGTCCGTAACTTACCATACTCCCAAGGATCCTCGTCTCCAAGTTGCTCAGCATATTCCACTGAAAGTATTCTACTTGGTATCTCCCGTTCCCATAACAGAAGCTCTTACCATTTTCACCGATGGTGGCCCCTCCAGAGGGGTGGTTGCTTGGAAGAAAAATGACCAGTGGAAATCCCAGTTTACCTTACCGCAACGCTCTCCTCAGCGTGCGGAGCTAGCTGCGTTAATTCTTGCCTTTAACACATTTTCTGATCAACCAGTTAACCTCATAACAGACAGTTTGTATGCTGCCAATGTTGTTAGTAATATTGCTTCTAGTTGTGTTACTGCATCTTTGGATAATAATTTGCTTGGTTTATTTCTTTCCCTACAACTGATATTACGTCACCGACGACATCTATTTTTTATCGCACATGTTAGAAGTCATCAGCCTTTCCCCGGAGAAATCTCGCAAGGCAATGCCTATGCTGATAACGCCTTAAAGGCTTTCCCCTGCTCTCCTATGGAAAGTCACTCCTTACATCACCAAAATGCTAGGGCATTGGCCAAGCAATTTTCCATACCACTATCTGATGCACAAGCGATTATTCAGCAGTGCCCTGAGTGTACTGGAAACCTCGCAGGACCCGCTATCGGGGTAAATCCTCGGGGGCTAGGTGCAAACCAATTGTGGCAAATGGACGTCACTCGGTTCCCACCATTAGCTCCCTGGTCCTATTTGCATGTAGTCATAGACACTTATTCTGGATATATATGGGCAACGCCACAAAAAGGGGAAAAGGCGAAACACGTCTGTAATCACCTCATTCGTTCCTTTGCAGTGATGGGAAAGCCATCAGCTTTAAAAACTGACAACGGCCCAGCCTATTGCTCTTCAGCGATGGCAGCGTTCTGCACGCGATGGGGAATCACGCATACCTTTGGCATCCCATACAATTCCCAGGGACAAGCCATTGTAGAACGAGCTAATCGCACATTAAAAACTGCCCTCCTGCGGCAAAAACAAAAAGGGGGAATTGTCCCCGGCAGCCTGACAGAAAAGGAAGAATGGCTGGCTCAAGTACTGTTTACACTCAATCATTTAAATCTATTACCTTTCAATTCTCAATTTTTCACCAGGGCACAACGGCATTATCAGACGACCGAAGTTCTTCCTGCTCCAAAGGTAACCTATCGTCAGCTACCTGGCCCGGAGTGGAGCGAACCTGTGCCACTAATCACCTGGGGGCGCGGTTACGCAGCTGTATCAACACCAAGCGGCCCGCTCTGGGTACCTGCACGATACGTTCGACCATACAAGGATGGCTGCCAGACCTATCCTGGCTAAAGCAAATGTTTGCATATGTTATTGTTATAGTTGCAGGATTAATACTTTGTTGCTGCATATTACAGTGTATTCCTTCACTTATTAGCCTATTTGTCCAAGGCTGCCCTTGGCAACGACTTAATACAAAACAGAGCATTCATTATGCCTGCAAATTGCTTAAAAACAAAAAGGGGGAGATGTAGTGAAACATGCTGTGCTGGCAAACCACACACATGTTTATTACATTTACTCCTGGCTTAAGGTAAAGCAATGCTCAGGTTATTGATTAAGCACAGACTAGGCAATAGTGCACGTAGCCCCTCCAATAGCTTACGTAGTCCCTTCACCAATTATGATATATTGCACAAAGGGAGATGGCTATGGGTGAACCAATCAATATGTTACAAGTAACTATGGGGCGGCCAAGGGGAAGGGGTGGCAAGTTGGGCTCTTCGGCGGCAATTCGGCGGCGGGTCCCTCGGTCCCTCTTGGAGGGAAGGACCTGCCACCGAAATGCCACCAAAGAAGAAAGTGGCGCGGTGGAGCTGCCACTGATCACGATCGCGGCTCTTTTTTTTTTTTTCCTGCCGCTTGGGGTGGCAAAAACCCTGGAGCCGGCCCTGCCTAGGAAGGTGGAGACCAAGCCTACAGTAGGGAATGCCAGGCAACTGCCTGGGAAAGCCTGCCAGCCAGTATTCGTTACTGCCTGGCAGGGGCGGCTCTAGAAAATAGGCTGCCCCAAGCAGCCGTGCGCAGCGCCGCCCCTTCCCCGGTCCCGCGGCCGGTCCCCTCTTCGCGTGGCTCCGGCTGAGCTCCCGCAGGCATGCCTGCGGCAGGTCCACCGGAGCCAAATGCCGCCCCCCAGGGAAAGGGCCGCCCCACGCGCCTGCTTGGCGCGCTGGGGTCTAGAGCCGGCCCTGCTGCCTGGAGATGACTTCATTTGATCCCTGAACTGCAGTCCTGGCTCGGCTGCTCTGCAAGATCATGCGAGTGGAAGAGTTAACCTTTTTCTTTTCAAATAACTTTTTCACTTTTTCCCATTTTGTGCTGTGGCAGGGACACCCACCACTCTTCACTTAAAGTCGTCCCGGTTAATGTTGTTTTGTTGTTACGTTGCTGATCAATTAGAGAACAAGCTCGTTTAAAGTTGAGCAATGCTCCTTTATAACGTTGTTTGGCAGCTGCCTGCTTTGTCCACTGCTTGCAGGAAGAGCAGCCCATTGCAGCTAGCTGGTGGGGACTTGGAACCAGGGTGGACCGGCAGCCCCCATCAGCTCCCCGCTCCCCTAAGTTCCCTGTGCTGCAGCCTCCCAGCAGGCTAACAATTGCGGGCAGTTCGGCTGTCCCTCCCCGCACTGCCATGTGCTGCTCCTGCCCTCTGCCTTGGAGCTGCTCGACCAGGAGCCTCCTGCTTACTGTACAAGTGGGGGTCAAGAGGGGGGCTAATGGCAGGGTGTCCCCCTCCCCCCTGCTCCTGGCCCCCACTTACCCCATCTCCATAGAGTAGGGGGGAGACACGACAGGGCTCAGGACGGAGGGAGCTTGCTGGCAGCAGGGGCTGTCTCAACTTGCAGATCTACTTAAAAAGGCAATGTTCTTAGAGTGGGGTCAGCATACTTAAAGGGGCAATGCGCATCTGTCTCACACACACAGGGTGGGAGTCTGTCTCTATCTGCCATGCTGTCTCCCCTCTCTCCATTTGTGCTGCCTTGTAGAGTGTGAGGCTATATTAACAACATGTTAACTCTTGAGGGGTCAGCTGTTCTAGTTCATCATTTAGCAATAAGGCATTCCCTGGGAAATATCCCTCCCTCTTCCACCCTCTGCCTTCATCACCTCAACCAAGCTTCACAATCATCATTGCTGTGTACAGGATTAAATTGTTTGTTTAAAACTTATACTGTGTATATATACACAGGTGAAAAAAAATTCCCTGGAACCTACCCCCTTCTCTCCCCATTTATGGGGAAATTGGATTCGCTTAACATCATTGCACTTAAAGTCACATTTTTCAGGAACATAACTACAACGTTAAGTGAGGAGTTATTGTACTCATGATTTTTTTCTCTAACACTTTTTAAAATGTGTGTGTATATGAAAGAAATAGGGTGACCTTATGTCCCGATTTTATAGGGACAGTCCCGATATTTGGGGCTTTTTCTTATATAGGTGCCTATTACCCCCCACCCCCATCCCGATTTTTCACACTTTCTATCTGGTCACCCTAGAAAGAAATAGCATGTGCATTTCCAAATTCTAAGTAGATCCTATCTTACATCACTTCATGTTACCTCAGGCTGTAAAAATGTGCCTGCACAAACGTCTCTGCCCCAAAGGGGAAATTATGGGTTGTTGTTAATCACGCTACAGCACAGTAGAGAGAAATCAGTCAGGAAAAGAGTCGGCCTAGAAGTCACCTAGTAAACGGCAACCGTGAAGGAGTCTGGGAATTGTTTCACAAGGCTGAGAAATAGACTACGCCTCCTTAGGTTTCCAGGGATAGTATGTGTAAGATTTGATCGTGTGTTATGTTAACTTTAAGACTGAAGTCTTGATTGTGTTCATCCAACAACTAAGTTAATTGCTGATTTCATTCCATATTATGGTCGATTTGTCGATTTAGTGACTCAATTCGAATTGTGATTTTGATCATTCTGTTGCTCCAGTCTTAGTTTAATAAAAGGTATAATTAGCAAGAAGTTTGTTTAACTTTGTTTGCCTTTTTGTTAATTTGTAAAAAATAAAAAAAATCCATAATCACATACAGCTGGTATTTCTTTCAAAATTGCACTGAGGGTCACGGCACTCTCCCCAAGAGCAAAGGCCATTTAATAAAGTATCTAAGAGCTACTTAGCTCTGTCCCTAAATTAATACCTATGTCCCTTTCACAGACTTACAAATGCACCCTAATCCTGATCTACAGCACCTACCTAGATCTATCCCAGATCTGGTCTGCCCCCACAGATATATCAATGCCCCTGGATCCTGACTTACATCCCCCTCTGCTATTCCAATCCTGGGCTCACACACAGCTCTGCCAATGCACCCCAATCCTGAGCTGCTGCCGCCCCACCCCTGCTGTTCCAAATCTTTGTTCCCCCACACAGTTCTGCTGATGAAGCTTCTTCCTGATCTGCCTCCTGCTATCCCAGTTCCGAGCCCTACCAGCATCCCCTAGTGCTGACCTGTAGCCCCCAGAGTTATACAAGTGTGGGGACTAGCTGCGCATACTGGTAATCAGCACTGGTTACAAGGATTCCTCATAATGGACAAAGGAACCTGAGAAAGACCATCAGACATATTTGGTTTTGTGACTATACAGGTTTTGAACCCAGCCTTCCCGAGGTGAAATGCTAAGAGTCCTCCCCTCACTTCCCTGGTCACAAAGGGCACATACAATCCATGACTACACGGGAGTTGTAGAAAGCCTTGGACGTGACTGAACCCGGTTCCCATCTTAGGGGGTTCTGTGCAGTGATCTTCATGTGAAAGGAGTTGTTAGGTCTCAGTGCAAGATGCCCCAGAAACGTTGTCACCGTGGCATTAACTGGCCCCCTCATCGGCAATATTAGCAGAAAGGCCAAAGATTGGCTGAGCTACAGAGCAGGAGCCCCCCGTTATCTCCAGAGAGGCTCACTCTAAGATAGTCAGTTTGGAGCTGGCAAGCTGACTCCTTCCCCAGGGTCAGGCCATTGGTGTTTCTATGGTGAGACCTCCTAGGGGGCTTGCCCCCACGTCACAGGCTCAGATAAGCTGGCCCTTTCCCTCAGGACAGAGTTCACTAGGGAGAGAAACCCCTGGAGCAAAACCAACATGAATCAGAAGGCAAATCTCTCTGAAAAAATCCCCTTGACAAACATATTTCCCTGGAGTCAGCAAGTTCCCTTCACCTCTCTCTGCTGTACCTCTTCAGCCAGGGGGGGTGTGGCGTGGTGACTGACCCCGTCTCAGAGATCAGCACTGCACTTAGCACTGAGTGTGTGTGTTGTAGGTAACCTCTGCAGCCAGGGGGAAAAGGTGCGAGGCCATAAATATCAAACCTGCCTCCCCTGACGTAATCTCTCGTCAGCTTCCAAGGTCAATAGCAAGCTGTTTGTACTGTGTTGAACTAGGAAGGGAATTCTGGGAGAAAAGCAAACAGAGGAGATGTCCTGTGTCCACACAAAAGGTGCTGTATTCCCCACACACTCCACCTTGGGCTGGGAGGAACATAAAATTAGCACTGTGTTCATTTGTTCATTGTATCAATACCGTGCTTTGTGCCGGCCCCTTTGCTTTCTTGCTGAGCTTTCAGGTTTCCATAGGAGAGACTGAAAGGAAGACTGAGGTGGGTTCTCAGCAGCAGCCTGCTGACAGGTTGAGACCAGGGCAAGCATGCAAAAAAGGAGGTCGCGCCAAACTGAAATGGGGCGTGAGAGAGAAATGCATACAAACAGAGGGATGTAGAGCTGACACCAGCCTAGTGAGAGACTTTGCCTGGCTATAGGGAATGAGTCAGCCAGCCTTTCCAGAGGAAATGTCACTTCACCCTACACTCTCCAGAGAACAATTATCAGACTGTTTGAAAGATACTGGTGCCATGAGTGAGCCATGCCACAGCGGCATAGTAATGCCAAGGGAGTCGTACCGTGGCGGCATGCTAATGCTGTGGGCGAATACTCTCTGCTTGTTGCTTTGTAACATGGCTTCAGCTTTTATTAGGGATGAATTAAAACTGTATTGGGCCTGGAGCCATCAGAACAACACCCACCTCCCACCTTATCCAGATGCCCAAAGATCCAGTCACTGCCACCCTGACTCCTTCCCAGGAATGCCTGAAATTGAGACACTGAGACTCACTAGGGGTGTATATGACAATGAGCTGTTTTCACTGTCCCTGCACCAGACAGGCATCTGCCCTGCACTCGCTAAACCCCCAAAGTCCTGACCGAGCATGCACTGGCCTCAGTATGTAACCTAGGACAGAGTCCCTGGGGAATGGTTCTCCAGGAGATTCTCTGGTTGTCCCAAAGACTGGTCAGGAAGATGGAGGGAGAATATCATCAGGATATTATGGGCCTGGTCCACCTCCTATCTAGCCCCTGCCACAGCAACAGATGTCCAGCCAACAGACACCATCTGGGTATCTGATTCAATGCTCATTCAGGGACACCCTGACCACAGGGCCCAGATCTCAGAGACTCGTGGCTCCTGCATTAATCTGCCGTAATGGAAAATGGTTCATGGTCCAGGCTGGTGAGAAGCAAAACGAGCCTCTTTCAGTTTGACTCTTTGAGGCTGTCTGGAAAATGAAATGATGGGGGAGATAGCAGACCCCAGCACCGCAGAGGCATTGAGATGTCTGGAGATGTAAACTGCCATCCCTTTTCCCAGGACAGTATATTAACCCTATAAAGGAGGCCAATGGGGCCTCAGGGGAGCCCAAAGTCAGAGCCATTGGGTTTGTTCTCAGATAATGAGACAATGGAAAGAAGAAGATGAAAGAGTCCCCTGAATGCAAATAATGGCACTAGTCGAGCAGCCCGTGCTGCCCAGCACTAGATCCAGGACTGGAGGTGTCCTGTTCCAGATCCCTCTGGACAGACCTATTGAGCAATTGGAAGGACACTGACAGGATATGGAAAATGAAAAAATAGCTGCTAAACAAACCCCACTCTGTGAGCGTCGGCCCGCCCGGAGGCCTCGGCTTCTATTTTTATCGGCTGATGAATAAACCACCATATTGGGGCTGGGGGAGCGGAGGGGGCAGGGAAGCGAGCGCTGCTGTTTATGTCTGAAAGTGTAAGAGATGCCCAGTGTGAGCGGGGAGAAGGCGACTCATTCAGAGGGCTCCAGGGGAGAGTTCCAGTTGCTGCAGGTTGAATGGGTGCATTGTCCTGGAGCCGGAGGCTCTGGAAAGGCACCGTTTCCAACCAGGGGACCCAACGGGGCTTGGGGGCAGATCACTTCCCAAAGGTGGGGGGGTGTTTCCCATTCATACAACCAGGGGAGCAAAGGCAGTTTGGGGGCATGGGAACTGGGGCTTCACTATCTACTTGTTTAAGCCCTGAGGGCACCCCCATTTTCTTTGTTTGTCTTCAATGATTTCCAGGCTCCCTGTCACGGTGATGTAGCTGCTGAGGGCTAGATTTGACTCTCTTGGGACCTGTTAGGGCCCCTCTTAAATGTTAACTCAAGGTATTTCTGCAGCTTCTCCCTCTAATTCGCCATGGCCTGCAGGGCAATCCTCTACTATCCAGAGCAGAGCCATGAGACATACCCTCAGTTCCTGTCTCCAGGGACATAGCCTGCTACTCTGCCCAGCCCCCGCCGGTCCCCGAGCCCTCCGCCTGGACGAGCAAGGCACTCCGAGATGAGGGGTCAAACCTGGCAATGAGCAGCAAGAGCCACAGCAGTACTGGGTCGGCCCCCAGATAAACCCTTTCTGTCTTGCTCGGCTGCCCCTATGTGGAACAGGGCGAGGGACGTGTGAGCTGCGCTTTGTGAAACAGCTGAGGCAAAGGTTGAACAATGCCCCAGGTTCGCCACTGTTTGCCCCAAAGTGATTCTGTCTGGCAAGGCCTGTACCATGGCTGCCCTCATCGTGAAGTGCCAGTGCTGTCCATGTGGTAAGTTAGAGGATGCTGTGCCCATGCTGCCCATGTAGTGCGGGATGTGTTCACTGTGCAGCGAGAGCGAGTGCCACAACTGCCCACTTGAGAATGCACCAACGGGGCACTGGCAAGGAGTGAGGTTTAGTCCATTGTTTTACTAAATGAGTGAAATGCCATTTACCAGTTTGACTTGGCATCCAGCAGACACTGGCCTCTGAATTACAAGGGCCTCAGCAATTAGAAGGACCCCAAAACCCATTGTGTCCCGAGGCCCCCAAACTGCAGACAAGGAACAGAAGACTGCCTGTAAAGAGAGGCACTTTAAGGTGGCGTGTGTATTTGCTATGCAGCCCCTGTCACATACACATCTCAAAGCACTTCACAAACATTCACTGGGAGATGGGGTGGAATGATTATTTCCATTTTACAGAGGGGGGAAACTGAGGCACAGGGAGGGGACATGGGCTTTCAGTGAGCCAGTAATATGAACAGAACTCAAGAGGCCTGATTCCCAGTCCTGCACTCTGTCAACTAGGCAGCACATGATTCATAATGTTAATTGCGCTCAGGATGTTGCCCATGAGTGGTGTGTAGATGTGACTTCACACAATAGTTAGCATCTTTACCCATGTGCCTTTATCCACGCCACCTTGTGCAGCTACACAGATGTTAAGCCGTGTACCTGCTGATAAATAAGCCAATGCCACTAGTGAAATATTCCCAACTATGGAACTGATTCAAAAATACACCTTAGCCCAGCCCTGGGAGTACATCCCATTTCCTCTTCTCCTCCAGCCTCTGCCCCTCCCTCTCCCCCAGATAACAGTGGAGAAGTGTGAATTACTCAATGGCCATATTTGTCAGGAACACCCATACACCTGTCTGGGACTTATGCGGGGGTCTAGTGTTTTCATGCTGGGAGTCATATTTGGGTTTTTTCAGAGTTCTTAGCTTGGTGTAATTTGAACCAATTTTTTAACGACAAACAAAAACCAAGAAGTTTGCAAAATGTTGAGAAACCGAGCAGGAAATACACAAAATGCCCAACACACCCCAAATTAGTGGCTCATTTCTATATTCAGTCAATGAGGTGACAGCCTTTAGCATGCCAAAGGATCATGGAATGTTCTGTTTTGGCGGCACTTGTCTTCTTCATGCTGCCATAGGAGCTAAGGAGCTTTTGGCCTTTCATTTCTAAATGCTCTGCAGTATCATCTCCCCATGAACTGCAGCTAGATGCTCAGATTCTCAGCTTTCAAGTAATGTTGCTGTGAACTGAGTTCAGAATTGGCAGTCAGACTGGACTTTTATTTCCTATCTGTATAAAAAGATGGCAGAGCTTTTTGAGTGACTACTACATTCTCCCTAAGCACCGGTGCCTGTCTCTGATTCGGAAAAATATACCACTTCTCCACTGCTAATGTGCCATTCTCGTAAAGTGGCAATGGTTCCTGAGCCATTTTAGCAGGTCAAGGGGTTTTGTCTGCTTCTTCATGAGAAAGTTCTGGACCCACTGCTGGTCATACCCCAGGCCTGCATGATGATGTGACCCCAGCAGTCTGTGCTTGTGGCCCTGCTCCAGAAGCACCAGTCTATGCAGGCAGAATCTGCAGCTAAGACAACAACAGGCCTGAGCAGCATCAGCGGGGTGGCAGATGGCATGTCAGTGTCTTCCTCTGAGAGGGGCCTTCAGCAGTACAAAAGCTACCAATGAAATGTCCACTAGCATCTCCCAGATGCTCCACCTACATCCCGAAACAGGACTGACAGCATGAGGTAGAGATGCCGGACCGGGTCAGGATCCATGTTGATTGCTATGGCTGCTGGGGAGCATTCAAACACAAAATGGCTCAGCTGAATGTGTTTGAGGGCTAAAACCACCCAAAATACTTCTGGTCAGCTCCCCCGTCACAAACAGACAAGTTCTCCCACAACCCGCTAGAGCAGCTTCAGCTGGCAAGGGCGCTAGGAACTGTTGTATACAATAGTACCCACCCAAAGAAGCTGAAGTTTTGACTCAGATCTACACACTGCAGTATGGACGCACCAACACAGTTGTGAAGCCCGGGTTCCCCTTGCAGTGTGGATGCTCAAGCATGGGCTTGGAAACATGAGTCCGCAAGCCCAGGTCCCACAGATCGGGGCTTAGTGTGCTGTGTAGACATACCTAAATTGCTTAGAGAAGAAGGTGGGACTGGGAATCATGATTCCTAGATTCCTTTCCTGGCTCTTCCACAGACTTCCTGTGTAACTTTGGGCAAGTCACTTCACCTCTGTGTGCCCACGGTTGGCCATCGGCACAATGGATATTATTTATATAGCATTCTCAGCACTTCGCAATAGGTGCCCAATAACTGTGTAGTAGTTGTTGGTTATTGATGAGATTCTATAAGATGTAATTAATGACTGTTTGCAAAGTACTTTGGGATCATGGGCTCCTCAGATGACAGACACTATAAAAGTACTTAGTAGGAGTTAAGTGGATAGCTAAAGCCTCAAACTCCTGGGTTTCCCAGGGCCTTTCAATGGTTTCTCACTATGACCTGCTATAGAATCTTAAATATGGGAGTCCTCCATTCAGTCCCCTTCGTACTGCGTAACCAACACACTCCATCCTCTGGTTACCTTCCTTATTCAGCTACTCTACAGTAAGTCTTTTAAAATTACTAATTAGTGTTTACTATGCAATAACTGTCCTACAAATGGTAAATGAAGTGCACTCTGGAGACTTTAAACAAAGGGGTAACTGATTCTTCCAATAATTCGTCTGTTCTGACAAAAAGGTGATGTTCTTAATGAGAAAGGTCAAAGCCGCCCCATGGCACAGGGACAGAATCCACCTCTGCCAACTGGCACAAGCCCAGAAGGGATGGAGTCCCTGGGATCCTCCTGTGTATTGGAGCAATAAAAGATGCAAGCAACAGGAGATACTAAGGATGCTCTCAAAAGGGCTGCCCCTTACTAACCCTGGGAGGACTGCGGGTGACAGTTTATAGGCCAGCTGGGATGTCTGTGTGACTGACTTCCAGCTGAGAGGTAAGACAGCAGCAGCACAAGGGGGCGTGGATGTAAGGAGGAGGATAGGGATTCCCTATAACAGAATGCAGGGTAGTCATTTCGGGACGGGAGGGTTTGTGTCTTGGCTGCACTGGGGTATACATTACAACTGTTGGCCCTAGAGCTGGACCAATGTCACCATTTTTGTTGCATTGAATTCCAGGCAGAAACTTGCAGTTTCACACTGTTTGTTCTATCCTCCCACCCCACCCGATGTGATCCACCAGGGAGCAGCTCCCTCATTAAAAGGGAGGAGAGGGGGACTGGGGATAGGGCATTTTGGGGAGGAGCCTTTTACTCTGAAACTCCACCCCCTCAAACTTGGTCAGCCACTGCTCAGAGTAATTAGTCCTCCAGGTTCTGTGAAAATATGTTGCTGTTTTTCCACTAGTTCTCTCCATAGACAAGAAATTGGGATAGTTAGCAGATACTGAACAGTTTCTGTTCTTTTTCTGAAATTGCTAATGAAGAGACGAGAAGAAGACGAGAATTCCACTTTCCTAGCTGCTCAGTTCTAAAGTGGAATTTTCTTAACTCCTTTGGCTTCAGCCCACAAAAGGATTAAATGGGCTTCCAAACCACAGGTGGCGCTAGAGGACAATCCAGGGTTCACAGCATTTTCATGGTAAAACCAAAAAATGCTGGTTAATTTCCCAGATTATTTCTCTTATGGTGAGAAAGGGTTGAACTTTGTGCTGGGGTATGTGTGGAGTAGCGAGGAGGCCAAGGCTCAGATGTTTGAAATACATGAAGTCCTGGAGATCCAAAGCAGATTTTATGATCATTACTAGAGGGATCTAGCTTTATAGGATTCTGATTCCTGCTTTTTCACTCCATTTTTGAAATATTGAACGCTAACCATAACTGCCCCAGGCCAATGGGAGCTGCTGGAAGCAGCGCAGGCTGAGGGACCTACTGGCTGCCGCTTCCTGCAGCTCCCATTGGCCTGGAGCAGCGAACCGTGGCCAGTGTGAGCCACGATCAGCCGGACCTGCGGATGCGGCAGGTAAACAAACCGGCTTGGCCCACCAGGGGCTTTCCCTACACAAGCAGCGTACCAAGTTTGGGAAACACTGCTCTAGAGCCATGCCATTTATACTGACTTCAGAGAGATCTCCCCCATTGCCCTTTTGACTTCTAACATATTGGAAGCTGGGAAAGGGTTTCTCTTTAAATTAAAATCTCGCGCTGACCTGATGAAGGAGATGGGGGAATGATTTAGCTCTACACCCAGATCTGCCTCTGAGATATGATAAGTTTCTTCTGAGTAGGCAGATTGCCTACACAAGTGTGCCTCCCTGCTGTGGGGTCGGCGAACATTAGCTGTCAGGATGATGGATGCAAAGCCACCGAGACAAGATGCGGATTCTGTGAGGTGACCTGTAAGGTCACCTGTAAGGTCACCTGCACATCTACTAATGTCATATATGCCATCACGTGCCAGCAATGCCCCTCTGCCATGTACATTGGCCAAACTGGACAGTCTCTACATAAAAGAATAAATGGACACAAATCTGAGAACACTTCAGTCTCCCTGGACATTCAATAACAGATTTAAAAGTAGCCATCCTTCAACAACAAAAACTTCAGAAACGGACTTCAAAGAGAAACTGCAGAGTTACAATTCATTTGCAAACTTAACACCATTAATTTGGGCTTGAATAGGGACTGGGCGTGGCTGGCTCACTACAAAAGCAATTTTCCCTCTCTTGGTATTGAGACCTCCTCATCGGTTATTGGGAGTGAACCACATCCACCGTGACTGAATTGGCCTTGTCAACACTGGTTCTCCACTTATAAGATAACTCCCTTCTCTTCATATGCCAGTATATTTATGCCTGTATCTGTAATTTTCACTCCAGGCATCTGAAGAAGTGGGTTTTTTACCCATGAAAGCTTATGCCCAAATAAATCTGTTAGTCTTTAAGGTGCCACCGGACTCCACATTGTTTTTGTGAGGTAACTGTAGGCATCAGGTTTAAAAGTGAGACAGACAAGGAGGCAGATATGAAATGAGGGATGGGATTAAAAAAAATTCAGGGAGAGAGGAAAAATGATTATAATCATAAACAGGAAGGCAAGGGAGGGAGTTGGGAACAGAGAGGGAAATAGATAATATTAAACATCATGTCAAAAGAGACCGATAGAGGGAGAAAGACTGAGTGTGGAGGTATGTGGCTTAGATTAAAGGGAGTAAGTTGTCCGTGGAACATGCCTAGGATATAAAACTTCACCAGCTGTCACAGGCAGGGCCACGCTACCAAAAGCCACTGAGGAGCTTTGGGGCTTCGGAGCCAGCAGGGAAAGAAGTTCCAAGCAGATATAGTGGTAGAAGGTCGGCATTTTTTCTGGACACCTCCTCATTGAGGGTCTGGGTCATTCAAAGGCAGCTGGTAATGAAGTGCTGAGGAAGTGCAATCCACTAAACCGTCATGTAGGGGAGCAGTTTGAGAGCAACTTCGAGGATCCCATCCAGGGCCAGGGAAAGGCAACATCTTTGGCTAGAAGAGGGTGCACGAGACCTAGCGACGAAGCATTGTTGGTAGTAAGCTTGGAGAAGGATGTATGCCCTGTCCTTACAGCCAGGAGGGAAAGTGTGTGCCAACAGCTGTCACAAATAGAGCCAGGTGATTTCTTTTTCAGGGAATGGTAAATTTACCAATAATTGTGGTTTGGCGGGGGCACTAAAACTTTTCATAAATTTGGGTTGAATTTGCCAAATAGTTTCAGCTGAAAAAAAAAACCCTGAAAACAAAAAATTTTGAAGTCCAAATGGTTTGTTTTGAAAATGTTGTTTTGAGTTAATACTTAACACATTTCGCTGGACCTGGATGAAATTTTTTCAGTTATTCATTTTGTCAGGAAAAATAAAAAATAATAAAAAATTCAGATTTGGTTTGAAACAAAGAGAATTTTTTTCTGGTTTTCTGGGTCAGCTTCTGAACCAAAAAATCAATTATTTGCTCAGCTGTAATCACGAGAGAGAAGGAAGATCGGTGGTTAAGGAAGGACTTTGGAATGAAGGGACTCAGAAGCTCCTTGACAGACAAGATGATTTCCATTGGCCTTGCACATGTGCCTGTTCTTATCACCCTGGCAATTCCTAGTCACACAGCCAGTCCTAAGGAGCTTTCTCTTGGGTTTGACTGACTGACTTTCTCTCCTATGAGGTATGGCAGTGGGGAGATAGCTGCCTTTTAAGAAAGGCAGCATCTGTTTGCTGAAGTCCTGTGTTTTTTCCACACAGCAGGTGCTGCACAAGCAGTGGCATTAAACTGCAGCTCTGTGCTGTACAGATGACATTGTGGGGCTCCTTGTTTATCATCGCAGAGTTTCCAGATCAAATGTGGACAGCGTAGAGGTGAAAAGATGTGTTTTTAAAGGTGCTATTCCAAATGGACACTATGGTGGTTAGACAATGGGAACCTTACAAATGATGGATAAACACTCCGCCCAACCTGGAGGGCCCTCTGTAGGTGTGAGAAAGAAGGTCAGGCTCCATAGCACAGTCAATCCTTGGTTTTTCTGTTGAGGCTGCCACTAAGGTGTGTCGGTTGGAAGGTTTTCAGGTGGACACCCATCAACTAGATTGAATCCAGCTACTCTTTGCATATAGGCCACCCCACAGCCATCCTAGAGTAACAGCTTTTGATCACTATTGGGCTACGCTGGATTGGATACGGCAACCTGGAGATGAAATCCTCTGCAGTGTCCCACCAGCCATCCCCTCTGCCATCCAGTCTTTCTACCAGCCAAGGTTTACATCTGCAAAAGCAAATGTATTCTAGCAGTTCAGAGACCAGCTTTGCTGCCACTGGAACTTGCCCACGGCCAGTAGAATGAACACTCGGTGAAATGTTTCAAATCGCTGTGCCCTCAGCACTTCCCCATGTCATCAGACTAACTCAGGACTAAGGCTGCATTTATTTATTGGAACCTAGCTGAGGTTTTTTGGTCATTGCTTCATTCCCCACCATTTCCAAGCTCTTCCTGGCTCGGCATTTTCTCCCACCTCATCTTTTATTCCACCCAGCCTTTAAACAGGCTTTTTTCGTTGACAGTATCTCGTTACCTCATCACTTTTAAGTGCTCATTGGTTGCTGAGGTTTTGGGGCTCTTTCCATTCCTTAGCGCTGGAAATCCTCACCAGCTTTCCATCTCCAAATTCCTCCTTCCACTGCCTGTCCCCCTCTTTTCCTACTCTCGTCCACTCCCCTCACTAAGTCACACAGTCAAAGCCACACCAGAGTCCTCTAAACCAGTGGTTCTCAACCTATGGTCCGCGGACCCCTGGGGGTCTGCAGATTATGTCTAAGGGGTCTGTGGACGGTTGTTGTAACATAGAACTGTGGTTTTCAACCTGGGGTCTGCAGACTATGTCTAAGATTTCCAAAGGAGTCCGCGCCTCCATTTGAAATTTTTTAGGGGTCCGCAAATGAGAAAAGATTGAGAACCGCTGCTCTAAACTTTTTAAAATTTTCTGCTACTTTCGGGCTCTCCCCAGTCTACGTTACTCCAAATAAATCTGTTAATTCCCAGTCAGACGTCAGTGATATCGACTGCATTGCAGGCATACTCCAACACTCTTTAATTAGCCGTCTCTTATTTTATTTAGCATAAACCCCGCATCTCTCTCTTTCTTCTCATTACCTAACCTATTCCTTTCTATCAACTTGTGGTCCCCAGTCTAGCTGGTTCCAAACTGGAGAACTACATTTAATCCCCATCCCCTCCTCCCCATTCAGTTTTCTCCCTTTGCAGTTTTTTTAAGTCATCTTTTCTTTTCTTTTTCTGCTTTTTTTCCTCTTTCCAAGAGGCTGGGCTTCCTTTCTGTCCTAGAGCCCTCCTATTTCCCCCTGCCCATGTGTTATTTCCCCTGGATGCCTGCCTACCTTTACTCTGAGAGTTTGAGGAGGATCCGATACACTTAGTAATCTGCCAGCTACTCCAGGAGGTATCTAAGGAGGCTGACAGGAGGAGTCTGAAGGTCTCTCTTACAGCCAGTGGCAGCTATGGTCTGATGTTGCAAACCGTCTCTCTTTTTTCATACTCACACATAGTACTCTTCAACCGTGCTGCTGCTCCTGCTGCCACTGTCTGAAAGGAACCTGACATACCACACAGGGAATTTTGATTTCTTCTGGGGGGACCAAAATAAAAGGCTGGAAAACCCATCTGGAGGCTGTGAAGAAGACATACAGTAATAGCAAGAAGTGGCAAGCCCTTTCCTTATTAAACACAAAAAAGGAGAAAACCTAACTTCTCTGCCAGGTGTATGGGACTTAGATTCTTGAAACACTGCACTGAACTGTTAAAGGTAACGTATAGCACTTTCATCCATCATCTCTGCTTTGGTATTTTTTAACCTTTCTTTTTCTTTCCTCGGTGCCCTAAGGAAGCAGGGTACCGATATGTGGATTGGTTGTTTCCCTGGTGGGCAGGGGTTGGAGGATGTGAGGGCATTTGCTAACAGATCGATTCCAAGCTTCTCTAATAAGTTCCACTCACGCACACGCACAGCTCCAGCAAGAGAAAAGTTTGCCTAGAATGTAAATGTTGTTCAAGGTTGCCAGGAGCACCTTCTGGATTTCAAACCTACAGCCAGAAGCTGCAACTATGTATTGAGTTTGTTGGTTCCCTTAGCAAAAAAAAAAAAAAAAAAGCTTAGTGTCTGGTTTTAAAGAAAGCCCTGCCAAAATCAACAGGTGGGAGTGGAGGAGGGGGTTAGTTCCCCCCCCCAAGCGACCCCCTAAACCCTGAATGTCTCTTTAAGACAGACTTCAGCTGGCAGCTGAGCACCGAGGACAGTTCTCACACTGATGATGAGCAATGTGGGAAGGAGCTGCTGCTTTTTCTTTTCTTTAGAAATGTCCTAACCTGGGTTTATGATGATGATGATGTTCCATAGAAGGCAAAGGGAATAACTTAGTTAAAGGACTGTTGAACCCTGCATAGGGGATGGCTGGTACATCAGTTCATCCCAGTGATGGGAATAAAAAGGGACTGGATCCTGAAGGTGTGACAGTGCACACTGCTCATGTTAGAGTCATGGCAGCTGGAACTGAGCAACCTCTAGTGAAAGAGGCAGCAGAGATGCTAAGAGCCTCTCCAAGGACCTGCCTCTCTTTCTGAATGAATGCACAGAGTATGTTCTGAGCAATAGTCTGCAGGAAGTGCAGGCTTCGTGTATTCATTTCTCCCAAACAGCATCAGAATTTTTCTCCTTAAATCAGTTAATTGCTTTTAAAAGTTTTCATTTAAATCAGATGCCAAATAAAAATCTTTCGTGCTGCGGAAAGCCTGCCCTGGTTTAACCCTTTCCTTCTGAGCTTTCTGGCCAAGCACTAAAAGCTTTAGTTTGTAAACTTTAATGTTCACCAAATGTCATTGGTTTTAGTCTGCAAAAAGGAAAAAGGATTCCCAAAGGACAATAGCAAGGGGGGCTGCTGAGCCTTCCTTGCTGCTTTGGGTTTTTTATTTGTTTGGGTTTTTTTCAAACTACAGATCAGGTAAAGGACTTTGGTTCTGAGGGAGGAAACAATCATTTGACAACTGACCTTAGTAGATTTTTCAGACTCTTCACCCACCCAATGGCATCACACACATTTGGAAGTTAAGCTACTGGCCTCATTCCAGTAGGAGTTTCTCATTTACAACTTTAACATCTGGGGAAGCAAACTTTGATCAGTAGAAAGCTTGGGTATCTCTGAACTAATCCTCTCTCCTTGGCATTGCTGGTTGCTGTGGATGAGTTACGCCACACAGAATCTGATTTTTTTTTTACATTAAATTCCCATGCTTGTTATAAGTAGCTAGCTCGACTGATTCTGTCTCTAGAATGACAGATCAAAGTGGTTACTTCCCCCCTCACTGAGACATTTCAAGCTGGTGTCAGAGTGCTGGAGGGGGAGGGAGACCAGAAGCAAAGGTATTGCTTGCTCACATGCCTCTCAGGTTAGGTTTGGAGGCTGGATTCAGGCAGCTGGAGAAGTCTGAGGATTTGCATACACAGGCTGTCTGTTCTCAGTAACATGCACGGCCTTTGGGGGGGAACTTCCATCTGTTCCACTTGAACGACTATTTCATGTTCCCTGTAATCAACTCCACCTACAGCAGCAGTTACTTGACAGCAGCACAAAGTCTTGGACAATCAGTGGGGAAAGACAGCTGAGAAGATAGGAAAGTGAGGGAGTGGGGAAAGGGAACATGAGAGAGAGAGACTAACTGAAAAGAGCGTTAAAAAACATTTAGCAGGCACCTGAGCTTTACATCTTCAGAACAAATAGGATTCATCACTACTACACTCTTATGTAATTAGAATGGGAAGGTAAAGTGTCGGGGCGGGGGAGAATGGCTAATACCAAATAAACCAATGTAAGAAAAGATCAATACATATTTAAGTGACGGGGGAACCCAAGTTATTCATGGCTTGTTCAGTGCTCTGATATCTAACCAGGGATTCGCACAGCAGCCTGAAGTCTGGGGGGAACTTATTATAGTATTTAAAGAGTGAAAGAGAGAGAGAGATCAACACTTGATCTTAGCTCATAGATCGCTTCTCGGCTCTATGAGCTAAGATCAAGTATTGATCTTTCCTTTCCTGTCTCTGGTGCAGCTCCTCAGCCAGTGTAAATTGGCATAGCTCCATTGGCTTCAATTGACTTCATTGGAGCTACTCCAATTTACACCAACGGAGGATCTAAGCATGTCTGCATTCAGTTGTGTGCTACAGGGGTTGTGGCCAGCTGGTCAATTGCACCATCCCATTTTAAAAATCAACAGGATCCTTCTAAACATAATGAGGCATCTTTCCCCCTTACGCCCTCCTGCCCCGCCTGCCCCCTTCCCTTTGCAGCGTTAGAGCAGGGTGTTCTGCTACCACAAGATGATGCCAGTCTTGCCTGGTCTCCCTCCACACACTCCAATTTCCATGTGCTGAACAAACCGGCCTGTGTGTGCAGTTCACAGCCAGCTTCCCAGCAGCAGCAACAACAAAAGCCGTGTTCATGGCAGGGTCTGGACCACATACAGTGCCAGAGCTCAGCTGCTGCAGAGCCGCTCAGAACATTCAGGGCCATTTAAAGAGTGACAGAGAGAGAAAGAAGGAAAAGAGAGGGAGCCGTTATATAAAAAAATACTTGAGCCCAGTGCAACAACGGAAACCTTAGAGTTTACTTTTAAAAACTCAGTGCCTCCTTGTGAAAGAGCAGAACAGCTCAGCCTGTGTGCGCGGAGCTGATCTGCGGGCTCCGGCTGTATGTACAAGGGCAGAGTGTGTGTGTGAGTGGCTCCCTCTCCCTCGCTTTCAATGGACTTACAGTGTAAACCTAAAGAAGCTTTTTGTTGGGCTTATGAATAGATGAGGGGGAGGCGTTTGTAACGGTCACCATCCAGCTTTTTAGATTCTCTTCACGTTGAGGCTTTGCCTGGGTTTTTAATTTGTTTGTTTGTTTTTAAATAAAAATTTCCACTTCTTCCCTGCAAGATGCTCCCATCTCCTTCAGGATCAGCTTGCCCTTTGCACTCATTGCTCAAAGCTGGTCCAGACTAGAGAGGGCACAGGGTGTGTACGTGGGTGTGAGAAGAGTAGGACATTTGGCTTCGATCCCAAATGATGCCCAAAAGCCTCCATGGGCCTTGGCTTGGAAACCCCCAGGCTGTTGACTGGCAGGCGAGCAGGCAGCTTCTCTCCAGCTGCTAGAGTTTCCTCCTCCGCTTTACAAACCCATCCTGCTTGAACTTGTTGGCTTTAATGAACTTACATTCGAGATGGAGTTAGCCCATTACCTGATTAATCTTCATGAGTCTCCATGAGGCAGGTGGATATGTTATTGTCCCCATTTAGCAGATGGGTAAATCTGAGGTAGAATGAGGTGAAGTAACTTGCCCAAGACGGGAGAGGAGGGTCAGAGTCGGGGCATGGAACAAACCTTCAGCATTGCTGGCTCTCAATCCCATGCCTGCTGTCCTCAGCTGAAGCCACTTGTTAGTGGAATTTGCATATTTTCCATGGTGCTGCATTTCACTGTGTCTCACTGGAGAGACCCTTGGGAGGGGAGGGTCTAGTGTGTGTTTGGGAATCAGTTGGTGATGACTAAGCGAAGAGGACAGAGCAATGTCACTTTGAGAGGAAGAGGTGACAATGGAGAGGAATGGGAGGCAGTGGCATGTGCTCTAGACTTTGCAATCATTAGTTTCACCAGCCAAGGCACCGCTGCATGGAAGTTCACTAAGGCCGGCGTTCTGGACTCCGATGTAAGCTAGATAAAAGCGAGGTGTCTTGCACTAAGAGGAACCTTAGGGGAGGAGCAAAATTCTGAGATAAGTTATATGTGGGCTCCTCCTTTTCTCCCTTCCCTACCCCCAGATTAACAAAGCTGGTCACGTAACCAGTGTGTAAAAGATATAATCAACACTGCTAACCCTGGAGCTGGTTAGCAGGAAGGCTTGCACCATGAGGAGGTGTGGTTATTATTATAAGGGATTTTGGTGAGGAGGTGTCTTGAGAAGGGAGGTCTGTGCTATAGCGCCTGGGAGGTGTGTTTGTTATTATTATAGATCAGAGCCCCGTTGCGCTAGGTGCTGTACAAATAGAACAAAAAGATGGTCCCGGTTATCATAGTGTTACCAGGCAATGATACTGGAGTGAAGGTTGTTCACAAGGACTTTGGCGTAATATGTGTCTGGGAGAAATGAGGCGGTACAGAACTTTCTACTAGAGCTCCATGTGCTTATACAGAAAGCCCAGTGGCAGGGCACTTTTTGTTAGCAGAGGCAGTATCAGGGGGACAAATGAAGGAGCATTTATGAAGTGAAGGGCGACACAGAAAACCTCCTTGTCTTTTAGGTAGAAAATGTGTGTGACAGGAAACAATTTGGTGGGGCAGGGAGGGGCTATAGTTAGGCTGGAGAGGGTTGAGACTGTCTGTTGAACCATGGCCAATAAACTAGCTTACATTAGGAAAAAATATGGAACATAAAACCGTCATGCTCCAAGGCGTAAGCCAACCACTAACTGCCTAGTGTTGGAAGAAACTTCCTCCTCAGCAGTTTATTTCATATTTTTCCATGATGGGAGCTTTACACTCC
The DNA here is from genome assembly GCF_020497125.1 of Mauremys mutica. NCBI lineage: Eukaryota > Metazoa > Chordata > Testudines > Geoemydidae > Mauremys > Mauremys mutica. Next base: position 14,664,996 of record NC_059082.1, read on the forward strand.
AAAGCTTTTCATGCTGACCACTGTCAGAGACAGGAGATTGGCTTAGATGGGCCATTTGTTTGATCTGAGATGGCAATTCCTATGTGCCTATGGCTTCTGGAATGACATTGGTTAGCATCAGTCAGAGGTCTCCGAGACTTTGTCTTCAATAATGTAGGTAAAAACAGAAGGAAGGGAGGATTTATCTGAGACAGCCCAATGAGTAACAACCTCAAATTAATTAAGAGGGACTTTAGATTACATAAGAAGTTTAATTTGATAATGGAACAGCCTCCAAGAGAAGAACAGGAGTACTTGTGGCACCTTAGAGACAGCATGCTGAGATAAATTTGTTAGTCTCTAAGGTGCCACAAGTACTCCTGTTCTTTTTGCGGATACAGACTAACACGGCTGCTGCTCTGAAACCTCCAAGAGAAGGCACTTGGGGACAACAAAGGGAAACATCCAATGTGAGATTAGACAGCAAACTGAGAAGGGCGAAGAGTCAGAAGATACCTGGTGGGAACAAGCACTTCATGAAACAGGTGGAATTGAACTGTGAGTCCCCTCCAGCTGGAGTCCTTATACTTCATCAGCATCTGCTCCTGGAGCCTCTGTTCGGAAGGTGGAGTAATCTGTAACTCTTCCCTGCGTGGAACTTGCATTTATTTACTCAATAAATACCCTGTAACAGCATAAGAAATACTGACCACTGCAGGTCATTACACACGGTGGGCCATTGATTTCAATGGATTTACAGCACTGTAACAGAGCGGCAGTAGGTCCAAAATTAATAACCATTGCACGATCTGAAACATAGTTTCAAGATCAGCAATAACTAAGTAGTTTTATTATTAGAAATTATAGGATAGTTTCCATGTAAATGATAACCTGCCGTTGTTAGTTAGCTTGTAAATAATACCTAGGTCTGTATAGTATTTGGTGTGTCAATAACGCCCTGCTGCTTTATAGGATTTCGCCTGTAGCTAATACTTGATGCTGTATAGTAGTGATTACCCTTCCGTTCCATACTAACTGGCTTGGAAATAATATCCTTTCCCTCTATTGGAAATTATACCCTGCTGCTGCTGCATAGAATCTGGCCCGTAAATAATACCCTTCCCTAGTATAGTATTTGGTGTTTAAATATTACCCTGCCCCTGTATAGAACTTGGCATGTCAATGTCACCCTGTCCCTGTATAATACTTGGTGAGTAAATAATACCACTGCTGTATAGTAAATGATACCATTCCACTCTATACTGCTTGCCCTATACATAATACCCTGCTGCTTCATGTAGCATTTACTGTATAAATAATACCCTGCTGCTTTATAATAACTGATATGTACCTAATACCCCGTGGCTGTGTAGTGCTTGATCTGCAGTTAAGAATACTACCTGTCATCAGATAGTTTGTGGGCTACAAATAATCACCGAATCGTAGGACTGGAAGGGACTTCAGGAGGTCATCTAATCCAGTCCCCTACACTAATGGCAGCACTAAGTATTATCTCGACCATCCTTACTCGAGGGAGTATAGTATTTGGAATGCAAATATGTAGTGAAGGGCTCCCATCCAAGCACTGAGAACGTAGGCCACTGAGTATTATTTGCACTCTGTATCTATTCTAAACTCATCCTGGAGGGTCACGAAAGGCACTCAGAACCTATGGTCACAGCACCATAGAAATGCCTAAAACATATATAAATGACCAATAGAGGAGGATATCGTCTGGGCTTGAGCTCAACAGCCAAGTCAGTGCAGCAGCCTGGCTCTGCCTTCAGCTGGAAGGGTCATTGCTGTCCCTGATGACCTGGATGAGCCAGAGTAGTAGGGAGGCAGACAAGTTATAACAACGCTGCCGAGTCCCCAATGGAAGTGATGGTTTCTATCAGGCTTTTCATTTCCCTTGCTGTATGTTTGCAGATATGGTGTGATTGTGTGGGATATTCCAGGCCCAAGATGAGGTCACAGGATATTTCTTCACCTTGGACCTATTCCAGCTGGTCCTTTTCCATTGCTGCTTTTGGAATCAGATTGCCACTGGCAAAAAAGCGTTGGGCCTGATCAGTACTTGGATGGGAGACACCTCTGTTCTCCCTTCCACGGCAACCCCAGAGTGCTACAGTGAGTGGTTTGGTGAGAGGCACTCTTCTCTCTGAACCAGGGCTAAATGCAATGCCTCAGCGCAGTGCTCATGGGGCTGAGCTGCTGGACCTTCCATCCCTCAGATGAGACATAAAACAGGGGTCTTACCATTCAGGGTCATTAAAGAGCCCTTGCTACTTTACCAAAGAGTCGGGATATTATCGGTTGTGTCAGCAAATTCCAGCTTGGGTAATTACGTTTTGCCTTCCTAAAGCGATTCTTTACATTTCAACTGAACATAGTCTTCTTCGTCCTGTCCTGAATGGATGAGTTGTGTGGCTGTTCAACAACAGCAGTGTTCCACCCCAGAGATAGCTGCATTTCACTGGGAGAGTGAAGTGATCCCTGTAACATTTAAAAGGCTCTTGAGCATCTGGTTTGCTACAGGAGAGAAGGCATTCCACTTTAACTAGCACTCAGCTCAGTTTCAGTCTCCTCAGGCTTCTGGAAACAGGGCCGGCTCCAGACCCCAGCGCGCCAAACGCGCGCTTGGGGCGGCATTTTGCTGGGAGGGCGGTAGGCAGTTCCGGCGGACCTTCTGCAGTCATGCCTGCGGGAGGTCCACCGGAGCCGCGGACCAGCGGACCTCCCGCAGCCATGACTGCGGAGGGTCCGCTGGTCCCGCGGCTCCGTTGGACCTCCCACAGGCATGACTGCGGAAGGTCCGCTGGTCCCCCGGAGCCGTGGGACCGGCGACTGGCAGCGCGCCCCCTGCGGGATGCCGCCGTGCTTTGGGCAGCCAAATTCCTAGAGCCGCCCCTGTCTGGAAATATCTGGTTCACACTGGGTATGCTCAGAAGCTCACTGAAGAGATGCTCCCCATCTCATTTGCACAGTTATTCCCATACTAGTAATTTGATACCTACCTTTCATTCCCCCACCCCCTTTAAAATTATTTTAATTCATCAGTCTGAAACTCTAAGGCAATACCTACAACTTTGAAAGAACATAGCGGAAAGAGGCTTGGTGGATTTGAAATACTTGTTGGAATCAGTGATTGTTTATTTCTGTCCCATATGTGTCCGATGGTTTTCTCAGGACACTGCCACTAAGACGATTCACTCCAGGTGGATTATGTTGTGGCATCAACCCAGCGCTACTTGCGCTTGTGATGGCAATGCCTGCAATGATTCTGCATGAGGTGACCTCGGGGATGCAGCTGCCTGTTATGGTTCTGCTGGCTTTGGTACAGTTTCTTATTCCCTTGCCTATTCCTAGCACAATCACATCTGCACCTGTAATTTTTTTAATTCGTAGTTAACATCATCATGTAGGTAACTGGAATGGGTTACCTAGGAGGTGGTGGACTCTCCTTCCTTAGAGGTTTTTAAGGTCAGGCTTGACAAAGCCCTGGCTGGGATGATTTAGTTGGGGATTAGTCCTGCTTTGAGCAGGCGGTTGGACTAGATGACCTCCTGAGGTCCCTTCCAACCCTGATAATCTATGATTCTATGATCAGATATCTGGGATAGCCTGCTGGTTTCCTCTTTTTCCACAGCATATGACTGTGGCTGTGGTCTGATTTATGCTTCCAGCTGTTGTCTATCTGTTCTCAGGTAGGATGGCTGCTCAGCTGTCAGGATGAACAGTGGTTGTGCATAGTGTTATAGGAACAGTTATGTTTCTTTTGCCTTTCTTCTGGCTGTATCTGTAAGACTTGTATTTGCTTTGGTTGAAGTAATCATATCAGCTATCTGAGCTCTCATCCCAGCACAGAACTCTTTCTCATGTACACCCCATCTGGCAATGTAAATCACCAGAGGGGTATAAAGGGGTCTTAATGTAACTGAGAATCCAGCCCAATGCCTTTTGCCTTTTATTTACATTCTCCAGTACCTAGATGAGAGAGATGTATTTAAATGAGCAGTTATTAAAATTAATTTTGTTGGGGCTTGGGTGCCTAACTCCCTTCGTCTCCTTTAAAATCTCAACCATAATAATTTCTCACTTAAATATAGCCTTTTGGTATAGTGGTAACTCCCATAGGCCTCGATCAGGATGTCACTGAGCCAGGTGTTATTGTGTTGACTACTGTACAAACATACAGGGAGATAAGATCCCTGCCTCAAAATGTTTCTAATCTTCCTTCCCCCGTCTTTCCCCTTTTAGTAAGACATGGTCCACCTCAATTTTGCTCTTTTTTAGGCCACCTATGTAAAATTGTTAATTTCAGTTTGTTTAAACTGGAGTTGAGTGAATAATTGATTTTTTTGGTTCAGTGGCCAACATGAAAAACTGGAAAAAAAATTGTTTCAAGCCAAACAAAATATTTTTTTAATAATAAATAAGCTTCTGGATGTTTTTCTACCCTTTTTTTGTTTGTTTGTTCTTTTAAATAAATCTAGCTGAATTTTTAAATGAAATGTCATTTCAAAATGAAAAGTTGAAATGGTTCATTTTGAAAATGTCAAAATGAAACTTTGACTTTTTTTTAACTTCTTGCTTTTTCATTTTTTTTTTCAGCCAAAATTATTTCGCTGAATTTAACCCACAACTGCATTTTTCAGCTGACAATCTATTTGTGCTAAAAATTTCATCGGGTTCAGTTTAAAACTGGCCTCTTTGAGTTTCAATTTGAAATCTAATTTTGAAGTAGTTATGGGCATGTGCTTCACTGCATTAATTTCATATTCATCAGTTTCTTTGATTGGTGGCCTTGATCTGGTTACTTCCCTGCTAAGGGAATTTGCGATGTGTAGTTCCTCATCTTATCTATATTCTTTCTGAGAAATCAGATCTTTGCCACCTCAATGCCACATTTTGAATTCTAACTGGTGCCAAAGATGAAGGATTTTTTAAACAAAATTTCAAGTACTTTGTGATTTGTTTCTTTTCTTTCTCATATGCAAAACTTAGCAGAATATTTAGGGTCTATTGGTGCCTCTATACAGTATATATTGCCAGAATTGAAGATAACCAAATACAATTGTCATCATTTCCTCTTCAATTTAGACACAGTTTATTGCTGTCACTTTCTATTCTGGAACCTTCAGGCAAACGCAATTGGTTACTCCTCCAGCATAAACTATGCACTTCTTCTTTTGGCAGATACCTCTACTGACAGTGCAACAGGCTTAGTTAAATACTACTCATTTAAACCTGGTGGATTGGTGAGTTGTGATTTTAGTTGATCAAATGTCTCTTATATCTGACTTATCAATGCAAGGTTATGCCATTTTCCAGCAGCTACTTTAAAGGATTGGGGCCAGATTTACAGATGTGTTTAGGCACCTATAGATGCAGATAGGTGCCTAGTGGGATTTTCAAAAGTGTCTGGGTGCCCAACGTCCCTATCTGCCTCTTCAGGTGCCTAAATGCCTTTGAAAACTTGGCCACTATTGACCAGATTGGAAATGAATTTTGTTAAATGCTTTAACATCCCCATAAATCTCCGTGGATCTATGTATCCTGTACTGTGTGCACTTTAGCTATTGCTTTTGTTATCTGAATCAGTAATCAGTCTCTAATTTATGTCATGTAGGGGTGAGTTCCGTTGGACCAATTGTTGTGGTTGCTTAATGTTCAATGTTAAGTGTCTTTCACTTGCTCTTCCCAAAAAAGAAAGGAACAGGCTGAACCAGAGATGGAGAATTAGTGTTGGGATAAAGTGATTGAAAAAGATGGAATGGGTGCAGCTGAGCAGTGTCTCTGTCTGACCAGGTTGCTGAATGCCTCAGAGGGAGAACAGTCTCAGGGAGATAGAGAATCTCATCCCTAAAGTCCGTTTCTATGTATGGTAGCCCTGAAAGCTAAAATATCCTTGAAGTGACTGGTGACATGGCAACTTGCTAAGGCAGATAGATTCACTTGGGGCACCTCATTCCCTGGAAGATGTGGGCCAACCGAAGGGAATTAAAACAAATGGAAGGATGAGTTATGAGGAAGGCTAAATTAACTAAATATGCGCCATACGTCTTAGCTGAGTGAAGAGGGTACGGTATGGGAGAGCTATCTACTAGTATGTGAAGGATGTAACTATAGAAGAGGGAGAAGAATTGTATAAGGTAGTGTGCAGAGGTGTAATTAGGAATCATAAGACAACATTGGTCACAGGAATAAATCAGTATGAATATAAAGAAAAATGTCCCAAGAATGGTGTCTGCTGGACTCTGGAAGAGCCTCTCAAGAGAAGAGCTGGAAGCCCCATTGATAGAGGTGGTCAAAAGTGGACAACGTACTGGATGGTACACTGAAAGGAACAGTCCTAAGGTGGATGACTTAGTAGGTCTTTTGCACAGATCTATGATTCTGTGATGTGACAAAAGAATGAGGCCTCAGACTGCTGCTGCCTTTGTACCAGAGACAGATTGTATGAAATGTATATGCTAGAAATTTGGTGATGCTAAATTCTGCAAACAAACGTGAATTTCCATATGCTGGGGCCAGCTGAGGCAGGAAACTCTTCCCAACTCTCAACACATTTCTCTTTAAAGATCATTTGGAGTGCTGGGAAAATGTGCTCCAGAGACCGAAGTCCTGTGCTTACCTACAGAGCAGGTAGTGGTACAGCACAGGCAGTTGTAACACCACTCACGTTGTCCTGGCCTTGGAGGAAGAGGGAAATGCACTCTTCATGGCCTATTTAATCCTTGGCATCTCTGCTAAAACTGCCACCAGCAAGGTTAAGCATGGTGCTTTCTGGGATGTGAACTGAAATGGCCAACTACCTTCACACACTGTGGACCACAAAATAGTTTAAGTGTGGTAGCGACATCCAGTCACCGTTGAACTGGCCTGACTGGGCCCAGCAGCATAAAAGTGAAAGACTTTGTTTCCCAGGCCTGATCATCTGCGCAGCACACAATTCCCCAGACTAGAGCCAGATTGGCACGTCTGATTTAGCACTGAAAGGCTGTCTCCCATCTCTGATCCATGAGCCATGCAGTCACACCTTTCCTGGAGAAGCAGGACGTTTCTGAGCCACATGAGTTCCCATCTGAGAAAGCTCCACCTTACGCGTAAAGGGCCATGTGCTTCCTATGTCAGCGTCTCCTTCTCAGATTATATTTGGAAGGTCACATCAGTGGCCTCAGTTGGCACCGTGCACTGACCCATGAAACTAGACTGCAAATGTAACACGAAGACACCTGCTCCGCATGAGATCCTTAGATACCAAGGTGTACCTTTACAAATACCATAGACACACAGGCAGCCCTAAAGAGAAACGTACTCAAATGCTTTGACACAAGTCCTTTTTCAGACACAGGGAGGGGCAGGATCCTTTGTCATCAGTAGCAAAGCTCGCATATGCTTTTATACGAGGTGCCGCTCTAGCAAGACATCAGAACTGCTTGGTGAATGCTGGTGCCTAGTTGAACATGAATGAAAGAGCAAACGGCTCTCTTTTGCAATACGGATCTCCCTGCCTTGTGAAATGAGCCGCTTGCCAGTTTGAAGGGACCATGCTGGTGTCCGTGCTTATTGCACATTTGTGCAGCGGGGTTTCCACAGGCAACTGATTACTTTGTTTGAGCACTGGGAAAAGAGGGAGCGAGTAATGGATGATTGCCAACAGTATCTGGTGGCACCAGCGTTAATGCCACCAATATCTGCCACCAGTATCAATGATCTCAGTAAAATAAAGAGCATTCATCCTGTATGAGGAAATTCCAGAGTTGTGAAGAAAGTAGTTGGGAAGAGACTGAGTGTCACACCCTAACCTCAAATCTTCTACAGTATTTACAGCAAGCCAGTGGCATGTGGCTGGCCCATTGGCGCTGCCTAGTGAATATCACAAGAGAACATCTTTCCCTTTCCCAACTGCTTACCAGAAATGCACAGGACTCCTCCCATGCGAAGATGCTTTCATTTGCCCTATTGTCTTCCAGCGGCCAAAAAGGTTATAAGGGGTGGAGGTTTCACCTTATAGATGAAGCTAAATTGTTCATTCCCTGAATTTATAAGACAGGAAACATTTTGGTAGGAAAGTTTGGACTGAAACAGCCTCGTTTAAGAGAATCCAAGCCCAGTGTTTAGATAATGTCTGGAATTAATGCAGAGAAAACTTTCAGGTGCCAGCACTGGAAAGGAAAACCGGGGAGCAAAAAGGGGCAGCTACTGGACCTGTAACAAAGCTGAAGGCTCGTTGCCCAAATGGAGGGGATGGTTGGAAAGTTGCATGTCCCACTGTATGCAGCAGAGAGACCTGTTGTTTCATCTCATACGCCATGAGCACCAGCCAGGTGGGCAGTCCCATGCTATGTCCTTAGAGTCAGCTTGGGGTGTGGTCACATGAGAAAGCATGTGATTAATAACAGCCGTATATGCAATCACATGATAGAGTATGTCATTAACAACTTCAGTGCATGCAGTCACATGCTATGTTATAAATGCCAATAGGTGTACAGTTATATGTTGTGTCTTTAATAGAAGCCAAGTTTGTAGGCTGTATGTGTAACTCCACACATGCACTAACATGACACTGTGAGTCACTAATGCTAGGTGTGAACTTGCATGAGATGCAGACCTTAGTAGTAACTGACAAAGTCAATGAATGGTCCCAGGCACAGGTCTCTGAAATCTCTATTTGCCTTTGGTTACTGTCTACTGTGACTGTGACTTGCATACCATGGGTAACAAACTCCTCCACTGTAATAGTGTTACACTGACAGGTTCACCAGTCACCCTTGTTCTCTTTGCTACTGACATCTTGCCCTGTTTTAGATTTTGGTGGATTTCAGTGCATTGCCCTCTGGCTGATCTAAGCTTAGACAATAGGGGTCTGTGATGTATCTAAGCAAACAACTTTAATATTTCCCTAGAGCACTTTCTAAAAAGCCAAGGTGTTTAATTAGGAATGGTTTGATTAGAGCTCTTTAAAAGCCCATTTTGAACTTCCCTGGCTCACAGCCCAAACTGCTGTCTCCACACTTGGCACCCACAGACAGATCACTTTCTAAACTGACTTTTTTTTGGCTCTGTTTGACGTTTTGCCTCCAACCCAGGGTCGGAAGGGTGCGGAGGGCCGGCAGTGAAGCTGGAAACCAATTGTTACTAAAATCTTGTTTGGTGTATGCAGAGCTCTATGGTAGCAAGAGGCAGCTAAGGGATAATATTACAGTTCGATGTCCATTCTGCTCCCACTGACAAAAATTCTGTCTCTGATAATGACCAAGTGGACTTGGGTCAGAAACTTTGGGATCCATGAAGATACCCAGTCCCTTAAGACCTGCATTTAGGCTCCACAGCAACCACAAAACACCTGCTCAGCTGCCACCTAACCCTGTAGGTGCCTAAACTCACTTGGCTCCTAAGTTTTTACTTAGGTATGCACACCGCAGCCTCACTCTTGGCCCCCAGGTGCCTGTGTCCTGCCTGAGCCCCAGACCTATTCACAAGCAGAAAGACGAGCCGTCAGCTGTCGAAGTTATGTGCAAGGGCACCATCTGGCAGGTGCCTTCTGAGCATGCCTACTAGATCAGACACCTTAGGTGAGTTCACACAAAACAGCCAGGGGCAAGAGGAGCCACTCCCTTATAACCTTTACCCTAGTGTACTCACCTGGTATGTGGAAGACCCCCAGTTCGAGGTCCCCCTTGAGGGGGAGAAGAGGTGTGACTAGAGATCTGCCACCTCTCAAGGGAGTGCCCAAACCACTGGGCCATACCATCATTCTAAATGCTGTTTCTGGTTCAAGTAGTATTTAAATAGTCCATTGTTTAATTAAAGTGAAACAGCTTCAACAGCAGAGTTTGAGGGAACTCACATCAGAATATTCCATAGCTCGGTGGTTTGGACATGCACCTGAGAGATGCTCAATCCCTGTTCAAATCCCTTCTGCCACTCAGAAGGTGGAGGGTGCTGACCCAGGGGTCTCTCACATCCTGGGTGAGTACACTAGGCTAAAGGTAATAAGGGAGCTTTCCTTTCTCCCCTGCCAGCTGTCCTGCTTCAGGTCCCACATTCCACCTAGGCAGCCGTGCACCTATCTTCCCTGTTTGCAGATCACTAGCAGAGCTAGGCACTTCCCCAAAGCCTGGACTTAGGTGCTTACCTCTGAGGAGGGGCGGGGCTAAGCACACACCACGCCCACTGGAGGAGGGATGGGCCTAAGCATGCACCACTCCCACCGGCGGCTATTAATGATAGTTAATTAATGTTAGTGAATTGCTTACTAAAAGTAAAAAAAAAAAAATTAACACAAAAGGCTTTTTGGTCAAAAGACCTCTTTTTTTAAACAAAAAATATCACAAAAAAACCCTGTCATTACTGTCCAAAATGTTTTCCACAAAAAAGTTGTGCTTTATATATTTTTGCTAAATTTTTATTGAAAAAAATATTGAAAACACTATAAAGTAGTTATAAATTTTTCAGTTACAGAAAACCCAGGTTTTGGTAAATAAAACATTGCTTTAGCCATTAGCTATTTGTTTTATTACTTTAAATTAAAAATTTTAATTGTTTTGACGGTTTTGATTCAGTTTTCAAATTTTTTTAAAACATATTGGAAATAAAATGTGCTTAAAACATTTTTTAAAAAGGAAAATTGGATCTGTTTCCAATTCTTTCAAATTTCAAACATTTTCATTAAGCTAATAGTTCATCTCTAATGAAAAGTACTAACCATTCTTATTAGAATATAAAATAATTAATCTATATCATTCAGGTGTATGAGGTAGCTGATTCACTGCCTGCTGAGGACTTTCATCCTTTAGTGGTTCATTTTCCAAGCACAGAGTCCTTTTTACGCCTATGGGTTAGTGGCTGTAGCTTCTGCATGTGCATGTTTGAGAAATGTGTGCTGGGGACAATGGAGTCAGAGAGAGAAGGCTGGGTTGGCTTTCTTACACTGCTTATGTCTTACACTGAGTGAACTGCCTGCATTAGTTTGTGGCATAAGAAGGAGAACCTGTCTGGGTCTGAGCTTGCGAAGGCAACTCAGGTCTGGTCTTCACTACAGAGTTAGGTCGACACAAGGCAGCTTATGTCAACCTAACTATGGAAATGTCTCCACTTAAATTTCACTCCTGCTGGCGTTAATTGCCCTGCTACGCCGACTTAATAGCACCACCTCCACGAGCGGCGTAGAGTGAAGGTCGATGTAGTTAGGTCAATGCAGCATCAGTGTAGACATTGTGTTGCTTATGTCAGGAGCTGTCCCACAATGCCCCACTCTGACAATACAATCGATACAATCGCTCCTGGTGAGGACATGCACTGCTGATACAAAGAGCAAAGTGTAGACATGCACAAGCAATGTATTTAGTGCGGGGGCTGTATGCAGACGTAAGTTAGGTTGACTTAATTTTGTACAGTAGATATGGCCTCAGTGATACAGAGACGAGTGCAAGATCTCTACACAGGCTCCCATCCTACAGACAGGGATGCTCCCACATGGGAAAAAAGGGAGAGATTCTATTCCCTAGGGTTGTTAGACTTTGTATCATAAAGTGCTGGGCAAACAGCAGCAATATGGACTAAAATGGCCATTTTTCTAAGAGCTCTTTTGTATTTAGGCCCATGCACTTCAGTGTCCACCAGACGTGCACCATGTATGTGCATGCAAACTGGGCAGGGACAAATGAAGATCTGGGTCTTCGTTTTTTCGGGTTGCCTTTCAAGAGTGTAGGGAGGGGAAGGAGGGCGTCTCGATGTGATTTATCCACACCCACAGAAATATATAGGGCCAGCCTTGGCACAAGAGAGTGTCAAGGGGCCAGTTACGGTTTCCTGATGCTAAGTACCAGTCCCGACTCTGAGAGACTTAGAGCGGCTGTCAGGCTGCTCTATGATACACGACTGGTATAGGGTCCTTAGGTGGATTCTACGCCAGTGGAGGATCGATGCCACAGTCTTTCCTTTGCTGCCTCCCCTCCCGGCCCCTGACATGGCCTGTGTCCATCCCGACATATCCCCTACACTGGGGATGAGGGTGGCTGTCACAGGAACCTTGTGCCAGGGGAACGCCCTCCTGACCATTTGCGGCCAGGTACCAGGCCCTTTTGCTGCATGACAAGTGCAGAGGGGACAGAGCTGATTAGCAAATCTGGCCAGTTTTGTTTCCCAGGGAAAATGTCACTTTCTATTTACCAGTAAATTGGAAACTAGAAACTGTTCTTTTTTAGTAACAGGAGGAGTGATTTAAAAAATAAAATGCCCACGCTTAGTGCATGGGCTGCAATTTCTAACAGAAAAGCGCAGTTTAGGTGGAATTTGATTGTTGTTCTGGGAGGTGGCCTATTCCGCAGAACAGAGATTTCAGAATATCACTTATTTTTTATGGGTTAAACTCCCCTAAGGCCTGTGCACCATTTAAGTCCCTCTTAAGCCCTCAAAACAGGATTTAAGTAGGGCTTAAATGGTGCATAGGCCCTTGGCCAATCCTCTGCACTGGGATGAATTTCACTCTCTATGTATAGATCTTTAAGGCAGCTGTCAGGTGAGCAAACGTAACAGGCTGAATTTGCTGTAGCTGTTGTACCCACAGAAATGGCACTGCTGGAATTAATGCATTCAGAGGTGGAACAGGTAAAATCCAAGATGATTCTACCCACAACTCTGACCTGACCTGGTCGTAGCGCGACCCAGTTTGATGCACCTCTGATTAGGCAATTCTCTTTGTGAGAGGCTTCGTACCCAGTGTTTAAAGCATTCGCATCTATATCTATATAGGCATAGATATAGGTATAAATATATAACAAGTGGTGGGAGAGGAAGATTAAGTTGAAGAGAGGGAGGATGAGAGCCATGGAAGCTGGAGAGGGGAAAGTTAATCATCCTAGACAGAGAGCAGTGATGTGAACTGGGATTAGGCAGAGGTGACAGAGAGGAATGGGTGGATTTTACAAATACAGAAAGAGAAGAGACGAGAATGGATGACAGCCTGGATGTGAGGAGAGGAGGAAAGGGAGGAGTCAAAAATCTATGAGGAAAGGTTAAAAATACTGGTCATGTTTAGTCCTGAGAAAGGAAGACTGTAGAGGGACCTGATAACAGTTTTCAAGTATGGTGAGGGCTGCTACAATGAGGAGGTGATCAATTGTTGTCCATGTGCACTGAAGGTAGGACAAAAAGTAATGGGCTTAATCTGCAGCAAGGGAGATTGAGGTTAGATAATAGGAAAAACTTTCTAACTATAAGAATAGTTAAGCCCTAGAACAGGCTTCCAAGGGAGTTTGTGGACTCCCCATCATTGGAGAACAGGTTAGACAAACACCTGTCCGAGTTGGACTGTGTGTATTTAGTTCTGTCTTAGTGCCAGCCTGGACTAAATGACCTCTTGAGGTCCTTGCCAGCCCTACATTTCTATGATTCCGTAACCCCAAGGCTGCAAGCTTGAGTGACAGGAAGAATAGCAGAATTGTCAACAGTGACGGTGAAAGCAGGCTGGGGAGAGGGATCCAGAGACCAGATGTGTTCAGGTTTGTCTCTATTTAGTTAAACAGGTGAGACTGGAAGGATGCAAGCTTGGATGCAGGTGGCAAAGAGCAGGTAAGCCGTGGAGACCAAATAGATACAGTTCAAGGAATTTAAAAGCTCCATTGGCAAAGCCTACAGAGTTTGTACAAAGAACAAGCTACATAGTGATGGATTTTTCCCACTTCCCCCTTTTTTAATTAAAAAAAATCCAAGGAAATGAAAACAAACAAACAAACAAGGGATTAACACAATTTGCAGAATGAGAAATCAGGTGCTCAAATACCAGCCAGGCCCCAGAGTTCAGTTTCTCCCTGACATGCTAATTCAGGCATGTTACACATATGTAGTGTTGTCTTCCTGGGCACAAAGCCCAGTCTTCACCCCTCCCTCGTGCACACTGTCCTCCTTTCTCCTCAGTGCTCCCTTCTCTCGGTGAGCTCCCATCTCTAATCTCCACTTGGATGCTATCTACAGTAGTCTGATTATGAATCAGTGTGTTAGACCCATTTGATTCAGTCTGTAAGCAATTTGGGGCAGGTACCTCGTTCTCCTACAAGTTTGTAGGACACTGTGCCCACCTTGGGTGCTAAATAATGATGATAGGTGAGAGTTGTTGCCTGTCACATCCACCTCATTAATGTTCTGAGCAATGAGTGGAATCATTGTGCATGTGACCACAGTTAAGACTTGAACCAGGACCTTCGAGATCTGTAGGCAGCTAGTCTGCTAGACAAGGTGGGTGAGGTAATATCTTTTATTGGACCAACTTCTGTTGGCAAGAGAGACAAGCTTTCGAGTCATACAGAGCTCTTCAAGTCTGGGAAAGGTACCCTGAGTGTCACAACTACGTGCAAGGTGGAAGAGAGAGTTTAGCATAAGTAGTTAGCACATATTGTAAAGGACCTTTCAAGGTAGAGTCACCCATTAATGCCTCTGAAGTCATAGGACAAAAAGAGGGAGTTAGTGGATCACAGATTGTTGTAATAAACGATAAATCCAATGTCTCTGTCCAGTCCATGATTTTTAATGTCTAGCAAAGTTATGCATCTTTTCAAAGTGTTGTGCAGGTTTCCTTTGCGGATGAGGATTGATAGGTCAGATGTAGAGTGATTGCTTTGTGAAAAGTGTTCACCTACAGCTGATGTGGTGTTTTCAGCTTTTATCATTTTCCTGTGAGAGTTCATTGGAGAGCGTAGTGATTGTCTGGTTTCACCCGCATAGTTGTTATTGGGATATTTAGTGCACTGGATGAGATACATCACATGTTGTGATAGACATGTGTAGGATCCATGGATCATATAAGGTGTGTTGTGGGTGGTATTGATCAATGTAGCAGTGGAGCTATGTCTGCAGGTTTTGCATCTGTTGTTCTGGCAGAGTCTGGTGCTGCTTTGAGTTGGTGTGACATGGTCTGTGAAGCTTGCTTCTGATGATGAGCTTGGAGAGGTTGGGGATTATTTTAAGGCCAAAAGAAGGGGGTCAGGAAACAATTCTTTCAGGATGGGGTCCCCATTGAGTTTGGAGTGTAGTTGTTTGATGATTCCCCATGTGGATTCTAGTGTGGGGTGGTAGGTGACAACTAGGGTATGCGGTCAGAGGGGTTTTTATTTCTGTATTGAAGCAGGTTCTCTTGGGGTATTTGGGTGGCCCATTCCATGATGCGATGTACTTCTCTGGTGGAGTATCCTTGTTTGGTGAAGGCTATTCTGAGTGTGTTGAGGTGTGTATCCCAGACGTTCTCCTTGGAGCATATTCGCCGTGGTATCTGAGTGTCTGGCTGTAGATAACAGATTTCTTGGTGTGTTTGATGTGGCTACTGGGTCTACAAAAGCAGGAATGGTGATCCGTGGGTTTCTGGTATATGGTTGTCCAGAGGGTTCCATTGTTGAAGCTGATTGTGGGTCCAGGAAGCTGATGCTAGTGTGGGAATGTTAGAGTTTAATGGACGGATGCTGCAGGCAAGCTGAACGTAAGCAGTCACTGGGAGAGGGCAGGAGGTGTGCTGAGCTGTTCTCAGATAGGAATCATTCCCCTGAGCAAGCCATAGAAGTCATGCTGAGCTGGTAGATTTCATGCTGCCGTATGATGTTTTAATGGAAGATACACTAAGAACAAAATTCAAGAGCAAATGAGCAGGTGCCAAGTTCCTGGCCATGCCTGCTAATGACACTAGATGCCAGTAATGAGATAGGGCCAACTTCACACAGAATGAAGGGCACATGATCTGCTCCGTGTCTCTGTAGTTCCATGGGGAGTGCACTGCACATGTGAGCACTATGGCGGAAGCAGGTGTTATGTACCAGGCAGGAGACTAGGATATTTGGAGACTGTTTGCAAGATTCTCGCTTAACATTAGTTCACTTATGTTAGGTACACAGTGAAACCAGTACAAGAGATCAGTCCTATTAAGCAACCTCCTGTTTTCAGAGTCTGCCCCCAAAGTATCCCCATGTGCACAGAGTGCAGTCCTATAACACCTCTATTAGTGGAGCCAGCACTGTTAAACAGCCACTCTTTGTTGGTTTCTTCAGTGGTAGTTTATCACACTGTATCCAGCCATCCCTTTATCTCTCTCGCTATCCACACTACAACTAATGCATCACCTTTAGAGCTAGAGTTCAGCAGATACATGGGTCAGTTAATTAGTGTTTAAAGCACTATTTCCCACTGTTCATTTCTTTATTGAGCCATGCTTCTCCAGGGAATATGTTTCCCTGGTGTAGACTCTGGCATTGTTCCTAGGAGATTGGTCCTTTGGAGGGGAATACATTGATTTCTCTATATGAAGATTTTTCTGAAATGTTAGAAGTATGTGATGAGATTCTTTAGCAGACTGTGTCTAGTAATAAGCAAAGGAGTTTACATAAGAAAGAAACCACCAAAACCTTCCTTGAGAGTTCTAACAAAACCAGACTTTTTTTTAGGGTTTCAAAAAAGCCAGTTATATCAGAAACAATTTCCCTCGCCAAAATACCACAGCAAAGATTGTTCTCCCGATACTTCTCGAAAGTGTTGGAAATCTCATGGCAGAACCTATTGTGGTGGCATTTCTAGCTTGGTTTACAGACCAGAAAGGTTCAAAAAAGCATCCAAACTTCTAGGTGAGAAATCAAATTTCTCAGCAGTTTTTTTAACACGCTGTTTATCCTCAGTCCGTATCATGGTGCCTCATCAGAGTCATAGTTTGGACATCTTATGCCCTGTTCTGGATTGTATCTCCCATGAACAAAACTTCCATTCAGCTGCAATCGTCTTTCTACTTCACAGGGCTGAGCTAAATTCCCAAAGGAGTTCAAAGGCTGTGTAGGTGGTTTGTCAACTGCTTGTTCCACTGTACAGGTCACATAAAGCAGTTGAAAATCAGAATTTTCACCCTGTGGGAAATGCCAGTATTTCAAATTTTGTTTTTGTCCTTGTACAGGATCAGGGCCTATCTTATAGCCCTCTCCTCCTGTTTGGGTTCGAGTTTACACTTGCTAAGCCAGTTTCCTGTCTGGGGAAGTATGTCTGGAGCCCTCTCACAGAATCCAGGGAACCAGTTTCCAGCAGTTAGTTGTTTTGTTTTTTATTTCAAGCCTTCTTAACAAAACAAGATCAAAGCTTCACAGACTCTTCCCTCAAAAGTTTGTGCAGGCCAAGTGGTCCCTTCCCCAAAGTTGTCCCTCACACCCATAAGTTCATCAGTCCAAGCTTCCTGGCTCTCACTTCAGAACCTCAGTGACAACAGGACTTCATACAGTCACCCATTGCATATTTGGTTCTTGGAGCAGTTCCTCTCTGCAGTTGCTCCGGCCACAGTCCATCTGGCACACAGCCACTAGCCCCTCAGCTTTCTGGCAAGTATTGCAGTCCCTCCCCTCCATGTCCTGCTGCCTTCTTTTATGAGGATCAGCCAATTAAGTTGCAGGTCTTTTTCCTAGGAGCAGCGGGAGGAGCTAATCAGCCAGCCAGCCAGCTGCAGGCCTCTGACCCAAGAGCAACGGTGTCCCCTTATACCTTCAGAAGTCCTGAATTAAGATAGAAAGCTGAAACATTAAAACTTTTCATGGACTAGAAAATTTCAATGCAGAAATATCAAAATGCTTCATTTTGGGTCAGTTCAGCATTAATCTGTGTCCCTCTGCATTATCACAGTGCCTCATCGGAATTATAGTTTGGATATCTTATGTCCCTGTTCTGGAGTGTATCTCCTATGATGCGCTGTGGTAGTTCAACAAAAGAAGAGATTGTCATGCATCAGAGGAGGTATAGTCCATCAGGAAATCTGGCCCATAGAGGATAATGGAGGCATGAAGAGTTCCAGCAACTCAGATGGAGTAGACCAGACCCAAAACAAAAACATTCATTTTGATTTTCCCAACAGAAAATCAAAAATTTTAGACAACATCAAGAAATGACATTTTCTATTGAAAAAACTTTTCAACCGAAAATCTCCAACCAGTTCTAGTCTGAAGTCATGGATGTGAGAGCCAAAGTATGTTGGTTTTATTTCAGAGAAAGGAGAATTTTGTGGTATAAGTGACTGCTATCCATCCTGGCTCTAGAGAGAGACAGGGTGGCTCATGGTTAGTTGAGTGGACTGGGAATATGGACTCCTCAGTGCTATTCCCATTTCTGTCACTGCCTTGCTATACAAGTCAGTTCTCTGCTCCATGTCTTAGTCTCCCCAAGAATACAATGGAGATGGTGATCCTTGTCACAGCCTCCATTGGCCCAGAGCAGCAATCCGCGGCCAGTGGGAGCCGCGATTGACCGGACCTGCGGACGGGGCAGGTAAACACACCGGCCCGGCCCGCCAGGGGCTTTCCCTACACAAGCGGTGACCCCTGTTTGAGAAACCCTGAGCTACATGAATAATGTAGCTAAACTCAGCGTACTCAGATCTACTTACTGCGGTGTCTTCACTGTGGTGTGTCGACGGGAGACCCTCTCCTGTCGATTCCTGTTGTGCTTCTCGTTGAGGTGGAGTACCGGAATCGATGCTAGAGCAATCGGTGGTTGATTTATTGCATCTATACTAGAAATGATAAATCGACCCCCACTGGATCGATCACTGCCCAACAATCTGGCCGGTAGTGTAGACAAGCCCTCAGTTAACTAACTTTTGGGAAGAGTTTTGTAATCCTCAGATGGCACATGCTAGAGAAGAGCAAAGGACAATTACGGTTGCTTGTATTTGGCACCCATGGATGTCCTAGGCTTTGATGGATAAACTAACACGTAGAGAGGGCCAGGAGCCAGATAACTGGAGGCATTTGCCCCAGCCCAACCATTTGCCAATAAGAATTAGATATATGAAGAACACGCTCTCTCTTCAGTTTACAGGGAGGATGATATCCTAATCCTTTGTAATAGCTGGTGGAACAGATAACAGATACTCCCATCATAGGCACACAGGCAGCACAAGGAATTTGAGACCTGGAACCCATGCCAAGAATTGAGCAACTCCTGGGTAAAATGAATAGTGAATGAGAGATTTCCTTTATTTACCCCCTAAATGTTGTAGATGTGTTGTGGGACTCAGCAGGGAAGCCAGGGAGATAGGATTTCCTAAGCATATAGGAAATATATATATTTCTAATAAATGTGCATATACGACACAAGTAGAAACAGACATGGGTGATCCTTCTTTCCTGAATCCCTGAGCAAGATTTTGAGATAATGACTTGGTCTCCATAGATGACCTGCACTGGGAACCGCGGCACCTCAAGAGTAATTCAGTGCTGATGTTGTATCAAGTGTGAAGAATGCAACTTGTTTCCCACTCATTCCCAGATATATTACATCTTGTTCTTGAATGCTTGAATGGTGGAAACGTTGATGGTGTCCGTTGCAGGTAGCAAGGCATTCTGCTCTCTGGTACTAGTTTCACTAGTGATTTGTTGGAAAATTAATGTTAGTGGCTGAGTGGGAGATGTGACGGTGCTGTTGGGAGCCAGAAGGACAGTATGTCTAACCTAATTCTGCTCTCACTCATGCCACTGTGACTCTGGAGTAACTGTTTTAATGTCAATGGAGTTACATTGGTGTGAGACTGGAGTAAATGGAGAAGAAGGTGGCCCATTGTGTGGTGGGTACGGCCCATGGTAGTTTATATGGGTTAATATGCATTCAAAAGGAAATCTGCTCCATGCAAATTGTCGGGGTGTGAATCTCCACTCCCTGAAACTTAGCAGTATTAGTTGTTCAGGATTGTGACTGGAAGCTCATCCTGGCATCTTACTCCTCAGAAAGTGGGAGCTTGTCCACCTGGTGAATGGAATGTGAAATCACCGTATCAGTTGCCCTTGACACCCTTCGTTAGTTTGGTGTCAGTCTGTGTGTGGATACGCTTATTTTGGTATAAGATTGCCTTTGGGTTGATTTAATTAAGCTGGTAATTATAGTTATGTCATATAGAAACAAGGCTCTTATATTGCACTAAGAGTGTGCATACAGGAACTTAAACTGAAATAACCCAGGGTGTGAATTAGAGCTGATTAGTTATTTGAGTTCCATTTACTGTATAGACAGATGAAAAGAGAAGGGCTAAACCATGTGTTCTTGAGGTGCACAACATTCCTGCCAGTCAGGAGAGAGGGGCCAAGTCCTGCCAGTCCACCGAGCTGTGTATAAGAGAGCCCATGACCACAACAGCAAGGGGTACTCCAGAACAGGAGTGAGATAAGTTGGTTGAGGTGTATGATGAAATCTGCTGCTTTCCTGAGTCCTAAGCAACCCCTCCTTTTCTTGCTACCCTCACTCTAATAAAGTCTCTTTCTGTGCCTCCAATTTGCTGTCTGACCCAGGAAGCTGATGTGGGGAACGTGAGCCTCCGTCAAGCTGTGGGCAACACACCGCAGTGACACAATATCACAGTAACCGCTGCCACATTTCATTCTTGGTTCAAAAAAGACTTTCTTGTCCCAGGAATCATGTCAAAAACGGCCTTGGCGTGAGCAACATCGGAGCAGCCCATTGCATAAAGGGCTTAGTCTCAGAATGGTTTGGAAGCCAGACAGAATGGAATAGTTTTCCTATTTTCTTGACAACTTGCTTTATTTAAAAAAAAAAAAGAAATAAAATTGTTTCTCCCCTCCCCTCCTTTTTTTCTTCCTCCCCTCCCATTTCCTGGAGCAGGGTGGGGTTTGAACAGAAAAGCTCTCAGTCCTGGACAAGAGCTTATAGCATGGGGAGACAATGGGGAATTTGTTTGTGGAGGTGATGAGGGAGCACTCCATATTCTCACTGAAACAAAAAGCCACTGACAGTTCTGAAGACTGAAGGAACCTGGGACACCCCATAGATATGTACATGAGGGATCAAAGATCTGACATCCTCCTCTGTCAAGAGGAGGTACATTTTCTTAATTCTCCTTAAGCCTTCATCTAAAGTTTTGCCATCATCATTAAGTCTTGAAAGCAGCTGAACTGTGAGAGTTAGTTGAAATAAACAAGATTGGATGGAGGCAGTTGGTGTTCCCTGGAGAAACTGAGGTACATTCCCTGGAGGGGAAAAAAGGGAGACTAAATCTTTGAGGGAAGAGAGTGCAAGGCTAAAGTATGGCTGGTTTGGTCTCTTATTAGATGCCTCTTTATATCCAAATTTTAAGAACTATGTTCTCCTGGAAAATGCCGTTATGCCAAAGGCACAAGCTCCTGCCCATGAATGCTGTTTTATCACCAGTCTGAAACCCTACTAAGATTTCTCAGAAGTTTTCCATATCTTTTAATGTGCCTGGGTAAAATCAAAGTATGGGAGCTGTGTGGAATATAGTAGTGTCAGGTGAGTTTTGCTCCGATGTTTTGCAATGAGATGACATTTGTATTGTCATGAAGATGGTATGTTGCAATGCTGTAACATCAAGATGTGTAATTGTGTCCATTTTGTCCCAGATTTCAAAAGCTGCAGATGTCTGAGTGGGTAACAGGCTCAGAAACAAGGTGTGAAATGAATCCAAGAAAAGAGGGCATTAAGGGTGATTAAAGTAAACTTACTTACTGCAAGGGTGATTAATGTGGAATGGACAACCAAAAGCAGAAGGAGAAACTGCAGCTGGGTATAGATTCAAAAGTAAGCTAGAAAAAGACTGGAAAATGCATGCCAAAAAGCAAATACATTGGATAGACAGACTGTGTTCTAAATGAGCCACATCTCCCTGCCTTCCTGGGATGTTACTGTGTAAGCACTTCGTTGGATCTAGAACTTTCCTTGCCTCTAAAATGCAATTTTTACTCTCACAAGGTTTTCTAGGTCTGTGAAAATCTGGGGAAAGGGGTAGAAAGAGAGAGAGGTTTAAAAAATCCGAAATGCTCAGATTTTTCAAATACGCACTTTTACTTGCAGTCCCCTTGTGACTGTTTGCATACAATCCCTGGTGCATGAGCAGAAACCAGAGGTTGCACATATGTATAAGTCCTTCTTTGAAAAAAATGGGCTTAATATAAAATGGCAATAAACCCAAGTTAAAGTGACAATTGTTCTCCAGGGCAGAAATATCCTGTGCTATCCAATCCTTCTCAGTTCTGGATGGTTTGGAAACTCCGGGTCTTTTTCTCAATTACCTCCAGACCTGGCTGAATTAGGAAGTGTGGATACATAAATAAATCCAGTGTAAAATGCTAACCAAGCCTCATTCCATTCTCAGTTAATGCTTAGAAGAGGAAGAATGGCTGGAATTTTGGGTGACTGTTAAGTCTGAATGTTGTTCATCCAGACTGGTTGACCTAGCATGTGCTCCGAGACTCCATGTGGGTAGCAGTGATCCTGTATAACACCTCCTACCTCCTCCTCGCCCTCTTTTCCACAAAAGCCAGAAGAAATTGTCTTGCAAACTCCATCTCCCCAGTTTCAATGGATCTGCAGTCTTGCTAAGCACAAACACAGCCTTTAAAGCACTTTAAACACACCTTGGGGGCTGGAAGATGTTTCCCCATAACACAAACTCTTCTGAGATGCTCAGTACAATCCTGACTCTCCATTTGTGGCACTGGCTGCCATCAGAAACAATTCTCACCCTTTGCTGGTGCTTGGAGATCCTGTCTTCTCAGTATAACCTATTCAGACACCCATCCCCCAAAGTACCCATTCTCAGAATTTCTCTGCCTACAGGTGAGGTTTTCTACTGGAGGATAATGACACCCACAGGTAATTTGGGTTTGCATCTAGTGACGAGTGTGAGTTAACAAACTAATTTTCTATCAGTACAGATACTCAGGAGCATTCAAACTGAGGCATTTATAGAACTTCTGTGTTGCATATTTTACTTCTTATGCATTCTGTGGTAGGCGGCTTAATTATATCCCTAACCCTATGCTAAAATTCATCTTTGTAACACTAACTTTAACCATAATCCTAACTACTAACATTAACCCTGTCTATGACCATAAGAGTAACTGACCCGAACCACAACTTTAACTGTAACCCCCACATTAGCCCTAACCCTCAAATGATGTTTTGTGTACTCAGAGAGGGTAAGAGCCCTGGCAGACTGGGGCAGGGGGGAGCTTTGTAACAGCCCTGTAAAGACGCTTCCAGTTTTCATTTAAAGCATTTCATTTTTGTTTTCAGTCTCTATCCCTTTTCTTTGTGAAAAGTCTTGAAAATGCAACTGATGCAGGGGAGAACTGCCCCCCCCTCATATCCCAGCCAATGGGAATCCATTTCCTAACTGTCCACACAACCTATGGCTAGACTCACTCCCCATATGACCAGTCACCACACAACCAGAGGCCACAGTCACTTTCCTGCTACAACTGAGCTGCTGTGGACCACCTAGTGGAGCCTCATTGAGGTCCTGGGGAGGGGCCATTCCCTTCTCTCCTTAACCCCCTCCAGACTCCAGGCCTTTTGCACTTGGAACAGTCACACAATTAATGGCCACTAAGTGCCTTCCTTTCCTTGAAAGCCCATGATGTATCCCGGCCATAGCAACCACACACCACTGCAGGTTTGCTCAGCCTTGTCCTGGACTGTACCTTCACACGCTGAGGTCTTTAGACAAGGGCCTGTCGGTTACAGGAGCGCTCTCTAAAACAGAGATGTTCACCCACTGTCGAGTGCCAGGCGCGCTGACATCCCTACAGAAACAAAACAGAATCATAGAATAGTCGAATATAAAATCATCACTGCTAATGATGGCAAATTATCCAGGCAGCACAGAGCAGGGCTTTGTATGAGCTGCAGGATAAGATTTCCCTGCAGTAGTTAGAATAGTGCGAAATGGAGAACATGTTGCAAACATGACTGTGAGGAATAGGCACCTGATTGAATTTCGCACTGGCAGGGAGTCAGGGCTATGAAGCTGAAAGAATGCACTCCACACACTATTATTCTAATTTGTTTGAACTGCCACTGAGAGAAAGAATTCACTGTCTGTGGGATACTGCAGGGGAGTATGAGGGAAGGCATTTCTTTTTCATGAATAAACCAAACTTGGAAATGTTCCTGTCTTCCCTGCCCTTACGGTATGATGAAATAGCCCCCTGTGTGAAGGACCAGCACAAAGCAAAGTGTAGGGTGACCATACCAGGGGCGGCTCTAGACATTTCGCCGCCCCAAGCAGGGCGGCATGCCGCGGGAGGCGCTCTGCCGGTCGCTGGTCCCGCGGCTCCGGTGGACCTTCCACAGGCGTGTCTGTGGAGGGTCCGCTGGTCCCGCGGCTCCAGCGGAACCTCCGCAGGGACACCTGCGGAAGGTCCACCGGAGCCACCTGCCGCCCTCCCAGCGACTGGCAGACCGCCCCCCGCCCCAAGCACATGCTTGGCGTGCTGGGGTCTGGAACCACCCCTGGACCATATGCCCCATTTTGGCTGGGACAGTCCCATTTTTAAGCTCTGCCCCAGGCGTCCTGACTTTTTTGACAAAAGTGGGCATTTGTCCTTCCCCAACTGATCAGTTGGAAAGAGCAAACGAACAAATGCCCAATTTACCAAAAAAGTGGAGAAACATTGGGAGGAGGGTCAGCAACATGAGGTGCTGGGCTGAGGGCTCAGGAGTCAGCTCCAGCCCCAGCTGGCACTGGGATACGTCCAAGCCGCAGCTGCATGCGGAATGGATCTTGGGAGGAAGTCAGACCCAGCACCAGCCGGTGTGGAGGTTGCGGGGAGTGGGGGGCGTCAGCCCCAGCCATGGCAGCACAGGGCTCCGGTACTCAGCTCCAGCTGCGGGGTAGCACAGAGCTGGGGGGATGGGGGGTCAGACCCAGACCCAGGCAGTGCTGGGCTTGGGTGGGGAGGTCAGCCATGGGTGGCACACAGCTCAGGCACTCAGCCCCTTGGAGCATGGCTGGGGGGTCATCCCCAGCTGTGGGTGGCACGGGGTGCAGAGCTGAGGGGATGGAGGGTCATCCCCAGTACTAGGCAGTGCTGAGCTGGGGGGGTCAGCCATGGGTGGCACACCTTGGAGCTCGTGGGGGTGGGGGTGGTGTCAGCCCCAGCTACAGGTGGCGTAGAGCTCGGGGGGAGGGTCTGCCACAGGCAGCATGGAGCTTGGGGTATGGGGGGTCAGCCATGGGCGGAACAGGGCTCGAGTGCTCAGCCTCAGCTGCGGGCCGCACAGAGCTCAGAGCTGGAAGGGGTCAGTCACAGGCAGTTTGCAGCCTGGGGGCAGGGGGTCAGCCCCAGCCCCTGATGGTGGGGGTGGCTCTGGTAAGTCCTGCAGGTGGGGCAGTGGGGTGGCTCAGGCTCAGGCGATCCCCATCCATATTTTAGGAAATATGGTCACCCTAGCAAAGCGGGACTCCAGGGGTTCATGGGGCTTGTGCTGGCTTTCCATACAGGAATGAATTTCACCCATTCAGAATAATCAGACTCTGCAAATTCCAACCAGCGCTAGCATGAACCTGCTCTCCTGCTTCATGTCTCACTGGCAATGAATACTGACAGAAACAACTTTTTTGCTACAACTTTTGAGTGCTTGGTGACAATACCAGCCTATAATAGATAAAAGCCCTGGAGGTGTTTTCAGACAGCCAGGGCCCATCATATTTGATTTCTCTGTTTCAGTGCTCTAAGATGCTTCAATTCCAGGTTTCTTCTGCAGAAAAACCCAGACAAAAGGATGCCTGTCTCTTTGCTAATTTAAGGCTATTTATTTTAAATCGTTTTTAGCATAATGCTGGCGGTGCTGAAAGGTACCAGATTTGCTGACTCTGGAGAAGTGACAGCTTGTCTTTAAAGCTAGAACAGGTACAACGCAAGCTGCGACAGTACAAGTTTCCAAAAGGCTGACCCCACCAATGTGCCTTCTGCCTTGGAGGCCTCCCCCACCACAACACCTGGGGATGATAGGGGAATTCCATCTCCATGGCCCATCCAATCCTTGGCCTCTCTATTGAGTCTGTCATCAAGAGATCCAATTAGTCCCCAAGGCTGCTTACTGTAATTTCATATTTCACACAATGTGCTCACCTACCACGTTAGAAACTGGATTGAGCCCCCTTCTCCCCACTCCCAATTCATTTAATGTACAGTAGATCACCAGAGGGTAACAGCTGTATAGGGTTCACTTTGAGTTGGAAGGTGTCATTTCCAGCCTGAGGAAACATCACCCACACTCGCTCTGATCAAGTTAGCACACTAAAAATAGAAGTATAGCCATAGCGAGGGGCTAGACACCTGAGTACAAGACCGTCTGAGACACTTGGATGGCTAGCCCCTCCCATCATTCGCTCTACCTCAGCTAGTCTCCATATCGAGTGCACTAACTTGATCGGAGCTAGTGCAGGTATGTTTCCTGGAGCTAGAATTTACACCTCCAGCTTTCAGTGTGACATAGCCTAAGTCACCGATGACCTGGGCCTTATTAACACTAGTGACCTATTGGTGAAAGGCTCCCTATTACATAAACAATCTCCTGAGTCATGCTGTCTCCAAGGATTTGTTCTTTCTAACAAACCGGGAATACATTGCCGACATTTGGCTTGAGTTTTTTCCCAGTGCTAAAGTCCTTACCTAGAGACTAGAACTGAGTCTGTCTGCTTTTATGGCTTTGGGTCTAAAGTGGGACTCCAAGCTTCTTGGCGTACAAATAAATAAATAGCAGCCAGCACTGATCTTAAAATGTAACAGTGATGGGTACGTAACTTCAGCAGACAGAGAGAAACTGGAGTGTTTCCCCATGATACAAATTAATAATCTTACTCCCTGTCTCTTGCTGGTTAACTTTCTACTCAGCCTCTGCATTGCTGTTTGACAAAAAGCCATGGGGTACTGTGCAGACTGAGTAATGGACGTCTGATTCTGGGGTTTTTTTTAATGTATTTATTTTATGGGGAGCTTTTGGTCATGAATGCTACAAGATAGTTAAAAAATGTGTCTGAAGTAGTTATTCGCAAAAATGACTTTTTGTACTGCCTAGAGCGCATAAGAAATAATACAAGAGGAAAGATTGAGACGTCTCATACATATTTCAGTCCTACCCTGCAGCACCCACTGCTGTTCCAGTCCTAGACACCCACATGACTCTGCTACTTCTCCTCAGTGTTGTGTGGTAGCCCCTTCCCCACCCCACTCCCCCTGCACATCAGTCCTGACCTCCAACAACCCAAGTATTCCAAATGTGGGCCCACACACATCTCTGCCAATGCACCTCAGCCCTGACCTGTAGCAGCCCCTGCTAGTTCAATGTTTAGCCTCTCTTGAGTAAAGATTTCCAAAGGGTTTAATATTTGGTCACGTAGATAAAGTACCAGGTTGTGACTTATCAACACATTTTATCTTTTGGCTTAAGTAGGATTTGAACTCAGTTCTTCAGAAGTGAAAGCCTAATGGCCTGACTTTATAAGATGTAATTTACATTTTCCCTTGTCCTGTGCCATGCTTTCAGGTATGCTAGTTAATGAGCTTTACTACTGAGCCAATAGACATGTTCGCTGTCCCTCATAATGTTCCCTGACTGCAGCCACAGGAACACTAGCTGGGATCCCTCTAGTTCTCAGAAGTCAAACAGCCAGTATTTGGATAGGTGACCACCAGGGAAAACCTAAATGATTCAGTAGATGGGGTTCTTCCTTTTGGCTCGGTTCTGAATCAGTGCTGCAGTGCAGAGTTAGTGGGTGCTGTGCCATCTTGTGAATGAAACATCAAACACTAGTGGTTATTTAAAATCCCATGGCATTATACACAGGACTAAGGGCATTAACCTTGCTCTCCTGGCCAAATTCCAGTTTGGGTGATTCCATTCTGCCTCCCTTCATTCCTTCTGCTATTTCTGGATACAGGACAGTCCTCCACTGTCTGTCTGAAACTGTTCTGAAGTGGTGAGTTCCCCTGATGAACGGGATCCCTACACAATGTATATGTCATATAGTCCTTACAGTGAAGTGCTAAAGAGGTGTGGAATCCATTTGTATTTAAAGAGGTATAGACTGTAAAGGCAGGATTATTGGTTGTGTTGTGACCTTTAGCCTTTTCACCCTGAAGGGGCCAGACTTCTGCTAGAATAGTTGTACAAATTACATCCAAACAGCTGGCCAAGGATTCCATGTTGGCTTAGTAGAGGAAGGATACTGGTAATGTGAAGAAGCTTCTATTTCGGGTGTTCCAGGCAACGGTGTAGGATTAGGGGGAGAGGGCATCTGACCCAGTGATTGTTGCTGGAATAGATGTAAAACAAATGAGAAACTCCACTGCAAAATTGTCTTTCTGCCCAGAAGTGAGGATCACAAGAGAGAGTGTGAGAATAGAATAATAATGCTACTGACATAATGGGTACCCTTGTTTGGAGCAAGATGCCTTGGGCCTCCCTCTATTAGACAAGGTGTTGCCCTGAAAACTCTCTTTTGTTGCTGGTCATATGTAAAAAAACCCTGTTGGGGTGTGTTTAGGTACTGTAGGTTAATGGGCTTGTTCCCTCTTAAGAGTCCTTGAAGGGTCTCATTCCCTTATGACCATCCAGCAGTAATTAACCCCTGCCTCCCTGTGTTGTTTGTTGCAGGTAAACTATGACCACTTTACTATTAGTGTTTGTGTGTTTGCGAGTCATCACTGCAGCCATTTCTGTGGAAGTTTCAGGTATGTACAGTCGGCGGGACCACTGTTCAGTGCAGTGGACCATACATGTAACAGGTCAACATGCCCCTCACACAGCAGACACGGGCAACTTAACAGGTCTACCTATGAGCTCACTAATTTCACCCATCATTGCCAGGGGCCTCCTCTCTGGGCTGCTGCAACACCATGACTACATGGTGCCATTGCTGTGCTTGGGAGGGTGGGATATAGTCACAGCTTGTAACCTAGCTCCAAGTTCCCCCAACCTGCCTTCAGTGTAATAGCATTATATTCCACCAGGGCTGTTACCAATCCTCAGGGGCTGCTTTAGGAACATCAATTACTTCAAATTATATTTACTAGAATATACCTAAATATATATATTTCCTAATATTGTGGGTGCAGATTTACAAGCTAGATTGAGGCTACTTTGAAAATGTTGGTAGTTATGACTGATGTGTGTTATTGATTAATCCTTACTTTGTCTCTCTCCATATTGGGACTGGGCAGATCATGGTAACACGCTGAGTGTCAGCATACCTGAACGGTCTCCCCTGCGTGTCATCCTGGGAAACTCTCTGACCATCCCCTGCTACTTCATCGACTCATTGGATCATGTCACCACAGCCCCCTATACGCCTCCTCTGACCCCAAGAATCAAATGGAGCAGACTCTCCAATGGGAAGGAAGTCATCTTGCTAGTGGCCACAGAGGGGCAAGTTCGAATCAACACTGAGTACAAGGAGGTGATCTCTCTGCCCAACTATCCTGCCATCCCCACTGATGCCACCTTGGAAATCAAAGCGCTGAGGTCCAACGACACTGGGATCTATCGTTGCGAGGTGATGCATGGTATTGAGGACAGCCAGGATACGATAGAGGTCATAGTGAAAGGTGAGGCCATTGTGTCAATGTTTCCTCTTGGTGATAGTGTTGATGCTTACATTGGTTTGACTGGGGAGAAAGAGGGAGGAAGAAATCTGACCAGGTGCATTATGAAAAGAAGTGGAGGCATTTTACCCTTTCCATGAGCATATGGTATCACTCGCTGTCATAGACAGGATGCCAGACTTGATGGATCATTGGTCTGATCTTGTATGTGAGCAGGAGCCAAACAAGATAGACCATTGATTTATTCTAATGTGGGCAGGATCTGGAATGCCATATTAAACAGACCAACAGTGTCACCCAGTGTAGTAGAAGATGGCACCAGTCTGTTCTGATATGGGCAGGAGATGGAACACTGGATGAGATGGACGGGTGGTGTGATGTGGTGTAGCAGGAAACAGGCTATTGGACCTATGAGATGTTTGGTCTCACCTAGTATGTTAGGAGATGGGATATTTTCCAGATGGCCCATTGGCCTGTTTTGGGAGAGCCATTCTTATGTTCTTTCAAGAAATGTAAAAGTGGTTTAGTTAGCTAATATGTAGACAATATAACACACAATTAACTTTCCCCCAGTTAACATTGTTACTTTCATCAATAAAATTGTGAGTGAGAAGAAGAGCGGCCAAGAAAGAAAGTATGCAAGCGGTTTAACCCTTCTTATGCCATGCCTGAGTATGCATACAGCCACCCACTCCTTTTAAAGGTCACTCTATATGGAATATATCAGAGGGGTAGCCGTGTTAGTCTGGTTCTGTAGAAGCAGCAAAGAATCCTGTGGCACCTTATAGACTAACAGACGTTATGGAATAGTATAGCTTAACTACATTTGCAATACATATAACTCTTCAAAACACATTTGCTATAGTATAAAATGTATGTACCATCAGGGCTAAGACCATGCCTTCCTGTGTGTTTGGACAATGCCTGGTGCACTGGAGCCTCAATCCTGATTGGGGCCATTGGCCATTCAAGTCTATAATAAAATAGTACAACATCGTACTGATAACACACAATTAGCCAATTTCCATAGAGTGTTTTTACAATACTGTGCAGTGCCATGCCAGCCACTTTAAATGTCTTGAAAGTTTTGGATCCTTCTGACAGTGATGTATTTGTTGCATTCTGGGATGTTGGTTTACGCTGAAGCTGTCAACATTAAAACACCGGATTTAGATGTAGCATTAGTGTACTCCAGCGTCACAGGAGAAAAGAACCTGGACTGGACAGCAGGTCTGTTCCTGTAGATTTTTCTGTTCACCAAAGGGAGTACATCTAATTCCCCTTAAATTGAAGCCTGGTGGCCTTGGGATGGTGGAATATAGCATGGGGAAGAACAGAGTCTCTTCAGGGCACAGTAGACTACCCACACAATACGAATGATATGTGGCAAACACATGATTTTCTACATGAGATAGAATGCCTTTTCTCTGACTTGCTAACCCCTTTGAAAGGGAAACTGGTGAGGGGCTGGTTCTTCACTGACTGATGTGTGTGTGTGTGCTGGTGGATGTGTTTTCCAGGAATCGTGTTCCATTACAGAGCCATCTCCACCAGGTACACTTTGGACTTTGAAAAGGCAAAGCAGGCGTGTATCCAGAACAGTGCTGTCATTGCTACCCCTGAACAGCTGCAGGCTGCCTATGATGATGGGTTTGATCAGTGTGATGCCGGCTGGCTGGCTGATCAGACTGTCAGGTAATCAGCTGAAAGAGGGGAAGCAAGGTTGCCAAGAGGGAAGAAAAGAGGGCTATCCAGGCAGTAAGGGGCTGGAAATGGGATACAGGGCCTTTCACATCTAGGTAATTGGTTTAAATCCCATCCCAGGTAAATAATGACTAGCAGTTACCATCTGATAGTCATTTGGTGTGGAATGAGCTGGTGGATCTCAGTCCAATTCCCAGTAGATAGGTGTTCACATCACAAAACCACTCTCACAACTGGCCCCCTTGTTTGGCAGTCACAGCTGAGAAGCTAAGGACTGAATGGCCTAGAGACTTGAGAGTGGTGGTTTAATCCCGGTCCCCAGGCTCTCTACTTTTTCCCATGAGAACTGCAGAGATGCTATGCCAAGCTCAACAGATGTGACTGTATTTTGCACATGTCATCTAGCATAGCTCAGAGGAGTCTGAAAACCAGCAACTCCCCGTTTATCAGTATCTTTGGGGGACACCTGAAGGATCTTCTCCCCTCACCTCCAGTGTCAGGAATAGAAGGGAGTAAGTCCACTTCTCCCTCGTCTCCTGTCCAGGAAAAGTTCTGGGGGTTTGGCCTCCCTCCACTTCCTCCCTCCCTCCAGAATGTCAGATCTCAATTCGGATTCTCCACCACCTGTTCAGTTTGTCCTGATGCCTCCTGCACCACAAAGCCATGTGACAGTCATCTTTCTAATGAAGCTTCTGTCTGCTCACTAGACATTTCCTGTGCATGCTCTCTCTCTCGCTCTCAGGTACCCAATGCACCATCCCCGGGAGGGTTGCTATGGTGACAAGGACGAGTTTCCTGGAGTGAGGACCTATGGCATTCGGGAGACAGACGAAACATACGATGTTTATTGTTATGCAGAGGAAATGCAAGGTGATCTTGGGTTTCTCCTATGTAATTCTCAAGGGAATGAGCTGGCAGTATCATGAGCATCCTCACTGCAGACAAGGATAAAACAAGAGGCAAAGGAGCTAGAAGTCAGAGACATTTGAGATTCAAAAGCCATGTGAGATCCCATCCTGCCAAGGCTGGATTATTCCCTAAAGCCTATTTTTCTGGGCTTTGTCCACTCATTGATTAAAGCAATGGAGCTCCCATTATTTACATCAAGGGACGATTCCACATTCTGGTATCTCTCATTAGGAAATGATTTTCACAGGTGCTGACCACCCATGGCTACAACTGAAGTCAATGGGAGCAGTGGGGCCATTGAAAACCAGGCCTCAAAATATTCCTTATCTTAATGTCATTGCATGACTCCAAGTAGAACATACACCCCCTTGTTCCACCCTAGAAAATTCCTCTCCCTCTTTGAGGTTTGCACCTTCCTAACATTTGTAGACAGTGATCATATGTGTGTCCCCACCCTGAGTTGTCACTCATCCAAGCTGTACTTATCTAGTGTTTTTAACCTTTCTTTCATCCCACCAGCCCCTAGGGAAGGAAAGAGAAGGGAAGAGAGAGATAGATGGAAGAAGAATTAAACACTACAGTCAGTCCTTGAGTCAATGGTTGTGTGATTGCAGGTGAAGTCTTCTATGCCACCTCTCCAGAGAAGTTCACCTTCCAGGAAGCCACAGAGAAATGCCTGAGTCTCGGGACCCGTTTGGCCACCACAGGAGAGCTGTACCTGGCATGGAAGGGTGGCATGGATGTGTGCAGTGCAGGATGGCTGGCAGACGGCAGCGTTCGGTATCCCATCTCCAAGGCACGTCCCAATTGCGGCGGGAACCTGGTGGGGGTGCGGACAGTGTACCTCCATGTCAATCAGACAGGGTACCCTCACCCCCATTCACGCTACGATGCAATCTGCTACACAGGTGAGTTGCACTGGTTTTCTTGAATTAAGTACAGTGCCTCTGTCAGTACTCATAAGCAGCAGATTCCAGGAGCTGGGTATGGTGCTTCCCAGTCAGAGCTGAATTATTGCACAACCATGGACATTAAACATGAAAAACTCCTGTTAAGTCCCATCTTGTCCAATGCCTGATTGTTTGTCATGCTCTGTTTCCCAGTGCTGTGTCTACTCCTGGTTTTAGTGAGTCAAGAGACAGAACTTCCATAATTTCCCTTGGGAGACCATTCCAGTCTACTCTATAAAAAAATAATTAAATTAATAATAAATAATAATAATAGTAATGAATAATAAAAACAGTTAGAACCACAGGGATCACACTAAACTTCCCTCCACTTTTGGTACTTCCTTCAAATACTTGCGGATGGCTATGAGATCCCCTCTTAGTCATGGCAGTGCAGGATTAACTCAAATATTATGGCGATGGCCACCAACATAAGAATCAGATACATCACTTGTCATCTTTCCCCACTGATCATTTCTGTTGTCTGTCTCTGAATGCCTTTGACTCTGGTGCTAGCCCCACCTCAGAATTAACACAGAACAGCTTCTTACTGTTTCACTTAAACAAGAAAAGCAGATGTAAATTTACAGGCACCCAGTACCCAGCAGGCCAGTGCCCCTCCTTTCTTGTCCAAGCAGAGAAAGAAGAGTTCGGAGGGTATGTTAGCATTGCAGTACAACTGAGTGTTCTCAATGGGAGGTGAGTATGATATGCCTCTGTCCGCTCCAGATTGTCAAACACCTTCCAAGTTTGATGGCCCTCCAGGAACCAGGCAGCAGAGATCAAG
This sequence comes from Mauremys mutica, assembly GCF_020497125.1. NCBI lineage: Eukaryota > Metazoa > Chordata > Testudines > Geoemydidae > Mauremys > Mauremys mutica. Next base: position 14,698,694 of record NC_059082.1, read on the forward strand.
TGCTTGCATATTAAGTAATTTAATATTATAGATAGGAGAACAGAAAGAAGACAATAGGTCAGCTCCTGAGCAGCAGTCCTTTGATAGTGCCTATGGTAGGGGTCCGTGTGCAAAGACTCCATTTTGCATTTCCTTGGTCCTGGGGTAGCCATTGTGCAAGGCTGGCTGACCTGCACTAATATTGGAGGGTTGCCTAGGCTGCAAATTTTCATAAGGGGCCCAAATTGCAGCCAAGGATCTGCTCGCCATGCCCCTGTCCTGCTATGCGAATTGCCAGCAGCAGGCAAGGAGGGTTGTGTGTGTCTACACCAGATGTTGGAGGTTATCTTCCCAGGGCCAGTGAAGCCCACTTTAGGATCAGATTATGCCAGCCATACGGCACAAAGTGGCCTGACCACACCAGCAAATCAGGCCCAACATGTCAGTGTCCCGCAGTCTCTTTCAGGTGCTACTTATTAAACCACTTAATATGACAGATAAGTGTTTGAGCTTTGATGCCTGATTCTTGGAAGCCTCTCGGATCTGTGAGTTACTGGCAACAATGAACTAGCCGGGTAAAGAAAATGGAATTTGAAATAAACCAACTGAGAAAGCAAAGCAGCATTAGGGTGGAGGTCTGATCGTATTTGTTCTGCAGTGTTCAGTCCTGTTTTCCCAGCTTCCCACGTGCACTGCTCCCCAGCTCAGTCCTGCCTCGAAATAGGACAGGCACAGCACCCCCTTTCTTCTCCCCATTTTGAGCTTTGTATTTTAAGTTCCCTGCTGCTGGCACTAGAGATCACACAAAACTAGATTAGTGTGTGGTGCGCTAGCGGATTAGAGTCAGGAATATAAGGTGAGGGATGGGGGAGAAGGGAGCTCTGACTCCCTAACTCATATGAAAGCTATAGAACATATGGGAAGAAAAACAAGAGACTCCCCTTTTAATTCAATTAAATTCCACTGTCGAGTGTTTTAGAGAGACGAGGCGCAGCGGGAGGGGAAATGGTCAATATTTTACTTCTTAAAAGGTTAGTTTCACCCTCCAAACAGGGGCCCCCAGTACCCAGCAGGCCAGTGCCCCACAGGCTCGCTGAGTCCATTTGCAAGATGGAATAGCTCCTAGAGTATCCACATGCTGTCACCCATCGTGGCACCTACTCACATGGTCTATATCTCCCAACACACACATGTCTTGTGCAATAGCATCTCCCCTCAGAACACCTGTACAACTACCCCATTATCTACCCTAGTTCAGATCACATCACCCACCCCATCTCCCATCACACCCACCCTATCGACTACCCAGGTTCCCATCACAGCTCTCACAACCATCCGATCGCCCTCCCCGTCTCCCTTCAGAGCATCCGCACACCCAGCCCCTTTCTTGAGTGTCCATTCATTGATTTGTTTCCAAAGCTTGGGCCTGTGTCCCTTGGAGACACCAGTAAAGGAAACATGTGCCTCTTGTTGTAGACGAGGACTTTTTAGTCCCTGAGAACTTCACCATCCAGACCGTCACCCACACCGAAGTGGAGATACCTCTTCCACACAATGTCACAGAGGAGGAAGCCCGAGGCAGCATTGCAACTCTAGAGCCAATCGACTTCACACCCACTGCCTCAGAGCTAGATGAAGGCTTCACAGTGACTCCAGATCTCTTTGCCACTGGTATCACTGCCGAGACAGCTTTCACAGAGGCAGAGAATGTGACTGAAGAGGGAGTCACAGCTGTATGGATGACTCCTGAAGAGGTCACCACCTCAGTGCTGGACACACTTTTCACCAGTTTGGCACCGGAGGTGAGCTCAGCGAAGGAGGACTTGGGGGTGACTGCCACGCCAGAACTAGAGTCTGCCTCAGTGGAAGAGACGATTGTGCAGGTGACAGCTGCTCCTGAAAGCGGTCTCATTCCCGAGCAGCCCATTTCTCCCACTGGTAAGTCATAGGGACAACAAGAAACCTCGCAATCCATTTCCTCCAGGGCCAGCCACACCGCTGCTTCAGCTGATAAAATTGGAACAATGTCCATCTACCAACGGATTTGGCTCTACTGGGGAAAGTGTGGTTTGGGCAACCCCCGCCTTTCCCCTGTCCCTAGAAATTCATGGCAGGAATAGCTATCTACTTACTGCCAGCAGCTCTCCTTCTGTGCTTGGCACAGGAATGGGCAGGGGAGCCTGGAGGGCATCTCATGAGGTTGTAGAATGACCTCCTCTGTCTGAGGATGAAAGCTGCATTGGCCAACACCAGATTCCAATGTTCTGTGTGCACCCCTCTGCAGCTGAAGGGGAGGTCACTGCATTGTGATCATTGAGGGGAGGAATGGGAGACCCCCAAGATAAGCCCTCCTTTTATAGCCTCTTTAATAACAGCAGAGACCGGTAAACAAGGGACTTGGCTCAATGTGGCTCCAGAAGGTACTGCTCCTACCAGGTTGGTTTTGAAGGCCCTTCCTGAATATCCATCCAGGGTGCCTGGGGGTCTCCATGTCCATACGTCACTGCTCTCTCCCTTTCCCCACCAGGCGTCGTGTTTCATTACCGACCAGCCACCAGCAGGTATTCCCTCACCTTTACCAAAGCCCAGCAGGCCTGCCTGGATAACAACGCTGTCATTGCCACACCCGAACAACTGCAGGCCGCTTACCAGACTGGCTTTCATCAGTGTGACGCCGGCTGGCTGCGGGATCAGACTGTCAGGTAAGGGGAGGCCAGGTCAGGTCAAGATTACCTGAAAGAAACATTCAGCCATCAAATGGAGTCACTTGGATTACAGCCAATTTGCTGCACAGCCCCACATGGACGCAGGACCCAGTGACAGCACAGTAGCACCTGACACGGATAAAACACAGGTCGGACTGTAGCGTAATGTGCTACTGAATTGTGAACATGTTCCCCACATGTGCCACATTTTCCCATGTTGTGTGTCCATGACATGTTTCTAAATCATACTGATGAAAAGGCCAATACAAGAGTTAGGTATTACCACCATTATTATTAAGATTAAGGATGTTGGGCACCTCTAAATGCTAAGTATTGTCATTATTCAATGGAAAGCTTATGTCCCTTCCACAGGAACACCCACCGAGAGTCTTCAATCGCAGGGTATGCAGGACCCTCACTGGGGAGGCCCCTTTCTTTCTGTTTTGGCAGATACCCCATTGTGACCCCACGGACTCAATGTGTAGGAGACAAGGACAACTCCCCAGGCGTGCGGACGTATGGCATGCGCCCAGCTTCTGAGATGTATGACGTGTACTGCTTCGTTGACCGACTGAAGGGTATGTTCTCCACATGCCTGTGAGCACGGCTGTTATGGGGTGTGTGCATGTGTGTGTGCAATGTACAGCGGAGGGGCAGAAATATCCATAGTTCTATGTGCCAGTGACTCACACTTGATTTTTATCTCCAGGTGAGGTGTTCTTTGCAACCCAAGCAGATCAGTTCACCCTCCTAGAAGCCCAGGAATACTGTGAGAGCCAGAATGCCACCCTAGCCTCTGTTGGGCAACTTCATGCCGCCTGGAAGCTGGGCCTGGATAGATGCCGTGCTGGCTGGCTTGCTGATGGCAGCATCCGATATCCCATTGTGACCCCACGTCCTGCTTGTGGGGGAGACAAACCTGGTGTGAGAACCATCTACTTGCACCCCAACCAGACGGGATTCCCTGACCCACTGTCAAGGCACCATGCCTTCTGTTTCAGAGGTACTGACCCACTCTTCAGAGCCATCTACCATAGCACATAATGCTGATAGCACAGGGAAAATTCTGCATTCTGTGGGGGAAGGATTTCAAGAGGGAGATGATTACACAAGGGTTCCACTGTATGTTTACCAAAAGGAGCTGTTCCTTCCAAGGACACACAGGGACATCACATGGCTCATTCTTTTGCATTCATTTTACTCTCACAGAATCAGAAAATCTGAGATGGAAACAAGGTATGAAGTCTCCTCTGCTCCTACTTTCTCCAGTCTAATTTAGTCTGTTTATCTCCTATTAAGAGAAATGCCATGTATTTAATTATAGACCGTTCTATGTTGCTTTTCACCCTGGTATCGGGATAGTTTATGGAGCATCATCAGGTTTCTGAGAGAGCCAATTCTGCCTTAGAAAATTCTCTTCAATATCTTTCTGTTCTAGCCCTGCCATCTCTGGACAAGGATGAATTTGTTGAGGAGCAGATAGTAACCCAGGTGATCCCTGGCTTGGAGGAAGTACCCTCTGGGGAGGAGCCAACTGTGGAAACGGAGTTTGCCACTGAACCTGAAAATCAGACGGCGTGGGGAACAGAAGTCTTTCCAACTGACATTTCCTTGCTATCAGGTGAGTCGGGCTGTTCCCTGCACCCAGAAGGGCACTAGACTGGCAGAGGAAATGTTTAGGGGCAAGGGCAATCCAGAAACAAAAATTCTGTGCCCTTACCAAGGAGAATCCCTGTCTGAATCCAGCTGGGGAGTAGCCTGATGAGGGAGGAAGCTTTGAACTGCAGCTCTCTCTTCAGAGAGAGTTGGTTCTCTGGCTCATTAACGCAGATTCACCTCACATGCCCCTTTTAGCCAAGCGGCGCTCTGAGGCCTAGAGCTCAAGCCATCACACCCCCTGGATCACACTGAGTGAAACATGGTATTCCTCATGGACACTACATTATTCACAGGCAACCCAGGGCAAATGAGGATTAATGTGAATGGAGAAAGGCTATTTTGTGACAAGAAAGTGTGGGCTCTTAGTTACTTAGAGCAAATAAAACCTGGGACTCCCAGCTGTTCCAGCTCTGCTTGTGACAAGCTTTTGGGTAAGGGGGCCCGGAGAGGTCAGCTGACCCAACATTTGAGGCATCTTTGGGTTTTTTTAAGCTGTTAGCAAAATCCAGGTAGTTCATTATGGCCCAGATTTTCGAAACTGCACGTACAGAATATGTGCAAACAGTTACCACAAATGCAGGTGTCAATTTTGTACATGCCTTTTTACTCACACAGGTCTGGAAAACTGAGCTCAGACATTTTTTTGTTTTTTAAAACAGATGATTCAGTGCTTCTTTTTAAAATAAAAATAGTCAAAGCCAGCATATTGGACTCATCAGCCAACCCTACACTAACAAACTAGTGCCAACAGCCCCGCATTCCTGAGCTGTCCTCCAAAAATGCATCGATGTGCATGTAAAGAGGGAAAATCAGTCAGGAAACAGATTTCAATTTCTGGCTTTCAAGGGGGCGGTGCCGCTTTACTGGAAGCAACACTGAGACAAAAACTGCAGGATAGGTTTGGATTTTTTCTTCTTCTATATATTATCAGTAGAAACAGCAGCAGTTTCCATCCACTAATGGTTGCTGGAATGCTGGCTTTGTTCTGATGATTATCCTTTGGGAATTTGTGTTGCAATTGTACTGTCACAGGAGGTGATAAATTGAACCACTTTTCCAGAGTTATTTGAGATAATCCTCTTTAACAGAGTTTAGGGGAGGGAGAGCAATCTGGAAAATGTATAGGATTTTCTGCCCTCATCCTCAGAGTCTGTCACTATTTTATTTGATGTCCATTTTTATGCACAGTCAAAGAGGATATTTTCAATATCTCCTTGAAACTGATTTGTTAAATCCTTCTTCCTCACTCTCTCTCTCTCCCCCACTTCCCCTGCTTCTTTTCCAGTGAGTCCATCAGCTTTTCCCCCTGTTGCTGCAATACCAGATAAGCCCAGTGTAGAGACTTCTCTCAGTGGAGTGCCTTCAGGGGAGATATCTGCGTCTGGAGTACTTGAAACCAGTGGTGAACCATCAGCTTCTGGGTGGATACCTGGAGAATCAGCTTCTGGAACATTTGAACCTAGTGGAGAGCCCTCAGGGATTGAAGAAAGCGGAGTGCCATCCGTAGACCTGGATTTCAGTGGATTTCCTTCTGGACTGCCATCAGGGGATGAAAGTGGGCTGCCCTCAGGCATTATTGAAGGCAGTGGGTTACCTTCTGGCGAGGAAGACCTATTAGTATCTGCTTCTGGAATCCCAGACCTTAGTGGGGTACCATCAGGACTGCAAGAAATCAGTGGAATTCCAGAAATCAGTGGGTTTCCTTCTGGAGAAGTCTCTGGGGTTGAGCTTACTAGTGGCCTGCCATCTGGAGAGTATGATGAAAGTGGACTCCCATCTGGTTTTCCAACTGTCTCTCTTGTGGATACTACTTTGGTGGAAGTTGTAACAACAGTAGCAGAAAGTCAACTGGAAGGAAAAGGAACAATTGGGGTCAGTGGAGAAGGAGACCTATCGGGGTTACCCTCTGCTGACTGGGACATTAGTGGAAAAGTCAGTGGGTTTCCCTCAGGAGTTGATATCAGTGGAGCACCATCTGGGATACCCGATATCAGTGGAGCACCATCTGGGATACCCGATATCAGTGGAGCACCGTCTGGGATACCTGATATCAGTGGGTTACCCTCAGGAATCGATTTCAGTGGAGCACCATCCGGGATACCTGATATCAGTGGAGCACCGTCTGGGATACCTGATATCAGCGGCTTTCCCTCAGGAATTGATTTCAGTGGAGAACCATCTGGGATACCTGACATAAGTGGCCTTGTAGACCTAAGTGGCCTTGTTTCTGGTGTTGATAGAAGTGGAGAGCCCTCAGGCGTTACCTTTTTAAATATCAGTTTGGTTGAAGTGACAACCCCATCAGTTACAGAAGCCGAAGCAAAAAAGTTTTTGGAAATCAGTGGATTGCCCTCTGGGGACGAAGATATATCAGGCACAGTGTCTGGAATTTTAGATGTTAGTGGTCAGCCTTCTGGGCAAATAGACTTCAGTGGTGGGGTTTCTGGAGCTCCTGAAATGAGTGGATTTCCAAGTGGAGTAATTGACATCAGCGGAGATACTTCTGATGTTGAGGTTGTTAGTGGCCTGCCATCTGGAGTTTATGATTATAGTGGACTCCCGTCTGGCTTTCCCACTATCTCTCTTGTGGATACAACTTTAGTGGAAGTTGTAACACAGACATCTGTTGCCCAAGAGGTAGGAGAAGGGCCATCTGGGATATTAGAAATTAGTGGACTTCCTTCAGGGGAAAGAGAAACTTCTGGAGAAGTGTCTGGAGTTATGGATATTAATGGGTTATCATCAGGGACAATAGACATTAGTGGAGAGCCATCAGGCATTTCATATTTTAGTGGAGAAATTTCTGGACTCACAGACTTAAGTGGAGAGTCCTTAGCAGTGACTGGAGTTAGTGGAGAGGCCTCCGGACTTCCAGAAGTCACCTTGGTCACATCTGATTTGGTGGAAGTTGTGACAAAACCAACAGTTTCACAGGAGCTAGGTGGAGAAACAGCTGTGACACTCCCCCATATTTTTGAGTCAAGTGGAGATGGCTCTTCATCTGGGGAAATTGGTAGAGAGGCCTCTGCATTTCCTGAAATTACTGTAGAAACATCTGGATTTCATGAAATTAGCATAGAAACATCTACAGCTCCTGAAACTAATGGTGAAACATCTGCATTGCCTGAAATTACCATAGAAATTTCTACAGTTCATGAAACCAGTGGTGAAACATCTGCAATATCTGAAATTAGCATAGAGACTTCTACAGTACATGAAACCGGTGACAAAATATCTGCATTGCCTGAAATTAGCATAGAAACTTCTACAGTTTACAAAACCAGCAGTGAAACATCTGTATTGCCTGAAGTTAACATAGAAACATCTGGCATAGCTGTGGTCAGTGATGAAACTTCTGGAGCACCGGAAGAGAGGAGGGAAGATTCTTCAGAAACACCCGTAACCCCACTCCCATTTGTTTCAGGGGAAACCTCTGCACCAGACGTTGTAATTAGTACCAGTATGCCAGACACTGAATTAACACAAGAGCCCATGGGTCCTGAAGAGGCTCGACTTGAAATACAGTCCTCTACTCCCATGGTATCAGAACAAGAGACCGAAATAGCTATTGTTCTAGAAACTTTAGAGATATCACCCACTGCCACTGCTATCTTGCCTCAAGTTTCACCAGAAGCCACCAATGTGCCAGAACCCACTGCAGAAGGTATTGTTAAAAATATGTATTGCTTTTCCAGACCACCTTCTTTTATAGAAAGGGGGTGGGGCTTCCCTTCTGTATACAGCAAAGGGAACATAATGAAAAAGGGTATTTAAGAAATATTTTATCTGAATGAAAAGCTATAGGGATGTAGGATTTGCCACACCAGATCAGACCATTAATCCCTCAAGTCTAATATCCTGCCTCTCACGGTGGCTGATAAATGATGGAACAATCATAATGCACCTGGCCAATTGTGCAGCTCTGCACATGGCGGGAATGTGACGGGGGGGGGTTGCTCTTTTCTCACACCTGCAGCAATCAGGTTATGCCCTGAAACACAAAATATCCAACTGCTTTTATCTTAACAAGCGCAACTATCAGTGCTATTATTGGCCATACAATTATCCCGCCCTCCTCCGTCCCCATTATTTGACTCTGATCTTCTATGGCAGTGGAGACAAACTAAAGTAGCCTTAAACCAAAGATAAGTGCAGAGTAACATGGCAAGTAGAGAGTGAAGCAGCACTGAGACATGGATGGCAGGCACCTCCCCCCTTGTGCAGCAGCTGTAGGCACACTGTATAACAGCAAAAGGCATCTGTATAATTTGGCTGATATCCTTCTCTCTTGGGAGTTACAGTCATACCCAAGACATGTGATGAGAAGCCCTGTGGAGCTGGAACCTGCCAGGAAAGAGACGGAAACATCACCTGCGTGTGCCCGCCTGGGTACATGGGTGACCACTGTGATATAGGTAAGCTCTGTCCTCTGCTTTGGTGGGGGATGTGCAGCAAGGGGAGAATATTTTTATTACCTAAAATGAGTGCTGCTGTGGACATGTCCATGAGCACAGCATATCTGGGGGAAACCAGGAGGAGTTCACTTTCCTTTCACCGTCATTGCTGAATGTTGCTCCAGCCTAGAGAAATCAGGGAAGCTGTGTTCTCCTGAAGCCCTAGAGAAGGCAGCTGCTCCTTCCACTCTGGATCAATAGGAGAATTTCATCCTGGCAATTGAGGGGGTGAGAGGAAGAGGCAGAGAAGCACTGTAGAATGGGATAGTCACCACTGTCCTATTTCCTTATCGCCTATCCTGACCTATAAATATATATATATATATATACACACACACACACACACCTATATCCAGAACATTAGGATCTATATGTACTTATGGATGGATGCCTTGTGTTTCATGATGTTTGTTATGGTGCACTAGGTCTGCTGTTGTGGACCTCCTGGCTTCTTCTGCAGCATTCAAGGGTCAAAAACAAGCCAGCAAGAAAATCAGAAGTTTTTGCTCTCTGGGCTGCACCTGCTGCAGGCAGTATGTGCACATCCAAACCATCTTCCTAGCCCTTCACATTGTCCCTTGGCAACTGTTGGCAGACAACACCTCACCACCCTTAACTTAGCCTGGGTGCCCTTCTGCCACCAGAATCCCACTGTCACTTCACTATCTGTGGCAGCTAGGACCTTATGGTGGACTTTCATCCCCATCCAAGGTGCAAGACACTTTGCATCAGTTTGTCAGGCCCAACTATGCATTGGGAATGAAAGAAAATATATTTCTTCAAAGGTTTAAAGGAAGAGAAGTGAACTGAGGTTCTGCTTCATAGAATTGGGTCTTGTGCTTTGGTTTGCTGGAACTGGCTACAAAGGATGATGCACATGAAATGAAGTCTAAAGCAAATTAACTCGTATTTTTTATTGGCTCTTTTGGCACATGTCTGTTTCACTACACTCTTTCAACCTGTGGATTGGTGGGCTCATTCACTGGTGTACATATAAATTGCTACGGTACTTAAGACTGTGAAAACATCATGTGTCTTTCATGGTAGACAACCAGCTCAATATTATTCATACAGTGAGTGTGTAAGCTGCCTAACCTGATGTTACTGGGAAAAAGTCATCCCTTAGCAATGAACCAGGAATTTTCTTCCACAGCAATCGCTTCCCTGGCTATTGCTGCCTGTCAGGGTGAGGAGAACTAAGTCAAGGATAACACGGAATTCCTTGGCACTTCCCATTCCTGGCTCAGTTTCACTTTGATACCGAGACAGAATGTAGCCTGTGCTAGCCCAAGTCAAGGTTGCAATATGCAAGGATGGACATGCACTCTGTATAAAATATAGGCCTCTTTTTAAGAAACCTTAGCTCTGCACATGTGTGTATGTTTTATGTGCATAATTGTGCCTCTAGAGTTTTTGAAATTTTGCCTTCATATATATTTGCTTATACATTGGTACAATCTATGAATGCAATCGGACTTGCTCAGTCATTTCTAGTGAAAAAAAAATCCATCATCATAGCCCCCAGAACTATTTTCTCACTTTAACCACCAATGCATACTGCTTTGGTTTAGGCAGGGGCTTTTTTGGAAGCAGCGCTTCTAGTGGTTGGAGTGGAGGGCTGGATTCTAATTCCATACCTGCCACTGAATCACAGAGTGCCCTTGGGCAAATCACTTTACGTCTCTGTGCTTCACTTTTCTCATCTAAAAATAGAGAAATTAATAATTACCTACCTCAGAGGTAGGTTGTGAGGTTTAATTCATTTCCATTCATAATGCATTTGATACCCTCAGGTGGATGATGCTATAGTGAAACAAAGTATTATTATGTCTATGAGGTCTCAATTGGTCATCAAGCTTGTTATATTTCTCTTGCTCTCTCCCCACCTCCTCCTCTTTTGTCTTACTAATAAAAGTTTTACTTTGTCTGGTACTTTCTTTGATGGTGTATCCCGTGCATGTGATCATTACTTCAAACCCTGCCCATACCTTCGGTAGCCAATCAAACGGCAGTCTTTCCGTGTTTGCAAGGTTACCAGCGCCACTCAAGATATAGTTCAGATATGAAGGACCAAGCCCTGAAATCAGAGCCTTGTCACTTCTTAATACACAAAGATGGAGAACAGGTGACAGGAGCCAGCCTCTATCTTCATGAAGCTTCAGTATTGTGGAGGCTACATGATTCACTGGAGTCTCCATCTCATTTGAGTTGTAGTCTCTCCCCTTTGCTCATGAATCAGTGAAATCAAAGGATTCTAATATCCCACTTGCACTTGTTCTCTACACTGTCACTGCAGGGACTATTCAGAACTGACCTGAATACCCCAACATGGTAGTAGGGGACCCGTGCTGCAAGGAGCAGTGTGGGTGACTCTGTAGGGGGCACTCCTCCCTATGAGTAAGTATTGACCGTGATACCCCAGCACAGTTCTAGGTGCACTGTGCTGCAGGGAATGGTGTGGGTGACTCGGTAGAAGGCACTTTCCTTTCTGAGTCAATACTTGCCCTAGTATGTTCCTATCTTGGTGTGGGCGACTCAACAGGGACATTACTGAACCACTGCGTTTACATGACGCCAGGCGTGGGGCTTGGCACTGTGCTAATGGAGTTGTTGTCCTGGTCATTAAATATTCCGCAGCACTTTTTGCAAGACTAATAGGTAGTGTCATTGGCCTACCACTGTTGCCACGTTCCACCCCAGAGGTGGTGACGTAGCAGTGAAGGAGGAAGTGATTATATGGCTGTACATTAGAACTCAGCAAATAAGTTGTAAGAAATAATTTGCCTGATAGTTTTGCTTCTTTTTCTATCTGTAAATTGCCAACAAAAATTGCAAAATTCTTATGTTAACTTGTTCAAAATTCTTGGCAACTCTCTTCAGTGATCTGAATCTAGAACTCATTGCACATGTTCAAAATCTCAAATGTGCTTTGTAGTGGCAAGTTACAAAAATTACAATGTATTGTTTCTGTTTGTTAATTGGACAATTTATGTAAGTAACCAACAGTATAAAGTTCAAATGAGTATATATGACAGTTTAGTTATGGGGTTTAGAATCTGTGTTCAGTGACTATTCCAGCATTCAAGCTGAAAATGTGCCTTTTAGGCTAGTAAAGCTCATTTGCAAACATATTCATGAAGAGTGAAATTCACCCATGGGTAAAGAGCCCACACAAGGCCTATTTCACAGTAGAACTTAAGGGAGGCCTAGTCCTTGTACCAGCCTTCCACAAAAGGGTGAATTTCATCTAGAAGTAAGACCTAAATGTGTAAACAAAGTGGTGGTTTTTTTAAGATGGAACAAATATTCACAAAGATTGTTTTGCAATGTTAGCCCAATTCTACTATAAAGATAGTCTTCAAAGTGCTTTGAGATGAGAGATGCTAGAGAAATGAAAGGGGGAATCTGCATATTGAGACAATAGTATATAATAATAGTATAGACCTATGCTGCCTCCTTCTTCTGGTTCTTCTGGTGTGTCTTGTCTTCCTAAAAGTGAGCTCTTTGGGACAGGCACTGTCTTGATAACTGTGTCTGGTGCTGTGCTGAACATTGGTGGGACCAGAAGAATGATCAAAAAAGATAATAATAAAGCAGAACGGAATCTAGTTCATCTTGCAAGAAGGACCCCAAAGCAAAGACCCAGCTGAAGTGGGAATTTAGTGCTAGTTTTTCATATACATTCCTACTAAGCCTACTTTGGTAAGGTTTTCAAGTGGATTCAGTGATCACCGTTTTTTTTTTTAATGAAAATTTCTCTACTCTACCATACCCTATGATTCCCCCAAGATACCAACGCCAGAAGCCAAAGTGGATTGAAGGTTAACCCTTGGATGCTGGCATTTTCCAGGCTTCTAGCCAAGGAATGCTAAGGTCCATGTGATCAGTTGTCAGCATTCTATTATTGCCCTCAGAATTAGGGTCCCACAAGAGCCTCAAATTTGAAGTGTTGTTCACATAACTGGTCTCTTCATCCAGACTTTTGCGAACTGTGTGCAGAAGCCTGTTACAATTGGCAAGATTTGAGGGCACACAAGTATTAGCAAAAATACTGTGCCGGCATTTCAGTGAAAAAGCTGTGGTTTGCACTAGCTGATGGTTTTAAAGACTTCAGTCAGATCAAGGGAAAAAATGATATTTGCTGAATCGTCAGCAGTTTACCAAAAGGTTTGCATCTCTCTGGATCTGCTGCCCATCCAGCCAAAACAGCTGAAGTGTATTAGGTGATTTTGGAGGCGTCTTGATGGGTGCAATGCTTTTCTATGGCCTGAAGGATATTTTTTGTTGATTAAAAGAAAGCAGTAGAAGAAAAACCGTTTTTTTTAAATCACACAGGTGATTCATACAATTCTATTTAATGTGAGAGTCGGGCTATGAAGGAGGGTAAGGTAGCTCTAACCAGTTCCAGCTGAGATCTAGGCACTGGCAGGTGTCTTTACTGGCCAATCCAGTTATTTGGTGTCTCTTGGCTGTTTCATAACACTAAGTCAAAGGATTACAGTATTTGCTTATGGAAAACCAGCTCTGAGGATACAACCTAACATAATGGCCTGTTGTATAGATAGAGTGAGTTTTCTTTTACACATAATACTGTGGAGCCAAGGTTTCTGAGATTTCTGAGGTCTCACTGTTTGTAATCAAGTCATCACTTGTAAACATAACACTGAGAGGGAGTACCACAAGATAAACATGTTTCCTGATAAGTGTCTGACTTTAATAGAATATTTTCTATTTTGTGGCAGATTATTTTCTCCTCCTCTGTATCCTGAGGCTTAAATTTCATTTTTTTATTTATTTTTCTATGGCTTAAGTCAGAGAAATTAGACTCTTTCCATCTGCTGTCAAGCCACTCCTTGGCTGTACTATTGCCAAGAGCCATTACTTATCTCTTACATCTAAGAGAATTGTTTTCTCCAGCTGCTTCTTTTCTGCTTTGATCAGGATCTGGCAACAGAGGGAAAGTGTGAATGGAGTTATCGTTTACATGCCACCACTGGCTTTGGGATATTCTTCCCTGCTTAACCCAGCTGTCTTCCATGTCTTTCTCTTAGACTGGAGCATTGGCCTGCTAAACCCAGGGTTGTGAGTTCAATCCTTGAGGGTGTTACTTAGGGATCTGGGGCAAAAATTGGTCCTGCTAGTGAAGGCAGGGGGCTGGACTTGATGACCTTTCAAGGTCCCTTCCAGTTCTAGGAGATTGGTATATCTCCAATTATATTATATATATATTTATATTATATAACCCACCAGATCAATGTTCATAATGGTCCCAGGAATTCCTGGAAAGCAGAAGCTATGATTTCTGGCAAGATTTTCTTGGCTCTCTAAAAAAGTATTGTTTAGTCAGTCTTTCATGTCCCTGTTTAGTGGTTCATACACATCAGTAAACCCTATAAAACAGGTCAGTGTGGGGGTTGTACACTTGAAAATGTCTTGCTTTTCAAGCTGCAGAATGGAGTCAGGATTTTGGATGCCAGATTGTATTTCCAAACAGATTACTCTCACTCCCAAGAAAACTGTTGGAATTTTTCAGTGTTAAAGTAGTGTTTCATATCCTTCCTGCTTGCAAGCTGTTCCTCCTTAGTGACTGTTTTAAACACAAAACTAAACTTGTTTAATCAGTATTAAAATCAAACAGTGACCTAGGCTGCCTTTTTAATAAAACACATGGATTGTATCTTTAAAAAGTCCGCGCCACTGTTACTGCCAATAACATCTTAGATAATTAAAAGGGAAACAGTTCTGAAATGCTAATGGATTTTCCATCGCTGACGCTGCTTGTTCATGTTTGCCATTATAGTAAAATGGTCAGTTTCACTTTTGTTTATAAATGTTTCCTCTTGCTGTTTCTTGTGTTCTAGTATAGTGTTCTTGTGTTTAAGTTTGCATGGGAAGATCTAGTCGTATACTACTTGAATGGAGTAGGAGTGAGTAAATGCAATACATACCTGGGAACATTAAAGCTTAGGAAGGGAATAATTAGCTGATGACGCTATTTTGTGTTTGCCTAAATGAAGCATCCAGAGTAATCCTGCTACCTCCCTGCTTTTGTCAATCAACAGTTGACATCTATTAAATACGAACCCTGTTTTCATTTTTTTTTAAATCATGAAAACGTTTTTTTTTAAATGAGGCCTAAAACGTTAGTCCCTTTAAGAATACATCAGCTAGAAAACCCATGTTGTGACAAGACATTTGAATGGTCTTTTTGAATGTTCTGATGATAGCACGGTAAGTGTAAATCATCTTCTAAAGACCCCTTATTTTCGTGATGCCCTCCAGAAGTGAGTTAATGTTTTAAATGCACTCCCTGTTCTCGGCTCCCCATTGCATTCTGTCTTCCGTGTCTTTCTCTTACACTGGAAGCTCTTCAAAGCAGGGACTGTCTCATTCTGTCTTGTACTGCCCCACGTACATTGTTAGCACTTAAATAATAGTAATAATCTTTTCTTCCTGTCCTGGTAGAGAAGCTATTTGAGGGGGACCAGCAAGGGAGTCGTGAGAAGACAAACATGCATTTTTAGGAAAATTTACCATAAAATAACAAATATCTAATAACAGTGGCTTTGTAAATTCCTTCAGTGTTAAGATACATGACAGCTGCCAGCCGCTGAAGGGTCCCTGCACCCTCATCTCACCTCTGAGAGTCTCCTTTGTGCAGAGTTGAATGGTGAGCAAGACTATGGATGTGTAATATATGCTTGTGGCAACTAAAGGGATAACAAAAAATGCCAAACATTGAGTAATTGGGTGATTTAACATTTCTTTTACCAAAGTTTCCTTCTCATATCAAACCTGGAGTCCGCAGCTTGCATGCAATATCATAGTTCCATTCTCTAGTGTATCTAGGGACTATATCGTGGCTGCAGCAAAGACTCCTGTGGCACCTTATAGACTAACTATATCGTGACTGATGCTAGCAGGTGATATTATTTATTGTTCTGAAAAATCTCTAAGACTAAGTACAACAGAGTGAATGGCAAATCAGCCACACCAACTCCATACGTCTTGACATGTGCAAGACTCTAAATGTACCAGAAACTGCCAAGACCAGGTGCTTTCTAAAGACAGAGGAAGGCACAGTCCCTGCCCCCAAAGAGTTAACATGCCAAATGGCTAATTTGATATTTATTATCCTCATGTGTTTTAAATGTCATCTTTCAAAATATTTGCAGCATGCCTTTCAAAACGTATTTCTGTATTTCCTTGCATTATTTTTACAACACTGTTTAAATGTACTCTGTGTGTCGAGAGAGAGAGAGAGAGGGGGGGGGAGTATCCATAGAGTATATATAATATGTACAGTGCGTATTATATACAAGCACAAAAGCAAGTTCCATTCTAATGTTATTTCCTGATTTGAGATTTGATGCAGTGCACTAGCCTGCGTGTGTATCTGCTGCCCTTCTTCTTCCAGGACTTGCGTAGGTGGGACCACTGCAGATCATCTGCATCTGAGAGAGACCTTGGGCACATAAAATGTTAGTCCTTGTCACTGAAGACAAATGAAGAGCCCATTATTCCCCGCTAAACATTCTGCTTTAGCTCCTGTACATGCTTTATTTCCATTTCTACAGCGTGCTTTCCACTTAATAGAAGCTAATGGACAAAGGAGAACCCTTCCTTACTTGTTCAGGTGGAGACCACTGTGATTGGCATCAACTTCTGCTGCTACTGTTGCTGGGGAACCTGGTGTGTACCGGGATTTTAATCTTCTCTCAACACATTTCAGTTTCCCTTTTGTGTTTTAAATCTTCTAAGATCCAAAGACGTGAGCAGATAAGTAGTAATCAACCTGACTCATCCATTCTTTTCTACTAGGTCAATAATTCCCTTTTTGTTCTGGAAAGTCCCAAAATGCTTATTAGCGTTGATGAAATCTGGGCATTTCACTTCCCTCCCATTACACTAAAAATAATAGCTCAGAAAACATTAATTAGTATTTGAATGTAGAAGCAGACCCTGAAGAGCCAAGTGCAAAACTGGTGTAAGTGGTTCATAAGCCATTTGGGGAATATTTGCAATATCTTCAGGGACACAAATTAGGATATAAATAACAAGGGCTCTCAATCCTCATGCTTCAAAGTGCCAGCTGACTACCAGCTGAGGCCAGGAAGACTTTCCCCCATCATTTAATACTTTACAATTTGATGTGCTATAGGAGTTTACACTTTTCACTGAAGCATCTGGCATTGGCCACTGTGGGTGACTAGACACATAGAGAAGGTAAAACACTTGTTTGTTTTCTTATGGCGGATCACTGTTTTGCTCTGGTATAGCAGGAGAGAGGATACCGGACTAGACAGACCGTTAGTCTGATCCAATGTGGCAGAAGACAGAATATTGAACTTGATGGATTGTTGTTCTGCTCCATTATGGCCATGTCCACATCCTTCTCTGATTCATCTTCTCTGAGTCTGCTTTCCCACTAACCCCGCTAGCACTGAAGTGTAGTGTCAGGTGTCAGCCAGATGACTTCTGTTAAAATCAGCATCTTTAAGACTTCCCAGTACTTCAGAGTCTGAGAAGCAAGACTTTGAACGAAAGAAGAATAGTCTCACTTAAAGGAGCTAACCAGCAGCTACAATCCTTTCTGTATGTATTTGGACACAAGTACATTCTTACTCTTTGGAGCTTGTCTATGGTTTCTTGAGCTGACTTCATCTCTGCCATCTTTTCATTCTAATTAACTTATTTCTTCCTTCTGATTTCAAGACTCACTGAGGAGTAGGATTAAGTTTCAGACTGGAGAGATGTTAAGAAAAAAATGTAGAAGGATGGATTTTGGGGCATATTAAATGCAAACTGTCCATTTTGGTCTCATTCTGAGCATGATACCCAATTAATCCAAGCTGCTTCCCTTCCCTTCCTGAACTGGCGGGGCTAGGCATGCCATTACAGTACTGACATGTATTGTCCATGTTGGGATAACTGACAGACTGTGAGACAGAGACTTGGGACTAATCCGGACCCACCCAAAGGGCTCTTTGTACCAATGGAGCAGTAGAAAGAGTCCATAAAACTGTCCTAAATGGGCAGCCAGCAGTTCCCACAGTGTGGGGAAATCCTTGATTGGTGTAAAGCTGGCACAGCTGGCTTTATGCTAGCCCCATCACTAGCAGCTGTGCTCTGGAACAGGTGAGGATTTAGCCCTGGGAGTTCAGGATCAAGGATGACATCTGGACTCTGGTTAGAAAGAGTCAAAAATGAGCAGTCAAGGAGGGAGAGGGATGAGATTACACTGTGTTACTTAAGAGAAGCCCAACATCTGTCTTTTAGACTTTAGCAGATGGAGGCTGAGACACAGCCACAAGTTTGCGCATTTGGTCACGTTAGGCAGAATAGATGGACAAGGAAGAGACACAACAGATGTCAAAAGATACTGAGCAGGATACACTGAAAGTCATCCCTCCGACCTCTGCTGATGTTGCCCTGATATCATCATAGTGTTGTCCAGGCATCAAGTGACAGAAATTTGAGTGGAAAATGATGCCAGCCTCCTAGGGTGGGTTGGGCTTTTTGCTTTCATTTCTTCAGCAGTAGCAGCAGCAGTAGTTTTTAAAATAAACCCGTAACCCACTGTCGAGCTCTCCCAAAACCTTTGACGGTCCCTCTTGAACAAGCAAAGAAACAAGTTCTCCTGTTGGTGGAGTTCCCTGCCCGGAGTCCTAATGGCAGCCCTTGATTTCTTGCAGACATTGATGAGTGCCACTCAAGCCCCTGTCTGAATGGAGCTACCTGCGCTGATGGCATCGACTCTTTCAAATGCTTATGCCTTCCCAGCTACGGAGGGGACCTGTGTGAGATCGGTACGGCCTATCTGGCTTCAGCTAATTTTACTAACAGCTGCACCCCCCCAAAACCTGACCCCCACCAATCCTGCCCTCATCTCAATAAGCTAACTCCTAACAGCAGATAAAATGCATCTTACTGGGGAAAAGATTAAGCTGTTTGCTTACAAGTGATTATTATTTTTCCATCACAGCTTCTTGTTTCTCTGGGAAATTTCTCTTAACTTCTAGGAGACAGTGACAGCGTTAGGGCTCCTAGGGAACCTGGTGTCTCCTTGGCTTCTTAGAAAGGGAAATTATTCTCTTTGTTGTAGTTTTCTCTTGTAAAATTGCATAAAGGACATGATAGTGTGATACTGTTTGCCATAAGCACAAACATGCTTTTGGGTCAAAGAAAACCCTTCCAATCCACCTGTAATAATCCACCTGTAATAATCGGGCAATGTCCCAGGCACATCTTCATGGCATGTGAACCTTCTCTGCTCATCTGAGATTTCAGTGAAAGATGCATGAACTGAGCCATGTGAAATGACCATGTTTCACTTTGTGAGGATTCACCCGTGAAGGGCTTTCATTCACTCCTGTGAATCTTCTCCGCTTCCACCTGACCTTTGTATCGTTTCCTCAAGTGAATGCAATTTTCATGGCGACAATGGTGAGCAGTGTGAATCACAGAGGAGAAAAATGAAATATCTTGTTTTTTCATCCGAATGACACTTTCTTGTGTGCACAAATGCCTTTTGTTTTGGGGGAGAAAACAAAAGAATATTTTGCTTTACTGCAAGTCCATGAAAGCCTGATTTTCTGTCAGTTTCTCAAGGAGGAAAAATGTTCTTGCATTGCTCAACAAGGGCAGGGAGAAGCAGGTTGAAAAGTACTATCCGTTCACCTTCGAATGGATAATAGGAAAGCACATTTGATCTTCCCCCTCTCTTTCGCTGCATCTCTCTTTCTCCTTTTAATATGAGTGTGTGGTAGAACTCATGAAAGGAGAGGAACTGATAGGAATGGCTAGAGCTTGTGAGCAGGCACTTCCTTCACTTACCTCTTCCAGTGTACCTCAATCCTGACCTTTAGCACCTCCTGCTACTCTGCCATAGGAACCTCTCCTGAGATGAGGAAAAAGACCTCCTATAATATGGAGTATTCCTCCTAGCAGCTGTATTGAAACACCACTCCAATGTTTGACCCAAACCTAGTCTAATCTCTTCTCTTCATAACAGTTAATCTATTAATGGGATCTTGCCATCAAGGGGTATCTTTACCCTGGATTACCCTGGGACATATGAAAGCAGCCTACTGCCCTAAATATCAGTGAAAAATCCCCCTTTAATACCCAACATTGCCCCCAAGGTAGAATATAGGATCTACTTTCCCTTCTCTAACTTTTTTGATTCCCTAAGAACATCTATGAGCGCTAGCATTTTAGATGAGCTCTTCTGTGCCATACACACAAGTCAGTCATTCTTAAATGCCTCTAAAGCCTGGAGAAAGTGCCACTTCATGGGATTAGATTTTACCTGCAACTGCATAGGTTTTTGCATAGGTAACTGCTATATAGGAAAGCCTCGCGTTTTCTGTTAGAATGTCCTATTGAGGTTGTCCATTGTGTTCCATCCCAAGTCAGTGGTTGTGATACTTTATAAAGGGGGTATGACATAACCCACCAGAAAAAGAGACTTAGAAAGGCACATTACGTACTCCCTCCCCTGCTCTCAGAGATGTGGTGGAGAAGATCTAGGTTTGTGAGTGCTCTCACAGCTCCTGCTCCCCAAGGTTGGCCCAGCGGAGATAGTCTGCTTGGTCTGTAGAGGAAGAAGGTAGAAAAAGAGAATTCAAAGGCCCCACCAACCAGACAGTCTTTGGAGGGTCAGCCATTGAAGTCTGCATGGGGTCTGTGTTGAAGAGCTTCACAGGAATGGAGTAAGAGGAATTGATGAGTTGAAGGGAAATGGGGTACTCTGGAATGCAAAGGTGGACATTAGCCAAGGTGAGAGTTTTTTTCATGAAAGTGGAATATAGAACATCTGTCCTGCATGAAGTTAGAGGGACATTTGCTTAGTGGCCAAAAGGAATAATGAAATCCCACCACCCTAGGGCAACAAGGAGCTGAGAAAGGATGATCGATGGATGAACTCTCTCTGCCACTGAAAGGCTGTTACTAAATAAATCTCCATCTTGTCACCACTAGATCTTCCTTCCACACCAGTGCTCCTCTTCCTCATCTATTGGCTGTTCTGATTCTGGGTGCTAGTCAGTGGAGGAGGTGATAAGAGATGATGGGACATAGTAAATTCAAGGCCCAAAAGACATAGCAATTCCATGGTTTGAGTGCAACTGCTTGCAATCCAAGTGACTATTTGGAGGAGATGGTTTTATCATCATAATAGCATCTGCCCCAGCTGTTGTCATTTCCGCATCTGTTCCTGTTTCTTCTTGGTTTACAGAAGGTATTTGTATGACTTTGTTGATGGCAGAGAACAAAGGATTCCCCAAAGTTCCATCTTTTGTTTATTCCTTTGCATCTGCTCTACCCTTTTTCATTTTTTAAAAAGACTGGGTTCTATGTCTCTGTATTTCCTGTCTTACATCCCTCACCTACCTTTTCTCCTATGTCCCCGCACAGCTAGTCTCATAGTCCCTGTGGCCTGTGAGTCAGTTGCCACAGTTTCTTTGGCCCCAAGTATTCATTTCCAGTGCCCACACTTCCTGATGCAGGACTCATATACCAGCAGATGCTCTTCCCTGAGTGTCTATTCCATGTATGACCCAAAGAGAATCTCCCACATGCATCCTCGCCACACTGGAACTAGAGCTTCAATTCAAAAGAAACAATCCCCCTTGTTCAAATAAATTAAGCTGGTTAATTTCTCTGCAGGGAAGAGGATAGGCGCTAACTTCCCTTTTAAAGCCTTTACCTTTCAAGCCCTGGCCCCAACCATAATATAGAGACAGTCAAATAGTTTGTGCCTTTAATTTGCTTTGATGGCATTTCTTAATAATCACCAGCAATAACCACTTAAAGGAGGTGACAGATTTTTGCTTTTTTTTTAACTTCTTTTTAAAAATATTTTCTTTAGGGTTTTTTTTTCTGTCTCCCAATGCTCCCATATGGTAAGTCCTGCCCTGCCTCCCTTTTGTGTGATCTCGCCGGGTTGCTTCTTCCATTTGTGGAGGCTCAGAATAGTGATGTAGCCAAATGAATCTAAACTCTGACCTCTCCTGCCCTTCTCTCCCATCTCTGATGCATGAGTACTGATTTGGGGGGATAAAATGCAGGTTTCAAAGGTGAAAGCACCTCTCCAAGGTGAGAAAAATCAGCAGGACAGCTCTGGGGGGAAAGTGGTGTTGTTTGGGGCTATTACTCAAAGCAAGAGTCCCAGAACCTGACTGGGAGTTTGAAATGTTCAGGAATCTGTCTGTTAGATTTTTCAAAAGTGCCTATCACAACGTCAGTTGCAGGGCCTTTAACCTACTCCCCCTCCATAAACTATTCCTTGTTTAGCTTCTGCTCATTTTCCTGTGGATGTGACATACAAAAATATCAGGGTTTATTCTTTAGTGGGTGTGACAATGTGTTGTATTTTTGTTCCGTGAAAGCTTGGGCAGCCGAGAGGTGAGTTGAATGGCACTCTGCCCTGAGGCATGCAGTTCCCTTTCATTCCTTTCTTGTGTGTTTCAGACCTGGAGGACTGTGACGAGGGCTGGACCAAGTTCCAGGGCCATTGTTACAAACACTTTGAACAGAGAGAGACGTGGGTGGAAGCTGAGACCCGATGCCGGGAACATCAGTCCCACCTGAGCAGTGTCATCACTCCAGAAGAACAAGAGTTTGTGAACAGTGAGTGCGGAGGGTAATGGCCAGGATCTGAGGGTGGTTGGGCACAGATCAAGCTGTCCATTTTGGCCTTAAAAAAATCCACCTTCCCTGCAGGGTGAATTCCACTGACTCTCACAGATCCTGTCAATCAAGACCCTCTTGTCCTGCAGAGGCGGAGGAATTTTCATTTTCATATAGGGAAACGCAAACCCAGCTCATTCCATAGATCCGTGGCTCATACAGATTTGCCTTGCTATCCCACTGCCACATTAGGTGCTTCCCAAGACGTGTGCACATGTTGGCTTGTTGGTTCGTGCCAACACAGAGGTTTGTGGGGAGCAGGATATTGGAGGATGTGGGTGTTGCTGTGGGGCGGGTGCCTGGTGGCTTGTGTAGGAGGAGGGGATAGGATGAGAGAGCAGGACCTAGCTGGGAGGGAGCTGTTTGGGGAGTGGGAAGGCGTGAAGTAGGTGAGAGAGGAAAGGGAGGTTGTTGAGGAGTAGGAGTCTGAGGTGGGAGAGGGCAGCTGGCAGGAGGGCGAGGCAGCAGAAGTGGGGGGCCTGAGGCAGGGGAGGGGATTCATGGCAGGAACAAGGCATGTGGGAAGTGGGAGCCTGAGTGGGGCTTGATGGTGCGTTTGGGGGTTGGGGGCCTGAGGCAGTGGAGGGGGCCGTTTGGGGGCCTGAGGTGGAGTGGGGGCGGCCTGAGGTGAGGCGGGGGAGAGTGGAAGGCAGGGGAGGAGGACTTGGTGCGGGTGGAGAGTGTGGGAGCCTGATGTGGGATGGGGGAGAGTGGGAGAAAGGGGAGGGGGCTTGGTGGGGGTGGGGAGTGTGGGGGTCTGAGGTGGGGGAGAGTGGAGGAAAGGGGAGGGGGACTTGGTGGGGGTAGGGTGTGTGGGGGTCTGAGGTGGGGGAGATGTGTGGGGAGCAGCCCACACCAGCCAGCAGAAGGAGCCAAAGGGAGCCAGTCTCGCCCTGCCCTCAGCACTGTGCCCCTGGTGGCCAAGAGGAGGAAAGGCAGGGAAAAGCCCTGCTGGCTGTGGGAGACTCTGCAGGGCTGGTCCATGGGGCTGCCCAGAGCAGGATGCGCAGCAGCCCTAACTGCTCTGCCCCACACCTCTCCAGTCCAGGTAGAAATAGCAAGGCCTGGGAGTGAGCTGGGGTGGGAGCAGCATCTTCCTTACACTGGAGCCAGTGAGACGCCTCCCAGGTTGGGCAGCAGCTCCAAATAGCTCCAACCCAGAGCAGGAGCTGGTCTCACCGCAGCAGCTAGGAGGAGAAGACGCTGGAGGAGTCTGGTCTGGTCACTTCAGGAGAGGAGGGAGTACCTCTCGCGTTTTTCCAGGGGAGGGGGAGCTGTGTTCCCTGTCCCCTGCGCACAGAGACGAGAGCACACACCATGGATCTGGTTAGAGTGGGATCCTCAGGCAGCTGGGGTGGGGAGCAGGACCCTGTTCGACCAAGGGTCTAACGGAATTAGCACTGATGAAGCTTGTGCTGTGGTGCACAGCCTTGTCTGGGACTCCTGGGAACACGCCTTCTGCCGACACCACCCATTTGTCCCTTTAAATGAATCTGAATGCTAGTGTGCAATTCCCTCACCCCCCATTAGTGAGTCAGGAGACCTGGGGGCCTGCAGGCATGTGGAAAAAGTGGCCCAATTTGGGCCCAACTGGGGTCTTGCTTTGGGGCATCAAGATTAAACAGTTCCCTTCATGTTGTGGCCTCCCTCTCTGTGGCCTCGCTCTGAAGGGGTGATGGACCGCAAAGTAAGAATGGCCCTCTGCCCACACTAGGACTAACACCTCCAACAATAGTAGCCGCATGGCTGCCCCTGGCACAGGAACAGCAGACCATCATGGGACAAATATGGCAAACTGGAGCCACCTTTACAGTGACACTCCAGAGCATTGCCAGCTCAGACGCTCTCAGTTCCTAACTGAAGATTTATCCACCTCACCTTTAACCAGTCTGGCTTCATCAATCAGAACTGCCCCTTGTCAAGCAACCCTTGATGTGATCCAGATATAGACCATGTAGCCGTGGTGTTCAGATCCTTGGCAGAGCCCTTTTGTGTTGCCTAGGACTAGCGTGGGACAGGTGAGTGGTGGAGGGACTCCCTTTCCCATTTCTTACCCTTCTCTCCCTGTCTTTCTTTTTCAGACTACGCCCAGGATTACCAGTGGATCGGACTCAGTGACAGGGCTATCGAACACGACTTCCGCTGGTCCGATGGAAACTCCCTCGTGAGTTGTGTGGAGGGGTGGGGATGATATTTCTTCATTGAGAGTCATTTCAGGAAAGAAACACTCGCTTCCATGCAAGCTTTGACTTTTTGTGTTGTGTCAGGACATGAAGCTGCTGTCTGGGGACAGAACCTTAGAGCCATTGGAGTGAGCAGCTGGGACAAGTGCTGAATGGAGTCAGCCATAAGCTATTTTGGGGTCAGGAGGGAGCCATCCTTTTGTTCTGTGTTTGTATAGTGTCTAATACAATGGGCTCCTAGGCGCTACCACAATACAAATAATAACAATACATGATTTCCATTGATGAGTGAGACAGACCCAGGAGGAAGAGAGAGAACCAGTCAGAAAAACAGAAGCAAGGGAGAGTGAATGAACAAAAAGCAGAAGGAAAAGAGCCAAAAGGGAGAGAGAAGAAGCAAAGGGAAAGGGAAAGCTGAAGAGAACAAGGGAAGTGTCTCCGTAACTTAGAGGAAGGGCTTCTTGTCTCTTCACAGCAATACGAGAACTGGCGGCCCAACCAGCCCGACAGCTTCTTTGCCGCAGGAGAGGATTGTGTGGTGATGATCTGGCATGAGCAAGGCGAGTGGAATGATGTCCCATGCAACTATCACCTCCCTTTCACGTGCAAGAAAGGAACAGGTGAGTCCTGGTGCTACTCGTTTCTGGCTTGGGGTGTATGTCCAAGGTTAGGCTACGGCTCTTAAACCTATAGCACAAGAGAAGCCAAACTTTGCCCTACCAAGGGTCCCACTGGCAACATGCTAGGGTGCTAAGGGTTGTACATTATGTGGGTCAAATAGGGCATTTTGCAGATCCCTTCCTCCTTAATATGCAATGGCAGCCTACAGGATGACTAGTCCCAGAAGGCAATGTGGCTTCTGCTTCGATAAAGATGGAGCGTTGCAGGCTGAGATACGTACCCTCCACGGAGTTCACCAAGGCAACTGCAGGACTCAGTGGTCCACATTTTAATCACTCCTTGACTCTATAACAGGAATAAACACTGGCTGTAAACCCGGGAAACTTCACTCATTCCTTGTGAACCTTAACTTTTGCACGGTGACCCTGTGTAAGAGATTAGTACAGGAAATGAAGACAAATCCTATGTGGATTTGAAACGGCAAAGGGGATTTATGGAGGCAGAATTAGAATTTGGCCAGGACCCCAGTACGAACACACCTCGAATCTTGGGAAAAAGTGCCCTAAAATCTTTAATAAAGACTCATGCTCAGGACCTTGGCTTTATGCGTCATCCCAAGGATGGTACTTCCAGCAGCACCACACCCCCTGGCTTTGCGCTGGGCCCTAGAGACCATCCCTCCTACTGAGACACCCACCCATCTCTTCAGCACAGCGCTGTCTAGAACTGCCTGCAGCATAGTACTCCCTAGCGCTGCATTGGCGGGGGCGGGGGGTCAGTGCTGACTCAGAGCACCCACCGCTGGGTCACTCTCACTGCTCTTTGCCACACCTGGGTCCTCCTTGGAGGTCTCCTATCCAAGCATTGATCCCATCCAGCCCTGGATCAAGTTGAAGACGCGGTGTGACTGCAGAGGGAGTGGATTAACAGGAAGCTTATGGAGAATGGGAAGTGCCCTTCCATAACTCACAATCTTCCTATGAAATAACCCTCAAATATTCCCCCTTCCAGGCTCCAGGGGGATGTACCACTCCCATTTCCCCTATCAGCCCCCACATCCCCCATTTGGACCCAATTTGTGCCCCTCTTCCAAGCCAGCCAGTCAAGTCCAATTTCCCCCAAGCCATCCGCTCCCATCCACCAGGACCCCTAATGGCACAGAAACAACAAAAGCCTTCCTGACAGCAGCTTTCTTGTGCCTGACACTCATTGTGGTCCTGCCTCTCTAGAGGGGAGGGACGGAACCCTTTGGAACGTTGTTGCTAAGTTTCCCAGCCAGCCACAGAATTTCAATATCCCCCGTGACTAAATTTCCAAGCCAGTGGTAACCGCAGCAGAATCTCAAAAGCAGTTTGGGTTGTAATTAACTGCCTTTTATTTAGTGCCTCCATCTATAGCCCCCCAAATAAAGGAAACGATCCCTCCTTTGTTAGCTGCTTCCGTAGCCCCCAAGTCCGGCTGACGGACGTGGCACTACAGCAAGTCAGGCCCGGGTGAGGGCAGGCACTTAGCAACACTGGCATCAAGTGCTGGCATGTCATAGATGCCAAACAAAGCTCCAGTGCAGAATCCCCTTCCCTGTCTGGATCCAAGGCGTCCGCAGGGAGATGGCCATGCTGTCTGCACTGTAGACAAGTGTGCTCGGCCCTCACTACAGTGACTCAGACAGGCTGATGCTTTATCTGTGTTTCAGAGGTAACGTACATTCAGGGTCCCAGCCACTCAGGCTCAGCACAGAGCAGCTCATACTTCACCCCGCGCAGCGCAGGAGCAGTGAGCAGCACACTAGCCATTCAGCCAATTCCTGGTGGGGTGGGAAATGATCCCTGTATATGCAGCTGCCCCTTTCCACCCCAGAAGCAGCTGCATTTCAGCGGTAGGTGACGCAGTCCTTGGCTGTACAGCCTGTAAAGCACTTTGGGATCCTTTGGGACAAACGGCACAAGGGAAACATAGTCTATTGGTTATTATTCTAGGGAATGTATGTGAATGTGGCCAGCTCCCCTTGAGCAGCACGGTTAGACCCAAGCTGCTTGGTTAGTGGCACACATTGAGCTGCCAGTTCCTCATTGTCTGGCTTGTCTTTGTCAGTTGCCTGCGGGGACCCTCCTGTGGTAGAGAACGCCAGGACCTTTGGAAGGAAGAAGGACCGATATGAAATAAACTCCATGGTGCGGTACCAGTGCAACCAGGGCTACATACAACGCCATGTGCCCACAATTCGGTGCCAGCCCAATGGCCACTGGGAGGAACCACGGATAGCCTGCATAGATCGTACGTATTGTTCCTCATTCCTACTCTATGCACCATGGCCCCTGCAGGCCTCTGAGACTCCAGCCTGGCACTCAGCTCAGGGCCAAGCTCTAGGAGTCCATGGGCTGATTCCTGGAAACAATCCACATGATTCAGTGTGGGGGGGAACGGGACTTGAATTCAAGAGTTCAGCCCCCAGACGGGACTAGCGAGTGGTAGAGGTAACCCAACCAGGGAGAGCAGTGACTTTGCCTAACACACCCCCCAGCCTCCCTGGCTGTTCCAGGTGTAGGACTGATGGCTTCTGGAGGGAGCTGCCACCATTTCTTTTTATCTGGAGCAACTTGAGGGACATGGAGCAGGTGGGTGAGATGGGTGAGAGCCAAAGTGCAGGAGGAAGGGAGATACTTATGGCTCCCAGACAGGGGTGTCCTCCATCCACTACCTCATCCACAGAAGAAACTGGTTTGCTGCCATTCAGGCCAGTAGGAAGGGACGCTTTCCCTCCTGTGCCAGAGAGTCAGGTTGTTCTTTGTCTCAGGTTACCAGGATTATTGGATCTGACAACTCCCAAGTGGGTCTGGACCACGGGGACCAGCTGGAGACACAACCTTGACTCTTCTGAGTCAGTGCAGCTGCCAATAGCTGGAAAGCTTCTGCCCAGTCAAAATACCCCAATCCCTGATGCGCTGGCTCCTCTGAGCCCAGAGCGCCTCATGGTTGTTGAGGAAAATGGGGGACAGCTCACGGGGAGGGCAGGAGAAGCAGCTAAAATGGATCTACCTGGGCTCCCAGGGAGGGAGAAATTTGCACTTCCGGCCTGCAGGGGAAGAAGCTTAAATGGTTTATTTCAGCAATATGTGCAACTGAGCTAGAGGCACTGAGGGAAGGAGTGAGGAATGGGTGCATGATGGGGGCTCCCCTTAAAGGGCACCCTGAGAGCTCCCTGAGACTAAGCTTAGGCCTGTCTACCCAGCTCTTGTTCTGTGCATCCCTCTCCTCCAGTGAGGCTCTGAACAGAAGCAGGACACATAAAATATCAAGGAAGGGTTAGCCCAAGAGCCACGCAACCATGGGTTAAATTGGAATTATCCCCCTTTTACAGATGGGAAGACTGAGGCACAGACAGGGGAAGGGAGTTGCCCAATGCCACACAGTGCAGCAGTGCTATAGCTGTGCACAGACCCCAGGGCTCCTGCCTCCCTAAGCAAAATGTTTGGGTGCATTATGGGTGCTTGGGAGGGGCGGGCTCCTTCCTTGCTGGGCCATTGGTCTGAGCTGCTCTGGCTGCCTCTATGCGTGTCTGCCCACAAGGAGAGGGAAGAAATACAGAACGTATCGGACGGACAGCAGCGGCGTTGTCTCTGAACAGGATGCGTTTGAACAGGCTCCCAGGAGGCACCTGACTCTCTTTAAATTCAGTGTTTGCGGGGGGACAGGGGCCGTCACAAAGTGCACTGAAAACGCCCCACTGATTCACCAGGTCCCAGAGCGCCAGAGGCGAGAGAAGGCCTGATTGTCTGGTGGCGAGCGGGCTGGCGCCGTGGCCCGCGCTGCCCGGATGGCCAGAGGCAGAGCTTGCACAGCAGCCCCTGCCGTGTTTTTCCAGGGAACGCCAGGCCTGGGGTGAGCCAGCTAAGGACAAGCAGAGGCTCTGTAACTTTCTCCCAGTAACAAGGTGCCTTTTCTTCTCCTCCTCCTCCCGCAGCCTCCATCTACAAACGCAGACTACACAAGAGGAGCCCAAGGAATCGGTCGAGAACCAATGGCAGAGCCGCACAGACACACACCCATTAGAGAGGGGAGCGAGAGATTTTACGGAAATTATATTAGCAGAGGCAGTTTCTTCTTCTTGATGTTGTTGTTGCTTTTTGTCATATAAGGAAAAAAAATATATTAAAGAAAAAAACCCCACCTTTGTGTATATATATAAAAAAACAAACCAACCTCAGCGCACCAAAGCAAAGGGAATTAGATTCCAGCATTTTGACAAGCCGTCCGGTTCCAAAAACCTTTGTGCCTTTGGGGAAGGGGTGGGAGGGTCGCAGAGGGCAGGGGGGGTTAAGTTAAATAATAAAGAAGATTATTTTTTCCTGATTTTATCCACGAACAATGTAATTATTTGTTATTTAATGGCTGGGGCGGACGCCACCCTTGTTTTATTTTAAAGAATCCTTCCGCTGCTGCAGTACGGCGGGGGTGGGGGGACAGTCAATAGATGGGAAGTGTCGCTGAATGTATGAGAGGGGCATGTAAGATGGGGGAATGGAAGGGAGAGAGTGAGATGGCGGGACGAGCGGGGAGGGAGAGATGGAAGCTAAAAATCTGGGCCCAGATGCCTCTTGGATTTCGGCCCCTCCCCTCTCTCCCACCGCTGGTTCCTGGACGCCGAGTCTCCCCATCCCCAGGCCGCATGGCGAAGCAGCTCCCATCCTGTGATGGCGCGCTCTTTCCAGGGGACCGTGCAGGGCACCAGGGTTCCCTGCACCTATTTATATTTTTGAAACATGATGATGATGATGCTAATGATGAGAAATGATAATAAAGAGAGAAAAATTGGAATAGTCTTTTTTTGGGGTGGGAGGGGTAATTTAAATGGCTTAGCCAAAGTCTCCAGGATGCTGGTAGGAGCCTGTGTGTGCATGTCCTGAATTGCGCTTTTGCTCATGACGAGGGGCAGGGAGACCCAGTCTGGGAGGGGAGCTTTGGGGTTTTGTTCTTGTAAAAAGCAAAAAAAAAAAAAAACCAAAAAAAAAACCTTTTTATTATAAGTCTTGTGCCTAAAATGAGAACCTGACACACGGCAGTGCCTGCTGCTGTCAGCGCTATTGTGAAACCTGGACAATAAAACTGGTTGTATTTTATTCTTCCTGTTACCTGGTGGACTGCATGTAGGCAGCTGTGTGCCACTGCATGTTTGTGCGTGTGCTTGTGAAATGTCTGTGGTGTGAGTCGAGCAGCCCCTCTGTGCCCTACCCACACAGGCTGGGAGTCAGCTGCAGCCCCAAGCTTCAGAGCCTGGCTCTTTACCTCACGCTGTAGAGGCTGGTGCTTTTAGCTCTAAAGTCCCCCCGGTTCAGTACCCTGATGTTGACCACGATGGCATCCATCACACGGGCACCCGGGTGTCTGTCTGTGTGAACACTCTGTGTGCATGTGGATGCGTGTTATCCGTGGGGAGCAGTGTGCACACACAGTTGGGTGGGTGGGTGGGGGTCTCCTCCCCAGGTGAATGTGTATACGAGTGGAAGCAACAAATATGCCTTAAAAACCCGAGCGAAAGGTGCCTTCCTGAACAGGCCAGGCAGTGTGCTTCTTAGGGGGAATGCAAATGGGCCTCCCATAAGCCTTTGAGCCCAAACTGACTGTGACGTGGTTTCCTGCTGTTGCTGCTTCTCCAAACCTCTCTGGAAGTCTGTGGTCTCCCATGGGGCAGGAGAGTTTATAATGCTTAGGACAGCGAGGTCTAGGATGCAGCACAGCAGGAAGAGGGTTTCTCCCTTTCAGAAGCCCTCCCCTGAATGTCCCATCCCAGCTTTGGAGTCGCAGCTGCTGCTGTAGCTCATTATAGCCGTGGGGTCTCTTGCTTGGAAAGGGAGTTCAGTGCTGGGGAAAGGTGCTCCATGGACAGGTGTGGAGAGTGAGGCCTCTTGTTATCCAGCCAACAGGCAATGGCAAATCACACTAATCCTCCACACACGTGCTGCTCCTTGCACTGGGGGAGCTCTTGGAGATACTAACTCCTCTCTCTATTAGAGAACTGTGTGGGGATCAGCTTTCTTGTTAGGGGCAGCAGCAGAGGTCTCGGTATCCCCTGTCTTCATCCAGAATCACCACAGCAGGTAGGAATCTGGGGGGAAAAACCTACATCCTCAGAGCACAGCAGCTGCAGCAGATGAGTTAAAGAGGCACCACCCCAGCTCCATGGCACAGCCAGTCACAGCTATCGCTTCCCTCTCCCCAACACAACACAGCCTGTCTCTAGTGGAGGCCACCCCTTCTCATGTGCCATTGCATAGACCCCACTTTTCCTCCCATATACAATCAGCCGGCCTCTCTCCTTCCCTCTCCTCCCATTCATGATCCTGCAGGCCCCTCCCCTCGGGTTACCCCTGGGGTACATACCTAATACCCCTGCTACCATAGAAAATTAACAGCAGCAGAGTATTCAATGAACTTTTAGCTTCTTTTACTACAAGGAGGAGACACATGCCCAGCCAGCTCTCTGCCAGCCACCAGCACATCATCAGTAGGCCATTGTTTGGGAGCCCCCTGACTGCAGTGTCTGACACCTGCCCAGCCAGACCAATTTCCTATCACGGTGTTTCTCAAACTGGGGTCGCCGCTTGTGTAGTGAAAACCCCTGGCGGGCCAGACCAGTTTGTTTACCTGCCCCGTCCACAGGTCCAGCAGATCGCGGTTCACCACTGCAGGCCAATGGGGGCTGCTGGAAGCGGCGGCCAGTAAGTCCCTCGGCCCGCGCTGCTTCCAGCAGCTCCCATTGGCCTGGAGCAGCGAACTGCAGCCCGGGGTTTTCCCTACACAAGCAGCAACCCCAGTTTGAGAAACACTGTCCTGACATGAAGAAGTTCTCCCATTAACCTTTAAAGAAGATTCAGCAGCCTGTCCAGCTCAACAACATTCAGCATTTCCTACCTGGTCTGGCCAATTCATTAGCCCTAATTAGAGAAACAACTGACGAGACTGCAGCTACTGAGAAGCCCAGTTCCTAGGCCTGTGCTGCTGATCTCATATCCAGAGTGCCAGGACCTTTGGGAGCTCACAGCTGAGACAAACTCTGACACATTTCAGCAGGAGACAGAGGAGACTGAGAGGATTGCTTGGGTAAGTCCAGGGAGCTGCTTCCCATAATAGAAATGGTATTTTAAGGGCATGGGAAAGCACCTAATTTACCAATAAAGGGAGGCACCAGCACCGTGTTGGGTAATTTGTTTGGAAAATCTCCTGGTTGTTTAAAAATTCCAAACCATCAGGGGAAAGGGGACACTGATCTGCTGCCAGGAGAGTTATGGGCCACTGCAGTTAGGAGATGAGCAGGCTTCCAACTTCGCCCCACTTCATCCCCTGGGAACACCCTTCAGTCCTGCCCTCACAGCTACTTCAGTCCAGGGCTCCCCCCATCCCCCACATACAACTGCCAATGTGCCTCCACCTGGACCTGCAGCCTTCCACCCTGCTCTTCTCTTCCTGCCTTCCCTTCCCCACAACCTGCCAAGGCACCTTAATTCTGCCTTCCCCTAGCTCCAGTCCTGCCACAGTTCTGCTGAGGCTCCTCGGTTCTGCCCTAACCCCCAGCCTACCTCCCAGGCCTGCTATGCCATATGGCTTTGTTCATACATAGCTCTGCTGATGCCCTTCGGTTCTTATCTCCAACACCTCCTGCTCTTCCAAGTCCTGGGTGCCCCACTTTGAGCCTAGTACCCCGAGTACATTCCCTTTCTAAAATCCTTCACAGAGTGCTGCCCCCAGAGCTGCTGCCGGGAAGAACACAGCAGAATTTGTCCTACCACCCAGGACACAGTTGCACACCTCTGGGGCTTTCTCCAGTGCTTTATTTGAAGAGGTCCAGGAGAATACATCTTTTCACAACAAAACGCACAAAGACCGAGCCCCTGGGATTCAAGTGGTGCCTGGGAGAGGGGCCCATGGAGAACAAGGCAGGCAAACCGGAGAGTTCCACCCAGTACATGCATAGTAGCACCTTTCAGTGCCCTTGGAAACTGCCAACCTCAGACTGGAGTCTCAGAGAGTCGAAACACATCCAGATCCTCAGGGACGGCTCCAGGTTTTTTGCCGCCCCAAGCAAAAAAAAAAAAAATCCCTCCGAGAGCGCAACTGCCAAAGCAAAAAAAACCCACCCGGAATTGTGCCACCCCAAGCACATGCTTGGCTTGCTGGTGCCTAGAGCCGGTCCTGCAGATCCAGCAAGGAGGGGAAGGGAGAGAAAGAAGGGACTGGAGAGGGGTGCGCGGGGGAGAGAGGGAGTCTCCCGGGACACACGAGCTCTGGGCCTCTATGCTTAGAATGATGCCTAATATCTCTGACTTCATCTGTGCTTCATTGGGAGGGGCAGGGGAAGGACTTTGATGAGCTGTGAGTCACTTGTGTGTGGTTGATCATTCGCTCACATTAACTGGGGGATGGGGGAGAGTGACCCGCCTTACTCTAAATTCCGGCTTGCAGTTGATTTGATGCCTTCCGTGCTGGCTGGGATGGGACTGGCTGGGATGGGATGGCAGAGCAGTCTGTGCGTTAGAAACAGCTGTTCCCCTTTGGAGCCGGTGAAACTGGAGCACGTCCAGGGGGCATCTGCCTTTGCCATCAACCAGTCGCGCACTCTGTGCTTCTCCGATGCCTGGATGCATCACTGCTAGGAAATGACTGTCTAGCCCAAGTGGACGAGCGTGAGCCTGTCACTTCTTATCTAGATGACCCTGTGACCAAGGGATGGAGCCACCTGGTATCAGACACCAAGCTCCCCAACCCGAGATACCATCTCAGTCTCTCTCCACTCTCTGGGTGGAAGGAGATCTGGTGCCCCATTCCCAGCCAGGAGAGAGATGCAGAGGTGGCAATCAGCTGATTAGTGAGACGCCAGGGCCCAGCCACCTGCAGAAGTTTCCCTTCAGTGAAAAAAATGTAAAATTTAAAAAAAAATTGAAATTAAAAAATATCCCAACACCCTGGAAACCTGATCCTTTAAATCCAGGCAGCACCAGGCTGGGAAGTGTCCACTGGCAAAGAGGGAGCCCCTCCCCCTTCCTTAGTTCAGCTTGTAGCAATAAACCCCAAACTTGCCCTTGTCGGGAAAGCCGAAACTCCGGACCCCTGGCTCCGGTGGGCCGCAGTTCGGCCGGGGGAAGGCAATGGGGTAGCGGATGCTACCATCTGCCAGCCAGCCAGCATCGCAGCGATCCAGGCTGAAGAACTTCCACGCCGCATACAGCTGCCCCACCTTGGCAATTTCAGCCCCGTCATCCTGGCAGGCCTGCTTGGCCTCTTCCAACGTCAGCTTCTCCGGGTGAGCCAGGTAGTAAACTTTCCCTGGAGGGGAGAGGCAGAGGGGATGGTCACTGGGAGGCAGAGGGACACTGAGCATGGCCAGCCCTGCACAAAAACCCCTCACTTGCAGGAGGTGCTAGGAATGGGGGTTCACCCCATCTCTGCCTGGATTCAACGTAGGTTAGGGAGTTCAGAAACAACAGGCCACGATCTCCCTGCCTCCCCTGCCATAAGACTGAGGAAGAGGCCAAAGGGATTTTGTACCATCTAAACCAGGGGTGGGCAAACTACGGCCTGGGGGCTGCATCCGGCCCTTCAGACATTTTAATCTGGCCCTCTAGCTTCTGCCAGGGAGCAGGGTCTGGGGCTTGCCCCACTCTGGTGCTCCAGCCAGGGAGTGGGGTTGGGAGCTTGGGCTCCGTGCGGCTCCCGGAAGCAGCATCATGGCCCCACTCTGGCTCCTATGCGTAGGGGTAACCAGGGGGCTCTGCATGCTGCCCCTGCCCCAAGCACCGCCCCTATAGTTCCCATTGGCCAGGAACCACAGCCAATGGGAGCTACAGGGGTGGCACCTGTGGACGGGGCAGCACGCAGAGCCGCCTGGCTGTCCCTCCATGTAGGAGACAGAGGGGGGACATGCCACTGCTTCTGGGAGCTGCTTGAGGTAAGCGCCACCCGGAGCCTACACCCCTGACCCCCTCCTGTGCCCCAACCCCCTGCCCCAGCCCCGATCCCCCCATGTGGAGGGTGCCATGTTATCCATTTGAATGACACAGTTTTGCCAGTCTCTCTCGCCTTGCATCCCAAACCGATTTGTAACCTAAATGGAGCAATCGCTTGACCCAGCGACCTCTACCGTGGGGCACATATGCAGTGTGCAGCAATGCTACCTACCATTTCAGTCTGGGCAATGGAGGAGAATCCCAGATCTAACTGAAGGTGCTCTGAGAATTTAGGGAGGTGGATGGAATTACCCAGGTTAGAATTTGGCTGGGTCAAACATCTCAACTCTTAGAGAAGTTCTACTGGGTCTTTGCAGGCCCTCAGTTTTACATTTCAGCGGAGAGGTGTCTCTTCCAACAGGCAGCACCCCCCACCACCACACTGTGCCCTGAGAACAGAGCGCCTCTTTACTGGTCACCCCCCTTCTCTGCAGCATCAAGCCAGGCTTCTGCCTGACTATGAGCCCTGCAGATGCCAGACTCACCTTTCAGAGCAGAGGAGAAGCAGAAAACGTCAAAGTAGTGCAGGTTCTTGTGGCGCTCGCCGTAGCTCCGAATGCCAGGGGCCAGCCTCTTGCCGCCACAGGGCTCCCGGGGCAGGGAGATGGGGTACTGCACTGTCCCATCCAGCAGCCAGCCGGCGTTGCACCAGTCCAGCCCCTCCTCCCAGGACTTGAAGAGCTGCTCGAAGGACGCGATCACAGCGTCCTGCTCCTCACAAGCTTTCTTGGCTTCATGGAAGTTGAGTCGATAGCGGCCGTGGTGAGGCTGGTATGGGAAAACCACCCCTGGAGGGAAAGAGAGCGGGATTGGCTGAGTCACAGAGCCACTGTGAAGGGTGGCCCCCTCGGGCTATGCCCGCAACCTGACCCACGCCCCTGAGGTGGACGGTACAGATCTCCACCGACATACCCAGGATGAGGCTCCCAGCAAGCAGAGGGTGTCACAGCAGCACCCTGCCCTCTCCCAGGCTTATGCCTCCAAACTCACTGGAGCCAGGCCTAGGCACAGACGAACCCCAAACTGTGCTGGGGTCTCCAAAGCCCCTTGTGAGAACAGCCTCTCTCTGGGGTTTCACTCATGGGCTTGTCCAGGAAAGAAAGGCCCCGGAGTGCCTCAAACTTCAGGCCCAGGATCTCATCTGAGTCCAGCGCAGCCCCTGTCTTATTGGAATCAGGGGGCCAGGCCAAAGACCAAAGGGACAATGACACATGTCAATGGTGACACCTGGTGGCCAGAATGAGGCATGATCACTGCGTGCTCAGAGTTAATTGGGAGAGCTTTGAAGGCTGCTGTGAGTAGCCAGCGAACTTGCCCCTCGCTCAAAGCCTCCGTCCTCCAAATGGCTGGAAGGCAGCTTGGTACAAGTCCCTCTGCTGCAGAGTGAGTGGGTGGCCCTGAATCAGGAACAGGGCTGGCTCCAGGCACCAGCCCAGCAAGCAGCTGCTTGGGGCAGCCAATGGAGAGGGGTGGCACGTCTGGCTCTTCGGCGGCAATTCGGCGGCAGGTCCCTCAGTCCGTCTCGGAGCGAAGGACCAGATGCCGAATTGCTGCCGAAGACTGAAGCGGCGGTGGTAGTGCCGCAGATTGCAATTGTGGCTTTTTTTTTTCTGCTGCTTGGGGCGGCAAAAACCCTGGAGCTGGTCCTGATCAGGAACACAACAAGGTGGCAGGAAATGTGACATTTCCCACCGTTCTGGGTGGGTGTGAGTCTGGGACCATGATGCGGAGCTGGGGTCTGAGCCTATGGAGAAGGAGAACATCATAGGGGGTGACTCTCCGTATGGATCACAGAGCCACAGGTGGGACGTTTCACCCCCTTCTTAGTCTCTTTCTCCAGCACCAATTCCCTGTGCATTGTGCCCTGCGCTGCACAGATTGAGCAGTGAGAAATTAGGCCAGGGAGGGGAGGAGAGATACACACATGTTCTGTGGTCTGATGCCCCCTCCTCCCTCCTGTGAGAGCTACCACCTTAAATAAAACCACTACAGCAGTGTTTCTCAAACTGGGGTCGCCGCTTGTGTAGGGAAAGCCGCTAGAGGGCCGGGCCGGTTAGTTTACCACCCCGTCCGCAGGTTCGGCCGATGGTGGCTCCCACTGGCCACAGTTCGCTGCTCAGGGCCAATGGGGGCTGCTGGAAGCGGTGGCCAGTACGTCCCTTGGCCTGCGCCACTTCCAGCAGCTCCCATTGGCCGAGAACAGCGAACCGCGGCCAGTGGGAGCTGCGATTGGCCGGACCTGTGGATGGGGCAGGTAAACAGCCCGGCCCGCCAGGGGCTTTCCTTACACTAGCGGCAACCCCAGTTTGAGAAACACTGTACTACAGTATGGCATAGCGACAGGCCCCCAGTCCTGCAGCAACACAACTGGATGTCATGCCGCGCCCCCAGGGTTGGAGGTCACTGTTAGCAGGACTTGACCGTGGAGCCTTTGGGTCTTTAAACAGCCGTCTCTTCTACTTGGGGTCAAACACCCAGCTCTGCTAGCACAAAGCCAGCAGCAGATTCCGATACTCAGCCTCCACTAGGGGGAGCCACACTGAGTGGCTGTAGGTTACAGGTGCACTTCAGTGTCGGCTGCACTGGATGGCGGATGAGCCACAGATGTCTAGTGCAGTGTTATTTGCATGCTGCAGTAGTACTGTACCTAAGGGCCCCTGTCAAAGCTCAGAGCCCCACTGTGCTCGGTGCTGTACAAACGAGGAATAAGAAGACATCCCTTCTTTCTCCCTGCCCCAAGAGCTCCTGCGAGTTTAACCTGCCAGAACACAAGTGCAAGGTGATGGCACATGGCAATAACACTGCAGGGATGCCGATCTGGGTGGGCAGGGCCATAGGATTTAGTGGCAATTTTTATGAGGGAGGGGTTCCTTCCTTCACTCTCTCATCTAGTGGGAGAGCATCTGTGGGGGAGCTTCTTCCTGAACTGCTGTGCCATGGCACATGCATAACCCCAGTGTCAGCTGGGCATGGGAGTGCCCCAGCAAGGGGCAGCCGCAGAAGGACCCAGAACCTATGCTGATCCCACTCAGGAGCCTCAAAGGGGACAGCTTCTTGGGTGCCTGTTATTGTCCCCAGGGGCTGTAACCCCATGTGTAACCTCTGTGTGAGGGGGCGTTGCCCCATCTGTTCCCCTGCCCCCTCTCCCCCACTGGACATCGGCCCACTCACCTCGCAGCTCCAGCTCCACAATGCCACTCTCGTCCTCCAGCCCGTCGATCACCTCGCAGCGGTACTTGCCGTAGTCCTGCAGGCGCAGGTCGCTGATCACCAGGGACGCCTCCTGCTCACCCTGCTGGCACAGGTGCACGCGGCCCCGGAACTCGCCGAAGCTGCGGTGCTTGAGCCCGATGGCCACCAGCACGTCCCGCTCCTTGGTGTTGTCCTCCCGCAGCTTGGACCACTTGATGCGGATCTTGCGTGGCGTCTCCAGCTTGGGCTCGTAGTGGTAGCGGCAGGGCAGCGTGATGTTGGCGCCGCGGTAGGTGAAGATGGCGTCTTCTGGGGTCTCCACCACCAGCTTCACACCGTTGAAGTGAACTGGTGGGGGAGAGGGATGAAAGGGGGAATGAGCACTGCCAGGGGACCCCATCCCTCCAGCTC
This sequence comes from Mauremys mutica, assembly GCF_020497125.1. Taxonomy (NCBI): domain Eukaryota; kingdom Metazoa; phylum Chordata; order Testudines; family Geoemydidae; genus Mauremys; species Mauremys mutica. The sequence goes on from NC_059082.1 coordinate 14,737,588, forward strand.
AGGACTCTTCTGCAGCCCACGGGGGAGTGGATTCCCCACGTATGCTACAAGGAGGGGGCAGCCTACCCCACAAGCATCCCCACTAAGGGGTTCTAAGGCAGTTACAGTCCAGCAGGGCAACCAAGCACCCACCAGCGGCTGCAGGGCACCTGGGAAGAGCTAGACGTGTATAGGGAGAGGAGGAGGGAGCAATCTGCCCTGCTCTGAGCACAGTAATTCCTGCAACTGACCACACCATTGATTGACACCAATCTGGCCCCGTCAGCCCCACCTCCTGCACCCTTGTTCCCACCCCCCTTGTACTCTGCCCCTTCCCTCACACTATCTACCCCCTCCTCCTGCACTCGCTCACCACCACCACCCCATTCATCATCACTTCCTCCCTCGGCGCGCACCCTCCCAGCGCGTGTAGGAGAGGGGTGGAGAGAAAGGGAGGCAGGTGGCATCAGATGCTACTGGGGTTAGAGGGAATCCAGTGCCCAGCAGAGGGCAACTTCCCTGTGGAGCAGCAGCTATCTGAGCCCAGTACCCACCAGCTGCACAAGCATGCGAACCTGAGAACTGCCAGCCAGGATCCCCTGGGAGGGAGAAGAGTTGTTCAGGGTGGAACAAGGGGGTAGAACTGAGAGCCCTGAATGGGATATTTGGCCTGCATCTCAGGAAGCCCTTTCAGACATCAAACCCCCGTTAGGCTGAGCTGTCATCTCACCAGGGAAGGGGTGCAAGTCGCTGGGGCCGCTCGCAACTGGAGGAGACGAATCTCCAGGGAATAGGCTACAGGGCCCAATCCGGCCCCAGCCCTATGGGCAAGAGGGTGGACCCGACTGGATGGGAGCTCCTCAGCTGCTCCACCTCCGCTGTCTCTAATTCTGTGACTGCACAAGACGAGGGGACCCGGCGGGAGTGAGACGGAGGAATGGGGCAGAGGTCCCCATCAGACCAGGTTCAAATCAGTTCCATTCTACTCCCGCAGGGATCTTCCAACTGGAGCGAGAGCCAAGGGGATGCAGTCCTGGCATCCTGGCAGGGCAGAGGAGGGCAAGAGGAGATTTCCAGGTAAGGTGGCGGGGGAAACTCCCCTACATTCTACCCGGAGAAGGGGAGCTTTATGGGAGGGGGATGATACCAGCTGGCTGTGGGGAGCAACAGCCCCAACATGCCTGGTGTGAGCCTGGCAACAGTCATCCTCTCCCTCTGAGTTACCCACCCGAAGTTAGGAGGCAAAGACCCCCCCACTTGCACCCACATCCTCTGCCCCGCAACTGCCCCGGCCTCCTTCTCAACAGCTCCCACCCCCACCTCACCCCGATCTACGCCTACTGGCAACATTCCCATGTGCCTGCTGCCTCAGGAACTGGGGAAGGGCAGTAGGTGCGCGATACCTGCCCAGCCTGCCACAGGATTCCCCACCCATAAACACGAGCAGTAGCCTCCCTGCATCATGCACTCCTAGCGGCTGGTACTAAGGGCCAGCCCCTCCCCCGCACACACCTTCGCCGTTGCCGTTGCCCTTGTCATTCATGACATGGTCGTAGTAGAAGCCGTTGTAGAAGGGGAGCCCACAGCAGCCTCTGCCCAGCTGCAGCAGCATCACGACCAGGGATAGCAGCAGCATTGCTCCCGGGAGGTGGACGAACACCTGCCTGTCCAAGAGAACGAGGAGGCTGTGTCAATGCACAGGGGGTGTCTCCCCACCAGCCCAGCTCCTGCACTGTGGTTTTGCATAAGCGAGTTGCTCTGGGTGCAGTTCTCGTGTGATCGCCTGTGCATACGCACGGGTTAGAATTGACATGTGCACAAGCCAGTTTGCACTCACCGCTGGGCCTGGCACATGTATGTTTTGTCGCTAGTACACACACACCGTACAGGCAGCTGCCTGCGCATGCACTGTTAGAAAATACTCCTTTACCATTTAAAGTATATCCTGCTGAGAGAGGGTAGGCCTCGAATAGCAGGGAGCTATTTCACAGCCAGAGCTCCGAGTGCCATCTCCCACAGTGCCTGCACAAAACCAAACGCCCTAGGTCTGCCCCTTCCCCGAGGCCCCGCCCCCGCTCACTACATTCCCACTCCCTCAGTGGCTCACTCTTCCCCACCCTCACTCACTTTCACAGGGCTGGGGCAGGGGGTTGGGGTGTGGGCGGGTGGGGCCACAAATGATGGGTTCAGGGTGCAGGAGGAGGACTCTAGGACCTGTCTGAGAATAGCCACTGAAGCAGCATTGCAAGCCCCTTATTTCCTCTCCTGTCTCGATGCCAACAGTCCCCTGCTCACCACTCACTGAGCTTTCCAGGGAAAGCACGTGAGGGCGGGATGAGACAACAGGTGTTTCCGAGAGTCCATGGACGTTCTCGCCCTCTGGACAGCTTCTCTTGTCAGTGACCAAGTTTGCAAGGCCTTAAGCTACTCTTGGTGGCATTTCTCTGTGCAGAATGTGATAACTTTTGAGTGCTGCATACGGACCCCAGGGCTTGTGGGAGAGAATGGGGGACCCTAATATGGGGGGCACACAAAGCCCCTGGCATGGGGTGGGAGGGATAGGAGACACTGGTATGGGGGAGGGGGAACATGGGGGGAGAATTGAGAACCCTGGCATGGGGGAGGGGAGGATTGGGAGCACACGGAATCCCTGGCATGTAGGAGGGAAGGGGCGCAGAGGGAAGGGGCCGGGACTGTCTTCTTCTTGGTCTGTGTTTGTACAGCACCTTGCACAATGGGTCCACGACGGGGAATCCTAAATGCTATAGTAATACACACAATAATGGGGGGGCTCACAGAGCCCTGGCATAGTGGGGAGAAGGAGGATGCTGGGATGGTGAAAAGGGGCAAACAGCATTCCTAGCATGAGGGTGAGGAGGGTCGCCCGGAGTCTCTGGAATAGAAGGGGAATAGAAAGGGTGGCAAATAGGGGACTTGTGGGGGGAATGGAGGAATCCAAAGAGCCCTGGTGTCTGCGACCCCCGAGTTGAAAATCTGAGGGAAGAACCTGGAGTTAGTGCTGGGCAAATCTCTTTGGCTGAAAGGATTTTCCATTGAAAACAGCAGATTCAGCGACACTGAAACATTTAGCAAATTTGTGTCAAACCTGTGTCAGAAACACGCAAACGTTCTGAAAAAGCGGAAACGTTTCGATTTTTCAGATCAAAATGATTTTTTGTTTTGAAACTTCCTTCGGTGTCGTTTAAACCCAGTCACGGCCCCTTTAATATGGTCGGAACTGGACCTCCCATGTCGGCTGTCCCGGAACCATTGTTTTCATTCTGGTTTTTGGAATTGCCAAGGACCCTCCCAAAATCCATTCCTTGCCCTCCTCTCCTGGGAGCTTCCTTCGCTCTCTCGGTCCTTTAACGCCGCTGGACAGAACCCTGCAGAGCAACCTCTCAGGAGCAAACCTGCCCCGGAGCTGCGCTTGGCAGGGGACTCTCCCGCTCTGACATCTGGGACTAAGCCATGTTATCGCTAGGACAAGAGCTGACTGGGTTTGTCATGATTAGCAGGTGGCTCTTTAACATACGGCAGTCGTGGGAGACGTTAGGGCTGAACTAGGGAAGAGAACAATTGTTTTGCAAATCCCAGATCTCTTTAGGGGAAGCTCCTCAGACCCTCCAGCATTATCGGCAGACACTTCTTAGGGTTTCATAGGCCATAGAGAACCAAATCAAGTGGAGCCAGGTGCAGCTCCCAGAGATGTATAGATTCTCAGACCAGCAGGGACCACTGCAATCATGTAGTCTGCCTGCCCGCATACCACAGGCCATAGCACTTTCCCCAAATAATTCCTGGTTTGAACTGGAGCGTATCTTCCAGAAATGTTTAGCTGGCTGCAAGCTCCTTTAGAGCCAGCAGAGGGCGCCCTGTACTCATCAGCTCTCCAGTCTGCCACTAGACTGGGTCCCTGGAAGGAATTTGACATCGGTGCCCCCTGTTTAGACAGGGTTTACAAGCTCCTTTGAAACCGCCACCATCCATCCGGGGGATGTGGGAGGTGAGAGCAGGGGGCGTGCAGAGACAGGGCAGCCCGAAGGCATGCGGCCCTTTCCCTTCAGAGTGATGCATGCCAGAGCCACACAGCCAGCTCCCCACTGCAGCAGCCCAGGCAACTGCTCAGCCGCTGCCCCAGGGTACAGGGAGGGGGGTTCTAGTCCTAGTGTAGGAGCCGCACACCCAGCCGCATTTCTGGGAGTGAGGCGGCTTGTGGCCAAAGTTCAGGGCAGTGAGTGAGGACTCCTGGGTTCTATTTGCACCTCTGACACTGTGTCCCTGGGTGACACTTTCCCCCACTCTGCCTCAGTTTCCCTATCTGGAGGGAGCTACTGGCCTGAGATCTTCAAAGGAGGGAGCAGGCCACAGGCAGAGCCCCACTGCTCTATAGTCCACTAGCTCCTATTGTCATTTACACGCCTCTGAAACCAGGTCAACCAGCGATCCACCAGAACAATCCTTCCAGCCTGGGATGTCCCAGCACAACGCGCCGCTGCTGCCAGCTACACCCAGGTGCATACGCTCCCACGTGCCGATCTGCGCCTCCCTTGAAGCTTGGGCTCCCTTTATCCAGCTCTTGTGCTTCATCTCGACTCACACCAGCCCTCGCCCCCCTCTGCCACTTCCTTCCTCTCGCCCCCAGTTATTTGTCTTTCCATTTGTAACCATTACTTTGCTGTGTAATGTGCCTGGGATCCAGTTACCCTGAAGGACACTGTTCAGAGTGCCAAGGGCTGGTACTATCAGAGCCTCACCAGTGGGGCAGCAAAGCCTTCGCTAGCCCCTTGCCCTATATCCAGGGATTCACCTTACCCCGAGAGTCACCCTTCGAGACAGATCACAGATTGGTTTTAAGCCCCAGGCGATCACGCCTGTGCTATCTGTCCTGTCCCAGCAGAACCTCCAGCACCAGCCTCACTCCCAAGGGGTCTGCCAACTCTGGGCATGGTTAGCAGGCAGTTAACAGGGTCCCTGCAGCCCCCCACTAACTTCCAGGGGACTATTCCTTGGCAGCTCCCTACTCTTTCCAATGCTCCTTGTCCCCACCAGCAGATCCACACTCAGTCCCACTGGAAAGGGCACAGAAAGCAGGATTCCTGCTCTCCCACACTAGACCCTGTGCAGAAAAGCTTTGGGGTCTTCAATCATCCCCTACTTACGCGTGGGAGCCAGTCAGTGTCCTTGGGAAAGTTGAGGAGGCTCCTGGGTTTCCCAGCCTGAGTCAAGCTGGAGGGCTGGAGTGAAATGTGTTTAGGGCTCTTGCATGGGCTAAAAGGAAACAGCAGCAGGACAATCCTCACTGCTCCAGAGCCAGCCTCTTAAAGGGAAACACACTCCATTTCCCATCTATGCCTCAGAGAGCGGAGAGTGGGGGCAGAGGAGGGATGGAGAATGAAGGCCACTGAGTTTTCAGCCCTTTGTCCAGAATCGAAGGGGGAGTTAGGACAGTGCTTCCGCAAGCGGTCGAAGAATTTCCATTAACATCTCGGCATCGCCCTAGGCCAGTGGATCTCAGACTCTGACCGGCGCCCCACAGAGCCCTTCTGCACACTGCCGCCCCTGCACTGGGGCCTGGGGAGGGAACTGGCCCAGGTGAGGATCTCGTCTCTCTAGAGTGGCCCCCAGAAGGCGTCAGATGGAAGCCATTGCCCAAAGGAGGAAGGGCACATCTGTGACAACCTGCCCCACATCAGAAGGGGGCTAAAGGGCTGAACTGGGGATCCAAGCCCGTGACGATGTCCTGCCCCAGGCAGGTATTTGGTGGGGCACATCACCTCCTGTCAGTCTGACCTGTGCTGTCTTCTAAACTTCAGCCATAGCATATATAGCTTGTCGTCAAGTCAAGTGGGCAGCAGCCTGTGGGTGAGGCTCTTTGAGACTCCAGGAGGGAATGGCCCATGCACTGCGAGAAGGCACCATGCCAAGGAAACCATCACAGAGCCTGGCACTGCCGGGCATGGGTTAGCGGGGCCTGTTGGCAGCCTCCCCCTTGAGCATCTCCTGAGATCACAGTCTGGATGGAGACTTTGAATTCTGCTAGTTGACGGCATGTGCCCAGCTCAGACAAAAGTTTTTGTGGTTTAGCTTCGTGGGCAGAGGAGGCGCCGTGGAGCCAAAGAAGAAACAAGTGGCCATGAGAGGAGAACTTGGCAGGGACCAGAGCAGCAGCTGGGTGGGAGAGCTCCCCCAGTGTGCACTCTGCTCTCCCCAGCAGAGGATGCTCTGATCAGAGCTATGAGTTTCGCTGGGGGGGTCAGGCAGCACGAATGAATATTTCTTTGCTTGATGTCAATGAGCTGCAAGGTGCCAGGGCAGCGTGATGATGGGCACCACGTGGTCGTTAGCATCGGTAAATAAACAGCCCACACAAGCCCATTCTTGGGTTTCACACGGGGCCCTGGCCTAGTCACTAGGTTGCTGCCCATACTTGGTGGCCTGGGAAAAGGCACCAGAGAAGGTCTGACAGGGAGGAGGGGGTTGGTCATTCTTCTCAGTGCAATGCAGGGGCAAAGGTGGTGGGAGGAATAGCTCAGTGGTTTGAGCATTGGCCCACTAAACCCAAAGTTATGAGTTCAATCTTTAAGGGGGCCACTTAGGGATCTGGGGCAAAATCAGTACTTGGTCCTGCTAGTGAAGGCAGGGGCTGGACTCAATGACCTTTCAGGGTCCCTTCCAGCTCTATGCAGGGGGGATCCATTGGCTCACTGCTAATGGCAACAATTTGGCCCTTTGGGGTATTAGATTGCTGCCATTCTTTGGGTTTACAAGTCAGCATCCACATACCCATTAGCATCAGTGGTGAAAGTCCTCGGGCTCCGGCCCTGGGGGGACAGAGAATGGATGGACTGTTTCCCCACTCAGACTCCCCTAGGCCAGGGATTCCACAGGCCCTGTTCCTAGCTCTGTGCTGCTGACAGATCTGCAGGGTGTGAATGAGAAGAGGAATTGGAGAGCTGTGTGCGCAGTGACCCCTCTGACCCTTGACCCTCTCTGGGCCAGAGCTCTCCAGCCACACAGCTCAGGTTTGTTATTTTATGATGAGGAAATGAGCTGCCCCTGAGCGAGGCGCTGGGGCCCGGATCCAGCTCAGCCCTCCAACCAGGAATCGTTCAAACCGGAAAGAAAACAACTCTTTCAAAAATAAACCACCAGCTCTTCCCAGCCAGGCAGCCTTTCCCATGACAGGTCAGGCCTCGGAGCTGGGGGCAGCCTCTCCTCGGCTGAACTGGAACTCAGAGCTGGACGGGGTGGTTCCATACGTGCAAAAGAATCAAGGCCCTTAGGAACTGAATACACAACCCTCAGTGCTCACACAGACACTGCCTGGCTCTGGGACGCAGAAGTACAGCCTGCGTTTCACCATGGTACCAGACAAGGTGTGTCTATGGGCAGGGAGGAACGGGTTGCTGGCTACACTACTCACCCTTTGCAACCACAATGAGTGTGTTCAGTGTGATCCCGTTTCCCTGAAAGTTGCAACATCTCCTTTGATCTCTGTGGTGGAGACATCATCTGTGAGAGGCCAACTGCTCCCCAGTGCCTGGAAGTGGTTTTATGGGCCAGCCCCCTCACTAGCCCAGGGGGAGGGATAGCTCGGTGGTTTGAGCATTGGCCTGCTAAACCCAGAGTTGTGAGTTCAATCCTTGAGGGGGCTATTTAGGGATTTGGGGATTGGTCCTGCTTTGAGCAGGGGGTTGGACTAGATGATCTCTTGAGGTCCCTTCCAGCCCTAGGATTCTATGAGCCCAACCGCTCCTGTCTCTGATAGAAAGCACTGAATAGGTGCTGTGACCTCTCAGCCCAGCTACTCCTTTCCAGTGGCTCAAGAGACATGGGGGATCCGGGCCTGGTAAGAAAGGCATGAGAGGGACAGTCCATGATGGGAAGCAGAGTGCTCTGGTTTGGTTTGTCACTAGTCAGGGATAACCTCCCCCTGGATACGTACACGGCTGAACGAAATGGCAAGTCCCTTTGCTGCCTGTTCTTCCCACTGTCTGCTTAGACCAGCTCAGGGTGGAGCCAGCTGTAGTGCACGGCATGGGGACCTTGCTGCTCCACCGCTAGCTGCTGGGGTTATTCACGCAGTGGCAGAATTTATCTGATTTCTTGATGAGTTTATGTTTCCTGCCGGAACGCTATAAACGAGCAGGTGGGTGCACGGCCGGTCAGGCAGACACTCCATGCATGCACATGCCTTTCGCATGCACACCAGTTCCTGGTCCCTCCAATGAGGTGTGGGGAAGATGACTTGACAAGACAGAAATAGGGAAAACATTCCCTGGGCAAGCTGGATACCGGATGGCAGTGGGAAACGGAGATTGGAGCTGCTATCTAGCTGTGCTGACTTTGGTGAAATGGCATCTAACCAGGGGGCAGAAGGAAAGCCCACAGGGAAGGGGGAAGGACAGTTCAGGGGAGACAGCCTACGAAGATGGGGTGCGTAAGGCTAGTAGCAATGTCTGTGGGGGTGGCTGGGCAGTGCTCACTCCAACTTCTAGGCTTGCAGGTTTAATTCCAACAGCCAGAGGCAGGCTCAACTCTGATAGCCCAGAGCATTAAAACAGGGGCTGCCTTTCTAGGGGATGTTAGACCGGAGTCACTTCTACCTATCTGCTCCGAGGCCCGGCTGGAAGTTAAGGGTCCCAGAAGGCTTTGGGAGGACCTGTGCTGTCAGAGCTAAAGCCTCTAACGTTAGTGCTGTAATACAGGGCCCTGCCACAGCTTCAGAGCAGACTTAGCCTGAGCACCGGGCTTGGCTGGACCAGGTGCCTGGCACCCATGTTTGATGCAGCTGCCGAGTGCTCACAGGGAGCAGGATGGCTGCTGCTTCGTCCTGCCCTGGCAGCATCTACCTGGCAGCCTTTTAACGTGGCTGGTGCCTGCATGGGTTTGGGGAAACCCTCATTTCTACGTCACCGAATCTATTCCTTGTTAGTGGGCCCTGTGTGAAGGGCTCTGGAGAGATGCCTGGTCGCTGCTTGTTAATCCTCCAACAATCTGCTTGGTTTTATCTGCCGAATAGTTTGCTAGCGAGCCAACAATGAGGGCCTGATTAGATCTCCCTGGCGCCCGGCAGGAGGTTGCTACCGTAGCTGGTTCCTGAGGACCTACCCTGCAAGGGGTTTTGGAGTCTGACACCTTCTCCTGAAACGCTGTAGGTGGCCCAGTGCCGCTCAGGACCTGCCCTCGCCTTCCATGCTGCGCTGGTCCCTGTATACTGCCCATCTTGATTCAAGCAGCGCAGGAAGCTGCTTCCTCCCTCCCTCTCTGCATAAGACACTGACTCCTCAACTAAGTCTGGGGATGAGGCTCCATGGAGCGGGTGAGAAAGGATCCACAGTCCTCCCAGCAGTGCCAGGCAGAGCAGAAGCTGCCACCCGGGTGCTCCCTGCCCATCGGCTCAAGCTCTCTGCCCCACCTGTGGCAGTTTTCTTGGCCACCTTTTGTTTCCATGAGTTGTTTTCTTATCGCTTTGTCTCCCCCCCGGCTCCGTGTCTCTAGGAAGCGCCGTCCCTGGCAACCCTTCAAGCAGGGCACAATGCTCTTTGGCCAGACGCTGAGTCCCCCGCTCCATTGTTTCAGTGGGGAGGAAAAAGCTGCACAGTGCCCTGTGCGCCGGCAGCCCTGGCTCCGCCGAGGCCCTGGAATGTGCTGGGGGGAGATGAGTTCTCGCTCCTTTCCTGGATGCTTGGCCACAGGAGGCCACGTGCGGTGCCAGCCACCGAGCCAGGCTGGCCTGTGCCGAGCAGGAAACCCGCCAGGGTGAGGGGAGGAGGTGACTTTTCATGCGTCTGTTTTTGGTGGCAGCTCCTTCCCCTACTGACTTGGCTGCCCAGTGCCTGTGAGTCCTTCCCTGAATGGGCTGAGCAGCATCAATGAAAAAAGGGGGCAGGACCTGAGCGGAGGGTGCGGGAAGCAGAGGCAGGGTATGCACCATTCTGTGCTGCGCAGACAGAAGGATGCTGGGGCATTCCCCTCTGGGCCACCCTCCCTTTTGTACCAGCCGGCTGGGCCACCTGGAGGAGTCCAAGAGACGCAGGGCCCACGCCATTCAGTGCCCAGCTCTGCCACGCCCCTCCCAGAGGCACTGCTAGGGGGAGGCTGGGCCCAACTGCATCGTGGAGCCTTGGGGGTTAAACCTAGGGCAAGGTTCAGCTGGGAATGTCCCTGAGCTGGGACAACAAGGTGCAGCTGAGCCTGGTTAGGTTCAGAAAAGGGGGCAGGCTGCCGTCATGGGGTTTCTCTGCGGGGGAAGCGAAGGGTGGTGGGGGAGGAGCTCAGCTGCAGGAAGGAAACGTGTCCAGACACTTGCTGCTTTAGACCCTTTGGTTAAACTAAAGCCTTGTAAAGAAGGTGGGAACCTCTGCAGTGGGGCTGGCTGCTCTCTGCAGTGCCTGAGCCCCTGGCCCAGCTGCAGCTTCAGAGAAGCCCTGTGCCTGAGCACCAGGCAGGGTCACGGTGACCAGCACCTGTGTGTTGATGCAGGTTCCTGATCAGATAAGAGGCATTAGGCAGGATGGGGCTTTGTCTCTGCAAGGTTTACATGGATAACATACCTTGGGGCCCAGACTGACAAGGGCCCTCTAAGAATTCCTGTTTCTCTGGGCCTGTGGGGTGGGGGTTAATTGATCAGAGGAGGGGTCTCTTGTGGCAGATCCTGATTGATTTGTGCTGCAGCTGCAGGCTAGGGCAGGCCCTGCAGGGTGAGTCCTGTTGAAACTTAGGTTTTCCAGTGAATGAGCCTGTGTGTGAAGCTGCAATGGGTGCCCTGGGGAGGGGAGAGCCCAGAGGGGGGCTGTAATCTTGGCCTGGCATTTCTTTGGGTTGGTGGGGGAAAGAGGATCCTTTCCCCCCCCCGCCCCATGTTTCCGGAGCAGCAGTCTCCTGGGCCCTTGGCAGAGCTGACAGACTGATGGGGCTGAAGCATGAGGCAGTAAGGGCCTGTCTCCACTCTGCTGCATGACCTGCAGCCCGAGGAGCCTGCAACCAGCTTCCTGCCTCTGCAGCCCGAACCCTGCAAACTGCTCTCTGGCCTCCTCCAGGAACAACTTCCGAAGGATGCTGCCAAAACAAGAGAGGGGGCCTGGGCCGTGAAGGGAGAGCCCGAGCCCTGTCGCTGCCCTTGGGATCAAAGAGGGGCCGCATCAAAGGGCTGCCCTGGGGACGCTTGCAGCAGGGGCTGAGCCTGAGGAAGGTGGCCTCAGCTGCTGTCCCGTAGCCCTGCCAGGGGGATTGAGGTGTCCAGTGTGTGTATTAATTTGGGGTGTGGACAGGCATGAAGGTGGGAGTAGGCTGGTGCCTACTGAGCCAGGCAAAATGAACAGTAGTTGGGCAAGTCTCCCACCTGTGCGCACAGCACTGCAGATGCAACTAAGCCCTGCCCTGCCTTGCAGCACTCTCAGCCATTCTACTGCGGGGCTTAGTCCTGACCTCCAGGGCGTGGGCTGCTCCAGGCTGACTGTACTGGGGCTGGAAAGGAAAAAAGAAACCGCTTCCAAACTAACTGCTTGGTAAGGCTTTGAGAGCCCGAAGCCATCACTGCCGGGGCCTCTGCAGCTGGGACTTCCCCCCAGGCAGGAAAAGCCTTGCTCTCTAGCCTATGGGAATGCTTCAGATAAAGCCAGGCCACCGGGAACCCTGAGTGCCTCCCCACCCACTGCACTCCCCTCTGCTAGAAACTCTCCCTGTGCTTACCATACAACCCATTTCCCTGCTACCTCCTGCCTTCCCTGATCCCTCTTCTGTGCGCCCTACACAACCCCCCTGCTGCTGGAAACCCCCACACCCCCAGCCTTGAGCTCCCCAAGCAGCCTCCTTCCCCACTGCTGCTGGTTCAGGTCCACTTGGCTGGAAACCATTTGGAGGGTTAGTCGGTTAGATACATTCATGGAGGTTAAGTCCATCAATGGCTATTAGCCAGGATGGGTAAGAATGGTGTCCCTAGCCTCTGTTCGTCAGAGGATGGAGATGGATGGCAGGAGAGAGATCACTTGATCATTACCTGTTAGGTTCACTCCCTCTGGGGCACCTGGCATTGGCCACTGTCAGTAGACAGGATACTGGGCTGGATGGACCTTTGGTCTGACCCAGTACGGCTGTTCTTATGATGTTCTTAGCCAGTTTGGCTAGGAGTGCACCTCCCCAGGAGTCAGGGGGGTGGGAGGCAATTGTCCCTGGAGATGGAGTGCTTTGTAGGGGGCTCATGGGAGAGCTTAGGGCTGCGGACCAGGGTTGGTTCTCCAGGGCTCAGCAGCTGGGTGGAGGGGCAGGGATAGTTTCTGCTCCACATTGTGATTCACTGAAGATGGGTTTCCCTGGCCTCCTCTTGGACACTCTGCCTCCTGCAGGAACCCGAGGAGATGAGGAACGGGTCCCTCTGCAGGGCTTTCATGCCTCTCACATTCTTTGTTCTGCCCAGGGATCTGCATCATGTTCCTGAAAGCAGCTGGTGCCAGATTCCTGGCTTCATCCTCCTGCTTCCCTACAGGGTTAGCCACTCATCTGCATTGCCCAGGAAGGTTTCACCTGCAGTGCACCAGGGGGTGCCCAACAGCATCCGCACTGCCTGGCTGGGACAGGAGAGGGTTTGATGAGTATCAGCTGCGACGAGTGGTCAAGCAAGGCCCCTGGGGGTCAGCTTAGCAACTCTCACCCACACCAAGAGCACACAGTGGGGTGGGAGCTGCTGCCTCCCAGCTCAAAGATGAGCCGAAGCCAAATGAGGATGTCCAGGGCTAAATTACCCAATGGTCCACATGGGCTGCTTGATTACTAATCATAGCTCTCCATTGCTGGAGTCCTTTCCATCCCCAAGTGCTGTGAAGGCCAGAAGGGCAGAGATCACTTGCCTGCCCACCTCTGAAATGCAGCCACTTCTGGGGAGACACCAGCTATATCACCCACCTTTTCTTTTTTAAGGGAGAGGCAGTGAAGAACTGGGGGGGGGGGCACGAATGGAGGCAGGAGGACCCTGGTCCTCAAAGATATTCCAAGCTCGCATTGGTCTCGGTGGAAGGTAGGCACCTAAATATCTGTGTGGATCTGGGCCAAGGTAACTACCCAACAGGGCTGTAGCAAGACACCAGGCTTCATGCTATAACAGTAGCTACTGGTGGGGATAACCCTGTGAGAGCCTGACCCTTGGTATGGGACCAGAGCCAGGAAAATTCAGTCTCCAGACAGTGCCCCTGTGTGTCACACCCATGTTATAAACAGCCTGCCTCTTGGGGAGCAGCTTCCTCAAATGTGCAACGGAACCTTAACAGCCCAAAGCAGCCAGGCTTTTAATATCGGCGCTGGGAAATGACACCTCCCAAAGCACCCCTGGGCACTATGCTGAGTGTCAGCACTGATTTGGAGGGGGGAGCAACCCCAGCTGAGACATCCCACCACCTCCTGCAGATTGGCATCCACTAGCAATGTACTGGGAGTACCAGGGTCAGCACTGACTCAGCAGGGGGAGTGTCGGTCCCTATGGAATCTCCCAGCCATGTGGCCCAGCCCGTGCTGTGTAGGTCCTGAGCTGAGATGGGGTGGCTACGGTATCTTCAGGGAGGGGGAAAAATGCTTTGGGGCTGGCGGGAAGCTGCCTTGGGTCAGTGAGTGACCCCGTCCAGGCTGCCAAAGCTCTGCCAGCCCTGGAATTAGTTACCAAGATGGAGAAACCCATTTCCTGTCCCGCAGCACCCTAGAAATCTGGTCATGTGTAGGGAGGGAGGGGCAGATGGGCTTGGATAGATGAGACACGGGCCTGAACCTTTATCCGGAATCAAATCCCCTTTCCTGAACCACCGCTGAGGCGGCTCGGGAGGCTAGGTTCTCCCCCCACCCCGAGTCTTGGGAGCCATGCTCTTGTGGGCAGAGTCAGCAGCCCTAGAGCCTGAGCCAGGGAAACGTTTCAAGTGCATCCCTGAGCCGGACTGGTCAGAATTCTCCCATCACTAGATTTGGGGCAGGGCATGATCCCACCCCACCCCCACCAAGAAATGGCCCCTTCTCATCCCCCTCCAGAGGATTTGCAGCACACTGTGACTGGAAAGCTTGGGGGGGTGGGGCTCTTAGCCCAGGTTTTATTTAGGCTCCTGCTGCTCCATCAGCTCTTGCCATGTTACTCCCCTCACCCACCCCATGCTGCCCTATCCCAGTCCTGCCAGGTCCTGTTACCCTCCTGCCAGCTCCCAGCTCTGCAGGCAGAACCAGACCCTCCTCCTGGGCCTCTGAGTTTATGGCTTTTCCTGGCTCCTGATGCCGCCCCAGAGCAGAGGAATTTTCCTCTTAAGCGGCTGCTTTGCCGCAGACCTTTCGTCCCAGGAGCAGCCGTCACCGCTGCTCCTCTCTGGGCAAGGAGGCTGCAGCTGGAGTGAATCCGACTCTAATCCCAGGCCCCAGAGCATTCACAGAGATAAAAGGGAGCTGGGCAAGCAGAGGGAGTTCCCAGGCTGCAGCGAGTGCTCTCGGAGCACAAGGGCTCTGAGCTGAGTGAATTGGGTGATTATGGTGATAGATTGAAGGGGGCACTCAGGGAACTGACAGAGTTCCAGGCCAGTACCCAGCTCCAGACAGCAACCCGGCCTCCAGCTCAGCGCTGCTGCTGGCTGCGTAAGCAGAGCCCAGGAGATGCGCCATGGAGGGAAGCGGCTGAGGCCGTGCTACACTGGCAGGCTGTGTGGGGGCAGTGGGTTTGAAGCAGTGGGGACATGAATCCCAGGGCATCCCCTATCCTCCATGAACTTCCCTTGGCTCTTTCCAAGGAGACACAGGCTTGGGAAGTGCCAAAGGGAGTGATGTGGGCTGCAGCCGCAGGCAGAGGAGCAGGGCAGAATCCTGTTCCATGTTCAGCACTGCACCAGGTGAGACCCGAGTCACAGACCCAAATAAGCAGGTGGACACTCATGAGTTTCAGCTGGTTTTAATACTGTCAGACACTCCTACAGGGTGCGCTGCCTTCCCATCCAAGACTCACTCATGCCATCACTTACACCAAAGGACCCATCTCCCTCCAAAACACACGTGAAGAAGGTCCAGCTCTGTATTGCGCTTCAAGTCCCTGCCAACGGGACTTATCCCAAATCTAGAGCCTCTGCTCAGCCAGGTGCCAAGCCGTTGCCATGCTGTGAGGTCAGTGAGGGGCCCGCCCTCCGAGGAAGTTGCTGTGCCCATCTGTCCCCACTCTCTCTTGTGGGTAGCGTGCATGGATGGGCCCACGTTGCCATCCCGAAGCACTCAAGTATCATGAGACAGGCCCCCTAAAATACAAGATTGGCTTAAAAATCCTGAGATTTAAAAAAGACTCAAATTTTGGCTTAAAATTTTTGAGATGTAAAAAAGAATCAATGTTGGGTTCTTCTGGGTTTGGAGCATTTAATGGTCATGTTTTCAAGCTTTTCTCTGCAGCCAATAGGACCAGAATCTACTTTTTGTTTTTCTTTAAATGAGAGATGAGATTCTCCTGTAAATCACCTGACCCCAGGAGCTGGGGCTTTGAGAAAACACCAAATAGCATGAGACTCACAATAAAATCAGGGGAACTGGTAACTGAACCAGAAGGTCAGGGGCAGGCACCCAGGACTGCGTGTTGACAGGCTGCAATGGGCACCAATCCCGTTGAGGGCAACCTCTGCCCAATGATGGGGGAAGAGTTATAAAGACCCCGCTGAGCTTGGGCCCTCTTTCCCAGAATTAACATCCCGGGACTGTCCCTGGGAAAGCAAGGGGAGTTACTATGCAAGCTGAGCAGCCTCAATGGGAGGTGGCTAGGGGCCTTGTCAGATCAGCAGGGTAGAGTAAACTAAGTGTCCTCCCACACACACACTCAGGACAGACCAGATGCTCCAAGGACCCTGGAGCGCTCCAGCAGAAGCTTGGTTCAGAACCAGCACAGAACACCCTGAATCCCCATCCCAGGCTCTTTCATGTGTCATGCAACTTGCCAGTTGCCTCTGTGCCAAGGATCGTACTATGGGGTTTGCTGTCTGCTAGGGAGTTCCCTGCACCTGAGCAAGGTTGGAGGAGGGTTTCAAAGCTCCATACCAGAAACCCAGTTTGCTCTGTGTGCCACTCCTGCCTTGCACTGCTCTGCCCTGTCCTTAGATGATGGAATTGAGGAAACATCAGAAAACATGGCTGGAGAATCTCTAGGTTCTCCTTTAGCTGGGCACCATGATGGGACTCAGTACTGCGAAACACCATGGACAAACTGTGTTTGTTGGGGCTGGCCTTTTGGCCTACAGGAGGGTTTGGGCTGTGGACTTCACCATAATGCACTACAATGGCTGGAGCCCAGGAACAATGGCTGCCTGGGCAGGGGCACGAGGCTTCACTTCTGGGTGGCAGTGGGGGATGAGAACCTTGTGGTGACTGGCAGGTTGCCTGATCAGAAGTGATGCTCATGGGACTACAAGTAAGTGGGAAGGCAGATAGCACTTGCCCTGTCCTCGTGCACGCAGTGTTTGTGAGCGGCATGTGTACCGGTGTCCGCCCTGGAGCATTATTGGCAGGTGCTGGACATTGGGTCAGTCACTGTTGGCCACATTCCCAGCCCCACCAAGATTTTACAACAGAAATTACACATGTTCCCCCCTTTGTGCCCATGCGCCCTGCAGGAGAAGGGCAGTTTCTGCAGTGCAAAGCCAGAGGCCCTGTGGGTACAGATTCCCAGCTGCCAGCTTCTCCCCGCCTGGAGCCCTGTGACTTCTGACTTGATCTTTGCCCCCGCCTCTTCTCATCACTCCCTTGGCACTATGCTGAACTGAGAGGACCCACAGCAACATTGCTGCGAGCAGCGGCCTGCAAGGAGGCGGTGATCAGTGCACTCAGGGGCAACAGATTCTTTCCGAGGGCCCTTCTGAATTACTTTAGGAGCCAAAGAACTGGAAGCTCCCTCTCCCCTCGACACGCACGTCACGGGGAAGCCAGCTACCTGCCTATGCTTGAGAGACAGAGGCCATGAGTGGAGGGGCCTGCCCCGTCTCCAGGGCATCTCACTCAAAGGCTCCCCTGAACGCTGAAAGTGATGGAGACAGAAGAGCTCTCGATTGCTAAGGGCCCTTCAGTGGAAGCGGCGCTAAAAGGGGGAGTAGTTTTCAGGATCTGATGGAGGTTGCTAGGGCCTCTGTCTGCAGGGAGCCCCGTAAGGGCCTGGATGGGAAACACCTGGACCAACATGAGGGGCTCAGAGGGGAAGAGCCCCTCATCTGGGACAGCCCCCTAAAGTGCAGAGCTGTGGGCCCACAGAGCTCCAGGGGCCTCTGCGTGTTAGTGCAAGTATGGTAGCCCCACCAATGCGGGGCCATCACATGCTCTTCTAAAGCAAAGGCAAGGGGGACCCAGAGCCCTCCCATGAGATTTCTATCAGCTTCAGCTACAGTCATGCACTCACTGCCCCTCTCCAACCCTCCCCACTGCCAGACCAGGAACCAGACACAGACGTCGTAGTGGGACAGCGTGGGTGAGACACAGAGAGGGGGATGTTACAGCAGCAGGCGTGCAGGGGAAAGGCCAGGAGTGGGAGGCTGGGGGTGTGGGGGCGGCAGCCCAGTCCTTGCCTTCCACGCCGCCGTCCCCAGCAGACTACTCATCACAGCCCAGCAGCTCCATGCGCAGCGTGATGCGGTTGTGCCACGCCACGGGCAGGATGCGCACAAAGCGGGCGTAGAAGGGCACGTCGAACACGTTCTTCTTGTGAGAGGTGTTGTCATAGTTTCCTTGGAAGATCTGCAGAGGGAGGGGAGGAGCCATTAGAACGAGGAACTGGCCCTGCCAGGGGAGAGGGAGCAATGCCGGGTTGCAGGCACTGCGGGAGAGGACACACTACAGGATCACAGGCTGATGGGGAGCTGCCCAAGTGCCCTGCTGAGCAGTTCCCCCCCGCCCCCATACACAGCAAGGATGGTCAGTATCAGGGTCCTGCCACATCTACCTCATTAAACCCCAGGTACAGCTGCTCTTCTCTCCTGCCCTTCCAAGTACTGTGGTATCACCAGCAGCTCCCTGGTTAGTTAAACCACTCTTCTGACCCTTTGTCATCACTGTCTGGGCGCCTTCTCATTCCAGCCCCTTGGGAATGCTGGGATTTGTAGTTTCCCCCTGTGCTACCGAAGCCCCTATCCTGCACCCACCTTGCTGCTGTTTGTCCTGTTGTCCTTGTAAACGGTCCAGGACGTCCCATCATCACTGTAAGCCACTTTGTAGGCCGCCACATACTGAATGTGCCCAAAATCCCGAGCCCCTTGGGTGACGACGCCGGTCACCTTCTTCTGAGTCCGCAAGTCGATCTGCCAGAGATATGGGCTTTTTCAAAGGACGTCCGCTCGCTTTGCCCCAAAAGCAAGGCGGGTCCCAAGCAAGCTGAGAGTCAGGAGCTATGCAAGCCTCGCCCATGCAGCTCTGCTGATGGCCCTCAAGCCTGACAGCAGCTCCTGTGCTATTCCAGTTCTGGGCTCTGCATGTATCCACTCCAGCTCTGTGCATCTTTGCTAAGTGAAGCTCCACCACTGCCGAGGACAGCCCACTGCACGCATCACATAGCCGACCTGGCAGACTGGGAACATGGGCAGATTCTGCCCCCACTCCAGCCCAGTGCCTTGAGGGGGTGGAAAAGTCCCCTGAGGAATACCCCATGCAGGGATGGCATAGAACCGACAGAGGCAACCCTACACTCCTGCCTGGTATACAGGTGTGCTGGGGCGTGGCCAGAGGCAGGAGTGGGCAGCTCAGGGTTAGGAGAGGGAGTGGCTAGGCCTCTTTGTGCTCCAGCTATTCTGGGCTGCAGAGCAGTCACACAAGTCATGCAATGTGCACCAGGCCCCAAAGCAGCCCCCAATTCGGCATGCAAAGCTTCCTTTGCCTTCCCCCAGCCTGGGTGCCATGGCTGGTGCTGAGCCTCCTCATAGGTGGGCAGGGAACAAGGAGGGAGAGAACAAGGCTGGCCTGGAGCCAGGCAGGAGCCAGGTTACATAAGAGTCTGAGCCAAAAGATCTCATATAGGGCCAGAGACACCCCAGCAAAGGGAGGAGCTGGTAAAGGGACCTGTCTGGGATGCTACAGCATTACAAGGAAGATCAGATAAAGGCAAATGCTGGGGAAAGGTTTGTTCTGGAGGGCCCAGCCTGGGTCCCAAGGGCAGGACTGACTGCTGAGCTCCCTAGACTCTCTGGCATGGAGGGATGGCACCTCGCTGTCCCTGCCCGAGCTGCACCCACAGAGGATTCTGAAATCACCTGAGGAAGGAGCTGGGGGCTGGGCTAATGACAGGAAACCTGACAGATTCCTGCTCTGCAGGAGTCTCTGGCCCCTCCTGTAGCCCACCCCTGGGCCAGCAACCAAACTGTAGGCAGGCTTTGGAGTAACCACACTGGCTTCAGGAGGGGATGAGAGAGCTTCCCCTGTGGTTCACTCTGCTGGCTGGAAAACCAGCACAGAGCAGGAAACAGGCCAAGTGGCAGCCAATTCTGAGCTGGAGGGTCAGGCATGTGGCAGAGGAGCTAAGCCAAGCTCCCATAGGCTGATCCACGCAGAATGGGGATGCCGATCTTGAGGGAGGAAGGGTGCTGTGGGGGGATGCCACAGGAGATAGGTGGTGGGGCTGACAAGGGTTTCTGCTGCCCACTCCAAGCAGCTTCCAGCCACTCATACAAATGGTTAGATCTAGGGGTGCAGCAGGGACCCCTGGAAAACAGGGAGGGAAAGAAAGAGGGTGAGAATGGGAAGAGGGAAAGTTGGGGGGAGGGGAGTCCAAAGGGTCTATGAATCCCTGGCTGAGATTCCTTTGCCATCCCAGATGCACAGAACACAGCAAACACATGGCTTTTTTTAAACAATAAGGCTCCAGCCACTGCTTGTATTCTGCCCAGTATCCAAGCTCCCCTCCCTGGAACCTGGTAACCCCAAAAGCATCCAGCCCTTCACAATAGGAATATGTGGCCACTCAGGCAACTGTAATGGACTATTAGCCCCATTTTACAGATGGAGAAACTGAGGCTGAGAACTCAGGTGCCTTGCCCAAGGCCACAGAGTGAATCAGAATGAGTTTTGCTATTGGAGCTCATGTACTCCTGGCCCAAGGGCCTATGCTCACATCACCAGACTTCCCTACCTCCCTGCTGGGAGAGCCACTGTGGCGTGATGGAGACACACCTGCAGCCACTCAGACTGGTCGTTGCTGAGTGCAGTCCAGGCATTGGTCTTGCCTGTCTTATCCAGGCGGGCGTAATGTGGGTACCAGGTGAAGCCATTGATGCCCCATGTCTTGTAAACGCTGGAGGCTGTGATCTGCTGGTCAGAGATCAAGCGGGATTTCATGCCCAGCGGCTCCGAACAACCTGCCATGTTGAAATACACTGTAACACAATGGTTTATAGAAACAGTGAAAGGGAGGAGTCCAGCGGCACAGTCATCCCAAACAAACAAAGAGCAGGACCCAGGATTCCCAGACAGACACTGAGCAGGGTCCCAGGAATCCCAGATAAACACAGAGCAGGGACACCAAAGACACAAAGAGCAGAGACCACAAAGGTAGAGGCATAAAAAGCACTGAGCCATGAGCACAGAGCAGGAACCCCAAATATACACAGAGCTGGGACCTCAAAACTCCCTGGCCCTCTCGAGAAGGCAATAGAGGTCGTTGGATTGGGTGGGTTTACGTTTTTCCCAGTTCTGCATTTTATCCTCTGCCTAATTTCCCCTGAGAAGACCATTCACTGTGTGGCAGCGCCCTCTGCTGCAGGAGGGCTATAGGGACAACATTGTCAGTACTGCCCCTCCAGAAATGTGGTTGAAGCCTGAGCCCCCATGTCCAGTCCTTTCCGAGGGCCACTCCTCTCTAAGCACAGCTCCCAGGCTATATGTGCAGAGTCCACTCCAGGGGCAAGGCCCCTTTTCCTTCTGGGCCCAGTAGAAATCCCCAGCCTAGAGAAGCCTCTTGAAAACCACTGCCCTAGGGAAGCAAGCCCCAGGCTGGAGTGTGGAGGCTACCTGAGGCAGGGGAGGGATAGCTCAGAGGTTTTGAGCATTGGCCTGCTAAACCCAGCATTGTGAGTTCAATCCTTGAGGGGGCCATTTAGGAAACTGGGGTAAAAATCTGTCTGGGGATTGGTCCTGCTTTGAGCAGGGGGTTGGACTAGATGACCTCCTGAGGTCCCTTCCAACTCTAATCTTCTATGATTCTTGCGAGCCCCCCAAGCAGGGAAGGTGGAGCAGCAGCACCTAGCTGGATTGTTCCACGGGCCAGTTCACACTGTAACCTTGCAGCCAGGAAGGTGTGACCAGCCCTGCAATTCTCATCGTTACCAGTGGGTGTCACTGTGGTCACTGATGCAGACAAAGAGAAGATTGGTGCAGAGGGGATGGAAAATCAAAGCACAGACACTACTGGAATTAGACTTGAGCTCCCAATGCCAAAGTAGCTGGGCCCAGACTTGCCAGCCAGGGCCACGTCCAACCCCCACCACGAGCATTGGCCACTTTCCCTGAAAGGCTCCAGCTGCACTCCAGACCCTGTGTCCATATAGGCTAATTCCAATTGCTTGCCCTTGGTGTTCCCAGGGATTGGACCCCTGTTCCGGTATTCCTGTGGGGGGCTCTCTCTCCCAGGTTCCTCACCCCTCCCTGTGAGGGACAGGGCCCTAGCAGAGTCCAGGCACTACCAGGGTCATGGCAGGGCTCCGAGAGCGTGAAACATAAGGTGAATTTAGAAAATTCATAGCGCTAGAGACGGAGGCCTCTATCCCCGGGACCAGTTCCAGCATGGGCCATGGCAGGACAAACTTAACACCCCCTCCACCCTGCTCTTGGCCCTTCGCCCCTAAGAGGAGGCTGGTGTCCATGCCCCATTTGATCCTTGCCCTCTGCTGAAGTCCCTAGCTGTGACACGGACGCAGCAATACACCGGGGCCGCCAGGCAACAGAGGCTTGTTCCCAGCCTCCCCAACAGCACTGACTGGACAAACACACAACGTACAACATTTCACCCAGAATAGCAATCCTGGAGCAATGCAGAGACTCGGAACTGGGCCCATTATGCCAAGCACTGCCTAGCACATGTGTCTTGTTAGGAATGCTGAGCTAGCGAGAGAGAAATCTGATTGGCTGAGCCTACCGCTAAGTTACATTTGATCCTAAAGAATTTTGAAAACTCTACAGAAGCTGTTTCAGCCAGCAGGGAAATGATCTCAGCAGCTGTTCAACAGCCGCACAGCAGCGCTACTCAGGGATTTGGGACTGAGTGCAGAAAGATCCTAACTGAGACTGCCTGGGAAGGATTTAGGGAGTAGAAGGTCGTTATCTAGGATGTGATTTGGCTGAGACCCTGGAGTTAATACCCCTGTTCTCACAAAAAGAGCCAACGGATCTTTCACAACTCGGGGTCGTCAGGTGTCGTCAGAAAGGCAACACCTCCAGTAGCACAAAATCCCATAGCACAATCCCATAGTAATGACTCCGAGGTGACAGCACATCCCCTACCAAGTCGCCTGCATCACTCCCTGCAGCACAGCGCCTTCTAGTGCCACATTGGGACACTAAGGTTAGCACTGACAGAGAGAACACCCCCTCCTGAGTCTCAATAGCCAGTTCCTACATCTGGGATATCTTTAGAGGTCACCCATCCAAGCACTGACCCAGCCCAGCATCTGTGATCTGATGAGATCCCAGTCCGTGCTGTGGACATGCACATCCACCCGCCTCAAGAGATCCAACAGACAGGCGTGAGTGCCCCAGAGCAGAAGGCTATATCCTTGGCCCAGTAGACATTTACCATTCAATTCGCAGCCAACCAGCTCAAAGCGCAGCGTGCAGGCCCTGTGACACATCACAGGGTAGATGCGGATGTACTGGGCTGTGATCGGCGGATTGAACATGTTGGACTTCATGCCGTCATTATTCGTGTTTCCCGGGAAAACCTGCAAAGGCACAGGCCAAGATGAGTGTGTTTAGTGGCCAGGAATGGGGGCCAGTATCAAATCCTCTACCCCATACTATTGTCCATAGTAATCCCTGACCCACCAGTCCATTTTTTACCTTGTAGACTCAATAACAAAAGCCATGCGACAGAACAACTCACCACCAACACTGAAGAATGCTTTGGACTCAGTGTTGCCAAACCAAAATGTTACAAGATCATGAGTCAAGCCCCAAAAAACATGAGATTGGCTTAAAAATCATGAGATTGTTTTAAAACAAGAAATGTTGGATTTTTTTTATCCACTTGTCTTGTGTTTGTTTTGTTGTTGTTGTTTTTTGTTTTGTTTTTACCCTTAGAGTACACTGGGGTCACATTTACATGCTTTTCTCTGCAACCATGAGGGTTATAATTTTTTTTTTTTTTATGAAGGCTGAGATTCTCATATAGTCACAGGATCACAGCAGCTGGGGTTTTAAGAAGTACTCCAATTATCACAAGATGTGTGATAAAATCCTGAGAGTTAGTAACTGCTGTCAATTAGTAGGTCACCTTATACATCAGGTGACTGATAGAGAAGTAGATACAGTATAGATGTGCTATTGGTTCTGTAAATATACCCATATTCAGTATTGTACACTGTAGTATATAGTAGAGACGCTTGATTTATTTGTTACCAGTTCAGCCTCTCTAGCAAATTGTTTGAAGACCAGTCCTGTTTCCCACAAACGTATCTGCTGTCAAGACTAGGTCTGTTGGGGCTGAACAAATCATCGACGGCTTTAGGGAGTTGATGTACTCTTCGCTTTGCCTGGTCACTGTCTGCTCTTCTTCTTGTGTGGCTGGTCACCCAAGAAACGGGGCCTGGGCCTGCTCCCTGATAGGTTGACAAACATTTTGAACAGGAGACATACTACCCGGAGGCTGCCCAGAAGCTTGAGAATCAGAGCAAAGCAAACTTGGGGTGTTAGTCACAAATCAGGGATTCTCTGAATGTTGTTGACTAGTTGCTGTGCTCTGTGTAGGCAGGTATAGTGTGTGTCATTTATATTATTATGAAACCGCTGGTATTTATTGCTCTCAATACCTTTCTGAGAACCCCCCGATCCTGTTTGCAGCCTCTGCAATGACACAGCATCTCCTCTGAGCAGACGCCACCCCCACGAAGTGACACAAGGCCCCGCCAGGGCCATAATTTCACAGTGGTAACATGCCCATGTGCCAACACCCCCAGTGCATCGATCTCCTTGCCCCACACTGACACGCCCCCCCCCCACACCTGTTTCCCTCCCGCGTTTGGAGGCAGCAGGTCCATTACTGCAGAACCCACCTTGTCTCGATCCTGGTTCTCGTCCCTGTAGAACACAAACACGCGTCCATCCAGGCTGTGCGCTACTTTGAAGGTGTGAACATACTCGGCCCAGCCCGCACGGCTGGCACCCTGCGTGATGATCCCTATCAGCCGCATCTTCCTCAGCAGGTTTACCTGTGGCATGACATAGGGTATTACTTGGCATTACTTGGATGGGACGGGGAACATGCTACCGAGCCTAACACAGAGTATGGTCTGCGCTATGCCCCTGGCCTCCCAGATCTCCCATAGAGTATTAGTCCAGCTCACAGGGACTCCTGGGAATCAACTCAGCCTCAGCACCCTTGAAAGGGGCTGTCCTGTGGTGGGTGCTCTGTCCATCTGCAGGTTGCCCCATTGTTCCTGTGCTAGAACTCCCCATCCCCACAGCCTCACACCATGATCCCAGCCCTCTGATCAAGAAGGAAAGGATGCCCATCTGTACCACCAGAGAGAGCATTGCTCCAGAGCAACGCAAGGTGTTTCCTGACTGCCTCCTCCCAGGAGATTGAGCATCCTGCATCAAGAAGTGCCAGCTGCCCCCAAAGAGATGGTGCCCTGGGACACCCCCTTCTTATAGTCATGTTAACATTAGGAGGCTTCCCATCTGAAACCGCTACTTCTCCAAGGTGGAGATTTCAGCAAGGAATAGGACAATGGGTTCACATTCCCATTGGCCAACAGAATTCAGAGCAGTCCTCCAGTCCCAGCCCTGGAGCATGGGGAAGTGCTGGTAGGAACTGCCACATGAGAACAAACCAGTGTTCTAACAAGCCCAGCATACTGTGTCCAACACTGGCCAGTGCTTGGTGCTTCAGAGGAAGCCTGTTCTGCAATGAGCTCATGACCCACCCAAGGGAAAGTTTGTGTGTTCCAGCCAGCTGGTACCTGAATCCAGGGGTTCTTGTCATAGTTGCTGGAGGTCCAGGCATTGACAATTCCTTTGTTGTTGAGTCGGGCCAGCTCAGGACCCCAGCGCTGCAGGCCTAGGAACCCATAGTACACAGATGAAGCCGAGAGTTGGGCATCTGCAATGGCCCTTCCCTCCATGCCCAGCAAAACAGCACAGCCTGGAGGGGAGAAGGGGAAACGGGGAAAGAAAGGGGAGGGAGATTGGGAATGAAAAGGAAGAGGGGCAGGTCACCGGTAAAGGAAGGACAAGAACAGAGAGTAAGAGGAGAACAAGAGAGAAAGAGAAGGTGACACTCTGACCATCACATTCCTGGTTCTCTGGAGAGACCTCTTGTCTCATGGGCATGAAATGGAAACTAGACCAGAGCAGGGACCTTCACTGCCCACTTGGGGCACTGGTTTGGTGTCTCATTAAAATGAGAAGGTGGCTGGTATTTCCTGCTCCCCAGCCACATCTGGCTTTACCCTAACCCCTCAACACAGCCATGCCCTCAGCACTTCCCGGACCAAGATTGTTCAGGCCCAGTTGGTCAGCAACTGTCTTGAACACTCTCAGAGAAGATGTCCAGGTGTGTGCAGAGCTCTCCATGCAGATTTTCACCACCATCACAGGCCTGGACAGCCTGAAGAGGGAACGCTCCTTGTATGAACCTCCCTTCTCCACAATCCAGGCACCACAGCTGTCCCATCACAGCAACAAGATGTAAAGAGATCTGAAAAGGGAAAGCCCCCTCTGTGATGGGTTATGATCCAGTCTCTGGGACTATCCCAGAGTCATGAGATGTGAGAAGAGCAGGAGATCCTCCATAGGAGATTCAATGCTCTCTCCGGGTTGCCTCCTCCAGCACTAATTTCATTAGCACTGGGCTCTCCAGTGTCATAGGGCTCATGGACAACAACGGAGCTGACTTCAAAAGCCATCAACCTCCGTTTTTCCTAATGCCAACCAACAAGGCCTCCTTTGTGCTTGCGGGTACTGCTGAGAGCAGAGCGGGGCAATGGGACGTTTTCGGGGGGGCGGGGGCAGGATCTGTAGCTGCTTGTCACGGTCAGGGACTTACGGACATGGCAGGTCTTCCCCAAGAATGGAGAGGGGCATTTGCAGGCATAGTCACCATTCAGGTCTAGGCAGGTGCCTCCATTTTTGCATGGCTGTGAGGAGCACTCATTCACGTCTAGGGGAGACAGGAGTGAAGAAGATGAGAGAGAGACTCTGCCCCCGAGTCTCAAACCCAGCACCACATGGTGGGACAGGGAGTCCTGTCACCCATGCAGAGAGTTATCAGCAGGCAGCTGCTCTGGCAAGCTAAGTGAGCATTTTAATCCAAACTGCATTCATACCAGCCCTCAGGTGCATGCCAGGAGGCTTGTAGAAGTGGAGTTCAGCTGAGATGCCCAGCTATGCCACTGTGGGAGGGAGCCTCTCCTACCGGAGTGGACTGGGCTTAGGGGCACTGGTTCTTCTATGAATCTGTGTGAAGCTCTGGGGAGGGTCCCACTCTACACTGCAGATGATGCACAAATTCCCCTCTGGAGCAGGCAGAGCCCCAGGTGTCCTAAAAGCAGAACTGCCATTGACCAGGCTATGGTTAAGATGCAGAGGCCAGACACACCCATTGCACAGCCTTCTCCCTCAGTATCTTTCTCATTTCTATAGTTCTCTCAGTGCACTCAGTGCTGAACCCTGCATCCCACCTGGTGCCAGCCCCTGCATGCCACCTGGCTCTGGTCCGACATTGTACTCATCACCTGGCCCCACATCCTACCAAGAGTTGGCAATCGCATCCTACCTAGTACCTCCATCTCTTCTGGCACCTCCCCACATCCCACCCAAGACCAGTCCCTGCATCTCACTTGGTGCTGGCCTGCTTATCCCAAGTGGCACCAGCTCCCACACCCCACCTCATGCTGGTCCCTAGGGCTCCCCTTCCACTCCAGCTCCTAGATTTCCAGGGGCTGCTTCAGGACCAGCGATCCAGAGCAGATCTTGACAGCTGGGCTGCTGCAGAACGGATGGAATCACATAACCCCTGCCAGCGGGCACCAGAGCCAGCATGTCGTTTCAGAGGCACGTGAGGGGAGAGTCATCATGCGAGGCTGCCCAGTGCATTCCCAGCAGCTCAGGGTGAGAAACATCTGAGTTGGTGGAAACAAACCCAGTGGGGTATTTTGCTGGATTAGTCACTTACACACAGTCCAACAATATGTGAAAGGTAACTGGGTTACATACACAAACACAATCCACCCCATGGACACCTGGTCTCCATGCTCCCCTCCCACCTTGGCAGCTCCTCCTGCAGGGAGGTCTTTTGTCATGTCCCCATCTCCCCCAGAGCCAGTGCTTGGTGCCACCCTCGCAGAAGCAGCCCTTACTCACTCTTTTGGCAGTGGGTGCCTGCATACCCCGCAGGGCACTTGCAGACATATTCCAAAAAGACATCGCCCCGGTTGGGCACTAGCTGGCACTCGCCATTGTTATGGCAGGGATTAGGGTGGCAGGGGCCTGGGGAAAGAAACAGAGGAAGCAAACAGTTGTCAAATGGGACCAGGGAAAGGAAGAATCCACACGGTTCCAGGGCTGCAGGGCTCTGGCACAAGCATGTCTGTTACTGTGACTTGGTGACCCTGTAGGCTAAAAGCCTAATGGGAAGAAATTGTCTGAAGTAAAATTGCACTCCTCTCAAGTAAAACTGTTCTCCATTTTGCTTATTTTGCCTTATACTCCATTTTGCTGGTTTTGAATTAGTAAGAAGAAATTGTAGCCTTGAATTCATAAATTGTTCTGAGTTTATTCTTTGTTGATTGTGTTAACATTCGCTCTTAGAAGGATAGAAGTTTTATGGCTGTAATTGCCTTATTTACGGTTTGGTGTGAATGAAGAATGTCTGGTGATTGACTGAGACAGGACAGCTGGGCCGGATGGTCAAGAAGGGAGTGGAGGAGTCAAGAGGCACCAACTTTATTAGGGGATAGCAGATTGACAACCCTAAAGCAAAGGCATACACCCCAAGGACAAGATAAGGAGCTGAGCCAAAGGGACAGATAAGAAACAGCTGCGGATCCTCCCGGGAACAAATCAAAATAATGCTGAACAGCAACCTTGAATACCTCATGATTGACAGCTCCAGTGTGACACAGGAAGGTCCACAGACTTGTATGGGAACTTATCACCATGAAAGAAGGGTGTATTGCCATGGGACTTTGGGTTCGTTCTGAATCAGCATCGGAGCTTCGAACGTGTTCGACAGAGCCCAACTCCCCCTCCCTCATGTGCAGTTTCAGCTGGCCACTGGAACTGACCGAGCAACACTAAGGACTGGTAACTATAAGATCCAGCTGCAGAACTTTTTTGGAGGGTGGGTGTGAGAGTAAGTGAATGAATGGAAGCACATGCTGATTTCAATGCTCAAACTGTACTCTCAATAAACGCAGCGTATTGCCTTATCCCCTTTTAAAAGATTCCGTTTGCATCTTATAAGCCTAACAACCCCAAGTCCTGCATGGATCGGACATAACTGCATTTGGCTCTTGGTTAGTGCTCCTGCAGTGTGTGTGAATCTGGTACAAGCCTGCACTGGTTGTCATCAGTGTTTGAAACTGGGACCTTCAGCTCCATAACAGAGATCTCTACCACTCCATTGCCAGGTAGCAGTAGTACGATGTTATCCTGCAGTAGACCAATCACTAGAGAAATGCATGACACGTACTTTGACAGTCTGTTAGTTATTTCCCCATGAGAAGAAGCTCATCCTAAGAGTCTAAGATCTACCTGTGTTCATGTCCTTGTTATAGGCACCAGTTTTATAACACCACCCTGCACAGATCATCAGCAGGGTTGGAACTTGGAAGCAGCCAGTGGACAGGGTCATGACATGGGAACTTTGCTACGTGCTAGTGCCCCCAAGGCACACGTGGATCCAACAGATCCATGCACTTTGCTGTGTTATTGCTGATGCATCACAATCACATTCAGATGAGAGTCCAGTCTCGGAGCATCTGGACCCGCCTCCCGCATGGGCTGTACCTTTCTCTGTGTCATTGCAGTCAATCCCAGTGAAACCTTCAGGGCAGATACAGAAGAACGGAGTCTCATTGCTACCAGTCAGGCAGGTACCCCCATTCTCACAGTGGTTCACATCACAGACGTCACCTGTAACCAAGACCACAAGTCATTACAAACACTAACTGCCAGGGAAACCACACATGAGCCAGCTACAGACCCAGGTTTTTGACTGAAATCTGATCTTGCAGGAAAATTCAAACGCAGATACCCTGCCTTTACGGAGCTCGTCCATGTTACTTTGGGTGCAGCACAGTCTGAAGTGCAGTGGCACAGCGGAGTGGGGGGCCCCAGGCTGGGTTCACACAGACGCTCAGGCAGAGCTATGTAGGGGGTTCCAGGAGTGGAAGAGCAGTCAGGACAGAGGGCACCGGCAGAGCTGGGAGGAGGGAACTTGCCCAGCTCCCACCCTCACAGTGCCCAGGGCCCGACCTACATTCCCAGTGCAGTTCCACAGCGTCTGCCCAGGAGACCAAAGTCCCTCGTAAGTTCCCCAAGGAGTTTCCAGCTCTCCTCTTGTGCCTGAATGTCTCACCCTCCTCCAGCCCTGCAGGGTAATGCCCAAGGGGAGGCGTGCTAGGAGCAGGAGGGCGTGGGAGGCTCAGGGAGAGGGGAACCATCAGTGCCCACTGTTCTGCAACTGGGCCTTTGCTTTGACTCCAGCCACCAATCTTCCCAGCACGTCACCCCACATCTTGCCATTTGACAGTGTCAGTCCCCCATCTCCCATGTCCTGCCCCCTCCGCACCACAACCCCTCCACACCTTGACCATCCTGCACTGGGGGCCAGGGCAGCTGGTTCCTCAGTCTGTGCCCCACGGCTTTGTCCCTAGGCAATCTGTTTTCCATCACGCAGATCTCACTCTTTGGGACCATCCCTATTATTCAGCCTAAATGTGCTTTGCTCCAACCCATTCCTCCTAGTTCACTGGGCCAGGGGCAGCTGTGAAATGACCACAACCTTCCTAGGAGGAAGGGGTGGACTCATAGCCAACATTGCCCTCCTTGGGGAGTAAGTGGAGGAGCGAACATTCCTCCTTCCACCCCCTACACCTGTATCCAAGCAGTGCAGGGAGCAGAGCGGAGTGGGGCAAGCTGAATTGGGCGCCAGATGCACTCACCCCAGGAATCAGATGGGCCAAGCATCTGATATTTCAGTTAAGACGATTTATATTTGTGAAAGACTGAAAAACCGGCATCTCCTAATGAACAAACACTCTGGAAGCCCAGGAGAGGCTGAGTGGAGCAGAAGGGGTTCAGGCCAGTGGCCTATCACTGCCTGGAGACAGGGCCAGCTGCTGCTCCTCCAAACAGCAAGCGAGCACGAGAGGGGTCAGCCCCCCAGGCGGCTCAGACCTGCCCCAAGAAAATGCATCTTACCCAGAGGGCACTTTCTGTCTGTGTCCATTTCCTGGGTGCGGGGAGAGGCCCCCACGGTCCATCAGGGCATCTGCCCCAAGTAGTTCCCAACAGAAGTCTTCCCACCTGCTTCCACATGCTACCCACCTGCAGAAGGCTCTGTGCAGCAAACCAGCATTTGCCCAGGGCCCCGCTCTGTGAGAGACTCCCTTGGAGATGGAAAATCTCCATTCCTAGGACAGGTGTAGTTCACACAGTACAGGGCAAGCTCCTCCTGCCCCATCCCCTGTCAGCCAGTGAGGCCTCCACACCCTCATGAGGGAAACTCCTCTATGGCCATTCGGCCCCTGGTTTCGCTAATGACACTGCCAGCCAAGAAGCCAATTGTGAAAGTGATTTTGGCTGTGCCTGGGATCTGGGGTTGAAACCCACCAATTCATTTCACACAGTGGGGGAGGGGGCTGACAAACAGCTGGCAGCTGAGTATAACTTCTAGGGCCCTCCATGCCAACCTGGGCGGAATCAAATGGGTGACCCCTGGGTGAAAGGTTGCGTCTCTCATTAGCAAACACTGGGGCAGCTTGTCTCCTGACACCAAGCTTCTCTCTGCCACATCGGCTCATACCGCAGGCGTTAGAGCAGGGGGTTAGCTCAGGTGGAGACCCCAGGGACAACCTCCCCCCCCACACACACACACACACTACCTGTGTGGGTAGTTAATGAGCGGAGAGCTCACTGCCCCAGAGCTGCACTGAACAGCAGGGCTCTCATTAGCCTAAGCCACTGCTCAGGGAGTTATTACTAATTAGTCTTTTAATAGCAAGGGTCCTCAGAACTAATCCCACATCCCAACCCTCCACATCCGCAGGGTGTGCTCCTGGCAGATGGAGCAGGCCAGCCTGGGTTAACTGGAGGGTTCAGAAAAGCTGCTGCTGCTCCTTCAGCCCAGCCGGAGACAGCGGAAGAGCTTGGGCACCAGGTCAAATTGCTGCCTGTGCCGCCCAGCCTGGCTCTGCATGACCTCATCTTCCATCAATGCACTGCCATGAGCTACAACAGAGGAGGAGGAGGGAGATGCTGAAGGGCCAATGGGGCATGGGGATGTCTTTGCCCATTTCATTCATCAAGGAGTGGGGCTATTTACTTGCCCCATGTTCCTCAAGTCTCCTGGGCACCCGGAAACTCAGGATCAAGGACCCTTATAGCCAGCTGGCCAAGGCTCTACACACAGCGCTGGGTCTGTTCACAGGGAGGCACTGGCTACTTCGAGAGACACATGGGTGACAAGTGTGTGTCCCCCAAGCATCTGCTGTGCCAGCTGCCTCCACTACAGGAGCATCTGGTTCACACTGGGGCCGGGACAGGGCAAGGCAGAGGAGACTGGGCTGGAAAGACCACTCTACCGCATTCCTCCCCAGGGCAGGGGCAGAACGGGCCCCAATAAGTTATGCACATTTTAAATATAGCAAGTAACTGAGCTTCCCCCTCCCTCTGGGGATGACTCCTCCTCCTATTTCCAGCAGGTCTCCTTGGCCACACCCCATTGTTAGCAGGCACTGGGAAGGGCCAAATTTTCAAAAGCCCCCAGTGATTTGGGGTGCCTCAGTGTCTGGGACAGCTGGGGACAGATTTTCAGAGCCATGCAGCACCTCCTACTCCCACTGCCTTTGACTGGAGCTGTGAGTGCCCTGAGAATCAGACCCCAACTGTCCCACATTGGGCTCCCAACTGAGACACCCCAAATCACCAGCCACCTTTGGAAATGTTTGCTTATGTGGCCCCAAGAACTGGCAGGGAGGCAAAAATAATGTCCTGTGAGGCTCTGGGCTCCGTATACCAGCCCTAGCCCGTGTCAGTCCAAGACACTGTCTTGGGAGAGGAAAATGGGTGCCCCTCCCACCAAAACTGACAACACAACCTGCAGGCCCCCCACTGCCCCTGTGCCAGCCTCAGTCCCTTACTGCCCCAGGGTCCCTCACTGCTCCAGCGAGCGCCCCTGTCTTTTCCCTCTACTCCCCGTGTTTCATCCCACATCCTGTCCCTCACCTCTCCCATATTCCACCCTCTCAGCCCCTCACCCCATCCCTACCTCCCACCCCCCAAGTACATCCTCTTCACCACTGCCCTGCCTCTCGTCAGCCCTGTGCTCCCAGCATGCCCAGTCCTCCCTTCCCAGCTAAGGGCCCTGCAAACAAGGCAGGGTGTTTTGTTCTATAGGAGGGAAGTGTGGTCTAATAGTTAGAGCAGGGGTCTATCAGCCGGAACTCCTGAGATCTCTTCCCGGCTCTGGGAGAGACGATTGGGGCCTGGGATGTCAGTCAGGGCTATTGGCTTGTGTAGCGAGTGGCTAGAAGCTGGGAGCCAAACTTCCTAGGTTCTATTTACAGCCGCTGGGTGTGAGTCCAGAGCTGTACCCACAGCCTCTCCCTGCCCTGTGCCTCACCTCCCCCTCTGTAAAATGGGGACAGCGATCCTGACTCCAGGACCTGTGCACTCACGCCAGTGCAGCACTCCTGAGGAAAGGTGCTAAGAGCTAGGTGTTAGTGGGGGTCTTGGTGCAGAAATGCTGAGCGTTCGCCCTGCAGCGCCCTACCCCTCCTGCTGTCACCCCCGGGGCCCATTCTCCCAGCTCTCCACAACATCAGCCAGAAGTGGAAGGGGATTTAGCAACTGCTACTTGGCCCTCTCCACCCCCACACCCGGGGACGAGGCGAATCCCGCAGCCAGAGGATCCCAGCGGCAGGCGGGCCAGGCTGGGTATGGCCCCCCCCATTCCAGCGCGGAGACACCCGGGAGATCCTGAAGCAGGGCAGACGGTGGGAGGAGGGAGAGGCCAATGATCCAAACCACAGGCGGAGTGAGGGGGCAGGAGGGGGTGCTGCCCCACAAACGACAAGCCTCAGACAGGTACAGAATTGGCCCCCGCGCACAGCCCCACGGGCCAGACTGGAGCTACCCCCGACCCCCAAATATAGAAGTTAAACTGAGCCTATGAGCCCAACTCACCCGTCACAGCGAAAACCACCGAGACAGCGAGGATGGCACCGAACAGCGTCCGCAAAGGGCTCGATTCCTTCATCTCCCTCCCTTCGGGCTCAGGCTCGGGCTCGCCACTCCGGCTCTACGCCGCTCCCTGGCCCGTCCGGCTGGACTCGCTCCTCAAGTCCGTTTGCGTCCCGACTTCTCCTGCAGAGGGATTAGAGCCAGCGAGTGAGTGAGTCAGACGGGCGCCCTCCCCTCCGAGGCTGAGCCTGCAGATCGCACCCAGCCCCACGTGCTCCAGCCGGCTGGCCAATGACACGCGGCACCCGCCCCAAACAGCCGCGGCGGGCTGCTCCTGGAGCTGGGTGGATGGGTGTGCAGGGGACGGGCCCACGCCTGGGGCAATGCACTCGGAGGCAACGCGAATGACATGGAAACTCCCTTCAGAAGGAAGCGGAGTGAAAGTCCCTCGCTGTTTGGAGGCAGCGCAAGGAGCAAAAGGCAAGCCCAGTGCCAAGGAGTTGTGCAAGAGACATGACTGCATGTGCCCTCACCGGTGCTTACCCCTGGCACCTGTCGGTTTGGCAGTCCATAGCCCCAGCACCTCTGAGCTTGCTGCATCAGTTATGAATGTAAAAAAAAATGTTTGAGTCAGGCCACTTCTTTCATTACAAATTAAGCATTGGTGTTCACCCCATGCACCTCACTCCTGCTCCGCAATATTGCCTGCTATTCCAGTCCTGGGCTCTACACACAGCCCTGCCAATGCCCCTCAAGGCCTGACCTGCAGCACCCTACTGTTCAAATCCGGACCCTCCATACAGCTCTGTCCATGCAGTTCATTCCTGACACGCAGCCCTCAAGCATTTGTGGAAACTGCACTCAGCTTGAAGCGTTGTCAGCTGAATGCTGTGGGGCTGGTGCATCTCTTTGTTCTGTGTTTGTACCGCACCTAGCACAGCAGGCTGGGCCCTCTAGGCACTGTTGCAACACAATAATAAGCAAACCGGCCTTGGATTAAGTTGGACACTTGCCAATGTTTCTTTTAGTTCCTAACTAACTGCTGCTTGTTATAGTGCAAGGGGGAAAGTACATTGGCTTGCACAGACCTATGTTTGACAAAGCCCTGGCTGGGATGATTTAGTTGAGGATTGGTGCTGCTCTGAGTAGGGGGTTGGACTAGATGACTGAAGTCCCTTCCAACCCTGATATTCTATGATTCTGTGTTTAATTAGCCAACATTCATCATCATCATCTACACATAGACTGCTAAGGACCCTTGTGCCTGTCAGAGTGACCAAGGTTGAAGGCTTTGCACCAGGCATTGTGTAGTGAAGTTCCCTGATCTGGCACAGTTCTGTGGATCCACACATCTCTGGGGCAGTCCCAGGTAGGACAGGGCATGTACCCCTTCACACGTCAATGGAGAGTTTGAAAGCACGGTGCACTGAGATGGTTTTGTCCATTGTGATGATGTGGCCAAAGAGCATGCAACACTGCTTTCGAATATAATGAGTGAGTGAAGAAAGGCCAGATCTTTGGGAGACTGTGACATTCGCACAAAGCCAAACCACTTGATGCTCAGGATTTGGTGCTGACAGTGCATAGGGAATGCCACTAGCCATTCCAAGTCTGCCTGTAAGAACATCCAGATTTCTGACCCGTATAGCAATACGGGTAGTCAACATTCAGTCACCGAGAATGTTTTCAATACAGCTTCCATTTTTGTAGGACCTACAAAAACTATGCTTTCTACTCTTCCTGTGCAGCAGCAAACTAACTTACCCTCTTCCTGGAGTTGTGCTGGCATCATCTGGGGAGTGGAGGCACAGGGGAAGGTGTGTCTTTGCAATGAGAGGGTGCTAGATAGAAAGTCTGTGTTTATAAATCTATGACTGACAAATAAATAACGGGCCAAATGGATAGGAGACAATATTTCCCAGTGAATGAGAATAGCGTCTCACTTCATCCAATTATCTCCTTGGCACTGCACTGCATGCCCAGGCACACTGCATGCCCACGTGCAGAGGGAATCACTGCCACAGCAGATCCCTCTCCCTCAGTCCTTCCTAACGTCTGCTTCAATCACATTGTCTCTTGGTGGCACCCCAGTTCACAAAGCTCTTAGACCCCAGGATGGGCCTAGACAAGAAGGGAGAATCGGGGTAGGTGCCAGGGTTGCCAGGTGAGATGCTAACGATCAACCCAAAGCAGATAACAACAAGCCACATCTCTACCCCTTCCAGCCCATCATATGTCTCTTTTCATTAGCTCTTGCAGTCAATGGGAGTCTGTGGACCAAGACAGCAAGATCTGTTATTGGTTGTGGGGAGCTACAAAAGGGTTGCTGATTGGTTATATAAAATCTGGGGATGGGCTATGCTCCTGGGATTCAGTCCCAGCCTCTGTAGCCCGCAACTACTGGCCAGATTTGAGGTCTCCCACGTTTAGGCTGCTGCAGCTCCAAAAGCTCAGGCCTCCCGCAGCACAGTACTAAGGCCCAGGCAGAGCAGTGACCAGGACCCCAGCCCCAGCCCCAGCCCCAGGGAGCAACAGACCAAGACTTGACTGGATGCTCTGCAGGGCAGTGCAAGGCCCTAGCCAGGAGGGCACTGCTGCTGGTTTGGGAAATGAGAGAGCAGGCCAGAAATAGCACATGGGTCTCACCTGGAGCAGTGCCCAGCCACTGGGCCTGCTCCACAGTCAGAGCCGTTAATAACGAAGGTGAGAAATAAAGGGTTACGAGTCTGGCATTGTAGACAAAGTTGCTTAATTAGCAGCCTTGAGGAGTACCAATGAGCTGGCCTAGCATGTGCTCTTTGCAAGGCTCCAGCCTGCATGGCCCCTTTCAGCCCCTGTGTTGGGGCACAGTTTTTCCACTGAGAGCCCTTGTCCCTTGGCATGGTGGTGGAAGCTCATCAGATATGAGAGGCAGCAGGGCACTTCCTGACCGTGGCAGCTGTCTGCAGCACGTGCCCACCTCCTGGCAGGAATATGGGGACAGGGGGCTGGGTAGGGCAGTGCCAGCTGGATGGGTCTAGCTTCACTGCTGCCAAGGCTCAGCAGGAGGGGTGGCCTTTGTGCAGCACAATCCCCCCTTTCTTGTCCCGTGTCAGGCAGGAGAGAGCAGAGGGGAAGGACATCATGGCTCCTGCCACTTCTGGGGAATGGTGGAAATGAACTTCTCAGTGCAGCAAACACGCTGGGTGGGCAGCCTCTGTCTGTGCAGTCTGCGTGGGCCGCCACATCTTCCCAGCCCCCTCTACCCCCCATTAGTTGTGCTCCTCCACCTTGCCCCTGCTCTTCCTGCAGCTCCAGGGGCTCTTCACCCCCCTTTCCCAGGGCTGGGGGGGCTGCAGCAGGGTCCCTGCTCCCTCCTCCAGGCTGGGGGTGCAGCTCCAAAGATTCTCCCCCCATGCCAGGAGGGGAGAGGAGGAGCTGAGGATCTGCCCTGCACTGCTAGCCTCTTTCTGCTCCCTCCTCTCCACCTATGAAGAAGGTGTCAGGCTGCTGAGGGGAGGAGGAGAGAGCTCTGCCTACCTTCTGCAGCAGCCCTGATTGGCTGCTCTTCCCCAGGAGGCAGGCAAGTGGGGCAGGCAGCCAATCAGAGAGGCTTTCCTGCAGGCAGGGTCTGGAGCTTTGGGAGATTAGCGGTCTGGTGCCTCAGCATTACCATTAATTTTACTGCTGTTTATAGTGCTGCTGTTGTCATTGTGGTTTCTCAGTCAATCATCTGATCATCGGCCATGCAAACTTTATTTAGTATTATAAGCAACAATCCTTCCTGAATGGCCCCTGTTTCCTTATGTGCCGGCCTTCTCCCCCATCATATATGCAGAGCAGTTCAGAGTAACAGAAATTGCCCAAGGCACTATGACAGGAGGTACCAGGCATTTGCTGCTCCGTACTGGAGGCCCTGCCACCTTGGCTCAGCCCTATGAAGCTGAAGAGAAGAGCAGCGAGTTTGGATTTCTGGAGTTGCCTAGATAG
Source organism: Mauremys mutica (assembly GCF_020497125.1). Lineage (NCBI taxonomy): Eukaryota > Metazoa > Chordata > Testudines > Geoemydidae > Mauremys > Mauremys mutica. Next base: position 14,775,118 of record NC_059082.1, read on the forward strand.
GGTGACCAGACGTCCCGATTTTATCGGGACTGTCCCGATATTTGCTTATTTGTCCCGTGTCCCGACCTACCTTCGGTCGGGACACAAATTGTCCCAATATTTTGCCTCCACTCACAGGCGGAGCGGAGCCTGGAGGGGGCTCATGCCCCCCTGCCCCGACTCCATCTCTTCCTTGCCCCATTGGATCCCTCCCCAAATCCCCACCCTGGCCCTGCCTCCATCCCCGCCCCCTCACTGCCCCATTGGATCCCTCCCCAAATCCCCACCCTGGTCCTGTCTCTTCCCCAAGCACCCCGCATTCCTCCTCCTCCCCCCTTCCTCCCAGGCTTGCGCTGATCAGCTGTATGGCGGCGCAAGTGCTGGAGGGGGAGGTGGAGATGGAGTGAAGGCAAGCTGGTGGGGGGGGGGCGTGGAGCTCTGGCGGCCGTTTTTGGTTTTTTTTCTCTCCCCACCAGGGGCGGCTCTAGGAATTTGGCCGCCCCAAGCACGCCGGTCCTGCGGCTCCGGGGGACCTCTTGCAGACGTGCTTGCGGAGGGTCCGCTGGTCCCATGGCTCCGGTGGACCTCCCGCAGGCATGACTGCGGAAGGTCCGCCGGAGCCACCTGCCGCCCTCCTGGCAAAATGCCGCCCCAAGCGCGTGCTTGGCGTGCTGGGGTCTGGAGCCGGCCCTGCCCCCACCCCCACCCCCACCCCCCCGCGCGTCCCGATATTTCACCTGTGTGATCTGGTCACCCTATGCCTAGATATGTCTCCAAGGATCATGTGCTGGAAGAACCAGTAGTCAGAAGGGCTAGGAGCAGTCAGAGGCCAATCTAGGCCCAGCAGGCCAACTAAAAAGGGCTGGCTGTTTATCAAAGGCCAGTTCAGGGTGAAGCTGTGGCAGGGACCTAAGAAACCTACCCTGGTCAGGGGCCTACTGCTGACAGTACATTTGATTGGATCAGCGAAGGACTGTTGGATTACATTATGGCCTTTCATGGCCAGGTGGCCATTTGGAGTTAAGGGATAGGCCCACACCAGTTAAATAAATCCCAGGAGCACAGCCCTATGTCACCCATGCCCAGGAAACATAGGGACCTATTAGCCACCTATTCCCCTCCTAGCATCTCTATCTTCTGCTGGTGGCATCACAATCAATGACTGCTGTCATGAAGATGACTCCACAAAGAGAGGAGGTCACTTCAGCTGGAGGAGAAGCTGTAGGAGGAAGTGGAGCAAAGAACCTGCTTTTTGTAGAAGCACCCAGTACTGGGGTAATTATTGTTGTTGTGTTCAGAGCACGCTAGGCAGCTGGGAGCCTGAGAGAAAAGAGGCCAGAAAGGAGAACCCAGAAGTGGGTGGGGTGAGGCTCCCGGAATTGTGAGTCACTGTACAAAGGTGTTTACCCTGTAACTCAGCTACAGAGGCAGCTCTAGGGAGATGGATGGTCTCTTAAAAGAATAAAAAGCAGCATCTTTTCCTTCAGTCCCTAAGGACATAAATGCCACTGTGTTCCTGGCAATAAACAGGGGAATGAGTATTTTTTAAAATGCCATGGGGAAGCCAGATTGTCCCTAACTAAGATAGAGTTCAAAATGTTCCAGGAAGCAACAGTGGCTTGTTAACAGAAGACCTGTGAAAGGGAGTGACAGACTCCAAGGAATCATAGAAGTTAGGTTTGCCCATCACCTTCCAGCTTTATCTCCCTGAGCCCAGTGAATGAATACACATCCCATGCACCAGGAATTAAATAGGAGAGTAACTGACCTGTAACGTAAAAGAATAAATCAGCTATGGATGGAGGCAGCTTCTATGTACTCTAAACCGAAACCAGGTTTCCCAGAGCAGCCAAGCCACCTGCAGGGGATGGGTTATTTAAAAGATTTTTGAGGGGAAAGGTCAGTTGCATCCTGCTGCAACAATCCAAGCTCCATCATGGAAGGCTTTATTGCTAGGTTTAGTTTCTTTTGCATCTGCTTCCACCAGGTCAAAGTATACTCTTACCCCTTTCGACCCAAGCGGTTAGCCAAAATCCAGGGCTTGAGGATTGTTTCAGTTAGGAGGAGAAATTGATGATGGAGCCGTGTAGTTCTTTGATGCAATCCTATTTAATTACCAAGAATATACAAAGTCAGGTTTCTGTTTCTCTGAACTCAGGAGGACTGGAACAACAGTTTGCTCACAGTTGGGTTTTTTTCTGTCCTGGAGGCACTGCAATACCAGGTCAATGCATGGGGTGGACAGAGCAGGCTCCTATTCCAGCCCCCTGTTTCAAAAATCAATTTAATATACAGTCCTCAAATAAAGGACATATCAAATATTAAACTGATAAGAACAGATCCAAGACCCCTTCAGCCAGCACTCAGGCCCAAAAGCTCTCTAGGCTTTTACTCAGGGCCACAGCCTCCATTCTTTTTCTGCTCTCTTCTTGGCTTTCTGCTCCTTCTCTCTCTCTCTGTTTCTCTGCTGTTTCCCTGCTTCTTCCATCTCATACATACAGACACACTGCTCCAATTCAATCAGTCCCCTTCCCCTTTGTTTATCAGATCATAGTTGACCTCTCCTTGGGCCACATGGCTAACGTCTACTCCAACCTTGCACGAGGCTTTCAGCTTTGTTTTGCGTGGCGGTCCTTGTAGTTTCAGCCATTTATTCCATCAAGGAGCTCCAGTGCTTGTACACTTATCCTGAGTGAAAAGCGGCTGTTACACCCACCAGTTTCAATGAAGTTTAATCCAACTCATAACAATACCATAAACTTCCCCCACTCTCCAATTAAGGTTCTGAAACACCAGCCCCCATACCCTGATGCTTCTGCCTGGAAGGGCTTTCCTCTCCCACTCCCAGAACTGAGTGGGGTCTCTTCTTGATAAAAACAAAGTTCCTCTAGAAAGGAACGGAGCCAAGGCATCCAGACATGATCTGGAATATTTCAATGGCCTCTTTCAGTATGTAGTAAAGCTCAGTGCATTGTGGATTCTTCTCTTCCCAGGGGTGACCCAGTACCAGCTTTCTAGGCATTTTGGTTCTAGGCACTTCTAGTCTACTCAGTGCTGGTTACTCCTCAGCTGAAGTAGTGTGTCCAGTTTTGGTCACCAGTGTATAGCAAGGATGGAGAGAAACTGGAAAGGATCCAGAGGTGAGCAACAAAGATGATCAAAGGGATAGAATTCAAGCCATATAAGCAAAGGCTGAAGGGATTGAGAATGTTTAGTTTGGAAAAGAGCAGATTAAGGAGGGATGTGATCGCAGTCTTCAGATACCTGAAATGCTGCCATAAAAAGATGGAGAAAAGTTGTTCTCTTTTGCCACAGAGAGCAGGACAAGAGGCAATGGGTAGAGGCAATCTACAGCACAGCAGATTTAGAATAAATCTCAGGAAAAACTTTCTAACTGTAAGAACAGTAGGACAATGGAACAGATTGCCTAGGGAGTTTGTGGAAGCCCCTTTGCTGGAGGTTTTCGAAAGGAGGCTGGAGCCATCTGTCTTGGATGGCTTAGACACAACAAATCCTGCATCTTGGCAGGGGGTTAGACTAGATGACCCTTGCAGTCCCTTCTAATGCAATGGTTCTATGTTTCTGTGGTTGTCATTTAGGCCAGCACCAGGTACTGAAATCCCTCCTGACACTACACGGTTGGTGTTTGAATTCACACCATGGCACTTGGCATTAGGATCAGCTTGCTTGGCATTTGCATCCACTTTTTCCCTTAAAGTGGACCAATGTTAAACTTGATAGATTTGCTTTCAGCCTAGAGGCCAACCCCACTCCCATATCTTCTGCGTCTTAGGAAACCTTTTTATACATCGCCCCCAAGGCACTTCAGCATTCAGGCCCCAAGGCCGCCTCTCTGCTCACTATGTGTCAGCAGGAGGTTCCTCCCCTTTGGTCCCGCACACAGAAGAGTAGGTCACAGCAGCACAATACGGGCTGTATTTTATACCTCAATATCTGGGTCCCGGAGAGATTTCCTAGTGCTATGAAATTAAGCCTTCTATAACAACACACGTGCTTGTTACTTTGAGGGGGAGGAAGGTGCAATCTATAATGCAGTCTCAAGAGGATTAATCCCTAGCCTGTTCCTAATCCTTCTGACAGGGCAACCAGGCACTCGCTGCTGGGATCTGCACCCAGAATCACCTGCTTCAACTGCTTCATCTGCCCTGACCTAGCCACTGGCCAATCTGCATCCCAAATCCTGGCGACTGATGGCCAGAAAAGACATCTGGGATTTTTCACAGTCTCTGCATGAGACTTGACCTTCTTTCCTTATTCTCCCCACATAAAAGAGCTTCCTAGATTTTTACCTCCCTTACTGATAAAGGGCCATTATTTGTAGGAACCCAGAGTATTTGGCTGTGCTAAAATTTAGGTAACTAAGAACTCAGGAACATCTAAATAAACCCACATACTGAAGGATAATAATGTATAGCTCATATCGCTTTACAGCCATTTCTTGTCCAGTTCCCCTGGGAGGGAGGCAGAGCATTATTGTTCCCGGGTTATAATGAGGAAAGTGCAGTGCAGTGACATGATTTTACCCAGTTTACTGTGCAAATCTGTTTCAGAGCTGAGACAAGAACCCAGGCGGCTTGACTTCACGGCCTCTGCTCCAAGCTCAATAAAACAAGATTATATTCAGATGAATATTAGTGTCTCCAAAGTACTTTTATATAACCCCGCATTACCGTTGTATCTGAGTGCCTCCTAGTCTTTAATAGGCTTATCCTCACAATGCCCTGGGGATTGTGGGGATTTCCCCATTTCCATCTGGGGAAACGAGGCTCCAACTGGTGAAGTATCCTTCTCCTAATAGCACATATCAACATTCCTTTCAGATTGGCCTAGACAAGCTACAGAACAATGGAACCATTGTCATGATTAGCAAGGATGAGTGGACTGAATCTGCTCAAATACTAAGCAGATACTTGCAGGCAGATAAGCACTAAATAGTCCTTCTTTTTTGGAAACCTATTGCCACACACTCCTACATCCTAAATTGTGCTCTCTCCTAACTTTACTCTTGCTATTTCATTTGATAACTGAGTGATTCCGAGCCAAGGGATAAATGCTGGTCTTGATTTGACAATGGCCTATTCAGATGAGTAATGTTTACTCAGGCAATTTGTCCCATTGATGGGATTAGTGTGTGGGTAAAACCTTGCAGGACTGGGCCATGAGTTATATGCTTTTGCACTCCCATTTAGTTGGGAACCACACCCTCCCCTGGCAGATGTGGATGTTTTGTTGCAGAGCTTCCCAATGCCAGCTGCACTCATTGCTCTAATCACCCTTCTGGGTGACCTTCACTCACTCAACATGCAGAATTGCCACAGCTCTGCCACAAGAAAAAGAAAAGGACAGAGTGGCACCAGGAAGCAGCCCCCTTTAACCTGTGACGAGAGTCCCCATGTCAGGCAGCTGGATCAGCCCCTTCTGCCACCACATCTTGGGTCCATGTAGTGATGCCCTCTCATCCTGATACAACATCTGGGTTCTTTTCATGTCCTGCGGGAAATAAGACCTGCTCCCCACATGGGGACTTTCCCATGATAATTAAATTATGCTGAGGAAGATCCTCCCAGGAAGGGGGACATTCTCCTAGACCAGTGGTTCCCAAACTGGAGTTTGTGAACCCCTGGGGGTTCGCGAAATGTTACAGGAGGTTCTTGGGGAAAAATTCATTAATGGCAGACAGAGCTGTCCCTAGTGACCCCAGGCAGCATGGAGCCAGCAGCCTGGAGCCCCTGGACTTCCAAGAGCTAAGCAGACAGGGCCGGCCCACAACATTTTGGCACCTGAGGTGTGGAGCTCAAATGATGCCCCCATGCCCCCTTGCTTGGGCCAAAACTTTGAAAAGTCTCAATTCTGCCTTCTTCCTGTTCTACTCCTCTCATGGTACTGCTCTGCTACCTACCCCAATAAAGGAGAACTAACAACTTAAAATGCCTTGTTCAAAAATGTTAAGTAACACTTAACTTTCAAATGCCTGAACAACAAATGTAACTTTTCTTGTCTGCATAGTAAACACTGGCATTTTTATCTGTTTGAATAATCAAAGTGGTGCTTTCCGTGCCTTCTTGGTTGCAAAGATTTGAACTTGTTCTGTGCCAGCTATAGTGGCTCTCAACACTCAATTGAAGGGGCCAAATAAGCAGGCTGGTAGCAGGGCCTGAGTGAGGGAAGATATCAGCGTCTTAAGGGCCTAACTGGCTCCTACTACTTCAGCTGACTGCCTGTTCTCCTCAAGTGGGTTCAGGGAAGCAGCAGGAAACAGGAAGCTCCCTGAGAAGCTGGTGTTAATCAGTCCAGGCTCCTGGGGGTGCTAGAGAGGTACATAGAGGCTCCTCCTCCTCTCTCTCCCTGCAGCTCCTGCTGCTTTCTGTTACTCCCTCTCCCCTTTTCTCCCGCCCGCCTGTTATGTCTCTTGTGCCCTCCTTCCTCCAGCACAGACTCCACCATCTCTGAGCATCTAGAGCAGTGCTTCTCAAAGCCGGTCCGCCACTTGTTCAGGGAAAGTCCCTGGCGGTCCAGGCTGGTTTGTTAACCTGCCGCGTCCGCAGGTTCGGCTGATCGCAGCTTCCACTGGCTGCGGTTTGCTGCTCCAGGCCAATGGGGGCTGTGGGAAGGGTGGCCAGCACGTCCCTCAGCCCGTGCCACTTCCCGCAGCCCCCACTGGCCTGGAGCGATGGACCGCGGCCAGTGGGAGCCATGATCGGCCAAACCTGCGGACGTGGCAGGTAAACAAACCGGCCTGGACCGCCAGGGGTTTTCCCTGAACAAACGGTGGCCCTAGTTTGAGAAGCACTGATCTAGAGCAGAGAGAATATATATGCGCCAGCAGCAGACACAATGTTCTACACTCTGGGTCTAGCGGCACCCCCGTCCCCCCCAGTCTGGCACCTGAGGCGGCCGCCTTAGTTCGCCTCATGGTAAGGCCAAGCCTGTGCAGATCAAAGCAAGCATCTGTTTCACACTGAGGAGATTTAAACTTTTAAGAAATGGAAAGGAGGTGGATATTTTTTGCTGTTTTTAAAATTTAAATAGGCAGCTCATATAGTTTTTAAAATTACTATGAAGAACAAGTTTAAGCTTTGTTGTAATGTGCATTGTTTGCCTGGACTGCTCAAGACCTGACTGCTTGTGTAGGAGGAACTCTTTGACAGGGCCGGCTCCAGACCCCAGCGCGGCAAGCACGTGCGTGGGGCGGCCCTTTCCCAGGGGGGCGGCAGGCTGGGCCGGCGGACCTGCCGCAGTCATGCCTGCGGGAGGTCCACCGGAGCCCTGGGACGACCGGACCTGCCGCAGACATGACTGCGGAGGGGGCGCTCGTCCCGCGGCTCCTGTGGCCCTCCCGCCGCCATGACTGCGGATGGTTCGCTGGTCCCGCGGCTCGGCTGGACCTCCCGCAGGCATGCCTGTGGCAGCTCAAGCAGAGCCGCCGGACCTGCGAATCGTCTGCAGCTGCGGGAGGTCCAGCCGAGCCGCGCGACCAGCGGACCCTCTGCAGTCATGCCCGCGGGAGGTCCGCTGCTCCCGCGGCTCCGGGGCGCCTCCCGCGCATGACTGCTTGGGGTGGCCAAAAAGGTAGAGCCGCCCCTGCTCTTTGAGGTGGTTTCTTAAATACCTTCATGCTGTTTCACATCTGATATTCCAAAGAGCCTTGTCTTATAACAGGCTTATTCAAAGTGATACAAGCTACAAAAGTGAGATCTTGGAAGAGTATTGCCATTTTCATAATGTAATAAAAATACTGTACTGATAAATAATAATAGATAATAAATAGTGTGTAATAAGCATAAAAACAAATTCTATATTTCCAAGATCACTGCTTTTATCATTTATACTCAGGTAAAGGAGAAAATCCCTGGAAATATTCATTTTTAGGAGGGGGTTTGCGAGACTTGACATTTTAGTGAAAGGGGTTCACAGGTTGTTAAAGTTTGTCCTAGAGAGACCCTTCCGAGGCAGATTTAACTGGGAGTTTCAACCTGCTCCTGGAAATGGTTGATATCAAACTCTTAGGAGCCCAGATTGTCTCTTGCTCTGTATTTGTCCAGAGGGGCCATGTTCTCCATTGCGGCCTTGTAGTGCTACCATATAGAAATAAATAATAACGACAATGAACAGAGACGACATAGTCTTCCAAGGAATTTACAGAAACCTGTTCTGTCAGCTAGTTAAGAGAGGCAGTTTCTTAAGCATATTCCCCTTTTGCTTTTCCCTCCCCAACCCTCCTCTTTTCTCCTCCCCCTTCCTGAGCTTCATATCTATGTAAACAAAGGAGAGAGATTCCTTCCCATGCCTGGCCCTGATTATTTCACTATGTTTCCCTTTGATCTCTTGATTTCTGAGTTTAATTAGAATGACTGGGGCATGAATTTAGACATTCTGCCTACACGCCTCCCCCACCCCGCTCAGATCCCCCCTCAGGGCCTGGTGAGCAGAGTAGGATTTGCCATAGCTCAGGGACTCGTTTATTCAAACAGTAGTACTTAAAAGATACATTGGGTGCCCTTTTAAGAAGCCTTTCAGTTGCCATTTCTGAGACTGTCTGAGGCCAGATAGCTTTCAGCTGGAGAACACAAGCCTGTCCGGATCCCATCGTCTCTCTCACCCACCCACAACTTGGTGCAGGATTTTCCAGGCTGACTATGCTTGACTTGGTTGCAAGTCTTACCCATTCCTTCCTTTCCCCCTGCAGTCCCTAGGGCTAAAGGCAGCTTTGGCTACTTGGGGCCCATTGTGTTCCCATGGCTTTGACTCAGGTCGGTGCAGATCTCTGATGCAGCCCCAGAAGGGGACAGTGCTTTACAGGTGAGGCATTCACTATAAATCTGTTCCTGTCTCAGCCAGGTTGTCTCAGATGCCAGGAGACTCCTATAAACCATAGGGCTGACTCCCAGGGTGCCTCAATTGAAGCTCAGTGGGAGCTCAAGACAGGACTGGTGGTGTCTCTGGGTACGTCTACACAGCAAAAAAGGATCCATGGCAGTGAGTCTCAGAGCCAGGTCAACTGACTTGGATTTATGGGGCTTGCTCTACAGAGCTAAAAATAGCAGTGTAGATGTTCGGATTTGGGTTGGAGCCCAGGCTCTGAAACCCAGCGAGGAGGGACAGTCTTGGAACCCAGACTCCCTCCTCAGCCTGAATGACTACACTGCTAATTTTAGCCCTGTACAGCAAGCCTGAGTCAATTCACCTGGGTTCGGAGACCTGTGTAGATGTGCCCTCTGAAGCCTACAGGGGCAGGGGGATATGTAAGAATGGATGAGGCCCTCTGTTCTGAATACAGATTGCATTTAGGTAGATTACAGATGGTTCTTCTCTCTGGCTCATGAATTCAGCCTCCTACTCTGCAGCTTCCTGCCTCCTTGGCTGCAGCTTCCCAAAACCACATGTTTGCAGGGAATGGAAACAACAGCAGGAGATGGGCTGGCATCCCCACCACAATGTCAAGGTCCCACATCCAGAAGAGTGGCTCCAATCACTCATTTTCTGTTCCCATATGACTACTTCTTTCCTCAAAAGGAAAACAAAAACCCAAACTCTAAGCCAGGCATGTGTCCCAACAGCAATCCGTGTGGGAGCGTCAGCGGCAGAAGTCACCCGCCAGGGCTCAGCTCAGGGTCATCAGCCGCTTACTATGCAGGGACAGAGCTTGTGGCACACTGTGGAGGCGAACAGGAAGGGAAATGTGCATGGTGGATCCCACATGTTTGTAAAGTATATCAAAATGTATAACGTGCTCTGTAAGCACTGAGGGGTTTTATTACATCCAGAGCGCTCAGTTTATAAATCAGAAGAGAATTTTTGTAGCTGCTGCCACTGCAGATTCCACCTGGCTTCCACTACCTCTTCTATCACCTCCAAGGATAGAGACTCCCCAGTAGGAAGCTCGGTTGGGATGTGGGCAGCCAGCTCACAATCCTGAGGATGTCTCAGCTCCGCAGAGCTAGTTTTGTAGAAGTGAAAAAGCCCTTTTAGTCCCAACTGGCTCATCTCTGGGGGACTGCTGCAGAATTTTCCCTATGGGACATTTTCTAGACTTCGCTTTTGCCCTATCTAGTTTTAAGTGTCCCAAGTGATGGGGCTTCCATCCAGGGGCGGCTCTAGGAATTGCGCTGCCCCAAGCAGGGTGGCATGCCGCGAGGGGCACTCTGGCAGTTGCCAGTCCCATGGCTCCAATGGACCTCCTGCAGACGTGCCTGCGGGAGGTCCACCGGAGCCGCCTGCCGCCCTAAGCACGCGCTTGGCGCGCTGGGGTCTGGAGCCGGCCCTGCTTCCATCTCTGGAGAGACTATGCCACCAGGGAATCTATGTCACTGCCAGGAAGTTTATCTTGACATTCAGACTAAATTTTGTTTTCTTAATTCCATTCCATTTCTCTTAGTCATACCCCATCAGCCCCCTGAAATCATTCCTCTTTCTTCTCAAGACAGTTCACTTGTCCCAACTCAGGCCTTCTCGACCTGAGGAAACCTAGGAACTCTAACTCCTCATTGGTGCAGCTCCACTAGTGGTAGCAAGGATGACAGTGACACAAGAGTGAAAATGCTCAGTCTCATCTATGCTACAGCTTCCCTCCCAAAGCAGGGGGAAAGAATTGGCACAGGGGGAATCATTCTGAAGAGCAGCCTCTTCTGGGAAGCTTCCATTTTCATTAGAAAGATTATTTCTCTCTTTCTTATTCTCCATACCATAGTTACAGGCTATATTGTAATATCCTGATTGAAACATTTCCCCATATTTCTCAAGGGAACTGTTGACCAAGACATTAAGAGATTCCCATTTTCCCGTCACAGCCGCCTAGAAGCCTTTGTATTATTGCGCTGCCCTCACTTGTGTCTCCAACTCCCCCCAGTTCAATATCTGCTGCAAATTCCATGCATTCCTTGTCTTCCCAATTGCTGATTGAAGTGAAATGGACCCAGCTGTAGCACTGACTCCCTGGTGAACCCTCTTGACAATTCAGTAATGGCTATTTATCCAGACAGTCCTTCTCTAGTAAAGTCAGCATGTCTGACCTGGAGCCATACAGGAAACAGATACTGGGAATGAGACGGTGTTGGTTTCACAGTTACTTTTCAGGCCTTCACAGCACTTGATATGAATAGCTTTGTTGATCATTTGCTCAGTGGCTTTTTTTTTTTTTTTTGGAAAATACCTGGACAGGATTTGTTTCTTCTTTTGCCCTTTAATGACATGGGGCCAATGTTAAAACACGGGAAGCAGCGTTCCCTCTAGGGGTACGTCCAGACTACCGCTGGATCGATTTATCGGGGATCGATATATCGCGTCTCATCTAGACGCGATATATCGATCTCTGAACACGCTCTTTGTTGTGTATTTGGTTGTCATGGTTTTTGTTGCTATGGCAACTGAGTTAGATTATTATGGGTTAGCTCAGCCAGCTTCAGCCGGCTGAGTGAGCTCTCTCTCTCTGTAAATAAAATGGTGGTTTTGTTAGCTGTCAGCTCTCTGGCCTCAACTGATTTCTTCCTAAACCGGCTCCCCCCAAGGATATAACAAGTGGCGACGAGGATGGGATTCCGGTGCTGCTCCAGTAACAGAAGGAAGTAGAAGTCAAGGTAAAGAACAAACAAACAAAAAAGCTGCTTGTTTGCACTGACTGTGAAAGTGAAACTAAAATCATGGCTACTCTGACCAGGCCACTGGAACCTTTTGATGAGAATATAGAGCAGTGGCATGTGTATACTGAGCGTTTTGAGCTTTTTTTTATTGCAAATGACATTACAGAAGTGAAGAAGGTGCCAATATTCTTAAGTGTTGTAGGGGCTAAAACCTACTCCCTGCTACGCAGCTTACTACACCCTGTTAAGCCAGCAACTAAATCTTACAGTGACATTGTGGAAATCCTGGGGTCCCATTTTTCCCCAAAACCACTGGTAATTGCTGAAAGATATAGGTTCCACAAAAGAGACCAAAAGGAAGATGAAACAGTTGTACAATTTGTAGCCATTTTTAAAAAGCTAGCAGAACACTGTGAATTTAAAGAAATGTTAAATGATGCCCTGCGTGACAGGTTAGTGTGTGGCCTCTACAGTGAAGCTATATGGAAGCGCCTACTGATAGAGGCTCAGCTTACCTTACAGAAGGCTGTTGATATTGCTGTCTCCATGGAACTGGCTACAAGGGAGGCGCAATACATCGGTGCATCCCCTAGGGTGCAAAAAGTGTCACAAGAACCGACCCACAAAACTGTGCAGAGTCAAGAATGTTACCGCTGTGGTAAGCCGGGTCACCAGGCATCAGAATGCTGGTGTAAGGACCTGGTGTGTCGACACTGTGGCAAAAAGGGACACATTGAGTGTGCCTGTAAACAAAAGAAAAAGAGGCCTGTGGTCTGGCCGACAAAAAGAGGAACCCTGCATACCCTAGAGCAGACCCAGGATGATCAAGGTGACACCTCATCGCAAGAGGAAGTGCTACTGCATGTTTTGTCTTTGGCAATGGGCTCACATGAATACTGGGTAACCCCGTTATTGGATGGCAAACCTATACGCATGGAACTGGACACCGGTGCAGCTGTCTCGCTGGTCTCAGAGACTGTGTATAAAGAAAAGCTACAGCATCTTCCGCTTAAGGCAACAAAAACTGTTCTGAAGACGTATACGGGAGAAGCTGTACCCATGTTGGGCACTATTGATGTTAAGGTAGAGCTCAATGGACAGGCTGCTAAATTGCCACTGTTTGTGGTGAGAGGTAACTACCCAGCCTTAATGGGTAGGTCTTGGCTTGGGAAGATTCATCTGAACTGGGCAGAAGTGCACCGGATGACTAAAGAAGAAACCAGTCTAACCCCTATACTAAGGAAACATGCTGCTGTTTTTGGAGATGATTTGGGAAGTATGAAGGGAATCACTGTGACATTGAACATTAAACCTGACAGTCCACCAAAATATCTGAAAGCCCAAACTGTGCCATATGCCATCAGGCCAAAAGTTGAAGCAGACCTGGAGCGCCTGGTCACCAACGGAGTCCTAATACCAGTTACCCATAGCTCATGGGCCACTCCTATCGTTCCAATCGTGAAGAAAGATGGCTCTCTCCGGATTTGCGGTGATTTTAAAGTCACTGTCAACCCAGTGTTGTGTGCAGAGCAATGCCCGCTTCCCCGCATCGATGACCTCTTCGCAGGCCTGGCTGGGGGACAAAAGTTCAGTAAGATTGATCTGAGTCAAGCATATTTACAGATGCATGTCAATGAAAAGTCCCAAGAGCTGTTGACTATTGCGACTCATAAGGGGCTTTATCGATACTGTCGCCTACCCTTCGGAATAACATCTGCTCCCGCCCTGTTCCAGAGGGCTATGGACCAGATCTTGTGTGGCTTGTCAGGAGTTCAGTGCTATCTGGATGATATCCTGGTCACTGGAAGAAATGAAGAGGATCACTTAAAGAATTTAGAGGCTACCCTACAAAGACTGGAAGAGTATGGCCTACGAGTTCGCAAAGGCAAGTGTGAATTCTTCAAGCCCTCTGTTGAATATTTGGGACACATCATTGATTCTGCAGGTCTTCATAAGGCCCCTGCAAAAGTTAAAGCTATTGTGGAGGCTCCCCCACCTCGAAATGTAAGCCAGCTGCGCTCGTTTCTAGGACTCCTGAACTATTATGGAAAGTTCATCTCACAGTTAGCCACACTGCTAAAACCACTTCATGAGCTCCTTGGGCAGAAAAAGGCCTGGAAGTGGACTGAAGCCTGTGATGTTGCATTTAACAAAGCTAAGGATGCATTGCTAAATTCTGAAGTTCTAACGCACTTTGATCCAGCCTTACCACTGCAATTGGCCTGCGACGCCTCCCCTTATGGAGTGGGAGCAGTCGTGTCACATATTATGCCTTCAGGAGAAGAGAGACCTATTGCTTTTGCTTCACGCACTCTAAGCAAAGCAGAAACTAACTACGCCCAAATCGAACGTGAGGCATTAGGAATTGTTTTTGGAATTCGGAAGTTTCATCAGTACCTGTTTGGGCGAAAGTTTACTCTTCTCACAGACCATCGACCTCTGACATCAATTTTTGGACCCTACACAGGCATTCCCCCATTAGCTGCTAGTCATATGCAACGTTGGGCATTGTTACTTTCAGCACACACATATGAAATCAAATATCGGAAATCCACTCTGCACGGCAATGCAGATGGCCTCTCAAGGTTGCCTTTGCCGGTCAAACATCGAAATAGTGCCCAAAAGGAAATCTTCTACTTTGAACAGGTAGAGAATACACCCATCGCTGCTACTCAGATAAAGAAGGCAACTCGCGTTGACCCAGTATTGTCCCAAGTTATGGACCTGGTGATGCATGGAAAATCTCGACAAACCTCTCCGGTCTCATCCGACCTTGTTCCCTACATGTCCAAGCGGATGGAGTTATCGGTCCAATCTGGTTGTTTGTTGTGGGGGAGACGTGTCATTATTCCACCACCACTGAGATCACAGATGTTAGAACAGCTACATTCCGGTCACTGTGGAATAGTGCGCATGAAGGAAATTGCACGAAGCTATTTTTGGTGGCCTGGATTGGACAGCGCTATTGAAGAGAAGGCAAAAGCTTGTATGTCATGTCAGGGTGTGAGGAATGCACCCCAGTGGGCACCCCTACGCCCATGGGACTGGCCTGAAAACCCATGGCAACGTATTCACGTTGACTTTGCTGGCCCCCTTGAAGGAAGCATGTTCTTGGTGGCAATAGATGCCCATTCTAAATGGCCAGAAGTCTCTATAATGCAGTCCACTTCTGCAGAGAGTACTATCCAAAAACTACGAGGACTCTTTAGTCGTTTTGGTCTGCCAGAACAACTTGTGAGTGACAACGGACCGCAGTTCGTTTCTCAGGAGTTTCAAAATTTTATGAAGGCAAATGGGATACACCACATCACGTCAGCACCATATCATCCGTCCACCAACGGATTAGCTGAAAGATTTGTGCAGACAATGAAAAACGCTTTGAAATCAGCAAGGGGACAACACTCCATTCAAAAGCGTCTGGATACCTTTTTACTTTCCTACAGAAACACACCTCATGCTACGATCCACGCATCTCCGGCCTTTCTAATGATGGGACGACAGCTGCGCACTTGCTTTGATCTGCTGAAACCTTCTGAACCCCGACAAATTGTGCAACATCAGCAGCAATATCAAGTCATCAGACGGGCACCCAGAGCAAAAGACCGAACCTTTAGCCCGGGACAGCCAGTTTTGGCTCAGAATTATACTTCCAGAGCTAAATGGGTCCCGGCCACAGTCATCACTCAAACAGGACCTGTTTCCTACACAGTCCGGACTGCAGAGAATCTTACCTGGTGGCGACATGTAGATCAGCTGTTGCCAGGTCATGCCAGTCCTCAGGACCCATCTGCAGTTGAGGGGTCTGACTTCACCTCTTCTGGTGAGGCACCGAATCACAAGTCACCTGTTCCTGACTGTTCTCTTCCATTACTGCCGGCGGCTGAGATACCCCTTTGCCCAGCACGAGCTGATACCACCTCCTCACCTGTTCGTGCTGCAGACCCTGAGCCCCTAGTGCTTTCGGGTGCAATAACACCAGAAGTTCGCCGTAATCCACCTAGAGACAGAAGGCCTCCTCATCGGCTGGATCTTTAGCTAGGGCGAACCCACGGTTATGGGGCAAAATAATCCCCAGGGTTTAGCCGGGAATGGAGGCAGTCTACCCTCCTTCTCTAGTCTAGTGTGTGTTTTATTTAGGGGATGTTCTTATTAGGGGGGGAGGAATATGTTGTGTATTTGGTTGTCATGGTTTTTGTTGCTATGGCAACTGAGTTAGATTATTATGGGTTAGCTCAGCCAGCTTCAGCCGGCTGAGTGAGCTCTCTCTCTCTGTAAATAAAATGGTGGTTTTGTTAGCTGTCAGCTCTCTGGCCTCAACTGATTTCTTCCTAAACCGGCTCCCCCCAAGGATATAACACTCCTGTCGACTCCGGAACTCAACCAGGGTGAGCGGCGGTAGCGGAGTCGACAGAGAAAGCCGCAGCCGTCGATCCCGCGCCATGAGGACGGGAGGTAAGTCGAAATAAGATACATCGACTTCAGCTATGCTATTCCTGTAGCTGAAGTTGCATATCTTACATCAAACACCACCACCCCCAGTGTAGACCAGGCCTTGGTGTCTTCTGGGAATGTGAGAGCCGCAAGGAAGTGTCTTAGGCACCGGTGGAACTCCCCCTGGACATTTACTTATTTAGCCCCACCACATTCCAAAACATTTCAGAGCGTTTAGCAGGGGAAAGAACCTGATTCATTACAGGGGAGTCTAGTAAGCTAGGAACATACACATTTCGGTTGCTTGCGTCCAGGGTTTGGCATCCCACCTATTTTTCTAGTGGAAAAAATGCTGTTGGTCACCTCCATCTGGACCTATTATGATTCAAATCAATTCAATAAGACTTCATTGGCATGACAAGCTACATGAGTGCTCCTAAGTGTAAGGTGAGGACAGAGCTCTCAGATATCCATCAGCGGTGAACATGACCCTCCCTGGACACGGTTACATATTGTAGTTATGGTTTGATCCCCTCTGTCCATACCTGATCTGCTGTCAGATTCCTACTTAGCATGATGCCATCTGAGCTGTCTCTCTGCTTCCTCCCAGGATCTGATACAGTTTCCCCTCATCACTTTTAGCCAAGACATCTTTTATGATGCCTAATCACTGGAAGAACTATCTTTTTTGCACATTCCTTGTATTACAGACATTTCTGTTCTCTCTGTCTCTCATCCTGCACCCCCTGGCTTTGTCTGTGTCAGTCTCTCATCTATCCTTCTCTCTGCTAGGCCTGGCTGACTCCAAAACTAGCCACATCTGATATTGAGTAAACAGGAATGGAGTCAATGAAGTGCATTGTGGAAATTGACTATTCAGACTCACCAAGGATAGGAGGGCAGCGTTCAGAAAGGAAGGGCAGACCAACAAGAGGGCCTTGCCATTTGCAGCTGTGAATCGTTTAACATGGCTGCAGCCCTTAATTGCTGTACAACAGCTAATGCAACCTTCTTCATTCCTAGGGTGACCGGACAGCAAATATAAAAAATCAGGACGGGGGGTGGGGAGT
This sequence comes from Mauremys mutica, assembly GCF_020497125.1. Lineage (NCBI taxonomy): Eukaryota > Metazoa > Chordata > Testudines > Geoemydidae > Mauremys > Mauremys mutica. Next base: position 14,792,195 of record NC_059082.1, read on the forward strand.
AATAGGAGCCTATATAAGAAAAAGACCCAAAAATCAGGACTGTCCCTATAAAATTGGGACATCTGGTCACCCTATTCATTTCTGTCTTTTCTTTTTTCTTTATTCTCTATTTTCGCTCCTCTCTTATCTTCTTCTCTCTGTTTTCCTTTCTACACTCTCTTTCCCCTTGTTTTGCTTCCTGCCTCCCCTTTTTATGTCTTTCCACATGTCTTTTTTGCTAGTTTTTTTTTCTCTTTTGCTTCTCCCTCTGCTGTTTCCTGTCTCCCCTGCTAATCCCTGGTTGCTTCCTCTCACTTTTCCTGAAGTTCCTTCCCACTCCATGTGCAAGAGAGAGCAGGAAAGTGACAGTAACACACTCCAATCCCTGAACTGTGGGCATCACTTTGGACATCTTAATAATTTTGCTTTGCTGCTCTGCTTACACCTGGAGCAGAGCAGAGAAAATGTCTCTAGCATGCTGTGCTATTATCTGTATCACTGTACCTTTCACGCACCTCAACTAGGGTGACCAGATGTCCTGATTTTATTGGGACAGTCCTGATTTTGGGGTCTTTTTCTTCTATAGGCTCCTATAACCCCCACCCCCATCCCGATTTTTCACATTTGCTGTCTGATCACCCTAACCTCAACAGTACCTACCGCTCCCCTAGTAGAGGCTGCCCTGTGAGCAGTCCAGCATTGTAGGTGGTAACAAAAAAGCAGGATAAGATTGGTTGGGGCTCACAATATGTAAGGATTACAGAATTTGGCCTGGATACTGGGATTAACATCCCCACTCTTGTAAAAGGTGCCAGGAGATCTTTAATGACTACAGTTGGCTAAAACCTTGGTTTTCCATCTCATCTCAAAGACAGCATCTCCAGAAGCCCATTATTACTACCTTGGAGCCTTAGCTCATGTCTCAAGAGAGGAGTCACCATCACCATTTCCTGCAGCATAGCACCCCCTAGCACTTGCTCTTTGCTAACTCAGAAGAGCACCACCTATTTAGCCACTAATTCTGATATTTCCTGCAGTACTTTGCTTTTCCCTGCAGGGCTCTTTTCCAAGTACCAATGTGGTCAACCCTGCTTAGCTTATAAACTCTCTCATAATCAAAGTGAAACCTGGGGCATGAATTCCACATAGATCAAAAATGAGGAAAATGTTCCCATACTTCTTCTGAGGTGGTAATTTCACGTGGACTTTTGTGCTTGAACTGCCAAGTTTTTCAGACTCCTCAGTTTCATACAGACCTTTGCATGAGAATTGCCAAATTTCACAAGGACCCCTGTATGTGAACTAAGTTTCACACAGACTCTTGCATGTGAACTATTGAGTTTTACATTACTGCAATAATTATTATTTTGATATTATTCTAATAGGAATGTCTACGGTGCCCATACTCATGATATCTGGGCATGTTACACGCATTAAGACGCATGTCAGTTCCATCCTGGAACAGGAACAAAATCCTCCATCCTCACAGAATGAAGTTGCTTAATAAGAGGAATTAGTAGGTGATTAATCTCCTTGTGCATCTCATCTTTTAGGAGAAGGATCCTCAAAGATGATGAGGCTGGCATCATGTCCTACATACAGTGAAAGTAGGGCTCAGGTTCATGTCTGCTAGGAATAAATTCCAAACTTGATGTCCCTCCACTAAGAAGATCCTGTTTGTAGGGTCAGGATCTTGAAAAGAGCTTGGTATTGTTCTGGGCAGCTTAGGGTGACCAGATGTCCTGATTTTATAGGGACAATCCCGATTTTTGGTCTTTTTCTTATATAGGATCCTATTACCCTGCACCCCCATCCCGATTTTTCACGCTTGCTGTCCAGTCACCCTAGGGCAGCTGTATGTTAAATCAGTTGTAATTTCCAAATGGTTTTCAGGGTTAGCCTTGCAAAGGGGAGCATAACCCTGGCAGAGTCAGGTTCCCACTGAAATCAGTTTGCTACGGAGTCAACTCCATTACTTATTTCTCCTGATTGTTGTATTAATTTGGCCCAATGGCAACATAGGCATCTGACAGAGTTTGCAAAAGGGTAACTATTACTCATGCAAATACAGGTAGGGCTAGCTCCAGTCCTGCTGCATATTTCTACAGCTACTGCACGGTATAGAGTGTGTGTGATTTCCTGGGATGATTGTTCTGCCCCCTGCTGTGATTTTGTGGAATTGCTTCAGTGAAAGAACAGGAAAGTTCCCTGATATATTTATTATGGAAGATTTGGTAACACCTCCATAGCTGAGGCTGCATTGAGCTTTTCACTTAAGCAGGATTGAAACCCCTGTTTCACTCTCCACATTTACCATTATTCATACAGCAACTTTTACAGAGACAATATTGACAAAATCAATCAATTCCAAAATTTGGGACTGACAGTCTCGCTCGTTTGGCTTCCTGTAGCTAGACAATCATAGTCAACCCAAACTCCCAATTTCACAGAAACTCAGAACAATGCCAGCTAGGCCACTCAGAACTAGGCAGAAGATAAATGGTGTGAGCAGTCTGGTTCCATTTTGGTTTAGGTGGAGCCTATCCCTCCTGTAAAGGCCAATCCTTTCCCGGTTCCTAATAAACCTAAATCCCTCCTTGCTACACTATTGACTCATCCATGCATTGAGACCTTGCAGTTCTGCCTGTCTTACTGGCCCTGCACATGGAACCAGAAGCATTGTAGAAAATGCTACCATGGCTCGACTAGATACTTCTTTTTTCCACCCACAGTCCTATCTATGAACACAGACTGTCTCACGTACAAATAGCACATTATATACTTTGCACCCAGGCCTGTGTCTACGGGGCACACATCTTTATCTCTCTGAGTAAGGATGTGCAGTGCTTGTGAAGAACTAGCCATGTGCGTTGCGGGTGGTTCTGTGTTGGAATGGAAAATGAGGCTGCTGAGGAATCTGGTGTGTGTGTCTGGGTGGGAGGGCCCACGAGCTGAGGTCGATGTGGAGAGGAGCGTTGGCTGAACGGATGTTTTCCTGGCTGTTGCAGTGGTTGCATTGCTAGGAAGTACACCTGAGCCGGATGCTTGCTAGGTCAATGCTGGTTTTGGTGTGGCTTATCTCAGGGAAGGGCTGGGAGCAAACACCTCTTTTACTGGCAATGAAGGAGAGTCCTGGAAAATAAACCAAACACTCACCCCAACGCATTTGACTTATTTGTTCCACAGAGGCACCAGGCACTAGGAGTTATTATGATGGATTTGTTAGGCTGCCAGGAGCACCAGAAAGCAGAAGCCAAGTGCACCACAGAGACAGGAATTTGGGGGCTCCTGGCCCCATGCGTGCCCATCTCTCCCACCCAGAAACACTGCTGAAAGCCACAGCACATCCAGGGTAGGACTAGCCCTTTAAGAAGCTCATGCACACCCACCCACCTACCTTCCCTCCCACCTCCTCTACTTCCAGCAGAAAGGATTCAGCAGCAGTTGCTGCCAGGAGGACCTGGGAGTTGTGTCTTTACTGGCCTGGGAGTCAGGAATCTGTGTGGGGCTGGGGGAGTAGGGGAAGGAAACTGATTTGCTGGCTCAGTGAAGCAAGGTCTGGCACTCAACTGGACGGCATTTCTGTCTGTCTGTAACAGTAACTTTTGAACACAGCGGCCAATTAATTCTTAAATGTCAAGGAACAGTCTGTGCCTCAGTGAGCAGAACCCTATTAATTCTGGGCTAAATCAGAAAAACTGAATGGGAGAAATGGGGAGCACAGGGAGCCGTTGGCATCTGGTTAGCAGAGGCAGCAGCTTCAAATGTCTCTGGCATGGTGAGGAGAAGGGAGATCCTGGTCTGTGGGGCAGGAGGGATTGGGGGGCAAACAGGGTCCCGGCACAGGTAAGGAAACTGAGGAATGTGGAGTGTCACACTGTCTGGAGTTGGTTCTCAGCCGAGAGTGTCAACCTCAGGACAGATTGTCAAGAAGCTGCGCAGAGACCCCAAACTGGTTGTGTTTGTGTGTTCCATAATTAGATCTCACCCACCCCCAAACAAGTGTGATTTCCTAAAGCACTCTGACAGCCTTACCATGGAGCCACAGACAGTCCCCTTGGCCATTCCAGTCTGTCTTGCCACCCCGGGCATAATGGACTTAGTGTTAGTCGGTTGCTATACACCCGGGGTAGGCAACCTATGGCACGCGTGCCGAAGGCGGCACGCAAGCTGATTTTCAGTGGCACTCACACTGCCCGGGTCCTGGCCACCGGTTAGGGGGGCTCTGCATTTTAATTTAATTTTAAATTAAGCTTCTTAAACATTTTTAAAACCTTATTTACTTTACATACAACAATAGTTTAGTTATATATTATAGACTTATAGAAAGAGACCTTCTAAAAATGTTAAAATGTATTACTGGCACGTGAAACCTTAAATTAGAGTGAATAAATGAAGACGCGGCACACCACTTCTGAAAGGTTGCCAACCCCTGCTATACACCAAAGATCACAAAATAATCAGGTTGCTTCCAGTCCCAGGAGACCAGTCACTTACCCTGGGTTAATTTGTACCTCAGATCGCACACCAAAGACAATGCTTGTAATCACTCCTGTAATAAACTAACTCAAGATTTATTAACTAAGAAAAAGAAATGAGCGAGTTATTACAAGGTTAACGCAGGCAGACCTATATACACAAATGAGTTACCGTCTCTGGTTTGAAAAGGTAATAGTAATCTGTCAGCGCTGAATGGCTTTCAGGGCTAATCCAGGTTGACTCTGGGGATCTCTGCTTCTGTTTCCTAGCTCCAGCCCTATGAGAATCCACAGGTCTTCTTGATGGTTAGAAGATGAGCCCTCCTGACTGGCTTTACTGTTTCAGAGCAAACATTTTTACAGTCATAAAGCAAAAACTTAAATGTCACCTTCTAGCATGTGATAACGATGTTATAAGTGAGATTAATGCATGCAGCAATTTACAACCATTTCATATAGACTAAACACATTGTTGTATGTTCAATACCCATCTTAACCATCCTAACACACAGGGGAAACAGACTGGTTTCCAGCAATGAATTTGTCAGTGCTCATATGAGGTCTAAAGCCTAGGCGAGAGCTGCCAGCATCCCAGGCAGATTGGGTGATCCCCCCCGCCCCGACATGAGGAAGTGGGATGGGGGGAGGTTATAGGGAGTTCCTGAAACGGGGGAATAGGAGGGTGCCACACAAGTTTCTTGTGGGGGGAATGATGGAATGGAAGGAACCCCTGGTGTGTGCAATGAGCTCAGCCTACAGAAGCTACAAGGTGACTCCCTAGTGAAGGAGACATGGAAAAGAGGACAGTAACTGACTAGAGAGTTAGCGAATGGGTAATATAGCTAACGGGGTTTCTTCTGTGTTAAATCAATGGGTTGGACTGAGGTGGAAGTGGGGTGACAGGGTTGGAACTTGGCAATGAGGAACTGGGTGAGGGATAGTGAGAAACTATGGAATGGAGTCAACAGTGAGCGGGGGTGGAAATGGAAGAGGGAAAAACACTAGATGAGAATTGGCCAAGAGCCACCTCATTGGTTGGTTTGCATGCTGCATCCCTTCTCCCATCCCTGGTCCGTGTCTGCAGACCGTAAGCTCTTTGGAACAGGGACCTGTCTATTTATAGATCTGCAAAGTGCCCAGCAGCCTTTTGGGCTCTGTTGTTTTTTTTTTAAATGTGTACGCAACACAAAGAGCCCTGTGCATCCGCAGTCAGAGAGCTCACCGACCTCAGGGCTGTTTCACACTCAGCTCCCTAGCTGGGGAGCAGCTCTCCATTTCTCATGGCAAAGCAGGCAGAGTGTTGCAAGAAGGAAGAATCATTTCCTTTGAATAGCTTACAATTTTCATAGCTTTCTTTTTTTTTTTTTTTTTGCTTGTCACTGACCAGCACTAAATTAAATTTGCTGCAATTTGGCAACCAGGTCCCTGTCACGAGATTTTTCTTTTTCTGTTCTACTCTTGCCACACTTGTAGAGTTCTACGTCTCAGCACTCCCTCCGAGGGTGTGATGGGCTCCGAAAGTGAGGTACTCAATCAGTGGGCAGGCCTGATGATTAGGAGCGAGACTGAAAAAAGCATGGGACCTTCGTGCAAACCAAGATCATGGCTGAGAAGGTATAAAAATCCCCCATGGTGGCAACAGCAGCCAAAGGAAAGAAGGAGGTGAAAAATTAAAGATAAAGGTCCCCGAGGCTTTACTTAGCTCTGTCCCCCTGGCTATACAGCTTTGGGCCGGATTCTCACTGCTTTGCACCATGTGTCATCATGTACACCAGTGCATTTTGGTCTAAGGTGCAGAATTCTGAACTGCAAGCCTCTTTTCAGCCACTTTGCACAGGGGTAAATGACCACACAAGGTGCAAGACAATGAGAATCAGGCTGTGTTTTGTCTCTGTCTGTACAGCTCCTAGCACATTTGGGTGGTTCTCAATATAAATAATTAACCAATAAGGCTCCCTCCATCCAAAGCATTTAAGCAAGGGGATTCTAGTAATAGCCACACATATCATACTGCCCCTCTGGAGGGAAGTCAGAAGCATGGAGCTGCTGGCATGGGGCAGCCAAACCCTTTCCAAGTAGGGAGGCTGCCTGGAAATCGGACACCTCGCTCTCACTCACTCTTCATTTATGAGATTTTTTTTGGGCTGCTGCTCAGTTGGCATTTCCTGAGAGCTGCACAGACTCAGCCTAGGCTCCTGGCCAGGCAGCTCCACCCGCCTGTACCACACTGCTTGTCAAAACACAGACAGTCACAGGAGTAGTGCTGTGCTAATCAACACAAGGGTTTGACCTTAGCAATCCACGCATGGGGGCAGGGAGGGGGCAATTTCCCCAACACACATAAGCTCTGGGGCCATTTTAACATCCTGCAGGCTCATTTACGTTCACACACATGCAGGGCCGGCTCCTAAGCGGCGAAGCAAAAAAAAGAAAGAAAGCCAATAGGCGGCACTTCGGCGGCCGCTCAATCGTGCCGCTCCATTCTTCGGCGGTAAATTCGGTGGTGGGTCCTTCTCTCCCTCTCTAGCAGCACTTTGGTGGCAGCTCAAAGAGGAAGAGAGGGACTGAGGGTAATAATTGGAGATATACCAATCTCCTAGAGCTGGAAGGGACCTTGAAAGGTCATCAAGTCCAGCCCCCTGCCTTCACTAGCAGGACCAATTTTTGCCCCAGATCCCTAAGTGGCACCCTCAAGGACTGAACTCACAACCCTGGGTTTAGCAGGCCAATGCTCAAACCACTGAGCTAGCCTGCTGCTGAATTGCCACTAAAGACCAGGCCGTACTGCCCCCTTTCCGTTGGCTGCCCCAAGCACCTGCTTCATTCGCTGGTGCCTGGAGCTGGCCCTGCACACATGTTGCCTCCCTCCCAGCATATCCTTGTTCCTGAACCACAGTGTAACACTGAGGACCTGTGCCTGTTCCCTCGGAAAGCCATAACAAACTCCCAGTGACTTCAATAGGAGCAGGCTAATTATGCCCCTTCTCTGGGAGCATCACTTCTCCTGCAGCAGAAGCACAGCTACTAGCTCCACTCCTCCTGTTCTATAGACTGGGTCCTGGCAACCTGCCATCCGTCAATATAAGGGTTTGTAGTGCTGGCTATTCCCTTCTCTTCTCAATAGGTTCTTATACTGTGCTCATCACTGTAATATCGGGAGCGCCTGCCAGTAGCAGTGGCTCCCAAACTATCTGGACCACAGTTTGGAAACTTGCAGTACAGCGTTAAGCAGTGTGATTAACGGGTCTCACATATTTGTTCTCTTATCCTCTCCCCTGGGGAAGAAATGTGTGTGGTGGGGTGTTTTGCTATATGTTTATGTTAGAGAAGATATCACTGTAGTATCTGGGCACCTCTCATATTAACTAGGTCAGCAATAACAGATTCTTATAGTTAACGTTAAGAAGCCCTTTTTGTTTAAAGGCTGACTCTTCTTAGGCCCCTAAAATCTGCACATTTACTTAGGTTGCCTTGAAATATCGTATGCCTCACAGGGGCACAGGGTACATGTAGTGATCCAAATTTGAGGTCATATGACCTGTTGGTTTCTGAGTCACAGCCTGCCGAAGTAAACAGCTTTTTGAAAGATATATTCTGGCAAAGGGTGGTTGTTGTTGTTTTTAGCCCAGATCTAGAGATCAAACCATGGTTTTGATCCTGGCACAACAGTCTCATTTATTTTAGGAAGCATCAAGCACCAGATAGATGACTCTTATCCTGTGCAAAGAGTGAAGCTAAGAGGATTTGCAGGGAAAAAGTTTTCACTACAGCTGGATAGCTTGGGCGGAGCAGCAATAAGCCTTTGATCCTGCTGTTACATAGTTTGAGTCCCACCTTGGGCAGAGATCTTGAAAAGTCTGCATGCCATATTGCTAAAATCTGTCCCTCTCTCATTATTTTCCCCCACTTAGGAGAATGTAATAATAAAAACACACAGTGTTTTAGGAGTGGGGGGAACAGGGGTAATAGGGGTTTGGGGCTGCATTGAGGGAAAGGGAGACACCAGCCATAGGACTTCACAGACTCCTGGCTCTTTTCCCTTTTGGGGCTACAGAAAGCACTGCTTAACAACGCCACTACACTTTTCTAAAATGGTTTTCAAGCAGTTTGCACTGTGTCCAGTGACCAGCCAAACCATGCTTGAAATTGATTTGGCTGGAATCATATTTAACCAGGGTATAAACTGTTTTCAAACCTGTTTAAGGCTATGTCTACACTACGCAGCTTTTCGTGACACAGCTGTGCCACAAAAAGGCACACAATGTAGCTGCTGTTTGTCATGGGTAGGAGATCTTCCACCCCCAACGAGCAGCATTAGTTAGCATTGTCGGCAGGAGAGTGCTCCTGCTGACAAAGCACTGTTCATACCCGCGCTTGTCCTCGGCAAAACTTTTGTCTTTCTCTGTGTGTGTGTGTTTTAACGCCTAGGAACTACAAAAGTTTTGTCTTTCAATTGCCAATGTAGACATAGCCTAAAACACCAGTGCAGACACTATCTAAGCCCATTTTTTAGGTTGGTTGTAAATATAATTTGACCACATCCACACAGACCAGGCCAATTCAAAACTAACTCTGTTATAATCCATTTTGGCCGCAACTGAGTTTAACCACCATTAGAGAGACAAGGTGGGTGAGGGAATATCTTTCATTGGACCAACTTCTATTGGTGAGAAAGACAAGCTTTCGAACCACACAGCAATTTTTCAGGTCTGGGAAAAGGAACTCTCAGCATCACAGCAAAATGCAAGATGGAACAGCCTGTTTAGCATAAGTGGTTAGCACATACAATAAGGGACCATTCAAGATAGAGTGGCTCGTTAATACCTCAGCAGTTATAGGACAAAAAGAGGGGGTTAGTGGCTTACAGATATTATAGTGCGGCATTTTGCCGTGAGTTCCTTTCCCAGACCTGAAGAAGAGCTCTGTGTGGCTCAAAAGCTCGTCTCTGTCACCCACAGAGGTTGGCCCAATAAAAGATATTACCTCACCTACCTTGTCTCTCTAATATCCTGGGACTGACACAGCTACACTACATGGCATTTAACCACCATTTTTTCACAGTGTGTAGGTAGATGCTTAAAAGAAGATGATAGGGACCCCAGAGACCACAGATCAATGGCAGATTTCCCAGAGTAAGTAGTGCAGGATTGGACCTTTAGCAAGGAATCCAGAGCTCATCACTGCCAAGAAGAAACCTCAGAGCCATAGTTAGGATTGTGGTTGGTTTTATGCTGAATTTTTTCAATTGAGCAATTCCATTTTTGTCTGTATCCAGAGCTATCTTCTTCATGATGAGTCAGTTCTTACGAGTTAGTCATCCCTCCGGATACACAAATCTTTGGAAAATTTGACTAGTTTCTTGAGAGCTTACTCTATGTGGGGAGTTTAAACTGTAAGTAAACAAAGGAAGAAAAATGTTTGAAATCAGAGGATTTTTTCTAACTAATTTTGTAAAGTGACCAGGATATTAACATAGCTGGGAGCAGATGTTGTTAGGAGTCTAACATTTGTCATGCAATGGGGCCCTTTTGTGAGGTTATCAGAAAAGTGGCTTTGTAAACTTCATATTGTGGGGCTCTTTATTTGTTTTCTCTCCTTGGCTTCCCGATCCAGTGGGCTCACTTTATCTATCAAAAGCAGATTTTGCTAACAAGTTCCACCCGGCATCAGAAAACCAGATGGTCTCTTTCCGCCTCCTACGTCATTGCCAGTGATAAAGATCCTGCACTCAGAACTCATCTGTCAATTCTGTTGGTGATGCCTGAGACAGAATAGTTTCCAGGTTGTTCTCCCATAGCTAGACTCTCAGTGCTACCAAGAGTAGCCATTTATGTGTGTCAGTACTAAACAGTGAGCAGGTATGACTCACTTGTGAGGATAGGGTGACTCAAAGCCAAACACAAGGACTGGTGCATTGATTAAGCAGATGCCATTTTGACAGTCGCTATTCTGCCTACAGTACATTCAATCTCATTTCATGGGCTAGTAATAATATATAGCATTCACAACTTGTCTAGGGAATATGTATAGCTAGCTTAAACCACACTGCAAACATTAATAAACCAATCCATTCTCACACCCCCCGCCAAATTAGTAAAGTTTGTCTTTGCTTTAAAGATGCGGAAATTGAGACACAAGGGCTGTGCGGCTACATGGAGGATTTTCTGAAATTCACTCATCTCTGGGTGAGTTAGGCAAGTCACTTTGCCTGTTTGTGCCTCAGTTTCCCTCTCTGTGGCATGGGGACAACAATCGTGACCATCTCCTGTAGATGTCATGAGGATTAATCAGTGTTTCCAGAGGCCTGCATCAAAAAAGGTATTTAGGCTCCCTATTTCCATTGAAATCAGTTGAAGTTAGGAGATTAAATACCTCTGAGGATCTGGGCCAAAGAGCTTTATGATCTTCAGATGAAGATAGCTTTGGAAATACAAAGCATTATTATAATATAGTTATAAAATTTAAAAAATAGTATCAGAGGTTGAGAGCAATGAGAGGCACAGGGCAAGGAGAAAAAACAGCTGAACTGAGCTGGAGGGTCAACTACGAAGAAGAAATGCCCAGGGAGAGAGGCTGTTCTGAACTTTGGGAGCTGCAGGAGAAATGATCCTCACCTCATTCCTAGCTCCCTTCTGAGCTGTTTGTTGTTATGGTCTGGGATTCACAGGCAGGAATACAAGGATGCCTGTTTTGGGGAGCCTGTAGCTTGTCTCCGCTAAGCACAGAGAATAAAAGTGCCTCTTCCAAGTGCATCTGGATTCTGCTCACAGCAGCCACTTCTCTGGAGGCTCACGTGTCTCTTCACTGGGATGAATAATCAAGGTGCTTGTCACTCACTGCTCTTTGTCCCACCTCACCATGCAGCACGTGGACTCTCTGTGCACAGATGGGAGGAGACTGACTCCCATTGGACAGAAGCCTTTCCCGCAGCACATGAGCGGCCACCTGCAAGAACTGAGCAGCTGCACTTAAAGGGGACGAGCACAAACCGACAGGCTGACTGACACCCAATGCATGAAAACCTAGAAACACTGAACGGGGACCCAAGGGGAAAGTCAGGGCCGATTCCTGAACCAAGCCTTTGTCTGGGACCTCTCAGGCTGAAGTCCAATGTCAAACACTGCAGACTAATGAGCTGACAGCAAACTGTTGCCCTCCACTGGGACCCTGCAGTCCAAAAGCTGATAGTAAACCAGGGCTCTTATCTGCAGGCTAAAGGCCTGATGCCAAAGCAGGACCACCACATGGGACTGTATGGGGTAAAGCACTGCCCCTCCATCATGACAGAGGGCGATTGGGCCACAGCTGAACGGGTGGCATTGTGACCTGTTGCATGGGATGGCAGCACCACTCAGCTCTGACAGGGTGGCTGTGCCACCAGGAAGGGTGGCCAGACCAAACCCGAGCGCTGCTCTGATCCCTCGCGCCAAGTCTCCATGCCCAGAGCCGGAGGCTGGGCCCAGCTCTGCAGGATCAGCCGCTGCGGGGGTGAGCGTGGGGTGGGCTCGCTCTCCAGCCTCCACCCTGGGCCTCCCCTCTGCAGCAGGCCCCCAACCCACCATCCGGGATACACTGGATCTAGGGTGGGCCTGGCACTGAGCTGGAGCCCTCGGGGGGACTGGGCAGGCTACAGAGCAGTGAGGAGCCAGGTACATGGGGCTGGACAGGTGGCTGGCTGGGGTCAGCCCCGCCCGCAGAGAAGCCAGACCGTGCCGGTGACTCAGAAACAAGCCAGCTCCCCACCCGCTCCCCCGGCCCCTACCCCTCCCTTTCACCACCCACCCCGTCATAAAGCCAATGGCCGTCACCGCCCACCTCTGACTGACAGTAACTGGAAGCCAATGGAATCCAAAGATCCGCCTCAACGGCGCCACAAGCAGCCAATAGCTGAGCAGCTACAGGGTGTGAGCGTTTGCCCACCCCCACGCCGGCCTACTGGCCAACCTCAAGCCGTGTTGGGGGAGAGTGGCGTGGCCAGTCTCCAATCGAATTGCACGGGAGGTTGCTAAGGGGTAGTTGGTAGCAGGGCCGGCTCGGCTGCAGACCGATGGGAACTGGAGCCGGAAGCGTCGAGAACAGCGACCGGGCTGGGCCTACAGGTGAGGTGGGCAGGGGCCGAGACCCCACCCCATAGCGTCCCGGGGGCAGGGCGGGGAGACGGGTAGCGGTTGGTCGTTCTCCCTCCCCCCGCCATCTCGTGAGGGGAGCGGGCGCCGGGCGGGGACCGAGTGTCCCCCACACCCCGCATCCGGCGGGGAGAAGAGCCGGGCAGGGATCCAGTGTCTCCCTCCCGCCCCACATCTATGGGGGAGAGGAAGAGCCGGGCAGGGATCGACCCCCCCCAGCGTCCATGATGGGTGGGGGGGAAGGAGAGGGGCAGGGATCGCGTGTCACCGGGGGCGAGAGCAGGGCAGGGATCGAGTGTTAACGCCCCCCCCCCCCCGACCACGATGGGAGAACTGGGCAGGGATTGAGGTCCCCACTCCACATCCATCTAGTGGTGGGGAACCTGGTGGGGATATGGCGTCTTCCCCATCCCTCCTTGCATCCATCTGTGGGGTGGGGGGACCTGGGCAGGAATCAAGGACCCTTCTCTTTCTCCCCCATCCTTTTGGCCCTCTCCTGCCCCTATGGATGACAAGCCCTTCCCACCCACACCAGAGTAAGGATAGTCCTTATTGCACACTTACTGGTGCTCTGTGCAGCCCAGTTCAAAATTACCCCAGTGTCACAGGCTTTCACCTGTACTTTACAGAGCCCTGCCTCATGTGGGTGCATATGACCTCCAGAATGTTCTCTGGCATTCATCATCTGCTTTCTCCCTTTCTTAACATGCTCTTCCGCCCCCATCCCCCCCCCCCCCGACAAAAAATTCTCACCCTTCCTGAGGCTTTACGTGCTCTGGATATTTGCAACCTGTTCTCATGCCTTGTCCTCTTCCCTTCCCCTGTTTCCATTTAGCGATGCTGCATGTGTTTAGTTATTTCTTTGTAATTCAATCCCTTCAACTCAGGAGCACTTTTATTACTTCTGTTCATCGGCATGTGTCTGTGCAGTCTACCAAGTGCAGTTATTTCAGTTCTATATAAAGGGACAGTTGCCTCCCGGTTTGGTGATGTGATGCCTCTGTATGTGCAGTCCAAAATTTCATTAGCCTCTATTGCACCCATATCACATTGCAAACTCATGTCTTGTTTGCTGTCCACTATCACGCCTAAGTCTCCTTCAGCTGTTCCTGCCTTTCAAGTTTCACCTTCCCATTAGAAAAAAAGGATTGTTTGCCTTACTCTGTAGGTTGTAGCTATCTAAGTTCTCTCCATTTTCCAGTTTATACCTTTAATCTCTTGTTTTCCTTGTATTATTACTTTTTTCTCACTGGTGTCTGAAATACCCTTCTGATTTGGGATCAGCAAACTTAATAAGCCATAATCTGCCTTTCCATGTCATTTAATAAAGATCCTAAATAAAAATGTACATAATATGAAACCCTGCTGCACCCTTCCTTCCTCCCATCCCCAATAATATTTGGCATTGTTATAGCACTTCCTCATCCAAGGATCTCAAAGTGCTCTGCAAGAATGGAGATAGTATTGCTGTCCCCATTTTGCAGTTTGGAAACTGAGGCATAGAGGTGAAATGACTCAGGTCGCAAGTTGATGGTGGTAGACCTAGGAACTAAAACTCGGGTCTCACTTCAGTCTGGTATTCTATCTACTGGATACATGTCCTTCTGTTACCTCCTTCCCTTGCCAACTCCTGGCACCTGATATATTTCTGAGGCAAGATTGGTGAGGTAATGTCTTTGATTATGCACTGACTGAGGTACACCACGTGTTGTGGTAGGCATGGGTAAATTGTGGTGTGTGTGTGGGGGGTTCTTCTTTAATTTTTTTATTGTAGGTGGTGTCAGAGTTGTCGGTTGGCCTCATTCACATAGTCGCCACGGTTGAGGACTATGATGGCACCCCCTTTTTCTGCTGATTTGATCACTATCTGATGGTTAGATTTCAGGGACTGTGTATCAGTCTTCTTGGCAGTTTAGAGGTTATGATGAAAATGATGTTTTTAAGGACTTCACAGTCAAATTTTTTGGGGGGTGGGGGAGGTCCAATACAAGATATTACCTCACCCACCTTGTCTCTCTAATAGCCTTGGGCCAACACAGCTACAACACTGCCATATTTCCGGCATTCTGTAACCAACTCTAGATGTCATTTGACTACCACTTACGGTCTGTTCCGTTGTCAGTCTGAGACAGTGCTCTGTCCGAGTCAGTTTGGGTTTTCCAGGTAAGATTTCATGTTACATTGTATCAAATATTGTACTGCTGTTCATGTGTTACAGCTATTATATTTCTTAAAACTGATGTTTTAAGATATTTTCTTAAAAACTCATCCTTGTCTGCAATGACTAGTTCTTTATTAAACCAACAGCTATGCATACATACAGTAGTTCCCGGTTTCTTTAGCACCTAGATAGCTACTTGTTTTGGTTTTGATTGAAGTTATAGTTGCCCTATTGTCATGGTAAGTACCAGGATTGCTAGTTCCTTTTTTTTTTTTTTTGGTATAAGATGACCACCATGCTTCCTTTTTCTCACGACTGCTGGTCTAGAAATGCCTGTGGGCCGGGCTTATTAATCGAATCAACTGACTGGTACAAAGTGTTCAGTTTTTCATTTTATTACTTTTTATCAATAGCTGTTTTATTAAGCTAAATACCTGTTACTGCCTAATTGTCGTCACTCAGTTTCAATGAGATGGGCTTTAAAAAGTACCGGTAGCTCAGCCATTTTAGAATTCTCACTGTCCCCCCTTCCTCATTTTATTAGACCTACTTTCTCTCATGTTTGGTTGCCACTTCTGTACTTCTAACAGCTGGACTTGGGCTAGACGTTCGTTCTGCATTTTTTGTTTGTTTTTTTTGGTCTCCCTCCCTCAATTTTTTTTCCCTTGCCAAACCTTAGCTCAGTTCTTATAAGCTGGTCTGGTTCCTACACCGCAAGGGAAGCTTGGGCAGACTCTGCTGTTTTTCTCCTGGCCCAGTAGAGGTGCATAGAGCCCTGCAAAGCTGTGGATATCCATGGACCATGTTTGCGGATCAGCTGTGTATACAGATTTTGGATCTGCGCAGGGCTTTAGAGATGCATTCATTTTGCTCCATTGTTCGTCCTCCTATAGGCTTCATTAGTGAGGGTACAGGACAGAAAGATGCATCTTTAGGGAACTGGATACAACAGGCTCTAATCTGTGTTTTATTTAATAAGCCCTTGCCATACGTATCCTGTAGGATATATTTGCAGCTTTTTTGCACTGGGCGTAGCTGAGCATAACTTGCAGGCTTGTCTACACTTACAGCACTGCAGCTGCACCCTCTTAATGAAGATGCTGCCTATACCAATGGGAGAGCTTCTCCTGTCAGTGTAGATACTCCACTCGCCTGAGTGGCGATAGCTAACAGGAGAAGCCCTCCTGTTAACATAGGAGCTACTGCCTTGGGGGTAGGTCGGTATAACAATGTTGCTTAGAGATGTGGATTTTCCACACCCCTGAGCGATGTAGTTATGTTGAAATAAGTAGCCTGAGTCTCAGTGGGAGATGGCAGTTGCCCCAGGCTTTACTGGTGCTGGAGAGGGCTAAGCTCTCCCTGTTTCTCCTGGGGATGAAGTAGCTTCTTACAGGAAGGTCTGTGGCTGTCTATCCCTTCTGTCACTATTCCCCCCCCCCTTTGAAAAACAGCGTCTTCTGGGTGGAGCTTTGGCTTTTGAGTGAACTTTTTCTAGCTCTCTTTTCTCTTCAGGTGAGATCTGGGCTTCCTGTTTAGTGAACTAATCCAAGATTGCTATAAAGCATCATAGATGGGAGAAGCACTTGTGTGACATGTAAAGACGCACCCTCAAAGATGCTTCCCTGTCCTGAAGGGCACACCATCTAAAATAGCAGCACTGTTGTGGGTGCAGGTAATAGTTGAGGGGGATGAAGTGATGAAGGAATAACCAGAATAACACTGTGGATTTGCTTGGCAGGTACAAGTCAAGTTGGTTCCAAGTTGTAGAAAAAGATGGGGTTTGGGTGTCTGGTGCTCAGGTGCGGTGGAGGCAGCTGTGAACAAAGCAGTTAGAAATTAGTAAGTACAAAATCAGTTGCTCTCTGGACTGGGATTTGTAGCATCCGTTGTCTACCTGGGCTTCTTTGTATTTAATAATTGTAAGTAAACAGTTTGCTAATTCCAGTAATTACTCCCTTGGCCTTTCTGTTCCTCTTTTGTGTTTACAAAAGATTGCAGATTCATTTTAGTGGTGGCATTAGGATTTTATAATAAACACTTTCAATGGCCAGTAATACTGCCTTTAATACTTACCCAGGATAAATCTTGACCTACAAAGTCTCAGCCTGGGCACAAACTAGCTCAGGGGTCGGCTACCTTTGGCACGCGGCTCACCAGGGTAAGCACCCTGGCAGGCCGGGCCGGTTTGTTTACCTGCTGCGTCCGCAGGTTCAGCTGATCGCAGCTCCCACTAGCCCCAGTTCGCTGCTTCAGACCAATGGGGGCGGTAGGAAGCGGCACGGGCTGAGGGATGTGCTGGCTGCCGCTTCCTGCCACCCCCATTGGCCTGGGACGGCGAACCGCGACCAGTGGGAGACGCGATCGTCCGAACCTGCGGACACGGCAGGTAAACAAACTGGCCCGGCCCGCCAGGGTGCTTACCCTGGCGAGCCGCATGCCAAAGGTTGCCGACCCCCAAACTAGCTTTTAACCAAATTTTGCTTTAGGTAGCAGGTCTAGTGGTTTCACCTGCTCTGGGGCCAATATTTTGTATGGAATATTATGGTTTTCTGAAGTTCTGTTAGTGTTTGAGTTATTTTCAGTTATGGTTTTGGGTTTGTTCTAAAGATTATTCAACATACACTGTATTTGTAATGCAAAACATTACATAAATGTTAAAATAAACCTCACCTGCTGCTGTTAATCTAAAATGTGCATGAACTGTTTTAATATCTCCAAATATTTGAAATCTGATCATATGTACAAATAAACATTTCCCACTCTTTCTTTAAAAGCCAAATCTAGCGTTAAAGGTTCATCTGATGGATAAGTTAATCATGTATTTAAAAGGGTTGATTAACTTCAATACCAGACAACCAATTTCAGTGTCAACATACAAGGAGGAAAACAGCCGTTTAAACTAAGCTTTTTGCTTAAAAAAATAAATAAAAGCCACTGTTGTTGCTCCAGAGGTAGCAATGGTGGGAATGCTAATGGAAAGAGGCGTGCAGGCAGTTGGCAGCATTTTAAGCACAATTTAACACTACCCAAAGGACTTTTGTACAACATGGTGCTTAGAATTCTGGTCCTTGCTCCAGGGTAGCGCTCCCATTGATAACATAAATTCAGTGCTGCTAGTGCTAGCAGCAGTGGTAGGAAACAAACACAAGATGTCCTGTGTTTTCAGTAGAATAGTTGCCTGGTACTGAAGTTGCATCACACCATTAAGAAATTTCTGTTTCAGCATCCGCATCACTTCAGTTAAACAGCATGAAAATAGGTAGTTGGAAGTGGAATCATGGGGAGATCGATCCAGGGCATTAGCATTCTTTGTCACTTTGGATCGAGCTCTCAGGAATGCTAGACCTGTCAATAACTCCTCTTTTAAAAAAGCTTTTGTTGTCACTTAAATAAGGTGTTTTTACACCTTTCAGATTTGTAAGAATGAGGAAAATTAAATCTAACCAATTTATCACAATTTCAGCTGTTTGCTTTTTACAGTTTCAGGTTGTCTGCTCAAAAAAACCCAGTAATCTTTAATAGCCGGAATCTAGTTGATTTCACTTTCTACTTCTAAAGCTTTAGCTCAGCACAGCAGATTCAGTTGCAATTTTTCCACGGGAATAAATTCCAAAAACATTTGTGTACAGTGGAACTAAAAATAAACATGGAAACTTTCTTAGAATTGTGACAAAACTCTGCCTTAAAAAAACTAATTTGGGGGTTGGGATTGCATCGTATAATGTGTACGGAAGGCATTACGTGTGTCAAAATAACTAAATGTAATGCACACCAATACACTGACAGTGCAAACTATTGAACTAATTTTAATGTATACTTAATCTACAATCATAAGCTATGTACTGGATGTGTGCTAAACCTCACACATTGTATAGTACCAGCTGATGTCTCTGGCCTGGCTGGAGTCTGGGGTCCTCTGGCAATATGGTATGAATGTGCCCTTCGGTAGGGAAATTGTGGCAAGATTGGTTGGGTCACGGGATGTGGCAGTGATTTTTATCTTTTGATTCATAGTAGGGGCAGGGTCTCGGGTTCTGTCTGGCAAGGAAAGCCATTTTAATGAACTAGAAGTGCAGAGTTTAGATTTATTAAATTTGTATTATGGTATGACCTGGTAATCCTAGTCAGAATCCCATTTTTCTAGTTGCTGTTCAGACATGCATTAAAATCTGAAGTGCGTATACTGTGAGAAATATGCAGGATTAGTTAGGCAGAACTAGGTTAAAAGTATTAAAGTGAACTGATTTGGAGGAGGAAAATAGGCACCTAAGAACCTTTCCAGATTACAGTACTCACTGAGTTTCACTGGGAGTTTGGCATTTCACTGCCTTTTGTGCCTTTGCAGAGATTTTTTGGGGGGAATGAGAGGGATGTGGAGGGTGACATTTTTTAGAAACCTAACTATCAATGGATGGAGCTCTCAGCTGACTTTAAGGCTCTACATATCTTGCATTCCTGGTCAGTCCTCACCAGAAGCTGAGAATTGCATGTGCCAGAAGCATTCTGGGTATTGTTCATAACTAGATGACTATGTGTTGGGCTTCTTTAAAGTGGTCCTTGTTCTTCTGCTTATCTCAGTCTTGAAATGATGTTGCCTTGTTTTTAGTTTTTGAATTTATGAATATAAAACTTAAAATTAAAAAGTTCCCCTGGACTCGTGCTACTAGTTTTCATTGGCTGCAAACACGCTTTGTGTGAGGGGCTCTGCAAGATTCCTCTTCTCATGCGTGGAGAAAATGGAATTCTCTGAGCACTATTCCTGCTAGTACATTTCCTGCAAGTGCTGGGAGACTGCACAGATAACTCTGTGCGGCTTCACTGGGCGATACTGTTCCCTCTAATGTTGACAGTGTAGGTATCTTTCTCCAGTTATATTTTATAATATTTGAGGCTGGCCTATTTGCTTAGTGCTTTTGGACTTTGTCTCTTGTTTACTTTGCAGAGAAAGCTGTGCTGAGCGCTCAGCCCTGGGTGGGATGGAGTGTATCTTATCGCTCAGCAGCAACTCCTGCAGCTGACCAAAGAGCATCTGTGATGGGCCCTGCTTCCTGTTGTCTTGGCTGAAAACAGTTCTGATGTGACAGTGTAAAGAAGGGAATCCTCAGGCTCCCTACCAGGAGACGGGCTCAATATATCTAAGGCTTGGACAGTATGACTGTGCTTTTTAAAAAATACTGTGAGGGAACCTAACAGGCCTCCTAGATAGTTACACAGGTCCTGTTCAATAGGCCTAAAAAATCAGATTATAACTTCCAGGTTGGTTCATGTACCTGTGACTTGATGCCGGCAGCATCCCGCCCAGGGCTTCGATGAAGTAGCATTGCACTGAAGAGACTGACAGTGCAGTAATGGAGTGCTCTGAGGTTTGTGTATTTCCCTTGTGCTTAGTGTAACTCTGGCTCCAGTGGGTAGCAGGTTAGATAAATAACTTGCTATGCTGTATTGCACACCTGTTGGAGGAGGGGTTGGCCAGTATTTTTTTTCCACATAAATTACTGTGAGACCTACAAGGTTGCCTGTTTTGTTTGTTTGTTTGTTTGTTTGTTTTCTGTTTAGGCAGGTTATCTAGTATAAGTATCCAGGTTGCAGTTACCCTACAAAATAAGGACAAATATGGGGAGGTTGGTTCTTTGGGGTTCCAGCACATAAGAGATTCTCTACTTACTTCAGTGTTGCCAATTAAATGGGGCAGGAGCCTTGGTTCTGCTTTAATCTGATGAATCAAAGAACCTGCTATTACCCTGAAGCAGAGTAACACTCATATCTTCTGATCCATCCATAAAGGACTTCAGCAACATCTCGACTGTGACACATCACTTACACTCCATAGATCTTGTTTCCAAACCTAATCATAGTTTTAGATAAGATAACTCTCCATATTCTGAGAGCTGGTCAGGCTGATGTACCCTAATGTGGCAGGTTACTCTTAAGTAATACTGAATGTATTTCTGAATGCAGTCTCCTTATATGCACTAGCTTGGTTTGCCTGGTCCCTGCTATTTCATAAACATGTTTGTATTTTGAGTTGTGGGAGCAAACATAGGGAAGGCTGGGAATGTGCTTGAGTACATGTGAGTTTCTTTGCTTTGTAAGATAAAGAGTCATTTGGATGCACCTTATCAAGGCAATAGCAGAGCCCTAATGGTTTTGCATCTGTGTACATCTGACCAGTACACCCTGTAGTTAAATGTACTGAAATTGCCATATTTCTTTTTGACAAGCAGGAATCTGCGAGGCTCCTTTGTAGAAAGTTAATTGGAGCAGCAGTTAATATTATAGAGAATCTGTCAAATGGGTTGTGAAAACTCCAGATTTGGAACAAGGAGGACAAAATGCAAGAGCTGCCTGTGATGCGTTCTATCTAAAATGGTTCTGTTGAAACATGCTGCTAAGGAGAATCAAAGCAGTTTATTTTGGGAGAAGGGAGGAAAGATTCAAGAGGCTCTGGCTGCAAGCTAGACTTAAAGGGTCTCTGTTAGCAGGGCCAAAAGAGATTCCCCTGCTTACAGAATTACCCAAGCAAAGTTTTCAAAAGTAAATTTGCTTAGAACGCTAAAGTGTATGGGCAAATCTCTTCAAAGTGCTCAGCTCCAAGGGTGGGTCTTTTGGATGCTAGCTGCTCTCCATAAAATCAGATAACTTACTGAACACTCCTGGCTGTCTGGCCCCAGCTGCATGGTGCTTTATGCAATGTAAACACTCTCCCATAACCTTACAGCACCTCTACGCTTGAAATATCTGGCTTGTGTGCTATGTAATGAAGAATTCAAAATCCACCAAAGGCGCTAGCTGAGAAGTTTCTGTCAGACCATGATACGAGCCAGATCCTCTGTTCTGAAGGCTGACTGACTGACCAACCAAATCCCTCCCTTGAGCCCTGATTTTGGCACAGTGGTCTTTCAGCACTGAACTGTGTGCTGCAACTTTGATTTGTTCAGTTTCCCCTCATAGAGCTTGTCTGCACAAGCAGTTAGTTCTCTGCAAGCTGGGATTTGAATCTATCCCGCACTAGCCTGCCACTGTCTGTCTGTGGGGACCCTGCTGACACGCATTAACAATTGGTTAATGTGTTTTGGGTAGTTTCATTTCCAAGGGGATTAGATTATCTTCACAGGTGCTAAATAAGGAGACCCTAAGTGCAGGGTCTGTCTCAGAACATGCTGCTTAGGACTTCCTACCAAATGCTCAGAAGTTCCTTAGGGTGTTCTTTCAGTTTTTGGCAGGTACCCTTTTTGTGGAATCGTCAATTGACTTGAATCTCTGAGGAAAAGGCAGAACAAAAAGTTCTTGTGTGTGCTGATTATGGATGCAAACGTTTCATGTAATTGCATAGAATTTGAAATAGCAGTTTGATATCTTGCCATCCACATGTTACTGAGCCTGCAAGAAACAGATGTACAATTTTATTCTTCTTGCATTTTATGCAATCCTTCGTACAGCTTGCTACTGAGACGTACGGTAACCTGTCGGTAAGGGCGGAGTTTGTCCCCTGTGGAAGTTCCAGTATTTGTATGCAGAAGACACCATTTAATGCATTACCAAACCCCCCCCTCACCGCCCCCAAAGCAAATCTAGTCCCGACACATTAATTCTGTATGCCTGAACACACACAAGCAGACGGACTTCTAAAAACTAGTATTCCTGCTATAACCTCCAGGATTTAGTGCAGAGTGTGCGGTGACCTTCAACTTTATTTTACTCTCAGTGGCATGTTTTCAAAAACTGTTCTAGTTCAGCGGTGCCTCCTCTGGGGAGGCCTGTTGACTTCTGCCTGTTTCTTTCTCACTGACTTCTGCTACTTTTTGCCTGGCTTATCCTCATCTAAATTGTCTCAAAGACTTCTGTCCTATATTTGTTTTTTGTGGACTTATTTCTTAACAGAAACCCCTAGCGCTTACAGTGCCTCCCTCTGACCTATGTACAGCAGTATGTTACGCTCAGCTTGGTGTGACATACTGCTGTACATAGGTCAGAGGGAGGCACTTAGACAGTCTAACTGCTGCGCTAGCATCACATTCAACTTTGTGAAAACAGGTCAGGATGACACAAGTCTGTGCACATAATTCCTAGACTATTTTTAAGGCCAGATGAGACCTTATTGTTTATTATGACCATATAGTCTGACCTCCTGCATAATACAGACCATAGAATTTCACTCAGTAACTACTGCATTAAGCCCACAGCTGCTGGTTAAGCTACAGCACATCTTTTAGAAAGACATCTAGTTTATCTGAAGACCTCAAGTGATGGAGAAACCATCACAATCACTTGATATGTGGATCCCTTCAACCTTGTTTTAATGGAAATGTGGGTTAAAGGATTAAAAAATGTCACCATCTTAAACTTCCCTTGACTTACTTTCATCCCTCTTGTTTCTTACAGTGTAGATATAGGTCTAGTGACATCTTATGGCTTCTGACATGCCAACTTGTCAACAGTTGGTCAAAAGTACACCGAAGTTCCTTTGAGAGGATAGGAGGCATACAAATTTAAGAGCTTTCCTGTAAAGACAATTAAGTATCATTGGTTAGACCCAGTGCAGGATAGCCTGGCTGATGGAATGGTCTCTAAAACAATACATGCAGAGCTGCTGAGTCATGGATTCCAGATGGTGGAAGGCAGGAGGGTGGAAGGCAGGGCTGTGATTATCTTCTCCAGAAGCTTGGATTCCAGATTAGCGTATTATGTCTATAGGGGATCAGAAGAACCAATAGTGAAGCATAAGTGACTCGCCTCTGAAGCGATACCCTTTTCACTTGCCTTAATGCAATGTCATGACATACCAGATTTTGCCATAAGTGTTGGCACACGTGTATACTAGTGTTAATTAAATGGGCATGTCTGAACCTCCTGTTTGCTGTCACAATCTTACTGAAGAATGATACCAAAAGTGTGGAAGCCAAACCGAGTTTGTAAATGAGCTTCCATCTGTTAAAGTAAGAATTCTCTTGGCTAAGCCTGTGTTAAAGCAATGGAAATGATTTTTTCAGTTTGGCAGGTTAGCACTTTCACAGTGCTGGTGCTGTACAGTCTACAGAAAGCTGAGAAGAGGCCTGGTAGACCCTTACACACTCCCAGGATTTCCTGACATTGCATGATCCCTGCATAGTACCACTTCCCAAATCTCCTGTCTTCTCAAGTGCAAGGCTGACTTGTATTTGAAAAGTGTTTCTCACTTCCAGCATGTGTGAATTTACAGGATGCTTCAATGAAAGTGGGATTTGTCTTTTGCAGTGAAAATACTTACGTTGTGCAGTTCAAGAATTGCTACGCGGGGTAGATCAACTAAAGTAATTTGTGCTTGAAAGGCGGCTTCCATGAAGCAGATGTATCAAAGAGTACACTGTGTCACCATGACTTTCAGACACAAGTTAATTACCATCATCTTTTTACTTGCAGACATTCTTGTCTGCAGTGGGGCCTCTACACAGTCATTTGTGTTCTTTCTGTTAGGCTGCATATCTCTCTACTGGAAGTGGTGGTAATGTGATATTTGTGGTTTTATTTTAGGGTAATTCTACTAGAACATCGATCTGAACAGTAAAACTCGGATCCTTTGAGGACTGCCTGAATACTTCTAGCTCTGAAGAACAAGCAACACTGGTAAATATTTCTCTCATTTCTTTGGATGAGTTAATATTTGGCATGGGGAGAGAAGGGCTAAGGAAAAATTGCCCACTTAGCTCTGGGTCTGCTTAAATGGATTGCTTTTCCAGAACAGTAGCTAGCTGGAGACCTAGTATCAAGGGCCCTTCTAGTTCCGCATTTCTATGATTTCTACATAGAGGCTGACCGTTGCATGTCTGCTTCTGGGGCAGAGCCTAGGCCAAAGTTGGAGACTCTCATAGTTTCTGTCATATACAGAGGGATGAAGAGTGTGTGATCCTTGTGTTTCTTTGCATAATCTTGTATCTAAGAAGTTTGTGTAGGGCTCTGGGTTTTTAACCCTAATCTCGTCTCTTGGTTGCAGAACTACGGTAAGCCTAAGTGGAAAAATAACACACTCAGCTGGCATTTGATACCCAGATAGGATATTTGATACTATGAGGGGCAGGTTATCCCATATCTGCCTACTGCATGGTTTCTGGCACCTCCTCCAAAGGTGTGGTGTTGGCGCTGTCAGGTTACTGGATTTGATGGACCTCTGGTCTGATCCAGTCTGGCAATCCTTGTGGTCCTGGGCAACGATAAGTAAGGCTGCGAGTTTGTCACGGAGGTCTTGGAAGTCACAGATTCCATGACTTTCCAGGACCTCCATGACTTCTGCAGCGGTCAGTCGCACCGGCCACTGCTGGGCAGTCTTGGGCCACCATGCCCCCCCCAACTCTGCAGCAGCAGGATTTTGGGTGGGGTGGGGCTCAGGGCTAAGGAAAGGGAGTTGGGGCACAGGATGGGGTGAGGGCTCTGGGTGGTGCTTACCTCGGAGGGCTCCCCGGAAGCAACGACATGTCCCTCAGCTTGTAGGTGTAGGTGCAGCCAGGCGGCTCCGCATGCTGCCTCTGCCGCAGACACCGTCCCCACAGCTCCCATTGGCCACGGTTCCTGGACAATGAGAGCTGCTCAGCCAGTGCTTGGGGTGAAGGCAGCGCACGGAGCCGTCTGGCCATGCCTCCGCCTGGAAGCCGAGGGACATGTCGCCACTTCCAGGGAGATGCACAGAGC
Source organism: Mauremys mutica (assembly GCF_020497125.1). Lineage (NCBI taxonomy): Eukaryota > Metazoa > Chordata > Testudines > Geoemydidae > Mauremys > Mauremys mutica. Next base: position 14,817,601 of record NC_059082.1, read on the forward strand.
CAGGTAGGGAGCCCGCCAGCCCCTCCAAAACCCCCTCAGCACCAGGGGGGATCCTGGTCCCCTCCCTCCAAGCATCCAAGATTTAGTCAGGGATTTATAGTAAATGCCATGGACAGGTCATGGCATGTCAATTTATGTTTACTGCCCGTGACCTGTCCATGACTTTTACTAAAAATACCCATGACTAAAATATAGCCTTAACGATAAGGAGGGTTCAGATAACATGATAGATTAAAGTAAACAATCTTATAGTTCAGTGTGAGAAGGAGTTTACTTCGACGCTATTTCATGGTAGTGTCATCATGTCAAACTTCTCTCTAACTCCACTGACCCAGACTGCTCCTCTGGGGTGTTTGGTATTTCTAAAGAATAGGTATCCCATTACCAAACACACATCCCAGTGTTCCTATCCTCAAGCAATCGGAAGGATTTAGACTGAGTCCACTCACTGCTAGGGCGCTTCCTTCTGGCCCTGTCTGGGGATTAGCTCCATGCCGGTCCAACACTCCTTTCTGCTGTTCGCTGCATGTCCTGCTGCTCGCTCGCACTCTGTCTGACCTGGGTGCTGTGTGTTTGTGGCTTGGCCCTCCGGCCAGGTCACTGTGCGTTTTTCCCTTCCAGGGAAACCTTTTCGCCTTTCCATACAAAGGGTCCCAGGCAGTTGTCTCATTCTCTGTCCAGTCTTCTTGTTCCCTAGTGGCTGGTAGGCAAACTCAGGCCTGCCTTCTACTCTCGGTTCCAGCTCAGGGGCCCTCTAATCAGCAGCCAAGGTCTGCACCGTCCTAAACCTTGCTGACTTTTCCTGAGCCTTTCCTATGTCTTCTGGTTTCCCTCTGGGTTTGTCAGCCCAAATGCTCTCCTCCCAGGGGGTGAGTGCAGATCAGGGGTGCCAGAACAAGGGGGGGCAGAAGACCATGCCCCCATCACTTTTAAAAGTGGGAGGGCTATGCCCTCACATTTCTTACCGGCCGTAAGGCGGGGGCAGAAGAGGGGGTGGGGTAGAGCAAGCAGGGAATGGGCCTTGGGGGAAAGGGTGGTGTGGAGCCAGAGCCATAGTGTGGGTGCCGATAGGACCCCCGCCACACACACACATAGTTTTAGGGAGCTTCTGCCGCTCCTGCTGCAGATTAAAACTCTAGGCCCAAACGCACCTCCCTTCCCCCGAGGAGTGACTGCAGACTGCTTCCCTGCAGCCCCTTTCTGTTGCCAGCTTCCTGGTTTCTATCTTAGCCCCTCCTATTCCTTTCCAGGTGGGCTCTGTCCTCATTCAGGGGATTTTTTTAGTCCATCAAATTCCCCTCAGCTGTGGTCTACCTGGTTAACTTCCCCCTTCTCAGCCTCATTAGCCCCTTCCAGACTGGAGTGGAGTGATACAGTGGTATGACAGTTCTAGGGACTTTGTGTGGAACTATGGCTTGACCTACTATGAGGAGAAATTGGGCATGTCTTGGTTTCTCATCTCTTCCCAAAATGTGGCACCACTCCCACCTTCAGTTGTGCTAGGCATTCTTTGGTGACATTGCAGCCAGCTAGTGGTTTTGGGATCTTGGCAGTGTGTGATGCTTAAGATACCCACATTACTGAAATCATAATGCAACACTGAATAGGAATAAATCTCCCTCCCTAACTGATCCCCCTGTCTGTACCAGAGCTACACGAGATGACCCTTTAGAGTCATAGAATGCATGGCAACTCCAGATGTGACTTGTTTTGAGTGGACCCTGTCATGGGAGTATTTATTTGTGCAGCGAAGTGTTCCTATAGCACTATCAGCGGGATTCTGTATTTCATACTGCAGCTTGACTTGCTGTGTAAATGTGCCAATACGTTGCAAAAAGGCTAAACCTCTTCTTTGTCTCCAGATTTAAAATGAATGCAATGCTGGAAACCCCCGAGCTGCCAGCAGTGTTCGATGGGGTGAAGCTGGCTGCAGTCGCTGCTGTTCTCTATGTCATCGTTCGCTGCCTGAATCTAAAGAGCCCAACTGCCCCTCCTGATCTCATTTACCAGGACACTGCTCTGTCGCGCTTCCTGCTCAAATCCTGCCCGCTTCTGACGAAAGAGTGAGTGATAAATACAGCCTTATAACTAATGAACTTTTATACAGTGAAGAGAAGTTGAGCTTAGGTATTCTCACCTCACTGCATACAGTTGTACAAGAACACCGTAAACCTGGCTATAAATAGATGGCAGAGTATTCTTTGGAGATGCAGAACTAACGGCAGGGACCTATATTTGTTGGCATAAAAAAGCCCCTCCAAGTGATGGTTACAGTGTTGCCCAGGGTCCCCAGGATCCAGGCCTCATTGGGCATGTCTGGGAGCAAACCCCTCAGCTCGGGTAGTCACACTTGGGCTAGTAGGGCTTGAGCTAGCACACTAAAAATAGCTGGGCCGAGGTAGCCAAACAGGCTCAAGCCCACCCCGTTGCCTGGTCCAAGCTCTGATAGCTAGCCTGAGCGGCCGCCGGTGCCATAATGTCCACACAGTTCTTTTTAGCACGCTAGTGTGAGCTCCACTAACACAAGTCTTTCTACCTGGCTGTGAGGCTCACTCGCAGCTGCAGTATAGACATAGACACGTTGTGTTGTGTGCTGTACATATGCATGGAAAGGCAGTCCCTGACCCAGTCAGTGTCTTGGCTTACATCACTGGGACGTGTTCCCCAGTATGGAAGAGTAGGGCCCAGCACAATATGCTTCCTCCTGTGGGAGGTGTAGGGAATATCTGTTATAACGTCCTACACTCCAGTGAGTCACAGAGCATTTTGACACTTCTAGAACTTACAGTATAAGAGCTTTTCAATCCATTTGTCAGAGTGCCTGCAGTTCATTTCAAGATGGGTGAAACCATCAAAATGTTGAGCAAAGCAGATCTCTTTCATAGCAGTCTAATAAATAAGAAAGCAATGAAATGCTGGTTCTTGCCAGCTCCTCTTTGAGAGGGAGGCTTGTAAAACTAGCATCTGTTAGTTAACTGCAGGAGTGACCCTTTAAGGTATCAGGCCAAAACTTTTCCTACTCTGCTGTCTGCAAAGTCGATGTAACTTTTAACAAGAAAGAAGTAAAATCTAATGCTTAATACTGGCCTGTTACCTTAAATCCGAGTGAATAAGTGAAGACTCGGCACACCACTTCTGAAAGGTTGCCGATCTCTGCTCTAGAATATAAACATCAAAAATACGGATAATGCAACACTTAAAGGTTGCGATTCTGTTGTGCAATAACTGGAGGAAATACAGAAGTATATTTTCCACAGAGCCTTAACATGACAGTAACAGCCTGTGCAATATTGCACTGTTTACTGTCCACGTTCTCACGGAAACTATGGTGTCAAAACTCTGATCTGAGTGGGACTCTCTTCACTCTGTAACCCTTCTCTAAAAGGAGGTACTCTCCCTTTGGGAGGGGTAGTGTGGTTCTCTGACATCTTTAATTTTAAGAATGAAATACATATAGACAAGAATTTATTTTAACTTCCATTTCCAGAGACTTTCAGGAAACAAATATTTAAATCTCTGTAAATGTGCATGCAAATCATTCACAAGAGTAATTAACCAACACTACGTGGAAATTACTTGTGCTCATACTCCATTGTAGTATCTTGTAAGGCTTGATTAAATACTAGCTGTTTTAGAGCATAAGGGAAGCTGATTATGCAGCTTACTTTGCATTCATGTTTGAGGAGAAATTGTGGCACTTTCTTTTTTTTCTTCCTTTGTGTCTGTACTCAGCTTTCTGTTAAATCCCCCACTGGTACAGCTATTTCTCTGTAGTAGTGAAGTGAAGATCACCCTCTGGCTTCCAGACAGCCACAACTTCAAATTCAGTGTACATGTTGGAAAAGTAGTGGCCTGTTAACAGGTATTATTAAAGTGAGTGAGCGACTGGTGGTAGGGAGCTTTCAGGAAAGGGAACGCGTGTGGGTAGAAATGAGAGAATAACTTGGATGCTGTCTTGTAAAGCTCTGTAGGAAATGCCTGAAATGATTTCTAAGGGATTGGTTTAGTCCCAGCTTCACAGCCTTCAGCTGCATTTATACTTTCAAAATCTTTATTTACATTCATCAACAGGAAGGGTCGGTACACTTCATATATGAAGCTACTGAATCTGACTTTAGAAACTTGGCTGTGGCTAGTCCAACTCTGAGAGAAACCCGAGTCCAGAGTGTCTTCATCAGACATGCCACTCGTGTTCAGTGCCTTACTAAGTGTAATCCTGTAGCGTGTTCCTCTTCGATTCTATTTTTTTTTCTTGACAGTCTTATTCCATGAACCACAAACTGGGATGTAAACCTAGTACCTTCCTTCAGTAGTCCAGCTGGTGTTAAGTGAATTAGTGAGCAGCTTCATAGTTGCCTGAGCCTGTTGCCAGCTAGATACTGAGACTGGTAGATGCCAGTGGTGCTTGTAACAGGATCACCAAGTAAGTTAGTTACAAGCTTTCCACTAATCTCTTGTGGACTCTCTTCAGACCCAGCCAATGGAAAGGAATTAGATGTGGTACATTGCTAAAATCCCCATCTGTCCTCCTATCCACCATTCCACTGTTTTCATTGTCTGGCTCTGTCTTGTTCATCAAATGGAAATACCTTCTAACTGGTATTATGGTAGCAGCAGGCTCTTAACAGTCATAATTTAAGCAGCAGGGTCTCTTGCTTTGAGGTTCTTGTATCCTGATCAGTGACTGTCAGTCTCTCAGTGCTCTGGGATGACCAAAATTTGCACCTGTCTTTTGTCACCAGCTGCCAGACAAGTTCAGTTAAGTTAGCAACCTGCTGTCCCTCTTGTTCCTTTAGAACTATAACTTGTTCTGTTGTCTGACTCTCACCTAAACAGGCACATCTTGTGTTCATTGTGCCTTTTCTGGGCTATGCTTTTTGGTACACCTCTACCCCGATATAACGCGGTGAAGCAGCGCTCGGGGGGGGGGGGGGCGAGGCTGCGCACTCTGGCGGATCAAAGCAAGCTCGATATAACGCAGTTTCACCTATAACATGGTAAGATTTTTTGGCTCTCAAGGACAGTGTTATATCGGGGTAGAGGTGTATGTGGTTTTCTTGCTGTGCCAGTGTGTATCCATTCTCTGGTTTCTTGGGGGTGAGATTGATAACCACAGGAGATCTATTCTCTTCCCAGAACTCTCCTTCCCCCAAGACTTCTCATCAAGGATTTAAAACTGCAAACATGTTTCATATGGCCAGGCGTAGGCAAATGACTCTGTAAAAAGGCTTTTAATACATGCTGAAAGCACACCCAGGAATACAGCCTGGGGTTTTTTATCCTTTGCCTGTGTAGTAATTTTCTATCCTAGTCATGCTGCCTGGCACCAGAATACTATTTCATACTGTCATGCTTTGTCCTTTGGCTGCTTCCTCCTCCCGAAAGGAGCAAATATCAAGTTGTCGTATGCTCGTCTCCTTCCTCCATTCTCCAATAGTGGTCAAGGAAAAGACAGCAAACGCTTAGTGTTTTACCTAACACAAACAGTTGACAAATTAATTGAAAGAGAAGTTATATTTTGGCAGCCTCAGGGACATGTGAACTAATCTGATGGTAAAGCAGGACGCTAATAAATAATCCACTGTGGATTTGTGAGAGATTGGAGCCCAGGCTTTTTCTCTCCACTCCCCTCTCCCTATGGTCATCTAGCACTGACTTTCCAATCTTCCATATGATTGGTACCATACTTTCATTCAGCAGCTCGTGTTCTCCAGAAGTCTACCATGATATTCCACTTCATCGGTTTGACTAGGAACACTTCTCCCTTGCCTCTATGCTAAAGCTTTTGGGGATATAGCTTATGAAATTCACTGTGTTTATATAAAACTGTACTTAGCTCCCCCCCCCCAAAAAAAACCCTGCAGCATAGCTGAGGGAAACCCCTTTTGCAATGCAAGTGCTTCCTGTCTCTGTAGACAGCTTCCACAAACTTGATTTCTGGTGTCTGCAGTGACTTTTTTTTCACAGGAAGGCTAATATAAGTATGAAGCTCCGCAAATAGCTTTCATTTTGGCTGTTGCATCCGACAGCTAAGACTCCAAATATGCAACAGGCCAGCTGAGCTGATGCAGATTATCTGCTGCTAAATATTTAAGGGCTCTGAAGCCTTTTGGTTTAAGACAAGACTTTTTGAATCATTCCAGGGAGGTTGAATAATTTGCAAGCTTCTCCTCTATCTAGGTAGTGAATAGGAAGCAAGCTCATAGACTTTAAGGTCAGAAGGAACCATCACAATCATCTAGTCTGACTTCCTGCACATTGCTGGCTACAGAACCTCACATACTCACTCCTGTAATAAGACACCTAACCTCTGGCTGAGTTACTGAAGTCCTCAAATCATGATTTAAAGACTTCAAGTTACAGAGAATCCACCATTTACACAAGTTTAAATCTGCAAGTGACCTGTGTGCCATGCTATAGAGCAGGGGTCTCAAACTCCTGGCCCACGGGCCATCTGTGGCTTGCAAGCCTCCCCAATGTGCCCCATGGGGCTCCAGCGGTTTTGGGGCCAGGTCTCTCCCTTGGCCCCACCTGCCGCCCCCGGGTGCTCCCCCCTCAGGGGCAGCGCACCGGAGCTGAGCGGCATCTGCCTGCTCACTCCAGTGGCTGCTGGCCCCTCCCTGTGGCCCAGGGGCAGGGCGGGGCTGTGCCTCCGTGCGCTGCCCCCACCCCAAGTACCCCTGCAGCCAATGGGGCACTGCGGGGGCAGTGCCTGGGGGCAGAAGCGCACCCCACCTTGGAGCCCCAGGTTAAGGGCTGCACCCCCTTCCCACACCCCCTACCACTCCCAAGCTCCCTCCCAGAACCTGAATCCCCTTCCTACACACCCCCTACCACTCCCAAGCTCCCTCCCAGAGCCTGCACCCCCTTCCCACACCCCCCTACCACTCCCAAGCTCCCTCCCAGAGCCTGCTCCCCATCCCCACACACTCCCAGCCCCCAAACTCCCTCCCAGAGCCTGAATCCCCTTCCCACACACACCCTCCCACCCCCAAACTCCCTCCCAGAGCCTGCACCCCAGACCCCCCCACCCAAAGCCCCTCCCAGAGTCCAACCTCTCACCCCTTCTGCACCCAAACTCCCTCCCAAAGCCTGTACCCCAGACCCCCCCACCCAAAGTCCTTCCCAGAGCCCAACCTCTGAGCCCTTCTGCACCCAAACTCCCTCACAGAGCCTGCACCCTAATCCCCTACCCCAGACCTTCTCCCTCACCCAGACTCCGTCCCAGAGCTTTAAGCAGGTGTGTGTGTGGGGGGGAAGAGTTGGGGGGGCAGGGGCAGGTTCTGGGCGACATGAGTGACATTGGCCCACTGGGAGGATTTGAGGACTGGCACTGGCCCTAAGGTAAATTGAGTTTGAGACCCCTGCTATAGAGGAAGGCAAACTCTTCCCTGCCCGGGTCTCTGCCAATCTGACCCAAGGGAAAATTCGTTCCCCAAATATGGCAGTCAGTTAGTCCCTGATCATTTGTGCAAGACCCACCAGCCAGACACCTGGGAAAGAATTCTCAAAGTGGTAATGACTATAAAGTTTCCAAGATCAGTCTTCTTGGGAGAAAGTCCAAACATCTTAAATTTGGACCGCTTCTCCCTCCAGCCCTACCCTGCAAGAATGGGGAGTGTAGCCTCTTAGTTACAGCTTGGGAGCTGGCAGACAGGACTCCTGGGTTCTAGTCTTGACCCTGTAGCAGACTTGCTGTAACCTGGAGCAGAGCACTTAACACTGTTGCCTTCTTACCCATCTGTAAATGCATATACAGTAGTAACACCTCCCAGTGATGTAGGGGTTAATGTTTGTAAAGCACTAAGCTCCTTGGTTGAAGTGTACAGCACATGAAGTACAAAGTATCTCTATAGATACAAGCTTTTCTGTTGCTGAATGTCCATTTTCAAATGTGTGAGAATCTGAACACGGACACTTCCTAATAAAAATAGAATAGTTTTGTGTGCTTTGTTTGAGCTGCTTTAGAAAAGTAGATTGCAGAACACCCAAAAAGTAGCATACTCCGAAAACCGTAATATTCTGCCCACAAGCCACCAAACCTTAATCTGGAAACCGATCTGTTGGTATTGGTTCTATTAATACCAAATCATGTCCATTTCTAACAAAGACTTTCCTCTTGCTCTCCCAGAGGGACTGTTTACTTCCTCAGTCACTGATATATGGGGTTGGGTTTCCATTATACAAACACAAAGCATATGGTGCTGAAAATAGGCTCACAAATCCTAATGGTGTTTATATAACAGGATGTGCATGCACTCAGCCAGTTCAGGCTAGTTATCAGTTTAACACTGTGTACCTATCAGTGACAGGGCACGTAAGTCAGTTACTATAGTAGGTAACCATCAATCCCAGACTTGCTTTCTTGTCAGCTTTGATTTGTAGTGGTCAGTTATTGAAACTGGTGTCTGTGGGCGGTGTAGAGTTTCTTAAAGGGTATTTATAGGGCATCTACTGGAAGAAGTTATAATGTGCTGCCTTGGATGTCTGTCATTGGTCAGGGTATTAGTAATCTGTAGCAGACTTGATCATAACAGGGAGGTCATTTTAGATGAGCCAGAACACGGTCCTGTGGTAAACCACCCTGAACTAATTAGTTCGGTACTTAGTACCTGTTGGGCTTGGATTCAGATTTGGCTGCTCCGGTCTCGCTCCGGTAGTCACAAGTGAGAGTTTGAGTATTGGCTAGGAGGTTTCAGAAACTGTGCAGGTGCCAGCGTAGACTTCTTTAGTTCTAGTGTCTCTAGCCGTCCTTACAAAAGGAGAAATAAAACTGTAAACGGCCTATGAAATGCTACAGCATTCTTGATCAGTACACAAGATTGCCGATGCTCCGTGATGCAATGTAGAGGCATGCTATCCTACACTGCAGTAGCTTGTTTAGGCTGGAGAATGAGAAGCTGCTTTCAGGGTATTTCTTTTCCTTTGGTTTATACTGCAGCTGCATTATGGAGAAGCTAAAAGGAGCCTTTGTCGTCTCCTTGGACTCTGTAGTACAGTTTGGGAAATCTTAGTTCCTGTTCCCACTGGAAGACCACACATCATGTTAACTGTGTTGGAGGGAGCTACAGTATTAAAACTGGGTCTCCTACCAGGTAGGGCTTACCATGATGGGCCCACTATGGACTCCTGAGTGAATTCTAATGGGTCATGTCCAACAAGCCTCTCTGCAGGTGCACCCATTTTGCCTGCTCTAGAGAGAAGGCAAGGAATCTAACAAAACGATGTAGGTCTGATCTCTAGCTCATGTTTCTCTGCATCATGCCATGCAGGACCTATTTCCTTCATGTGCTGCTCAGTTCTAATGGGCTTTAAAAGCATCTGCCTGGGCACGGGCCCTTCTGTTTTGGTTGCCTGTTGAGATTTTGTGGGAGCAGCTTTCTGTTGGAGCTCTTTGCTGTACAGCAGTGTTTCCCAAACTTGGGATGTCGTTTGTGTAGGGAAAGTCCCGGGCGGGTTTGTTTACCTGCCGCATCCGCAGGTCTGGCTGATCGCGGCTCCCACTGGCTGCGGTTCACTGCTCCAGGCCAATGGGGGCTGCTGGAAGTGGTGTGGGACGAGGGATGTACTGGCCAACACTTCCAGCAGCTCCCATACTGTCCTTACACAACTACCTGATCCTCCATATTAAACAAAACTCTGGCTGTCTTTTTTCAGTACTTGATACTCATTCTGTACTACTAAGGTATTTCTGTCCAGCTGGGTTGAGTTTGAAAACATTTCCTGTGATGACTTACTATTTCTTACAGTGTTGTACAGAATAAAGTTGAAAATGGATAGTCTGTTTCTGTGTCTTGAAGAGGGTGGGGGTGCTGGCGCTTTCGGAACATAATGCTTGGCTAGCTGTCACTGCCAACATATCCTCCTGCAGCAGTGGTGATAAACCACAATGCATAGCATGGACACTCCTTTATCATTTGTCCTGTGTTACTAATAGGAAAAGCTGAAGGTCACACCAATTCTGTAAATAAAGATGTGTACCCACAGGACTGTCCTTGCCAGTCCTACGTAGACTTTAACCACAGTATTGTGTTGTGGGTGGTTCCCAAGGATTTTTTTTTTAAACTCGCCATTAAGAGAAGCGGATAGCATAATTCTTCACAATAAGCCTTCAGCTGTTTTAGTGAAGGCCTGTCTAAAAAATGGAGAGCCAGGTGACCTTTTGACTGGATTCTTATAGCTCTGATACGTACCATTTGTAAACATTTGTTCCACAGCGCAGAAGGTATTTGGTGGTTGTGGTTGCCATGTTTGTGTTGCAGTATCACTCAAGGCCTCAGTCAGACTGTGTTGTACTCTTCCCTGTACAAACTCAGTAAAATGGCTCTCACTCCAGTGAGCTTGCCGTTCAAATTAAGACCCTGTCTATTTGGTCTATAGTTTAAGTCCATGACTGGCTTCACTTGAAAACTTCAGTAGGTAAGAATTTGTGGTTATTGTAATAATTGATGTACTACTAAAAAGTTAGAAGGGATTTCTGAAAGGAAGAAATTCCTACCCTATTTATCAATGTAAAGATATTTCTTACCCTCATAACTGGTAGTTTAGAAGATTAAATAAACAACAACCAAGACCCCTGCATAAACAAGCTCCAGCTTTGCTAGGGTTCATTTAAAGATTTGACTCCTAGTTGATCACACCAAGAAAGAGGAAAAACAAGTTGCTTTCCCTCAATACATTCCTGTCTTAACTAGCTACATTCCACTCACTAGTCAGATTCATCTATAATGTATATAAATAATTTACCCCACAATTCCTCTGACTTGGACAAAGAAATAGTTTGTCTCTTGCACCCTGTTGTAACCTTACTGCATGCTGGTTGGAGGCTCTGGATTTATTTTCCAGTTATTCCAGCCTGTGACCCAAGGCAATATAACTTACCGTAATTCTTAGCTCTTTTACGTGCCTTTTTTTGTAAAGCGCTTTGAGATTTGGGGATGAAGAATATGAAGTATCGCTGTCCCTCTTTTGATGCATAAATTTATAATCTTTTTTAAAATTAAATCCAGTTTGTTTTGCCCTTGTTTCACTATAAGTGGATTTTTCTCCTTTTCCACTGAAGCATCCAACTTCTGGATTTTGAGAGATGTTTCCTAATGTTAGATCTTTGTTTCTATACCCAGATTATAGAATTCTTCTTCCTCTTGATATGAAAGAAGCGAAACCTTTAGGATTTCTTCACTTTCTCCAAGATGGTATTAGCCTCCTTAGGCATTTCCTCTTTTCTTGGCCACCAGTTTCTGTGGCTTTGATTTTGTGTGGGGGACTTGGTGCACATAGTCCCCAGTCTCATTGTGACAAAGTTATCTGAACAAGTGGAAAAATCCATTGAGTAAAGTGCTGAAGCTTTGGTAGGAGATGATTAAAATGAAGGCTGGGTAAGATTGCATTTTACCTATTCTAGTAATGTTACCTTGATATAGTGGCTGTTGGCCTGTAAAGGAGTCCAAAGCAGGTTATTTAAACTGCAGATAGCCTAGGAACACATGAGGAGCTAGCTCTCTTCATTTCCAGTAGAAGGAACCTAATCTTGGCATCAAAGTACTATTCTGGGTAGCCTGGTCATTCAAGGTTAGTGAGTGTTTCTAACTTCTAACTACAGAAGTGTAAACACATGACTAACGCTAAGATGTCCTTGCCCTAAGCGAAGCAGTGTGAGATTGCTAAGTTTTCAACTCTGCTCAGCCACTTAATGGGTCTTCTGAAAAGCTGAGCTTTTTGCATGCTACATTAAGGTAACGTGCCTAAAAAGGCTCTTTGCTTGCTCTCTGCTTGCTCGCCTCCAAGAGCTTGAGTGAAATAGAATAAATCATTGGGCAGAGAGCAAGTTCTGTTTCCTGGACGCCTTTGGTGCAAGAAATAGGATTTTGCAGAACCTCAAATCTTGTTCTGAATGAAGTGGGCATGAATTTCAAATGGGGATGTAGGGAGCACATAGGCAGCCTATGAACATACCTGCACAATCTCTGGGATCCCTGTGCTGCATCCTTTTACTTAATCCTTTCTGTTGAGGCATAAGATTGCTAAACATGCACATTCAGTGTGTACTGGTGTAAACTACCTTAGGGTTTGTGGCTGTGCCAGCTGAAGTGTAAAACTCAACTGGAGCTGTGAAACAAACTGCCATTCTGGAATCGCCTCTCTTACGATCAGTGCTTACATAATAATTTCTAACCAGAAGGCAGAAGTATCAATCCTCAGAGAAATACCTCCAAATTGACAGCGATGATCTAGGGTGACGGGATCAGAGGCTGGAAGCATAGCATAGGTGGGGAGAAGGAATGGACTATGAACCTAAAATCAAATAAAATTGAAATCTTGAGCTCTGCACACACTGATGGGCACCTAGAATGGTGTCCTGGCTCACCCCCTCTGGGCAGGATCTTGTGGCTGTGGCACTTACAGGGTCACCAAAGCTGTTACATCCGAATGACTGGATATGTGAGAGCAACTGGGAACTGGGCTGCATGTAAATAAGGGGAGAAGTGAAAATGGAGCTTGCCGCTGTCTTAGATTTCTAATTAAGAAGGCAGCACTGAACAGTCTGTCAGCAACTGGACGCTGCAACCATAGTTGCCAAGGGAACATTTTTTTTCTTCTTCCAAACAACAACAAAAAATACCTACTCCAGAGGCCTTAGCTGGTTGATTTCCCTCCCGCCCCCGCCCCCTCATTGTAGAGTGGCTTGCTGCTTAATGCTGACTGTATTCGTTCCAAGTTTTGATGGGGAGACAGGTAGAAGTAAAGCGGAAGGATTCCCTCTTGCAGATAAGAATGCAGGATGACTTGGAATCGTTCTATTGGGGAACTGTTCCTAGTGCCATAGAAAAAGCCAGGGGTCAAATGTTCATGAAGTAGGATGTGCATTAGTCTCTTCAGGAGCTCAATATCTTTGTTTAGTTCCACAAGCGCCGTAGTGTTGACATGCCAGTTCTCACAGGTAACATATGACCCCTATTAAAGTTAGACAGACCAGTTACTTCTTAACTCTGAGGCTATGTTCTTGGTACCTAAACTCTTGAAAATACCCTTTAATGTTAGTAGTGTTAGGCCCAGCAAGCATATGGCTATATTTTTGCTCTTCCTATTAAAACTTATTTGAATAAAATATTGTCCAAGAAAATCTTGGGCCTCTACAATCAGTTGTTACAAACAAGTAAACATTGGGGTGGGGCTTTAGGAAAATGGGAGTATGTAGGTCTTTGAACACACGTCTCTGCTAGACTGATGAGCCTGGTTTCCAACAGTATTGGGTGTGGGAGTGTGGAAATCAAAGATTTGTAATGGAACAAAATGCTGATGAAGATGTGGGAAGTAGTTCCATTGAGAACCTACTTTCTTTTCCTGGCAGCAGCAGCTTTCTGTCCCTGCTTGGAATAGAAGTGTAGCAACTTCTCTCCCAAATGTACTTGTCCCTTTTGATAATATATGCCTTATCCTGTGAAATCCCAGTGGCTTGGGCTGTAACTGCTAATTGGTGCCAGTCCAAGGTTTTGGACCCTTTCATCCACACCCCTCTTCTTCAGTGTTTAAATATCTAACTCAAAATAAGTACTACAACCTCAGAAAATGAGTAAAAATACCAAATAAAGTACCTCCTAATGTGGAATATAGATACCAGAATTTGAGATCTCTTTGCAAAAGCAGAATATCATGATTTTGAGAAAATAGTCAGCTTTTTCAGTGCTGGAAGAGCTGGTCCTCGTGTCTCATCAGCCAGATCTCGAGCAATGGGTTGTGCCTTGCCTAATATAGCTTTGGGGTTTTCAGCTCTCTCTCTGCATATACCTTGCCCATGGAATTGCATACAGCTTGTTTACTACCATCTCAGTAATGCAATTTCACATTCTTGTTTTAGCAAGTAATCTGTGGCATTATAAAATGGGATTGTACAATAAAACTCAACCACATTTTTGTTTAGTTCCATCTTTCCTGCCCAGCATGTTACCATCAACCCAGATTCTGCCCCCACCTATGGTCCTAGACTTAAGTCTCAATCTCCTCTTACATGCATAGTTGCTGAAGAATCTTGGGGTAGCTGGCATACTGTACATGGCTGCTGGCAATCACCCAGACCCAGTGCACCTCTCCTAGTATAGAGATGTCTGACTGATAACAAATATATGCAGTTAGTTGTCTTGTAGCTTCTCTTAAAAGCTTCCTAATTGGATGATAGACTCTCGAAAATACCCTAAGGGATAATTTGCATGGTACATGGTAACAGTTCTTTTGTAAACAAAGCAGTTGAGGCTTCTGTCCTCTGTTTTTTCTTCTTGTAGAAGTATCTGTTTTTTCAGTTGGAATCTGTTTTTATTCCTTCTTGGAATGTACACTTGCAGGAAGGATGTGCCTCAGTATAACGCCTTCCTTTTTTGTTTTGGGGTTCTTCAAATGTATCTTCCAACACTGTGCTGCGGGGATGGAGTGAGGGCAGTAAGCATAGGAGAATGGCAAAACACGTCAAACTGGATCTGAGCTCTTGCGAGATACAGACTGTAATGTCCCATTGTCACTGAGCAGCTGTGCAAGGTCCTTGTTTATATCTAGGAATGCCCTGGAGGAGAGTTCAATGTTTCCTGCTTTAGGTTAGAGTTTTGCATGTCTGACTCGGACATCAGTCACAAGCAGAGTTCCAGTATTGGCCCCTCTGTGTCTTGTCACAAAGTCAGCAGCATAAATGACCACACCCTGATGTTAAAGCAGCATGAAGCAAAGTGGCCATGTATTGATTGTTATGTCCTCCTGCATGACTAAAAAGGGGTTAACTTCTGGACTTTCAAATATATATTTGGAAACAGACTCCAGTTCCCCCTCAATCTGTCCTCTACCTTCAGAGTCTCTGCTATTGCCTATGTAGCTCTCCTAAGTATTTGGGGGTAGATGTATATGTGCAATACTAAAATAGCTGTATTTAATTTCCAGTGCTGCTTTTATACATAGTTTGGAAAAATGTTTAGATCACTGTTTCCCAAACTTGGGATGCCACTTGTGTAGGGAAAACCCCTGGTGGGCCGGGCCGGTTTGTTTACCTGCCCCATCTGCAGGTCTGGCCGATTGCGGCTCCAGGCCAGTGGGAGCTGCGGGAAGCGGCGTGGGCTGAGGGACGTACTGACCGCCGCTTCCAGCCGCTCCCATTGGCGTGGAGCAGCAAACCGTGGCCAGTGGGAGCCATGATTGGCCAGACCTGCGGACGCGGCAGGTAAACAAACGAGTCCATCCCGCCAGGGGTTTTACCTACACGAGCCGCGTCCCAAGTTTGGGAAACACTGGTTTAGATCAGTAAGGAGTAGGAGGAATATTATGTGCCTTCAGATCATCTCAGTAGGCTGGTTTCAAAGAGTTAATGGTTGAGAGAGTTGGAGCAGCAGCTCTCTTTCTTGGGTACTTCTGAGGTGCTCCTCAAGCAGATTTCTTGCCATGTTTGTAAAGGAGGTGGCATTTCCCAAGGAAGATGAGGCTTTTTATTGTGTTGGTTTGGGGACTCTCTACAACATCTTAGATTGGAAGAGATTCCCACAATTTATAGGGCTTCAGAATTACTGTGGCCTGTAGAAACTTTCAGAGTAGCTGTAATCTCATTTTTTTTCCTTAATGAATAAATTCAGCTCTGATGGTCTACTCTCCAGTGGAGAGGGATATGGGTTCCACTTGATCAGCCCTTTCTTCTGATACTCGTTTTCCCTCTTCATATTCCCATCCCGTGGGCAACGTGAATAGGTTGCGATAGTAGTGGATACATACTGCAGTTACTGGGAGTTAAGCTGTGTTATCAGTCGCACTGGTGTATGCTGCTCTCCCTCCCAACAAATGGGAGGGATCTCTTTTGTGAGAAATTAAAAAGTCATGTATGTTTCTGGCACTGTATCATGGAAGAACTATAGGCCCTATGAGCTAAGGTTCTGCTGAGATCAGCATTTAAAGCAGGGATTAAATCTGTATGTATGAGTAATATATTTTCTTCCCCAAATTTAAAGCAGTAGCTTTTAGAGTAAATCTACTAGTTTTGCATTTGAATATGACCCTGGTCTCAACTAAAAATAATTTGAGATAAGGCTTTTCAGAGAGCCCTCTAGCGAGTTCCTCAAGCTTGAGGCTTTTAAACTGACTCACTTGCAGACTATTCTGCAATCCAGTACTATTAATAGAAAGATATGTGAACACTAGTACGTTTCTGTTAACAATAGTTGTGGGAATAAAGTTACTTGTGCATGTCCTGATGCTTGCTGCTCATATATACATTAGCATTAGCTCCATTCACGTACTATTAGAGTGAATAGGGGAGAGTGCAACTGCTCCAGTCTGTTTAAGCCAGGGGTGGGCAAACTTTTTGGCCCAAGGGCCACATTGGGGTTGCAAAACTGTATGGAGGGCTGGGTAGGGGCTGTGCCTCCCCAAACAGCCTGGCCCCTGCCCCCATCCGACGCCTCCCACTTCCCGCCCCCTGACTGCCACCCTCAGAACCCCCAACTCATCCAACAACCCCCTCCCCCGCTCCTTGTCCCCTAACCGCCGCCTCCTGGGACCGCCCCCCTCCTGGGACCGCCCCCGGAACCCCACCCCCTATCCAACCTCACTGCTCCCAGTCCCCTGACTGCTCTGACCTCTGTCCACACCCCTGCCAGGCCCCTTGGGACTCCCACACTTATCCAACACGTCCCCTGACCGCGCCCCAGAACCTCTGCCCCATCCAACCGTTCCCTGTCCCCTGAATGGCCCTCCCCACCCCGGGCCCTCTGCCCCTTATCCAACCCCCTGGCTCCGGCCCCCTTACCATACCGCTCAGAACAGCATGTCTGGCAGCCGCGCTGCCCAGACGGAGCCGAACACTCTACCGCTCTGTTCATCAGGAGCATGCAACCCCGCCGCAGAGAGCGCTGCCCGCGTAGCTGTGGGAGAGGGGCCAGGGGCTAGCCTCCCTGGCCAGGAGCTCAAGGGCCGGACAGGACGGTCCCACGGGCCAGATGTGGCTGTTGTTTGCCCACCTCTGGTTTAAGCAAAGGTATCAGGTTGACTGGTTTTGGGGGGTTGGGGGAAGATGTGGGGGCAGAGAGAACCAGGGCTATTCCTTACTAGTTTACTCTCCTCCCCACAGCACATGATGGAGGAGAAGCTTCTTTTCCACACACACTCACACTCACTCACTCTTGCAGTTTCCGGCTGATTTGACTTCCCCAGAGCAGCTCTTCTTGATTTTTTGGGAAAGCCCTGCATGTGGCTGCAGCATCGGCTTGGAAGCTGCGCTCTCACATGCATGCTTTCAAGCTGTTCACAAGGGTCTTCAGAAAGCCAGCCTGATATGGTTATCTGCCAAAAATCATACTTCGGAACAGAACCCGATATGATTTTTGGCAGTTAATCATACGTCAGAACAGAATAAAAATACAGCCAGCCTGCTGAAGGAAACCACTTGTACTTTCAGTGCTGTCTCTTTGTTAATAAGCTAGTAACTAAATAGGAGATAAAGTTCACTCTCTTTAATAGGCTGTGAGAAACTGAATGTGAAGATCAGTGTTGGAATTGTCTGCTCTTAGCTTGTGAGTTCAACCCCCTTCCATGTTTGGAGTTGTAAGAATTATATTTTTGATAGTACATCTGCTGCATTGCACTTGGCAGTCTTAGCAGAACGTAACTCATTCTTTTTTGTTTGTTTTTAATATTGAAGCATTAGCAGTAATTCTCTAGTTAAGATTGTATTAAGATTTTTTTGTGTGTATATAAAATCCCTGTCTCTGCAATAATTTAAGACTTGGTACTGAAGAATCTTGTTTGTGGAGAGTCTAATCTACATGTTCAGTGAGTCCACAAAATATTTTTATAATAATAACTTTATTGCAGTAGCACCCCTAGTGAGTTATAGGTTGTACAGACATAGGAAGACTAGATCTGGCAATCTAAAGATGCTACAAGCAAGGCAGTCAGGGTTATAGGACCATGTCCGTCTTCCTTACATATCCAGCTTCTATTTTATCAATTACAAAAAACTTTGTTTCTGGGTGGACACTTAGTGTTGAAGTGCAGAAGGGACTGTGGTGTGAAAGGGGAGGGGAAAGGATGGGGCAGAGCTGTGGAGTGCATTGGTGTAAAAGGCTTTAATTCAGGTCTCATTTTATTGAGTTATTGCTACTGCTTAAGCAGCAAAGTCGAATGGAGGATTCTACGCTCTCCTCCTGCTTTTGGCAAAGCCTCCACCCTCTGCTCAAGAAAACAGGAACTTTGCTTCATATGGTCTGGAGCAATAAAAGAGGAAGCAAATGTCAAAAGTTCCTGAAAACATCACAGAGCTGTTACTCCACAGTCACTCTCTGATTCCCAGGAGGCTGTCAGCTGTTCTTTAAACTTGCTTTGTGTAACATGCCCTGCATAGTAGGAACGTGGCTCCTAACTGGGGTGTGTGCTGACCTATGTCCCCCTGGGACTAGTTTTCTCCTTCTAGTTAATGAATCATATTCATGCTTTTCATGTTAAGAGATGATTTGTGTTTGTATCCCTTTGAGACATGCGCTGAGCCTCTGTCCCCCTTGCATGGTGATGCGGTGTCTGACCTTTCATGCCTGTGCAGCTTTATGCCTCTCATTAACTGTGAATTCTTGCCAGCTGTGCTAGTGTGTTAGCAAAAGGGATAAAACCATCCCCTTCCTGCCCCTCCCCCAAACCTCCACATTTTCCTCTTGGGTTCACGAGGAACAGTAAATCAGAGATAAAAAGCCATCTGCCCTGGCATCCAGCCCTAGCATGCTCCTGATAAGCTTAGTACAGATGTGCTTCCCTCCTTTGGCAGGAAATGCTTTATTTAGCTCCCTGCAATGAAGGGTTGTCCTGTGTTGTTGTTTTTTTCCCCCCCTTTTAGTCCTGTCTAGCGACAGGAGAGGCAGAGGGGCCCAATAACATTCCTGCCACTAATCTAGCACTGTGCTCTTCAGAGTTCTGTACAAGCACTGGGCCATCACCTCCTGTCAGGAAGGCATGTGGCATACTAATGGACCTGGCATAGATGAGACTGAGAGCCATACCCCAGAGTCCTAAAACTGACTTGCTATGTGGCCTTGTGCTCACGCTCAATGAGTGCCTTTATGGGTCCAAATTTCTAACTGACTTCATGCCTGCTGACTAATTTAAAGTCAGTTTAAGCAACTTGTACCACTTAAAACCTGATCTACACTAAAAGGTGGCTTGCCCCATTTTTATGGCACCAGTAGACCACAAGGGTCTGATTGGTTTCTGAAAGAGCATTTGTACGCTACTTCTGTCACTAAAACCTTAATGTGCTGGAGCTTCTGGATCCCGGCCTTTCTGCTGTCTGTGTTAACTAGACTTCAGTAGGGAGACATTTCCTTTTCTTTCGTCTCTGCGCTGGCAAAGCTGCTCATTACAGCATTGCCAATCATTGTAGCAAATATATTCAAACCTTGTTCTACTAACTGCAGGAAGTGATGGAGGTAATGTAGAGGATTGCAAATTGACTCTTAAAGGCTCAAGACTACAAAACTGAAATCCCTCTCTCTCCTTGCAGGTATATTCCACCCATGATCTGGGGGAAGAGTGGACATATTCAGACGGCTCTCTATGGGAAAATGGGGAGAGTGAGATCACCACATCCGTATGGACTTCGCAAGTACCTCACAATGTCAGATGGAGCGACGGCAACTTTTGATCTCTTTGAGCCCCTGGCTGAACACTGCATTAGAGGTTAGTCAATCAACCGCGTTGGAATGCATAGCTTTAGTCTGTCTGATTAGTGACTTGTCTAAATATTTGTTGAAGTACATTTGGAAAAATTACACTGCTGTCCTGGAGAAACCCAGAAAGATTGGGGGCTAACTTTGATCCAGTGGATGGGGGAGATGAGGACTCATAGCCCCCCAAATTGGCTATTGCTTACAAAATCCGCACTGCTCTGTACCTATATATTGAACTTCAGAGCAGGGCCCCTAAAAGGCCAGTTACAGATATTTGGGAAAATCATGCTTCGTGGCCTGTGGTTTAAATTTAGGAGGTGGCCATGGATAAACTATTGTCAGACCTGCACTTAGAGCAGTAAAGGATGTGTGGTTCTATATTCCCAAGACTGAATGACTCTCAAACTGACTGCTTGCATTGTAGAGCCCTACATCCTGGTGTGGATAGGAGGGAATTGAATTTGCAAGTCTTTTTTTTTTTTAAATAAACAAATTTTAGAAAATAAAACAGGATAGGTTAGCAATAACTCCATATTATGACGTATGCTCGGAGTTGCCCGAGGGTCAACGGTGTTGGCTTTCCTGGCTGTGGGTCAACCTTTACTAAAAGCTCCCAAACAGTTAAAGTGCATGGATCAAGCCAAAACATTTAGCTGCTGCTATGGGAACTGTTGAGTCACAATGAAGTGGAAACACTTATTTAGATGGCAAGCCTGAAGAACCATCATTAGTGACTGCACAAGCCAGATAATCGTTGTTCAGATAAAAAGTCAGTGCAGATCCCAGCTATCTCTATATCAGGGGTCAGCAACCTTTCAGAAGTGGTGTGCTGAGTCGTCACTTATTCACTCTAATTTAAGGTTTCCCATGCCAGTAATACATTTTAACATTTTTAGAAGGTCTCTTTTTAGAAGTCTATAATATATAACTAAAACTGTTGTTGTATGTAAAGTAAATAAGGTTTTAAAAATGTTTAAGAAGCTTCATTTAAAATTAAATTAATATGCAGAGCCCCCCCAGGCCGGTTGCTAGGACCTGGGCAGTGTGAGTGCCACTGAAAATCAGCTCGCGTGCTGCCTTCAGCAGGTGTGCTATAGGTTGCCTACCCCTGCTCTAGAGTGAGGAAAGGGGAATCTTTGTGTTTACGGCACTCTAGAAGGGGGAGGATCTTATCATAAAGCAGTTTTAAATTAAACTTTTTTCCAAAGTCATCCTGGACCCAAGATTGAATCTCCAAAAGAGGAGAACTTAAACAAGTATAGGGTACAAAACAAGGTGATTCCAGACATCGGTGGGTAACTATGTCTGTAGGTTAGGAAACTACTACCCTAGTAAATTGGAAATCACGAGCATCTTCATTTGACTAAACATTATGCTGTCGGGGGGAACTCGACCTTTTGGCTCACCGGTACCAGCATGATTCTGTTGAACTTGGATTTCACTGAAACAGTGTGAACTGTACTTCTCAGTAGCTGGCTTCACTTGCAGCTTGTGGCTCTAATTGGGCCCTCAGAAAAGGATGTTTATTCTGTCTAATCAATTCAAAGGGGTTCTCGTCAGAAATAAACAGGATCTTCACTTTGTGGTGGGATGCTGCACAGTGACAATCGCTGTCATTCTGGTCCGGGTCATTTGTAGAGCTGGAGAGAAACTAATGGGAGGCAAAACTTTGCAGTAACTAGAGGCTGCCAGTGAGCATGATGTAGAACTAAAGCTCTCTTGTTTGATAACTAGCGCTGCATGTCAGTGTCTTGGGACCTCAGTTACTGTGTGTGCTCGCACACAAAGCACAAAAATGCATTAGCTGACTTTCTGGAGATGTAACAATGTGCTTGTCCACGTCAGAGCACGTCAAGCCCTTAGCCTAATCTTTCAGAGGACCAGCTATGGAACAAAGAAGCTGAATGGTGACAGTAGTTGGTCATGAGTTCT
Source organism: Mauremys mutica (assembly GCF_020497125.1). Taxonomy (NCBI): domain Eukaryota; kingdom Metazoa; phylum Chordata; order Testudines; family Geoemydidae; genus Mauremys; species Mauremys mutica. The sequence continues at coordinate 14,839,209 of NC_059082.1, forward strand.
ATTGCAGACTGGCCAAGTTCACTTAGGGGAATATTTTGACTGTAGGGTTTTTAGCTACTAAGTATGTGTAGGTTCCTTCAAAGTAAGCAGAGACCTTTAGTCCAGCAGTTTGACGTTGCTTTTGTCACTCAATCTTGGGGTTGAAGAGAAGGCTTTGTTCAGTTGTTACTGTAGAATAAATACTTCTGCTGTAGAAACCAGCCTAGTCTAGACTACTCTAATCAAAGGATGTCTCACCATGTTGACATATGCAGGAAATAGTACTTCAGAACAAGATGTTTGTTCACAGGATATGGGGTGATACAGAAGTGTAGCTGCTATCTCCTACCTCCACCTTATTTAACTTCTGTGAAAGCAAAACTAAAGGGAATAAAGCTCTCGTGTGTCTACTTATAGCAGAGCTTCCAGTTTTTGGCCTAAATTGATTCCTCCAGTGAGCCTGGAGGGGACGTAGACTTAGTATCAATAACGCACCCTGGGAAAAACATCTTTCATTTCCCTCGAGGGGCATGCTGTCTGGTCTGTAGAATGGGAAAGCAGCAGACTTCAGAATTCTCGGAGGATTAGCAATCACAATAGATGGGGGGGGGGTGGATATTTAATTTGTGTATTGTTGAAGAAGCACTTGTTCCTAGCTGGGACAGAATTCTTGCCTCTAGGACAGGAGTTCTCAAACTTCATTGCACCACGACAATGGTGACAACAAAAATTACGACATGACCCCGGGGGGGGGGGCGGACCAAAGCCTAAGCCCACCCAAGCCCCACCACCCATATAGGGGGGCCAAAGCTGAAGCCCAAGGGCTTCAGCCCCAGGCAGGGGGCCTGTAACCTGAGCCCTGCTGCCCAGGATGGAAGCCCTCGGGCTTTGGCTTCAGTCCTGGGCGATGGGGCTTGAGCTTTGGCTTCGGCCCAGGGCCCCAACAAGTCTAAGGCAGCACTGGCGACCCTATTAAAATGGGGTCGCGACCCATTTTGGGGTCCCGACACACAATTTGAGAACCACTTCTCTAGGAATTGTCTGTAGAACTGCTGATGCAAACTTTCATGAAGTCGCTCAAGAAATTCTATGCAGCTCCCTTTTCAATAACAGTTGCATGTTGGTATTTTCTTTGCACTTAACAGTTTTGCTACCCCACCTCATACTAGGCTAACTTCAATTTTATTTGCTTAGTAGCAAAGTCATGTTCTAGCTGTCCTTATGTCAAAGCTTTCCCGTTGACTTGAAATAGAATGCTCCTAAAAACTGCTTGATTAAATGTCACTTCAACCTGCACCTGAGCCTTGTCTTATTTCTCCCATTTTTTAAATGTGCAGAGGATGTCACGATGGTCATCTGCCCTGGAATCGCTAATCACAGCGAGAAGCAGTACATACGTACCTTTGTTGATTATGCCCAGAAAAATGGTTATAGGTGTGCTGTCTTGAATCATCTGGGAGCTCTGCCAAATATTGAGCTCACTTCTCCACGCATGTTCACATATGGTAAGTACTCCTTTTCTAGAAGTTAATTGGTTTCTGAGGGTCCCCAAAGTTAGGAAAACTAGTCCTGGCTTCTCTTAGTTGAGGGAGAGAGAGTACATACCGAGGAGCAGTTGTGGCTGCCATGATTGCTTGAACCTGGAAAGATACTGAAAGGCAGTGGGGTGAAGGGAGAAGAAGAGTGTAGAATCTCATGTTCGAGGTATGGTAGGTTATCCTAGGAAGGTATTCTCCTTGAGAGGTCTTGGCATATGTCATGTAACATAGGGAGCTGCCTAGGAAGGTCAGGTGCCTTTGGGTAGCCTGGTATATCCCCATCCTGGGAAGAAAGATGGAAGAAATGGGGTACTGGCCCCTGAATGAGAAGTGAATGCCAGGGAAAGCTCAGGTAATTCCGTGTCTTGCTGAATAAGTGACAGTACCATGCGGCTTGAATTCCATGGGCCTACTTTTTGGGTGTGGGGAAGTTTCAGCTTTCTCAGACTAAGGGAACAAGGGGCTTATCAGCATCTCTCCAGTGATGAAGTGCCCGCTATCCTCGGCTACAATAGCTGATTTGTAGTTCGAACCCATGCTTAGACAGGTACAGCTATTTTAATTCTTAATTGCTCATCTGTAAAGTGATCTCTCAAGAATGGAAGCATCTCCTAAGGTTGGTTACCCAGGAATGCTGTGCAGGCAGTTCAGTAACAGCATTCACTGCCTCGGCCTAGCTTGTATGGCATGGGCTCCTTGTCTTGCCTGTTTTCTTTTGTACCCTTTTTATTGCAAACATTTGGCATGGTGGGAATGAGTGGAGATGCTCCATACATAGTACTAGAGTGGAGGGTTATCAGTTTGTCTAAAACCCCTGTATCAGATTTCATTTTAGGTTGGTATTTAGCATGCAGACGTCTAGTCCATGAGTGGTTTTTGTTTTGTTTAAACTAGAAATAAACTGCAATATTCTTGAGCTTCCTGGCTGCTGCTTTCCTGCTGAGCTAGCAGTACCACATTACCAGTATTAACCTTTAGAGATCTTCAAGGCCATAAAGTATGGAAAGTGCTATAAAAAAACTAGACAAACTTTGGGGAGTAACGGGTACTTGGAAGCTGCTGTTTAAGAGAATTCAGTTCCCTCACCTTTTAGGGGAACCAGTCAAATCCGTGCTGTATGGCTTGAGGTTGAGGTTTTCCTAGAGTATTGCAGTGTCTAAACACCCCAGCAGTAATCTGCATGTAGGCCAAGGTTTTCAAAACTGACTAGTGACTTTGAGTGTCTTGAATTTTGGCAGCCCAACTTGAGTCCTTCAGAAAGCCTAAGTCTTTCTTTCAGTAAATGCTGAGCACCTGCTCTCTGCAAATAAAGCCCCTTTAAGGTGGCAAGTCTTGTCTTCTTCCTCCTCCCAGCCACTAATCACTCTTGAAAATCTTGACTGTGATCAGGCCAGTTCTAATTTCAGGCCTAATAATAACTCCTGAGCCTGAATTGGTCAGAATGGTGGCTAATAGCAGGAACATGTAGTGAAATGAAAATAGTAATCTCATAACATTTAAGTGTGTGTGTGTGTGTGTGTGAGAAAAATATAGGCTCATTACAACTCTACCTAGCGGGGCTTACAAATCAAGGCCATATTCTTTAAACATGCAGTCCTGGCTTCAGCTAGTGTCAAATCTGAGAATCCTCACAGAGAGTCTAGTGCAGGAGTTATACAAAGTTTACTGAAGATAATGGCACTTTTTCCCTTGACTCCACTGGGTTTGAGCTCGGACCCCAAGGTGATATTCTCTAGTGCAGCACTAGAGACGTGGCTCTTTATTTCTTCTTATAGTCTTGCAAAGGGCAAGGAATGCCCAGCATTTCCTCAAGATGGATCAGAAAAATAACTTCATTTGAAGAGTGCCCTGCCAAACAGCGAGCCAGGCAGGTCTAATAAACTCAGGAATGTAGACTTTCTTCTGACTCCAAGCCAAATAGGCCAGCATCCCTGTAGGAATTCAGCGACAGCTAAAATATCCTTTGGGAAGAGGATAGTCTAATTCAGGGACCTTTTGAATTATTCATCCCATAGACCAGGCCTGACTTGTTGCTACTTCGGTTTCAGGTTTGTGAAGCTGTTGCTCGCAGCCCTCAAGTCAAATGGTCAGAAATTATTTTGACGGCTGGCTTCTTCTAGAGCAGTGTTTCCCAAACTTGGGACGCCGCTTGTGTAGGAAAAGCCCCTGGTGGGCCGAGCCAGTTTGTTTACCTGCCATGTCCGCAGGTCCAGCCGATCGCAGCTCCCACTGGCCGCGGTTCGCTGCTCAGGAGAGTACGTTATTATACGAGGCCTTAGAGTTGGCATAAATGGATTTTAAGCAAAAATGATTTGGACTTGCATTGAAGGGCAGGCCTTGGGTTAGAACTGCAGTGCTGTGACCCCTGGAGCAGTGAGGAGTTCTTCAGTTAAGCACAGCAGCTACTAAATTTACATTGGGTCAGTGTTGGACTTCAGTTCCTCTTATTGTTTGGGTTTCAGGTTTTAACTGAGTGGCTCACGGATGCAGTGTCCTGATATATTCTGGCTTTGGCAGTGGTCTTTTTTCTCTGGAGAAAAAGGAAGATGTTCTACTAGTTTTAAGAGGTACAGGGAGGAGCTGCGGAGATTTGTGAAGTATTACTGGCTGATTAAAAAACAGCCCTAACAAATGGTGTTTCAGAAGGGTACAAGGCGGTGCTGCCAGAAACTCAGTCAATCTGAGTGCCAGAAACCCCCCTGGAGGCAGGTGAAAGGTTCTTAAATCCTGAGCAGGCCATAATGATCTGTTTCTAATGCACTTTAAGTGAGGCAGACCTGTTGGTTCTTGCCAGCTTCTGTCTCATTCGTAATAAGGATCCTGGGCCTTTGCATGCCCACCCTTTAGCTAGCAGAATGCCTGTTGCCTCCCTTAAGTAGTGATTCAGGAGAGGAGCTGGCTCACCCCTGAATTCTGCCGTAGGCCCTGGACTGCTGTTTCTTCCTGTTACAGGTTCTCTCTTCTCTAGCTCAGTTGTGCTACCATGAGAGCAAGGATTGGGAACTTGTGGTAAATACTAGCCTGAGAGCTGAGCCTGTTAGCCAAAGAGATCCATGCAGCTATGTCCCTTCCCTGAAACTGCAAAGAATTAAAAGGTTTAACAGGCTGTGGCTCTGCCTCAGAGTGAATCCATTCAAAATGGGGCATGTAGGACTGGTCTGAAGAGTATGTCACGGGGTGGGAAAACAGAGGAAAGGGTGAAGGTGGATGAGACAGAAAATGGGGCGAGGAGTTCTTCTGCTGGTTGGTCTCCATCAGCTCAGTCTCGGTCACTAACTACACCCCAGTAGGGGGTGATGGGAATATCCATAGAGCAACACAAGTTTATCTAAACACCCCATTCTAGGTTCTCTCCAAAGGTTCCAGTCTCAAAGTGCCCAAGTGCTGGCTTCCCACTACCATTCTAGCTACAGATCTAGGCATCTCTTTGCTCTACCAAAGGCAGGAAGCACAACACAGATAAGAGTGCCCAGCTCACTTCTATCTGAATATACTCAGAAGTGACCTGAAGAAGAGTTCCGTGTAACCTCGAAAGCTTGTCTCTCTCACCAACAGCAGTTGGTCCAGTGAAAGATATTACCTCACCCACCTTGTCTCTTTAATACCCTGGGACCAACACAGCTACAACAACACTGCGGGTACCCAAAAGTGACTGTTGTAACTGCGTCCGGAAGGCAGGCTGTAACAGATTCTGCATTCAATAGGTACTTGTCATGAGATCACCCCATGTACAGGGCACCCATAACAATATTTAACACTCTTCAGCCACACCTTTCAAAATGCTTGTGAAAGGAAAGGCGGTATTTCCCAAATAGGGCAACTGCGGTAGAGATGCAGTGACTCACTTAATGCTGATAAATAGTATAGTCAATTGTTTGATGACACTTGGGTTTGTTATGAAATATACGCAAGAGGCCAAATAACCAATGTCAGTCAAGTTCATTGCTAGAAGCCAATAATAATACAGGCAAGTCGCATCTTAGGCGCATTTAACATGCGCAAATTCAGCTTTGCACGGTCGGCAAAAACGGGGGGGAAAAAAAGAAAAATAACAATATAAATACTGCATCTGTTGTGCGGGCGATTCCATCCGCCATTCAACTCAATGAGTGTTTCACTATACACGGTTTTTGCTTTACGCGCTAACTGCGGAACAGTAAGATGAGACTTGCCTGTATAGTACAGGAAAATGGTCTCTAGGAAGCTGTCTCATGGCACATTCACCTTATGCAGAAGGTGTGCTCCCAAAGTTATGCATTTCAGCTGGTAGTATTTATAGGATGATTTTACAAGTTACATAGTTCCTTACAAGTCACTAAAATTCAGCCCATCAGTTTGTCCTAGTTCCTTGGCTTGTTGTTTTGTTCCTTTATGTATCTTTGTTTTAGATACTAGAATTTCAGGTGCTGGTCCATGAAGGTACCTTCTAGGTTTGTACCAGGGTAGAACAATCATAAACAGTAGAACCTCAGAGTTACGAACTGACCAGTCAACCACACACCTCATCTAGAACTCGAAGTACACGATCAGGCAACAGCAGAGACCATAAAAATAAAAAGCAAATACAGTACAGTTCTCTGTTTTAAATGTAAACTACTAAAAAAAAATAAAGGGAAAGCAGCATTTTTCTTAATCACAGTAAAGTTTCAAAGCTGTATTAAGTCAGTGTTCAGTTGTAAACTTTTGATAGAACAACCATAAGGTTTTGTTCAGAGTTACGACCTTTTCAGAGTTACAACCAACCTCCACTCTGTCTTCTTCTTTTGGGGTATTCCAGTACTGACCTATGAGAATAACTCCCTACCTGTTACTATGGTAAAATACTCCTATGTCCTGATCCTGACATCTTTCCTATCTACTTTAGCCAAAGCTTACTTTGGCTAATGCAAGGTGTTATGGGATACTTAGCATAAGTGAATAGGATTATAGTAAAGGTATAGGCCAGTTTAGGCTGTATAACTGCTATGCTATTGTGCTTAATGCATACTAATATATTTGGTGCAGATAACATATTAATAATTATTTTTATACACATATATGCTATCCAGCATATATTTGTCAACAGTTGAGGTCACAGCAGGTGAGTAGCAGAGCCCAGAATAAAATCACAGGTCTCCTTACTCCCAATCCTGTGCACTAATCATGAGATCCGCCTTCCCCTTAAATAAAGGACTGTGTCTCAGATGCAGAATATATACACCGGGACTAGAACACAAGTTGTCTGAGATTTGTTGAAGTCAGCCTCTCCCTCCCCATCTGGAAATAATTAAATTAGGTTTGAATTTGGGCATGACTGTGGGGGATGGGGAGGGAAGAGGAGGGCAGATGGTTAGTGATCAAAATGTGGCATTTGAAAGAGTCTTTAATCCGGTATTGAAGATTCCTCCAGCTGCTGAGGATGATGTCACAGTCAGTCCAGACTGCAGCAAATAGGTCATTCTTCCTGGAGAGCAGCATATGTGAACTTGAGCATGAATGCTACTCTCTGCATGCACTCTCCTATCTGAATCAAAGGGGAATGTATGCACTGGTGGCAGTGCAAATCATGAAAGGATACTGTTCCTGAAAACTGAAAGCTCTTCCGTTCAACTAGCAAATGGGAAAGTGATATTCCTGGATCTGTAGGATAGGACAAGACATATGGCCCATCCACAAATACCATTAGCAAATCTCTCCAACGGCCAGAGATGGGACACTAGAGGGGGAGGACTCCTCAGTTACTACAGAGAATTCTTTCCGAGGTGTGTATCTGGTGGGTCTTGCCCATGAGCTCAGGATCTAACTGGTCACCATATTTGAGTTAGGAAGGAATTTGCCTCCAGGGTCAGATTTGCAGAGACCCTGAGGTGGGTTTCTTTCTTTCTTTCTTTCTTTCTTTCTTTCTTTCTTTCTTTCTTTCTTTCTTTCTTTCTTTCTTTCTTTCTTTCTTTCTTTCTTTCTTTCTTTCTTTCTTTCTTTCTTTCTTTCTTTCTTTCTTTCTTTCTTTCTTTCTTTCTTTCTTTCTTTCTTTCTTTCTTTCTTTCTTTCTTTCTTTCTTTCTTTCTTTCTTTCTTTCTTTCTTTCTTTCTTTCTTTCTTTCTTTCTTTCTTTCTTTCTTTCTTTCTTTCTTTCTTTCTTTCTTTCTTTCTTTCTTTCTTTCTTTCTTTCTTTCTTTCTTTCTTTCTTTCTTTCTTTCTTTCTTTCTTTCTTTCTTTCTTTCTTTCTTTCTTTCTTTCTTTCTTTCTTTCTTTCTTTCTTTCTTTCTTTCTTTCTTTCTTTCTTTCTTTCTTTCTTTCTTTCTTTCTTTCTTTCTTTCTTTCTTTCTTTCTTTCTTTCTTTCTTTCTTTCTTTCTTTCTTTCTTTCTTTCTTTCTTTCTTTCTTTCTTTCTTTCTTTCTTTCTTTCTTTCTTTCTTTCTTTCTTTCTTTCTTTCTTTCTTTCTTTCTTTCTTTCTTTCTTTCTTTCTTTCTTTCTTTCTTTCTTTCTTTCTTTTCTTTCTTTCTTTCTTTCTTTCTTTCTTTCTTTCTTTCTTTCTTTCTTTCTTTCTTTCTTTCTTTCTTTCTTTCTTTCTTTCTTTCTTTCTTTCTTTCTTTTTTTCCTTTCCTCTGCAGTGTGAGGCATGGGTCAGTTGCTGGCTTGAATTAGAATAGAGTAGAACCTCAGAGTTACGAATACCAGAGTTACGAACCGACCAGTCAACCACACACCTCATTTGGAACTGGCAGTACGCAATCAGGCAATGGCAGAGACCAAAAAAAAAAAAAAGTATAGTACTTTGTTAAACGTAAACTACTAAAAAAAAAAGGGAAAGCCGCATTTTTCTTCTGCATAGTAAAGTTTCAAAGCTGCATTAAGTCAATGTTCAGTTGTAAACTTTTGAAAGAACAACCATAACGTTTTGTTCAGAGTTACGAACAACCTCCATTTCTAAGGTGTTCATAACTCTGAGGTTCTGCTGTAAATGGTGGATCTCTGTAACTCAAAATCTCTAAATCAAGATTTGAAGACTTCAGTAACTCAGCCAGATGTTATGAGCTTATTACAGGAGTGGGTGGGTCAGGCTCTGTGGCCTGCAATGTGCAGGTCAGCCTAGATCAGGAATCAGCAACCTTTGGCACGCAGCTCGCCAGGGTAAGCACCCTGGTGAGCTGAGCCAGTTTGTTTACCTGCCGCGTTCACAGGTTCAGCCGATCATGGCTCCCACTGGCCGCGGTTCGCCGTCCCAGGTCAATGGGGGTGGCGGGAAGCGGTGGCCAGCAAATCTCTCGGCCCACGCCGCTTCCCGCCGCCCCCATTGGCCTAGTGGGAGCTGCGATCAGCCAAACTTGCAGACGCGGCAGGTAAACAAACTGGCCCGGCCTGCCAGGTTGCTTACCCTGGAGAACCATGTGCCAAAGGTTGCCGTCCCCTGGCCTAGATGATCAAGATGGTCCCTTCTGACTGTAAAGCCTATGAATGTGAGAACTTTCTGTAGTAAGTGCTCGTGTGTATGTTGTAAACCTTAAGGCTTGAGTCAGAAGAGAGCTCCATCTTCTAGACAAATACACTTACCCTTCTGCTCAGACATCAGGTGAGAGCAAAATCTCTATAGTGAACACTTGAGTTCAGGAAAACTAATATATTTTGGGAGGGATAGACGCAAGACACGTCTTATCAAAGCATTATTTTGTGTGTCCCATCTTACTGGGAGACTGAACAAGCAAGTCAATCTATTTGCTCCATTAGGTATAACTCCAGAGTTACTGGTCATAGTCCCATAAGACTTTTTGTTATGTGACCCAGCTTGTAACTTCCATCTTCTAAGTGATGTCTCTATCTTCAGTGGAAGGAAAGGAGATGACCCTATTATTCCCGTTCCTTCATTCAGATCTTGTCAAACACAAAATCAGTTCAGTCTTGCTATTTCTGAAATGCTGGGTATAGCAAGATACCCTACTCCAAAGACAGTGACCTTGGGATCCTTTGTGCTGAAAGGTTTGCTAGTGGGGTTAGTCTATTTCCCTGCATCATGGGTAGCATCTAGGGCTGTTTCTGTCTATGGGAAAACTCCTACAGTGACATGTTGGCCTCCATGCCCTGCATTTTGTGCATGAGTCTAGGTGGACAGTTGCACCCTCATACGGTAGTGTTCCTGACATGTTGAAGTATTGTATGTTCCCCAGCATGTGTGTTGCAAGCATGCTACATCCAGCTGCTCTCTGGTATACTCATGCATGTTACTTCTTTAGAAGTAGTGAAGTCTCTGACCAGCAGCATAACTGAGCTTGAGGTAACCAGGATTCCTCTACCCTCTGGAGACCTTCTCTTCTGAAGCCAGTGCTGAAAGGCACACAAACTTCCAGTATAGTTGCTATAGCTGCTTAAAAGCTGGAGAGGGGTCTAACACTCAGATTAAAACATTATGTTGAACTTGGCCTTTCTCACAGGTTGCACCTGGGAATTTGGAGCCATGGTTAACTACATCAAGAAGACCTTCCCTCAGACCCAGCTGGTTGTGGTGGGCTTCAGCTTGGGTGGAAACATTGTGTGCAAGTACTTAGGAGAGACCCAGGCCAACCAAGAGAGAGTGCTGTGCTGCGTCAGTGTTTGCCAAGGGTACAGCGCGCTAAGGTAAGTCCGTACAGGTTCCTGTGGAAGTATAGTGCTGGCAGCTGGGATACAAGCTGCTCCCTGCCCTGCCAGCAGGCATCACCCTGACCTCTACGGGTGTTACACTCTGGACTCACTAAATGCTGCCTTTACCTTCTGTAAAGAGAGACTTGATCTCCCCTCCTTCCAGTCTCTCCTGGAGTGACTCATTAGCCGGACGGCTTGGGCTGTATGGTTGTTTATTAAGGAGACTCCAGGTTCACAAGCAAGAACATTTCTGACTAGCCTAACCAGTACCAGCAGCAAGTATCTTGGGATTCATAATGGTCCCTTCTGGCTTTAATCTGTGATTTAGTCAGACTGGCAAAACAAGATGTGGTCTTCCAAATGGAAGCTGTAAGAGCTCCACCTGGTGTTAATAGTAATGTACTACAAGCCCAAGTTTAGACTGAGAGTGGGTGCTGGTGAATGGCAGCACAAAGTTATGGGCTAAAATGGCATCTCCATGACCATTCAGTGTTTGTCTCATAATTGGGAAGGAAGCACGGGGGAAGAGTCACTTCTGCTAGTCAGAGGCACTCCACTGGAGAGAACACTAAAATCACGTTTGCTTAGTGAGTCCTGGCACCACAAACACTGCCAGAACCTACCTCTATGTGCCAGTTACCACAGCCTTCTAGTACAGAACTCCTCTAGTAATGCAGTGTTCTCCGGAAGCTGATAAGATTTCTATTGCCACACAGTAAGATGAATAATTACTGACTCTGTCTCTATCTCAGAGGGAGGAAGATAAGCAACAGTGGTCTTGCTGCTGCAAAAATGACTGTTCCCTACACTAAAGGATCAGCATAACAAAGATAACTTCAGCCTGGCCAAGGAACCTAGATACTTTGAGTTCACTACAAATACCTGAAACTAAGGGATTTGATGGCTGAATTCTAAACACTATAGAGCACTTTTAGATGCTCTGACTGCATGCATAGTAATGCTGGTTTTGGTTAGAAAATAGTCACCTTAATATTCAACCAAGTCTAGGGAAGAATGCACATGCAGTTAAACCCCTGTTTTTAACCTTGGGTTGCAGAAGCTTTTTAACAGTATTAAAACATCGCCCAAAGCTGGAATACAGCAATTTAAACAAATGACCAATTTGTATCCTCCTGAGACTTCAGGTCATACCTGGTTTGAGTCCTGAGACAGTGAAAGTTTACCCCCTTCCCTACTCAGAAAGGATTTCAGTGTGCTAGGGAGATGTCTGGAGTGTTGTGGGGGTTCGAGACCGGAAGATCAGTGCTCTCTTGGTCTACTGTGGCTGCAGCAGCATAGCTGTGGAGGCTGGCTGTATACAGGGCTTGCAAGTGCTATATTGGGCTCTAATCCTTCCTTTTTTGTCTGTTAAAATGTATGCTAACTTTCCATGCTTGTAGCCAGAACTCCTGCTCAGAGTAGCTCTTTTCCCTGTGTGCTGGTGTTAGTAATAGCCCCTGAAGCTCTGGCAGATTGGCAGTCTAGGACAGGACCTGTTAGCATGATATTGGACTCCGACTTGTCTCACTGTGAAGTAACATCTGTTTCCTTGAGTGCCCCCTGCAGTGCAGAAAACTAGCTGCTTGTTGAGCTTGTGACTCCTTCTGCTGGCCGAGCTTGTTATAGCAAATCTCCATTTACAGAACTTCTGCTGTGCATTACTGTTCTTTTGGCAAGAGGGCTTTTCAAATAAGTCTCCCTACCTAACCTCCCTTGCTGTTTTTAAATGCTCGTTAGCCAAATAGCTGGTTGAAAGAGGGCTATTTAGAAAGCTCCCTTAGAAGGGAGATAGGGTGTGTGTTTGTATTAGGACACACCTCCGTGTAGACCATTTCAGTGTGTGGAATGGGAGGGTGCAAAGCTCCTCCAGACTTAACTCCTAAGCATTACTCTCCCCCAGACCTGACCTAGTTGGCCTCTCACATCAAATCTGTATGTAAGCCCTGAATACACATGGTATGGATGGCTGGTCAGTCTAGATCGGAGTGGGCAAACTACCGGCCGGGGGCTGCATCCGGCCCTTCAGACGTTTTAATCCATCTCTAGAGCTTCTGCCAGGGAGCAGGGTCCAGGGCTTCCCCGCTCTGGTGCTCCAGCCAGGGAGTGGGGTTGGGGGCTTGCTCTGCTCTGTGTGTGACGTAGCTCCGCGCAGCTCCTGGAAGCAGCGGCATGACCCCCCTCTGGCTCCTACACGTAGGGGCAGCCAGGGGACTTTGCTTGCTACCCCCACCCCAGGCGCCACCCCCACAGCTCCCATTGGCTGGGAACCACAGCCAATGGGAGCTACAGGGGTGGCACCTGCAGATGGGGCAGTGCGCAGAGCCACCTGGCTGTGCCTCCACGTAGGAGACGGAGCGGGGACATGCCGCTGCTTCCAGGAGCTGCTTGAGGTAATCGCTGCCCAGAGCCTGCACCTCTGACTGCCTCCCCTGCCCCAGCCCTGATCCCCATTCTGCCCTCCAAACCTCTCAGTCCCAGCCTGAAGCACCCTCCTGCAGCCCCAACCCCTTATTCCCACCCCAGAGCCTGCACCCCCAGCTGGAGCCCCCACACACACACACCTGCACCCCGGCCCCAGCCCACCCAACCCTCTCCTGCACCCCAACCCCCAGTTTTGTGAGCATTCATGGCCCCCCATATAATTTCCATACCCAGATGTGGCCCTCGAGCCAAAAAGTTTGCCCATCCCTGCTCTAGATGGAGATCCCTTTCCTTTGTTGTACCGTCTCTAAGACAAATTCTAAGGCAGTTGGTGGTTGATAGGAGAGAGGCTGAGGAAAGACAAGGTAAAAGAGATTTTGGATCCGTTGGGAAAGCTGTTCAGTTGTTGGGTGCTGCAGGGCAGGCTCTCCAGGGTACTGACAGTGAGAAGAGGCTGCAGAGAGGAAAATAGATAAAGGCCTTATTTTCTTCAGTTAATTTACATGGGGGAATTCAACCCCGAAGGCTAAAAGGTGACATGCTTTTCTATTATGAAATCTCTGGTATCTGTGTAGGTGTGGTTCTGCTGTTGAGTTTGCTCTCGACAACGTGGCCTTGCTTCTCAGCCATGTGACATTCAGTGTGAGCTGTAGGCTGTGGCATAGGTTCCCATGCCCACGAAACCTGCACAGATCATTAAATACAGGAAATGGTTTCATTTTGCACTCTGCTCAGGCTCTTTATAGCATAAGGCCTGCTGTCCAAAGCAGCAGCTATGGAAAAGTGTGATAGCTCTAACAATTAACCTGGATTTCAATGACATTAAAGATTCAGTTGCCTGCAAAGAGCTTTCCAATGAAATGGAGTCTTTTTTTCCACAAGTATATGGCAGATATATCCTGGCTAGCCATGGAGATAAGGAAGTCTGGAGGCTAAATCCCATTCTTGCATTAAGCCCTGGTGCGTATTGTGCCATGAACAAATGTAGCTTATTCATTAACTCACGCTCTGCTAGGGATCTGATAGCTTTTGGCTTGAACCTGGGAAGTCCTGATAAATCCCTCTGATCTATTAGTTCCCATGGTATTAATGATTAAACTCCTGAAGTAGTCTCTCACCCCAAGGTTCTTGGATTGCTCAGTAAATAAGAGGGACTGTATATTTCTTCATTACCCTGTAACAGGGTTCACAGTTATAGAAATAACCTGCGTAGCAAAGGGAAACATTTGGTTCTGGAAGAGCTCACATAATTTGGCTGATGTTAATAATTCTGAGACTGGCAATGTGTTAATTTAGTAAGCTGTGAAGTGGAGTTCTGACCAGTCAGTTCAATTACAGGGACACCAGTTCAGAATGTAGCCGTTTCAGGTACTTCATTTATCCCTTTGTCCTCCAACCATTTTTTTGTGGGTTTTGGAGGTGGACTTCCTGTTTTAAACACTTCACAACCTTGTTGCAGCGCAGAAGAGCTGCACAAACAAGGAAAACTGACCTACAGAGGAAACAGCCAAACTTGACGGTGCATAAAGTACTGTGAAATTCAGTACCTAACAAAATAGTGAAACATATTCAGTCTCTTCCCTGCATACTCTTCATATGTCATGGTTGTTACAAGGTAGGCAGATAGGCTAAATGCCAAGTATGACGTAAGTTGGGTGTCCCTTTAACCCTCTTCCCATTGGTGTCTAAAGCTGCCCTGAGATGCAGGACACTTCAGTGATGGCATAGTGGTGACTAGCTGATGCCTAACGAGACTGTAGACATCTTTTCTGACGTTTACCAAATTCTTCCCTCGGAGATTAAGCCATTGGTGGGAAAGCCTGCAGCCTGTTCACATAACACCTAGTTATAGTGGCCTGGAGACTGTGTTTTATTGCTCTGTTCCAACTAGACGTACACAGTTGTTACCTGCTTTGATTTGTTGACCTGTGCTTGTGTTTAGGGCACAGGAAACCTTCATGCAGTGGGATCAGTGTCGGAGGTTTTATAACTTCCTCATGGCAGACAACATGAAGAAAATCATCCTCTCTCACAGGTACGGTAGTAGGGCGTCTGCTCCGAATATTTACGTGGGTCAGCCAGCTTCAACTGTAATAGCAGCACTGAATTAATGTGCAGTTCCATAGGGGATCATCCAAAGGGTAAAATTTAAATTAGAGAGAATCCATACCTAGAAATCTGTGAATAAGTTTCAGCTTCCGAGAATGGGAGGATTTTAGTGAACAAAAGGGGAAGGGAAGCTTGCCCCAGCATATCATTCATTCTTTGTCCTGCCTGTCATAGGCTCCCGTATAGTGTGCGTTGGGGTCCTTTTCATACAGCCTGAGCCTAGCTGCTTATTTCTCCCTTCCAAGAAAGCTCATTGACTGAGTAAATGCAAGATGAGAAGTGCAGTGTTGGTCTGTATTTACCAGCAGCCTTGCTTCCCTGCTATATACCTTGGCAGCCAGACATCAGCAGTATATTTTGCATGCGTTTCCCTTTCAGCCAGAGACCTTCTTATGCTCAAGGAGGTGAGGGAGCAGCTCTCTGTTGTGCTCTGCCACATATTTGAGCAGAGGGGTAGGATTGTTCTTGGTATGAGCTGAGGATTCATGGCATAGGGGTGTTTCTCTATCAAACACAATAGCCTGAGTTACAGAACCTAAAAATGCACAGCTAGAAGGAATACTCCCATGTATTGCTGATACCTGTGCTCTCCTTACTCCCATGCCTTTACTGTGGGTGAGCAATAGGTCAGATTGAATGTCTAACTCTTATTGGTCGTCCACTCAAATTCATGTTCATTTCCCCCCTTGCCCACTACTACAGCCAAAACGGCTTTGGATACTGATTGGGGCATGTTGCCTTTATATTTCGGTATCTCCTTGGCTTATTTAAGATGCCCAGAGACACTTGGGAGGTGGGAGAAAATTAAAATAGTTAACTTATTCATGCCCAGTCCAGTTGGCAGAGTTGAAATCTTGTAAATGAAATTGTCGTGTTTCTTGCATTGTGGAGAATCTTTCTGGAGGGAAGGAAACTCTTATCTGTGTGTACAGTGTGTGGGGATCCACATAATTCACTCCAGATGGCCAAATATTTTGACAACTTGACAAAACTCAAAATATATGAAGGGCTGTAATCTCCCCATTAAACGGGTACTCAGCATCGTAACCAGGAGAAACCTGTTGCAGGCTTAAAGGAGGTTTTGTTGAGTTATCAAAATATTTTGCTTCCATAATGGATCTCTTATGCTCTAGGGCAGGTCCCCAGAACAAACTCCATCTCCACCCTACAGCTGCCTCTTAAAGGGGATAGAAATCTTGCAAGCCTCCTGCTATCCACAGCTTGCAGTCTTTTTCTTCTGCGACCTGTATGTTTCCTACTTGTCAGGGTAGAGTTTTGCTCTTGTGGAAATAACACGTCCTGTCTTGGGTGTAATCTCTGACTAGGACAATGTCCTCAGTGAATAGCTTTCTGTTAAGGTAATGTCCCAAATCACTTTCTCTGTATGAACTAACATTGTGTCCGCACTGGTGAGGCAATAGCACCAGATGGGGAAGGAGATGCTACACCCATGATCTCTAGCACTGTTACCAGAGCCACCCATGACTTTGGTCAGAAGCCAAAGGACTCTGCCTTTAACTGAAAAAGCCTTTGCTCCAAACACCCCTAGTCCCTGGATATGCTTTGAAAAGTCCTCTTGTTACACGTCTCTCAAATGCAGTTCTTCAGTGTAGCAGAAAAGCATCTTTGTCCCAGAGAAGGCTGTTAAGTTCTCAACTTACCTCCATGTGCAGTCAGGCCAAAACTAACAAGCCAGGCTCATTCATAAGTAATCCTCATGGATGGGGGATATAGTTCTCATTTGTTTGTATCAGCAATGGCAGATGCAAGCTTCTCTGGGTTGTCTGAGCAGGACAGGGCCAAGCTGCTTTTGTGTGATTTCAGTATTTTCTGCTGTTGTGTGTTTCAGGCAAGTCCTGTTTGGAGATAGCGTTAAGCAGCCCCAAGCCCTGGTCGACTCAGACCTGAGCAGACTCTACACAGCAACATCCCTCATGCAGATCGATGACACCGTCATGAGGTATGACAGGCATCCTCTGTAGCCTATCTTTCAAATTCTCACTAATGTTGTCCTATTACTTACTTGCTGCTAGGTGGGTAGAAAGCTCCTGAAATTTGCGACAGCAGCAATGTTGTCAAAATGTTGCCTAACCCCCACAATCTTTGCCAACTTCTGATCCAGCTTTTGACAAGATCTCTACTACTTTCTTTTGTAAGAATCAAGCATCCAAAGCTGCAGTCAGGGTCAGAGTCCCATTTTTCTGGGTGCATTACAACCCCCCGGGAAGACAGTCCCTGCCTAAAAGTCTAGAAGGATGAAAACCGGGGGGGGCTTGGGCCTGGGACATAAAGTGGTAGGCCCATGCTGGCTCCTACCAATTAATATTTAACCCTTGCCTTACCTTCGACTGTGTATTTAAAACACACATACACCTCCTGCCTTTAGCACCTGCTTGTTCTCATTTTAGCAAACCTTATGGTTTGCTTTATTTTAAACCTTGCTGCATTAATAGAGGTGACTTCAGCTCTGGGGTTTTATTGTTTAATATTAAACACCAGCCTTTTCTTGCCTCTCAGGTTTAACCCTTGCTTTTTAAGTATTCTAGCACTAATTCAGTCTATTTTCCAATGGCCTCATATTTTCCTTTTCTGGAGTCTCCCCTAAGACCAGGCAATGGCATCCACCCCAAACACTATAGTCACAAAATAACCACCCAAAGCTGGCAGGTGGTAAAGCCAGCAGAGCTGCTAAGGGACTGAAAGTGTTTTCCTCTGCTGCTCCTGGGGAGACGTGGGCTTTGTAAGCTGCTCCCCAGGGAAGGGGATTCCTGCCCTATGTGCCCAGCAGGAAGTGAGATCACGGAGGTCCTGCTATCGTGTAGTCTTTCTGGAATGTGGCAGGGAAGGAGCAGGTCTGCCTGGTTGGGACCTGCAGCTTAGCTGTGGCTTTTATGAAGTAGGAAGGAGGTAGTGGGACCGGATTGGACTCCAGCAGAAAAATTAGTATTTACTTTCTTCAGAAGGCTTATAACTCCCATGAGTTTCAGCTCCTAGGATGGGCCCTTCAGCAGGTGTATTTTAAGGGTTCATAAGCAGCTGAAGATGAGATCCAGCAAGGCATTTTGAGTATGCCTACCAAAAGGGGGTTGTTAATGTAACCAACCTTAATTACACCTCCAGTCCTCTCTCTGTCAAGATTGCTGATAACCAGGAAGGATGTTTTTAAAGACCCCAGGTGTGGCTAGGCTTCCTCATCCATGTCCTGCTCAAAAGACACAAGTTAATAGTGTTTAATTTGCCATCTGTCCTGCCTCCGGCTTGCTACTGTGCTGCACTTGCTCTGCTCTCTCGATGCTTTGGGGAACTGCACGCTAAGTTGGCAGGTTCTGTGCTGCCTCCCCCCGATGGTCATGCTCTTGTGAAGAACTCGTTGGCAGAAGAGAACGCAGCATTTCATCTGTTGTGCTGTGTTGACGTTGGGATTTTACACTGAGATGGGCCTGAACAGATGGTTTCTATTAAACCACTGGAAGGAGGTCGCATTGGGCAGCTTGTGGCTTCTGCTGGTGAAGTGGACTAGATAAAAAATGGCAGTTGGTCAGTACTGAGAGTAAGTGTTCTTGCCTTACTGTTCTTTGTATTGTTTTTTTTCTCAGGAAGTTCCATGGCTACAGTTCCCTGAAAGAATATTATGAAAAGGAGAGTTGTCTGCATTACTTACCAAGGGTAAGCTACCACGGTGGAGGGGGTGGTTATGCTTTCATTTTGCTCTTGGCAATGAAGAGGAATGTTGATTGGTTTCTGCATCACTGGTACCTAGATGTCATATCTCATTACTCCACCGGGTGTACAGTGTGTCAGGGCTGGCAGTTCTGAGGAACCTAATGAGAGTTCAGCACCAAAATCCCATTGACATTCAGTGAATTAAGTGCCCAACTCCTTTAAGCTTCTTTGAGAATCCTAGCCCTGATCTTCATCTGGACTTGAGTGACGCTCCCTTCAAACCAAAGGCTGGCTCAGAAACCAAGAGGCATCTGTTTTACCCCAAATTCAGTTCTCCTGGGTTATGTTACATGAAGCCAAATTGTGAGCCCCTCAGCATAGAATTCTGTATTGGTGGTAGCAACATGGTGTTCTGAGCACAAAGCCAACCCTAGAGTTAAGCCCTTTTAAAGATTTCAGACTAGTATCACTCTGACCTATGCAATTCCAGAAACATTTAAAATGAATCATTCCACTTTGGAAAGAGGCTCAGACACTGCCTCTCCAATCAGATGATCAGACATTGCAGAGCCCCAGGGCTGCGGAAGCCAAGCTGGGAAATGTACTAGTTATTCCCCTTAAGACCCGCTGGATCAAAAGATAAAGGTGAATAGGCTACCAAAGCTCAGTAAAGCATTAGGGCTTTAAATATCCAAAAGTAAGTCTCTCCTGCTGCTCTGAATGTGTGGAGTAAGAGGCTGAATCCTCTCAGCCAGCCCTTGGCAACTACTCAGTTACTCCAGCTTCAGGCATTGGGTGAGGTTCTTTCAGTAGCCTTATACAAAGAGCACGTTGTAGTCCCAAAGGCAGGGTGATAGTTACCAGGAAAGGGTGTCAGGAAAACGCTCAGTTTGGCAATATTTTTTTATGATGGCAGAATCCTATCATGATCATGGCTGACATCTGATCCTCTGACGTCAGCCTCTAATCAAAGACCAGGCTTGGGCTGCATGCCACTCTGGCCTGCTTAAGCATCTCTCATCAACAACTGCAGGGAGCCTAGGGAAATGACATTCTTCATATCTTGTGCCCAAACCAACATGCACAACTGAAGTTTTACTATTATTCCATCTCTGCCAGTTTGTGATTGTCCCGTCTCGGGTTTCAGCAGTGCATTCCCTTTGGGTGCTGCATTTCCCCTTGGGAAGCCAGAGAAAAACATACATTTGATGACCATCTGCCTAGCAGTGATAGCTTAGATTCTCCCTTCCAAAAGCAGAATGCAAATGCTCTCAAATATTGGCCACACCAGATGTGTGGGGAATACCATGTGCATCCCGAGTACCAGTCATAAAGAAACGATCCAGTGTTGCTGTCTGGAACTGCCCTGTTGGTAAGGTGTTACTGGTGATTGTCCTGTCATACCCAGCTTGCCCTTCAGGCAGTTCAGCTGAACCATACCAAATGCTGCAGAGCAGCCCAGCAGTGACAGTCCACCCGGCATGGTTTCAGTTGTGTGTGTTACGTTCCTGATTGTTGCTGCAGGTGTAGGTCCATCACAAGATGTGGCACTCAGTTGTGGATTCATAGGCAGGCTGTGAGTAGGTGCCTTTTGTTGGTAAGAGAATTGAGTTCAAACCAGGAATCTATAACACTGGTTCTCCGTTTCTTTCCTTTTCCTTCTTTCATGGTGCAGATCTATGTTCCCCTCATGCTGGTTAATGCTGCTGATGACCCTCTGGTACATGACAGTCTGTTATCGATCCCAAAAGCTCTGTCAGGTGAGTCGAATGCATTGCCAAAACTGACTATTGCTTTTGGATTCCCCCTTCATCACATTGTGAATGACCCTGTATAGCAAGGTCTGGCTGCAGACTACCATAATCCGGTGGACATGTACTGTGCAATTTAAACTGCTTTTTAAACCACCATTCACTGAGGAGGTTCCAAATTTTATTTTGGTAGAATCCAGCTAAACGCTGTTCAGCTGGCTGTGTAGCCCAAGGGAACGATCAGATTGTTTTCCCAAGAAATGCACGTTCTTGCTGCCTCACTGGTGGTGATGTCGGGAAGCAAAATTGGAAATGGTTTAGCTTGAGATTAAATCGTCTCTGCTCTGCAGTGAACTGCTTCCTCACCTCTTGGCTCCCCACACAGAATCAGTAAAGCAACATTAGCAAAGCCTTTTGGGGTTTGCCCTAGTTACTATGCTGGGGTCTAACTGTTCAGGGCTAAAATTAACGGTCACCTGCGGCAGCAAGTGTAGTATAGCGAAAGTGAGTGATTGTCATGCTTTGTGGCTGTGCGATCTTCCTCCACCTGTTGCTGGGGTCCCAATGAGACTGGGAGTGAGAGAGCCCAAGAGATCTATTTGCTGTTCCTTGGCCATGAAGAAGGCAAATGACCCTTCAGAGCCTTGGAATGAAAAAGAAAGAGCTGGTTCATGTCTCACAGCTGAACAGAGCACATGCCCCATAGGAGAACAGCAGGGCTTCTTGTTCCAGCACCAAAAGCTATAAGGAGAAAACCTAGTCATAAGTGATGCCCTGAATGAATTATGCCATAAAGCAGCGGCCGGCTAAAGTGCAGCCAGAGTTCTGCAGTGTGGCCTGTAGCCTTTTTCATATGGAATTGTGCAGCCCGTGGAGCCTTTAGGTACCAGCCTGCAACATGCCGGAGTCAAAATGGAGCACTGCAGGCTGGGACTGCTGGGCTTTATAGGCTGCACATCAATCCCAGCCTGTAGTGCTTTATCTCAGCTGAAGCGGTTTGCAGGTATTGAGAGCACTGCAGGCTGGTACTTGTCTCCATGAGCTTCCCAGCTATATGAAATGGGAGGGCTTCTGTAATACGTTCAGTTAATTCAAATCCGTGGTGGCCCTTGTCAACAAAAAGCTTGCTTTCCTCTGCTGTGAAGCATGAGTGTGTGCTTGCAAAGCCTTCGCTACCCCGATGGAGCACAGACACACCCTAGCACATCACGGTGGGTACCATTGGTTGGGATGATGCAGAGCTCTGCTGTTTAGCTTCTGCAGTTGGCTTCTGAAATCTCATGCTCTCTTTCTCTCTTAACATTGCAGAAAAACGGGAAAACGTCATGTTTGTGCTACCACTCCATGGAGGCCACCTGGGCTTTTTTGAGGGGGCTGTACTCTTTCCTGAACCCCTCACTTGGATGGATAAGCTTGTGGTGCAGTACACCAATGCCATCTGCCAGTGGGAGAGGAATAAGTCTCAGTGCTCAGATACAGAGCAAGCAGCGTCCGGCCAGGAGTAACTGCCCCAAAGACACTCTCCGATTTGCTTCACTATATTTCCCTCTTCTGGAACTCTGAATTCCCTCACCTGCTGTTTCAGGTTTCCATCCTCTTTGTGACATCCTGGGACTGGGGGTTGGCCACAATGTTTCCTTCTGAAATGGAGCTACAACAGAGGGCAATAACTGGTTTTGAGCATATTTGTGTCTCCTTATGGGTTTGCAGTGCACTGCTGCATTTGAAGAACTGGCTTGCTGCTTTGAGTTGCTGGTTAGGGCTTGCTGCAGGATTCTCATACTAATGTGATGGCCTACTTAGAAAGTAGAAGTCCCAGTGCTGCTGACCATCAGGTTATTCTTCCACTGGTCAAGACTCTTCACGGAGTTGCAGAACTTGTTTAGCTGTGGATGAGTTGTGCTGGGAGTTCAGTTCCCCCTGTCTGGTCATATCTCTCCTAACACTGGGAGAACCCTGTATCAATCCATAGAAACCAGCAGTTCAGTCTGTAAGCCACTGGGATGTGGCTTGCAGAAAGAGTGAAACCCTGAAGTGACAAGTAGAGTTTCAGCCTTGCACCATCTGACAAGGGCCTCTTGCTTTCTCTGGCAGTGCCCATACCAGGATTCAGCTGGGTTAGAAAACACTGAGCAACTTGTCAGAGCTTCAGCTATCTCAAGTGTGGTGGTGCATTCTGCTGCTCCTGCATTTCTTCTCTGCTGGGCCTCTCTGTATAGATGAGTTTCACGTTGGTCATTCTGTTGGATTTCCTACTATGTAAACACTCTCACACCAAGACAAAACAGATAGCCTTCTTATGATACTTGCCTTTTTTTTAATGTAAAGAGTTTTATTTTATCACTGTATTTTTGTGTTTTAACCCAGGCCTTTTTGAAATGGGTTCTGGTAAATGCATTGGAACCGCTGATTATCAGTCTATGGGGTATATCCAATTTGTGTGAGAGTATTTCACAGAGAATGAATACACCCTTCTTAAGGAGTGTCTGAGGGGACAGGGACGGACGGACGTGTCAATATCAATTCTTGCTTCTTCTCTTTCCTTGTATGTGCCAGGGTAGAATGTTCCAAAATCTCTCCCCTGAACTTGCGAAGCAATGAATGGTTTTGTTTTTCAGCCACATGACTTGCCTAGGAGTTTACAGGAACTGGATGTCTCTAACCCTGTGTAGCTTAAATGTTTATCTCTGTATGACTAACTGCCTCCACAGTTATTAGGATCTGGTAAGGCTGTCTATGTCCAGCTGGGCATTAGAGCCCTTCTGGCTCGTTAAGTCTTTTCCCCACCCAGGATATCAACTTCCACCAAGATCAGCTTCAGTTAATGCACAAGGTGAAGTGTGGCAATTTGAAAGTCACTTGCATTCCTCCCTCATCTAGGGGCTGATACTGTACTGTTGCCCAGAGGGCTCTTTTAAGATAAACACCCTAGAAGAAAAGCTCCCCCATGACAATCAAGGACCTTAATATAAAAATAGAAACAGTCTGTCGAGACAGTGGAACTTTGTGGTCAAACTTTGCTTTACTTTCAGTTCCTTCAATATCATCATCTCATTACTCTGTCCTTGTAACTCCTTTCATCATCCATTTACTTCATCTCTGTTCCTGTCACACTTCCCACACCAATTA
Organism: Mauremys mutica; assembly: GCF_020497125.1. NCBI lineage: Eukaryota > Metazoa > Chordata > Testudines > Geoemydidae > Mauremys > Mauremys mutica. Next base: position 14,862,393 of record NC_059082.1, read on the forward strand.
GCACTTTATTGCTCTAGCCCTGGTTTTGCATTCTAGGCACTTTAGTTGAAGCTTAAGGGTAAAACACCCTGCTGAATTTCAGTCCTGTAACACTAGTGGAAGAAGCTTCCTGGGCCACACGATCTCTGGAGTTCAGTAGATTGGAGAGATTTTTGTTTAATAAAGCAATAATTAACTACTGTAGCAAAGGTGCATGATCATATCAGGAAACAAACTCCTTCAGTTTGCCTTAGGCCAGTTGCCTTGGCCTGTTTTAACAAACTGTGGTAATCGGTGCATTGTCTCGTTTAGAGAGAGAATTCAGGTTCTGCTGTTGTAGAAGTAGAAGACATGACCAAAGCAAAGCCATGGCAAGACTTGGCCATGCTTGTGGCTGGCTTAAAGGACGTTGGTTGGTGTTTGTGTCTGTCTTTGTGCTCATCCTCTTGTCCATAACTCATCCACAAATCACCAGAACAATCCTACAGGGCATTCCGACTTTGGCTCTGTTCTCGCTGAAGTAGCTGTTGGTATAAATAATTCATAGGACATAACTTAGAGTATCTCCCACTCTTTTAGAAGTTGAATGTAAGCCGCTCTTATTTATACACATTGGCATAGATACATGATATAAATGTGTGGGGGTGTGGCTCTTTATCTACGATGGGTTTGAACTTCAGAAGTGCTTAAACTCTGTAGCCAGCTCTGCAATTGCTGTTCGTAAGCCACCGGCCATCCAAGAGACCAGACTGCCCTTCCCACAGTAAGGAGTTCCCTCTACAGGTCGCTATGTGCATTCATTCCTCCAAACCCAGCTTAGCTGCAAGTAGGAGTCGTCGTCACTCCCAGGGGAACAGACGTTGTCCTTAGCACCCATCAAACTGTTGAGGCTTCAAAGAGCAGGCAAAACGCAGGTGACATGTTGATGTATTTGAAGCAAGAAATATTTTTGCTGTTTCCCAAATAGTTGCTTTTTTAAACAAAAAGAGCCTCAATTGTTTTCTCTAATAAAATAATTATGAACCCTACCCCTTTTCAGTGTAGCTGAGCCCTGGGTTTGCAGCTGTGCTAAACTAAGCCCAGTTTTGTAACTCTTCCAACTTTTCTGTAAATGAGTCGTGTGGCCCTTGTTTGCAGAATGTCAGTTCTCTAAAAGTAAGTGCTGAAGGCTTCCTTCTCCGGTGGTGACTTGCAACCATTTTCTAACTGAAAGCAAAGGGATCGTTGCTTTGGAGAGGCTTGTTTTGGGTGTTCAATGTCTTTGGTGGCTCTTTAGCTGCTGAGCTCAGGGATTCCATTTCCATACATCTAAGTGTTGTAGAACCTGCCTGAAGGGGAGCTCCGTCTCCTTGGATTCAGTGAGGGAGGCTTTGACTTGGAAAGGCTTTTAGTAAGATGATGGCATTTTGGTCTCCTGTTTCCTAGGGCGTGAGGAAGAATGGTGGTGTCTTCATTTCTTCAAACACAGGGATATAGTCTAGTGTAACTAACTGATCTTATTGTGGCAGGTGACCAGTCAGTCAGTGACTTCTGTTCTTGCTGAGTACTAAACATAACTCCTCCCCCAATGAGAAGAGCACCTGGGGGAATTTCCAACCTGATAGGAGTTGCTGCTTGTCCAGTCAAACTGGGCAGACAGGCAGGGATTCTGCTGTTGGAGAAACCCAAAGGAAGCAGATTTCACTGGGAAAATTCCAGTTCTTTTTTTTCACTATTGTTGGCAGCCGAAGTCTGCCGCCCCTTCTTCCTTTGTGAGCTCATCCTACCTGCAGTGATTCCAAAAGAGGGTCACCACATTTCTGTAGAAAGTAAAGCCCCTCCCAGGGTTAGACTGGATGGTACTGTGAAAGATCTCTAAGACTTAAGGAAACTGTTCATGATCAGCATCCGTTCCTCTTCAGAGGTAGCACCAGGCAAGAACTTTTCCCTGTAATGCTGCCTATAGAGATTTCCATAGCACTTACTTTCCCACTGCCTCTCTATCTGCCCATACACAGTCTGAGACGTCAGGAGCACTTAGCACGCCAGACATTCTGGAGCAGTCACTTGGGGGGTTGGGGAGGAGGTGGACCTAAGTCTTGGCACTCTTGCCACAAGAGTTCTTGCACCCTCAGATGAGCTGTCTGTATTCTCTAAAGCACTTGAAGTAGTTGTGCTTGTGTTTGGAGTATGATAAATGCTAGCAGGTGTGGAAGTTAGCTAGTCTAGTTTCCGGAGAAAGGGAAGGAGTTGCTTAAGGCTTTTACCGTGGGCTTTAAGGGTCTCATTTGAGTTTTGAGACTTAAGTTCACCCCAACAAATTTTTGTAGCTAGAAATGTTAAATAAAAACTCCCTCACCAGTGTGACTTGCTGTGGCTTTGAATGCATGGGCCAGGGACCAGTGGTGTAAAATTTTAAGAGCTTCCCAGTCTGACTGGAAGCCATATCTTGCGGATCATTTCTTCTGCCTTCCTTCTAGCTAAAAATCTGCTGCACTACATAATTCTGTATTCAGGCTTCTGGAGAAGGGGCTTCTGTATTAAACCCTATAGCTGGAGGAGACCGTGCACACTGCTGTAAGAGGGCCTGTCATTGTACATCGATCCTAATTTGCTGTGCCCCACGCAATATGCTAGCAGTGGTATGTGATATGGGCATATGCATGCCAGGGACCATGTTGACATCATCCTCATAATAGCATATGACCTAGGTCAGGTTTGAGCTCTTACCTTTAGAGGTGAAAGTCATGAGTGTTCATTCCAGGCCTATAGAGACTTTTTCTCTTCCACAACAAGCGCCTTCCAAAACAACCACGCTAGTCATAGCAAGCATCCAAAGTGTAAGCCTCTGAATACTTCCTGAAATAGCCTGATCATGCAAATGGAACAGTGCAGCTCTTCTCTTTAGATTTGCTGTGTGAGATGGGAGCTAACAAGTGGATTTTCCATATTGGTGGTTTCAGATTGAGGAAGGGAGGTAGAATGGAATAAAATTCACTAGGGCTCAGTTAACTAGCACTTAGTACCATAAATTTATGCACCCCGTCATTGGATATCATCGGCACTTAGAAACAAACCACCAGAAAGGGTCTCTCTTAGTCAGGTTGCAACCAGTTCTCCCTGAACGCTTAGACTGGTCCAATCTGCCTTCCACTGCTACCAGGGTGTCTGCAGAGATTTGAACTTTGCAGGTGAGCAGCTGGGACCTGCTCTGAGACTAGAGCACGATGAACTTGTTTTCTTTACATCAGACCTCCCAGAATCTTTAATAGTCAGCTTCTAACGTTCTCCTTTTGAAGCGTTTGACAGGGTTTCCAGATGAGTCTGAACCTGTTGCAGTTGCACTGTGAAGGCACCTGAAACTCTCCGCAGTCTCCTCCTCAGCACTTCTTGACACTGATTCTTGTTTATCGAGAAGTATTTGTTTTGGATTGTGAGCGTTAAGTTAAAACATAGAGTACTGATGTGTCTCAGAACTTGACTTTAGTCAGCTACTTTTTCTTCATCCATCCTAGTTCTGTCAAGCTCCGTAGAGGACAACCCTTCAGACACCTAGTGCCTTGCCCTTCATTCCTCCCACTTCCTTCTCAACATAGCTGCAGTTCTGCTGCTTGTCACTCTCTGTTCTCATGCAGAAAGCAAACACCCGACTTTCCTTCTTTGGAGTCAAAGCTAAAAGCAGCCTGGCTATGGGTGAAATGTCACTGAACGACAGGTGTGTACTGAGCTAGGAAAGGACCTTGGGTTTGGGCAGCCTAAAACTAGCTATAGTGTATGTTTTAAGGCTTAAAATTATAACTAAATAAGCAGTAGATTATTTTACAACTGACTTCTCCTGCCTATAGAAGTAGGGGCTGACTCACGGCTATTGACTAAAACATAAACATGTTTCCTTTCTAAAATCCAAAAGATCCCACGTTCTAATGAGCTAGCTCCTTCAGTCCACTAGCTTGTTGGCCCTGTAGTGTACAGCAGGAGATGGGCTGTCTCCTTAGCCGATACATCAGGGATGGCATTTGCGGGGTTTATTGCCGAATGTAGTGGCACTGATCACTGGGGAGCAATGCAAGGAACCGCCTGGAAATGTTATGCCTATCTGGGGTTTATTGGTGATAGTAAAACTCCTTTAAAAGAAGCTTAGAAAGGGACCCAGCCTTGTGTTAGTGGGTGGTGTATGGACAACTGACACTAGCCAATCAGAAGGCTGTATGTGTGCATTGCTTCAATCTTGAGTCAGACACCATGTGTCCTTCCACTGGCAGTTCTGTGTGTTTGGGTGGCATGCAGTAGCCATAGTGACTCAGAATAGCAATGTTTACTGCAGGGGTCCAAATTCTAGGCAGAAAGCAAATTGCTTTTGGTATGAGTACTCTGTTTTTAAAAGGCTATTCAGAACAGAGGTTAGGGTACACCAAAGAGCCTGCGAAGGGGTGCCTTGTAGTGATGCTGGGATCCATGCCCCCTCTTCTGCAAGACATGCTCCTGCTGCTGTGTCCACTCTGTCTCCATCTGGACTTGTTTTCTTCTAACTCTGCTGCTTTTGGCTCAGGGGGCTGAGGCGTGGTGGCACCAGAGCTGAGATCTAATTATCTGTTGTTAATCATCTGGGCTGGGTTGGGATGGTTGTGGTATCAAGAACTGTACTGTAGTTCATTTGAACACTTGTATCCTTTTTAAAATTTGTTTGCTGGTTAAATCCAAGGGCACAATCACTGCATTAAAGGGCAGCATTTACCGCACTGGGGCTGTAAGAGGAGACAACCTTTTCCAAACAGATCTAATGGCTCCTTCAAGAAGAGTCCCGCTCTGCTTCCTCTGAGCGTAGGCTTGTTTTCCTGTCTCACTGCTAACTTCAGGCAGCCTGGTTGGTTCTAACCCTCTTGGGGAGCATCCAGGTCTCTGAGTCCCATAGTTGGCTGTAGAAGTAGGAGCAGATACAACTGTTGCTTTTATGCGACTGGCAAGCTTTTGCAGTGGTTGTCTTGTCATGCAGAGAACATAGCTACGACCAGAGGAGGCAGCACATCATATCAAAGTGACCAGTAGAAGCATGTTTTACCAGAGTGCTAAAACTGGTTGCAGCTGCCAACTGGGAGTCCTAAGAAATATGGCTGATGGGCCAGATTTAGTTAAAAAATGACTATTCAGTCCAAGTGACATTCTCCCAAAACAGCCGTTCAGCGATTTGTCTCTAGCCCCAGATGTCGGTTCACTACAAACCTGTGTTCTCTTCATTAAGAAAGCACAATTTTTCAAGAAAAGCCCTATCCCTTTCTCCCAGGTCTCCCCAAGCAGAAGGGGGTATTCCCTTCAGGAAGCCAGATCTGTACCTGTGCACTCTGATTTCTGCCAATGCAGCTGCCTTAGTGGAGTGGGTTGAGTGTAACTTTCTTGATGTCTTTGAACTGTTGCTGTTCAACCGAAATTAAAAAAAATTATGGGAAATTCTGCTTCTGATTGGATTCTCCGGAATCATCACTTCCACATTCCTGATCCTTTTAACTTTAAATGCTGCCCAGAAAAGGTTGCGTTTGTATACTGAGACCTGCCCCCAGCTGCCAGGTTCTGAGTCAGATTCTCGGGAGCTGCCAGCTCCTGGGGAGAAGATTTGCAACTAGCAATGCAATTTTTCTATATCTGCTGAGGTTTACCTTTTAAAAAGTTATACGATGTGTCCTTGATTATTTTTTCTTGTGTGTTAATTTTTTTTGTTCTTTATTCTGTGTGATGTTAATTGAGGTCATTGCAAAACAATGTAATTTTGTTATCTTTGATTCAATTGAATTTCTTTACTTAAAAAAAAAATAAAGGACTCTGAGTTCAGCTTTGTGTGGTAGCTGTGTATGTAAAAGTTGCTCTTTATTAATGGGTTCATCTCCCCTGAATTGGTTTTCCTTTGTGTTGGGAGACCCAGCAGCAATAACGTCGCCCATGAAATGCTGTAAAGCTAAGGGCTTTTCTGAAAGGGGTTGCATCTTGCTCAAGATGACATCCATAGCCTGATAAGGGCTCTTTGGAAATCCACCGTTAAATAATGAGATGTGGAGAGTGAAGCCAAGTGCTTTGGAGTAGGGCAGAATCCTGTGTTTTCTTAATGTGAATGTTAAAATCTGTGAGCTGGAACACTTCAGACAGTCTTCAAGATAAGTATCAGATCCACAGATACCTCGATTCTGTTCTAAAATATACTTTCCTTCCTCTCCCCACACCTCTTAGAAGGTGTCTGGTGTTCATGGAAATTCTAAATTTCCATACAAAACTCTGAATTCCAGACTGATCTGTGCTTTAGGGTACCACCCTTCTTACCTTGCCATACGGAAATGACTATATTGGAGCAGACCAGCAGTCTGCCTAATCAGATATCTGGTTTCTAACAGCAGCCAGTGATAGAATTCCAACAATGACTGGTTTCATTAAGTAGCTGGGGGGAAGGGCAGTTCTTACACATTCCTGTTGGTTTGTTGGCTTATGCCCTGATTCAAGCCTCTAATCATTTTTGCTGCCCATCTCTGTACCTTCTTTTCCTGCTGAATTTTGAGATGAGGTGACCAGAACAAAATACAGAATTGCAGAGGGATAATGATTTCATGCGTTGCCACTGCTTTGGGGGAAGTACCTTGTCCTAGGAAGTTGTCATGTGGGGTTTCATTAGCAACTGATGCATGAAGTGAGTGGTGCATTTGGGAACTCTGACAGTGGGGAAGGTGGTACCTTTCAAACCATGTTCCTCTCAAACTGCAAAGCTAGTCCAGAGCAAAGGGCTTGGCTCAGGTCTGAAGAAGCTGCAGTGCAGAGAAGGCTCCTTCTGCGAGGTGGCAGTGCTCTGACAACCTGCCACATGAAAGGGATTGCAGGCAGACAAAATCAGGTAGGTCAATAGTCCTGCCTACTGAAAGGCCCTGGTCCGCTGTTTCTCTACAGCCAAGCAGCCCTGCTGAGGGTTAGAACCTCTCATTCTAAAGCTGCTACTTGCACCCTCATCCTTATCAGTCTGTTGGAGCGCACCCTAATTCTGCTCCTTATGCTGTGTAGTCTCCTCCTTCCCCCAGTGTGTCAGATGCTCCTCAGAAGAGCACTGCTACCAAGCTTAGATCTGCCTCCACCGAGGCAGCTGAGGTACAGATGTGGCACCAGCCCACCTGCCCTCTCATTCTGCTTGAAATTATTCCAGGCAGTAGATAAGGCCATGGGTACCTCGCTCACCCACAGCAGCACTAGCAATGCCACAGAGAAGCTATCTGCTTCTGTTTAATATGAAAGATTCCAATTTCTCACACATGACTGACTCCTGGATTAGGCTGGGCCCACCTTGGAGTCAGGGCAAGTGCCCTCCACATTGTCTGGCAACTCAACACTGGCCCAGGCACCCTCGTCCCAATCCGTCTTCTGGAGATTGGCGTTGGCAGTACTTTAGCACACTCTTCTGGCTATATGGTCCTGCTTCTCTTTTTCCAGTCTGCAAACTCAGCCACTGGGCATTCCCAGTGGTCCCTGCCTCTGATACAGTACAATGCCCCTCTCTCTCACTGCACAGTCTCCTCCCACTGGCCACTGCCATGACTTGCATAACCTGGCCTAAGCTGCCTTCAGCCACTTGGTATCCTCCCTCCTGCCCTAGGGCATGTTGCCTTGTCCCACCTACCAGGGACATACATGCACTACTCATCTGTCCTGTGCAACCTGACCAGCCCACACCTAAATCTATCCAGGTCATAGCACTGGAGTGGGGGCTTGGAGGGCGGTATAGACTAGTGTCTCCTTGGAAAGCTTAGAATTCATAGGGCCTGGCTTTCCAGACGTACTCTCAGCTCCCTCTGCACCATGAAAAGCTATGCCTAAAACATTAAATAATCCTGTGTTAATCCCCCCATGCTCCATAAGGGGAAATTCTGTGCGCTCTGTCGGCCAGAGCTGGCCTGTCTGGAAGGAACAACACATCTTAAGCTGTGGCTGGGAGTGTTCTGCTGCTGGATGCTGCAGTCTTGCCCATGTATCTGTTCCCCTTGGTGTGTCAAACTCTGGTTAACGGATGTACCTTGCTGGGTCATCTTTTGCCCAGTTTATTCTGTATCCCCTTTCCGTGGTCTGCTGCCTGCTCCTTCCCGCCCCCCAGAGGATGGCTGGGAGTTTATTTGTGGAGAGAGGATGGTTTTGGTGCAGGTTTGGGAAGAGTAGGCAGGAGTGGTGAATGAGTCCCTACATGGCTGCTGCCTTCTTCGCCATCCAAAAATGTGAATGCTGGCACATCAACCCCTTTCCTTCAGCCTGGAACCAGGCTGGCTCCTCTCAGACCAGACGGCGGGGCTGCTGGCTCTTAAATCAGCCTGTCTGAAAGTGGCAAAGAGAGAGAGGGAAGGCAGAGGGGTCTTAACTTGTTAGGAGCTGGAAATAAATCCAGTCTCTTAATCGCTACTGTAGCCTGAATGTTTGGGAAACGACACCTCTGAAGAGTTAACCACCTGTTGGCTGAGCCTAGTGCATAGCAAACCACTGCCAAAACCAGCCAGAGCCCCCTTCATTTGTTGGCACAAAATGCCGCCTTGTGTTTCCTTCACTCAGACCAAGGTGGCTAGTTGATCCTGTTTCATTTCCCCTGCAATAGGCTCCTGGCTGTGCAGCGGGTCTCCAAAGTGTCTTGTGTGGCGTGTAAGTGACAGGTGGGGTGGGGAAGTGCCCTCATTGCCTGCCTCTGGACTAGGATTTAGATGCCTCCTTGTAAAATGAATTGTATTGGGCCGGAAGAGGGGTGTTGTGGCCTCTATCGAGTGAGAACCTCTCAACTCTCCAACAATTGCTCTCGCAGACGGTGTCTGCTACAGCTCAAATTCTTTCCTGCTTTGGGCAGAGCTCCTCTGAAAGCAATGCACCGACCGGTCTGATTCCAGTGCCAGTTCTTTCTCTGCCGAGGCACTGGCTTAATCCCAGCCCACATGGGATTGTTTCCCTTTGCTGCGCTGAGGCTTACGAGGTAATCTAGTCATTCAGCTGAAAGGAGACGTGAACAGCCTTAGTCAACTTCCCAAATGCCTGCATGTCGAGAGGCCTTGAAATGGGGGCAGCATCCTAGCTAAGTGCCAAAGCACCTGCTACCTTCAGGCTCTTGAATCCTGTGCCGATGGGAACATTATGAGCTCTGTATCTGCTTTGTGGGGAAGCACCTCCCCATCCCCTGCAAGGGGCCCACATTGCAGTATCACTGGCTTGGACTAGCTTGTGTTCTGCCACAGGCTGCTGACTGTATGACCATGTGGCACAATATCCTTGAGATTGCTGCAGATACCAATCCCCACAATGAACTGGTTGATGCAAATTGAAAGGGGAGTAGTGGCTTCTCACCTGCCTGCTCCTGGCCGCCCCAGCAGAGTTTTGGGCTGTACTAAACCCTAGCAGGAGTGATCCTATATTGCAGACTGGGTAGCGGTAAAGTAACACAGAACCAAGTCATTGACCATTGCCCCATCACCCCCTGATCCTGGGGCAGGTCTGGAGCTTGCATGCACTGATGTGCAGGGAGAACGGGTGCTGTTGCTGGGGAAGGCTGATGTAGCCCCAGCCCTCGCTATTCAGACAGGCCCCATCCTCCCTGCAGCTTCAGAGCAGACATCCTGTTTGGTTTGAGTCTGAGCCAGTGCCCTGATGAATGCACCCCTTGTCAGCATCCTCCATCTCCAACCATTTCAGATGGGCCCCTGCTATTTTGCTTTGCAAATTAAGGGTACTGGTGTGTAGCTGGAGAGCTGAGAATGGGAGGGGGGGGAAGGAGAGAGGGATTGGGCTACAGCCACAGCTTAACTAGTAGAGGGTGACTATGAAGTCTTGGGACAGAGGGAAATTAGCTTTTCTCCAAGCCATGAGTCTCTTTGGGCTCCTCTTGTGCCTGTTGCATGGAGGCCAATGAAGTCAAAGGGCCCAGGATTAAGACTCTTAGCAGTCTGCTGTCCTCCTGGAGTGAGCTCATTTAATGTGATCCAGTCTGGGCTGCTTTGCTTTATAAAACAAGCCTAACAGCATCACTTCCCTTGGCTCGAACTACCCTGGGCTGAGGGCAGAAGAGACAGCACCACCCGCTTCGCACCCCCTCCAAATAGTTGCTTCCCTCCTTCGATCAGGGAATAAGCCAGCACCTGCGGGAAGGGGGTCACCCCTCAGCTGCTCTGTACCCAGCCTCAGCCACTTCCTGATTTGCACAGATCATTGCTCTGCTGCAATGCTGGGAGGAGAGTGGTATCCTCAGTGTGAAGCTCATTGCTTTCCATCCTGACCTATATTTAAGCCCCACGCTTTGCTGACATTGCTGCTGTATGGAGTGGGGGAGCCCTCAGGGCCACTGAGTGCAGTATCACTAGCTTTAACCATGCAGCCACCACCTGCTGTGGAGATGCTGTTTCACCGCCTGCCTCACCCAACACGCCCTGGGACAGAGGGAGGACGCCCCTCTCCCCAGGTCTTGCGAGGCCTTTTGTGTTTGCACGTAGCCCAAGCCAAGCTTTTCGTGCTAGTGAAAGGGGCTGGGTGTTCCCAGCATGGGCGGCAGCCAGGAGGGAGCCTGACCCTTGGGGAAGGGAGAATAGGGAGCTCGGGCTCCAGGGCACATTCCAGCCTTGGCCTCTCCAGGCAGAAGGGCTGGCAGCATCACTGGTGGGGGTGCTAACATCAAGGACCTTCCACTGGCTGTTCCTGATGCAGCTTGTGTCCCTTCTGCTGCACCAGCTCCCCTGGCATCGTTGGAGGAAGGTGCAGTGTGATCTTTCATCAACCCTTAGAAATGCCGGTGCATCTAGCCTCTTCCTGGCCATCAGTGATAGCCCATTGGCCCATTTATGTGCAGTCCCTGACCCTCCAGTGCAAAGGGACCCAAAGCATCCCAGCTGTTGAGCACTTTATTTCTTTGTGTACATATTTCAAACAGCGCTTCTTGGGGCTCTCCTGCAATGATGGACTCTGGCTGTGTCATCCACACAGTTGCAAGTGATGCTCGGCACTCTCTCTCCACTACGGGGGGCTGTCCTGCTGCTTTCCCGCCACACTGCTCTCCTTCCTCAGCTGTAGCCACCTGTCACTAGCGAGGCCTCCAAGTACGCTGCTGTGGATAGGCAAATACTGGCCTTGGAGATCTGCTTTCCCAATTGCCTCGCACCCTCGCAAGCCAGGCCAGCAAGCACAGGGAAAGGCACTTTGCAACTACTACACTACCCAGGCTGGAGGCGAGCAGGGGAGAAGCTATGGTCCGGTGTTCAGGTGAGGGGTGGGGATAAGCAGTGGTAGTTCTGATTGCCTCTTCCAAGCAGCCTGACCCTCTCTTCCCCATTCAGTTGCTGCCCTGTCCTCTCTTAGTAGGTTCACGGCTTACCATGGAACAGACTCTTTATGGGTTTCTTTCCCTGATGGACAACTGGAGAGAAAAGATCCTTCCCAAGACTCAGGGCAGCAGACCCTGCTGCCTTGCTGGAGTTTGGATGGGTAAGGAGCATGGATGGAGGTACACACCCAGAGTTTATCATCACAAGCGGTCATGCAATCAATGCTACAGTAAGGGGGGCAGGGGGGCTAAAGAGCCACCTCTAGTCCTATTGTATAGGGAAGCAGGGAGGGGATCTGCTTTATAGAGCTGTGTCTTCAGCCTCGATCCGGGGCCCAAAAAGCTTCTCAGCAATAGCTTTGCCATCATATTTGGGCAGGTTACCACCAAAATCTGCTGGCAGGATGTCAGCATCGATCTCCTGGTAGAAGGACTCCAGCTCCTCCCCATGCACAAAGACCTGGAGTGAGATGGGAAGGAGGGACACAGAGCTGAGCACAGCCACGTGCACGTGAGCTTTCAGACACACAAAGGGGAGCACATCCTCCTAGACAGCATGCCCCAGCTCTGAGGAAGCCAGCTGATGCCTGAACCCATGGCTGGCCCTCAGCAGACTAACCATGAGCTGCTCAAACAGCTCTTCTTTGGGGGCACTGCAAGTTCATCTTCCCAGCTGGTCCCCAAGTGAAACAGCAGCAGGGGTGATCTTAGCACTGTCAACCACCTGGGCATGGTGAGCCCCTACCACTTCACACACCCCTCCATGTTCAACCCATTTCCTACAGGGCCCTGTCTGTGCATAGCTGCCAGCTCCTGCGCTCTGGCATTGCTGGAAAGAGCTCAGCTCAGTATAACCCTGACTACGGGCAACACTACAGCTCAATGGGAGGTCGATAAACCAGGCTGGAGCAGGTTTCTCCATTTAGCCAATGACTGTGCATTTCTCTCCTTGTCTGGCAGACTGACACCAGCAGAGTCCAACCAGGAGCAGGGAAGCCATTGGGCAGAGAAGCAAAAGACATCACTTGATCCCTTGGGTTTTCTTTGCTTTGTCCTGATTTGGGACAGAGCCTTTGTGTTCCCTGGCCCCACCCCTCTCTGCCTCTGCAAGAATAGTTCATGCTGGCCCTTCCCCCACACTTACCCTCTCCAGGAGTTTGCTCTTCAGGAAAGGTTTGACCACGTTGTAGGTGGTGGTGAAATACCAAGGCTGGTGGATGAAGTAAACGGCCTTGAATCGAGCTGGGAAGGAGTCCTGCAGATCCCAAATTTATACACAGAGTGTTACACAGGCAGGATGGGCATCCCAAGAAAGCAGCATCCAGGTGGGGCAAGGCAGTGGTGGCATAGGTGGAAGAAGTCGAGCTATTTCTTTCCTCTTCCTCTCCTTTTCCCATCACCCCGTTCCCTGTTAAAACCCCACTTCTTGCATTCATCTTGAGGGCCCTTTTGTGTTACCCTACTACTGAGGACTGTGCATCCTGTTCTGCCAATGTGCAAAGCCAATTGTGTTCTAAGGCATTGCTAGGCAGCAGTAGCACCTCAAGGGCAACTCATGGTCCCCAGTCCACAGGAGAAATACCTCTCTACAATCTAGTTCTCCTGGCAGGAGCTGCTGGAGCCCTCTCTCTTTGGTCTTATTCCAAAAGCACAGGATCAGCCAAATTCTGGGTATGAATCGTAAGGAGTGTCTGAATTGGGAGAATGATGGGGATGGACCTTGTGCATGTGACATAACATCAGCCAGTGAACACTGTAGGTAATGGTGACTTCACTTTCAGAAGTAACTTTTTGGTGGGGCTGAAGGCATGAGAAGATGGTCTTGCAGAATGATGCCAACCACACTTGCACTGCCAAGCAGGGCAAAGAGCAGCCCAGGGACTGCCACATCTGCTAGGTGGAGCTGCATCTTCACAGGAATTATGAACTTCTAATGAACCCATGACTATGGTACCATTTTTTGGCTTCAGCCTCTCTCTGCAAGGTGCTGTTTTCAGAAAGGATGTTTGCATCAACCAGCTAGTCTTGACTGCCCAGTGTAGTCCCTGCAGGGAGCCGGTACTGAATGATGAGAGCTCCAGTATGGATCTTACTAGTACAGTAGTGCCTGTCTACATAAAGGCATGGTCTATACCTTAGTGCTGTTATCCCTGGCTTATCCCCCTCCCTGGGCCAGGTGAATGCCTCACAGCCCTGCAGATTCCACAGAGTTGGTTTGCCACTGCTTTGAGTCCCATCTCCTATGGACAACCTAAGCCTGTATCCCCTTCATGTTGCCTACTTGGGGGCAGAAGAAGGATAGCTTCACCTGCAGCATATCCACCATCTTCTTGAGTTCGGAGGGTTTGATGCCAGACGCCTGTTGCATGGTGAAGCCCTTGAAGTTCTCAATGATGCAGAGTCCATTGATCTGGGTCTCTTCATTCTCCAGCAGCTTCTCTAAGATAACGCAATATGCGCGAAGAATCTGAGCCGGAGGAAGAGAGATGGAGGTCATTAACATGCAAGTGCAAGGGCCTGGCCAGGTCAACCATTATGGCTCCCCTAGCATATTTCCCCAGAGTCAGAGTGTTACCCCCAGTGCCTTGTTCAAGTTCCAGCTCCGCCAATTGTATTCTGCCTGCCTAAATTATCTTGGTTTCTTCCTCACTTCTTATCCACATTATGTGGTGTTGCTGTGTGCTGTTAAACAGCTGCCCTATTCCACACTAGAGGCTGGTGCGTTTCAGTGCTACATGGGTGATTCCCATATATACAATGGGGTACCATATGAATCAAGACAGGTCAAGAGAACGTGTAAGTTACACCAGGACAGACTCGTCTCACCTGCTGAGTGTGTTTGGGCAGGTCCCTTCCCCTCTCTGTACAATGGGGATAGCGATAGTGACCTGGCTTTGTAAAGTACTCTACGCTTTGCTGATGAAACATGCTATCTGAATTCTAAGTGTTGTTAGCACTGTGATACCCACTTCTCATGGCCTGTGGAGGGTGTTCAGGGTTCCCTTGGGCTGGAATGTGCTCTGCCCATGCAAGCAGAGATATTACTTACTTACTAACATCAAGCTTGGGGGAAAGAGCTTTGCTTAGACCTCAATGCCCGGAATGGGAGAGGTGGGACCCTCTGCTCTAATACTGAGGGAAAGAGGAGCCCGGGATCGGACACCCCTGGGAGTGCACGGGGAGTGGAGTTCTGACATATCCGAGCAGCACGGCGGAGCTGACCTCGTCAAAGGTGATCTCCTCGTAGTCCCAGTTCTCAATGTTGAAGAGCATCACTACTCGGCCGTATTTGTCCCTGCTGGCCAGGATGCCAGGGTAGCCGGCCTCGATGGTGCTGCGCACAGCCTCGGGCGTCAGGTTATCGAAGAGCTCTGGGTACTGCTGGCGGAAGTTTACATAGCCTGGAGTCAGCGAGAGAGAGAGAGTATGCAAGGTCTGGGACAAGAACAAATTCCCTTCCCCGATGTCAGCGCCGGGCCCAGGCCCTGCCCCCAAGGAGCTTGCACTGTGATAAGTGAAGGGCCAGGGAGTCTGGATCTAGCTGGATCTTGTGGGTTCCTACTGCAGAATAAGGTGTGGCTTTGGACTGCACAAAGGCCCACGCCCAGAGCTCCAGTCAGGCCTGGTTCATGTCAGCCACAAGAGGTTGGAGCACCTTAAACTCGCTGCACAAGTGAATGGTACTCCACAGGGCAAAGCCCTATCCCAAGGGGAATCTACTAGCTGTGGTCAGGGCAGTGCCACATTCCACTCAACTGAGATTCAGAAGTACCACCCAGCACAGAACAGTACACTTCTCTCCTGCTTGGTACCCAAGGATCTTGAAGGTACCCGGTTTGGGACCAGCACAGCTAAAAACCTGCTCCTGCCTGGCACATCACAGCTCTCCCCAGCTGGGAGCCACAGTTGTCCTTCCCTGGCACCATATTACCCCTCCTCATCTCGAGAGCCCCAGCCAACACCCCCATGTCCCCCCTCAGTCTCGGGAGCCTGATCAGTGATTTTGATGGTGTAGGTTGTTTCGTTCCTCCTCTGCTGGGTGACTCGCTGCACTCTCCTATAGCCAGCCCCACCCCCAGCCCCACTTTCCCTGGCATCCTGTAGCCATTAAAGACTGTCAGGCATGAAATGAGGAAACTCACCCTGGGAAAATGCCAATGGACAAAATGCCTCCCTTGCCAGCAGCTTCTGCTCATTTTCCAATCCACTGCCACTAATTACGGCCTCGTTATCCCAGACACAGAAACAAAGGAGCCTGGAGCCACAGCCAAGGCCTTTGTGGCCACCTCAGTCTGGGGCCACCTTTCCGTCTCCCCCTTTCCTCCAGCCCAACCTGCCTCGGCCAGGTCAGCACACACAGATGCTTCAGTTGCCACTGCCTATTGGAATCCTAGGATAAGAGCTTCCATATGAGCTTAGCACCTCACTGCTCCTGTCTGCCCCGCACTGGCCTCACCTGCCCCTCTGGCATCATCTGCTTGCCCCACAACCTCCAATCCTTTCACCCACCTCTTATCCTCTCCCCTTACATCATTTACACCTGGACCCTAGCGGCAGCTGGATACACTGGGGCAAATGGCTGCAGGGTCCACCGCCCAATCATCCAGAGAGGTTGCGGGACATCAGCCCCACTCTGCAGGGTGTAAGACGGTGGGGATGGATGCTGCATGGAGCCCTATGTCTGTCTTGACAGCAGGCCTGGGGTGAGAGATGGACTACTGTTGATGCAAGGAGGATATGGATCTGCCCCCGGGAGTGGGGAGTGCCCTAGCCCCCAGCTTGGGGACTAGGGAAGGTTAGTGGAGAGGAAGGGAGTGCTCCACCTTTTAGTAGCTCATAAGCTCTGTTGACGTCGAACTTGCGGGCGCGGATGAAGCGAAGGAAAAAGGAGTCATCCTTTCCTTTCACCTTCTCTGCCACTGCCTTGCACATGTCCTCGCCCCCGCTGGCTCTCTCATGCACCAGCTCCCGGAGCTCCTTCACGGCCGACTCCCGCTTCTCCTCTGTCTCGTTCAGCTCGTCCTTTGCCTAGGGCAGGGTGGAAGGAGACAGGCGCCTGATTCAGCAGTAGCAGTACTTAGAGGGAGTGAGGAGCCTGGACCCATGACTGCACAGCCAGAGCACAGGGCCTCCTGCCCCCTCAGCGCAGGCCCCTGCTGGTGACTTCATGTGCCATTTGCTGCTGCTTTACTGGCCCCCAGACTCTCCCACTTCAACTGCAGGAGAGACAAGGCCTGCCAGCCTGTGCAGTTACCCTAGGCCCAGGGGCTCTCTCAGTGCCCTAGCCTCCAAGCCCAGATCCACCCAGAGGGGGGCAAGGCGGGCGATTTGTCCCGGGCCCCGCAGAGGCCCTGCGAGCCCTGGCCAGGTGACGGTCCGGGTCTTCGGCGGCAGGGGGCCCTTCAGTTGCTCCGGGTTTTCGGTGGCATTTTGGCGGCGGGGGCCCTTCATTGCTGCCGAAGACACGGAACGACTGAAGGGCCCCCCACCGCCGAAATGCCGCCGAAGACCCAGACCGCCGCCGGGTAAGTACAAGCGCTGCAGCTCCCCCGCTTTGCCCCAGGCCCCCTGAATCCTCTTGGCGGCCCTGTCCAAGCCTCCCATGAGGGACTGACTCATCACCTGCATTAGCAGCAGCTGCAAGAGGAGATAGCTTAGGATGCCTGAGCACCAAGGGCCGGTTTTGGGTTTGACATTAGTGAGGGGCTAAGTTACTGCTCATGAAATGGCTAACTGGCCGCAGCTAGGCAGAGCAGAGTCGGACTGTGCAGGCCCTCCCCTCGCTGCTCTTTGAATGCCCTTCTGATTAACCTAATCTAGCTAAGGGGTTTCCATGGCACCTCAGGCCTGCCTTAAAGCACCCTCGCAGCCCCACATCTCTGCTATCCCAGTCTTGGGGCTCCACCCCGCTCTGTGGATGCCCCTCCAGCCTGCCTTGTGCACTGCCGCGCCCCCCCCCCCCACTCTTGCTACTTGCCTTTCTTGAGCATTGTCAGATCCCCCTGAGGGGCGCAAAGATGCCTGCTCCCCATTTGCCTGTGTTACCTCTCACTGGTTAGAGCAGTGTTGCTCTCCAGTCCTGGGCTCTGCTCTGGGATGGAGGATTTGGGACAGTGTCTCTGCCTTGCTTGGCAGATTCCATGTCATCGCCTGGCCTGTTCTCTGTGAGCTGGCCTGTGACCTGTTGGTCACATCACTCCTCGAGTCCCAGATTACAGAGGGGAGCAAATCCTACGCCCCACAACTAAGCCTTCTCCTCCTCCTCTATCACACCTCCTCTCTGCCTCCTTGCGGCTGAGACTTAGCCACCTGCCTCCCCCACTGTCCCCTCCTCTCTCACTACCCAATGGTTCGTTTGTGGGGGGGACAGTCTTTTCACACTCCCCCAGAAACTTAGCAAAGGGGTTGCCTGCATGCCCTGGCAGGGATGGGGTTAAATCACCTCCCCAGACAACCATCTCTCCTTGCACTCTGCTAGCCAGCAGGGGCTCCTGGCAAGGAGCCCAACGAGCCTCATTAGCAGGCAGCCAAGTGGCAGAGGTGTGGAGTACAAGCCCCAGAGGAAGAGGCAGCCATGCAAATATATTGTATACAGCCCAGCCAGCCGGAGAAAGGCACTGTGTCCCGGCTGGGTGCTCAGTGGCATCTAGAGCAGCATGGTCAGCAGCACTCATGGAGGTGGGGAATGACCAGGGTCTTGTCTGAGTAATGGGAGCAATGTAGGGCTGAGAACGTTGATAGGTAGGAGGGGACGACGAGCAGGAGTAAAGGCTCAGCCTCAGATGGTTCAAAGGAGAAACCGTCCTGTTCCCATCTCCTTGGTACCTCCTGCCCCCTCACTTGCTCCCCACCCCCTAGTATGTGACCTCCCTGTGGGCCTGGCTTCCCCTGGCCCCTCTCCCATGCCGTAGTTCTCACCTTCTGCATGGTGTGCAGGGGGACTTTGTCACACTTTCCGAAGACGGGGCCATGGTCCTTAGTGGTGAGTCGCTCGAGTTTGGTGCGAAGGGCTTGCTCCTCCTCGGAGACGATCCGGAACGTTCCAGTCTGGGAGCAAAACCACAGGTAGCCGAGAACGCCTTGCAAGGCTCACCCTATGAAGTGCCCCAGCCCTCCCTGTTCCAGGCCCGGGCTGGGGCTGTGCATGCAGTGAGCACTGAGAGCAGAGATGCCTAGTGTGCCCAGGGAAACATCTGAGACACCAGCTCCCTGCGCTGACTTATCCAGCAAAGGTACCAGGGTCACCATGGGGGTCGGTGGGGTGGGGTGGGGGGCTCCCTTGACTGGGGGAGGTAATGGGGTCTGTGTTTGAGTCAGGAGGGGGACGGTTCCCTCAGACTGTAAGAAGTGTCAGGGCTCGGTTCTGGTTTATATGGGGAAAGAGGTTGCAATGGGACCTGTGTCAGGGTTGGACAGGGAGAAGGTTCCCTCTGCCACTGTGTTTTGGCTCCTGCACTTAGCGTGGGCTGACAGAGTAAATCTAGTTTATATTTGAAAGAAGCCTTCAAGCCCATGAGATTGGCAAATGCCTTTACTCTGTGCACACAAATCCCCCATTGGCACATGCGATCACCCGGGCAAATGGCATGGCGTGATTTTGTGGGTGCCTTTTAAGAAACCCTGAGGAAACATGGTCCTTCACTGTGAGCCATAGGAGCTGCTCAGAGATCACACATGGCCAGCTATGAGAGACGTGGTAGTGCCGCCGCCCAAGAGTGTCCCCTTCTGTCCTCTTCCAGCTCTATGGAGAATGGGGGTGGGGGCCTGACTGTTAGCTTGAGAAACAGAAGGTGCTGGTGACACTCAGAAAGTGTGGGGAAGAGGAGGATGGGAGAAGTGATTAGGGCTGGAGGGAAGTGGGGGGAGGAATTAAATTTCCTGATGGCTGGAGCTGTAGGCTGTAAAGTAGAAGAAGAAATGGGCCTGGAAGGCACCTAGGCAGACTGCATGTCCAGTCACTGCAGCAGGATGCCAGCCAGTGGGACTTTTCCAGCCTGCTAGATGTTGCACCTAACTTCTCTAAGATAAGTAGGGGCATTGCCAGCAGATCGAGGGGCATGATCGTTCCCCTCTATTTGACATTGGTGAGGCCTCATCTGGAGTACTGTGTCCAGTTTTGGGCCCCACACTACAAGAAGGATGTGGAAAAATTGGAGAGAGTCCAGCGGAGGGCAACAAAAATGATTAGGGGGCTGGAGCACATGACTTATGAAGAGAGGCTGAGGGAACTGGGATTGTTTAGTCTGTAGAAGAGAAGAATGAGGGGGGATTTGATAGCTGCTTTCAACTACCTGAAAGGGGGTTCCAAAGAGGATGGATCTAGACTGTTCTCAGTGGTAGCAGGAGACAGAACAAAGAGTAATGGTCTTAAGTTGCAGTGGGGGAGGTTTAGGTTGGATATTAGGAAAAACTTTTTCACTAGGAAGATGGTGAAGCACTGGAATGGGTTACATAGGGAGTTGGTGGAATCTCCATCCTTAGAGGTTTTTAAGGTCAGGCTTAACAAAGCCCTGGCTGAGATGATTTAGTTGGGAACTGGTCCTGCTTTGAGCAGGGGGTTGGACTAGATGACCCCCGAGGTCCCTTCCAACCCTGATATTCTGTGATTCTACGATTCCCATAGCTTCCATTGTGTGTGAGCTCAGGATTCAGCCACGATTGGTGCAGTGAACACCGTGTACAGACCTGCATGGCAAGCCACTAGATCACTGCCCTGACCATTCAGAACAGCATCCGTTTGTGTGTGTGCCCATTAACATCAATGCTGATCCAACCTGAGATCCCCTCACCTAGCTGGCTGAGAAACTGGGGAGTCAGATTGTTGTGCACATCACCTGGGCCTGGCACTGTGGATAAGGAATGTTTACAGCCCAGCTGGCTTTCCCCAGCTCTGTGAGTGAACGGAGAGCAATGGCCCATTCTTGGCCCGAGTTCCCGGTTAGTGCAGGGCAGGGGACAGCACAGAGCTGAACAATGGAAGTACTCACTATTGCAGACATGCTGCTTCCTTATCGTCCACAGGACACTGAAAGAGACAAGGAAGAATCCCACATTAACACTAGCTGGGGAAGCATTTCTAAAGCTTTCCCCAGCCTCAACACCTGCCCTGGATAACAGCCAGGAAGCTGTGCCCTGGCCTGAACCAGGGGTGGCTCTAGACATTTCGCTGCCCCAAGCAGGGCGGCATGCCTCAGGGGGCGCTCTGCCGGTCGCCGGGATGGTGGCAGGCGGCTCCGGTGGACCTCCGCCTGGGGGGGGACCAGCGGACCCTCCGCAGGCAAGCCTGCAGGAGGTCCACCGGAGCCGCCTGCCGCCCTCCCGGCGACCGGCAGAGCGCCCCCTGTGACATGCCGCCCCAAGCACACGCTTGGCGTGCTGAGGTCTGGAGCCGCCCCTGGCCTGAACTCACCCCACCTGCTCTCCAGCTCTACATGAGAAGGGGTGAAGAATTTGTCTGGAGATAGGATGTAAATGGGATTTGTCATCAGATGCCCACCTCCCCCCTTCACTTAATTCAGATAATAATTAATGCCACCTTCTGTCCATGGAACTCAAGCGGTTTTATAAACATTAAGGTTAACATTTGCCAAAGTAGCCTTGGAATTTGGGTGTCTTTATTCAGACTCCTTGGGACTGATTTTTCAGGGATGCTGAGGACTCACAGCTCCTATCTGGGGTTTTGGCAAACTGTATTCTGAGCAATAAGGATGTCCCAGTGGGCATCACCACAGACCCCATGAGCTCAGTCGGTCAGGTTCCATCTTGTTCATTCAGGGAAGACAGAAACACCTAGTTCCATTGTGGTCAGGAAGCAGATGGAAGGATTCCATGCAGCATGGCTGGAACCAGTGCACAGAGCCAGCTGAGAATTCTGCCTGGCAATCAGTCCATAAAGGATCCGGTGAGAGTCACTTTGGCTGTGGAATACTCTAAGCCAGAGGCACCTGATGAAGGTCAGACTGGAGGCTTAGATCAGCGTTCATGTCTTGCTCCCCATCAGTACCCAGCCTGGGCTGGGGAAGCTAATGCTATAACCAGCGGACCAAATTTGGTGATCAATCCTGGTTACGTGCCACCTGAGCTACATTGTGCATATGCTAAGAAGAAGGTCAGATAGTCCCAGATAGGTTTCTGGTGGAGGTTTCACGCAGCTCTGTGGTGGCCCCATAAAGCTAGAAGAGTCTTTCCGGGATGGCCAGTCTAATGTCTTGTGCTGCCAGCGTTGCCTGGTAGGGTTGGTCAGTTCCCAGGAAGGTGCCTTCCCACTTCTAATTCTCTACTTGACTCCATGGCTCCCCGTTCTCTAATACAAGGGTTACAGCTGGTCCGCAAGAGTCTTTGCAGGGACATGAAGAGGAATGCACAGAACCCCCTATTGTAATCTGAGGCAATATCTGGATTTCATGCTTTTGATGTGAGAGCAGCTCCCCAGACCTGCCTGAAGTTTTATGAAGAGCAACAATACGAAACAATGGGATTCTTCCTTGTTCTTTCTATCAAGCTCTTAATCCCAAAGGACCCAGAGTGCTTTCCAAACTATGGACCTATTTCCTGACTTTGCTGGGGCTGCACAAGTATAACTGGGAGATGAACTTGCCCCTCTGTCTAGGAATCATTTAATCCCCCATTGACAAGCAGGTATTTCAATCCTGGGGTACCCTACACAGTGCTGCCAATGCACTTGGATCCTGAACTGCAGAATCCCCTGCTATTCCCATCCTGAGCCCTGCATTCAGCTCTGTGCTTGGACCTCAAACCACTGGACAGCAAAACAACATAGCATCTCTTCCATGCATGAGCCACTCTTTCAGGTAGAGGTTCCTCAATTCTCTTACTGGCAAAAGCATCTGTTCCCCCTTATTGCCCAAATCCTAGCTGTGAAGGATCCTGTTTTAATGCATCAGACAAAACAATTCTCCTTGATCAACTTCCACACACAGACAGTAGGACGCCTTTCATTATGCTTGTTTCTCAGCTCCCTGTTCTCTCCCAGAGGTGGGTTGATGTTTCTGCTTGACTTCCCATTCAAGTCCTCTTTGGAAAGTCAGATTCATTTCCACAGCGGGACCAGAGGTGGTGTTACTGAAGCTATCATATGGGCTGGGCAGAACCAGCAGGGAGAGTTCTGAATGGACAAACAGACCTTCCCTCCTCAGAACCCAAATGCCCTGTCCCCAAAGCTCCCAGGAACAGCTGCAGGTAACTCAAGCACTAGTGAGCAGCTCAGATGGGCAACCACTACAGGCGGCTGTTTGACAACACACAACAGGGAGGCTGAGCTGCAAACACAAAGGTCTCTGCCAAGCTCCTCTGAGCAGCTTCTGCTGCAGCAGGCAGGTTGGCAGCAGTGCTGCATGGGGCTCTCCATCTTGTAGGACTCCGAGTCCCTCCTGCGAGTGAAGCCAGTCTCTCTAGAGCTGTTTAGGTCAAAGCCACTCAGTCCATTACGGTGGTGTCCCCCTGCCCATTGTCTATCCGTCTGGGAAGGGACGGAAGGGGAGCTGTCTTGCTCAGGGCATTTCAAACGACTAGACTAAGCCCTGGAGAACTGGCTGTAGGAAATGATCCTGGGCTGGCCCCCGGGAGCAGGTAGGGGGCCTGGTTTAACATCTGTTACTACGAGCCTGAGCCGCAGAGTCCCGAATACTTACCGGGCCGCGAGAAGCCAAACCGTCCTGGAGGGGTCAGCGTGTGCAGTTGTGGGGGACTGGAACGGAGTGGAGCAGGGGGAAACCCAGGCGAAAGCTTTGTAGAGTCACCGGGTTGGGATTAGGCCGTCACAAGGCATCACTCACAGCGGCTTTTTAATTAAGTCCGCTCAAAACAGGCAAGAGACCCCATTAAAAAATACAAAAGGCAGACGAGGAGTGGGAGGGGGGAAGCAAGTGGCCTCTTGGCCGGCGGGGGAGGGGGGCGGAGAGAGGGGGGAGCCAGTGGAATCTTGGGCCGATTAGTGAAGTATAAAAGCTTCTTATTGTGTAACTGGGCCTTGCTCATTAGCGTTCGGCAGTGTGGAAAGGAGAGTGAGGGCAGAGGAAGTGGGCAGAGTGCCACTCCCCGCTCCTGCAAAAATTCCCTGTGTCTTCTAATGCAGTGAGACATGGGTCCATGGCAGCAATCACTGAATGGAGGCTAAGGGGGCTGGGTGGGAGGGATGGAGAGAGGGCAGGGCCCTGGGTATGTCTGTGTCCTCCATGCTCTGGCTCATCCCTGCTCCCAAACAGGTGCTCAGGGATAAAGGCAATCACCAGGTTGCTCCCAAGCCCTGCCCTTGGGCTCACAGATGCATTAACTGTTAGAATTTGTGAGTGAATTTGGTCAGGAAAGCGTAAGGAGCTGGCCCCAGGGAACAGAACTAGGCAGAGTGAACGGAGGTGCTGGGCAGCCCACCCCACACAGCTCTGCTGCTCCCCCACCCCTGCTACCTGCACGCCCCTTGCTGGTCCAGCACGGGCTCCCACATGCACAGCTGTGCCAATGCACCTCACCTACATCACCCCCGCTCCCCTACTATCCCACCCTGAGCCTTGGCTGGGCTGCTGTGTGCCTGCCAGCGAGGATGAGCAATACACAGCTGTTCTGGGGTGTTTTTCTTTTTTTAAATTAAAATGTGGTTAGAATTTGTACATTACCCTGATGCAAACGTAGAGAGAGAGAACTGTGGATGCCACCCTTCCCCCTCGCTATGGAGCATTACAGTGTGGGCACCGAGTTAGTAATTACCAAACATCCCAGCCTTGGTGCACAATGCCTCTGTGATACAGCTATAGACTTGGAACAGAGGCAGCCTTTAATGATGTTCATTGCCAAAGGCAAGACAGTAACATTCCCCACAGGAGGCAATCTAACTGCAGCTGAACAAAGAGAGATCACCAAGGTCATTACATTCTGCCCCAGGGACCAGCTTGTCCCTGGGGATCTCAGGTGAAGGCTCTTAGTAATAACCTTTGGAACCTGAAATCAATCCACTAAAAAAGGACTTTGGAACCTCTTCTACATGTGTAGAAATATGAAGAGGGAAGGGCCCAGATTCCTTGCTTGGGTAACTTAGCTGACTTCAGAGAGGCTTTGGGCCCAAGGTAGGCTGGATAATGGCACCTCTTCATCCTCTTTGTTCAGTTGGACAAAGGTAACCCTCTCGGACTTGTTCACTTCTAATAGGGCCTCCTGGTTTCTTGTGTATTTGGGCTGCAGTGGATTCCCTCTCCCATGCACCAAGCTTCAGTTTTTAGCTGTGATGGGGTGGGCCCTCCTTTTTCTTGTGTTGTCAGACTCACCAGCCAGCTACATTGACCAAGAACTCCAAGACCCACCAAGATCTTACTGTAAAATGAGGCCGATTCTGGTTTGACCCTCACTCCCAAATGCCTGCCCCTTGGGACTTTCCCAAGGACAGTTCACTAACATGCCCATAATGTTTCTGGACCATGTCAAAAGCTGTAGGGTGCATTCTGGGGCTGACTGAATTCCAGCCTGCTATGGTCATGTCCTATTGGCAGTTCCTCAGTCTCTGCTTCATAGCCAGGAGATTTCTGAGGATGAAATTCCAATGGAGCTCAGAGATCTCCCACCTGACCTCTCTTTCCCACATAATTCCTAGAGCTGAATGTGAAGACTCTTGCCAAATCAGCCTTTTATATGGGGGACTTGATTTCAGTGATCACTGGGCATCCCTCAGGCTCTTCCCCCAGCTGATGTGAGAAGGGTATGATGGTCGCAACTGAACACCGAACTCAAAGCCCTGGCACCCAGTCAGAGGGTTCTGTTAGCCAGTGGGTGAGTGGTAACAAAGATGGAAGCCTTCTCCTTGGGTTGCTAGCCAGCTTTGAATTACTTCATGCTAAGGACTCTGCAACTTTCCATATCTCCTGGTCCTTTCACAGCTAGTGCTGCTGTGGACAAAATCTCTTCTCTCTTTAATAAGAGGAAGGTCTAACTTCCCTTTGAAGGACACTTCACTCTTGGGAACAAGGTAAGTGAATACAAGGGCCCACTGAGAACCACTCAATGTTAGCCAGGCTCTTATTCTGAAGGTGGTTTCTGAGGGGAGCTCTGGTTAAGTGGCTGGTGCAGGAATGAAGGGTTTTACACAAGGCATGTTTTGTAACACTGCTGGGATTTAAGGATTTGAATTCCATATTGTTGCACTGCAAACGGAATTGAAACCCTGCTGGGAAGGAGGAAGGAAGGAGACATATGACTCGGGATGGGGGCAGGCCTGGGGAGAGGTGAGGAGGAATGGGCTTCTGCCAAAATCACTACAGTTTAATACTCCACCGTCCAGGGATTTGAAACTTCGGCATCTGCTGGTGCACAGCTCCCATTGTAGGCTCTAATGCTCCACCTTGCCTACACTGGAGCATCCTCTACTCCTCTCTCACCGGCAGCTCAGCCCAGCTAGCAGGATGATGCCCGACACTAAGGGATATTGCTAGTGCTGGGATTGACATCTGCTCTGGGAAGCCCAGCCAAGGATGTGCATGTTCACCCATCTTCAGGGAGGGTTTCCTAAGGTGTTGGCTTCCCCAGATCCAGTCACAATGGAGACTGTCTGGGAAGGTTCCAGATCCCTGGGAATCTCTGCTGCTTCAAAGGGCGTGCGTTTCCCTCTTGACTTTAACAGGACCCATGAAAAGCACCTTCCAGATGCACCGTCCTGCCCGCTGAGCGGTGTCCATCTCCAGTACAATGGGCCCATTGTGGTCGGTTGGGTGACCCGTTTGCAGTCGATGGTGCCAGCGGCTGTTTTGTCTGTGAATCAGTCTGAGCCCCTCAGAAGCAGGTTGTCAGAGTGGAGAAACTGTTGATGCTAAAACGAGCATTGTTCTGCCTGGGAGCAAGTGCAATTATCACTAGGGGCTGCACAAGGGAATACCAGGCTCCTTCCTGCAGCTGGGGTGGCTAGGAAGTCTTCTCTCTCTTTGGGAATCCCTGAGAAGCAGAAGAACGGAGGGGGCCACAGGAGCCCTAGAACTGCAAAGATCTTGTATTTAGTGGCTCTTCTGCGGTGATCGTTGCTATAGTACCTGAGCCCTCATGCAGGTTGGGAGCTGGGTCGGGATCCCGCTCTGGGAGCTGAGGCCCAGTGAGATCATGTGACTTGCCTATGGTTGCTCAGTGACGCTGTGGCAGAGTTAGAAATTGGCCCCAAATCTCCTCACTCCCACACAACCTTCCTTCCTCAGAGATGCCGGGAGGCTGTGGTTCCTAAGAGGTTTGAGGCCGTGCTGAGAGAAGTGAGAAGGGAAAGAAAAGAGAATCTGCCACTGGCTGTAGAGGGAGATGCCGGGAAGGGCCGAGGTCTCCTTGGAATAGCAGACAAGAGAGACCAAGTGGTCCTAATGGATGGTCCTTGAGGCAGGTCTCTCCTGGCTGCTGCAGCGCTTCTGTAGCTGTGCTGGGGAGTGAGCGTCCCCTGCCTGGTGGGTAGAGGAACAGGACTCCAGGCTCCCTGCTGGTACTAGCTCTATAGATTCTGGGCTGAGGCTGGGCTGCAGTCAATACAGGACTCCCACTCAGTGCAGCAGCAGCTCTGCCCTTCACCTCTCCTGCTCCTGGGGAGCAGGGACTAGGAAGGCGCCTCACCCATGTGAGCTATTGACACAGATGGGGGTACAAGAGGGGAGTTCCCCTTGCAGCACTCTGAACATGAGCAGAGCCGTCCGAGGCACGTGGGGGCTGGTTGGAAACAATGTTTAGTTGCCTGCCTCCAAACAGAACCAGTTTCTGCCCATGATGATCACAGGGCTGGGTGGAGAATTGTGGGAAAGGGCAGGGAGAAGATCCTCTGGGATGCTCCTCAGATTTCGCAGCTCATTTCCCCTGAGAAGTGCATGTGCGCGTGGATTGATGGGTCCCTCAGCCTCTGCTGTAGCATGCAGCCAGGCTGTATGTTCCAATCACTCTTAGCTGTCGGCTTATTGATAGTTACATTTTCAAGGCTTGCCTCAAGGAAAAGGGTTGTTTTAAATGAAAGCTTGAGGTTCTCCGTCCTGGAGCCCAAAAGCAGCTCTGTTAACAAATGGCCCCTCCACCTCATCCATGTGTGCAGGGGACATGAACACCTCCAGCCAGTCGCTGTCAATGTGATCCTTTGTGACCCAGATTTGGCCCAAAACAATGTTTAGAAAGTGCGTGTGCATGTGTGTGTTATGGAGAGCTAGCATGTGGATGGTGGGGATGCTATGAAGTTTTTCACAGGAGAAGGTGGGTTGTGTAATAATCAGTGCTGGGGTACTAGGAGTCTCTCACTCATAGATTCTCCTCCTGGCTCTGCCAGTGACTTGTAGTGTGATCTTGGACAAGTCATGTCCCTGCTCTGTGCCTCAGTTTCCCCATATGTGAAATGGGGACAGTAACACCGACATGCCCACCTCTATTGGGTCAAGACTGAGGTTTTAATTAAAGCTTCTAAAACACAGTGTGATCTTCAGATGAAAGGTGCTAGAGATTTGGAATCCATTGTAACATGTGGCCTGGTGTGTATGTTGCACCCCTGCCGGCTCCTGGATAGAGTCAGAGCTGTGCTGTGTGTCATAGGCCCTATAATGCTAAGAAGTAATGGAGATTCTCCTTTAGTTCAAATGGCAGAGGCCTGTGCTTTCCCACAGGAAAATCTGGATGCTATCTTTACAGTTCTAGTGAAGCACAAGGACAGCCAAGAAATCTCAGGTGTTGCAGTATATTTAATGCATATCATTTAAAATCCTTGTCTGGACCCTCAGTGATACTACTAGGGTGCTGCTATGCACCCAAAAACAGAGATTGTTCCTCCAGGGCTGGTGCAGGGAACTACCTTGAAGGAAGGGGTGTTGGGGCGCTATCAGACCCAAAGGGCAACAGTCAAGTGCTCTCAGCTGCACCGTGTCTGGAATCCTTTGGGGTTAATGGGGCAGGCCACATGTTGTGTGAAGCAGACTCTGCCAGGAGTCCTGAGTGTTACCCTTCTGCTGAGGACCCCTGAGGTATGTGAGCTGGTGAGAAGTCAACCCCCCTTCAACATTGCTCTTTTCAGTGGCTCCTGTCCCTGATTAACGCAGGGCTTACGAAAGCCCTAACTCTGTGTTTGCTCTGTGTACCGATCATTCAGCTAAATCCCAGCTACTTAAACACAGGTTAAACTCCCTCACGCAACAAAAGCTGCCCCTTGTCTCCTATTGCTTAAGGAGTTTACACAAACTCTGATCCCAGCCACACGTGAGGAGAGACTCAGAAGAGAAAGTGCAGCTGGTGCAGAGCAGCGGGGGCCAAGGAGGGCTTCCAGAAGGCCCTGAATCATGAATGAGCACTTTGTGCAGGGTCAGCTCCTCAGCTCCACACTTCCTTACTCTGGCCTCTCCATGTGTCTGCACCCTCCACTCAACCATAGCAGAAGGTTCCTATATGATACCCAGAGAGGGCAATCCAAGGGCACTTCTTTCTCCAGAGGAGCCATCTGGGCAATGTGGGCCACTTCAAAGCACCTTCTCGTGGGTGGCTTGTGTGTCCACCCCTAGCTGGTGACAGTCAGGCCCATAGCTGATCCACACAGGGAGTTTCTGTAGCAATATGAGTGGCCCCATATAGTCCCACTATCCTTGGACCTGGCCTGGTGTCTATATTTACTGTGCTACACAGGCAATACCAGTGTTTGTGTGGCTTGCTGTCCCCAGCTGGGACTCTGCTCTTTGCAGGAGGTTCTCCTCCCCTGGAGAATTTATCTGTACGGGACCTGGCTTCCTGTTGGGGAGCAGGCTTTAGAAATGATTTCCCTAATAGGCAGAGCCCCTTGGGATTCCCTGCAATGGACAGGGATTCTCCCTGGTTCAGGAGAAAACCCTCCAGGATTCCCTTCATGGGGGGACTTCTTACTTCCTTGTGTTGGTGCATGGTCGAGTCACAAATCTAGCCACATGATTCTATAGAGATAATGTTCCTTTCCCCTGCCTATTTTTAGTTTTCTTCTTGTCTGAGTCTATAAGTCTAATAAAACTCCCTTCCCCTGTGGTAATGCTGCCTCTCACCTGGGCTTCATGGAATGGACACAACTCCATCTGTTTCCTGACAGTTTTGTGAATCAGTATCAGTACCAATGGGCTTGATCCTGTGCTCACTGATGTTGATGGTAACTACTGATGGATTTCAGTAGTACAGGGTCAGGCCCAATGTCAGCACATGACCAGTAGGGGCTGGCAGCATATATGTCTGAGCACTCTGCCCAAGGACTTGGAAGTGTAAGCTCAGACACAGCTCTAGGGAAAATGTCTGCTAGAGAAATTCTGCTGCTTCTGCTTTTGGAGACTTGTCCTGTGTCACATCACGCTGCCATCACATTGCAATGTTGTGACAATACTGCCTGTCACATGCAAGAGTTTCCCCCCCTTGTAGATTGATGTTGATTTATTAACTACATTTAAATTAGGGTTTGTTTGTTTTTTTTAAATAACATCCTGCAACTTGTAAGAGAAACCTTTCAAAATCAGAACAGTCTCAAGAAATCTGGAAGAGGTGGCAATCTAAGTGGACCCACAAAGAGGTGCACAAAGGCTCATGTGTAGGCCCTACAAGAACAACAGCTTTTTGATTGCTCTGTGATGCCCAGAAACTAGAGAGGATTTCCCATTGGAAAAGAACCATTTTAAAGCCAGTCACATTTGAATTTAAATGACTCGACCATGAGTCTTTCGGTTAATATGAAAGAATAACTGGGTTGGTTTTTGTCACCTGGCTGTTAACACTGATGAAGAGATGCCAATTGCTCATTCACAACCCAGGTGGGTAAAGTATTAGAGTAACAAATATCTAATCACAGATGGCTGAACTGAGATTTTTACTGTAGCCAAAGTTTGCTGCCTTCTGAGGGTATAAAATCCATGTGAATCTCTCCTGGAGCAGCCAAAGCCATGTGTGAGCAGTAGCCTCACTGCCCTCCCCTTCCTTGTTGTCAGGCAGGTGTATAAAATCCCTGATAGGGACTTGGGCCTGTTTCTCCCCCTGGTGTCACCATTTAGACCTGTGCCAAATGGGGGGTCAAAGCCTCCTGGGTCAGGCTCTTCTCCTTGATCACTCCACTGAGAGTGCATTACACCCTTTGGGCCCTTGCTTTGCACAAGTGTGAACGGCGACACAAGCAGCAAGGTATGGGAGAATCAGGCCCTGGCTGACTAAAACCACACTACTGACTGCTTTTGGGGACCTGGTTTTGCCACCCAACCCACACCTGTGGGTCTGTAGAACTAACAGCTCCCTATGGTCCAGGTTCAGCCAAGCCCGACACCCAACCCTGGAGTACTCTGTTCCTACAGCATGTGGGTGTGTAGGGGACAGAGGTGCTGTGCTCCCTCACACAGGTCACTAGAGCCCAGCCTCACAATATTTTATAGGGATACCTGACAGTAATTACCACCCCTATGCCCAAATAGAACCTGTTTGCACTGGGGCAGGACGAAGGAGGCCACCTTGCCCTCCCCTTATTCACACCAGGATCTGCTTTGCAGCCCAACCCAAGCAGACTCAGAGCTCATCAGGGAGAGAGGCCTGCTTTGGGCAGGGGGTTGGACTAGATGACCTCCTCAGATCCCTTCCAACCCTGATATTCTATGATTCTATTCTATGAGAGGCAATGCCTGGGAAAGGTGGTGCCGTGCCCAGGGTAACTAAGGAAAGACCCTCCAAGGTTTGACTGGTGTCCATGACATGCAGAATGATCCTCAGGGGCACTGCAAACACTGGTGTTTTTGGGAGGGTGCGTAGGGTATATACAGTATCTTGGGAGTCAAAGGTTAAATACACCACCTGCCTACAATGATATCTTCCCCGGCTTAGGGCTCATGCGGGAGTTGGGGGTCGCTGGCAGATTCAGGGAAAGGCAGAAGCCCTGGCACCACTGCAACTCAGTGCTTTTATCAGCCTTCTCTTTAAGAGCTCCATTGTTTCAGAAAAGTAGCTCAGTGCTACAGTGCCCTCTGCCGGCTGCAGCTGCCATGAAACAGCTGAGAGGAGCAGAGGCAGGAAGGACTGGATAAAGAGCAAAGAAAAGCTTTTGTGGCTTATTTTTCATCAAGTCCAGCCTTCTCACCTCCTGCTTCCCCTCCATTCAAAGGAATCAATCCCAGTACTTTGTATTGCAGGAAAATGATTGTGATGGTTACATCCCCCTGATCCTGATGGATGGTCCCAGCTCAAAGCACCAGAGAAAGAGGACCTGCTGCCTCGCCACCACGCTCACCTTAAAATCCTACAGTGCCATCGGTACAGTTCCTTCCTGACCCCTGATCTGCTCATCTTTAGAGGTGAGAACTACTCGAGTTATACAGGAGTCACTTTGGAGAAGGAATCTGCCTGTGGGATCCACTGCACTGTAACAATCTGTTACCAGACACAAATCCCTCTCATTAAGGAAACAGGTCCCAGATCACTTCTACACAGCAGGACTGCAGCCATTCAGGGTTCCAGGGTGAACCTAATGTTATTAATCAGGCTTATGTACATTGGTTCTCTGTCCCAAAGATCAGGGGACTGTCCTGGTCCTCCAGGGTCCTTCTCTCAGCTTGAGAGACCAGCTTGTGGGATCTTTACAGTCTCTTCACAATTACTGTAGGTTGGATATTGCACTGGGATGTTGCACGAGGACACAATGACACACTGTTAGCACCAAGCGATGCATGTTGTGGCATGTATGCTTATGTGGTAGCCAGCTTGGGGCTGCCAGGGAAAGGAGCAGATTGGAAGGCATCTGCACTTCTGTTCAGCCTGAACAGGGATTGATAGACTCTTCAGGGTGACCCAACATACAGTTTTCATCTCTGTGACATCCTGACCATTCATACATGTCTCACATTTATTCAAATTACTGTTATTAAAACTGAATCAGAATGCACACATCACTACAGCTTTGTTTATCTGTAGGACCTACATTATGAGCAGTGTTGTTTAGTTTGGAACTGTAATAGATTTCAAGACACATAAAAGAAAGTTACAAGTCAGCAACAAACTCCCTTGTGATGACTTGCTTTTCCTGTGGCATAGAGATCATAGAGGTACAATGGCTTTTGCCACCCTATAATGTTTAAAGCAAATTGACAAGGTTGCCTAGCAATTCACTGCAAAGAAATTACAATGCAGATCATATCAGTATCTCCCAGCTTGAGAAATCTGTTTCAGAACAAAACAGAGCTAGGTGTGAATTGATTTAGTTGGTGTTGATCCTGCTTTCAGCAGGGGGTTGGACTAGATGATCTCCTGAGGTCTCTTCCAACTCTAATCTTCTAGGATTCTATGAAGTGGAATTTTCTTAATGTTTTGTATGAATACTGTGTGTCCCTCAGTTTCCCCTATGTGTTGCATGATTAACTAGGTGGTGGGACAATGGTGTTTGATCTTTGCAGTGAACCCTAGGGGACCAGATGTGTCTGTTGTCTAGCTTCCTGGGCCCAGAAAATGACTGGACATTTCGTAAATTAGCAACTGATGGCCGGGGGACCTACCTTCTGCAAGAAGCCAGTTGGCTACGAGTTGGAGAACAAAGAGAGAGGTGGAGGCCAGGTGACCAGTTTTGCTCGGGAAACACAATAAAGGATGGAGGAGGGGCAATAGGGTGTGACTGAAGGTGGGCATTGGAAACAGGACACTCTATTGGATTGGGTCTTGGAAGGTGCCGTGGCAGGGGGAGGGGAAGCCAGGTGGACTTAGATAACATTTTCTGGTTTCTGTGCTAACAAAGAACTTTTCTACGCTGTATTCCAGACAACTAATAAACCCTTCTGTTTTACAACACTGGCTGAGAGTCGGCGCTTATTGCAGAAGTTGGGGGGCATGGCTCCTTTGGGAGATGTAAGGCTTCCCCAGGTGTCCTATTCAGGTAGACTCATTGCAGGAGGCTCCCGGCATGGAACAGGGTAGCTGGAGGCTCTGAGGTCAATCCCAGGAGGTGCTGAAGCCAAGGAGGCTTATCCTAGTGAGTGTGCGCCCAGAGGTGTCAGACTGAGGGTCCTGATTGCAAGCTGTTCCAGAACACTGAGCCTGTGCACCCATGACAGGAGCCCATTTGCTAGAAATGGAACCATTTATAAAAGGTGCCAAATACGTGGGGCCACAGTAATAGCTAATGCCCTGCCAAGGAACAGCATGTGCTGCATCATCTCCACAGGACACTGAGGCACCTTTTTTTCCCTGGAAGGAATGAGGCTAGTCTCTTGGTTGTCATAATAGAAGTATCAGTGCACTGTCAGTGTTCCCTCCAGGAGGTGACCTGACAAAGCAGAAAAGACTCCTGCTGAATCTTAGGGCACAAAAGCAGAAGTTACCAAAAAGAAAAATATACATAGCTTCCCTGTCCTGAGTAGAAACCCCACTGCATCCTGCAGGCGGCCACCTCACTAGACAAGGAGGGTTCAGCAGGGCCAGCAGCCCATTAAAGGTCCTCCGCTGTTTTCAGGACCTACCCATGATGTCCTGTCACCTGCAGATCCCACAGTGATATGCAAGGATGGAGGTGAGTTGCACACACCAAGTCTCAGCTGGTATTAGGACCATGCCCAGCAAAAAGGTAAGAGGAGAATGATATTTTAAATTAGTATTTAACAATTTTTCTGGGAAAGGGACAGTGTTGATGCTCCCCAAGGGTAAAAGGGCTTGAGAAAATACAAAGGGTTAGAAATTACCTGACACACAAGCCTCCTGTGGGCATGCGTGTGGGGTGTGTGTGTGTGATTGAATGGGCATATATAGAAGACAAAACAGAGCCCCCGTTGAACTGTAAGGTATGCAGCTTCCATTGAGAAACATCTTGCCAGGGACTGTCCGTCTCCTGAATTTTTCTTTAGTAGCATAGCCTTGTACTCTTTCAATCACTCAGACCCCATTTTGGCCAGTTTCCTGATTCTGTCACCTCTTATCCTTGCTGCCAGTTGGAGGAGCAGCTGGAAACATTCACGACTCCTTTTGTGTCGGATGCATTTCCTAGTTATTTCTTCCCCCCTCCAGATCATATCCTCTTCTTCCCTCTTCTTATCTCATGGGCTCCATAGAGACGTCTGTAAAAGGCATTTCTGCCTGCTTAGTGATTTGTAACGTGCTTGCAAAAGCTCCACAAGGATGCGGTAGGACACGTTTCCTTGTGCATGCTGACAGCACTTCCAGAAATAGTCTCATCAAAAACAATACAGTATTTGACAGTATCAGCCCCCTACACTTTATGGTGGTTGTTACTGCTTTGGTACTACTGCATACTGCAACTTACAGTAAGTCCAATTCTATCAATGTAATCGTGTTGTAGCCGTGTCCGTTCCAGGATATTAGAGAAAGACAAGGTGGATGACGTAAAATATTTTATTGGACCAGCTTCTGTTAAGTGAGAGACAAGCTTTTGACCTACACGGAGCTCTTCTTGAGGTCTGGGAAAAGTACTTAGAATGTCACAACTAAATACAAGATCAAACAGTTTAGCAAAAGTAGTTAGCACAGGGATTGGCAACCTTTGGCACATAGCTCATCAGGGTAAGCCCCTGGCGGGCTGCGCCAGTTTGTTTACCAGCAGCATCTGCAGGTTCAGGCTGCAGTTCGCTACTCCAGGCCAATGGGGGCTGTGGGAAGCGGAGCGGGCCGGGCCACCTCTTCCTGCATCCCCCATTGGCCTGGAGCGGCGAACTGCAGCCAGTGGGAGCCACGATTGGCCGAACCTGCGGATGCTGCTGGTAAACAAACTGGCCTGCCCACCAGGGGCTTACCCTGATGAGCCATGTGCCAAATGTTGCCAATCCCTGAGTTAGCACCTATTCTAAGAGACCATTCAAGGAGAAGCTTGTCTCTCTCACTAACAAAAGTTAGTCCAATAAAAGATATGACCTCACCCACTCTGTTTCTCTAATATCCTGGGACCAACACGGCTACAACAACATTACATATAATTCCAGCCAGTAATTTCATCACTTCTTCAATCTAGTAAACCCTGAATAATGTGAAATGAGTTAATGGTTCCAAAAAATCTCAGGATGAGAATCCTAACACATTTCAAATCTAACTGGATTCAGAGTGGTTCTATGTTCCTGAAATTTGTGTGCTCCATTGTCCCCTGAGGGTAAAGGAGGGGGTTTGTCAGTGTCTGTTCTAAGAAAGCCCAATTGAGAGCAGATGTCGAAATGCATGGAAATGTGGTGGTGGGGAAAAATGCATGAAAAACAAGCTTTGGGGAGCCTGACTTTCAGAGGATGAGTCTGGGAGAGCATTTCAGGCCCTGCTAGGAAAGCCTCAAAGGGGAAACCCAGCAGTGAGTGGAACCCCGGGAGCTGTTATTGGCTGGAGCAGGATTGTTCCATTCTTATTAAGACATGGGGTGTGATAATGTATCCAGGGAGGTGGACGTGTGTGACCCCTGTCACCCTCCCAAGAAGCAAGGTGGGTCTGGGGTATGTGTAGGGAAGCACTGAAATAGCTTCCTCTGTTTTGTTACCGAAAGTTCACCTGGGAGATTTTTTTCAGTTGAATTCCATGCTGGCGAAAAGTGCCGGATTTAGGGCCCTAAAGAAAGAGTCCTCTGTTGCCCCACTGAACAGGGATGGCATGGCCCCCCTTTCCACTGCCCAGCCACTCCTCAGCTCAGCCTCCTCGGCCCCCTCAGTCCTTGGCCTCTCTGCTGAGAGGGGTTTGCTTAGGGTGAGCATGGAGCCAGGGTGCCCAGGGCAAACTTGTATTTTAGTGCCCCTGGCTCCCATGGGCATGGCGTCCCTTCCTGTTGCTCTGGCTCCCAGGGGCTCCCCTAGCCTCTGCACAGTACCCCCTGTTTCCTTAACTCCTGTACCCAAGGGGGGAAACCGATCTGGGTGCATGGTGCAGCTGGCTTTACTGCTCCCCTCTTGAAGACTGGTCCTCTGTGCACCCCAGGGGGTTGTGGAGGTGGGGAGGAGGTGCAAAGTCAGGATTCCCTGCATCCAGGTCACTATCCCCACCGGGGCTGCATAAGGGGAGGACAGGGGAGCAGTGGCTCCTGATGCCCACCTCCCAGAGGGTGCAGAGGAACTCTGGGGAAGTGGGGAGCAGTATCCATATGGAACCGCTCACCTCCCTCCCACCATGTTCCTTCGCCAGGAGGAAGCAGGGAGAAATCTGGGTGTATGTCCCCCCCCCGTGGCACTCCCCTGCCAGCCAGGAGCAGCTTCTGACTCCACACTGGCAGCAGCAGGTACCTCTGTGCTGCCACATGGCAACCCTTGACCATGGTGCCGCAGGGGTGGGTGCCCGGGTGACCCACCCTTTAAGGCTGAGCTGGGTGGCCATATTTCCCATAGGGAAAATGGGACACTGCAGGGGGGCAGCTCCCCCCCGCTGCTCCGAGAGCCCCCGCTCCCCCCAGCCCGAGCCCTGCCCCCCCTCCCCAGGCGGAGCTGCCACCGCTCGCCTGAGCCCTGCCTCCCTCGCTGCGTGGGGCCGGCCTCGCTGACCCCCCCGTTCCTCCACCCCCAACTCTTTGGCCCAGGGTGGGCTCGGCGCGGTGCCTGCGCCCCAGACAAAGGGGGTGAGTGACCGCTGTAGCTGGCCTTCGAGTCGGAGGGGGGCCGGGGTAAAGGAGACACACAGCCGCCGCCGCCAGCCCAGGCTGGATTCCGTGTGCCGGGGCCCCGGGGCTGTGGTCGCTGAGCGCACCCCGCCTCGCGCCGCAGACACGGGGAGATTCGAACCCGCAGAGCAGCTCTCCCGGGAGCGTTCTATGACCCACGCGCCCTCGCCCGTCCGGGTCCCGGCCCTCCCTCCGACGGGCGGGGCTGGCATGGGTAACGGAAGTGAGCACGGGGAGGCGGGATCTGTTGCCAGGGGTAACGGATGCGGAGTTCTCGGCGGGAGTTTCGGAGTCGGGGCCCGAGTGGGCATGCGACGAGAGCGGATTGCGGAAGCGGGCTCGGGGGTGAGAACGACCCGGGGTTACGGGGGCCGGCAGCGGGCGCGGGGGGTGGCCTAGGACGGGAAGTGCCTGGGGCGAGAGGTGGCTGCTGGCTGTGAGGGCTTGTGGGGCTGCCCGCGGGGGGTTCGCGTGGGGCGGGGCTGGCGTTGCTGGGGGCAGGCGCTTTGAGTTGTGGCGAAGGTGCCTAGAGCCCAGTGTGGGATGGCTAAAAAAACCCCCCAATTCGGTGCCCTCCTCCTCTCCCCCCACTTAACACACCCAACCCTAGTTCAGGGAGACATTTGTCTGGTGTCACGGGCCGCTGGCAGGTCTGCCCACGAGTTTCTGTGTTGCTTTGTCCTTCATTATCCCTGGGAAGAGAGGTTGTTGTTCCTTCAGCGTAGGGGCTGTGTCGTGTTTTCTTGTCAGTAGAGAACTGTGCAAGATAACAAGGGGTCTGGTGGCACCTTAAAGATTTATTTGGACATAAGCTTTCATGGGTAAACAACCTCACTTCTTCAGATGCATGGAGTGAAAGTTACAGATGCAGGAATTATATGATGACACATGAAGAGAAGGGAGTTACCTCACAACTGGAGGACCAGTATTGACAGGGTGGATGTAGTCCAGTTCTTCAAGGGCCTCCTTGCTTTGCCTCTCCTGGAATTGACACCCCCTCATCTATTACTGGGAGTGGACTACATCCACCCTGATTGAATTGGCCCTGTCAACACTGGTCCTCCAGTTGTGAGGTACTCCCTTCTCATCATGTGTCATTATATAATGCCTGAATCTGTAACTTTCACTCCATGCATCTGAAGAAGTGAGGTTGTTTACCCACGAAAGTTTATGCCCAAATAAATCTTGTTAGTCTTTAAGGTGCTACTGGACTCCTTGTTTTTGTGGATACAGACTAACATGGCTACCCCCTGATACTTGTGCAAGATAATATGTATCTGCTTATTCTGCATCTGAAATGTCATTCTTCACTGATATTGCAGATGTTTCTCAGAGATTGAGCAGCTGGGTTCTTATGGAGCAAAGATCATGTTCTCATGCAAATATCCCTCCTGATGATTATAATTTAAAATGAAAGCCCTCTCTTCTCCCTTTGTGCTGAGTGCTTCCTAATGTGAATCTTCTGGTTGTTTCAGAGGTGATGACAGCTCTATCTGGAATAAAGCTTTGAATCTCTGCATTTTTGTGAAGCCAGTCCTGTGCTGCTTTGTGTTGTCTTTTCTATTCGATTGCTCATCATTCCACATCCTTTTGAACTTTCAGGCCAGAGATGTGATGGCCAGCCAATTAAAAAAAAGACTGTTAAGGGGTGAAACTCTAATAGAATGCCTTATACCAGACAGAATGTCCTAACTGAGAATGCTGCTGTACTTTGAATGACATGTTAATGGGATGCATGGTTGGTCTATTCTAACATTCTGCTACTGGTTACAATTCTGCTTCAGTGATTTCTCCCCATACCTCTTTGATGCTGCCTATAGATGGTTAGCTGTTGACCAGTGCCCTTTCCTAGTTATGATTCCCATCCTTTCTCTCACATGCCATTGCTGTGATGTTTCCATTCTTTTAACTTGTACATTGGGAGATATTTCTGTAAAAGATGCGTTATAAAATCAAATTGTGTTGTAGTGAAGAATTGATGAATGGGGGGAGTTATTACTTGAAAATCCTCTTGAATAATATTTTTCTGCACAGGTGTATTGGGGAATAATACAGGAAACCACCTAGTCCTTCCCCACAAGTGCTAACGCTGCTGTCATTTTCCAGAGCATATTCAATGTGTGACTGTGCTGCAAAGTCTAATGACACGAGCTACAATGGACCAGAAAATCTTATCTCTAGCAGCAGAAGATGCACTAGACAGACTTCAGGAATGTCTTCAAAACCTGAAGGAAAGTGAGGTGAGTTGCATATTTTTGAACATTTTGAGGCTTTACTTGGATTCTATGCATGGGCTGTAGCAGGAGAAAATGGTTCCTAGAATTTTCGTTCATTTGAAGATGTTGTAAAAGTGTACCCCTACCAATTCACTGGACATTTGAGGTGAAAAAAAACTCTGTAAGATGGTACTCTGAATGAATAGTTCTGGCTGTGTACTGAGTTTCCAAAGGCTAAAGAAGAACTTTGAATGGATTGGAGCTGTGGTGTATGTTCTATGGCAGGGGAGGGCAAACTACGGCTTGCGGGCCAATCTGGCCTGCGGGGTTGCCAGCCCCGTGGCGCAGTGGGGCTAAGGCAGGGTCCCGGCCTGCCCTGGCCCCATGCCACTCCCCAAAACAGTTGGCACCACGTCCCTGCAGCCTGTGGTGGTGTGCGGGGGAGGGGGAAGGGGGCAGATGGCTCCGAGCGCTGCCTTCGCCTGCAGGCACTGCCCTCCACAGCTCCCATTGGCCGGGAACCATGGCCAATGCGAGCTTCGGGGGTGGTACCCACAGGCGAGGGCACTGTGCAGTGGAGCCGGCTGCCTCACCCCACCCCCAGGAACCACTGCCGGACATGCTGGTCACTTCTGGGAGTGGCGTGGGGCCAGGGCAAGCAGGAAGCCTGCCTTAGCCCTGCTGTGCGCCGCTGCCACCCTGGAGCCACTCAAGGTAAGCAGTGCTGAGCCGGAGCCTGCACCCTGAACCTCTCCTGCACCCCGAACCTCTCCTGTACCCCTCCCCCCTGCCCTGAGCCCTCTCCTGTACCCCAACCTCTTGCCCTGAGACTCTTCCTGCACACCACACTCCCTCCCACACTCCGCACTTCCTTCTACACTTCAACCCCCTGCCTCAGCCTTACATTCATGGCCCTGCATACAATTTCCCCACCCAGATGTGGTCCTCAGTTTGCCTACCCCTCTTCTATGGTGTACCCAGATTGGGAACTGATTTAGGACTGCCTTGATATGTTCTCTGATAGGCTACAGACCAATGTAATGCTATTAGGAGGGTTGTAATTAGGTCTATCCACTCTATAGGGATTGAGAAATGTCCGACATTGCTGTCAGTCATGATGCAATATAACCATATGGCAAGGTGTTCAGGTGAAATATAATAGCTATGTGAGTCCCAGCCGTTTTGTTGTGGAATTAGTTCCTGGACAGGCAGTGCCCTTCCTAGAAGGGGATGGGGTGAACCTGCAAATGTAAATGTTGGAAGTGTGGAAATAAGTAATTAGTATCTTACAGCTGTTTCCTTCTGGTTGCAGCTTGACGACCTTATTACGAAGCAGGCTGTGAAGGGAAAGGAGACTGCAGTACTGCTGAGAGGAATCTTCAAAGGTAATGGGACAACTTGGATTTCATTGACCTCTGGATGACTTACTTTCAGAAGGCTCTTGGCTTGCCCATATAGATAACTAGTTGAAGTAGGCAACTGAACGAGGTCTTCTAGATATCGTGGAAGAAGTAGGTTTTCAGGTAAAATGCTGATCATCTCTCTCTGTGATTCTATCTAACTCCAAGCAGTCAGGCTTCCTGACCTTGGGATCAATTGAATGTGGCAATGTTACACATGTATTGGGGAAGGGGCAATAGGTCTAACCCAGGGATCAGCAACCTGCGGGCCACCAGGGAAAGCTGCTGGCAGGCCAGGACAGTTTGTTTACCTGCAGCGTCTGCAGGTTCAGCTGATCGCAGCTCCCACTGGCGTCGGTTCGCTGTCCCAGGCCAAAGGGGGCTGCGGGAAGGGTGGCCAGCACATCCATCGGCCTGCGCCGCTTCTCGCAGCCCCCATTGGCCCGGGACAGTGAACTGCGGCCAGTGGGAGCTGCGATCAGCTGAACCTGTAGATGCTTCAGGTAAACAAACCGTCCTTTGTTTACCTGAAGCACGGGCCAAAGGTTGCCGATCCCTGGTCTAACCTAAGTTTTCTCAGATACCACAAATGCACTCAGGAATTAGCTAAGTTCTTTAGGACTAGCCCTAGTTTAGAGAGCCTGTAATAGGATATGAGGAGAATCTGAGCTGGCCTGCTGAATCAGTGAACTGTCAAGCTGGCTCCTCTTAAAATCTGCATTTCCCGCCCCTGGAAAATCTGCCTGAGTGTCACAAGCAGTGACAGGATGGGTAAGAGAAGAATTTCAGATCTTTGATTCCAGCTGTTCCTATTTTCTTTTTCTTCTAGTTTTATCAGATAGATGAATGGGGGTAAAGTCTGGTCCTTCCACTTGTGATCCATTTCCTATAACTTAATATATTACTTAAATTAACATTTTTTCCTTTCCCTTTTTGTCTCTCTTTCTCCCGCCCCCCCTTCAATAAGGTTCCCCTTGCTCTCAGCAGAATGGTGTTCTCAGGAGACTCCAGGTTTACAAACATTGTATCCAGCTGGTGGAGTCGGGGGACCTGCAGTTGGACATAGCGTCAGAGATTATAGGGCTGCTGATGCTGGAGGTAGGTGCTCATTTAGAGTGGCTTATATTGGGTCTAGGTAGGAGGGGAAGTGCCCTTTTACCAGTGAGGTGTGGATTCCAATTATTAATTAGGCCCCTGGGAAAAATGAGTGGGTCACCTGCTTGAGTCTCACCCAGGATGAGGTTAGTTAATGTTTGGAAAGTGTTATCTGTGTGATTATCATAGCTGGATGTTTGTACTGGGAAGTAGTTCAGACTCTTCAATCCCTTGACTTAGTCAGCATGACTTATCCCCATTTCTAATGGCCAGTGTGACACACTGTGTTTCTGGGTGACTTCCTCTACTAACCAATACTGGACTACATCAGCAGTCATTAATGTGGTTCTAACTGGCTTCTTGAGAGTATACTTGCTTTCCTTCAATCACTTGTATTTATGTCTGGAGTCTTCTAGTGCATCTCCTCATACTCCTTTTTTTTTTTTTTTTTTAAATAAATCTTTTATCAGGCTCGTCAATTACCAGGCGCTGCGTTGGCTGAACTGGCCACTCTGTTTGTTGATGTTATTAAAGGAGGAAGCCTGTCTAATGGGAAATCCTTGGAGTTGTTTTCCACAGTTCTTACTGCACTGGCTACCTCGAAAGAGAGCCTGGTTTATGGGAAAGGTAATCCCTTCGCTTCCCTCTCACTGCCCAATCCTTTGTGGGGTGGAAAGGGAGGGGTAGTTTTAAATTATTGGATGCCAAGTAATTTCATTTTAAAAATTACTATAAATATTTAAAGAAACATGAAATGATAGGCCGGCTCTTACTAAT
Organism: Mauremys mutica; assembly: GCF_020497125.1. Classification (NCBI taxonomy): domain Eukaryota; kingdom Metazoa; phylum Chordata; order Testudines; family Geoemydidae; genus Mauremys; species Mauremys mutica. Next base: position 14,904,669 of record NC_059082.1, read on the forward strand.
TGTTTCTCTTACTGCCAGCTCAGGGATTTGACTCCCACTACTTAGTCAGAGGGATTCTTTTGCATATCTTAGTGGATACCATGATCAAGACCAAGCAAAATAATCACAAATTATTAACCAGGGCTATTTTTTTATTAGAGAAAGAAACAATATTAAACAAAACAACACAAATGATAAACTGTTTATTTCTGTTATCTCTTCTGTATGTTTCTGGGGAGAGCTTTTAACAGATTACACCTTTGAGAGTGAACCCTGCCTTTGGTGAGTCACGCTTCTCTTGGTACTGTGACACCAAAGCATATTGTTTCTCCAAACTATTGTGAATTATTAGATACTTACAACTGTTTATGTAGGGCAAAATAATTTAAGGTCTGGTAAGAAGCCTGTCTTGTTAATAATAACCTTAACAGTTCATAATTAGGCAAAGAAAGCAATCTTAACTAAATCTTTTTGAAATAAAACAAAATTTTTAAACTAGTTAGGAAGAAGAAGCCTTTTAAGGAGCTGTCTTAAAACAGGTCAATTATGAATATTAAGAATCTTAAATCCAACTTAGTTCCACTATTTCCCCATTTACCAGTGATTGGTCCCCATCTCCTCTGCACAAATACATGGTCTCACCATCTGGTGATTAACAGAGAAGCAGCTAGTCATTTAAGTAACAGCAGCATTTTCCTATCCCAAAAATGTCAGTACAAGAGTTTAAATCTAACCCCTTGACAGTGTTTTAGTTAACTTTCTCCCATTAATCCTTGATGAGGTTTTTGGGGAGGTTTTTCCCAGGGTTGGTTTATTCTTGAGTCTTCTCTGTTTTTCTTAGCTGTCTGTGACTTGTGGAGTGCTTGCTGTCTAAACAAACTAGCCCAGGGTATGTGTATGGGGTGCTCACTTCAGAGTCTCTTATACCCTTCTCCTTCCTATTTTCATGACACTATAGGAAAACACACCCCTTTCAGGCTTGTTTAGCTTCAAGTGCTGTTGCTCTTTCTTTGGCTCTGTGCCTTCCTGGGTAGTCCTTAGGAGCCCCTTCATCTTATGAATATGCAGTTTATCAATGAATATGCAACATTTCTTTAATTGCCTCTGTTTTTCTGGCAGGAAAGCATCAGATAACTTTCAAAGCTAGCTTTAACTTTGTCTTTTTATTCAGTCCATTCTCTCAGATATTATTCCAGTTTATTTCAGTTTGACAGGAAATTTAAATTCTGTTTTCAAAAAGTGCAAACACTCCTGTTCTTTCTATAAAAAGGTTTTGTTCTCAACAGTCTTTTAAAGTTAAGCTAAAGAATTTCTAAAAGTTATTTAAGTTTTTAATTCTACACGACAGTTTTTGGAGGATGATTTTCTTGCCTCCCTGAGTTGGGTGAGGGTTTGCTTGTTCACTGCCAGCAATTAATTAATTCCCTGTTAACATAAATATTCTGTATTTAAATGGCTTGTTCCACTTGTCTAGCAAGGTAGTTAGATTACATGTTGGTACATAAAGCATTTTACCATTTATGTAGTGATATTAGACACTTTGCATTTAGCTAACATATTTGCAAATTTATGCCTTTCACAAAGGTGCTTGTTGTTTCTACTTTTAAGATGTAAACAAAAGTTTAAAACCTTTTCAACTGTACATGTTTTTCCTGGAGTTTAAAAAATACAAGCAGAGATTTTCCTTTTTAAAATAAATGGGGTTGGTATGGCCACTTCCATAGATTTATGGCTCTACATTCCTTTTTACGATTAGGCCTCTGCCTAAAACATGGATGTTTTACACAGTTTTTCTTCCTGATGTTTGCTATCCTTGGGAGATAGAAGTAGAAACCTTCTGGGATGTCTTTGATTAGCATTAACATTTTGTAACTTAACTAGCTAAATACATGTACTGTTGTATTTCCAAGCATTCTGGCTATAACATACTTGTAGCTATACCTTAATTATTCAGTAAAGGAGCAAACAAGCTTGTAATGACTTAATAAAATAGTTATAATTGTATTAATATAATTTTTGCATCAATATTAAGGTCTCTGTCCTACACCTTCCTTTCACTGGAATCTGCTTCTAAATGCTTTTTGCTTCTCCAGGTGAGCTGAGTGGGGAAGAGTTTAAAAAGCAGTTGATCAATACCCTCTGCTCCAGCAGGTGTGTACATCTCCTCTTCATTTCTATTTGTTAATTTAAGAATTGTTATGCATCTATCAGCATCTGGGCTTTTTACAAAAAAAATCTATCTACTACCCACCTGCTATAAAATGAAACACTAGCCCCAGTCTAAAACCACAGCTGCTTCTGCAATTCTAAGAAAAGTCTTCAGCCAAACTGGCCAAATAATGCCCTTTATGTTGTGCTTTGCAGAGTTCCCAACCTGGGCTGGAGAATCCCCTCCACTTTGCCCTGTTCTACTTCCTTTAAATCTCACCCCCCTATGAGAGCTGGCAGTGTGGTGACTTCTCCAGCCTGGAGGGCAGGTGACCCACCTGCACCACTGCTGCATGAATTGGCCTCAAGGGGTGCTTCGGTCTTTCCCTTTGGTTTTCCTGTTTATTGTCACTAGGAGAAGAACAGCCAATCAGAGCCATTCCAATTATTGATGAATAGCTGGTAACAGTTGTGAATTTTAGTGCAAATCAGGCTTCTGTTCTTACTTTGAGATAGTAACAGAAGAACTGTAGAAATGTACTAAATTCGGGGGTGGGAGGAGAACAAGCAGCAATTCTGCTCTTTCTCAGGCTCTCTGTTCTTTTGTTTGCACAGGTGGAATCATCAGTGTGTCATTCATCTCACCAGCATGTTCAGGTAAATTCCCCCACCCCAGTGTTTTTCTTATTTTCCATCTATTTCTGCCTCCTGTTTCACAAGCAACTTGGGGACTGTGCATCAATAACCTGCCATTTTTACCCTCGGTATCACATGGGTGCTGAGCGTATCCATTGGGCGTGTTTGGGGACTGCACGTAGCCTGCTAAACATGCCCCAGGGACAGCACTGGCTGTGCCATTTCTCCCAGAGTCTCACTTGGCTCGGTATCTGCTGCTTGCTGTTGAGGAATAGGGACACTTGACATGTCTTCCCTTGTTCACATCAAAAGTATAAATATGTGCGAAACCAGGGTCTGTGTCCCCTTGGTGTTTGCAGATACTTTTCCTTAGCCTTATGGGGAGTTAGGCATGTGCTTCAAGGGAAGGTTAGAGACTTTAGTGCTCAGTGTGGGTTGTGGAGGAGCCATTTGAAAAATAGGTAGGATTCTTCTCCCCACCCACCACTCTTACTTCCTTAGTTAGCATCTTAGGGCACACCAAGTGGGGAGTTAAATTAATCATTTAACAGGGAACATCAGTTGTGTTAGTAGTTCATAATTAGGGTTAAGGTTCTGTCATGGAAGTCACGGAATCCGTGACTTCCAGAGACCTCCGTGGCTTGAACCTGCAGTGCCTGGGAGCTGCAGGGTCCCTCAATTGCCTGTGATGGCTGGGAACTGTGGGGTCCAAGCTCCCAGCCGCAGCGGATAGGGGAGGGAGTGCCCCAGCTGCCGCCATTGGGACCGCCGCAGGCGGCCGGGATGCCCAGAGCTCCTGGACAGGTTCCCGGGGTGGTGTGGGGACCCTGCCAACTCCCCATCTTGACATACGTATTTTTAGTAAAAGTCATGGATAGGTCACGGGCTTCTGTGAATTTTTTCTTTTTTGCCCATGACCTGTGCGTGATTTTTACTAAAAATATACATGACAAAATCTTTTGTCTTATTCATAATGTGTATTTTGTACCTGCCAATTCCATGTATGTGCCTGGCTATTCAGCCCTCTCTCCTTGAGTGCAGGGGACTCTGGGCTGGGTCATGGCTTTGATTCTTTGTATATTGAAAAGTTGGCACTGTCCATTCATGTGCAAGCACAGTGTGAGGGAGGCTTTGTGATGTGCAACTTGTGTTGGAGTTCAGAATGTGAACCTGAGTTTCTGAGACAGTCGCAGGGAGCTGAGGGGTCTATGGCAATAACTTCTATCTAGGACTTCAGGTCCCTGTGGTGCGCCTTTGGAAATACTAGAGTACTACTGGCTAGTTCAAAGATTGAACCTGCTATGGTATTCTAAAGGAAGCAGGATTGGGAACTGAATGGCAATGACTGGTCTGCACCTTTGATTCTTCAGGGACATCCCATTAAATGCAGAAGAACTGCAGTTTGTCGTGGAAAAGGTCCTGAGGATGTTCTCCAAGTTAGACCTCCAAGAAATTCCTCCTCTGGTTTATCAACTGCTGCTGCTCTCTGCAAAGGTAAAACCCCAAAGGGAGTCGGTGAAGCTGTCAAAGCCAGAATTTGCATCTAACCACTATAGCAGATATGGGCTGTGTGCACATATAAGAGAGAAAAAATACACAAAGTGAGCTATGGATTGAATCATGCAGGGGATCAAAATTTAGGTCTCAGCTGGATAGCTCACTCCCATGGCTGATGGAAGGTGGGGGCAGGCTCTGCTGTGGGGGATAGGGAGATGGTGGAAAGCATCTCACTGTGGAGGGGATCATTCCCACTTCTCCTCAACTGAAAGGAAGATGGCTGTGACGTGGAGTCTTTGGAAAAGAAAACAGTGGGTACAGTTCCAAAATATAATAGGCAAGGTACCTATTAGTCTTCCTAGACATGGACTCCATCTCTCTGTTCACGGGATTGCCTGTTCTAGTATGTTCATGGTTCACATAGTATCACCTGCCTCTGGGTTGTGGTCTGGATCAATCTTAAAGGAGGTCCCATTTTTGTTCCAAGCAGCTGCTGCCAGTGAGGTACCTGCCATTTAGTTTGGACAGGGTGGCTGTTCCACTCCCCTACTTGTTGCTATTATTCCATGAATGACTCAATAAAAGAATGATCCATCCAGAGATAGGCTCTACCTGTATTGTGGGAGGTTGTTTGGATTCACTAGCTCAAGTCCAGAGTCTCAGTTACTGTTTTAGGGCTTTCCAGCTGCTCTGAATGGACTTGTCACTTAACGGAACCATTCTAATGAAAAACCTTTTCTTTATAAGTGCTGTACAAAGGAGTATACAAACAATACCGTAATCAGTTGCTCTACCCCAGAAATGCACTGCACAGGAGCCCCACACAATGACTTAGCATGGGAAATTAAAAATATTATGAAACTTGCATTGCAAGGGGAAATCAGGGAAGCAGACTGCAATTCCCTGGGGGGTGTGGTGTCTCAGGGTATTACAGAATGTGCAATAGATTAATATAGTTTATGTTGCTGTACTATGTCTTGCCTTCCAGGGCAGTAAGAAGACTGTTTTGGAAGGAATCATCACTTTTTTCAACCAGTTGGATAAAAGGCAAAAAGAAGAGCAGAGGAGTCCAGAGTAAGTCCTTTCCTATCATTATCTTTCTTTGCTGCCTGGGTATTTGTAACCCTCCCTGCCTTACCTGACACCCCTCTTGTATGAACTATGCCAAGTCCTGCACCAATGTGTCCTGTTCAGTGCTTTTGAGATGGTGTCCATCAGTTACAACAGGGATTGTAACCTAGGGTTTTCTACTGTGTCTGCCAGGTCAGTGGACCTTGAAGCTGCCACGGTGCCCCTAGACCAACTCCGTCATGTGGAAGGCACTATCATTCTTCATATTATCTCTGTTATCAACCTGGACCAGGATCTTGGCAGGGAACTAATCAAACTACTAAAGGTACAGCAAATGCAGAGCACACTGTTAGAGCTTTTGGGGGCACGAGAGAGAGGTTTTTAAACTAGAGGGTAGGTTTAGCAGGTTATCTTTATGCAGGATTTGAAATTGTTAATACCACTATGGCCGTCAAAAACATATATAGTGATTCAATCCATTTGGGGTAAGAGATTCCTCCACAACCCAGGTCAACTCTACAGTAGCATAACACCAGTCTGGCCTAAACTAGCAATGATGGCTTCCTTGATGTTGCAAGAAGTTTCATTAAATCATAAATAACAAGCTCTTTGATTGTCCTGTCTCTTGATGTTTCCTAGGCTGAACAGCAAAGGGACCCTGGCAAGACCCTGTGTCCTTTCAGTGTGGCTCTTGTGCTCTCAGTGGCAATAAAACACAGATTTGAAGAGCAGGTATGTTTTACTTATGTGTAACCTCAGGATTATTTTTGCATAAAGCTTCCTTGTCTGTGCGTTGTGCTCATGGGGTATGTGTCTGCGCATATTATGCTCCCTTTTCAGTATAGGTTCAAAAATGAATTCTTGGTAATAACAAAAGAAACAAATACTGTTGGATGGATTGGGAGTCATGCTTCCTGGCTCTTGAGCACTGGAGCATCCTTGTCATCAAGGAGAGGGGTTTTTCCTCCCATTCTTGTGCCTCGCCTATTAACCACTGAAACCCGTTACGGCACAGCCTCCAGAGAGACCTCTCATCTAATAATATAATTACATGATGACATGAATGGGGGAAAGGAGTGCAATGGAGTGAGGATGACAGCAACTTAGCCCTCCGAAAACCAAAATGAATATGTCAAATGTAGGTGTGGTGTGACCGTACGCTACCCTCCTGGCTCATGCATCTTGGCTGCATCTGTGAGTAATGTGGGGAACAACCATCCTGGAGAAGGAATGTGTTGAGATATGTTGGCAGAGCTGTGTGAGCAGCTGGCACTGACACTTCCTATACTGTGCCTGCTCTAGATGGTTCTCTCACTTGGTGGTTACCTGTGGAAATGGCTCTGGACAGACTCCTCCTCACTCACACTATTTTTATGTTTCAGGTGTTTGACTTTCTGAAAATGTCAATTGTGAGAAGCTGCAAGGACCTGCAGTTCCTCCAGGGCTCAAAATTCCTGCAGGATTTGTTTCCTCAGCAGTATGATGTAGCGTCCATAATCCTGGAAGTGGTGGAAAACAGGTTTGCTTTTGGGAGCACACTACCCAGAGCTGAAGAGCTTTTGGGAGGGAGCAGGGTCTTGGCCTAGATAGAAATGTGATGGGATTCCAACTGTTACTGAAAACTGATTTCAAACCCCAAACCTTAGTTCATAGCTTTATATGAGAGACCTTTGGAAAAATATACATTTACACAGATGTCTCCTAAGTTTCAGCCATCTGTGATGCAGAGTGGCTGAATTATAAATCACTAACCACCAACTTCCTACTGGGAATGGTAGCTGACCATTTGCAGTAATGCTACCTGCTGTAGTGTGAATGCTTTCTGGACGGTGAATGAGGGATGATCCTCTGTTAGCCTCCCACCCCATCATCTTTACCCCTTTAAACACCTCAGATATGACTCCAGGACCTGCCATCAGTCAGCACAATTTCTGAATCTGGTGTGAACAGCATAGTTCAAAATACTGAAAGTTCCCTCAGGAATTGTAGGTTTTCTGACTCTCCTTTGCTGGTTGGGGGACCCGGGACTGAAGAGTCCTGTGGAGGCGTTCCTTACACTGAGAGTTAAGCATGCTTGTTTCACACAACTCCCAACCTACATTGGGCCCCTGAGTGACCATGGAAGATTTTATTATCTGAATGTTGCAGCTTGAGCCTTTCCCTTTATTAAGTTGCTTTTTTTTCCTTGCTCTGTTTAACATTTTCCTCCAGTGCTTTTGGCTGGGACCATGTTACTCAAGGGCTGGTGGATCTTGGTTTCACCTTAATGGAATCATACGAGCCAAAAAAGGTCCTAGGAAAAGCTGCTGAAACCAGTTATGGCCTTTGCAAGATGCCAGCCCAGCAGGCATGCAGGCTGGGAGCTAATATCCTGCTGGAAACCTTTAAGGTAGGATGAGGTTTAGGATAACATCATATGTTCTTCTGAGGAAACTCTGTTCATGCCCCTGCTCTCTTGTCAACTTTTTATGAGATTTTGTTCATCTCCATCATCAGGGGAACTGAAGGGAAGATTGGGGGGGGGCGGGGAGGGAAATCCATGGCAGAGATGGGACTAGAACCTAGGCCTCGACTCCCAGCTCTTTGCTTTAACCTCTAGACTATCATCCACCAATTGGTAGTACTCACTCCACTCCTACGTTTTCTTTTAATTGATCCAGATTCCATCCTGGTTCAGTCTCTGTTAAGCTAGACCAGGGATCGGCAACCTTTGGCACACGGCCCGTCAGGGAAAGCCCCTGGTGGGATAGGCCAGTTTGTTTACCTGCCACGTCTGCAGGTTTGGCCAATTGGGCGCCACTTCCCGCAGCCCCCATTGGCCTGGATTAGTGAACCGAGGTCAGTGGGAGCTGTGATTGGCCAAACCTGCGGATGCGGCAGGTAAACGAACCAGCCTGGCCTGCCATGGGCTTACCCTAACGGGCCGCATGCCAAATATTGCCGATCCCAATTCTAGCCAAAGGTAATTGCTAGGGACTGCTCAGACATTACCCTTCAAACTTGGACATTAATGGACAATGACCGACCACCTGAAATCACATGAAAATCTCAGTTTTATGTTTTCTTTTTTCCTTTCCCCTTTTAGGTCCATGAGCCAATCAGAAGTGCAATTCTGGAGCAGGTCTTGAATAGAGTCATCACAAAGGCAGCTTCTCCCATCAACCACTTCATAGGTAATAAAAATGAGAGAGGGAATTGGATGTGGCTCTCAGAAATCATATTAATGTTTTTTTTGTAGAGGAAACTCCTGATCAGGTGACCTGAGGGTCAGGAGTATCAAGCGTCTCAAGTCCATGCGTCTCAACTCCATGCAGTTCAGAACGCATCTCACTACAGAGGCAGAACACTGTAATGTGATAGTTCATCCCAGAGCCGTGGTTGTCCATCCTTCTAGAAATGCAAACACTCTATACAGCATGCACTTTAATCCCCTATCACTATAGTACCTAACCACTATGTAGGGACCAGTCCAGAACGGACCATTTGTTCTCTGCCTTCCTCTTTGATTTCATTATTGGTATCTGTCTTTGGACGCACTGTCAGGTTTTCTTCTGCTGTGATTCTTTGGGGAATGCTTTAGTGAATAGGTGAGTCTTGCAGTGTGACCTGAAACTGTCGAGAATTAGATTTCATATGATCTCCATTGGGAAGATGCCCTTGAGCCTACTGCTGAGAAGGCTCTCCAGCTAGCTCCTGGGTACACCCTGATATGGTGGCCCCTATACCTGGGCTGTGTGCATATGGCACCCTGTATCCTGGTAGAAGACTGGATTAACAATATGATCATCCCAAATGGAACCTTTCCAGGTAACGGGAAGGCTGTGGATTTTCTCTTGGACTCAGTGACCCCATAGAAAGAAACCAAATCCCTCTCTCCTATACCCTACTCTTTAGTGTGGACACCACTTTGCCCTTGGCAGCAGCTGCTCCTCTTACAATCTTGTTTTTCAGATTTGCTGTCTAATATCGTTGTGTCTGCTCCACTCGTCCTTCAGAATTCGTCCTCCAAAGTCACTGAAACCTTTGACAATTTGTCCTTTCTGCCTCTTGACATGGTGCAAGGGTTACTCAAGGCCGTACAGGTAAAGCTTCGCATTTCCCTACGAATGAATATGTTAGAGCTTGGCTCCAGCCGTAGCTGCATGCCACAATTGTAGGTGGGACCCAGTAACCTTCCTCATCTGCACATATATTTGTTAAAGTGCCTCTAGTCCTCTGCTGTAGCTGGCAGGCTATTCAGTGTAGCATGGTGCCTCTTGAACTAATGCCCCTTAGTTGAAAGCTCCCCTCTTGAACTTTAGTGCCCCTTAGTTGAAAGCACAGCCAAGGACTCTGCCTCCTAGGACCTTTCATCTGGAAGATGGAAGGTGCCCAGATACCAGCACAGAATAGAAACTGCTGGGAATGGCCCACAGAGTTACCTTCTTCCCAGTTCTATTCTAATATAATGTTTTTCTGTGCTGAGGTATTGTCTTAGTGATAGAACTGCCACCTGCTTAGCCCCCAGTACTCCATTCTGAGTGCCACAGATTTCTCCCCCAATCCTCATGCTCCTTTCTCAACAGCAGGCCAGGATGTCTTGCTGTTGCCAGTGCATCTCTTTTCTTTCATGTTTTAAAACTCTCTTTGGGTGTCCTTTAGTACTGATGGAAATGTGAAAAACTAGCATAAAGATAGGAGTGCACGTGCCCATGCACTCGCACACTCAGCTTGGTTTGCCTTATTTCTGCTCTGTCTAATAGATCCCTTCCCTTCCAGCCGCTGCTCAAAGTCAGCATGTCAGTGAGGGACTCCCTCATACTCGTTCTCCGAAAAGCTATCTTTTCCAGGTAAGATGGGATCTGTGTTCTTTGAAAAGGTGTTTTAAGTTATTGTTCAGCTCTGGATTGGAAGTGGTTCTTTTTCTTCTTGGTTTAACAATCACCTTTTACTTATGGAGACCCCACCACCCCATCTTCAGTACTGTAACATAGTCACAATATCACCCTCCGGATTGAGAACTCCACAGTTCTAACCAGAGGAGCCTTGACCCTGAGCCTGTCAATTCATAAAACCAGATGGAGGCTCAAGGCAAGGAGATCAACTGAAAACAAACTCCACTATTATGTGTCTGCATAGCCACACACCTGAGCACACCAGTGCCATGGGGAGCTCAAAGTGAACGGATGACTAGAAACTTGGAGCTGCCATAGTACGGCTGGTCCTTTTTTGAAATTGTAGAAAGATCTGCTTTGTGCAAAGTTCTGGATGATTTGCCTTGCTGTCTCCAGTACATTAGGAGCCACTGTGGAGTTGCTTGTTAGTGTCTGTTTAGTTACAGATGCAAAAGTCCACGTTGTCATGGCTGGCTTTAGGCTGATTCCCCCGAATCGGGCCCCATGCCTAAGAGGGCCCGCACCCTAAAGAAGAGGGCCTAACTTAGGAGCCTTTTTAATTTTTACGCACATGGCAGCGGTCTGGGTCTTTGGTGGCACTTCGGTGGTGGGCCCTTCACTCGCTCCGGGGGTCTTCGGCGACATTTGGGTGACGGGTCCTTCAGTACCACGGAAGACCCGGAGCGAGTGAAGGACCTGCTGCTGAAGTGCCGCCAAAGACCCGGACCACCACCGGGTATTCGAATCAGGCCCCACACTTCCTAAAGCCGGCCCTGCATGTTGTTTAAAGCAAACAGCCTGATCCTGACGAAAGACCTGGGGTATCACCTAGATGTGTATAGAGTAAAGATCCTGCTTTCCATGGGACTCACCCAGCACAGAAAGATACAGCTCTGCCACAGGGAAAGAGAAGAGGTGAGAGATGTGAGAAAACCTCTCTATCTCCACTGCGAACATGCAGCTTTCTTTGCTGCCTGGCTCTCATTCCAGTTTCCACTGCCATTTAAGTAGCAGGTCTGTGCCCAGCATTCTCCTTTGCTATGTACATCAGAGGGACAGAAAAGAGGTCAGTGTTATAAAACTGGAGAGCTCAGGAGAAACTAACTGAATTGCCAAGCTGTTAATTCCTTGGGGCATCAGATGCTCCCTTGGGGCATGCAGCATTGCTTTAATTTTTCTTTTTTACCACTTTTTGGCCCTCCATGTGTGTCAGAAAATTGCATGAACTGCTCAGAACAATCTTGTAGCTGAGCTGGTCTCTAAATTTTCTTAACTCCTTCTGCCCCTCCTCATGCTTCTCTGTTTTTTCCCCAACTCATAGGCAGCTAGATGCTCGGAAAGCTGCAGTTGCTGGCTTTTTGCTGCTGTTGAAGAATTTTAAGGTTCTGGGCAGCTTGACTTTTTCCCAGTGCAGCCAGGCCATCGGTGCTAGTCAGGTGAGTGCTGCTTCTGTAAGCCTCTTGAACAGATACATGCCACAGTCCCATGGAAATGGACACTGATTATAATAGGTATTCAGAGTGGAGTGTTTGTCCCAACATAGAAGCCCATTCCAGCTAGTGTCAGCAGCTAGACGGGAACATTTGTAACCCAGTGAGAAAGGAAAGACTGGACCAAGTGTACATGCCCCTTAGAGCTGCTGACTTCACAGTGTCCAGGCCACAGTGACCATCCATTCAAGTGGAGCATTCATGCTGCAAGGGTTACCCCAGTGAGAATGATACAGAAAACCCAATAATATGTGGATGATTTTCTCTTTTGGGGAGTGAGGCTGGATGCTAAATGTTTGGTCTGAGTTCCTTGGCTGAAAGGACAGGTTTGTCTCCCTTTATGATCCAGTTCTTGCATAGTGGTAAATGGGAAGCAGAATCCGTATGCCTTCACTAATGTGCTCTCTTTCAGGTCCAGGCAGACATTCACGCCTGCTACAACTCTGCAGCTAATGAGGCCTTTTGCCTTGAAATCCTGGGCAGCCTGAGGCGATGCTTGAGTCAGCAGGCTGACGTCCGACTTATGTTATACGAGGTAAATTGGCTTTCTGCAATGTCTTCATAAATCACCAGTTTGCTCTTAAGTAGCTGGTTCTAATCCAGCCCAGGTCAATAATGACTGAATGTTGTAACCATCAGCTGGATGTTTGGAGGTCTGTGGGCAGGGCCGGCTCCAGGCCCCAGCACGCCAAGCGCGTGCTTGGGGCGGCATGCCACGGGGGGCGCTCTGCCTGTCGCCGGGAGGGCGGCAGGCGGCTCTGGTGGACCTCCCGCAGGTGTGCCTGCGGAGGGTCCGCTGGTCCCGCGGCTCCGGTGGACCTCCTGCAGGCATGCCTGCGGATACTCCACCGGAGCCGTGGGACCAGCGGACCTTCCACAGGCACGTCTGCAGGAGGACCACCGGAGCCGTGGGACCGGCGACCGCCAGAGCGCCCCCCGCGCCGTGCCGCCGTGCTTGGGGCGGCGAAATTGCTAGAGCCGCCCCTGCCTGTGGGAAATGGATTCCAGGTCCCAGCTGAGTTCCTCCTGGGACGTTGACATTCTAGGGACTCTAATTTGTTTTAACCCTTTTGTTTCTCACTATTTTGAATCTACATAAGCCTCCCAAAGGCTTTTGATTATCACCTGTCCTTGATGTATATCTTGGTGGTAAAATGTAGTGTGGCTGGCCTGGCCAGTGCTCTGCTTGCCATATTGGGGACTTGGGTTTGATTCCCAGTCTCTCCTGCTCTGAGGAGAGCTTGGTGAACTGAAGGGACAGCTTGCTTGGCTCCTGGAGGGGCCTCACAATGATGCCTTGATCTGATTACGCAGCAACTTTGACAGGCTCCGATGAGAGCCTTGGCAAGAGGTGTATGGGGAATCTCCTCAGGCCTCCTGCAGGGGTCCTGAGGATTCTACCATCCTTTCCCTTTATGTCTGTGCTCTCTCTAGGTGAGAGGCAGCTATTTATTTGTCCCTGCCTTGTGGCCCTTTTGGGACTGACCAAGCTGTGTGTGTGATGGGTCTAATATGAAGAGCTGTTTTCAGGTGCAAGTCTGACTCCAGAGGCACCTATGATATATCGGGTTTGGGGAAAGGGGCTTCTGGGAAACTGTCTATAGATCAGAGTAAGCGTTCTTGCTTCTCTTCCTTGGGTTTGGGCCGATTGATTTTTGGCGAGTTAGTGTGCGTATTGGAATGTGTCTGTCTGTGTGCTAACAGGACATGCAGGTACTTTGCTCTTCCATTAAGGTTTCACAGTCTAAAGAATTATTGCCTCCTATGGATTTCCCTCTGGAATATATTTTATCTGGAGCAGATTTCACAAATATAGGTTGAAATTTAGGATAGTGCCACTTAATGCTCCAACACTGAAAGTCAGACTTGGGGCTTGATGCCACCCGTACTAAAGGGATACAACTCGGGTGTGGACTCCGTTTAAGACATCTGTATCTTCTTCCTGTGCTGTCTCACTTTGCCAGTATGTCACTTTTTACTGAGCACAACTTTATTTGCTCCCAATTCCAGTGCCAAAGAGTTAAGTTCACTGTTGTCTTGCAGCTCAAAATTAGGTATGTGGATTGTTTCCTCCTCATAGTAATCTTGGCTAATTTGTATCTCTCTTCCCTACCTTCAGGGTTTTTATGATGTCCTCCGCAGGAACTCTCAGCTGAGTAACTCCATAATGGAAACACTGCTGTCTCAGGTAAAGTACATTCATGGAGCAATAGAAAGATGGCAGGGGAGGAAATCTAGGCTCCAGGAATTCCAAGACTGTACACAGCAAAATGACTGTCCACAGACACCTGCTTACATAATAGTCATTGCTATCCTCCCTTGGAGGAGGGCTCTCCATAGGATTAACTCTTCTTAACTCTGTCACATGTGTCACTGTCGCATCTTCCCCGCCAATTGGGCAGGCGGTGCTTTCTCTGAGACGTGTCTACACATCTTCTCTTTCATGATCTGGAGAGGTCACGGCTGACTATTTCCAGCACTCCCAGCACACAGATTGAGACTAGACCAAGAATTGAAGCTGAGCAGTTGCAAGGCAGTAGGGGCCTGTCAATGGGAGCCTGATGCTACAGACTTTTTTCTCTTACCCTGGTGTATGGCCTCCCAGGGGCACAACTCTGTCCCTCTCTTCTGTGACTTCAGCACTGCTCCTAGTTTGCCTGTTCCCTTGTGGCATGCTAAACAACCTAAAATTATTAGGCTGGATTATCTGCTATGGCCTCTCATTTTTCAGGCTCAATATCTCACTTGTAATGAATTGTGGACACTACTGTTAGCACTTAAACAACTAACAACCTCTCTGCACCACCCTAGTTAGGTAGCTAGATGTGAGATTGATTGTGGCTGTAGTTCATTGTAGGTGCAGAATTACAGGAGCAATTATTTACATCTACTGATGCAGGAGTGGGTGATGTTGCAAACCTCTCTAGTCATTATCTGTCAGCTTTGAAGAGGTAAAATGCTAGTGTTGTTGGCTGTAGGTAACCAAGGGAACAGTGAGTGCCCTTTAAACATAGCTGAAACAAGATTACATAAATCAACCCCATTTGTGGTCCTTGCTCTCAGAGGATTAAAGTTCAGTCCTAGTTCAGGGATGTGTATGAGCTGCCGAGGAGGGGCCTCTAATGAATGGTATGACAGGTGCATGTTCTCCTGATTGCTCAGTTACTTACATGGTCCCCATTCCCATGTAACTGAGTCCCTCACAGTCCTTAATGTGAGGTATAGACATACTTGTCCTTAATTTTACAGATGGGGAACTGAGAGACATAGAGACTAAGTGACCAGCTATTTTTTTTATTCCTTGTTTTTTGTGGCAGATAAAGCGATACTATGAGCCAGAACCAGACCTGCTTCCCCCACTGAAACTTGAGGGATGTATTGTGGCTCAAGGAGACCAAATCTTTCTGCAGGAACCACTGGTAAGAGAGAGATACAGTGTATTCCACTCTTTAAAGCTCACTCATTCCATTGGCTTTTAAGTTTGCAGTTGACTGACTCAGGTCACTCCCTCTTTCTCATTAAGCTCAGCCCCTGCAGGCTTGGAGAGTTGGAGACCTGGACTGGAAATTGAATCCAGTTCTGCAGTGAACTTGGGCAGGTGACTTCACTTCTTCTGCCTCAGCTTTCCCACCAGTAAAATGGGGATAATATCCATGATGTTATGGTGCTTACTTCAGTAATGTTTCTAAAGTGCTTTGATAGCCCTGGGTGGAAGGAGCCATAGAAATAATGTGGTTCTGCAGCTGTTATCCTCTACTGAGCCAGTCCCATTCTTATTTCCTGCAGCTTAGCACCAGGTAGTACAGAAGTACAGGAAAGGAGTCTGTCTCTTCTCTTCTGATCTCGCTCCCTCAGCATGCATTTCCTCAATCGTTCCTTCCTAATCTGAGGACAGATTGGAGATCTCCAAAAATTCACAGGGTTTCAAAGGGGCCAAATTCAAATCCAGCCCTTAGCTTTTTTTCCTGAAGAATCTTCTTTTCCATGCTGAGGGAGGTGTGACTGAGAAGAGACCAGAAGCCTCAGAAATGATGAAGATTAAATCTATTGTTCACACTCTCATCTAATATCCCTTAAATAATTCAGATATAGGTTGAACAGCAAGCTAGGTGACAGTGGGGCAGCTATGATGTAGGACGGCAGGTAATGAGGTAGGTGAGCTGAGAACTTGCACTGAGGTATCCTCTGTTGGAATTCAGAGTATATTGCATTGTTAGAAGTTCAGAGGTGGGGTTACGGGACCACAGCACTTTGAGCATCTGTTTTAAAGTCAGATCCCCATAAGTTATGAACTTCTGGATCATGTTGCTGTGGCTTTTCTGCCTCTGGCTATAGTGGTCCAGCCTGTTGCTGTGGAGAATCCTGTTCCGTCGCACCAGTTTCCCTTTCTCCAGCTAGAAGGTTTGAAATGATCCAACTGGCTAAGCCCTTGTTAGCACAGTGAATTATAATATCCTGTGTGACTGCTTTCTTCAGGCCCATCTGCTCAGCTGTATCCAGCACTGCCTAGCCTGGTACAAGAGCACCATGCAGCTGCGCCACGAAGCTGAGGAAGAAGAGGATGAGGATGATGACTATGTGGGATTCCAACAAGACCTTGAAGAGATGCTGGAATCTATCACACGGCGAATGATCAAGAGTGAACTGGAGGACTTTGAACTGGTAACTCGGGTTTTCTCAACAAGGCCAGGTAGCAGGGAGATTCTTGATTCCTATGGGGTTTTAGAAGGGTTTTTCACTTATTCATTTTGTCTCTTAGGATAAATCAGCAGACTTTTCTCTGTCTTCTGGCGTCGGCGTGAAGAACAATATCTATGCCATCTTGGTAATGGGAGTTTGCGAGGTCCTGATTGAGTACAACTTTAACGTAGGGAATTTCAGGTAAGGTGTCAAGTCCTATCCTTTAGAACACTCACCCACTGGTGAAGTTAAGAGGAATTCCTTAGCTCTTGAATGTGTCTGGGGCAGAGTCTTCAGTGTACCTTGCAAGTACAGCACCGTGCTACCAACTATAACAGGAGAACAGTGAATGACTTGTCATAGCTCATTCCCTGCATATCATGGTGCAAATCTGCACCTAACCTTAGGGAGAGTCTTTGTTTTGAACATCACTGTACTTGTCATTATCACAGTTCGCTAGGATTTTGAAACAAGGGAAGTGGCCAAGCCAGTATGGACTGGGTGGGACCTGAGCTGTGTATTGGACAGATAGGGAGCTTGATATGAAAGTATCTTCTCTAACTGGATTAATAAAAGTTCACATGAAGAAATTGTAGCATTTTGATCTCTATTATCAGTGTTTTTTACCACCTTCTTTTGATGTTGCAGCAAGAACAAGTTTGAGGATGTTCTAGGCCTGTTTAAGTGTTACAGCAAACTCTCCGAGATCCTGAAGGAAAAAGCTGGGAAGAACAAGTCATCCTTGGCCAATAAAACCGCCCGAAGCTTCCTTTCCATGAGCTTTGTATCCACTCTGCTCACAGCTTTGTTCAGGTGAAACTGTCACAGCCTGTTTATCTCTGACTTGTATATATTACCTTAAATTCACTTCTGTGGTGGCTGCCTACCTTTTTGAGCAGTATACACTGCACACACAAAAAGGGTGCAGCATGTCAGTTCTGCACAAAGTACACTTAGAGCACTCTCCAGACCAGCCTGGTGTAGGCAGGAGCTGTGCAGATTGGCCCCATGCAGCCTCATGACCCTCAGTCCTGATCTGTAGTTCCTCCTGCTGCTCCTGTCCTGGGCCAAACTTCAACTGTATCAGTGCCCCCTTCTGCTGATCTGTGTGGCCTCTGATGTTCCAGTCCTAGGCCATCCCCCACCCTCAGAATACCAGTGACACTCAGTCCTGACATGCAGCACCCCATGCTGTTCTTGGCCTCTTCAACCTCACTCAAATCCCCAGCTGAGTGCAAGTGGCAGTCTGCTCAGCAGAGGCCGTTTAAAATTCTGTTTTTTGGGTATTTGCTCCAAGTGGCTTAAATGAAGAACTGGACTATGTTGCTTCCTCCCTGGAGAGGATTTTGCTGTTGGGCTAGAGACTCAATTTATTTCTTTTAAATGTGCTTCAGAATCTGAACTTTCATTTATGTAGATACATAGTTACATTCCGCACAGGGCCCTGTGTGACCCACCAAAGGTGCGCCAAGATGAAATGCTTATAGGCTAGCCCTTTGCATTACGTTAAGGTGTGTTCCTAGACTCAGAGGTGTTTTTAAAATGTTCATATGACTCTTCAGGGATAGTGCTCAAAGCCATGAGGAGAGCTTGGCTGTTCTGCGCTCTAGCAGTGAATTCATGCGTTACGCTATCAGTGTAGCACTGCAGAAGGTGCAGCAGCTGGAGGAGACAGGTCAAACAGATGGACCTGATGGACAGAACCCAGAGAAGATGTTCCAAACTCTCTGCAAAATTACTCGGTGAGTTGCTATGTAGCTTGGAGACTCGAATGCTGGACTGCAAGTTTTGTTTGTTTGTTTTGTTTTGTTTGTTTTTAACATTCGAAACTCTCATGTAAAAGTCTGAAAGAGCAATAGTCTTTGAAATGGTAATTAGCACCAAATTATAACAAAATTGCCTCTTGTGTTCCTGAGACATCTGAGCAGCAGACACCTTGATTTCTCCACCAAAGTAAGTGATTAACTAAGTAGCATAATGAGAGATATGGAAGAGCCATTCTCTGTAAAACCCTGCTTGCCAGTCCCTTTCTGGTAGGTAGTTTGTTACTGACAATAAGAAACTAGAATGGCTACAGACCAGACTTCTCAGGCCTTTGGGAGGCAGTTTAGTTTGAACCCAGCTCCATTTACAGTTTGAAATAGTTACATGTGAAAGAGGAGTTCACTTTTAGCCAAACATTGGCTGTTTCCCTTTGTTTAAAGCCTTAGTCCTGTATCTTCCTCATTCCTTTGATGGTAGAAATTAGATGACCATCTAGTACCACTCTGATTGGAAGTCACTTTTGTGTAATATAAATTTACATGCTACACAAACATCCAGAAAGAAAGAAACACATTCTGTTCTAAAGAACCTATAGTCTGTCTGATCCTGCAAACTCCTCCTTGTGCGAATAATCCTTACCCATGTCAATAGCTGTATTGAAGCCAATGGAATTACCCATATTAGCGAGAACTACCCATCTAAATAAAGGGGTTTTCATGATCAGGCTGTAAGTTAAACCAGAGAAGGGTCATCACAGCAGGTAAAGGATTGTGTGGAGAGAGAGATGGCTAGAAGAAGTGGGCTTGAAGAAGGGGAAAGATTATTCTTGGTGGTTGATAACAGGAAGACTGTTGCATTACAGGTCCCACTCAGACCAAATACTTCTCATTCTTCAAAACTTCTCTATTTAGTTTCTCTTTTCTGTACATTCACAATCTTATTTATATAGAGCCCAATACAGATATCTGGCCCATCAAAAACACAGACTGTAGGGAGACAAAATCCTTGTGGTAAGTTGCTTAAGTCTAATTCACAAATATGACACCAGTGATAAAGATTCAGACATGGGGCAGGGGCACACTGAGCCAGTGAGGGATGGAAGGCCATGTGAAAGGGAGTGAACTTTTAAAGAGGGATTTGAAGTAGGAGCAGGAGGTCAATAGGCACGTGGGGAGAAGGAAGACTAAAATGATCAGATGGATCAAACAGGAAGAATGCATAGAAAACTGGCTGTGAAGCTTGTATCAAAACAAATTCTGCCTTTAAAATGAATCTCTCTTCCCCACCCCTACTTGTGGGGACGAGATCTTCCAGTTCAATTGTACTAGAAGAAGATCCAGCCTGTGGATTCCAGAGCTGGCTCTATTCCAGTTCTTGTGCTGTGCAACCAACTGTGCTAGAACAGGTGAAAACTAACTCCCCACCCACCCCTTACAGGGTCCTGTTATGGAGATACACTTCAATCCCAACTGCAGTCGAAGAGTCATCTGGGAAGAAGAAGGGCAAGAGCATCTCGCTGCTGTGCTTGGAGGGCTTGCTGAAGATATTTAACACAGTGCAACAGCTCTACAAGCCCAAGATCCCTCAGTTTCTACGGGCTTTGGGTAGGCACTTTGGCTGTTCAGTCCTGGACTCTCACTAATGGGGCTAGATGTGCTGTGGGGGCTTTGCACTGGACCCCTAGATAAGGAGAGAGTTGACTCTGTGTCATTCAGAAGTGATGCTGGTCACTGAGCTCCAGTTGGCTTTTCTTGCCTCAGGCCAGTCCCAGAGATGTGAGGGCTCAGTAGAAGCAAGCAAATAGTCTCTATTGGCAGAGCATGATTGGAGGTCTGGCATGGTACCTTCCTGTTTGAAATCCTGTCTTGAACCATCCTTTTTGCCCTCCACAATTCTCCAGTATGTTTTCCTCAGACTTGTTGTGGCCTTTACCACCACTGCAAAGGAGAATGTGCGTCCATGCTTGTGTATGTGTCTGTACTAAATCCTGGATGCTGGCCTCTGCACTTAACTCGTCATCTCTCTCTCTCTCAGATATTGCTAATGATGATGCGGAGGAAGAGGAAGATATTAACGTCACCGAGAAAGCTGCCTTCCAGATCCGACAGTTTCAGGTAAGCAGCAGAAATGTCACTCTGGGTAGCGAGTGGTCTCAAAGCACTAGCTAACTTGGGGGCACCTTTGAATGTTTTGCCTAGGCTATTAGCCTGCTACCAACTGAAAAGAAAATGTCCTGTGACTGACCCACTGAGTGATTCACTGGCACCTTCAGAAGGGTTTCACACCTGTTGGGAAGCTCAGTAAGACTTAGTGCATATTAGGAATGAGCGGGATGTGTATAAGGACCTGCATCCCTCCGTTAATGTGGTCTGTACAGTGCATAAGAAAGCAACTGTAGGGACCAAAGGTACAATCCACACCTCAAATATTGTAAGACCCTCACTAAAGTAGAAACTAGCTGTTATTTAACAGCTTGTAACAAAATCAGATGCTCACAGATATGTTCTAAAAGCATCTTGATTATCTCTGTAAGAAATTCTGCTTTCCTTCAATGTTGGTGCTGCCTATGCTGCGGGGGCTGCTGATTTCTTTACATGCTCCAGTCTCAGAGGCTTTTGGTTACTTACCTCCTAAAATGGCCCAGGCATGTGTATATATACTGGATTCTGTCCTTCCTTCCCATGATCAGAGGTCTCTGGTGAACCAGCTCAGCAGTGCTGGCGATGACTTCAACAGCAAGGAAGCCCTATCACTTGTGACTGTTATCTCCACTTTGTCCAAGCTACTGGAGCCCTCCTCTCCACAGGTACTTAGCAGAGCTAGTGATTGATGAGAATGTGTGTGGTGCTGGCGCTAGTGGGTCTGAAAGCCCATGATACACGGGGAGAAGGTAGTCAGCTTGGTTTGATTGCAGACCCCCAGATGGCAATAGGAAGATTTTGAAATGTTCATTCCCCTCTGTGCTTGCAAGCAGACCAAACGCTGCCAGGATAACTGGCAGGCAAACATTAGTCTACAACACTGAATGCCTTCAGGTCTGACACATTTTAGGAAGGCCAAATTCATGAGGGAGCAGTAGCACTGACTGGAGCCCTGCATAATCTAGGCAGATGCTGTACATGCTTCCCTGCAATACCTCTACTAATTCTCCTTTGTTATTTGTATTGTGGTACCACCTAGAGCCCCCACCCATATTGTGCCGGGTGCTCTCCAGTTGTGACGGAGAGACAGCCCCTCCATCCTGATCTCCATCCTCCTGCTGTGGCAGTCCAGACCCCCTGCACAGCTCTGCCAGTGCATCTTAATCCTGACCTGCAGCAATCCCTGCCCCTCTGCAGAAGTCCTGGCCCCGCCCCACACACACCTCAAGCCTGGACTACAGTATCCCTGCTACCTGGCCTCCTGACTAGTAACTTCTAATCATGCCAAAGTGGTGTTTCTTCTATATGGGAACAGATCCACTGGGGGCCCCTCTAGCCGTTCAAGGAAGAATGGTTGAGTGCTTAGCCCCTCTAACACATACATACAATATTTAAAGGGCTAGAATAAGGGAGACCAAATTTTACCCAGCCAACGGCCATATTGAAAATTTGCCAGGAACGTGAAGGCCTCACTTACTTTGGATGAAATGGAGTAGACTGTAGTTATTCTTCTCTTCAATAAGAGGCTGTGTCCAGAGGACATCACAGACTCTCATGTGCAATGCGTCATCTTGAAACGAGCATCTACCACTCTTCACTAGGTGTAGAACTCCACAGACCCTGTCTGGGCATCTGGTCTGCTAGAGGTGCTTCTGTTGGTTTCCATGGATGGTTGGCTACCATTATGCTGAGAGTATTTCTTGAATTCAGACCGTTTTTTGGGGGTTTTTTTCAGTTTAGCATTGTTTTTGTGACTGCATTCATGTAAAACCCCTGTTCCCTTGTGTAGTTCATACAGTTGTTCTCCTGGACAGTCAAGATTTGCAAGGAAAACAGTCTGGGTGAGTAGGATTTGTGGAGTAAATTCAGACTTGAGGTAATAATGTCAATGGAGTTGCACCTGCTCACAATAGATCTGAATTTGGGCCTTTGATACTGTGCTCCTGAGTTCCTCTTCCGTTCATCCCTTTTATGGGTTCAAGCTCAAAGCCTTGTTTTATTGACAAATGCAATGAATTTGCAGAAAATAGTATGGGATGTGCTAGGGTCACTTTAGAGTTGTCTTTGGTGGCTCTAGCAGGCTGAATTTTGGGTGTGAATCTTTAATTTCACCTCCCTCCCCTCCTCCAGTAAGCACGTCAGGACTGTATTTTGTTCTGTAAAGATAGCCACGCTTCTTGGACTTGGTGTCCCAGCTTATGGTCACTCAACTGCTTGCTGATGACTAGAAATTCCAACATCTCCCCTTTTACCTTGCAATGCAGTAGCATTTGCCTCCTAGTCACCATTCCCCTATGAGCTGAAGGGTCCAATCTACCTCATTTCCCCTTGAAGTATATATTATTTGAAATACCTCATGTCTCTAACTTCCCGATCTGATTAATCATAAGCTAAGGGGCATGGAGGGCAGGGATGTAGGGTCAGAGCTAAGGCTGTTTGTGGAACCTTAACTACAAATTGCCTGACTTCCAAGCTCCTCTTTTGTAACTACAGTTTTTTAACAAGGGTTTAATGCAGTGTGTCTCTGTACAGCCTAAGCTGTCTCTCTCTCTCCTGAAAATGTAGGCTATAGTAACATGCATGCTTGATCTCATCCTAGCAGGATGTCTGACAGTCCTTGAAAAGCCAGTGGAGTGTCATGCCTGGTGACTGTCAATTCCTCTCCTTTCTTGCAGAGGATGCTCCTTGCTGTAAGGGTTTGCTGACCCTGCTCTTCAATCTCCACGTTCTCTACAAGAGCCCTGTCGGCCTGCTCCGTGAGCTTGCCCAGGATATCCATGCTCACCTTGGAGACATAGATCAGGTGCGGCCCAGAACCCCAGCTCTCAGTGTAAGCTTAGCATCTCCTGGTGCTGCCAAGGTGGAATGTGTCTGAGCAGCATCCCTGGAAGCCCCAAATTCATGCAGCATGTGACTGAATCCAAAGATTTGATTATCAGAGTCTCTCTTTCCCCACAGGATATGGAAGTGGAGAATCAATCACATTTTGCTATTGTGAACATCAAGACAGCAGCCCCTACTGCCTGTGTGAGTTGGAACAGTATATGTAAGACCCAATCTCTCTGCTACTACTGTGCAGCTGGTGCCAAGACTCACCTTGGTACGTGTGGGCTGCAGAACTTCTAACGTGCTAAACTATGTTCCAAAAACCTGTTTTGCTTTCTCTTTTTTTCCTTAGGTGCTGGTCCTGGCTCAAGCAGACAAGGTCCTTGAAGAGGTAGATTGGTTGATCAAGAAGCTTAAGAGCCACTTTGCATTGGAGATATCAGGTAATGAAATGGTCCTCTGCTTTGCAATGGCCTTAGAGCTCCACAAAAGAAAGATGGAGATAGGTAGCAAGGAAACACCTCACTATTTTGAACAATCAACTTACTAAGACTGCTTCTCAACATAGATGGTGAAGGCGCCTCCATGGTGCTGGTCCCAGGAGGGAAATGTAAGAGTTGTCAACCCTTACACTGATTCATCCTACACACATACACTCTCTCTCCCGGCCCTCCTCTCACATGAAGATGGACATTTGTATTTCACCATCTTTAGTATTGTGTTGATTGCTGGGAACTGGGTTTTGGGATGAATATATGCAGGCTGCATGTGACTTCAGGAGAAAGCTGCATGTCTAGTTGTGGTGGGGAGGAGCGGGGAGGGTCACTGGACTGAACCTATATGTCCAATGGCAGGGCACAAGGGGCTGCTGCTAGCTCACTGACCAGAGCAGATTACATCTTAGTTCTGAGAAGGGCAGAAGTGGGGGCTTTTTCAGCATCACTTTTAGCAAAATGTACACTGATTTTTACTTACAAACTGACGCTTTGGGGGAAGTGATGTGCTGTGGATGGATTTATCTCTTCTCTTTTTAGAAGACTCCTCTCAGGCATCAAGCCAGATCCAGTCTCTGGAGAAGGCTATAATCCTGCAGCTGGGGACACTGCTGACAGCTTACCATGAGCTGGTGCAAACAGCCCTTCCTGCAGGGAGCTGTGTGGACACTCTGCTGAGGAGCCTTAGCAAGACTTACACCATTCTCACCTCCCTCATCAAACATGTGAGTGCTCTTGTGCTGAACTGGCAGGATGGGATTTAAACATCTCTGCCCATTCCCCACAACAAGCTAACAGTGGCAGCAGCTCATCTGCGGCTTGGGACTGTCAACATGATGTAGTCATGCCAATCCTCACCCTCCTCCAGTGGCAGCATGCACATGAGTTTCCTGGCCTCTAGGTGGTGGTGGCAGCTAGCAAAGACGAAGGGTGCCTCTCTCCTGCTTAGTAGGTAAGGGCAGAGCTATGCTGCCCTTGGCTGGGAGTGGCTCTTGCAAGCTTTGTAATCTTGCAGACACCTCACTGGAGAACCATGTGTCATTTACACTATGCAACTTCCCCCACTCCCACATCCCATCCATGACTTGACAGCTAGGAATGTAGAAATTAGTACATAAGGACTGACCAATGGCCCATCTAGTCTGAGATGATGCTTTGGAGGAAGGCAAAGAATTCCCTATGCTCCTGGGCAGTAGTGACGTGCATGATGTGTGGGGAATGCTTTCTCTGTCCCACTGGTGACCAGTTTATACCCTGATAGTTCCTGTAACTTCCATCCTAACTAATGTGGGCTGCAGAGGTTCTTCCTATAAGCACTCATACAGTGCAGTATGGTTATTCCAAAGGCAACCTCAGAAACATCTAGCCCAGTGGTTCTCAATCAAGGGTATGTGTACACTTGGGGGTACACAGAGGTCTTCCAGGGGGTACATCAGCTCATCTAGATATTTGCCTAGTTTTACAACAAGCTACATAAAAAGCATTAGTAAAGTCAGTACAAACTCAAATTTCATAGACAAAATGAGAAAGGCAGCAATTTTTCAGTAAGTGTGCTTGTAATGCTTTTGTATTTTTCTGTCTGATTTTGTAAGCAAGTAGTTTAAGTAAGGTGAAACTTGGGGGTACACAAGACAAATCAGATTCCTGAAAGGGGTCCAGTAGTCTGGAAAGGTTGAAAACCACTGATCTAGCCTGCACTGCAGTGAACATCCCCCTGGCTCACAGTCCCTCCTTTGCCTCCTAACATTTGCACAGGACAGGAACTTCACTTTGCCATGTCCAAGTAAGGTGTGACTGCATCAGTGAAGGGTAACCCTTGCCCCCTAAGTGGGAAAGCAATTAGCCCTCTGAGCACAGGGAGCCTTCATGTTGCTTTTGTCTGAATTCCCTCTCCCATGTGCTCAGTGGGCCAAGGAATGTCACAGAGTGAATTGTCTCCAGCTCTTGCCTGGAAAGACAGGTTTCAGGGGATGAATGGAGGTGTCTGAAGGAAGTTCACTCTCTTGTGTATTTCTTGCAGTATCTCCAAGTTTGCCGCAGTGGCCAGGGCACAATTTCAGGGAGGCTGGAAAAGCTGGTGAGTGTCACCTTATTATGCTGAGGGATGAGCGCACTTACTTGTGTCAGGAATAACACTGGTATCTCTGCTCCTTCATAGGTGAAGCTCTCAGGTTCCCATTTGACTCCACAGTGTTACGCCTTCATCACATATGTACAGGTAAGTGGGCTAAGTTTCCTGCGAAACACCCCCCCTTTAGTGCTGAAGCATGTATCAGGAACAATGAGAAAATCAGCACTGCCTGTTTCTGAACCCTCCATGATGTGGCTTGAGGCTGTGATCATTCCAAGCTTCAGCTTACCCTATATAAACATGGCAAGAGATGCATTCTTCTTCAGTAACAAAGGGATTAAACTTCCATGCAGATAGAGCAAGAATATTGATCTCAACTAGGGAAAGGGAGGGAAGTGGCTGGTATGCTGGTCTTTAAGCCATGTATTAGATCACTTTCTATTTCTATGCATGTGTGGATACTGACATGTGGCTTCTTTGGGCAAGTTTGGTGTTACTATTAACAGAAAATGGAAGAGAGGCTCCAAATACAACACAGCCGCACACCATATACATTAATATAATTGGTAATCTCTGCTCAAGGTGATGGCGTGGGTCAGGATTAAGGGACTTTGACAGATATGTCTATGTATGGTTGAGCAAGGGATGCTTCAGGTCAGGACCAAAGGGCATTGCCAGAGCCATGTAGGGGAGACCAGAGCTGGAATTACACGGGGAGCTGTAGCTCAGGGTTAAGCTATGTTGGCAGAGTCGGAGGAGATGGGGGGGGGGGGGAGGAAGCTTGCATAAACACCTATCCCTGGCTCTGGCAGTGCTATTAGCTTCTCACTTTTATAAACCTCCAGATCCCTCAGTGAGCACTAGCCGCATAGAGAAGACATTTGTCTGCCATGACTTGGCTATGGACTGTTCTGGCTAGCCCTGTGATGCCATGCCCTGTGCTTTCTTCCTTCAGAACATCCACAGCGAAAGCCTGAGCTTTGCAGGGGAGAAGAAAAAGAAGAGAGAGGATGAAACTGCTGCAATTGCTACAGTCATGGTGAGCTTGATTCACTCCCTGTTAGAATCTGGTTGCATGCATTGGAAATAGCAGTGTTGTTGAAGCTTGTGATGTTTGGTGTTTTCTTAAAGCTCTGTTTCTGGAAGGCAGATAAATACACCACAAACTCAGCTTTCATTTAAGTAAAAACCAAGTTTGTAGCCCTCTTGGCTGTGGAGAAGTTTGGAAATAGGACCCAAGTGCACCCTAAAGGCTCAAAAAACAAGGCAGACAAGAAGAACCTGGCTCTTTTTGTTTTTGTTTTTTAATCTCCTGATTTTTTTTGGTGCTTGACTGATTATTTTGAACATTTGGGGTTGGCAATACTAGCACATTTCTGTTTGTGTGCTGACTGGCTTTTTGTGCTGTTGGAGTGTCTGAGAAAGATGGAGCATTTCATTTGACTAAATTAGGTCAATAATTGCAATTGAAAGTGACTGAATTGGAAAAGTGTGAGTGGGAACTGGAGGGTTAGTCACACTGCTTAAAGGTGCGTGACCCTTCCTAACCCTTCATATTCATCAAAAGCATTTTGCTATCTGCTATTAAGTTTACAGCTGGTCAGATTTCAGACACTCCTGTGCCATTCAAGTGAACCAGTGCTTTGATGGTAAAAAGCAGTGAGGCTAGCAAAGACAATGACTTCCTCACTGTTCCTTGAATGTAAGGTGATGCTGCTAAGGACAGCAGATTTACCTGGAGCTAGATGCTGCTTTCTGGTTGGTTATTAGAAATGAAGGTCATAACACAAAATAAAATGGAGCAGAAATGCAGTGAGAGTGTCAGAAATGAGTGCTGCCTACTGGAAAAACCCAGCTCGGGAATGGTCAGAAGAAAGAGTTCAAAGTCACTGGAGAAGTACCAGGGAATATCTTCTCCAAAGGTACTCCTGATCCAGTCAGTTTAAAAAACAATCCTGAACTTAAGTTGGCAAGCTTTGGTATGGAGTCGATACTTGACACAAGGGAAGGGATGGTGGCAGTGGTGTAGTACTGAAGTAGTTCACGGACAGTCTGGGGTTGTCTGAACCAGAGATGGGTCGAATTACAGTAATGATGCATCATGTTCACTGAAGGTAGGATGAGAAGTAATGGGCATAATCTGCAATAATGGAAATTTAGGTTAGCTATTAGGAAAAACTTTCTAATTATAAGGGTAGTTAAGCTCAGAAATAAGCTTCCAAGGGAGGTGGACAAATACCGTCAGCGATGGTCTAGGTTTACTTGGTCCTGCCTCAGCCTAGGGAGCTGGAATTGATGGGATCTCGAGGTCTCTTCCATTTCCATGACTACATCCCTTGACATGAGAAAGTGGAGTTCTGTACAGTGCCTTTAAGCAATTGGCCACTGTGGTAAATAGGTTTTTTAAATCTCTTCCATTTGGTTATGGAGATCCAGGCTGATGTCTGCAATCTGAGGATCATATAAATGTGTGCATTGTTACAGACCTGAGCTGCTCACACTGCATTAAGTTTACTATGGGAGCCTTCAGTGTTCACTTCTAACCATTTTTTTTTTTGTATTACAGGCCAAGGTGCTTCGGGAGACCAAGCCAATCCCAAACCTGATTTTTGCTATAGAGCAATATGAGAAATTCCTTATCCATCTCTCCAAAAAGTCAAAGGTAATCTGCCCTCCTCTCCAGCAGTCTGTGGCTCTGTGTGGCTGAAGGACAGATGACATACATACAGCAAAGCAGCATCAGTGGGAAAGGCTGTTGTACCGCTACTTGGTTTTCTAAATGAATGTTACTACTGCGGTTATCAATGCAACTTGCCATAGAAGAAATTAAGCATCATGGCAACTTTCTCACAAATCCTGGCCTGACTTTTTATTCTAAATTGATGTTACATTCAGCCAGCTGGCATCAATGCAGGCACTGGAAGCATAAGCTTTCTGATGACTTAGCCATTTTCTATTTTCTTGTTGAGTAGAAACTGAAAGGGTTAATGCCATTGTTCTGCCCATTCATCTCGAGTGGCGTGAAAGAACCATTCCTAGCCAAGGCTTTCAGCTGAGATGACATCAGGGTAATATACACGTTTAGGGTTCCTGCCTACTCCCACCTCCTTAAAAAACCCATAAGGTAGGTAGCTTTGCCCATTTGAAAGTGGTGGCAGGGGATGTTGAACACGCCCAGGATGAAAGAAAGGGGGAGTGAAAACATCAGTCTGTCACCTAGACTTTGCCCCAGTCACACATTGTTACTGGGAGGAAGGTGAGCTAGGACTCTGCCCTGGCACTAAGGGGAGGAGCGGGCAGTGGTAGAAAGCTGCATTACAACAGGTATTAATGCTGGCGCATTCTCTCCTAGCAATCAGCCTTGAAATACTCATTTTCTTTTGGTTACCATAGGTGAACTTGATGCAGTACATGAAGCTGAGCACCTCCCGGGACTTCCGCATCAACGTGTCCACACTAGAGAGTGCGCTGCAGGAGAACAACACTGAAGATGCTGAGAATGAACCAGACAATGACCAGGTCAGAACTCACAAGAGCAAATGCCAGGGCTCATGGAGGCCACTCTCGCTAAGATCCAGCTGAGGCTGGGCTTTCCTTGGGCATGTGTTAAATGAGTGTAAAGTGAGCCTGCCCCAGTTCTATCTTTACAGGGGAACCTCTAATTTACTATCTGCCCATTTAATGAGTGAAACGGTAGAGACCCGACTCTGCCATCCCTGTGATGTGACAGTGTGTTGCTTAGCTCAACACTTTGCCCTGAGCTAGTTTTCACTTAATATGCCAGTACTGTTTAAAAAAAAACAACAGACATTATATACAGTACTTTAGAAAAGCCCACATATTAATTCTGCTGTGTGTTCCCCGTAACTATTGATTTTCTAGCATGGGTGGGAAAAAATCAGGTTTGTATGGTATGACTTGTGCCTTTAAACTCTTAGTGCTTCATGGCTCAAGGATTGGCAGTGGTTATAGATTTCTCTTAACTCAGTGGCACTCATGCTGCACTTTGTAGACTACTATTGGCCCAACAGGCTTGTACCTAAGATGGGGGAGTGTGTGTCTAGGATCAAATAACTCTTATAAAGTTCTCTGCAGAACAAAAACTTCGAGAAACACTGCCTTATCTTGCTTTCTATTCCTGTAGTGTAAAGGGGCCTTTCCTTCATTTCCAGTGCTGAAAGCAGAGTAGCATATTGGCCTTCCTTAAGCTCCACAGGAAAAGAAAAGGATCTGTTCCCCTCTGACTAATGCATTTGTGAGTGCTAGAATGTCCTAGTTCCTAGAGGCTTAACCTGTTTGTTCCCTTAAGGATCTACTGTAACACAACAGTGGTCAGTGCCCTTTTGGAGTAGACACTACAAACAAAATAAGGAGGCTCCTGCCTCAGGGCTTATACCAGGGGTTGGCAACTTTTCAGAAGTGGTGTGCCGAGTCTTCATTTATTCACTCAGATTTAAGATTTTGTGGGCCGGTAATATTTTAACGTTTTTAGAAGGTCTCTTTCTATAAGTCTATAATATATAACTAAACTATTATTGTATGTAAAGTAAATAAGGTTTTCAAAATGTTTAAGAAGCTTCATTTAAAATTAAATTAAAATGCAGAGCCCCCCGGCCCAGTGGCCAGGACCCAGGTAGTGTGAGTGCCACTGAAAATCAGCTCGCATGCTGCCTTCGGCAGGTTGCCTACCCCTGGCTTATACTCAGTCTGATTTCTAGATAAAACAAGCACGCATTAATGGGACTTTTACCAGTGGCAGTATCTGTGTGAGGAACACTGGCCCTGATGTGGAAAGAACAGAGATAGTTCCCATTCTATGTGAGTGGTTTCTTAAAGTAGATAAATGGTTATTAGGTTAGAACCATAGAAGCCTGTTCTTCAGTAGCATAACTCATGCTTTTATTGATATCCCCCCTAGACTGTTGCAGCAGAACAGCCGGCTGAGAGCCAGGAACCCAAAAAGAAGAGACGACGAAAAAAATAGAGCTGCTGCCTTCTTGTCAGAGTAACACTCACCCAGCACAGTTTTTCTGTTGCAGACTGGCAGCAATGCCCTGGACAACTGTACCTATAACGAAATTGTTCTGGCAGTGGAAAATAACAAGCACTCATGAACTCTCCCGCAGCTGCTTGAGCTATGCTGGCCCAGTGATGCACAGTCTGTGCAAGACCTTGTATTTTACAGCTAAAAATTCAGCCTTGGGTAGGCTGTTCGGACACTGTTCTGGGAGCTGCCTTTGCCATTACAATGTGCTGCTTCAGTGGAGTCCTCTCCCTCAGCCAAGTCCCTTCTTCTTAGAGCAAGACAAGACCTGTCACGTGGGCTGGTTTGCTACCAGGAGCCCTGCCCTTGCAAGGACCCCAAGCACTGGCATTCCCTGCCAATAAGTTAGCTGTTTGAGAGCCTTACAGTCTGGTTGTCTCCAGCTCTATTTTCTTTTCTCCAGTGAGCCTTTGGTTATTTCAATAAGCTGATATATATCCAGAGCTTCACCTGAAAGACAATTGTAAGCTGTTAATTTACTTCCACTTGGGCACTTTCTGAAAGCCCACAACGTAAGTGATAGACACCCCACCCCTGTTTTGTTGCTTTAAAGGCCTTAACGCCCCCTCTGTGTATACAAAATCACTGCAGTCATAGGCTGTAAAGATAGGAACAGAGAAGCCAACTATGGTGATATAGTTTAAAAACGGAGCAGATTATTATTAATATTCCTGTGGTTGGACTCTAGTGTTCTCTTGTTTCTGTGGACTTTAGCTGTAATGCACTTGGCTGCTTTGGTCCATGTTCCTGGAGAGAAGTCAGAGGTTCCTACCACTAGGACGTGTTCACTTGTTGTGCCTTTCCTAAAATGCACTTTGGCTTAAGCTTTACCAATAAAGGTTGTTTAAAGGGGTATTGCGTGGCTTATTTAAAAGCCATGCATTGAACTATTCACATTTCCAACTGCCTACTCATCTGTGCTTCTAAAGTTAGGCAGTTAGTTCTTTACTTGAAAGAACGGTCTCACATTTCAGGAGGTATTTAAATAGCTGCTACTTTAGTTACTTATTTTCATCAATTAAAAGATGTTTGTCAAGTGATGAGTAATTATCACTTTATCCTGAATTGGTGGGTACTAGTATGACTTCAGCTTGGATTATCTGCAGCTTTCTAAACAAGGCTGTGCTGTGCTAAGAACAGTCAATGGAAGAAAGACGAAAGCACTAGTGTAAAACTTAGAATGTGTTTACACTGGAGCTGAAGGTGTAATTTCCAGGTCAAGTGTACATACCCCCACACTAGCTCACAAGCTAGAGCACTAAAAATAGAAATGAGGGTGCAGGTGGCAGGATGGGCTAGTCACACTGAGTACAAATCCATCTGAGACCTGAGGTATGTACGTGATTGGCCAGCCTCTTATGGTGCTGTGGCTACAGTTCTAGTTTCAGCATGTAAGTTTGATCAGAGATAGCATTGGTATGTCTATGCAACCTAGAATCAAACTCCAGCTCCAATGTGTACATGTAGGGGTGACAAAGGGACAGCAACTTAGGGGAATTTGCACAATGTTACTGCAACCCCATCACCCAGCAGGGAGGTGGCAGATCTCTAGGACTTGCCCCAGAATTTACACCAGAACAGGCTTCAGCTGGGAGTTTCACATAGTGCCATTGGATTGGAAATGCAGGCTGGCCTTGGTGCTGAGACAGGAACTGTCTAACAGCTGGTACAAGCAAATATGTGGTCACTTTCAGGTGCATGGTCTTTGTACAGAGCTAGGCAAACTGCCTTATGGGAATCTGTCTTTTATAGTAAGTAGTTTGTACCTATCAGGTGACTGTGACAGAGCAATGCTCAATCACAGAGCTCCTAGCTGAACACAGCTCTGTGACAGAGCATTTAAGAGCAAGTGCTGCTACTTACAGATGGAGATTAGCTGTTCATGCTTCAGTAAGCTATAATCTGCTTCTCACTCCTAGTTTGTGTGAGATGATACTTACCAGCTGGGATGCCATATCTCCTCTCCAGCCCACTTGGATTTGATGGAGTTAGGCAATCCATGGTCACCTCCTTTCTTAAACACAGGTCAATATCCACAGCACTGAAAAAAGCCACTGACTGAGGCAGATCCTGTAGGCCTAGTGTATAGGCAAACATACACCTGAAAGAATAAGAGCCACTGCATGTAAATATTTAATCCTTAGGATGAGAAGGGAAAGACTCTCCTATTGGGATCCAGGAAGTGGGCAGGCAGAAGCCTGCCCACTGCTTAAGGACCTCCCCCCAGCCTAAGGGGAGAATCCACAGGACCTGGAAGCCAAATTATTCTGGGGTACAACTAATGAGATAACCAGGCCAGGAGTGAGGTCAAAGGGTCAAACAACGGGAACCTGATGGGGACACCGAGCAGAGAACCCCCGACAGTGCCCACTGCTCCTCAAAGGCGTCAAGGGAGCCAGCGAACGCAGCCCAGAGGAACTCTGCCCGGATGCGTGAGTGGATGGAGGATCAGAAATAGGCCCCAGTCACAGGAGACCCCATCGGCCAACCTCCTCTCCCTGGTTTTATAGATAGCCATTTTAGCCAGGGCTAGGAGGAGGTTGACCAGGAAGTCCCGTGACTTTGTGGGGCCATGCAGTGCACTGATAAGAAGGCGAGGGGAAAAGTGCAACCAAAAACTTAACAGGATGTCTAAGAGGAGCCGGAATAGGGGCTCTAGGTAAACATGCACCAGAGTCTCCCTCACACTGCAGAAGGGGCAAGTGTCCGGGATGGGCGTGAACCATGCCAAGTACATGCCCGTGCTTACAGCTCTGTGAAGGAGCCACCAACTGATATCCTCTGGACCAGGGTGGAGTAGAGGCTGGCCCACCGGGGTTCCTCACCCTCCAGAGGTGGCAGGAGGTCCTGCCACTTTGTGCCAGGGCAGGACATGAGGGTGAGGATGTGAAGGGTGTGGAGCACAAGTGAGTACAGAGCCTTCCTTTCTCATGGTAGGCAGTTGATTCTAGCTCTATGGTAAGAGCTACCCTCAGACCTGCAAGTGGGCCAATTAGTGCTTTATCACAGCTCTTCACTATAACCACCACCACTTTGAGATCATGGAAAAGATCTTTACAGACACAGGACAGGACCCTTTATCCTCTGAGATTGCCCTGGCAGGTGGGAGACTCATCGAGGCAGGCTTATTCTACTAGCACCCACCACAAGGCAATTGCTGGGTATTACAGCTTGTTTGCCAGGAGCTTTCCTTCAGTGCTGACACACTCACTTTTTGTAGAGCTGGTTCTATCAGGCTTTAAAAGGCAGCAAGGACCCTGATTTCACAGTTAGCAACACGCTTGGTACCCTCTAACAGAAGGGGGAGAACTTCTGCTTTAATCAAGTCTAGTCCTGCCTGCAGCAATAATAGCTTCAAAGAACGTTAGTCGGTTGTTAAAGATTATTTTGCATCCTATTTGCACAGCACTTTGAAGATGTAAAGTGCTTTATGAGGGCTTGGTATTGCTGAAGAGGAGGTGGGAGGAAGAGAGTCAAGGTATGTTCAGTTTCCCTTCTAAGAAAGGAAGAACCCAGACACTTAACTCCAGTTAATCCTCTCCCACAGTGTGTGGGTCAGATTTTCCCAAAGTGAAGCCCACTGCCACCAATGGACGGTGCAAAACCACAGGTACCAAGGCATCCACATGGGCACAGAGATGCTCTGTTTACTGGCATACTTAACTAGATGCAAGAGCAAGCAGCTCTGCTTTGGCCTGCTGGGCTGTACAGATAAGGGGACTCGTGTAAAGTTATTACCTCAAAACTAATTTTTAAACTACAGATTAAAAACCATGTGGGTTTGACTCACTCAAGCTGCCTCACTGCTCTGACCACAATGCAGCCACACAATGGAAAGCTACTCGTGGAAGGACTCAGGGGCCAGGAAGGAGTCATGGGAGCATTGAAGGTACTGACATCCATTCCTGCCCCTGCTAGGAGAACCATGACATTTAACTGCTGTGCATTCTGGTATATAAAGGAAGATTCTTGACACACGTAAGCCTTCAAGATTTGGAATTTTAAAAGCAATTAGGTTCTAGTCCAATTCCCACCCTAGTGGCTGTTCGGCCTGTGTGAAATTGGGTGGGGTGGGGAGGTATTTACATCAAAAACCCAGTACCCCAATTTGCCTGTTAGAGTGGTTAAAGACTGACTGCTACAGAGCCTGACAGTCCCTCTCGCTCTGCAGATCCCTGTTTAGATCAGGAGTGAGGACCACAGGAAGCGGGAAGCTTGATCTGTAATTGCCTGTGTTAGCCTGGGTGGTGAATAAAAAGGAACTCAGTCTCTGGTGCTGCTAACTTGACTCTTTTGGCCAACTCCACATTCACTAAGGACAAAACATAACTGAAGTGATGGACTCTTTTTTAAAATTTCCTACCATACCAACAGTTTCAGCCTATTTTGTCTCATCAGGAAGCACATGACCTGCAGTTTTGCCCCTATGAAGCAGCATGGTTGGAATGTGGCTGGGTTTTTTAGAACCTTTACCGTGTTAGGAGGTTAGTGATCTGCAGGGCTAGCGCTGCCCGGTAGCGATCTTCACCCTGGACCAGGTAGCGCACCTCATCGTGAATGCTGATGCAAAAGCGCCCATCAATGTTGAATTCTTCAAAGAGCCATTTCATGGATACCAGCATTAGGTGCAAGTAATCTACAGCGGAGCTCTGCACCACCCAATTCACTCTGCTGGTTACAAACTGGAGGAAACACAAACCAGAAGCTAGAAGGGTTCCAGAACTGATTCACATAGCAGCACATTCCCTGGGGAAGTCTGTTCCCGTAGGGTCACGCTCTACCAAGGAAAAGTTGGTGGTAACAAGCCTAAAAGGGCTGTGTTGCTGGGGCAGTGTTTGA
The DNA here is from genome assembly GCF_020497125.1 of Mauremys mutica. Lineage (NCBI taxonomy): Eukaryota > Metazoa > Chordata > Testudines > Geoemydidae > Mauremys > Mauremys mutica. The sequence goes on from NC_059082.1 coordinate 14,940,223, forward strand.
GGATACAAAATCCTATCCAAAAACAAACCAAACCAAACAAACAAAAACCCCAAACACACCCACTGGAGAGAACAATTACTGAAGGGCATCGTGATAGAATGATAGGATACAACTTCTTTTTATTTCCTAGATGCTAACCCCAACCTTCACTATACAATTGCTCTTTTATAGGATCATGTTCCCAGCATGCTTTTCGGGGGAGTTGACCCTTTAAAGCTAGCAGAAGCAAAGAGTCTCACCCCTGAAGGAGCTATTTACAACTAGTTACTGCAACTGTCTACGTGCTGGTGAGTATGCTGAACTCCTGCTATGTTATCTCTTATTCCTGAGGATATGGCACATTCTCACTGGCCTCTATGGTGTCAGTGGGTTCAGCAGGTACTACTCCCACCTCTAAGTCACAAGGCCGTGGGGTTTAATTGTTTCACCAGGACTGGGGCTCATCAGAGCAGAGCAGTACTGGGTGCTCGTTGCACCTCTGAAGATGCCACCCTTCACATGGGACTTAAACCTACCCCCGTTACGGGCTGTTCTGGGGGGAAATGAAAATGCCTGTGGCAAATTCTAGAAAGCACTGGGGCTAATCCCATTGTCTTGACCAGATTCCTTCCCACAAGGGAAGTGGCTGCAATATTGCAGGCTCTGAACTGCTGCTGTTGCATTTGACTACAGAGGCCCTAAATTGCCAGGGCCCAATTTTGCCCACACACCTGTGTGACTTCCTTGATGTCAAAGGTGCAAGTGAGGGCAGGTTAGACACCATTGTCTACCCCATAGCTGCAGAGACACCTGGGGTATGACAGGCACTGCAAGAACCTAGCTTTGATTCAGTCTGTAACACAGCTTCTGACAATTGATTCTAGAGCATTTGCTGACTACAGAGGGGGTTTAGCCTCAAAGTTAACTGTTGTCTTTGCTGTAGCACAACCTGCAAGCAAAGCTGCTGTGCATCACTGTTTGTCACAGGGCAGCATTACTGAGAACTACAGCTGCACCAAAACTTATATGGGTGGAGCACCAATAAACTTGTGGTTCCACAGGATGATCCAAACTGTTCCCAATCCAGGGCAGTATTGGCAGCCAGCAGTCCCATGGCCACTCCTACTTTGCACAAAATAGAGCAGGATGCAGTCACTTAACTAATACAAACTCCGCCTGTTCAGACTACAGTTCCCAGCATGGCAACATGGAGTGTTGCTAGCTGGGAGCGCCAAGGTCATCTCATTCAACCGACAAACCCCGAAAGCCACAGTCAGAGCTGTGTGTCAGGCTAGGGTTTGCTCTTACCTCGCCCTTGACAGCAGCTGGCTCCAGGGCTCTGCTGATGCAGCAGCCCAGCACGGGGGTTCTTGGTGAGGCAGACATAGCAATGCTTTCCAGCTTGTTGAACATTTCGGACTCAGTCCCTCCAGCCCACACACGCTGGCATACCACATCCCACTTTCCCCTGGGCGACCTGCAGTGCGGGGAATAGAAGGGTCACTATATCTTCCCCCAGGAACCTGCCACAAAACAGTCTCTGCAGAGGCACTGGGGTCAGAGCTTTCATGAGCTTCGCTATCGATAATAAGGGGCTCAGCTGCACTAGCTTTTCGCTTCTGCAGATTTAGGTTTATGGCACATCAGCAGACTGGCAGGCAGGGAAGCCCCCAACTAACGGAGCAGGGGATTCTGCAGAAGAAGTGTGTCAGCAGAGCTACATGCAGGTTCAGAGCTGGAAAAGCAGGGATGCTGCAGGTCAGGATTGAGGTGCATTGCAGAGTTGTGGGGACAGACGGGAGGAGGAAAGCCCAGGATTACAATAGCAGGGAATGTTGCAGATTAGGTGTAAAGCGCATTGGCAGAGGCTGGTGGGGAAATCTGAACAAAGCCTGACTATTTCATGGCTGCCTCTTTCCTTGCACAAAAGCTAAAATTGCCCTTGGCCTCCAATTTCATTTGATTAAGAGAGCTGTTGACTTGCCTCTTTCACCAGCATCCCCTTTCTGGACATAGGACTCCTGTGTATACCAGCTCTCCGTTCCCCGTGTTACTGGCACAGGGCGCATCGGAGGGTTTGCATATCCCATTTCCCACAAACAGAGGCTCTTCTCAAGCTTTGCTCCCTCACCTCTTCGTGGTTTCTCTCCGTATCCTTCGCACGTCCTGCCAAGACACAGAACCGTCCTCTGCCCTCTCTACTGGTAAGCCCAGCTCCCTCACTAGCCACTCCCCTTCCTCAGAAAGGTGATACCTAGAAAAGAGGAACCAGTAGGGATAAATGGCATCTTAGACTTAGATCTCCTGGAGTTTCAGGAACAAGGTTCATGGTTATGGAACTGAGCAAGCCTGCTCAGAAGCTTCAAATTAATTAACTCTTGACTGTCAAGAAGCATAAGCTCCAGATTCAGGACACTTAGGCCAGGACAGTAAGAGAGCCCAGAAGCCTGCAATGTGCTCTACCTTCATCTCATTAGGAAGGATTTGTCTATGTCAGAGAGAGAGACAGCTTCCTTTCAGGCAGCTCCACAGGGGCAGTCAACCTACCAAAGGACCCTTCTGGTCCAAATCCCAGGAGGAATGACCCAGCTGGAGACAGACTGAGCTAACAGTGTGGCAAGTTTCTGGCCAACTCCTTCAACAGTGGACACAACAATGTCACAGGCAGATCACATTCCCCACAGCTTTCTACGTCAAAGCTTTGCTAAGTTAAACCACAAGGCAGCACTCACCGCCGGATCCCCTTGGTGACTGCATACATCTGCCGAGCCTTCTCAGCTGCCTGCTGCTGCGTCAGCCGGTGGTTAAACTGCATAAGCAGGCGCTCTGCGAAGGGCTGGCCTGCCCCATAGATGCGCCCGTAGTTGAAGACTTTGGCATGCTCCCGACTGATCCCCACCGTAGAGGCCGTCTTGCTGTGCAGGTCTGTGGCGTTGCTCTTCTTCCCCTGCAGAGTCATCCAGCCAAATGCAGTACAGCCTGGGGGGCAGGAGAGGGGAGGTTAATGCAGACTGGAAATGGGTCTGAGTCAGACCTCACAGCATCACCATGGCAATGCTAGATCCTGGCCCAGCACCCTAACGGCAATCCACGTCACATGACTGCAGGGCAGTGCTGCCTCAGCTGAACCTCTCACCATGCATGCCTGCAAAATGAGCCTCCCCGAGGACAGCAGCTATCCAGAGCTCCTGGGAATCCACATCTGCTCCAACCAGGTAGTAGCCCGGAGGGACCTGGACCATGGCTTTAAGCTCGCTGCCCACCCGGTCAGCCTGTGAACACAGATTGATACCACTTTGAGCATGTCCTCCTACACCTCCCTCCCCCACACCACTGCCAGGCTAACCACAACTTTTCTCCAGTGGCTGCCTGGCCTCGACATCCTGCTTTCCTGGAAGATCATAACATGTGGTATTAACAGCACACAGCTCTTCCAGTGCAGAAATGCCAGCCAGAGACACTCCTGACAAGGGGAATACAGGCAAGGAGACCAACTACTGCCTTGCTCCACTCTTACCCCCCTTCCTTTGCGAAGGCCTCTGCATCCCAGATGGAGTCCAGAAGGTCTCCACTGATTCTAACTCCCTTTTGATTGGGGTTTTGCTCTCAGTCCTTGGGCTTCTGGATCTCATCAGCCCTAGGTTACTAGGCCAACTTATGTCAGCGAGACAAGCGGGCAAAGGATTATAGAACCAGCCTCCGAGATCTACAAAGTTCACACCCAACCCAAGACATACCCCTGCTCCCCCAAATCTGATTTCTAATCCAGGACAGTTGTCACTAGCTTGAGATCTCCTGCCCTGTATGCCAGGAGAAATCCCACACTACTGTGCTCCACAAATAATCCCTCTCCAGAGCACTAAAAGATAGTTCTGTACCCGGGCGTTGCTTGCAGTCAGCCAGGTGGGTTCCACAGCCCGACGAGTGATGGTCCCTGCTGTTATCACCTGTGGCAGGATGGCTCCATAATTACTCTCCTCATCATAGTCTGGATGTCTGGAATAGAAGCAGAGTGTCACTGCCTGCCCACTGGAGAGCAGTAGGGATGAAGGCGGCCTGGCTCTGGCTTTTCCCACACTGAGAACCCAGTAGCTGAAAGGGACTTCCCAGAGGCTGTAGCCGAGAAAGATCCATCACATGGGACTGAGTTTCTAAAGTCCTTTTATGATCCCAGCTTGGAGTCTGATTGCTGAGCTAGTTCCACAGTCAACACAGGCCAGAGAGTTGCGACTGATGGGAGGAAGTAGGGGAACTAGGAAAGAGACTATTCCCCCAGTTGTGACCCCTTTAAGGATTCAGGTTCCCATAGTCTCAGAGAAAGAAAGGTCCAATAGTCAAAGGTCAGATTTAACTGAACAGGGGCCACTGACCTGTATGGCATTTCCTCACATACCTAGTTACTGACCGAGGCAGCTCCCCTTTCTTCAGCCACACCACCACCTGGGAGCTGGTGAAACAAGAACACATGAGGCCAGGGCCCCGGTGAGACAGACTGGGAAGAGAAAGGCCATGAACAGCAGCAGCTGAGGCAGGTAAATGCTTAGAGGGAAAGTCTCACCCTGGATCTTCGATTCTATTTGGGGAACCCCCAAGTTTGCATCCCCTTTTCTCAGGTTCTTTCCTTCAGCTGCCCAAGGCCTACGCACCAAAGCTGAGCATGCTGTCTCCACTGTGCTCCTAGCCCCGGCCATGCCAGCATGTGCCGAGGGCAAGGCAGTTTTAATGATCAGTTAAGTAGGTTTCTGGCACTTATGACTGCCAAAAGATTAGTTTGTGGGAGACGTCTGTCCTCTTGCTGTAGGTGTGTGCTGTGCACACACCTACAGCCCAGTTCGTACCTGTTCCCATTAACAGTGGCTGCTGCTCACGATGGAGGAGTCAAAAGGTGCCACCACTGGGCAGAGTGATCAGGAGCCACGCAGACATTTGCCATTTTCCCACCTCTAACCGAATGCTACATGGAAATAACGCTTTAAACTGAGGGATGAAAGTTTCAGTTTAACCCAGACCATGGGGAAACCCCATTCATTCTCAGGATGGGACACTGAGGCTGTGACAAGAGATAGGGCTTCATCCCTCAGACCCTGCATCTCCAGTACAGCAGTTCAGATTAGCCCCCTGTACTGTGGTCAGGCAGATCCAACCCCACACAGCAAGCTGCCAGGAAACAGACAGTGATATTTAACATGGGAGGAGCTCCCTGTCCAAACACCAGCAGTGGTCAAGAGGCGTGTTACAATTTAGAAGTTACTGTACTCTGCTAAGAGGAGTTAGTAGCAAATCTACCAGACCCCCAACGTGTGCATTTACCTGTCTGACTCCTGGAAGTGCTAAAAGTGGGGGCACACGTACTCTCAGACTATTACAGATCTACAGAAAGCTCCTTCTGCAGCACTAATATCTAATCCCCCCCACCCCTGTCCCTAGGAATCCTAGTGGAGAGATTGTCCACATTAGATCTAGCTGGGCCTTGACACTCCCCCGACCCTTCCCCCTAGGAGCGCCCGTTGAACTGCCATTGCCTTCCTTGGGAGCTGAAGACACTTGCCCCTCCAGCCCCAGGTCCACAGCGCTAGGATGCTTGACCCACTCTGCTTGCTCACTGTTTGAGCTCCCTTCCTGCACTTACCCATTAGAGTTTCATTTTGGCTCTTTGCCTAATCCCTTTTTTCCTTAGGTGTGCAAACTTTCTGCCCTGGATCAGCCTCTTTGGAGGCCTTCAGGGCTCCTTCCCTTATCAGCTCTAATGCTCCTCAGTGCCTCAACATACAGAGGTGCACTACACTACAGTTCCTGTGCCAGTCCCGTTATCAGTCACTCAGCAGCAGATCCCCCCTGGGTGGGGAACTTTGCAGTTTAATTGGGGGAGGAGAGGAATTAGTGTCTGACTATCTCACCTAATTCGCTTGTGAGCATTCCTCCAGAACGAGCTCATTTTGTTAATTTCAAGGGCCCTTGTCCCATCAGTGCCCCCAATGCCAGCCTGTAGGGTGCCATCCTCCATCTTGGGCAAGAAATCCTTGGCAAAAGGGCTTCCAACGTTGTTGTCATTCCCGTCCTTTAACAGCAAAGGAAAGGAGGTTGGCTTGGCTCAGTACATTGGGCAGTCGTTATTATGAAATAGAAGTGAAACCCTGGTCACTTCCCTGCCCCATTCCACATCCTTCGCACCAGCCCTGTCCCAAGCTGCTGACCAGGGCAGGTGGCTACATCAAAGAAGTGCGGGCTGAAGGAGTGCAAGTGCATTCAGCAGACAGGAACTGGGAGGCTAATCCAGCTGAAGGTACAGGGGGAGGGATAGCTCAGTGGTTTGAGTATTGGCCTGCTTAAACCCAGGGTTGAGAGTTCAATCCTTGAAGGGGCCATTTAGGGAAGTGGGGTAAAAATCTGTCTGGGGATTGGTCCTGCTTTGAGCAGGGGTCTGGACTAGATGACCTCCTGAGGTCCCTTCCAACCCTGATATTCTATGATTCTAACCCTGAGTGGGAGGATGAGAGCAGAGAGGATGAAGAACATGAGACTGTGCAAAGCCTTGAAGGAGAAAGTGAGGAGCTGGGACTTGGTCCAGTTAGGCCAGTAAAGGGCTTTAGGGGGATGGGTAAGGGAACAGTCCCACAGTTAAAGCACTCGGTGCCCATGTGCATTTCAGTGGGGAGCTGTTCAGCTCACCCCAGGATTTAGCATGAGGACAGCAAGAGCTTAATTGGGTCAGTGCCGGGGGAATGATTTCCAGATGTGTCACTCACTCCCCCTTTGGAGCCTGCCATGGGTCGCAAACACCATGCCAGGCACTCCAGAGAAGGCTCGGCAGCAAATAAGTAACATCCTAGAGACTCCACACTCACCTTATGGGGCAGCCTGAAGAACCAGCAGCCAGGAATGTTGATATCATTGTAAGGGCCATTGCCATGGTGATATGTAGGCTGGCTCTCAGCACACTCCAGCTCCCAGTAAGCAGTTTCTCCCTGAAACCATCCAGCATGAGACACTTGCTAAACTTAGAGCCAGAAGAAGGAAAATCCTCAGGGGTGGGGGAAGCACCTAGTTAATGAAGAGCCACCTAAACTACACAAGCACCTGGTAATGAAAGCCTGACTCCTCACACACTACAATGGAGACATCTATTGGGCTTCTGAGAGCAGCATCCTAAAGGGACCCTGCTATGGAGGGAGTCGCTCCTCGTCAGCCATGCAGGATCCTAGGTCCTCTTGTTCTGCTTGGAGCAGCACCTGTGCAATGAATCCCAGTAGCTGACACACTCCCGGTAGGATGTTCCATTTACCTGCCTGGGCCCTTTAGCTGTTCTGCCTGTTTCAGCTTCCACATCAGTATCCACCTCCAACCGGCTCAGCTCCTCCACCTGGGAACAAAGGGGACAGAAGGATCAGAGAGCTTCTTGGTATGTGCTTTGGCTTCCCAGTTCCATCAGGGGCTTCCTGGACAGCTCTTCCAGGAACCTCTCATAGTGTGAGGCTGCTGTCCTCCAGCACGTTGTTGGGCCCACAGCTCTCCAGCTTTCTCATTTTTAAAGTGAGTTGTGTGTTGGCGAAAGGTGTTGGCTTGATATCTAAGACGACTTTAGGCATCTGTTTATCCTTGAAACAGGTACAGACTAGGAAGCAACAGGGCAATAATGTGCAGTAATAACTGGAGAGACAACCCTGGGGCAAATGGGGAATTCAGGCTCCATAGCTATTAGTCTCTGGCCTCTCTGCCAAGACTCTCAGCAAAGAGGCCAGTTCTTTACACACAGGCTGCTGAAGAGCCATCAGAGGACAATAACTCAGTCACTTAAGACGGCGCTGGATTTGAATCAGCAGCATAGACGAAAGAGGCTCTGTACCCCATTCCCATCCAAGCCTGCCAGTCCCCTTTCTTACATCACTTTAATTGGATATCAGCACAACAGGTGTTTAACCAGCAAGAAAGTAGCAGTGCGGAACAGGATGGAGACTTAGTGAATGTCTGTGAGAAGAGGGCTTCTGGGCTTCAAAATGGGATTCTCTGTTCTGGGCTACAAGAAATTCTCTTGCTTCTCACTACTTCAGACACCCCCTTCTTTCCCTCAACCCTCTCTGAAGTGACTTCTCAGTTGCTCCAAGTCACAGGCTGCTAAGATTTGGCATTAACAAATCTCTGAGTAGGGTGGCCACCTGGCCAGACTTTTAGTAGCTCAAACCAGAGGGACTGTGAGAGTGAAGAGGTCAGATGTCGGTTCAGTGGAGTTGACCTGAACTCAGTATTTTTTAATGTTCTCTTCATATATTAGAACAAAAAAAGAAAATATCAAGATTCCTTTCAGGGAAATGACCATGGAAAGCAACCCCTGTGTGAATCAGTCAAGGCTAATGGAGACAGCCAGCCACAGGAAAAATGATCAAGGAACCCAGGTGGATAGTTGGTTTGTTTGAAGGTGCCAGGTCATTTGCAGGGCAGGAGCCAAAGGCAGTCAGGCCCTCTCTTCTCATTCAAGCAGGTGGACTTTGTCCATCACGCTTTTCCAGGGGGAACAGGTGCCTCGGACAAGTTTTCTGAGCCTCTACTCCCACAGTCCCTCAGTGCCAGCAAACCCAGCTTTACCTTTTGCCAGATAGTGCTGTTGTCTGTTAACATGAGCTCCTCTTCAAGGCAGGTGTTCAGTGAGCCCGGCTGCTCCTTCCCTCTCTCCTTACAATGCTCCTTGTACAGGTGCTCAATAACCCTAGAGGGAGAAGGCAAAGGAGAGATGAGTGGTACTCAGGAACCTGTGTCTTTGGGAGTGGAGACAGGTTTCATATCGAGCATCTGAAGTGGAATTTATCTTCAAAAGGAGAGGCCAAAATTCCCTGCCAAACACTGCTTAGCCAGAGAGGTTTTTTTCTGATAGGAAGGGAGAAAAGCACAGGCTTCTGTTCAGGGAGGAACAGATGCATCTTTAATGCCCTCAGGTTACTGCCTAATTTGATTGCCAAGCAGTTTGAGACTTTGGAGCTCTGGATTAATTTGCTGACCTTCTTCCCAGAACCTCCCTCCCCAAAACTGTTCAGCAAATAACCACTAGAGATCAGAAGTCTTAGCAACATGGGATGCTCCTCCAACTTAGTGACTACAGTAATTTACTGCTGACATCTCCTTAGATAGCCCATCCCATCTCTCTCACTATCCTACCTGTGTGGGCAGGATGGCTCTTCTGCCTCTGAGATATCCTTTGGCAAATTGTCCTTCCTCCCTGGCACCAAGTAGCCCCAGCCATGCTTCTCAGAGTAATGCACTGGGAAACCATCCCAGGTTAGTCTCATTAGCTTTGGTGTCACTCTCATCTGAAGGCTGATGAGACTGGGACCTGGCACCCAATCTGGATCATTCAGGCGCGGGCAGAGTTTACGGTACCATCTAGAGACCCAAGACAGTAACAATTAGAGTGGGGAAAAGGCTTCAAGAGCAGTTCAAAGTTTTCCTCCCCATCTACTTCCTTTCATATTGATTAACAAGGCAACATGAGAAATTCCCTTCACTATTAATGTTTTGAGGTGGTCCATCCTATTTCATCTCTTTTAGCCTAGGACAGGGCTTCCCCAACGATGAGGACAGCACATCCTTTGGGCTCACTTAGTTGATCTAATATCCAGTGAATGATCAATGGGACCATCAGCAAATGCGAGATCATCTGAATGGAACTCACCTATCAAAAGGAAACATTAAGTGGCTGCCTCCTACTTAATGTGTTCAAGCACATGCTTTCCAAGTGCTGCATTTCTAAGGGACAGGGGAATGATTTTGCCATCTCCTCTTATAAAAAGCTATCTTTCTGGAGAAGCTTGAATATTTTCTCTCTCTCTTTGGGACAAAGTATTGCAGTGGAGTACGAGAAATCTTGGGAGTATGGGGATTTCTTTTCCTCTTCTGGGAAGAGCACATGCTCCAGCTCAGGAACCCATTCTCAAGAACTGCCAGCCCTGAAAGGCAGTTTCAGATCTTCTTTGGGCATAGAACAATGTATATGTTGAGTATACCTTCAACCTCAGATAGCAGGACAGTGGGGTAGCTGTGGTGCTTCCAACATGCGGGAGGGTCCATCTTCTCTAGAAGTGGGAGGCAATTTAATTTCAACATTGGCTCAGCACAAGCCAGTTTGAGCAGAATACTTAAATGTGCCCAGTTCTTAGTGGTGGCTTCCAGAGATGATCTCCTGTCTACTGAGAGCTGAACTGGGACTCACTAATCTCACAGCAGCCAGAGTGTAACCCCAGCCTCTGAAGCAAAAGGTACATACTTCATCCACTCAGTGTCCAGGCTCTCCACTTCACCTATCCTTCTACCACCTGTTGGCTATTTAATGCCCATCAGCAAAGGCATTTAGAAAGGCACCAAACAGCTGGAATACCCCATGGGCAGGAAAAGAAGCTCAGATAACACTTCCACAGATTAGTAATAGCAACTGGAAATGTTTCCATCTGCAAACCAAAGTCACCATTAAGTGGTGAGTTATGAAAACCCCCTTTGAATGACTCACCCAGGGTGGCCTGGCAGGTGCTGGGTTCTCTTTGGTAGCAAACTGATAGTCTCCTTCAGACGCTCAAGCAAGACCCAGCTCTCAGGGACTCTCAGCTCTTCCTCTTCACTGGGGGGACCGGGATCTGATTTTGTAATAAACGTAACCTCAGCGAGGGATGTTCTCTCTGCACCCACTTGGCAATGCGGCATGATGTGAAACAGTGCCCTTTCCGACATGCGCTGCTCTTACACGTGATCCAATGTTTGCTCAGTTGTTTCTGTTCCTCTTTGTCTAGAAAGTTACACTGACTATGCCTCTACCTGACAGCTGGCCTTTCCCATTGGTTCAGATTTCCCACCGCTTAGACTCTGTGCTGCATATCTTTCCTGCAACGTTACTAGAACTTAGAGATAGTTGGTATTAAGCCTGTTTTCCACCCTCACCTCCCCACCATGCACCCCCACCAAGAGCACTACCTTCCTGCCACTCTAGGGCAGACGGGTTTGCCACCACTTTGGCTGGCTTGCTGTTTACATCTTCATTTTTCTTCCTTACTGGTTGTTTCTTCTTCTGCTTAAATTCCTGTAGGTCCCACTCCAGGTCCCATAGCCAGGGATCATCCTTATACCTGCATGGCAGAACAACATTACACATAGCTTGTTTCGGCTTTGCGTTTCTACATTCTGCCTGATCTAGACCCTGCCGACGTCCTGAATTCTGATACCTGGTTCTAGTTTACTGTACCAGGGACAAGAAGGAGGGACACACACAGACCTAATTTTTGACTATTTTCCCTGTCAAGCATTAACTTGAGGGTTATGAACAGAATAAAAGCAGTGGACCGCAGCAATGCCAGATTCCTGCATAGTACCCTTTGTCAACATGCCTCGCCCAGACCTGAACAGTCAGAAATTCAGTCTCCATTGAATCTTCAGCCTCTACAGAGGCTGCTAACCAGCTGGTGCCAATTCTAAAGAGTTTCTGAGCTGTGAACATTGGTCTGCTAGGGATTGGATTGAGGGTCAGCCCTCATGAATATGGGGACAGATTTGGTGATCTAAAGATGAATGGCTTCAGGTCTCATCAACAATCTTCTCAGCCATCTAGCCATACTATTGTCATATCATTGCTAAGTACAATCCTTTGCTGTTTTTAAATGAAAAATGCTTTCTCTTCCTGCACTAAGTGCCAGAATCTAAGCCCCTTCCTCCTCTGCATTTCCCCCTGCCATGATGCTCATGACCCAGCTGGTACCTCTCCTCATAAAGCAGCTGACAGGCATCATTGGCCAGGTTCATCAGGGATTTCTTCATCTCTTTCTGCAGCTCCTCATAGGTGCCCTGAGTCTCATCCAAGTACCTCTCCCAGTTCTGATTGACAGGCAGGTAAGAAACACCCATCTCCAGCATCCCTGCAAAGGTCACAGGATGGGGGCATCTACAGCACAAATACATATGGTATTAAGCACAACCCAGAAGGCATTTGGCCTGTAAGCACTAGGCTATTCTACAAATAAAGATACAAAATCTGTAACTTCAGCTCCATTTCCACTTAGGAGTTTCTCAACCTCACACTACTGCCGGGAACTGTCTATGGCTTTTGCCCTCCTGCACCGGCAATTACCAAAGGCCCTAATATGAATCTGTATGTAGGGCAGGCAGAAGGAAGTCCATTTCACCAACAAGATCCCTCAGTCCCACCCATGAGAGTGTCATTACAGGATCCCTCTCATTAAGAGCTGTCCACCTTAGCTGAGTGTGAAATTCTGATACTTATTCCTTCTAGCCAGAAGAGAGGGATCAGGGTCCCCATGCAATGGGGCTCTGTGCAACCCCAGAGTTCTGGCACCAGTCTGCCATTGCAACCTTCCTCAACATAAAGAGCTTGGATGCTGATCGCCAACCTGGAAATGAGTTTACACCCCCCGTCCCATCTCCAAGAGGATCAAACTCAGGTCCTCAGCATGGCTGGATAAGACTGCAGCAACTGCGCCAAATTCCCTGTATCTGTAGCCAGATTTTCGTGGCTCCGTGCAACAGTTAATTTTTGTATCGGCTAAGGTCAAACTCCTTCTCACCTCTCCATGAAGAGTGGCAGCTGCTTCTGGAACACTTCATGAGTGGCTTGGACATCAAGGGCACAATACTTCATCAGTTCCTTGGGGCAGAAACAGGCAAAAAGTAGGAAGATTAGACTGTGTGTACGGCGCATAGTGCAATGAAGGGGCGCAATAACCTAGTGTCACTGTGACTGTCAGCCAGTTATTCTAAAGACCTCCACAACACAGTTTTCTACCTCATCCTCACAAACTTCCCCTCCCTGGGAAAGAAATCTCAGAAGTCTGGGTCAGAGGCATGCAAACCTTAGTCAACCAGTGGCCACATCGGCAATGTGCTGGGCGACCGGGACGTGCACCAACTTTGCAAGAAAAGGGACCCAATTGTAACTGCCCTGATCATTAGTATGGAGATGCTGCCCATGGAGACTACTAACGGTAGCACAAAGTGCTCCATCTTTCATTGCCCATAGCTGGGGATGCTTTGTATGTCTCTAAAAGCCACAACAAGGAAATAGAAAACATGCTGCTAGAAAACATTATTCCTGCTGAGAGTTCTTTGTTTTTATAATTAAGAAATCCCCCTGGCCTGGCTCCTCCTCCCCTGGCCTCTCCCAGAAGCTGCTCACCCTTACCTGGAAGTTGTGTCTGATGTCACTCATGCTCCCCTTGACAAACAGCTCACGGGCCTCTTTCTCCAGCGGCTCACCCCCAACGTACAGGTCGTGCACATCTGCAAGGTTGTTAATGCTGCTGATGTTCACCCAGTCCCACGAGCCAATCTGCAAAGAGACAAGCCAGCAGGCCACCTCAGGGCAGGGAAAGAACTGGCAGCTGACTGACATGCAGAGGCAGTTTGTTGTACTATTTTTAAATTAATATATTAAAGTATAGCTAAAGTACAGTTATGATAAGAAAACAGACTATATAACAATTATTTGTATTACCATAGTGTCTAGGAACCCTAGTCATGTACCAGGATCTCACTGTGCTAAGCACCATGCAAACTCAGAACAACAGATCGTCTAAGTATAATCTAAGGGTTTTGTAGGCATCATGGCAGAGGAGAGTTTTGGAACGGGATTTGAAGGCGAATAATGAGGTAGCTTTGCAAAGGTTTACAGGTAGCTCCTTCCAAGCAATAAGGGCCAGCATGGGAGAAGACACAAAGGTGCTTGTTTGAAAATTTAGCAAGCGGGCACTGGAGGCCGGAGTTGATATCTCGATAACGAATGAGAGAAGAGAGGTAGGGTAGGGATAAGTCGTGAAGGGCCTTGAAAGTGAAATGTTTGATGCAATAGAGAAGGGGGAGCCATGGAGGGATGATATGGTCACAATAACAGGAGTGGACAATAACCTTTGCAGCAGTATTCTGAACAGATATGAGTGGGGCAGGCCTGTTTTTGTCAAGGTAAAATGGCCCTCTTATTCCACAGACTTGCTCCTCCTGTGTTTGCAAGTCAGAGCCACTGGCTTTATTGTCACTGACCACTTCCTACTCCTGTTAGACCTGTAGCTCCTTTAAAGCTACAGGGGCGCAAGATGGCTCCACTGGGCCTTATGCACTAGGTCACCAGCACAGTTCTGACTGCAGTCCCTTGATTACATGTGATGACATAAGAGGTAGAAAGAGCCTTGCTCAGTTTTCAGACCCCAGCTGGAGTGTACAGAGATGGCCAATAACAGCACAATACGAAACATTTATTACAGACTCTTCTCCTTCAAACAAGGCAATGGAGCAGTCCATTAAACCGTTCCTTGGGGGAGGTCAGAGCTAGGTCCCCTGTGGAGGGGGAGGCTTTTAAATGCTAAGGAAACAAAGTGAAGGAAAACAAGCAGTTGGGATCTATAGCACTAGTTAGCAATGCACAAATTTCCTCAGTGATTCTCCTACTCACTGCAGGCCCTTCAGTTTTACTGCGCGTTTTCTTCATGTGCTGCTTGACCTGCTGCAGTCCTTTCCTCTTGCCGTGCTTAGCAGCCATCCAGAGGCTGCGCTGAAATCCCGTCAGCCCTGAGATGGCCATGTGCATGCTCATGGTGTCCAGGAAACGCATTCGGGAGCCCTGAAATGCACAGCAGGTTAGGGGTCCTCAAACGTCATTGCACTGTGACCCACTTCTGACAACAAAAATTACTACACAACCCTAGGAGGGGGGGACCGAAGCCCAAATCCCACCACCCTGGGCGGGGGGCCAAAACCAAAGCCCAAAGGCTTCAGCCCCAGGCAGGGGGGCGGCTGTAACCGGAGCCCCGTCACCCAGGGTTGAAGCCTTTGGGCTTCAGCTTTGGCCCCAGATGGTGAGGCTCAGGCTTCAGCCCTGGGTACTGGGGCTTGGACTTTGGCCCCAGGCAACGGGGCTCAGGCTTTGGCTTCAGCTTGGCTGACCCACAGTTTGAGCCCCGCTGGGTTAGAGAACAGGCAGTCAAGGAGCCACTGCCCTTTTCACAATTCACGCACTCAGGCACCTCAAGACTGGAGCTAGGGGGCTGGTGGGGAGGCAGTCTGGTGTGGGAGCTGCTAGTGTTCTATGCACACAGGCAATCTACTGGGACTTGACTTTAACACTCAACATCTTGCTCTTCTTAGTGCTGAACTGACAGAATCGGACACCCAGATAGGACAGCCTGCCCTGAAATCAGTCACACAGATCCAAGCCTTTATACAACTCTGGCAGTAAGGGAAATGCTTGTTTCTTCTGTGTCCTAAAGGCTCCTGGTGTTAGAAATGAAAGAATCCAGGCCCGTACTATGGCAGTAAACCAAGATACTACCAAAATGTCTTACTCCTTCCACTACTTACAAACTATTTTTGTCACATACCTTGGACTACTGAAGTCCATGTCATCTGCCAGCTCTGGCCTTCATGTCTTTCCTGATGCTAAATACAATGTCTCTATACTTTGGTTCACAGGGAAAGGAAACTGAAAAGCACCAAGAGGCAGACTGCTGCCTCTGTAGCACTTAACAGTTGAGAATCTCAAAGCAATTCACAACCCTTAATGGAACAAAGCTCACAATCCCTCCCAGGAGGTGTGGAAGTGATGTTATTCCTATCTTATAGTTAACTAAGGCACAAGACCTGACCTTCAAAATTAGGTGAGTGCAATTATACTTACAAAAACACGTGTAATTTGTGCATAATTACAACTGCACACGCAGATCAGGTGAGTGTACATACAAGTGGCTGGTTAAATGTGTAACTAGCAGTAACTGCCCTAGCAAATTAACTTTGTAAAATAAATTATACATTTAACTAATTTATTGTATACACTAAATTTTGAAAATCAGGTCCTAAGTGGCTTTCCTCAAAGCCATGCACAGAAGCCAAGGAGCAAGCAGGTGGATGAAATGGACATAAAATTAGGGAAGTACTTACTTGGATCAAGTACTGCTCTTTAATGTGTGCTCGATCAAAGGCGACATTGTGACCCACCACCAATCTCTCTGTCCAGTCCTGTTTGGCGAGACAGCTTGAGTTCAGAGCAGTTTCTAGTGGAATAAAGTCAGCCAGAGTCAGTTGGCTGGACCAGGTATAGCGTTCTTCTAGCAGCCGCTTACTGCACCAGGAGTACCTGGAAAGGAAGCATGTTATATTTTAGATTACTTAAGATTGTGAAGACTGATTCCCCTCTGCTAGTCTTAGAAGAAGGACTAAGGAGGGATGAGCCAGGAGGCCAGATTCCTCCCCCAGAATTTGACTTTTCAAGCAGGGCTGAGCTACACTGGCAGGAAGCAGCAGGGAAGTTTGCACTGCTGCTGCCCAAGTCTGACCTGTTCATGCGCCGAGGCTGTGAAACCAGCGCTGAATTCACTAACCAAATCAAACTGGAATTTCACATGTAGGCTTTAGAATTGGTCTATGTCCACTAGCTATAGCTCCATGGGACCACTTACTCGCTATCAAACCAAGTATTTAGCACAATGGAGAAGCTCAGCTCTGCAGCTCCTCCATCCATCTCCACTGTGGTTACAGTTAGTGTTGTGGCTTTTCTTGTATATTACAGTTATCACATCTTACCAGGCACTTGGTGAAACAGCCACTGCCAGTGTTGGGCAATGGCCTTCTGCCATGCACACTTCAACATCAAACACCAAGGCTCGTTCTTCAGGGAAGTCTACAGTCTTCCTCTCGCCATTGGGTCCATACTGTGTCCAACCAACTTCCCAATCCCACTCTGAGGGCATGGGGGGTACCTCGCAGTGGAGCAGCTGATTAGCAGCCTCCAAGTAAGGAAGACTCTGCTTCTGCGCCAGAATCCGGAAGTGCTCATCAAGATCGTTGCCGTACATGCGGGGCAGCTGCAGCTCCACATCAGGGAGCGTGGATGTCTCTTTGCCCCACAGGTCATGCTTCTGCAGATGTTCCACGCTCCTCTGGATGTCAGCATCTGAGTACTGCACTTGAGCACCCCGGAAAATCTGCTCGTGAAGAACCTTGGACAGCATCTGGATGTTCAGAGGGTTCATGCGCCGTTGGCTGGTGCCAGAATCTTGCATGACCTCCTCTTGCACTGGGCGACTGGTTGAAGAACCTGAGGCACATCTCCCATGCCTGGCTCTCGGCGATGGAAACAGACGTGCTATCGACTTCCTCCAGAGTAAATGTGTCATCTTCAGCCAACTTTAGTAACATGGAGAACGGGCAAGAGTCAGCCCTTTTTGGTGGGACAGGTCTGCAAAGAGAAGAGCAACAGGAGGACTGAAATTTAGCATAATTCATTTGGGGCTTCCCTCTCCTCCCCCCAAAGAACCTGAGCACTTGCAACCACCACTGGCATCACTGGAGCAGAACCAGCATGGGACAGTTTAAGAAAAAACCCTCCAGCGTACACAAGGCTCTAACATTGTGATACTGCAACTCCTCGGCTCATCCCATTCCAGTCGCTCACTCCATGGGTCAATGAAAGCCCATGTGTCCCATCACACAGCTCCTCCCCTTTGGCTTTTCCCTACCATCCAGGGGTCTCTCTGCCAATCTCCTCTCCCAGCCCCACAACGGGGCTCAGTTTCTCTTCAAACCCTCAGTTCCCCCCCCCCTTACGTGTCTCAGCCTCCCCTTCTACAAAGGGTCTCTCCCCTCACACCCAGGCTCCCTATGGGTCTCAGCCTCACCCCCCCCCATTCCCCTCACCCCCTATGGGTCTCAGCCTCACCCCCCCCCCGGGTCTCAGCCTCACCCCCCCATTCCCCTCACCCCCCATGGGTCTCAGCCTTCCCCCCCCCATTCCCCTCACCCCCCATGGGTCTCAGCCTCCCCCCCCCATTCCCCTCACCCCCCATGGGTCTCAGCCTCACCCCCCCCATTCCCCTCACCCCCCATGGGTCTCAGCCTCACCCCTCATGGGTCTCAGCCTCACACACCCCCCATTCCCCTCACCCCCCATGGGTCTCAGCCTCACCCCCCCATTCCCCTCACCCCCCATGGGTCTCAGCCTCACCCCCCCATTCCCCTCACCCTCCCTATGGGTCTCAGCCTCCCCCTCTCATCCCCACGCCCCCTATGGGTCTCTCCCCTCCCCCGGACCCCCCTAGTTCTCAGCCTCCGGGGTGGCTCCCCCCGGCCCCTCACGCGCTGGGGGCTGCTCGGCCCGGCCGGGCGGAATAGTTACCGTTGGCCGCGTTGCGAGGGGGGGTCTCGAGGCTGCTACCGAGATCAGATGATCCTGGCCGGGCAGGGGGCGGTGCCCGGGAGGACCAGCCCACACCGCTGGGCGCTCTTCCGGGTTTCCGACTCGCTTCCCCCCGGCCTCGGGGTGGATGGAACCATCGGCAGCAGCCAGGCCGCTTTCTCAGCTTCCTATGGCTGTCTTTAGAATTCTAGCACAGGGTGGCCGCGTGGCCTAATGGATAAGGCGTCTGACTTCGGATCAGAAGATTGCAGGTTCGAGTCCTGCCGCGGTCGCAAGTTGAGGGCCTGAACTGGCTTGTATTTCTTTTTCTTAAATATATTTATAAAACACCTATTTTAAAGTGTCAGAAAAAGGAAAACAAGGAATCCCAGAGCAATGTCCACAGGGCAAATTCCAGAACAGAGGAGTGAACACGAACCCAGTGCTGATGTAAAAATCACCTAGCCAGTGATATTAATTAATGTTTATATTTATTTTTATTTCATATTAAAGAGCTATAATTGTATATGTATTGGTTTTCAAAAGGTTTCAGATTATTTTTGAACCATTTCGGGTGAAATTGCAATAATAGTAATAATGAATTAATAATTGTAGCTAATAAGATCCTGGAGTGTATCCCAAAACACAGAAGACTATCCCATAATGAATCCCATAGTGATGCCAGAACAGATCCTGACTCAGTGCATGAGTGGGAGAATATCCCAGATCAAGGCCTGTTGAAAATATAGGGCCTTGATCCTGCAAACAGTTGACTGTACTGCCCAGAGAAGCCCAACTGATTTCC
Organism: Mauremys mutica; assembly: GCF_020497125.1. Classification (NCBI taxonomy): domain Eukaryota; kingdom Metazoa; phylum Chordata; order Testudines; family Geoemydidae; genus Mauremys; species Mauremys mutica. The sequence goes on from NC_059082.1 coordinate 14,959,149, forward strand.
ATGAGATTACTCACAGTAATAAAGTTAACGGTAATTGCAAGTGTTGCAGGATCTGGATTTATGACTGTACCTTCCAGACCATGCCTTATTATGGGTAGTGTCTGTTTCAAAGTCAACACCATCATACTGGGTATCCCAGATACCCCCTACTGCAATGCATGAATGCATATAAAACATTGTACATCATTTTTAAATGTATGTGTGAATATTCAGGAGGAACACAGTATCCCCACATGTTCCATTCTTGTTCACCCTCTTTGCAATTCATTCTTCACCCTTTTTTATCAGGGTATAGTATTTCCCACACATGATGAATGCAACATTCTTGACTTTTCATTCTCCATCCTATGTCCTGCAGCCACCTCAGGCATGTATAGGCATTTGCCAGTGCATGCATTATTTTTTCTTAGTAGTCTTTTGAAGAGGAGATGTTTCAGGATGATTGCATTTGATTATCTAAAGATCTACAGGCAGTTACTTGTCTCCAGCTTAGATGCAAAATGACCCAGTATCAAGAAAAAAATTATAAACCAGTCCAGCTGCTCCTTATCCATCACATCCAACCATAGGACAGCATTTTTCAACACACACACCTCAACTTACTAAAGCCCAGATGTGGGACAAAGACCCTGGCAGCAGAGGCAGTGGGGGCTCACATGTAAATCACTAGACTCCAGGATGCAGATTTTTAAAACACATAGTTTATTAACAGGCAGTTACAAAGTAATAGTAGGGGAAATCTATAATAATGGCTGCCCCTGGTGCTAAAAAAACATTCCAGATATCAGGCAGTCTACTTTAACCCACTCTTTTTAGGTTCTCCTCAGACATCAGCTCTCCTGCGGAACCTTGATAGCTACAGGTTGAAATCTTGGCCTTCATTATGTGTTGTTATTCTTTTTCATGCATGCAGTGCCATGTGTACAAATATTTACAGCGTGGCCGATGTGTTAACAAAGATCAGCATTCCTGCCCCCAGGAAGCTCACACACTAAGGCTCAGATCCTCAAAAGTATCTAGGCACCTAACTCCCGTAAGCTAGACACCTAAACATATTTGAGTTTGGGCCCAATGCCCTTATCCTGCAAGCTGTTCTGCACAGACAGACCCTTATGCCTACTCAGCGCTCCACTGAATTGATGGAACACTAAAAAGGCACAGGGCCCACCTTTGAGGAGTAGCTTTCAGGACTGGAGCCTAAATTATCTCAGATTATAGCCTGACTCAAGCATCACCTAATGCCTAGCTCTTAAAGTAAGAACCACACACCTGCATGCAATTAGCCTGAATTAATCACCCACATAGTAAAACACATGAGCAGTGCAAACTAACAGTTTCTATAAAGGGCAGAAACAGCAACTAATTGGCTAACAGAGTAATACTGCTCCCAGCCTGCCCCCTCTTTCCTGTGCCTTAGGTCAGTTTGTTCTCTTATAAAGGCTACATTGCGGGGGAAGGAAGCCTGGCAAGGAAAATGATGTGAGCAGGGCTTTGCTTAGCCTATGAAACATGTGTTTTAGAGAAGTGGTAAATCACTTTAATGCTAATTTCACTTGTGCTCGCTATGAAAGCAAAGGTGCACACAGTGTAGTCTTAAATGTTATGGTGCTTATGTACTAAGGCAGTGGTTCTCAAACTGGGGGTTGGGACCCCAAAGTGCTCATGACTCCTTTTTAATAGGATCGCTAGGGCTGGCTTAGAGTTGTTGGGGCCCCGAGTCAAAGCTGAAGCCTGAGCCCAACCTCCTGGGGCTAAAGGATTCAACCCTGGGTGGTAGGGCTGGGTTACAGGCCCACTGCCTGGGTCTGAAGCCCCTGGGCTTTGGTGTCCCCTCTCCTTGCCTGGGGTGGGTGGACTCAGGCTTCAGCTCCCCCTTCTGGGGTCATGTAGTAAATTTTGTTGTCAGACGGGGGTCATGATGCAATGAAGTTTGAGAACCCCTGTACTAAGGTAACAAGTATTATTAAAATACCAGAGAGATTTTTTTTCACAAGAGAGGCACGATCCTGTTTGTTTAGATACTATAGTATCTGGGGATCTAAGTTTTTATGGAGTGGTGCTGCTTAAATGAGCCACACAAGAGGCTGCCTGAATATTAGTGCATCTGTTGCACAATGTGGTGGTGCTTGAACATAGAAGAGTCAGTAATCATGCCACAAACCTCTTCTGAAGCTGGAAGTAGAGATTACCAGGCTTGTGCAGGCTGGATGTATCCTTCCTGAGTGTGCAAAGGGGGATGGCTGCCAGTAAAAACCAGGTGAGAGCGGTGTCTTGGGTTAAGACTCTCTTTAAAGCAAATTGTGGCTCTGAAGCTGTAAGTGTCAGGCTTGAATAAGCGCAACCAACCCCACTGGAAGTTGCTGGAGGAGCGGGGTGGGATGTGAGATGCCTCAGCGCTCCCTAGTTTGGCTATAAATACCAAAAGAGCCTGGCTCCTTTTTAGGTTTAAAATCTGGCCATAAGTGTCACCATGGGAGCTGCTGAATGCTCTTGATAGCCCACTCTTTATTTAGTTAGCCCTGGGTGTGCATTTAGGGAAGTGTGGGGTGAGGGTTGGCCCCTGTGCTGAGCACCCAGAAGTAATAACTGAGTTCTCTTGATTATCTAGCTCTCAGGAGGAAACTGAAGGGTATGGGAGCAGATAGTAACTGGTCAGCATGTTGCTTACTTATCTAGCCAGCACATGGGGTGACCCAACAGGACTGCCATTGGGAAAGGTCAGTGTTCACTTTGCTGAGGTGAAAGTGGAGCCAAACAAAGTGCAACTTACACTAATGGGTCATCGACTTTGTGGCTTCTGTTGGTGGAGCACATTGCACCCGCCAGGGACTCCTTGTGTTCTTTCACTCCCCAATTCATCCCCTTCCCTCTCTAGACTGGCGGCAGTGTTCCAAAGTTAGTGTGGTACAGACACAGCCCAACAGAGATTGAGTTGTGTTAGATCTCCCCTCACTCGGCCAACAACGAACTTGGTGCACTTGGGCTCTACAATGAACAAGGTTTGAACTATGCAGCTGTCTAAACAAGGTTTCTATTGCATTCAGACTACAATGGGGAAGCTTTATGAAACACATCTTAAAACTCCCCACTTCTCATGGGGGTTTAGTATAGGCTGGGTTGACATAGGCTTCCTGGCTGTTATTTGTTATTTCACATCCCCTGAAGGGTGTATTATTAATTATTGACCATTCACCTGTCAGGCTCCAGTATGTGATTGCCACCTCTGAGTTACATAAACTCACAAAGGGACAGGATCAAGTAATTTGGCTTAAATGGGGCTGATTTTGCTAATGTCTCTCTAAACTCGCCCAGTTTTGCTTAAAATTGGTATTAAACATCCCCTTCAAATGTAGGCAGGACGCCTTGTGCTAGTGCATGAGAGCCAGAAACTGACGAGGCTGGCCAAGCAGAAGGGAAACAAGTGGGACCTGACCTCTGACATGGTCTTGGTTTTGATAACCAAATGCTAGCACAGGAATGAAGGTGGTGATTCAAATATGTTTAAACTGGCCTTTCCCTTTATCACCAACATCTGTACAGTTAATGAAAATAGGTCTGGAGTCCTCTAGCAGATAGGTGGCTTTGTGGTATATGAATTCTTCTGGGGAACACATCCTTTCTCTCTGCCTTTTACTTAAAGCTTCCTACTTTCCCTGTATCAAAGGGAGGCTCATGCAAATCTAGAACGAAGAAATCTACAGCAAGGTACTCAACCAGTGAGGGAACTCTGCTAGTGATCTGCAGGAGGTTCCTGGCTTTCCTGTGTCTCCAGTGTCTGGTTTATGTGCTCTTGAGTCTGCAGTAGCTGCAAGTCTGTCTGAATTGTTCCCCTTCAAGCTTCAAAGGCTCCTGATGCTGCTGCATTGCTGGGTCATGCTCCTGGGTGGCACATCTTGGCTTACTTCTCAGACTCTGGCACTACACTTAATAAATGGGTTGATCAAATTGTCAAGCAGTCTTGCAGTGGCTCAAGAGTGTGGGTACCAACCTCAGGGAAGACTGTTAGGAACCAGCCCACAAACCATCCCCAGATTGCTTCTATACTTAGATTTCACCAACCAATTATCAAGTGTACACTCCTCAGGCACTATAAGAGCCTAAACATGAAGATACAGACAGTCCCATGGGATACTCTGATCTGTCTTGCCACTCAGGTGAGCCTACCATTGTGCTAGATGGTCCCTTACACCAAAGATCACAGCAATATTCAGGTTACTTACTCTAGGTCAGTGTTTCCCAAACTTGGGACACCGCTTGTTTAGGGAAAGCCCCTGGCGGGCCAGGCAGGTTTGTTTACCTGCTGCGTCCACAGGTTCGGCTGATCGTGGCTCCCACTGGCCGCAGCGCACCACTTCCAGCAGCCCCCATTGGCCTGGAGCAGTGAACCACGGTCAGTGGGAGCCGCGATCGGCCGAACCTGGAGACACAGCAGGTAAACAAACCGGCCCGGCCCGCCAGGGGCTCTCCCTAAACAACTGGCGTCCCAAGTCTGGGAAACACTGACCTGTGTCAATTGCATCTTTGCTCTCACACCAAAGACTATTCTTGTAGTCAACCCTATAATAAATTATCTGAAGATTCCTTATATTGGAAAAGGAAACTAAAGAGTTATTTACAAGGTTAAAGAAGGTAAACATGTACATACAAATTACTCCCAGTCTTCAGTTTCAAAAAAATAATAGAAGCTTCTATAGTCAAGCTTTATATGTCCTTTTAGGGATAACCCAGGCTAAACACTGGGGATCTTTTGCTCAGTAATCCTTTCCCCTCAGAGTCAAGCAGCATGACTACAAAAGTTTTTTTTTCTCCTGCTGATAATTGCTCATCTTAATTAATTAGACTCTTAGAGTTGATATGACTACTTCCACCTTTTCATGTTCTCTGTGTGTGTATATATATCTCCTTACTATATGTTCCATTCTATGCATCTGGTGAAGTGGGCTGTAGCCCATGAAAGCTTATGCTGAAATAAATTTGTTAGTCTCTAAGGTGCCACAAGTACTCCTGTTCTTTTTGTGGATACAGACTAAAACAGCTGCTACTCTGAAACCCGTCATGAAGATACAATTCCTCCTGGTATGGGTTTTTTTTTACCCTCCCTGCTTCTGGTTGGATCTCAGCTGTTGAGAGGTATTCACTTGCATGTCTCTTCTTAATGGGGTAGGGGGGAAGCAATCAGTAAAGTCTTTCATCCTTTTTGATGTTCCACACTAATTGATCTGATGCTGATGGGCCTTCCTTGTGGGTCAGCATATAACACTTTCTGTTGGAGGCCACCATTTCACACTAAGGTCTCTCCCCTGTCTGGTGACTTACAGTTACAAATGCTTACAAATGCTCAAATATTAAAATGCAAATGCTCAAATATTACCTTATAAGATGGGATGCAGATGCTAAAAGGGAGACTAACATAAAAACATTGAATAAAATCTAAACACTGAGCACATTCCTAAAACGGGGATTAGAATTCTACCAATACTAATACAGAGGAGCCAGATGGACTCCAGCTATGTATTTGTCCATGTTTGTTTGAGATGTGGGGGGTGGGGGTGTCTTGGCATGAGCCGGCACCTGGTCTGCCAGCGTCACACCAGTTTCCATTGCAGCCATGCCAAGTGAGCATATTGACTGGTATGAGCTGCAGAGAAAGCAAGTGACAGTGTGGGACAGGAAGGTGAACCCTCTGGCTAAATAGCTGCCTGTCCTGTCTGTTGGGTTGGGTCAGAATCAGGTTACAAGCTAGACTAGGGGTTGGCAACCTTTGGCACGTGGATCGCCAGGGTAAGCACCCCAGCAGGCCCAGTTTGTTTACTTGCCGTGTCCGCAGGTTCGGCCGATCACAGCTCCCACTGGCCACAGTTCGCCGTTCCAGGCCAATGGGGGTGGTGGGAAGCGGCGCAGGCCGAGGGATGTGCTGGCCGTTGCTTTCTGCCACCCCCATTGTCCTGGAGCGGCGAATTGCGGGAGCTGTGGGAGCTGCGATCGGCCAAACCTGTGGACGCAGCAGGTAAACAAACCAGCCCAGCCTGCCAGGGGGCTTACCCTGGCAAGCCACGTGCCAAAGATTGCCGACCCCTGAGCTAGACCATAGTATCACCTGGCCACTGGAGTCTGAGACAGGGACCAATGAAAACTGATCAGAGGTTTGTGCAAGTACTGAGTTAGTAGTAATTCTAGCATAATCTACATGCCCTAGTTAAGTGTGAAATGTATGCATTTGTTTATATATTTTTAACTCTCCAAACCTTTGTCTCTAGAGTATAAACTCCTTGGTAAAAGGAGCATGATCCCTGTCCCATTTGGGAGAATGCAGTGCTGGTGCTGCATGTAGACCCTGGAGATTTCCTGGGGCTAAAATACAGGAACAGACATCATAAATCTGCATGCGGAATTGAAAATGGCTACAGTTGCGTTAGACTCAGCTGCACCTAGTGCAGAGTTAGGGGGTGTGGCCAGACTTCAGCATATGTATGGGAGGAGGGCACTTTGGAAAAAATAGAATGAGGAAAAGACAAAGTATCGTTGGTCTCCCCTGTCACATCACAACCTACTTCATCTGGTTCTGCCTCCTGGTTCTTGTAGCATTCAGGAAATGGATTCCCAACAGGGTGACTTGCCACTTAGCAAAAAGTCACTTGAATTTTCTCTTGCAGCAAAAGTGAAAGGAAACATTTCCAGGTATCCTTAAGGTGGGACAGTCCAAACTATTGACTCTCAGTCTCTGCCTTCTGAGCTTGACTCTTGCAAGAGGCTTGAGCTGTGGGATCTTAAATCCTTTACCTAATTTAGCCTTTAAGTGACTGACTGGCCAACAAAGTGATTGTAGAATGAGGAAACAACCATTATGCCGTCTAACTTGTCTTAAATATATGCAATGGATTCCTTGGTTGCAATGCCCATACGCATTGGGCAAGACTGCCCTCCATCTGTGCATGCTTATTTCCCACAGACAACTGGCATTTGCGTTAGTGGCAAAGGCAGAGTGGATGTGTGTGCACTGCAGAGCGATGGAACACCCCCACAGAATTCCAGGGTGGTTTCCAAGTAGCTTCACAGATGCGTTCACCAAAACTCTTCCGCAGCACAAAATTGAACTACTTTGCCTGCTACCCACCAGGTGGCAGTCTAGACTACTCTTTAGTTTTTTAAATAAGTACTGAACAGCAGGCTCTGAGTCTGTGACTTCTGGCACTTGAGAATGTGGGGGGGGTGTTAAACCTGTGACGCGGGAAACTATACTGAAAACACACATAACATGTGATTGAGGTGGCTCCTCTGTCATGGCCAATGTAGGTAAAATAAGTGCTTAAAAACCTTTCGTTAATTCAACATTCAAGAGCTGCTAGAGTCAAAAAGTGGCTACAAATTGTACCACTTCAGTCACCAGGCTGATCCCTGTGGGGCTGGGCTTACCATAGTTCAGACTTCAGTAACAAATAATTACTTCTGTCAGACTCTCAAACAGACACTGCCCTCCTAGATGGACCTGGACTTCATTCTGGTTCATGCACCATCGATTGTTAAATGCCAGTTGTAGGGGCAAATTTGACCCTAGGCTGGGGTTGTACGATGGGATTACAGAGGTGGTGCTGCTGCTGGCAGAAGTTGGCTTTCAGAGTCTTACTGATGCTGATGCCCAAGCCAGAAAGAATCAGACTTCGGTTCCCAAATTCCAGGTTGAGTCTGCAGGGTTGGCAACAGGGAAAAATAATCTTGTAACTTGTAACCTTGACCTAAATTCCATGGCTGTGAACCATGGAATACCACCAAGTGTCTCTGCTACTGCAGTGTTGGTCACAAATGCATTGCTGGCAAGTCAAGCGAAAGCTGAAATATTCTTAACAACACTGATTCAGCCAACATGTCTAGCTATGTAGGGTACCAAGCAGACTGCTATGGCCCTGCTGCAAGTTAAGCATTGCAAGAAATATCTAGTAGCGTTGACTCTGGCTTTTAAACATGTAAACTTAGCTCTCCTCATCTTCTCCATCCATTCAGATTCATCACAATTGCAAAACGTTCCCCTTTGGCTTGTTTAGGGGTGGTAGTCTGAGCAGGTCAGGCTGGGATCCCACTTCACAATAAGCAACACATGGGTGGCGTGTCTTGAAATGACATCAGCAGGAGAAAGGGCCCTTGAATGGTTCTTCCCAGCATCCCTGTGTGGAGTGAAGGACATGCTGCCTCTGTGGGGATGGAGTGGACAATCTAGAATACTTAAATCTCTAGGAGCTCTCTACTGAGCAGGCTTTTATCCACGTTGTGTTACGGTGATGTGAGCAAGCTCAATAGCAAGTCTTCAATACTTACACACGCTAATATAATATAAACTTCTCCTTGTTGAGAATTAGCCACATGCCAAGTTCAGGGTTACTCTTAACTGTAGTGTTGATTACTAAGCAATGGAACAGGAGATCTTCAAGAGCGTCTGTCCTGTTGACTATCCATGGTACTCTTGAAAATGTGACACTTCACTTCCACTACTCAGACTGCTGAATGGGCTTCCCCAAACTTTACAAAAGGGAAACTGGGAGATTCATTGAAGTGAAGCTGTAACCTTAACTACCTAGCAGTAAGTGCCATGAAAGCTATCGTCCTAAAACCAAAAAGATCCAGTCTTGAGATGTGTGTAACACTGAATGCCTGGGATATGTTTCTATGCCAACCATCACTTATTCCTGACAAAGAGATGGCAGAGGTGGCCCCACCAGGCAGACTCTGACATTTGATGCTCTGCCTGGGTGTCAAGGGGTAAAAGCTGCTCTCAAATCTGCCAGTGAAATATTATTGGGATGGGAGGCTGTTCTTTGGATACTGACTGTAAATTTGGTGCTTTAGAGAGCTTAAACAGCTGGCTCTAAAGCCGAAGCCAACTCCACCAAAGCAAAGCTACTGGGGGACGTCTCAGACTCCTGAGTTGTCAAGGAGTGAACTTTGACTGTTGCCTTTCTCTTTCCATGCTCAGAGTTCTGAATTGCACCACTGCAGTATTTACACCGCGAAGCATAAATAACACCAGGGGCACCTTGAAGACCAATAATGCCCTGAAGCACTAATGGCACAGCTTAGTGCTCTAGACTTCCAGTGAAGCCACAGACTATCCCAGACACAATTTCGCCATAGAAACATTCATTGCATGATTTGGCATCAACCAGTATGGCTTAGACTTCTTTCTCCTCATTGCCAACATGGTCTTGTCAATGACCTTGGAAAACATCATTCTTTAGACATGACACCATGATGTGCTGGAGAGCAGGAAAGATCCTGGCATTAAAGTAGAACACAATGTTGTTGTGTGTGTGGAGGGGAATCCCTTGGATATCAAATGTGATGGGATCCTTTGGCCAACATTTGTAAGACATTCCTGCTATATAGGAAAAAGACAGCTGACATCTGCAGAGGGGCTCAGTCCTGCCTCCCCTCTGGAGCAAGCTGGTGCTCCATCCAAGCCATTCAAGGGCCCTTTCTCCTGCTGATGTTTTCTCAGACACACACAGGCAGTTTGCAGAATGCAAGAATGAGGGGTCAGAATCTCCAACATCTAACTCATTCACTGGGAGCAAACAATGACTAACTGTGTATTTATCTCCTAACTTTAGCTTCCGGATATGGACCAGCCCCTCCAAGATCTAGGTTTGTGTCCTTTAAGTTGCGCACTCCTGTATTACATCTTAACTTGTATTGCTCCTATCAATGAAAACAGAGTCAGATTGATTTTTTAAAAATAATTAGTAGTTGTGTGAAATTTTTCATGATTGGACTTGAAAGCTTCCCTTCTGGCACTTTGTATAATCTCTCTGCAGCCAGCCTGAACTGAAGTGTGGGGAAGGAGGGTTGAGGAGAGGAGATTGGGTATATTCCCCCTCCAGAAAAAAGTGATACTTTCAATTCTGTCCTGCCACCAGCCTTCTCAGGCTGGAGAAATGGAGCCCCCATACGTGGTACTGAACTCAGTGCATCGTTTTTCAAGCCTGATTCACTCCTTCTCCTTCCTCTCCAAATGGACCACTCAAAATAAGTTGGAGGCAGGGCCTAGCACTCCCCTCAGTGGAGTCATTTGGTTTGTCCCGGTACACTTTGCCCTTCTCTTCTGCCCTGTGGGCTTGCGGTGGTTGGGGAAAGGAGCTCACAAACTAAGCAGCAATCACTAACTCTCTCTTACATGAATGAGGCTAGAAGCTCTTTAAAAGAACGGCCGAAGAGTGGACTGAAAGGGCCTTCACTGTTGGGTCTGGGAATATGCTGGGAGCCTGAGAGTAAGGGGGAGGGTTGAATTTCCCTTACAAATTGTTGTGGGGTGGGGAAAGGGAGGACCTCCCCAGTGCCCTGGGAGCTGCCAGTTGCAGCCAGGAGAGGAATGCCCAGGGAAGGAGGCAGCAGTGTGGGATGTGAAAGTGGAGAAATGACTAGAGTAGCCTGCCAAGGGGAGAAGGCAAGCAGGAAGTGGAGAATCACTGTCCATGGGGGGAAGAGAAGCACGCCACTGGGAAGTGTCTGAAGGGGAAGAAGAACAGCCTGGGGGGTGGGGAATACAGAGCATAAAGAGAGGGGTTTCACTTCTCTCTCTAGAAAGACACATTGCTCAGTAAGGAGCTTAAATATGAAACACTCCTGATAACCTTCTTCCAGGCAGGCCTGCGTCTGCTATAGTGCGCCCCCTGGTGGCATTGGAAGGTAGATTTCTGGCCAAACTCAAAAACAACTGAAGACTTTGTCTACACTACAAAATTAGGTAAACGGTAGAAGTCGATTTTTTAGAAATCGATTTGATACAGTCGATTGTGTGTGTCCCCACTAAGTGCATTCAGGGGCGGCTCTAGGGATTTTTCCATCCCAAGCACAGCTGGCAGGCTGCCTCCAGCAGTTTGCCTGCGGAGGGTCCGCTGGGCCTGTGGCTTCGGCGGACCTCCCGCAGGCATGCCTCCGAAGCCGCGGGACCAGCGGACCCTCCGCAGGCAAGTTGCCGGAGGCAGCCTGCTTGCCACCCTCGCTGCGCCGGCAGAGCACCTCCCCGCGGCTTGCTGCCCCAAGCACGCGCTTGGCGTGCTGGGGCCTGGAGCCGCCCCTGAGTGCATTCAGTTGGCGGTGTGCATCCACAGTAGTGAGGCTAGCGTTGACTTTCGGAGCATTGCACTGTGGTAGCAATCCCACAGTTCCCGCAGTCTCCGCCGCCCATTGGAATTCTGGGTTGAGGGCCCAATCCCTGATGGGGCAAAAACATTGTCATGGGTGGTTCTGGGTACCTGTCATCAGGCCCCCCTCCCTCCCTCCGTGAAAGCAACAGCAAAAAATCATTTCTCGCCTTTTTTCCTGGGTTACCCGTGTAGACGATATACCATGGCAAGCATGGAGCCCGCTCAGCTCACTGTCACCATATGTCTTCTAGGTGCTGCTAGCAGATGCGGTACTGCAGTGCTTCACAGCAGCATCCCCTTGCCTTGCCTTGCAGATGGAAGATGGTACAATATGACTGCTAGCCATCGTCGTCGTCCCGTGGCTGACCTCAGTTAGGTTGGTCGGGGGTGCCTGGGCAGACATGGGTGCTTCTGCCCAGCCTCGGTGAGGTCGGTCGGGGCACCTGGACAAAAATGGGAATGACCCCTTGGTTCACTCTACTTCCCTGTAAGCCAACTGCCCTCCCACTCCCCTCTTTGATCTCCGCTTGCAGAGGCAATAAAGTCATTGTTGTTTCAAATTCATGCATTCTTTATTAATTCATCACACAAATGGGGGGATAACTGCCACGGTAGCCCGGGGGGGGTGTTGGAGGAGGGAAGCACAGGGGTGGGGTAGTTGTAGGGGCACCCCCTAGAATGGCACGCAGCTCATCAGAGAAGCGGCATGTCTGGGGCTCTGACCCCGAGTGGCCATTTGCCTCTCTGGTTCTTTGGTAGGCTTCATGCGGCACTGCTGTGGGTCCTTGTTATAACCTCTGTCCTTCATGCCCTTGGAGATTTTTTCAAATCTTCCGGCATTTGTCTTTTGGAATGGAGTTTGGATACCATGGATTCATCTCCCCATACAGCGATCAGATGCAGTACCTCCCATTCGGTCCATTCTGGAGCTCTTTTGTGATTCTGGGACTCCATGGTCACCCGTGCTGATGAGCTCTGCATGGTTACCTGTGCCGATCAGCTCGCTACGCTGGCCAAATAGGAAATAAATTCAAAAGTTCGCGGGGCTTTTCCTGTCTACCTGGACAGTGCATCCTGAAAGTGCTGTCCAGAGCGGTCACAATGGAGTACTCTGGGATAGCTCCCGGAGGCCAATACCGTCAAATTGCATCCACACTACCCCAAATTCGACCCAGCAGGGTCAATTTCAGCGCTAATCCCCTCCTCGGGGAGGTGTACAGAAATTGATTTTAAGAGCCCTTTAAGTTGACAAAAATAGCTTTGTCGTGTGGACGGGTACAGGGTTAAATGGATCTAATGCTGCTAAATTCGACCTAAACTCATAGTGTAGACCAGGGCTTTGATTAGGTTTTAAGGGGGAAGAGAGGAATCACCTGGCTGTTGGGTAGAGCCTGCTCGGGAAAAACTAAGCTCCAGGGAGAAAGATGTGAGGAAGCTGAGTCTTGTCTGCAAGGAGTCTGATGACAAAGCGGGTTTTATGCAGTGTTGTTGTAGCCGTGTTGGTCCCAGGATATTAGAGAGACAAGGGTGGGTGAGGTCATATCTTTTATTGCACCAACTTCTGTTGGTGAGAGAGACAAGCTTCCAGCTTATGCTGAGCTCTTCTTCAGGCCTGGTTTCAAAGCAGCTGTGGCAGTCTTGCTATGTTTAATACTGCAAGCCCTCTGTGTGGCTAAAACACTCAAGTTTGTGTGTGCCGATTCTTTATTTAACTAGATGATCATAAATACCTTCTATGTGTGTACAGGGGAAAGAGAAAGCAATGGGAGAGGAAGGGGGCTCTGGCTGGCACAACTATGAGTACAGCTGCTGTTTCTAACATTTCTGGCAGAAATTCTTCCCGTCCCCTGTACTACCCGACCTCCTGAGCCCCCCGCCTCCTACCATGTAACTGGGAGGGTGTCGGTCTAGGAGCGGTGTGTTTCCTGGGGGGCGCTGTAGCTGCATGCAGTGCAGCGATGGCCTGTGTGGGATGGCTGGGCACTGCACGCTGCGCTGGGGATAGTAGGTTAGAAGAAACGCGGCTACTGGGCGATGCATGCGGTATTCTGACGTCTGGGGGATTTTAAGAACAAGCAAGAGTGAGGCGAGGCCTGACTCCGGCTGCGGGAGATACTGACTCCGCAAGGCAGCTTTACCTTGTAGGTCTCTTCTTGCCACACGCCCCATGCTGGGCGATAACAGATTACCAAGCAAGACGCAAACCCGCCAAACAATAGACTGAGCTCTGTATTCCAGTAACGCCTCTGGGCCTGGAAATACCCTTTAAGCTGCCCCCGCAGTGCCCAGCGTGGCTCTGGCTAGCAAGCTAGGGCTGCAGCGTAGCACCGGCCCAGAGGGGTTTCCTTAGCTCGAGGGTGTAAGAGCTCGGGGAAGGGCAGGTCCTTGGAGTCCCGGGGGCTCCCGCCTCCCTTGCAGGCGGTGCTGGTGTTCCGGGCAAGCCGCGCTCCGGGGCACGCGCCTCTCCGCCAGCGTTTACACGTGTGATGCCCCATCCAGCGCGCTGTGCCCCTGGCTGGGAAGGGCTGGGCTGGGCGTGAGGCGCTGCAGGGTGAGCCGGTCTCCTTTGGGGCCGCTCGCTAGAAACCCCCAGGGGAAGCGTCTGCGGCCACAAGCCCCGGGGCTCGGGCGCTCAAGTCTCTGCCCCGCTCCCTCCTGGCGCGTCCCCCCCGCCCCGGTTCCTGGGCGCGGGCTGCTTGGCCAGTGCATGGGGAAGGGCAGCGAGGGGCCCTGGCGGGCAGCGCTAACTGGGAACGGAGCGCAATGGGCTGGGCCGCCAGCCCGGGGCGGAGGTTCCTCACGCTGGAGAAGCCGAGCGGGGCCGGAGCGTGCAGGGCCGGGGGTGCGGCTGGCCAGGGCGCCTGGCGTGAGAAGGGCGCCCCGGGCCCGGGCGTGCAGACCCCCTTCCCTCGGCTCCTTCCAAGCGGCCCTGTAGCCCCGCGGTGCGCCCGGGCCCGGCAGCAGGTGGTGCCGGCTCTGCTCCCTGCGCTCCGCTCCCGATGCCTGGCCCCAGGCACGCCAGGGCAGGAGCCCTGCGCCCCTCGACCTCCACCTCGTGCCCCCTGGAGCCCTGGGCAGGGTCGGCAGCAGGGGACGGGGGAGCCCCCGTGGGCAGCTCCCTCTGCCGTGTCCGCCGGCTCGTGGGGCAGCTCGGGGCAGCCTCTGCTCTGAGCTCCCTCCCCTTCCCCGCTCAGTGCATCTGTGCACGGGAAGGGCCGGAGCGTGAGCCCCCGCGCCCCCAAGGATCCAGACTGGTGCCTGTGGGCCGCCACTGAAGCCTTGGGGCGGGGAAGCCGGACCCTGTCTGTGTGGATGGGGTCGGGGACGCCCCCCAGGGCAGAAGCCCCCCTGGCTGGTCCCTACTCGGCCTTTTCTCCAGCCCGTGCTGAGCACGCCGCCTTCTTCCCCGGAGGGCGGCGCGAGGGGCGGCTGCCCCCGGGGCAGAGCCAGGCTTTGCCGGGCATCCCCCAGGGCTGCCCAGGCTCGGGGCCAGGAGGCTGCTCCTGGGGAGTTACAGACCCCACCGGCCACGCGGTGAGCCAGCTCGGGGGAGTGAATCTCTGGGGCAGAGCTAACCTGCCTGCAACGTTGCGGCCTTTGCCCGGGGCTGGCTCTTGTTCTCGCCAAGTTGTGCGGGTGGTTTTCCTCCTTCACCCGCAGAGGTAGGAGCGATGGTAGTTCTAGTCCCGGCTCAGCCCTCTGGGTCCCAATGGGGCCTTGAAGTTTAGAGGACTCCCTGTCACCCCACCGCACCTCTCCCAGTGACCCCTCTCAAGCACAATATGGAGGGGCTGGTACTGTGCACCTGTGGGGTTTGACTTCTTCTTTGTTTTAATTTTGCGTATGTTCCCAAAGAACTTGGACTAAAATCCCAGAGCATCAGGGCTTTGCTGAGGTCTCTCCCCCTCGCCATTTAGTTTATACTAGATTCCCTTTAGCAGGTGCAAGATGGAAATGCAAAGGTGCCTGAGTAAATACAGATTTTCTACCTATCCGGTTCTACAACATGTATTGGGATTGCGTTTTCTTCAGGCAGGCGAAGGGCACTCGGGAGGTCTATCAGCTCTCTCACTGAGGATTAAAGACACAATCCAGATCCTTTGCGATGGTTAGATTGATCAGAAACTGTTCTGTAATATTTCTTGTGTGGGGGTTTTATGTCATGTACTGTTTTGTTACCAGCAAACTGATAACAATCGATTTTTGTGGACAATATTTGATCTTAAATTACATTTTAACAGCAAGCAGCAGTCATATTTTGTTTTATACTTCCTACTCCATATATCCCCTTAAGTCACCCAACTCTCTGCCATTTCTAGTTAATTAAAAACGATACATTTTAATTAACATACCGGCCAATATTCTCTGCTCTGTATTTGAGATACGAACCGGAGGCCCGCCCATAAATGTGCTTCACCTATAAATTACCTCTAGACTGGTTGAAACATTATAGATTCCAAGATTTCGATTATCTGGGAACTTGGAAAAGTTGTGTCAGATAGGTTGAAATAATTGTTTCCAATATCCGGTCTTCTACATTAAAACTGAACGAATTAAGCAGATACAAATATAAAACTCGCATTAAAGAGAAATTATGTCAATTTTCAGCTTAAAATTCATTTGTAAGATGTTTTCAGGGGTATCTGTCTCCTGTGTCCATCTGAGAATCAAGTTCTTCCTACTTCTAGTACTGAGATTAAAGAAAAAACGAAATTCACAACTGTAAAATACGTGCACGTTAATATATATCTACATATCTATAAACGCACAATATTTTGATAGTGTCATTCAATTGGTAAAAAAACATCCCCCAGCCTCAGTCCAATGAACATTCCTTCAGTCAAACCCTATGGCAACAAATAAAATCATCCCGATGATACAAGGGCAGCAGCATTTAATTTATGTCTTAATTCATGGGGAGGGGGAAAATATAATTTATTGAGAAGCTGTCTGCGGTTTAAGCCAAAAGCAGCAAATGCTAAACAGCAGCCAAACCCAGAATGGAAACCTGTGTTTTCAGTAACAATATTATTATTATTATTATGACAAGAAGTTTTAATGCAACAAGATCGAACCATCTCAAAAAGGGAATTGTAACCCTCTAGATTTGACAAATAAGATTGGAATTAAACAGTTCTGTAAATTGCATCTCTACTCCTGGTCGCACATACATTGCAGCTCCACAATGAGCCACTAAGCGTCGCTGTTGTCCACAGCAGCTCTGGCAGTTCCACTCAAAACAAAATCGGTTTCATTAGGCTTTAGCGTCCAATGCAACCCTAGCTCACACTCTTAAAAAATATACAGAAATGATCGTCAAATGATCCAGATTTTTACTTCTATTTGCAATACGCACATTTAACAAATATTTCTTCGCGTTTTAGTTTGTATTAGTGCTTGATGGTTTAATTTTGCGGTAGCATCAGACTCTCATAGGAGACCGATTTAAAGTATAAAAGAGAAACCAATGAATTTTGTGTCATAAACATTCTAGCTGTGATAACGTCTCCTCTACCTGACAGGTGTTTGTGTGTGTGATATAGATATAAAGATTTTCCATAGTGTCTCACACCCTGTAGCTGTACATCTATAGTGGCCAGGGTGTAGGATACAAACACAAAGCTGCCGTGTGTAATGTTTGTCACGTTTAGTTCTATATACATAGACAGGTGAAATACATTTTATACAAGAAGTGCAGCGTTAACTTGATAGATTAGTTAAACAAATTAAAAAAGACGTTTTTCTTCTTCAGCGCAGTCCCAAAGTGTGTCAAATTCTCAGCCCTACAGTTAAAGGAAACAACTTTTTTTATCGTTGGCTGGTTTCTTTTATTTCCTTTTTAATCATGTGGTCTTTGTTTTGATATTCCGCGAAATTGAAATTTACATAATTATTTTTGTCTTTTCTGATATTTTACATGGGGGGGAATCGATGTATTATTTCCCCCCTCCCTCCATTTTGTTCGTTAATGGAAACGATGGTGCGTTTTGAAAGACAGGGAGACAGATGTATTTGTCCATTGCAAAATCCCTCTGAACATTGCAAAACGTGAGCCCTTCTTTATGGCTGAGTTTGTCCATTAAAAACAACGCATTCCGTATACAATCTCAAGGCTCGCGATTTTGGATTAAAATATTCTCTTTATTTTACACCCGAGCATATTACTGTGCCATTGATTTTTTTTTAAAACGGTCTCGCGCCCAACTCAGTTCGAAAATCAAAACTGGGCTTTTTGTAGAGTAAAAATTAAAGCCATTCTAATGCCAACCCTCCCAGAACAGCCCACTCCGTGTTACACCGGGAACGAAAAAAACACCCCACAACGGTTTATTCCCCAAATCAAATGCCCCTTTGAAATCTAAATATATATTGTAAGGAAGGGGGGATTCATCGGGTCTGTGCCTCTCCACAGCAGCTGCCGATTGAAGCCAAACCCACCCCCCCAAGTGCTATCAACAACTGTCCAAGCTCTGCCCTTTCTCCCCTCTTTTTGGCAGAAGTAAACAAGCATGTTACCTTAACATGATCGCAATAAACAGGCCAGACAATGGGGACACGGGGACTTTGCTTAACCTCGCCTGTCCTTCTCCATTGAGCTAGACCGTACCCGCATTGTTAGCGTCCTGCTTCAGAGGGAAAAGAAGAAAATCTAAAGGTCAGGGGTCAAGGACTTCCCCATTCTTCTCTCGTTTATTTCTCTGCCCTTTTCACTCGGGGGATCATAAAGAGGTCGCCTGGTGGCACGGAAGGGCTCCCGTGGATTCCTTTACTCGAAATGAGGGTGCCTGTGAGCAAACGCAGCCGCTCGCTAGCGGGATCCGAAGCTAGAGACCCAGAGAGCAGTAGAGCCGCACACCGCTTGCACCTCTCTCTGCACAATAGCGTGTTAACATTGTGCGTTTTCTCTGTGTGCACGTGTGCTCGAATATCCCCCTGCCTCCTGCACCTCAAAGGGAACTTGTCCTGCCACGGAGCCTTTTTCTTTCAAAACAACGGGGGAAGACTGAATAAGGCCCCGGCACTATTATAAAGGGCGGGCAAGCTTTGCATTTCAGCTAGTCTCCTTCTAATATACTGGTAAGATGCAGCGAAAATATCCACCTGTGTTTAATGGGTTATCGATAGAAAAACGAATCTGTCTCGAAGAGAATTGCCTGTAAAATAGCAGGGGGCAGAGACATTTTAAAAATTACTTTTTCTGGGGCTGATGGCGCCGCATAATGTGAATCTTTCTGGTGGGTTTTTTTTTTGGTTATTTTATCTATCCCGCAGGCGGGCAGGTAGTATCCAAAATACCATTTTTTGGGAACATTGGAGGGATCCCTTCAATTTCGACTGTAAGATATGAATACGCCGAGCAAATCCTTTATTACATAAGCACAATACGGGGATGTGCAAAATGGATGGACTGCTGGGTAATATAGTTACACGCTGAAAGGCTAAATACATTAACCGCGGGCACGCAGATTAACGTGTGTGTAACTGGATAGATGCAGGGAGAGAATCTGGTACTCTGGTGTGTGTGTCACACACGCGGGGAAGAGAGACGTGTTGGAGAAAGATTCTCGGCGCAGCCTAAACTCGGACCAGGGCGCTAGAAATGTCGGTCTCCTCCCCAACTATCCTCCGCTCGCCAGGCTAGGGACAGGATGCTGCAGCGAGCGCATCAGGGGAAAGCCTGCGCGCCCAGTGCCTGCTGCTGCTTCGCCAAAGGACATAAACGCCCGGCAAAGGGAGGCTTTCCAGGGCAGGCGCCTGGGGAATATTCGCCGCCTCTGCAGGGGAAAGTGCCCAGGGAACCGGAGCTCAGGGAGGGAAGCGGCTGCGCCCGGGAAGGTCAGACCGTCCGAGTGCCCGGCCTGCAGCTCCCGGCCAGCTCCAGGGGATGCGGGGCCGAGCAGTGTCCTGAGCAGTGCCTCTTACTGGGGGGCCGAGAACCCGAAAAATGCAGCATCGGACAGCGGGGGGTGGGACCCGAGGGACTCCCCGTTTGCCTCCCCAGCTGCCCGGGCATTTGTGGCTCCGCTACTAGCAGCGAGAGTGTGGATCCCTTAGCCCCAGCAATCCGCCGAGCTCCCGTCGCAGCGCTGGGCAGAGTCCTCAGCCCGGGCTGGTCCATCGCTTAGCAGGGCTGGTGGCTCCCCCCACGCCCTGGCTGAAGGGACGGCAGCTTGTTTGGAAACAAACCCTGGAGGAGTCAATTCCGCCCGGCGATCGGTCTTTCTAGGTTCTGCCAATGCTGCTTCTTCGGGTACGTCCGCGTCCCCTTTCCATCTCCCGCGAACCGGCACAGGCTCCCAGCCGACTCCAGAGCCACAGGCCGGGCTGCCAGGAACGGAGTGGGATTTACAGGCAGTCCCCTGGATCTCACCAGAGATGCAAGTTTTCGCCCTCTCACCCCGGCCCTGCCTTTCATTCAATGTGCCGCAGAAAAGAACCACTAGGCTCGGGGAAAGTTTCCTAGGCGAGAGAGAGCCCGCACGCCAGGCACCCGGCGCGCTCTGCCCTGGCTGCCAGTGTCTCTCTCCCGTGTGCAGCTCTGCGTGCGGTTCCTCCCCATCTTCCTCTCTTTCCAGGAGCAAACTTTAACCCAGGTGGGCACCGCAGCCATTCGCTTCTCCCCCCTTTTAAAAATCATTTCACACGCCCCCCCCCGCGTCTCTCCCCATCACACCAGGAGCCAAGGGGAAGAGTTTACAG
Organism: Mauremys mutica; assembly: GCF_020497125.1. Classification (NCBI taxonomy): domain Eukaryota; kingdom Metazoa; phylum Chordata; order Testudines; family Geoemydidae; genus Mauremys; species Mauremys mutica. The sequence continues at coordinate 14,978,984 of NC_059082.1, forward strand.
AATTTCTTTTCCTTTCTCTTTCTTTTTTCCCCCCCCAGGGGCAGAGGCAGAGGAGAGCTGGAACTGCCAACGCGTTTTATAGGTGACGTATGGGCCTACGTGGGGAGCCTGTGCCCAAGTGCCACATCTTATAGGCTTTTTCTCCTGAAATGACATCTCCCTGCAGTTCTCACCCCCCCCCCTTCACTCTGAAAAAGCAGCCCCCTTTTTCTGCTCAGGAGACAAGCCCCAGAGCTCCAGAAGTGCAGAGAGCGAGGAAGCTCAGACTAGATGTGTGTGCAGGGAGGGGGGAGAAGACCCTCCCTTTGGGGGCTCAGGGCTAGCCGAGGAAGCCAGGCGGCGAGGCGAGCGGCTGGGCATCAGGTGGCCTCCCCAAGGTAAGACACCCCTCGCATTTGGATGCGTTTCTTAAAGCGTGGGCGGCAGCTATTAATGCCCTCGGCTAATGCCCTGCAAACTCGGTGCTTTCTGTGGCCCCGGGTGAAAGGCTCTTTAATTGAGTTTGATTAAAGGGGAAAGAGGGAGGGAAAATGCCCAACAGCCCAACTGGTTCCTCCGCGTCCTGAAATTAAGTACCGCAGCCCCCCCTGGAACGCCTCCTTCCGCGGCAGGTCCCGGGTTTAGGGTGGGTTTGTTTGCCAGCTTAAAAAAAAAAGCAGAAGCGCGTGCGTGTGTTTAAAGTCTTTTAAGGCTGCTGATTGTCCTTCCCCTGGTGCTGGAGTTCGGGTTGTCCCCGATCTCCCTTTACAAAGGCGTTCACACTCTGGAGACACCTTTGTCCGTGTTTGTTTTGGTCCGGGATCTGTTTCTCTTGGCGCACTGTAAATCGGTGCTCTGCAGGCGCGTGTAGATATAATCTATGTTACACATGCCCTGGGTAGGAACTGTTCATTCCCTCCAGAAAGGACTGGGATCCGCGGCAAATAAGCCCCGCTCCCCAGCCTTGCACTAATTTCGGTGTGTGCCTGCCTAAATGCATTCAAGCTTGGCTTGGCAATAAGCTCTCTCAATAGAGCCCCAATGTGACCTGAACAAAGAATTTGAAAGTAGTTAAATTGCAGGACACGTCCGCTGCCTGGGTGCTTGATTTAAAAAAAAAATGAGAAAAGGAAAGGAGCGAGACTTTTCTTTGGGCTGGTGAGAAAATGCTCAGGGTAAAAGTTGGTTTGGCGTCTTCATTTCAGCGGCAATGGAGCAGAGCTAATTCAATAGGAAACGGGGGGATTTTTTAATGAAAAGACCGCCAGGGTTACAACAAAGTTAAGCTCTTGTGAATTAATTATTAGGGCAAATAAACTTTGAAGGAGGGGGGGCTTTAGCGTGAAGGGGTGGGACTTATTGTTATTTTAATGTTTAATGACAATGCAATGCGATTTCGACCTAGGCTGAGCACCGGGATTTCTGGCAATTCCAGGGAAGAATCCAGTTGTTAGTTAAATAATCTAACAACTGATTTAGAATCCAATAGTGTAAAATCCAGAGAGCTTTGATTTCTGTTCGCCATGTCATCTGCCGGATTTCTTACGGCAACTTTCAGCTGCAAAAATCTAAAGGCAGTCAGGGTGAGGAGTTATGTTGCTTTAGAGAGCCTGTTTATTTAATCTGATATCAAACAACATCATACAGTGTGTGGGATCTCCACTGGCTTTAAAATAATTGTTTCAAGGCTAAGAAAGAGCTAAGAGGCAACACAAATAGGGAATGGGTAACTGGGCTGGAAAGATTTTTAAATAAAAATCAAAGCAAGCTTAATGCAGGAAATCTAGGGGAAGGAGAAAGATGATGCAGAGGGAAAGGTTGTTTAAGGATAGTGGGTTTTTTAAAAAGAAGGTTGCATGACAAAATTAAAGGACGAAGAGAATGACAGAAAGAGAAATAGGAGAGAAGGGAAGGAGAAGAGGAGAGGAGAAATGGAAATGAAGAGGGAAACAGAGAAGGAGAAAATAAATCTCCTTTTTATATCCCCCAAGAATAAAAAGCTAGTGGAAGCCTGGACACTTCGAATTATACGTGTCTGCCATCGCAGGGAAGCGGACTGCAATGGGTTAACTTGATTGCTCATGAACTTGGCCTGTCTGTCCGTCTGGATTTTGATGGATGGGTAGACCCCGCTGACAAGTTCAGCCGGCGGGACCTCCCCTGCTGCTCCAGCGGACTGGAAAGCCAGGAAAGCGGCTCAGAGCCGCAGCCCCGCGCCCTGACACCCAGCATCCACTCTCCCTCTCTGCGTGCTGCAGAATGGGAAAGCGGCGCCCCCTGCCCCCCACCCCCCCAAAAACGTTCCCCATTCCTGCGCTTTATGCAGCCCTGAAAGTCTCGCCGATCCGCCTGCGGTTGGGGGAGGCTGGGAGTCTAATAGCTTCATGCCAAGGGTACTGTGCGTAGGGCCATGGCTGAGTTTCCAGCCTCGGCGGAAAGCTTTGTACTTTGTTAATCGGAGTTAATTTTCAGCATTTGGACAGCGGCTCGGAAAGCGAACAGGGGGAGCCGCAACATTTCCAGGGAAGAGATGACATTGGCCCAGGGAAATGATCTTGTGTTGTCACAATGGAGTGGAATTAGTGGCAATATTCTGAAGGGGGAAATAGCAAAACACCCCAATCTGCTGGAAGGGGCAGGGGCGAAGCGGCGAGTTGGTTGACCGGGGAAGGCGATGTTCCGGTTGGGGTGATCAGAATTTCTTGCCCCCAAACGCAGAGAGAGGAGCATTGTTTTCTCACTGCCTATGGCAGGGGTGTGAAGTAGGGAGGGAGGCGGGTGTCTTGCTGTCTCTCCTATCTCCCTCTCGGTATTTGCGGTGTGATGTGGGCGAGGATATTACTGTGAACATGCAGAGATGCACATGTACAATGGGCTGTAAATACCCTCCAGGAGCTATAGATACTGGGATCCCAGTAATATTACTAGGATTCACACGCAGAGTAAAATGCAAACCCTAGACAATAAGCTATTCAGAGAGGCATTTATGACCCCGGCTTGGCCATGAGATACGCTGAAATCCAGGGGAAATGCAATCGGAATCCAAAACCCCAGTTAGCTCGGGTGGGTTTGGGGCTGGCCTGCACTCCCCCAGCCCCAGGCCTCCCACTCCCCACCCCAAGAAAACGAGAGCGAAGCATTTACCTTCCCAGAAATCAAATCTCTGCCTTTCAGTTTAGCGGCTAACCAGGGAGGTTTGAGGGGTTCACTGGAGAGCTGGACTTTTAAAAGGCTTCCCGAGCAGCCTATCCGATTAAGAATGGCCAGGGTTTAATTGCGACGCCTTCGGAGTCTTAATTAAAGGGTAAGATCAGGGGGCAGCGCTTCCCGTTTGGTGGAGACTGCAGGCGCCCCCCCCGCCCAGCTCCCCTCCTCCCCTCTGCCATGGTTGGAGTGAGTAAAATGCTGCTGGGCTGACGTCACTGCGGGCTCAGCCTGCCAGCAGCGGAGGCTCCTGGAGAGGAACCAGAGCCTGGAGCTAAGAGGAGCGGGGAAGACGCAAGGAGCCCAGCCAGGCTCCTGGCCCGCGCGTCGCCGCCGGAGAGCTCCGGGGGGAGAGGGCCGAGCCCCGGCAGGAGGAGCCGCTAGAGGGGATCCGCGCCTGCCTGGCTGGGGATCGCCCCCCCCCCTCCGCCTCGCTCGCCTTCCCAGGGATCGCCGCCGCCTGCTTCCTTCCTTCCCTCCCCTTCGTCCACGCCTGGCCGCGGAGTGTAAGTGCGCGCTCGCCCCTGGCCGCTGCCTCCCCGGCGCGGCTGGCGCGGGGTCGCCCCTCGGAGGAGGAAGGGAGACTTGCTTTGGGTGCAGCGCGAGGGGGCTTGGCACAGTGACCCCCCTCCCCGGCTTCCAGTGGGGCTGGCCTTAGGCCGGGGGAGCTCGGCTCTTGGGGGACTCACTTGGGAAGGGGCGATCCCGCCGTGCTCTTGGACGTGGCGTTTAAACAAGCAACGGGCAGAGGGCTGGAGCGGTAGCTCTGGGTGCCAGGCGAGGTGTGTGAGGGGCTGGAGGGATCCTCCCTCCGCCAGAGCCTTGGCCGGTTGGCACCGAGGAGCGTGACAAGGCCATGGTCAATGGGAACTCTTTCTTCTTCCTTCTTCAATCTCACGGCCAAGTCCATGAGCGGGGGGGGGGGCATGATCCGGGGCCAAACAGGAATCGGGCGGCTTTGGGTCCAATGCACGATTATGGATGCTTTAGAGAAGGATACTAAACAGAAATTGAGGGCAAAAATATAATCCCAGGAGGCGAATGTATATCCATTAGGGTAGCATCTCTCGCTCTCTCTTCCCGCAGGGAAGGGTCATAGGAAACAACCCAGGGCGAGAAAAGGGACCTTTGTTGTAAAAGGGATAATTTTTAGGGAGGCCTTAGAATATGTATTTTGGGAAATAGATCAACCCCTATTCCCCTTGGAAATTTTGTTTCTCTGAGACCCATTGGGTGAGCTGGGGTCATCGTCTGCTTCCAAGGATTTCAGCTGATCGGATGCCCGAGAAGTTGGTAATTTATAATCAGAGCTTTTGTCACAGGCTTTTGTAAGATGTCTCCATTGAACTCTAGCCGAATCCAGCTGTGATTTAAATAGTCTTAAAAGGCGTGGTGCAAATATGTGTCTGTCTGTAATGTCGTGTACGTTTTATTAGGGTTCGGAACAGAAGCGGGTTCTAACGCGTATACTGACCCATATCTAAGTGTGTATGTGTGTGTTTCTCTGTGTGTGTGTGTGTGTAATGCAGAATAGAAAAGGTTTCAGAGGGGTAGCCCCGTTAGTCTGTATCAGCAAAAACAAGAGGAGTCCTTGTGGCACCTTAAAGACTAACACATTTATTTGGGCATAAGCCTTCATGGGCTAGAACCACTTCATCACCATAGAAAAGCATTGGCTGTTGCCCTGAAATATCACTGGATCTCAATAGATATTTTTAGAGACGGGTTAATACTAAGGTGAATTAAAATGTTACCCGAACCTTTAAAATAAAGGGAAAGGGGGAAACATTGCAGTGCTGAGAGCCCCTGATTCTATCGTCTGGGCCTAGAGTTAAATACAATAACAAAAAAGGAAGTTTCACCTTCTGCGAAGTGACCGGTCTTGCGAACTGGGTGCCAGGCAGAAGAGAGGTTTGCGGTGACGTGCACTTTGCTTGAGTGATTAAATCCGCTGAATTTCAGAAATGATTCAAGCGGATCCGTGGGATTTTGCATTAGAAAAAAATGTCGAGGACAGCGTTTGTTAATTCCCCAGATATTCACTGTCACCCACGCACACACACACACACACACACACACGCACACACACACACGCACACACACGCATATACTGCCCTTGGAGTTGTTCCATTTAGGGACTGAATCCCAATGAATGGTTATACTGGAAACCAAAGAGACCATTGAATGCACTTCTTTTGCTAGAAATCCTCCCTTCTCTCGTTTCTCCCTCTTTTCCCTTTTTCTTGTCTTTCTTTTTTTTTCCCCGCAGCTTTTCGGGAGGGTTAATATTACCTCATTCTCCATTTTTTTTGTTTTAAATTCTTAAGTTCGCTTTTCAAATGAATGGAACAAATGTGATCATTTTAGGCCGCAGCCTCAAGAAAAAAATTGGTGTGTGTACACACATGCATACAGTTGTATATAGCGGAACGTATGTGTGAGTATACACACCATAGGCATTTTTTTTTCTTAAGGCTGCGGCCTAAAATCACACACACTCACAACTGTATGGATTTTGTATAATCAGACAACCCGCAAAAGAGCAGATCGTCCCCGGGAAAATTTCATAGTTTATGTACCAATTTCAAATCCCTGACGACATGAAGAGAGCGATACAGCCCCGGTGCCATTGTTGCTCTGTTTCTCAAGTGCGTGGCTTGCATTGATACAGCTCTTAATGACTAAATAAAGCAACACGTTTCCTAAATGCCCATCGGGAGCTGCAGCTTCAGTATAAAGTTGGCAAAGCCCCGATTGAGAGAGGCAAAGAAAAACAATTAAGACGAGATGCACTTGAGACTGCAAGGAACTGGGGTTACTCTAGGTTGGCTAAAAATAACTTCTCCTAATTAAAGAAAAGTGACGTCAGACGTGCAGGACGTAGAAAGGGGAAAGGCAGGGGGCTCTTTACAGGATGATCAAATTAAATAATTCAGGAGCGGCCTGATTATTACACGAGGGTTTCAAGGAGTGGAGAAGCAGCGTTTCTTTATGCTGGCTGCTTCACAACCAGGCTGGCATGGGGACATTTCAAAGGCTCGGATTCGTGGGAATGTGATGCTCCATTGATTCCTGGGTGCTAAATACACACTAGGACACACTGAGCATATGTATCTTTCGCTAGCTCTCTGCACCCACAGAGGCGAAACATATACAGCTTTGTTAATTTCACAGGGCAGTGTATATGTGCCGCCCACGGGCATGTATACATGCTCCCGAGCACACGGAGACGGGGCGCTGTTATTATGCAGGCAGGAACATATTTCTGCACACACACACACACACACACACACACACACACACACACACACACACACACACACACACTATAGCCATATCTCCCTCTACATATCTAAATATAGATACCCAGAGACAGAGACGCACAGCGCCATGTAGATGACTATGTGTTTGCCAGTGAAAGCCCCTCGTTCATTTCCAGTTACGTCTCTGCACACACAGACACAGAACACCGATATTTTTCTGGATCGGACCGAGCCGTCAGGGAGATGGGGCATTATCCAGAGCAGAAAGCCTGCTTGATTGGAACCTGGAGGAAGCACAGACGCGTGTCCTTGTAGCAGGGCCTCTCCCCCATCCAACACACACGAATGGGGACCGTGTCACACACACACACGAATGGGGAGCGTGTGGCTGAGCCGCGCGGTCTGCCTGGCCTCTGCTGCGCGGGATTGGATTTCATTCAGGCCTGGTGGATTAGTTAGGTAGCCGGAGCCCCCAGATCAGGTGGGTTAAACCCCCATTGCCAAAGGCTTGTCGGGCTGGAGTGTCTCCGCCGCCCACTCCCAGGAGAGAACGGGCCTGGCTTGGGCTGGGATCTCTGGGGAAGATCTGGATCGGGGGACAGTCCGCGGCGGGTTTCGTTGCAGGCTCGGGACGGAGCTGGTGCTGGAGGGGCTGCTCGGGGGGATGGCAGCAGGTTTGCAGCACCATGGTCAGTGCCACTGCCCGGCGGCGGTAGCGCCGTGCCCAGCGCGGGCGGAAGGAGTCTGGGCTTGTTTCCTGGCTCCAAGGAAACCTGCCTGAATGGAGCCACCCGCTGTATGTCAGCGCCGGGGCGGCTCGCTCCGCATCCTCTCGGAATGGAGGGCTGGGGCGAGGCGACTGGCCCGGCCCGGCCTGGCTGATGGCCCACAAATGAAAAGGGACCCCGGGCCGCTTCATTTACAGGCGCCTTCGCTCCTTTTCCTGCCCCAGGGCTAATTCTAGAATGTCCCCGCTTCCACGTTCCGCCCGTGGGGTCATTCCACGATGAACTGGATTAAACCAACGGCCGCCGTGTAACCGGGTCTCGGAGCGAGATGCCCTCTTCTGTGGGCAGAGGCGTTGCTGCCTATTGAGAAACTGCCAGCTGCCAAGGCTGGGGAGTCGGGGGGCAGCGGAGATGGATACGGCTCGTTTTAAAACCGGGGTCATGTCTTTTAAAAGCAGGCAAAAGTGGTGTTTGTATGGGTCCGTTTTATTTGTACGTGACCGATGACTAACGGTGGCTCTGCAGGAAGTGCTGGGAGAGCTGCGGGGGGGTTGTTTTAATAGTAGATGTTCTGGTTATTCAGATTTTAAAAGTAAATTCACCCTCTGCTTCTATCTATCTATCTATCTATCTATCTATGATAGTTATGGGTATCTCTCTCTCTCTCTCTCTGTGTATGTATAGAATCTATGGCTATCCCTCTATATTTATATATAAATAAAATATTGTTTGGGGCGATTAAAATAGCCCCTCTAAGGCTCTGCCATGTCTCAGAGAGAAGAGGGAAAGAGAAACAAAGGCGCCGACAAGTAAAAAATGTATCTCGGTGTCACTCCAAGTCTGGGACACCCGCGCCGGATTAATTTAATGAGCATTTAAATATAGAGAAGAAAGCCGCAAACAGGGATTAACCTCCTAAATCCCGTTTCCCAACATTTCCATCTGCCTCGGGAAAGGCCTGCGCCCTGATGTGGGGTGGACTCTGGTACCCGGGTTCCCCGGCGCCAGGCGCTGGAATGAGCAGAGGCAGAGGGCTGGGCTGGTTTTGTAATGTCAGCTACAAGCAGGAATGAGTTTGAGTCCGGTGTTCCAACTTGCTCTGATTTCTTCAGGTCCCCCTTGTAGCTGCCCAGGGGACCGGGTCTGCAAAGGCTTTGACTTGCCTTCCACCCAGGAATGCCGGCCTGTGGGAGGCGAGTTCCAGAGAGTTACACTCATATTGGGGTGGTGGGTTGTTTTCCTCCTGTGCCTCCAGTGAAATCCTTGGCAAACAGAGCCATTGGCCTGGCTGCGCCCCCCAGCCTGCTTGTTCGTTATTTGCAGTATACCAAGAAGCCATTTTGTGAGCATTCTGCTTACATTGCACCAAAAGAGCCACTTTCTCTCGGGTCTGAGGCCTCCCCCGTCCATAGCAGTAGGATGGAGGTGTGTCCTGGTAATACACATCCTGCCACTGTACAGAAAAGCCAGGTATTTTACTAAAAAAAAAATCAAATACGACACAGTAAAAATTACTTGGAAATATAATCTGCTTTTCTTGCCTGAGGTGAAATTCCAGAGGCCGTGGGGATCCCCCCTCAATTTATCTAGTCATTCCCACTACAATTCCTACCCTCCCTGCAGAATAGCCACCCCGGGTGGGAGATTTAGAAAGGGCCCGTCTTTCCTCATTGTTCTATGTGATGTCTACATTAGAGAGAGCAACCGAGGGCTTTATCCCATACCTGGTCTAAGTGAGATCAAGCGCCCTCTCATTGTCCAGTCCTGCCTGTTTTGGGGGGAAGGGGTTGGCTTTTAGTATTTTACAGCGTGCTAGAATCCAATGTTTCTCCCTCGGTGCAATGAGACCAAGAAAACTTATTTTTAAAAAAGGATTGTATATTTCGTTCAGGTGCTATTAGCCCTTCGATAGCACCTGCTATTTTGAGTACTGAATGACCATTACGGCAAGTAAATAGTGTAACCCCAAAATTCCAGGTGGGGAAACTGAGGCAAGGGAGTTAAGGGATTCGCCCCAGGATACGTAACGAGTCGGTGGCGGGGTGGAATTAGATCTAAGGTGATTTCTAGTCCTGTGTGTAGTGGACTAGACAACTGCTGCTTGCGTGCTACTAAATGCACACAATGACACACAGAATGCCCGGGTACACAAATGCAGATACTGGGAGAGTTTTTCTCTGATGTGGTTATATCAGTGAGTGGCTGGATTGCACAGAACATATAAAGAAAGCCAGGGAGATGCTAGCCCTAAATCTATATTCTTTGGTCCCAGTGTGCCAGCTTTTGCCATATGCGTCCAGGTGAAGAGACTCTTCAAAGCTCTCTGTCCCCAAATATCTCTCAGGCTTGCGGCTAAAAATCTCGGGCTAGCAATAGAAAAAGAAATCATGTGAGAGGTTTGGGTTGCTGCTGATTTCATTGCTCGGGAAGATTAAAAACGTTTGGTCTCTTCGGGGCTGTGGGAAGGAGCCCACAGACGGGAGAATAAATAAAGACGGCTTTAAACTATATAGCTATATACGGACTGAATTAACAGGTCATAGAAATGTGCTCCCTTAGAAATTTGAACGAGGGAAAATCTTGCACAAGAAAGAGAGAAATAACTGGCGTATTGCAAAACGTTGTGCTTAAAGACACCGAATTATTTCATTGGAAAGTGCCCAAACCCAGCGCCGAGCCCTCATTATTCCAGCGTCTCTAAATATGAGCGGATAGAGTTGATCTTTTAGCTTTTAACCTGATTGAGTTTCCAGTTTATTTCTGAAGAGAAGGGGGTGGGGGGGGGAATGAAACTCTCAGCCTAGAACTGCTGGGAATCTGGATGCTTGTGCTTAGCCAGTGGTTTTTATCTCTGTAATCTGCTCGTTTTTACATATTCTCTGTTTTGCAGAAAGGTCACATTTTGCCTCCCCATCAGATCTAAGGGAGCTAGAAATGGAGGGAGGTTACGTATTTGTTGTTGGTGGTTTTAGGTCAGATGACCCAAGAGAATCACATTGACCTCGTGTATTTCTCACGTGTGTATTCTACGCCGCTACCTATATCCCGCGTTAAAAGCCTGTATTCGGAACACAGAGCAGTGCTGCTGGGAAGTAGCAGAGAAGAAAGGGAATTGCATGTTGGTGAAGACGTCGCTTTAGATTCATTTTCCCTGTCGGATGGTATTTATATTAGAAGTGGTGTAGCAGCGTCCCCGTTAGTCCTGGCAGGCGATTCACACTGGGCGGTGGAGCTCGTGTGTAGCGAAGTGAAGCTGAATTCCTCCGTCTGATCCCCAGTCCCTTTTTGGGGGGAGGGGAGCGCGTGCACGTTTGAGTGTTTTGGGTGCCCGTGCACCGTGCGTGGGTGGTGGTATTTCCCCCCAGCTGAAAATGTCCCGTGTCCAGTATCATCCCCGCCCGCACACTACAGAGAACGGCGCTCTGGGTGAAATGGCGAGATTTTAAAAGAATGGCTTGATTAGATCCCAAATTTAAAAAAAAAACCCAACAACCCTGTAGCCACAACCCATCCTATTCCATCTGAACCAGCGAATGAGCCACTCGCTGCTTTTCCCTTGTACCCTCGGCTTTGCCAGGGCTCCAGCAAAGACAAACCGACAGGTCACGTTGAGACCTTCGCACTAAATTTCCACTTCCTTCGAGTGCCACCCGCCACCCCCATCACAATGAAATACATTAATAGACAAGATTGGCCAAATCCAGACCATGGCTAGGGAGATAGCCTGAGCTTTCCCCATTCCCTGTGCCAAGCTGGGTGCAGGGATATTACTTGTAGTTTGTCCTACAACTGTCCCCACTTCCTTTAGGGAGACCTAACCTCCCAGTCTGGAACGGCTGCACTGGTCTAGACGCTGAGAATCTCTTTCGTGGGGAGGATGGAAACATTTGTCGATGTGGCTGAGAACGTGCAGTTTACAAAAGTTTGGTTGAAATAATGGTGGGGAGGGAAAAAAAGAGCGGGAAGGAGCCCTGATTTGAATGCAAGGCCTCTCATTGGCTCTGCCCGTGGTGATGTCACTTCCCAGAGGGGTGATTACCATTAGAAAAGAGTAGAAGTTGGTCTGCAGAGAGTGAGAAAGAAGCTCTCTCCTTGTCCGGCACCTCAGTGCATGACTGCCATGCACACCCGCTAGTTCCCCTAGCCTCTCTCACCGCCATGGAGCGATGGGTGGGCTTCAGGGGTGCCCCATCCCAGCGAGAGCCTGCAGAGCAGAGCCGGCCCCTGTTTTTCCATTGAATGAATTGCGTTCATGGGTTTCTCTCTCTCTTTCTCTCTCCCCCTCTCCTCTGGTGGCAGACAGAAGACCGTCCCAGCAGGTCCCGGGTCCTTCCCCAGCCCGAGAGCTTTCCAGCCACTGGCGGCCCTTGAGAAGGAGGGCTGTTTCTGTCTTTGGTTATCTAGCTGTATGAGTGTTATTAAGCCATCATAAAGCTAGATAACCGAAAGTAGAAATGACTTCCAACCCTTCCTGGAGCTGGGAAGCCAATGGACCAGGAGGGACGTGGAGCCAGACGCAGCACGGACCCTGGAGCAGAGCAAGATTAACCCCAGATCATCTCCCATCTTCTGCCAAGGATTCGCCGGAGTCCTTCCAGACCCAGGTACGTTTCTGCAGTCTCTGTTGTGGCGCTCTCAGAAACTCCCTACGGGAGGTTTTGCCTTTTTTTCTGCCGGGCAACGGACTGGCAGGAGCACTGCCCCAGCCAGGGCAGCGGGGAGCCAGGGGGCAGGATGCGAGGGGGCAGGTAGCGGTCAGGAAAGGTGAGCTGCGAAGCCAATGTTTTTACTGCCCAATACATCATTTCGCCCCAATCTGTTAAACGTGCCCTGGAATTCGCTCCCGGATCAGGGGATGTAAATCGGCTCTCGTGTGAGCCAGCCTGAAGGGGAGGCGGGGACGGGCTGCCTTAGACTCAACTCCTTCTAACAATGGCCCTTGATCAAATTTATTCGGCGAGTCAAACCCCGAAGCGCGCATTAGCATTCGGATTTTGTTGGTCTGGGTTTGATTCAAGCCTCCCAAAGCTTTGCCCCTCCGAGAGGTCAAGTTCTTGATAATTTGATCACTTTTCATGGGCCTTGGCAGCTGCTTTTGTGTGTAGTTGGGGGTCTCTGTGCAGAGTGAACTGGAGCAGAAATGAAGGGGGGGTATTCTCAATAGGAAGGGGTCTGGATCCTAGGGGCAGGCCTTAACATTGAGACTCTGCCTGCATACAAACTACCTGCTTTAACTGTTGGCACTTTCTCTCGCCACGTCGCCTGAATGGTTAACATTCAGAACGGATCCCTTACCTCCGCCGCAAACCCTGGAAGTTGAAACATAATATATATGACACCGTCTAGCAAATAAAAAAGCAATTGGGAAATCTGCATTCCGTTCCCATGGTAACACAAAGCCCCGTGCACGCTGCTAAGTCTCTTCTGGCACATTTTGGCAGCCGGTTTGAGGCAACCCAGCTTCTCTGCCTGACTTGGCTGAAGCGAACCCCAACCAGAGAGCAGGAATGAAGGGGGAGGGTGCCAGTCTGAGGGGCTCCGCTGAAACATTAAACCCACTTCCCCGGGTGCCTTTGGGTGCTCAGCCCGGACAGGCAGGAAGTGGCGGGGGGCTTCCATTTGGGGCGAGGGTGGCGTTGCATTTCCTTAAAAGGGGAGAAGGCTTCGGTTGGATTCGTTTTCCTGAGCAGCAGGTGGACTTCGAACATTCTTGCTGCTTCAGATCAAGGCCAGCCACCTAACCCTGCTCTCTCTGAGGCTTACAAGAGGTGGCTGTAAGCAGGCACCCTCCCCGCCCCCCAGACAGGGCTGTTTCTCTTAGGATACACACAGTTCTAGCCTGGTGTATTTTGGATGTAGCTGTGTGTGGGTATGAACAATTAGCAATCCACTGTGCACAAGTCCCAGAATCTCCTTACCTGCTATCTTTATATATATATATATTTATAACTGGAGATATACCCATCTCCTAGAACTGGAAGGGACCTCAAAAGGTCATTGAGTCCAGCCCCCTGCCTTCACTAGCAGGACCAAGTACTGATTTTTGTCTCAGATCCCCAAGTGGCCCCCTCAAGGATTGAACTCACAACCCTGGGTTTAGCAGGTCAATGCGCAAACCACTGAGCTAGCCTTACCTGTGGTACTCTGGAGATTTTACCCAGGCTGCTGGGAATTCTCTGAAGGCACCGGGCACTGAGAGCTACAATAAGATTTACAAGCGCAATCTTTGTCTTTTTGTTCCCTTTCCCGATTTTGCAGCCTGATTGCGTTTATTTTTTTTTGCTGTGTTTGCTCTTGGGGAGGCATAGCATGTTACCAGGTCCCTAGAGGGCATTAGGGCTCAGCATGCAATGGGCTGTTCTTGTCTTCTCTTTCTCTGGGGTCTTTGGTTTGGTGGCCTTTATGTGTTCCTTGTCCAATGCAAACTCTCCCATTGATTTCAATCGCAGTTTGGCTTGAGTAAGAACTGTGGCAATTTGGCCCAGTGTGTTTATTAGCTTTTGTGGGGCCTTCCCTCCTCGTCAAACGTCCTTTCCCTGCCCTCCCTGCCTCCATCCCCTGTTCCTTTCTTGATCATATAATGCTCTGCCTGTCTGGGCAACGTGGGCTCTGCACTCTGCTGCGGGCAGTTCAGTGTGAAGTGTTGGCTTTCACTCTGGGAGAGGCATTGTTTGCTGCGTCTGGCTACACTAGAAACTCTCCATTGAGTTTAAAACTCTTTTCCTGAATATTAAGTAAGTAGATCACTCTGGGAGCAAGAACTCTTCGTTATTTCTCAGACGGCGCCCGCCTCGCCACTGAAAGTTCTTCCAACCCAAATCTTCTTTATAGCATGCTGGTGTGAATGGTGTGGGCAAACTCATGCAATGCCAAAGCCCCATGAGAGAAGGGCTTTGCTGGGTGCAAGCGTTTAGTTTACATCAACAGGCTGAAAAGGACCAGGAGAGTTGGGAAACCCTGGCGATCTTTTGTTGTGGCCTTTTCGAACTTCTATTCCACCTTACATTTGTGGCAGAATCCACATATTTCCCAAGATATAGCAATGTGCTCCCCAATCTCGCAACTGAGGATGAAAAAACCTGGAGTCATAATAATAATTAATAATAAAGGGAGGAGGACCTACAGTAAATCTGTGACTATACAGCAAGAAAAAAGTTTTGAGGAGTTCTCATTATTTTATATTCTAATGAGAAGTCATTGGAGAAATTAAAAAGGGCAGAGGAAGAAGAAGACGCCTGCATTAATTCCACAGGAGGCCTCCCAGGGAAAAGGCTGTGTGAGTTTGAACGCTGAAAAGCATGAAGGCCTGGAATTAGACTATCATTTAGAAAGCGTTACTAATCCGAAGTTACAGCAGTAATTCCATGATTTGCTGGGTCCCACACGCAGTGCCAGAATTAAAGAAACGGATTTTCTAGAAATGGAACTCAACTGTGGCACAAAGTCTGGGCAAGATCAGGATGAATCATTCATTTCAAACACAGCAAAAAAACATGTCATTAAGAGTCCAACTTTCTTCTCTCCAAACCATCTGAAATATGTGTTCTTGATGCAATCCCAGAAAATCTGGAAGAGAGTGGAGGTAGGGAGAATAGAATTTAGCAGTTTTCCTCCTTTCTTTATTTTATTATTAAGAAATAATTTTCCAGTGCTGAGTCCATGCTAATGTGCAATGGCACTTTTTTAAATAATAAAATTGATCCTTATGGAAACTGCATAATATGAGGTGCTATAAAACAGGACTGAACAAAGCAATGGAGAACAGAACTGCACTGCTAACAAACACTTTATTCATTTGATGGAAAATGCCAAATTCACAACAAATATTATTCACAAGGAATTATTCGACCAGCTGAGCTGGAGAATATGTATTCTGTTGGGAACAATTCTGCACTGCCAGGGAGATTAGCTAGCTGATCTCTTCCATCTCTAACTTCTATAATTGGATGAAGGTGGCAGTTTAAAGAGATGAACTCTGTGTGTGTGTGTGTGTGTAGACAAACACACACAAAAAATCAAATTTGTAATATTACTAAAAAAAATAGAGTGCAGAAATTGGTATCCACATGTCAAACTCATAGAAAGAATCTAATGCACGTAAAGTATTTTCATATTGATATCTGGCCAGTTTTTAAAATTCCTAGATTCATAAGGCTTTTGTCCAAATCTAATATTTGGAGCCGTTTTCAATCAGACTCTGCATTTGTGCATGCAGCTTGGCAGATGCACATGGGAAAATGAGGCTAGGCCTATTCTGTACACATTTTGATCAAGTGGGTGGATGCTCAGCTCCCTGTTTTTTGCATGCAAGTCTTTGTTTGCATACCCAAAACAGAAGCCTGCCCAAGTGGCTAGATGTGGTCAGTTTCACATGCAAAACTGGCGATGCAAATCTGGACAAAGGGGCTAAACACTTCACCATTTAGCTCCCAATTTTCATGCCTTGTGGGACAGATTTTACAAATCTTTTGTTAATTTGTCATTTCCCAAAAGAAAATAAAAGGAGGGGCTTTTCTCTGCACTGCTATGTGTCAAAATCTGTCCACAGATCGAATGATAGTCCACTGGGCGGAGAGAGAAACAATGCTCAAAGTCCTCTAGCTCTTCACCCTCCTCTCCCTCTGCAGCTATTGTTGGTTGGTTGCACAATTCACAGAGGCAACATCCCCATCACAGGGTTACCATTCAACTGTAGGGTCAGTTGTATTCACTGCATCTCTTCTCGCAACTTTTCCTAAAATGAGATGCCTGCATCAGCATCTCGTATTATCTGTCCTCCATCAGGACACAGAGTGTGGCAAGGTGCAACATGATTGTGAGAAGCCCCAGGCCCACAAAAGTCCATTCAAGGTCCAGTCCTCAGCTCTTATTTTCCCCAAATTCTTGTTGGCTTCAGTGAGATTGTGTGTGGCACATCTGGGCGAAAACCTACATGTAAGGGCATGTCCTAATCTTTTAAAGTTTGTGAGTGCTCCTTATCCTTATCCTATATGGGTCAGATGCAGACAGAGTGATCAGATTCCACAGTGATGGAAGTGATATAGAAAGCTGAAAAGAATAGATCAGAACAAGATAATAGGCTGGGCATTTACTTGATTTTCCCTTTGCTTTCTCTCCTCTGTGAGATTCTTTAGTTCCTTTCCACACCTGGTGGATCTTCTTCAATATTCAGTACAGGCAATTTGGATATGAGATTTTCCATAAACTTATAGCCAAGGCTTCTATGTCTTTGTCCTTCAGGCAGTGCTTGGAGTGGGCAGTTAAAGGCGGGGAGGCATATACTAGCTGAAAACATGAGGAAAGGATGATCTGAAAAAAAGTATATTGGGGGAAAGGAGCGCGAACCATCCCTCACACCTTCAGCCCCGGCGGGAGTGCTTGCACTGCCATGCTCTGGTCCCAATCTCTTTTCTTACTTCCTGATGTTCTAACCTTTCAATCCACCATTCAGTCTAGATCAAGGCTTGCATCAGGCTGTAGGACTAGCCAAAACACAGGGGTCCCCCAGGGTGGATCGGAGACTGTTTGCTTCCTGCTGTTTAAACAAGCTGTAAGCTTTGGTCCAAAATCTGTTGGGAATCAAGATTGTTAGCAGTGCCCATGATTTGTTTTACTTGTATTTGTTCCCTTCCTGGGGTCATGATGCCAGGTGACCTAGTTTGCCCTCCATACTATTACCTCTCTTGTCGAGCTTTGTTCATAAAATCATAGACGGTAGAGATGAAAAAGATCTGTTGGGTCCCCTCACCCACCTGATGGTGGCCAGTGCAGGAGTGTTCTCTATCTTGCATTTTTCCAGTAATTCGTCCAATCTAGTTTTAAATGCTCGAGTGATGGGGCATTGTTTGACATAATGGGGTAAGTTGTCAGCCTCTGGCCTCCACAAGTGCAATCACACCTTTGTGTGTGCACATGTTAGAATTTGCCTCTCTAGATCCCCTCGGGAACCATGCCTCTGTGAGTGCAGGTTGTAAGCCTTGCACACATGCAGGTGTGAGAATGACTAAAGTGTGAGCTCACGTGTTTGCACCAAGTGATAGTGCAGGTACGTATGCACAGCTCAGCACATTCCTAAGTGGGGGATGAGTAGAGATTGGGCCCCAATACCCTATTTTCATCTTCTGGGGGCCTCACAAATTCCTGTAAAATGTGCATTTTATTGCCCTGAACCTCCACAAGGTCCCTGCAGGTGTAGTATGTATGTAAGATGTAGTGTATGTAAGATGGCTGCCTTCCTGGCTCTCTCTGCACCATGTGGCTTAACGGAGTCACTGTTTTCAGGCTTGTTTGTGGCTTTGGGTTTTTGTTGTCCTTGTCTTCTCTTCTATGCTTTTCTGAGCCAAATTACCTTGAGAGTATTTGCTGTCCAAGGATCTAGGCAGCAGGATGGTTTATTCAAACTGTTTAGCACAATGTTCGCTGTAGCTGGGCCTGTGACCCTAATTTGAATTTATGGACCAGATCCTGTGGTGGTGTAAATCTGCATAGCGCCACTGACTTCACTGAAGCTAGAGCAGTTTACAACAGCTGAGGATCTGGCTCTAGGTCTCTTTAAGAGGAATCACAATTCCAGGTGTTGCTGGCTGTGTTTATTCACTGGCTCAGGTTTTGTTAGGGCCGTCTGTCTCAAAACTCAAGGGGGCGGGGGAAAGATTTGAACACACTCTTGGTCAGTTGTCTCTTAGAAACCCAGATTGCTGTTCCTATAGAGATTTTCTCTTTCCCTTCACCCTGGTCCTGGCTTAAGCACCACTTTAAGTGGGCCCTGCTCATTCACATCCAGGCTTCTTAGAGCAATTGAGACTGCAGGGGTTTGAAAAGCAGGGACAGTCCTTCAATGGCAGGACCTTGGGCCGGGCTAATTGGTTTTGGTTCAAGGGGATACTGGATTTGTGAAAAGCCCAAAGATGTCTTTCCCACGCCAGATCCCGGCTCTTCAGGGGAATGGTGGGGGGTACAGGGTGGGGAAGAGTGGAACAAGATGGCTTAGTAGGTGAACCCAAGTAATGACACAGAAGCCCACCTGCTTTGGGCTGAGTCAGTGTCTGACCTCAGGCTTTAAAAGCTTAACTCCCAGATGTGCTGCCTCCACCGGCTGTGAGGAAAGGCACAACTGTATCTTTGTTTATTTATTCTTTTATTTATTTTTCCACACAAGATATCTTGACGATACAATGAGTGCAAATCAGGTGGGACCAGAATTACACTGTTGAACAACTGGTGTGAAAGCAGAACTGGACCCAATAATTCTGAATTCTTTTCCTTTCTTTTCTATGTTGAATTTTGGTGGAATTGTGTCCAATAGCTCAGTGACCTTTTTCTCTCCTGTATCAGTAAAAGTTGCTTCATTGTGGAGCTGCAAAGCATGGCCTGGAAGCCTGGACAACTTATGGGAGCACAATTTCTTGATCTTATCCCCTTTAGGATACATTTTTGGACACCTTGACAGAAATGTAGACTGCAGCCTGTAGGAAATGAGAAATAAAGGAATTACTTATCAAGGGTCTCTTTACCCTCCACATCTCTGTTATAATTAACAGATTACAGGTTTTTGCTTATGTTCAGACTATGAGAGAGAAGTATAGTTAGCACTGATCTTAGATACTGCATTAAATGCCTAATAGAGCAATTTATTATCATTTATTGTGGAAGAGCAGGTAGTGACCACTATATGTGGGTTGCTTAACACCTTTTTATAAGAGTCTTGTACCTTTTTTTTTTTTTTTTGGAGATACTCTGACACTGCCATTGTTTGTGCAGGCCCTTGAAATTCAGTAGAGGGAAGCTCCGGGGCTAGCAAAATGCCTTTCCTTTGTCCCGTGAAATTCCATTCAGGTTTAGCTGAGTTATAAAGCATTACAAATCACCCTTCTGTTGCTTGTATACCTCAGGAAAAATCTGACATCCTGCCAAAATAATAACTAACCACAAACATTCCAAACACCTCCAACAATGCAATATCATTATCAGAGACTGCGCTGGGAATGCCTGGGAGCTCCTGGAAGAGTTGTAGCAGGTGAGGGGACTGTGAGGGTAGATTTCGGCTACTTCCTCCCCTTCCCCCCCTCCTCAGCATATGGACCCTGTGGCCAGTTTCTCTTCCCCCCTGCATGCACATTCCCCGGGATATCAGCCTTCTCCTGCTGTCAGCTAATGTTAATCCCATAGTTCAAGTGGTGGAAGTCTGTGCTGAAGTTTCAGGTTTGAAATTCTGCTTGCAATGTAGGATGTGGGGGAGGGGGGTAAGGAGGAGCAGGGTTGTTACAACTGCACAGCATATAATTTGTTTTAACCCTCTTTTAAAAAAAATCTAGGAAATGATATATATATAGATATCAATAGATATAATACACACTATTTAGGTTGCAAAAGCAAGCATTCAAAGTTAGGAAATGCCAGGTCTAAGATTGTCCGTGTAATCTTCATTCGGCCTTGTTGTGCATATGCATTATGATCCAGTCTTTAATTACATGATCACAAGCCTGGTTCAGAGCCAAGGATGGACGTACAAGGGGGCTGAATTAAGGTTGCATGAGCCACCTTAAATCTTGCATTTCCTAGCTTTTGAGTGCTTGATTTTGCAATCTAAAAATGTTCTTTTAATGCAGTATTTTTGTATGGAATATAATCTACATTGTCAGGTAGCAGCAAATATAGGAACATAGAAGCTAGAGATGGAAAACAATTTACTAGATTATTTAGTAGTACATTGATTAAAACTTGTATTAGAAAATATTTACAATTATAAAACACATAAATTGCTGAATACATATTACAAATACCTGAGGCATGTTGGTTCATATACATAAAAAAAGAATAACAAAAGAAGAGAAAAAAATACAAACCGCAATTGTCCAAATGGGGAGAATAAACTGATAAGAACAGATTTAATTTTTTTAATTAAAGCTAATGTTAAGATTACCCCATACATGTGTTAAGGAAAGAGTATCTACACATCTGGGTATAATGCTTACATTGTCCACAAGTACCAAGTTTGGTTAAAAATTCATAAAATGCATATAGTACATAATCTGCAATATCCCAAATGAAGGTTAGTAAATCCAGCGATACAGTTAAAATAATAACATCCAAATATTTGGGTAGGTTGTGGAAAGCAAATATAGCAACGAGTATAGATTGTCCCTCAGTAATTGAGATTTAGGATAGGTTGCCCCTCAGTAAATAGCCCGAATTTAAACTGATGCTACACTTGATCTTAGCCAAAAAGCAAGAAGACGTAGGCATGCTGAAGGGGACATTTCTTTGTTTCCAGAGAACCAACCTTATTGTTTTCTTGGCCTTTAGTTCTGCACAGTTCTTGTTTCAGATGGACATTTTGGCTCCTTATCTTGAGGAATCTTCAGCTTGTTTATTGAAAGTCCACACTCAAGAAGAAATGGATGCCCAAGGGGATGTATGTGCTGTGTGCATGCACAGCCCCCCCCCTGTAATTATGCCATACAGATACACATTGCACACTCCCAAATATTTGCTGCCCTTGCATTCTTTCCTTGATTTGCATGCTTGTTCTTTCCACTGTCGCTAATGGAGGCTGTTCCACGTGTTGAGAGGAGAAGGGAGGCCTTTGTATATTAAACAGGAGATCTAATTTTTTTTTAACTGCTGGAAGAATGGCCCATATTTTACTTTGGAAATGATTAGATGCAATGCAGATTTATCTGTGCTTGGAATGGCCTTTTTCTATCTTTCTTTATGGGGAAATTCCATAATTTGGGTTCTAATGTCAGTGAACGGATAATCAGGTTATCCCCCCTCTTGCAGCAAACTGGTCTCTGGCTGAGCAATTTTTTTAATGTAGTTAGTTTTGTTTTTTTGTTAATGTGCAGGGAAGTAGCTGATATTTCTGTTACTCATTGGACAATTGAAAAAAAACAAAACAGTTCTGCATGTGCTTTTCTGATCCAAAAGAGTTTTCTGTGGCCTGCAGTGTATTTGGTGTTGGTAAAAATATCTGTGGTCTATTGAAACCATATTTCCCCCCAAGAGATTTCTAAACCCTAACATCAGTGTCTCACGGTGTGTGTGTGTGTGTGTACAGAATGTTTGTGTGTCCATGGTGTATGTGCATATATGTTGTGCATGTTTTAAATATCTCCCCCCTCCTTATCTCCACAAAAGTCAATCCAATAATTAGACTGAGCAAAAGGAACCTGTCTCTATCTGTGATGCAGGCAAAAAACGTCTGTTCTCACCCTGCCTTCTGTTAATGAGATAGAGACAGGTAAGCATCACACATACCAACTTTCCTGCCTTCAGCAACATCAAGGAAACAGTGACAAGCTATTAATGGAACGTGATGGACCCAGCGCTAATTAGTGCTTCCTTTTCAACTTTTACCTACATGTGCACCAAGATCTCCAACCCAGCATTTCCCCTAAGCTTAGATCCCTTTGTTTTCAGTTTGTTTCTCTTCACACAGATTAATCCATTAGTGAATAAGTGAAGGCATCATTTATTTCCCGAGTCATTCCTCCCCTCCCCTTGGGTTCATACAGTGTTCTTTGGCTATCACTTCTCTCTTCTCCCCATCCTCGCACTCTCAGGAGTTTCTGTACTGATCCTATGTCTCATAAGGTCACCCACAGCAAAAGTGACCTCCCTCTGCTGGGGGGAGTGGGCTTGGTACTATAGCAAGATCAGCTACCACGGTGATGGGTACCGTATAAGGGCATAGACAGTCTCCTATCCATGAGCAATGTGTAGCAAACGTTCATTTCTGGTCAACAGAGCACGTCTAGATTGGCTGGTTCCAGGGACACCAATGCACCTGCTTGTTTCCTCTTTTCGCTCGTTCCCCTATGTGTCTGTTTTCTAGATGCTTATATGACCCCCAGCATCACAGTGTTTGAGGGCCTTCCAGAGAGAAGTTATCCCTGGAGCAAAGGTATCTGAAACCCAGGAGCTTCTTGCAGCCTGCAGGGGAGAGGGTATAACCCTCTTGCATCAAACACTGCTGTGTGCTGCAGTAACAACCCCCCAATAGCACTGATGCTGTGGTATTGTTTTATAAGCAGGGCATGGGAATGAGGGCTCAGTGTGGTGTCGCCAGCCCAGTGGACAGTGTTGGCATGAGGAAGACACCTGCCCAGCTCACGGTTCTCAGTTACTGAACTGTTATTATTGAACATTTTTATTGTGATAGCACCTAGTTGTGATAGCAACTAGGCCAGGCCTCCACCCAGTGAGGGACTGTGCAAACAGCTAGGGAATGACAGCTCCTGCCCCAGAAAGCTTACTGTGTAAAAAAGCGTAGGCTTCTCAGTACAACTGGCACAGCCCACTGGAAGCTGATTAAAACTAGACAGGGCTGAGACCCAACAAAACATCTGGGCCTGCAATAAACGTACACCCCTGCCCTGCACACTTCTGAATAGAGATTTCCTCCCAGCCCGTACCCTGGACTCCTCCCGGACCCATATCCTTGATCTTCCATTCTCATCCCTTTTGCATGGACTCTTGGTTTCTCACTGCTGTGTCAGGCCCCTTCACACTGCCAGGCCTGGATCCCAAGGAGCCTGTCTTAATCTGCTCCTGCTATTTGCAGTCACAGTCCGCAGACGGCGCAGCTTGGTGGGGACACTTGCAGGGCAGGAGGCAGAGGCAGCCGGGGTTTGCACATTAGCTAATTAACTTTCATGACTGAACTATGTTGCCTCGTCTTTTTTCTGCATCCTCCCCTTTCTCTGCCCCCAAAACATGGGGACATGCGCGCGCACACACACACACACACACACACACACACACACCACACCACATATTCTGCTGGCCTCAGAACTCTTCCACAGCCGTGAAATGCAAAGTAATGCTGCTTGTTTTCAGAGCAGGGTTTCCCTGCTACGTGGTACACTGGGCCCCCTGTTTCACATTAGCTGAGTCTTATTAAATCCGGTGCGCAAAGGCCAGTCACCCCCAGCAAAGCCCTCTGCTGCACCCCATCCATAAATCCAACCCCAGAACAAAGTCTTTTGTACCTTGGACCATCTTTCTAGCCAGCCTGCCTCATTTTCTCTCTCTCTCATGCTGGAGGTTTCTTAGTGCCAGGAAGATATGATAATTCTTGTGGAGAGAGCATGAAATGCCTCTGCTCTTTGTGTCTGTTTAATTCAATGAGAACCCCAGCCCCGCACGTCATGAATGGTGGCTTTGTGCTGGCCTTTCCTGAGCTCCAACTGCCAGCCCTGCTCTCTGCCTCTAGTTTCCCACCATTGGATACTGATTAACAAACTAAATTATTTTTCCTCCCTAATGATGTTTTCCCACTTTGCCCACCAGGCTGGAAGAAGCCATGGGGAGGAAAGGATTCGTGCAAAGGATGAGCTAGCCAGAGAGAAAATTAAAGAGACAGTGTTGTTTTCTGGGCTCTGGCTACACAGATCCACTTTGTTTTATTTCCTTCTTAGTGAAAATGATAGTGTCTTGCTGTCTTTTACATGGCTGCATGTGTTTCAATTAGGGACCGGTATCCAAAAGCATTTGCATGAGGTGTGCTATGAAGCATGCATGTAAGTACATAACATACACACAATTATGTGTGTGCACATGTAGGTATATATAATAGAAATGTGTCTTTGTGTGTAGTCCCAAATAGGAGATCTGTTTTACAGCCATTTCTCTGGGGGTGACATTCAGTAATTACTTGACACCCGTCCGTCCGTGTGTGGGGGGGCATCTTTCTAATTGCGATGAATTCTCTCTTCTTTAATCAGACGTGACTGAAAGTTCATGGAGTGGGATGCAATGGGAAGAGACAGGACATCTCTGGGTGAGCAAGAAGAGGTGAGTCAATGAATGTAGTTGTTAGAGGAATAAGTTGAACTTAGCTCTGGAGGCCAGATCCTCTCTCTCTCTCTCTCTCTCTCTCTCTCTCTCTCTCACACACACACACACACACAGACACACACCAGCCAAACTTCCCTGGCTAGTCTTTTGCAACTGGGCCAGCTGATGTTTGCTGCTGCTATGTAAGACAGGAAGCAATAATTCCGATTACCCTAAATAGACTAGGAGGTGGGAATCAAAGGCAGATCAGGAGGCAGCCATCTGCCTTCTGAAGCATAGCAGTGCATCTCTTACTTTCTTGGGATCTGGGAAGAAAAGCAGCTTGCAGAATTTTTGTATTTTCTAAAAGAAAATGATTGTAATCTGCACAGAAAGAAAACGCATGTGGGGAGGCAGAGCCTCCTTTTAAATTCTGATTAACAAAACCTGAAGATTTGAAATGTTGTTTTTATTGAGTTTTTCCAAGCCGTGGACTCTGAATTGCTCTGTTTATTCACTGGTTTGTGTGATATGGGCATCTGCAGAGCAAGTTTTCTCATATCTCCCCAGCAACATGCCTTTCCTCTGACCCGGAGTCAGCACTCCCAGCCGGGAGAGAGAGCGGCAGATCCAGCTGATCCCTGCGGATGTGATCAGCAGAGAAGACAAAGGGGCTGCTTAATGCTAGTGTTTGAGATTTGGGCATCTGCCTGCTAAGTAGTGGGCAGAGATCACCAACTCATTTCCCATAGGCCGTTGGGCAGATGTCAAATGGGAGCAACCATTTTGTAGCGAGCGAGGCCCTGTCCAAAGATGGACCACTGGTTCTTTTGGGGCAGCTCCACATGTGGTAGCAACGATGGAAGCTGAGGTGTAGCTAGGACTCAGGTGTTCCTGTTTAGAGCAGGGTTAGGCGACATAATAAAAATACCTGAGCCCTGTCTGTACTGCCGCTGCTACTGGGTGGAAATACACAGTAGCTTTTGTAGCGAAAGATGGGGCCCATTTTCACCAGTTTAGACATAGCCCAAGAAGAGAAATTGATTGGGATCCAGCCAGACCATGCCTCTCAATCTTATTTGAAGCTCACTAAATCCAGGAAAGCACCACATTCTGTATAGTCCTTTCACCACGGTTCTAATCACTGTTATTACTTCTGCAAGGCAGAACAGGAAAGGAAAGATGACCATACAATGGGTTTTTTCATGCACCAGGATTTATTAAGAACAATAGGCGGAATCAATCCATCTAGGTAGAATACACTGCAGGGAGCAATGGGATAGAGCATTTATTCTGCTCTCGAAGGGTAGAGCTATAACTCTCAGGAGGCAAAACCTGGAGTGTTTCGGAGTTACGTCCTCTTATGTGTGCAAACGACTACTCCAGCCCATGGCAACCCTCTAGATATTTCATTTGTGTGTAGTATTTCCCCCTCCTTTTTGGAAGAGATTTCCCTCAATAAAATGCACCTCTGGAAGGAGTAAGGGGCTGTCGGTTCAAATAGGTCATAAAATTTAGTGTTTCTTAAATCTTTAGATAAGGAATTGAGGAAAAAAATACATCTTGCTACCCGGATGATCTCTCTCTATGTGGGAGGCCTGGAATGGAAAATGGAGGGTACAAGTCAGTGAGCCTTGGAGGTTATCAGAGTTTGTTGTGGTTTTTTTTATCTTTCAGGGTGTGTGTATGTGGTGGGGGGGAGGTGTGTGATCTATATTGAAAGAGCCTTTTCACTAAGTCTGCTTTCACTTAGTCTGATCTTTCTTGTGGCAGGTGGAGGGGGGTGGAAGGTGGATCTCCTCATCTGAGCAGAATTCAGGCAGATGCTGGGAAGTTGAGATAATGCGTTGGAGTAGCTTGGAAAGGATTTAAGAGAGCTGATCAAAGTGTGCAAGAGATGCACAGCAACTGAGCAAAGATGGCTACCATTGCCTTCTTCAGAAGAGAGGGCTGTGTAGGTGATGCAGCATTGTCCACACAGGGTTAACTCTGTCACCAAAATCAGGAGACAGAGAGGGAATGTTTTATTAATGAAACCAGCCCTTTGTGAGCCTTCATCTTGAGGCACATTTTCTCCACCTTCCTCATCCTCCTTTGGCTACCGTCTGACCCTGTGTCTCACTCTGTACATGTCCTTCCAGTTATTCTTTTGGGCTTCATCCATAAATTCCTCATGATCACTTGAGTCCGTGACCAATGTGGCATCCCTGAGTGTCACTGTGCGTGTGGGCCAGGGAGGGGAAGAAACCATTTCATCTGAAGGGCATGAACATGCCTAGTGGTCTGGATGGCCAGACTAAAATGGGCAAACGCAACTTCAGCAGCAGACACAGTTTAAAATAACATGGCTTAATATCTGTAACATGAGTCACTCTGGCCTTCAGATTTCTGGTGCAGCATTTCTGATATCCTCTATGTCTGTAGCCTCTGTCTCTGTTAGAACAGCGAGAGCAACCCAGTTTTGTGTTGCGGGAGGCAAAATGTGGGTGTATGTTATGAGGGACAGTTGAGGGGTCTGGTTTCTGAGGGGAACAGGGGAGCTCGCACTGTTCTGGGGTGCCCTGGTCAAGGTGAATACAGCATGCTGGAGTCTAGAGCTCCCTACCAACCAGCATCACCACTCATCCCACTGTATTTCTGTTCCAAAAAAATAACAGCTTAATAACAAGAAAAAATAGGAACGGGGATTGCAAAAGTGCTAGGGAAGATGGACCAGTGACAGACCATGGCAGAAAGATAAGAGAAGGGCAGCAGCATCAGGAAGTAACATCCTCAGGACCTGCTTTCACCCCCCCTTCTCCAACCCCTGCTGCCCCCACCCCATACTCCAAGCATCTGAAGACACATGGCAGGTGCTTGGTATTGATAAAGGAAGGTGGCCAAGGGAGAGGGAGGGGCTGTGAGCAGAGTTGTCTTCCCTTGCTTTGTTAAAAATCAAATCTATTTTATGACCATTGATTTAAAATGGGAACAAAATTGAGCTCTGTTCCCAAAGCCGCCTGGAAAGAAGATTTTTGTGTTTGTGTGTGCCCTTTGTCTGCTGGATCAGAAACCCGGGGGATGCTGGGCTTGGAAACATGGGTGGAACAGGGGAAAGAGACCTGTCATGCTGCAGCTCCTTCCCTGAAGGGAACCCCTTAGGGCTAATGTTTGATCTGAGGTTTAGTTGTACTACTCAGAAATCTCCAAATGTCAGGGGCTGGGACAGAGCATGGAACAGAACAGGGCTGTATTTTCATTTGCATATGAATGCTGATGTTTGCATTAATGTGAGGTATATGCCACTTATGTATGTGAGCATGCAGATCCACAAATACATGTGCAAACACATGCTCACACAAATTTGGAGAGACACGCAGCCACCATTGCATTCCCAATTCAGTGACATACTTGTCCTCAGTTCAGAATGCAGGTCATGACTCTTCTAGGAGGTGTGGTACGTCCCCTTCCCTGTCTACATTTAGAGATCAATTACAGCCTTAGGAATACTTCAAAATGTTAGCCTCCATTCTCATTCTGAAAAATGAAGATTCCCCCACATCCCCGCAAAATTTGCGCACACAGTAAACTAGTCTTCAAAAGAAGGTTCTAACAGATCATTGTGTAATCAAAATGCCAAGCCATTGTCTATGTACTCCTATGGGTTGGCAGACCCGCTCTGACTAGCATCAAGAGAAAGCAGAGGGTGACAGTGTTTCTCGGCACAGTGAAAGTGCCAGAGTTATATTAAGTACAGCAAGGTGACTCGAAAAGCATGCCTACATGGGCAGGTCCACTGGCATAAGGGCGGATGTGAATTTAAAAGGTTATAGTTATATTGATAGGACTCCCCATGGGGACACTTATTCCAGTAGATGAGGGCCTATTTCTGGTTTAGCTCATACCGCTTTTAAAAGCAGTTTAAGCTAAACCAGAAAAATCCATTCTTATTCTGGACTAAGAGTATCCACAGAGTTCTAGCAGTTTAACTATATTGGTATAATTATAGCAGTTTAAATTCCTGTGTAGACAAGCCCAGGGTTTAGGAGCTAGCCATCTGCCCCTTTTGTTTAACTGCCTAACAAAGGTGTGTATATGGCACAGAACTCCCTACGTCTGTGTGTATATCCCCACCCCCTTACAGAACTATCAGCTGTGCACATATTAAGACCCTAATTCAGCACAATACATAAGCAAGTGCCTAACTTTCCACACATCAGATGTCCTGCTGAAGCTAAAAATACATTAAACACTTCTCTAATGTCGCCTTTCACGTAAGCGCTTGTTGTGAATTGTCCCGGGGGTGGTATTCAATCTTGAATAGGAGGGGACGTGTTTAGGAGACACTCTCTCTTTAAGATAAAGTCTGTGTTATTTAAAACCTGCCCTCCCGCCCCCCTCAAAGTTTAGGAACACCTGACTACATCATCAAATTTCCAGGAAGTGCAAGGTGGCTGAGTCAGTGTTGCTGGTGTAACCTTAACATTTGCATTTTCTGACTTATTTTATTTTGACTCTAGCATTGCAATAACATAGGGCTGGGGGTGGATTGTATTTAATTTGCTTGGTTTTTAAAGGAAAAGAATGAGAGAGAATTTGCATGTACTTAATAATATTAAATCCATCCACAGAGCAGAGCTCAGATTCTTTTCTGGTCTCTAAACATGGATCAGCTAAATTTGTAAATGTATAGGTGCATCCTTCTATATGTGAAAATCCCACATCTGGGATTGTAAAACCAGCAAATGCCTGCACAAGCGGGCTATGGGACTTGTCATTACCCATTCTAAATGACTTCACAAATTCTGCAGCATGCTGAAAATGCTGACCCATATACATACGTAGGGAGCTGATCCTGCTCCCACTTATACTGAATTGTGACTCCAGATGCAGTGAAAATTTCAGGGAGAGGGTAAAATTCATTGCATATCAAAGAGTTTGTGCAAATACACCACCCCCATGACATGCTAAGAACTTACATGGGGTTTAAGGACCCTTGGCAGTGAGATGAATTTTACTCAGAGTGAAAGTGTGCATTGAAAAACTTAATTTCACTGTGAGCTAAATCCTTGGGCATCAGCAGGAGTTGTACCTCGGTAAGGACTGAGTGAAAGCAAGGGTCTATGGGATTTGACCCTAGAAGAGAGTTACGCTGACATAACCAGCCATCATTTCCGTAGGCCTAGCCTTGAAACCATAGGGGCCAGAGTTTTACATTCCAAAAATAGTAGAAATGTGAACTCCTCTTTCTTCTGACCACAACCTTGCCCAGAAAATGTTGTAATGACCTGCTGGACAACTCTCAGTTCTACCTCTTTCCCCTACAGCTGGACTTCCTACTGTATGAAAATGTTTAGCGAGATGGTGCTGTGCAGAATAGCATTAAGTATGTCGATCTATGGGTACAGTGTTTATGCCACACACATGAATAGCCTTATCCTGCAGTCTTTATGCATGGCCTGCACTGGGAGTTTGGACTGCACAAGAACTGCACGTTCAGGCCCTATGTCTATGTTTTAAACATACTTTTTGTATGTCGGAGGGACAGATCCCAACACTAATTCTTGCAGTAAGGGCATAGCGTGTGGTACTTGCCAATGTTGCCTGCCTGGGTCTTCAGCTCAACAAGCACTTAGATGTATTGCATGCTGCAAGAGATGTCTGCATCTCTATACCTTCAGTAGGCGGTTGCCTAGGCATTAGCAATGGGAAGCGCTCAGGTTATGTATTCCCTCCTCAATGGCCACTGCAGGATTGTTCCATACAGGACATTTCCTAGTGCTTTGTCCAGTCTAGTTGTAAATATCCCCAGTGCTAGGGCTTTGGTGGAGTCACGTGCCCGGAGATAAACAGCAATTTAAACAGGTGCTTGGGAGTTTCATTCATCCTTGAGTGTAAGCAAAACAAGGAAAACGCCCTGCATTTCTGCCTTAGAGGAGAGCATTGGTGGGAAGGCCGAGCCGGTCACAAACGGGCTATGCTTTTGCCCCAATCCCATATGCTGAGGGGCTGCAGCCATGGGGTGTAGTACAGTGATCAATCAGTTAACAGGGATTATCTGTTTTCTCCTTTCTGCGTGTAACCATGGCATTATGCCCATGTACAGTTCTCGGTGAGTAATGGCTGTGCCTTATTCTCTCCTGCATAGAGCCTGTGTGACGTTCTGCAGCAAAGATAAGGAACTTCCCATTCGGCACAAGCAGCACAGGAAAGAAAGGTGGAGAGTCACTCCTCCCCGGTTAACCTCCCCTTCCCAGTCCCCTCTGGTATTCTCCCCTCTCCCCGAGACCATCAACTCAGCGAGGGGCCCTCAACAAGCAAGAGCTGGAGGAGGAGGACAAAAAGAGAGGCAGAAAGAGGGAGAAGGGCAGCCCCTGTGAAGACATACTCTGCCACACTGGGCCATTTTTGCTGCAGTTTGTAGGCTGCTAGGTGCCAGGAAGCCATTTTGATGGAATCAAGTGCTGTTTGTAAGATGGCCGCATTGGCACGAGGTAGGTTGCAGAGCTGCCTAAATCTTTACCATGCTACCTTCCTCACGCCCGTCTCGTTGTTATCTTGCTAATTTCCAATGAAGGCAGAACAATAACTGGAGCTGGCATGCCCCAGTTCTTTCTCTGCCACCTCCTTCCTCAGGCGGAAAATCTGCACGTACACCCTCCCTCCAGCCCCTCTGTGATATTAATTGAATTAACATACTTCCTAATTTGCCCTGCGTTTTTTTGTGCGCCTGCTCCCATCCTCCTTGTTGTACTCATCCAGCTGGTAGGAAAGGAACAAACGCTTTATTTCCATTTGCCCATTCGGCTGCATGCGAAAAATCCTTAATGACATATAACAGGGGTGGGGTGGGTGGAACAACAACCCATCGGGGATTTGGCACACAGACCTCACAATATTCTGAGATAAACCATCTCTGCTGCCGTTTTATTGGCAGATTAAAATATCCATTTTCCTTGTGTTCACTTATTTAGTTATTTATTTTTGTGCTGAGGGAGGGGGAGAGACCACCAATATTCTGCCGTTTTGTGCTCCTCTTAACAGGCCGCACGTGATTTTTCACTGTCTAAGTTGTCTCCGACAGCCCAGCCAGCGCTTCGGCGACAGAGAGAGCCCCTCCATTAGACTCACATGCAACAAGGACAAAAGCCTTTAAAACCAATTTATTGTTTATTTTTCCCCGCAGTGATTTCAGAAGGTTTCCCCTAAAAGGAACTTAAATACATATCATTAAATCGAAAGCGCTGAGCTCTGCACCCGGGAAGTAGGCCATGCTTTTTATTTCTAAAAATATTTGTCCATTTGCTAAAGAGCAATCAAGCCAGGAAGAGAACCGCCCTCCTCATCTTCTCTCTTTGTTTAAACCACATCATATTTGTAGTTACGATTTTAGAAAACAATTTTTTTTCATTTGCTGTCATACAAAGTACATATCCCCCCACCTTTCCTACTTAATGGGGCCAAATATCCATGATGATCACTTTTCTGGGCTTTATGTTAAAAAATGCGACAGTATTTTGCCGTAATACACTGAAAATGCAGCAATAATGTTGTTATGGGTTCTAGAGTTTGGGACTTCCAAATATTGTGCTATTTTTTATGTGGAGGAAACTGAAAGCCATGACCTAAGTATGTAATACAGAATACAAATGCCGTGAATTGTAAATACATTTCAGGGGCATGGCACCCAACACAGACAGCATTCCACAAAAGCTAGGAATCCAAAAGATAACGATAAAAACAAATTGTTTGGTCAAGTCATTCAGATTTTCACCAGGTTTGCTAGTATATACAAATGTGTAACGTATTGGTAGAAATGTTTCATTTAAAAATGCTGATGATAAACTGTAGAGGAGCTGAAAATGGTACAAGAATGATTATTGGATACTGTGGGCTCCCACCATTTTGTTTCATACTTGTGTGGCTATTTACCTATCAGTCCATGTTTATGGGTATAGACTTAAGCGTCAGATAAATCTGTCGGTCTGTCTCACCCGTTTTCTTTTCTTCCCTGCCTCCCCATCTGCTTCTTGTGGTGTCTTGTTCTGAATCCCACATAACAGTATCTGATGGGGATAATGAGAATATGCCTCTGGTCTGCATCATAAACATGCCAACACGAGCCATTGTGTCAGGAGCCGTCATTGACCAGATGGTGCTTCGTTGCCCAGCATTGCTGTTTGTGGGTTCCTCCTTTCTGAAAGCCAGCAAACCCCTTAGTGTTAGGGTCCACGAAGATCTACCTCAGCTTTCTAAGAAAAACATAGTGAACTCAGATAACCTATTGTGCAAGGGAAACATCTTCAGGCGGCAAGACTTCATTGTGGCCATGTGAGATGCAGACATAAGTGTTTGGGCCTCTGGTTGCCCGACAGAGGGTGCAGATCTGGTGGCGCATGGACTTAGATTTGTTCCCTCAATTTATGTTTGCGGATACAAAACTTTGGGCCTGAGTTTTGTAGGTATAAGTTGTGCCCTCACATGAAGCTGGGCCTCAACCCATCTGAACTTGCATTCCCCCACCATAGAGACGCCAGCTGAGTGCAGTTCAAAAGCCTGTGCTTTTAAAGATGATTCTGATGTTACCTTGGTTTTGCAGTTTGCGGGGGGGGTTTGAAGCACCTCTCTATTTTCTATCCTCTCAGATGTCTCCTATGTCCCTGTGAAGAACCTGCCTACAGGTGTGTCAGTGAGGCAGCTGTCAAGAGTGACTGATAAAGTATTGGGCTCTTCCTATGAACATTGCCAGGATGATCCCAGACAGGGGAGAGACAAGGCCAAGTCCTGCTCTCATTACGGGAATTCAACTCCCATTAAAGTCAATGGGAGTTGCAGTGGGTATCAGTGAGGGGAGAATTCGTCCCTGAGAGCTCAAAACAGTCCAGCAATAATAATAATAATAATAATTAATAATAAATCTGGCTACAGAAATACCGATTCAAAATATAAACACTATAAACAACTGCTCTTCCGGACTCCAGACAGATGGAGAGAACCTGGCATAATTACACTTGTGGAAGGCATTGAAGGCCTGCCATGAATGGAACCAATTAAAGAGCGAGTAATGCTCTTGTGAGAGAGATGAGGCTCTGTGTCTGATGAATAATAATCACCCCCTTCATTCCTCCCTATACATCCACAGTCTGTGTCATGGTGGTTCCCGGATGCTTGAATCATATGGGCGAGCATGTGTGCCTGGTTCTGGGTTACCAAGGCTTTGGCTGTCTCTCTAGCAGGGTGAAAATGTACTAAATAGGAAACATATAGACTCCCAGGCGGGACAGGAGCCTAGCTGGCTTGCTGCCAGCTTCACAGTCTTCATTGTCTAATATTTCTAATGCATGCCCAGCAAGCCATTATTTAGGATTTAGGTTACAGTTTTAAAGGAGAGTGTTTTTCTTGGCATCATTTGGCATGGATTTTGGGGGTAGTTCTTTTGCGAGCATGTGAACATGCATGTGTGTCGTGTTTTGTGATGTGTGTTGGGTGTGCACCTGAGCAGGTTCATGTGTGAGGGCTGTGCATGTGAGAACATACATATGACAGGTGTCGGTGCATCTCCACCCGAGTTAGCGCACATGTTTTAGGCATTGGTGTTTGCTTTACTCTGTGTCTAATATTTCCTGCTTGCTGTCATTGGTGGGGATTGCAGAATGGAGGGAACCTTCCCTTGGGCTCTGCTAAAGATGGTGCCTTTTTAAAGAGCCAGGGAGTTTGTATAGCAAAATTGCACCAATGAGATGGGTGTCCAAAGTCCCAGTTCTAGTGGGCAGATGTGCAGGTCACGATGAATACCATCACAACTGGCTGGGCCTCCCTTATGGGCAATCATTTTCAGGACTGGATGAACCATAGAGACAGAACTCCCCTCATGCCTTTGGGCTGAGGCACATTGCTTTGTGTGTTTGCAGGGAGCAGCTTGCACTGCTTGCTAGTTCCGGGTTAAATTAAGGACTTTCCTCTCCACAGCCATTTGTCAGAACCCATCTCTGGACCTAACTTCACCTACTAGGGAGATTTGCCTGCCAGGGACTTTCCTTGGGGAGGGAGGGGAATGGAAGTGGGACTTGGGAAAGTCAGGACTCAGCCTATGCTCGTCATTTTCTCTAGCCCCTGTCAGTTCTCCACTCAGGGCCAAGCCAAAGTGCTTTCCAATGTTAACTACCTAGTATAGTTGTTCCTGTCCGCTCCTGTTTAATGTAAAACCTCTGTTTGGCATATCCGCTATCTCTTTTAGAGGCTGTGTTGCTAATTATACGCAGGTGAATGAGTGAGGAATACCTGGCCTAATCAGGAGAGAGACAGATGTGCTCTGATGAAATCTCACCACTCATTGGCTGTTCCACAGCAGGGTGGTTGTGTTTGTAAATTCTGGAAACACTTTGTTCTCCTGTTCACACCCGCATGTGCAGATCACCTTCCATTCTGTGTAACTACATCTCTAGACAGGACATACACACACAGGCATCCCTCCAGCCAGCACTGATATGCAGACACCTTTAGGATGGACCACAGCAGCTCCCAAACACCCAGCAATGCTCAGTGCAGGTAACCCTTGCTTTTTTATCACGAGTCTTGTCATTTTAGGTGTATTTCTTAAAGTCCCACCCCTTGGAAGCAAGCAGTTGCATCCTTTTTTTAAGGGTCCAGCCATCATAGTTGCAGAGAAAAGCTTGCAAGCATGGAGTGTGCAATAAAGCCTCAGACACTAGGAAGAAAATTTAAAAAACCAAAAACCCAAATATAGAATTTTAAAAAAATCTCATAATTTTTTGTGACCTGACTCATGATTTTTGAAAGCTTGAGGCTGGCCATACTGAACACTGCGCAACTGTTTGGAACAGGGAGAAAAGGAGACTCCTGCATCCAATCAACCCACACCTGGAGTTTAGGGAGGTAGAATAGAATTTATCCAACTCAGAATGTGGCCAGGACAAAGTGCCAGCCATTCATGCAGCCTCTTGGTTCTGAGGAGTAACTGCACTGGGTTGTCTTTCAGTTATACAATGGATGTGCAGAACAGGTTTAAATTAAGTGAGTGCCCAAATATACCTGGGGCAGGAGGAGGTGGGGGCGCATGTCTCCTCTCCCTGTCACTCAGACGTGCTTATGATTCCCATGAGTATCTCATGCAGCTGCCTACAGAGATGAAGTGGAGGGTTGTGAATATCTGCTGTGATACAGTCGCAAGGCAGTTACTAGGTAACTTGGCCTGTGATGGGTGGGAGGCCTCCCCAAATTACAGTGTGTGCATGTGTGTGTGTCTAGCTTGTTGGGTTCAGGGGAATTTGGGCAGAGGCTGGGATTTTACTAGCTGCATGATCTGGTGCAAAAGAAATCACCAGCACCAGGAACTCTGTGGCAAACGCCCCTTGGAGCTGCCTTTGTAGTTTTTGGGGCGGGGGGGATAGGAGGTAGTCGAGAGGGGACATAAGAGTTAGAAGCCAGGGTTCCCTTCCCTTTCTCTAACAGAGAGTGACCGGAAGGAGACTACGGCAGCAAACTGACGCCACAATGCTGCATCTTGTGTTTTACTAGCTCCTGAACCAGCGACTCCCAGCTCCTCCCTTCCCAGCACACTGTGGGAGAAGCCCAGGGTTGTGTTCTTGGGAAGGCCAGTACCATAGACAGTTCTCTGGGTAATAGGAGCTTGGGGCACGTGGCATGGGCTGGCCCCTAAGGGAAGGAATTGCTGTATTTACTCACAAGAAGTGCTGCTTATTACACCCCCACCAGGGCCAGCTTTAGGCCAATTCAACCAATTCCCCCGAATCGGGCCCCGCGCCTAAGAGGGCCCCACACCCAAGCCCTGCCAGTGCGCTGTACCGGGGTGGCCCAGCTTCCCCAGGGGGCAATTTAAAGGGCCTGGGGCTCCCAGCATGGACTGGAGCCTCAGGCCCTTTAAATTGCCACCAGAGCCCCACTGCTGGAGCCCTGGGGGCTATTTAAAAAATCTGGGGCTCCCCTTGCTTCTACAGACCCGGCCCTTTAAATAGCCCCCGGAACCCTGCCGCTCCCCCAGGGCTCCCGTGGCTATTTAAAGGGCTGGGGTGGTAGAAGCAGGGGAGCCCCAGGCCCTTTAATAACCCCAGAGTCCTGGGGTAGTGGGGGGCTCCAGCTGCCTCTGCTGCCCCAGTTCTTTAAATAGCCCCCCGAGCCCTGCCGCTTCCCCAGGGCTCCCTCGGCTATTTAAAGGGCCGGAAATAGCCCCCGAGCCCCGGGCTGCTGCTGCTACTACCCCGGTGGGGGAGGGAGGAGGAGGAGGCACTTACCGTACAGGGTGGGCTGTACCCCCTGTACCCACACCCCCTGCCTGCACCCAGCCCCTGCCTGCAGCCAGCCCCTGCCCGCACCAGCCCCGCACCCCCTGCCCTGTCTCCAGACAACCCTTGCCACACGCCCCTGCCTGAAGCCAGCCAGTCCCGCACTCCTCTGTCTCCAGGCCTGCCAACCCTTGCCGCACCCTCCTGCGGCCCTGCCTGAAGCCAGCCAGCCCACCCCACATCCCCCTGTCTCCAGCCAGCCCCACACCCCTTGCCCTGCTTGCAGCCAGACCCTATCTCCAGCCAGCCCCTGCCCTGCCTCCAGCCAGCCCCATGTCCACTGGTGCCCTGCAGTTCCCAGGGCAGTAACCCTGCACACCTGCTTCAATGAGAGGGGCAGGGAACAGCTGGGACCCACACATGTGCACACCCTAGGGTGACCAGACAGCAAGTGTGAAAAATTGGAACAGGGGTGGGGGGTAGTAGGATCCTATATAAGAAAAAGACCCCCAAATCGGGACTGTCCATATAAAATCGGGACATCTGGTCACCCTAGCACACCTCCAGGGAGTGGCGGGGATCCACACATGTGAAACGGAGCTCATTTCTAGTTCAGGCCCATCTTTTAAAAAAGAACTTTAGGTCGGGTTAACGTACATCCGTATTTCCCAGACATGTCCAGCTTTTTGGTTCTTAAATCGCCATCCGGACGTATGGTAACCCTATTGGTACAAAAAATACATACTGTGGCACATCCCTTAAAGCAGAACTTTTTACAGGGAACCGGTTGCTAAGAAATGAAAGGCTTTTTTTTACATGGTTTTTTTTTTTTAGTCATCTCTGCCGGGGCCCCGCCGAAAATGTTCGAATTGGGCCCCGCATTTCCTAAAGCCGGCCCTGACCCACCCCGCCCCCGTGCGCACACACACTCTCTAAATTATCAACACAACCCTTTGCTTGCAAGTTTCAGCTTCTCTGGGGGTATTCCTATGAAACTTGCAGGCAAAGGGTTGTGAAGGGGGAGGTGGCTTTTGTGTTCATTTTCTTTTTTAGCAGAGTGGTTCTTGCTGTTGGTCGCTGGGACTCCCCTTAGAGAAGAAGCGGGGGTGTGTGCGGGTGCATGCGTGAATGCGCAGAGGCGTGAGTGCACACGTGTCTCCGAGCACTTCCACATGTGCACTCATGTTTCATGCCAGCTGGCTTTTGAATCAGATTTTGCCACCACTCTTCGCGGTCTCCTGAGCCAGGGCAGTAGAGGCCCTGCAAGGTCATGGCACCTGAGCATGGAGCCAGGGTTCCTATTGCCAGGACCCGGAAGACAGACCTCTGCTTTCTTGTTTTACGTGGGCCCTGCTTTGGCTGTGACGTGTTATGCTCAGAGCAGTGGGTGAGGATAGCCTGTGCAGAGCCAGCAATAGGCTCTGCGTGAGAGACAGGAGCGGAGACGCAGTCGCTGAACAAAGACAGTGTTACCCTCCAGGGACTGGTGAGGAATTCTCCTCGGTTAATACTCCCTGTGTGTCAGGTTGGCACGTTAATCGGGCTCTTGCACCCCCCAAATCCCCTATACACTGCCTGAGGGTTCTTTTAGCTGTTCCCTGGTTGCAGCTCCACGATCCATTGTGTACGTCTTACCATTGCCCCTATTGTCCACTGCTTTTACTGTGTTTTTAAATCAAGGTGTAGAGAAGTGAATTTGTAGCTCATGCAAATGAAGGGCTAACAGCACGCACTAGAGTCGGGCCTTGTGCAAACTTCATCCCTCCCCCATCTCTGCCACTGCATCCCAATCCTGACTGGCAGCACCCCGGATTGGCAGCACCCCTGGCTGTTCCAGTCCAGGCTGCACTGCCCCACACAGCTCTGCCAATGAACCTCTGTCTCCACTCCTAGCAGCCTGTGCCTTCCCCAAGCTGGGCTTGTACATCATGTGAGCTGGCCAGCTATTGGCTAGCTACTAGGCTGAGACCCACCAACCTCATCTCACTTGGGCTCAAAGTACTTGGGTGCCCATGCACAGAAAGCTAAATATATTGGGAGCAGACTGATATTTTTTTTTCATGTGGTTGGGGTGGGAATAGCTTCCAAAAATGCCCCTTTTCCAGTCGGTTTGCAAAGAAGAGAAAAGGGGAATAAGTCTCCCTGTACCTCAGCAGCCTTCCCTGTGTATCTGTAGGTTACATCTGGCTTTCAGGCCAGGTGGATTGCCTGCGCCTCCTTCCAATCTCAAACGCTACAATACAGCTTCATTTAGCTGCCTGCACTTGGAAAACTGTAGGAAATGGCTGGTCAGTGTTCACTCTTCTGCAACATATAATGTGACTGGGGCATGAAGTGACTGTCTGTGTAGGTACCTATATAACCCCCCATCACATGGCACCTGAGCACCCCCAAGGACTTAAAAATAGAATGAACCATCTTGTTCCCTCCTCGCCTATGGGAGAAATCACTTGATTAACACAAAAGGTTTTTTGCTTTTGTGTTACTTTATGGGTGTGTGATCAGGGCTGGCCTTGTGGGAAATTGGACTAGACTAGAGGAGGTGAAGGGATTCTATCCCCTCCCCCACATATGGGATGCATGGCTGGAGGAAAGGGATGTGACTTAGGGTGACCAGACAGCAAGTGTGAAAAATTGGGATGGGGGGTAATAGAAGCCTATATAAGAAAAAGCCCCAAATATCAGGACTGTCCCTATAAAATAGGGTGACCAGATGTCCCGATTTTATAGGGATCCCGATTTTTGGGTCTTTTTCTTATATAGGCTCCTATTACCCCCACCCCCACCCCCGTCCCCATTTTTCACATTTGCTGTCTGGTCACCCTACTATAAAATTGGGACATCTGGTCACCCTAAGGTGACTAGATCAGCTCTGTGCTCTGGCTCTCCCTGGCTGCCAGAACAGCCTTGGCCATACGCAACCAAGTGTAAGTTTGCAGAGCTGGTTTTTCTAATCATCAAAACCAGAAGGGCCATTTCTTTTGTCTGTAAGTATTTCTTGATCTACCCACACCAGCGCCAGCCTCAGCATTTTTTAGATCAGCATGTGAAACAATTCTGCCCCGCCCCCCCGGCCCATCCTCCTCCAACTGTAAAGGACACTTGCCCACTATGACTGCACCCCTATGGGCAGGGATGGCCAGAGGAGATGGGGAAGAGTTGGGCCCCATCATTCTCTGGCACAGAGCCCAGATTTAAGCCTGCCCTCCCTGCTTATCCATTCTTGTATCTTACTGCATCTGCACCCACGCCCCTCCACTCCTCAGTGCTGCCAGCCTGGACCCCTCGTTTGTCCTCTTCTCACACAGCTGTCTGTGATTTCTTTCACCTCCCCTTTCACGTGTGGCGCACCCTCCCTGAGCCGATCTACACTCTCTGCCTGCCCCTTCGTCAAACTCGTCCTCAAGACCCATTTCTGTCTTGTTACCCGCAAGAAATTAACCAAGCTGGAGAGAGCTGATAGTTATAGGGAAAAACAGAAACAAAAAATGGTGACTGTATGTTTCCTCCCTCTCCCCAACCCCGTTTAATGCTTGTTGTTAGACTGTGGCCTCTTCAAGGAAGGGACAGTGTTTTATTTTATGCGTGGGCATAGTGCAGGTGCTACTATAATATTTCTCCAGCATTATTTATAACTGATGCACACTGTGTGTAATGGGCTCTTGTGATCTTGCCCCCCCACCCCCGACCCCCGCCCCGCCCCGCCACTTCCTTAGCTCCTCCAAGAGCCTCACAGTCCAGCTGCTTGTGTTGCGGTCTGTGGGGAGATGCCAACATTTAGAGAAAAGGTGCCAGGGATAGTTGTCCACTTAAGCTGGGTGCTGCTAGGGTCCCCAGCCACTGGAGGGCTTTATGGACATTCAGGTGAATTT
The DNA here is from genome assembly GCF_020497125.1 of Mauremys mutica. Lineage (NCBI taxonomy): Eukaryota > Metazoa > Chordata > Testudines > Geoemydidae > Mauremys > Mauremys mutica. The sequence goes on from NC_059082.1 coordinate 15,019,051, forward strand.
TGGGACCTATACGTGTGGCCCAAATCAATTCCCTAATTGTCACAATGACTCTGAGAGGTAGGGAAGTGTTGGTATCCCCAGTTTATAGAAGTGGAAACTGGCTCAGAGGCTCAAATTTAAAAACATGGGTATACACCGTTACTCACCTGAATCTGTACCTCAAGATTTAGATCTCTAACTTTGAGCACTCAAGTTTGTAAACTTTTGTCTGTGTGACGTAGCAAAGGGAGTCAGGGTTCAAACTGGGATGAGTCGCTTGCTCTATCCACTAGACCATGCTGCCTCTCATTGAGACCATGCTATCGAGCCACCCATCCTTGTGGTTAAAGGTCACATTAGCTGCTTAGTAGAGATGCAGGCCTGGCCACAGGCAGTCGAAAGGGAGGGGAGTAGCTCATTGACGGCCCCCTGGACGGCATTGCCACCCCCAACTGTGAACTTGCTGTTTGGGAAGATCCCAGCTCAATGGGTCTATATCTAGCAAGAGCTCTCAAAGGTCAGTCTTAAGTGATTGTAATGGGGCAGTGAATACCTTGTGTTTTTAAGGAAAATCAGGGACAAGCTTTCGGACTGCAGGACTGGCTTGCATTTTCAAGGCCATCTTTGCAAGGAAAAGGGCTGGAAGTTTGATTTCTTAAAAAATGAAAACTAAGGTTCTCCTTTAAATTCTTTGGTTCTCCAGATGGAACCCGTGGTCATGGCTCTGGTGTGCCCTCAAAGCCAGCGCTGAGTGTGAATGACTTGTTGAGCTAGTTCTGAACATGAGGTGGTTTGTGCTCATTCGTCTTTCTTGTGGGAGTGAGTTCCAAAGTCTAGTTCCATCCCCTGAACTTACAAGCCTCCCCCTATTGGTCCACATTACCCCAGTGGAATTTAGTTGCTGTAGGAGGTCACAGTCATGGAGGACGAGGTGATTACTCCTAACAGGAGCCTGGTCCATGAGGGGCTTTGAGTATCAGGAGAGAGGCCTTGACTAAGGCTCTGTATTGAGTGGTGCATGAGTGCAGGGAGTGGATGTGTGTCCTGTATGACTGTGCATTTTGTAGCAGCTGGAGCTTTCAAGGTGTGAGGGGGGTTCATTCCTGGCCACTTCTGTGTCTGATAGGATGAGATGCAATCTTCCGGTCATCAGAGATGGAAGTGGGATTTTTGCCACCACAGCCCTTTGGGCTCCCAACAGCACTGAGGAATCTGGAGGAACCCCACAAGCCCCACACAGATTTAATTCGATGGCGGGGGAGCTGGTGTTACAGAGGAGGCAGATTCCTCAAAAGGTTAATCTTTTCCTGCCAGCATCACCCCAGTCTTGCCTGGGTTCAGTGTGAGCCAGTTGCCCTCCACCCAGCTGCTGATTTTGGCCAACTCCTGGAGAAGAATGGGAGATGGTGCCGTTTGTGTTCCATGCCAAGGATTAGGGGAGCGGTGTGGTGCCTGTATCCTGTTGGCATTTAAGCCTGTGTCATTTCAGTAGCTCTCCCGATGGCTTCACATAGATATGGGAGAAGGGAGCCTTGTGGGACTGGAGAGGTGAGGGATTTTGGAAGCAGAGGAGCTGTTGCCCATGACAACTCCCTGGGCTCAGTCTGAGAGAAAGGAGCTGAGTTGTTTCTAGGCATTATTGCTAACACCAGCAGCCTGTGGAGGTGGGACCCGATCAACTGCATTAAATGCCACAGGCAGGCCCAGTTGCATAAGGACGGACATACTCCCATTATCTATGGCCTGGAACAGGTCGTTCTCCAGAGCAACAAGTGCTGTCTCTGTCCTGAAGCTGGAGAGGGAGGGATCCAGGGTACTGGCAGGTGGCACTAGAGCCTCTTTATTGCCATTTCTTCATCAGCTTTGCTTCGAAAAGGGGGTTTAGACACTGGGCAAAAGTTTGTGAGGCCTCTCAGCACAGGGAGGAGGGAAGTCCCCATGGATGAGCATTCACATTGCCAGGGAAGTCCCCATGGATGAATATTCACATTGCCACTCTAGTAATGAGGAGACACAGGCTGCACGACAGCCTGACTTACACTTTCTGCATCTCGCCCACAGCTGAGGATCTGGCCCGTAGCCTTTGCTATTTTCTTCTTTTGCTGTCGGTGACACATTTCTGTCAGGAATTGAAAGGAGAATCCACATGGGCTTCTAGTCATGTCAGATGTGATCAGCTGCCAAACCAAACCATGGCAGTGGGCAGTGAGGAAAGCAGCTGCCTTGATTACTAGAGAACATGAAAGACCTGCCAATGGTAATTCCCTGGTAAACGTGGGGTTCTGTTTACGCTGCATGCCTAAAGCAAAAGCCAGGTCCTGAAGGCCTGACAGCCAGGGCTGAGCCTTGTTGCTGAAAACGTTGCTGCTGGAGTGACACTTATTTTGGCTGCAGATTTAATTGGTTTGCACTGGATTAATGGCACCAGTCTGATGGCAAGTCTGGGGCAGTGAACAGCTGCTAGGCTTTACTTTTCACACTCACTCCTAGAGAGTCCATAGCTCATGTCTGAGGATGGGAAAGCTCATCCCCTTCCAAGTTCTTAGACAGCAAATACCATAGCAGCCAGGGGCGGGAAATGGATGATTGATTTCTCCGTAATTCCACCTCCCGACCCACAGACTGAGAACCGCTGAATTACACTAAAATCAGTGGGATCAGAATGGTTTAAAACTGTACTCAGAGTGGTGAATGAAGTGTACTATCAAGTGTGTGTATAGACACACAAACAGGCACTAACACGCATTGTGTTAAGCACTGTTCCAACACAGCAAACGTTAGTCCTGCCCTGAAGAGTTTACAGTCTAAGGATTCTCTGTATTAGCATGTACAGATATACCCTTAGTGACTATTTTCCAAATAGTCTCAACCCATCCTTTAGAATTTTGCCTGCGTTTGTGCAGCTAAACAACATTTGCACGCTCCAGTAAGGAAGCGAGCCAGCAAACTGTCTAGAAATAAATGCAAGTCATGCCCAAACACAAAATCATATGCTCAATTATAGAGGCCATTGGAAATTTTATTCTATAATGCACATTTATTTTATGTGATTTGAAGGGCTAGAATAATGCAGATGTTGAGATTTCTACAGGACAAGGTCTTAGAAGGAGAGAAATATATTTTACTTTTTAAGGGGAACAGAAAAGCTTTGAGCTTGCCAGGTCTGAATTCAGGATTCTCCATTTGTATCCTGCAGCAGCTGATGACTTCACTCTTGCCTAAAATGGTGCAAGTAAGCTAGGATTTTGCTACGTGTTGCCTTGGAAACCTAGAATCTGAACTTGGTTCTTTGCTGATCATTAAAAGAGACTTTCAAAAACTTTGCCTTAAAATCAGGGGCAGCTTTAAAATAGTCTAAATAGTATATTACTAAGGTGGGATCTTAAACAGTATTTTGAAAAGAGTAACTAATTTTTTTAAAACTATTTCAGGAGTGCATAAAACTCAGCTTTAGAACTGTGAATCTTTTGGTGTTTGGGAGAAATGGCACGCCTGTTTCCTGTTTGCAATAGGCTCACAGAGAGATTGGAACTGACTTTCCTGGGTAACCAAGGGTCTGGGGCAGTGTTTCCCAAACTTGGAACGCTGCTTGTGTAGGGAAAGCCCCTGGCGGGCCGGGTCAGTTTGTCTATCAGCCCAGTCCGCAGGTCCGGCTGATCGCAGCTCCCACTGGCCGTGGTTCCCTGCTCCAGGCCAATGGGAGCTGCTGGAAGTGTTTGCCAGTACATCCCTTGGCCCGCGCTGCTTCCAGCAGCTCCCATTGGCCTGGAGCAGCGAACCGCGGCCAGTGGGAGCCACGATCGGCCAGACCTGCGGATGCGGCAGGTAAACAAAGCGGCCCGGCCTGCCAGGGGCTTTCCCTACACAAGCGGCGTCCCAAGTTTGGGAAACGCTGGTCTGGGGGAAGGAGGAGCCAGGGCAGTGAATCCTCTGGCTCAGGAGAGAAGTGCAGAAATCTGAATGGAAAGGACTCTGAAATGGCCATGTCTGCTGAATGAGATAATTTTAGTAACGCAGGCCCAATTCTTCTCTCGATGAAGCCAGTGGAAGCTGCACCAGTGTAAATTGTTGGTAGATCTGGGCTTTATCTGTCCGTCAGTCTATATTTGTAGACCCAGGACCTCAAAGGTAGTGACGTACCTAATTCCGATGGAAATCAGTAGGAGTTAGGCACTTCAATACCTTTGAGAATCTGGGCTGCAGATACTGTGACTAACATTTTCAAACATGGGTGCCTAAATTTAGGCACCTAAAACCATAGTTAGGCCTCTAAATAAAAGTATGCTGCTTTTCAAGTACTCCCGGTTCCTGCTCGGCTCAGTAGGAATATTCACGTGAGGAGGGGTTCAGGATTGGGACCCAAATGGACCAAATTCTGTTCTCACCTGCTCCAGTTTAAATCCTATATCACTCTATTGACTTCAATAGAATTGTTGTAATGTTCACCCATGGAAATGGGAGCAGAATGTGGTCCTATATAATTATGGCTGTAATTGTCTTTCTTTAGTATTGCATTATTTTGTTTTTCTTGGTTCCTTGTGCTGTTATCCTCAGCTGATCTCTATAGGTTTAATGCAGGGTCTGTGTTGCATTAATTACTAATATAGCTCTGTTCCCGTGTGTGCATCTGTCAGTGTATGTCTGTGTGTTTATCTCTGGGTTAGAACCGAGGAAATATGTCAATAAAATCATTTGTGAATATTACAGACATGCTTCCTTGGCATTAGCTTCCCTTTTGATTTGTATTCCACAAACATTTGTGCATGTGATTTCCTCAGCCCCCCTCTTTTTTTGTTCACAAGAATGTTCATGGGAAACAAGTCTCACAAATTCTCATGCACATTCATACATGTTTGTGTGAAGATTTGCCCCGGCCTGTTCAAGAAGCCATCTTGAAATCTCTTTGATTTACCTCCTCTTTATAAAAGTTTCAGTCATCAAATCCAGGTGCAGAAATAATATCATGTGATACAAGTGCCCAATCACATACCATGAATAACCAATCAAAGTCTCTTCATGGAGAATTGACAAACAGAAAACGGGGGCTGATTAATAGGAAAAAGTGCTCTACAAGAATAGCCTGCTCACCTCTAATGTGAGCACACTTGCGTAGTAGGGGTATTTTTATTTGTGTCTGGGATGTTTGTGTTTATGGGTTTTGCTGGATTTGTTTAATATCCCGGATGGTATTTCAGATCCTGGAGGGTCGAAGTTCTATGAGACGCTCCAAATCTTGTGCTGTGCAAGCCCCATAAAGTAGTTTCCTGGAGCAATGAAAGTGGAAACATAAATACAAGTAGTGAGATATTTGGCTTTGGGTGGGTTTTAGGAGAATTAGAATGCACAACCCATGTGGGTGTCTGTCTGTCTGGCCCCTTCCCTCCATGGAGTCTCTTTGTCTGGCTCTCTCTGTGTGTATTTCCATATTTGGAAAACTTTGCCCCCCCTTCCTCCCCCGTTTTTCCTTGGTTCTGCAGAGCCCTGGGTATTTCCCAGTGAACAATATCTGCACACACTACCCCTCCCACCAGGTGTAGTAAGGTCGCCTTGCTAAGACCTGTCTACTCAACAGTCACAGTGACTCCTCCATAGGGAAATGGGGCATTTTTCTCCTGTAACCGATTAGCTGGAAAGAGGAAGAAAACAAACCTCTGAAGCTTGTTCCCTTGCGCAGCCCGACAGGAGCCACAGTGGTCTTCCCCGATTGTCCCTTCCTGCCTGCTCCCACTCTGCATTAACCAGACACAGTGATTACAAAAAATCCCAATGCTGAGTGTCTGATCTGTTGCTGTGACATTGAGCCACAAGGCCAGGTTTAAGCAAATGTTATTTTATCTGCAGAATACCAGCATGGCTGAGCCTATTGCTCCCTCAACGCCGTGCTCTCCTCCCTGAACTTATAACCACCCCCAGCCCAGCCTTTCTGAGCCCATAACATCACTCTCCTCTGGAGCACCAAGCTCCACCCCTCTCAAGAGCCCCTAACCTCCAGCCTCCCTTCTGGAGCCTATATAACCCCTCTTTGCCTATCAACACCCTGACTCAACCCCCCCAAGCATGTAATCTCCCCATCATCATGAGCCTCTAATCACCCCACCTCCCCAGCCCCTCTCTCTGATTCTCTGTGTCTGTTAAGGCTGGGGAGGGAGGGGAGATGGGGCAGCTGCAGGGTGGTGTTAGTAAACACTCTCTTGGGTTTACATTTTAATTCCCCCTCCCTGTCTTCTCCCCCCCCCCATCCTCTCCCTTGTCTAGATGCTCACACAATGAGACCATTGTCAAGGGGTGATTTGAATGAGGGGTCTCCAGGCATGTTCCCAGCATTGTCAAACGGGGTGGGGGGGAAAAACCACAACCCTCGCCCAGGCAGGAGGACCAGACCAGACTGAGACAGATGCCTAAATTAGCAACAAAGCCTTTTGAATGTCCCCAGCAGACAAGGGCTGCCTTGTGTGTGTGTGTGCGCGCGCACGGCTGCGTGTGGCTGGATGGCAGCTTGCATGTCTCCCCATGTTAATTAGCTTTGCATGCATGTCTGATAAGGTGCCAATGAATATGTTTGTCCTCCTTCCACTGGCAAAAGCTGTTCTAATGGTGGGGGAGGGGGTGGGGAACTTTGGAGGTGGAGTGTGGATGTGTGCTGGAGGCAGCCTGGCAGACTTGGATAATTAGCAGCCACAAAAAGAAGGGGTGAGGTTTAAAGTGACTCGTTAGTTCTCAGAGGGGGCATGTAGGTTGCATCTTAGGACTTACGATTTGTGGAAATGTGATCTGACATATGAGTTGCTAATTCAGGAGAGGTTACAAAAAATTGCAGTCATTTTTATTTGCTTGGTCGCCTTCTCTCTATGCCTTTTCTGTTTCTCTGCCTGCTTGTCTGTCAGGCTTTCTTCCTCGCTGCCCCACATATATCCCACAACTCCTTTAAAAGAGGTTTATTTCCAGTGGATTTTAACACACTTTTATACACACGCAAAGCATGAACGGCAACAAACACCCAGCTTGTACACGGCAGAGATGTGTGAAAAATCCACTGGCAATAGTGAGCATATTTTACAGGAGATGAGATGTGGCTGGGGGAGAGGGTAGCAGAGAAAATAGAGAGACAAACAGAGAAATAGAGAGAATATCTGGTGTGGTCTAAAGGTTTTATTGGCATTTGTTTGGGCTAGACTCATTAAGCCCAAACAATGCCCTTTCTCCTGCCCTAGCATTTAGGCTGTATACGACACAGACTTAATAATATTTAGCATTTTAGGAACCGTTAGAGAGTTATATACATATGTTTATTGCTCATAATTTTTGCATCTCTACACCTATAGTGTCAGGCACCCTTAGTACCCTGAGTCCAACTGTGCACACTTCTTTAATGAGTAAATTTAAAAGAAACCCTCTTTAATGATCTAGCGAGAAGGGACTTACATGGCTGAACAATGACTGACCAAATGTCAGGTGTGGAGCTGAAGGTGTTCCTGAGACGTCCTGCTGCAGCCTAAGTTACACTCCTGGGCTGAAACCCTGACCCTGTGGAAGTGGATGGGAGTTTTGCCATTGACTTCAGTGAGGCCAGGATTTCACTCCTTGTTCATGGGTGTTTTGCCTCTTTCTCTCTCCATCTCTTTGCACTCACTGAATCCTGGCTCTGACTCAGAGACTGTTCCAGGTAAGGGAGCAGCATGAGAGAAAGGCTAAAGCTGAGAGCTGGAAAAGGAGATGAATGGATCAGCAAGGCAGGGCGGTGGAGAAGGGGGGCTAAGATGCTGCAGGCCCTTTAGGGTGAGGATGGGAAGCTTGGTGCAGTGATGGACAGAAAGGCGATGATGGGGTTGGAGGTGGGTGAGTGATGTGATTACAGTGGCAAGAGGGGGAGGCGACTCCTTTCACCAGTCTGAGGTAGATGACGGGAGAAGGTTGCAGTGATCAAGTCAAGAGATGACCCAGGTTTCAGCAGTGGGGAAAGAGGAAGGGTGGATTTTGGTAATACAGAAGAGGAGGCAGTGCAGGACTGAGGGGCTGATCCAAAGTCCACTGAGGTCAATTTCCACTGAAATGTGGTGTGCTTGACTAGAGGAGGTTGGCAAGGTAGGGCTGAGCTGACTCTATCCCCCTGTGTGTGCTGTGCTCTGGCTGATGTTTCCTGTATCCCTGCTGCCAGGTGCAGCAGCAATGGATGTGTACCAAAGCAGGGGTGCTGGGCGTGCAGCAGCACCCCCGGCTAGAAGTAATAATACCAACCAAAGCCATGGTTTCTGCTTCCAACACCCCCACTATAACAATTGTTCCAGCACCCCGATATAGCAGGCACGCTGGGCTCTCTCTCTCTCTATGCTGGCGCGGAACAGGAGCCTGTGCATGCAGTGCCTGTGTTTACGTGCAAAGGGAGTTTGTCCTGTATTTGCCAGAACCCAGTTCCCCTGACACTCACCTGTCCCCACCCTCTCTGAAGCTCACAGATTGTTCAGCAGCAGCAGGCAGACATCTTGGACTAGCAGCCAAGAGCAGAGTTAAAGACAGAGCCACCTGCACCCACCCACCGGGCTTGTCTCTAGCCTCTCCTCTGCACTCCAGGCCAAGTTCTCTAGGAGTTCCTTTGAATTCTTTATTGGCTATACACACACAGAGGCTTCCCTCCTCCTATGTTTAACCCTCACAGGACCCTGGGTCCAGGCATTTAGATTGCTAAGACTCAAAGGGAAGCCTTTTCGATACTGTGGGGCTGTACTTGCTAGGGTATATTTCTAAGTCACCTCGGTAGTCAAATAACCTTCTTTTTACATGAATGCTTTTGTGATTAGCCAGTGATTTTATTTGTCCCCGTCTATTGTAACAAGGGTCTGGAAGTTTTGGTTGGAAGTTGTACCTCCCATGAAATAGTGAGAATCTATTAGAGCAACTAATCAATCAGGGAAATTCTCCAGGCATCCCAGTCACCTGTAATGCAAAGGGTTGGGAGAGAGAGCTGAGATATTTCTAGCAATGCAGGCAATGACTGCGGGGATTGGGAGATTTATTGTGCATTTAGAGAAGCCACTGAGAGTGGTTGTGAGTACACGTGGTCATGAGTGGTCATGTGAGCCAGTAGCAGTTTGGTAGTGGGTGTGCATGAGCCACTATCTGCATCTCTGCATGTGAATGCATAGAGCATGTGCACATTTTTTTCTCTTATGGCCATCATGAAAAGTTCTTTTCAAAACTCTCTCTGCTGTTTGCTCACTAGACTCATTGCACAACCATGAAAGTCTGTGGATAATTTGTGATCAGAAAAGGGGATTCCTCTATTTAGAAAGCATGGGTCATCCAATCAGAGAACCCAAAAGCAATCATAGAATCATAGAAGATTAGGGTTGGAAGAGATCTCAGGAGGTCACCTAGTCCAACCCCTGCTCAAAGCAGGACCAACACCAACTAAATCATCCCAGACAGGGATTTGTCAAGCCAGGCCTTAAAAACCTCTAAGGATGGAGATTCCACTACCTCCCTAGGTAACCCATTCCAGTGCTTCTCCGTCCTCCTAGTGAAATAGTTTTTCCTAATATCCAACCTAGACCTTCCCACTGCAACTTGAGACCATTGCTCCTTGTTCCATCATCTGCCACCACAGAGAACAGCCTAACTCCATCCTCTTTCGAACCCCCCTTCAGGTAGTCGAAGGCTGCTATCAAATCCCCCCTCACTCTTCTCTTCTGCAGACTAAATAATCCCAGTTCCCTCAGCCTCTCCTCATAAGTCATGTGCCCCAGCCCCCTAATCATTTTTGTTGCCCTCCGCTGGACTCTCTCCAATTTGTCCACATCCTTTTGGGGGCGGGGGGAGCAAAACTGGACACAATATTCCAGATGTGGCCTCACCAGTGCTGAATAGAGGGGAATAATCACTTCCCTTGATCTGCTAACAATGCTCCTACTAATGCAGCCCAAAATGCCGTTAGCCTTCTTGGCAACGAGGGCACAGAGTTGACTCGTATCCAGCTTCTCATCCACTGTAATCCCCAGGTCCTTTTCTGCAGAACTGCCGCTTAGCCAGTCGTTCCCCAATACCATGTGACTTATTGGTAGGTGACCAATCATATGGTATGAATAATGACCCAGCATAGTCCAGCACATGTTTGAGCAAACTGTTTAGTGAATAGCTGTACTGCAATCCCAAGGGCTCAAAAATCATAGTCAGGTCCCAAAAGTTATGAGACTGGCTAAAAATCATGAGATTTTTTAAAAAATACTAAATGTGGGATTCTTTATATTTGCCTTTGGTCTTCTGTGCCTTTAGATGCACTCGGGTCACATTTTCAATCTTTTCTTCACAACCACTTTATAAAGATTCTCCTTTAATCACCGGATTCCAGGATCTGAGGCTTAAAGAAAAACACCAAATATCACAAGGCTTGTGATAAAATCATAAGCGATGGCAACACTGGAATACTGAACAACTTTGCACGTTACAAGCTGTTTGGGGATGATTTGAAAATGGAACGAAAAAAGTTAAAATCAATCAGATAAATGGTTCCAAGTAACTAATTCACCCAGCCCTAGTTGTGAATCTTAATTCACTCATAAAACAAATCCAGATGGCCTCACCCAGACCGTATTCTGCCCTGACTCCTTGCCAAGTTCACCTGGCTCCTACAAGGGATGAATCAGGCTGTCAGTGAGAGCTTTGCCTGAGTAAGGATTCAAGGCCTTGGCCCGATGTTTGTCAATTACCCTGAGGTCTTTGGATGCAAGGTGTTAGGGAAGGGGCAGGTTATTATTACTCTTTATTCCCAGGTGTCAGGCAGTGTGATTTGAAGGGCTGACTCATAGCTTATTTTAAGCTGGCATGTTGAGTATGTCTTTACTTTTAGGTCAGAACCTTCCCCGCACCTCCAGCCCACCTGCCTAGGTCATAGCATCCTGGCAGGCTGAGGGCAACATGTGAGAGCAGAACTCAAAGAAAATGGCTTCTGAACTTTACTGAGAGCCATGCAGACACCTGCTCCCCCAGTGCCTGCAAGCAATGGCCTCAGGGAATCTACCAACAGAACTGCCTCAGCAAACAGAAAGATGATACCCTCCCACCCCACATTCCCAGGTTCTGCAGGGTTGTGCCTAGCTTGCCATTGACTTGCATGATCTTGGCCAGTTCTCAGGTCAGAGCTGGAACTCAGTCCTGCAAAGAAGCCAGCCGTTTTAGGCATATCAGACTACAGCCATGAGAATGATCAGCAGCACATGCTAAGGCATCATTAACATGGGCCATGACTGAGCTACGGTAGAATTTGGATCAGATGTCCATGCTGTCTCAGGTAGAAGAAGTCAAGGCCAGGGCAGGAGGTGAGGGTGCTGGGTTACTTGAGTCCAACAAAGGACTGTGTGAATGTCTCTGTACCTCAGGTTCATCCCTGGGCATAGAGAAAGGCACTTGGCTCCAGCCTGGCTTCTGTTCTCACTGGTTGTGCCCACCTGTCAACAGCAGCATGCCAACCCGTTGGAAGCCAGGCACGCTCTCTCTGGTGGCTGTGCTCCACCAGACAAGCCAGGGAAATACCAATTAAGCCTGCTCAGTTCTTCCGCTGGGGTTGCAGATACAAAAATTCACAATGAAAAGCTCAAATACGTTCAGGGGAACTGGCCCTCAAATTGCTGCAGGAATGTGGCTTTTGGCTCCAGCCACACTTAGACCCAGTACACCCGTGTCTTATGCAGGAACTCTGCATCATCTACTGATGGGTTCTGGATGCCTTGACATTTGGTCTTTTTAATGCCCAAGGTGAAGTGACCCTTAATTCCAAGCTCCAGTAGAGTCTGGTGACATCTAATAGTGGGTAGGAAAAACTGATACGCTATGTTGGGCTCAGAGCCAGGGGGCAGCTAAAGACCAAGCTGTATCTGACTTAAAATAGTGGATATGAAGTTTGTCTTGCCCTCTGGAATGGCCAGGTTCTGAATTTACCCATTAATGCTTCAGTTCTAATTGCACGGAAGAACTAGGCCTGACAGAGGAAACATGTCCTGCAAAGAACTGGAAACCTCCTCCCTCTGCCTGTGCCTAGCCCCAGAGCAGATACCCTTCTGGACACTTGACCCAACAGAGCCCTCTCCTCCTGCCTGCCCCACCTTTCCTCTTTCGCTTCATCGCTCACCCATCCAGTCTCTGATTAATCCAAGCCCCTCGCCACCCCACAGCGAAACACAAATTTGCTTTGTCAAAATTCTTTGCCGGGTTGATCTGCAGAAGAGTCTTCCTGTTGGGAGAAATATTTCCATACGAGCAAAGCCTCTTAATGAATCTGTGGCAGCAAAGTGGGTAACGCGCTCTCCTTGCCAAGGCTGCTTGGCACCGCTCGAGTCACGTAACCAGACTAGTGTGCCAGCAAGTGACAGAGCAGGAAGAGTTAAACTGGGGGCTACTAATCCATGTGCATGAAGCATAACACAATTCTCTCTCTCTCGCCCTTCATTCTCATCTAGCCTCTCCCCCCCTCCCCGCCCAGGCACACACACAGACACCTTTTTTCATCTTCCTCATCTCCTTCTATCCATTTCGCCACCCCTTTCTCCCTCTGCCTCCCCCTAACCCCAATATTCCCCTTACTTAGCCTGGTTCTCCATCTCTTTCTTTACCCTCTTCTTCTCCTTCCTCTCTCAGTCTGTCTCTCCCCTGCTCTCCCGTGTTGCCCCCCCCCATTGCCCTGCACACGCCTCCCTCGCAGTCACTCTTTCATGTCTCCAGAGCTGGATATTCAAGTGGGAACGAGGGGCTGTATATTTTGGCTGTGGTGGAGGTCACAGCTATATGGGGATTGTTTAAAAGAGATTTGCCCACATCCCAGCCCATGTGACCAGCCTCAGCTGCAGCTCTCTCTTTCTTAATCTGGAGATAAGCGTGATTATCCGAAGAAGGGCTGTTCTGAGCTTTGTAACTGTGACAGGGGAGCTTTCAAGTCGCACTTTGCTGGCAGAGCAGCGTTTAAAGCCGGGGAATCAGATTCCAAGCGTGGCTTTGCATCTCTTTTCTGCTGGGAGCACGGTGCAGGGCTGGCAGTGGGGATGGGAGCTTTATTAGGACTTTGCTTATGGTGCGGAAAAGCAGGGGGAACAAAATCCAGATTCACTAGCCCATTTCACAACCACAGCAGAGTTGCAGAAAGCAGCATTGAATAAAGAGGATGGGCCGATGTGAGCCCTGATCTAAGTGGCTCGGACTTTCATTGACTTCACTATGCTCACACCATGGCTGAATTTGGTTCCTTGCATCTCGCCAGCTCTGCTGATAGTTCTCTTCATTGCAAATGAGTTGTTTAGCGGCCCCAATTTCTCTGTCTCCCAACCAAACGAAACCCATTGCCCTGAAACCACACGAAGGCAAAGTTATTGTTCTGGAAGGCGACTGAGATGGTTCAGGGAATTGGCAGGGAGATCTGGAACGTTCCCCTTCTGCATCATTAGCCTGAATGCTGCCCAAGTTAGTAGCACTCAGTGCTGTTATTGGGTGACAGCAGTTTGGCCTGCATAAAATGAGTCCAATGCTCAGACTCTTGGCCTGTCTCTTAGCAGGCCAGGGATCCATGTTGCAAAACCCACCACTGCCACCTCTCATACTAACTGACCCTGTTGAAAGGCTCAATGGAGAGGCCAAAATCTGAGGCCAGTGTTGGACAGTGGCACAGTGGTGGAGGGTAATTCGTTTGGGAAGCTGCACTGCCACTGCCCATGCTGTACTAAGGTGGGGAAGCCAGCATTCTTCACTGGCAGCAAAGAGAGCCCTTAAAAAATTTGGATTTGGGAAACGGGGAGCCAAACGCTGCAGGTTGTAGGGCCGTAGGTATTGGTTTGGGGTCAGGCTGCAGTTGTTGCTACCTGTCTTGGGTGGACTGATCCGCACCACAGCCAATGGGACATGATCATTGGCAGGAGGGTGGTTCGGTTGCTAAGATGGAGCCCCACTTCCTTTTCATTTGATCTGTCTTCACAAGCGGCAATGGGGCTTTTCCTTGCACTTCTGGGACTCATTCGTTCAGCTTGAATGTTCCATTGTGAGACCTGGCATAATTCCAGGGCTGCCTTTAGGCCTGGTCCTGCAATCACAGAATCATAGAATCTCAGGGTTGGAAGGGACCTCAGGGGGTCATCTAGTCCAACCCCCTGCTCACAGCAGGACCAATCCCCCAACTAAATCATCCCAGCCAGAGCTTAGCCAAGCCTGACCTTAAAAACCTCTATGGAAGGAGATTCCACCACCTCCCTAGGTAACCCATTCCAGTGCTTCTCCGCCCTCCTAGTGAAAAAGTTTTTCCTAATATCCAACCTAAACCTCCCGCACTGCAACTTGAGACCATTACTCCTTGTTCTGTCATCTTCTACCACTGAGAACAGTCTAGCTCCATCCTCTTTGGATCCCCCTTTCAGGTAGTTGAAAGCAGCTATCAAATCCCCCCTCATTCTTCTCTTCTGCAGACTAAATAATCCCAGTTCCCTCAGCCTCTCCTCATAAGTCATGTCAATGAAATCACTGGGGCTGCAGGATCAGGCCATCAGATGATAGCTGCTCACCTGTTGAAAGACACGAGCCTACATGGGGTGAAGGCACGGTCCACGATGTCCATTTAGTGTGAACGTGGTCTGCTGGTTTGCTGGGGTGAAGGGGCCTTTGGATGGGTTTGGGGGGGGAAGCACTGAAGTGATGCCAATAATTTCACCAGAGACTCCCCCCCAAAAATGTGTCCCTGATGCTGTGCTAACCTCTATGTCCCAGGGCAGGGGGTGCACTTGGGAGAGCAGTGCTGGAGAGATCAGCTGGGGAATTTAGGCATGTTTCCCTTTTCAAAGAACGCCCCTTTCCCATACCCAAGGAAACCGGTGACATCCCTGAACAAACAAGCTTCTATGTCATGCTCCTGCTGGAAATGTTTCTACTTTGTCCCTGAATTATAAGATTGAGGTTGAAGTCTTGGTCCCACTGAAGTCAGGGGGCAGTTTTGCTGTTGACTTCCATGTGGGAGGATTTCACTCTGAGTGCAGTGCTAGGGCAGCACAGTGCGTGGCTGAGCACAGAGCTAATGATGCCAAGGTTTCCTCCTTCCAACAGAATAATTGAAAATGACCTGCCCTCTCCTGGGGGTACTGCACCCCCAGGTCTCACCCGATAGATTCTGGGTATGATGTACAGGTCACTGAGCATGGAAGGGGGCAAGGAGAGGCCAGGACCATGCCTTCGTTTGTGTTTGCACAGCACCTAGCACACTAATGATGAGAAAGGGCTGCAGGCACAGTGATAGGTGCTCTCTCTACCTGACTTCTCAAGGGTGGCCAAACAATTATCCAGCTTACCTCAGCTCTCCCATCCACATGGGAAACACTTGGTTACTGTGGGCCAAGGCCATGCTAGTCTCTGGTAACGCCAGCAGGAATGTGTTTTAATTTGAAGTGTCCAGGACTGGCCTAAAGACTCGGCGCGGGCTCCAAAATACAAATCCGAAAAAGATTTTTCTTCATCAGCTGATTCTGAAGAAGACCTGATTCTGCCCCAGCACCAGTCACTCACTCCAGATCGGGCCCTGGAATCTTGAATCCTCACCTCTGACCGGTAGTGATGCCAGGTTGATGCTGTTTAATAATTATAGAGCCTTGGCCACAACCAGTCATGTGGCATTATTAGGAGTGAGACAGCCCAAATGTTAGAGTGACCATGTGAGCTGCCGAGTTACCAGACAGACTCCTGGCGTGGCCAGAATGATGGCATCTGGTGCATTATCATTAGTACTGGTGGTGCATTAGAAATAAGATTGTGTAGCTACAAAATTGGGGTTGGTAGATTTCCATTTCCAGGCTTTGTGCACTTGCTCTGCACTCCCCCGCCCATAGGTCATGGTGTTGGGACAACTAGATGACTGGCCTCTGTGGAACCAGTTCCCAATCAAATGTTCTAGGCACTCTTGTGGCGCAAGTTCAAGTAGCAAGCTTGCTCCCTGGGCAAGCACTGTAGGAGCAGCACATTCAGCCCCCGTGGGAGAGGAAGCACATCACCCTCCAGTGCTTGGGGCAGCTCTGACTGGCTTCGAAAGGAGCCACATCCCTGTCCAGAGGATGGGTTGCTGGAAGTGGGGCGAGTGAGGCTAGGGAGTCACAGAGGAACTGTAGTAATGCTTAGTATTTATATAGAATGGATAATCCAATAGCATGGTGGAGTCTTATGTAGCTGGGGGACATAGCACTTCCATTAAATACGTGGGGGTGGTCATAGAAGATCTTCTCCCACAAAGTCAGCCTGCCGCACAGAGAGGCCTTTACTTGAAAGGTTTATCTCTGCGATCGGGATTCCTTTGCTTTTGTTTGGGTTTATGGTAGGGGTGTTTTGAGAGAGGAGGGCCGAGGAGAAGGTGAATGGATTAGGATTAGGGTGAAGACAGGGACTGGAGTTTGGGTCCAGATCAGATCGGGACTAGGGGGCAGCTTTGATAGCTGCTACCTTGTTAGTGGTTCTCATGAAATTCTGGCTGTATCCTCACTGAAATGAGAAATAGCCCTTCCCAGTTTGGGACCCAACCTGGGATGAAAATTGTTGGGCAGTTTCCAGTCTGGCAGGTTGAACCTGAACCCAGCCAAAATTCAAAGAAGGTTGGATTCAAGGATCTACTTTTGGTCTATCTCTAGTTTTATCTGATGGGAATTTGCAGTGAAAACTCAGCAGGTCCCTCAGCTGAGGCTGCTTGTAGAGATGCACTGGTTTCCCTGCATGGTGATCCAGTGACATTTCCTTTCCTCCACACCGCAGGCTGTCAAGGCTGTTGTGCATCCTTAAATCAACCTACTGTGCATCGGAGGCAATTCATGTATCAGATGTCCAGGGAAGAGGTGGGAGAATTGGAATGTGTGTTCCCCCGTGACGGTTTTGCCCAATGATCTATAGGGACAGCTCAACTGGCTTCCACCAGTAGCGACTCCTAGGAGCTGTTTTCAAACTGTGTACTTGCAACTGTTTGAAAGTGCAATTGTATGCTTGATTTTTGCATGCAACTACCATGTTTGGGCACATATGTTATTTGCATGGACCAGTATCCAGTTGGTGCATATAATCCTGGGACCTAAATAAGCAAATTAGGTAAGGAGTTGCAAGTGCATAATTCTGAAAAGCAAGC
Organism: Mauremys mutica; assembly: GCF_020497125.1. Taxonomy (NCBI): domain Eukaryota; kingdom Metazoa; phylum Chordata; order Testudines; family Geoemydidae; genus Mauremys; species Mauremys mutica. Next base: position 15,036,143 of record NC_059082.1, read on the forward strand.
TCTTAACTATTCCCACACTGCCTTTGCATGTTTATGGAGTGTCATGCAACCAGTCCTTATATGGATGAAAGAGCTGTCTTCCCCACTGCACCCCAGGATGTTTCTAGCTTGCTAGCTAATTTGGTAAATTGCTTGCCTGAGCCCTCCTTTTCATGCCTATGGCACACTGCAGTGCTTTGGTCAGCCTGTGGCCCCAGATGTGTAGCCTTGCTCCAGTGTATTGCATGAGGAACAATAAGGTGGACACAGGACCACATTTTCTCCTAGTGACTCTGAAATACTGGACAAAAGTTTTGGATTCAGTGCAGCTGCCATGTTGCATGTTCTTTATATGTAAAGAACATATAAATATAATATTATTGATTTTCTTTAACAAAAAATGATTGGAGAATGGAAAAAAAGACAAAAAAGCAAAAAGTAAAGAACTGGGAAGGGAAGGGAAGGGAAGGGAGGGAAGAGGTGCAGAGAGGGGAAAGGAGCATGACATATCTGTTTACAGCCACTAAGAATTAATCAAAGGTTACTAAAAAGCCCAATTTTTTTCAAATTTGTCTATGGTCCCCGTTCTTTGAAATGTTACCCATTCTTTAGCTGCTAAGGCAGCCAAATTGCTGTGCTAAGCTTCTATCCCTCCCAAATGTAGATTGCCTGTGCCGAGTCTGGAACAAAGATTTGAAACCTAGCCAACGGGCAAGTGCCTTGCAAAACATTAAACTCTACTATTGATCTACAATTAAGGCTGATCTAGCCATGTTACATGTTCTGAAGGAACTGAGCCACAAAATGAAACAGGGGACAGTGACGTATTTCTCTGGAGACTTGTGCAATCCCACATCCATGAGAAAGAGAATGCAGACATAGCCGCCATGTGTGTATTTGCATTTGTGCATGTGTGTAATGGTCATGTACATATATTTGCCTATGTAGTTACACATGAGTGTGTGTATCCATGTGTTTGTGTGGATGTATGACTCTCTGTGTATGAACATGTGTATGTGGGGGAAATGGGTAGGAGCGGTCATTGTCTGTTCTTAGAAATCTCTTAAAACTGGTGTGAGCTCCTAGAGAAAGTGTTAAAGTTTGAGTTGCAAGCAAAAGATGAAAACGTCTCCCTCCAGGTTGTTCCTATTAATTTCAGGGCATGTAGCAGGAGTTTGTGTGGTAAATTAAAGTGAAGAGGAAGTCAGTGAGTCCCTCTAGTTAGACCAGGGGACTAGGAGTTAGAACAGCTGCATTCTAATCTCACCTCTTTCACTGATTCACCGGGTCAAATTCAGCCATAATGTAAGTGGCTGCACCTTTATTAAGGTGACTAGTATGGGGCCCCTTTGCGCCGACCTGTGACCTTGGGCCAATCCCTTGCAGCGCTCTGTGCCTCAGTTTCTCCAAGTGTGACATAAACCTGCCATTTGTAAAGTGCCTTAAATTTCTCATATCAAAGTCATTACATCAGTGCAAAGGATTTTATTGTACACCTTACTTGAGGAAGGAGACTCTGGTGGAATTAACTGGCAAGACAGGAAGCTCATGGTTTGAAATTATCATTAAAAGTCAGTGCGTAGATGGGTGTTTTCTCTGCCATGCCTGATCAGAATGAGAATGACTATGAGAATCTAACTATGGAAAGCTTTTCTCACCTTCCTGGGCTATAGTAAAGACAGGAAAATGGAGGGGAAGGGGTTAACGGAGTGATCCATTTGGTGACCTGGTAGAGGATGGTTTCCTGACATGACATACAGAAGAGGGAGCTAGAAGGATAACTGAGCCGCTTCTGTTTGGAGAGTGCCAAGAGGATATGTTCACCAAAGGCACAGACGGGGGAGCAGCTCAGGGATGGCAACCAGAACAATGTTTGTATTTGGGACTTGGATGACACCAAATAAGGGTGAAATAAAGATGCTGCATTTCAAGCAAGGGTATTTTGGAAGACTGCAGAGAGGACTGGGTGAATTTGAGTTGATTAAAACAACTGAGTGAGAGGACAGAGAGGACAAAGATGAACCATTCTCTCTCCAGTGCGGGTCCTGAAGGCCATCCAGCAATGAGCACTGAACACTCGAATTCTTACAAAGCTAAATGGATGATTGAGAAAGGGAATTCAGGGGGCAGGCAGAGTTATAGATGAGGTCCCAATCCATCAGACAGAGAAGGGATCTGAAAGGGAAAGTTGAATGAGCATGGAAGACAACCAATATGAATTATTGATTGATACATAAACAAGAAATTGGTGAATGTTTTCCTAGAAAGGGTGAAGGGAAGATTTTCAGAGATGAAGGGGAAGGCAATGCCCAATCAATGAAATGGTTAGCTCGGTTTCAGGAGCTGCGTAAAGTCCTCAGGCCAGGAACTGATGCAAGATTTTCAGTGGAGGAAGAAGACACCCTAAAGGAATCAGGATCACAGCAGAAGAAAGAGCAGGTGCAGTTAGGATCCACCCAAGATTTTGAAGGAAGAGGCTAAGATATGAAGACCCTATAGAAGATGTATTCAAAACCTCTTGGAAAATAACTCTGCATGTATAGGCATAAAGGGCTCCACACATTTCAGCGTGGAGGGTTGATCACCCATTGTTGAAAAACAGCCAGCTCTGGAGTGGAAGCAGCAGCCATTCTCCACCAGCAGCATGACACAGCAGCTTTTCAGGATGAAAAGTGAAAACTGACATCTCCAGTTGAAGGGACAGGATGGAGTTTAAGTGGGCAGAATGTAATCTCCCAGACTGGAATGGGGCCAGGGGACTGGGATTAACACCCACTTAATCACCACAAGTGACAAGAGCCTTCATGATCCATTGCTGAAAGCCAGCCTAGCGCCCCACACTGTACTTGGTCATCAAGTCAGTTCTGACTCAGCTGGAACACCTACGCAGTCAACCCTGCCTATTCCTGCAGCACCCTGAGTTTTACTTTGGTCTCAGACACGTACTGATTCTGCTCAGTTTGAAATGACAGCCCAAGGTAGGATGGCTGTGGACCAAAGCCATACTGATGGACTAGGGAAGGCTGATTTACCATTTATATTGAAGGGACTTTGAGACCATTCAGAAGACTAGTTATTGTTATTTCAGACATTTATTATAAGCCCCCCTTCTCCATGGTATGTGATTCCATTTTTCATTGATTAAAACCTTGACAAAAACATGTATGTTTATCTGACCCTTATCACCATAGGATCTGCATTCCCTGTGAAGTAAGAAAGTGTCACTCTCCCCATTTCACAGAAAAGGGACAGAGGCACAAAGATCACACAAACAGTCTGTAGCAAAGCTCAGAAGTGGGCACGCATCCTGAATCCCACTTCAGCATCTTAGCCCTGAGACCATCCATCCCTTCAAACACACCACAGAACTGGAGGAGACATAGTCAATACGCTGGCTGCTGCAGATTCTGTCACAAATCACAAAAACCCTGAACAAATAGCTGCCTCTTGCAATGCTTTCTAATGGAGCCCGGCGCAGGCTCCGAATTATTTCTAGTGGAAATAAATTTCAGACAGATGGACCTTCTCCCAAGAAAGGCCTCACCCATCTCCCTTGAGGTTCAGCCTTGGGGCAGGTGGGTTAAATGTTCTGGACCAGCACGGATGCTGCAGGTCAGACAGGAAGCACTGGACTTTAAAGTAGCTGGTCCCTAAGTCATTTAGGGCTTTGTAGATAGTCACCATCACCTGGCATTTCAGCCAGGGGTTGGCCAGCCTCCAGAGTTTAGCCTAGGTGTGATATGCTCTCACCAGCCTACTTTTGTTCTGAGATCCTGCATACAGTGCTTAATGAAACTTCAGCATGGTTTTCATGGTTAGCCTCAGGAAAAGCATCTTCGTCAACCATGGAGTTAACAATTGGCTAATCTGAGAGGAACGAATGCATTCTCATGCTAGCCATAGGCAAACATGACTTCAGCAGTGGGGTTATATAGGAAATGCTAAGCAGGGCTGCAAAGCAGGATCAGATGGAGACGTTCACCTGGTTGCAGGAGAGGGACACCCTGCCTAAGCAAACTGAAGAAGCAGTAATGAGAGTCACTGAGGGGAGAAGCCATGGATCTAATTCACCTGAGTGCTAAAGTTTGAATCCTCTCATCTTAAAACTTTTCTCTTTCTTTACTATTAATATCTGAGTAGTGCCTAGAGGCCGCAGCTGAGACTGGAATCCCATTGTGTTTGGCCTCCTTGCATCCCTCCTCTCTGTGACACACGCCCACACTCACCTTCCTCATCACTGCCTTTTCCGTCCCTCCCTTTGCTGTCTCCTCCCACCCCACCCGCTGGAACTACGCTGTTTGATACTTATTTGCATAATTTTCCATTTTCAGCATCCTCTTCCTTTTGTCTCCTCCCCATGCAGAGCTTCACCCTTTCTGCCTGTATCAGTCTCTGTAACTAACTCTGCAAAGCATTGCTCTCGGGGTCTGCATAGGAAAGACACTCTATAAAATATAGAACATTACCAAGCCTTTTCCCCCATGTCATTGAGTTACCAGTGGCCTGAATGGGATCATTACTAGGGTGGTTATTGAGGTTCTATTTTGGACATTTGCCACTGCTTGCAATGCCTGCGCTCACCACCAATGGACTGAGATTGAGTTAGGATCCCTGAGGCTAACATTTCCACTTTCCCTTTCTTTGATCTAAGTCTCTTTTCCTGAATTTATGGCCTTGGCAAGTCAAAACATCTCTTACCCAGCTTGACTCTGCCTTTCTGCTAGTGAAAGAACTCCCTCTCTCAGTGCCACGTGGCAGATGCCAGAGCTGAGTTTCAGCTGTGCATCCGAATTAGGGTAAGGGCAGAGGCAGGCACCCACATTTTGTTCAACCAAGAGCTTGGCCAGGAATCTGAGGGATCATCTAGTCTGCATGGCAGGAAGCAGGCCTCAGCTGCTCCTGTCTCTAATATGATGGGGTGGCCTCCACAGGTGACCAGATCCAGACTGCCAAGTGTCATTTTGACTTAAGTAGTCTGGCTGCTGGAGCAGCACGTGCTGGCATTTATCATCTCTACCGTCCATACATCACTAGTTAAGGGGAGAGTGGCCACTGGCTGCTTTGTAGAATTCTGGCTACAACGATGTGAGAAGCTTCAACTTTAGACTGATCCACTTGACACCCAAACACCTAATGTGCCTTCAGCTAGCACCAAGCCATTAAGCGGCAGGGGCAATCCTTCTCCCCCCAGGTCTGGGTTAATGCCATGGTCTCCTATCATCAGCTGGCCCATCTCCTTCCTTTCCTACTACCCTGCTAAACTGGCAGCCTTGATTCCAATAAAGAACAGCCACCATTCCAATAACGTTCAGCCACTCAGCCTCGTGTGGCGGAAATAAATATATCTCATATCGAGAGGGAGGACACTTAGGTTTATGATGAAGGGTGCCCAGCATGTGATGGGTTAACACAGTCTCCAGCTAATTTCTGCAAGCCAGCTCCCCTCCTCTTCGTTGCTTCTGTATGCAGCAGACAGGGCCTCTGCCTACGTTCCTGCACTGAGCTGTTGCCAGGGGAGCAGTTAGGCAAGTCTGAGCTATGCAGGGAAAAGGCCTGGCCTGTCAAAGTGTCTGAGATGAACCATAGCCCAGTCCCCCTGCAGCTGGGCTCAGGCATGCCTCAGCCCTTGTTTGGAGCCTGGGAATGGCAAAGCCCAGTGAGGTTCAAGGGCAAACTTGCTATTCATTAGTCAGGGGTCCTTGACGTTCCCACTCTCTGTCTCCCTTCTTCTTCTTCTTTTTTCTATCCCTCTTTTGACACATTCCTGGGTGCCTTTGGTGAAAGCTCCCCTCCGCCTCCCCGCCTCTGCATAGACTTCCCCAGGAGACCAGGCAGGGAGAGGAACAATGACTGCAGGATGTCTATTCAAACCAGGGGCCCGGTCAGACTGGCTGGATCACTTGGTGTTTGCTGGCGGTGTCCCTTGCTGGGTTCTTCTTCCCCAACATTTCTAGATGTGTGTGTGTGTGTGTGTGTGTGTGTGCCCGCCCTGCTGTCATTTGACTTGGATTTCAGATCACCGATAGTCTTATTATCTTGATATTTGCAGGAAATTGTCATTTAAGATAAGATAAGAAAATGTCAGCTGCATTTCTGTGTCTCAAACAGCCCAAACAAAGTGCAGAAAAGTTCCTTCTTATAAAATATAAATGATCACCTAGGCACATGAGCACAGGACAGGTTAGCAAGCCAGGGAATGTCTTTTTACACACACACACACACACACACACACACACACACACACACACACACACACCTACCTCTAGTGCACAAGATAAAACAAGCTGTGTAGCCATAACACTCGCAGCCTCCCTTCTTACCCCATTGAATGGAATATTTCATAGCTCTTAGAAGCTGAAGCTCCCTTGTAATTATCCAAGGCAAACAGCACGTGTTATTAGTTTAAAATGGTTTCTCCCTCCCCAGGCCCCTGGAGCAGAATGGAGGTGTAATTGTGCTAAGGAGTTAGCAGGGGAGAACACAGCTTTTGGTCACATTCAAGTTGGAGGGCTTGAGCCAGGGAGCCAGTATGAAAGACTCTTATTTGCATAAGCAGCATGTGTCTGTACAAAAAGAAAGATATCAGGGGCTTTCAAAATTCAATCGAGGTTGGAAGGAAAATAAGGGGCAGGGGAAGTAGAGTGAAAAAAATTGACAGTGAAAAGGGTTTTGCTAAGTAACACCCCGGCGAGATTAAATTGTCCAGAAAGTTTCTCCCTATGAGTCTATGAATTGGGCGATGGGGTGAGGCGAAGGGGAGGGGCAGAGTCCATCCTTCCAAAGGGCATGAATAGGAAATTGGCAAAGGAAAAAAAATCTGATTAGGCAGGTAAGCCCTGCATTTTATTTGTTGTTAGTTTGGGGGTTGTGCCCCGCAATGTTACCAGCAATGCTGCTTCTGCAGGGGCCTCATCAATGGAGAAGGTGCTTTTCTTTTTGTAGAGAACCACAAACGTTACCAGAACATTCAGCTGATTTATAACAATAGAAAGTAACAGAAGCAGGTCCCTGGCTGTCTCCCACAGGCCCAGGCTAACGCAGGGAGTGGAACAGTAATTGCGAATTTTTATGGAAAAACAAAGCTATTTTTCAACCTTCACCTACTGCCTGATCCAAAACCCGCTGAAGCGAGTGGAAAAACCTGACTGGCTTGGGATCAGGTCCCTAGTGAGTTTTTTTGTTTCACAACACCGGTTAGTAAGCGTCCCAGGCCTGTACTGGAAATGTACCATGCAGTTTCTTTGTCGCGTGTTTTCTTGATACAGATAGCCAAAGGTTCATGGCACTGAACAATGTGCAGGGACAGAGTATTTGCAATAGACCTCAGCTTTTCTAAAGCCCCTAGGAAGGGATGGGGGTTGAAATCAGAGGAGTCTGTCCAATCTCCCCACCCACACACCCATGTACACACTGCTCAGGATGGCGGATAGCAGCAGATGGCATTGCGGCTTTCAGGAGTGGGTTTCTATCCCCTACCAGTAAGTGCCTCCTCTATTTGCACAATAGATGAGCCCCTCAGGCTGCAGCAGACTGAGACAGACCGCCAGGGTGGCGGGGCAAAGGAGGATGGAACATCAGTCCTGTGTTTGCTTCGATTGCAGGGGGAGCAGAGTGCTGCCTCCACCTAAGGTGGAGATTGGAATCTTCTGGCTGGGCTGCCTAAATTCTTCCCAGCTGACCACTAAGGTGCAGGCTCCCCCCATCCCCCTTTTTTTTTTCTTTTGAAAATGACCTCTTTAGTGAGTTGTTCAGTTTCAGTGACAATCCCCAGCTGCCCTGGGTGCGCAGCAAATGTGAAATTTTAAACAGGTGGGAGAGTAAACGAAGCTGCTCGCTCTGCTTAGTAAGAGCTTAACGTAACTAGATGGGAAATGGAGCAAAATCCAAACTTAATTCAATGTGGAGCCATGTCCACAAACAGATGCCCACTGGGAAGAGCAGGGAAGGGGATCAGGGATCACCAGCTGAACTGAGCACCCAGGACCCCATCCATAGTCCTTTGCAGTCAGTGAGAAGACTCCCATTGATTTCAGTGGGCTCTGAATCAAGCCCCTGTTTGGACTGCTTGGAGTGAGAGACAGTGGGCCCAGTGAAGAATGGAGTAAGCAGGTTCTGCCCAGTGACTTCAAGGGGATCTGCATGTCAGATGGGTGTGAGTTACGCTGCATTGCTCACACCTGTTTTATTACCACTCTACCTCTGAGCAGAGGTGGGCCAGTACCGAAGACTTTCCACCAGCCTTCAGGTTTTAATGTAGAATGAATTTGGGCCTGAACCAAACCCCATTAAAGTGAAGAGGAGTCTTTCCATTGATACCAATGAGCTTTCGATCTGGTTCATAATGAATATTCTAGCAAAGGTGTTTAGGAGCAGGGGATGTTCCTGGACAGAGTGATTTTCAAGTGAAGGTCCCTGGAAATCAGACTCTGGCTTCATAAATGTTGGGTGTTCACATGATTCAAGCAAACAATTACACTCGCTCATCCAATCAAGGAACAAAAATGTTCTCTAGGTGTCCAATCAAAGACCGAATTCTCTCCGGTAACTCACAAAAGAGACATATAGCAAGAATTATTCACAAAAATTAGTTTGTGGGTAATTCTGAATATTTTAAGAAATTGTGAGCTGGTGAAGAAATGAGCTGAAACTAGCTGAATGATGGTTCTTTGTTAATTATTGACCCAGCTCTGCTCCTAACCTGGGTTTACAACCACAGGTTACATCACCAGTGGATGTGGCCTAGCAAGAGAAATTGACAAAGGAAAGGAACTGGATTTGCAGGCAGTCCCAGTAGCTAGAGGCTTGTGACTGGCAGAAAATAACAACCACCGGGAGAAAACAAGGGGAAAGAAGTACTGAGACGGATAAGAAAGAACAGGGAAAATAGCTCAAATTACCTTTTTCCTGACCATAATGGCTTTTGATCCAGCCTAAATAGTTCTATATCATTTTACAGAAGGGCCCTGCCAAAGACAAGGGCTTAGAGACCAGGGAAAGTTAACATGAAGATTAAAACATCAGAGGGCTGGTTCTTTAGAGGCTCTGACATGCAGAGTAATCCCATGCCCCAAAGCCTTAGGAGGAAGGCCACACAGTGACCCCTCCCACTGACTGGGCACATGCAGCTCCTCAGCCCCTCGCAGAGAGAGGTGGGGAGATTCACCAAGAAAGGAACAGTGAGAAAAAGCCAGCCACAGGGCTTGAGGGAAGCCCAGAATTTCAGTAGCACAGGGGCCTTGCCGCTCACCCTATAAAGCTAAAGGCTGGAAGCAGCGGAACTGGGCTGAATGTGTAAACTCTGGCCATGGCAAACATTTTGGGGGAGTGGGGGGTGTTCCTTGGCAGGGGGAGTGTTTCAGTGAAACAATCACTGTCCTTTGGCATTGGCTCCATCCATGGCTGAGAGGCTCCAGGCGCAGCTGGCTTACTTCCTTGCTGGTGTGATTTTAGGTGTGATGATTTTATTGGTGTGGGAAATAATGTTTGGGGCCTTGTTTGCTTTGTTGTAGAGTCCTGTGACTGGCGACTGGCAAGCGGTTGGACGCCTTCGGTTTCTTTGTTAAACTTCACCACAGCTGAAACCCACCGGGGATTTTTCGCTTCACATACAACTACTCATCGATCAATGTACCAGGCAACTATTTTACAAATGGCCCAGAGAAGAGGCCGCTTGGACACGGGCCCTCGAGAGCTTTCGGGATTGCAGTTGAAGAGGGTGAGGTGTGTGGAGCAGGAGAAAACTTTAACTTGCTGTCAATTGTACAATGAATGCTTCGCTGGTGAATCTTTTGTGGTCACCTTCGCTGCTCTGTAACCCCCGGATATCACAGTCCTCCTCGCTCTCCTGTTCAAACTGCCCGGCCTACCCGGGGAGAGACCGGAAAGCAAACGCCTCGACTGGAAAAAAACAAATCTATTGCATGTCTGACGGTAGGCGTGCGAAGTACTGAGAAAGCGCCACTGGACTCAGTGGGGAAAAGTTTGGCCTGCTTTACTGCCCTGAGAACGGCACCGTATTAATAACTGTACCTTCTGTGTGTTTGTAAAAACGGTGTTGTCTATAGTGGCAAGATTCCCAGTCATTACAGAATAAACTGTGTATGTTGGGGCAGTATTTTCACTAAGGCTTGAGGGTCGCGTGCCTGCCCCCCCCCCACCTCCCCCAGCAGATTTCATCCCTCTTTTTGTTTGTTTTTGAATAGATACTGGTTCTTCAACGCAAACTTATTCTTACGGTGCAAACATGCCCACCTGTGGCTGTGTAGATCCCTGCGGATGTGTTTCAGGTGTCTTGGTTCTTGTAAAAGACACATTCGCTCCCCCCCCCCCCACCACCACTTGTTTAAACAAAGCGATGGTTAAAATAAACAATTCACTTGTCAAGGTGATTCGTGTGTTTTCATCCAGTCTAGCAACGGGAGGAATATAGCCGGCGGGGGTTGACCCCCCAAATAAATCCAGCCACAGAAGTGCAGTGAATGTACTATCAGAATCGAACCCCCCCCCATTGTTCTGCACGATCCCCACACAAAAGTAACCCCGTCCCCAAGAACGAACGAATTCCTGGCTGCTAAATGATCAGGGTTCGCTCTGGACCCGTTCTAGGTAGCTGGAAAACAGCTGTTAAACCCAGTGCAGACAGTCCCCAGGAAAGACTATAACGAACCTTACAGCGGCGGGTTTCCCCCATGGGGCCGATTTCAGGCATGTTCTCTCCGTCCTACCGGAGGTGGCAGATTTCCCAGGTGGAACCCTCAACCCAAAGCATCGGGCCCACCCCTGCGATGACTCCCGCCAGCACACGCCGAAGGGGCGCAGCAAGGCCAAGTTCAAGGCTGGGTTGGGGGCGGGGGTTGAAGACAGGCTAATCTGCGTCGCGTTGGGCTGGGGCCCGGCGGAGGAGCCGACCCTGGAAAACACGCCTGAGGTTGTTCTGTGCGAGCCCAGCAGCCGCTCGGTGTGTTCCCCGAGCAGCGCGTGGAAGAGGAACTGGGGGGTGCGAGGGCTGCTGACCTGCCTCTCGGGGGCTCCTTACTCCCCCCTTCCATGAAGAAGGTGATTTCTAGCTAACACGGGTTCTCTACATTTTTAACCTCTTGTTCACTCCTGGCCTTCTCCGGGGGAGGCGCCCTGCAGCCACGTGCCCTTGTGTGCTGGGGTGGGGCCTGAGTCCGGCTTCTGAAGCGAAAACCAGGCCAAATACAGACGAGGCCTGCCTGCAGCAGGGAGGGTCGGGCGTGCTAACCCCCTCCCCCCCCCCCCGCGACCTGCCTTCAGTGGCTCCAGTGGGGAGCCGCCCCCAAGTGCGCTTGGGGCTCTGGGAATCGCCAGCCCCGAATCGAGCCCTTTGGTGGCCGCGCTGCCCCTTGGAAAGCCGGATTGTTCAGGGGCCTGCGCCACCCCCGAAGGCCTCCGCTGCTGGGGTCCTTGGCACTGGGCTTGGCGCGGGGGAAGGTAGCGGTCAGAGGCCGCTCAGGGAAGCGATGAAGATGTGGCCACAGGGGAGCTGTCCCATGGGGGCCCTAGGGGCGGGAGTCCCCCCACCCCCGCCTTGGTACATGGCTGCACCTGCCTTGCTTTTCACCCAGCCTTTCCCCAGGTCTGCGGGGCTGCCCTGTGCCACTCGGTCGGTTTGTCCCGGACTCAACGGGGGTGAACGAGAGCGGCCAGAACCGAGCCTCTCACCGGGGCAGCTCCCCAGGCTGCGCGAAGAGGGCGCTGAGCAGAGATCGCGGCCTGCAGCCTTGGCTCGGGCAAACCTGCCCGTCCCCCTGCTCTTGGGCAGCGGAAATGGGGGGGCTGCCCTGCCCCCCTCCCCCGTGCCTTTAACATCAGTGCCCGCTGCCAACTCACGCTGGGGCCCCCTCTCTGGGGAGGGCTGTGCCAGAAACAGAACCGGTCTCGGTTCCCTGCTACAGGCCTACTCGCCCTGCTAGGGCAGGCGGGGGCACCCCCCCGTTCCGGGCATGGCTGCGGGATCCGGGTGTTTCAGCCCCGGGATGGGGCCAGCGGAGACCCGGCGTGGCCCCCGCAGGAGACGGGCGCGGGGTGCCCCGGGGAAGTCAGGGCGAGCCCCGGTGAATGGTCTCCACTATTTCAGTCCCCCAGGAGCCGGCTCGCGGGGGCTGCGGGAACCTGGCCGGCGTTTGGCTGGATGGCTGAGCTGGGAGAGTCGAGGCTGGCCGGGGCGGGTGGGGCCGGCCGCCTTTGCCCTCGTGGAGTTTAGGCTACGGGGCGTCAAGCGATACCCGCAAGCGACCCCTGACACTCAGACAGCCCCGCGCCTCCCCTCCCACCCAGCTGCCAAACAAACCCCGCCGCTGTTGGACGTGTTTCCTGCTCGCTGCCTGGCTTCCTCTGAGGGATCCTAACGAGGCCCATGGCAGCGATTCAAACCCCTTCCACTATTTATAGCCAAATCCCCCCCCCCGCCGCCCCTCATTGTGCGGCTCATCGCGAAGGGCCGTTTGCAGCCGGCTCCAGACATCCCTTTTCTCCTGGGAAAAAAAGATGATACGCAACAATCCGCGCTGACATGCTCCGGCTCCCCAAATAAAGTTGGCCGAGCTCTGCTGAGACAGGCACGACTGGCCCATGGAAGAAGAAAAAAAAAAACCACGCGGCGCGGCCCATACAGGGCCCGCACAAAGGGGGTTTTATTCAAATTTGTTTAGAGTTTAGCGGATTTGCATGAAAAACGTGTGAGAAAAGCCGGCTCCGATGACCTCACCCGCAGCTGCCATTAACGTTCAATTAAGAGCTGAATAGCTGCAATGGGTGAGCAGACTGGGACGTGAAGAGAATCCAGCCTGGGACTCAGACTGTGAGAACCAGAGGCCAGCTCAGCCCCGGCAGCTTTTTACAGTACTAACCCCCCTCCCCCGCCCCAAGAACCAAGTCTCGCCTTAGCCCCCCCAGGCCAGGCATGTGCTTGTCTGTCTTAGCAAACCCACGGGCTACATTCCGTGTCCTGCGACTAACGGGAGACACCCTCACTCAATCGCTTCTGCCCAGGTTCAAAAGGCAGCACCCCAAGGCTGGGTTCCGGGGCCAGAGTACCCCCCCACTTCCCAGGAGAGGCGCCTTGAACAGGGGCAATGGGTCTAGTGCGCTGGAGGGCTCAGCTGAGTCCGCCCCACTTTTCACACCAGCCAGCGATCCTGAATCAGGCGGGGATGGGAGGGTGGGGAGAGAAGGGTGTGGAAATCGTCCCGGGTAGTGGTGGTGGAGGTCTCCCCCCGCCCCCAGTAGAAGCTGCTTTGGGAGAAGGGCCGGTGTTCCCCACGCCATGACTTTGGGGTGAGTGTCTCTCAGTGCTTTAGCCTTACACGCTGCCAGGGGGCTGTGAGCCAGCGGGACTCTCGCCCCCGCCCCCCGCCCAGCACAGGCAGACAGAGCACCCCCAGGTGCCCTGGTCCCAGCGAGGTTCTCAGGCTCAGAGCGCTCCCCCGGCTTCTCAGACAAAGTCCCAAGTTCAAGTCCGCGCCGACGGGCTTTGCCATGGGATTCTCAGCTCCTTTCCATGCCCGCCTTTTGTTCGCCTCTGACAATTGCTCTTTATTCCCCCCCCACCCCACCCCCGCCTGCCCGCCCGCCCTTCTGTACTTGGCACCGTTTAGCAGACTGACTGCAAACTTAACAACCTTGGTTCTTGGTATAAGCACTCAAATTACCCTTCTTTCGACATATATACATTTCCCGGGGAGTGCGCATCTCCCTGCTGCAAGGGCTCGGGGGTGCCATTCCAGGCCCCTAGTGCACGACACAGGGTCCCTTCACACGGGAACTCAGGGGCTTGCTCTCAAAGTTAAGCTTCCAAAGCACCTAGAGACAACTTGCTGCTGAAGTCTGTAAGACACCGTGCTAGCAGAAGGAGAGAATAAGCACGAAAGATTCAGCAGCGTTTCTCTCTGGGGCTTCCCAAAACCAAGGCAGACCCGGGACTGCGCTCAGGTAAGAACTTTGCATTTACTTGTCTTTTATTTTTATTTTGTTGATGTCACATTTTCTGAGCTGCAGCCTGGCTTAGCGATGACAGGTTTGCACTTTACGGTCTCTGGGGCTATTTCTGGGGCGGGGGCTCCCCTCCCCCTTAAGCGGCAGGCAGTGCACCCGTTTTGCATAAATCAAAAGTCACTGGCGGTTGCTATTTGGTTAAGTGTCACACTTTGACCCGGGACCAACTCACGGAGCCGGGGCTCGCGAGTTGATGCTCTAATAATGAAGTGTCTTGGTGACACAATGGCCGCGGCTACAAAAAAAAAGTTCTCACCCCTTGGGTTCAGCCAGTCACCTTACAAGAGGCTGGTGTCACCGCGCCACTCCTGACGGGTCCGGGGCAGCTAGCCACTTCCTCTGGCTGCTTCCAGGGGAAGGGAGAGCGGGGCAGGAGAGCAGGCGGGACACACGTTAGGGGCACACGACGCCTCTGGCTGCAAACTGGAGCCGGGTCCTTGCAATTCGGAGCGCTCGGTAGCAAGTACACGTGGCAATGCCAGGTTCCCAGGGCGCTTGGTGCTCTCAGCCCTACCCCTGCGTACTTAGAGCTGGTAGCGCAGAGACGACTTCTGCCTCCACATCAGAAGCCCCCCTGGTTAGGAGGTGACCACCCCGGGCAGCAGCCGCAGCTGTCAGGACTGTCCTGGGACATACGCGCAGCCAGCGAGGGAAAAGAGGGAGCTGAGCTTGTTTAAGCGGAGACCGGTGCCCGTTGGAAGGCGGCGAGGTTACCCTGGGGGAGCCCAGCGCAGCTTTAGCCTTGGTGCAAGCCCCCCACCCCGACGTGTCAGTGAGCAGCGTTCTCGAAAACCCCTCTGCTTAGACAAACCCGACTCCCCCCGCTGAGCCACCCGAGCCTGGGGCGGGACGCGGGAATAAGGCGATCTGCGGAGGTTCCGCGCGCCCTCCTCCTCCACCGCAAACAAGCGGGTGGCTTTGCAGACCCTTGTCAAAGTCGGGAGCGGCTTCAGTTTCAACCGCAGCAGCGCAGCCCCCCCCGAGAACCGAACCGGGACAGAGCTCGGGGGGCGGGACGCCGGAGCGCACTAGCGTTCAAAGCGCACTTGCGTTTTCTGTGATCCAGAGTGAGTCCGGCGTCTCTGCAGCCGGAGGCTGCTTGTCTGGTTTAAATATTTGTACAGGGTTGTTTGGCGAGCTAGACAGTCCTGGCGAGTGACGGTAGATCGTTATCGGCCTGTGACACCGGCCGATACACCACAGACGGTTTGCTTATTGCTCTAAAGCGGATAGGTCCTTTTAATACAAAGATTCCCCATAACACCGCCAACAGCACGTCAGACGCAGACCGACCCAAGGCCGAATAGTGGAAGCTAAAGGCAGGGTCGCTCTTCTGGCCATGTAGCCCCCTGTCTGCGCTGCAGCCCCCTCCCCCTGTCCCACCCCAGTCCCACGGAAGTCAGATGGCTGCTCCCGGACGGCGGGGACAGGTCAGGGTTGTAAGGTTCCTGCTAATTCAGCGGACACCCGCATCGGCCAGAAGCTCTGACCGCCGGGAGTCCAGCGCAGTAAGGGGTGCGCAGCAGTCATGTGACTGTCACCTGCAAAAAATAGGGAGCAGAGGGACCCCTCGATCAGCCCAATGTTTTTATCTCCCCTCCTCTTGCGTCCCGCCCCCTTCCTGCTGACAAGAAGAAACGCCTAGCCGGGGCCTTGTTCCTTCTGTATTGGTGCCTGTGGGCGATGCACGTGAGATCAGCCTTGCTACTGACAACTGGGAAGTAAACCTGGAGCTGTTCGTGGCGTTGCTGCAAACGCCCTGCAAAAGCTGGTGTCGGCTCGCTGCTGCTGCGGTTGGGTGGCCCAGCACGGCAGGATACGTGTCAAGCGCGCCCTGCATATTCTCTGGCCATATTAACGGGGAGGGAACTACATATACACACACACACCCAACCATAGACACACCAGGGACACCTACCCAGACAAATGCACACTCACAACTACGCTTCCATAGACACAGACACACACACCAGCACGCTGACATCGAGCTAGAGGTGACACCTCACTATTCCAGCCTACACTGGACTAAGAGAGTCTCCCAGCTGTCCAGCGACCCGTGAACACTCACCAAGACCTTATCTGTCTTGAGATGAGACCATGTGCTACTAGAATGGACTTTGGGGCAGGGACGGTACATGGAATAGGGAGAAAGAACAGGTGCATTTGCAAACCGACTAATTCTCACTTCATATCATAGGAAATAGCAAACAGGCAAGGTGGGGTTCTGGTGGGTGGCTAAAGCTATTAGAAACCCTGCATGAATGGGATCCCAGCCTTCTGTAACCCCCGCCCCCCCTTACCTCTATCGAACCTTACACTCTGGCTCTGCAATGCTAGTGTCTTTCTAGCTCCGTTCCTTCATCTCGGTTATTTGTTTTAAACATTCCAATGAGCAACTTCAACACAAAAACAACCTAACGTGGGCTTTATGAAAGGTGGCGTTTGATTGGCTGGCACAGATGATGGCTGGGGAGCACTTAAACAACCTGATCAGTAAAAATCCTATAGGCCGATCAATACAGCTGGGTTTTTTCCCCATTCGCCTCCTTAATATTCCAGGAGCTTTTTTAAAAAAAAAAATAGAGACGCTTCAGGAAAGGCCCAGGACATTGCATCGTCCTTGCTCATAGCCCGAGCCATCAAAATAGAGAAGTCACAAAAACACTGTAAACAAAGATAAAGCAGTAAATAGGAGCAGCTGTTAAAAATAAAGAAAAAGGGACTGAGTGAGGCAGAGGAAGTGGGGACAGACCATGAGGAAGTGACAGGACTTGAATTACTGGCGTCAGGAGAATTACAGACTCCGAAATAACCCCAGATTGGGACTAAAAATCGATCGGAATCTGTTTGAAAATGGGTCTGTTTACTGAAACACCTAACCAAAAACATGAACATTGGGGTAACTCGTATCCATTTGCTAAGAGCAAACCCCGCAATGGAAGAAAAGTGGAGCTGTTCGCCCTGCTGGGGGCCCTGGAGAGATACCCAGACCTAAGGTAGGCGGGTACAGCCACATCTCCGGAGGCGATCCAGCTTTGCGGTCACTCATCCGGGGGTGTAGCGATGGCCTCTGGCCATGTTCCTGGAAGTATCTGGATGTGCGGTATGTTGTTAAAACAAGTATAACCCCAGTTCCGGGCGATTTAAACAGATACCCGCATGTTTCCGGGGGCATCATGGGTACCATATAGTCACCTTTTTAGGTGAACTATTTCAGGAGAGGCATTATACTGGACAGTCCAGTCACATTTCTGCGGGATTATATTGTACAATGTCGTCACATTTCTGCGGGATTATATTGGACAATGTCCCCACATTTCTGGGATATTATTAGGTACAACATTCCCACCGCTGCCGTGGGAATTCATCTGCACAGTCAATTCATCTTTCAGGAATTCTATTGTACAATATTCCCACATTTCTGGGGGGCGGAGGAAGGTGTACACCTGGTGTAGTCCCATATTTCTGGCGTGGCCTATTCTGTGCCAAATAGCCATATTTCTTGCGATTTCTAAATGCACGATTCCCACCTTTCTAGGGGTATGGGTTAGCTTGTAGAGCGTTCCCACCTTTCTAGGGGTATGAGTTATCCTGTAGAGCATTCCTACATTTCCAGGGGTATGGGTTAGCCTGTAGAGCGTTCCCACATTTCTAGGGGTATGGGTTAGCCTGTAGAGCGTTCCCACATTTCTAGGGGTATGGGTTATCCAGTAGAGCGTTCCCACCTTTCTAGGGGTATGAGTTATCCTGTAAAGCGTTCCCACATTTCTAGGGGTATGAGTTATCCTGTAGAGCGTTCCCACATTTCTAGGGGTATGAGTTATCCTGTAGAGCGTTCCCACATTTCTAGGGGTATGGGTTATCTAGTAGAGTGTTCCCACATTTCTAGGGGTATGGGTTATCCTGTAGAGCGTTCCCACATTTCTAGGGGTATGGGTTAGCCTGTAGAGCGTTCCCACATTTCTAGGGGTACGGGTTATCCTGTAGAGTGTTCCCACATTTCTAGGGGTACGGGTTATCCTGTAGAGTGTTCCCACATTTCTGGAAGGATTGATCTGTAGAGAGATTGTACAGCCAGCCCTCCAGTTCTGGGCAGAGGTTTCAGGTACCGTATTCACACACTTCAGAGCAGGAAATGTGGGGAAGGGTTAATGGGTACAATACATCCCCATTTCTGGGGGGGGGGTTTGTATACTTATACCAACGCTTCGGGGGAGCGTTATCTAGGATTGACCCAGCACAAATCTGCTGTAAGCGAAGGGTTTCGCATGTGTCTATGCACGTTCCTCTTTAACGGTGACTTTTTTTTTAATGTTCCCAAAGCGGTGAATGAGTGGGACGCACGTAGGTTAGCATGGCACCCATCCTCTTGCTCCCAGAGCCTGGGACATTAATTCCAGCCTGCTCCAATTAAAATGGGGGGCTGGACTGTCAGCCACGGTACCCGAATTCCTCCCTCTCCCCCGGCTCCACCGGAAAAGTCCTTCACCGTCTTAGTGCTATGGGGACTGGTCCCTACAAGGAGAGACGGGAATTCAGTGCAATGTCTCACCCCAGTCGCTGAAACGAGATGCCATTTAGAACCCCAGTGTGTGTATTAGCCCTCTCCCTAGATGGATGGCTCGATTCCTGTGTCATTCCCCTGTGCATGGCTTCTGTGGTCTATCCACGCCAAACGCAGCCCTCTTTTGTTGCACTCTGAGCTTGAAACCTCAGCAGAAAGGCACGGTAGTGGCCGCACTTCCTAAACTCAGCCCACCCCCGGTCTGCCTTTATAAACCCCTCATTCTGAAAAACAACAAGTTATGGCACTGCTGGGATCCTTACTTCCTCCCAACACCCTTTTAAGTACTGACTGATCAAAGCGATGGGGCTATGTTCGAGGGGTTTCCTTCTAAAAGTTCACCGTCTGTTTTGCTTTTTAAAAACAAACCAAGCCCCGGTAGAAGCTTCCCCAAACTTCTGACCTCTTTGTGCAGGGATGTTAATTTACTTATGGGATCGCAGGTTTTTTTCCATGGTAACACCGCAGGAGAAAGGAAGGAGGAGATTCTAAGGGTTATTTATTTTCTTGGCACGCCTGCATTTAAAACAATCCTCAAAATACAGAGACTCTAGACGCCAATCACTTGAAATAAATAATTTCGAAAAAATAAATGCACGATGCCGCTTTGAGGCCACCACGATGGAGAAGGATAAAAGACTGAACTTCATCCAACTCAGGGACACACTGGTCACAAATTCCTCCGTTCTCAGCGCTCGCGAGTCTGTCCCAGGCACAGTGTTGGGTGAGGGTGGGAAGAGAGTCCAGCAGAAACTACAAATCATCCCGCACTCCCTTCTCTGGCAAGGATTGGGGGGAGGACGGAGAGACGCCCTGATTGGCTGCTTTAATACAAAATGCTGCGCTGGGTTTTAGTGGGAGGGAGCTGCACCCTGTAGACAACCAGCTCCTTCCAGTCAGCTCAGGGATTTCTCTTAGCAGATGCAGGCCGAGGCTCGGCTGTGGGATGCTCCATTCCCGTGGGGAGGTGCACCCGTCTCCCCTCTCCTCCCCCCAACCGCAGCCTGTGCAGGGGTGAGCACAGCTCTCTCCCCTCCAAGGCAGCCATTTTGTAGCAGGTGCCTGCTGCTGTGTCAGGCACAGGGAGGCTCAGGAGGGGCCGCCGAATCAGAACACGCGCAAGGCAGCTCTGTCCTCCTCCCCCACCGCCATCCAGCCCTGCCTCCTTCCCAATCGCTTACAGTGGGGGGCTCCTTTCTGTGCCACGTTGGGAAATATATTACCTCGCCCGCTTCCCTTTCCCAGTGACAGAGATAAACATGCAAATGAGGCGATTTGCATGCTATTAACATACAGGCAGATGGGGGGAGGGGGTTGCCTGTGTGCGCAGTGCAGCATGTGTTAATGCAAAACACAAACACCCGCCATTGCTAAAGGAAATCGCAAGCGGCGCCTACAAGTTCCTGCGTCGCTTTCTTATTTCCCTATGTATTTAGATCCGTATTTCCCCTAAAAAAAATCCCTTCCTGTCAAAGCTCAGGTGGAGGCAAACGTGACTGGAATGACATTACCGCGCGAGACCCCAGCACTCAGGTCCTGCACTCTGCAGACAAGGCGAGAACCCAGGGCTGGGAAATGCCAGGCTGGGGAAACTGGTTCAAATCGTACCCCAGCCCCGGATCTGCAGAGGATTACATCCTCCCGGACGCCCCATGAGCACCCAGGGCTCATTGCATAGCACCCCTCTCCACACCCCAAAGCCACCCAATTCACCAGCACCCTGCGAGCAGAGCCTTCCCAAAGACGCTTTAGCGAGGCACTGGCTTTTCAAGCCATTGTTTGCCAGAAGCTGGGAGTGGATGACACTGGATGATTTTCCTGTTCTGTTCATTCCCTCTGGGGCACCTGGCACTGGTCACAGCACTGGGCTAGATGGAACCATTGGCCTGACTCAGGATGGCCGTTCTTAAATCGGGTCTTTCCGGCCAGGCTGCCCCGTTCCTTGCCCCTGGCTGCAGGGTAGCTGTCGCTCTTCCCAGGCAGGGCACTCGGAGAGGAACCTTGCTTCCCTCCGTAAACACAACGAGGGGTTTCCTTTCAGTCTCACCCTTATTTGTGTTATTGATTGAAGTGCTGCATCTTTCAGTAATAAGCCGTAATGCGCATTAATTGCACAATTAAAGATTTAGCTTGATAGACCATTTAAACACCCGGGCTCCGATGTCAATCACGGGAAGAAAGCTTCTAATTGACACGACTCCTTCCCGGGGAATTACTGGAGAGGAGCGTTCGCCAGGATTTGTAATCTCGCTTGTCCTACCATAAACCCCCTAGTTCAGGCTCTTCTGGAGGTGACAATAACCGCATGCAGGGAGTTCAAAGGGATTAAAACGTGGGAAAGCAGCAGTGGGGAAGAGGACGCGGAGAAGCCCTGCTAAGCGGATAGGGAGAGAGCACTAGCAAAGGTTTCAAAATCATCTTCTGGTTCAGAGGCAGGACTATTAATTGATCACAAACCCTTCTTAGCAGAACCCTGGGCACCGTTCAGTCCACGTCACCGTTCGGGAAGGATGCACACGCGGCCACACTGCACACACAACCGGAGCGCACACGGTCGGTACACAAGCACACCCAGGTGTTCTACCCTAAACGCACTCAACCCCGGGGCACCAACTCCCCTCGCAGCTAGTGCAGCGACACACAAACTGCGGCGACACACAAACCGCCGCACAAACGCTGGACCCACGAAAGGACCCGTGCACACGCGACATACACGTGCGGCGCACAGGAACCCACAAGTACGCGGGGAGCTAGAGCAGAAAATACAACTTATGCCTGGAGGGGAAAGCTCCCCTTGCCTCACGTGCTTAGAGCACGAACTCCTGTCCCGCCGCGACTCCGGTGCCATGGGTTGAGGGGGTGGGGCGGAGGATTCCCCTCAAACGCTGTCAGATACCGTTGCTTAAATGGGGGAACCCCTCCCAAAACACATATAAAGAAAGCAACACTGGGAAGGGAGAAGCGAACTAAAGTTCTTTAAAGGGTCCGGCGGGAAAAGCCCACTGGAAATCTACCCACCCCCTAGGCCCTCCTCTTTCTCCCCACCCTTGTCTCCAATCCCGGTTCTCCCCGAAAATGGAGAAAAGGGTTTTCACACCGGTGCCCCATCGGGGCTTTCTCGGCAGCACTGTGTGAATAGGTGCAGATTGGGAGCGGGGCGTTCCGAATTCCTCCCTAATGAACAGGGACGCTGTCTCTGGGCTGAGGCCGCCAGTTAAGTGGCATGGGCCCCTAATGAAGAACAAAGCGCTAACCTCCCATTAACACGCTCCCTTCTACAGGGTTGCCGTCTTTGTGCTCCCTCTCGGCTGCACCTGCTCAGGCTTAAGTACCTTTGCAGGCAGAGGACACAGGCTATTTTAATAGCAACCGCCGAAGTACCTGCTCATGAATAAACACCAGCCCCCATTTAGACGGTACTTAGCGCTCATTGTGCTGGGAAATCGGCGCTTTTCTTAAAGTCCCTCCGAACCCGTCCTCAAGATTCCCCTGCTCTATGGATCACAAAGCAGCGGGGCTCCGTGGACACACGCACTGTAGAGGCTTGTTGTAAAATAAACCCGCTTTTCTTCAATGCAAGTGACTTCTTTAACGGCTGCAATGGGAGAGTCCTAAGGGGCAGCAGTTCAGTGGTCGCTATTTATTTATCGGAATGTTATTAAAGCAGCCGCCCTATGGCATAAGATCTGCAACAGAAAGATCCTCTCTTCTCGCGGTCTGTCCAGAGCTTGTCTGTGCCTTTCCCTATACACCCTTCGGGCTGCTCCTGCTCTCTGCCCTGCAGAAGCCTGTGTACTTAGAGACACACGCAGAGTGCAGGACCTTTAGCTCCCGCTTTAGCTGAAAACTTTGCAGCGAAGGTGCTCACGCGAAGTGGTCCCGTCCCGTTAGTTACACCGGGCAGCCTCGCTCGTTAGCTACAATTCAGCTGCCTCCTTCAGCCTCAGATTCTGTCTCTGAATCACGGAGGCTTTTGCTCTGAGAAAGAGACAGAGCCTTTAACTCCCAACTTCTTTTGCTTTGCCGCCCGGAAGAGTGGGCTTCAAACGTGCAGTGTGGGTGACAACGGGACACAAAACGTGAAAGCAGGAGTTCTGTAAACAAGGAGGATTGCGGGGCATTATACATCGGGGAATTTATACTTTTCCGAGGATGGATTTGCGATTGACAATTATATATTGCGTGTAAATGTCAACACTGTGTTGTGTAATATTATGTTGTTATTATATAGAGACTGTTATGGGCAGTATACACACACGTAGCCAATAGATCTACTCTCATGAATAAGGTGAGATGGATATATAGTATATTAGGTGTATACAATATACAGTAAATATACCGAAATACATATGTATCCTTGCATTTCTTTTCCCTAGACTTTTGTAGAAATATATTCAATTTGGGGATGTGTTTCCACTGAAAATACAATCTGTCTTGGCTTCCACTAAGAAATAAAATTGTACAAGCCCTTCTCTGTGTTCCAGAAAAGAAAAGAGTCAATAGGCGATTTATTTGTTTTTAAAAACAATTTAAAAAAACAACTCTCACGTGTCCGTAGCCTTTTACATATTTTGTCCAGGTGTCTGAAACACGCGAAGCAACTTCCATAATGCATTCTTGCAACTGAAAATACTTTCCAGAAAGAGCGAATCGATTATTATTACTGTTATAACTAACAATAATACGACCTCCTTCTAAGCAAATCAATATACAACTGGAAAATAGACCCATGGATTTTTAAATGTAACTGAAATACAATTTCACAAGATCAGGAAGCCCTTCAGAACAGCAAGCTGGGTAATAACCAGGGCGTCTGTCTTTTGAACAGACAAACTATTAGGTTAAACCTCCAGGCGAAGCATCCAGTAAAGGACAATGCAGAGTTTTAGTGTGGAAAGGTTCAGTAATATGCAGGTTATGGGAATAAGATTGTTTGGTTTTTTTAATTAAATCCTGTGAGAAAATTCGGTAAATACCAGGCAGGCAGCAAAACGGATCCACACACACCGACCTGTAGACAAATGCACAGTAACACATGGATAGAGAGTTAGGCACAAACACACACACGTTTGCAGGGCGCAGCCCGCCTCCAGACACCACAATAGGACAGATCCTGCTCTCCTCACTCATGCAAAACTCCCATTGATTTCCGCATTTGACTGATTCCACTGCAATGAAATCAGGATCGGCACCAGTATCCACAGGGAAACACATCCCTAGATTTGGGGGTAAACTCAATTATCAAG
This sequence comes from Mauremys mutica, assembly GCF_020497125.1. Lineage (NCBI taxonomy): Eukaryota > Metazoa > Chordata > Testudines > Geoemydidae > Mauremys > Mauremys mutica. Next base: position 15,059,948 of record NC_059082.1, read on the forward strand.
GTCTTAAACAATTGTTATTAAAATAATATTACAAAGAAGAGGGGGGGGGATACGTATAGTAATAAGACTCAGCTCATTAAGCTGGCGCCAGATCTGCTTATTTGGGATTTTGGTTCAGATCTGATCCCACAATCCGGTACTATCGATTTTCCATCATTCCCACCAACTGTTCTCATCTGAACTGTTTTCCTCCTAATTTTGTGAGGTTCCGATAACCAGTCGCCTCAGAATTAATAAAGCGAGGATGCTCTTGATTAACTGGACTGAATGATTGATTGAAGTGTTATATAGCTCCTGCCTCACCAGGGTTTCTGCTAAGCCTAGTCTTTGTAGCCCACTGAACTATCCCTGTCGCCCACTAAACTTTCTTATCAGGTTAACAATAGAGACACAATGATTATAGAGATGATAGAGACACAATAGCGACACAGTTCCCTAGTAGGCGGGCCGGGACAGGACGCAGTTGAGAGTAATGAGAAAGCAGGATATCTTTAAAAGATCCAAATTCACAGCGTCTCAGATCCATCCCAAGATGCTTTCAGTTCCCCCAAACCAGGACATTACTATACTACTTTGTCATGGCTGAGAGTTCACACCAGTCATGGATGTTTTGTTCCCTTTGGGAGGAAAAAGATATAGAACATTATCTTGTATCTGCAGCAACCCTTCTTGCAAAAAATAATCCCGATTTTATTGATGAGATATAATCATATTGTTGTGTGTAATATCGGGGGAGGGGTTGGTAGCACTTTGCATGAAAGGTACATTTATAAATAGCTGATAACAATGACATGAATACACTCGTGATGATGTTAGAGGCACGTTACAGATGGTTATAAGCAGATCGGTCGGATGTGTTATAGATGGTTTAAACCGACCTAGTGCACTCTACAGCAAGTGCTTAACCATTTATTAAAACAGCTACTAATAACATGTTAACCCTTTATAAACACACCTATAACATAACGTGCGACCGGATCTGTCTAGAGAAAATTCCTTCGGGCTGACTGCCTACTACCTGCGTTTTAAGAGTTTTGCATTTATTAGCAGCAAATACCATGCCTGTCATTCTGCAGACATCATGCTTCCATCTATCTGCATGACACTGCAAGGTGAAAGTCCTCATGCCCCAAATCCATCTCTCCAGCCATTCCTAAGAGCCTCTGATCCGAAAAGCCTCCGCCAGGATTTTAACGAAAAGGATCTCAGGGACCCACCCCCTCGGAACTTTTCGGAGCAATCGGCTACCAAAATGCCCTGGGGTAAAGTACGGAAGTTTTGTTCTTGGATTAAGTTACAGACTAAAGGGCTAGTAGGAAGGTTAACGCAGCTCTAGTAACTATTTCTCAAACAGATCCGGCTCAAACGGGATGCAGAAATATATAGTCGGAGTGAGATGTAATTAAAAAGGTCGAAGTCTTTCTTTCTTTCTTTCTTTCTTTCTTTCTTTCTTTCTTTCTTTCTTTCTTTCTTTCTTTCTTTCTGGCAGTTTCTCTCCTTTATTAGCGCGCTAGTAAAAAAAATATCATGTCTTTGTAATGCTATATACTGGGCAGGTATTTGATTACCAGTCTACTGAAAATACTGGACATCAGAAAGTCTCTCTCCCGAAAAGCCTGTGGGTTTCACTTGCTCCAGCCCCACACCAGGCTCAATGGCCAGGGATCAGGGTCCTCCCACCTGTTGTAAAGGCAGACCATGAGTCCCCTCCCTATGCCGCCTGCCTGCATACCTGGCTGTGATGAACGGGACATATCCGCTACCATCTCGTCACACTCTAACTGGAGAGGGTCAGGAGCGGATTACAGCTCCGCATTCACCCCGTCTGGGATACACAGCACATTGTGCCTCTACCATTCAGCCGCGCCGAATACAAGCGCCTTTTCTTCCCTCCCTCCCCACCCTCCCCAAAACACAATATTTTGATTTGCTCTTCAGCGGAGAGTTTTGTAGCGGGGGAAAGCAATGGAGACAAATACAGAGGGTCTCCCAAACAGCCCATTCAAACAGCTGCTCGCGTCACTTGCCAGGCTGGGAATTTTTTGTCTCTTCTGCAAGTCCCCGTCGGTGGAGAGGGAAATGGAGGCGTGTGATGGAAGTGGCCGGGCTGCCAAGCGCGCTGGGCTGGGTGGGCTTTTAGGGACCTGTGAGGAGTGAAGTAACCTAGAGGAAAACAGCAGGGCACGATAGTAAACTGCATGGAGTTATCCTGGGGGCGTGGGGGGAGAAAGCAAGCGAGCCGGTCTGTATCTGAGCGCTGACCAGGCGTGAGGCTAAATAACCAGTTGATGGTCCTGGCTTGAATCTCAGCTGTGTGGTTCTAAGGAAGAAAACACCCCCAGGAAAAGGGGGCGATAGACTTCACGCTGCTAGTCTGCCCTTTGCTGCCCGAGCAGCCCCCACAACATAACCTTCCCCCGGCTCTGGGATCCGCCAGCTCCTTCCCCTTGCTGCACTCCCTCGGGCCCGGGGCTGGGTGCGGGAAATACTGCCAGGCCCTTAGTTCTGCCTGGCCAAGCTCCAGCCTTTGCCGTTGGTTTCCGTGCCGCTCCGCGGGTTCTCTAGCTCCCTCCTGCCAGGGCAGTGTCAAGCCAGGAGGGTCCAGCCCCGGGGATCGGGACTTGAATGCTAATGCGGCATTATGGGAAGGGCCTTCTCCCTTCCCCAAACCCCTTCTGCCCGGGCTCCGCAGCTCCCCGTGGGGTGGGGGTGGGGGGATTCTTTGGCTTGTGGTTGAGCCTCAGATGTCTGGGGGGGCGACGGGACGGTGTGATCCACCCAGCTCCCCTTTGCCCCAGTCAGCCCTGGCAGCAGCACCAGCCCCTGCGCAGACACCGCTGGGCATCTCTGCAGGGAACCTCCCTCGGCCTTGTTTCCCTCTCGGGGTGGGGGTGATGCGGGGGCGAAGAAGGTGACCCCGCCCGATCCCCGCTCTTCCCCTGCCGCGTGTACTGGGCTTTAATGTACAGAGCGGGGATCCCCGTCTAAAACTGGGGGAAGGAAGGCGCTGCGTCGCTTCCTGTCCAGGGTGCTGAAATAGGGTTCGCTGCGCGCACACGCGCGAAACGTCTCTCTGCCCGTCTCAGCGGGTGTCCAGTGCTCTAAGAGGCACCGAATTCGTACCTTGTCCTTCAGAAAGGAGGCGTTTGAGTGACAAGGCTGTACAAGAAGACTATTGATTTAATGCAGACATACCAGGCAAGCCTGGTACTAACACTGATGGCTCCGTAGCACTGTCAGGAAGAAAAAAAAAACCCCAAACCCTTCTTCAGGCTTCTCTGTATAAGCACTTTCCTTTCTCCACCCTGCCTGGGAAAGCAGGGCCTGGCTCTGCTCGGTAGCTTTTGTTTTAAAGCCTGGATTTGTTGAAGTGTACAATATTATCAGCGCTAATAACTGTACACGAGAGAGCTGTGTGCACAGGAATTTGGGAAGGCTGCAAGCCGGCGGAGGAGATCCCCCAGATTTTGATATATATAAATGTCATTGTCAGTGAATTCAGCATCAGACTTGTAGGGCGGAGGAGGTCGGCTTGGCAAGGAGACGCGCATGTGCTGAACACCAGAGCTCGCTGAGGGCAGGGGACTGAGCTCAGTTTCGGGGGGTGGCTCTTTTACATCTATTGCTCTGCAGCCGCCTTAGGGCCTGTTTGCACCGAAACCATTTGCTTTCACACCTTCCCAGAAACAAGGGCAACTATCCCCTGCATGTGCATTTCCTGGGAGAAAGGGACGCACCTTCAGGATATTTCAGTGGTCAGGGGAAGAGACGGGTTGAGGTGTGTGCTCCTTAGGCAGGTGGAATTATTGGTGGGAACGGGGCACCTCGCACCTTTAGTGAGTCTTGTCAAAACCGGAAGGAGGAGCGGAATCACCACCAGAGTCAGCAGAGACACAACAAGGGGAAAGAGCGTTTCAAAAGGTGACAGGAAAAATGCCTCTGTCCTCACCTATGTGTCCTTCACTTCCTAGCTACCTCAGGCTAGCGCTGATCAGGGCCAATTTTGGTGGCCCCTTCCATAAAAAAAGTTGCAATACTATAGAATACTATATTCTCCTGGGGGTCCCTGCGGGGCCTGGGGCAAATTGCCCCACTTGCCCCCCCCCCCGGGCAGCCCTGTGTTGATGCAAGAAGCAAGCTCTACGGTTACCCTCAAATGTTGCTCTTGTAAGTTTCCGGAACACGCCAACTATACAGGAGTTATTTGGATATCAGGGCCACGCAAGGAATCTTTTTTTTTACTCGTTATTGCCTTTTAATTCATAGTTCAGATCATTTGCAGATTCTGCTACCTGACCTGCTGGGTTAGCTATAATTTTCAAACCGGAATATATACTAAATTAACCAAGATCATTCAAGTAGCTTTCAAAATACAGCTGCACGATTTCCCAGCTACCAGGGTTCTTAACTAACTGGGAAAGCTAATTGCAATTCTACCCACTTTATTACAATGTTCCTAACGTGTAGGTTTGACAGTTGGCGTTTTAGCAGCTTTTAACTAGCATCCATCGACTAGCATCCGAGGAGCTCAACTATCTTTAGGCAGGTGCCAGCTCCCTGCACAGACTTCGCGTTCTCTCACCCTCAATCTACAAAAAGGCACCAAATATTCTCCCCAAATTAGCTGAGAGAACAGGACGTCAGCAGTAATTTTTCAGCCAAATGGAGCCTGTAGGAGGAATTTTAAAAGAGGCCCACTGGCCTAGGAGAGACAATAGTGGGTAATGGTAACCACCGAGAATGCGACCCTTCTATAGTTCATCATAAGCACTGGGTTCTGCTGAGTGGGATGACTCACATGTAGAGCCAAGTAATGAATTAACAGGGGGATTAAATAAGAGCTCAGGCAATAAATAGGGTAAGAAGCTAGAGATCGTGATATGTAAGAGTGCTTCCCAACACAGGCAACATTCCTGTACCCATTGCGCCTTCTGCCTGTCGCTCACCCCCCCTCCCCCAGTTATTGAATGTACACGGAGAGCTCAGTGGATGGCCTGCTAACCTCACCTGTATCTGCCTTTTATATGGCCTCCTTCTGGTGCTGTTTTCGTTTGGCCCTGCACTTGAACCAGCTACCCCCCCCCCCGCAGCTTCAATGAGCTGCTTCTTGCAATCCTTTCTCAACTAGCATGTCTAGAAAGAGGGGTTCGCGTCCCGGGTAGCAGGGTTCTTCCCCCCACGAAGTTCTCCCGACAACACTCGAGAGAAAGGGAGATTCTCTCCCTGACCTGCACGTGGATGTAAGATCCTTTCCAGGACTGGTGTCAGATCATTGTCCAGGGCTGCTGGCCCAGGGCAGACCCTTGAAGACCACAAGGCGAGCTTCCCCTGGGACAGCCTGCAGAAATCGATTCTACGAGCTCCATAGCGCGCTGGGGGAGGGGGGGAACCACCCTGGCGCATTATATTATGGCCACGCCAATAACTAAACCATTGAATAGGCGTGGACAATCCGCGGTGGTTTCTCCTCCTAGCACAGCCCGGCTCGAATCCGCTCTCCCACGCGCGGCCCAGGGCTATTTCCAACCCCCAGCCCCAAACGCCCCGCTGGCCGAGCAGCTCAGCCCATTCCTCCTTAGCGCAGGGCGCGAAGCGTGGCCGGGGCCCGGGCACCGGCCCTTCCTTTCGGCGGGGACAGAGGCTCGGGGCGACCGGAACGAGCATCGCCTGTGAACCGCCCGGCGGCGGCTGCCGGCGCCTGATTGCCGGTGTAGGGTCACGTGAGCCGAGTCGCCGGCTTGTTTCAATGCGCGTCTTCTGCCCCGGCTTTCTGCCTGGCCCCGGCCGCGGCCCCTGCAGACATTGTTGGGTGTCTGCAACAGTGTCTCCCCCCTCCCCCTCTACCAGGCCTCGGCCAAACTGCTTCTCGGAAAGGGGGTCTGCGAGGGAATCCTGCCCCCTCTGCAGCGCTGGGGCTGGGGTGGGGGGGGGGCTCTGTGTTTTGACAATGGCTGAGGCTGTGTGGGAGCAGTCACCCCCCGTGCCCCCGGAACAACCCGCCCCCCCCAACAGGCATTGCCTAGATCGAGGCGCGTGGGGGAGGGAGCTGAGTCAGGAAATATTTGGTTTAAACGAGCTCTGTGCGCAGGAACCGCTCCGGAGCGGGAGCTGAGCGCCGCGGCGTGCAAGCGTGGACTGGCAGCGCTCATTAGGCCGCTGCTTCATCCCAGCCTTGACTCACCCGCTGAGCATAAACCCGGAGCAAGACAAGGAGTGGGGCTGTGTGCACGTGCGCCGGGGCTGTGACGTGTCCGCGCCTTCGAGCTGTGTGCTGGTGAGTGTGTGTGTGTGTGTGTCTGTGTTGTGTTTGCTCTCTGAGCCGTGTACGTGCTCTCCCTGTGTCGTTTGTTTCAACTGTGTGTTGCCGCAGTATGTGTGTGTGTGTGTGTTGTTCCCCTCCGTGTGCAGCGGGCTCTGGGTGCCTGATGGGCTAGAGATGCTGTGTGTGCTGGTGCCACCTGCCTGGGTGTGCAATGGCAAAGCAGTGGCCTCAAAAAATAGGTTCAGACCATCCCCTGCTAACTTTGGAAAAGTTCAAGAAGTTGATTGGCCTGATCCTTGCAGCCCAACCCAGCCCAAACAGCAGAGTCTGGCTCAGAATATTTCACCGGGGGGGGCGACTCCTCGGGTCTAATCTCCCGGGCATCGTTATAACACAGTCATTGAGGAGTAGGGAGCAGGACGGCAATTAGCTATAGAGCCGCTCGCCTTGCAAACAGAGGGGCTCGGATTATTGCAAATTCATCTCTATTTTCCAGGCCAGCGCTTGTATTCTCTGTTAGCATAAGAATGGAGCCAGGCCCTGTGAACTCCTCCGACCTACTGACCCTTCTCCACAGACATGAATAGCAGCACTTTCCGTCCCCCCAGCCTCTCCAGCAGACTTGAGCCATGCCTAAATTCCTAACCAGGGTAATTTAATATATCTTAAGCCCCTAGCTGCTTTATTTTCGCTCCTTTTTTAGTTTGTTTTAGGCATTCACTGGCTCTCACCTCATCATTAGAGCTCCTTATTTGACGGACATAAGGAGCTGCTATGAGACTACAAGTCTCTTTTTATCTTCTAAATAAGCTGTGCTTCCCTGTAATTAGAATGGTATTCCCAGCCATTGAGTCCTTTCAGGGCTGCTTAACAAAAAGCTTGCAGGGGACGAATAATCCCAAACTATAAACTCCACATCCAAAGCAAATAGCCTGGAGTTTAAAGGAGGCCTTGGCAGTGCTGGGCTAGCAAGCTGCAAAACCCAGACTGAGGGGCTAAAAAGGAACTGGCTTTGCACTCGGCTTGTTTAAAATATACAAAGAGAGCAAGAGACACTCACACATCAGAGACATACTGTGCACACACTCACACATCATACACACAGACACACAACATACACACACTCACATCATACACACAGACATATACACACATACACAGGCACATATACACACACATCATACATATATACACACACAGAGACATACACACACGTCATACACACATATAATACACACATCATACACAGACACACACACATTCACATACACACATTATACACACTCACACATCTTACACACACATCATACACACTCATACAGACACATACACAAATCATGTACACAGAGATATACACACATGCACACAGAGCACACACAGAGATACATCTATAATACTCACACATCATGTACACAGACATATACACACACATGCACACAGACATCTATTATACAAACTCACATATTATACGCACACTGGAACATACAGATTCCTCCTCACACACAGTTGCATAAATTACATACACACAGAGACAACCTCTGTGCTCACGTCTTATACAAACACAAGCTCTCTCACCCGCACACACACGTAATACACAGTCTCTCTCTCTCTCTCTCTCTCTCTCTCTCACACACACACACATCTACTGAGAGAGAGAGAGAGAGAGAGAGAGAGAAACATCCTATCTTTCAATTGCATAGGATTTACATTTGTACTTGGAGAATAGCTATTTAATCCACTCGGCCAGTGAGAGTTCTGTGTGCGGAGATTAAAAATTAAAAGGAGATTCTCAAGCAATATTTAAATAAGTATTTTTATAATATCTATTGCTTGTGAAACTTAATGGAAGCTGGAAAATCCCATTTATTTCCTTAAAAAGCAACATGGAGTCCTGTGGCACCTTGAAGACTAACAGAAGAATTGAAGCATAAGCTTTCGTGGGTGAATACCCACTTCGTCAGACACATTCCTTGCAGGTTCTGTCCTTTTCTCTCCCCTGATCTGAAATGCTGAAGATTCTTTGTCAGACAACTTCATTTTACAATAGGGCTTGTCCTGCCACAGCCAATGTAGTTTGTCCGTCTGCCTCAGCCGTGTTTCATGGCTGTGGCTTTGGGAATGGGGTCTGGGTGTGCGCTTCTGCCGACATCCAGCAGGGGGAGCACAAAATATTGTATTTTGGTAGGTCCTGCAAATTTTTTTGGCATATTTAGCTAGTCTCTTTCTTGCCGCTAGAGCCTAGGAGGGGTGGATAAATAGACCATAGCAACTTTTAAAGATAGATAAAAAATTGGAGTCGAATAACTTGACAATGAATGACTATTAAAAAGACGTAACCAAGCATCTCCTCAAGTACGGGACAACACAGGAGTCTGTCAGGCTTCACAGGAGACAGCCGGAGAAAGAGCTGCATCTGAGGCACTTCTCCCGAGAACGCTTACAGATTTGAACCAGTAGCACCTAGAGGTCCCACTCAGGGACTCGTGGTGGTAGGCGCTGTATAAATGCCAAAGCTGTCTCCTTGTTCTGTGCAGCGCCAAGCACACTGGGCTCAACAGATTAATACATTACAGTAACAACCGGTCCATTACAGGCAATATGCAGAATAGACATCAAACCCCACTGCCTTCAGGAAGAGTGAAAGTACAGACACCTCTATAGCAATACTCCTCTCACAGGGCTGCATGTGCCCTCCATGTCCCTAAGTCCCAGGGATCTTCAGGATCTTGGACACTGACAAGAGATTTCCCATTTCCTGGGATTTTTGCCCTGAGTCATGTTTATTTTCTTTCCCTCCATTTATATCTATCTCTTAAAAAGCACCTTGCCCAAGCTCATCAAAACAAGCTGTGGGGAAGAAGAATTCTGGCAACATGGCAGATGCCAGCTAAAAAAGTTGCCCTGGTATCACCCAAGGCCCACTCAATAACTACTCTGCAGAGTTTGGTCAGACAGAGCCCTGTTGATATGGGACACTGACCTCTGGCCCTGTGTCAAACATGAAAAGGAACTAGTTAATCAGAAAGCCCCCTGAAGCCACTTGTGGGCTGCATTCTCCTCTGCAGACCTGCCTCATAGTAGTGATGCCGTGTAGGGTCTAGAGGCCCATGGCCCCAAAAAGCAGCAATGGCTGGGGTATGCTGCACTGCGCTCACTTCCTTCCACTGCGCTCGACTCCTTCCACTGCGCTCGACTCCTTCCACCACGGCAGCATGGTTTGCTGTTGCAGGGCTGCCACTGGCTCCTTGCCTGCAGCTGTGCCCTGGGATCGTTCCAATGGGAGACGGATATTGCTTGATGTAGCTAACACCCTGCATGTACCCTGTGCTGTACAGTGACAGATCAACACCAGATAACAAGCCCTTGCAGCAAAGGGCCCGCAGTGAGAGGGCACCCAGGAAGGCAGACGGTGAGGGGACCATTCCACATCCCCCATCTCTGCAGCCCCTGCTCTGCACCCTTTTCTGTACGATTAGATAGGCGTCCTCCCATGGGCAGGCAGGAAGAGGGGAGACTGGAACAAAGCGGATAGGGAGAAGGGGGCTGGTTGGAAGAGGGTAGCACTGCACCACCTGAATTCCTTTTAGGAAAGGAAGGGATTATTCACATGGTCTGGAAATCATAATACACAGGGTATTGGCCTGAAGCTAAAAATGGAAATGTTCCGACTAGACAGTAAGGACATTCCTTAACTGCAAGAGCAATTAGGCCTTGGAATAGGGTCCCCAGGGAAGAAGTCAAAGAACCCCACTAGAAGGATGCTGGAGAAGAGATCAGATAAAGCACTAGAGGGATGAATGTAAGGAAATGTCCTGCACAATATAGGGTGTCAGACTAGATGGCCCAGGAGACCTTTTTCTATGGGGCCTTATGCACTGGGGTTAGTAATGGGCATTTTGCATTTTAAAAAAAATCCCAACTGTTTTCCTCTTTCCACTTTAACCATTACTGTGGGGTGGGAGAAGACATTGCATTTTATAACTCAGTGTTACGTTCGTTCTAATGGCCTGGCTCAAACCAGCAATAGTGCAGCCCTTCTGAATTATACCCGCTCTTTTGCATATAGAGATAAACCTTTTACTCCCAAGCTCCCCTTGTAGCTCTCAATCCTGAGATCCCACTTCCTGCATGTGCAGAGCTCCCAGACTCAGGGCCTGGAGAAAGCAGGTGCAACTCCTCATGGCAGTTCTCCAGGAGAAATTCAGCAGCCATGTCAATGTAAGCGGTAGGATGAATGGAAGTTGGTCAGGAAACAGGTGTAAGCAGTAAGGCAGAGTAACTTGAATGCATAAGGAATGGGATGTGAATAATACAAAGAATATTGTAATGCCTTTATATAAATCAGTGGTGCACTCTCCTCTGGACTACTGGGTGCACTAGTGGTCACCCCACTTCAAAAAACAAACTAGCGAGGGTTAAGATAAGGCCAATGGGAATGACCAAGGGCCTAGAAAAACTCTATGAAGAGAGATTGCAAAGATTGGGCTTGTTTACCTTACAAAGGAGATGAATAAGAGGAAACATGATACAAATATATGCAATAATGAGTGGTATAGAGAAGGTAGATCAAGAACTTCCATTCTCCCTGTCTCATAACACAAGCACAATGGGACAATCAGTGAAACTAAAAGGTGGGACATTCAGAACCATCAAAGGAAATGCTTTTTCAAACAACATGTGATTAAGCTGTGGAACTCATTGCCACGGGAAGTTGTTGAGGCCAATAACATAGCAAGATATCCAAAAAGGAATTGGATATCAAGGCTATGCAGAGTTTTTCATAATGAATTATGACAAAACTTGTGGAACCTCATGCTTCAGGCTCAAGTCTATTAAACCTCATGCTTCAAGCTAAAGTCAGTCTCTAATGATTAGGCACCAGGATGAAGGGGGCAGATTTTCCCACCTCTGCTTATTTCAGGGCTCTTACACCTTCCTCTGCAGCATCTGGTGCTAGCCACTGCCAGACATAGGATACTGGATTAGGTGGACCTAGGGTCTGATCCAGTCTGGCATTTCCTATGTTCCGTTCTTGCACTGATCTGGTGTTGCGTGCCTGTGAGACTTGTGCCAATATTTGTGCCATTGAAGTCAAAGGCAAAATTTCTGCGACTCTGTTTGTATCCTGTGGAGGGGGAACACTCCCATTGAGGTATTGGTATCCTGTGGTGGGAATATTAAACCCCCATTGACAGGATTTGGCCCAATGAGCATAGTTTATTGTGTTAATAACAACAACCCTATTTTCCCTTGCAGGATAACTAAAGTCCCGCTGAAGCTCCTCAGCATATCCCTAGACTATGAGGCAGTAGTGAGGAAAAAACAGAGCCGCCACAGGGTGGAAGGGGGTCTACCAGGAGAATCAATGAATAGATAGGTGTAATACAAAGCGGCACTCCTTGCTTTAAACCCACCCCAATGCACCCGAAGTCCAGTTCTTTCCTCTGGATAACAGGAGTCACTTCAATCACATTCATTTTGCAACCCATCCACATGCCAGGTATGCTATTTTGCCACTTCTACCCACTCTCATATATTTCCTAAGCAAATTACATTGAGGGTCAATCCTGCAAGCCCCCATGTGCAGGAGCCATTGAAACCATTGTACAGTCCTTTGGACAATTATTGTGACACTGGCAGACCAGGGGGCCAGCTCATGCCAAGGTCCCCAGGCCTCAGTGGAAAACTGACAAATACACAGCTGAAATCAGGTTGACTCACCTGTGGGTTAGTATTGTTAAAATAGGTATCTGAATGATAAGAATGTGTTAGGTCTTTATGGGATGCTTGTAAGTTGCTACATGCGTTGGAATGTACATGCACATGCACTGATCTCTGACAGAAGTTGATATGTCCTGGCCAATGAGGAAGGCTCATAGACACCAGATGGACTAGAGTGGAACATTAAAGAAGACAAAATACGTTGTTTACGCTCTCCAAACCATGAAGAGGAATCTTGCAAGTGAATTCCTCCCATCAACGGAGTTTTCAGCTCCAAGCAGAGCGGGGGAAGGGAATAAAAACAGGGAGGAACAGTATCTTTGTGCTGCTTGGACTCAGTGAGGGGCAAGGATTAATAGGCATAAGCAAAAGATCCCCAGTGCTTAGCCGGGGTTAGCCCTAAAGGACATTGCTTACTATAGAAGCTTTTTTACTTTTTGAATCTTAAGATTGGAACTCATTTGTGTGTACATATGTTTACCTGCTATAAACTTGTAAATAACTCTCTTATTTCCTTTTCCTATTAATAAATCTTTATGTAGTTTATTATAAGATTCGCTTACAAGTGATGTCTTTAGTGTGAGATCTAAGGTGCAATTGACCTGGAGTAAGTGATTGGTCCTTTGGGTCTGGAAGTATCCTGAGTATTGCTGTGATTCGTGGTGTAAGGGACCATCTATCACAAAGACAGGCTGACCCGGGTGGCAAGAGGGATTGGAGTACCCAAGGGGACTGTCTGTGTTTCCATGTTCAGGCTGTTATAGTGCTTGAGGAGTTTACACTTGATAACTGGTTGGTGAAATCTAAGTACAAAACTCACAACTAATGTGGGGTTTGTGCCCTGGATCTTAACAGTCTGCCCTGAGGTTGGTACTCACACTCTCAAGTCACTGCAGGCCAGCTTGACCCTGGTGCAGTTGGCAGGATTCACATACCATAGGTCAGTTAAGGTTATAGATCAGACTCCCAGTGCTGTTAAGATTTTAAACTTGATAGTGAGAGTTTTAAAGTTTAAAGAATAGGCGCAATGAGTGAACCACAGTCATATAAGGGTCTTATGAGAAAATAACTTGAACCGTTATGTTTGCAGAGAGAAAGCCTAAGTTCAGGAGCTGAGCATTGCCCATAATTTTTAACCAGGTGGCAGGTAAAGAAGAGGTGGTGAAGCCAAAGAACCCTCCTGCCCCAGTCCCCACAGAGGAGAACATTACAGTGGAACTGGCCTGATTGCAGCACTTGAGAGCCCAGGAACTATGCAAACACAAGAGACTGAGAATTGCAGATCAGGGAGACTGAAGTGACTTAGGCAGCTGGGGAGAAATCCCACCAAAGGTGCATGGAACAAATATCAGCATCAGAGACAATGAAGATGCTGAGGAGAGAGCACACTGGAGGCAGATGGATGTTCAAACATTGCAGCTCAAATTCCTGGAGAAGCAAAAGGAGCTTCCCCACAGTCCCCGTCCCCCCCACCCACCCAGCCAACACAAGGGAGTGGGAGAATGTCTGCCCAATTTATGAAGAAACTGTACAGAAGAATTCCTGTCCATGTTTGAGAGACTTTGTGGGATGCACAATATCCCAGTGATAAACAGTTGCCTATCTTCTTAACCAGGTGAACTGGGAAAGCCGGACAAGTTTGTAATGATATAGAGGAGGGTGATGCTAAGGTGTATAAAAAACTTAAAGAAAATGTATTGAAAGAAGTTAAGATTACTGCTGAGACTTATCCACTGAAGGATAGAAACCTCAAAATGTTTGACAATAGCACTCATGTTGAATATGTGCATAAATGTGTAGTTTTATATGAAAATGGATAATGGGGGTGGGGGCCGAAGGTGATTATGGGAAACTGCTTGAGCTGATAGCCCAGGAGCAATTGTTATGGGTAGTTACGGATGAGGTGAAAGCAGCCATCTGTGACAAAAAAACAGCCCCGGTTTTAGAGACTGCAGAAATTGCTGATGAACATGTTGGATCAAGGGTCCATGAGAGGAGGGTACAAATCCCCGGGGAAGGAAAATCCTCATGTCACCCAGGTTAAAAGGGAATTGGAAATAAACCTTACCCCAACTTTGATTAAAAAAAAAAGCCCAAGGGACCCTAGGTTTAAATTCCCCTACCAAAAGGGAAGGCAAGCAGCCTGCCATCATTGTGGGGCTCCCAGCCATAGAAAACCAAATTGCCCCAAACTTAAGGTAAACCCACAATCCACAGTGAATGCCACTACCATTACCCCATAAATCAGGAGGAAATTGTAATGAACTATATTAGGACTGAGCCATGGGAGGGTAGTGAAGAATGCATTAGAAATGCTAAGGTAAAAGGCATAGATTGTAAGGGCTGGAGGGACACTGTGTCCCAAGCCACTTTGGTCAAGGAAAGTTTGGCGAGGGAGGAAGACAGACTTCCTGAGAAGAGTTTAACTACATTAGCTTTGGCTGAATTCCCAGTAACTGTACCACTGGCCAAGGTCTGCCGTGTGTTTGAAGATTTCAAAGGAGATGTTATTGTGGGCATGAGGAATCCACTTCATGCTGCTGTTTTAATAGGTAATGATATTTTAGCCATGTCTACGCAGGTTAATATCATAAAACACAGCCAGGAAGAGGACAGCTCTACCCTGCCTGGCTTGTCTGTGGACAGCAGAGAGGGTTGGGAAAGGGGAGAGAAATGACCTCAGTCCTCTGTCAGCAGAAAGTAACAATTTTTTATTCACTGACAAGAGTGTACCCCAAGCATCTATGGGGTTTGCCCCCTCTGATCTCCTTTACAGGAGACAAGGGGGGGGACCCCTAGATTTAATTCGAGGCTCTTTGGAGGGTAGTACAGAAGAGTCAAGACAGCCTGTAGGGGAATATATCACTTGTTTTAAAGAGAATTTAAAGGGCATGGTGGACTTAGTGCGTCAGAACCTTGAAAGGAATCAGGCAGCTTGGAAAGCTTGGTATGACAGGCCTGCTGGAGAAAGATTTTGTGATATAAGTGACTTGGTGCTATTGTGGATTCCAGTGAGGAAGAACCAGATGCAAGATTGTTGGGAGGAACCTTTTGACGTGATAGAGAGAGTGAATGAGGTCACTGCTGATGTAAGGAAACTCCATGGCAGGGAAACAGTGTAGAAACAACATGTCAATATATTGCAAGTTTACCACGATGGAGAGATGGTGGTGAATATGATGTGCAATGAGGGAACATTTACGGCCCCTTGAATTGATTTAGTCAGGGAAAGTAAGGAACCGACTTCCCTGGAGAGCATTGAGGTTTGGGAGGATTTGATTGCAACCCAAGAGCAGGAGATGCTGGCAGTCTTCAGACACCACAGGCAGGTATCTTCCAGCCTGCCAGGCTTAGCTAACAGAAAAGTGCATTCCATTGAAAGGACAGAGACGTGTCCTGTCCCTAGCAGAGCACAGCTGCTAAAGGAGAAATGCAAAGACAGATTCAGGATGAGATGGAAAGCATGCTGAGAATAGGGGTGATTACTAAATCAAAAAGCCCCTGGATGTCTCTTATTGTGATGGTACCAAAGAGGGATAAAACCATGAGCTTCTGTGTGGATTTCAGAAGGGTAAACGCCATCATCTAACCTGATCCTTACCTCACACATCAGGTAGAGAACCTATTGGATCTATTGAGGGGGGTGCAAAATTCATATATACTCTGGATTTGACTCGTGAATATTGACAAATTCCCTCCGATGCTGATGCCCAGGAAAAGTCAGCTTTCATAGTGCAATCTGGACTATATGAGTTTAAGGATTTGGATTAATTTATGCGGGGCCTACATTTCAGAGGCTTGTCAATGAGGTGCTGCAAGGTTTACAGACCTTCGCCAGGGCCTATGTAGATGATTTGGCTATGTTTAGTGATTCCTGGAAAGGCCACTTGAACCTTGTGGGAATTGTATTGCAGAGGCCTGGAGAAGCCAACCTCACCATCAAAGTATCCAAATGCAAGATGGCAGCCATGGCGTGGCCTTATTTATGACACAGGGTGATCAGCGGCTTTGTTTGCCCAGACCCTTTAAAACTAGAAGCCATTTGGAATTGGCCTGCCCCACAAACCAAGAAGCAGTCCTAATTGGTCTGGCCAATTATTCCTGGAGGTTTGTGAAGGGGTTTAGAAATGTTGTGGCCCCCATAACAGACCGTACAAAAGAGGGAAAGCCAGACTGGGGGAGATGGACTGAGACCTATGAGGAAGGCTTCAAGGTCATAAAAGATGCTTTGTCTAAAGAGCCAGTTTTAACCAGCCCTGATTTCAGCAAACCCCCTTTGTGCCTGGATGCTTCTAATACGGGGCTAGGCACAATGCTACGGCAAGCTGGGAGAGGGGAAAAGAGGCATCCCTTGGCTTCTTGAGTAAAACACGGACCCCTGCTGAACGGAAGCAAGCTGTCACTGGGCAACTTAATCCTTATCTGTATAATAGAAAATGCCAGGTTCTAAGGGACCACTCCCTGATAATATGGTTGCACAAGGCCAAAGGGACAATTTGAGACTCTTACACTGGAGCCTAGCTCTCCAGGAGTATAACATGGAAATAGCCCATATCAAGGGAAAGGAAATGTAGTGGCAGATGCTTTGTCAAGAATAGAGTGCCCTGAGGTGGATTCAGGAGCATTGGTGACACCCCTTCCTACACCGTTTTTCCATTGGGTTGTGATGGGCCAGCTTATGCCCAGATCCCCAGGCCTCAGTGGAACACTGACAAATACATGGCTGGAATCAGGCTGGCTCACTGTGGGTTAGAGTTGTTAAAATAGGAATTAGGATGATAAGAATGTGTTTAGTGTTTAGACTACATGGAATGCTTGTATGTTTCTTCCTGCATTCATCTCAGTTGTAGCATCTGTATCCCCTCTGATAAGGTAATATTTGAGTATTTGCATTGTAAGCTTCTGTAACGGAGTAAATCACCAGACAGGAAAGGGACATTAACTAATGTAAAGTGCTGATCTCTGAAAGAAGGTGTCACCTGCTGGCCAACGAGGAAGGCCCATTGACACAAGACAGACTAGAGTGGGGCTCATCCAGAGTCATGTGTGCACACATGTGTGTGCGTGTGTATGTGAGAGTGAATTAGTGAAAATTTGGATTGGTCTACAAAACACACCCATAGGAAACAACGGCTTAGCATAGCTTCCCTGAGGGCCTATGGAGATGAGCTGGTGCATATTGAATAGAAATCAAGAACATTTTCATATTTAGCAGAGTTTGACCAATTCTGGAGGAACAGGAGATGTCACCTATAAGTGAGTGCCCTCCTTTGTACACCTCTACCCCAATATAACACTGTCCTCGGGAGCCAAAATATCTTACCGCGTTATAGGTGAAACCACGTTATATCAAATGTGCTTTGATCCACCAGAGCATGCAGCCCCGCCCCCCCGGAGTGCTGCTTTACCATGTTATATCCGAATTCGTGTTATATCGGGTCGTGTAATATTGGGGTAGAGGTGTATCTGAGTGTCCTCTCTTTGGCCCTTTATATGTGCTCCACGTTTTCTCCTATCCTTATAACAGTTGTGGTAACCTGCAACTCACATTTTTGCAAAATTAATATAATCACAGCCAAAACACTAGGTTCAAAAAACACTATTACAGCAAAATCAAGCACTGAAAGGTTAGGAAGGCCAGGATTAAAGTTGTCCATGCAACCTTAATTCACCCTCCTTGTATGGATGCATTAGGATAGAGTCTTGCCTGACATCATGTAGGAAGTCTACCTCCTGCACACACCATCCCGTGCACAGAAATGAAGCAGGGGCATCTAGAACAAATAGCATATGATCATGTAGTGAAAAACTGACTCATAATGCAAATATGCACCATGTTATGGTCATGGGCCTCCTTTCTTAGCTTTTGAATGCATGACTTTGCAACTTTAACTTCCTTCCGTATGTCACTTCCTTGGATTTTTTAAAAGAAAACAGAAAAAAATGAATTGCATCATGTGCAACTATACTGACCCCTAACCCCAGAGATCAGCATTATAGGTCTATCCAGTGTGTACACACACACGACTGCAGGACCTTTAGATCCACAGCTCTGAGGTTTCTCTACCACCTGAGCTAAATGCATAATCAATAATACTAGTAGGCTGCTACCCTCTTATGGGCAAGCCCCCTCTGTGTGGACTACAGGGGGACACAACTCACACATTGCAGGGCGGAGACTTACATAGCTACTAAGGAGACAGCAGAGGGATATTGGGAAACAGGATGGTGTAGATTCCAATACTGTTTCTAGCTGAAAAATCTACCGCTAAGAAGAAGAGACCACAGGGCCTGGGAGGATTTTTGCAAGCAACATAGATGGTGGCGGATGGTGGGGTGCTTTAAGAACATGCCACTCTAAGCCCCGGGTACTATATTGACAAGTGCACACAACTCACCAGCAACAGACTAGTCCCAGCGGTAGCTCTTGGGCCGTTTGCAATTCGAATGCTCATAAAGGATGCGCCCAGCGCATGTACACACGAATCTAACCCGATTCTCATCACTGCAGTGCCCATGAGCAAATCTATTTAACTAATGGCAGGGCTAAATGTGCCTTTTGGCCACAGGGGTTGCGCTGGATCAGTTCCCAACCCCTAGGTCCCATCCCGGTGCTGCTAGGTGGTCTGGTCTTTGTATTCACCTCGGTCTAGGTTTGCACCAGAGAACTGGGGTCTGCAGCTGTGACGAGTGAAGGAAAGGTGGAAGGCTGCTTAGCACAGCAAACGCTGAGCCTGATAAACGGGCTCCTGCCCCAGCTGGGAAGGAGGCTTCAGAACTAGAGAAGCCATGTGGGCAGCATGGCATTAACCCCTTCCAACAGCGAGTCCCTGAGCCCACAGAACTGCGGTTCCCCTTTAGCAGGAACTGACTGGGGGCCGCCTCCGCAGAGAAGCCTCAAGGTGAAAGTTGCCCACCCGGGTGCGATCTATTTTCAAACGCCTAAGTGGGAGGAGAAGGGGGAGAAAGGCCAGGCCCCTTGCGCGGCTCAGCCCAGGGAGGATCTGTGGCTGCATTCACACGCGGCCGCAATAGCCCCTACTGAATGGGCTTCATTGGAAGCGCCAGGCTGAGGTTCAAGCGAGGACACCCCGCTCTCAGGTAGTCGAAGGGGCCTGATGCAAAGAGGGACACACAAAAGGGTAAACACAGACACACAAGCCAAACCAGGAGGGCACAGAGCCAGGGATCCGGCCTGCCCATGCCAGGCTGGGCGAAGGCCTAGGTGCGGGCACTTCTCCATACACCTAGGCTGGGAGATCCAGCGCCTGCACAACCTTCTAACGAGAGTCCTCGGGGGGGTCCTTTGGGGTTGACCAACCCGCCAGGAGTCCGGCAATTGTGTGTGTGTGTGTGGGGGGGGGGGGGTGTTAATTAGCCTGTTACTCCAAGAGCAAATTCTTCCGCTCAAACTGTGACCCCCCTTCACTGACCTCAGGAACCTCGGTAAGAAAGGGGGGCACGAGTTCCCCCTACCCCTAGGAGAGGATGGTCTTGTGGGCTAATAGGGACATGTGAATATGCGGTTTAATTCGAGGCTCTTTGGAGGGTAGTACAGAAGAGTCAAGACAGCCTGTAGGGGAATATATCACTTGTTTTAAAGAGAATTTAAAGGGCATGGTGGACTTAGTGCGTCAGAACCTTGAAAGGAATCAGGCAGCTTGGAAAGCTTGGTATGACAGGCCTGCTGGAGAAAGATTTTGTGATATAAGTGACTTGGTGCTATTGTGGATTCCAGTGAGGAAGAACCAGATGCAAGATTGTTGGGAGGAACCTTTTGACGTGATAGAGAGAGTGAATGAGGTCACTGCTGATGTAAGGAAACTCCATGGCAGGGAAACAGTGTAGAAACAACATGTCAATATATTGCAAGTTTACCACGATGGAGAGATGGTGGTGAATATGATGTGCAATGAGGGAACATTTACGGCCCCTTGAATTGATTTAGTCAGGGAAAGTAAGGAACCGACTTCCCTGGAGAGCATTGAGGTTTGGGAGGATTTGATTGCAACCCAAGAGCAGGAGATGCTGGCAGTCTTCAGACACCACAGGCAGGTATCTTCCAGCCTGCCAGGCTTAGCTAACAGAAAAGTGCATTCCATTGAAAGGACAGAGACGTGTCCTGTCCCTAGCAGAGCACAGCTGCTAAAGGAGAAATGCAAAGACAGATTCAGGATGAGATGGAAAGCATGCTGAGAATAGGGGTGATTACTAAATCAAAAAGCCCCTGGATGTCTCTTATTGTGATGGTACCAAAGAGGGATAAAACCATGAGCTTCTGTGTGGATTTCAGAAGGGTAAACGCCATCATCTAACCTGATCCTTACCTCACACATCAGGTAGAGAACCTATTGGATCTATTGAGGGGGGTGCAAAATTCATATATACTCTGGATTTGACTCGTGAATATTGACAAATTCCCTCCGATGCTGATGCCCAGGAAAAGTCAGCTTTCATAGTGCAATCTGGACTATATGAGTTTAAGGATTTGGATTAATTTATGCGGGGCCTACATTTCAGAGGCTTGTCAATGAGGTGCTGCAAGGTTTACAGACCTTCGCCAGGGCCTATGTAGATGATTTGGCTATGTTTAGTGATTCCTGGAAAGGCCACTTGAACCTTGTGGGAATTGTATTGCAGAGGCCTGGAGAAGCCAACCTCACCATCAAAGTATCCAAATGCAAGATGGCAGCCATGGCGTGGCCTTATTTATGACACAGGGTGATCAGCGGCTTTGTTTGCCCAGACCCTTTAAAACTAGAAGCCATTTGGAATTGGCCTGCCCCACAAACCAAGAAGCAGTCCTAATTGGTCTGGCCAATTATTCCTGGAGGTTTGTGAAGGGGTTTAGAAATGTTGTGGCCCCCATAACAGACCGTACAAAAGAGGGAAAGCCAGACTGGGGGAGATGGACTGAGACCTATGAGGAAGGCTTCAAGGTCATAAAAGATGCTTTGTCTAAAGAGCCAGTTTTAACCAGCCCTGATTTCAGCAAACCCCCTTTGTGCCTGGATGCTTCTAATACGGGGCTAGGCACAATGCTACGGCAAGCTGGGAGAGGGGAAAAGAGGCATCCCTTGGCTTCTTGAGTAAAACACGGACCCCTGCTGAACGGAAGCAAGCTGTCACTGGGCAACTTAATCCTTATCTGTATAATAGAAAATGCCAGGTTCTAAGGGACCACTCCCTGATAATATGGTTGCACAAGGCCAAAGGGACAATTTGAGACTCTTACACTGGAGCCTAGCTCTCCAGGAGTATAACATGGAAATAGCCCATATCAAGGGAAAGGAAATGTAGTGGCAGATGCTTTGTCAAGAATAGAGTGCCCTGAGGTGGATTCAGGAGCATTGGTGACACCCCTTCCTACACCGTTTTTCCATTGGGTTGTGATGGGCCAGCTTATGCCCAGATCCCCAGGCCTCAGTGGAACACTGACAAATACATGGCTGGAATCAGGCTGGCTCACTGTGGGTTAGAGTTGTTAAAATAGGAATTAGGATGATAAGAATGTGTTTAGTGTTTAGACTACATGGAATGCTTGTATGTTTCTTCCTGCATTCATCTCAGTTGTAGCATCTGTATCCCCTCTGATAAGGTAATATTTGAGTATTTGCATTGTAAGCTTCTGTAACGGAGTAAATCACCAGACAGGAAAGGGACATTAACTAATGTAAAGTGCTGATCTCTGAAAGAAGGTGTCACCTGCTGGCCAACGAGGAAGGCCCATTGACACAAGACAGACTAGAGTGGGGCTCATCCAGAGTCATGTGTGCACACATGTGTGTGCGTGTGTATGTGAGAGTGAATTAGTGAAAATTTGGATTGGTCTACAAAACACACCCATAGGAAACAACGGCTTAGCATAGCTTCCCTGAGGGCCTATGGAGATGAGCTGGTGCATATTGAATAGAAATCAAGAACATTTTCATATTTAGCAGAGTTTGACCAATTCTGGAGGAACAGGAGATGTCACCTATAAGTGAGTGCCCTCCTTTGTACACCTCTACCCCAATATAACACTGTCCTCGGGAGCCAAAATATCTTACCGCGTTATAGGTGAAACCACGTTATATCAAATGTGCTTTGATCCACCAGAGCATGCAGCCCCGCCCCCCGGAGTGCTGCTTTACCATGTTATATCCGAATTCGTGTTATATCGGGTCGTGTAATATTGGGGTAGAGGTGTATCTGAGTGTCCTCTCTTTGGCCCTTTATATGTGCTCCACGTTTTCTCCTATCCTTATAACAGTTGTGGTAACCTGCAACTCACATTTTTGCAAAATTAATATAATCACAGCCAAAACACTAGGTTCAAAAAACACTATTACAGCAAAATCAAGCACTGAAAGGTTAGGAAGGCCAGGATTAAAGTTGTCCATGCAACCTTAATTCACCCTCCTTGTATGGATGCATTAGGATAGAGTCTTGCCTGACATCATGTAGGAAGTCTACCTCCTGCACACACCATCCCGTGCACAGAAATGAAGCAGGGGCATCTAGAACAAATAGCATATGATCATGTAGTGAAAAACTGACTCATAATGCAAATATGCACCATGTTATGGTCATGGGCCTCCTTTCTTAGCTTTTGAATGCATGACTTTGCAACTTTAACTTCCTTCCGTATGTCACTTCCTTGGATTTTTTAAAAGAAAACAGAAAAAAATGAATTGCATCATGTGCAACTATACTGACCCCTAACCCCAGAGATCAGCATTATAGGTCTATCCAGTGTGTACACACACACGACTGCAGGACCTTTAGATCCACAGCTCTGAGGTTTCTCTACCACCTGAGCTAAATGCATAATCAATAATACTAGTAGGCTGCTACCCTCTTATGGGCAAGCCCCCTCTGTGTGGACTACAGGGGGACACAACTCACACATTGCAGGGCGGAGACTTACATAGCTACTAAGGAGACAGCAGAGGGATATTGGGAAACAGGATGGTGTAGATTCCAATACTGTTTCTAGCTGAAAAATCTACCGCTAAGAAGAAGAGACCACAGGGCCTGGGAGGATTTTTGCAAGCAACATAGATGGTGGCGGATGGTGGGGTGCTTTAAGAACATGCCACTCTAAGCCCCGGGTACTATATTGACAAGTGCACACAACTCACCAGCAACAGACTAGTCCCAGCGGTAGCTCTTGGGCCGTTTGCAATTCGAATGCTCATAAAGGATGCGCCCAGCGCATGTACACACGAATCTAACCCGATTCTCATCACTGCAGTGCCCATGAGCAAATCTATTTAACTAATGGCAGGGCTAAATGTGCCTTTTGGCCACAGGGGTTGCGCTGGATCAGTTCCCAACCCCTAGGTCCCATCCCGGTGCTGCTAGGTGGTCTGGTCTTTGTATTCACCTCGGTCTAGGTTTGCACCAGAGAACTGGGGTCTGCAGCTGTGACGAGTGAAGGAAAGGTGGAAGGCTGCTTAGCACAGCAAACGCTGAGCCTGATAAACGGGCTCCTGCCCCAGCTGGGAAGGAGGCTTCAGAACTAGAGAAGCCATGTGGGCAGCATGGCATTAACCCCTTCCAACAGCGAGTCCCTGAGCCCACAGAACTGCGGTTCCCCTTTAGCAGGAACTGACTGGGGGCCGCCTCCGCAGAGAAGCCTCAAGGTGAAAGTTGCCCACCCGGGTGCGATCTATTTTCAAACGCCTAAGTGGGAGGAGAAGGGGGAGAAAGGCCAGGCCCCTTGCGCGGCTCAGCCCAGGGAGGATCTGTGGCTGCATTCACACGCGGCCGCAATAGCCCCTACTGAATGGGCTTCATTGGAAGCGCCAGGCTGAGGTTCAGGCGAGGACACCCCGCTCTCAGGTAGTCGAAGGGGCCTGATGCAAAGAGGGACACACAAAAGGGTAAACAAAGACACACAAGCCAAACCGGGAGGGCACAGAGCCAGGGATCCGGCCTGCCCATGCAAGGCTGGGCGAAGGCCTAGGTGCGGGCACTTCTCCATACACCTAGGCTGGGAGATCCAGCGCCTGCACAACCTTCTAACGAGGGTCCTCGGGGGGGTCCTTTGGGGTTGACCAACCCGCCAGGAGTCCGGCAATTGTGTGTGTGTGGGGGGGTGTTAATTAGCCTGTTACTCCAAGAGCAAATTATTCCGCTCAAACTGTGACCCCCCTTCACTGACCTCAGGAACCTCGGTAAGAAAGGGGGGCACGAGTTCCCCCTACCCCTAGGAGAGGAGCTCGGATGGTCTTGTGGGCTAATAGGGACATGTGAATATGCGTTTTTTTTAAATCCACCACATTAACCCCCTACTACAGCTGTAACTTGCCCCATATTCCTGCCTTCCCATAACTCCTCCTCGCACACTGGATTTATTAGTGTTTATTTTAACCCGCACATCTCTCCCCCCCACCCACGTGCTATTGTTTATTAAAAGACTGATCATTCCACCCGGACCTGCCCCAAACTCCTATTTTGAAGGAGCACGGGGATCGGGTGGCACTTCTCAAAAATGCTCGTCGATGTTTGACTAAATGGACGGGGGGGGGAACGAATATTTTAGAAGGCAAACGGCTTGATTCGGATTTAAAGCATTACAGGTCTGTCCATTTAACACGTACGCACGCAATGAAAAATGGCATTTGACCCTAGTCTAGCTAAGCTGCGAGGAAATCCCTTGCGGTACTGGAGATGATTCTAGTTAGGAGGTGGCCCAAAACGAAGGTACATTTACATTGATCGAGCAAGCACCTCCCCACTCTCCTGCAGAGATGGAGCGCTAGGCAGCGCTGGTTGGGGGGAGTGCGCGCATTTCCCCCTCACTCCCAGCGCAGGGAATTTATTTTTGAAAATAGGGAGAAAATCGCATAACAAAACCACCACCAAAAAGGTGCAAACTCTGAAGGTGAATTATATGCGGCCTGAGGACGTTATACAAACTTCTCCCTTTGACTAAGCCGCGCTCAAATGTGGTGGCACTGGAGGAAAAAACGTGCTTTGGGGAATACGCCCCAAGTACTTGGAAGAGGGTGGGTGATCTGGTAGGAATTTCTCAGTTCTAACAGGCAGACTGGACAGGCAGAAACACAGACCTTAACTAGGCACACAGAGCTGTCTCTAGCAGGCCGTTCTGCATTTAATCTGATGCATATCATTTAACTATGTAGTAATATGATTTAACGTGTTACAATTTCTATATTGGTTATTACCGTAGGACCTGGTGTGTCAGAGACAGGTTTGTGTGGCTGAGTCGGGTCTGTGCTCCTCTTCATTAAAAGTGAAACACACCCACTTTTAACCCAGCCAGGTCTTTAATAAAAAATACTTATTGCAAAAATTGACTCCGATTTGCAATTAGCTCTGAGTTATTTTTATCTTTTTAAGTCTGTTCCAGGCCCTAGCCCTGGGTCCCCCCACTCCCACTTTTTTTCCAGATCCTCTTTTCTTTACCCCTCTGTTTGCAAGTGGCACCCACCGAGATAATTCGCTGGAAACATTTCATGTGGAGAGATCAAATTTCCTCACAGCCTAGAACAAGAATTTAAAGATTTACGGTACAGACCCCCCCCCAAATTAAAAATAAAACCCTAAAATATCCTGCCCCATTTAACAAAATCCGCGAGGGAAAAGTAATAAGTTTAACTAAAACTGAGCAAATGACTGATTTGTAGACTTGTATTTATTTTTCTGTTTTCAGAATGTCAGTGAAAGTCTCAGATTTATTCATCGCTTGTGAATATTTCTGTAAAAGGTTTTCCGCTGTGAATAGTGCATGCACAGTTCATTCATTGAGAATATTCAGAAATCAAACTTCCAAATTGGAGCTATGTCGGTCAATTGTATAGATTCATTTCGGGGATTGAGTGACCCATGTACTTTAATTAACCAACACCGTGTGAATTTCAAATGTCACAGTCGAATACATCATTAAAAATTCGCCTTCTGCAATAATTTGACCATTCAAATTTAAAACCCGCTTTCCTAAAGGAATCCTGCTACTAAACTCCAGCACGGAAATACTTCCAGAAAGTAAACGCAAAAGGACCACAAATACCATTGGATCAAAATGCTTTTTCGAGTTCAAACGAATATTCAGAGATTTCACCACAAGCATTTGTTCAGCTCTAATTGTAAACCTGAACCAAAGTAAAGCATGTACTGTCAGACTAGTATTTAACAAGTCCATTCCGATCGCTCTATACCTCTACTGTTAAATGTACTGGTGATAGATAGATAGATAGATAGATAGATAGATAGATAGATAGATAGATAGATAGATAGATTTTGCAAACTACATCATCTATCATCTATCTATCTATATACAGAACAACCAGACAGAGTGTGTGTTTGAGCAAGAGAGGCAGTATATGTATATGGGATATAACTGTACATATCTATAGGTGCAAGTGAACCTATAGTCATGTTAGAGAGTTTATGAATAGTAAGCGAGTCTGTGGGTGCATATATACATACACATATCATGTATACGTTATACATTATTAACCTTAATATTAATATTAATAATATTAACCTGAATTCCAAGATTATCATCTTCTAAAATGAGCTTTAAAAGACCAAATGGACATTTCTGTTCTGTGAAGAAGCTGCAGGATTAGGACGGAAACTTCCAATTCCATTAATAATTTCTACGGCCAAATTCAGCCCCCCAGTTACATCCCCACTGACGGCAAAGCAGCGGCAAACTTTCGACTCTAGTGTTTAGTTTACATGGGCAGTCCCCAATGAAGTGCCTCCCAGACTTGACTGTCTGAATAGCTGAGTGAATAATTCACAATGAATAGATACAATTAATGCATCTCCTCTATTCTCTATGAAATATCGGCCCGCAGGAAGCAGTTCCCTTGGATTTAATCTTAGTCGGCTTTATTTGACAAATATATTGTCCTTTTATTTTTTTTACCCGAAGGATTGTCTGCCAGGATTCCAGATTAGAGCGGTGGTGCTTAGTCCTCACTGGACAGATACCTCAGATCATATCGGGTTTAGTCTGCGGACTGGAGGAGGGTGACACAGCCCATTGAAAATCTGGCTTCCACAAACAATGTTGCTAGTATTAATTTGTTATTAGTAACACTCATTTCTGTTAGAGGGGGGCTTAGCTTAGCTAAAATAGGGCCTCACTGCTATACTCTGTACAGACACATCGTGTAAAACAGTCCCTGACCCAAGAGCCAATCAACTGCGATTCCTTTAATGTTCTTAGGAAAAGAAGAGGGTTGGGGCAGGAGGAACTGGCTACCAGCGTGTAGGTTCTACAGACTGGAAGTTCCTCGGAGACTGGCTCCGTTACTGTCTTCTACTGCGCCGAAGACGCGGCTGTATTGGATTGGTAACAAATAATGGGCCACGAGCTGAGAATTTCCTTTCGACGCTGTGCTCCAGCAACGGAGCCTGGTCCCTGCCCCAGCACGGAGCCGATCGCTCGTACAGGCGCTGCAGACAATGGGCATAAGGCAGAGTTCCCCACTGCTCTGTATCCTTCCAGTCATCCCGCACATCCCTGAGTTTTCCAGGCGGAGACTGATGGATAATGTGGGAAGTCTCCGGACCCTGCCCTTGGGCTCCCAGATCATGACTCCTACTGGGAGCACCCCCCCTCTGTGCACCCCCAAACGGGGCCTTCAGTTTGTGAGTTACTAACAGGGCCCTCGTGGGGGGGGGGGTCCTTGCACGTGGGAAGCTGCCGCTGAAACTCGCCGGGGGAAGGCTGCTGTTGCCAGGTGCAGCGACTTGGGCTCCTGTGATTTATGTTCTGCTGGGACGTGAAAGACAGTGGCCGGCAAACTAGTACGCGCGGTGCCTCCCCACAGACAGGCCGAGACGGGTTCTCTCCTCTGTCTGTCCCCCTTTAATGCATTTGCACAAAGGGACCTTTCACGGCAAACTGCAGAAGGGGAAGAGAAGAGCGCCGGCTGGCCAAGAGCCACACAGCCCGGCTGCACACAACGCGGGCGGAGCTCTCGCGCCTCACACGACTTTTGCAATGTAGACAAGAAGCGAGCGAGCGAGCGCGCGCGCGGAAGCGTCTCTCTAAACAGGCTAAACACAATGATCGACGCCCCGACCGTTTCTAAAACCCGCCCCAAAGCCGTTTAGACCCAATGAGCGACGGGGCTCAGACATGACCGGGGTGCTGAGGATGAGCTGCTAGACTTGGGATTCTTTTCTCTACGGGCCCGTTCCAAGCCCCACTGAAGCCAAAGGAAAGATTCCCGCTGACCCCAAGGGGTGTGGGTCGGTCCCTGGATTCCCCGGGCCTGGCACCAGAACCGGAATAGCAGCAAGGGTGGAGGGGGGCTGGGGCGCCTCTGGGAATCACACCTCTGATTACACACCTCTGATTATACAGTTTCCTGAACCGCTTTGCAGGACTGGGGGGGGGGGGGTCTGTATGATCTCCAGCTGGCAGCGGAGCGGCAGCTGCCTGGTCGGAGCAGATAGTAGGGAGCAGATAGCAGTTGACTGGCGGGTGCTCCATTTTGATGCTGCCTTTCTTGGTTACCTCCTAAAGGGAGATCCGGTGCCCCCTTCACAAAGTCATTCTGGGCTTTATAACATCACCCGCTCATGGCTCTGCCCCCGCCGCGGATAAAGCCTCCACAACAGTCAGAAAGACGCCTTGGTTCTGTACACCACTTTTCCTTGGCTCTTCCCCTACGGGGGAAAAAGGTCTCAAAGCTCCCCCCACACACCACGCATTTTAAACAGTGCCGAGCAGCCTAATTCCCATTCAAATCAAGGGGCCGCAGAACTTTCAGGAGTTGCTCAGGCAACAATAATCCATCACTCCTACCACCCTCCCCCCAGATCTCAAAGCTCCTTCCCGTGGACGTGGCACCTGTAACATGGGGATAGTGAACCAGAGATAAAGGGACTTGTCCAAGATCAGGAAGCAGGTCAGTGTTGGGGGAGGGGAGAGACTCAGGTGACTTGACTCCTACTCTAGTGCTCTGGCTGTTAGGCCACACAGCCTCTCCGACGGCAATGCTCCTTTACTTCTCAGTGCCTCATATATGGGTGTGGGCCTCTCAGAAGCGGGAAAGCACAAGACCTCGGCTGGGATCCATGAAGTTACATAGGCATTGCCATGCTGCTGAGAGTCAACAAGGCCTAACGTTTAAGGCGCCTAGCAACACTGGCATGCACAGAGGGAGGCTCCCAGGCTCCCGGGACAATGAATGAAGAGAGAGAGAGAGAGAGAGAGAGAGAGAGGTGCCTAAGAACGTGGTGCACAAAGCCAGCAGTCACCTAAGCTAGCCAGCGGGCGACGTGGAGGAGAGGGGTGGGTGGTGCCCCCCCCTCTCATAAACAGCACCCAAGGGAGGCACCTATCTCTGCTGGCGATCTCCAACCCCAGCCTGTTGCCCGCAGTCGGGCTGTTTCGGGCCTAAGGCGGTACTTGAGGGAATGAGTTAGGCTGCCCCCGCCCCCACCCCCTTGGTTAGAGCAATGGGCTAAGGGTAGAGAGGTTCAATTCCCCCTTCAGCCACAGAGGATCTGAACGGGGGTCTCCCACCGCTTAGGAGCGTTGATTGGAGGTTCTGGTGGGGGGGCTCCCTCCCTCCCTCTCTCCAGTTGAACCGGTTCTGCGGCGGCTAAACAATGAAAACGTGGTTGGCGTCAGGACGTGGGTCTCCCCCCTCCCAGAGAGATGCCCTGAGCACTGGGCTACAGAATCAGCCCCCCTCTGGCTCAAGGACTGTTCCACGAAAACAGCCCGAGAGGCAACGCAGGGCCCCGGGTGTGCTGCACCGTGGCTGTGGGGTTGCCCTGAGCTCCGTGTAGGTTGGTAGAAGGAGACTCTCTCCACCCACCCCCACCCTCTTCTAAGCTGCTAGCAGGCCCCGAGGAGGGAGGGGGGATCTAGTGACTGAGGGAGAGTGTGCCAGGATTCCCCCCTCCCTCCGCGGTAAAACCAACCCTCCCCAGATCAGAGCACAGCGGGCAGCGGTGGAGGCCTGGCAGGCGAGGGCTGGCTAAGATGCCATGCTCCGTCCCCGCACCTCTGCCAGTGCTGCTCCCTCCTCCCGTCTGCGCGGTGCCTTCCTTGCCCGGGCATGTCCCCAGCGGAGCCAGCTCGGCTCCGGTTTTCCGGGGCCTTTGCCATTCCCTGGGGGCCGGTCCACAGCGGTGGGAGGAGGACGAGGGCACGTGCTCTCCGGGCGGGGACCTGTCACGGTGCCACCTCCCCGGTTTGGGCCCTTTCAGGGCTCGCAGGTAGCAACGGCGGGGGGCGAGCTCCGCCCGGACTCAGAGGAGCGCAGCAGGGAGCTGCCCCGGGCTCCGCGCCGCGCTGGAGACAGCGTAAAGCCGGCATTTCTCCATAACCGTCCGTACATCGCCCTCTAGAGGCCGGAAGGGAGCTGACCCCCTTCGCCCACTCCCCAGTCCGTGCCGCCGCGATGGGCCCGCGGGCGCCCGAGAGGGCCAGGGCCGGCCGGGGCGCTGGCTGGGCGCACAGACGAGGCTGGTTCTAGGGCCCCCGCCCAAGGGCGAGCAGACACGGAGGAGGGGCTCTGCGCGCCTGCCCTGGAGCCGCTTAGCCGGGGGAGCTGGCGTCGCTGGGACCTGCCAGCGAGTCCCACGGGCAGGAGAGGCGCGTGGCTCCGGCTCCAGCTGGCCCCGATCGCGGAAAAGCAGCGCCCGTCGGGGCCCATCTTACACTCCTGTCCAGAGCGCGCCGGCAGCCTGCGATCGCCAAGACCCGGCCTCGGTCCCTGCTCCCCCCGGCCCTACCCCCAGGTACTCGGCACGGGATTGCTCCCGCGCGGGTGCCAGGGAGCTGGGGTCACAAAGCAGGAACCAGGCGGCCTAGCAAATCCCAACACGCGCAACGCAACTGCAGAGGAGCCAGGCGCTCTCCATGACACCCTCTGTCCGGGCTAGTCACTATTGCGTTAGCCCGGCCTCCCCCTACGGCCTCCTGTCCTGCGAGATCATCAAGGCAAAAGCAACGGACGCCAGCTGAAGACTCCCCGCTCCCGGCAATGAACTAGTTCCCTATGGCGCCCCATAGGTCCGTTAGCAGAACCACACGCGTGGGAACAAGCGGGCAAACGAACAGTGTAGGGGAACCAAACTCAACTGTCAGATGCATCCGTGGTTTGCCGGGCTGGCATGTGCAAAGAAGGGCATTGCGGGCCGAATCCCTTGTGCTGGCCTGCACGGTTCCACTCTTTGAGCAGTCCAGTGTAAACCGCGACAGGTCCTTATCCTCTGCAGTTCAGATTCGTTACAGGCTTGGAAAAGCGGGGCGTTCTCGTCCCTCTTTGATATTTCTTGCAGGCGCTTCCGAGAGATTTGACTAACCCCGGGTGGGTTACAGAAAAAATCATCTTCTAGGAGTTGCATTCTGTATCTGCAGGGTTCTTTCGAAGGCAACAGCGCTGTAGTTGGGGTATCCTCACCCCCAGGAGAGGAGCTGTCTGAGGCGTAACCTATACACCCAAAGGATCATCGCAGACTAGGGATCTAAACTAGGGAGCTGTTCATGTTACAAAGCCAGGCCCACAACGGGCACCCTCCTGCGCAATCGGAGTTTAGGGGCTAAGGATCGGTGAGGGACACTGAGCTCCCCTCTGAGCCCTAGAAGGGGGTCATTTCTAGGTCCCAATCCTGCAAACACTTATCTTCGTGTTCAGCTTCACCCACCCTACTAGTCCCGTGACGTCAAACGGACTAGGCACGAGAATAAAGCCAAGCACGTGAACTAGTGCTTGCAGGATCCGGGCCCAAATGCGCAGCGTAGCACAGTGGTAGGGGTGGAGGGAGCTTGCAGGGTCCCCTCCGCTCTGAACTGGGAACTCCAGGACTCTCCTTCTGGCTCTTTTCCCCGATGCTCCTCCTGCGCCTTCAGTTTACACGAGGCAACCCCAGGGCTCCAGAGAAGGGCTCCTCTCCGGGGTCCCTTCAAACCTGGCTCCTGCCCGCTCAGGAGAACTGCAGGGAGAGCCCCGCGCGGACCAGCTCTCGGCGAAATGGGGGGGACCCGTTGGATAGCAGAGCGCTTGGGCCCCAGCGCTGCGGGGTTGCAGGATAACGTGCGGGGCTCACCTTCCAGCCCACGGGGAAGGAGACAGCTCGGGTTTCTGCCCCGTTGTAGGGATGGCGCTCAGATACCACGGTGATGGGTAACCTCGCCTCGCCAGCGAGCTCAGGGCATCTCTGACTGTAGCACGAGGGGAATCTGCTGGCGAGCAAAGATCAGATGGAGGCGGCGGAGGAGCCAGCTTTAGTTACCCAAACCGGACAACCCCGTAATGTGAGCGTGACCCCTGCCACTGCACAACACAACACAACATCCCCGCTGTGACCCCTGCCGCTACACAACACAACACCCCGCGGGTGTCGGATCCCCCCTTGCCAGCATTGCAGGAGCGCTCCCTTACTTCGCGACCCATGTGCCCTAACGTCTCCGAGGGTTTCTTAGCGATTGGGGCCCAGAGTCCAACCTCCCCGCTGCACCCTCCCACCCGCGCCCTGTGGTTTACAGAACTGCAGAAGCCTGCTACTAAAAACAGTCTGAAAGGCGGGGAAACCATCTGAGGGCTGGGGGGTGAGGAGGGCGAGCGAGCGCTGGGCAAAGATTTCAGAAGCATAAAATAAAAAGATGCGAAAACGTGGGGAAAGTGGTTTTGGGATAATTAGCCTTCTTGATGTGGTTGGAGAGCTATCTAATCCAGAGGAGCCTAGAGGCATCATTACCGAGACAATATTTCAGGAAATCCAATTCATTGGAGCAAAAATATGACATTCATTTTGCTGGTTATGTTATTACAAATATCCTTCAAAGGCGACATTTCATGAGCTCACTCTCTCACTTTCCTCCCCCTTGTTTAAAAAAAAATACGGATCAGCCGCCACCCTAGCTACCTGTCAGTGTGTAGAGGAGTCACACTCCTGCGGACTGCTGACCAAAAAGACTGCACCCAAAGTCAAAGGACAGAAAAGCATGAAGGGGCAACCCCACGTTACTAGCATTCCCCCTACCATTCTAAGGCCCGATGAAATTTGCAACCTGCTGCAGTGGGCTAAATTGGGCGACAGAAGCGATCTCTGCCATGTCAAATCTCAGTGCAACTTAATATATATAAAACACTCAGAAGAAGAAAAAAACCCAAATCACTATTTGAAATCTGCCGTTGGGGGGAGGAGAAGGTAAATTAATGTCACCCAATATAATTTAATATTAAGCAAGGTACACCTTGGATTTGTGTTGGCTGCCATGTCAATATCATTTTTGTATTCTCACCATTTAGCTTCTCATTTTCTAATGTGTTGTGTGCCCCAAAAATGTACGAACGGAAACCCACTTCTCATCTTAAGAATTTCATCTCTCGGGGTTTGATGCATGTTATTATTTTAGAAAAGGTCCTTATCCTCTGCAGTTATAATATAAAATTTCTAGAGGAATCAGATAGAACACCCGCGATGCAGGATGAATGGGCACACACAAGTTCCGTGCAGGGATCTAAAGCCAGCTCGATGCAAAAAATATACCCTTCCATGCCCCAAATCGCTATTAAAATGCCGTCATGTTAACCATTGAACACTTGAACCTGCATCTTTTGTGTGTGCAATCCTTACGCACACTAATATTTCTGTTTAAACCAATGGGACTAATCACCCCAGCGACGATTACTTCACACAAGTGAGGATGGCAGGATCAAACTAATACTTCCTATTTTCTTTAATGCGTGCGATGATTTTTTTCTCCGTCCACCAACATTTGACAAATCACTGAGTCACTGGACAAAAATCTCTCTCTTCAGTTCCACAGCCTCACGCCGACTTGTGTTCCTTTGTTTTTTCTCTGGTTTTGTTTTTCTGTGTGTGGGGGGGGAGGCGTTTGTTTTTGTTATTGGAGCGAGTATTGTTTTTGCTTCATGCTAGAAGTGCTGTTCTCTGCTCTGAAAGCAGGGAGGGATAAAGCTGCTGTTGTAGATTATTGAGGAATAACATTTCGAGGCGCTTCCAGAAGTTTGACAGGATCTAACCACTCAGAATGAAATAAACACACAGCGGACAACACAGGTTAATCGAACTGGTGGGTAAAACTCCCAATTCAGCAATTGCAGCCTCTCTGCTGATTCTATATCCATTTCGATACGACAAACCATTAGCAGGTAAACTAAGAAATTAGCTCCCATTCCCTTGAGAGGAAGGGGCATCTTACATGTGAGTTGAAAATATTCGCTCCAACCTACTTTCACTTATGGCTTCCAGGTGCTGCAAGGGGGGACTCTGCTTTGACTTTCGCACATTTTGGCCTCCTCGCAGTTCCTGGTTATTGATTCCTTCGAGGAAGGAACTGGGGGAGGATTACGAGGGGCTCACAGCACCGAGGGGCTGCATCTTTGGGATACCCCAGTCTCTGACTTCCACCCTCACGCTTATTCCCATCCAAGTGCAGACCGGGTCCGGAATGAAACCTTAAATATCCAAACTGCCGATGAGACCTCAGTGATTCGGCTATTTAAATGTCAGGGATAAACCCCCAGAAAGCTGGACGGCAAATGACTCCCTAGCAGCTCAGCGTGGAAGTGTTTTTAAATCCCCTTGGTTTCTAAAAATTGAAACCCTGTTGTTTTAGTCTCTCCCTGGGAATTTGGTTCCCAACAGCCTTAAAAGTGGGCAGGAAATCCTCTTAGATTTTTTGTTTTGGCAGCCACGCAGTGAATATTATATATTCAACGGTTGGTTTAAAGCATTAGGTGTGCAGCAGCATTAGGAGTGAGTCCGGATCGCTGTTCAGGGCAGGTAGAGAGCTCAAGGTTCCCTTAAAGGAGGAACAGGAGGGACTTACTCCAAACAAGCCAGCCCACCCTCACCCCTGCACGGGGCTCCCTGCCGCATGCGAGCGAGAACACTGGGAGAAGGGACATTTCCGCCTGTACTGTTGGTGTCCCTCTCCTGGCACTCTGGAGCTGCATGCTCCAAAGGCATTTCGGAGCGAGATCGTACTAATCCGATGGCGCAGACGGATATGACTGTGGAATAAAGTAGACGACACCGGAGCACACACTGAACATACACACCCCGTAGAAATCTGACCGTGCTCCCCAGAATTCGCTTCATACGCAACCAGGGCAATTTGACAGTCCAGGGGGAGTTTCCAAAGGGGTCAAACGAAGGAAACTCGAGGTTGACCTTGGAGAAGCCCCCGTTAAAACGCAAGTCGCTGCTGCAGGTTAAAGGATTCAGCCCTGCCCTCCTTTCATCAGGCAAAACTCCTACAGAAATCAGGGAGGGCGCCGGTTCATTTCGCCTGCCCCTCTTCCACCTGGTCAGATTTCTCTGCTAGGGAGTCAGACCTTGCACCTCTGACTCGGGGAAGTGCTACCGGCTCCACGGGGACATTTGGACAGTGCATGATCGAGCCCACTGTCCCATCTCTTTCCAGTCCTCCGTAGTGACCCCCGCTCTGTGAGCGGAAAGAGGAAGGGGAAACGCACACAGCGATGCGAAAAAACTGCGCTGCCCTTTCCCTACCCCTCATTCTCACTTTGACCCAGCGAAGAGCCAGGAAAATGCCGGGTTCTTCACGCCAGGCTGGTTGGTGCTTCATGCTGTGTGCGCAGAGAACAAGGAGGAGAGAAAACTATGAGAGTTTCTTATCCACCATTCCTCCAACGCAGGAATTATTAGGTGTGTCTGTGCACCCAGGACATGGAGGGGGGTTGAATCCTTTGAAATGGCATGCAGTATATGTGCTTACAAAATACTGATAAACGCAGAAATAGATTGTGCATGATCGATTTAAAAGAATACAGCCGAATAATCTCTGGAATGTAAACTACCTCCTTTTGTATTCGTTAACGAGGTATGATGTGTGTGCACATTTCTGTGTGATATGTTAAAAACAATTCTCCGGCATATGCCTTGGAAAGTGAGTCGCAGAATAGGGTATGTGCCAGGGCGTTGTGTCCTTGTACACTACCATACACATACTGCATAACGGAGTATGTACACACAGACACAGGGCCCTAGCAAACACAGAAATCTGTAGTTTATTTTCCATGGACTATTTAGTTGAATTATTTGTAACAGATGCAAAAATACACACACGCGCGTGTATATATGTGTGTGTGTCCGTGTGTGTGACAGTGTACACACAAACACCAACAAATACCAGTGTGTGTGGCTGACTTCTCACGGGCTATTCGGCTGAATTCTTTTTAACCCATCATGCAAAATAGATAGAATTCAGCAATTCCCTACAATCCGGATACCTCGCTAACTGCACCTCGCCAACGTTATATCTGTCTATGTAAATACGGAGCCCCCACTTCGCCTCCCGACCTGCTGCGGGAGTGTGGACACGGTGCGCCCGGAGTCTCAGCTGAAGACAACCTATTGGACGTTGTTCTGTTTCAAAAGGGCCACAGCTGGGGTTTTACTCCCGTTTTATTCAGTCAGAGGCTGTTGATGTTTGGCGTTCACACCAAGACATTATCATACAGGCACGGTGACTATCTGAAGCCACTGGCCCCAAGGGAAAGGCTGTCCAGAAGGCGCACTGTTCCAGCTGTTTGTTCCTGTAGATAAGGGAGCGGGCACTGACGGTTTAGGATCAGATCGCAGCCAGGGCTTTGCTGATTCCTGCTCCCCCCACTGCTAGACTAGAACTTTCAGCTTCAACTCTGAGTCTGGTGGTTTTGTTTAATTAAACTCGGTATCAGCGTTAATGTTCTGCCTGGGGGGGCCGCCCGGCCTTTACTGAAATTAACATTGTATCTTACCTATGTCATTGCACTTTGTATAGACCGGAGCTTACATGGGGCGCGGGGAGGTTATTTACAGGTGTGGCCCCGGCATCCACGGGTGCGGGGCTGCCCATTTGGCTGGGCAGCTTCAGTCGCGCAGGCCCCTTCCCCGAGCCGTGGTGGGGCTGATAAAAGCTCCGCGCCATGCAGGAGTCCTGCAGCCACGGTGCCCCGTGGGCAGAGGCGAGGGGGCTCTGCAGAGGGCTGGGGTTAGCCGGCCGCTGCGATGCTATTTCAGTGGGAAAGTCAAGAAGGCGAAGAGGAGGCTTTGGTGCTTCGCAGAGGCGGGGAGGGAGGGGGGTTAAATGGCCACGTGGAAAACCAGGTGTGTGGGGAAGGCGCTTTAAAACGGATTAAAGCCGGATTTCAGGCTAGAGCTGAGGTACTCCAGCCCCTGGCATCCTGCGGACAGAGCAGTGTGTTTCCCAGGCTAGCAGAGGAGTCGGTGACAAAGCAGGATTCACAGCACCAGCGCCAGCCCTCCCCAGACACCTCCAGCCCTGCCCGCTCCCCCCCCCCAGCCAACTGTTGCCCGGGATCTGACCCTCACTCTCCAGGGAGCGTCTCCATCAGCGCAGGGCAAACCTGCAGAAGGGCGCGCGCCCCGGGCTGCGAGTGCACACAGGTGTGAGAGACGGGGGAACCAGCCTGCTCTCGGGTCGGGGACTCCGGTCCTGGCGGTACCTGGGCGCGAGAGAGGCTACAGAGAGCGAGTGGGGCAGGAACCTCGCCCTACCGACGTGTCCGAGGGCTCGTGTCTCCGGGGGCGTGTCCGCGCGTGTAGACATGCACGACGCGGTGCGTGTGTGTGCCCTGCACCCGTGCAGGCTGGCGGATAAACACGCCCCTGGCTGCCTGTGTCACTGCGGGAGCTACCTAAGCAGGTGAATGTTGTGTGGGCAGGACCCGGGAGAGGCGGCAGAAAGCGGCAGCGCAGGCACAAAGGAGCCGGGTTTACACGGTGGATTAGCTAAAGCCGATCCCTGCCGTCCGCCCTCCAAAGCTTCCCCCTTTTGTGGTTTGAAGGTCAAAATCCGCGACGCGTTTTATCACGCTGCTGCAGGGAGCCCAGTGACTCCTGCTAACGAGTGTCAGGACCTTCCCCCGCCCCCTTCCCTGCCTTTCCCAGCCTGGGCTTTGCAGTAGTGTTTGGCACCAGGGCAGGCGGCTCTTGGGAGAGACTCCCTGGTCA
The DNA here is from genome assembly GCF_020497125.1 of Mauremys mutica. NCBI lineage: Eukaryota > Metazoa > Chordata > Testudines > Geoemydidae > Mauremys > Mauremys mutica. The sequence continues at coordinate 15,097,875 of NC_059082.1, forward strand.
CCAAGCGAGCTCCGGGAACGCGCAGCTCTGTGGCTGGGGGTGGATTCCTGCTGCCAATCGCTCCGCCTGGCGTTCACTGGATCCTGGGCAGGGCCGGCCCACAACATTTTGGCACCTGAGGCTGGGAGCTCAAATGATGCCCCCATGCCCCCTCGCTTGGGTCAAAACTTTGAAAGGTTTCAATTCTGCCTTCTTCCTGTTCTACTCCTCTCATGGTACTGCTCTGCTGCCTACCCCAATAAAGGAGAACTAACAACTTAAGATGCCTTGTTCAAAAATTTTAAGTAACACTTAACTTTCAAATGCCTGAACAACAAATGTAACTTGTCTTGTCTGCATACTAAACACTGACATTTTTTCTGTTTGAATAATCAAAGTGGTGCTTTCCGTGCCTTCTTGGTTGCAAAGATTTGAACTGCTTCCTGAAGGTCCACAGTCTGGGCCAGCTCATGCTCTATTCTACTGAGATGGTTGCAAGGCCAACCAGCCTCTCCTGTGTCACTGTGGAGCGTAGATGTGTTTTTATTAACTTCAGCTTGGAGAAGCTGCGTTCTCCACTGGCGACTCTTTCAGGAAATGTTAGAAGTATGCACAGAGCAACAAAAGCATTTGGAAAGAGGGTGGTCAGCTTATTTGTGCACCTATATTCCAGAACAGCCTTTGGAGTTGATCCTGCTGAAATGTATCTTGAAAGGGCTTTCAGTTCATCATCTAAATCACTTGCATCAATATTGTGCATGTCATCATGTGTCAACACTGTCTCTAGGCCCTGCATTGCTGGTGTAGGTCGTCTTCAGGTATAGTGTGGAGTTTTGGAATATCATACAACATCCCAAATATACTGCTGTGTTCCTTGAGCTGCATGAAACGTTCTTCAGCTGACTGTATTGCACAATTTAGCACCTGGTTAAAAAATTCAACTCTGAATTGTTGTTTGGGGTCTCTTATGGGATTATCCCATGCCTTGTAATCAAAATGTCGTCTTCTTCGGTGACTCTTGTATTCTTGAATGGGTGGGAAAATAGCTTCAGTGTGAAGTTCCTCTGCCAACTTCTGTGCACTCTTCAGAACATTTTGAAATCCTTCATCTGACCGGTAAGACTGTAGGTATGATTTTGCTTTGTCCAGTTGTTCCATTGCTCCAGATATATCAAGGTCAACTCCTTGGAGTCTCTTGCTTCCAACATTTATTTCAAACAGTATGTCATGCCACAACACTAAGCCGCACAGAAATTTGAAGTTATGTATGTTTCTGGTGATTCCATTTCCCTCTGCCACTGTTCTCCCATGAACAGTTCCTGTCATAGCATTATCCTCCATAATGGCAACTATGGCATCATCTATCTTCCCAACTTGGTGTTTGATAGGCTTTATTGCCTCCACTCAACTTTTCTTCTGGAATGTGCATGGTTATATCCATTTGAGATGGAGATATGGATGCCATGACACCTGCACTCTGACTAACTGGAGTATCAGGCACCTCCTCACCACTCACATCCTCACTGGAGCCAGAAGGCTCACTATGAACATTTGTGGGTACGTCTACACTACGGGATTATTCCGAATTTACATAAACCGGTTTAACAAAACAGATTGTATAAAATCGAGTGTGCGCGGCCACACTAAACACATTAAATTGGTGGTGTGCGTCCACGGTCCAAGGCTAGCGTCGATTTCTGGAGCATTGCACTGTGGGTAGCTATTCCGTAGCTATCCCATAGTTCCCGCAGCCTCCCCCGCCCCTTGGAATTTCCGGGTTGAGATCCCAGTGCCTGATGCGGCAAAAATCTTTGTCGCGGGTGGTTCTGGGTAAATGTCGTCAGTCACTCCTTCCGCAGGGAAAGCAACGGCAGACAAGCATTTTGTGCCTTTTTTCCCTGGATTGCCCTGGCATATGCCATAGCATGGCAATCATGGAGCCTGTTTAGCCTTTTGTGACTGTCACCGTATGTGTACTAGATGCCGCTCACAGAGGCGATTCAGCAGCACTACACAGCAGCATGCTTTTGCTTTTGCATGATAGCAGAGATGGTTACCAGCCATATTGTACCATCTACCATGCCATAAATTGGTAATAAGATGATCGTGGCTACCAGTCCTTTTGCACTGCACCATCTGTTGCTGTCATAAGTGCCCCTGGCTGCTCTTAGCCAGGGGCACAAAAGCCAAAATTGGGAATGACTCCCTGAGTCAATCCCTCCTTTTTGGTATCTAAAAATAGAATCAGTCCTGCCTAGAATATGGGCAAGTGTACTAGAGAACCACTGTATCAGAGAACCAGAGAGCACAGCTGCTCTGTGTCAGATCCTGCAGAAATTATGAGCTGTATGCTATTCACAGGGGGTGCTCCTGCAACAACCCCACCTGTTGATTCCGTTCTTCCCTCAGCCTTCCTGGGCTACCGTAGCATTGTCCCCCCACTTGTGTGATGAAGTAATAAAGAATGCAGGAATAAGACACAGTGACTTGTTAGTGAGATATGAGTGGAAGGCAGCCTCCAGCTGCTATGATAGTCCAGACAGGACAGTAAGGAGTGTGTAGGAGAGGAGCCCAGCATCCCTCTGCTAGTCCAGGGGCAATTGAATCTTTTCTTTACACATGAAGGGTGGGGGCTGATGGAGCTCAGCCCCCTGTTGCTATGATGACGATGGTTATCAGCCATACTGTACCATCTACCAGGAAAAATTAGGGCCAGGCGCCCTTGATCGACCTGACGGATGCTAGTCAGCATGGTTACCAGTCCTTTTGCACTGCCCCATGTGCCAATAGGCTGATGATGATGACGATGGATATCAGCCATATTGTACCATCAGCCACCCATGGTGGCGGGGGAGCAAGGATGTTGGTGTTGAGTGCTGCAGCATCGCGTCTATCTGCAGCATTCAGTAAAGATAGGGTGACATGTAAAAGAGTCAAGAGAGGATTGTTTTCCCTTTCACTTCTGGGGGTGGGTGGGGGGGTGCGTAAATTGCCGAGCTATGCCCTGACCCACCGCGGACACTGTGTTTGACCCTAGCAGCATTTGGAGCTCAGCCAAGAATGCAAATGCTTTTCGGAGACTGCAGGAACTGTGGGATAGCTTGAGTCCTCCAGTCCATGAGCGTCCATTTGATTCTTTGGCTTTCCGTTACGCTTGTCACGCAGCAGTGCGCTGAGTCCCTGCTATGGCATCTGTCTGGAGATTTTTTTAAAAATGATTTTGAATTTCGTCTTCTGTAACGGAGCGCTGATAGAACAGATTTGCCTGCCCTTACAGCGATCACGTCCGCATCGTCCATGCGAGAGCTCTTTCTTTATTTTGATTTTTAACTGCATCACCACACGTGCTGATCGGAGCTCCACGCTGGGCAAACAGGAAATATTCATAAGTTCGCGGGGCTTTTCCTGTCTACCTGGCCACTGCATCCGAGTTCAGATTGCTGTCCAGAGCGGTCAGTGGTGCACTGTGGGATACCACCCGGAGGCCAATACCGTCGATCTGCGGCCACACTAACCCTAATCCGATATGGTAATACCGATATTAGAGCTACTCCTCTCGTTAGGGAGGAGTACAGAAACCGGTTTAAAGTGCCCTTTATACCGATATAAAGGGCCTCTTAGTGTGGACGGGTGTGGCGTTAAATCGGTTTTACGCTCCTAAAACCGGTTTAAACGCCTAGTGTAGACCAGGCCCGTGTCTATGTATCTCAGGAGAGCTCCTTCCTGCTTAAAAAAGCTTCCTTTGCTTTCTTTCTTTTTCTGAATGTTGCCCCAGAGGGGCGTTTTCGTCTTTCACTCATGACAGCTGTTCTGTGCCAGCTATAGTGGCAGTCAACACTCAGTTGAAGGGGACAAATAAGCAGGCTGGTAGCAGGGCCTGAGTCAGGGAAGATATCAGCATCTTAAGGGCCTAACTGGCTCCTACTACTTCAGTTAACTGCCTGTTCTCCTCAAGTGGGTTCAAGGGAGCAGCAGGAAACAGGAAGCTCCCTGAGAAGCTGGTGTTAATCAGTCCAGGGTCCTGGGGGTGCCAGAGAGGTACATAGAGGCTCCTCCTTCTCTCTCTCCCTGCAGCTCCTGCTGCTTTCAGTTATTCCCTCTCACCTTTTCTCCTGCCTGCCTGTTATGTCTCTTGTGCCCCCTTCCTCCAGCACAGCACTCCCCCATCTCTGTGCATCTAGAGCAGAGAGAATACATGTGCACCAGCAGCAGACACAACGTTCTACACTCTGGGTCCTAGTGGCGCCCCCCACAGTCTGGCACATGAGGCAGACGCCTAAGTTCACCTCATGGTAAGGCCAGCCCTGGTCCTGGGGTTGCCCCTGGGGTTGCCTTGTTCATGCCCTTCCCCTGCTCTGCTCACACCCCAACCCCTGCTCTGCTCACCCCCATCTCTGCCCCTCCCTCTGCTCACCCCACCCCCATCTCCACCCCTCCTCCTGCTCTGCTCACCCCCCATCTCCGCCCCTGCCCCTGCTCTGCTCACCCCCATCTCTGCCCCTTCCCTCTGCTCACCCCACCCCCATCTTCACCTCGTCCCCTGCTCTGCTCACCCCCCATCTCCACCCCTCCCCCCTGCTCTGCTCACCCCCCCACCTTCGCCTCTTCCCCTGCTCTGCTCACCCCCCATCTCCACCCCTCCTCGTGCTCTGCTCACCCCCCATCTCCACCCCTCCTCGTGCTCTGCTCACCCCCCATCTCCACCCCTGCCCCTGCTCTGCTCACCCCCATCTCCACCCCTCCCCCCTGCTCTGCTCACCCCCCATCTCCACCCCTGCCCCTGCTCTGCTCACCCCCATCTCTGCCCCTTCCCCTGCTCTGCAAGGGGGAGGGGACACGCCGCAGGGAGGCCACGATTTAATCACAGCCAAGAGTCAGCTACAAAGTTCTTTCCTCGGAATGATGAGAAACGGCTCCCCTCCTCCCCAGCCACTCCGTCACCAGCAGGTGCCCACAATATTCTCCCTCCGCCTGGCGAGAGAGGAGGGCCCGCTCGGTCATGACTCGCCAGGCAGGGCAGGCTTGACCTGCTCCGGAACCGGCCGCTGTCTAATTACCCCCGCTGGCTTCTCCTGCCTCCCTGTCCTCCCCCCTCCAGCCCCAGCTTCGAGCTCGGGACAGGCACGGGGCGGGGCGCGGCTGATTACAATTCAATCATTCCAGCGTTTGCCGAGGTCCCCACCCGGCACAGACGCGCTCAGCTTCACGACCGCCCGATTTCCACGGGGGCCGGCCCTGCTCCGAATTGAGCACAGCGCCGAGATCTTTGCAGGACCGGGTCTTAGCGCTCTTGCTGCAGGGCTGCCTCGCACGATGTGTTTAGAAAGGCGGCTCCGCTTCTGATTCCACCCCTCTGCCATGCTCGCCGGGTACAATTGCCCCATCTCGTAGGGGCTAGTCAGTGTCCCGCTGTGTGAAAATACTTCCACCCCCAGCGCTGGCTTCTGCTCCGCCTCTGCAGCGCAGATCGGAGCGGGCAGAGCGAGGAAGGAGCTGCCAAGTGTGTAAGGGAGCAAAAGGCGGTTCCCATGAACGCGGCCAGCAGGGCTCCCCGGGAATGCCAGAAACCATAGAGGAGCCCGGCCCCCCGTCCCCGCGGAGGGGAAGAGGGGCACTGGGGGGACTGGCTACGCTTCAGACGGTAGCAAGAGGGCGTGTGTAGCTAATGCGGCTGCGAGCCCTGCGATGCTCCGCGGGTGAATGACAAGGTGCTGAGCAAAATAATTTGTATCTGACAACTCCGCTCTCTCAGTTCCATCCCCGCCCCAAACTCTGCTCTGCGTCCAGACTTTCCGTGCTTCGGCTTGGCCCCAAACGCGCGGTGCCACCAGCCCCACTTCGATTTCTAGGTCATTTCACCTTGGTAGGCGAGCAGCGACGTCTCGCTTTGGCCGGAGGCTTTTTCAAATCCAAAAGGCTCCAAATCTACCCGGCTCTCACTGGGCCATGCTGAGCTGCCCCGCGAGCAGACACTGGCCCCAGCACTTCTGGGGGAAACGAAGCAACGGCACCATTAAAATGTCACCCCAGTAAGCCGCTCCGGTTCGGGTTATTCAGTCCCCTTACTGCCCGCAGCCCAGGGAAATGAGCAATTACCCCGGTTCCTCTCTGCCATCCCTGCAGCCTGGAGCAATTTTAGACTCCGGAGCGGAGAGCCAAGGCAGCTCTCGCAATTGCCATCGGCTGAGCTGTGCAAAGCCACCACCCCACCGTGGCTTTTCTCCCCCTTTCTCCCGTACCGCTCCACGGGGCTGCAGCTGGAAAGGTCGCGGAAGGGACCGAGGGGAGGCGCAGCAGCCGCCCCGGCCCAGGTGGCACATCTGGGGGAGTTTTGAGGACTGATCCGAAGTGAAGGGCGTCCCTGGGCATGCCCGCCACTCCCGGTGGCTGGATTAAGGGCGCTTCCAGCGAGCTTCGGCATTTCCTGCCTTCTTCCTGTTTACACACGGGCAAACTGCCCTGGCACCAATCAAATGCACGTTCGGCATTGCATTGCATTGCTATTAACACTGTCATAATCAAGTAACAGCGATGGAGACTATGCAGGATATTCAGACACACTGCACACAGGTGTGCCACAAAAATGTTAGTCACAAGCAAGAGACACCCGTGACAGAGGAAAGCTAAACCCAAGGAGCCACTTTCTTCCTCCTACACCCCCCCCTTTCTCTCCAGCTGCCCCAAAGGTAGCAAAGGACGTCGCACGGGATACGTTACTGCTGGAGCTAGTTTTATTGTTCCTGTCTACACGGTTGTTCCTGGCTAGCTCCTCTTTCCTATGAGAAACAGGGGCAACGCGAGCTGCAAGCACCGCGGAGAATTACGTTGAGTGAGAAAGCAGGGCTAGGAAAGATTCATCCTCAAGAGCCTAAAAATATATTTCCTCCGGAGTTAGCTAAAATGCCAAGCTCAGCGGTGCTGATCTGCAGCAAAGGCGCCATGATAAATACTAATGTTAATAGACGTCCCCCTCCCAGCCATTCCAAAAGATATAAGCATTCACTGAAAGCGGCGTGCCAGCACCCGGATTAAAGAAGGATCCGTCTGACCCCAACCCACCGCTCCCAATTTCTATCCCTTCCCCGGCTGTGGGCAGAACCCAGGGAATGCGACTTTGTTCAATTGTCCTCTCTCTGCCCCAAAGCTCGCAGCTCAGATCCGGAATAGGCACTGGCGTCTCCAGAAAGTGTTAAATTCGTTGCAGGTGGAAATGAGGCGACAGAGCCGGATGCCAAAATCCGAAGTGCCACTCCCTGAAAGGAGTTAATGTGCCTAGGTTAAATTCCTCTGCAAAAAATGGATCCTCTGAATCTAGAAAGGACCCAACCGGGGCTGCATATTTGTTACAAACTAAAAGCTGGAGACACACTTCTGGGCTGTACTTTAATTTATTTCCTAGCGTCCCCGCTTCATTATTGCGACGCATTCTCTTTCCTCCGAGAAACAAAGATCTTTAGGATAGTCCGGGTAGTTATTTTAACAAACGTAACATGAAATTATTTCACTGGGACAGGAGGAGTCAAGTTTTCAAAGGCAGATGAATTTTAACCAAATTCCCATCAAAAGTTCCCAGGATAAGCAAAGGAAACGGATGGCCGAACTGACTGCTCGGACTGTCTCTAACTACTCGAATCGCTTTATGTTCCGCACAAATCGCATCCTCCGTTTGTTTTTCAATATTGTGTGTCAAACAGTCACTTCCTAAGTCAGGAAAAAATCATGAGCTATTTTAATATTGCTGGAGGAATATTTTTTTAAAGTTTCGAATTCGGTCCTAAACATTCAGGAAAAGACCAGCTCATAAACTACAACCAGATTTCTACTAAACAGACACAACGGAAAAATTACCACAGCCATAATAAACAATTTTTAAATATAGAACAACTTAGTGAAAAAGAAGATAAGAAATAACTAATGTGTAAGGCAGAGATTTCGATTCACAGTAAAGGTAGACTTTTAAAAAAAACCAAAATGCACTTTTCAATTAAAAAGAAGTTAAATACACTAACCAAAAAGAATTTATTGAACATGTTATTTCAAAAAATAAAACCCACACTAACGAAGAACACACAAGAATCGCGGTTAAAATGAAATCGAATGATTATTAAATCTTACGTGTGGCACTGGGACAATATATCTCATTGAAAGAGAACGAAAAACGCTCTCAGATTAAGACAAACATGAACGTTAACTCTGTTAAAAAGTAACTGTTTCAGAATTAAGAAAAAAAGGTGTCACCACATGGTAATTAAACTATATCTGTACAGCCAGCTAGATCTGTTTAGAAACATACTAACTGATGCAGTATCAATGTGCGGGTCTATCTTATAAACACGGTTGATAATAAAGTTCCTCCCCTCCCCAATATCGATGCTTTTACTGGCTAGGAGGTCCGGTGAAGTAGTTTAGTTTCCTTGTTTGCATTTCTCTGAGGGTGGGAAGGTCGCTGTCCTATAATTTGGTGCTGAAATGCCAAGAAACACCGGAACCCAAACGCTGTATAGAGAATCTCTTTCCTCCAGCCGTGAGAAAGTGACGGTCAGTTTCCAGACACTCATTTCATATGCTCAAAACTCGGTCCACGCCGCTTTGGGTGGGAGGAAGCCCGGGGAGACAGCTGAGAAGCATGGCCGAAGAAAGGCGAGGCTTTCTTTGCATTGAAAAGGAGCTCGCAAGAACCTGAGCAGATACTTGGTTACTGTTCGCCTCTCTCAAGGATCGGGATTATACCTGGTCAGGCAGCTGCTTCTTTGTCTGGTTTGTTTCCGTTTTAAACTGGAGAACTGAGCGGCTCAGTCGGGGCTCCCGAACTTGTGCACTGGGTTTGCTTTGGCTCCGGGACAGTTCTGTCACTGGCTACATTTGCCAACATAGTCTCTCCGCTGAGCTCTCCATTCTCCTTCCGGCAGCCGCTCGTCCTATGTTTGATCTGACACTCAATTCCATCTGGACAGACGGACTGAGCACGAGAAGGCCAAGCTGCCCCTTCTTTCCTTCTCTGCAGGCAAGACATTCTCTGGCTGGCTTTGGCCTATGTTCTGTTTTACACACACTCAGTCCGCCACCTGGGCCTGGCATGTCAGAGTGACACTCACCAGCCCGGGGGGGCTCCTGGTATGAATGTCCGCCTGGCACTTTGCAATCTTCAAATGGCAGGGCCTAGAGAAGGGCCAGTAACTTTGTATGTGCTCAAGCATGTTGGCCTGCAGAGCTAGCCTCATGCCAGTGTGTTCTCCTGCAGGGGAGCAGAGAGGTGCCAGGAGGTGGCTGGCAGGGCGCACCTGAAAGAACGGGAGTGATGGAGCTAGGGGAGGGGCAGCTGGGGGAATGGCTCTAAGGAATTCAGTGGAGGTGGCCAGGCTCCAGATTGATCCTGGGTAGCGATGTGCTGGTGATGGGGACGAGGCCATAATTCCTAGCTCCAGGCAGGGCTTAGCTCTAAGTCAGAGGCAGAAAGGCCAAAGGCCAAGGTTTCTACTCCTGTCTCACTAATGGAGCGTGACTCTCCCTCACAGGAGTGAGGTCCTGGTGGCGGAGCACAGGGGGCAGAGTTTGCAGTCCCTGCTCAGCTGATAGAGGGGCTTCATTTCTAGGGATCCTCCCCCGGCACCTCCCCTGAGAAGTATTTAATAGCGTTGGTACCTGAGGGGTACCTAGTCTCATTTCCTCGGTGGCCAATGGCACTGCCAGCAGGTTTGGGGGTAGGGGGAGTATCAGAAATGGCAGCGGCAGGGGATGCCACCCTGGAAGTGCGTATGTGTTTCCTACTCATGTTCCATGATTGGGCCAAAGCCTGAATCCATCCTTGCTGTTGTTTAACTCAATGGGATTTGAGAATGAGACTCAGCCACCCCCTTCCAAATCCTGGCCCCTACTGTGCAATTCCCCTGGGGAGACTGTGTTTCGTGCCAGGATATCAGGCAAATGGCACTTTGAGCTGTGAGTTGTCTGGTGTCCAATTCTATGGTCAAACAGCTAATCCCTACTGGTATATTTGAATTCCCCATTTCAGTGTGACCTGAGCCCACCCTCCCTAATGCTGTGCAGGCAGGGAGGATGGAAAATTCCATGGGTCTAGGTGAGGGGACGATCAATAATCACTACTAGTTCTTCTTTAGCTGTGGAGCCACAAAGGGGTGGAAATGTGGCATTACATTCTGTCCCTATTATCACACTGAGGTTCAGCACATAGGTCATATGGGTATATGAGGGTAAGAAAGATGGAGAGACAAGATCCAATTGTGGGATGACGCAAAAACTATCCTGCCTGGGCCTAAATCATTGGAGAAATGGTACTAGAGCCATTTCTCGATGTGCAAATAACCCCCTTGCAAGAGAGCCAAGACCAATGAACCTTAAGATATCTATTGAGTAAGTGTCCATGGACCAAGAGCATGACCTACCCCCTCAAAACCTATCCTCACTTGCACCCATGCTACTTCACTGACATTATAGTATTGTTGCAGCGGTTTAAACAAGAGAATTTGGTCCAACATACTTCATATCCCTCAACACATCCGGAGAGAAAGTAAACACAATTTCCAAACCTCTGGGGAGGGTAGTGTAAATGGGTGCAATGCCACTGAAGTTAATTGGGTTTCACCCACTTTGGTCAGTGAAGAATTTGGCTGGGAACCTTAACAGGAGTCGGGAATGTCCCATGGGGAAATGCAGATCAGCTTTTAAGCACATAAATGAACACACTATGTTCCTAAGGGCTGACCCAAGCCTCCAGAGGAGGAGTCACATCTTAGTAAGGACCTTATATCTGAAAACTGAGCCCAATGTTTACAACCTGCTCATGTGGACCAGTTCCTCCCTTTGCTCTTGTCATTTACTTCATTCCTTTATGGATACATGCAGCTGTCCCTCATCTGGAGTAGTCATTTCTCTTCTATTTGAGAAAGCAGCATGGCCTAGGGCACTGGATCAGGACTCGGGAGACTGTGAGGTCTATTCCTGTCTCTGCCCAACTATATGAGCTTGGGCAAGTTGCTTAATCTCTCTGTGCCTCTGTAAAGTGGGGAAAAGAATCCTTATCCCTTGTCTTGTCTATTTGGACTGTAGGCTTTTCAGGGCAGGGACTGTCTCTGACTATGTGCTTGTACAGCGTCTAGGAAAATGAAGCCCTGATCTATAGGTGTTGCAGCAATACAAATTGTGGTTAGTTTTATTCTCCTCTAGTCACCTTTTGCATTCTTGGAAAGTTTTGCAAAACACGCATCAAATTGCAAGAGGGAGAATGCAAAACCCAGGCAATCCAAAAGCGGGAAAGCTGGAGGGGTAGCAAAGTACCACATGGTCATTCATCTTAACACAAAAAACCCCCCAAACCACAAAAGGTACCATCCCAGACACCAAAGTGTTTACCTGCTGTGATGTTAGCACTGGCATCCCCTAATCCGGGAGCACAGGCCCTCACTGCAGAGCTCCCATCCCTCTTGATTTGATGAAGATGCAGGTGGAAATTGTAAGAAAGATACAATATGCACCAGTCAAAGAGCATCCTGAATTAGATCGAGGCTTCTCATAAACAAAGCCCTTTGAATGGAGAGCATTCAGAGAGACCAATAGCAGCAGAAAACTATAATTACGTTTAAATATTGTTAGCATCATTATCTTTTATCCACGATCAGATTAAGACAATTATGGCATTTTCCAGAATTGTCCTGGCATTCTCTTGACCGGCATTATCTATCATACAGGAAATGTGATTTTCTCCCTGCTTATCTGGAGAATAGCCCAGCTGTGGAGCGCCTCTTACCACATTGACTGGTGTCACCCTCACGCTACCCAGTGGGAGCGTCAGAGCAGAATGGCTCCAGAATGGACCTTTCTGCTTGCTGCTGCAAAGCCAGCCTCCCTCATTCTGGAGAAACAGATATTCCAAATGAAACACTGATGCTGGAGATGGGAAAGCCCCATTCGGTCATATTCCCAGATTGATCCCCACAATATTCTCCAGGGCTTTGAATGTCTGAGTCTCACCCATTTTTTCCTCAATTATCCCAATCCTTTCTGCATAAAGCCAGCCACAAAAAAAAAAGGCCTATATTTCAGGTACTGCTGCACCAGGGAGATCACTGCACAAAGCTCAACAACTTCCCATGCCAGAGGCCTAATGGCCTATTTTTCAGGCTCTGTAGCACCCGCGAGAGCACAGAGGATGGAGAAGATGGAGAGGAGGTAGCCAGTCATCTCCGGTCACCTTTTAAAATAACAGTAAGCGAATGCTGGAGTGAGTGGGCTTGGCAAACACTGCTTCGTGCCCAAGAGGCTTGGTGAGCAATTTACCAGAGGAACTCATTTCAAGAGATCTATTCTAAGTTAATTAAAGATGGCTGGCTGGGGTCATCGCCTTGGCAACACTTAAGGACCGGAAGGACGCCTCATTAGGAATAGTGTTAACAAAAAAAACATTATTTTTTTTTAAATCAAGACAATTTCTGGCACATTTTTATAAACAGTCTCCTTTCTCCCCCTCACTTGGTTAGCCACACACCAGCCTGAAATCCCGGCATTTCATGGAGGTGCTGAAACAGGGAAAGTAGAAACGAAAGGAAAGAACATTCCTCAGGTCCAGCCAGCTCAGGCCAAGTTTGGCTTTGTGTCCTTCAGACTGGACCTGGGTCATTGATGCTGCTGCTGCACAGCGGCTGTTGTGAATAGGAGGCGTGGCAGGGAAGCATTTCTAGGGTGGGACAATGTGAACGCAACATTCTCCAATGTGGGAGAGGCAGCAATGGGCAGGCACCTGCCTGCCTAACCAGGGCAGCCCAAAGGTTCGAGCTGGAGCAAACAAGCGTGCGTGTTTGGGGGTGCCTGGAAAGGTGTGTAAGGGAACTCCCTACCAAGCTGGGATTCATGCTGAGCTGTGCAGCATTTTCTGGTGGCCCACAGAAAGTTGGCTGGGCACATGATGCTGATCACTAATGAGTATTGTATTGTACTAGCACCTAAAGGTGCAGCTTTGTGCCACTGCAGCTGGCATTGTGCCACCCTATAACAAAGACTGTCCCTGCCCCACAAGGCCTACCACCCCCTCCATGTTTCCAGATGTGAGAAATGGAGCAGATGGGAGAGGAGAGGAAACGAAGAGACAAAGCAGACAGTGGGATTCACTTTTTCCCCCTTCAAAAGGGCAAAACACGTTTCACACTAACGAAGCTAAAACCGCCCAAATATCTCCCCATGTTACCTTCCCATGTGAGCCATTGCCGCAGCTGTCAGAGTGGCTCTGGGATTGTAAATGGGAGGGAAGCTGTCCAGAAGCTTCCGTTAAGAATCGGTACATACTTTCCCACCCATCTTGTATGCAAAGCAGAATCTCTGCTCTGCAGATCTGAAAACAGGGCTTTGCCCCTAGGACTTCTGTGCCGCCCCTTGGAAGCCCAAGCATTTGTATCTGAAGGCCAGCCAGGCTCCCACAGAGGACAGTACTGATGCCTTGGGAACCCACAGTGTGAGGATAGCAGTGGTGTTGTCTCACCCTGCCCCAAATCTGGGGTTTGTCTCCCTCTGGATCCAGGCAGGTTGCTGCAATAGGGAGGCATGAGAGCAATTTGCTGCTGAGATTTTTAGCAACATCTCTGACTGGCTCAGCTGAGGCTGTGACGGGGCCCGGCTTCCTTTTAACTTGGTGGTATGGCAGAGCTTGGGCTGGGGGTCAGACTTCCACCAGACTGGGGCAGGTTGCTGATCTCTCAGGATCAAATACACCCCTGGTGTATTTTCTTTCTAGTGGGAGCAGGATCAGGACCCACCTGGGCAGGTAGGAAAGCATGTCATGGCTTCTGTGAGCAGTGCAGCTGAATATATCTGCTTGGCCGGGAGTAGGTGTGTTGGATCTTGTCAACAAGAGTGAGCATTCACCCGAGAGGGCTGTTCCCTGGCATGAATAACAATCACTGTTTGTCCTTACCGAGCCCTTTCCATCTGAGGCTCCCCATGCCTTTACAAACCCTATGCATCAAGCCTGTAGGGTAGGTCAGCGTTATCCCTATTTTATTAATGGGACACCTAAAGGGAAAGGGGCTTACTCGTGGCCACACACTGAATTCATAGCAGTGTTGGACTTACTAGAACCCATGGCTGTTGAGTCAGAGTCTGGGCCTTCATGACTAGAAAACGCTTTCTTCGGCCAGAAGAATGTGCACGAGTATCTATGTGAGTGTACACAAGGGTATTTTGTGTGCAACATACACAGGTACATGTGTGCATGCGTGTGCACATGTGAACGCATGCTCATATGAGCATGCAAATCCCCTGTGTATCGAGTGACTGGGCTGCTCTGAATGGATGGCAACGGGACTCTCCCCAAACCACCTCTCTGCCAGAAAAGTGGTCTCTTTAAACAAAGAAAAGCACAACCCTCCTCAAGTGACTACTGACTCTGGGTCCCTCCATTTTTGGGGTGCCCAACTTGAAAGTCCATAAAGGGGCCTGATTTTCGGAGGGCAAGTGCTCAGCCCTTTCTGAAAACCTGCCCCTGTTCCATTGTCTGAAATTGGGCTTCCTAAATTGGACAGTCCCCAAATTACTAGTAAAAAGTAGCTCCATTCCTTTCAGGCCCCAGTCTGTGAGTGCGGAGGAACAGCCCTGCCCCTTTGGCTCCCGCCTCACCCTGACAGCTGCTGTGCGATGGTAGCATTTCCCTAGGGCCTTAGAGCCAGAAAATCCACCTTCCGTTTGGTTCAAGGGGCCCTGGGCCCATGATTTTATGGCATGTCGCATTTCTCTCCCTGGACTCTGAGGTGGAGGCTTTGGAGATGCCTGGCACTATTTTAGTCCAACAGTTGTGGCTTTTTTCGCTGTTTTAATCCAGGAATTTTTACATTGCTGCCTGCTCACACCAGGCTGGGCAGAGCAGCTTTATTTTCTACTTAATTAACTGTCATCCAGTCACCGATCAATTAATGGTGGAACCATCACTTTAATGTCCCGGAAGCTGGTCTGCCTGGCCCTCTGCTGGAGCAGGATGTGGTCTCACTCCAACTCCGACCTGCTCCAGGCTCCCCCCACTCTGTGTCCCTCCCCCATGCTCCCCCAAGAGCAGCTCCAGCTGTAATTCTTTTCCTGACAGCAAAGGACAACTTGACGGATGGAATATCCCTTTCTCGGAGGAAATTCAGCCATTTACCGGGCACTAGTGCGAGGAACTCAGAAGTAATAAAGAGGCACAATGCGCTTCCTCCCTTCCCGTGCTCTAGGGGAGGTGCTCAGGGAAGTATCGTCATTTTGATTTCCCCAACGGATATGCTGGCAGCTGCGATCAGGTGGGGCCTCTCGGGACGTTGAGTGGGTGAGATCTGACCCACCAGCTGGGGCTCTACCCTTCTGGTTTAGACTGTTCAGAGCGAGGGAAGAAGAAAGAGATGGTAGAAAAGGGAAGGAAGGGGGAGAGACGGAGATGGGAAAGAGGGGATTTTTCAAGCCCAGTGAATAAACAACCCTTTGGGTGCTGAATGGATTGACTGGATTTCCTCCTCTGCCATCACTCTGTACATTCCAGGCCCTGTGTAGGCCACAGCAAGCTGAACTGAAGTTCTGAAGGACTAAAGATGCAGTGGTCGATAACCCTGGTCTGTGGGTGCTGTCCCCAGTCTCTCCTCCCTCATGCAGAGACACCACAGGGTTCCCTCCTGCCATTCACTGGCTCAGGTGGAACTCTGGTGATTGGGGAGGGGACATTACAAGGGGAGGCCAGGTTGCCCGGAAGTTACCAGCCATATCAGGAAGGTTCCTGCAGGTGGCTTAGAATTAGTGATTCCAGCCCCCCAGGAAAGTTTTATTCCCCAGGGACACCTGTCCCAGAGCTGTCATATTGGCTTACTTAACTAGGGAGCTATGGCACCCTGGGCTAAGAGACACAGAGGAGTTACTGAGGCACACAGGACAACAGACGTCCCACATCCGTCCATCCCACCCAGGCTCCTGTAGAAATAGAAAAGCCAGGCAATTCCCAGAGGATGGGAACTAAAGAAGGGCTGAAATCTCCTAAACTCTGTCTTGAGCCCCATCCAATGCTGAGTTGTGTTTCCAATGGAGAGAACGAACTAGCCATGGTCCGAAGAGCCATGAGGGTCAATGCTCTCATTGCTGAGTTTAGCACCAGTCCATGGACTCCTGCTGTTTCCCGCTCAAGGAAGTGATGGGCTGATAGGACTGGCTAGAGCGGAGAGGCAATGTGTGAGCTTCTCCCATGGCAATGCCAATGCCCTCCAGTCACCCCCTGCTATTTTAGTCCTGAAGTGCATCATCCTGTCCACGTACATACAAGTCTGCCAATGCACGTCAATCCTGGCCCACAGAATCCTCTGCTATTATAGTACTGGGTTTGCCATACACAGCTCTGCCAATGGCCCTCGATCCTCACCCACAATCTCCCTACTTTTTCATTCCTCAATCCCCAGGCAGCTCTGGCAAATCCCCTCAATTTCCTATAGATCTTTACTTTGTTTTTGTGTTGTACAGACATTTACACCACATGGGCTGAAATCTAAAATCTATTAAAATATTCATAGATCCCATTAGGTCATCTCCCTGCCAGGGCAAGTTTGTTCCCTTTGTTGTTCCCTAGTACTCTGTAAAACTAATAGAGATGGTCAGATAACAGTGACAAATTCACAATTCATTTATTAAATGAAAAATAGCAAAACTGCATCAAATAAGTGATTTGTGTTGAATAATTTAGCCAGCTGTAAAACTAATATGATGTTTAAAATCCTACATAAAATTTGACACTGGGTCTCTGTCTATCTAAATACACACACACACATACATACATACATCTGGGCATATTTATCTGTAGGGAAGTAGAAGTCAGTAAACATTGATCCAGACTGCACAGTTCTTAACAGTCCACTTTGTTATAGACAGAGTGAAATTCTATTGGCACAGATAATGGCTTGTTTCATTTGTGGATTGGATATTGGATATCCATTTCTAGTTTTCCATGAGATTTAGATTTAGCCCTGGGATGTAGGGTTACTGGCTTGTTTTCCTCTCATTATCGTGTGTGTGTGTGTGTGTGTGTGTGTGTGTGTGTGTGTGTGTGTGTGTGTGTGTGTGTGTAATTACACATTCTTTAAACCTAAGAAGAGTCCTGGGCTTGGAAGGATCCAATTTTAATTGATAAATGTCAACAATCATCCATTTCTCCCTGCACCCAAAACCCGATCAAAATAATTTCCATTGCTAATAATCCAAATATACAGAGAGGGGACGTTGAAATGAATGTAGGATATAAGGCATGCATAAGCATCTGTCTATCCATTAAGTTACAAATATGGTCCTTAACAGCTGAACCCTTTTTGTCTTGGTTGTCAGTTCCATTTGGAAATCTGTCAGTAAGACATCAATGTGGTAAAATGTTGTGATTATTTAAGGGGAAAATACTCTGAATCTCTCTAATTCAGGCACCAACAGTTAAAGCTAGCATGGCTTCTACGTACTGTTACTCTTTGTCCTCCAAATCCCCTCCCTGCCCTGTGTTTATCTGTCACCGATCCAGACATGCCCTGCTTTTGGGTCTGATCCTGCAATGCTTTATTCACACAAATATTTCTTTTGCATGAGATACCCACTGATTTCGACGGTCTTGCTTGCCTAATCAGACCCTTAGGTTATAAGGTCTTTGGGACAGGGCCTGGTGGCTTTTATTTGTGTATACCGTGTCCTCAACATTTATGGCAGTCTATAAATATGGGAGAGCTGCCCAGATTTCCTCAGAACGCAGATACACACAGGCAGGCAGAAACCCTTGGCAGAGACACACAAAACACAGCTGGGTTCTGAGGGACGCTGCTGTGGGTGGTGTAACCAAGTCAGGTGAGAGTGTGCCAGACCGGTTACACACACACACACGCACGGTTGTGCCTGTGGTGGGGGCAGTGCCTTGCATGTAGCAGCTCCCAGTTTTCCCAGTGCTGAAGCTGCAACAGGCAGGTCAGGGTTACGAGTAGAGCACAGGGCGGCTTTTCACGATAAGCCCAATGGGAAGAGAGCCGCACGGATGGCGAGCCAGACCCAGACCTCCTCGGGCCTGGGGGATTCTCCCTCACAAGGAGCTGGAGCACCGAGGAGCAGTTAGCCTGAGACTCAATGAACATCATCACGACACAGCAGCACAAGAGCTAAGTGGGGGGCTGGATTCCTTCAGCTTCTCCCCAGTTTGAGGAGAGGGTGGAGGGACAGAAAAGACCACTTCTCTCTCCTGGGTGCTTTCCTACCCAGAGGGATTCTTGGCCCTTGATGGAGACACACTCTGGGGTTACAGCTCTGCCTCAGCCTGAATGAGAGTCCACTTAGCCGCAGCATGACAAAGCGACAGGGGTCCCTTTCAGGAGCTGACCGGCCGGGCAGGACTAGGAGGGGCAGACGACAAGGGAGGCGGGCTGGGCAGCTCACCCCTCACACAACGAGCCCTTGACCAGTCACCACCCGGTCACACTGTGACCCCGCGCCCAGCGGCTGCGAGGTCACTGTCATTGTGGTCACTCCATAAAGATGTTACAAGCAGGAGCCGGAGCAATTGAAAACCAGTCAGCAAGCTGTAAACTGCCCCAGCCCTCACAGTTCATTAGGCAACCACAAAAGAAACTTTATTTGAGAGTTGGAGTCCTTTTCAGAGAGAAGCTTTTTAAATATGTAATTGGCTCTGGGAACCAGGCCCCGACGGGGAATGAGAAAGCAAGGGAAGCACTCGCCTTCATCAGTGCAAGGTCCCTGATTTATTTATGTATTTATTTCTATTTCAAAGCAGCACTGCTCTGCGTATCAGGCACTTTAGAAGCACAATTATTCTCTCGACAGAAGACCTAACCTAGACTGTGCTTATTTGCCTTTCCAAAAGGCAGCATTTCCCCACCAGCAGAGGCAGATACCCCCATCCTCCCACCCACTCTTCTTACAGGGATTTCATCGTCTCTCTGTATAGCTCTATAAAGCTCTCCAATAGCCCAACACTAAGCATTAACACTTACTGTTTCTATGGAGCTTTACATCTTCAAAGAACCGTACAAACGTTAACTGAATAATGCATCTTTATTCATTCCCTTTGGCTGCTTTTCAAGGTATTGTAAATAAATGGTATGTGTGGCCTAACAAAGTACCTGAAGGCCACACGTGAAATGAGCTTGGGGCTGGGGATATCAGCCTAATGAATGTTTGTCCATTTTACCAAAAAAAACAATTTTTTTTGACTCACCACAGAGTCTGATTTAATTTTGGCACAATGAAGTGTTTTCTACTCAGGTTAGACCCAGGACTGGAATTTCAGGGGCAGCTGCGGGTCGGGGTTGGAGTGCTGTAAGAAGCCCAGGACTGGAATATTGGAGGGACACATCATACTACAGTGAATAAAAAAAAATAGTCAGCAAAAATTGACTCCTAAAAATCACTGCTACTATCATTCATAATCTTCATTATTTTCCGAGGAGATTTCAGTGGAGAAGAAAGAGAGAGTCAAGATTATGTACTTCTGTTCCCCACCTCCCCCCCGACACACACCCACACAATATTTATCCACAGCTTTCAAATGGGTCAGTCTTGCAGATCCGGATTCCCATAGGACTCCACCCACTTACACTAGGCTCTTATTTTCAAAGGGTAAATCCTGAGCCCAGACTCCCTGTAAAGCTGCCTTTCTGCCCCTCTGCCTCCGATTTCCCCGACAGGGGGTTGAGATTGGGGCAAACCACTCATTCTTTTTAGACCAGTGCAGCACATCAGTAGGGGTTCACGCTAGGGAAGCTACACCAGGCAAAACCAGTGGGGACAAGCCCCAAGCCTCTGTGGGGAGATTGTCGCAGTTTCCCTAGTGCTGCCTACGGATTGAGAAACAAGCCAGAACGCACACGACAGTGTGTGCTATTGTACCACCCCCTCCCATCCCCAGCACGCACTCTACACCAGGGCTTGCAATGGTGCGTGTGGGAGAGGGGCAACACAGGGCCTGCTTCAGGGGCATTCTCCCCCTGCCCCTTGCTGGCTGTTTACAACTCCTATACCCTTCCAGAGCAGCACATAGGGCGTGGAGCAGGGGCCAGAAGCCCTCCCACCATGTCTGCTCCTTCTTACCTGACCCAGCATAAGCCAGGCCCAGAGTCATTAGCTACCTGACTCGAGCCTGGTGATGCCTTGTAAGAAATTCTTTTTTCCCCTCCTGATGCATATTTTGGGAACATTTAATTGGCTGCAATTATTAACCAGCACGGACTCTGGAAACCTGCCAGTCAGGAAAATAATGAACCATTTTAATACAAGTGCTGCCTGTAAACAAATCCTGCCGCCACAGCCTTTGCTGCTGCCTGACACTCGGAGAAGCAGCAGATAATCTTATCGAGGATGGCAAGGGATGGATTTTCCAAGGAGTGAATTATAGCTCTTTCTAGCCCAGGAGGCCTCAGGTGGTGGGTACTAGAGCTGGGTGAAAGCAGGGGAAATTATTCGAACACGTTGCATCAACTCTCAATCGCTCTTCCATCTCGTCCACATTCACATGCGTTTTTCACTTTTTTCTCTGAACACCCGTGCAAATGGATCTTTGTTCACACAAATGTTGGGGGAACAGCTGCTGTCTGTGCAACACATCTACCCATGAACAAAGGGAACCATGTGTCACTAGGGGCTATTTGCTGTGCATACTGGAAATGCTTGCCCGATGTATAAAGATCCAGACCTCCAATTCTGGAGCTGAAACAAGATCATATGCCCCAGATAACATCAGATAGCTGCAGATGGTCCAAGCCAGTAACTGAAACAAGTCTGAACAAGGACAGATAATGATAGTCAAAAGACATCTGTTTGCAGGTGGTTTGTAAATAAGGGAAAAAGGCACTATGTTCAGACAAATTATTTGCTGCACAGTGTCCTAAGCTCCAGTGGATACTGTCCACGCTAAGTCAGGTGTCTCTTTGGATTGTGCATCAGAGCCAAACCATGGGAATCAGACAGCTATCTTACAGGAGGGGCAAAGATGCTTTCTTGCCATGGCCCAAATGCCTACTTACCTAGGGCCAGGCTGGGAGTGGTGTGTTGGCCCTGATAACTCATCTATGGGTCTCTAATGCTGGCATAGTTTGAGCAGAGCAAACTCTCGATGAAATAGTCACAAGTCTGAGGTACGTTTGCAAATGTATTTCTCCCTTGGGAAGTGCATTTTCTTTGCCTCCAGTATAGTGCAATTCTACCTTCCCAGACAAAATCACGGCTGATCTTGTGGGGCAAGAGTAGGGGGAAGTATCTTGCAATGCCTCCTGCCCCAGAGAGCGGGGAGCAGGTACAGTACATTGTTTTTATTTTACTTTGTCCTTTCCTCAAGCCTTCCTGTTCTAAGGAAGAGAGGGGGCCGGCTGCACAGAGGGCCCATTGTGCTGTCTAGCTCCATTATCCACGCCAATATTCCACTCCTGTTGTACGTACCAGACACTTCGTGCATATAGGGAGGGCAGAATGGCAGAGCTGAGGGGCCCAATCCTGCTCCCCATGGCAACGTACAACCCCCTTGAGCACAGCCCAGGTGACGTGACAGCAGAGGCGTGCTGTGG
The DNA here is from genome assembly GCF_020497125.1 of Mauremys mutica. Classification (NCBI taxonomy): domain Eukaryota; kingdom Metazoa; phylum Chordata; order Testudines; family Geoemydidae; genus Mauremys; species Mauremys mutica. Next base: position 15,119,402 of record NC_059082.1, read on the forward strand.
AGCATTTTCTCTCTAGGTTCAACATGCCAGAGCTACACGTATGGCTTTAGCATTTGTAAAATAAAACAAAACAATACCGAGAAACGAACCGTTATCTGGAGAGTTCAGATCCTCCAGGAGAAATCACTCTTCCCTGGGTTTGAGCAGCACAGGCCAAATTCTACCCTCATTTAAACCACTGACTTCAACGGAAGCAAGATCAGCCCTTCTTTGACTGGCGTGAGCAGCACTGCCCTCCCGTAAACAGCGCACGGCCCGGTACCGTGCCTGCAGCGGCCTCATCTCTCGGTTCGGTACGAATTGTCTTCACTTGCGCTCACAGGGCCTGATGGAAGGCCCATTGAGGTCAATGGGAGTCTTTCTATTGACTTGACAAGACTTTGGCTCAGGCCCATAACGAGACACCGTGCACCAGCACTCAGCAGCTCTCATTGAGACACATTTTTCAAAAGGGCTCAGCGCCCAAACGGGCCAATTATTTTGGTGCCTCAATCAGAGCAGAGCTCTTTGGGAAAATTGGGGCCTGGCTGAGGGCACTGAGCTCTTCAGAATTTTGGCCACAGCCCCACGTCACTAAACAACACACTGCTTCCAAACCCAGCTCCAAAGGAGTAAGGACTCGAATGAAACCGTATTCCAGTCAGAAAATGACTAGAACACACACACACACACACACACACACAGAGCTGTAAGAGATTTGGAAATCCACTCTGGCCCGTTTAACATTTGTTTTGAGGGGGAAGGTGTTTTTTAAAGCTCAGTAAAATGTGTTGCTATTTCTTTCATTTTCCAGGAGTCTGAGATAAATAAGGAGCAAAATTAAAAATAATAATAATTCAAATTTAATGCAAGCAAAATAATAAAAAAAAATCCCTCAGATTAACCTCTCCAGACTTTGTGATTCACATTTGAGGCATTCCCTCACTCTGCCCCATTCAAGGAGTGGGTTTTGCCTGAATGATGAAACAAAGTTAACCCAAACTGCTTTCCTGATGTAAAAAAAATAAAATAATAATTTTGGCAAGCAAGCGGTTCTCTGCTGTCTGAATAGAGACTTACCCTCTCTCTCTTGCAGGCAGCTCACGAGTACTTTACATGCCATCAAATAAGATAGGGTAAATTTGAAAACAAACTAGATCTTGTCAATTTGTGTAAATCGGTACAAACATGCAACTCACTCTCAGCCCTCTCTCTGCACAAAAGACAGTCCCGTCTCATGCTAAGCGTGTTGAAGTTGGCTTCAGAAACAACTCTTTTCCTTGAAATAAGCAACAAGGTAGCTAACGATGGAGCATTTATACAACTAAAAAGCAGGCATGATTTATTAAGCAGCTACAGTGTGACAATAAATAATTTTAATGTCAATCAAAATCTGATTACTGTCACTGAAATTTGGAGTGAAAAGATAAAAGCCTGGAAAACAGAATTTAAACCAAACTGAAAAAAAAAATCTAATGTCTTTGTTCCAAATGATAAATATTTTGTGTGATTGTTTTAAACATCTAATTCTTAAAAAGGGGGAAACAAGCTGAGTTGGATAGGCTCTTTTGAGAGGGTCTGTTAAGATACACAAGGACAATAAGAAAAGCTTTGCTGTCCAAAAAAAGAAAAAAAAAAGGAAATAGCATATTTTTAAAACGCTTAAAGAGAGGAGCTACAATTTTCTTCTTCCTTGGTATGGTCAGAAATCTATATGGAGTCAGAAGACGTTGTGAAAAGGACCATCTATCATTGATAGCCTCCTCTTCCTGTTTTCTGCTGTAGTGAAAATCTCAGGACTATATCGTCCATACCCTTCAGCCTGGCAAAAGCCCACATATGGAACACAATGAGTGAAAAAGACCCAAATAAGAGACGCACACACAAAACATTATTCATGCAGGAACCTCAAAAAGCTCGGAGAGTCTTTAGTGTAAGTTACTCTCCTCTCTGAACTCCACGTCATGATTCTTTAATTCTGATGTAAATACATGGTCAACAATAAGAATCAGGGGCATCAAATCTGTGTGGAACGCAGGAAATTCAGGGACTAAAACAACTGCTGTCTTTTGAAATGAGGAACACTGGAAAGGTGCGATATCACCGGCTATAACTGAGAACAGCCTGATCTGGTTTTGCTCTAAGATTTGTCACAAGAATTCATAAGTTTAAGCAATGGGTATATATATATATATATATATATTTTCCTCCCTGACATACACCATTTTTAGTGGCAGGATTATTTGGGTTTTTTTGGTTTTGGTTTTAAACTCAGAATAAATTATGTATTTTTTCAGACATTTCGGCCCTGGCAAAATTTTGCCAATTTTCACCTGCTAGGAAAGTTGCCTTCTTTTTGGTATAGTGAAAAACAGCCAAAAAATGTAGAAGTAAAACTATAGATTTATGATTCCTCTAGCACTGACAGTGAGCAACCAAAGGTATGAGGACAACAACTTACTTGCTACGGATGAATTCCACAAGCCGTTTTGGACGAGTTGCCTCGCTGAAGTCCATGAGACTACTCGCACACATAACCTGTACTCACAGAAGTAATGAGTGGGAGATTGAGATCCTAAACAGGCAATATATAGCAAAGGCTGGGCAAGGTAAGCAGCACTGAGCCGAGTAAAGCATTGCTGCACAGGGTTGTTTTTTGTAATGGTTTTGGTTTTCTTGAAGCTTTGCCTGAATAGTTAAATGTTTAGTACTTAGATACTATGGTGATCAGCAATTTAGAAACCCCTCAGATAGATAGTATTTCTGTGGAGTGGAGGAAGGCTTTTAAGGCCTGTAAGGAAGAAGAGTTTGCCTTTCATACCTCCCTCCCTTGCCCTGGGCTACCCACAAATGTTATTCTTTGTGTTTCAGGCCTGAACGTGTTTTGTACCTCCCTGTGGCACGCTGATCAGTTTCATTCTCAGGTCAGAGTTCCCATCCCCTTTGAAAGGATCTGTGCACTAAGAAGAAGATATAAAACAGGAAATTCAGCACGTCAATTTAGTAGCCAAGTTTGGCCTAAAAGTGATCCCAACATTTTGGATATGCATCAGTGTGAATTATCGGGCATGGTTTGTCCTATAAAAATGACTGATGGAGTATGTAATGGTTTAATCAGGATGTGTGTGACACAGAGCTCCAGGGGGGAGATGGGATGTCAGGCTGAAGACCCTTTATTCCAAATAAAATACATCTTTAGGAGAAGGAAAAATTCAGTCTTTTGAACCACAAACCTGTTTTTTGGTCCCATGTTAACATACAGTAAGGTACAATCCTTTACCATCCAGGAAAGAGTCTCTATGAGACCTCATAGTCTTTTCTCTGTTCCCTAATGTCTCCGATTAAAAAGCCCAGTGTTTTTTAAAAGAAGCAGGCGTGATGGGAAAGCAGTTTCTGAGCCTGATGCTGATTTCACTTACACCGGTAGCCTCACTGCTTCCAATGCAGTCCCTCACGTTTTACACTGAGACACGCAGGGGGAGAATCAGGCCCTCAGCTTTCCGAGGCCGCTCTCACTTTGCTAACACCCTGCAGTCATCAGGCTCCTGTCTATGCTCAATTGCACAGCTCACAAATGGAATCTCTCTCCTTGCTGTGTGTGGCCACGGGAGTGGAAGAATTACATTGGGCTGAAAATAGTATTTACTTTTACTGATTGAAAAATAGAGGTTTTTAAAAAAAAAGCAAAAGCAGGAATTGAAACTATAATTACAATAAACTATATGTAAACTCCTAGGTAAACACAAATTATACTGTGTCATTCCCATCCAGCCAGACTTTATTAGCAAGGAAAGACGAGAATCTTCCTCCTTTATCTCAGAACTTAGTACTGAGGGGTTTCAAAACAATCCCGTTGCCCTACAGTTTTAGAACGTTTGTCATCCCAAAGGATCCTAGATTTAGGGCCTGATCCTTCCAACCTGGGTGCAACTTTCCTCATCTGAGTTTGATAGGGCTACGCTCATGGGTGTGCGCAGAATCAGGGAGTGGACGTAGCGAGCATCTCTCTGGAATGGGGCTTTTAGTGGCCTGAGTTTTGCAGAAGAGGTGAAGTGGGGGGGTGATCTGGGTGCGGTCTGACTGCTGTTGGTTTGAGGTAGGGGGTGAGAACCGGAGGGACGTGCAGACGGGAGGAGATGTGGTGGTTTCCCTTCAGCACTGCAGGCGAGGCAGCGTTGCTGTGGCTTGGTGTGGCATTGAGGAAAGGGCAGAAGTGCAGCTCTACTGAGCTGGAGAGCAGAGTCTCGGCTTTGTGACTCTTTTAGGAGCTGATGGCCTCCTTTGGCGTTTGTGCTGAGGATCTGTGCTGAGGGTCTGGCAGGCAAATAGGAGGTTGAGGGGACAGGAAGAAACACAATATGGGAGGGGGAAAAATGCCTCAGGGATGCAAGAGTGGGTCAAGTTGGTGTCCTCCCCCACCAGCGCGTTGAGACAAAGCGACACCGAGAGCGGGGAGACCAATTCTGCTCCCAGCGACAGGCCTGCCACCCCTGCTGCACACCCAGTAGAGTGAGCAGGATCTAGCCTAGAGAGATAACGAGCCGTTTGCTCGGGATGGAGCTGAGCCAGGAAGGCAGCAGGGAGTGCTGGAGATGGGTCGGACTGCTTTAGCATTAGGCCAGGTCGTGGAACCTGGGCCGGCAACAGCGTTAATCTCCAGACCACAACCTCTCCTCTAGGAGGACCCAGACAGACTCGGAAGGGGTCAATTTTACTCTGCAAATACCAGGAATCGCCAGTTTTTCCACACTAACAATTAGAGCGACATCCAGTTTACACAGTGGGAAAGCAAAATGTCATCTGGGCCAATCCTGAAGTCAGTACTTGGGGGAGGGTAGGAAGGAAAGGTTTATTCCCCGGCGTGCTATCTAGTGTACAGGGGAACTGCTCACCTCCACAGCAGAATCTCACCCTAGCCTGAACCTCACCAAAGCCCCATCAGACAGGTGCACTATGCAGCACCATTAGCCTCTCTGTGGACGGCCCTGGCCCCCTAGCAGATCCCCGAGAGTCCCATCACTCAGGGATCTAGAGGCAGGGCCGGCCCTAGACCAAATGGTGCCGCAGGTATTAAACTTTTGAAAACCTGATTTTTTATTGCATTTGTAGCTCATTTCACGACTTTGAGGCACGATTTGCATGCATGGTTTATTCCTGTCCTACAAGACGATAAATTTGCACACTAGGATCCGTAAATCTGTATTTATTCGTGCCGTATATAAGCAACTAAAAAAATTAGCTTCCTCTATGCTCATAGAAACTTTTAAATTCTCGTAGTGAGAAATGAATCCACATACAGAATACCTGAAACATTTTACTTCAAACATTCTATTTTCCTTTTTGTCACTAACAACAAAGACAGCACCCTAAGCCCGGCACCCCCCCACACACCCTAGCATCCCAGGTGGTCACTTGTCCCTAAATCCAGCCCTGTCCACAGGCACTGATGGCTGTACTTGGGGCCTGTTGGTTCTAGCCTCGTCTTCCATGAATAGCATCCTTAAGGAGACACAAAGCGAAACGCAGCAGGCAAGGCAGAGGGAACAAGTCTACTTAAGGGCATTGTCGACCAGAGCTACTCACCACGGAATTCAGCTTAGCACTGAACAGGCAGATAGTGCAGAGACTGGAGACCAGCTCATGTCTATGTAGGTATTTACAAAAGACCCAGGCACGTTAGCGTCTGCCTGATCCTTTGCTCGCACCAGTCTTCCCTGCTCAAAAGGCTTCCGCGTGGCCTTTGAGGATGGATGGAGTGTGCTGCAGCACAAGAGGTGAGTGACAGGGCTAAGGCCTGCTTTCGAGAGGAAGGGAGGCTTTCTCAGCTAGTCATCAGTGGATGGGGGAATTTCTAGCCACCGCAGCTGTGGGCGAGATCCTGGACCACAGCCCCCCCTCGACCAAGAGAGCAGATATAGACTTTGCCAGGCCCTCCAAATGCCTCCCCGTGGCAATCAACAACACCTCCGCCTTCTCTTGATGGCATCTAAACCTGCAGGCCTTCACCAGGACCCACCCACCCGCTGCCAGACATTAAGGGAGCAGGGAAACAGCACCAGCACCAAAGGAAAGGAGACCCAGAGCTAAGCATCATCAGCCTGTTAGCCTCTCATCCTTGCCCCTCCTGCAGGGCAGCCAGCGACTGGGTGGCTGGGATCTCTGGTAGGGGACATTTGCTGAAGGGCATCTACCTGCCTTTCAATTACCGGGGCACACAGACCCCAGCCTAGAGCACTCTAATCCATTTGCTTTGGGGGTAGGGGGGAAGAAGCAGCAGCCAGCTTGGATTCTCTGAGCCCTGTGCTGGAAGGGACGTGTGTCGGGGAAGCATGTGCAATTCCCTCTCGCACACCCGCCCCGCCATCCCCTTGTCTGCCCAGGCTCAAGTCCCCACTGGATCTCGCGTGACGTGCCGACCCCACCGCAGGCACAGTCTAGTCTCAGAGAACGGTTTCATATTCAGACCAGTTTGGGAGGATTTCAGACAAAATAAGAAAAACAGAAATAAATAAAAGGTACAAGAGACACCTGCAATGTTAGCAGCCGCCAAACAGGTCAGAACAGGCCTGCCCTGCTTTTTACAGCTTTGCCACAGCGGCACCCAGCGGTGAAACACCGTAACTGCAGCTTCTTTAGGCTTCAGAAGGGAAAAAAGTAGGCCTTTGAGGACTATGTACCCCTGCGAGGGGGCAGCATGCAGCCCCCTTACAGGGACACACACGGTATGTAGCCCCATTATACAGGCAAATGCTGAGAAATGAGCAAGTTCCTGTTCTATTGAGCTCTCTTTTCCTACCACAAAATCCCCCAGAGCCTGAACTGGAGACTTCCCCTGCCCTCCTAAGAAAACCCTGCCCGTTTGTGGCTCATTGGTGCAGGATAGCTGCTTCCTCCACCCCCCCAGAGCAGTAGGGCAAGAGATCTCTGTAATTCACCTGCTGACATAGGTGTCTGGGATGAAGGACCCTGTAGGAATGGAAGGGAATATCAGCATTTGGCTTTGCATTAGCCTGATAACCTATTCCCTTAGATCCCTCCCTCCCCCATACTCACAGACCCCTAACTGAGTCAGACAGTCACTCGAGAGGAAGCCCATTCATTGCACAGAATGAGGACACGGGGGTTCCAGTCCTGATTCTGCACTTGACTCACCAAGTGACCTTTGACGGGGCCCTAAGGCCTCGGCCTCCCCATTGGTAAAATGGTGATTAGACAACCTGCCCCACCGGAGTGCAGCGGGCTTTGATTCGGTCCTAGTGGTAAAGCCAGACAGAGAATCATTCTTAGAACATACACACTGCTCTCCTACACATGAGAGGAATTTGTTTTTCAGTGGTCATTGGCTGTGCTTCTCATGGAAAGAGAAGCAGGCTGGCCTCCAAGTTGTGTGTGTGTGTGCATATACACTTGCATGACAATGTTTATTGCTGTGCGTGTCTGTTCTCCATTTCTCCCTGGGCCTTACATTTCCAGGCTGTGTTAGCAAACTCTTTTCATGATGTTGTGCGGGTGTGCGCGTGCGAAGGCCCGCGTGTGTGCGCATGACGGTTAGTGGGATGTGCATCGGTGTGGGGGAGCGTGTGTTTTTTCTCCTCCTGGAGCAGACAGAGACTGACACAGTGAGTTCTTTGTCTGCCTGTATGCCTGCCTGTCACAGCTCCTCAGCATTTCCAAGCCACCTTTCACAGCACAGAGAGACTTTGTCAGGAGCGGTCTTGGAATTTTAATGTGCCTGATGATCGGGCTTGTGATGCAATATGCAGAGCTTGCTGTATCCCTTTTCAGAACCTCTCCTTAATGCAACGGATAAATAAACAACATGACAAAACACCCACAAAATGAACAGGGTGCGGCATGCTCCTCACAAATAGGCATGCCAGAGCCTTCCTTTCATGTTGCTGCAGCTCAGCTCTAACAGACCACAAGCCCTCCAGGCCATGATCTGCTAGAGGCAACAGAAAATGGGGCTTCTATCACAGAGAGGGAGCCAGTAGAGAAGGGCTCCCTGGCTCAGTCTGGTAGTGATTCAGGCACTTAGAATTCATACTCAGAAATGCTTGAGTGCGGCACATCGGAATAATCCTGGCTGCAGAGGCAGGTACACAGGACTGGACCTCGGTGATCATCCCACTCCAGTGGGAGAAGGAGGTGGCACTCCGCCCCTTGCAGGATGATAGAGTCATACTAATGGAGACGGGGCCAAGGGCAATGGCTTTTTAGGGCCCAGGAAGGAATCAGATGTTAGAACTGGCAATTCTCCATCTGTGCTGGTCTTGGGATTGACACCAAGGGCTGGCCCAGAACGCTGAACTTCAGTGGTGATGTGGATTGTGCACCAGGTTATTCAGTGTTTGCCTTTCTGTTGGCGGGCGGGTGTGTATGCTCAGATCCCCAAAGGAGAGCGCATTCTGGTGGCATCCGCATCTGAAGTGGACTCTCTGAGGCAAGTTACAAGAGACAACACAGTGACTCTTATCCATTCTCTCTTCTTCCCTTTCAGCTCTATTCTCTCCAGTTTCTAAGGAGCCACATGCCAGAGGGACAAGACCTGCAATGTGGAGGGGAACCCTGGAATAGGGAACTAGTCCAATATTGGATACTACCTAAAGAAAGACACCCAGTGCCACCTGCCATAGGTGCTGATGATGGGTCAAGCACCACGCTAAGCACAGTGCTGACCTTCAGAGGTGCCAGGCGCAGCAAAGACTGGAGCAGCCAACAGAAGCTGTTGCAAATGCAGCCATCTAAGAGAGAAGGCAAACCTAGCAGCCAGACTGTGAGGATGCGGGACAAGCATGTAGCGTGGGGAGCCTGCACCGAGAAGCCCTGTAGCACACCCCTCCCCCTAGCCAGAGAAAGAGAATTAGTCACATGAAAGTGGGGGACGCACTAGGCAGAGTCTGTGCAGTCACATGTCTGAGACGCTGTGATGCCGGCAAACCAGGTGCCAGCCTATACCGAGGTCCCCGTGCCTCCCTTGGATACTGACACACACAGAACTGGAATCAGCCTGGTTCACTGTTAAAACGGGGATTAGAATGATAAAAATGTGCTTAGGGTATAGACTTCATGGACTGCTTGTAAATCACGGCTTGCATTAATCTCACCTCTAACATCTGTACACAGGTAATATTTGAATGTCTGCACTGCAAGCCTCTGTAACCGTGTACATCACCAGCCAGGAGCGAAGCATTGTCTAGTGTAAAATACTAGTCTCCAACAGCTGTTCTGTCCTGCCTGACAAAGAAGGCCCATCAACACCAGACGAAGTATTGCGGAACATGTGGCTTGCTTTCCCCACACCCCAGGAAGAGGAAAGGTGCAAGGGAATTCCTCCCATTAGCTGAGTTTGCAACTCGAAGCGGAAGCGGGGAAGGAATAAAAACCCTTCACAAGGAGGAACTGTAATTTTATGCTGCTTGGACTCTGAGGGGCAAAGATTACTAAGCATAACCAAAAGATCCCCCTGGGTTAGCCCTAAAGGACATATAGTGCTTGCTTATCATAGAAGCTTCTATTACTTATTGAAACTTAAGACTGGAATTCATTTTCATGTATACATGTTTACCTGCTTTAACCTTGTAAATAATTCTCATTTCCTTTTCCTACTTAATAAATCTTTAGATAGTTTATTATAGGACTGACTACAAGTGTTGTCTTTGGGGTTAGATCTAAGGTACAATTGACCTGGGGTAAATGAACGGTCCTTTGGGACTAGGAGTAACTTGAATACTGTTGTGATTTTAGGTGTAAAGAATCATCTGTCCTAAAGACAGGCTTACCTGGGTGGCAAGATAGATCAGAGAACCCAAAGGGTCTGTCTGTGACTCCCTGTTAAGGCTGTTATAGTGCCTGAGGAGTTTACACTTGATAATTAGTTGGCAAAATCTAAGCATATAACTCACAACCAATTTGGGGTTTGTGCCCTGCTTCTGAACAGTCTGCCCTGAAGTTGGTACTCACACTTTTGATTCACCTGAGACAGCTTGACAGACACATCTGGTTTACTGTCGCCCAGGTGCTAGGGTAGAAGACAACAGAAGTCAGTAATCTGAGGGCAGGTCTACACTACAGGGCTACATTGACCTAAGTTACACAACTCCAGCTACGTGAATAACATAGCTGGAGTCGACATACCTTAGGTCAACTTACTACAGTGTCTACCCTGTGCTGGGTCAACGGGAAAAACTCTCCCATCAACTTACCTTACACTTCTCGTTCCGGACTCAACGGGAGAGTGATCGGCGGTTGAGTTAGCAGGTCTTCACTAGTCCCGCTAAATCGACCCCTGGTGGATCAATCCCCCGGTAAGTGGAGATAAGCCCTGAGTCCACATTAGAAGCACAGACATAAGCAGATTTAAGCCTGGCTTGCAGCTGAATCTGAGAAATTCAGAAGAAAGCTGGAGCCCAGAGCCTGCAGAGAAGCTGTTTCAGCAATACTAACACTGCCAGGGAGAAAGCAGCTCATGACAGGAGGAGAGTCTGAACATAGTATGGCAGGAGTGAGTTAAAACGAAAACAATCTAGGACTGAGTTAGGGAACTCCAGATGGCACAGAAACTGGGGAGACAGAGCTGGGGAGCTGCCTGTACAGTAACAATGACCATGAAAGAGTAATATTTGTAAAACCAAGTGGGGCAAATCTGGATTTCAGTTGAGGGGAGGCTTTTGGAAGAGGACACAAAAAGCAGGGTGAAAATGGAGTTGATTAAAACAATGGATGGGAAAAGAATTGAAAGGAGAAATGGAAAGGGTCCAACAATAAAATGAACGTCTCTTCAACGAGAGTTGTACTACGAGTAACACCACAAGCTAGCAAGAAGCCAACATCCAGAAAGTGAAGGCAGAGAAGAAAGCAGCTTCCGAGAGATGAAAAATTTCAGGTACAGGAGAGAACTAGGAAAGGGAAGTGGTAAAATAGAGACAAGTCGAGAATGACAGGCAAACTGTATAACAATAAATAAGGTACAGGAGACCAGCAAAGGAGATAGCGGTGCTGCTTCTGAGAAGGCAAGGGGGGGGGATTATTGACACAAGGCGCACGCTGCTAAAAATGAAATACATTCCTTCCTCAGTTAGTATTTGCAAAGGAGGGCAAGGAAGAGAGATCAAACCCAGGCACACATTTCCCCGGAGAGGACAAAGGCAATTGGGATTGCCCTGGACCAGGAAATCAGAGCTGCTGCAGGCCCAGGCGGGATCTGCCCTAGAATTCTGACAGACGAGACAGAGAAACAAAGAGCCATCAGTAAATACAGTGAAAGGGAGGCATCAATGGGCTGAGAGCACTTAATGACACAACCAAACTTATGGGCTGTGGAGGAGATTTAGGAGCCCTCCAGACATGTAAGCATGATGTCAGCAGAGGGGGAGGTACAGGAAGTACTAGTCAAAACAGAGGAGGCCCTCTCCATGCCCCTCCTACCTCCAAGAGTTACGTAAGGGTGACAAGGAGGTGCTGCTGGAGAAAACAACATTTAGCTGAAGTTTTTGATATAAACACCAGGCAAGGAACAGGACCCACAACTAGGGGACAGGGGAAGAACTACTGGACCTGAAGTGATACAGACTGGTGATTGTAAGCCATCGCGGGTAGGGTCTGTCCCTGTTTACAGTATTTTGCATCCATGACAATGAGGCTCCAACCCCATTTGGGGTTTTTGGGTACCACCAGAATATAAATATTTACCGCTGCTATTACCACCAAGGCAGAGGTAACTTGAGAATGAAAGCTGCTGGGGATGGATGGAGGGAGCTGGGACACTGCCACAGAGATCAGAGTTAGGACAAATGTTGTGCACTTTCTGTACCAGTGACCTGGAAAAAGCGGAAATTCATCAGCTACATGACGACGTTTTCTTATGACACAGAAGTGGAATAGGAGATGCAATTCTGTATTATTTGGACACAGGCAGAGCAGGGGACAGATAGATGAACTACACGAGTCAGCGAGGAGAGAGAGAGAGAAAGAAATAAGACTCAGAACCCAAGAGAGAGTGGGAAATATCTTCCGTGTTTTGTGGCGTATGACCACTGAGCAGGACAAGAGGAATTTGGGCTCCACTGGGGAGAGAACACCATGTATAGTTAGAGAGGACTGAACCCCAGACTACACAGAGAGAACCAAACAAACGCTTTCAGGCAAGTTGTGCAAAGTGAGGGCCATCTGATCAGTGCAGTGCGCAGCCACTTCAGAGGAAATGGTTCTGGGCCACACCTAGAATTCTGTGCACAGAGCGAGTCACCTCATTGTAACAGGGATATTATCGGAAAGGAGAAGCAGAAGCAGCCAGAACAGTAGCAAGAGGAGGACCTCAACGATTCAATGTTAGAGAAAATCTGTATGTACCTGGGAGGAACTTTCTGCAGACAAACACATTGAGAAGGGAGAGGAGCTCTCAGAGGAGAAGTCACAGACTATTCGGAAGGGGCCAGAGATGTCTATTTAAACTGGCCAGATAATAAGGACGTAGCAGAGCTGGCACTGAAGGAATTACACAGGTTTCTCTCTCTAAAACTTTAGCATGATTCAAAGAAGGACTGGATATATAACATGGATTACAAGAATACCCAGAGTTAGAATAGTAGATGCTAAATAAGTTTTGGAAGGGAGATAAAAAGCCTCATGCTTTCATAGCTTAAGCCAGTCTCTAACTATTAGGGGTTTGGGGGACACTGTCACAGGACCAGACTATTCCCACATCTGACTACTGTGGGGCTTCCTACTGTTTCCTCTGAGCACCTGGTGTTGGCCACTCTTCTAGACAGGATACTGGACCAGCTGCACCAGGGGGTCTGATCTACTACGGCAATTGCTATGTCTTTGCCAAGTCTTTCCTGCAGGAGTGTTTCATTGACAAGCGGGAACCTTCCCTTAGGCCAGTGTTTCCCAAACTTGGGATGCCGCTTGTGTAGGGAAAGCCCCTGGTGGGCCAGGCCGGTTTGTTTAACTGCCGCGTCCACAGGTCTGGCCGATCGCAGCTCCTACTGGCCGCGGTTCGCTGCTCCAGGCCAATGGGAGTTGCGGGAAGCGGCAGCCAGTATGGCCCTCAGCCGGCGCCGCTTCCAGCACTCCCATTGGCCTGCAGCAGCGAACTGCAGCCAGTGGGAGCCGCAATCAGCCAAACCTGCAGACGCGGCAGCTCAACAAACCGGCCTGGCCCACCAGGGGCTTTCCCTACACAAGCAGCGTCCCAAGTTTAGGAAACACTGCCTTAGGTGACTGACAGCAACAGACATAAACAGCCAAATTTGCAGCAGTGTCTGTTACAGGGATCCATGAGTGCATGCAGAGCCGCATATTTGCATACATGCCGCCATGCTTTGCGGACACAAACACCTGCAGAGTTCAAATAGTGCACGCAGCTGTTAGAATGTCTGGGCAGAAATTCTAGCTCTTGTATACACACACACACACACACATTAGAATAGTTTCAGTGCACAGAGGTGTTGGCACCAGTCAAGGACAGGCACAAGTATTTGCTTGGGATTGAAAATTAATGCCAAAACATTTGTCATCTTCATAAAGCAACTGAAAGCAGAACAGCTGTGTGGCCTAAGGGTGAAGGTGTTTGATGGCAGCTCAGAAGATTGCAGGTTTGAGTCCTACCACAGCTGGTTGGTTTCCATGCCTTACAAGGGCAAATCTTACAGGCTGGTGTGATGGTTGCCTATTGGCTTTTAACTTCTGAGCACTGAAAGGTCACAGCTACTGGGGGTTGAGGCACTTCAGCAGAGCCCTGTTCAGTGAAATTCAAGGGTATTCAGAAGAGCATACAAATACCAGTTTGCAAGGGACACACGTTACAGTTTTATAGGGCTCTGAAGGCAAAAGGAAATTTGGTACCAATGTAGGTTTGAGTTTCTGGTTAGCACTTTTGCTAAGCAGGCTGCATGGCTTTACACAGATCTTGGGCATAAGTGGGAGGTGTAATGGCTTGGAACAAGCATGAAGACTCAGGGTGACCAGGCCACATGGAGAAGAAGTGGACTGAGGACCAGATCCTCCTCTGGTTTGAGCAGATGTAGCACTATCAACTTCAGTGAAGTTATGCTGACTTAAATCAGCCAAGGATTTGGCCATGAGAACTGACTTAAGGCTAAAATCTCAGCACTTGAATAAAGCTAATCTGACTGGGTCAATCCAACACAGATCCTGTAAAGCAAAAAATACTCTCTTTCTAAACTTGTAGGGCTCCCTGATTAAGTTACTCAAACAGTAGAGAAAGGTGATCCAGAAACCATCATTTACTGGGTTTTTATAAAGCTCTCAATGAGTCTCTTATGAGAGAGCTATTAAGGAGACTAAGTCACTCTGGGATAAGGGGCGAAGTCTTTTTATAGATTAAAACTGGGCTAAGGAATAGGAAACAATGAACAGTGGAGAAATGGCCACTCCTCAGAGTGAGGGAGGTTAATACTGGACCAGCCTAAGGGGTCCATATCAGGCCCATTGCTATATAATACATTTACTAATTGTTTGGTGGAGGAAATGGATAGCAAGTTGGTGCTGTTTGCCAAGAACACCAAGTTCTCTTTGTTCATAAAAATCACAGGGTATTGGGAGGCATTCCAGATGGACTTTAAAGCCTTGAGGGAGGAGAGAATCAGCAACAGATGGAATTCAGGTTGCATAAAAAAAACCAACAACTTCTGTAACAAATCAAGCAAATAAATTAAATGTGCCCCAAGCAGAGTTTTTAACCACTACAGAGGGTGGGGAAAGGGGGTTCTTCTCCCCATGCCTTAAGTGTCATGGGAGCTAGGTGAGCTTCTGGAAAAGAGCATAGACTCCCCAGCAGTGCGAATACACTGCTATGATGCAGCCATACCTATCTTTAGACAGTAGTGTTACAGACCAGGGCTGTAAATATCCAGATAATTATACTGCAGGTAAAACCCAAGTTCCAGAGCCCTAGAACTGATAACTATGGAATTTTCGAAACAAACATCCTAGCTTCCGGGTCTTCTTTGGCCGATGCTAGCGCCCCAACAGGAAGGGGAAGGGAAGAGAAAAACGCTGGGGCCAGAGAACTAAATGGCCAATAGTCTTGTTGCTAGGAGAGACTCAGGGTTCAGCTAATAGAGAGAGAGTTTTTATAAACACACACAGCATCCCTCACCCCTTCCCACCAAGCAGCCAGGACCAGGCAGTGGGGAGTGAATCTTTCTGCTTCCTGCACAGCAGTGGTTGCCAAGAGATAGCCATGGTCTCGCTACACTTTCGTTTGTGGCAAGAAGGGAATGCAAGTCTTCCCCCACATGAGTGAGAGAGTGAGACCATGGGGGTTTGGCATGTGGTCAGCTCTGGAAGAGGGAACTCAGTATCCCTGCTGTAGCAGTGAGTGGGGAGGGGACGGAGGGGAGGGCTGCTGCCTGAGAAGGAGGCACTGTCCTGCTCAGCTTCAAGCCACCACAAATCCCCTGGCTAAAGAAAGAACTCCCTTCCCGTCACTGAGCAATGGTCCCTTCCCTCCCCCCTAGCAGTTCGCTGATTCTCAACAAGATGAATGCAGAAGGGCATTTTTAAAGCCCTTGCTGGCGGTTGTGTGAAATCGAAGCAGAGATGTGAATTGCCAGAAAGCAAGTTAACTCTACCAACCCAGAAAGACTGTTAAATATCAGCATTCAGATGAAGGAAGCTGCACAGGGATCAGGAAAGATGAGGCCTTTGTATGGGGATTCCCAGAACACTTCACTGGAAAAAACTCCCCCTAGGGGCAAGGATGGACATAGGCCATATGTTTGTATAGCACAGGGGTCAGCAACCTTTGGCACACAGCACGCCAGGGTAAGCCCCCTGGCAGGCCGGGCCGATTTGTTTACCTGCCGCGTCCGCAGGTTCGGCCGATCGTGGCTCCCACTGGCCGCGGTTCGCCGCTCCAGGCCAATGGGGGCGGCGGGAAGCGGCGGTTAGCACATCCCCCAGTCCGCGCTGCTTCCTGTAGCCCCCATTGGCCTGGGACAGCGAACCGCGGCCAGTGGGAGCCACGATCAGCCGAACCTGCGGACGCAGCAGGTAAACAAACTGGCCCGGCCCGCCAGGGGGCTTACCCTGGCGTGCTGTGTGCCAGAGGTTGCCGACCCCTGGTATAGCACGTAGCATGATGGGGCCTAACCTGCTTGAGGCCTCTAGGCATTATTGAAATAGAAACCCTAATTTGGCAGAGTCTGGTGAGTTCTAAAGATCTATAAATAAATGAGCATCCAGAAGTATCTCTGAGCTGGAGATAGGAGTCACCCCGGCAGGGCTGATTGATCAGAATCCAAGCAGAGGGATTAAACCTCAGGTTTGGGAAACCCTTCCCAGGCCTCCCCTGCCCCCTAGGCAGGGGAATCCTCCATTCCCCCTGCAGCTCATGCCGTTCAGGATTGATTACTGTACAAAGTTCTCAGTGTAATAGAGTCTGAATCACATTGTACTATGCTGTAGGGGAGGGGATAGCTCAGTGGTTTGAGCATTAGCCTGCTAAACCCAGGGTTATGAGTTCAATCCTTGAGAGAGCCACTTAGGGAGCTGAAGCAAAATCAGTACTTGGTCCTGCTAGTGAAGGCAGGGGGCTGGACTCAATAACCTTTCAAGGTCCCTTCCAGTTCTAGGAGATAGGGTGTCTCTCAAATTATTATCATTACCCAACTGTATTTACCCAGGAGGATTAATTTTAATTTGGGAGATTATTCATGTTTTGAAAGTGAAGTCTTGTCCCAAGGTACATTATCGACTAGCCCCTGGGATCCTTCTCTTTGACAAACAGTGTGTGTTTAGCCATTTCTGTTCTCCTGGAGGTTGGCAGTGCAGATCCAGCCAAGCTTGGCTTCTTCAGGCTGGAAAGAGGGATTGACCATAGGGGAATGTGATTTGGAAAGGAGAGAAGAGAGAGAGAGCAATGCATACAGGGGCCCAAGCCTCTCCAGCATTTTCCCTTAAGCTATCTCAAATCATCCAGTCCCACTCATTAATGCCTCCATATCAATTAATGCAAACCAATCCCAATAACACAAGCGGGGCTGCTAGCCAGAAGCACACCATCGTCAGAAAACCAAACAGCCAAACCTGCTGTGACAAAATCTGCTTTTACTACTCAGGGCCATGGAAACACACCCACACCCCAACTACTCAGAATAACCTGTACCCTCCCCGTGTAAGCTCAGGAGAAGTTTTGCTCTCTGACACGCCAGTGTAAATCCAGAGCAAAGCCACTGACCGCATGGCAGTTACTGCAGATTTACACCAGTGTAACAAAGCAGAATCTGGCTCTTCAATTGTTTTTAACAGTAATACAATAAATAACCCAGTGCAGCATTTGCCTCAATGACTTCACAGGCCAGGGTAAGAAATTCAGCAAATCCTTCCCTTCCCAACAGGAAAGCGTCCGGTTAGCGTCACAGCGTGCAGAACAGCTTCTTAGTTGAAATTCTCTTGATTTGATTCATGTGGGTACTATAGAACAATCTCTGATCTTACAAAACTCAACCATGAGGGAATGACTCTAAAGTCACATTTTGGCAAAGCCACCAGAGAAGGGGAAATGAAGCCATGTTCAGTCTAGCTTTGTGGGAGAACAGAATTTGTCCCGTTTTCTCGGTGAGACAGTCATCCCCGTTTCCGTGGGCCACCGTGCAACCCCTGAATCCACCTACAGTTTCATTTCATCCAATTGTCTCATTTCTCCCGAAAAAGAGGGTCGCTATTCCCCCTCCTCCACACACACATTTCATAGACTCAGAGACATTAGCAATGTCAAACCCCACTAGGTTCCATCAAATCCCATCTCAGTGACTTTTGCAGGATTCTTTCCCTGTTGCACGTCACAGTGTTTTGTCCAGTCTAAATGTAAATGTCCCAAGCAGTGGGCCTCCCACTTCTTTCCTGGGGAGACAATTCCACCACCCCGTCAAGATTTTTTTCCTGATATTCAGCCTAAATTTGCCCTTTGTTCATTTTATCCCTAGTTTTACGCTTCCTTGTGACATCCGCTGTGCTGTTAACACTCTTCGGATACCTGTAGACTGCTTTCAGGCCCCACACCCTGCTTTAGCTGTCTCTAAGCCATAGTTGAAATATACTGTATGTGGGAGGAGAAATTCAGTCTGACAGCCATTTAACACTGCACCATTTGGCAGATTTAAATGCTATTTTAAATATAGGCTGTGACACAACGTACAGAAATAGCACTGAAAATCCCCTGTCATGTTCCATATTGCAAGGAGCCGAAAAACAAGCCAGGATGGGAAGCTGTGTTATTTTTATTTATTTCTTTTTAATGTGTCTGTGGAAATGTGTTTTAAGGTGCACGGAGCCAAACAACTCTCATAGAAATCTATATATTCGTTTCCTCATGGCGTCTGTCCTTGTCACCACGCCGCCAAAGCAGCTTTGCTGGTCAATGGCTGGTACAACTATCTATTTATTACCAAATAGTCCACGACCTAGATGAAGAGACCTCAACCCTGAACTGATCCACCTTTGCCACCCCCAGGCCTCGTCTACCTTTTATTTATTTACATTTCTTTAATAATAGGATTTTTCTCTTCCCCCTAAAATAAAATAGCTAGCGGTAATTATTAACTTAAGGCTTCTGGTTCACTGACCCCTCTCACCAGGCTAGAACCTCGAGCAGGGCCTTGTGGGTAGAAACAGTGCAAGAGCAGCAGCCCAGAATTAAAAGGGAATGATGTCTGCAACGACTAATTTATGCAGCTAAGTGTAAAACACACAATGAATCCCCCTCAGATCAGCACTAACACCCCTGCAGCCAGAGCATTTCTGCTCATTTGCTGATTAACGGCTGCGGAGCAGATGCAGGCTGCATCCTGATTGGCTGGCATGGAGCAATCGTTTAGAAAAGGACCCATAGCTGTCTGCTTGGTTTAGGAGAAACCTGCCTCTACAAGTTTAAAAACAGAGCCAATGAACAGGCTGCCTTAAAAGGAGTGTCCAGATTTGAATGCGCTAATTTATCACAGTAATCAGCTACGGATTTTGCTCAGAAGCCAGGCCAAGATGACAGCCTCACACAACTGAGCAGAAACACAGCGGAATCACAGGCCAAGCCAACACTGTCAGTCACCAGCCTTGATTTCTCGAGGGGCCGGGGGAGGAGGAGGCTTGATGAGCTTGTGATCTGGTAACAGCTGCAAAGCAGTCGCCAGCTTTGGATTCTCAGGGCTGGTAGCAGGATGAGGCTGCATCCTTGACATTGAACTTGGGGTGCTAGCAGGAGGGCAGACAGGAAATTCCTCCTCAGATGCTACCTCAAAACATGGGCTTTGCAAGCTTCTATTTTATCTGTTTTTTCCTCTCAAACTCGTCCTATACACACACCCAAGGCAGGGCACGTGATCGGAATCATCACCATTCTGTGCTCTTACATAGTACAGTAACAGAGAGAGGATCATGATGGCTTTAGAGCCAGAGGGTCGAGAGCCAGATCACTTGGCTCCATCACTGACTTACTATGTGGCCTTGGGCAAGTCACTTAGGACTAAATTCTCCCTTGTTACGAGGGTGTAGGTCTTGAATAGCTACATTGGCTCATTGGAGTGACTCTGGATTTGTACCAGTGTAACTGACTGCAATATGTGGCCCTCTCCCTCAATACTCAGCTTACCCACCAATATAATGGGGCTAACAACATGGACCACTCTCATAGGAGGAGCGAGAGGGTTAGTTAATTCTTGTACAGCACTTTTAACACCTGGGCTTGGCACAGCTGAGGAGAGGGAAGGAGGGAAAGGTAGCTCCAAGGTAAGACTACCATTCGGCTGCTCTAAACTACACTTCCTGCAAGGGTCCCGTAATCAGTGGCAATAGAAGTCTATAAAGAGAAGATCTACTTGCCTCTACCCTGTTCTATACCCACAAAAAGCTGTGGAACATGAACTTGACATGCAGTGAGGTTTTTCTAAGTGCCCTTCAATCCCTGTGCCCTTCCACCAGACTACAACCAGTTTGTAAGCTCTTAGGCTTTCCCACATGGCCACAATACTGACTGATCAAGTGCCAGACTGAAGTCCCTGCTGAAGTTTCTATGGAAGGCCACTGGACTTCCTCTAGGTGCTACCTGATGTTGTCCTCCTGGGTCTATTGTACTTGTTATGGAGTGACTTACCCATGTGAAACGCACACTTAAGGATGGGTCGTCCTGTGAGCATGGAAAACAAAACAGACCCAAAGAGCCAATCGCAGGCACTAGGCCCACAGCTTGTTTGCTTGGAAGCCAGAAAGGAAGAACACACATTTCTTCCCTCTTTGAACAGCTTGGGCCAGAATCTGATCTCAGTTAAAGCAGTGAAGACCCCAAGTAACTCCATGTCTCCTTCCCCTTGACTATGCAGGCTAGCAGGAGGCAGGAACCTCCCAGAAATTAGAATCCTTCATCCCTTCTAGACCCCTAATCCCGGTGAAGCAGGAACATGTGTTCCCATGAAAGAAGTGCACTAACCCACTAATACACAGAGTTATGCAAAAGGCCTGCAGCATCTTAACTCCTCCTTGAAGGCCAACTTCTGCCATGATGCCCGCTATGTCTTCTTCTTACTCCTCTCCATTTATCTCAAAATGGGGGTTTTGTCCATCATGCAATGCACCTTCCTGACTGTATCATCTTATTGCATCATCTTGTAAGCTGGTTGGGACAGGGATCTTGGGTTCTTATCTGTACTGAAAGCACCTAGTACAATTTTTTTTGGGGGTGGGGAGGGGGCACTAAAAATAATAGACAAAACCCTCAGCCTCATGACACACCTGGATTTGGGGCAGACTCAGCCCAGTCTGTCAAAAGATTCAAGCTCCTTTACAATGAGCCGGTGGTTGATGTTTCCCACCCTAAACAATGTTTCTCAAACTGGGGCCGCTGCTTGTGTAGGGAAAGTCCCTGGCAGGCCGGGCCGGTTTGTTTACCTGCCCCGTCTGCAGGTCTGGCCGATCGCGGCTCCCACTGGCCGCGGTTTGCTGCTCCAGGCCAATGGGAGCTGCTGGAAGCGGCGACCAGTTCGTCCCTTGGCCTGCACCGCTTCCAGCAGCTCCCATTGGCCTGGAGCAGTGAACCACGGCCACTGGGAGCTGCGATTGGCCAGATCTGCGGACGCAGCAGGTAAACAAACTGGCCCGGCCCACCAGGGGCTTTCCCTACACAAGCGGCGTCCCCAGTTTGTGAAACACTGCTCTAAAACCTTGCAAAACTCATCATTCCCCGTAGTTTCCATGCAAAATTCCAGGGAGACCCTGCAGAGAGATCTCAGCTTTGCCTTGCATTTTGGGTTCACTTGCACCTGGAACTGTGGCAAACTGATATCAGACTGTGTTTGCACAATCTCCCTGCCAGCCACAACCTGTGTTTCACAGGGCTCTTCTGGTCAGTGCAGATTTCAAGTAACCAAGTTTTTTGTATTTACAACAGCCTTTGTCCATCCAAAAAGAACAAACTCAGCTTGTGACTTTTGGAAATAGAAGTGCTATGTGTACATCAGTGGCAGGTACCACAAACAGAGAAGCTTGAAGAAGGCAGCATTCTCCCTGTCTGTGCACTGAGCTGGCATCAGGCACCTTATGCTGGATTTGGTCCTTCCCAGTCAAATCTGATACTGCACCTTACTGCCCTCGTTTGTTCCATCACTGGCTTTCCCAGTGCAGCAGGTAGGTGCACATATTCCCAGACTGATGTAATACGCAATAGCCATTCAAACTGACAGCCACGATGAGCCAGGTCTATCCACTTGCATGAAAGAGCAGAGACACAAAGTCTTTTGTCCTCTTTAACGTTCCACAATAGTCTGTCTGGTCAATGGGCCTTCCTTGTTGGCCAGGATGTAACATTCTGTGGGAGATCAGCACTTTACACTAGCTAATCTCTCTCTCCTGTCTGATGATTCTCAATGTCACAGAGGCTTACAATACAAATGCTTAAATATTACTTTACAATATGAGATACAGATGCTATAAGTGAGATTAATGCATGCAGCAACTCACAAGCATTCAATAAAGTTTAAACACTAAACATCCTCTTATAACTGCAATACCTATTTTAACAATAGTAGCTTGCAGCTGAACCAATCTGATTCCAGCCATGTGTTTGTCAGTGTTCAGTTGAGAAGTAGGGACTGTGGCATGAACTGGTACCAGATCTGCCAGCATCACAAAAGCAAAGATCCCAAGACTTCCTGTTCCTCACAAACCTTAGTTAATTGCTTGTCTCCTCTCCAGCCTAAATAGTATTTTTCCCCTCTGATGTTTGGCACCAAGACAGCTTCCTCCTACAGACACCTCAGCTCAGAACAGGCCTGGAGCCTCAGGGCGACATCTAGTTTGCACAAAATGGGGCAGATTGTTGCCCCCTTCATGTGGCACTGCAGGCCATGGCTCCTACAGAACCCAACATACAGTGCTCTGCCTTGATCCAAGCACAGGACGCTTAGATCAGAAGATCTGCAGTGCCCAGCATTCTGCGTAGGCAGCATTGGAGAGCTGAGTGGGGCCTATATGACTCTCAGACCACAGTTTGCACTAGTGCTGGTCAGAAAAACTTCAGCTGAACTCTAGTCCATCAGAATATGTGGTTCCATCAATATGCTTCATGATATAAGGTCAATTTCACCAGAATTATTTTGGAAGAAAACCAGGGGTGGGTAGGGAAGAGTTCTGACAGGATGATTCGAAATTTTTGCAACAAAACATTTTGATTTTTCATTTTGAAGTGACTTTTCACTTCAAGTTTTTACAAATTTTGCATTCTAATGTATTGTTATAATATAAAACAAAATAAAAACCACAACAAAAACAAGCCTTGTAGATCAAATCCAAATGATTTCTTTCCCCAGAGTTTTTCCCTTTGCAGAGAATTTTGAAATTTTGGGAGTGTGTTCTGATTAGGAATGAAGCCAAACTTGAAAAATCTCAAAATCCATTGCAAAAATGGAACTTTCATCCTCCACAGAGGTCTGCTTTGGACATCTCTGATATAGGTAACTCTTATAGAAATGCAGGGCTGGAAAGGACCTCAAGAAGTCATCAAGTCCAGCCCCCTGCGCTGAGACAGGACCAAGTAAATCTAGAACATCCCTGACAGGTGTTTGACAAAGCTCCACTGATGGGGATTCCACAACCTCCCTTGGAAGCCTATTCTAGTGCGTAACTATCCTCACAGATAGAAAGGTTTTCCTAATATCTAACCTAAATCTCCCTTGCTGCAGATTAAGCCCATTATGTCTTGTCTTATTTCCAGTTGACATGGAAAACAATTGATCACGGTGCTCTTTGTAACAGCCCTTAATATACTTGAAGACTTATCAGGTCTCCCCGCACCCCGCAGTCTTCTTTTCTCAAGACTAAACATGCCCAGTTTTTTTAACCTTTTGTCACAGGTCAGGTTTTCTAAACCTTTTATCATTTTTGTTGCCATTCTCTGGATTCTCTTCAATTTGTCCCCATCTTTCCTGAAGTGTGGCACCCAGAGTTGGACAGCTGGGGCCTCACCAGTGCTGAGTAGAGCGGGACAATTCCCTCCCATGTCTTACGTACAACACTCCTGTTAATACTCACCAGAATGATATTAGCCGGAGGAAGGAACTGTTTATTTATCACTTATCCAGGATACAGACACATGCAAAGGCAGATCCCAGGGCACTTTTAAAGAGACAGACAATTAAATAACCTTTTCTGCTGTCTGAAAGCTAATGTGTCTCCATCCCAGGGGGGGGAGTTAGACCCAGAGATTCCTCCTCTCTGGATCCTCCTTCATAGAGTCTGTGAAACAGAAAAAATGATCTACGCTTGCCTTGCCTGCATCTATACATTAAGATTTCAACTTGTTCTTCAAACAGATTGGCAAAAGTTCTTCATTATGAAAGAAAATTGCAGCCTCTACTCTTCCTTTTCCACCTCCCCTCCTTGTGCACGGACATGAGCAGACAAACCACAAGTCACAGCATTCTCCTCTCCCACCAGTAGATTGCAGATTTGCTGTCACAACCCTTTCATCCCATGAAAGAGAAGGGCAGTTCATATTTCTGAACTGCAGCCCTTGCTGAGTAATAGAGCAACAGCACAGATACACACAATGCACCAGACTGAGAAAATGCAGAGGAAGAAAGTTCACCAGGCCTAAACTCCAGGACATCTTAAGACACCATGGCCTTCTCAGGATTCCAGGCTAGCATGTCTGGAGTCTGTCGTAGAAGCTACAACCTACAGATTTTGAACACCCTCAAGTTTGAGAATGTTTGGAGCCAGGATTTTGGCTCAGGCTACTACAAAGATAGATTTGCAAAATTCAGGCCCAGGTTCAGACTGAGCTGAGAATATGGGCGGGGGTCTGAGCTAGAGATCCTTGCTCAGGCAAGATCTCCTGCTAAAGCAACTAGGAACTTTGCTATATCAGGCCCTTCTGCATCCCAGTCCTTTCCTCTTTCCTTGAAGCTTATGTTTTCCATACTACCAGCCTAACTCAGAGAACATAACACCTTGTCCAGTTACTTCACTGTGGGCTCTCCCCAAGTACAGATTGCCCAGCCAGGGTCCCACGCAGCCTTATCTCTGTATCATTCAGAAACACCAAAGAAACCATCACCATTTTCCTGTGACCATCTGTAGCTTATCTCAAATACCTTTGGAAATACCTTTTGGGTCCATGTTGACTGGGGGTTGGACTTCGTTTGGGATTTGCTTCCTGGCTTGTCCTTCCTTCCTTGTATCTTTCTCCCACTCCTAAACTGCTTCATTGCACTCTAAAAAGAGAGTTTCCATTGAGAGCATTAAGGTCACTGCAGCAGGAGTCTAGCTACTCCTTGTTCCTCAGGAAAGGGCAGAACACAGAGAAGCTGAGCATGCCCAGAAGCTGCTAAATGGAGTTCAGTGGGAATGCTGGGAGGAGGCAAGGTCTAGAAGGAGGAAGAAACGGGGTTCTAGGAATACAACTGCTCCCTAGCAAGTGAGGGCATGTTTCTGCTTGTTGACCTGCTTGGCAATTGAGCAGGGATAGTATATTTATTCTGCTCCCTTCTCTTCACTTTCCAGTTTTTTGCTCTCAAATCTGTCTTTCCACTGACTCCATTGTGAATAGAACCACACCGTTTGGTTCTATTCACCGTTTGGTCTGGCCCATTATATCAGACTCCCTTTCTTTGCTTAACAAGTCTCCAGACCGATGGCACATTCTGGGACAGTTTCAATTCCTCCCCAGGGCTCTATTGGGGACGTGAAGAACTCTTTCCCGAGGAGGAGATGCTGAAGGCAGGATCCACAAAGGGCTTTTGGTATCGCAACATGTGACACCTATGTTTTAAATCATGGCAACACTGAGATCCACAAAGCCCCAGTTAGGTGCTAAGGTTCCCTATACAACGAATGGGAGACACAGGCACCTTTGACTGCAATCCACAAAGCCATCCCACTAGGCAGGGAGTCGCCTAAACTAGACAATGGGAGACGCTGGAGAGAGAGGTGTGTGCTAAGCCCCGTCCCTCCCTCAAAGATAGGCACCTAAGTCCCCGCTGCAGGGCTGTGCCTCGTTCTACCAGTGATCCATGAGCTGGGGAAGATCGATGCTCAGCCACCCAAGTCCCGTGCAGGACTTGAAACTAAACAGCTGCGGGGGAGAGCTTACTAGTGGATAGTGTTCTCGCCAAGTATGCGGGTGACTCCCAGGTCAAGTCCCTCCCTCTCCTAAGGGGGAAGAAGGGATTTGAACAGGGATCTGGCACCACTTAAGGGAGTGCCCGAACCACTGGACTATAAAGTCATTTTACCACTGTCGCTGGTCCAATTAATATTTAATTGTTTAATTAAGGTGGAACAGCTTCAACAGGAGAGAAACCTTTCTTTGGGGAGGAATAGCTCAGTGGTTTGAGCATTGGCCTGCTAAACCCAGGGTGTTGTGAGTTTAATCCTTGAGGGGGCCACTTAGGGATCTGGGGCAAAAATCAGTACTTGGTCCTGCTAGTGAAGGCAGGGGGCTGGACTCAATGACCTTTCAAGGTCCCTTCCAGTTCTAGGAGATTGGTATATCTCCAATTATTATTTATTTATTATTGCAGGACCCCCACATCAGAATATTCCGTAGCACAGTGGTGTGGGCTGAGATGCAGCTGATCCCTGTACAAATCCCTTTGCCAGCTACAGAGGAAATTGACCAGAGGCTAAGGGAACTCCTTCCCTGTTTCGCCTGAGGGGTCAGATCCATGAAGCATGCTCAGTGGCTATTAATCAGATTGGGCCCCTGCATATGACTTGGGCAGCTGAACACCTAGCTTTCCCCTTCTGTGAATCACCCTGGGGCTTAGGCAGGAAATAGCAGCCTGAGGCCTAGAGTGAGGCTGCAGCACATATGCCCAGAGGAAAAAAAGAAGGTGCCAAGTGAGTTTAGGTGCCAGCCAAGCAGTTTTGTGGATCACCATAGTTCCTAAAAACAGGACTAAGGGGTCTAAGTATCTTTGTGGATCCCACCCAAAGTGTCTCTGCCTCACTTGCTAATACTATTTTAATGATTACTGTGGGGGGAGATTTCTCCTTTTCACATGAGAATGTCCAAGAGTGTTCCGAGGGTGACTCACACATAGCATGTATATAGCGCTTTACAACCTCAGAGCACTCTACAACCATTAAGTAATTAATGGAGAACATGAGTAAGACATGCCTCACAACCCCATGTGAGACAGAGAGGTTCTAGATGGTACCTGAGGTGCAGAGAGGTTAAGTGACATGCTCAAGGTCACATAGAAAGCCAGTGGCAGAGCCAGGAATAGAAAGAACACACAAGTCCTGGTTCCCAGTCGCCTGATCTAATCAGTGGACAATACTCCTCTCCAAGAGCTGGCAATACAACTCAATGGTCCTGACTCCTAATCCCACCTTTCTCCTCATCCCTGGCCAGTGCTACCAAAGGCGGGAGCCACACCATAACCCACCTGCCTGCCTGGAGAGAGCATCGCCACCACCTTGTTGTGCATCTTCGCTCCTGGAGGGGGCAGCCCAGCAGCAGCATGTGCTGGTGCTTCCAGGAATGGCAAAGGGGGATAGAACAGGGACAGGGTTTCCCTTGTCCTCCTTCCCACCATGCATGACATGGGACTGTTTTGTCTCATCTTCCACTGGGCAAGGTCTTCTCTTCCCATGTTTGTGCTGCACCAGCACAAGCCTCTCCCCACCCCGGCTCCTGAGCAGGACCTCCAGGCTCTGTGATAATGCAGCTATACTAAATAACAATGCTCAGTGGGAAGGAGAAAGCCCCTCTCAGAAGGCGTGATGGCATCACAGCGTGGTGTTGCCACTGTCACCGTACCTTGCCATGGTAGAACAATCTGGCCGCTGGGTACAAAGTGAGCTCTGGGCATCGCCAACCCAGCGGGCATTGTGAGCTTCCCGCATTATATTGGTGCCACTCAGAGGGGTGGGAGGGGCAGCTGCCAGCCACACTCCTGCCCTCCCCCCTCACCCTCACCAGCTGCGCTAGCAGCTCAGCTCTCTTTCTTTGTTAACCACTGAATTCATCTGACAACTTAAAGAGAGCCAGCGGAGAGGAGAGAGACCTCGCAGCCCCCAGCGGCCTGTGCCTTCCCCAGCTCCCCCTCTGCCCTCATTTGCAATGCTTGAGTGGGGATTTCTCTATTTGCTAAGCTAACAATGCAAGTTCCCAGGGCCTGGGATGATGATGACATCACTGCAATGCTGGGGGGCGGGGAGGGGGATTGCACAAGGCAGAGGCGGGCGTGGGAAACCGAAGCATCTGCTGTACAAGTTTCTGCCAACTGCTTTCAGCCTCACTCAAAGGAATCCCAGGGAATCAAATGGGGGCAGAGAGCGCAGGGAGGGTCATGTGACCAGAGGAGAACCATAGTTAGCCTCAGGTCCTCTCCCACCAGCCTCGTAGGGAGGGGGATGGTGGGACATGGAGAAATCCAGTCCTTCCTCAGCTTTCCTTCCCTTTGGCCTCCTGTACTGTGTCTCTAGCTCTCTTCCACCCCATCCCTTGCTGTCATCCTACTCGCTGTGGGCAAAACCATCCCCTCTCTAGCAAAAGAGCACCACGAGCCTGCTGGGCTGGGGGAGTACCCGATGACCCCCAGCACCCCTCTAACCATGCTCAGGCCCTCGGGTGTGTCAAGAGCAGAGTGGCCTGTGAGTAGTGTGCACCAGGCCCATAAAGGGACAGAAGCACGACCAGCTATCGCAGAATGAGCCTCTCCCAAGGGCCAGTAGGGATGGAGTGGTTAGGTAGCAGAGGGGGAAGGGAAGAGAAGGGGAGGAACTGGACCAGGACTGGGTGGGTATAATGGCAGTACGAGGATGGGGGAGTTGGATGTGTAGCAATGATCTCTCGCAGTATTAGAGATGGTAGAGGTGTAAGCTCAGGACAATGAAAGCAGATGGAAGCATTTATTTGACAAGAACTGTTTGGGCCATAAAAGGTACCACGGCGATGGTATCACTGCAGGCAGGGAGGTAGAAATGCTGGAAAGGTGGTACAGCCAGGACAGACTCATCCCAACTGAGAGTACAAGCAAAGCAGGTGTGAGGAGGGCACAGAAGGGGCAAACAACAGGGTGCAAGGGTATAATTAGTGCTAGAGAGCAGACTAACTTTAATGATGTGGACCTGGCCCCTGAGACCCTCCCACCAATTTATTTCAGCTATCAGACAGCAACAACTGGGCTGAAGGGAAACAGAGACCTGGGAATAAAAGGCTTATCCCATCCCTGGACCCTGACCTTCCAGGCCAACCACACCACCCAGTCTGGTATCCCTAATCGCTCACCTCTACCCCTCCCAAGATACAAGGAGAGGTGGGCCTGCCTCCTCTGACCAGATGCCATGAAAGGGCTCCCTAGCTGCTGCTTGTAGATACAGCAAATTCTTGCCCCTTGCATGCAACTCCATCAAAGAGTTGTTGGGGGTTGCACCCTGACTCAGACCTGCCTCCACCCTGAGGCCTGTTCATTACAGGGTAAATGTGGAGGTGATATTTGCAAATCCCTCAATTACAAAGGCCAGAAGGCTGCTCAGGAAGAGGCTTTATTAGCAGTTGCCTTCATTAGCTGCTTCTCTTCCACAGCTGCCTAATTATGGCCACCATTAAACTCTCACTGTCTCCCCCATCACTGCCCTGACTAGGGTGACCAGACACCAAGTGTGAAAAATCAGGATAGAGGGTGGGTGGGTGGTAATAGGAGCCTATCTAAGAAAAAGACCCCCAAAATCAGGACATCTGGTCACCCTAGCCCTGACCCATAACCCCCTTATTGACCTTAATTACACTTTCTTCCTGGGGTGAGCTGTGCAAGCCTGCCCACCTTCCTGGGACTCGATAGGTGAGCTGGGTAAGACCATGGAGGGAGGTTCACTAATTGTTAGTGTCCCCTGATCAGAGTAGAGTGCAGGAGGTGGAGAAAGGCAAGCCCCAGCCCTGTGTCTCTCAGCCAGCCACATGCTGTATACCAGATGTTTGCTACTGAAAGGCTGAGGGCTGCCCTCTCACTGAGCTAAGAGATGGTAATTAGATCACTAGCAGGGCATTGAGGAATGCCGTGAAAGAGGCTCCCACCTGAGCTGATGGGGCTGGGCCGGGCCTGCAGCGGAGCTTGCCAATTTATTAGAAAAAGGAGGGGAGAACAAGGCCCCCTGGCCCAGGGAACCCATAGGGCCTCCTAGACAGATTTGCACAGCAAGTGTAAGGGGGAGTATGGGGGTCAGCCTCTAAAGCACTAGCCTGGGACTCAGCTGCTTGGGGTTCTAGGCCAAGCTGTGACCTTGGGCAGGTCACCTCACTTTTCTGTTTCCTCTCTCTTGTCCCTTTAGGCTGCAAGCTCTTCAGGGCAGGCTACATGCAGTGCCCAGCACAATGGAGCCCTGCCCTTCATTAGGGCCTCAAGGCTTTCCTGGAATGGAAATAATAAATACACTCAATGCAGTCACATATTCCCAGTCGTGTGCATTGTGGGGAGGCCCAATCAAGAGGGGGGTGGATCTTCATCTACTGCTGGAACTGGCTTGGAGACCGTTTTCCCTTCCTACCTTTAGCCATCCCCATCACAAATACAAAGAAATACAGGGGAGATGCAGACACGTCCAGAGACAGTGTCTACATGTAACAAACCCAAATAGCTCCTTCTCACTCCATGCCTGGGTTGGCTACTGCTTCTCTCTTCCTTTCCTCCGTCTCCTCGAAGCACTACGATGACACAATTCACCTATTCGCTATTTGTTTTAACGCATTTGCCCTCTATCCTTTCTTTGTCTCTTTACTTCATGTGTTTGCCTGACATGCTATGTAAGCTCTTCAGGACAGGGACCCTGTCCTCATGTCCCCTGTAAAGCATCAGGCAGAGCTCTGACACGTTCTGAACATTTAATAACAATAACAATGTACGCAGGGGAAACCCTGCCCCAAGGAGCCAGGCTGAGGACTGAGTTAGTCCCTACGCCATTCTGCTGCCACAAACCAGCATGGATCAAGGCAGGCTTCTAGGCACAGAGCCCTGAAAATATGAGGCATCCAACTCCCATTTATTTCAGCAGAAGTTAGGAGCCTAAATACCTTTGAGGATTAGGGCCTTGGCACTTTAGAGCTGCTAGGAAAAGAAGCAGCATGCACCCTCATTAGTCTTACCATGTGTTGGCAGCTGCACCTTTCCTACAGGGGTCACACCCTATGGCAGTGGTTCTCAACCAGGGGTATGTGTACTCCTGGGGGTATGCAGGGGTCTTCCAGGGGGTACATCTGCTCATCTAAATATTTGTCTAGTTTTACAACAGGTTACCTAAAAAGCACAAGCGAAGTCAGTACAAACTAAAATTTCATACAATGACTTGTATAGGCTATATGCTGAAGTGTCAGTACAATATTTGTATTCCAATCAATTCATATCACAATTCTATGGTAAAAATGAGAAAGGCAGCAATTTTTCAGTAATAGTCAGCTGGGACACTTGTATTTTTATGTCCGATTTTGTAAGCAAGTAGTTTTTAAGTGAGGTGAAACTTGTGGGTGCACAAGACAAATCAGCCTCCTGAAAGGGGTACAGTAGCACGGAAAGGTTGAGAACCACTGCCCGATTGGCTTGCGAATGACTGAGGTGCAAATTAGCAATTTAACACGGTGCCCTTAAAGTTCCTTTCCAGGTGGTTTCTTTAAAATATCAAACATGGGTATTGTCCCATCACATTTTCTATGACCATCCCTGTTCCTAAGTAAGGAACAGAAGCACTTCAATTCTTCTCCTCCCTTTTGATGAATGTGGCCAAGCAAAGGTCCTCAGATTAAAGGGAGGAGATTGAAATAAACAGCGCTAGCTTCCCACACAACCCCTCTCTGCCTTGTGTTTGAAAGATACCAATTCTTCTCCCCATCTCCCTCTTTGGGAAGAGATCAAAAAAACCACACAGGGTAATAAAGTTCTTATTTCCACCACATTTGCCATTTCCTGGTCTAAGTAAAGAGTGTCATCAGAGTGACAAGCTAAAAGCTGCTGATTACTGTGGATTCATGGCATTTATTCTCCCACTGAAAAGAGCAAACATCAGAAATAATGTGGTCCAGCCTGCCTCAGAACCTAACCCTGCAATTAATCAGCATTCATGTGAAGAAGGTGCAAGAGCATCTGATATGCACAGGGAGAGAGTAATTAAAGTCAGATGCATTCGTCGCTTCTCAGAGGCATGGGAAGAGCCACCACAATCCTGACCAAGGATATAGCTCTCAGAACTCCACGGGTGCTACGCTTCCCGTACGGATCAAGCCTCTCTCAGCTCGGCAAAGGCCTCTCCGTTGCTGCCCCTTTCTGTTCACCCATCCGAACTGCTCTCAACAGCTCTGCAGGAGAACGATTCTCCAGCTCTGCCCTTTTGTCCATCCATCCCCCTCCCTATGAGCCTCATTAGCTTGTTTCTGTGTACCCAGCCCCATGCACTGTGAAAGTCTGTTCAAAATTATTCTAGTCTGGCCCCTTCATCCATCCCAGCCATTCTCGGCCCATCTTAGGGTGAAGGTTTGTTAGCACAGCTCCCGTCCAGCTGTCCATCTCGTCTTGGGTACGGTTATGATTTAGTCATGGAGGTCACGGCAGTCATGGAGGCTGTGACTTTAGCGGACCTCCGTGACTTCTAGGGCTTCAGGAGGAGGAGGTGGGACTGTGCGCCCCTGATCTGCAACTAGGACTGGCTGGAACAAGGACCCTGCAGCACCAGTCCCACAGCTTCCGCTGGGGGCTGCAGCCAGGAGCGCATGCCCCAGCCCTGCATATTCCTCCGGGGGCTGCAGCTGGGGCCAGGCGCCGCAGCCCTGTGGCTTCAGCTGGAGGCTGCAGACGGGGCCATGTACTCCAGCCCCGCGGCATCCCAGACTTGGTGGGGGCTACAGCCAGGGCCATGTG
Source organism: Mauremys mutica (assembly GCF_020497125.1). NCBI lineage: Eukaryota > Metazoa > Chordata > Testudines > Geoemydidae > Mauremys > Mauremys mutica. The sequence goes on from NC_059082.1 coordinate 15,151,744, forward strand.
CCCAAACCCCACAGCTTTCGCCAGGGGCTGCGTCTGGGGCTGCGCGACCCTGCATGGTGGCTGCACCTGAAGCCATGTGCCCCCCTTGTGGCTTCCCAGGGCCATGTGCCCACTCCCCCTCCTCCCCTGCTGTGGCCAGGGCTTGGCGGGGGCTGCAGTTGGATCCACGCACCCCCGTCCCACAGCTGCAACCAGCTCTGGAAGGTGCCCCCGGCTGAGGCGGTGCCCCCGGCGGTGCCCCCGGCTGAGGCCACTAGAGCTGGGGCCCCTGCCATGGTGGGGGGCTCAGCCTGTCAGTCCCCCCTCTTCCATGGGACTCTATTTCTCCCCGCTACCTAGCCCTGCCCCCAGTTATTTTTAGTAAAGTAATGGACAGGTCACGGGCTCCATGAATTTTTGTTTATTGCCTGCGACCTGTTCATGGCATTTACTAAAAATAACTGTGATATAATCTTAGCCTTAACCACAGGGACTAACTGTGACACTGGCAGAGCAGGTGCCAGCTCATGCCAAGGACCCCATGTCTCAATTGAACACTGACAAACACAGAGCTGGAACAAGTCTGGCTCACCTGTGTGTTCATATTGTTAAAATAAAGAGTAGAGTTACAAGTATGCTTGTACGTTGCTGCCTGCATTAATCTCACCTATAGCATCTGTCTCCCATATTGTAAGATAATATTTGAGTGGTTGTATTGTGAGCCTCTGTGACTATGTAAATCACCAGACAGGAGACAGATATTAGTTAGTGTGATGGGCTGATCTTAAACAGAAGATGTTATGCCCTTCCCAAAAGGAAAGGTCCATCAGTACCAGATGGACAATTGTAGGACTTTGCAACTGGAATTTCCCTACGTGCCATCAACAAGTGGACAAAGGACTTTTGTTGTTCTGCTCTCCTTCCTGTGAAGACAAGTCATGCAATTGGACTCCTCCCATCAGCTGAGTTTGCAGCTCAGAGCACATGGTAGCAGGGAAATAGAAACCCCAAACCAAAGGAACTTGGTATCTCTGTGCTGCTTGGACTCCAGGGTGCAAGGTTCTCTAGGCATAAGCAAGAGATCCCCATCTGATTAGTCCTAAAGAATACATAGATTTTATGAATTATAGAAGCTTCTATTACCTTTTGAAATTTGAGATTGTAACTCATTTATGTACCTCTGTTTACCTGCTTTAACATTGCAAATAACTCTAATTTTCTTTTCCTACTTAATATATAGTTTTTCTACTTTTATATAGTTTATGATAGGACTGGCTACAAGCATTGTCTTTAGTGTGAGATCTAAGTTGTTTAGTGTGAGATCTAAGGAATGGGGCCGTTAACCTTAGTGTGTGACCACATTCCAGTATGGATCATTACACTTCTGCTGACCTATCTTGGAATTTCAGCTGGAGAGAGGATTCTTCTTCACTTCCTTTCTGATGCTGCTGCTTAGTCTTACTCTGCACTGTGAAACAGCTTGCAACGTTCCACCACAGAGGTAGCTGCATTCCAGCAGTAGGAGAAGTGGTTCCTGGGTATGTATTGCTCACAAAGAGCACTGGGCTTCTTTGAAAATGAAAGGCATTACAGGAATGCAGAACATTATCTTCAGCAGCTGCAAAGCCATTTATTGTCACACCACTGCAGCAGCAAGACTTCTCCAGCACTGCTCCTGTCCCTCCATCCTCAGCATTGTTAGCCCACTGCAGGTCAGATTACCCACACATCCTCCTTCCTCAAACAGGCCCAAAAGGACACCCCGCACACAGACATGCACCCCGGCACATGCAAAGAACCACTCTCACCCATGCACACACAGACCCGTGCTGACACACAGATCACCCCCTTTAATTGTGCACCCTGTAATTCCCACATGCCCTTACTGCATTTCAGCAGCCTTGAGGCTGCAGAGCCTGACCTGGGGCACGGGGAGGGAAGAGCCGCTCTCTTTCCCCCTGGCTCCAGTCCTATTCCCCACAGGGGAATGAGCCATTTGTTTAGTGAAGTGAACGAGAGGATTTGGGGAAACGCTATTTAGTTTAGCTTCCGCTTATTTGAACCTTGCCATGTCGCAGTGATGCAGAAAGGGGAGGAGGGCGAGGGTTCCTGCAGGAGATGAAATCCCTCTTGTCGTCAGGTTGCCTTGGACGAGCGCTGGCTCACCCTCTCTTGGGGTTGGGCTGGCTGATCTCGTAGAGACCTTTCATCCACAGGGGATCAGTAAATTAATCCACTAGAGCATGAAGGGCCTGAGCTGTGTTTAATGGCTCCCTTTTGTGCAGGGGAATGGCTAAATGATCATACAAGGGAAAAACCCACACAGGGGTCAGAGGGGATGCAATCGGAGATTAACCCTCCTAACCCCTCTTCACACAAAGGGGCCTGACCAGCCGCCATGAAACCATCAGAAATAAGAGCCCTGGAGACCAAGATCAGGTGAGATGCAAAAATATACAGCCCAGCAGAGAAAATCTACTGGCCCCAGCTCCCTCTGACCTGAGGTTGGGCTGTGAGAGTACAGTGCATGGCTCTGCTTTGGGAAGCAAAGCCACTAGCTCCAATACTGTCTATGCCAAGATGAGCTCCGTCCCAGTTTTTTCATCCACCGCGGCAAGTGCTATTCTGGACCTTGCTGGCGGCAGTTGTTCTCGGTGTAGCACTGTTCGGTTCTAGGTGGATTCCCCTGCCTCGCAGTGTAGCAGGATGTGAGCTAGTCACATGTGCGATGGTTTTGCTTCTACATGCCAAATGAAGGCAATTTTAAACCCAGGAGATGGGCAATGGGTTAGAGACCCTCTCCCCTCCAGGTTGCCATCTCCAATCCAGCCTTTGATTAATAAGGAGAAGAAGTTGTTACCTGTTTCCTGGCCTATGTGATATGAGTTCTGGGAGAGTCTCACACCAGTTCCTAGTGGACTATCACTATTATTAGCACCAATTAACCTTCTTATTGGCAGCCTCAGCAGAGAGGCCTAGGATTGAATGGGTCATGTTGACCCTAACCTCCCATTTCACCCCTACAGGGGGGTCCCTTCAGGACAAGGGTTGAGGCAGTGAAAGGGAAGCTTACGCTGTCCCTGTCCAGGCTGTTCCAGGTGTGTGGTGAAGCAGAGGGCTCATTCTTCGGGCAGCACTATTCATGAGCAGTCAATTCACAAGCACCCTAAAAAAATAAAAACTTTTTAAACAAATGACTCTGCCTCCCCTTCCCCAAATCCTCCTGCTCCCAGCCTCCCCACCCCAGCAGGAGCTGTAGCATCAGCCCTCGCTCTAAGATTCCCTGCTCCCCTCCCCCTCCAATTTTCGTTAAAAAGAGAATAACCTGCGATCATTTTTTTCCCCTTTCTGGAAACTAATGGACTCCTTAAATAGCAAAAATTGCACCCTGTAATTAAGATCTTGCTTTTTAAATGATTAATCATTCTAACCCCTTCCAGCAGCATCCCACTTACTGCTCCTCTCACATTGAAATGCAGATCTGAGAGGGAGGGAGTGGAGCAGATCTGCCACAGACTAGAGCAGCAATTAAACCTTCCCAGCTGTCGCTTGGCCGCTGTCTCCTCCTGGGAGCAGTGGGTGTTTTCCAGGGGTCTCTGCGTGGTGTCCCCCTTTGGATCTGCTTTTGACCCTGGGACCTGCACCCCAATCCCTGTTTTGTTTTTTTCATCTTTTTGTCCCTGTACTCTGTTGATGGCTGCATTCTGTGGCCGCTCCCTTACCTGAGGGGGCGGGCCTTCCATTGCTTTGGTGGGCTCCAGCCGCCAATCCGTTGTCCAATAGGCTGTGTCTCCATCTCTCCCAGTGACCAGCTGTCACAGAGACAGGGCCACGGAAATGTCAGCTTAGCCTCTGGTAACGTGCGTGTGTATTTCCACTCCGGTCTCCATTGCCATCTCATGATGACGAATGGAAATTCAAACACAAAACTACTCCTAGCCTTAGGGGAAGCCACCTGCACGTACTTGCTCCCAGGCATGAGGTGTGAAGAACATACCCCTTAGGTAACACACAACTACAAAATAAGGACAGCTCAGCAAGGATATGCAGCACACAGACACTCACAGCAAATGGAGAATCAGCAATTGCTCCCCATCCTTTCCACACCACAGGGTGTTTATCCCCACCCTCTCTAATGCCCACATAGAATGAAGGTTAGAAATAAAATCATTTGGCTTTTGAGGTGATAAAAAACATACCAAGGGACCTGGTCACATCAACGATCTGTGGCTCCTAAATTATTAAAATCAAACATGTATGTTACCCCAGGAATGAATATGCAGTATTCTATATAAGCTTATAGACTAACAGACCTATTGGAGCATGAGCTTTCATGGGTGAATACCCACTTTGTCGGATGCAAGCTCGTGCTCCAAAACGACTGTTAGTCTATAAGGTGCCACAGGACTCTTTGCTGCTTTTACAGATCCAGACTAACACGGCCACCCCTCTGATACTATATAAGCTTGTACACAGCGACATTGGGATATACACAGGCACCCACACCACCCATTGAGTAGCTCCCCAGAGCCCCGGGACATGTCTCCCACCGCGTTCATGCGTTCCTGGGATGTGCCATCGCATCTGAAGGATATTGGAATATTTCATCAAGCAAAATATATTATTTAAACCCTCTCCAAAGAAGTGTCCCTCTGGCCCAAAGCCCCCCTCACCCTCTTCCAGCCCAAGATATGCTGGAGGAAATACCTGAATAGGCAGGTTAGGCTCCAGCTCATTGCTGGATGGTAGAACTGCAACATGATGCAACCCAGCCAAGCAAAGTACAGTCACTTTTCATTAATCAGCGTAGTGTAATCCTGCTGGTTTAAGAGGTTAGGATGTCAGAACCTGACATATAGCCCAAAGTCACGAGATTTCACTCTTTTCACTAGAGTAAATGAGATGAGACTTTATTCCCTGTATAAATCCCATTAAACCGGTTTCTCTACATTGTTCCCCCACTCTTCGCTCCAGGGCCACCTCACCATTTTTGTCATCTTTCTACTGAGCCTTATAGTGAGACTCCATCAGTGCATGAAATTCTCTTTCTGGCCAGCAGAGGAAGCAAATGGCTTCAAAGGAATTTGGAATTCTAGGGATGAAATTCTGCCCCCATTGAAATCAATGGCAAAACTCTCACTGATTTCAGTAGTGCCAGGGTTTCACCCCAGTCTTCCCAGGCCCAGAGTGAGGCCTAGCTGGCAAAGAGAGACCTGGACTTTATTAAGAGAGTCTTAGCAGGGGCTGTTCAACAGAAGGGAGTTGATCACTAGAGTTTTTATATCTCTGAGCATCCTTGCTCTTTACAGCTCTGAGTCTACTGAGATGGGGACAGAGAATGCGAGGGGAGAGAATGGCATGGTGGGGGAAGGAAGGAAGAATGGAATTGAAGATAAATGGGGGAAAGTGAGAGAAGAGGGGACCCTCCCATGGGTGATGGGGGAGGAGATGAGAGGGGAGCATTTTCCTAATGAGGGTACGAGTGGGAAGGGGGCAGCCCAATTACTTTTACCTTTTAATATGCTTCCAGACTACATCATTTTTTCCAGACATCTTTGGGGGAGGATGATTCTTGGGACCCTCTTGAGATTTTGGGGTTAAAAAAGCCTCCACTGAATCTAGTTCTTCCCTTTACCTCCATCTCCCCTGCCCACTATCATTCTGCATGAGTTGTGATGTAACACCTCTGCCTTCAGCTCCCCTATGCTTCATATCCTAGAGCCCACTAGGGGGTAAGCAGCCTCCTCCCCAACACCACAGGAGTCTACACTTCCAAATTTCCCACTGCAATACTGCCCCTCTATCTCCACCTCTGAGCCCAGGATCAGCAATAGCCTTAGCGGGTACAGAGAGGAGTCCAGACAATCCAGGAGCAAGAATGCCAAACTCCAGAGCCCCCAGAACTAATCAGCATTCTGGGCCCACAGCAAACTCAAAGCTGAGGCCTGGCTCAGCAAGGAGAGTCCATGTTACCACGTAGACTCCCCCCGTGAACAGCCAGATGGTAAACCCCAACCACATTGTGACGAAAACTGTGTTATCACCAGAGTTGAACATGGTTGTTGTGGCTACTATCAGTCCTGGATTTGGGGCTTGTTCACACTACAACTTCAGCTGAGTTGGGGGGACCTGGTTACCACATGGCTGTTCCCTGCCTTGCTTACACCCCAAGGCTATTGACTGGGGTCAGGGACACAGTTAGGTGCCATCTGCACTGCCAAGTGGTGTTATATGGCATCCCGGCCTCCTGACGTGGCTGGGAACTGTAACAAGGATGGGCTCTTTGTATGACAATCATGGCATCCAAACCATGCTTATTGTGTCCTCACCTGTGCCCTTCTCCTCCACCTAAGCCACTCTCGATATCCATTGGTCTCCTTCTCCCACTGCCTTTTATCAGGCTGGAACTAAGTCCTGGGATATTCCCCCCATTCCAGTTCACCAAACCACAACCCTTGCTTCATTCAAGTCCTTATTATGCTCCACTCCTTCTGACAGGCCCACAAGATGTGAGACTTTTGATTAAAACAAGCAAACAAAAGACCACTAAGTCCTCCCCCGCACTTGGGATTCTCTAGTCCAGGTAGGTGGGTGTCTTTTAGGTTGCAAGCAAGTTGGACCAGGGTCTGTCTTTTTTTCGGTGCTAAGACACTTTTCAGCCCAAGAAAGAGTGGTATAATGTGGCCCATAATAAGAAACAACGATAATGATGCTAAGAGTGTAGACGCAGGATAGTTTTTTGCATAGTCCCAACTGCAGAGCAAACAGAACCTTTGTTAATGTATTGCACAAGGAGGAGATCACAGGGCGCAAGACAGACCAACTCCTGAATTCATACAGTCAGGGCAGGGCAGAGCTATAGCCAGGGGCAAAAGTCCACCAAGGGAAAGTGGTGGATGATGCAAATGGCCAAGTGGAGGATGGTGCAAATGGTTCCTAATGAAACCACATTCCCAGGACAGCAAGATAAGAGTAAGAAGTACACTACGCTCTGTATGCATGAGCCCCATCCCAACTCCCTGCTCATTTGAGTGGCCCCTTGTCTCTTTTCCACTCTCTGCCCTCAAAGTTCCAAGACACAAGACGCCAGCCTCTCCCGGAGCCCCCTGCACACACTCATTTGCATTTTCACCAGCCTTGATTAATGCAAGTGCCTGTTTATAGAGTTACAATCTCCAAATTAGGTTGCCGAAGGCATCCCAGGCCAGCCCTGGAAAAATCTCCCTGGCTGAAAGGAGCCATAACTAAGCCTTAAGCAGACGTCTTTATTCAGCTGTAATTGACGTTTAACAGACATCTGTAACTTCGTCTGGACTTAAAAAAAAAAAACAGTTCTCCCCCTTTCTTTATGTTCCCCCCTTTTATCCAGCAGTCAAAAGTATAAGAAACCAACACAGAGGCCCCACTCCGTCACTGTTCAGCAGGGGCCATGACAATAGTGGGCCTGAAAGAAAGAGGCATCCCTACGCTGCACACAGTGGCTGCTTGTATGTCTATTTACCTCCTAGAGTGTTTTATGCTAATCCATTGGCAAGTGGCTACCACTTCTGCATACTGATTTGACTCAACTTCAGTCTGAGCTGGGGCCTGTTGTCTGAAGCAAGGACCATGAAGTGCCCCCCTCCTTGGCTCACTAGAAAAGGACATCTATGTTGTTTGCAGCATCGTCATGAAAGGCAAAGTTCCCCAGCCAGCCCCCGTAGAACCGCCATTCTGACTGCATTGAGTCTCTTTCTTTCAGTCACCTTTGGTCAAGTAATGATGGGGTGAAGTGAACTGACTGGCCAGACTAAACAAGGGCTCCCAGTCTGAGATTCCTCCACTGGGAGGGACTCCCACTGGGGAGCAGACAGCTTCCAATGCAAGGAGAAGTGAAAGGAAATCATTACGCACCATTTGGTTCCAGAACTCAGTACATTCATTCACTGAGTTTTGCATGGAGTCCATCCCCCCTGCAAAGGGCTAGCTATAGTCCCCTGATGGAAGGTATTCCAGATACCAAACTCATACTATGCTGGATCTTAGCATACAGGGTACAGAAGTAGATAGATATGCTATAGACATAGGTGATGTATATAGAGAGAGTCTTGATAATTACATAGAGAGAGCGGCGTATGTTATGATTCTGTTTCTGGTGACATTTGCAGCTATGGGAGGATGGTTATGATTTGGAGAAGTGTTATTAAAAATCAGGATGAAATAATTTCCTTGTTTCTTGCTTGCTCCTGCTGTATTCTCTCTCCCTCACACACAATATTTTATTTCAATATCTGATGAAAGAATTTCAAATTCAGGTTTCATAGGAGGAAAATTTCTCTCCTCTCCTGTAGGGACACAGTATCCTTCCCCCCCTTCAGCCTTGTAAATGTGCCCCTTTTCTACCCTGTAGGTAGCCCTGTTCCCAGGAAGATGTTCCAAGTTTCAAGACACAAGACACCAGCCTCTCCCAGAGCCCCCTGCACACACTCATTTGCATTTTCTGTAGGTCATGTTTTCCTTAGTACCTACCTATCTAATATAATCTAGCTAAGGATTATATATAGCATGGTAGCATCTACGGACTAGAACATAAAAGCCCAGAACCAAAAAGTGTTTTTCTCTCTCTATGCTGTAGGAGGCATTGCTCCCCACATCTGACATGAGTCTCACACCCGTTCTGGTGGTCAGGACTCTTTAAAGAAGAATGAAGCAAAAACCATATCTCCTGTATTCCACACACAAACATAAAGCTTCCTCCTCATGTCTACCTATGTCAAGTGTGACCAGGTGCTCTAAACCATAAAGGTGAAGCCAAGCAAAGCAGCTGTGGGATGAGGAAGAGTCAGGAGGTGCCATTTTTGATGCCTGTCTTGCCAGATGTCGCACCTGGAGCTTCTAGAAACACGGTGACTACTGCGAAGACATAAATATTAGGGTTGGGGAAATAAACCAGCAGGTAATGGTCAAACCTAAGTGAATGTTTTTAAAGACCATGAAGAAGCCAAGTAGCTGTTGGGGCAGTTGCTTCACTAGAAGGAAAGCTGGAAGCTAGAGAAAGTGGGTGGCAGGCAGCCTGAGATATCTCTCGGGAAGAAGAGAGAGAGAGAAGATGCACTAAGGTCCTTTGTGGGCCTGAAAAACCCATGAGGGCACTAGGATGGGAAGGTTAGAAAACACCTCAGAGATGCTTTCATCCTGCAGAACAGTGGCTACAAAGAGGTTTCCAGTCACCAACCCACACAGCTTTGCTGGCTGCTGGCACCTCAGCCCGTCATGCCTACTCCTCCACACCTTGAGGAGCCTTCAGGCTGGGCACTGGCATGCTGCAACTGCTGCCCATCTCCGATACTAACCAACCAGCCGTGCAGCTTGAGCGGATGTTGTAATCACGTGGAAAGATGCCTGGTGAGCCAGCGCACTCGCACTGCAGTGGGGAGGCACTCGCATTAGCTCTATGGGGTGAAGGATCAGCCCCCTACTGAACAATGACCTCTGCCCTCGAGAACAAGTGCAACGAATGCAGTGGTTTCAGCTCAGGGCAGGGAATGGGCAAGACCTTGAGGCAGGGAGCCTGGGTATTAGGTGATGACTGAGCGCTAGAGAAAACCTTAAATGAGCCAAAGAGACTCAGGCTCAAGAACCTCCCCCCACTTCCTCCCACCCCTGGGCTCGGTCTCCTCCCTAGGGGTAAGAGACGGGTAAGTTGTGCCACGTCTCAGCGTGTGACATGCACAGTGGGGGTTACGTTTACGAGGGCAATAACCCCCTCCCTTCCCACCCCTCCACAGCCTGCCTGCTGCAGAGCGAGCACTTTGGGAAAGCGACAGCCCTCGGCTGCGCTGGGAACTTGACAGCTCCCACACTGCTCTGAGCTCTGGCCCTGACACAAAGCCCAGCCAGCCCCCCACACACCTGTCTGTCTGGGGGAAAAGGAGGGAGCGAAGAGTGCTGTGCCTTAGCCTAGGGCGCCTCATGCTGGCAGCTCCAGAAATCGCCTGGAAACCCTTGGTTTTAATTATTTGCCTTTTTTCTCTTAGGTCAGCCTGTTCTGGGCCATGCAGGGACCTGTAGTTTCTCCCCCACTGGGAATGGGCTCCGGCAGCCCATAGGAATACTTCCATGGGGGCGCATGGGGCTTTACAGTCATCCAGCTAGGACCCTGCACCTGCTTACACCAGGCTTGAGTTTGGTGACTACATTACTGTCCCATGTTTCACATATCAGGGGTGGATGGGAAGCTGCATCATAGGGACCCTCGTGGAGGCCTCCAGCAAACCTCACTGTGACACCAGTTCCACCCAGCTCCCCCCTGGGAGGGGTCCCAAGCCTGTAGCTGAGCCCAAGGCACCCCCTGAACTTGATACTTGGGTAAGAGGACAGAGCAGCACCAGTCCCCTGCCACTGCCGAGAATAGAACAGTTCACACAGGGGAAGGCTGGGCGCGCAGCTAGAACAGGGACAGCAGGGAGCTTTCCAGGGCCCCCTCTAGGGGTTTCAGTCTCTGGGCCAGTGGCCAGCTCTGTCCTTGTTATCAATGCCACTGAGCACCAAAGGGCATGTTCAAGGTAATATCCCACCGGATGAACAGCAAGTAGGGAACATCCCTCCCTCTCTCCCTCCTGGTTAACACTCCAGTTGGCCACTCCTGACACCAGTGCTAACCCCACTACAGGGCAACAGTCTCTCCCACGCTGCCCCTGCCCATCCATGCCAGCCACGTTCAGCCCCCACTTTGGGGCAGAGGGTGGGGGATGGGTGCAGACTGCGTTTCATTTAGATTGAATGGGTGAGTTGGTGGTGGCCCAGGTGCCCTAATGGCAGAATTCCCACTGCAAACTCTCATGATATCAGCAAGTCCCAGAGTACTCAGAGACTGTGGATGCACAGTGCAGTCTGAGATTTCATTCTAACACCCAAGGAAAGGACGTGCAAGAGCCATAGAGCTGGCAGGCCATCCCAGCTTGGGCACCAGTGGGTGACAACGGGATGTCCTGGATGGTAACAAGACATCACAACATAACAGGAGGTGCTTTCAGATGGTGAAATCACACTGCCAAATGTGATGATTGCAGCAGAACCTTCTCTGAGCTGCTATAACACCTGATGGGCAGGAAAGAAATTGGGGAGAGCCAATGCCCAGAGCTGCGGAGGTGGTAAAATGAAGGTAGCACTGGTATTTGGTGTCGGAGTGGCTTGGTGCCCAAGGAGTGTCAGCAAAATGAAAATCTCCCTGAAAGGGAAGGGTTGAGGTATATCTCCAGAGGTCTTGTGGACTCAAGTTTTATTCTTGCAATTTCTCAATAATAGCACCTGGGACACTCAGTTCTCTTTGTCGTTAAAAGGGGTCTCACTGGTCATGAAAACCAGACCATTTCAAAACCCACTGTCCACAGGCTGGGCCAGGCATTTCTGTATGGGACAGGGATTTCTCAATGGGGGAGCAGAGAGAGACAGGGCCCCCCCAGTTAGATACTGTTCCCCATCAGAGATGTTGGGACTAAATGAATCTTCAGAGGAGACATTTTTAAAACACCTCATTGAAAGGGTTTCCCCAGAGGAGCTGGGAGCCTCGGGCTGCTGCGTGTCCAAAGTGGGGAAGGGAATGTGTGTGGGAAAGGAGTAAAGCGGCCATTCCTGGGGGACAAGCTTTATAAATCAAAGCCAAGCTGTTGAGGCCCAAACTCCACACATCCTGATTCATGGACCGCTCTGGAAAGGCCTCTGCGGCTGCCTTTTCATGGCCACAGAGAAAGTGTCCCACCCTTCCCCCCGCCGAGGCATCTCTCACAAGTCCCCACATTCCCTTTCGTAGCCCATAACTCACCGGAGCCCCCGAAGCAACAGGAAACTGCTGGGACTATCCAGACTGGAATCGCGGGTGAGCTGTTATCTGCCAATCAAATGCCTATGCAAAAAGAAACCCCACAAAACAAGATGTCTGGTGTGAATCTCCTGATCCCGTTAACCCGACGGCTCTGCCAGACTAGGCCCGGCATGCAATCACGGGCTCCATGCCTTGCCTAGCAACAGGGCACCGAACAGCCTGAGGCCTCACTGGAGAAAAAAGGCCCATTCTTGTCTGTGAAAGATTCATCGTTTGGGCTGAAAGTGGCCCCTCCCCTCTTTCAAATACTTGTCAGCAGGGAGAATAAAGCTTAGATACTGGGCTGATCAGATCATGGCTAATCTGTTATTCGTTGCCACTAAAACTGCCAGAGGACTTTCAAACAACTTTACTGAGTGTGTGTGTGTCTGGAAGGAAGCAGGCGGGAGGCAGAGGGACTCTCAGGCCATGGTGCATATCAATGAAGGCTGCTGAAGGCACAGCCAGACGTGCATTTTCCTCTGTGTCTGTCATGAGCTGCAAGAGGGGCACTTCCAGGTTGCAGCGCTCTGTAGGGACATATCAAGCAGCTAAATCCATAATCCTGTCTCTGCCCCACCTCAGAAATCATGGAGGATTAACTGCAATTCCCAGTCCTGACTAAAGAATCCGGGGGGGAAGAGGACACAGGCTTGTTTCCAGCCACGTGGGAGAAGCTTGCAGCAGGACATTGATATGACATCACCCAGGTGAGCCAGCCACAGTGTAAATGCCACTAGAAGCCTAGCCAAATGTAGGGGCCCACTGGTGTAAGAACTTGGCTGCTTCCAGCTCTTGCAGGACCGGCGGTGCTTTCATGGTGGCTTCCCTGCAGTTTTGTGAAGTTTCCCCACTTCGAAAGCACTTTAGCTGCCCGGCACCTGTAACCAAAGCTCACAAAACAGCGCCAGTCAAAGTGTGTCAGAAAAACACCTTTCAGGCTGATTGCAAAGAAATCAGAGGATAGATTGACAGATACCAGCAAATTCTCAAAGGTGTGCAGAAATTTCACTGATTGGCCCAGTTCTGCTCTCATTTACACCAATATAAATCAGATGGGACTCCACTGACATCAGCAGAGCTGCAATGTTGTAAAAGTGGTGTGAGATCAGACTCGGACTGATTTTTCACTGGGACATGGAGTTCAGAGGATGGCACAGAAGAAGAAGCTCACATGCTAACCAACCTCATATGAGGAATGTTAGTTCAAGAGACAGAAAGCCTTGGCTGGAATTAAGCTGTGGAGCTGGCTGGAAAATGTGGCATTTTTCTATAGAAAATTTTGCATTAAAAAAAAATTTTTTTAAACCACCTGCCCAAAACAAACAAACAAAAAAACAACCTAGAAGTGTTCAATATTTGGCTGAAAAATTTTGGTTTCTGGCCAAAAAGTTTGGACTCAAATTCAAATTTTTCTGCAGAAAGCAGATACTTATTGCAAAAAATTCTTAGTCAAAAACCCAAATTTTCCATCAAAAAACAATTTTTTAACAGACCTATTAAGCAGAGAGCAGAAGTCCTGGATAATCTTTGCTTAAAAAGCTCAGTGTCTGAATCCTGCTCCTTACCTCTGGAGGGACTTTGCTACAAACTGAAGCTCTACACAAGGGACTGAGGACCCATCCCAGCGGGGTGTCTAGTCTTCATCCAGAGCACCCCTTGGTAGGCCAATTTTGGCCTCTCATAGCCAACTTTGCCAATGCACCTCCATCCTGTCCCATAGCACCCCCTGGTGTGCCTGTCTTGTGCTCCCTACACAGTTGTATTGATGCATCTCAATCCCAGCCTGCAGCACTGATAAACCCTCAATTTTACAGTTCTTCCGTGCTTGGGCTTTGGGGAGATGGATTATTGGGGCGGGCCAAGTTGATGAGAGTCTGGTGAGGATGGGACAAGGGGTGCCCACTTAGACTGGTGCCTGTATTGAATCTTTCCAGGCTCAACAATCTCCTCTTAATCAAGAGTAATTAATGACCTTGTTGAGGATCTCAGCCTCAGCCCTTCCCTGCTCATGTACCAGCCCAAGGGGGGAGGAGACAGTGGAGAAGAGGGTAGAGAATTAATTGGATATTGTGCTGGGAATCGCCTCCTGGTTGCTGTCAATCTTTGAGTGAACAGCCTCTTGTCTCACTCAATGGGAACTTTATATGCTCCTTTAATCCTCCAGTCTGTATTGTCAGAGCTTCTCCCTCCTCCTGTCTCTTCTCCCCACCCCAAGACTTCTGATGACCCCAGCTGGCAATCTCCTGTCTGATGCAATACATAGAAGCCCTTAACTAACACACTGTGATCTATATAGGCAATAAAGGCTCCCCTTTACAAGGGCTTGCAAGCAAAATATATGCAAATACTTGTCCCAGTGTGGGTGGTTAGGTGTGTCACAAAAGCAATGACACAGTTTGGCATGATTTACACTCTTTGCAGCAGAGGGCCAGGACTGGAGTAGTGGGAAGTGCTGCAAGTCAGGGTGGAAGTGCTTGGGCAGAGCTGTGCATGTGGCCTAAAGTTAGGGACAGCAGGCGACTGCTTCAGGTAGGGACTGAGGTGCAGCAGCAGAGTGGTGCCTGGGAGACCAGGATGGAAATAGCAGGGAGTTTAGCCAGTCAAGCCAGTCATTGGCAGAGCTGCCGGAGGGTGGGGCACAAATAGACAGCAGAAGATGTTCCCAGTCAGAGGGCTTGTCTACACTGGCACTTACGGCGCTGGCCAGAATGGCAGAGCTATAGGGGGACCCAATGTGGGGTTGCTACAGGTCAAGACTGAGCTGCATTGCCTCCCTGGATTGTGACTAAAACAAAACACGTGTACATTTGCAAATAGAATTTCCTTTGTTCTTCTAAACAGGTGAAGTACCAGCTCTCCCCAGCAATGCTCACTGGCTGACTCCTCATAGGTGTCACGGCAGAGTGGGACTCCCGAGGAGAGCTGAAGAAGCAGGGGCAGTGGCCTTGAGGGCTAGTTCAGGGAGGGCATTTGGAACACACAGGAAGGTGCAAAGATACTTGTGTGAGGAACTGACAAACGGAAGACAAAGCTGGTGTCACAGGTGGAGCAGGAGGCAATGTACGGCAACCCCCATTCGTGTCCATCCCATAGATGGTGCCCAGATGCCCTGCACGCATCTGTCGCAGAGACAGCCTGTGGGCACCCCCTGTAAGCTAGATCCAAGAGAAAGTGCATGGATGTCAATCAAAGACTGCATGAATTCTCCACAATATCCCCTTCACAACAGCTAGCTCCGATTCCACACATTGGCATTTCTTCCTTCATCTCCTCCCGCAGACCATTCAGCCTCCTGCTGTCATCCTCTTCCCTGTTGATTGATCTTGCCTTCCCATCCTTTCTCCCTGTATTACCAACGTTCTCAGGAATTGCATCTCTGGGGGTGCCCCCTTCTCTGCAGAATCCCCCTGACCTTCCTCTCTGCTTGTCTCAACCATATAAACTGGAGGCTTCTTCGTAACTTCCTTTAGCCAAATGTCACCAAGCCACAAGACGGGCAAGAGGAGCCTCCTCCAATGCAACTCCATCTCCTCCCTCTCCCCCCTCAACCCAGAGTTTCCATTTGACTGCATAGTCTACAACCTTCATGCCATCCTTTACACTGGATTCTCCTTCTCTTTTGAGGTCTGGGACCTGCCTTCGGCTGCCTCTGCAACCCTGACCAAGAGTAGCATGGCCTCCCTGCAGGAGTCTTCATGCAGCTCAACATCTCCTCCTGCCTAGACTATTGAAACTCCCTTCTCCAACCCCCTGTCCCACTTTTCCAGATTCCAGCACACCTAGAATACTGCTGTTCCCTTCTCGCCCATACAAAGCAGCTTGGCCAGCCCATCTAGCTCAGCATTGCCCTCCTTGTGTTTGCCACCGTCCAGCCATCTTTATGGACCTTGTCTTTCAACCTCTCTCCAGTTGTCTGGCACTGGCCTCTTGTCTATCCCTTTCCACTGACTTACCACTACCGGTGCAAATTCTTGCTCCTTTGCAGCTCCTGGTCTTTGTCTTGCCTCGCTCCCTCTGATAAATAAGTGCAGAATTTCACTCGTTAAAACACTGTCTGAAAGATGCTGTACATAACACGGTGGCATCCTACTGCTGCTGAATTCCCCAGTGTCTGCAGTGTCCCCTCCAGTGAGCAGCCCTGGGACAGGGAAAGGAACCTCAAGACTCAACCACATGAAAGAAGAATGAAAGCTAAAGCAAACGCTGGGTGGAAGCCAAGCACCCCTTTGGAGAGCTGTTCCTGCCCTGTGAGCTGGGCGTTGGAAGGGCACTAGCAGCCAGCAGCCTGCCTGAGTTTCTCCCCTGTGGGTTCAGGTCCCTGCTCCGGGAGTGTGTACTGTTCCTCAGGAGGCCGGCAGCATCTCCTGAAGCCAGGAGGCCATGTTCCTTCCCACATTACCACATGAATAGGGCCGGGGGGGCAAGCCCCCACTGTCCACTCAAGCAAACAATTTGGCTAGCAAATTGACATAATTACAAGGGACAGAGAGAAAAGAAAGGAGCGCCCCCTCCCCTGCGCTCCAGAGGGCCTGACCCCTGCCGAGTTACTTAGACCCTTTGTGAGACTCAATGCTAGGTACTGATTAGAAAACGTATGCCCTTTTCAAGGGCTCTAAGTGATTGGCTGCCTTAATCTGATTACAATTTACAGAGCTCCTTCAGAAGGGTCTGAAGAGCCGTTCACACACACATGGACACAGGGTCCAACACACACACACACACACACACACACATGCATGGACACACTGAGACCAACCTACACATATATGACTAGACACACTGTGACTGACACACACACGTATGGACACACTGAGCCCAACACACATACAGGCGACACACTGAGACTAATGCACAGTTACACTGTGCCTGACATACATGCATGCATACAGACACACCATGACACACTCTCTCTCTCTCTCTCTCTCTCTCTCACACACACACACACACACACACACACGGACACACAGACCGACCCATGCACACCACAACTGACACACATGCACCTGTGCACAGACCCACTAAGACAAACACATGTGCACACCGTGACTGACCCATGTGCACCGAGACAGACACCCTGACAGACAGACGCCTCCCTACAGCTGCGCAGTGGAGTTCCTGTTCCAGGGGAGCTAGTGAGCTGAGAACAGGCCTTGTCCTTGTAAGTAGCTCTGTGGCAGCCCTTTCAGCAGCTGGCACATGATCTAAACCCACCTGCCTGCCTATTCACCACAGGATTAAATGCTGCTGTTCCCCACCTTGCCCCTTGCCCCCTTCCAGAGCCATTTAATGGCCTCCCCTGGGGAAGCCACTATCTTTACATGAGAGTTTGTTTTTATCCTTTCTGCTTCTTGGCCCCAGGGGATTAACTGCCAGGCTGGGCCTTAGTGCCTGCATGAACATGGGTTGGTTCATCCAGCCCTCCTCCCATGGGAACCTGTCTCAGGATAGCTTCGGTCAGTGGCTTCATCCTTCCCATCCAACGGGTACCTCCTAATCCCCAGGAGCCTGGGCCTGAAGCCTTCCATGACTTCTTTTCCCATACATCTTCCTGCCCTCCAAAAGAGGCCAAACCTGTGCTCTCGCCAGCCCCCCGACGGGAAGCTCCCAGCCGGCTGTCACTGAACTTCACACATGCCAGCTTGAGACTGGCATTCTTTGCCAAGGCTCTGCTGGAGGTAGTGGGAAGCAAAAGGGGGCACTCAATCTACAGAGCCTAGCCCACCATCTCTCAGGGACAGGCATGGGAACGTACCACCAGGGAGGAACACAGTCCAGAGCAGAGCAAGGGCCTGGGGCAGGGAACAAACAATCCTAGCATGACACAAGGAGACAGGAGTAGCTCTCCCTGTGGTGTAGACCTGGGGGACTATGCAGAGCAGGGCACAGATAAACACTAGCACTTCCATTGCATGGTGATAAGCCGCTAGAGATGAGGTAAATAGACAGGTAAGGATAGGGCCAAAGCTGGCTGGCCAGGATAATCTGAGAACTACGACGCCTGGATCCACCTGGGTCCTTGGGAGCTCCCTCTTTGGTATGGCAACCAACAGGCCCATTAAAAAGACTCACTCAAATATTATGGGTTGAATATTTTAGGATTCATTTTTTAAAAGGGGGCAGTTTATGACACCTAAGAGGTTTCCTAATTCTTGCTGGGCGGATTTCCCCCAGATGAAGGTATGTGCACAGAAAGGCCTGCTGTTTCCTTCCCCAGTGAAACCAGATTGTGGGGTGAGCAGTGGCGAATTTAGAGTTAGTGGAGCCCTGTGCACAGCTTCATTTTCACCATCCCCCTCCCCCAGAGCCCAGCCAAGAAAAAGAACATTCGCTCTTATCGCCCCCCCGTTTTTCATTCTTTTTTTCTTCATCCTCTTCCTATATTATAAGTAATAGGAAGTAAATGAAATAAAGTGAGGTACCTTGATTGGGGCAGGGGGCTGGGGGTGGGAGGGGTGCAGGCTCTGGGAGGAAGTTTGGGTGCGGGGTGCAGGCTCTGGCAGAGGGTTGGGGTGTGGGGTGCGGGCTCTGGAAAGAAGTTTGGGTGTGGGGTCCAGGCTCTGGCAGAGGGTTGGGGTGTGGGAGGGGATGAGGGGCGTGGGCTCTGGGAGGAACTTTGGGTGTGGGGTGCAGGCTCTGAGGGTTGGGGTGTGGGAGGGGGTCGGGGAGCAGCATTTACCTTGGACGGTGCAGCTCCCAAAGTGACCGGCACACCCTTCTGGCAGTGGCTCCTAGGTGGGGTCACAGTTCCCAGCCAATGGGAGCTGCGGAGTCGGCACTCAGGGTGGGGGCAACGCACGGAGACACCCCACCCCGCCCCCGCGGGGCCTAAGGGAAATGCCAGCTGCTTCCAGGAGCGGTGCAGTGCGGAGGGAGGGAGGCAGAGTGGGCAGAGGGCACCTTAGCCCTGCTGCGCTGCTGCTGGCACATCTCTGAATGCCCCTTAGGGGGAGGGGGGCAGCGGGTCTCTGTGCACTGCCTAGGGTGGGGGCAGCACACGGAGCCACCTCCCCCCAGCCAGGGGCAGGTAGAGAAGTGCCAGCAGCCGGCCGCTTCTGGGAGCACCGTGGGGCCACCAGCCACGGAATGCAGGCGGCCTGCCTGCCTGAGCCCTGCTGCGCTGCCACATTTTGGGGGCCGAGTGCCACCAGGCCTAGTCCTCAGTCACTCCCTTCCTGCTCTTGGGCCAGAGAGTGACTTCAAGCACTTCACCATGCCCCTGACATACCCCGACCTAATCCCCTACTGCAGTGTTTCCCAAACTTGGGACGCCACTTGTGCAGGGAAAGCCCCTAGCGGGCCAGGCCGGTTTGTTTACCTGTCGCATCCACAGGTCTGGCCGATCACGGCTCCCACTGGCCGCGGTTCGCTGGTCCAGGTCAATGGGAGCTGCTGGAAGTGGTGGCCAGTACATCCCTCAGCCTGCCAGGGGCTTTCCCTACACACGCGGCATCCCAAGTTTGGGAAGCACTGCCCTACTGGGAGCGCTTACGTCTGCTCCACACCAGCCAGCAAGGCCCTCGGTGGGCAGAGGTATTCCTCATGGGGCCATTTCCACCCCCTTGAAGGCCCCCATTATGGTGTCAAGGCTGCATAAAAAGCAGGTGAGCAAAAATGAGACTCAAGCCCCATGAGTCAAAATAGAAAATGAAACTCATCAGGCTTGAGTGAAATGCTCTGCAAACAAAGAGCATCACAGGGAAATCTTGAATACCGCGTGCAGATGTGGTCGCCCCATCTCAAAAAAGATATATTGGAATTGGAAAAGGTACAGAAAAAGACAACAAAAATAATTTGGGGTATGGAACAGCTTCCATATTAGGAGAAATTAATAAGACACTGGGACTTTTTGGCTTGAAAAAGAGACAACTAAGGGGGGATATGATACAGGTATATAAAATCATGACTGGTGCAGAGAAAGTAAATAAGGAAAATTTATTTACTCCTCATAACACAAGAACTAGAGGTCACCAAATGAAATGAATAGGCAGCAGGTTTAAAACAAAAGGAAGTATTTCTTCACACAGCACACAGTCTACCTGTGAAATTATTTGCCGAGGGTGTTGTGAAGGCCAAAACTATACCAGAGTTCAAAAAAGAACTAGATAAATTTATGGAGGATAAGTCCATCAATGGCTATTAGCATGGTATCCCTAGCGTCTGTGTGCCAGGGATGGATCATAGAATCATAGAATCATAGAATCATAGAATTCAAGATCAGAAGGGACCATTATGATCATCTAGTCTGACCTCCTGCAAGATGCAGGCCACATTAGCCGATCTACCCACTCTTTTAGCAAGCGACCCCTGCCCCATGCTTCGGAGGAAGGCGAAAAACCTCCAGGGACACTGCCAATCTGCCCTGGAGGAAAATTCCTTCCCGACCCCAAATATGGCGGTCAGCTGAACCCCGAGCATGCGGGCAAGACTCTCCAGCCATACCCTCTGAAAGAGGTTAAGAATATCATATTATTGACCCAATTTGATGATCACTTGATGATTACCTGTTCTGTTCATTCCCTCTGAAGCACTGGGCATTGGCCACTGTCAGAAGACAGGACACTGGGCTAGATGGACCTTTGGTCTGACCCATTATGGCCGTTCTTATGGAAAATCATAGAATCATAGAATCTCAGGGTTGGAAGGGACCTCAGGAGGTCATCTGGTCCAACCCCCTGCTCAAAGCAGGATCAAATGCAGTAAGGTCCCCAAGCTCCCGGGGAGAAGTTAGTTAAGCAGGGAAGGAACTACTTCACAATACTGGAATGGCTTTTTATCACATTAATAGAGTGATTAGCACAAAAGACTGAAGCTCCCAAGGTCTGTCGCTGGCTCACTACAGGTATGAGGGTGGGGGGCTAGGATCCCTGCCAATTCAGCCAGCTGGACCCCAGTTGCAGGGGCACCTTATCTCCTTCTCTCCAGTTGACCCAGGAGTGGTGCTGATTGCTACCAGCCTCGTCACAAGGGCTTGAGTCTTCACTGCCCTGCACATTTTGCTCACCAGGGCAAAACCCTGCCACTTGGATCTGATCGTGTTTCCCACTCCCTTTGCACTGCTGTAAGCAGGGGCGGCTCTACGAATTCCGCCGCCCCAAGCAGGGCGGTGCGCCGCGCCTCTCGCGCTGCCGGGCGCTTGTCCCGCGCCTACGGTGGAGCTTCCGCAGGCACGCCTGCGGGAGGTCCACACGAGCCGCGGGACCAGCGCACCCGCCGCAGTCATGCCTGCGGAAGGTCCAGTCGTCCCGCGGCTCCGTTGAACCTCCCGCAGGCATGACTGCGGAAGGTCCGCCGGACCCGCCTGCCGCCCTCCTGGCAAAATGCCGCCCCACGCGCGCGCTTGGCGTGCTGGGGTCTGGAGCCGGCCCTGGCTGTAAGGTGCATGCAATGGAGACTCTGACTCAGGTCCTGTGGGGGTGTCAGGAAGAGCTCCCCTTTTAAAGATCCAAACTGCCCCACAACAACCCAGCCCTTAGTTTTTCCCACCCTTCCCAAGCAGAGGTGGATTAAGACTAACTGGGGCCCTGGGCACAAAGAACATTTGGGCCCCCCATGCCCTCCTCACCACAAGGCCCCGCCCCCTGCTCCTCCTCTTCCCCCAAGGCCCTGCCGACTGGCCAGGCCAGAAGCCAGAGCCAGACCGTGGTAAGAGCTGCCCAGGGAGCCTGGCTGCTGTGGGGAGCCCCAGGCCCTCCACCTGTCCTGGGCAGTGTGGGGACATGGGCCGGGGCTGCTCTCGGGCCCCCCAGCCCCCCGCGCAGGGCAGTTGGCGGGTCATGGGCTCCCCTCAGCAGTCTGTTAATCCACCACTGTGCCCAAGCATGTCTCTTCCCCTCCAGTACTGGCCCATACTGCCGCAGTGCTCCAAGCTGCAGACTTCGGGCCATTACTGCAGAGGATGGCAGTCCTTTTTTTTTTTTTTTAAATAGCAGGGTCGTCTCAGGTCAAACCAGGACAAACCCTGATTTCTACCAGAGCATCTCCTGGCACTGGGTTTCCTCGCCCCGGGAACACAGCGTTTCAGAGCCTCCTCCTTTGTCACAATGTTTTTCAGTTCCACCAAGCAAACTGTCCAATTAGAGCAGGGCCTCTTGCTTCCATCTTTGCCGACACTTAATTAACATGCTGCCGCTGGCAGCTGCTGACAAATTCCAGAAACATGTTATAAAGGGTTTTTGTCTTTACCCAGCATGGAAAATGAGGGTGTCACATCCCAAAGGGGCGTGAATAGCTACTTTCACCTCCCCCCCTCAGGTGTGAGAATTACAGAGAGACATAGAGAAGAGACCCCATCACCCCTCCCACCGCCTTTCTTTCCTTTTCCCTCTCCGTTCCTCATACATCACCCTGAGAAATACACTGGCTCCAGAACGGGTTTTCTCCCCTGCCTCCAAATTCCTCTCTTATTGCCAGTTTTTCCCTTATGTGCTTGATGGATGGGAGAAGGTCGAGTGGCTAGAGCACTGGACTGAAACTCAGGAGACTTGGGGGTCTATTCCTGACTCTGCTGAGTGACCTTGGGCAAATCACTTCCCCACTCTGTGCCTTGGTTTCCCCATCTGTAAAATGGGGCTAATGATATTGCCCTCCTTTGTAAAGCACTTTCAGCTCTACCAATGAAAAGCAATATACAAGAGCTAGGTATTATTAATATGGGAAAGGGATCCACATTCTGTATCTTGGACTCTGACGGATCAGGACCCTCCAGCATAACCATCTAGATAGAAGGGAATGATCTGTCCCAGGAGAGGGAGTAGGCAAGGAGGAATGGCTGAAACCAACAAAGAGGGAAAAGTTCCTAATAGTCAGTGAAACAGCTTCCCCAGAAGAGTGATGGAGGCCCAGCCACTGTAGCCTGGAGAATATGGGAGTCGGGACAACAGAGGCAGCAGTTCTGCTCAGACTGGAAGAGCAAAGTGACCCATTTTCGCAAGGGATCAATGTGCAGCAAAAATATTTCCACCAAGCAGCCAGTACAACACCATTTGGACCCAAACACTGGCAGTTTGGAGAAGCAGAGGCAGGACACCAATGATCCACAAGGCAGTCCTAGGCCCAGATCATCGGAACCATGCAGGTGCGATATCTGTGTGCATGGTTATTGTGATTTCACATGCAGTGAGTATAGCTGTGCACACCCAAATGCCCAGCCAGACCTCAAACCAGTCACTGATATGGGCACTGGCTGAGAATGTGAGCACAGTTGGGATGGTTGTGCCTACGGCGTACAGGCCTGATTTTCAAGTGCTCAGCATTTGCCATCAGGGCCAGATTTCCAAAAGGGCCCAGCACCCCGCACGCTGAGCAATTTGGAAAATTTATTTTGGTGCCTAAATGGGAGCTGAGCTCTCTGGGGAATCTGAGCCCATGTAAGTGCTCGGTTCTAAGCAGCTGGGCCCTGATATGTCCCAGGCACAATAGCATTGTCAGCCCCTGGTGTTCAAAACACACATGTCTGAAGTCAATCTGAAAGCAGATCATGTGGGCCCAATTCCTGAGGTGTGGAGCGTCCCAGCTCCCCTGACTCCAGTGGGAGTTGAAGGAGCGGGGCTCAGCGCCTGGAAAAGATGGATTGCAATGTATTTCAGGAACATGGTGCTGGGCCATAGGCCAACTGGTTCCCCTCTCCCCATGTCCTTAGATTTTAGATGCGCTCTCCTTTGTTTTCACCAGTATTCCCGTTCCCCGCCCCACGGTAGTGGCAGGAGGGGGCTGTTGGCCTGCTCAAGGAGGCTGGTAGCATGGGACTCTGTGCAACAAAAACAGGGATCAACCTGCCCTCCTCCCCCACCCCAAACCTTCCATTGAGGGCTGAAAGATTCCCATGAACCAATCACGTGGCAAGTGAATCTGTCTCTATCCCAGCACCCTCCCACAATGGCTCCCTTTGTATTGCTACTGGGGGAAATGGGACAATGGACAGAGTCCCACCTGACTCTCACTGCTCATTACCCAACGGGGCACAGCGCTGGAAAGAATAACACGGAGCTTTTTATTCACACATCCAAGGAGCAAAAGCTAATGACAAAGAGGCGGGAGAGAGAAGGGCAGCCGAACTCCAGGAGTCAGGGACCTGGTGGTCAGGCCAAGAAAGCAAACACTTGTTTTGAGTCAGCGTCGCAAAGGAACTGAGAAAGGGGGTAGGCACCCAGACTCCTGGGTTCTAATCACTGGTGCAAGTCACTTTCTTTCCTTGTGCCCCTTGGTCCCCATCTGCCAAATGGGGGCAATGATGCTTACCCACTTCACAGGGGTGTTGGGAGGGTTAATTATTAACGATTGCAAAGCACTGGATATGTGCCAGGTATGATTATCTCCTCTAAGTGTAACAGCGCCCCCCAGCTGCAAGGACAGGCTTCTCTTACCCTCGAATTGGATCCATTATTATTGTCACTTCACCCTCCACAATCCCCAGCATCCAAGGTGTCGTGGGGCCCAGTTAACTCTGGGCCCGGGCACAGTGCCAGCTGAATTGTTCCAGTGTAAAATCTGGGAACTTGAAACCTGGGAGATCCCACCCAACAAGCACCTAGTAAAACAACTCCCCATAGGTGCTAAGCCCTTTCCCGCTGCTGCTGCCCCGTGGCAGTGCTAAGGGAGATGCCCCAGTGTCCGTTTCAAACCTCTGGCCCTGTGCACAGACATATGGCTTCACTGGCTGTTCTCCAGTGTGTTGCTTAGTGTAAACAGGGCCTCTTCCAGGCTATCCCACCACGGAGGGGAATGTGGGAAAGGAAATGGGGCCTTTGGAAGCTCTCAAAGAGTCTGTGTCCAGTTAGGGATTGGCGCAGGGCACCTCCTTTTCTAGAAATACACCGATAGTTCTCTGGGGAGCTAGAGACTGAGGAGGAGTCCGAATGCCACCTAAAGGAAACCCAGAGGGAGAGGCAGGTCAGGGGTCTGTCTGTGACCTCTTAACAGCAGGATGATGGAGAGTATCCCTCCCTCCCACCGGCCACCTGGCACATTCCCCTGGCAGTTGCCCAGCACCCGCACCCCTCCCCCACCATTTGCCCCCTCCCCCTCAACTGGGCTAGTGACTGAGCAGTCGCCTTTGGGGCAAGGTTTCACCACGCTGGGCATGGCCTGAGACACAGGAGCTGTGCCGTTTAGCACCTCTCCTTACCCTTCTCCTGATGAAATCCTGCCCTTTACTGTGATACCAACAACGGGCAGTTAGTACAGTCACACCGCACACCCGTATACACCCACTCCCCAACCCCCTTCCTGCCATTCCCACACCAAAGAGGTCTCGGTGCCCAGCATTTCTGCCACGAGGCAAGCATGCTGGCGTGGATCCCTGATGGATGAGCCCATGTGTGCATGGCACTGGCCAGTGCCCTGTGCTTGTGTGTTGCCACGAGGGCAACTGGGATCCTCTAGTCCCTGTCCATACGGTGCTTCCATGTGCTGGGTGCTAGTGCTCTAGGGGCGCCCTCTGCTCACCCAGCTCTTGGGCTCTCCAAGGCCTGCCCTCCCCATGCGTCTCAGCCCCGCCTACCCAGGTGGGTTAGGAAGTCACAGGTTTGAGGGTGGGGTCATGCACGTGGTACAGGCCGCTCTCCTCATCCTCAGGCACCTGCAAAGACAACGAAACTTCCATCAGGCCCTGATGCCCTGTCATGAAGGTATCGACAGAACCTGCTTTCCTGCCAGTGGGGGGTGCCATAGCCACACAGATGGGGAGGAAAACTATAAACAATGATGGGGCCATGTCATGGACAATAGCGCCACCTTGTGACACACCACAACTCCCAAACAGTCCACATAGCTCAGGCCCAAAGCCACAAACAGGATCTCAACACCTCCCCCTGCCACTCACCAGCCCCCGCCACAAAACCCCATTACCCCAGCCGTATGGACACCGAGTCCCAAATCCCCTTCAGCTGAAGGGCACCTGACTGCGACACCCTCCCCCCACTTTCTGCAAACAGGCCACCAGGCCCCAAAGCCCCCCTGCCCTGACCACAGTGACGAGGACCAGCCCCCATAGCTCACCTCCCAGTAGACATCATCCTCAAAGCAGTTCTCATCTGCAGGGTCCCCCAAGAACGGCATTTTCAAAATAGCACCTTAAAGCCACAAAACAGAGAGTGAGATGGGAAATGCCTCAATCAGTGAGAAACAAGCGGGCCAGGGGCAAGTGGCCAGGGCAGGGACGGGTCAAGGAAACTGTTCCCTCCCGGTGTTATAGGTGAGGTGAGGTTGGGTCAGTTTTGAGCATGTCTAGCCCTGGGCCTTCATATTCTCCCTGCCCTGCAGGCCTGAGTGGTCTTGTTTCAGGGAGCTCAGTGTTATTCAGTGGAGTTCACAGGCTGGGGGTAATTTTAAAGGGTGAATCATAGCAATGCGGGCAACCCTATGGGAAACAGCTGGGGAAGAGGCCATCTCCTCTCCTACTATCTGTTAAACGCTGAAAGCAGAAAAGCACTTCCTAGAATGGTAGGGTGACCAGACGTCCCGATAAAATCAGGACTGTCCTGAAATTTAGGCGTTTGTCCAGCAATTTGTCCCGATATTTCGCACTCCTTGTTTTGTTTTTTTGTTTTTTTTCTCCGCCAGCAGGACTCCCCCCTCCCCCCCCCCGATATGTCCCGATATTTTCTTCATCCCATCTGTGGTCACCCTAGAGAATGGAGACCTGCTTGTGAGCGAGCTGCTCTGAAAGAAGCCGACAGCCCTGGGAGGCAGTGGGAGAGGCTTGGGCTAGAATTCTGCTGTACCCCAACCGCCCACAGGATGGTAGCAGCAAAACGTCAAATGGGGAAATGCAGAGCATCTGACCGCAAGTGT
Source organism: Mauremys mutica (assembly GCF_020497125.1). Lineage (NCBI taxonomy): Eukaryota > Metazoa > Chordata > Testudines > Geoemydidae > Mauremys > Mauremys mutica. Next base: position 15,178,358 of record NC_059082.1, read on the forward strand.
AACAGCCAATCAGAGGCAGAAAAAATTAGAACTGGAGCTCACCCCTAGCTCAGCACTGAATCAAACCAGACTCACAACTAACCCAACCCCACCACAAACCGAACCAGACCCAGTCAGAGACAACCCCAAATGAACCTCTAAGTTGGACCCAATCCCACTCAGAGACAACCCCAAATGAATCCACAGCCACCTCCAAACTGGCGCAAGGGCTCAGGCTGAACCTGCTGAGATTCAGGGTTCTACATTCGCTGGTCTATTTCCTCTCCCCCTTCTGGGCTTGTGGGGTTCAGCCGGAAGCAGAAGCTTTGGGGACCTCACAAGCCCGGGCCTGTTTTCCCTGGAAATGCTCAGCCCTGTTTGGGATACAGAACTGATCCCCTAAGATTGTTATGTTCCCCATTCATTGCAGCCTTCCTGGTTCTTGATGCTATTTTCCAGCCCCCCTTTTGGTTCTTAACATGCCCCAAAGTCTCATCCTGCCAGGCCTGCCTGGTAAAAGGGGATGGAGTGGCAGATGGGGCTGCAGAACATCTGGGCAATTCCCCGCCCCAGGCTGTCAAAGATGTGCCTTATCCCAGTGTGTCTCGTGGTGGACTATATGCAAGAGCCAGGATCTGCCCATTCTGCTGGGGACCTGCAGGGCACAGCGCAGCGCTGCTGCACGAGGCAGGCCCACCTCCAGAGGGCAGTACTTTTGGAAATGACATCATAGTTTCGACCAATCAATATTTTCCACGTGACATCATTACATCTGGAAGTGCCACTTTTGGAGGTCGGACTTCCTGCAATGCTGGGGTGGGAGAGGTATTAAGGGGTTATTGTGATAGGGCCAATGGGGAACAAAATAGTCCTTGATATGCTACATGTTTGCAAGCCTTTTAGGGCTCGTCTCAATTTCAGGGGCTGCATGTGGGAGCAGAAGGGTTCTTCTAGCCCAGGAGATGGACCTTTCCTGTAAGCCAGGGTGTGAGCAATTCGAATGGCTGAGCCGGCCACTCTACAACCACAGCCTGGACCTGGGCCTTCTCCTCCATTCCCTGCACCCCACCCACTCACCCACAATGGCCCCTCCAGCCAAGGCCATGGCCAGGGACACGAAAATGCCAGCTGCCTGGAACCCCCCTTGGACACTGGGCGTCCGATCCTTGTAGTCACCCGTGAAGTCAAAGGCACTGATGAGCCTGCGAGGAAGGGAAATGATGAGACCAGCTGTCAGAGAGATATTCCTCTGAGTCGGGGAGTCCGCGCTGTGGGGGACGGAGGAGCTGCATTCACAGCCCTTTCAAACCATCTCCCTGGCACTGAGCGCTCACGTTCCCATTGAGGAATGGGGAGATTGTAGCAACATAACCCAGCCTCTTTATTTTATTCCTTCTTTTCCAGCCGTCCCCCTCCCCCAGAGGCCTCAGCCTGAACCAATAGGCTGCACACTAGAGGGGTCCAAAACCAAAAGAGACCCGGGGTGGCTTCCAGACCTTCACGGTTTATCCTGGAATCTGACCCAGAAAAGGAAGCAACAGAGATCAAGAGATGCCCCTTCATGAACCCAACTGCCCCTGGTCAGAGTCCTCCAAGACCCAGAATGAAGGTGGGCCTTGGAGTTACAGGGGCTCCCAACATGGGGCAGCTGGAAGAGGCTGAAATCCTCCAAGCCTGACTCAGCCCTACAGGCCCAGCACCACTCAGGATGCATAATCTGTAAGGGGGCACTCAGCTGCTGCCACTGACTCATCTCTCATCTCCCTCCCCCCCAACATACATGCTGGCCCATAACCCACCCCACTGCCACGGGAGAGATTTAAGCCATCTTACCCTTCCTTTCCATACACCTCTTCAGTGGCTGCGGCTGCGGTGACAGCCCCCACGATGCCCCCAATAAACCCTGGCATGGCATGTAGGTTGTGGATGCCGCAGGTGTCCTGGATGTGCAGCTTGGACTCCAGGAATGGCTGGAAGGAATGGAGGAGAGAGAGAGAGAAAGAGAGAGATTATTTCCTCTCCCTAAGAGGCAAGAGACTGGAATTCCTCTGAGCAGCACTTACCATGAGGTAGACGAACCCAACGGTGGACACAATGCCACAAAGGAATCCAACGATGAGGGATCCGTATGGAGTCAGCATCATCTCCGCGCCGGTCCCCACAGCCACACCACCGGCCAGCGTTGCATTCTGGATATGAACCTGCGCAAATAACGCTCATGTCTTACCACTTTGGCTTTGGGACAAGAGAGTGTTAAACCCATTAGTGGCAACATTTCAAGCCAACCGAGGAGAAAAGCAGGGGAACTGGCTGAGAAAAATGTTCTGAGAAAAAAATGAAGATCTGGGCCCATTTTCATTTGCATTGGGATTGGCTCCCTGCCCATCTCAAATTCCCAATTACTGGACTTGCCTGAAGCCAGAGATTTTTGACCACCAAAAGTTACACGAATGGGAGGAGATTGAAGATGAAATGTCAACAGCTGATGGGCTGGGGTATCATTTTCATGTAGTGGAAACAAAAAACTGCATACACACATGCGCATTGCTGCACAGATATGCCCAAAGTTTGGTGCTGGCACAAGCACAGCACTGTATGGGGCCTGCTGTCTCTCACATACACACGCATGTAACACCCAGAAAACACCGTATGGGCCCTGCTCTGACACACACGTCACTGTATGGGCCCCTCTCCCTCACAAACACACACATCTAACACCATATGCTTGCAGGACACCATAGAGTTCAACCCTGGAACATGCCCACCACCATGGGACCATTCCCACCGGCTCTGCAGCACAGGTATCTGCATGGCTCTGCTGTCCTATGGGTCCACCAGCACACAGGTGATCACACATATCTGCTCCTCCATTTGCCCAAGCATGCCCACACACCTGCTGATGCATGGATACCGCACATGGCTTTCCTGCCAGAGCTTTGCAAATGATTCATCCCACTAACATGGCTCAAGCTGTTGTTGCATCCAGAGCTCCTAGCCTCAAAGGCTTTGCCTCTTCCGCACCCCATGAAATCCAGTGCACACTCAGCAAAGGAAGCAGCCCCCAATCAGACTGCCTGGCCCTTTAGTCATCCATAAGCCAGGAGAGGGCACAGCAGGCGTCTCCAGCCCGTGCTTACCATGTCGAGCTTGCCTTTCTTCTGCAGCAGGCTGGAGAAGGCCACGGTGGTGAGGACACAGGAGGCCAGTGAGCAGTAGGTGTTAATGGCGGCTCGGTGCTGCGCATCCCCGTGGTTTGAAACAGCTGAGTTAAAGCTGGGCCAGTACATCCACAGGTACAGGGTACCTGGGAGAGGAGAGGCAGGGGTGGATCAGTGTGGGAAAGGAGTAGGAGGGAGGGGAAGGAAAACAGGGAGCAGCAAAGGGAAAGGGGGTTAAAAAAAACCCACAAGAGATGATAGTTATATGGAGGGGAGGCTAAAGCCGGCTGTGCCCCAAACTCCCAGCTCTGCCTCTACTGCCAACTCTTCCCTCTTCCCGAAACACTCCAACCAGGAACTCAAAGCTGCAATAGCATGTGGAGCCTTTCATTTCTAGGGCACCAATTCCAATCGGACCCCAGGCTGCAGGGACTGGTGGGCTCTGGGGGTCTGGGAATGGCACATGGAGCCTCTCACCTCACAGCAGCATTTCCAGTCGGACCCCAGGCTGGAGGGATTGGGGGCTCTGGGGTGTCTGGGAATGGGACATGGAGCCTCTCACCTCACAGCAGCATTTCCAGTCGGACCCCAGGCTATGGGGGAATAGGGGCTCTGGGGTGTCTGGGAATGGGACATGGCTTTACAATTCTAAGGCACTAGTTCTAATCTTATCTGGCCCCTGAGGCGTGGGGGGAACTGGCCAGCTCTGGGGTGTCAGGATTGGGAAATGGGATACACAGTTTTTTCACCACTAGGGCACTGGCTCCAGTCTGGTTTCACACAGTCTGTGGGATGTAGGAGGGACCCAGCACAGCTTTCATGAAGTCTCCAAGTCCGCAGTTAACTCACCGATCATAGCAAAGAGGTCGGAGTGGTACACAGAGCCTTGCTTGTCTTTACTCTGTTCCAGGTTGGGCCGGTACAGAATTCTGGTCACTGTCAGGCCAAAATAGGCTCCAAAGGTATGAATGGTCATGGATCCACCAGCATCTTTAACCTGGGGACACAGAGCAGAGGAAAAGAAAATTCACATGTTGGGAGTATTCTGGCCAATCAACTGACCGTCTGTCCGTCCAGCCTATGCTGGGTCACTACAAGAGGGGAACAGAAATGCTCCTGGTCCCTCCGACTGGCAGGCAGAACATCTCAGCCACATGCTTCCAATTAGCCTCCTCTGTGGAAAAGGGGCATTTCTGGCCCCTCTAGCATGTGACTTCATGGCGCATGGGTTCCAACAGCATCCCCAGAGTAGAACTACCCCGAGGTGGCAGTCCCAGCGAGGGCAGGTAAATGGCAGACAAAGAACAGGGCTTTTAAATAGAGTTTATTGCTCCTTGAAACCTAGGGTTTTTAGAACAAATATTAAAAAGCCACAAAACTCCCAGTAAAGGCCATGAGCAGAGATCAGCAGTTCCAGAACTACAGACCCATTGTCTTAGGGAAACCCCACCACAGGGGATCCCTTGCTCTCAAGTCACCGGGGACATTTCCCATTCCCAGACTAAGGTAGGAGAGAAGCCAAAGGGAGGGGAAGTAGCCCCTGCTGTTTGCTCATTGATGCGTTTGGAATCTTTTTACATCTCTGCTTAAATTGTTGTGGCTGGAATTAACCCCGTGTGTTTAGCTAAACAAGGAGCTGATGGACCTGACTGGAGCCAGGCACTGTACAAGAGCCTACAGTACAGACAGCTCTGCTGCTGCACCTCACTCCTGACCTGCATCCCCCCCACCCGGCAGTGACACCCCGTCTGCACTGCCAGAGAGGAAGGGCAGGAGGCTGCCGATTTTGCTGACTCAAGGGGAGCCTTACGTGGAGCAGGCTGACGAGGATGTACTCGTTCACAGCAAAGAGCGTGACTTGAAACAACGTCAGGATGAGCAGCTGCACGGGGCTGGTTTTGCCCAGGATGGCCCCAAAGGCGATGCAGACAGAACCCACGCAGAAATCTGCATTGATCAGGCTGGGGAGCGGGGGATGGGAGAGAAAACAACCTGCAGGTTAGTAATGGAGATTCTCCCCCTCGCTCCACCACTCCCAAATCTAGAGAGCCTCACCCTTGCCCGGACACGAACCTCATCCTGGCTTCTTCACCAGCACCCCACTTGCTGGGTGTGACTAGAACACTGTCCCTTTAAGGGACAGTACCACTTTTGCTTCCCACTCCTGGTGGGCTAGAGTCATGGATGGAAGGCCAGAAGCGACCATTGTGATCATTTGGTCAGATCGTCTGTCTAACACAGGCCACAGAACTTCCTCACAATAACTCCTAGAGCAGATCTGTTAGGAAAACATCCAGTCTTGATTTAAAAATGGCCAGTGATGGAGAACCCCCCCCAGCCCTGGGTAAACTGTTCCTCTGGTTAATTGCCATAATTGTACTCGGTATATGCATGGCTAAGGGTGAGATGAGTTATGGGTCTCTCTTCACTGGGGTCCCCAGAGGAGCTCCCAGTGGGAAGTTAGGAGCCCCCTTGTAAGGATTAAGCCTTTTTTCTGTAGCCATATTGTAAGGTGCAAGGCCTTTGTCTGCAGCCATGTTAGGAGAGCAGCAGCCAGAAGCTAAGCAGCAGAAAGTCACATCTTCACATTCTATCTAAATTACATTTAAACAATGTAATATTGGGCTGTTAAGAAGGCCCTCCTGTCCTAATAGTACCCATCATCACCAGATAAAGAAACAAATCTTAAGATGGTTAAAGAAAACTTTGTTTGGTAGCATTCTGTCTGGCAACTTAGCAACAAGCTGTGGCTATGAAATCTCTACTTCTTTATTGCTTTGTCTTTATGGTCCCCACTCCTCTATTGTTTATCTGTATGGTCGCTGGTTCTTTGATGGTTTGTCTGTTGCATAACAAATTTTGCTAGGTGTACATCAATTAAGGTGGTGGGGTACGATTGGTTAAAGGATTATTTTACAATATGTTAGGACTGGTTAGAAAATTATTTAGTAATATTTTAGTTAAATGATTGGTTAAGGTACAGCTAAGCAGGACTCAAGTTTCACTATTTAAACTGGATCCAAAAGGAAGTTCTTGGGAACCAACTCCAGGACACAGCCCCAAGATCAGAGCTGCCAGACCACAACACCCTGCCAATTACACCGTGCAGAAACTGGAGTCCCCCAGATAACCTGATCCTGACTGGCCAGCAGGAAAAGTTCATCTGCCTTATTGGGAGTGGTGAACATATGCTTAGCAGGTGCATTCTGTTTTGGTGATTGTTAATAAATAGAGGTTAAGTAGGGTATTACTGTATCAGACTCTTTCTTTGGTGGAAGGCCCTGTAAACCCGCAAAAGATTAAATCCTGAGTCCACAGGAAATGGGTGTTTGCTCTCAGTCCACAGGGAATGGGTGTTAACTCAGAGCACACAGAGGAGTACAGCCCGGAGCCCGCGGAGGGGTAAAGTTAAGTGCCTTATATCTGCATCCCTAAGAACTGGGAAAAGCTAGAGGTGCCTAAGTCAACAGGGTTGCGCCTTGAGCCCATGGAAGGGTAAAGGTGGGTGCCCTAAAGTGTGTGTAACAGAGAAGTTTGTGCGGGTAACACCCTAGCCCTCAGCATGTGGAGAATGGCATAATGAAATTTCATCAGATATGAGGCTGTTTGTCCAAAAGGAGCTGAGCAATGAAAGTCCCAAGACTGAGGGCAAACATTGGCCCTGACACCTGGGGCTTGGCCTGGGGCCTGTGAGAATGTGGTCTTACGTGGCTGGTCTCACCTGACTCCTTCCTCACCATCCACCAGAGCCAGCCACCCCTGGAATGGAGGGTGGAACCCAGCCAGAGGCACACAGTGCCCTGCACAGCTGAGGAGGGGAGGGGGAATTGGGACCAAAGACCTTTTCTTATGAAACAGGCTCCATGGGCTCTTTAACAGCAGGCAGGGCAGAAGATGTAATATGATCTGGAGTGCCCTTTCTCCACAAAGAGCAGGGGCAGAAGCTCCAGGCTGCTTGGTCCCCTCCCTGCATCTCCTCTGTCCAGCGGGAGATGGCTTCCATCAGTCCAAAACCCTCTTACTTTTCCACTCCAATGAGTATCTTTCCGTTCTCAAAAGAATGGAACCAGCCCTGCATCAGGAGAGCCCACTGGATCCCAAAGGCGGCAAGGAGGAAGTTGAAGCCAACAGCTCCAAAGCCATAGCGCTGGAGGAATGTCATCAGGAAGCCAAAACCCACGAAGATCATCACGTGGACATCCTGGAAAGCTGTGTCAAGGAAGAGAATTCCCCATTAGCATGGCGGGGAGGGGTGGTGCTCCTGCAGCCTAGGAACTCGGCAATAGCCCTAGTTCAGAAATATCAATGATTTTTCAGGAGAAATGTTGGGAAAAAATCATTTTAAATTTTGCATAAACATTTTTAAAACAAACTGAAAAATGAAAAACCTTCCGTTTTTGGAAATGTTTTTTGGTAAAATATTTTGGCTGTGAGGAAAAACCAGCAGTGTTTGGAAAGCCCTTTCAGTAAACATCATTGGTTTTCATTTCAGTAAAAATATTCAGTGTTGAAAACAAAACACTTATCAAAATAACCTAAGCTGTAAAGCACAGACATCTACCAACACATTTTTTTTGTTTTCAGTCTCCATTAACCAAAAAAACAGAGACTTTGAATCAGAATTAACATTTTCCATGCACACTTTTGCTTTACTAACAAACCCTTTTTCATTTAAAAAAAACCCCATAAGTTTTGATAATTTTTTGCCCAACAACCTGTCTATGCTAGGTCAGAACCCAGTGTCACTGACTGCTCTCCGCCTTCCTGCTCTGGGAACTGTTATTATTAGCAGCCATTATTTGTATTATCATAGCGCATACAAATGAGCCCCAGTCATGGATTAGGACCCTATTGTGCTGGGTGCTGTACAAAAACAGAACAAAAAGACAGTCCCTGCCCACAGAGGCTTACAATCTAAGTACAGGACAAGAGAGAACAGATGGACAGTGAGACACACTCTGCTCACTTCAATGGAGGGTGAAATCCTGGCCCCAGTGAAGTCAATGACAAAACTCCCCTTTACTTCAATGGAGTCAGGATTTCAGCCAGAGACTTTCATTCTTTGTTTCATTGTATTCTTAATCTAAAATGAACCTTCATCTGACTGGAGGTGCACAGCCGCTTTACTGGACCCGTATACTAAGTAAGCCTGGTACTCAGGGCATGGCAGCTCAGACACCGCTCCATATGTTCTGGTAGGAAAATGAGCCTCTAGAGAGGAATTCTTGATGTGATAAACCTGGAGTGGATGTCAGCACTGCTGGTTTCTTTCCGATAACAATCAGCCCCAACAATGTAAAGTGAAACTTGGCACAGTTATAAATTAAACCATAAAAACCACATGTGCAAAAGCCTCCTGAGCCCTGTAGTAAGAGGAGGACGACGAGGGCTGGTTCCCTCCGCCAGTTTCCAGGGGGATCCCACAAGGAAACCAGCAAGTGCTGCACTCTGCCACTGTGGAATGGAATGGGTAAACATGCCACATTGCGCAGATACGTCAATGTCTGTACTACACAGTGTGCGGAATATTGCACAACAGCACAACATATCTGTTGTTTAAGTGCTTGGGCACTGTCAGCTCGGCTTAGAGAATGGGCTAGCTCAGAGAAAGGAAAACACCAATCATGTGGAGTCCGGTCTAGGCTCTGACACTGACAATGGATTTTCCAGCCCTTTTCCCAGCGTTCAGAGGGAAGGCCGGCTGCGTTTTTGTGGCTAGTTTGCCATCTAGTGAAAGCGCACGTCTTGAGAGGTGTGGAACGAGAGTCTGATCCAGCTCCCACTGAGGCCAATAGGATTCTTTCCATTTACTTCAATGGAAGTCGGATCAGGCCTTGAATGAAGCATGGCTCTGCAGGAGTCCTGGTTTCAGTTACTGTGCACTTTACAAGCTCTACCAAGGCGTGGGCGGAAGCGAGTGTGGATGGGATCCAATCACACTGTGCCAGACTCTGGCTTTTATTTGTTCTTTCGCCAAACCTAGGAAAATCCATACAGACGAACTACAAGGCCAGATCCACAGCTGGGGTGAGTCGGCACAGTTCCACTCGCTCTAATGCAGCTCTGCTGATTGATACCAGCCGAGGAGCCAGCCCATATAGGTCTCAAATGCCAATCTGTAAACACCCAATTTTACCATAAATACACTGAGACACACTCTCCCCTGTTAGACTACCTATCCAACACCATTCTCAAGAAAGAAAAGAAAAAGAAAGAAAGAAAGAAATACCTCTATTGCCAATTAAATATTAACTGACGTTTCTCACTTTAATGAAAATATTTAGACAAAAATCAAGATTATGAGAAATAACACATAAAATAAGCCCCCAAAGTCATAGTTCAGGTGGTAGGGTTGAGATGTTAATTATATTATTTTATTATTATTTATCTGTATTGTGGTAGCACGAAGGAGCCCTGCTCATGGGTCAAGACCTTATCGTGCTAGGAGCTGTACAAACTCAGAACAAAAAGACCATCCCCGTCCCCAAGAGTTTACAATCTAAGGAAAACTTTGTACTTTGTTTGCCCTTGAGAAGAGTAATGTGCCTGCGTCTCACATGGGCAGAGTAGGAGTCATGATGCCCTGAAGTTTTTATTACATATCAATTAAGAACTTGGGTTTTAGCTTGTTGTCATTTAGTAACCTTCACTGTTTACTGACAGGAAGAGTATGGCCCCTGGAATACTGTCGACACTGAAGAATCCTTCATTCCTCCTCCCCCCATTCAGAACAGATGATTCATCCTCCAGGGAATTTCACAAGCTGATTTTAAATTCAAGTGAATTTTAGTGCTGCTTCTGAATGTGGTTGAACTGACAGCCCTGGAAATGGACATCTCAAACCAGTTATACACCCCTTCCTCCCTGCCCACATTTGTCAACCCTACCCAGGAGGAACCATCTCTAGGGCCAGAAGAGAGTGTTTTCCAGGCCTGTTCACTCTTTGTCTGCTGCTATTTTGTGAGCACCTTCCACCACTGCACAAACCAGGTCAGTTCCACTGTGGTACCAAGGATGGAAACTCTAATGAAAACCATCCTTCAGGCTTTCAACCACCTAGACCTGCTCTAAGCAGAGGTGATACAGAAAAAATGCCAGTGCTCTATCTACACTAGTGTGGCCCTCATTGCCACTACCCACAGAGCCACACTGGCGCTAATGCCACCATGGGAGATTTTAACAAATAGCTCAGTGTAGACACAGTGGCTACGCCTACACTATGAGCTAGGGGTGTCATTCCCAGCTCGGGTGCATATATTTGAACTAGCACAATGAGAGTTAGTGTGCATGGCTTGTAGCGTAAACATGGCCAACCTTGGACTAACACTAACACTGTTTGGACTAACATGGTTTTCATAAATAAATCCTTTTCTGAAAGACATAATCCTTAGAGAAAACTGGGTTGGTCTCTAGTTTCTAGCCTTCTCTGTTTTAACTAGAACACACTGTATTTGTAATGGAAATGTTCTAAACCAGGGGTTCTCAACCTTTTTCTTTCTGAGCCTCCACCCCCCAACTTGCTATAAAAACTCCACAGCCCGACTGTGTCACAATAACGGGGTTTCTGCATATAAAAAGCCAGGGCTGGCGTTAGTGGGTAACAAGCAGGGCAATTGCCTGGGGCCTCATGCCACAGGAGCCCCCGCAAAGCTATATTGCTCAGGCTTTGGCTTCAGCCTCGGGTGGCGGGGCTCAGGCATCAACCCCATGTGGCTGGGCTTCGGCTTTCTACCCTGGGCCCCAGTGAGTCTAATGCTGGCCCTGCTTGGCGGCCCCCCGGAAGCCTGCTTGCAGCCCCCCAGGGGGCCTCAGACCCCGGGTTGAGAACCACTGTTCTAAACAGATCCGTGGCTCAGTCCCTCATGCAGCCTTGGAAACAATCGCTTATCTGTGCAGACTCTTCTGAGCTGCCACCCACCAGGGTGACTCCAGCCGGATGGTTTGCACAGGGGCTCAGGCCAGTCATAAAGGGGTTAGCCAGCTGAATGATCCTGGTGGCAACAAGAGACAACGGCCCGAGTGCACCGGGAAGCTGCTGTGAGCCAGGGAGGACTCAGACACCAGAATGGGATCAGCAATTCAGGAGAGTTTCCCTAGGAACCTAGACCTCCCCATCTGAGAATGGCAGATATTTTGTGTCCCATTTGCCCTAGCTTAGGACAAGAAGAACCTAGAAGGGGTTAATCAGTGGCTTAGCCTTTGGCCTTCAGGGCACATCCAGTTTATGAAACAAGACAAAACGCGTTTGGAGTTTCAGCCTGGTCGTCACTCCCTCACTGGCAGACAGCTGCACGCCTCCCAGCTCGGTGTGGCATGTCTGCTCCAAGGGCCTTGTGTCGGTGGCACTCAGAAACTTAACACAAATCTTGCATGTGCTTGATGACAAAAAGGACACGACCTAATGAGGAAGCTGCGAGCCTGAGATACTTCCTTGGGTTGGGACCTGCAAGTCTCTTTGAGGGATTTGTATCTGAAATCCTCAAGGTCAGCTGCAGTTTGTCATTACAGCTGCAGTAAATGTGACACTATTGCAAGGAAGGGGGTGTGTACTACTGCCATCTCCTGGACAGAATCAGAACAGTGCTGTGTGGCATAGACACCCGCTGTTAGTCCAAGTGGTGGGGCTGGAGTTTTAGAGAATACAGATCTGACTCCTAAAGCCACTGTCACTTCGTAGTTCCAAGTGGTCAGCATGTGCAATGCAGGGACCCCCACAAGCACCTAGGCACCCACGTATTCTGACACACTCCCACCAAGGGGTCCCTTTGTCTCACTGAAATACCCGGAGTTGCCCAGGCAGTATACCTGAAGGCCTTGGAAGATCTTGCCCGCTCCCCTGTGACTTGCTCAAACACCAAAGTAATTTTCATTTGCCTTTCATGTGTCCCTGATCTTATGTCAAACAGTCCTGGCCCTGTATTGTACTCCCTTACCGTGTCCTCTCAGGTGGCATTTCCTATCAACAGAGCTTGGTGGAGTCGGCTTTTTCTGGTTGCAGATGCTGCTGCTGCCCCTTGTCCTCATGCACCCAGTTCTGCCTCCTTCCCTTCCCCCCACTATACATCACAGCTGGTTTGTTCCAGGGAAATGGCTCATCCCCCAGCTGCCTTGCCTGTGGGAGGTGCGTGCTCTCCCCGCCTCAAGTGATCCAAAGGCTGGTGTCTGTCACTGTGTTCAGTCCCTCCCCCTATCCCTGAAAAAGCTGAGTGTCCCACTCCTGGGAGTGCTGCCCGCAGAAGCAGTGCTGGCTGGCGGGCGGCGTTTGGCGCTGCTCCCAGTGCTATACTCAGGTAGGACAGCAAAGGAAACTGGCTTTGGTTACCTATTGCTGGGGAGAGAGGTCATCTCACCCGCCCCCACTGATCTTCTGATGCCAGCTAAACCCAGAGCAATTGAAACCCTCCCATCTAAGGAAAAGGGGCCCCCTATGACACCGCTTGTATTGCCATGTCCACCCCCAACAGGAGTTCAAAATAATACTAATGCCTGAATCCGCTCAAAGGTTTCCACAGAGATCATTTGCACCAGGCACCACCCCACACACGCCCTGAGGTACTGGGGTTCCTTAGGGGACACAGAGGAACAGTCTTGGCTCTGCCAGCGGAAGAGGCCTCACCTGGTGCTGGTGTGTCAGCTTAGAGTTTGCCCAAAGCTCTCGGGGTTGGATGTGAACGTGACACTGATGAATGCTCCTTAACCAGGGAAGACCTCACCACCTGCCTACGCTGCACCTTTTCCATTGCAGTCCTAATGCAGCTGTGTCTATCCCAGCTCACAGCCCCCTGCTGCAAGTGCCAGGGCATCTCCTCCAAGCCGTGAGGTGCTGTGCACACAGTACCCATCATCTGGCCATTGTACACAATGTTTTAAATCCCCCCTGTGCCAGCTCTGACTTCCATCCCCATCAGCTCCTGCCAGTGCCACCCTGTCTGCTGCCTGCCTCACTCTCTGGCTTTCCATCCCCCATAGCTGGTCAGCCTCCCACCCACCCTCACTCTGCACCTTGGTGCTACCACTCCATATTTTAAACCGGCTAGTAAGGGGCTACGGAGTCCCAACCTAGGTGTGCATGAGGGAAATGGAGCTAGTTCCTATTGGCTTGCTGTAAAAGAGGATACATCGTTGCAGGATATGCTAGGCTGCAGCAGTTTAATTAGCGGGAACGAGGCTTTGTCAGAGAGCAGAGTGCTGCTGCTTCGGAGCATGCCGAGCTGTCTGGGAGCTGGTGGGATTGGCCCACTCTCACTGTTAGCTCCTGGTTTAGCAAAGTGAAGCAAGGGGGTTAACCGCAAAGACCCGAGCCCTTCAGACGTCGCTGCCTGCCCTGAGCGACTGGCAGGGGCCCCGATGCAAGGGAAGGGAATGCCACGAAGACACCGGAGGCAGATCAAACTTCTGTGTTACACCCATGAGTCATTATTGGGGCCCCCATCAGTCATCTTCCAGAATGTCTCCCCTGCCCCTCAGCTGAGCCCAGGGCAAAGCAGCCAGCATGAAGTACATAAGAGCCCTTCATTCAGCACCTGTTTACTTATTCTGGGTGGCACCGCACTTCCTCATTCTACCCAGCTTGGTGAGCTTGGAGCAGCACAGGTGTTTGCTGCTGCCTGCCCAGAATGCCAGCCTCTCCCTTGAGCCAGCTTTCCACTGCACTGAGCTCCAGGGAAAACAGCCTTCCCTCCTCCACTGCAAGTGACAAGGGCAGGGGCTGCTCCTGGATGAGGGGCTCTCATGGCAGCTAGAGGAAAATGGAGTCGGGGAAGGAGAGGGAAGACCAGGTGTTGTTTCTATGCACCTCCATCTCCTCCAGGAGGATGCTCTAGGGTCTGGCCTGCTGGCCAGTGAGGTGCTGTCACACCCCCATCCCCATTCAGCTCCATGGGGCAGGGTCATGTCTTGGGTTGAGGAAAGGGCTGGAGAATCGAGAGATTTGTTCCTTCGTATGAGCAGAAATGCTTTCGCCAGCACAGTCCAGGGGAGGCGGCAGCACACAGAAGCCTGCAGGATGGAGGAATGTTTATCCCCTGATCCTGCAGAGCATAGGGAACATGGCACTGGCATGGCAAAGTGCTCCAGTCATAGGCCCTGAAGAGTTTGTAGGAGGCCACACATCTTTGGTGTAACCAGCCCAGTTTCTGGGCAAAAGCGCTGCCCCTTAGGAAGATACGATAAGTCCTCTCTGGCAGGAACGATGGGGCTGAGGCCAGAAGGGGCGACTCACCAGAGGCAGGGAATCACCCCAGCCATCCTTTCAATCTGGTGGCAGGATTGTATGAAGCAAGGACTGACAGACAGCCATGTGTGCTGACCCGGGCTAAAGATGTGCTGGGGGAAGGGGAGATGCCACAAGCATATGCGCTGCTTGGCCTGGTAACAGCCACCAGCACCTCTCCTCCCAAAGGATCTCCAGGCACTTCTGAAACTATATACGTAGAGCAGTGGGTGAATGCAGACACCTCTGGGTGTGTGCATCTCTGCCTACACGTGTCCTCATAGAGCTGGAACCCAGCAGGGACAGGCTACAGAATATTAACCCTGCATCCCACATACCACATCCCAGCTGCTATGGACTCAGACAGTTTCCTCCTCTTCTCCTTAGTGCAGGAGTCTCAAACGCACGGCCCACAAGCTGCCCCAATGTGCCCCAGGGGGCTCCAGCAGTTTTGGGGCTGGGTCTCTCCCTTGGCCCCACCTGCCGCCCCCAGGCGCTCCCCCCTCAGGGGCCTCGGCAGCACAGCAGAGCTGAGTGGTGTCTGCCGGCCCCTTCCTGCAGCCCAGGGGTGGGACTGTGCCTCCGCACGCTGCCCCCACCCCGAGCGCCCCTGTGGCCAATGGAACCCCAGGTAAGACCCCCACTCCCTCCCAAACTCCCTCCCAGAGCCTGCACCCCCAGACCCCCTCCTCCACCCAAACTCCCTCCCAGAGCCCAACCTCTCACCCCTTCTGCACCCAAACTTCCTCCCAGAGCCTGCCCCCCAATCCCCTACCCCAGACCTGCACAGCTGGAGGAAGGAGGTAGGGCTGGGGCAGCATGGGGGAGAATGGTGCACGTCAGGACTGAGGTGCACTGGCAGAGCTGGGTGAGCAGCACAGGACTGGGATGGGGGGTGGTGGCTGTAGGTCAGGACTGAGGTGCACTGGCAGAGCTGGGTGAGCAGCGCAGGACTGGGATGGGGGGTGGTGGCTGTAGGTCAGGACTGAGGTGCACTGGCAGAGCTGGGTGAGCAGCGCAGGACTGGGATGGGAGGTGGTGGCTGTAGGTCAGGACTGAGGTGCTCTGGCAGAGCTGGGTGAGCAGCGCAGGACTGGGATGGGAGGTGGTGGTTGTAGGTCAGGACTGAGGTGCACTGGCAGAGCTGGGTGAGCAGCGCAGGACTGGGATGGGGGGTGGTGGCTGTAGGTCAGGACTGAGGTGCACTGGCAGAGCTGGGTGAGCAGCGCAGGACTGGGATGGGAGGTGGTGGCTGTAGGTCAGGA
The DNA here is from genome assembly GCF_020497125.1 of Mauremys mutica. Lineage (NCBI taxonomy): Eukaryota > Metazoa > Chordata > Testudines > Geoemydidae > Mauremys > Mauremys mutica. Next base: position 15,193,972 of record NC_059082.1, read on the forward strand.
CTGAGGTGCACTGGCAGAGCTGGGTGAGCAGCGCAGGACTGGGATGGGAGGTGGTGGCTGTAGGTCAGGACTGAGGTGCACTGGCAGAGCTGGGTGAGCAGCGCAGGACTGGGATGGGGGGTGGTGGCTGCAGTTCAGGACTGAGGTGCACTGGCAGAGCTGGGTGAGCAGCGCAGGACTGGGATGGGGGGTGGTGGTTGTAGGTCAGGACTGAAGTGCACTGGCAGAGCTGGGTGAGCAGCGCAGGACTGGGATGGGAGGTGGTGGCTGTAGGTCAGGACTGAGGTGCACTGGCAGAGCTGGGTGAGCAGCACAGGACTGGGATGGGGGGTGGTGGTTGTAGGTCAGGACTGAGGTGCACTGGCAGAGCTGGGTCAGCAGCGCAGGACTGGGATGGGGGTGGTGGCTGCAGTTCAGGACTGAGGTGCACTGGCAGAGCTGGGTGAGCAGCGCAGGACTGGGATGGGAGGTGGTGGTTGTAGGTCAGGACTGAGGTGCACTGGCAGAGCTGGGTGAGCAGCGCAGGACTGGGATGGGGGGTGGTGGTTGTAGGTCAGGACTGAGGTGCACTGGCAGAGCTGGGTGAGCAGCGCAGGACTGGGATGGGGGATGGTGGCTGTAGGTCAGGACTGAGGTGCACTGGCAGAGCTGGGTGAGCAGCGCAGGACTGGGATGTGGGTGGTGGTTGTAGGTCAGGACTGAGGTGCACTGGCAGATCTGGGTGAGCAGCGCAGGACTGGGATGGGAGGTGGTGGCTGTAGGTCAGGACTGAGGTGCACTGGCAGAGCTGGGTGAGCAGCGCAGGACTGGGATGGGAGGTGGTGGCTGTAGGTCAGGACTGAGGTGCACTGGCAGAGCTGGGTGAGCAGCGCAGGACTGGGATGGGAGGTGGTGGCTGTAGGTCAGGACTGAGGTGCACTGGCAGAGCTGGGTGAGCAGCACAGGACTGGGATGGGGGGTGGTGGCTGTAGGTCAGGACTGAGGTGCACTGGCAGAGCTGGGTGAGCAGCGCAGGACTGGGATGTGGGTGGTGGTTGTAGGTCAGGACTGAGGTGCACTGGCAGATCTGGGTGAGCAGCGCAGGACTGGGATGGGAGGTGGTGGCTGTAGGTCAGGACTGAGGTGCACTGGCAGAGCTGGGTGAGCAGCACAGGACTGGGATGGGGGGTGGTGGCTGTAGGTCAGGACTGAGGTGCACTGGCAGAGCTGGGTGAGCAGCGCAGGACTGGGATGGGGGTGGGGGGCTGCAGTTCAGGACTGAGGTGCTCTGAGAGGGCTGTGCTGGGGAGATAGAACAGGGAGATGTGGAGCAAGACTGGGCAGAGCTGGGGGGCAGGGGCAATGGGGGGGCTCAGAGCTGCAATAGCCAGGGGTACTGCAGGCTGGGACGGAGGTGCATGCGCAGAGCTGCCGGGGGAAGTTCCCGCAGCGCCTGCCTTCACAATCCTGGGGCTGTTTCTCTCAGACTTTCACAAGCCCCAGAACTTCAGTGACATGGGTCTCATTCGCTTCCCTCCTGGCTGACCTGTGCAGGGTGTGGCATTTACCAGTGCAGGGGCTGGTGCCTGCCAGCCGTACTCACATGGATACCTGAAGTAGAAATCGTTCTCTATGTCACTGGTGAGGTTCTTCTGGAGCTGCTCCTCCTTCCAGTGTGCATCAGCTTCGGGGTCAAAGCGCACAAAGACCCCAAAGAGGACGATCATAGCAACCTCCCAGAGGAGGCAGACGAGCGGCAGCCGCCAGCGCATGTATGTGTTCTTCACCATCCCAGACCAGCTCACCCGCTCAGATCCCAGAGAACCCACTGGGGCAGAGCGGGTCCAGGCACCTAGACAGCACGAGCCCCAGTCCTGATGCCTGGGGAGACTCAGTCCATTTATATAAGTCTGGTGATGTGGGGCGTGGTGCTGGGAGCTGTCAGTTCTCACAGCTGCCTGGGGCAGGCTCACATTTCAGTTCATGGCAAGTTTAATAGATTTGAACTCTCTCTGCTTCCAGCCAAAAGAAGTGGGGTTGGGAGCACGGAGGCATATCTCTAGCACCTTCTCTCTGAGGAGCTCAAACCCACCTAGGAGAGTTATACTTATACCTGCTTTACAGATGGGGAAACCGAGGCACAAAAAGGGGCAACAGTCACACAGTGAGTCGGCTGCAGAGCTGGGAACAGAACCCAGGACTCTTAACCCCACCCCCTTACTCTAGCCACTAGACCCCACTGTCCCAAATACAGCCAGGGAGTCCTGAGCCTTATGGCCCTTGCTCTAACCACTAGATCACTCTTCCCTCCTGGAGTCTGGAATAGAACCCAGGAGTCCTGAACCCCTCTCTACTCTAACCACTAGGCTAGGGGTTCTCACAACAATTTTTCCTAAAATTATTTATTTTTCCTATATTAATAAAATAATATGTACATATATATATACAAACCATTGTAATTTATTTATGCAAGGTTTTGGGGTTGTTTGTTTTTTTTTTTGCAGACTCAATAATAAAACTAATGCCCAGTTATTTTTATTCTTTACTGGACCTAACAGATTAGAAACACAAATAAAGTGCTTTGCACGTTCTTGTCTTTTTTTACTATTGTTTCTTTTGCTTTTTTGGTCAAAGTGGTTGTACAACAATTCTGAAGTACATTTTAAAATGCTTTTACATAATAGAAGTCCAAATAATAATGAAAAACCCTATCTGGGTGTCTTGGGTCTGGGGATGGGAGAGCAGGGGAGGCACGGCTGTGGTTGCAGCTGGCCCTGGGGCTCCTCCGGGCAGGTGGCGGGGTGCAGGGCTTTGGCCAGCCCTGAGCGCCTCTGGCTGGGGGGGGGCACACTCCAGGCTTCAGCCAGCCTGGGCTCCTCCAGCTGAAGGGGGGGGATGCACTCGGGGGGCTTGTGGCTCCAGCTGCAAGGAGGGGAAGGGAATCGTGGTGCTCTGGCTGCCGGGGGGGTGGGGTGGGCAGAAGGGGTGTAGTTGGGGGCTAGCCTTCCCAAAGGGGGGCTCCACCTGCTGCCCATGCACCCACTGCTCACCTACTCACCCCCCACCCGCCTCTTGCGTCCCTCCTCAGTCTCCCACCCACTGCTCACCTCCTCACTCCCCTGCCACAGACACCCCCTGCCTGCCATGAGACTCCCCGCTCACTGGTGGCTCACTGCTTACCTCCTCACTCGCCCGCTCACAGCCAGACACCCCTGCCCGCCTCCTTACCCTGCTGCTAGCTTGCCGCCTTACTCCCCCATCAGGCCCTGCCCCCATCACTTACCTTGCTGTTTGTCTCCTCACCCTCCTGCCACTTGCTTCCTGCATCCCTCCTCTCACTCCTCCCACCCACCGCTTGCCTCCTCACTCCTCTGCCCATCACGAGAACCCCAACTCACTGGTGGCTCACGATGCTCTTGAATGAACTCACACAGGAAAATGACAAAAGACAAAAACACCACATCAGCTGTGTGTGAACACTTTTCACAAAGCGATCCTCTATGTCTGAACTACCAGTTCTGATCCCACACAACACTTTCAAAAGACGAGCCTGGGACCTTAAATTCAGAACTTTGCTAGACACTAAAAATCATGGACCGAATAGAGACACTGGATTTAAGACTTATTACAACAATCTAAAACCCACTAACAAACCCCTAAGCTGCTTCCCCCTTTCTTTCCATTTTATGACTGGAGTGCTGTTAACAGGCCCCTTCACCTTGAACGGTTCCTTAAAATATGAGTTAACTACTTATGCAAAACAATCTGTTCCACCTTGTATTGAGCTTTGACATTTAAAATTTCCCAGACCTGAAGAAGAACTCTGTGTAACTCAAAAGAGTATCTCTCTCACCAAGAGACACTGAGCTTGAGCTAATTAGACACAGCTGGTCTGGCCGCCAAGTGAGTCAGCAAAGTAGCTCTTCATCTCTGTGCAGGATCCTAGCACCTGACAGCCCAATTCACTCACACAAGATGCTAAACTTATACCAGCTCTTTTCATCACAATTGAATTTGGCTCCTGTAAAGGTTCACGCCGGGGCTCGACCCTCCGGAGGGCGGAGGGGAGCCACACCGGCTCACTACACGTCCTCTGTTCCGGTCTGGCCCTGGCGTTCCAGGGCGACCAGCGCAGTACCGCACGGCATGGGCCCCCCTGTCTCGGGGCTGCACAACGGTACCACTTAGAGGGGCCCCGCCCTAGGGTCGGGCGGGCACCAAACACACAGTCACAGTGCTCAGGCCCTCTGGGTCAGGGGCTGAGCAGCAATAAACAGTTCAAGGAAGCTCAGGCCCTCTGGGGCAGGGGCTGAGCAGCAATAAACAGTTCAAGGAAGCTCAGGCCCTCTGGGGCAGGGGCTGAACCGATTAACGGGTTGGTATATAGGCCCAGGTCCTTACACCTGAGCGTTGGGTGAGGGGGAAAACTGCCACCCGTGAGTGGGGTGGCAGGGGGGATGCAGGCCCACCCGCTCCACTGCGTCCCAGCCTGGGGCCCTAGAAGCGGCTATCGCCGCTGCAGGTCAGTGGGGTCCTGACCGCAACACACTGACATAGGCTCGTGTGTGTCTGCAGCCTGACCAGGGTTGGCTACCCCCGGGCCACTTCCAGCTTCCCCCTCAGGGCCTACCTCATCCGTGACACCGGTCCCAGGCCAGTCTACCAGCATAGGTTCCTCTCGACCGGGGCTTGGTGGCAGGTGAAATACTGTGGCTGGAAATTGAACAGACCGGTTCCAGCTGAGCCAACTGGAGTCTGGTGGCCAGTCTCTGATCCTGGGCTCCTCACCACGCTGCTCCTGGGGTCACCAATACAGGTGGCATTGGGAGCATCTGCAGTGATAATTGTTTGGTATCACTCTTTACTGGAGGATTTATTCAGCACGTTGGGTGCTTGCCCATACATTGTGTTCTGGACTGTAGCTGACAATGGTTCTCTGTTCCCCATCTGACTATACCACCCTGACTCCTGTCTATGGTACTGAGCTGTACCTGCCACTTCCTGTCCCACGGAGTCTGGCTAGCTAGCCTGGGGGTGGAGTAGCCTCCTGGAATGCTACAGCTAGCAGCATCTGTCTTGGCTTACTCCAGCACCCAGATCACAACATGCATGTAGAGACTGGGTTTGTCTTTGCCGGTTCCCACCGAAGGCCAAGCAGCTTCCCCGAAGGAGGATCTTTGGAGGACCAGCTTAGTTGCCCTGAGGAGTTGGAGCTTAGGGTTGTCCCTAGCCATCTGGGTGCCCCATGGGGGGGGCTGTGAGGGGCCCCAGGCCTCCCCCCCCAGGGTCTGGGAGGCAGGAGCTGTGAGGAGCCACGTTTGGGGGCCACACAGGCCCAGAGTGGCCATGGGGATTAGCGGGGGTTCCAGGAGCAGTCCACACCGCTTCCCTCGCCCCTAGCTGTGTCTCTCGGAGGAGGGGGCTTGGGAGAAGGGATCTCCTCCCCCATTCACCAGCAGCGTCAGGAAGCGGAGTACCCCGGCCCCAGCCTGCTCCACTCCGCCAGCTCCCAACCGCGGTGCTCCGCTTCCCACCACCGGTGAGAGCCGGGGACGGTCATTTCCCCAACCCGAGTGACACGGCTGGGGCAAGGGAAGTGGAACAGGCTGGGGCCGCGTCTCTCCGCTTCCCACCGCCAGTGAGTGCGGGGGACGATCCTTTCCCCACACTCACCGGCGGCGGGAAGGGAGCGCCGCGGCTAGGAGCTGGCAGAGTGGAGCGGGCTGGGGCCGGGTTGCTCCGCTTCCCGCCCCTGCCGGTGAGTGCGGGGTCACTGGGGGAAGAGGTGGAATGGGGGCAGGCCGGGGGTGGAGCAGGGGGGAAGGGGAAGGAGCAGGGCAGAGGGAGTTGTCTGGGCCCCCCTCCCACCCCCCAGGGACGGCCCTGCCCCTTGCAGGGAGGGCCGGCCGAGGGATAGGGCTGGTCGCCGGGGCGGGAGCTGCTGTGTATGCAGCATGCAGCTGCCTAGGGCACCATGAAATCTGGGGCAGTTTGGTGCCCCAAATTTCATGGTGCCCTACGCAGCTGCGTATGCCTAAGGAGGGCCCTGCTGGCATTCCCTGTAGGGAGGCTGTTCAGAGTCCTACCCTAATACTTTCATGTGACTCTGGTTGCACTTGCACACCTGAGCGACACGCATACCTGGAGCTCCAGTGCAGGGTGTGACCTAGGCCATGATCCAGACAGAGTTCAGGTCCCTTCATGATGTACCCACCAGCCAGTCCTGGCAGGCGCCTGCTCCCTGCATTAGCTAAGAGAATGAATCATAGACTTTAAGGTCAGAAGGGACCATTATGATCATCTAGTCTGACCTCCAGCACAATGCAGGCCACAGAATCTCACCCACCCACTCCTGTATCAAACTCGTGTATTCAGCCAACCACTATGCTATCTGTGACCCGATGGTGTCTTCTGTGGGAAGGATACAGATATCTGCATGTCAGCGGCATGCTGGCATTGCAGCCTGTGTCATCTTGCTATGCTATCAAAGATTTGCACATAGATATTTGAATAAAAACAGGACTGAGCCCTGCGGGACTCCACAAGTCAGCACTCTTGGCAAAGGGCAGTAGAGATTCTTGCCATGTGTGGTGGTGGTGTGGCCTGGTTGGTAGCAGCTGACTCCAGGGCGAGTGCTGTGGGACATCAGAAACACACATTAGTTTCTGATAATAAATAAAATGAGCACTGGTCTGTAGCATTGTTAAGCCCCCTGTCAGAGATCTGGGGGAACCAGCCCTTTGGCCTGCAGCCCAGTCCGGATGTTTTCTTCTGCTGCCGAAGTGACTTCTGGAAAGTGTTTGGTAAATGAGCGTGCAGGGTTCAAGAGAAAGTCTTGTAACACAAGGAGTCCTGTCACAGCTGGCTATGCTGCTGTGAGGCATGGTGTGCATGACTGCCCTCTAGCCGGGTAGGACAGAATTGCTTGTGTATATCGGTTCTGCAAAGCTGGCTCTCTAGGAAAAACCTGCGTCATGGGGATCATCCTGCTGCCTCTGGTAATGATGCTATTGGCTCGGCTCATTAGAGGGCCACTGGGGAGATTAGCTGATGCAGGCAGTGCTATAGACTCATCATCTTCCTGGGCATATAACGACTGCCATAGTCATCAATTGTTTGCCAGGCACCAGCATTGGCATCCTATGGAGTAAGCACCAAGTGGCAGGGCCCTGCTCTACAGGGGACACAAGTGGGGAGGCATTTTTGCAGACAACTGGGCTCCTAACATTTTCTCACAGTCCGCATGTCCTAACCCACCTCCTCAGCCCCATCAGGGTGCTGGGAGGATCCCAGTGGGGAGTGAACAGGCTCTGCAGACCTTCTCTAGGGCCTGGCTGCTGCCCAGAAAGCCCCAGTGCCCCACTTATTCTTCTGGGCAGGGGGTTGAGTGGAGCTTTTATGGAGAGCATTTATTACTATGGGTACTGCAGTAGTGCCCAGTCACAGACTAGGAATCCATTGTGCTCGGCCCTGTACAAATGGAACAAAAAGGCCATCCCTGCCCCCAGGACTGTACAGCAAAACTTCAGCTAATTATAGGCAGCTGGGAATAAAGCAGTCAACAGGGCTTGCATGGCAGATCATTTCCATACAAAGGTCCCAAGGGGAGCTGAGTTTCAGGGGAGGAAACGGTTCATTCCATTTACTGCCCTTTTCATTTTTGCTTCATTTTGCAGGGCTGGGCTTACATAATTAGAAGTGGCAACAGCTTTTCACACTGATGAATGTGTGTCACAGGGGCCCGTGCCATTATATGCATCGGTCCTGTGAGTCTGTGTGCTAGTCTGTAGCACTGCGTATGATGGGAGCTAGGCTGCAGGAAGCACGGCCATTTGGTCAATTATGGTTGGATTTATCAGAGATCAACCACGTCCTACAGAACTTCCTGACATTTCAGTCCTGGGTTTCCCCCGCACACCACAGGGCTGCTGCTCCTCTGTCCTGACCCCAACACCCCATTATTCTAGTCCTGGGCTCCCCACGCTGCCATCCCACCTCCTGCACTAAGACCCAACACACTCATTTCAAATGTGCCCAAGTCCACATTTGAACCCAGCTACCCTGAAGTGGAATGCATGACGCACTAGGTCACCTCAGCTCATCTCCAGGACTTTGAACCAAACATCTTTGGCCAGACACTTTACAGAGGTTTTCAGTTCAGAGCCTGATTGAAGAGCAGCATCCTCTGAAAACCACCCCGAGATGCTCTCTACCCCTCCAGAGATCATTAGATCCATGCAAACAGCCAGAGAGACAAAGGCATTAGCTCCCTCCCTAGACCCTACAAAAACCACACTCTGGAATTCATGGATCATAACAGCTTCGTTTACTGACCCCCTCTCTTTCCACCGTGCCTCCCACTTCTTCACCAGCCGTTTGAGCACGAAGCTCCCATTATGGGAGAGTGGGGCAAAAGGTAATGGCTTTTCCACTGGCCTGATAGTCTCACCTTGCTGCACTGCCCAGCATTCCCACCTTATCAGCCTGCAGATCAGTGCTTTGCCACCAGAGTCCAGTCAGAGCCTGCATGCTCCAATGGCTCCTCTGCACACGTGCTCCCACTCTCACCTGAAAAGCTCCTATGAGTGGCTGCTAAAGGGACAGTCTCCCTTCAGGCTTCTAGCCATGGGAACAGTGCTGCTGAAGTGGCTGAAACAGGAGCAGCATTGTTAACTGCTTAAGTGCTGCAGAGCTTGAACCGTCCTGAAAAGGAGAGGTTGTGCAGTGTCACACCTGGGAGGGGGTACTGAGGAGCGGGGGTTCACCAGACAGCCTCTTGGAATCCATGGGCCTGATCAGATTCCCCCTCTCAGGGTAGTCATTCTGTCCCTGGCTAGGAGTTCACCGTTATCATCATCTGCTGTCAGCCAGCAGCATGGAAGCTCCTAAATGTCCTCTTCCCCCACAGCAGCCTCCCACCTCTCCCAGACCTAGCTGGCCACATCTGTTGGGGCAGCTCCATCTCTGCAGGGGACACTTGTCATGTGCCAGATTCTGGCCCTCACTAGATCCCCTTTTTGCTGCTCCAGGAGCAGGGAAGAGTGAAAGCTCTGGTGATTGTGTGCTGCAGAGCAGCCTGTCGGTCAGGACACAAGGCTGTCATAGGTTAGAGTGTGCCCTGGAGCTGCTCTTATTTACACTGGGAGCTGCACCAGCCCCCAAATCAGCCAGGATTAGGAAGGTGCAAAGATGGCATTAAGGTGCCTTTGCCCCGGTCCCTGAGCGACATCTCCTGGGAGAAGCAGCCTGGAATTTGGACCTTACTGTCCCACTGCTTCTCAACATGGTCTGTGAATTTGCCTTGGAATAAGCTGGCCCAAAGGCCTCACTGACATGAAAGCTGGAGGATCTCGCTGACCATGAATGAATGCAGGACTCGAAATGGTAGAGGAACAGAGGATTTGCCAGAGTGGACTAGACCAACATTTCCTCTTTTCTGAACTCCTGTCTCCAACTGTGGCTTGATCCCATAATGCATCTGTGCTGCACCGTCCTATGGGATTCAATCTTAAGGCTTAGGTCACTTTGGGTATGTCTACTCTGCAATTAGACACCCACAGCTGGCCCGTGCCAGCTGTCTCAGGCTTGTGAGGCTTGGGATAAGGGGCTGTTTAATTGCAGTGTAGACATAAGAACGGCTGTAACAGGTCAGACCAAAGGTCCATCTAGCCCAGTATCTGTCTACCGACAGTGGCCAATGCCAGGTGCCCCAGAGGGAATGAACCTAACAGGCAATGATCAAGTGATCTCCTGCCATCCATCTCCATCCTCTGACAAACAGAGGCTAGGGACACCATTCCTTACCCATCCTGGCTAATAGCCATTTATGGACTTAACCACCATGAATGTATCCAGTTCTCTTTTAAAAACATTTGGGCTTGGGCTGCAGCCCAAGCTCTGGGACTCTCCCACCTCTCTACACATGTGTAAAGCTGTCTGCAGTGACTGAAGAGCACGAGTACCAAATCCCAAGTTGGTTGTGAGTTCTATTCTTAGATTTCACCAACCACTTATCAAGTGTAAACTCCTCAGATTTTATAACAGCCTAAATAGAGATTCACAGACAGTTCCCTTGGACACTCTGATCTGTCTCACCACCCAGGTAAACAAGGCTTTGTGATAAATGGCCCCTTTCACCAAAAATCACAGCAATTTTCAGGTTACTCCCTGTCCCAAAGGACCAGTCACTTACCCCAGGTAAATTGTTCCTTAGCTCTTACACCAAAGACAATGCTTCTAGCAAATCCTATAATAAACTAGCTAAAGATTTAACAACTAGGAAAAGGAAATCTGAGAGTTAATTACAAGGTTAAAGCAGGTAAACATATATACACACACAAATGAATTCCAATCTTAAGTTTCAAAAAGTAATAGTCGCTTCTAGGATAAGCAAACTCTATACATCCTTTGGCTAACCCAGGCTAAGCACTGGGGATCTTTTACTTATGCCTAGTAATCATGGCCCCTCAGAGTGCAAGCAGCATAAAGATACCATTCCTCCTTGCTAGGGATTTTTATTCCCTTCCCCTACTCTGCTTGGAGCTGCAAACTCAGCTGATGGGAGGAAATCATTTGCAAGATTCTTCTTCATGGGTAGAGGAGAGTAAACAACAAAGTATTTTGTCCTCCTTAACGTTCCATTCTAGTCCATCTGGTGTCATGGACCTTTCCTGTTGGGCAAGATGTAACACCTTCTGTTGGAGATCAGCAATTCACACTAGTTAATGTCTTTCCCCTGTCTGGTGATTTACATAATCACAGAGACTTGCAATGCAAACATTCAAATATTACCTTACAATATGGGATGCAGATGCTATAAGTGAGATTAATGCAGGTAGCAACCCACAAGCATTCAATAAAGTCTAAACACTGCACACATTCTTATCATTCTAATTCCTATTTTTACAATATTAACACACAGGTGAGCCAGATTGATTCCAGCCGTGTATTTGTCAGGGTTCCCTTGAGGTATGGGGACCTTGGCATGAGCTGGCACCTGGTCTGCCAGTGTCACAATACAGTATATTAGGCTTTTTATGGCAGCATAGCAGCTAGGGTTGGGGAGGTTACTGAGGTGGTAATAAGGTGCTAAAAGGTGTGGGTTCCTGCTGCAGGCTATCACCATGCTCTCTGCTCAGACCTGAACCAGTGCCCTAGAGCAGAGGTGGGCAAACTATGACCCGCGGGACTGTCCTGCCTGGCCCCTGAGCACCTGGCCTGGGAGGCTCGCCCCTGTCCCCTCCCCTGCTGTTCCCCCTCCCCCACAGCCTGAGAATGAGGCCTGTCTTTTGTTTACCATGTTTGGGGTGAATTTGCTGCTCATGCAAGTGACTGGAACTTCCTGCAGCAGCCAGCAATGCAGACCCGTCAGAGATATGGGGGAACATTTACTACCAAAAGTTAAGACTATGACATGAAAGCTGGAGGATCTCTCTGACCATGAATGACCCAGTGCTCTGTGCTGCACAGTGGCGGCAGTGTGGCCCGGCTCCAGCCAGGCAGCGCAACTGTAGTGCCGCCAGCCACCGGTGCTCCAGGCAGTGTGGTAAGGGGGGCAGGGAGCAGGGGGAGGGCAGGGGAGTTCAAGGTGATGGTCGGGGGTTCGGGCGGTCGAGGGGGGGAAGAGGGGGTTGAATGGGGGCAGGGATCCTAGGAGGGCAGTCAGGAAGGAGCGGGGGTTGGATGGGGCAGCAGGGGGCAGTCAGGGGCAGGGGTTCCAGGGACATTCAGGGGACAGGGAGAAGGGGTCCTGGGGGGGCCGTTAGGAATAAGAGGAGGTCTGGGGGTGGTCTGGGGGTGGTCAGGGGACAGGGAGTGAGTGTGCGTGGATGGGGCAGGGGTGCCAGGGGGACTGTCAGGGAACAGGGGGGTTTGATGTGGCAGGAGTCCCGGGGGAAGGGGCAGATAGGAGGTGGGGGCCGAGCCACAACCTCCTCCCCTAACCGGCCCTCCATACAGTTTACGAAACCCGATTGGGCCCTCAGGCCAAAAAGTTTGCCCGCCCTGCCCTAGAGTCTTAGCACACATTCCTCTGTGACAGCCTAGGGATAAATCAATCCACCAGGAGGCAGTTTGATGACCCCAGGGAGTACAGTAATCCCTTGAGGGGAAAGATCTGGAATTTACTTATGGTTCCAGGGCAGGAGGGAAGGGCTGAGACAGCTGGAGGACTCTTCAGGTCAGAATCTGCCATAGATCTCATGGGGAAATCAGCTGGGTGACTCTGGCAGATATTGGTCCCAGGCATGGCTCTACCACACAGTTTGGAAATACTGATAATTTCTGCTCAGGAGAAACAGGACAGGAATGGCAGAGGGGGCTGCAGGTCAGGCCTGAGGTTCACTGGCAGAGCTGAGTAGGGGGGTGTCTGCACCGTGCCTGGCCACAGCTGGATATCTCAGTCCCTCACTTTAATGAGCATTAAAGTTATTTTAAAAAGAAGACAGAACCCCTCCCTGTTTGCCTGGGGTCAGTGGGTAGAATCCCCATGGAGGCGGGGGAGGAAAGAGGCTCTTTGGTTGGCTGTGAGCTGTCTCGGTGAATTCCAGGAGACAGAGACTGACAGAGAGAGCTGACCCCAGAAGGTTCATGTGGCAGCAGGCTGCTCTTGTTCCGAGGGGATGTGGCGAGCCACATCCTGATGCACCTTGCAGCCAGGTGTCAGTGAGCTGGGAGGGCACAGCCATGCAGGGCTGCAGGCTCCTGAGAACGAGGCCTGTCTTTTGTTTACCACGTTTGGGGTGAATTTGCTGCTCATGTGACTGGAACTTCCTGCAGCAGCCAGCAATGCAGACCAGGCTGGGGCCTTGATTTGGAAAGTGAGAACTGGAAACACAGTGTCCTAGTGGATGCCTGATGCACCTGAGGGATCTTTGCCCGGGCAGCTGCAGCCTTGGCCCCAAGGCAGCTGGAGCATCTTTGCCTGGGCAGCCACATCCATGGCCCCAAATCACATCCCTTCCCTGGCAATCCTGTCCCCAAGGCAGCTGGGGGCATCCCTGTGCAGGCAGCCCTGGCCCTGAATCAGCAGGAGGCATCCCTGGCCTGGAGTCAGCCGGGGGCAGCCCTGGCTCAGGGAGCTGGTGGCAATTCTGCCTGTGCAGCCCCTGCCCTCTTTAGCTCTCACTTCTACTTTAATTAATTTCTGATAGCTCCCTGGGATCTGCTGGAATGAGGAGAATGAGGTAAATGCAGCCAAGATCTGAATCTTCTCTGTGCAAGAACATAAGGGCAGATGAGGAAGAAGATAGGGTCAGCATGGGCAGTGGGGCAGATCCTTCCTAGGCATAACTCCAGGGACATTATTAGATTTACACCAGGGATTATTTTGGCCCAGTGTGTTTTAGTAAGACGTGAGTGGAGGCTGCTCAAATCCCTTCACAGGAAGATGATGCTGAATGACCCCCTGTGGGAATTCCCCTTCCCAGAACCGGATTGTTGCATCTGCCTGGCTCTGGGGGCCAGGGTGTCAGTGAACCAGGGATGTGGGAACACAATCTTCACACGGTCAGGAGAAGGCAATTGCTGGAATCTTAGTGCCAAGGCAGTTTAGTTAAACCCCCCACTTGCCCAATGCCCCAGTTCTTTTCCTGGAACTCAGTCACACTCACAAGGGACATGGTTGATTACTTATTTCCAGCCTCTGAAAACATCCAAGAACCTCTTGTCCATCCTGACCCCACACCCCAAAGCCTCAATGAGCACAGGACAAAACCCCAGCAGCACCCACTAGAACTGGCCTTTGGGCATCAAGATATGGGATCAAATGTGGCCATGGTATAGGTGGGCACAGCTCCATTCAGTCCAGAACAGCAGGGGTGAATGCTGAATGCTCTCTGTGAGCAGGAGTTAGTATCCCCTCACTGGTGTCAGGAGCCACCTATGATTATTATTTACTACCAAAAGTGTCACGAGGTGCCTCCTACTATGGATCAAAGGAATGATCCCTACACATGAATGTGATGACATGATGCCATCAGGAGGAGATGGGGAGGGGTGATGAAAGCATGGAGGGGTGGGGGAAGAAGCAGGCGGTGACCCCACAGATGTTATTCAATTGCTCAATGAGCGGTGATTTGATCTTTGCCCTGCCGTCAAAGGTGGCTCATTTCCTGTCAGTTCTGCACAACACAAGGTCAGTGCTTAATTGGAATGAAAGAGGTGCCGGGGCTCAAGCAATTTTTTTACATTCATAACTGATGCAGCAGGTGCCGGGGCTATGAACCGCCAAGCCTAGAGGTGGCGGGGCTCAGCCCTGGCACAAATTAAGCACTGCACCTGGGTCCTGAGGAGCATCTGTAAAGAGGAAAGGGCAGCGTGGAAAGGCTGAGCGTCTCCTAGGGGGCAGCATGAAAGAGGCATAGACAGGTTGTGGGAGAAGCAGACAAGCAGGCAGTCCAGTCTGGCATCACTGGCAGAGCAGGTGCCTCGCCAAGGGCCAGCTCCAACTCCTCTTGAAGTCAATGGGAGTCTTTCAATTGGCTTCTTTGGGAGTTGGCTCAGGCTGTAAAATTCACGCACAGTTAAGCTGGGAGGGCCAGGCGAGGACAAAGACCTTGAACTTGGAGAAGGGGGATTCAAATGGGGGGCGGGGTGAGTGGCCAAGGGAGAGGATCTTGGGGGCTGTGCTTTGTGCGGCTCAAAGGAGGGGCAATGTCAGTGAGGGAAGCTAGACAGGAGAAGTTAATGTGATCAACATGAGAGAAGTAAAGAGGCTTCAGTGACACACTCCAGTGGGCAGCCCCGGCTCTGGAGGCCACATTAGCAGCTGTGGACTCTGGCAATCAATCCAGGGAGTCTGCAAACAGCATCTTTCAAGGAGACATCCATGAGAAACTCTGCGCTGGGCTCAGCTTGTTTTTTGTCCTCAAGCAATCCCCGATAAGGCAGATCTTGGTCACACCTCGCTAAGTGCTGTTCTTGAGCTGTTGGGACAGGATCGGCCTGGAGGGAAGCCCGCTAAATGCACACAGGGCACCCTTGCTGGACAGGAGCCATCTGGTGTTCCCATGGGCGAGTGGCGGTTGGTGCAGGGAAGGATTCTGCTACCCGCTGTGGGGTCCTAACCCCCCTGTGGGGGTGAGGCTTTATTAACAGAAAGTAAGTGCTGGCCTTTGAGAGGCCAAACACAACACTCCACGGAAGAGCAAGCAGGGAAAGGAGGGGTGGTGGAGCCCATAGCTGCTGAGAGCACAAGGAGCTATAGCATGGCAAGCCAATGACACTCAATCTTGGCTCAGCTGAGAGCCCGGGGAGATTCACTGAAAACTCAGGTTTGAACACAAGTCACCCTCACGGGGCTGGGTTTATTGCAGAGATTCTGCTTTAGCCCAAACTGACACCCATGCAGCAGAAAACACAAGACACTTAGCGCCCCCCCGCCCCCGAAGTACAAATCAGACAGGGCAGCTCCTAGGTTCCCCAGGGCTCACTGGCCTGGCATCTGGCTAGCTTAACCCCCCTTTCCGGGCTAGGAAAACAAAGCCATTGTTGACAACAGGGGCCAACAAGTGGCACAGTTGATCTGGTGCTAAACACGGTTCAGCTGCAACCCTAGCCATGGACAAAGCGTTTCAGCTGTACCTGTTAGTGGCCTCTCTGCAGCTAGCAATGGGCACCTTCCTGAGTGAAACACCCCCTTCTTTTAAAGTGCTCAACTGCATCTAACTAGCTCCCAGCCGAGGGCCTGGTTCATCCCGGGACACCGCTCCATGGTGGACAGTCAGTCCTGGGCAGCCTACCATGCACACCCATTCCACCAAAAATATGTCATGGGGCTGGGGGCCCTCCTGTGGCCTTCAGCCCATCAAAATGACTGACTATGGGTGGGGTGAAGGGCCTGACAGGCAATACCCTCTGATAACAAGCAAACATAGGCTGTTCACGGGTCTGGCGGGGGGTGAGGAGGCGAACATTTCCAATGGGGTCTCCCCAGAACTACATATGACATTCATTCTGCCACATCACTTAATTATCTGTCCATTCGACGGAAGGGAGACTGCGAATCAATGTATCAGCACATTGAGCAAGTTCCAAATCCGGGAATCATCTCACCCCTCATTATTACCGCTGCATTTTTCAGAGCAGGACACCGAGGTACAGAAAGGTTTTGCCAACATACAGACAGTGGGCTCACCGCCGGCTCTCATTGCCCTGCACCTTGTATGGTCATTTCCGCCAGTGCAAAGCGGACGTCAGACAGCAGCCATTCGGACCTGATCGCATTTGATGCCCGCTTTGCACGGATCAGATCACTCCTCTCTGGTTGAACTCAGAAAGCCCTGAATACCCAGTTCCACGCTACGTAATATCTGATATATTCCATGGTCTAATACCCGATGTCATATATCACAGGAGGGATTAGCTTCTCTAGGGAGCCACTTTGCTCCATGCAGATGGCTAACAGACCTGGTGTCCTTGAGTTACTTCTGGCCGGTAGTTTCTTCTTAACCCCAGACTGGACCGGCTCCTGGTCCTGGGCCATTAAAAGCACCTGCTTCCGTAGACAATAATAAATCTGATTGGGCAGTTTACTGCACACTTATCTCTGTTGCTCTATAAATACAACTGGTTGCTGGTGACACCGGTTTAAACTGGGGTGTGCAAGCTCTGGAGAGAAGCATGGAATAGATGGGGTGAAAGTAACTTAAAGGACTTACCGGTATGCTGGAGTCCTGAGTGGGTGTGGCCTCAACCAGAAGAGGTGTGGCCTCAGTGGGAAGAGGCGGGGCCTTTCGAGATTTAAAGGCCCTGAGGCTCCAGCTGTGGCTGGGAGCCCTGGGGCTCAGGGGCAAATTAAAAGGCTGGGAGCTCAAGCTGCTGCAGAGTTCTGGGCCCTTTAAATCACCATGGGAACCCTGCCATTGCTACCCTGGGGCGGCAGGGCTCAGGCTAGGGCTGGGGTAGCAGTGGCAGGGCTCCAGCGGTGATTTAAAGGGCCAGGGGCTCCAGCCGCTGTGGGAAGCCCCCGGCCCTTTAAATCCCCGCTGGAGCCCTGCCGCCACTGGGATAGCGGGGCTCGGGTGGCGCTTTAAATCACCGCCGGTGGAACCGGTCCAGTCCGGCCTGGAGTACCGGCTCGTGCTGGTACGCCGTACCGGACTGTACCGGCTTCCTTTCACCTCTGGGCATATACATGCAGGTGGCTCCAGTCTGCACGGTTACTTCCTCCCCGATACACCTCCCAGCCCCTCTATGTTTCTCTACTGAGAAGAACCATCAGTATCTGGACTGAACCTAAATTTTACTGTCCAGACTGAGGCAGGCAGGGTCTCACCTGGGATGCTGAAGGGAGGAGCAATGGAGCTAGAGGGCACAGCATACAGTGGGGAGTGGAGTCAGGGGAGGGAGGATGGACTACAGTGGAGGAAGGGGGAGGGCAGCTGTGATCAGGCCGCAGTGTATAGATATTACACCGGACTATTCTACCGTCTCTGGCTCCAACTCACCCATTATCCATTTACCCTCATTTCCTATCCGTAAGAACATAAGAATGGCCATACTGGGTCAGACCAAAGGTCCATCCAGCTCAGTATCATGTCTGTGACCAATGCCAGGTGTCCCAGAGGGAGTGAACCTAACAAGCAACGACCAAGTGATCTCTCTCCTGCCATCCATCTCCACCCTCTGACAAACAGAGGCTAGGGACACCATTCCTTACCCATCCTGGCTAATAGCCATTAATGGACTTAACCTCCATGAATTTATCTAGTTCTCTTTTAAACCCTGTTATAGTCCTAGTGTTCACAACCTCCTCAGGCAGGGAGTTCCACAGGCTGACTGTGCGCTGTGTGAAGAAGAACTTTCTTTTATTTGTTTTAAACCTGCTGCCCATTAATTTCATTTGGTGGCCCCTAGTTCTTATATTATGGGAACAAGTAAATAACTTTTCCTTATTCACTTTCCCCACACCACTCATGATTTTATATACCTCTATCATATCCCCCCTTAGTCTCTTCTTTTTCAGCTGAAAAGTCCTAGCCTCTTTAATCTCTCCTCATATGGGACCCATTCCAAACCCCTAATCATTTTAGTTGCCCTTCTCTGAACCTTTTCTAATGCCAGTATATCTTTTTTGAGATGAGGAGACCACATCTGCATGCAGTATTCAAGATGTGGGCGTACCATGGATTTATATAAGAGCAATAAGATATTCTCCATCTTCTTCTCTATCCCTTTTTTAATGATTCCAAACATTCTGTTTGCTTTTTTGACTGCTGCTGCACACTGCGTGGACATCTTCAGAGAACTATCCACGATTGCTCCAAAATTTCTTTCCTGATTAGTTGTAGCTAAATTAGCCCCCATCATATTGTATGTATAATTGGGGATATTTTTTCCAATGTGCATTACTTTAAATTTATTCACATTAAATTTCATTTGCCATTTTGTTGCCCAATCACTTAGTTTTGTGAGATCTTTTTGAAGTTCTTCACAGTCTGCTTTGGTCTTAACTATCTTGAGCAGTTTAGTATTGTCTGCAAACATTGCCACCTCACTGTTTACTCCTTTCTCCAGATCATTTATGAATAAATTGAATAGGATTGATTCTAGGACTGACCCTTGGGGAACACCACTAATTACCTCTCTCCATTCTGAAAATTTACCATTTATTCCTACCCTTTGTTCCCTGTCTCTTAACCAGTTCTCAGTCCATGAAAGGATCTTCCCTCTTATCCTGTGTCAACTTAATTTATGTAAGAACCTTTGGTGAGAGACCTTGCCAAAGGCTTTCTGGAAATCTAAGTACACTATGTCCACTGGATCCCCCTTGTCCACATGTTTGTTGACCCCTTCAAAGAACTCTAATAGATTAGTAAGACATGATTTCCCTTTACAGAAACCATGTTGACTTTTCCCCAACAATTTATGTTCTTCGAAGTGTCTGACAATTTTATTCTTTACTATTGTTACAATTAATTTGCCCGGTATTGATGTTAGACTTACCGGTCTGTAATTGCCAAGATCACATCTAGAGCCCTTTTAAAATATTGGCATTACATTAGCTATCTTCCAGTCATTGGGAACAGAAGCTGATTTAAAGGACAGGTTACAAATCATACTTAATAGTTCTGCAATTTCACATTTGAGTTCTTTCAGAACCCTTGGGTGAATGCCATCTGGTTCTGGTGACTTGTTACTGTTCAGTTTATCAATTAATTCTAAAACCTCCTCTAGTGACACTTCAATCTGTGACAATTCCTCAGATTTGTCATCTACAAAGGACGGCTCAGGTCTGGGAATCTCCCTAACATCCTCAGCCGTGAAGACTGAAGCAAAGAATTCATTTAGTTTCTCCGCAATGACTTTATCCATCTCGATCGTCCAGGGCCCCTGCTGGTTGTTTAGTAGGCTTCCTGCTTCTGATGTCCTCAGAAAACATTTTGTTATTACCTTTTGAGTTTTTGGCTAGCTGTTCTTCAAACTCCTTTTTAGCTTTTCTTATTACATTTTTACACTTCGTTTGCCAGAGTTTATGCTCCTTTCTATTTACCTCACTAGGATTTGACTTCCATGTTTTAAAAGATGCATTTTTATCTCTCACTGCTTCTTTTACATGGTTGTTAAGCCACGGTGGCTCTTTTTTAGTTCTTTTACTATGTTTTTTAATTTGAAGTATACATTTAAGTTGGGCATTTATTATGGTGTCTTTGAAAAGTGTCCATGCAGCTTGCAGGGATTTCACTCTAGTCACTGTACCTTTTAATTTCTGTTAACTAACCTCCTCATTTTTGCATAGTTCCCCTTTCTGAAATTAAATGCCACAGTGTTGGGCTGTTGAGGTGTTCTTTCCACCACAGGAATGTTAAATGTTATTATATTATGGCCACTATTTCCAAGTGGTCCTGTTATAGTTACCTCTTGGACCAGATTCTGCGCTCCACTCAGGACGAAATTGAGAATTGCCTCTCCCCTTGTGGGTTCTTGTACCAGCTGCTTCAAGAAGCAGTCATTTAAAGTATCGAGAAATTTTGTCTCTGCATTTTGTCCTGAGGTGACATGTACCCAGTTGATATGGGGATAATTGAAATCCCCCATTATTACTGAGTTCTTTATTTTGCTAGCCTCTCTATTCTCCCTTAGCATTTCATAGTCACTATCACTGTCCTGGTCAGGTGGTCGATAATAGATCCCTACTGTTATATTCTTATTAGAGCATGGAATTACTATCCATAGAGATTCTCTGGAACATGTGGCCATTCCTGGCCTCATTCCTCCCACCCCCATATCTCAGCCCTTCCAGCTCCTTCCCCCTGTCCCCTTTAAGTCCATTAATTTGCCCCCTCCCCCTAAACCCACCAGTATACTGTTTCCTCTGGCTGCATTCATACTCCTCACTAACCATCCCACTTACCCTGGCACTATTCAGCTAATATTATGCCTCCTCAGGCTCCATTCCTCCTTATTCCACAGTAGTCCACGCTCCGTTCCACTGTATGTTGTCCCCTCCAGCTCCATCCCCCTCCTACCAGCATCCCATGCACTTGGACTCAGCACCCCCACTCGGGTCCCATTTCCTCAGAGCTGCCTGGGGTCAGCACTGTCAGATATCAGATATATGAGGATAAGCTCTAGGGAGTGGCCGCCCTCCCCACCATGCTACCCCCAACAGGTCCCCCCCACTGGACCTGATTCCTCCCCGCTCTGCAGGATCTTTAGAGTAGCTGAGCAGGGCTCCTTTATTCCCAGCCCCTTTCCCTCCTCAACGTGTGTCAGTGGAGATGGAGTAGTAGATTATTTCCCAGCTTTGTTCATTAATAACACACAAGCCAGGCCTCCACATGAAACTGTGAGGACTGGAGTGATGGAGAAAGCCACCTCCATCCGTAGGACCCAAGCTCTGATTTTTGGGTGTGTAGTGACCTCTAGTGGGGAACATGTGTATGTTTAAAGTAGTCACATAAGGTGAAAGGCAAAGGGAGTAGTACAGGTCTGTCGCATCTTACGCGCATTTAACATGCACGATTTTAAGTATACGCGCTCGGCCAAACAAACAAACAAACAAAAAAAGAAAAATAACCATTTTAATACTGTACCTGTAGTGCAGGCGATTTTGCCCGCCATTCAACTCAGTGTAATTTTGACCATATGCAGTTTTCGCTTTACGTGCTAACTGCGGAACGGAACCCCCGCGTAAGATGAGACTCGCCAGTATAAGGAGAGAAAATGCCAAAGCAGCAATAGGGGTGCGAGAGTGGGAAAAAAACAGTGTAACAAGAACAGCAGTAAAATCACACGCCCACTACAGAGCAATCCAGAATTTTCTGGTGCCTCTCTCTAGAATGTTATAAAAGTCAAATATCTAGCAACTGGGAGAAGGGACTGTGGCTCTTGGGTCTGTATAGGCTGTTATGATCCCCAAATCGTAGCAGCAAACTGCAAGACGAAAATAAATTCTGCTACTGAGACCACAAGAACCATGGGAGAGCAAGGGAACATGACTGGACCAGCAGGTGGTTCTACAGGTCTAGAGGAAGTACACTGGGAGAAGAGTAGAGGGCCTGGAACTGGATTAGCAGAGGGTTCTGCAGGTCAGGACTGGATTAGTAGAAAAGTCAGTACAAATACCAAAGAACTTGATTCAAACAGCCCAGCAGATTCAAGGAATACACACTTAGCATTGCTAGAATAGCTCAGCACACCTCAAAATGCTTGATCGTTCAAAAAGTCATGGACAGAATGACAACATCTAAGAAGCTTCCTGAGCCAAAGACAATAAACCCTGAAGTAGTTACAAAAAAGCTATATGCCAAGAAACTAGAGTAGAAGAAACAAGAATGCCAAGCCTCCATCCCTGCTAGGGGAGAATGTTAGATTCTAAATAGAAGGCTATTGGCAGTCTTCTGCCAAAGTAACAGCTACACCATCCAAACCAAGGTCATTCATCATAGTTACCCTGAGAGCCATGCCTATAGGAAAACTGAAGCATCTAAACAAAACCAAGGAGAACACTAGTTCTCTGTTGAGGAAATCCAGAATCCTGCTGACAGAAGTAATATACATCCACCCCAGCCACTGACCAGGAATAACATACGGTGCAGCAAACACACATTGCAGGTGGTGGATCCACCTCAGCAGCCAAACAGAGCCCTGCTGAAGGAACTGTTCTGAGAACAAATGACCATGAGATCACAAAGCCATTGAGAGTAAAAATTGGTGGCTACGGACAGATGTCCACTAAGAGGCGGCATAATCCTCACACCCTGCCCCCTCCTCCAGTGGAAGTTCAGGTTATCTCAATTTTTCATCTCATTGTACTAGTCTGTGATTATTGTTTCTGGCTGTTATGTTTTGTTTGCCTTTGATTTTTTTTTTTAAATGGAAAGACCTCCCTCCACCATGACACCAGAGTGTTAGTCTTTGTAACCCTAACCCAAGTCACATGAACTGCATCACTCAGGAGTCAGGCTCAAAAATCATTAGATTATTTTAAAAATCACAAGATTTCAAAAGTATTAAATGCAAGATTATTTTAATTTACCTCCTGGAGTCTGTGCTTTTAGGGGTCACATTTTCAAGCTTTTCTCCACCAAATATTGCAAGATCTGAGATAAAAATCATGAAGGTTGGCAACACTTCCAGGGTTGCCAATTTTGGCTGGACATATTGCTGGGGGGTTTCATCACATGACATAATATTTAAATAAAGATTAATCTTTAATTCCTGGAGACTCCAGGGCAATCCTGGAGGGTTGGCAACCCTACAACCAGCTCAGGGGATTCATTCCCAAATGTGACTAGGGTTGCCAACTTTCCTGGTTTTGCCAGGAGTCTCCTGAAATTTGACTCTATTTCCCGGAGGCTACTGAAGTCAAAACTTAGGCACTAAAAGTCCGGCGGAGCAGCAGGGCTAAGGCAGGCTCCCTGACTCCACACCACTCCTGGAAGTGGCTGGCATGTCTCTGTGGCCCCTGGTGGAGGGCGGGGGCGGGAGGGCAGGCAAGGGGTCTTTGCACGCTGCCCCCGCCCAGAGCACTGACTCTGCAGCTCCCATTGGCCGGGAATTGCGGCCAATGGGAGCTGAGGGGTGGTGCCTGCAGGCAGGGCAGCATGTAGAACTGCCTGACCACCCCCCCCCTCAGGTGTTGCAGGGATGTGCCAGCTGCTTCTGGGAGCAACATGGGACCAGGGCAGGCAGGGAGCCTGCCTTAGCCCCGCTGCGCCACCAACCGGGAGCTGCTGAAAGTAAACCCCGCTCAGTCGGAGTCTGCACCCCTCACCTCCTCCCGCACCCTAATCCCCTGCCCCAGCCCAGAGCCAGGACCCAACTCCCAAATCCCCTCCCAGATTTCGCACCCCCTCCTGCACCCAATCTCCCTCCCAGAGCCCACACCCCCTCCTACCTCTACCCAGAGCCCACCCCACACCCAATCTCCCTCCCAGAGCCCACACCCCCTCCTACCTCTATCCAGAGCCCACCCCACACCCAATCTCCCTCCCAGAGCCCTCACCCCCTCCTACCTCTACCCAGAGCCCACCCCACACCCAATCTCCCTCCCAGAGCCCACCCCCCTACCTCTACCCAGAGCCCACCCCACACCCAATCTCCCTCCCAGAGCCCGCACCCCCTCCTACCTCTACCCAGAGCCCACCCACACCCAATCTCCCTCCCAGACCGCGCACCCCCTCCTACCTCTACCCAGAGCCCACCCCACACCCAATCTCCCTCCCAGAGCCCTCACCCCCTCCTACCTCTACCCAGAGCCCACCCCACACCCAATCTCCCTCCCAGCGCCCACACCCCCTCCTACCTCTACCCAGAGCCCACCCCACACCCAATCTCCCTCCCAGCGCCCTCACCCCCTCCTACCTCTACCCAGAGCCCACCCCACACCCAAACTCCCTCCCAGAGCCCGCACCCCCTCCTACCTCTACCCAGAGCCCACCCCACACCCAAACTCCCTCCCAGAGCCCTCACCCCCTCCTACCTCTATCCAGAGCCCACCCCACACCCAATCTCCCTCCCAGAGCCCACCCCCCTACCTCTACCCAGAGCCCACCCCACACCCAATCTCCCTCCCAGCGCCCTCACCCCCTCCTACCTCTACCCAGAGCCCACCCCACACCCAACTCCCTCCCCTCCCAGCGCACCCCCCCTCCTACCTCTACCCAGAGCCCACCCCACACCCAAACTCCCTCCCAGAGCCCGCACCCCCTCCTACCTCTATCCAGAGCCCACCCCACACCCAATCTCCCTCCCAGAGCCCTCACCCCCTCCTACCTCTACCCAGAGCCCACCCCACACCCAATCTCCCTCCCAGAGCCCGCACCCCATCCTAGGGTTGCCAGGTGTCCAGGGCCTCAGAGAAGGGGTGGGGCAAGGGTGTTTGGATTTGTGCAGTTAGACTATTGGCAGCCCTACATGTGAGGTCATGAGGGCGCTGTAAACGTTCCCCAGGGAGCTGGGCAGCAACAGGGCTGGCCCGAGGGGCTGTTTCACTGGAGACCAAGGAAGGCTCTGGTGCGCCAGTGACGGATACCGTCATAGTGACATCACAATGACATCATAGTTTCAGAGACCAATGAGCGCATGCCAGCATCCCTGCGGTCCTGGCAGCTAGGGTGTGAGGGGAGAGGGCGGACACCACGTGGTCGCCGAGCCCGGCCAGGCAGATGGCATAGAAGACCCTGGCAATTACCTCATCATTGCCCATCGATCACGTCATCACACCCGTCTCTGTATTTACCATCCTCGCGCTTCCTCCAATTCCAGCCTTTAAATTTTAAACTCAGGGCAGCAGCCAATCAGTGGTTCTCTCCCGCAGGCTGACCCCGGATGTCCGCCAATCGCAGCCAGAATCCCTTGCGGTCGGACCTATCGACGTGGAGTGGAATAGGGACTCCTGAGGAGACTGCGCCGCCCGGGTACTTCCGCCCGGAGCTTATTCAGCAGGAGCCAATCAGAAGCCCGTGAGGTGAAGACGGGGGGTCACACAAACATCGCGAGAGGGCGGGGCTTGAGGGGATTCGGCCCAATGGAGAAGCGGGATGAGGGTAACCGGGACCCAATGGGAGCACGGGGAAGATGAGCGCGCGAGCAGTTGGATTGGGGCAAAAGAGGATTGCCATGGCGGTGGTGGCACCTTGAGGGGGGCCCGGGGCAGCCGGGCGGGGGCGGCGAGTACGCGGGGCGACCAGGGGCCCCTGGGGGAGTCGTTGGCTCTGGGGCTAGGGAGCCCCTCTAGCCATACGTGTGGGGGGCGCAGCTGAGGGACAACAGCCTGTGTGCGTGGGAGGGAGCGGGGCGTGTGCGGGGGGGTAGCTGGAGGGAGGGCAGCCTGTGTGCGTGTGGGGGGCTAGCTTGGGGGAGCAGCAAGGTGCGTGCGTTGGGGGGAGGGAGGGAGGGAGGGAAGAGCAGGGTGTGAGCGGGGTTGGGGGGTTGCTGCCTGAGGTGCTTTGTGACTGGACTGCTCTTTCAGTGGCAACATGACCTGTTCCCACAATGTGGTTTTTCTACTGGATGTGGCCAGCTCCCCGCAGAAGAACCAGCTGCAGCTGGGCTGCCTGAGGATTCTCAACTACTTGGGCTGCAGGTTTGGCCTGGCCAAGGTCCGATGGGGTTTCAAATTCTTTGACTCGCTGGGCGCCCGAGGCAGAGCCTCACGGGTGGGTGATTTCCGTGAGCTTGGGCCCCGCAGCTGGGAAGACTTTGAGGAAGAACTGGAGACCAGGTTTGGGGTGCAGAGCCACAAATCTCACTTACCTGGCCCAGCGCCCAGAGCCACCCTCACCCAGAATGTGCTGAAGGAAACACTGCTGGATTACCAGTGGGATCGACCTGAGATCACCTCACCGGCCAAACCGTTCTTGAGAAGCCAGAAGAGCAGGTTGATTGTGGTCCCGGATGAGCCACTTGAGAGCCACATGCCCTCTGAGGGCTTTGTGAATGCCATCTTTCTTTTCTCTCCCTGCCCTCATTCTCAGAGGGAGCTACTGCAGTTTGTATCTGGAAGTGATGTCCATTCCTGCTGTGATTTGCCCTCTTCTCAAGAGGTGGCAGAGAAACTTTTACCCAAGAGAGTCCAGGAGATGATTGCAGGCCAGAAAATTACTCTGTATTGGGTGGACACTGCTGAATGGTCCAAGGTAATGAGAGAGAATGCAGCAGAGTATTTAAGCCCAGTGATAGTATACCATCCTCTACCAGTTATCCAACTGCACAGAATGATGTCAGGTGGCTTTATAGTTTAACCTTTTGGTGGGAGGTGACTTTCATTACAAATGAAATGAGTAGAATTAGCTGCTTAATAGCTAATGGGCATCCCTGCTCAGCTGAGGCCCATGACTGGAATGGCAATTACCTTTGTTTAGATTTAGGAACACTGTAAGATGGCAAATTGCGACAAAGTGCTTATTTGTAGGATGCCTCGTCCATCGACTTAAGTGGGAGTGTAGGTGCTTTAATAAACAGCCTGCAGGTGCTTAAATAAGTGGGTGCCTAAATTCAGGCATCCAAGCTTGAAAACTGGCCTTACCTTGTTAAATAGGGTTGATAATACCTTCCTTGCAGGGTGCTTGTGAGGATTTGCTAGATAATGATTGTAAAGCACTTGAAGAACCTGCTGTATTGAAGTGCTAAGTATAATTATGCATAAAAGTTAAGGATGCAGGAAGCTAGATTTAAGAAGGAAAAAGACAAATAGGCCATCCCTTGTCCCAGTACCTTCTTAGACATTCCCTTGCAACATTTTCTCTAAAAACATGACAAATTATTTAAATTTCCTAATAATGATAATCTTATTGCCAGTACTAACTTGTTTCCTTGTTTCATTTCAGGTGCTAGACTCTCCAGATCATGCTGGGTACTGGACAATCTTTGAACTGATCCGTCTGGTGGGGGGCATCATTTTGCCATCCGAGACCTTAATTCAGGGTTTGAGTCACCACAGAACAGAGGCAGCCCCTCTCTTTTGTAGAGAGTCCAGCTCTGCTAAGCCACAGTTTGTGCCATGGACCACAATCCTGCCCTTTGCTTCAACCTTGAACTGCCTGCTCTCTAAGCCTTCTGTATTCCAAGCATCATTTCCGCAGCAGGAAGGAGCATTATTCCTCAGCAAGCATGGTAATGGAAGGGGTGGCTAGGCTATAATTAATAATGGATTCTGTTAGAGACCAGAGCCATGAGGCTTTCCTCTTGCTAAGAGCACATGAAGAGGACTCCAGTTATTTAAGGAGATCTCAAATGATGAAAGTCAAATAGAAAGACAGCACCCTGAACAGACTCCAAAGGGGCCACTCATATGTGAGCCAACAAAACTAGGCTTGGAAGGATTAAGTTTTTATGGGTAAATGTCAGTTTCACCATATACACACAGGGGCGGCTCCAGGCCCCAGCATGCCAAGGGCGTGCTTGGGGCGGCATGCCGCGGGGGGGCGCTCTGCCGGTCGCTGGGAGGATGGCAGGCGGCTCCGGTGGACCTCCCGCAGGCTCGCCTGCAGAGGGTCCGCTGATCCCACGGCTTCGGTGGAGCATCCGCAGGCATGCCTGCGGGAGGTCCACCAGAGCCGCGGTACCGGCAACCGGCAGAGCGCCCCCCGCGGCAGGCCGCCATGCTTGGGGCGGCGAAATTGCTAGAGCCGTCCCTGTATACACATAAACCAAGGAAACAGTATTTCCATCTATAATAATCAAAATTTACAGATGGATGAAGTATGAAAAATGCTTCTTGAGAACTTCTTAGAGTTTGATTCCAGGGTATTTATGGTGTATATTTTGACATGTGATGTTGATGAATTGTATTATCAGTTATAAAGCTTTAACTTTTTGAATCTGTGTCTGCCATTAAATAATTAGTGTCTGACTTCCTCTATTGTTTGACCCCCCCCATAATTTTCCTCATTGTGAAAACTTAAATTAATAAAAAATTTAAAATGCTTTAAAATAAACTAATATCTGTTGACATTATAAAAAAAATACAAATTTAATTCTGCCCAGCCGAAATATAACTGTCGGACTCTGTTGCGCTGTTTCTGAATGAATACAGATAAGTAATGGACAGGAGCCTGATTTGGGACCTTGTGAAGTACCTGTACCTATTGCAGAGCCTTGTGCACATGCATGTGTGTGGGTTCCTGTGTGGAGATCCCCTCTCTTTAATCTGTACCACTTTCCCTTTGCTTTCCATTGGCCAAAGAGAGCTGAATGGGAGACCTCCTTCAAAGCTGATCAGATCAGCTTGCAGGTGTAGCTTTCCAAGGGATATGCAGTGCTTGTTTTTCCCCAACATGAGCTGAGTTTGCTGTTTCTACAGTGCTCTCAGCCCTTGTACTCAGGACCACAAAAGTTCAGATCTTCCCTCTGGTCCCATAGCATACTTACCACAGAGCCACTGCCTGCCTAATCTATGAGCTTTTTGTACACCTGCTGCTGAGTCTTCTGTTCCTTCACCCATTGTTTTTTTTGTTTTTTTTTTCACCTTGAATAGGAGTAGAGAAGCAGTGGAGATGTGCAGTGATTTTGGAGCCCATAGCCATGAACCAGAGACACTTCCAGAGTCCAGTCAGCATCTTCCTGAAAGGCACCCTGACAGACTGGAATTTGGTGAAGGCTGACAGCTTCCTCACTGAGAGCTGGATACTGCAGAGCTCCCAGGCAGGACAATCAGAACAAGACACGTTGTTTCAACAGCTTGTAAGATGGCTAATTACCGAAGAACTACACATGGTAAATGTTCCTTCCTGTACTTAGCTCTCTAGCCAAGAAATAGCAGAAACTCATATTACAGTGATGAGGGCTATCTTAGTAGTTTGATAAATATTATGATAGCCTGTTCCACAAGCTCATTTTTTGTTCTAAATGTGGAAACTTTTAAAAAAAATTCAGTCTCTAACTTAGTTGTGAGCTGCCCCTTCTGCCTTCCGAAGGCTGTTTAGTATGTCTGTATTTCTAGATAACCTAGATGTCTTTTCCCTTCATGTAGATTGCTGAAGTGTCTCCATCTGAAGTTTGGTTCCCCCGCACTGGAATTTTATCCCCGCTCTCTGACACTGTTGCAGTCCTTACCCTATTCTGCACTGAAAAGGCTGCTGAAGTTCAGAGATGTCTCCTCCAAGGAGCTGTGACCAAGAGTTCTTCCCAGGACTATGCCTTTCATCTCCCAGAAGTTGTGAGCAGTGTGTTGAGTCAAGTTGATACTTCAGTCAGAGATGATCTAGCTAGTTCTGGTAAGTGTGTAGAAGGCAAAATGAATCTCCTTTGGGAGTCCCTAGGTCTGAATTCTTAGAGATTGAAAATTGGTGTTCCTAGTGGAGTGTCTCTGGGCGATGAGGCTTGCTCCCTCTGGCTATCTTCCAGGGTCCAAGTTTGCTGGACCCCAGGCTACTGTGGTGGTGGTGAGTGTTGTTGTTGATTGCGCATTTGCTTTACTACGCTTATTGGTAAGGCTCAGTGACATGTGCCAGGTAGTAGAAGGCTTTGAGAGTGCTGAGGCCACTTGAAATTTCCTTAGTTTCATTCTAACTTTTGCCTTTCTGTCCAGAAGAGACTTCAGTCCCAGAGTGGGTCCAGCAAGAACTGTCCCGCACAGATGGCTGGAATCCTGCAGTAGTTGAAGGGTGGTACTCTCTATCAAACATCTGTGGAGCAAGTTCAGATTTAATGGAGTCATTCAGGTAATTCTCTTTGACCTATCCCTGTATATCATTTAGACATTGTTACTTTAGTCCAAGGAATGTCACTTACACTTCTCTAACTAGTCTCTAAAACTCTACATAATTATCTAATACTTGCATTGTTTGTTAAATAGGTAGATATTAGTGTACCTGCTTTACAGAGGAGTAAGAACCAGGACTAGAATCAAGGAATCCTGACTAGTGCTCCCTTGTTCTAAAAACTAGACCAGCAGTTCTCAAACTGTGGGTCGGGAACCCATTTTAATGGTGTCATCAGGGCTGGTTTAGACTTGCTGGGGCCTGGAGCTGAAACTGAATGAAGCCTGAGCCCCACCGCCCAAGGCCAAAGCTGAAGCCTGAGGGCTTCAGCGCTAGGCGATGGGGCTCAGATTACAGAACCCCTGCCTGGGACTGAAGTGCTTTGGCTTTGCCCTGCCCATGCCCAAGGTAGCAGGGCTCTGGCAGGTTCAGACTTTGGTTCCCCCTCCTTCCATCATGCAGTAATTTTTGTTGTCAGAGAGGAGTCATGGTTCAATGAAGTTTGAGAACCCCTGAACTAGACCTATGTCCTTTGATGCTGTGATGATAGGTATTTCTAGGACACCAAAATGAGACAGAGATACCGTGGACTTCACCCCTTAAGGTTTAATAAAATCCAGGGCAATACAGTGAAGTCAATTGGCTCATTAAGAAGGACCTTTCTTCCTATTTATGCTTACTGGTGCCCTGTGAATGCTGACTGACTATAGTGAAATCCTCCTAAAGGGCTTGCTGTGTGAAACATGCAAAAATACTTACTGAGGCTCGGGATATGATTAGATGATCTGAAACTGTGTTCTTGGCATTGGTCGGTGACGTGTCTGTTCTAAATTCTTATTTTTTTTCTGAGCGTCACCTGCTTAGCATAAATGAAAAATGTTTTCCTTTTTCTCTGTGCCAGCACACACACCCTAGGCAAGGTTTTGAGAGCAAGCGGTTTGGAGAAAGTGGGGGTTCTCTAATAGGTAGTGTGCAGGGGATCAGGCTGAACTTTCCTGAGATGAGGGTGGGTGGGCAACCTGCAGTGGGAGTAAGGAATTCCTCTCGTTCCCTGCTTCTGCTGACATTGTTTTTAATTGCTTTGACTTTTGAACAGGCTGCTGCAGGCTGTTTCTGCTACTGAGAAGGAAGAGGCCTCCCAGCCTGAAATGGAGCTGACACACTGTCTGTCTGAGTTCTACCAGAGAAAATCTAGTGAAGCATCTGCCACAGCTGAGCCAAGGGACCACAAAAAAAGACGTATGTCTAGACTAGGATTGTGTGAGTGCTGAGCCTTCCCGTCATCCTATGGTCTTCTGCATTTTGCAGCAACATTCTTGTTAACATGAAATTTGAACACCTGACCTTCCCTGAGCAAAGGCACAGTTCTGAGCTGCCTCAGATGGTGGCAGTGTAGCGGGTTTATTAAAGGGCAATGTTGTTTATGCATAAAATGAACCCTGAGCCCCAGTTGGAGCCAAGCGAAGCTGTAGTTATTGGCAAAACCATTTTCAATAACCATGCAATATGCAAATCTCTGCACTTTAGTTGCCTATTCCTTCTGGACGTCTCATCTATATGCCCACAACTAACATGACATCACATCTTCTCCTTTTTGTTCTAATTTAAAAAAATTAAGAAAACATTTTAACCAACTTTCTTCTCATAATATTTAAGCATTAGACATTTCAGTATAATAATTCAG
Source organism: Mauremys mutica (assembly GCF_020497125.1). Lineage (NCBI taxonomy): Eukaryota > Metazoa > Chordata > Testudines > Geoemydidae > Mauremys > Mauremys mutica. The sequence goes on from NC_059082.1 coordinate 15,225,283, forward strand.
GGATACTTTATGAATGTCTTGGGCTGCTAATCCCCTACATTTTCAGGGGAAGTTTACCTAGCTGGGATATAGTGGTGGAGTTATATAAATAAGAAGCAGCCTCATATTAAAGAAATTGAATTCTTTCTGACATAGGGAAGGAGGCTTTAGTCTCTAATGCAGAACTAGGGTTTTTACCCAGTTAAGCAGCTCCACTCTGGGAGCATCTGAATCATATAATCCCTGTATAGCTATTTCTCAGTGACATTTCGGTTAATATGCAGATTTCTATACTCTGTATTATAAACCCTCTGCTCTAATTAGACTCTGTACTCAGGATTTTCAAGCTGCTTGCCTGCAACAAATATACCACTTAATCATTATTCTCTCTTCACTGAAGCAGAAAATCTCTAAAATGTACATTTAAAAATTAGGAGAAAATGCCCAAAAAGCACTGAAAAATGTGGTTTGCTTTTTAAAATTAAAAAACTGTATCTCCCTGTTTACAAGTCAGCTGGGCGCTTGTCCCCACCGTAACTCATATATATGGATTTATATTGTCTGTCCTTCACTGTTGGTAAACAAAAATGTATTGAAATTATTCAGAAGACATGAGCCTGACTCTTAAGGAGAAAGAGGCTGAGGAGAGGGAGGTAGGAATGACAGAACCTTTAAAGAATTTTTAATTTTTTAAGCCATTTTCCTCTCTCAATTTGAGAGCCCATTTTGAAACAACAGACTGGGGAAACCTTTTGTTAAGCTGGTAAAAATCATGTTCTGAGCTAGAAACAGTTTGGCTTCTAGCCTGGACTTAATCCAGGATACAACTGTTGTCTTGAAAACAGAAAGCTGAGCTTGCTCTAACGTTCCCCTCCTTGTGTAATGTGGTACCCTCATCCTTACTCTAAGATGAAGCTACTTACCCTTGGCTCCTTTTGGAATCACTAGTGGGTTTGCCCCTCTAGTACCATTTCTCTTATAGAAAGCACTGAGCACAGTCCAAAGGCCAGGTGCCAGGAATAATTGTTTGAGAGCAGTGTACCTATACATTATGATTACATTGTGTATGTGTATTGCATACGTTCCAAGATCATAGTGTGGCAAGCTAACTGAAAACAGTTAGCAGTCTCTGTTCCTTCCTAGGTTAACTGGAGATTCACTCTTCAAAAAGGAGGCTGAGCCTAGTGAAACAGTCAGAACCACCTGCTTGAGTCTTTCCCTCATGTTCTGAATTCTTATTGCCCCATCACTGTGCTGAGGGAAGCTAACATTGCTGTATTGAAATTTACATTTTAAACAACCAAAAATTTATTTTAACAATGCAGCATCTGGCCTGTCTTGTGGTGCCAGTGTTCTGTCGGATGGTGTCTTGTGATCACTCTGTCTGAATTCCAACTCCTCTGTGCCTGATGAGAATTTAACCTTTTGTGATCCTGCAGGGGGGGTCCCCCGGACTCCCGTCAGACAGAAGATGAAGACCATGTCCCGCTCCCTGCAGATGTTGAATGTAGCAAGGCTGAATGTAAAGGCTCAAAAGTTTCAGCCAGATGGGGTGCCACCAGCAGCTGGTGAGAAGGTACCCCAGAAGCTGTTACGGAGATCAGATGATAAGTTGGAAGAAAATCGAAGAGTGCTGAAAATCTCCATAGGTACATGTCAGACTGGTTTATCAGCTCTGATGTTTGTGATGGGGCAGAGAAGAGCAATTAGGTAAAGTGCGCAGTTAGGCAGCAGATTCAGGTTTGGGGCACTCTCTTGAGATTCCATCTCTTCACGGCAGTGGAGGTGAAGATCTTTCCCTCTTGAGGTTTGCTTTTTAGACCTTTATACTGACCTACTGGACTGTATAATTGTAGCATAGGATGTGGTTAGTTACTCCTCCAGTTGCAAAATAATTGAAAGCAATGTGAGACTGCATATGGGAGGAAATAAAGATGTCCAAGCATCTAGGTGTAGGTGGAAATATACCCATATTCCTTAGTTATGCCCATGAAATGGGGGGCTTTCTTGTCTTAAGCATTATTCTGAGGCAAGGAAAGGCCCTGTGAAGCTACCTCTGGTGTTGATCTATTCCTGTCCTCTCTCTTGGGATTTTGAGGAGGAATGTGACTGGGTGGCACTGAGGCTAAAGCCCCAGGAGCCCAGGCAGGATTTCATTTTAATCTGATGTGTTGGCTTTTGTTTTCATAATTTGGAAGTGAAGGCTCTGCCAGCTACAGTACTATAGCTTTTTACTGCTATTATGTATAGCAGAGGTGGGTAAACTACGGCCCGTGGGACACATCCGGCCCACAGGACCCTCCTGCCCAGCCCCTGAGCTCCTGGCCCGGGAGGCTAGCTCCCAGCCCCTCCCCCACTGTTCCCCGCAGCCTCAGCTCACTGCACTGCTGGTACAGTGCTCTGGGTGGCAGGACTGCGAGCTCCTGGGGCAGCGCAGCTGCAGAGCCCGGGCTGACCTGGTGCTCTGTGCTGTGCCGTGGCGTGGCTGGCTCCAGCTGGGCAGTGTGGCTGTAGCACTGCCAGCCACCAGTGCTCCAGGCAGTGTGGTAATGGGGCAGGGAGGGTTGGATAGAGGGCAGGGGAGTTCGGGGTGGTGGTCAGGGGGTGGGGGTGTGGATAGGAGTCGGGGTGGGGGGAATAAGGGGTTGAATGGTGGCAGGAGTTCCGGGGGAGAAGTCAGGAAGGGGGCGGGGGTTGGATGGGGGGCAGGGGCAGGGGTTCTGGGGGCGATCAGGGGACAGGGAGAAGGGGTGGTTGGATGGGGCAGGGGTCCCAGAGGGGGCATCAGGAAAGAGAGGAGCGGGTGGCGGGGGGCAGTCAGGGACAGGGAGCAGGGGATGTGTGGATGGGGCGGGAGGACTGTTGGAGGGTGAGAAGCAGGGGGGGGTTGAATAGGGGGCAGGGCCAGGCCATGCCTGGCTGTTTGGGGAGGCACGGGCTCCCCTAACCGGCCCTCCATACAATTTCCAAAACCCGATGTCGCCCTCGGGCCAAAAAGTTTGCCCGTCCCTGATGTTTAGGAATAGTCCTGTGTGCATGTGGGGAGGCTAGCATAGCACCTGCCACTCCAGACAGTAGGTCTTTCAGGGCCTTGCTGCCCCCAGGGCTTGGTGTCTGTCACTGGCATATTAGAGGTAGTCTGGAAGCCTGTTTTGGTCTGAGAAGGACTATGAGTTTTATCGGTTCACCTGCCTTGGGTCTGAGTTGAGGATTCCTGAGGGACTTCTGTTGTAAATCTTCGGTTGGCCTGGCCATCGTGTTGCAAGAGAACTGCTGTTACAACCTCACTCTGTTACATGGGCCTGGTTATTAGAAAGGACAGCTGTATCTGCCCATTCATTACCTCTTGCTTAGAGTTAGTTTGCTCTGCTTACCTTGCAGATTTCAAAACTGAGGAGGAGATGCTTTCCCATTTAACTGCAAATTACCAAGAGGCTGTGGTTAATGGAGAATTTCTGATGTTTGTGTGTGCACGGAATATGGTCACAGCCATTAAAAGCTTTCTGAAACCAAAAGATGCCAAAGAAAGAGAGGTAGGCAAATCTGTTGACAAATGCATATGCTGAGGCTGTGATTTCAGTGACACAGGTCTCTCCAGTTATTTCCATGTGTGGATAAAGATCTATGTCTCCAGGCTCTTGAACTCTAGAGATGTGAGTGTTTGGTTAAAATTACATGCCAGATCACTGCTGAAGTACGAGATTAAAGGAAAAACTCACTAAATTCTAGAATTATTTCATCGTGTGTGTGTGTGTGTGTGTGTATATAAATGAGCCAGTTCACGTGCACACACACAAACCTGAGCTTTTCTGCCTGAACTGGCTCATTTATACAAGAATCAGATAGTTATAAGAAATGTACATGGGAGTCGCATCTTACGCGGGGGTTAGGTTCTAAAGTCAGCGCGTAAGGCAAAAATCGTGTATAGTCAAACACTCATTGAGTGGAATGGCGGGCAGAATCGCCCGCACTACAAGTACAGTATTTAAATTGTTTTTTCTCTCTTTTGTTTTTGTTTTGCCGAGCGCGTATAGTTAAAATCGCGTAAGTTAAATGCGCCTATGATGCAACTCCACTGTACTGCCATGGAGTTCTCTGGAAAATTGTTTGTAAACTAAAAACTGATTTGGTACTGATTCAAAAGAAAATGTATTTAAGTTCATATTTGAAGCAACAGTTGGAGAGTTGTGGGTTCATAAGGTTATTTAGAAACAAAAATTGGTCAGTTTACAAATAATTGAAGGGGGAAGTAGAGTGTGGAAGATACAAAATTCCAAAGTTCTTTTGAGGGTCCTCCAGTCAAAACCAGATCTATGTCTGCACACTTTCCTGCCTCCTAGTGTTTACATTAGCTACATTTTAGTACAGATAAACCCACGTGTGGATGAATTGCAATGATATTGAATTGGTTTCCTTTCAGACACCAGATTATTCATAGACACTAGATATGGAAAAGGCCTATTGTGTCACATTTAGTTCTTCCTCTGCCAGAGGCCAGTGCAGGATTGTTTGCCACAAGTGGTGGTTGTTTTTTTTTAATCTCTTCCCACTAAAATATCTGCCACTTCTGTTGGGAAATTATTCTACCGTCTGCTGTTCTCAGCCCGTGGCCCAATCAGCACATAGCTGTGACCCATGTGACTTCCTCAGGGCTATACAGGTTGTGTATATATTTTGTGGGCCTCAGCCACAATAACACACACACAGCTGCATATGCAGCCCACAATGGTAAAAAGGATGAGAACCACTGGTCTAACTGATGTGTCTCAGGCAAGTTTTCCTGGTAGTCTAAGTTTTCCTTGCTTATTTTCATCCCATTACTCCTTATTGTACATTCTTGTACTACTTTACTAGCTTCAAGACCTGGATTTTTTTATTGAGTTGTTTTCCATAGTACGGAACAAGTTAGAATGAGAACTTGCTGCATGATGAGAGGAAAAAGTACCTTGGAGCCCCTGTGCTATGTTTCTGTGTATTTGCAGATGGCCTGTCTGGACAGAGTCCGAAGTCATCTCCTGAAGACCAGCAAAACCCTCCGACAACAGTATGATGTCAATCCTGACAAGGAAACCAAAGTCAGAGAGTATGAGACACACTATTCTATTTACTGCAACTTAAAAACCACTGCCATTTTGATTAGCTATTTTAGAGATCATTTTGCAGTACAACTAGAGATGTATTTCTATGGGCAAATCTTCTGGGATAATTTCTATATCAAAGTGAGTGAATATCCACTGCAGTGAAAGCTTTACTACAGCAAGATACTACAGTGTTTGAGAGCATTTCATTCCTTTCAAGGAAAGAAAACTAAACAAATGAATTTTGTATTAATAACCTCCTCCTCCTCCCCCCCCAACCTTTGAAAGCTCAAGTCAGTGAACAGTAACATGAACGTGACTGTTTGACTAGAAAGAGTAGTAATAAATTACTTACTGTTTCTGTGTAGGTGTCAGCTTCAGGTATTTCTGCGCCTTGAGATGTGTCTGCAGTGTCCCTCGCTACAGAGCAGCACAGATGAAATGGAGCAACTGGTGGAGGAGGCAAGTAAATAGGGCTGGGCTGGACTTCTAGATGGGAATGGAAATGTTGACCTGGAACATGTAGCTTTCCCAGCCCAATTTTCTTTGCTCACACCATAAGGCTGGTCTTGGAGTGTTTGATCTGTAACACTTCTCCCCATCTGATCTTCTCTTACAGATGACCGATATGCTGCGCATTTTGTGTCTCACTGAAGATCCAGGGTACCTTACAAAGTTTCTTGAGGAAGTCTTAGTATCGTAAGTGCTTTATGGTGGTGATTAAATATTAAATGTTATCAGTGGAATATAGGCTTGGTTAGGTATCTGTCATAGGTAAATGGCAAACTTTTTAGCACGGATTTCAGGTAGCTTTGTAAAACTGTCATGAAAATGTACTAGCTCAGATGCAATCCACTTGCCATACTTTATCCTGATTGTTAAAGAAAAGATACGTGATATTTTACTTGCCCATCAAAAACGGCTTCTTGCCTAGGGCGAGTAGAATTTTAAGTCATGGTAAAGGCACAGGTACAAAAGTTGGAAGTGAAAACTCACAGGGGTGGATTTTGTGGCTTTTGCTACCTATTGTGTGTTTGACATGTATTTAGGCTTGGAAGGGTTAAATTATTTTTTCCCCAGTGAATGCTGATTTCACCATAGGCACACAAATTGATGAGAAATATTTACATGGATGCTAACTGAAATTTACAGATAGACAAAGCAATAAAAAGACTGCTTGAGAACTTATTAAAATTTGATTTAAGGCCATTTTGATAAGCTGCAGTTCAGCAGTTATAAAGCTTTAATTTTTTGAATCTTAGTACCGGTTGTTAAATAATTGTCTGACCATCCCATAATTTCCCCCATTGTGAAAATTTAAATAGATTAAAATAAAATGCTTAAAAATAAACATTGATATCTGTCAAAAGTAAAAATAAAAATTGAATTCTGCCAAGCTTACCTATATTGTATATCTGGTGGTACCTTCTAGATATATGGACTCCATACCGAAGACCCTTGGGGGTCTTTACTACAGTCTGGGTACGCAGATTCCTCCGAAGTTGGCATCTGTTCTGCCTGCAGACTTCTTCAGTGATGACTCTATGACTCTGGATAGCAGATCTCCAACTCTTCCTCCATCTGTGACATCAGTCCCAGCCCACAGCACAGCTTCCCTAAGCACTGAGACGCATCAGTTGGAGGAGCTGCGCATCAGATCTGCCAAAAAGAGGAGGTGGTATTTCCTAAGGGGGAGGGTTTTATTTTGTTCACAGCCCTGTGACTGAGTAGCTATCTAATCTATAGTCCCCGTCATGGTGAGCTCGGTTGCTGGATAACTAACCAGGGCTGATCTTGGTAAGTATCTAATGGATTAGTTCATGCTATTTAGGCCCTCAGTCCATTAAATTACATTAAAAGCTGTGCCATGCTTCTGGGAATATGGTGGTTTTGTCCATGGAAATGGAACTGTGCTGTGATGGGCTTGTAAGAGAGAATTGTGGCTTGGGCCTTTGACATAAATTAAACCCAGAAGACACATTAGGTAAAAATGTGTCAAACTACTTTCTTTAAAACTAGCATTAGTCATTAATCCAGATATAAACAACTTAATCATGCTCCATGGGAACAATAATGGCCTATTGTGTAAATTGATTAGCCAGGTAAATGAGCTGGAATCCTGCCTTTGTGATCTGTTGCCCAATTTCTCTTCTGGGAGGGGTTCCATACCCAAGGTTGGTGTGTTTGTTTATTTTTTAAAAGAAATCAAATCACCACCAGATTTCTTAGTTTGACTACAATGGAGTTAAATGAAACCCACACAAGCAAGGAATTTGCAGTCTAACTCCATGTATGCTAAATGTTTTGCACACTCTGGGATATCCTGCAATTTTAATAATGTCACAGATCTGTACAGATACCAAGTCCATAAGTGCGTTCTGTGGAGGAATCACACTGTGCAATATATTTCTTTGGGAACCTGAGGAGTTAAAGACAAGACTGGATTACTTGTTGCAGTGGCTGAGCCGAGGTGATTGGGTGTTTTGATTAAAAAACTCTAAGGCTCCTTGCAGTATAGATAAGGTCCTGTCCCAAAGAGCTTGCGGTCCTAATACAGATGGAGTCTGTAATATGACCTGCCTGCCTCACTAGAAACAAACTCAAGTTATGGTCCATATAAGAACCGATATCAGTAGAACTGATACTTACATTTGTCCTTATTGTATCTTTGTTTCTTGTATCCTTTCTAAAGGAATAATGCATTAGCCAGACACAGGAGCATGACAGAAGCATCGCAGAATTTACGCCAGATTGAAATTCCCCAAATACCCAAGAATCCCATTAGAAAGGTAAAGCTTTCCTAGCGGATTGGGTGTGAGTATCTGCTGCAATGGTGCAGCAGCATTGTTATACCACATGTAGGTGCATGTGTTCTTTGCCTATTAAGTGCCTTGTATCAGCTGCACAAGGCCAAAATCATTCTGAGGCAGAATTTTTTGCGAACTGAAACTCTTGTCTAAATGTTTCATACTTATGATTGAGTATAAACTAGCAGTTTAACACTTATTACATTTTCATTTCAGGAAAACTCTCACTGTTACTTTGCCACTGAGAAAGCCCAACAGCTGCTGCCCCTGCAGAAGGAGGCAGTGCAAGGTATGACAACTTTCTTCTCCATAGAAAGCTGATTGGTTCCCCACACGGCTGATTTCATTGTACATTGTAGTGAGCCAGGAGTGTTCCGCTAATAGAGAGACAGGAAATCTGCAGGAAATGTTCCCGCAGTCTGTGGAAACTTTGGGGAAAACTATCAGCATTCATGAGTGAATTCACTCAACACGCTGATAGGCCGTTGAGTAAGTTGCTGAATAATTTTATAAAAAGTGACTAATTTCAATCCGTTTAGTCTCAAAAAACATACAAAATGTCAGTCTCCCTTGATCTTCCGATTTCCTTAGATCTTCTGTCCTCATGTCCTGCACAGAGGATCACAAAGATATTTGATAGAACAACCATTGGGCTTTAGTCACCACCCCATTGAGATGAAGGGGGCAGTTCATACTCCATTCTTCTCAAAGCTCTCATAAGTGTCGTGTTCGGGGGGTATCTTTGCAACTAGAAACTTGGTAATGTCTGTTTCAAAATTCAAGTGTTCTATAAAATGTAAGGTAACAAACCCCACGACCACCTGTGCTGCAGCTCAGATTCTCTTTGGTGGATTTTTCCCATGGTCCTAATCGTGATCCTTTCGGTGCTTTGAACTCAACCTACCTTCTTTCTCCTTCTTGGGGTTTCCTTGACTGTAACCTATAGAAAAGGCTAAGTAGCTGACAAGTGTAAATAAAAAGGAATCCTCATAAGAGAACTCCAGGGTGGGTTTGGGGAAGGGCATGGATAGTGACTGTTTTCACCAGTACAAACTACCTCTTCAGTTATTTGGCTTTTTCACACCTTTGAAAAGTTATTTGCTTTCATCAGTGTTGGGTCTGTTTACATTCTTCCTAGCTCCAGTGCCCCATGAAAGAATTACCTTTGTGGTATAGCTACTCACTTTTTGCCCTTTCTCGTGCTTTCAGAGGTGACAAAGGTGCGACGGAACCTCTTCAATGAAGAGATGCTTTCTCCATCAAAAAGGTCCCTGAAGAAGATGCCTCGAAGCCAGTCAGTATCGGCTGTGGAAGGCCTGAGACACAAACGCAGCTGCTCTGATGAGGATGGTAGAGGTGGGATATGAGCTTACGCAATTGCCTATGTCTGGGATCTGCAAGAGAAACTTGCATTTACTTCCCCCTGATTCCCTAACCAAAAAAAATAAAAAGAAAAGAAAATTCTGGCATCTCTTGTTACCAGTAAAATGAATTTGCTTTCTGTTATGAAGGAGATGATATTTTCAGCTCAATGCTGCAGAGTTTGGGTTGCAAATGGTGCAGGGTAATATTTAAATCCAAACCTGTTTTCATCTGTAAGTTAAATATTTTCTCACAAAGAAAGAAACTTAATCAGTTAAGATTGCTTGAAGTGAACACCTACCCACACAAACCCTTACATGCAGTGTTTCCCAAACTTGGGACGCCGCTTGTGTAGGGAAAGCCCCTGGTGGGCCGGGCCTGTTTGTTTACCTGCTGCGTCCACAGGTTGGGTCGATCGCGGCTCCCACTGGCTGCGGTTCGCTGCTCCAGGCCAACGGGAACTGCTGGAAGCGGCGCGGGCCCAGGGACGTACTGGCCACTGCTTCCAGCAGCTCCCATTGGCCTGGAGCAGCAAACCAGTGGGAGCCGCGATCAGCCGAACCTGCTGACGTGGCAGGTAAACAAACTGGCCCAGCCCGCCAGGGGCTTTCCCTACACAAGTGGCATCCCAAGTTTGGGAAACTGTTTACATGGATGTTTCCTTTAAGAGATGCTTTAGTGTACCTTAATACTCAGACATCACATTCAACTTTCACTGACTTCACGCCTCTATAAAAGAGATGGAATCTGTGCAAATAACTGACAGTCCTGTCTTGAAGGCAGATTTGATCTTTTTTCATGTGTCTGGCTGCTGTGGCACAAGAAGAATGGGAGATGGCTGAATCCTTATGCAGACAGTTAAAATGTGGATGTCTGTGAGGGTACTGTGCATGCATCTGTCACTAAACTCAATTCAATAGATAGCAGGGCTAGCCCCTGAAGTCCAGTGTATCTGTATTTCTATACTATTAAGTCCCATAATTATACAACTAGTTAAGCACAAACCAGACTCCTTTTACATTAATGCTACTTATTATTTCTATAGCGCTATAGGTGTACTCGGTGCATCACAGATCTATGGGAAGCCAAGTTTCCTTCCCCAAACAGCTAACAACTTAAGTAGTTATTGGAGCTATTTGCAAGATAAGGACTTAAATTAGGTCAAATAAACAAGGTAACAAAGGGATATAACATAAAAGTTATGTGAATGGACTGTCTGCCCTGCTAGTTGCAAGATTTTTTATATACAAAACTCACCTTTAACTGTAAAATTTATATTGTATGTGAAGTGAGCCATGATCGCAGCGTGGCTGTTGTTTTGATGGTTCAAACTGAAGTGTACAATTGCCCACTTGCCTGAATAGAGACTAAATAATACGTAGATGTGATCTGTAAGTCTCTAAAATCTTCACACTGCTCACTCAATCCTATCCAAGCCACCTCACAGAGCTTGTTTTAAATGTCTGATTGTGGCTTCATCAGTTTCAGATCATCGCAAGCTACTGACCAAGAGAGTCTCGGAGACGCCGCTGCACAAACAGATCTCCAGGAGGCTGCTTCATAAACAGATCAAAGGCCGGTGAGTGAATGGTATTGGGTAGTTCTGAAATGTTTTTAACCAAGTGCTGAGTGGCCAGGATGTGGACTGCAGATCAAACAAGTACTATGGAATTTAGCATTGTGGATACAACAAGACAACTTGTGGAGACTACAGGTCCCACAATTTAAGTGAGGACAACCACCACTTGCTTCATCATGCATTTAAGTGCATCTCTCATGCTTGCATCAAGTTGCCATTGTGCCCCTCAGGCAAAGTTGGGTTCCACTTTTTAGGGTTCCCCTACAAAGGCTGGTTTGGTGGTGTTTTATACAGAGAGTTACTAATGAGAACCAGGGAAAATCTCAGCTGAAGTTGGGCCTGTTCTCCTGTCTGTGCCACACCTGGAAGGACATCCTGTGGCCAGACTGATCTCTTGATGGGAGGCAATGCCTACTAATCATACGTTGAGACTACCTTGCAACTTGTTGATGTGGCCTTGTTAGCAAATGGTGCTCTCTGCAGCTCTGAAAACCAAATGTTTAGTATACTCACAAACCAGGCATGGTGTTATGGGGAGTCTGAAACGTTTTCACTGTTTCTCCAAGGTGCTCTGATCCTGGCTCTGACATCAGTATTGTGGAAGAATCTCCAGAGAAAGCCATGAGTGGTAGGTATAAATTTAATACAGACTGATCACTTTTCCTTTTTTACCTTGCTGCAGTTCATACTAAGATAGCACACTTCAGTCTGGATGATCCCCAAGGACCCTAAACTACAATATATAAAGAACATTGCAACCACCCCTGGAGTGGAAGGCAACAGTGAACTATACAGAGCTTTTAAGAAAGAATGAGAACTTTAGGGAGGCAGAACATAATTCTCCAAACTGGCCATATCACAACTATGAACATCTCAACTTTTGCCAGGAGTGCTTTGGGATTGTTGGACCTCTGAAGTGGTATTTAAAAGACAGTACCTCCTAGCCTTGTGCTGGGACTTCCTCATTTCTCTCCTCTAATATACTACAGCATAATGTTTGAGGTTCTACACAGTGTTAGGTGACCACGTGGTACTGGCTGCACCATCTTGCCCCCAGCTAAGGAACAGAACAGCAAGCTGGTTTTGGGGTGAGATGAAATGAAGAGCAAAAACCAACAGTGGGATTAACTAGTCAAAAGACAAAACTCTTATTATCCAAAGAAGCCAAAACCACGTTTTCCTAATATTACTTTTCTATATAAACAACTGTTGTAGTTGCCACAGGATGTTGAATGATTATGAATGGGAGGAGATGTGACCATGAGGCACTTGTTTTAGATGGGGTGGGTGGGGTCTTTGCTATGAAGAAGTTTGGACTGGAAGGAAGCACATGTTTTAGTATTAGAAGTCCCCACTGAAGTTGGAGTTGGGTTTCCTTTTAACCCTTTTCATCTTCTGATTTTGTCGAATGTTCCACAAACTAGCCCCTTCCCTGCATGAGACAGGGTTAGTGAACAAATCATTGTTGGACAGCTGCAGAGAGATCCTTTCCAGAGGTACTTGTCTGCTAGCTGTAGCTTCCTTCTGGAAGTGGTGTGTGTTTTGAGAGAGAAGGCCCTGATAGTATTACTCTTGACTTCCAGAAGTGGGTTTAAGAAGAAGTCCGCGCATCAAACAGCTGTCGCTGAATAGGACACACTCAGGCTCTTTCTACTCCACCGCACAGCCCAGCTCACGGAATATGCAACGAGTACATTGGGTACAGCGAGAAGTGACATGTGTTAAGCAGGACATAACAGGTACTGGGGTTGGCGATCACACTTACTTACCTGGCATTAACTGCCATAGGTAATCTAGCTGCCAGATTCTGGTGCAGAAGCATTTGCTGATTGGCACTACAGACAGAACTCTTAAGGGTTCTGTTGTGGTGAGAACTGCCAGATGGCATCCATTATAGCCAGCAGAATCTAGCATTTTTGTAATGGGAATCTCTGTGTTAGGAACCACTGTAGTTCCAAGTATCAGAGGGGTAGCCGTGTTAGTCTGGATCTGTAAAAGCAGCAAAGAGTCTTGTGGCACCTTATAGACTAACAGACGTTTTGGAGCATGAGCTTTCGTGGGTGAATACCCACTTCGTCGGATGCATGTACATGCATGTATTCACCCACGAAAGCTCATGCTCCAAAACGTCTGTTAGTCTATAAGGTGCCACAAGACTCTTTGCTGCTGCTACTGTAGTTCCAGTTTCCTATGAGAAAAGGAAAGTGTTATTACTCAGCCAGCCAAGAAACAATCAGACCCAAACCAATAAACCGCCTTACCCATTAAACGTAACATAACCCCGTCAGCAGCAGGAGTCCTAACGCTGCTGCCAAACCTAGGTCGTCTATGTGGGAGCATAATGCAGTGCTTGATGGACTCTTCCTGATTTCCTTCTTCAGAAGGATTATAAACTGATTCCACTGAGAAGTTCAGGACTTAGTCGTGCCATTCATCCTAACAGCTTTGTCCTTGAGGACTTTTTCCACATATGTGTGTTCATCTATTAGTAACAGCTGTTTAGTATTAGTTATTTTCCTGGGATAGTACAGAAAACAGTAATACTTCGCTCAGGATGTGAAACTTTGGGTAGCCAGCAAAGAGTAAATGGTGCCAATACTGTAGCCCTTTAATTGTCTCTGACCATCTGAGTGCCAGGAACAACTGTGTCAATCCCGTGTCAATGCTTGGTGCCAATCTAACTGCACTTTGCTTTTTGAAGGCATTCCACCATATCCTGATAACCCAACTATCCAGTCTCCCAAGAGGCTTCTCTTTGGAGCAGTTCTTGAAGGGAGCAGCCCTAAAGTGAAGGAGTCACTTGGAACAAGGAAAACAAGAAACAGCTCAGACTTGGAGGAACCAGTTGCCTATCAGGTAAAACACCTTCCCACACTCTCCCCCTCTGCTTGTATGTACTTAGAGAGACAAAGTGGGTGAGGAAATATCTTTTACTGGGCCAGCTTCTCTTTGGTGAGAGAGACGACACAGTGTGGCTCGAAAGCTTGTCTCACTCACCAACAGAAGAGATTGCCTCACGCATCTTCTCTCTCTAATAGCCTGGGACTGACATGGCTACAACTACACTGCATACACCTACTTAATCAGATTTGTGCGTCTTTAAATAGCTACTTCTGTTTGTGTGTGACTTGTGTGGCTCTAGTCAAACAGCTTCTATGCTTTTATCGCCAGAAATGAGTGTTAAGATGTCATTACATAGTGGTATTAAGTATGTTCTGTTCTTATTCTTTCCTCAGACTCCCCAGAAGCCCCTGAGCTCTGCCAGTAGAATGCCAAGGAAATCCCCTCGTACTCCACACAGAACACCAAAAACATTGGAAAAGACGCCTGGCAAAAGTCCAGCTGCTAAGCAGACTGCAGCTAAATGTTTAGGAAGGTACTTCTCTCCTTCCAGACGGGAGAAGCCACCACCTGAGCCTAATGAAAGGAAGAGGGATCATTTAGCACAAGTAACTCATCAGAAGGACTCTTCTCCAGTGAGATTTCCCTCCTCTTACAAGGAAGTGGGGTTACAGACTCCAGAAAAGCAGGCTGGGAATGAAGTGCCTGATGATGTTTTTGGGTCACCTCTAAAAGATTCCAGTCCAGCAACACAATTGCTTTGTACTACCAAGGAAAAGTCTTTCACAGACCCACAAATTCAAAGACGCTCCTTGAGATCCTCCCAGAAAACAGCATCTCCAGCTTCTATTCGTAGGCAGACGCTCCGCATGGAGATTCAGAGAAATCCACAGCCAAGTTTCCATTTAGAGTCAGTGTCTCAGCCAATGGAAGCAACTCCCAGGAAGGTCAGATGTGTGGCTCCAAAATCTTTGAGTCCAGTGGGTATAGTGGCTGCTGCTTTATTTCCAGAAGCCCAAGCCATTTTGAGAACGGTGTCTTCATTTAATTCTCCTTTTGAATCTTCCATAAAGACTCTGTCTGTAGATTTGCCTCCTCACAGTAAAACAAGAGAACTTGACCGGGAATCTAATACACCTAAAAAACCTCCTTTGAAATCTCAAAACATCGCAGGCACATCCCCAAGGAAAGCCCTAGGGTCTCCTATCTGCCTACCTGAGCACACCAAACCTGGAGAAGAAAATCCTGCTCTTTCACTCTCGAAGTCGGCTAGAAATAAACAGAAACATCATAGTAATGGTAACACAAGGCTTCCTGCACAAAGCTCTGAGATTCATGAGCCCAAGGCTTCTGAAAGTGTCCACATGTTAGAGAGAAGTGAACTAGTGGGTATAGATGCTCAGGGCTCCTCCCCAAGAAAGGATCAGAGTTTGGAAAAGCAACCGTCTCCTGAGCTTTCTGCTAAAGGACATGTGCAGATCTCAGATGTTGTGAGTGAGCGTGAGCACTTAGATTCCTCTTCCTTAGGCAGCAGAAAGAGTGATGCCTCAGAAGCTAGAGTTTTGCCATCAGAAGAGCCTAAAGAGTCGAAGACTCTTACTGTTAAGAAACCCTCCAGATCTGACATTCTGAATGCTTTGCCTGCTACCTCAAAGTCTGCCTCTCCTGCCTATTCATTGCGCTGCACCCCAGACAGAATGCAGCGGGAGGCTGCAGCACGACTAGGGAATCCTGAACTTCCAGCAAAGTTTTCTACTCCTAAAAGTCATAAGTTGGCCTCTGCTAGTCCACCAACTTATGAGGTTGAACTTGAGATGCAAGCTTCCGGCTTGCCTAAGCTTCGCATTAAGAAGGTTGGTTCTGGCTCAGCCATGGAAGTACAGTCACAACTGAAGACCAGCAAACCCAGTGGAGAGGAAAGTCCGTTTAGTGAACTTGCTGTGGCCTGGTGTGGTAGACACCCAGGAAAACTAGCAGCTGCCTGTGTTTCACCGTCCTGCTTTCGCTCTTCCCATAGCACGCCTGGGAAGGGTGGAGGGCAGACCTACATTTGCCAGTCATACACCCCAACTAGCTGTGCCTCTACCACCACCTCCCCATCTCATGTGGATGCTGGAGTTCCCTGGACACCATCTCCAAAGCACAAAGGGAAGACTACCCCTGATGCCATCAAAGACTGGCCACGAAGAAAAAAAGCAGCAAACAGCAATGCCAATGGTGGATGTGGTCGATGTGAGAAGCATGCAGAATGTACAGGGAATGTGTCAGCAAGTGAAGAGGGAGGAACAATTTCTGACCAGTGCAGCAGCAGCAAAGCTCTGCTGCTGGCTGACTTTGAACTGGAAGGGGTTTACAGGCTTCAGGACCAGTCACCCACCAGTGACACTGAGCCCAGAGCTGATGAGGGTGCTTCCACAGGGACTTTTGGCCTGAAATCCAGGAAGCGGACCTTTGACCTCCTGTCTCCAGAGGAGGAAACCAAATGGGAGGCTAAGAGGTCTTGCACAGCTAGAGACTACCTGGATCTGGTCAGCTCTTCCAGAGATGAGAGTAGCACAAGCAAAAGGAGGATATCCACGCCTCCTTGTAGAACCACCGTGTCTTCAAACAGAACTCCTGGGCAACAAAGTTCCATAGGGGATGACGATGTCTTCAGTGTTTCAGGTAATCAATTGTCAAGTGTCACCCTACTGAAATTCAGAGATACCAAATTTGGAGGAGCTGTGAGAACAGAATACAGATGGGACTAGAAACATAGGCAGGAAACAAAGTGAGATGCAGCTGGGAACATGCAGCTAATACATCAGAAGAAATTTGAAAGGCAGATCCATTGGAATGAGATGGAAGGGTGAAAATGGATAGCAAATGACATGAGTCATGATGCCATATTGCAGCTAAAAAGGCCAGTGCTGATTGGGGTGTATATGCAGTCATGTCATGGACTCGGTAGGTAGCTCTGCAGCATCAGAATATTTGCCTCTGTTGTGGGAAACTAACAGAATATTGACAAATTGGAGAGAGATCAGAGAAAAGGATAAACTGACTGGCAGCTGGAGGCTCTTACAGGGAGGGATTAAGGGCTAAAATGATTGTGGAGTCACATCCCTGTCCCTATTTAATACCAAAGGGTATTAAAACCCATGATAGAGTTGTAATTTGGGGTGGTAGCAATGTGGTATAACTAGGAGTAATGGAGTGGGGAGGAATGTAAGCTGCATATGACTGGGGAATCTCCCTGACATACGTATTAGACTGGGGTGTAATAGCCTCAGGCCTTGGACACTTTAAATTAAATTGAGCGATATATTAGCCACCTGGAAGAATGCTGCATTGGTTCATGGGATACAGAGAATGATTCTATGCTTCTCACCCCTAGGCTTGCCTGCTCTGGTACCAACAGCTTTATTTATTACCACTCACCCCTTTTCCACATTATGCATTTCGCTCTTTAAACTCTTTTTAAGAGGTTGTTTTTTTTTCTGAAGTAGGCACATGCAAGCATCACAACAGTGTGCAGATGGCCATGTCGACAACTGGCCCTGGGCACTCATAGTTTCTTATTTTCAGATGCAGTCATGGCAACTGCACTCTCAAATAAGACGTGCAGTTATATGCACATGTCCTTGCCTGTGGTAACACCAAGTCAGCAACAGACTTGGAAGTTACAACTAATTTTATTACAGGGGTTGGCAGTCAGTCGGCATTGTAAGCAAGGCCCCATGGATTTCATGTCCTTGGAATCCATCCCTTGTTCTACAACTTAAGATGTGGTGTGTTTTTGTTTGTTTGTTAAAAGAATTGTTTCTATTCCTTATGGCTGCAAAGAGCCCCTTACCTGTGATGCTAGTGTAACTGATGCAGTGTCCGAGTCTGCAGACAGCCTGAACCAATAAGCACTAAAAGTTACAAACTGATAGAATACCCAGGAAGAATTGTTACCTCGAAAGCTTAGTTAGTGCTTAAGGGAAAAGGGAAGTGTTGCTTTCTCCTTCACATAAGAACCAGGGGTCACCCAGTGAAATTAATAGGCAGCAGTTTTAAAACAAACATAAGGAAGTACTTTTTCACACAATGCACAGAGTTCCTGTGGAACTCGTTGGCAGGGATATTGTGAAAGCCAAAAGTATAACTGGGTTCAAAAGAAAGATAAGTCCATGGAGTGAAGGGCCATCATTGGCCATTAGCCAAGACGGTCAGGGACACAACCGCATGCTCTGGGTGTCCCTAAACCTCTGACTACCAGAAGCTGGGACTGGATGATGGGGATGGATCATTTGATAATTGCCCTGTTCTGTTCTATCCCTCTGAAGCATCTGGCACAGGCCTGACAGAAGACAGGATACTGGATTAGATGAGCTATTGGTCTGACCCATTATGGTGGTTGTTATAGTCTCTGATGATCACTTTAGTAAAATCATTCGCATGTGTCTATCCCAAATTGGCTCCTGCTCCTTCCTAAACTTCTCACATTCCCCTGACAACCTCAGAACAGCAGTTGTTGAAGACATAGTCAAGAGCTGGCTTTTACTCTGCCCTGACTTGAAAATTTCCATTGTGCTGCAGTAACCAGGGGCCTTGGCTACTTCCCAGAGGGCAGGACTTGGTGGGAATGCTGCAGTTTCATGTCTCATTGTGCTTTTCCAGGTTCAACTCCACCAGTGAAGGGCTCCCTCTCTGCTAGTGGTCTTCGAGCACTGACCCAGTCCCCGCTGCTCTACCAGGGACAAACACCGTCTCGGAAGAAGGGTGCCAAAGGTAACCGGTTACCTGTCATTTCGTAAAGCCTTGCACTCAAATAGATTGTAGACCTGTGACGTGCCTGTGGTTAAGTGAGGTGGAAAGAGCACAGGCTCTGTACCCAGAAAGGAGGGTGTGGGGAAAGGCTGGAGGATTTGCTGTGTCTGTGCCCAGCAGGCTCCTGTTGCCAAGAAGTTTAGCCTTAGAACACAAAGGTAAAACTGAGCTACATTTGCTTGGGATGGTGGGGAAGTAGCTTGGGGCTAAAATGACTTAAAGGGAAATGGAGTTTACTGGTACTGGGTTTCCTGAGACGGGTGCTGAGCTGTAAACCTGAAAGGGTAGATTTTCACTAATCCTTTCTGCCCTCTCCAGAAGATGAGCTGGACGTCTTTCACAGCATTACAGACCAAGAAGTGTCTCCGTTCTCCAACACAGGCTCCCGGAGGCGGCCCCTTAGCAGGACTTATTCACGGAAGAAGCTACTCAGCTGAACTCTGCAGCCAGAGAAAGAGTACTTGAATAACGATACACAGGCTCTCTCGCCCACTGTGTAGTACATGCTGCTGTCCCTGAGAGAGCGAGCTTGCTTTTTTTGAACAAATCGGGGGCTCATTGCTATTGGGAGTTGTCTAGTCAGTGTGCAGGAATCCCCATTTCCATACCTGTGGGGTTTAATGAGGAATCAAGTGTTTGAATCAGCCCTACAAGCTCCTCCTTCCATTGGGCTGGGAAAGAGGCAGTGGGAATAGGGAGGGCCGCTTAGGGTTCACTAGAAAGTTTAACTCCCTTGAGATGTATCTCCATCTATTCTAATCCTGGTTCTGTCTTATGGGTGTTCCCCTGCTGGGGTTTGTGTGCCACAGAGTCAGTCCGACCCGGTGAAGAGAATGGTCACTATTTTAGCGTTCTTTTGTAAAAATAAACTAATCTGAACGGCTACTCTGTGCTGTGTTAGGAAGTGTGGACCTGGCTCTGGGCGCTTGAAGGGCTGTTGGAGGAGCTAGTGAAGTCCTCTAAGCCTGAGCAGCATGGGGGGAATATACTGTGTATTGCTCTTCCATCACATGCACTTCCTCACCATGATTCCAGTCTAATCCTGGCTAAGAGCTTTCTCCTCTCCCAAATTTACAAGGGGTGCGCTGGCCATAACCATACGACAGCTGTATTCTCTGAGCAACTATCCCTTTGAGAGGGCTACTTCAGGGGAACACTTGAGATTACAGTTCAGACCATGCTACTACTTTTTCTCCTAACTGACCGGGTGTGTAAATCTCCCTGCACTGAAGAGCAAGGTGGCTAAGTGCTATGTGGATTGTACCTGTTGTGTGTAACTTCTCTCGCCTGTAAAATCTCATTGTTTGGTTTGGGGGAGGAGGAAATGGGCTTCCATAGCATGATAGGCTCCTTCCAAGCTTCAGCCTCACCAATTCTCATTTCAGTTTCCCCGGGGTAAGGAAAATCAGAGAGCACTTAACAAATGCTATTAGTGGCCAGTCCCATGACTGCTTGGAGATGCCTGCACCTCCCTCAGGAATATGTATAAGTAGGGCCTGAAGCAGAATGCAATGGATTCTCCTTTGCTGGAGGCTATTCCGTACAGAAGGAGAAAAATCAAGTGAGTTAAAAGCTTAGGGAAAGAAAGAGCGGTGAAGTCCAGACTGTCCTAACCCAGCCTCTGAAATGAATATCCAGGACGCCTGGAGCTATGTCTAATGTGCTGCTACCAAACAGCAATACAGGGGGAAAAAGGTTAAGTCTGGGCATAAGGGTCAGGTTATGGATAAGACCTAGCACACAGAACAATTGCCCTACCCTGTAACTGTTTGAAAGGCTCCATGTTCCCAAGCCAGTGCCTCATCCTCAGGGGTTAAGTGAGCGTAGGAGACTGTGTGACAAGTGATTTAATAAAACTCACTCTGTTTTATTAGCAAGTTACAGCAGAAATGTAAAAAAGTTACTACAAAGATATTTACAAGTCCCCCCCACTTGGTGCTAGTGTCAGAAAGCAGCTCCCCCTGCTGCAGCCAATAGAGGCTTTCCCTTGGGGTGGCACCAACAGGATAAACTCCACCCAGGAGCAGGCAGGCTCCAGACCTGTAAACGTAAGTCCATAGTGGTAGAGGCCCTGACCAGAGCTCTGCCATGGGAAGCTGCTGTGGATGGGGACAGGGAAGACTGCCCAGCTAACACTATTGTGCTGGAAACACCGAAGTGCAACTGACTATACCTCCCATCAGCTGCCTTTTTAGGACATTTTCACAAGGAAAAATTGCTAACTCCCAGCCCAGTCCTCAATGAATGCAGTAGGGTTGTAGCCAAGCTGCCTAGGCGGAGCAGGAAGGTATTGACTAGCGACACAAGGCAGTGCTTGCGGCTTCCAGCGCTGGGCACAGTGAGTGTTCGAAGCTCGAGTCTAGACTGGATTTCTCCTGACATCAATCATTCCTGGATGGGAGGGCGCTGAAGCAACATTGAGGCTGGCTCTGCGCAGCTCCCTCCAGGGCTTGGGCAGAGGCGCCAGGTTCCACGGCAGGGCCATGTCGTGGGGCTGCCCCAGGTACTCTGCTTCTCGCTGCTGCATCCCCTCTGGGCCCACGGGGTTGTCACTGGGCAGGGAAGAGCGCCTCCATGTGGCTGGTAAAGGTGCATGCACCAAGTCCCTATTCTCATCCCCGCACTTATGGCTTCCTTCAGTGGCAGCCTGCTGTTCCACAATACCAGTGCCCGATTCTTCACAGGTCCCAGGTACAGCAGGTGGTCTGGCCCCAGCTCCGAGCATACGTCTCTCCACTCCTGCTGGAGGAGACAGGTGGTTAGAGAAGTGGTTCTCAGGAGAGTTACCTGAGATAAGTCAGGGAAACTCAAGTGCGTGCCAGTTACAGCAAGAGATTGCTGACGGGCACCCTCCTCTCTGCACGGAAAGAGTGGACATGGATAACAATCCAGAGGCAACTGGCCCAGCATAGGCTCTGCCCTGCCCCTCAAACGCTTGCTGCTACAGGAATGGGGGTTTCTACCTGGTCACGTGCAGGCAAATGAAAGCGCGTCTGGGGGGGCGGCACTCCCTACCCCGACCGGCAGGGAGCAGGGGTTTCCTCACCTTTGCTCTGGCCTGGGTGGCTCAGATTACTCAGCCTCTGGTTCAGCACCTGGTTTGCCCACATGTAGCGGCTCAATTCTTTTTCCAGCACTTGGATTCTTCCTTCAAACTGTAGCTTGCTACTGGCCAGCCCCTCACCCATGTGCTCTACAAAGAGAAGGAGCGTTATTACCTGTGGGGCTTGGCAACTGCGCTGTAGTTGCCCTGCAAAGGGTCCATGAAGTGGAGGAGCCACTGGGCCACAGAACTCCATCGTGGAAGGGTTAACGAAGGCAGGGGTATCAATGAGCCCACTTGGCTTGAGGGAAGAACGGGTTCATCTCCATGGGCATAGGGAGACAAGGGCCTTACCTTGGCTCTGCTGGAGCAGGAACTGGATGTTCTGCTCGTGCTCCTTCTGTTGCAGGGTGAGCTGCCGGTCCATCTCCAGGCGCTGGCGCTCCAAAGCCACCTCCAGCCAGTTCACTAGCTGCTGTTGCTCCTCCAGCTGCATTTCCAGCTCGGAGAAAGCAATGTGCTGCCTGTGCTGATCCTCTCGCAGGGTCACCACCTGCCCCGGGCCCAAGAGCAGGCCACATGTCAAAACCTACTGAAGCTTGGAAGCTTCACTCTTCCCCACTGATCAAGTTAGTTTCTTGCTAAGGAGTAAAAAGGGCTTGGTCTTCAGTAGAGTCCACCACTTCCAAAGGGCCACAGCTGCCTCACTGCCACCAGGGGGAGCCATGCAGCAGCTGAGAGCAATGGCAGGTGGCCAGCTAGAGCAGAGCCCAGCTGTGGTACCCAGCACTTCTGCCCCAATCAGTGTGTTTGCAACACTGGGGGCTTTTGTGTCATAGGGAAAGCAGGCTACAAAAGGAATAGAGGGGGGCTGCCCCCCTCCCAGTAGAAAGCCAGCAAAGGACCAGGACTCCTGGGCGAGGTACAGCAGAGTGCAGGAGGGAAGTACCATTTGATTAGACACCACAGTCCCAAGCTGAGAGGTGCCCTGCCCTCGCCCTCCGATCTGGATCCTACCTTATCAAAGTACTTGCAGAGCAGAGCTCGGGTCTCGGAGGAGGAGAGGTAGCTGAGCTTGGCCATGAGGTTCATCTCGCACTGGGAGAGCAGGCTGGCCGAGGCCCGCAGGACCCGCTGCCTGCATGTGATGGACTCGTTCTTGTACTCGATCGCAGCATCCAGAGCCTCAATAGCCTCGTCCAGCTGGAACAGGATCCGCTCTTCCTGCCACCCGGGGAGGAGGAAGGGAGCTGCAGTTACTCCTGGGTTAGAATGAGGGGGAGCGGAACCCACCCAGAGCAGTCAGGTTGGTGAACTGCAAGCTACACCCGGGTTTCAGCCCTGCCAGGGCCCCTCACTCTTATTCCACTCGTAGCCAACACACACAGAGCTCTGCCAATGCCCCTTACTACAGACGCGGGCCTCCCCTCGCAGATCTGTCCAGCCTCAGGCCTCTTCCAAGGTGAAAACTGTACCCAACTGTGTTAGATTTGGAGCGACAGTGATGTGCAAAAATCAGGCCCATCACAGTCTTCTTCCATGTGACCAACGTAGCTCTGAGGCTTGGCGCACAGCCCTTTGCTAGACACCCTCTCACTATCTACACGAGCGGTGGCGTGGGCCCAAGAGGCAGCTGGTTACCTCCGGGGATAGCAGGGTGCCCTGGCGCAGCTTGTTGTCTATCTCCAGCCTTTGTTTGAGCAGCTGGTCCTTCTCCTGGCGCAAGCTGTTGATCTCCTGCCGGATCTGCTGCTGATCGTGGGCGCTGCCATGACGGAGCTGCCCGTTTTTCTCCGTCAGCTCCTTTTCCAGGAGTTCCAGGCGGCTGGACACCCGCACGATGTCGTCCGTCAAGGCCTGGAGCAGCAGGAGGAACAAGACCTCACCTGAGCGTCTCCCCAAGGGAAACCCAGCCCTGCAACTGCCCTTCACGACACCCAGGCAAGCCAAGGGCAATTCACCCAAACCACCCCCCAAGCCACAGTGAGAGGAGATTCCAAGGCAGGAGTTTAATGGAGAGGCCGATGTGGCTCAGATTAAAGGTCAGGAAAAGGCAGAGTCAGCAGAAGTCACACAGCGTGGGCACTATTCTCTACCCCAAACTCTGCTGATGCTGCCTCAGTCCAGACCACAGCCCTGACCTGGGGGTCCTAGCCCCAGCCCCGCCAAGGCACCTCACTCCTGCAAGCGTAGGGCAAGCACTCTCCCACTCCCCATTCCCCAGCAGGTGCAGCTGTGTCCGAGGGACCTCCCGCATCCCACCTGGCTGGAGCGGCGTCTCTTGTTCTCCAGGCCATTCTTCTCCTGCAGTAGCGCTTCCTTTTTGGCCACTATGGCTTCCCGTTTCCTCAGCTCGTCCTCCAGCTCGTCCAGGGCGCGACGCTGCTCAAGGACTTTGTCCATTTCCAGGTCCAGCCACTTCTTCTGCTCCTCGATTTTCTGATGGAGAAGAGAGGGAGAGGATGGGGGGAGGATGTGGTCACGGACAGGAGGGAGAAGAGAGGCAGAAGCTTCTACTAGCTACTCCTCTGGCCCCACCACTGCAGAGCTGAATGCTTCACCCCTTAATGGATTTACCCTCACCCCCCCCTCTGAGCTAGGGCAGTGCTCTTAACCCCAGTGTACAGAGGAGGAACTGAGGCACGCAGAGGCTAAGTGACTTGCCCAAGGGCACACAGGAAGTCTGTGGCAGAATAGAGACTAGAACCCAGGTTTCCTGAGTAACAGGTTAATGTCCTAAGCTCCTGTTATCCGTCTGAGAGACGAGGCTTCACCACAGCTGCTCCATGCCCCAGCCATTTGGGATTACTGGGGCTCAGGAGGGTCCTGGCTAGGACAGGTCAGTGCACTTCAGGTCCCAGGAATATGTGGGGCCCAGAGCAGAGGCTGCATGTGAGCATTGCACCATGGGGCAGGAGGAAACAGTGAGTGTTAGGGGATGTGGGTCAAGCTCAGTCTGTCCTTCCTGGGGGGCGATTCCAGGGACAGCTGCCAATCAGGGCATGGGGGCCAGACACCTTTGCTGACATTACCAATCGGGTGCAGGGCTCCCCTAAGTGCCCACCCCGTTTGAACAGGTGGGTCACTGCTATGTACCTGCTGCTGTTCCAGACTGATCACAGAGCCATTGCTGCCGCTCCTCCGTTTCCTCTGGAAAGCTGCAATCTCCTCCGTCTTGATGCGCAGGATCTTCTGATGCTGCTCATGCTTCAGTTCCAGCTCCTGCACAGCAGGGAACCGCCATTAGTTTGGGGGTGAAGTGGGGGGAGAACAGGTTGGTCCCGAGCCCAGGAGCTCAGACTGACAGATGGGGCTGGAGCCCTCACAGCCTCAGACTCCACTCGCTGGGCCAAGCTGTTACTCCAGAAAATGCAGTAACGGGCTCCCCTCTGCAACCTGCTGCTGGTGAGGAGACACGGACACACCCCAGCGTTACCCTCTGCCCTTGGCTGGCACCCAGGGGTCAAGCTCTTACCTTGACTCGGTGCTGCCGCTTGTGCATCTCCGTCTCCAGGCGGCGTTTCTGCTCCGTCTCCTCACGCAGGCGTCTCTGCAGCTGCCCCTGCTGCCGCCGCATCAGCTGGACGTTCCTTTCCAGCTCCCGCACCCGCTTCTCGCTCTGGGCAGACAGCGACACCAGCCTCTCCGTCACTTGCTTCTTCTCTCGCAGCACCTGCCACGGGACGGCTGCCCTTAGACTCGAGGCCGGGAAATCGGATACCACCCTGCCCTTCGGAGAACCCGACAGCCTTTAGAGAGAGAGAAAGCCCCCAACCCTACTCCTTCGACAACCCCTCCGACACAGGAGCCACAGCCCAGGGGCAAGCAAGCTATGCTCAGCCTGCAGGTGCTTCAACTCCTCCCAGCTGGGGCAGAGAGCCGAGGACCCCGCGCTCACACTGACCCGTGCCTTGCTCTGGGCTGCTGCAACCCTCGTGCGATATTCCTGCAGTTTGCATTTCTCTCCAGCGTCCTGGGGCTCCCTCCCCTCCAGTTCCTGCAGCTGCTTCTGGCCACTGCTCAGCTCCGCTCGCACCTGCTCCGCCTCCTGCTCCAGCTCAAAGATCTTCCGGCAGTACTGTCTGTTCATGGCCTGGGCATCCTTGCCTGAAACCACCAGGGAATCCACACGGTCACCAACTGCTCTGCCCCCTCCCGCTCCCGCCCCCGCTCCCTTCCAGGCGGCACAGCAACGCCAAGGGCCTGTATGGACCTGGCAGCTTCAGGCATTCGCCAGCCCATCAGGAGCAGCAGTTGTTGCCTTGGGACACTGGGCTGTGCTAGAATAGCCTCCGCAGGGCACCCAGGCCTGCTGCACAGGTGCACAGACAAGGAGTCACTTCCCTTTCCTGGGGATCAGATTTCCCACCCTTCCCTTGGCTCATCCTGCAGGAAGCCCCCCTGCGGCATACCACCTACGCCACCAGCCCTGCTGGTCTGATCTCCAGCAATCCCTGCTCTAGCTTTTGTGACAGCTGGTCAGAGTAGATGGGGCGGGATCCTGTGACTCCTCCCCTTCCAGTCAGCACCCTTCCTTACCTCAGCTCCTCCAATGAGAGACCCTGAGGGAGCAGGAGGAGAAGCCAAGAGGAAGGATCTCAACCAGTAGGTGGTGGCAGAAGCAACACTAGCGTGGGGCGGGGCGGGGGGGCGAGATGGCTGAGGGGGGACGGTCTTATACTGCATGCAAGGGTTCAGTCAGTATTTGCTGAGGCCAGGCAAGCAGCTGGGCACAGGGCCCACTTCTCTGCTGAGGAGGGAGCCCCCTTGCTAGCAGTAAGAGAAACCCCACAAGACGCAGGCAGGGCCGGCTCCAGCTTTTTTGCTGCCCCAAACGGCGAAGCTCAGAAAAATAAATAAATAAAATAAAGCCGCGATCGGTGGCACTTCGGCTGCAGCTCTACTGTGCTGCTTCATTCTTCAGCGGCAATTCGGCAGTGGGTCCCTCACTCCCTCTTGGAGGGAAGGACCCGCCGGCAAATTGCCGCCGAAGACCCGGACGTGCCGCCCCTTTCCATTGGCTGCCCCAAGTGCCTGCTTCCTTTGCTGGTGCCCGGAGCTGGCCCTGATCCAGGAAGTGGGGCTATGCTCATGGTAACAAGTATGGCAGGGAAGGTCACTCAGCTCACTGCGAACCTGGCCTAATGGGGAAGGCGCACAGGGAGGGAAGCAGAGTTGGAGGAACAGAGGGAACAATGTCCCTCCAGGAGAGAAGACAGGCAGAGATTCAGCACCTCCTCCCATAGGTGTAATCCCAAGAGCCCCCAAGCCTCCCTGGCAGGAACATCGCCACACCAGCAGCTCTGCACCTGTCTTGATGAGCTCTGCGATGAGCTCCTCCTTCATGCGAATGTTTATTGCAAGCTCCCGGATCTTCTGCTGGGCCTGCACCAGCCGCCGCTCTGAGTCCTTCCCTGAAAGGCCTTCCCTGGGACCAGCCAGCTCCCTCCTCCTGCAGGCCTCTGCAACACAGAGTGAGCCTGCTTCAGGACCTTGCCCAGGAAGCTGCCGTCCCAAAAGCAAGGTGGAGAGGGGACATCAAGCCAATAATGCTGTGGCCCAGATCTGGCGGTACGCTGTCCATGGTTGCCCTCATCTTTAAGACACCGCTACAGCCCTCAAAGACTACAGATCCCAGCATAGAATATCAGGTTGGAAGGGACCTCAGGAGGTCATCTAGTCCAACCCCCTGCTCAAAGCAGGACCAATCCCCAACTATTTTTTTTTTGCCCCAGACCCCTAAATGGCCCCCTCAAGGATTGAACTCACAACCCTGGGTTTAGCAGGCCAATGCTCAAACCACTGAGCTATCCTCCCCAGTGGCTGGGCCACCATCTGCTCCGTTCTGCACTACTCATGGTAGCCCTCAGGCTCTGGCCTAGGTTGGGCCGTCTGGATGCCCCTGCACCACCTTTCTTTTCCAGAGCAGAGCACATGGCAGCGGTGAGGAGCCCAGACAACAGGGGCTGAAGGCATCACCGGCCTTCAGAAGATTCCCCCCCAGGATACAGTCTCCACTTACCTTTGGGCAGCTCCGGGGGCTCCTCCTGCATGAGCAACGAGCTGCCTCTGCTCTGCTCCTCACACCCCTTGCCGGAAACGTCCTTCTTGCTCCAGCTTCGGATCCCATTTCTAGAATAGCAGCAGCTCAGTTTAGATGGGCGCAGGCTCAGCTACAGCTGAGAGAAGAAGGAACCTGCTCCAAGCCTGCCACGTGGCACTAGCCCAACAGAGAGGGACGAGGCTGCCCTGGTGCTCCGTGGGAACGGGTTCCAGAGGCGCTGGGATCAGGAAGGAAGCAGCAGACTCAAGTCCATTTCCCAGTGGACAGGTGCTCACATCCTCCAAGCCAGCAGTTGGCTAAGGCCTGAATGGCCCCAGAGATGGAGCTCACCTCTCAACTCTAAAAATGGCCCCTCCAAATCAGGGCCGAGATACAGAAGGAGGAAGCTTGAGCTGCCCCTGCCTGTGCTGTGCAGGGTGGGCTCAGTCTTCGGGGCCATCAGGCCAGCACCTCTGCCCTCCGCCAGCACCAGCCTCACCAAGCAATTAGACACTAATCTGCATTACAAACACACGCGCTTCTCCTGACTCTTCCGGTTTGGCTTCTGTAGTTCTACAAGTGCCTCTCGGGCTTAGGGGACATGGCACCCGCCTGGCTAAGGGCTCCGAGGTGGCTCATTTAGAGCCAGCCCAATTCCTGGTGCAGGAGTCTCTGGCTGGTGGTGGGACAAGTCCTTAATCAAGGGAAGCAGACATGGTGTTCAGTGAGCGGCCCCGGCCGACGTTCCCGTGTGTGCAGCCTACACTCACCTGCGCTGGTGCAGGGACCGTTTCTGCTCCCTCTCTTCCTCCCAGGATGGCTCAGAGTCCTCACTGCTCTCCCTCATCTGCATCACGGCTTTGGCCTCCTGACCGCAGGCATGGCTTTGGCAATGCACCACCAGGTCCTCCCCCAGATGGGATGGGCTGCTGCTGAGCTGCTGGGGAGGGGAGTGGGGGAAGGGTCACGCATGGAAAGATGGACACACTGCACAAGGGCCAGGGCTCAGGAGGGGGCACTGAGTTATAAAGAAGGGAGACAATGTGGAGCTCAGTGGCTTTGTGAGCAGGGCTGGTGAGTTCCTGGACTCAGCCAGCTGCTCCCAGCTGTGCAGCACACAAGGCTTTATCTGCAGCCTGAGCTCGGGATGCAATTTGCAAGTGCTCAGACTTGGTTGAAACTAGTTTTTCCCCAAACTGAGCAAAGGCTCCACAGCAGGGAGGACAACACCCTCGCCTAGGGATGAGTTACAGCCTGACCGTGGGAAAGGCCAGCTCCTCCGGTCAGGGGAGCCAGCCCTTCCCAAGAGCAAGCACTTCCACACCCACCTTTCCACAATGGACTCTCCGGCTCGACTGGCCCAGGCTGAGGCCATGGGACCGCGTGGTATCCAGCGGAGCCGTGTGAGGTCTCTGGGCGAGCTCCACCAGGTGAACGTTTTGCAGCAGCACGGGCACCTGCAGGTTTGGCATCGCCATCTCCAGGCGCACGTGTAGCTCCGAGATGGCATCCTGCTGCTCCTGCAACTTATCACTCTGAAAAACAACGCAATATGGGGTTTCCTCCACGCGTCTCTCAGGCCTGCTGCTAGCACAGTACAAACAGGACATGCTGCACTCTCCCTGATTGCCCGCCCCCACTGTCTGTGCCATCCAGAAAAGGGGTGGCAGATTAATAGGAGAGATGAGATAGGCAGGGAGATTTGGCTGGGTTTTGAGAGGGTGGGGGTGGGAAGGGTGGCACTAAAAACCCAACAGGAAAATCCCACCTCAGAAGGGAGAATCTACAGCGCAGGCCAGGCAGCATTTGAAATTAAAGACTCCCTAGCTGGGCCCAGTCTCTGAGGAACAAAGGTGCGATGAAGGTTGAAAAGGGAGCAATGCACCCCAGGAGAGTGCAGGGAGGGTTTGCCCATCAGGACAGAGAGGTGCAGGTTGCCGGCAACAGGAAGGGGAGGGGATGGCTGGGTCAGGGATTCCCCTGGGCACGGGCAGAGGCCAGCAGTACCTGCAGTTTGTACTGCTCCATGGCATCCTCCAGAGCAGCTAGGAAGTCACGGTTCTCCTCCTCCAGACGCTCCACCTGTCTCTGCAGCTGGGCCAGGTGCTCATCTCTGGCTGCCTCACATGCTTTCTCTGTGCTCACCTGCCCCCAGGGAAGGGAAGAGAGACGGCATCAGTAACCCCCCAAACGTCACTGTACCACTGTGCTCCTCTCCCTGCCCCACACGCGGCACAAACAGGTATGTCTGCTGTCCGGTGTCCCACCAGTCAGACACAAGGACCTGTTCACTCCTCCCCTTGTGATTGGGGTGACAGGCCCGAGAGGAAAGATGTTATTTAGCCCGTTACTAAGTCAGGCTGCACTGGGGGCTGCTGCTGGGAGGGAAGAGTTGCAGTGCTGCAGGATGTGCTCAGTGGGGCTCCCCCAACACACACACTCCCACCCCGACTCACTGAAATAACTTCTCTAGCGGTACAGCTGCTTTCCCCACCAGAGGAGTAGGTACGTTCCACCCGACATCTGAAGCTAGTTTAATTTCACCTTTAAAAAAAATCCCACTGGTACCCAGCCACCGTTCTGCCTTGCTACCGTCTGCCAGCAGGATCCAGGCTTCCCCCTCGCTCCCTGGCCACACTCCCTGTGTGGATGCTGCTTTCCACCCCAACAGCAGCTGCCTTTCAGTGGGGAGGCAGGCGGGAGGGTCCCCAGAGGGACTGGGAAGCTTTCCTAGTTGATGTCCGAGAAGCACTTTGTCCTCTGTGGAGGACAGGGACTGCGGAGTTATTCAGCGGGAACTGAAACTGCACCTAGGTCTCCCAAGTCCCAGGCTACCCCTAACCATTGGCCCATACTACTCCCCTCTACCCCGGGAGGCTGTGCCCATCCACAGATGGGCTCCAATGAGGGCCTAATACAGAGACAAGCTCATCTCACTCTCTTCTTTCCCTCTGCCAATGCAGCTTTCCCTTTACTGTCCTCCCCAGGCGCTTCCTAGCTCTCTTCTCTAGCCCCGAGCGTCACCGCCGGTGAGCCTGGCCTGGGGCAGGTGATGCCGTGCTGACACTTCGCACTGCCCAGTGCCCAAACAAGGCCGACACCCCAATACCTGAGTCCGTGGCGACGTCGAGCCTTGTGCCTTGGGGTGCCGATCCTCTACGGAGGTGCTCTCAATGCCACTATCCAGTCCAGAGGCAGAGGTCAGCTCGCTCCTCTCGCTCTCGACCGCGCACAACCACTCCTTCACCCGCAGGATCTGCTCCACGCTCAGGTTGCCCTCCCGCTGCAGTCCCATCAGGAGCTGGTAGGCAGCGTCCGTGCATGTCCGGTAGTGGGCGCACTCTGCCAGCAAGCGGGCCGGGTGCTCCTGTGGGCACCGCTTGGCAGTGTCGGAGCGGTTTATGATACGGGTCTCCGAGCGGTGCCGCTGCTCCAGCGCCCTCTGCAGGTTCTTTATTTGAAGCTGCAGCTCCTCCACGTGCTCCGTCTCCCTGCGGCAGTTCACCATGGCCTTGTTCTTGATGTTCTGAGCTCGGCTGGCATAGTTCAGCGTGTTGAGACTCTCATCGAAGTCAGAGGAGGAAGGGCTGACACAGGCGATCATGACAGTCTGGGCATTCCCCCCAAGGGAGTCTTTCAGGATCCTAAGGAGAAGAGTGGAGACATCAGATCCGAGCTAGGGGCAGCAGCCCACACTACAGCAGACATGCCAGGGGCTGACAGGGTATTCACAGCACCACCCCTCTGACAGGGTAAACCCCGGGGTACAAAACGCTTTCCCATTAGCTCAGTGCTGGGGAAAGGGGCCAGGACAACAGCCCTGAGTTCCTGTATGTCCCTACGGGAGGGGGAGAGCACAGCCTGAAGCACTGCACGCGTCCCTCATGCTAACTGATGGTGAAAATGCCTCCAGTGCAGCAGCCAATTCTGGGGGTAAGAGGGGCTCCAATAACCTCTGCTGGGCATGCCAACAGGGGGGCCGGTTATGTGACCCTGTCCGGGCTAGTAACTAGACTGAGACCACCTTCCTTCACACAGGCCCCAAACCGCCAGCTGATGGGAGTATCTGCTAGTCACTGCTAGACAGGAACGGACAGGAGCCTCCATATCCCAATCCCAGTGCCCTGAGCCACAGCAGCGCAGGCCACCCAGCCTAATGTTTTACGGTGCAGCAGCATTGGAACAAGCTGGACTTTCATGCTTATCCTTGGCTCCCTGCTTCTCAAGGACCCCTCCAGCCAAACAGGATGGACTGACAGGCCTGGATACCTGTGGCCGTTTGGAGAGATGGCCAGCGGACCCCTTCAGAACCAGTCAGAGAGCCTCCAAGCGAGAGCAGCAGGGACAAGAGACCCGGCAAATTCAACTGTGGCCGCCACCAACCCTGACTGGGCAAGGGTGGCCAAGACCCAGCCAAGCCCCTCGGCATGCTGGGAAGGAGTAAAGAAGGCTGGTGTCCTTGCTACGGGGCTAAGAGAGCACCAGCCAGATGAGCAGAGTGATGTGGGTGGCCCAGGAACCATGGGGTACCTGGTGATTTTGGAATCCCTGTAGGGAATGTGGCTGCATTTCCTGCGAGGGTCTCCCAAGGCGCTGATCACATTCCCCAGAGCCAGCAGGCCACTGTTGATCTGGATACTCTCCTTCAGGCGCTCCCCTGTGTTTCCAGTCTTCACCACCCGCTCTGAGCCCGCTAGGTCCACAAAGTGGAATTTCGAAGCCAGGACTTGGCCGGAGGCCAGGGCTGAGGCCCCGTCGTGGAGGGTGAGGTGGGGGAGCCGGCCGGCACCGCGCCGCTGCTCCATGGTTACTGTGAAGATGGTGTGCGAACGGCTCGACTGTGTGTTGATGTGGGTGGCTCCCGTGTGCTTGACCGTGTTGCCCATTTCCAGCAGGCTCAGGACCTCATCCAGCCCCTCCACTTCTGTTTCCTTCACCCCATACAGCACTGCAACGAGACAAACAGGGCAGTGACGGCGCTGGCATGGATACTCAGACACTGCCAGGGAAAGCCACACAGAGAGACAGCTAGGATGTTCGGGGGGGTGGAAGGGCAGTTGGGACTCTCCCAGAGTAACTCCCAGAAGGGAAATCTGTTTCCCACCCAAAGGGTTTTCCTCCAGTCAGCAGGGTTCACGGGTTTGTTATTGTAGGGTTGCTTGAAAGGGCCAGACTGTGCACCCAGCTAATTAATCATGGGCCACGCCCCCGCATTCAGCCATAGGTATCTATTTTAAGCACCCAACGCTGGCTCACCTGTCTGGGGGACAAACCCTTCCACCCCAGCCTCACCAAATAAATAATGGGCATAGCAAAGATGTAGTGAAGCGGAAAAATGAGGTTGCTTAGCTACCCTTGGGAACAGCCCCAGGACTGAAATGTTGCTCCCGATCGCATACAATCGCTTTGGAGGCCTCCACAGCACACCCCGACTCAGCTTCTCGGAGCTGACGGTGCCTGAAAAAGGCAAGGGGCCATAAATCTTAAGTGTTGCTGAAAATGGAGACCTGCACCCTGAGGGCGTCCCTTTAGACTGCTGCCATCACCATCACGTGGTGCCGCTGGAACCCAGGAATTCCAGAGGGAATGGACCAGAGACATCAGACAGCAGAGCAGCACTGAATTAAAGCCGGTGTCTCATCCAGTATTGTCCTAGCAATGCCAAATGCCCTTCATATATTCCATTAGCCTAAGAGAATACGTAATCCGGAGCTGCTCCTAGAAGACAGGGAATCCACCCCAAGGCTAGTGTGGGTTTGTTTGGCCACAATTACTTACTGTGCATAAGGTAACTACTGGGCACGTGGCTAGTGTTCAAAGGCGAGAGCCCCGTGCCGGTGGGGCTACAGGAAAGCTCTCCTTGCACTGATCAGCAGAGCCTGCTAGCCAAGGCCAGCTGCATGGACAGCAAGTGAGATCTCAGGTGGCAGGAGACTTCCTTTTGCCCCCACGTTAAATGGCCATCTGTGAAATGCATTTCCAGCCCCAGGGGACCTGCACAGCTGAGTTACTGAAGATGTTGGAAGGGATGTTGCTCCACCCACATTCGGAAAAAAAGGCCCTTAGATAAAGCTGGGATCCCCCAGTCAGAGCACATATTATGCTCCGTATTCAGTAACTGCATGCAACAGTAGCCAAAAACCTGAGTCCCAGCCGTGGTCACCCAGTCATAAGTTTCATAGTAGGGGCTGGGCGGGGGAGAGTAATGGAGGCAATCGCTTCTTTGTCAGGGCACAAGCACGGTGCACTGCTTTGCAGGAACACGCGCCCAGCCCTGGCCACGGGAGTCAGTCCAGGAGGAGAGTCTAAGAGCAGTCACATGTACCAATATTGCCCTTGTCGTCCTCACGGATCAGGATGTCCTTGCTGGCTGTTTCCACTTGCAGCAGGTCCTGGAACTCCTCCTTATACACCTCCAGGTAGGAGACTCTGACTGTGTAGTCAATCAGGTCATTCTCATCAATGAGTTTGAAGGTCTCAGCCATGGCACGTGGGATGATGCCCTGCTCATCCTCATTGATGGAAGCTGGCAGGGAGAGACAGACACAATCACCAGAAGCAGCGGATGCCCAGAGAGCCAACCCCAGTGCGGTGTGCAGCAGGGGTCAATCAAAGCAGAGCACATCTCATGCCGCAAGGACAGTATGCCACAGGGAACAGCCTTACACCATCCCATGTGCTCAGCAGTGAGGGTCCATATTAAAGGCCCCAAGGAGCACTTCACATAGGAGGTCGTAGGATCCTTGTCCAAAATTCCCCTCAACCCACTGTTGCATTCCCGCTGCCCTTCACCCAGAGATAGGGCATCTTAGGGTATGTCTTTACAGTACAGTTAACCTAACCTGGGTGCGAGTGTTTCCCACAGCCAAACTATGCCCATGTCCTCACTGTTTCTGCACTCGCCCTTGTGTCTGGAGGCATATCCCACAGTTCTTTGTACTGAGATGTTCTAGGATTCTTTCCCAGCCAGTTGTGTCAATTGCAGGAAAATTTGTCAGTCTTTTGGGAGGAATTGTGGGAAGGCACTGGAGGATTATCAGCACTCGAGTGATTTAGCCTGAATCCTCTCTGCAAAATGGACAGGCTCCAGCCTAAGTGAAAGCAAGGTCTGGGTTCTAACCCACACCCCTAGCCATGTAAACTAGTCCAGGTTTAACCTGGGTCAGAGATTTTTTCTGTGTGGAAAGTCCTGTGGGGGTTGGGCTAAAACATGGTGAAGAACCCAGGTTAACTGTGCAGTGAAGACATATCCTTAGTGGTACTGCATATATGGAGTTGTAAAGTACTTTCTTAAGGAGAGAAAAGTAAATTATAATATCCGTAGGTTGCAAACATTATAGCTGAGGCTGAAATGTGATTTCCTTTGAATCCAGCACCACTCAGAACTTTCTCCAATAAAAAAAAATGTTCTTCTGGGCTGAGAATTTCTTTAAATTAAATTAAGTTTTACACTGATTTTTTGGGGGGGAGAGGGAGGGTAGGGGGTCCTTCAATATCCCCAAACCATCTGAAGTTATAAGCCTCAAACTTGGCATGAAGACGCCTAACTGCAAAAGGAAAAATCAAGCCAAGCTTGAACACATAAAAGCAATTCAGTATTTTTATAGCTATCTTTCTGCACACGCGCAGTAAATATTTTAAGGAGCCTTAGGTACCAAAACAGCCAGCCCTTCAGTATAAAAGCATTTACGGGAACTGAACAGCAGAAGCTCAAGAAAAGTGGGGAAAGGAAATTGCAACAACAAAAACCTACAATGAAATTAAATGCAAAACTCCTTCTGTTAAGGCTGAGTTAGGGTATGTTTCATTTAAACATCTATAGCAGTACTGCTGTAGCACTTCAGCATAGACACTTGCTACAGCGGCGGGAGGGGTTCTCCCATCGCTCTAGTTAATCCACCTCCCTGAGAGGCAGTAGCTAGACTGATGGAAGAATTCTTCCATTGACCTAGCACTGTCCATACTGGGGGTTAGGTTGGCATCTCTGAGGGGTGTGGATTTTTCATGCTCCGAGAGATGTAGCTATGCTGATGTAAGTTTTTAGTGTAGAACAGCTCTGAGAAATAAAGGAAGCAAGGCTCAGGAAAGTC
Source organism: Mauremys mutica (assembly GCF_020497125.1). NCBI lineage: Eukaryota > Metazoa > Chordata > Testudines > Geoemydidae > Mauremys > Mauremys mutica. The sequence goes on from NC_059082.1 coordinate 15,260,899, forward strand.
AAAAGTGAAGACACCCTTAGAAAATCACTAAACAATCTCCTTGCTTGACATTCCCAAGATAACCAAGTGGCAACCATACTTCATGTGCTGCTCAAACAGTGTTACTGATCTCAAGCCAGTGGATGAATAGTTTTGCAAAAGTTACATCAGGTTCCTATGGGAATATTGCATCAGACACAGAAAAATACTACGTATGTGCAGTGGCTAGTTTTGCAGCTAAACATAAAAGCTTACTATCAACTGGGCACCAGAAAGAGATGTGTCCTCTCTTGGTACAGGTGCAGGACAGGCAGTACGGCCAAGCTGAGGAGCCTTTGAATTTCCTCAATTTTTTGCCTGATTCATTTCTCAGCCTTGAGGTTGCACTATCACCAGCTTTTCATGCTATTATTACTAAACCAGACCAAGAAGTCCTGTCTGTCCTGCTCACAGCCAGGCCCTGGGCCGTGGGTGGGGGAGGGAACCATTGCTACACATGCATCAAGGGGGGACAAGACTAGGAATGTGCTACTTCTCCAGATACTCACAGACACTTGCCTCCCCAATGGTGTAGGTTTTGCCCGAGCCTGTCTGGCCATAAGCAAACACAGTAACGTTGAAGCCTTCAAAGAAGGCCTCGACCAGCGGCTGCACGCAGGCGCCATACACCGACTCCTGGTTTGAGGATTCAGTGAAGACAGCATCAAAGTGGAAATGGCGGTTACGCCCCAGGGTCACCTCATTGGTCTCTGGGTCCCCGTGCAGACAAGCCTCGTGTCCGTGCAACAGCTCCTTGGGCAGCAGGGGTCGAATGCGCACAGCTACTCTGACAGGAGTCTCCTCAGCTCGAGGCTGGGCCTCAGCTTTCAGACCCATGGTCAGCAATCGCAGCACTCAGGAGAGCCCCAAGCCAAGTGCAGGCACCATCTCTCTGCCCACATGCTGTAAGGAGAGAAGCTGGGTTAATGTTGATTCATGCCAGAATTGCCTCTGAGCAACCATCGAGAAAGGTTCCTGATGATTTGATTGAGGGATGCAGAGTGGAGCTGGAAAAATTCCAGGATCTAGCTACCCAGTGTCGGTGCAGAGCTAGGACCTACTGTACATTTACTAGAGCTTTATCCAGTCTTGTTTCACACATCCTTAGTTTTGGGGCTCCCACACATTTCTTGGGGGCCATTCCCCAGCCAGCTCAACCCCAGAGCCAGGACTTTATCCCCACAGTCAGTCTGCATTTCCCCATTGTGCATCTCCTCCAGCTCCCCATGCACAGCCTGAACGATGCCTCCGTACCTGGAGTTCATCCCCTTCACCTTGACTCTGCCCGGGTGACATGTGGGTTCAGGGCCGCCCAGAGGGGGGGGGAAGAGGGGCAATTTGCCCCAGGCCCCGAGCCCCACAGGGGCCCCCACAAGAATTTTTCGGGGCCCCTGGAGCGGGGTCCTTCACTCGCTCCGGGGGGCCCCAGAAAACTCTTGCGGGGCTGGGCACAGGAGCTTCTTCGCTCCTGGTCTTAGCAGGCGGGGGGCCCTTCCTCTCCGGGGTGGAAGGACCCCCCGCTGGCGAATTACCGCCGCCGACGTGCAGCTCGGTCTTCGGCGGCGGGGGGCCCTTCCGTTCCGGGACCCGCCGCCCAAGTGCCTCGAAGACCCACGGCAGGAGCCCCCCGCCGCCGAATTACCGCTGAAGACCGAGCTGCACTTCGGCGGCGGGTCCGGCTTTGGCAGTAATTCGGCAGCGGGGGGGCCCCGCCGCGGGCCTTCGGGGCACTTCAGCGGCGGGTCCCGGAACGGAAGGGCCCCCCGCCGCCGAAGACCCCGGAATCCTCTGGGCGGCCCTGTGTGGGTCACTCCCTTCCCCCCACTCATCTGATTAAAACGGGGACAGGCTGGGGACATGGGCACAACTGGTAATCTGTGCCTCTTGGTGCCACCTACCAAAGCCTCTGGGCACCACCACTATCCAGGAGGGCGGCGCTCTCCATAACTACCCAGGGCCCTAGCAAATCCCCACCCCCGCAGGTACACACAGACCCTGAAATCTCCCCAGGGGCTTCGGGGGGGAGGGAAGTGCTGGAGACAGGAAGGGGGGGACCCTGAGCAGGGTGGGAGGAGCGGGTCACCACGCTGATCCCAGGGCAGTGGCGGGGGGGGTGAGGCCAAGGGACCCTGGGGGCGGGTGTCATGCTGGGCCTGTACCCCCTTCGCAGGGCGCTGGGGGTACCGGGCAGAGCCCCCGGGAAGTCCCGCCCCGGGGACGATCTGGGGCCGCGGCGCGGAGCCCAGGCAGCCCCGCACTCACCCCTCGGCCCGGCCGGACAGTAACAAGCCCCAGGCCGGGCGCACGGGGATGGCGTCAGGCGCGCGCCCCGGGCTGGGGGGTCTCGAGGCCCGTCCCGCTCCGCCCCGCTAGCGCCGCCCCCACTAAGGGCGTCAACTCCGCCAGCCCGGCCCGTAGGAGCAGTGTTCCCGGCCGGGCATTGACGTGATCCCCCCGGAGAGTCAGACCCCAGCGTCATCGGCCCCCCCCGCCCTGCTACCCCCACCCCAGGGTCATCACCAGCCAGGGGCCTGCCCCCCCCCAGCCCCGCCATCCCTCTCCAGCTACATCAGCCCCCCCACCGCCCTGCTACCCCCCCAGCGTCATCAGCCCCCCCAGCCCTGCCACCCCCCCGAGTCATCACCCACCAGGGGCCTGCCCCCCCCGCCCTGCCGTCCCTCTCCAGCTACATCAGCCCCCCCCGCCCTGCTCCCCCCCCCAGCGTCATCAGCCCCCCCAGCCCTGCCACCCCCCCGAGTCATCACCCACCAGGGGCCTGCCCCCCCCCCGCCCCGCCATCCCTCTCCAGCTCCATCATCACCCCCCACCGCCCTGCTCCCCCCCCCAGCGTCATCAGCCCCCCCAGCCCTGCCACCCCCCCGAGTCATCACCCACCAGGGGCCTGCCCCCCCCCCCGCCCTGCCGTCCCTCTCCAGCTACATCAGCCCCCCCCCGCCCTGCCGTCCCTCTCCAGCTACATCAGCCCCCCCCCGCCCTGCTCCCCCCCCAGCGTCATCAGCCCCCCAGCCCTGCCACCCGCCCGAGTCATCACCCACCAGGGGCCTGCCCTGCCATCCCTCTCCAGGGTCATCAGCCCCCCCCCACCGCCTTGCTGCCCCCCAGCCCTGCCACCCCTGCCCTGCTACCCTCCCCCCGAGTCATCACCTGCCAGGGGCCTGCCCCTCCAGCCTGCCATCCCTCTCCAGGGTCATCAGCCCCCCGCCATCCTGCCACCCCAACCAGTATCATCAGCTTCCCCCAGACCGGCCACACACCCCATCCAGTGTCATCACCCTTCCCAGTCCTCCTGCCACCCCTCCCCAACCAGGGTTTTCACACACACTCCAGCCCAGCCACCCCCATCCAGCATCATCAGACCCCCCGCCATTCCTGCCACCCCTCCCAACCAGGGGTATCATCCCCACAGTCCTGCCATCCCCCTACCAGAGTCATCAGCCCCCTATCTGTGCCATCCCCTTCCCAGCCCTGCCAACCCCCACCAAGCCCTGCCACCATCCTATTCCAACCAGGGCCATCAGCTCCCCCAGCCCAGCCACCCCATTTCCCCAACTGCCCCTTATGCCAGCCAACCAAACACTGCCTGATCTGGTGTAGGCACTCTGGCTGTCAGGAGTGATGGGGTGGGCTCACATGGCGGTGTCTTTGTAGCTCAGTGCAGGGGGGAGGTTTATTGCATGATTCCCCTGGGGATGGGGTGTGCCAGGCTGGGGGTGGTGTGAAGACAGGTGCTCAGGAGGTGGGGTGGCTTGGGGAGAGGGGCCAGGAGCTGATGCGATGCCAACGGCGAAGGGCAGAGTTGTGAAGGGCCCTGAAGGGTTGGGGCAAGAAGCTTGAAATTGGTGCAGTGGAGGAGCGGGAGCCAGTGGAGGAAGTCAAGGAGGTGGAGGTGACATGGTGAGAGTGCTGGGCAAGGCAGCCTTGTGGACTGAGGAGGGGTGACGTGGGTGAGATTGGCACAAAGACACCTCCTCAGTGCCATCCCTGACAGGGGTCTGGGAGTCTGCTCAGCCACTACAAATCCCCTCATTCAAAATACAGTGCAGTCTCGGCCCTGGTGAGAGGTCATGGGCTGAATGACCGCTCTGGACAACTGGGTTAATTGTGCTCCTGTCACAAGTGAAATGAGCTTGGTGATCTCAACTAGTGAGTGTTTGGCCACATCACAGAGTCATTGCACATAACGACACAATTAGAAGTCCCTGCTTGTGCGACAGACTAGGTCAGGGAGTGTTATAGTCAGGAATGAAGTGTGTGTGTTGTGTGGGGGGGGGAGTTGGTGGCAGACTGAAACAGGAGTGGGGAGCTGCATGTCATAACAGATGTATCAGCAGAGCTGGGGGCAGGGAGCACTGGAATAGCAGGGGGTGCTGCAGGTCAAGATCAAGGTGGCTTAGCGGAGTTATGGGGAGGGGGTGGAAACATACCTGCCTTCCTCATCAGAAACCCCATAATTCATCCTGTAAGAGCAAAGTGGGAAGAATGCAGCTCTGTGATGCCTGCTGGGTGAGGTACCATGGATGGATTGTCCTTCCAAGTGACATGCCTGATGCATGGAAGGAGCTGGCAGCCTGCTCAGCTGAGGATCCACTATAGGACATGGTTTGGAGAACAGCTGCTGAAGTCAGACACTCTTTAACCCCATCAGGATCCCCCCAGCCCTCCGTTACTGTAGGGTCAGGTTTGGGGGCTTTCTTTTAGGATGATTTGATTGGTATCAAAGTTGGGATTTTTTAATCTTGGGAATTTTACAATGAATGGTTAGGTCTGTCGCTCTTGGTGTGTCACCCCCTGCAACCGTTGGGAATGGTATGGCCCATGCAGATTACTCCCTCAGTGAGGGCTAGAATAGGAAGAGACGGGAGTCAGTCTATCTCTAACAGTGGAGTGGCAGACAGACAGACAGACTCTGCTGAGAGAGAGATCTACAAATGGTTCTCCGAATCCCTCTGCGCAGAAGTGCCAGCTTCACCCCAGACCACCAGCCCTTGATGGAGGTGTCCAATCCCACCACGCTGAAAATGGAAGCAAATGTGCTAGTTATGGGAGCAGAGAGCGTGGGGAAATCAGGTGAGAACTTTAATCACCAAAGGAAGAGCAGGGAGAACATGGAAAACTTCCTAGCTGGGAGATCCCTGGAGCTGGGGAAAGCTCCCCCAAGGGAAGGGATATGACTGTGAGCTAGATCATAGGGACTTTTAAAATCGAACTGGACAAAGCTTGGCGAATACGCTGTTGGGGACAATCCTGCCATAGCCAAAAGACAGCTGAGATGGGACCAGTTTGGTCTATTCCATCTCAAACAGCTGTGATTCCAGGAAGGAAAGCAGAGCGCATCCTCTGAGACAACAAGGGAGTTTCATGATAGGTATGTTCTGTAAGTGAAAATGCTTCCTAGTCGGTTGCAGTCCATTGAAATGCTGGTTTGGGAGAGTTCCTGATCTATTCATCCTTTCTTAGCAAACCTGCTGGTTGGACAATGTGTGAAATAATATAGAGATTGTTCACACACAGCTCAGTGAGAGTTTAATGGATACAGAAATGGAGAGATGGCTCCATTGCAGAGCAGGCTGTCCACACTAGGCTGTGGCTGGTGCTGAGCTGGGCTCAGGGTAGTAATCGCTCCGCTTGGGTTTGCATGGGAACTAAAAAATTGTATTTAAAATCCTTAGGTTTTTTTTCCCCCCGTTCTCTTCTTTGTAGCCTTGACGGTGCGTTTCCTTACCAGGCGATTCATCGGGGAATATGGAGACATGGGTGAGTGCCATGCTGGGGGCTTGCGTGTTAACTTCCCTTTGTCCTTGTGGGGTGTGAATTGACCAATTTGGAAAAGTCCTGATTTGCGTGACTGGTTCTCTGTGTGGGATTTGGCTGTTTCCTGAGCCCCCTCTTTTCCTCTCCAGGGCTGTTGCCTGCTACCTGCAGGCTTAAGGGTTAAATCTACTCATTGGAACCAGTTTGTGCATTTAGAAGCGTTTCTTGTAGAGGTGTGAGGGGCTCCTGTGTGACCCGTGTGGGGCAGCTAGAGGGGACGCAGGTGCAAGTGCACTGACTGAAGGACAGGAGGGAGATGGACACCCCGGCAGGTTGGGTTACTGGATGGCAGACGCTCTGGCTGAATGCCAACATGCTAGATGTGTCTGGTGCCTTACGTACAGCACAGAGGCCATGTTCCTTGCACCCTGGAGGCTGATCTCCCACCTGGAGGGGAGGGTGTGTGCAGCAGGGAGGCAGTGGGTGGCAGGGTTGTCATCGAGAGGACATGGCTCTCTGGTTGTCTGTGATCGATACATGCAGTGATCTTTGTGCCTTTTGGCAGAATTCATCTACAGCCACAGCCTGGCAATGGAGGGCAGAGAGATCCACGTCCACATATGGGACGTCCCCTGTTCACAGGTGAGGGGCCTCTGCTGCTGCTGTCTCATATTCTTGCCCCAAGGAAAAACTATTCCCCTAGCTAAGAAAACCCAAAGGCAAACCATGGACTTGAAGCATCAGCCAGACCATAACCCCTGCTTCCGACTCTCTCCAACCATGACTAACCTTTGGGCCAACCAGCTGGCTAGTGGGCAGCTTGCAGGGATGGGGCCTCTCTTGTGCTTCCAGCTGGAGGGTAAAGGCCTTGGGACAGCAAAGACTGTGTTCCCAGGCTAGCAGCAGTGCAGGACTTGCCACCCTGCTCCACTAGTCCCCAGTGGGAAAGAAAGGGGATGAAGCAGCAGCTAGCTCAGTACTGGACCTGACTGAATCCCACCCACCTCCCCCACCCCCACCTGTACTGGTTCAGTAGACGTGGCAGGGAGTGCCAAGTGAGGTCCTAAGCTGAGAACGCCAGTCGTATAACCTGCAGCCAGAGCCAGCCTGGCCAAAAGCCCTCTTTGCTCCACGCAATGCGAGGTGAGGATAGTAGGCCTGACACTAGTCTCTTCCAAAGTGTTCTGGCCTAGCATTGGTGGGCTCTGCCAGGTATCGCTCCTCCCCTTCCCTTTACTCAGAGGTTGTTGCTCTTCTCATTTCCCCCTCACCTTCCCTGTCCTCTTCTGTCCACTGAGTGCTCCTCCCTGGGGAGGATGTGACTGCCTGTCCAGAGACGGGATGTGCTGCATCTCTGCCAGCGTGGAGGCAGAAGCCTCCGGCTGCTCTTGAGCCTGGATGCTTTGCACAGAAGGGCAGTAAGGTGCTGCTAGGTGCAAGCACAGCCTTCTTGAACCAAACTGGGGAAGGGCCCCTCCCTACCCCTCCTGGGAGTCGGAGGTGGCTGGGGTTGGGTGTAGGAGATTAGGTGATAAAAACTTTATCTGTGGGTTATGGGTGCCAGTCTTGTTTGTGGCGCTGTGCTGGCCAAGACCAGAACCAAAGTCTCTCTCTTCTTGCAGCTGGTGTTTCCAGATCGGAGTTGATGTGACTGGCAGGGTCACTACCCAGCTGCAGTTGACCTGTATGTTGTTCAGAGAGTAGTGTAGGAGCTTCAGTTTCCAGCCCAGCCGGATGATTGTGTAACCTTTGTCAGCACTAACATCCTCCCCAGAGACTCACTCATTTATCAAACTCCACCCCCTCTTCCTGTCCCATCTCTCCTTCCCCAGGACCGGGTGGATGAGAGCTCTGCCAAGGAAAAGCGAGTCCAGTGGGCAGATGGCTTTGTCCTGGTCTACAGCATCTGCGACCGTGCCAGCTTCAACATGCTGCGCCCCAAAGTCCAGGTCATCAAGGCAGCCAAGGAGGCTCTAAGCCAGGAGAAGGTGCCCATCGTCATTGTGGGCAACAAGCGGGACCTGCACCACCGGCGGGCAGTCTCCAGTGAGGAGGGCCGGCTCCTGGCGCTCTCCATGGACTGCAAGTTCTATGAGGTCTCTGCAGCTGAGGCCTATCATGGAGCACTCATGGTCTTCCAGGGGCTGGCGGAGCGCATCTGCGAGGCCAAGCTGGCACTGAAGAAGGGAACTGGGATCCGCAGCATTGTCAAAAGCATGTCGGCTGTGTTTGCTCGGAAGAGGACGGACTCACTCTGAGCTGGAGCCTGTGTGTTACTTCCCCATGTGCTGCCAGCTGGAAACACCAGAGTGCCCAGCCTCCTTCACTAGACTAACCCCTCCTACCCCAGTGACTGTGAAAAGAGCCATGTAGTCTATTTGGGGAGTCAAATGGATTCCCCCAACCTCACACCTGAGAGCCTCAGGAAAATAGCTGAATCTGCCCCTGCTAACCTATATACCAGTGCAACCTGGGGCCTTTTATAATTCAACACTTAGGAGTCTGTAGTGTCCAACCCCAGGGGGTTGGGCCCTATTATACAGTTACTAGCATGGTGTCCAATCTAGCTATAAATGCGCCACCTCTGGGCTCCCACCCCTTCCCTTGAGGAGCAGATTCCTCAGCCAGGTAGTCTGAATTTTATGTATATTACAATAGCATCCAGAGACTCCAGTCAGCATTGGGACCCCATTGTGCTGAGCTCACAGTCTCTCTTAAGTCTTCACTCTAAATAAGTCCCCTCCCAAATATTGGAAAACACCAGAGCATCTTTCTGCTGCTTCTGGGCGTATCTTACCTCCCCCAGTTCCTTTGGAGGGGAGCTGCCACTTCCTCTCAGTAAAGATGAGTGGGAAGGACCAGCTGTCCCCTAACCCTCTGTTCCAGTCTCAGCTGGGAATCTAGGAGCAATAACTTGGGCATGTGGCTATTTGTATCTGTCTTAGGTAGTTATTATGGTCTCTATTACCATAACACCTGAGCACCTCACAAGACTGCTGTGAGGTGGGGCAGTGCTATTAATCCTATTTTACAGAGGGGGAACTGAGGCACAGACACATTAAATGACTTGCCCAAGGTCACACACAGTCTGGTAGATAAGGGAATTGACCCCTGGTTTCCAGAGTCCCAAGCTATTGCTCTGACTCGTGGACCCTCCTTCCTTCCTTTTCACAGGGAGGTGGTCCTGGGTAATGCTCCTTGTAAGCCTCTCTGATGCTGATGTGGTTCTGGAGTGGCTAGTGGGCGCAGTCCCCATGTACAGAGGGTGGCGTCTATGTCTGCCCCTTGGTGTTTCTCAGCATCTCGGATGTTTATCTTCAGCTGACACCAAAGCCCTTGGGATTCAGGGAACGTTGTCAGCCTCTGGTTCTGTCCCTCTTCTCTGTGCAGTCTCGACTAGTTACTGAGCTGTCACGGTGCCTGGCGTTGTCTGTGCTGACCAGCTCCTCTCCCCGGTTCTTTTGCTGACAGCAGAGGTTTCTGTTGTTTAAACGTTGCATTGTCCATGCATATGAGATTGGAGACTTGGCTGGTTTCCAGGACTCCAGACTCTAGCGTGGGATCCCGTGTATGTTAACCCGGTCCCTGCTGGGAGCCACAGTTTGTCTGCCCCTAGCTGGTCACCGGGCAGGGCCTGTGAGTTGAAGGAAGAGCTAGGTTCTTCCCACAGATGGGCTGAAAACCAGTAAAATTCCTCTCTGAATGTGGAGCGGGGTCTCTGCTCCTTCTACCCCAGCACCAGGGCTGTAAAGGTTGAGTGTAAATAAGAGGGTGCGTCGGTGTAAATAGTGATTTCTACTGCAATAAACCCCCTTTGTGTAGGAAGCTCCTGGCTCATCCCGTCTGTGGTTTCTGTGCAGGGGAAGGGGGAACTCGCCTCTGGAGGAGGTGGCTGAGGAGAACTGCCTTTTGGCCTAGCCTGCCCTAGAGTGTGACAGACCAAGGGTGGAAATCTGGGCACCTGCTGCAATTTGGCTAAATCTCCCTCTTGCTGTAGGCCCAGGCCCTTCACTATGAATCCAGCACATAGTCAGCTCAAACTTATGCCTTTCACTGGCAGCCCAGCTCACCCAGCCGGTTTGACAGCCGTCCCTGAGGAGCTGGACAAACTGTTCTTTTCTCCCTTGGCCTTTGTATGCGGCTCCTGGTTGGGATCGGAGTGCGAGGGAGCAGCATGTATACGATGAGCTGTGTGTGATTATGATTGGCTTGGCATTGCAACACGAGGGGCTCAGCCCCTTAGGACCGTGCCCCCCAACCTTGTGCTGCTGCATGGCACTAGTCAGATGTGAAATGGTTTGGGGTTTCAAATCAAACCTGTGAGAGCGCTGACAGAAGGCAGAGCCTGGCTCAGGCTAACTGTTGCAGCGCTGGAGGATGAGTTGGACTGTTCCTCTGTCCACACTTACAGAGTGGGGCCCATTGCCTGGATTTGCAGAATCCCCAAATGTCTTGGTCCTTCAGCTCTCTGGGTCTGGCCCTGGGAGCCAGGGCTCTGGAAAGCCCAGCTGTAGGAGTGGCTGCTGCCTGAGCCTGTCTCCATACAGCGTCGTGAAGGAACACTACAGCAGCTGTGCTGCATGACTGTGGAGTGCAGGCTAGGGCAGACCAGGCAGGAATCTCGGGTCCCTGCTGTACAGCAGCTCAGCAGAGAGCTACAGTGGGAGCATGTTTGCCTGCCTATGGCTGGAAGGTGGCCACAGCAGCTCCCAGCAGTGAGTACAGGACAGGACAGCTACATCTAGCACTGCCCTCTTGTTCCAGGTCTGAGTAGGTTAGTCACATCCATCAGGGCAGCCCCAACCCTCCTGCAAATAGTCACCCCTCCATAAAGACAGAGAGCTGGAGGGGAGGAGCATCTCCAGCTAGGCCCGTTCCCTTCCATCACCTAGTGCATGGGCTGGGGATAAGGTTGAGGGTGTGGGCCAGGGGCATCCCATCTGATAAATGAAAGGGCCCAGCCTCCAGCCCACTGGAGGTTCAGACCCTCCTCTCCCTTCACTGCCACCCTGGCACAAACGCCCCTTTGCCTAAGGCCAGGAAGTGTAGAGCGCTAGCCAGCCTGCCACAAGGCACTGACAGGGTGGGGGGAGCTGGCGCTGAGTCGGCAGGAAGAGCTGGTATTGGACTTGTCACAATATTGCAGAAAGGCCCAGATGCTGCCTCCTCTGCCAGGACTACACACAGCATCACCCCGCCCTGTTTACAGGCTCATGGAGAAGCCAGCTCAGCAGCAGCTCTGCCCCAGCTTATGTCATGCTCTTTGGGCTGCAGCCACCCCCAGCCCCTGTCTGTGGCTCTGCTGTTGGGATCAGGTCTTTGGACCTGTGCCGCCCCCACCCAAGGATGCAGGGACCAAGACAGCTGCAGTTTGATCCATTTTACTGGGGACGGCCTCAGTGGCACAATCTCACTCGCCCGGGGGAAACGAGCATACCAGGCACTAGGCAAGTGGGGAACATTTATTATTGCAGTAAACAGAAGAGCCGGTTGCTCTGATTGGGGGATGGGGAAACACACAGTTGGGAGGGGGATGCAGCTCACCTTCCTGCAGGGAACCTACCTGGATACTGAGCTGCTCCTACAGGACAGGAAGAAAAGGGCTCCAAGAGCTCCCCAATGCCATAGACTGCCTAGCACATGCCTTGTTACTGACTCCACAAAGCCCTACCACCAACCACATGGAGGGGCAAGGAGATGGCCTGGCTTCTGGGGAGATCTCACCCATGGATCCTGCCCCTGGGTCTCAAGTGACTTCTGCAGAGGAAGACTAGGCCAGAGGCAGGATTGGCCTGTGTGGCGTAGGGGTGGGAAGGAATGAGGATGGGAAGCCACATTCCCCCCTCAGATATTTATAAAGCTGCTGTCTGATGGCCCTGGAAGGAGAGGGGCTGGTCTGCAGCAGAACTCGGCTCCCCCAGCCTACAGTGCAAAGACAAGTCTCCGCCTCAGCTGCTGCTCAAACAGGGTATGTGCCTGATAAGTCCTACTGAGCAAGTCCCAGTCATAAGCAACATGGCCTCCCAGCTCCTGCCCTTTCTCTCTCCTCTCTGCTCCCTCTCCCCTCCCCTTTCCTCTCCTCCCTGCTCCCTCTTCCCCCCCTTCTCCTCTCCTCCCTGCTCCCTCTTCCCCCCCTTCTCTCCTCTCTGCTCCCTCACATTACAGCCTGCTTCTTCCTTCATTTTCCTGCTTCCAGTCTTCACATTCCCACTCAGGAAACGCTTCACTTACTGTGTCACTGCCATTCAACCCATCACAGGCAAGAGGGGACCAGAAATTGCCCCTCACCCCACACTAGGGCTTGCTTATTCCATCTACCTCACGAGGCAGTTTGAGGGATAAAAGCAACCCAGAATGACACATATTGCAAGCCATGTAACTACAAGGAGCAGTGAACCTGGTGGAGAAAGGCCATCTTTGCTAAGATTCAGCACTTTGTCCCTTCAACTGAGGGCTGAGAAGACGCCCAGTATAATACAAAAGCCCCAGTGGCTCCACCAGTAAAACCAGCGCAGACCAGCCCTGACATTCCTGATACGGCTGCTGTAAAATACCAGCAGAATTAGGGACTGAGGACCCTCTGTGACCTCTCTTCAGAAAGAAGCCAACAGGGCCCAACCCCATTTCTTTCCCTGTGGGGTCACCTTGGAGGGATGGACAGTGACACAAACGGCAACCCTACCCTCATTTTACCCCCATGGCCATAGTAATACTGCATGGCAGGCCTCCCCACTAAGCAGGGCCTCAAGCCAGTCTCGGTCTCCGTGCCAGCTCCCTTCCGGGCAGACACTCAGAAACAGGCCTGAACGCACCCAGCCTGCTGGAAAAGGGAATGAGCCGGGACCATCAAGCTCATTTCACTCCTGGCCTCAAGCTGCACTTGCCCCTGGTGCCAGAGGTGAAGGTAAGTCCCCGTCGCTCTCCCCTTGTCTGTGCCGGGGCTGTGCAGAGGGAGCACTGCTTTGAGATTAACTCCTGAGGGTCCTAATACTGAAACCAACAGCATGATGCTCGACAAGGTGCTAAGCGCAGCAGGTGCAGGCTGGCATGTGTGAAGCAGGGAGGGAGGGAGCTCCGGCCCCCGCCCCCGCTCAGTCCTTCTTGAAGGCCATGGTGTAGAGGTTGCTATAGTTAGCCCTGGTGTACACAGGCTCCGGGCTGTAGCGGTATGAATTTTTGCTCACCCTCCTGGTGCTGAGCCCCTCCCTGTAGGGGGAGAAGGCAGATTTGCGGGACATGGGGTAGTCGGGCTCGAAGGTTGGACTCCGCTGTGGAGCCTGGCGCTGGATGGAGCTCGGCTGCAGGAAGAAGGGATCCTCCAGCCCCAGGAAGGAGAGGGGATGGTGAGCTCGGTTGGCTCGCCAGTCTCCTCGCAGCTGGGATTTCTCCGGGTACGGGGGAGCCACAGGCCTGGAGCCCTCCTGACCTCGTTGTGGCTTAGGAGGGGGCTCCTTCTCATGCGCCGGCTCCTCTTTCTTGGCCAGCAGCCTGCGGAGCTGAAGAGCGAGAGAACACGTGTTAACACCCCACCTGCCTATGGGTGGCCTGAAGCACCACCCTGCCCCTTGGCCAATGGCTGCCAGAGGAACATCTGAGTACTGAGGGGACCACACTTAGCTCCTGTCTGCTCTGCACCATAAGTAAAGGAGCCCCCGACACTTATCAAAAGAGTTTCCGTTTGCCCCCATGTCTGGACAGAATCCACTGCCACACTGTCCCCACCCCAGAGGTGGCTGCATTTCAATGGTGCGGCATGTGCAGGAAGATGCTATGGAAATAAACAGAGGAAGGGAATGACTGGCCCTCCATCCTCTGCCCTCCTTCCCAGATAGGGGGAAGAAACCCGCCCCGCAGCCCTGCTCCAGACCTTCTGTGTGAGGCCCAGCCTCCCCATCCCCTCGGTGGGTTCAGAGTGTGAGGGGGCTGCATGAGCCTCAGGCCAAAGAGGCCTCCATCTGGACCATGCTGCCCAGACGGAATTAATCCCTTTAGCTAAATCCCCGCGCGCTGGGCAGGGATGAGGAGGCTTCACTGCAGCTCTTACACACCGAGTTCAACCCAACCTGGCAGGAATAAAAGGGCTAGGAGGGGGCTGGGGAGCTGGCGCAGTGGCCTTGGGGGGTAAGGAATGCCAAGACTGCAAAGCATGGCCCCCGCAGACGCCCTCCCTGGCCTTCAGCATCCTCCCTGCTTCCCCTGCAGGAGACGGGGCAGCAGGACCAGCCGCACCAAACTCATTCTCCGCTCAGTGGGGGGACCCTGTGGGGTTAGCTCCCCCTCCTCATCCCACACATTCCTGCTTCAGATTGGAGCCAAGCAGCCTCCCTGCCCCCTCCCCACAAGTGACTGCTCCCAGCCTAAGAGGTCACTCTGCTCGTCCTGGGACAGCATACCAAAGGGAGTGCGGCACACTGGCCAAAGGGCCTGTGGTGGCCCTCAGGACCAACTCAGGTCTGGAGATACTGCAGCGCTGCTGGGCCCAGACCTGCCACCAGGCTCTGCTCAGGCTCCAAGGGACCTGCAGCTGACTCACCCCTCCCTCTCAGGCTCCAGGGGACCAGCCCTGCTCCCCTCCAGCCCTGCTCCATAGCCAGGGGACAGTGGCCGGGAGATGCAGTGATCAGCAGAGCTAGCTTCTCTAAATGGTTGATTCTGACTTGTCTCTCCAGCCATGTGGGCACCAGACCCCAGGTTCAGGCCTCTTAGCTCGGGTTGTCTCTCGCTGTCCAGATGAAGGATGTATTAGATCTAGTTGTTCTGGTCTTGGCTGCTTCTGGGATTTTCCCTGCCAGGCTTTTCCAAAGGCCCCCTGGCCTCAGGGGTGGAGACCCAAGAGGGCTGAGGGTTTCCCACCTAGCTCATGTGCTCAAAGACAGAGGGCCAAGGCTGCCTGGGAAGAGGGAAGTGCACAAGTAAAGCCTCCCAAAGACAGGACCAGGTTGGCCCCTAGACCCAGCCCTACTCCATCCCTAGCCAGGATCTGCCCTGTAACGTGCAGGGAGGATGGCTGCTGCCTGGACTCCCAAGTGGAGTCTGGCCCAGGCACCAGACTGAGCCCCAGACACAGCAGGGTGACTGGTTCAATGCTGGGGCTGGTTCCCTTTGCCATGTTGGCTTCTCTGCCCCAAGCCAGGCTGCCGAGCTGCCCGGAAGGGTATGAGGAGCAGGGTCTGTGACCAGTCCCAGGACAGCAAGTGCCTCAACGTGACAGGAAGAGTCGGGGTGAGACACCCTGGGGAGCAGTGCTCAGGGGGTGACATCAAGGCACTGAGGCTTTTCCTGACTGCTGAGCCAGCCCAAGGGGTCTGTCGACAAGGAGGCAGTTCTGGCTGGATTCCCAGCAGCTACTGGGACCAACGTAAGGAGGTGCCTGTGCTCTCGCTGGGCTGGTGTTTGCAAGAACCCACCTCCCCACACCACCACTCTGCAGAGGTGGCCCCTCTCTGCCAGGCATCTGCTCCCTTCACTCTGCAGAAAGAGCACCAGGAGGAGACTGCAGAGCGTCCCCTGCCACCAGGCAAGGGCACCTCCCCTGATCCTCCTCCCTCCCACCTTTTGGGGCAGTGGCATTTTGAGTCGTAAGTATAGTGCACACTGGAGAAAGATGGGACCCCAGGCCCCCACTGCAAAGCAACCCATTCCAGGGGACCCCTGCAAGCAGGGACCGCTTTATCCATGGACTATTACTGACACAGTCACAAACACTGACCAGGTAAGTAGGTGCCAGACACCAGCCCTCCCAGTGGGGCTCTGCACCGGGAGCTGCTCAGGGGTCCTTGGGTCTTTATTCACCAGCACACTGATCTGACAATACTGCCTGCTCCTCAACGGGCCCCTCTCCCTGCCCCTCCCAATCTCTCTCTTCTACCCCTCACAAAGCCCTGTATCCTCGAGGCTACTCAGACCATACACCCACCACGGGAGCTGGGGCTCCTGGCCCACAAAGCAGAAAATTCTGCGGCTGAAGCCAGCAGCTGAGAACTCAACTCCAGACAGGTCCCCAGGGCGTGGGCAGTGGAGCCCAGTGGGTTCAGGGGGCACTCTGCATCTCCATGGACACATGACTAATGGGCCGAGAGCCCTGGGTCAGGCCGGGGGAGGCAGGAATCAGCTGGAGGGGAGGTGGGTCACTCCTTGAACTTTCACCTTGCCAGGAATTTCTGGTCACTGACCCAGACTCTCAGCTGGGATTTCCCAGGACAGTCCACGTGAGCAGCACTCCGGGGGCCTGGCTGCAGTAGTCTGTCCGGTGAATGGAAGGACAGACCCCCACATGCAGCATGTGGCTTTTGGGCCAGCCAATCGGAGAGGCCACATTAGCTAATGGGTGTGCACCTCACAGCTGACTGGCAGTAGCCCCTGCTTTGGGGCTCCAGACAACGCTCTCCAGTGACCCTCGGTCATGACTTTGGCTTCACTGGGGGAAGGGGGCAAAGGACTGGACTAGCAGGGGGGCTTCAGGTCAGGACTGAAGGGCACTGGCACAGCTGGGTGTGAGGCGGCCAAGACTGGGGTGCATCAGCAGGGCACCTCTCTGCACCATGGCCTGTGTAAGCAAAGCCAAGAAGAGTCCGTCACTTCCCCAAGCCCAGGGAGTGCCCCTGCTCCATTCTGAGCTGAAGGCACCATCTCTAACATGGCCCAAAGAAGCCCCAGACTGGCAGCGAGTCTGCTGCTCTAGGAGCCCTTGGTAGGATTCCCAGCATGGAGGGGCTCCAGCCAGAGGTGGGGGAAGATCCAGGCCCCAGGCCAGAAGGGGCTGATCCTGGCCAAGAATGTCCTGCCCTCCCAGAGCCCCCTCTCTCCTGCAGTGCAGCAGGGGAGCTCTCAGCGGACGGGATAAACTCACCGGCACATAGTGGGAAAGGGTCTCCACCATGCTCCCAGTGACGCTGCGCAGGGCACCCCCCAGAGTGCCCACTTTCTCGCTGGCTATGGAAGCTGCCTTGCGGGGGGTGAGTTGGAGCAGCTCCCCAGCTGTCCCCCAGGCAGCAGAGGGGACCCTCTTCACGTTGGAGATGGTGGAGAGATAGGCAGTTTGTAGGCGCTGGGCCATGCTGCCCAGGAGGCCTGGAGTCTTGGCACCCTCAGCCATCTGCAAAGAGAAACACGCCCAGACAGTCTGGTAAATGCCAGGCACAGCCCATGCCGGGGAAGAACAGCAGGCCCCAGGCACCATCTCTGTCCTGCAGCCCTGTCCTTCCCTAGGAGTGCCCCAGCCCCCAGCAGCCCAAAGACTGAACAGATGATTCGGAGCCAGTGCCCTTGGCCTTGGGCTGAGCAGCTTGTGCGGGGGCTTTATCCTGTCCTCCCTCGCCCAAGCCCCCAGGCCTCCAGAGACAAGACAAGCCCCTCCTCCTCCCCCAGCTATTTGGTTCCAGGCGGTATTTCCGGTGGATGTTTGTCCAACTCCTCTAGTTGTACTGAGAGTGGGGAGGGCAAAGGTGCAGGGCTCTCACTTCCCTTCTTCCTTGTCCCAGCAGACCTCCTACTCGGGGAAAGCTTCCACTCAGCCATTTCCACCACTCGGACCAGAACCGAGAACCTGGCTCGGAGTTCGACAGCACAAAGCAGCTGTGAAGCCAGTGGATTAGCCTCCCAAGGATTCCCCTGCAGAGGTGAACCCATCCCTAGGTGTCAGAGCTTCACCAGTAGTGGCTCTATGCCATCCCCTCTGTGCCCAGTGCAAGGCCCTGTGCCCTCTAGGGCAAAGAGGGGTGTAGCAGGGCATCCCTACTCACCAGCTAGCCCTGGCTGCCTAAACTGCCCCCTAGGGCTGTGGGCCGAAAACTGGAAGTGTGAGCAGCTTCCCCTCACTGCAACAAACACAGCTCAGCCAGGCCAGAGACTCCAGGCCTCTGCATCTTACAGGCCTGGAGGCTGCCGACTCCCTGTTCAAGGGTAGTGGCGGAGGACAGGGGCCTCTCCAGAGCCTCCGCCAAGTGAGGGAGGCTAAAGACCCTCCCTTCCTGCCCCTCTGCCAGGGCTTCCAAACCCTCAGCTTGCAACAGCCGTCTCCACACCTCCACCTGGGAGGGCACAAGCAGAAGAGACCCTTGAGAGCTGCCCAAGGTCCTTGGGAATAAAGACCAAGTGGCAGAGGGGCACGGGGAGCATGACCCATGGGATCACAGTGGCTACTAAATAGAACTGTTTCCCTTTATGTGATAGTGTTGTCTAGCAGTTATTGCAGGGGGCTGGGAGCCAGAACTCCTGGGTTCTGTACCCAGCTCTGCTACCGACTCCCTCTACAGCCTTGGGAGAATCACACACTCTTCCCTCCCCCACCTCCCTGAGCCTCAGCTTTCCTTCTGTAGCTGATCCCTGACCGCACTAAGGGCTACAACTGCTGCCTTGGCCACTGGACAGGGCCTGCAGGGGGCTTTGTAAAGATTCCCTCGCTGACCCATCAGAGCAGGTGTGCCCCTCTCTGTACCTCACTTGCTTTGGTTTCTTCTTTCTTCAGCTCCTCCTTCTCTTGCTCCTGTTCTGGCTCCTTCCTTTGCTCCTTGCTGAGCCAACCAGCTGCTGCATTCTGCACATCATACAAGACCTGCTGGGCCTTGGCTGTGCTCTGCCTGGCCACGGCACCCTGCAGCGAGAGAGAGCAGAAAGCCCCTGCTCACAGGTGGGACCTCGCCAGGGCCACCATGGAGCGGGGCGGCTGCTGCACTGAGGCTGCACTTGGAATTTCATGACTGCATCCCTTGTGCTTGTCGCTGGCTCCCGAATCCAGGTGTTTCTGCAGCCCACCCTGGCAATGCATGATGCCAGCACAAGGCTGATGAGTCAGAGTTCACTGCCCCTCGCCAGGGCTCCAGATTCCCACAGAAAAGCTGAGTGTCCATTGAGAGCCTGCAGGCCAGCAGCAAGGGAGGGGGAGCTGCACTAACACACAGCATACCACAGGACATTTCCACTGCTTCATGCCGGGCAAACCACCCCCGAGCCACTCCTGTTTCCACCTGCGCATGAGGGACAGCGCTGATGGGGCTGCCAGGCTCGGCCCGGTGATGCTTTGCAGGCTCAGGTACTACTGTGAGGAGATGAATGCTAAGGGGAAAGCCTAGCAATAAATATGTTAAAATGCCAACATTTCCCGTCAGCCTCCTGCGCTAGAGCTGAGAGACACGCAGGGAACACTCACCCACCACTGACATGCCGCCTCGTCTGGGTGCAAAGCAGCAGCTGTTTGACTGATCCATAACAAAGCTGCACAACAGTTTAGGACAGAAAGTAAAGAGAATTCCAGAGCCATTAAAAACCACAGGGGGGATTTGGCGAGTCGAGATGCAATTACGCTGGATGGAATTTGGCCAGAACACAGGGGTCAAACCCTAACTCTTTCCAAAAGTGACTTTAGATCTTTAATCACCATAAGTGGCCCAGTCCTTGGGAGTTAGGTACCATCCAATTCTCTCCCCTAACACCGCTCCCCGCAGCACAGTACCCCTCGTGTCACGCTGCAGCACTGTGGTCAAGAGAGTCCTCTAACGAGTCACTCACACCCGTCCCTTGCAGCAGCTCCATGTTCCCTGGAGGTCTCCCAGCCAAGCCAGGCCAGCCCTGCTTAGCTTGTGAGCTCTAACCGGAATGAGTGGCTCGCAGGGTCCATTCTGGGTCAGGGCTGTAACTGTGACGGGATGTCCAAGGGTCAGAGGACATAGAGACACACATGGGAAGAAACCCCAAAGGCGGCAGGGGGCTGTGCGGTTCTGGTGGGGCTGGGGGTGGTTTCCAACCCCAGGGGAGCAGAGTGGCGAGACCGTGGGTCGGAAGGGGGCTTTTTACTCCTGATTTTATCTGTGCTTCCGCTGGGGCCTTTTGCTCTGGGAAGGATGTTACGTCAAGACCATTAATTAACATTCTAAATTTAGAGCCAGTTAAAAATAATCCAGACTGCTAGCTTGGCAGGGGCCTTGCGCGCACTGATGCCACAGAGATTAGAAGGGGCCAGGATCCTGCCTGCTTTGGAGGGAGCGCGAGCAGCTAGCAGCAAAGCATGAGCCAAAGAGCCACTTGGCTCTTCCCATGGTGCAAGCAAAGAGACATATATTCACAACTGCAATGCCCAGTATTCTGCCCTCCACCAAGCATGAGACCCTGGCCTAGCTCCTAGACAGGGCAGTGGGGATGGGCCTCAGCCGTTAGAATAGGACACTGGGTGGCAGGACACCTGGGTTCTGTTCCTGACATGAACTTGCTGTGATCTTGGTGACTTGGGCAACTGTGGCTCAGTTTCTCCTCAGTGAAATGAGGATAAAACCCCGTCCTACCCTGCTGAGAGACTTAACTGATTAGGGTGTGTAAAGCACTCAGAGAGCCTTGGAGACAGAAATAGACAGATGCAAAGATGAGAAGGGCATAGTATAATTTAATATTATTACTTATATTTACTTCCCTGTCTCTGTGCTAGCATCCTTCATAGTTCAGATGGGGATTGAGCAGTAACAGCTGCTAAACCAGCAGGGGGCCCCAAAGCACTGTTTTTGTCTAGGTCCTCCATTAAACATTGGCTGTCGTTTGTGTGGCTTGGGATCCAGCAGTGAGCCGGACTTTTTATAGACCCAAGGGGCTATGTTTTATGCCCATGTTTTACGGCAGATCCATCCCGGCACTAAGCTGCTGCCAGAGTCCCCAGGAGTCACTGCAAGGGCAGGGCCCCGGCACTCACCAAGCCTGGAATCCATGTGGTCAGCTCCTGCCCCCTGGCTCTAGTGCGCTGGATGGTTCTGGCTGTCTGCTGGTAGGCGCGGTGGGAGATGGTGCTGGCCAAAGCACTGATCCTGGTGAAGGTGCCAGGCTGTGGCTGGGAGGGCGTCACTTCAGATCCATGCACACTTGTGGGCTCATGAGCTACGGGCAGAGAGGCAGAGCCAACTGGGAATGGGCATGAAACCAGTATGGGGAGAGGTGGGAACAACACACATGGCCTGGGATTCACCTGACTAGCTCTGCACCCTCTTTCCATGGGAGACTTGGCATGGAACTGCTCTCCTGGGATCTCGGGGGGCAGAATTCTAGTGGTGCACAGGAGCAGGTCTCTGCGTCGGAACTGCCCTGCTACACCAGATGTACAGCAAAGCCCCATACAGCTCTGTACAGCACCTGGCACTCTAGAGCTTTCATTTCAGAAGCTCCTTTTTCAGCCCTCTATGCCTGTCCCTCAGCCCCAACCACCCAGCCAAGTGCTGCACCTTGCTGAGGAATAATCAGCCCCGATTTCTCTTCTTTCAGGCTCCATCTGCAGGAGGTATCTGACTAGGGTGACAGCGCCACCTTGTGGAAGTCTCAGCAGCTGGCGCCCTGAGAACTGGTTGGTTGCAGGAGGCAGATTGTACCTCCGTTGGAAGGGCCCATCACGTGGGGCCCCTTGCACAGGTAGAATCACTGGGCCATTTACTGTGTCTGAGGACATAACAAGGAAGAAGGAACAATAACCTGCCAAGACGGGTATTCACAGGACCACCCCTCCCTCCCTGTTGCTATTCAGGACACCACCAGGGGATCTCCCAAGCAGGCTAGGTCAGAGAGAGGAGGCTCTACCCTACCCTAGTGCACATAAATCCTCACACGTTCCCACGGAGGCATCCGCCAGGCGTGCGGGGAAGACAGCACAAAAGGGACATTCTCCCTTGGTCCTGGCCAGAACCAGCCGTAGTGCAGACAGGCTGGAAAAGCTGCCAGTGCACCTCAGTCCAGAATGGCAGCAAACTCTGCTAACCTGGTGCTGGAGCCCTCACACAGACCTGCCCAGGCTCCGGACCTGGAACTCCCACCCCTCCCCACACTACCCCAGGCCTGCGTGTCTCCTGAGCAGATGCCTGACAAACCCACTGAACTGGGCAAGCTTCACTGTGCTGTGACCCAGGCAAAGGCCACCTGAGCCATTTTTGTGTGAATCCGATTTGAGGCCAGGTCTCCCCAAAGGGAAAGGCTTCTGCATTAGCACCCAGTGTCCCCCTCCCACTCGCGACACCATCCATTGATGACTGAGGAGGCAGGGTTACCTGGCTCATGCTCCTCTTCTGGCAGGAGAAACTCCACCAACTTCTCTAGCTGTCCCAGGGCTCCGTCTACCCCAGCAGCTGCCATCTGGCTAACCCGGTTGCTCGAGGTGTATTCTGCTGTGCTTCTTACTGTGCTCTTGGTCAGCTCATAACCCTCAGCAGTCAGCCCCAAGACCCTGTCCAAGGTGCCAGCTATGGAGTTGCCAATGGTGCTCCTGGCACTTTGAATGGGGGTGGAGATGGAGCCCTTCAATTCAGATGCAATCTGCATGAGGAGAAATGGAGAAGAGACATGCAACATGTTCCAGTCACCCAGGTCTTGCTGCGAGAAGATACAGTGACCAATGGAACTCAAAGCATGGCTGTGTGTGGAGGCAGCCCCACAGGAGAGGAGCATCCGCGCCTAGATGGTCTCACTCTGGGTTGAAGGATGCTGAAGGAATGGGGCACGGGGAGCAGCATGTCTGGTCTGCATGTCTTTAGCAATGACCCTAGGCCCCCCATACACTCACCCCTAGCTTTGGCTGACTCTCTGGGTGCCCAGAGGAGACCAGTGGCTCCTAGCATGTTGCCCTATTGGCCTCAGAAGAGCCCATCACCACCCAGTTATCACCCACATGGATTCAGGAAATGAAGCCAATGCCCGCACTGTCCCATGAAACCAGAGCTCTCCCCCGGGAGATTCGTGGGGTGGGCAACATCCAGGAATGGATGGGTCCCACGGGGTGGGGGGTGGCAAGAATGGATGGTTCCCACAGGGGGTGGGGGGGCAGGAATGGATGGGTCCCACAGGCTGATGGGGGAGAGGGGTTGGGTCCATTACTTACTTTCTCCACTGGGTACTGGAGGGCAGGGATCTTCTCCTCCAGGTGATCCAAGCCCCTACAGGCCAGGATGTTGGCAGCTGTGACTGAACCAGACAAAGCCTGGATATTAGCATGGTGGTAGTGGGCTCTGTGCTGCATGGAGGGGGGTGGGTGACTCAGTAGGGGGTTCCCTTTTCTGTGTCAGTGCAGATCCTGATACCCCACCAGAAAGCTGGCCGGCACTGTGCTGCAGGGAGGGGTGCAGGTGGCACAGCAGAGGGCACCTTTGCTCTCTGAGTCAGTACTAAACACAACACCCTAGAGCAGTGCTGAGGCTGGGGGCGGTGGGAACGGGGAAGTGCAATGCTTCAGAAGAAGACTTAAGTGCAATGACCTGGCCCCTCCTCCCTGGCAGGCTGAATGAGTTCATACTGTTTGGAAAGTGCGTGGAGGTGCTTGGATGGTGCAGGCAGGCAATATAGTAGTGCTAGTGCTGACGGATTCTACCCTCCCTCTGCCCCGTCCCCTGGCGGCTGCATCAGCACCCTCCCGCTCCACGCCTAACCTGCTGTGTCCTGGGGAAGTGCAGGACACACATGGGTCAGAGGGGACAATCAAAGGGGTGTGGCCAAATCCACAACAGACTACAGCTCCTGCAGGCCTGTGTCATGTTCCCCGCCTAGCGCCGCAAGAGTGGGCATTGGGAAAGATTCCTGGCTGAGCAGCTGAGCTCTGGCTGGAGGCTGGGTGCATCTGGGGCTTTGCTGCTCCCTGGCCCTGGCTTTGGCAGGCCGCAGCCAGTCGGGGAGTTAGCATTGGGAAAGAGCTGGGAAGGAGCCAGCTGGACAGAGCACTCATGCCTCGTGCTGAGCTGCTGACTTTGCACTTTCTTTTCCTCCCCGTTCCCTCCTCCTCCTCCTCTCCCTCCCCACCATGGGATGGAATCAGGATGATCTGGGAGCTGCAGACAGGCCTGGACTTGACCCTTCACTGATTTTCCCACAATTCATTCCTGGAGATGCTGCAGGGGCTTTTTCTTTGGAAAGGGCTAGAGGGGTGGCCAGGCCCTACTAGCAGGTCTGCCAGGCCCAGACACACTGCTCTGAGGGCCAGGGTAGATCCTGATGTTCCAGATGTGTCCTAGAGAGAGGAGGGGCTCTGACTCGGAGACCTGTGTCTATAGCACAGCAACAAACGACTTAAACCAGCCCAGGCAAAGCTTGAAGCCCAACCGCCTACCTAAGCCTATGTGGGAAATGTTTCGCACATGTACGGGCACTGTTCATCCTTCATTAAGCCAGCACAGGGAGGGCTGACGGTCACAAGCGCAAACTGAGGCAGGATAGTTATGAAACTTGCCCCAGGCCATGGAGTGAGTTGGTGGCAGGGCCAGGCACAGAACAAGGTGTTCTCAATTCCCAATCCTGTGCTTTGGCTGCTAGTCAGAACCTCTCCACTGCAGCCTTCTTTTCACAGGCAGGGGATTCTCTGTGGCCGCTCCCATGTGCTGATAGTCCCTGCTTCCCACATGCTCCCCGTGCCCCACTCCCCTGCAGCTGGGAAGAATCCAGACTCACACTGCGGCTCCAGTCTGCGCACCACAGGCTCCATGCTCCACACAGCCAGCGAGCTGGCCCCCTTGACTCCTCTCTCATAGGCCTCACACACCGATGCCACGAGTGGGTGTACCTCTTTGGTGCTGGTGTACGTCCTCTGAAGGCTTTCGCAGGTTGCGTTCACCACTGGCAGCTGCAAGACCCTCTGCAGCACGTTCTCCTGTGCTCAGCAAGAAGGGGACAAGTTAGGGGACCGTGCACAAGAGAGCCCTGCAGGAAACGCTTGCTAATATGAGAGCAGAAATCTCAGTTACATCATTTATGTAGCAACGGCCACACAGGTCTCCCCCATCAACTACAACAGTCAGTGTCTCAGCTCCTGCTGTAGCTGTGAGAGGGGACCCGGGGGCTTGTCTTTTGTTTCTTTGCAGCAATCAGGGTTGGGGGGGGTAGAGATGTGTTTATTTAACCCTCATCTCCATGCACCCACTGGGACCTTACCCTGAGGCTCTAGCACATCCTGTCACCATAGTGGTGGGTGAGGTATAAGACCCCGAATAGAACAGAAAGGAGGTGAGTGGGACAATCTGTAAAGACACAGGACGGCCCCATTTAAGAGACAGCACTCTCTGTGGAAGAGCCCTCCCATGGGCAGCTCACAGACAGCATGTTGGAAGGCTGGGCACTGCGTGCCTCTGCCCATGACCTTGTTTGCATGGGCTCTGCAGCATGGGGTAATAATGCAAACTCCCAGACAACAGTCAGTAAGACATTACAGCTGGACAGAGCTCTCTGAACTGACAGCACTGTTAGAACATTGTGCTCATACAGAGCAAGCACTAAAAGTCAAGACATTCCTAGTTAAATGAAAACACCCTGGCTCTGCCCCTTTATCCCTGGCCCCCATCACCCAGTGCAGCACATGAGTCTGATCAGGACATTACGAAGTGGAGAGGTTCTCCAAGTCACCTCAGTGTGGGCAGGGTCGCCCAGAGGATTCCGGGGGCCCGGGGTCTTCGGCGGCGGGGGGCTCTTCCGTTCCGGGACCCGCCGCCGAAGTGCCCCGAAGACCCGCGGCGGGGGCCCCCCCGCCGCCGAATTACCGCCGAAGCGGGACCTGCCGCCGAAGCGCAGCCCGGTCTTCGGCGGTAATTCGGCGGAGGGGGCCCCCGCCGCGGGTCTTCGGGGCACTTCGGCGGCGGGTCCCGGAACGGAAGGGCCCCCCGCCGCCAAATTACCGCCGAAGACCGAGCTGAACTTCGGCGGCGGGTCCCGCTCTGTCTTCGGCGGTAATTCGCCAGTGGGGGGTCCTTCCGCCCCGGAGCGGAAGGACCCCCCGCCGGCGAAGACCGGGAGCGGCAGAAGCTCCTGCGCCCGGCCCCGCAAGAGTTTGCCGGGCCCCCCGGAGCGAGTGAGGGACCCCGCTCCAGGGGCCCCGAAAAACTCTGGTGGGGGCCCCCGTGGGGCTCGGGGCCTGGGGCAAATTGCCCCTCTTGCCCCCCCCTCTGGGCGGCCCTGAGTGTGGGAGGAGGAATGGGGGAGATTGGGTTAATCAACACTTGGCGAATGGCGGCTATGAGGCAAGTGCTGTTTCTGGAATGCATGTTGCAGAGTAAGAGGAGATATTGGGGTTTCCAGTGATTTCCAGGGTGGGGGGAGGAAAGAGTGTCTGTATTTGGATTGGTGCCCATATATGTCCTGAGCTGATAAATATGGTAGTTGATAGCATTTCCAGGGCTAGCAATCACATAACTCCTACACTGAGGCCATCTCAATGGCTCTGGTTCTTTACATTTGTACTGTATTCTTAGCATGGTAGCAAGTTTGTGGTCCATACTGAAAAAGTGGGTAAGGTCAGTCACTGGGCACTGGGATTGTTGATATATAGGCAGTTAAAGGATCAGAGTTAAGGTTGCTTCTGGACTCTGAACTACTGAGCTTCTAGACTTTAATTTTTTGGGCTTCTTTGGTTTTGGGGGGACGAGGAAGCTGGGGTTTTTAATAACTACAATTTTCTAACCATGTTTAATTTAATTGATATTTACAATATTGATTGAATCAAAGATTTTGTCTAGAATTTTGTAGATTTTTTTTAAGAGAAAGCATTTAAAAAACACAGATCTTGCTAAAGATTATCATTGTTTTCTTCCAGCAGACACTGTATATTGCTCTAGTTACAGATCTGTTGCATAGACGATGCAGGCTTGTTCACCGGAACACAATACAGCATAATATTTGAATCAAATATTCCACCGGCAGCATTAGCAACCTCCTACTCCTCAAGCCAGTCCGATGTTGCTCATACACAGCAGTCTTTGCCTCTCCACCTCTTGCCCACACTCACCTCTGTGCTTCCATTCTGCATTTTCTGTCTCTTGTTTGCTGCCATCATGATACATCAGTCTGCAAAGCAAAGTTCAGAGCCTAGTCAAGGAGTTCCCTGGAAAAACAATGCTGGAAATGGTCTCACTGCCAGTCTCTAGTCAGCCAAATGGCCCTGATGGAGTCTCAAGCTGTATGGTACATTATGACCTCTTGCATCCTAGACTGGCAGGGGCAGAGAGCTATGCTGAGGCAGTACATGCCTCAGGTGGGTGAGACCTGGTATTGCTTAACAGCAACCCATCTATCCAATTAAGCATCAGAATTGGTGATTCAAAGAAGAGTCCCAAATGATCCTCCTCAGCTAAAGAAAGCGCCTGCAACACAGGGACTCAAAGAAGAGGTTGAGAGGCATCAGCAAAGCTCGGGAACCCAAAATTGGAGTAACAGTCCTGTGAGCCAGGGCTCGTGGATTGCAGAGCTGGGGGTAGGGGGTGGGGTGAGAATTCAGGATATGAATAGCCGGGGGTGCTGAGAGTTGTGATTGAGGTGCGGCAGTACAGCTGTGCAGGGTGGAGGTGGAGGACTGTGGTGGGGACTGCAGGGGCATTAGCAGAACTGTGCGAAGTACCCAGGATAAGAGTAGCAAGAGATGCAGCAGGTCAGGACTGAGGCACACTGGCAAAGGTGAGGATAATGGTCAGGGCTGGGTTAGATGGTGCCGTGGTGGGTCAGGATGAAGGAGCACTGGCAGAGCTCAAGAGTGAAAGAGCACAATCCACTCACGCCGTGCCAGCTCTGGAGCACGCAGAAAGCAGACACACTCCACCTACTCAGGAGCACAGCTCAGTGCTAGTTCAGATACAGATTCCAAGACACCTCATTGCCATGTCCAATGCATTACAACAGCACAATGCCTGCTTCATCCACTGTGGCCAATGCATCCCAAAGCCATCTCAGGAAGGAGCCTATTTCAATCTCCAAAACTCTAATGCCACCTCAGGGACCCCCCTTCTGACATCCCCTATTGCCACTTCCAGCACAGATTCCTTCTTTCCCAGCCGATTCAATGCAGAACCATTAAGCAGAACTGCTTCGCCAGCTGTCCCCTGCCCCTCCCTAGCATTAGGGAGACTGTACACTAGGCATATGCCTGATGTTGGGTACTCACGGAGCAGCAGTTGGACGCTGTCATCAGCAGGGTGCCAGGAGCTGAGAGCGTTCGGTTGTGCTAGCCACAAAGCAGATCCTCTGACAAAGATGCGTCTTACCCCAGACAGTACCACCGCAAAGCCCCGCCTCCCAGCTGCACGGGTCAAGGAGTCTGCAAGTTGCTGTGGTAACATGACAAATGGCTCCCTTGGCCATATCAAATTCAAAACAGATGATTGCATGACCAGTCTGGAAAATGCAGCCCCCCTTCTCATTGCAGATCCTAGGAACTGAGACACAGGACCTGCATCTAACCCAACCCTACCAAAACAACGTAACAAACGGGGAGAGAAAAATCCCACAACATTAACACCTAGAATGGAACCATGAGCAACGGGCAGTCAGGAAGAATAAGTCTTGCTTGCCAGCCCAGGTGGCTCTCGCTGGCAGAGTGGCAATGTTGCTGGATGGATGGAGTGCAGTAGGGCTCACATATTTGGGATTGAAACTGTAGCTCACAAAAATCTTACTTGAAAACTTAGCTCATTGGACAAAGACACTGCTGTCTGGATTGAAAACAGGCTTCAAAGGAGAAAGATAAAAGGGATGTATTGAGTTGGGAGCGGGGTTTAGTGGGGAGCACAGAGATCGTGGTTATGATTGGATTTATTTAACTTCAGTTGGAAGTGGCACATCAGTACAATTCAGAGAGACTGAGTCGGAAGGAGTGGTGAATGCCAGAGGACAGAGAAATAATGCAAAGGGCCCTAGTGAGGTGAGAAGCCCAGAGGTACTTCACGGGAGTGAGGAATCCAGGGGTCGGCAAGGGCTGAAAGATACTGGTTGTTTGCAGACATGATGCTGGGGTGTATTGAAACAGTCAGCACCAGATGGGCAGGGGAGGCCCCTTGCCACCATAGGAGAAAGCCCTCTACTTGCTGAATGGCTGCTTCATGCTTCCAGCTCCCCCAGCCCAGCAGATGGGGCATGACAGTGCAGGTCCTTGAATACCCAGAGTTTCACAGCCTCCCTCAAGCTGGATAATGAGGGAGGTGGGAATCAGACACATACACAGACCCTGCTGACCCACCCACTCACCCTGGTTTAGGGGTATGGGGAGCAAGTTCCTAGCAAAGAGATTCCCAGACAGACAGGGGTATGGGGGAACCAGAGGCTGAGCCTTGGGGAAGATGCATTCCCCATGCTAAAGGTGGTAGAGTGCACAGGGAGCAACCCGCCCCCACACGCACACCTCAAGCTGCATGAGGCTGGCACTTCTACCTTCCTGGCTGAGCTCAGCACCCCATGGAGGTGAAAAGGGAAAGGCAGCATAACCCTGCGTAAACTTTCCAGGCCAAACCCCTGATGAGTCATGGCTCTCCAGACAGCAGGGCAAAGGGCAGCAGCTGCTCCAGAACTGCAGCTCATGTATTTGGCAATGGGCTTCCTGCTGGATCTTGCTAGCCTTAACTAAAAGAACAACTGAGCTGAACAGGATGGGGAAGCATGCGGCTGAGCCTCCCTCCCTGTTGGCCTTAGCGGGAATTAAGACACAACACAACCTCTGCCCTGCTAAATGTCTTCATTTCATATCCCTCTCCACCCTACTGCAGGGAAAAGGCCACCCCAGCACTGTCCTGGCCCTCTGTCCCTCCCACCCCCGCTGCAGCACAAAGGCCTCATCAAAACATCCCCATCCACCTATCTGTTCTCAGGCCACTGCTCCTCTCCAGCTAGCCAGGCATGCTCTGTCCATGGCACAGGAAACATCTCTACTTCTGCTGACAATGGCTAAAGTTCACATAACCAGCTAGGACCAGAGAGCTGGAGCCTTTAGGAGCTTAGCATCTCTAAGTCTGATACTGCAGGGGGAAAGGGTTATGGATACTGTAAATCAGGAAACACAGGGATCATGGATATTGTAAATTTCTCAAGGAGCACGTGGCTGCTAGTGATGCAGTGGCAGAGGAAACTTTCTCAGGGTAGGTCTACACTTACCTGCCGGGTCGACGGGTAGCGTTCGACTTCTCGAAGTTCGAACTATCACGTCTAATCTAGACGCGATAGTTCGAACTCCGGACGCGCTCCCGTCGACTCCGGAACTCCACCGGAGCGAGTGGCAGTGGCGGAGTAGACGGGGGAGCTGCGGACTTTGTTCCCGCGGCGTCTGGACGGGTGAGTAGCCCAAACTAAGGTACTTCGACTTCAGCTACTCTATTCGCATAGCTGAAGTCGCGTACCTTAGTTCGACCCCGCCCCCCTTTAGTGTAGACCAGGCCTCAGATCAGCGCTGAACTCAATGCCTTGCATGTTGTTCAAGGGCACCATGCTGCTGGAGGTGCCATATTCAAGCTGTTCGTTACTCTTTGTGTTAGCACCAAGGGCCCACTTAAGGCCCAGTTTTAATTATTACACTGTGCCCCATCTCCCATTTCAATTGGCAAAGTTATTCTTCATTTCCAGTCCTAAATGGTTGTGCGTTATTAAACAGCTGCTGCAGTTCACCCTAGATTTCTGGGACCTTTCTGGGTGAAGGGCAGCGTATACACAGAAGATACTGAGCACCCGTTGATGACAGTAGTGCTGCCTGTGTTGGACAGAAGGCCTCCGGCCCTCAGGACCTGCTCAGTGGCGGTAGGTCAGATCTATTTCCATTTCACATAGACCCTCTCACAAAATTTGCCTTGGTGCATTTCATTACCCAAGATGTCAAGCACCTGGAGGCATATTTGCTCCCCCACCTCCTTTCCAAACAAAATCATGCTCATTTCAATCGCGAGGAGTGTGGCTGAGCTTCCCCCTTCCCAGTGCTCCTAAGAGGAAATGTCTGTAATCCAGCTGCACACACAGGCAGAGCATCTCGGCTGATTCCACCTTCAGCCACCTCCTCTGCACGTAACCCTGAAACAGACACAGATTCAAACTCAGCTTCAGTTTATTAGTTGTGTTTCCCTAGACAATGTACAGCAGCAGCAGCCCTTATTCCAGGAGGCTGACCTAAAGAATTCTCTCCTTTTGGTTGATTGTCCAGCTTTAGTTATATTAAGCTAAATTAAATAAATTAAACCCATAGCTTCCAGCTCGCAGGGGGAACAGCAAGTATTAGCTTCTAAAATCTAGGGACCTACCTAAGGAAAGGACTAAGACAGGCCTGTCGGAATCCCGTAGCACTGAGCCCGGAAGCCTAAGCATCCTTGTCAGAACCATGTGGTGGTGTTACAGGTCAGCCCCTGGTGGTGGAAGGCTTTGAAGAGACCAGCCAGCCTGAAAACCTTTCCTCACTTATCCCCCTTCCCCGCACAGGAGAGTTTTTTCACTCTTAGGCTGTCTTACTTGGACACTTGAGTGTGACTAGGCTGGCCCTTCCACAGTCCCTCTCTACCAGAAAACTACCGGGAATGTTTGTAAACTCACCACCCTGCCCTCCCAGCTGTGGGGAGGGGCAAAGTCTCTGCATTGGTGGTGAGCAGAGATCACAGACCAGGCTCAGACCCAGAGAAGGGATCGTTTTGGCTCTTGCATCACAAGTAGATTCTACAGGAGCTGAGTCACAGATGCTAATGAAATTGGGATGTCTGTAAAGTCAGTCCCCCTCACCCACAAGGATGTCAAACAACGCACATCATACATGTTAGAAAATTAGACAGTATTTTCTCCCATAACCTGTGTAATAATTCAAAGCAACATTCCACCTAGATGGCTGGGGGAACAAAAGGGACATGAGATCCGTAGAACCCACACAAACAGAGAGGTGACATAAGAGAAAACCACATGTCCTTATCCGAGCAGGTGGCCACGATGGGGTGCACTATAGAGAGGGTCAGATAAAAGGATTCTCTTCTTGCAGGTGCTTATCAAAGGATTTTGGCATCAGCAAGCTTATCCCAGTCCAAGAGTGTAAGTTCCCTTTTCTGACAACACCCCCTGGCAGTGTCATTCCAGCTCACTCACCAGAAGCCCTGGGGCAGGTTTCCTTCAATAGCAGGAGGACTTAAAACTGATATTTGAAAACTTTCAGCAAAACTAAAGCAGTATCAGTGCAAAAGCTGCTTCAGAGAATACAGAAATTATCACCCTCCTGGGATTGCAAGGGTTTTGGTGTGTGTATCTGGGGGAAGGCTAGTGCTGGTGAATGGTGCCAGATCAGCAATCATGGAGACTGAAATCCTTTGCTTATCCCCAGCATGAGCAGCACTGAAGTAAGCTACCCCCATACACTGGAAAAAGACAGTACCTAACCATGACCAGGAAGGACCCTTCTAGAGAGGAATTCAGATTCCATGGCCCAGGCAATCCTTGGCCTTGTATTGTCAACAAGGAGGGCAGATGGGGTGGTGGTTTCTGGGATATAGACATCTATTCACTAGGAACTGGATCCAGTCCCACCAATACATATTCAATGGTGGCCACTATATCACCCAACAGTTGCACTCTTCAGTTACTACCAGCCTGGGCTGGATTTGAACCACTGCCTAGAGATGAAAAGCTCCATATATCCAATTACGAGTCCCCTGGCATCCTCCATCCCCCTCAGAACTCACATTTTAATCCAGGCCATTTGAACTACAGTTCCCAAAGCCTTCCTGGTACTATCCTGCTTGAATGTATTCAAGAAAGACAAATAATTGTATGAACCCCCATTGGTGAATTCTGCCTTTCCAGTGTCAGCACCGCTACTTATGGCTTTTTATACAATTTTAGTTGCCTGTGCAGCTATTCCACATGTCTATATTCAAATACAGGAGACAGCAACCTGTCCTTAACTAGCAGCAATTTGTAAAGTCTTGATTTCCATGTTTCACGATATTCTTCAGGGATGTTTTACTCAGTCCTTGCTCAGCCTGTTCACCGTTCTCTTCCATCATGCAGTATGTCACAGCACAGAGCAGCTCCTCACCTGAGAGGATATCAGGAAGGAGGAGGAGGAGGAAGTAAAGCTGACTCCTCCAGAGAACAAACCACGTATGAAGAGCGATTGTCAAAAATGTTCATTTTTAAAATACCATCCTGGGAAACAAACCTGCCAGTTCACCGTATATGATGCTCTCAGATCAGTGCTTCAGCTTCATATGTGGACTTGCCACTGTGAGGATCCCCACCAGGGACGAGAGGAGGCCGCAGAGCCCAATAACTCCTGGGTTGGTTTTGTAGATTCCCAGCTGGTCCAAAGGACTAGAGAGATCGCAAAGGTTCTTCACTGTGTCTAGCAACAAGGGAGGGTGTTTCCTCAGGGTGTTGTACAGCAGGAGGAGAAAAGGCTGCAACCCACCTGCATGGAAACCGAACAGGTCCTGATCTTGTTCACCACAGTGAGAAGAGTTCTCCTTCCTTGCCTTCTCCCTTTGAGCCTCCTGTTCCATCCGCCAGGAGATCTCATACAAATCCCTGGTCAAACTCATCAGCAGTGAATAGTAATAGCATTTGGTAGCCCAATTCCGCCACTTCTGCTTGTCAACATCAGGGATGAGTCCAACACTCTTCACCCACAGGACTGTGTCACAGATGAAATACAGGACACGGTTGAGGTGGGAGGCTGTCAGGCAGAGACGGGGTACCAGGTCTGGTAGCTGGGTAGTTCGCCTGGCTGCTACCATGGCATGCACCATGTTGCCCAGTCTGAACACTGCAAGAGAACCCAGAGAAGTTAGCATGGCTCACTCCCTGTAGGCTGCTATCCAGTTCTCCTTTTCAACAACTGATTGGTCTTCTGGGCCTTGTATATTTAAATATTGTCTTTTCATTTGAGGGTAACTTTGTATTTACAGAAGTGAGAGGCTGACAATAGTAGAGCCATGTATAGTAGACAGATATGATGCAAGCTTCCCTCATATAGTTTCATTGATGCACCTCAATATTCGCCGGCAGCATTTCCTGCCATTCCAGTCCTGGGACATCCACACAGCTCTGCCAATGCCCGCCTGTCTGTTGTGACCTAGAACACCCTCCACTACTCCAGTCCCATTCTGGGATCTCTTCTGAACGGGAACTACCGATCATGCTAAGTTCTAAGGTGTAAGTGAGAGAGGATACAGAAAGACACACTGCTGTAACCTGAAGAGGATTTAACCCAGCTTCCTGGAAGGAAGGTGCTAGTGTACCAGTCCCATTGCACCTCTGAGCTACACCCTTTCTAAATTATTCTTGCGGGCTAATGATTCACAATCTGACCAACTCAGAACAACGCCTTTTCTCAGCTGCACATTTTTTGGGGAATTATGCTACAGCTAGTTCCCTGCCTGCAGGTGTCATATATTTCAGTTCACAGCATGATTACAACAAGTCTGCTTTCACTTACATCACAGCATTGGCTCCACCATGTGTATTTTGAGCAATACTAACCATACAACACAGCAGGTAATAAAGTGAGTGTAATTCCGGTGGGGGAAGGGTGTATCTACTATTCCATAATTACGCAAAATAAGGTCCTGTGATCCAAGGCTGCATGGTAATTTAACCACTTAAAAGCTAGCGCAACTGGCATCTGCTTAGCTGGAATAAGCAATACGAAGAGGGACCATCCCTCCGGATATGGGGTACTTACATTTACGGCCAGAGCGCATGCTAGATTCCAACTCCTTGAGCTTCATTATCACCGTCTCTTTGTCAGCCTTATGCTCTAATAAATAGCTAAGCAACATGCATGTGTGTTGGATGGCTCTGGAATGGAAAAAATGAGGAAAATGGTTGACAGGAGACACAGGGACCATTAATTGGGGGTCGGGGGGGGGGGAAGAGAAAAGGAGAGAAAGGAACAATTTCTTCCCAAGTTAGGGACTTCCTATGGACCATAACCATGCGACAGCACCGCACCCAGAGGTATAAAGATCACAGGATATTACTTGTTAGGGTCAGCAGTTTACGACATGCAGTGTGAGAAGCAATGCAAATGCAGTGTGAACATGACAATGGGAGACCATGCATCTGAGTAGCAAGCAGCCAATAAAGGGTTTTGTTGGGCACATTTGGCAATGTAAATGAATACTGCCTGAAACATCCACAGGCAAATACTGCAGAAATGCTAGCTTGCAGCAAGGCTCTGGGTCTATGAAGGGACAAAGCCAGTTTCCCTGATGGAACAAGATACAGATCAGTAGAAATTTTTTCCAGAGTCTGTTATTTGGCCCCAGCAATCACTAAGCAGCAATAGATATGCACTGGAATGGGTAGAATATGGAGAGACCCCATAGAAGGGGTAAGCTTCATAAATTACCCAACCCACTGCTGAAACCCAGCCAGCTCTGGGGTGGAACACAGGAGCTGTATAAGCACACACTAACATTGCACAATTTAGAATTGGAAGTGAAAAAGCAATGCCTCCAATAGAATCTACTAGCTTACAAAGGAGAAAGACACAAATGAGTAAAGGAATTGAATTGAAACGGGGCGGGGCGGGGGGGGGGGGAGTTTATAGAGGAACAATCAAGTAACCTGAGACGGATGGTGGCAGGCCAATGGGGCAAATAACCCTTACCAGGAGAAAGTGTCAAGAGATCAGTAATAGTCACAGGCAGCAAGGACCTGACTTTTACTTTTCATCCAAAGGCTGATAGCTCTCTACAGCACAGCACCCCAGCACCGCACTGGGGTATCATGTCAGCTGACTATGGGAGCATGTCCCCTACTGAGCCCCACAGCACAGAAACCTCTAGCACCGAACTGGGGTCAGCACTGACTGGGGGAGAGTGAGCCACACTGAGCCCACAAGCCACAGCATCCCCAGCACCAGGCTGGGGTCAGCACTGACTGGGGGAGTGTACCCCCTACTGAGCCCACACCCAGCATTGCACCGGGTCCGCCCTGACTGGGGGAGTGTTCTCCTTACTGAGACCACACCCTGAGGAACCCTAACTCTAGGGTGGGAAGCCCTACCCAGAAGAACCCTAACCCTAGCTCCAAAAGCCCTACCCTTAAGAACCCTAACCCTAGGGTGCGAAGCACAACCCATAAGAACCCTAACCCTACCTCCAAGTGCCCTACCCATAGGAACCCTGACCCTAGCTCCAAGTGACCTACCCATGGGAACCCTAACCCTAGCTCCAAGTGCCCTACCCATAGGAACCCTAACCCTAGGGAGCGAAGCACAACCCATAAGAACCCTAACCCTACCTCCAAGTGCCCTACCCATAGGAACCCTAACCCTAGACGGGGTGCCCTACCCATAGGAACCCTAACCCTAGCTCCAAGTGTCCTACCCATAGGAACCTGAACCCTAGCTCCAAGTGACCTACCCTAAGGAACCCTAACCCTAGCCCCAAGTGCCCTATCCATAGGAACCCTAAGCCTAGCTCCAAGGGCCCTACCCTTAGGAAGCCGAACCCTAGCTCCAAGCGCCCTACCCATAGGAACCCGAACCCTAGCTCCAAGCATCCTACCCATAGGAACCCGAATCCTAGCTCCAAGTGACCTACCCATAGGAACCCTAATCCTTAGCTCCAAGTGCCATGCCCTTAGGAACCCTAATACTAAGGCGGGAAGCCCTACCCATAGGAACCCTAACCCTAGCATGGGAAGAGCTACCGATAGGCTCCAAGTGCCCTACCCATAGGAACCCTAACCCTAGCTCCAAGTGCCATGCCCTTAGAAACCCTAACCCTAGGACGGGAAGTCCTTCCCATAGGAACCCTAACCCTAGCGTGGGAAGACCTACCGATAGGCTCCAAGTGCCCTACCCATAGGAACCCTAACCTTAGCTCCAAGTGCCATGCCCTTGGGAACCCGAACCCTAGGGCGGGAAGCCCTACCGATAGGAACCCTAACCCTAGCTGCAAGTGCCCTACCCTTAGGAACCCTAACACTAGCTTCAAGTGCCCTATCTTTAGGAATCCTAACCCTAGTTCCAAGTGCCCTACCCATAGGAACCCTAACCCTAGGGCGGGAAGCCCTACTGATAGGAACCCTAACCCTAGCTCCAAGTGCCCTACCCTTAGAAATCCTAACCACAGCTCCAAGTGACCTACCCTGAGGAACCCTAACCCTAGACCCAAATGCCCTACCCATAGGAACCCTAATCCTAGTGAGGGAAGTCCTACCCATAGGATCCCTAATCCTAGCTCCAAGTGTCCTACCCATAGGAACCCGAACCATGGCTCCAAGTGCCCGACACACAGGAACCCTAACCCTAGCTTCAAGTGCCCTACCCATAGGAACCCTAACCCTAGGGTGAGGTGCCCTACCCATAGGAACCCTAACCCTAGAGCGGGGTGCCCTACCCATAGGAACCCTAACCCTAGAGCGGGGTGCCCTACCCATAGGAACCCGAACCCTAGCTCCAAATTCCCTATCCATAGGAACCCGAACCGTGGCTCCAAGCGTCCTACCCATAGGAACCCTAACCCTATATACAAGTGCCCGACCCATAGGAACCCGAACCCTAGCTCCAAGCGTCATACCTATAGGAATGCTAACCCTAGCTCCAAGTGCCCTACCCATAGGAACCCTAACGCTAGCTCCAATTGACCTGCCCATAGGAACCCTAACCCTAGGGTGGGAAGTCCTACCCATAGAAACCCTAACCCTAGCTCCAAGTGCCCTACCCATAGGAACCCGAACCGTGGCTCCAAGCGTCCTACCCATAGGAACCCGAACCCTAGCTCTAAGCGTCATACCTATAGGAACGCTAACCCTAACTCCAAGTGCCCTACCCATAGGAACCCTAATCCTAGGGTGGGAAGCCCTACCCATAGGAACCCTAACTCTAGCTCCAAGTGCCCTACCCTTAGGAACCCTAACCCTAGGGTGGGAAACCCTACCCATAGGAGCCCTAACCCAAGGGCAGGGTGCCCTACTCATAGGAACCCTAACCCTAGCTCCAAGTGCCCTACCCTTAGTAACACTAACCCTAGCTCCAAGTGCCCTACCCATAGGAACCCTAACCCTAGGGCGGGGTGACCTACCCATAGGAACCCTAACCCTAGCTCCAAGTGCCCTACCCTTAGCCCAGTACCCTGCCGGGGTCAGCTCCGACTAAGGGAGCGCGCCCCATACAGCACCCCGGCACGGCGCCGGGGTCAGCACTGACTGGGGGAGCGCGCCCCATAGAGCACCCCAGCACCGCGCCGGGGTCAGCACTGACTGGGGTAGCGCGCCCCATGCAGCACCCCGGCACCCTGCCGCGGTCAGCACTGGCCGGAGGAGCGCCCCCCATGCAGCACGCCGGCACCGCGCTGGGTACTGAGGTCAGGCGCCGGGTCAGGCCTGGCTGCGTGGGGGCCCCCGGGAGTGGCTCCCAGCGCTCTCAAGGGAGGCTCAGGTAACCCGCCCGCTCGGCTCGGGGCTGCAGGCGGGACCGTGGAGAGCGGGCGACAGCCCCCGACCGCGGCAGGAGCAGAGCTCAGCCCGAGCCCCAGGCCCCGCTCACCGGAAGAGCCGGTCCCGGCCCTGGGTCTGGTTGGTGAAGTTCACAAATGCCTCCATGCTGCCGCGGGGGGAGGGGAGAAACCCCCCAGTCTCCTGCCGTTTTCGGGCTGGGGCCACTTCTTACTCCGCCCACCGCCCGGGACACAGACAGGCTCCGCCCCGTGGAGCTGGGCCCGGAACCCTCCGCCTTGGGGCTTGTCTCTACCCGGACCGAGATCAGGCCTACCTAGCGCAGCAGTTACCATAGCAACCGATCAACGTTCGATTACAGGTGAGTGAGGGTCACCCAGCAGCACCCCCCAGGGAATGGTTATCCCCTAACGTGGGAATGGGGATCCCTCAGCAACAGCACCCGGGAATGGGGATCCCCACAGCAGCACCCCCCAGGGAATGGTTATCCCCTAACGTGGGAATGGGGATCCCCTCAGCAACAGCACCCGTGAATGGGGATCCCCACAGCAGCACCCCCCAGGGAATGGTTATCCCCTAACGTGGGAATAGGGATCCCTCAGCAACAGCATCCGGGAATGGGGATCCCCACAGCAGCACCCCCCAGGGAATGGTTATCCCCTAACGTGGGAATGGGGATCCCCTCAGCAACAGCATCCAGGAACAGGGATCCCCACAGCAGCACCTCCCAGGGAATGGTTATCCCCTCACATGGGAATGGGAATGGGGATCCCCTCAGCAACAGCACCTGTGAATGGGGCTCCCCACAGCAGCACCTCCCAGGGAATGGTTATCCTCTAACATGGGAATGGGGATCCCCTCAGCAACAGCATCCGGGAACGGGGATCCCCACAGCAGCACCTCCCAGGGAATGGTTATCCCCTAACGTG
Source organism: Mauremys mutica (assembly GCF_020497125.1). Lineage (NCBI taxonomy): Eukaryota > Metazoa > Chordata > Testudines > Geoemydidae > Mauremys > Mauremys mutica. The sequence continues at coordinate 15,299,730 of NC_059082.1, forward strand.
GGAATGGGGATCCCCTCAGCAACACCCTCCCCAGCAGTGGGGATCTCCTCAGTAATAACCCATCCCCATGAATAGGGATAATTAATTCCAGGAGACCCCCTGGAAATCCAGTGGCTGGGCCTCCCAGCTTTGAAAATTAAACCTTGTTGTAAGACTCAGCGCTTACCCCAGAATCACCTAGTCTTCAGGATCACACCAAAGCCTGCCTCTCATTTATCTATCTCCTCCACTCTCTATCCCTTGGCATGCCCTTTATTGTAGAAGGTAGCATGGATCCTGATTTGTACCTAAGCAGTTCTAGTTATTTTGTCTAGGGCCTACTATCTGCTACCAGGCTTGTTGGGGCTGGGGAGGAGGCGGGGGAGGGAGGGAAATGGCAACCTTGCAGTTGCCAGCTCACACACACTGGTGGTTCACTCCACTTTCTCTGTATGAGTGGTTGAATCAAGATGGCCTGTGGTCCCAAGCCAAATAAACCTATACAGCACTTGTTTAATTGGTTACATTTTAGAGCTCCTCCAGCATCAACAGAGTGGAAAAGCTTTTATAAGTTGGGGCATGGGTACAGCTTCCTGTAACTTTTCAGGAAAATGACTCTTCTGTGCTGGATTTTTTTATACTTGTTTTCAGCCCAAAGGGGAATTTTTGGTACAGTTCCATTTGGCCCTTTCTGAGTTGTGTCAGTAGGAAATGTTTTGTTTTCCAAGTGTTTGTAGATGATATTTCTGTGCTCTGATCATTGAGGTAAAGCCTCAAGGCCACCCATTGGGTCTGGAGCCTCATTGTGCTAGGCAATGTACAAACATCTAGGAAGTCGGAGGCCCTGTCGGTTAATTTAAGAGCTACTAACTTTCCATAAGCTTAGTTCACAGTGACATAGGCCTTTGACTAGTGCGAAGAAACTAAACAAAGAAATAAACAAAGTTTTAAGCAGTTTGAAAAAAAGTTCCTTTGAAACAAATCATATCTCTGACTTTCTCCAGGCTGGATAAGCAGGGAGACAAGCAAAAATCTGTCTATGTGTATCCCTAATCTATCTGTAACACCACACCCAAAACTTGTATAACTAGCTGTGCATTTTAGATGTCTACTCACCTGTGTACTTAACCTGCATATATCCACATGGATGGTACTTGCATGGCACAGCACTGAGCTGTACAGGAGACCATGGGGAGACAATGGGGAAAGCAGAAGTGAGTCATACAAAATAGATATAGTCATTTCTCCATATAAAGATAGGAAGCTTCCTTCTTTGTTGTAGCTAGTTCCTAAGTATAATCATCGTTTCCTCCCATTATCTCCAGGATCTATTTACTGTAGGATTTCCTGGGTCTCTCCATCTACTGTGACTACTGGGTAGGGCACCTGTGTTGTCATCACACCAGGGAAGGCAGAAAGATGCCAGTATATATCCGGAAACATCCCCTGGAGATCCCTCCACCTTCTGAAAAGGACTGGATTAAGAAGGATGAGGAAGAAAATTTCTTCCTGCAGGATCCCGATCAAATCTTTGATTCGTTGCCTCAGCCCTTCCGGATGATCAATAAACTGGTGACTCTAGTATTCGAGCAGGCCTGGGAAATCATTGAGAAGAGGGAGGCACTCCGAGAGGCACAGATACAGAAGGTCAAGCCCACGTTGTACCTGCCCACAGCTGAATTCCAGGTACTGAGACCCTTCACAGCACAGCTGCCACCTGTCATTGCAACAGTTTGTCAAGGCAGTGTCAGTTCAGTTCCTTTTGCTTTCTTCTTCCATTGTCACCCCTCCACCCATTTAAATTCCCGGGACTCCATTAGCATTTCCCTCGCTTTCATTTTCATTCCACAAGACTACAGCTCTAAACTTGCTCATCTGAGAAGTACAGGACTGAGCCCATCACACCTTCCTGAAAGAGGAGAGGTGGTATTAAATCATGTCAGGCTCACCCTCTGCTTCTCTGCGCCAGACTGACCCTAGCACCTGCTTATTCTGGAGAAGCTGATGAGTCTATTGCTATCATACGGACAAACTCAACTGTGTTTTCAAAATAATACTTTAGAAATGGTGCAGAGCAACATCGAATGCAGCTGCATGGTGCCCAGGGACTGCACGGGCTGCAGAATGTCTGCATTTGCTTCGCTATCCCCGTGGGGGTAGCTGGAAGTGGGAAAGCTCTAGTGCTGCTGAATGGTGCCTGGAGATTGAAGGCTTCTGTTAATCCCTAGTGCTGGCGGTGGCAGGGAGAGCTTCCCTTGAAGATGTGCCTCACCCTTGATATTGGTGGTATCTTTCTGAGATTGGAGCTAGACTTCGTGCCCTAGTGAGATCATGGGATTTCGCTGGCAAATGGCTGGTGTAGCTGATCAATCCCCCTGTCGGGGTGGCAGGGCAGGGTCATGTTCTCTTCTGCTTTGTTTTTCATCTCTGCAGGTGATGGGAAGAGCCAACTGCCTTGCAGCCTCTGGACAGCATGTCTTTGTTGGGCTCTCCTCAGGGCTTGCGGTTTTCAACACGCCCAGCTGTAAACGGATCTGTGCTTGGGAGTCAACCAGGCTAGAGATTTGTGCCATACGTGCCTCCAACCTTGGCAATGAGACCCACCTTCTCGTTACTGTGGATGACATGGGTAGGTACCCCATGAGCTTCCTCAAGTCCCGTGTGGGAAGAATTTTGAGGACAAGCTTGTGCACTATGATGGAATGGAGGTGGTGGGTGGCAGTGGGACCTACTCAGTAGAAAAGAGGTAAAGCAAGGTGGAAATAAGCATGACTAACACATTTTTGAGAGGATCCTGCAAACAATGGGGACTAGTCAATAGACTTCAGAGTGGGGGGTGGCCCCAGAGCTAGTGCCCTCCCTGTGCTGTCGTGTGGAGGTTCGGATGAGGAGAAAAGATCTGTCAGCTCCATACTGGATCCAGTAGCCCTACCATGATACTAGTGTATGCAGCAGTCCCAGAAGGGTCCGTTGGCTTCTGGTTGAGTCCAACGCTAATGAAGTGGGCTTTAGTTCTCTTTCCATTAGAGAGAAGAAAGTTGTATCTGAGCAAATCCCCTTGGAGCACAGGTCATCTCCATGCTGGACTTGGCTAATGTGGCCATCCCAGGGTGTGCGTGGGAGGGAGGATGTGTGAAATCCCATGTCCTGGGTGCTGCTGTAACACCCCTAGCAAGGCAGATGCATAGATGCTTTCCAAGTTCTGAGCATCGCTGCACTGACTCCAATAGCTGAAAAGTGTATGAAAATGCCTGGGGCTCCCACCCACCTTCCCCTTTCCTATTTGAAGCTGTTTCCTTGGGGACGAGGGCTGGATGCAGGTCTCTCTGCTTATGTCTACACTGCAGCTAGCAGCGAGGCTCCCAGTAAGCAGACAGACCTCATGCTAGTGGGGCTCAAGCTAGCACTGTAAAAATAGCAGCATGGATGGGGCAGCAAGAGCAGCAGCTCAGACTAGCCACCTGAGCTCAGAGTCAGGGGGTCGGGTGGGCTTGGACTCGGCCAATAGCCTGAGTTGCCGTCTGTGCCACAACGTCCACACCGCTATTCTTAGCATGCTAGCTGAAGTGGAGCGAGCATAAGTCTGTCTGCCCAGTCTGGGGAGCAAACTCCCGCTGCAGCGTGGGTATTCCCTCTGGCTGGGGCCATCAGCACTGCTCTGTGTGTCACTAGGCAGCAAGCTGTGGCCGAGTCTTCTGAGAGCCACAGAAGGCACCTAGTCCTAGTGCTGTTACTGCAGCCTCCAAAGGAGCTGAGTTGTGCCCCTCACTCTCTTCCCACCCACCTCTTGCCTCTGTTTTTCTCTTCCAGGACTTGCCCGACTCTTTTATTTTTACAGGGACAGCCTGCTGCTCATCAAAGTCCTAAACGAAGTGGTAAGTCCTGTGTGTGCCACGGGCACTGAGGCGAAAGCCCTTGTGTAGTAAACAATCAGGATTTCTAACAGCACTCAGGAAACACACTGCTAAGAGCAGCAGCTGGAATGGAGGTCAGAGGTCCTGTTAACTGGGTCAATGGTGCACAACTCACCTGTAATCCTCTTTGAACCCATATTATCCCCGGTACAGACCCCAGGTTATGCCCAGAATCTTCTCTGAGATGTCAAAATCCCAGGGGTGCATCAGCATTCAGCAACAAATGAGCTCAACACCATAGAAGCCCTGTCTTTAAATAATGTGGAGTCTGACTCTGGCAGACTGAGCCAGAGCGACTCAGGCACAGGGATAGGAGTGCTGGGCTGGAGGGGCTCAGGTGGAGGGGTGGAGTGGGGGCTCTGGGCTGGGGGACAATTTGTACTTGTTTCCCCTCTTTAGCATGTTGAAAAGCTCCTTAGCCCTCCCAAGCCACTCGCAGGGGGCTGGGCCTCGGGCTATAGCTGCATGTCAAGGCTTTGGGGGCTCTGACCACCCGACAGGTTCCTGGCCCCCCTCCCCCTCTGTGCACTGCACATCTCCTTTGTGACAAACCCCACAGGGCAGCAGGACTTCCCATTGCTGCCATCCCTGGCTTCAGAGCATCCCTCAGGCTGGGCAGCAGGCACATGGACCCAGCAAGCCTGCTCTCTGCAAACACCCTGTCACTGTGTGCACTATGTAGGCCATGCCCCACCGGCCTGCAAACACCCCCACTACCCAAGGCCAGCCTTACAGGGATTACAGACACCCTGGGCACCCCATGGCCAAAGGCCAGGGGAATGAGCCTTTGCTCAGGCTTCAGGAAGAACATCTCAGGGCTGAAGGCTCCCCACTGAGGACCCAAACCATAGGTGGCTGTAAAGATTCCTGTCCCAGTCTTAAAGGCCCTGCCCAGTCTACCCCCTGCCAGTCTGTGCTCTCAGCTCTCTCTGCCTTTATCACCTTTGCTCTGCCCATGCCACTGCTTCCTTCTTGCCTTTCTCCCATGCTCCTCCCCCTGCGGAAGCTACATTCTGCACCTGCTGGAGCTCGTGGGTGGCTTTGAAGGGTAGCCCAATGCAGAGCCCGCTGCACGAAGCCAGTGGAGACATGACTCTGATGAGGTGTGGAGCCGAAGGAAATGGACACAGCAGTTTAGCCCAATGCGCACAAAAAAAGGCACCTCTGGCCACCAGCCCTACCTGAGAATCCTGGAGCAGGAGCAAACCCCCAAGAACAAGGGCATCTTCTCCTCCTCCCCTCCTGTTCCCACACCAACCCTCTGCGCATGGAACATTCTTCCCGGACCTGTTCCTAGGGCGCCTGCCTCTTTGCAGTCAAATTCCCAGGTGCATTAGCAATAAGGACGCACCACAGCAAGCATCACTGTCCCTGCTCAGCAGCTGCAGCCTTTTCTGATGCCAGCATGCCTTTCTTTGGCAGGAAGAGATCAGCAAGAGAAACACCTGTGTGGAGGCGGAGCTCTCCCAGGGGGGCGATTATGCAGGCATCCTGCTGCAAGGCAAGTGCCAGGGATTTGCAGGGATCAAATGCTGGCTGCCCTGCTTCAATGGGTGGGGCCTGCAGCTCATGCAACTTTGTAAAACTTATTCACCAGTCTAGGGAGGGTCCTCTGGGATTCCCCAGTACTCTCCTGAGTCAACCCAACCTGTCCTTCCAGGCAAGGAGAGCTGACACTGCTCCTCCCTTTCATCTGCCAAAGGCCCAGCAGGGACCCAGCCCGTGCGGCCAGCTCATGGAAGGCAGCTCGCTCTGGGGCTGCCAGACAGGCCATTCAAAGCAAAGCAGACTCCCTCCTCCTGCTCTAATCACCGACCCCAGCTCCTCAACCCCATCCCCAGGCCCCACATTTACACCGGGAGCATATGGGCCTGTATACTGAGAGGCTGTCTGCTCTGACACAGGCTGGAGAACTGCACAGAGACGCCCTCCCCAAACCTGCTGCAGCAAACAACCCTCGCCAAAGCACAGGAGTTTCTTAGTCCCAGTTCTAGTCTCAGAGCAGTGAGGGCCATGTGAATGCCCCCTTCTGCCCCAGAAGGGTCTCGATGCCCCACAAAGGAGCTCTGCTGGAACCTTGAGGGCTAGAAAAGCAGGACATGTGACACCCCACAGGCAGCCAATAGAAGACCACTTTGCAACATGACCCAGTCTGGATAGCTGTACTCCCTAGATCAGCATCCATGATATGGGGCTTTGTGGGGATATGAGCTGGGGGATCCTATATTTGAAAGGAAACACTAATCCCATTCTTGAGGGTACATAATAGCAGAGTCCTCTTGCCTGAGAAACCTTTTCTCCTCCTTTCCAATTGCTCAATGCAGTTTCCCAATGCAGGCAGCACAGAAGCTTGGCTGGAGATCTACCGATTGCCTAAGGAGTCCTGGCTGAAGGAGACAGACCATTCCCAGGCAGCTGCAGCAGTGTCATCTTTCAGGGAGAGGCGGCTCAGCCAGGCGTCTACGGTACAAAATGTTTTTCTTTCCTACTGAGATATCTTCTGTCTTGTCCTTTCACCTCCATCTCTTTCCATAGCCCTTGTTCTCACAGCTCCACTGGCTGCACCGACCAGGCTGGGTGGGTTTGTTGGCACCTTGATGGGGAAGGAAGCGGGGACGTTGTCACCCAACCCAGATTTCACAAGCCCCTTGTATTGTTGGGCCACTATTGTCACCCACAAGACAAGTTTTCCAAGGAGGTTCCTCTAGATCAGAGGCCACAATTCAATGTGCTCCCCTCCTGCTAAGTGTTGCCCCCAACTAGGGAGGGGTCCAGTGCAGGGTGGTTTCTCAGGGAGCCATTTCTACCCCCTAAAATGCCCTTCATACTGGCAGAATGGCCCAAAAGGGCCTTAGTGTAACTGAGAATTGGGTGCGGTAGCTCCAAGTGTGAGTCAGGGAAGCTGATTCTCCAGTCTGGGCTTCTTTGAATTGGCTTCATTTTTCAGTCCCAGGCCAAAAAGAGGACCTGGCTGTGTGTCAGAGCCCCACTTGCTCAGGTGGAGAAGGGGATGCTCTGGATTACCATGGCCAGCTTGTGTGAACTAACCACAGCCTCCTTCTATTTCCTTGGCAGAAAAGTCTGGACCTGCCGGGAGAGGGCTCTGCAGAAACGGTAACCAAGGCCTGAGTGAGAATTTACCAAGCTCTCCAGGCAGATTATAGATGTTGAGTTGGGGGCTGCACCTTGAACCCCCTGCATCCCAGCCCTTGGGGAAGAGCGCCAGGAATCTGGGCCCCATTCTTTGTTCTAAGCATCTAGTGGATCCATTCCAATGTTCACCTGGGCTAGTCCCCTCCAGACCCCAGATCAGCAGAGGCTGGCCTTGCCATTGAACAGGAGCTGCTGTTCAGCACTGATGGGCCAGCTCCCCACCCCCAGTGGCTGAGACCCAAGGCAAACGAACACCTAACATTCCCCTCTCTACTGCTCCAAGTACTCCCCTTCCCCCTTGCATACACCTAGGTCTTCAGTCTCACTAATCCACATGCAGGTACCTAGCCACGTCTCTGTGCAAAGACCAGTGCTGAGGGCAGGAAGCTGATCATAGATTATCGGGGTTGGAAGGGACCTCAAGAGGTCATCTAGTCCAACCCCCTGATCAAAGCAGGACCCTGCTGCTGGCCTCTTGCTTGTGGCAAGTGTCCGATTCCCCATTCCCAACCGAGCAGAGGGGATTCTAGCCCATCACAGGTACCTTGAAACCCACATTGGTTCTTGTATTCAGCAGCAATCTGAGTATCCCTCACCCCTAGTTCTCTCTCACTGGAGCCTGAAGACATCACATGCTGTAACCAGGACCATGCTGCATCCAGGGACCTTTGGGGAGGGATCCCTAATGGTAGTTAGGCAGAGATGAAAGTCAGTCAGTCTGGTCCGGCATACCGGCAAGAGCCAGTACGCCATGCTGGACCGGACCGGTTTCCCCGGGCTGGTGATTTAAAGAGCCCGGGGCTCCCTGCAGCAGCCAAAGCCCAGGGCCCTTTAAATCTCCTCCTGAGCCCCACTGCTGGAGCCCTGGGGTAGCAGCAGCAGGATTCCGGTGGTGATTTAAAGGCCCAGGGCTCCGGCCACTGCAGGGAGCCCTGGCCCCTTAAAGCGCCGCCCAAGCCCTGCTGCCACTATCCCAAGGCTCCGGGAGCAGGGCTTGGGCGGCACTTTAAAGGGCCAGGGGCTCCCCACAGCGGCCATAGTCTTGGCCCTTTAAAGCGCTGCCCGAGCCCTGCCACTGCTACACCGGGGCTTAGGCAGCAGGACTCAGGCAGCGATTTAAAGGGCCCGGGGCTCCCCGCCACCGGAGCCCCGGGCCCTTTAAATTACCACACTAGCCCGGCTGCCGGAGCCCTGGGGTAGCGGCGGCAGGGCTCTATTGACAATTTAAAGGGCCCGGAAGTCCTCTGCAGTAGTGGCGGCCAGTCCTCCGGGCCCTTTAAATTGCCCCTGAGCTCTGGGGCTCCCAGCCACCTCTGCAGCTGGTAGCTCGGAGGTGATTTAAAGGCCTCGGGTCTCCAGGCCACAGTCAGAACCCCAGGGCCTTTAAATCAAGATTTAAAGGCCCCACCTCTTCCAGTTGAGGTCATCCCATACCGGTAAGTCCTTTAACTTACTTTCACCTCTGTAGTGAAGGTACCCTAAAGGGTAGGGTATTTGGAGCACTGGGTGATAGGGCATCTGGGGAAGAGCTGAGGGTGGAGTGCTAATGAAAGTAGGATCCCATGGGGCAGTGCGTGTTTCCCTTCTGATGGAAGCTATGCTTTGGCTCCATCCCTCAGGCCGGTGGGGCATGGCCTACATAGTGCACACAGTGACAGTGGTAGCAGCATGCTGGGAGGGGAGTGTTGCGAACCCTTCCTGGGAGGAAGGTTTGAAACACCAGGGAACAATTCTGCAGGTTTCAGCTGTGAGAACTTTGTCGTCGGTAGCATGAGGCAGCACCGGCCACAGAGCAGCTCCTGGACATGCCGGTGCTCAGGGTGGCTGTCTCTTCCATTGTAGGAATCACCCATGTCTGCAAACAGAGTTGAAACTAAGCTGAGTCTACCAGTGCTGCTGCTGAAGGTCAGGTCGCCCAAACCTCTGACAGGTCAGGCCCCTTCTCTCGGGCCCTTTGTTTTTGGTGGGGAAGTGGGAATTTACTCAAGTCTGGTTAAGTAATAATGGTTGTGCCTCTCTGCATATTTGTGTCTCTCTTTAGGTGCTTTCATGTGTCTGTCTCTGTGTGTTTGTGTTTCTCTCTGCGTGAGTGGCTGGATAGCAACATAAAGATAAAAAATTACAGTAAAATGCCCACTGGTGCTACCTTGCCTGTGGCTCATCTCTGATCCTGGAGTGGGACTTATTAGTACCCCAGCTGCATTAGTGATGCATCACCTCTATTAACGATTATTATGTATATTACAGTGGTGCCCAAGGCCCCACCTGCGACCAAGGCTCTGTGGCAGTGGGGTACAACACACACATGCAGATACTACCCCTACCCCATGGAGCTTTGAATCTCTTCCTCTTGCTCACTGCCTGGTCTTAGTGGCCTTTCCTCTCCTCCACCCTTATTCTTACCAAGAGCAATGCCAGACTCAGCCTGGCTGTCTGAGCCCACATGATCCCTATCCAATATCAGCTATAGAGGGGTAGAGCAGCTGACCAGAGAGAAGAACACAGAGGGAGGCAGCCTGGGGTTTGGGCCCCTTCCCCAGGGATAGGTGAGGCAGAAAGCAGCCACCATTGCTGTTGTAAAAGGAGCTGGCTCCTGGCCAGGGACATGGGCCTTATGCTAGGTCAAAGGCCTGGGAGAGGTGGTTCCATCCAAAGGAGAGAGAATGGACTCAAGTCTCCCACCTCCAGAATGGTGTGACCCTACATGAAAGGGGAAGGGTTGTCCCTCCCCCAAGAGCAGTGGTTCTCAAACTGGGGCCACTGCTTGTGTAGGGAAAGCCCTTGGCAGGCTGGGCCAGTTTGTTTACCTGCTGTGTCTGCAGGTTCAGCCAATCGTGGCTCCCACTGGCCGCGGTTCGCTGCTCCCAGCCAATGGGAGCTTTCCCTACCCAAGCAGCGGCCCCAATTTGGGAACCACTGCCCAAGAGCCTTGCTAGATCTCAATGGATTCTGCTTCTTCTGGGGCTCTCCCCCCCCTTGGTGTTCACCATCCAGGAAGCACTTTTAAAAGCCCTTTAGAGGCCCTGATGAAGATTGATGATGGCAGTGTGATCGGCTTGGGGCAGAATCACATGATCAAAGACTACCAATGGGAACAGCAGGATGCAATCTTTCGCAGCACCTTCGAAAAGCATCTGGAGAGAGAAAGTGAGCCTGACAGCAAGGAGGAGAAACCCAGGTGAGAGGGATGCAGGAATGCAGCTCCACTCCTTGCATGCTGGCATTTCAGCCCAGGGATTCATAGGAGTTGCCATCACACTCCACCATCATCAGGGCACTTCCCAACTATTACTCTGAACCGTGGCACCAGAGGTTGGCTCCCTGGTCCCAAGCCATGAGGGTATGGCCACAGCCACTCCTGATCATGTTGAATTGCTCTGTTTATCAAGGTATTTCCATAGCATGTATTTATTATCCCTTCCTTTCTCAGCCACGCTGTGTTTCATTTTCTCCTACCCAGCCGGATACTGCAGATCGGACCCGAAATCAAAGCACAGCCAGGTAATATAAAGCGGATAGACAGAATGCATAATTAATCTGTGAACTCACTGCTGCAGGATATTGAGTTTCAAACTAGATCAGGCATTATGATGACAAAGAATAGCATCTGCAAAGACATAAGCCAGGATGAAAATGATAAGGGCTATCAATCCTCATGCACTAGGCATATGCAAAATGCCAGCTGGGTTCATAAGAACTTGCCCCATGGTATATTACTGCACAAGAGAAGATTTATATCCTCCTCTGCAGCATCTGACATTGGTCACCCTGGGAACGAGGATGCGGGACTAGATGGATGACTGGCTACTTTCCTGTGGGTCTAACCAAAGCAGGGTAAAGTGGGCACTGCCATAGGCCAGGAAGTGCTGTGAGTGGGCCGGGGCAACAGGTGTCATTGCTTACTGCCGGTTCATGATTCAGCAGTGAAGCTCTCTGTCCGTGTCCAGCCATCTTGGTTTATAATTCAGCAGCCACAGAAACTGCTGCAACAGATGTTCCCAGTCGGTGATGCATGGAGAGCTGGCTCTCTTTCTTCTTCTCAGATGAGAGCAAGAGGGTGGGAGTGGGAGGAAGAGAAGAGCAGAAGGTGCCCATGAAGTTAGTTGTCCCTTGTGAAGAAGAGTTCTTATTGCACTAAAGAAGCCCTGTAATGGGGCGACAATTCACCTTGCAGCGCCTCCTGCTGGTTGCCCAGGGAATTAGCTCTCCAGCCTTTGGAGCATCCTCTGCAGGTGCAAGTTTCACCTGTCACTGGCCCCTGTGTCCCTCCCAGACCCCAGTGCCCCTTTCCCTTGGGTGCTGCCCCCTGGAAGTACCCCTTCAGCTCTCTGGGTCTCCCCTCCCAGGGGAATCCCCAACCCCCTATCCCCACCTCAGTATATGGCTACTGCCAGTCACCATCTAGCCCCCACCCACTGGGGCAGACTGCAGTGTATACACCATTCATCACTGGCAAAGCGGGGTTTGGACCTGCTGCCTTTGCCTACCCCAGACTACCCCTCTGTAGCCCCAGTACCTGTTTTGGCCTTTATCAAGGCCTGCAGCCTAGGGGTTCTGCCAGCTGAAGCACCCCAGCTCCTTTAGCCTTTCCCCCACCAGCTCAGCTCCCAGGCAGCCAGGCCCTTCTCCCTCAAGAGCTAGAGGGAGAATCCTCTCAGCACCTGGCTTCACTGGCCGTTATAGGGCCAGCTATGGTCTGATTGGGGCATGGCCACAGCTGTGGCTGTTTCCCCAATCAGCCAAGGCTTGCTTCTCTCCCTAGCAGCAGCCCTCATGCAGCCTCAGCCCTGTCCCCGGGGCTGATTTCAAGCCCTTCAGGGCAGGAGCGGGTGACCACCCCGCTACAAGCCCCAAATCCATAAATGCTTTTCCCCGGTACTCTATCAGATGGATGCTCTGGGTTTGCCAATGACAGAGAGGCAGGGCCAGATGATGGGGAATGGGAGGGGAGGTCTCCAGAGTCAATCTCCCTGTTAATATGTGACTCCCACTATGGGCACATTTGAGAACACCCCGTGCTCCTGACTGGTTGAGTCACTGTGGCAGCTTGGCTGCTGTGGCATTCTGGGATGCAGTGAAAGGAACAGCCTTCCTCTCGCTGAACCAACTGGTGTCGCCAGCATTTTAACCAGCAGTTCCTGTCCTCAGGCAGGTCAGCAAGTGGCACCAGCGCATTAGCCTGCCATCTTTGTGCCAACGTCTCCTCACTCAAACCAGCTGTGTGGCCCAGGCCCCAAGGAAGTTCATAGAATCATAGAATTCAAGATCAGAAGGGACCATTATGATCATCTAGTCTGACCTCCTGCAAGATGCAGGCCACATAAGCCGATCCACCCACTCCTTTAGCAAGCGACCCCTGCCCCATGCTTGTCATAGGTCAGGTGCCTGCTGCTCCCAATATATGCTGGCACTGGGGGCATGGCTGTTGATGGCAGAGGGGCATAGTTCTCACACCATTGCACAGCAAATGTCTCTCTCCAAACACTTCTACGTCCCCAGTGGTTGACTGGGCGTCCTGCTGCCTGGACCACCTCTTGTAATGGGGACTGCCAGGTGTGGAGGAGGGGCTGACATAGGCAGTCAGAAGAGACAGGCAGGGAAAAAATATCACCAGGAATAAGAACTTTTGTTCTATTTCTGGCTCTGAATGAGCAACTCCAAGGGATGCGGGGCCCAGACAAGTTTCTCCAGCGTGCTGATGCAGCTGGCACAGGAGACTTCTCTGTGTCGCTCGGATTCCTTCAATCCAGGCTTTCGAGCTGCCCACTCCCCTCTCCTTTCTCTGATCTCCCTCTTCCAGATGTGCCCACTGGCATCAGTGTGCATTGGAATGGAAGCCACAATCTCTGCCTGTATTTACTCACCCGGCCATCAAAGGAGAAAACAGGTAAGAAGCGAAAGGATGGGGGGCAGGAGGGTACTTATTTTCAGATTGCTGCTGTAGATTTCAAAAGAAAGTGGTTTGTACTAAAAAGCTTTTCCCTTTAACCCTGCACGGGCAGGAGATCTTCTGACCCGAGAAGGGCCCCCACTGTCAGGTTGACATGTCCCAGAGGGCATGGCCCCTGACCTTTTCCATACCTTTTGCCCTGGTAGGGCACTGTGTGTTTGTCCCCATGGAGCTCAGTCTCCCACAGCCTCAGCATTTCTGAGTCAGTAATTCACAGCAACCAGCAGTGAGCTCACAGCAGAGACGGAAACTGGGGCTGACCAGAGAGTGCTTCCACCCTGCCCAAGTGTGAGGAAGAGGCTTAAGGGCTAAAAGGACAACGACACCAGGAAGGGGATTGTTTTTCCAGACATGCTGGGATGGGAATCCTCTAAAAGCAGCATCCTTAGCCCCAGGGCTGGGGGGCAGGGAGTACTTTATTTCACTCTCGGTTGGCCAGTGTTGAGAAGGGGCTCAGCCAGCTTTCAGGGCTGCCTGGGGGTGGGGGTGGGGCAAGTGGGGCAATTTTTTTTTTAAAAATAGGAGATATACCAATCTCCTAGAACTGGAAGGGACCTTGAAAGGTCATTGAGTCCAGCCCCCTGCCTTCACTAGCAGGACCAGTTTTTGCCCCAGATCCCTAAGTGGCCCCCTCAAGGATTGAACCACAACCCTGGGTTTAGCAGACCAATGCTCAAACCACTGAGCCAGGGCCGCCCAGAGGATTCCGGGGGCCCGGGGTCTTCGGCGGCGGGGGGGCCCTTCCGTTCCGGGACCCGCCGCCAAAGTGCCCCGAAGACCCGCGGCGGGAGCCCCCCGCCGCCGAATTACCGCCGAAGCGGGACCGCCGCCGAAGCGCAGCCCGGTCTTCGGCGGTAATTCGGTGGCGGGGGGGGGGGGTCCCCGCCGCGGGCCTTCCAGGCACTTAGGCAGCGGGTCCCGGAACAGAAGGGCCCCCCCGCCGCCGAAGACCGGGCTGCGCTTCGGCGGCGGCGGGTCCCGGTCCCGCCCCCGGCCCCGACAGTCCCGCTCCTCCCCCCCGGTCCGGTCCCGGCCCCAGCCTCTTACCGAGCACGTCTCCGGCGGGGCCTGAGCTCCGTCCCGCTCAGAGCCGCGTGGTGAGGGGGCGGGGCTGTGAGCTCCACGCCGAGCGGAGGCAGCTGCCCCGCCCCCTCCCCACGGCGCTCTGAGCGGGGCGGGGCTCAGGCCCCGTTGGAGCTCCCAGCCCCGCCCCCTCACCACGCGGCTCTGAGCGGGACGGAGCTCAGGCCCCGCCAGAGACGTGCTCGGTAAGAGGCTGGGGCTGGGGCTGGGGCGGGACCGTCTCTGAGCGGGGCGGGACTCAGGGGCCCCGCCGGAGACGCTCCAGGAGAGGGGCGGAGGCGGGAGCCTCCGCTCTTCTCTTGGGGGCCCCTGCGGAGCCTGGGGCCCGGGGCAAATTGCCCCCTTTGCCCCCCCCTCTGGGCGGCCCTGCACTGAGCTATCCCTCCCCCCCAGTTTGTCCTGGGCCCCACAGGGGCCTCGCGAGCCCTGGCCTAGCGGCGGTCCAGGTCTTCGGCAGCATTTCAGTCGAAGACGCGGAGCGACTGAAGGGCCCCCCGCCGCTGAAGACCCAGACTGCTGTCAGGTGAATACAAGCACCGCAGCTCCCCTGCTTTGCCCCAGGCCCCCTGAATCCTCTGGGCAGCCCTGCCAGCTTTTATTAGCTAGAAGAAGTGAGACATAAGAGAGGAGAGGAACTGGCCCCATGATTCACATTTCTCCATTAGGCCAGGGTGGCAGCTGGATGGTGAGGATTTCCAGATGGACAGTGTCCCAAGTGAGGCCACTACAGCAGGCAGCTCCTGAACTGCACCTATTGTACTCAGCCCAAGAAGGGTAACACACACCAGAGGCTGATGTGGGTGGGGGGGACTCCCCATCTCCCTGAAGATGAGGCTCAGTTGTTCATAGGCCATGCTTCTCCCTCCAGATGCTGAGCTAAAACCTGACACTGTCTGGCCATGTGCCGCTCCAATCACCTGCTCAGCTGTCACCTCCTGCTCCTCTTACATGGCTCTGGCATGTGAAGATGGGATGATAACGGTGTGGGACAGATGTCTAGGTGAGCTCTCCCATTGCTGGAATTGATGGGTACCTGTGGGAGGCTGACGGGGATTCTCTCCCTTGGGACTTGGGGGTCTGGATGTGCCAGCTGGGGATCACAGAGGGGTTTTCAAGAACATTTTCCAAAAAAATCTGCAGGCTCACTGGTTCCTAGCAACAGGTGGGCAAACATCCCAGGTGCCTTAGCTGAGTAGCAGAGTCTCTCATGTCACATGGCCTGAGTTTTCAGGGGCCAGTTCCAGTTCTGACAGAACTATCCCGTCCTGCAAGAAGACAGTGAAATCAAGATGTCTTTGAGGCTGGCCAACAGTTATGTTTGCAGCAGCTAAGGCTATAAGTGCCTAGGGTGACCAGATGAGATGAAGAAAATATCAGGACACACGGGGGGGGGGGTGTCCACCGGCAGAGCACCAAAAAAAAAGCCAAGTGGTGGCAGTGGAGGAAAAAAAAAAAGTTGAATGCTGCCGGCGGAGCAAAAAAAACAAAACAAAAAACCGGTGCTGCCAGCAGAGCACAATATCATCCCAACCAAAGGTCGGTCGGGACATGGGACAACAACCCAAATATCGGGACGGTCCTGATTTTTACCGGGATGTCTGGTCACCCTATAAGTGCCCTGCCTGAATGTTTTGGGGACATTCCCCCATTTGGGCAACATAGCCTCACGCTATTTGTGGGGCTGAAGCAGTGTCAGCACATCATGACCCTACGATTCACTATGACAGGTTCACAGCATCACTGGGCTGTGATGCAATGACTGTCCCAGAGCAAAGCTCAAGAGCATGCCCTACTCTGTACTTGGGCCGGTCCTGTGACTGCACCGGGGCAGGCCACAGTCCCACCCAAATCCATTGGTGATGCAGTGTCAGCATGCTGTGATACTGCACCGCCACATGGCAATGTAAAGATTGCGTCCATCAGTCCAAAGCTGAGAAGGTGGCAACCTTGCCATGGCGTGCCATGCTGCGCCATAGCCACGAGGACTGCAGGCAAAATGAGCCCAAAACAGAACCTGGCCCAGTTCCTAGCCAAGCCAGTAAGATGGAGCTATGCTCAACTTCCCTCCCATACAAGTCACTAGCTCTCTATGGTACTAACAGAGGTGCCCATTAGTTCAGCCTGGGTGGCATGGAACCATGCTGAGCTTCCCTCACATGGAGGTCACCTCCTTGGTGCCAGGCTGAGTCTCTGTCAGGTGGAGGCCAGATTCAGTGCTGGCCCCTGTATCTCCAAACTGGTGTTTGTGTCCGACTTGTGGGTGCTTGTGCCTTTCCCAGGATTCCCACTAGCTGTGACTGCCCTTCCAGAGGGATGTCTCAGCCGCACCATCCACTTCCTGCAGACATCTGCAGCTCCAAGGGACCAGCTGCCTAGGCCCAAAGTGCAGCTTCTGGTGCTGTGTACGGATGGGTCTCTCCACCTGGTTACAGTGTCAGGGCCCAGAGAGTCCAGGACCGTGCTCCTGGCAGACAGGTGAGGTGGGTTCTGCTAGGCCCCAGGGAGATTGGTCACAGGCCAGATCAATTGTCTCAGTGGCGTGGTGGGGGTTCCCCTTTGCTAGAAGGGAGTTGCAAACACTTCCCCTCCCCTTGGGAGACCCCACCACTGTCTTTGGGGAGGCGGGAATCCACCCAGCAAACTCTCCCACCCCATTATCAGTACCAAACACTCAACCTTAGTAGCAACAGTCACTTTGTTTAGCAATACACAATCACAGTCCTTCAGGCATGGATCGGGGCATCTCCTTCCCTCTGAGCTCCGGCTGATGCACAGTGTGACACGGGCTCATGAGACCACAGGCTCAGGCTGCCCTTTGGCTTGTCCCCACAGCTCTGCCTGGAGCCACATCTCAGCCAGCATTGTCCCTGCAGTAGCCACCGCAAGGTGTTGCTGGTGCCTGGAGAGCTTGGAACAGAAGTTGGGGTGGAATTCCCTGCCTTGTGCCTGCCCAACTCTTGTTTGCTCATGTTCCTGCCAATCAGAGCTTTGAGGGTAGGGCCAGCTCCCAGTTTGCTGATCTCAGTAGGGCAGCATTTGGCCTAAATCCCCCATGAACCCCTGCATCATGCACTACAGCTCTCGCTGTCCTGGCTCCTCAAAGTGCTATGTCTGCTCCCAAGCAGCATCCTAAGGGTGGGTTTATTTTACAGGTCCGAGGACCCAGATCAGACCATCAGCGCAGTAGCACCGATTCCAGCCTTTCCTGGTGCAGTGAGTGTTGCAAGTCGCGCCCTCTAGGGTTCTGTGTCCTCTGAAGAGCATGACTGTGCAGTAGGGTCTGGGGGGCACAACACTAGCAGCTGGCCCCAGGCACCAAGCGCTGAGGTGAGGGCTGAGCGGCAGCACCCCCAGGAAATCCCAGACTTTGGAGGGGTGGAGAGGTCACAAGGCAAGTCCAGCCCACCCAGTTATAAACTCCAGGTGGCAAGTGGAGCCCTGTGGCCAGTGGAGATGGACAGCCATTTCAAAAACAGGCACAAGGACCTTGTGGAAAATAAAGGGTTAAAAGCATCTGGCTGGAGCCAGCCCAAGTGCAGCAAGCACTGAGCAAGCTGTGCTCTGCTGTTCACCTCAAACCTGACCCACAGCATTTCTGCTATTGCAGCCCTGGGTTCTTCACACACCTCTGGCCCATGCACCTCATTTCCGGTCTGCAGGGTTCCTGCATCCCGCTAAGGCTTTCAGGGCTTTCTCCTGCCCCAGTCCCAGCCAAGAGCAATGGGAATGGCCCTGCAAGTGCTCTCCATGCAGCTCCTGTGCCCTGTTGCTCTTTCAGGTGCTGGTGTTCTCCTGGGATGGCACAGTGTGCCTCACAGACACTGCCACGCCACAGACTGTTTGCCACTTCATCACCCCACCCTCTCACACAGTCGCATCCCCCTGGCAACCGGTGTTTACCGTGGATACCACTAACCAATGCCTGCTCCTCCAAGGTAGGGAGTCTGACACAGAAGGGAACGGGTGGAGGGAACTACCTGCTACCATGCACTCCTGTCACAGGTGGGAGGGGAAAGGGGGCCCTGGGTCTCCAGCTCCTGCCAAGGAGTTTCAGGTTAGCAAGTCCTAGGAGATAGAAGGGTCAACTCACAATATGAAATGGGGGTGGGGTTTCCCTGTGTGGCTGCCAGATCTGCACAACCTGCCCCGGACACTAGGCCAATTAGCATTGCTGTGCGGCATCTGTGCACCGGTATCTGTCTGCATGCTGGCCCCACTGAAAGCTGCTCACAGGTAGGACACTGGCCTTTCAGTGCCTCCTACTGGGGAGAGGCAGCAGGGACTGAAAGCTTTAAAACATCATTGCTTGGGCCATGGGGACTGCAGTGTGCGTCCCATGCTTCAATCACTGTACAGGCTGAATTGGGCCAAGGTAACAGGCTGAGTAGACTGGCCACCTCCCCTTTCCCTGAAGCTGGTCTCCTGGAGAAGAGGGCACTGGAAATGCTGGTGCTGCTAGGATGAAACAGCAGCACTGGGGCTGAATTTCTGGTTGACTTTGAGTGCTTGTATCGTTCCCAGTCAGCTGGTGCAGGGGTCCTCAGCCTTACTCATAGGGTGGGCAACATGCTAGTTGAGGGAATGTTTTTTAGACATCTCCCATCCTACTTGCCATCAGTTGGTTCCTGTTAGCCATCACCTGGCCCATCCTCCCTCCCATTTGTGATACTAGAACATCCCTTCTGGTAGTTTCTCAGGTAGCCCACTGCTGCAAGTACCACTGGGAAAGTATTGATGTATTAGTAGCTTCTCCAGGGTGACGTAGCAGCTGGGAACACGGGGGAGGAGGAGCCAGCACCACGTGCACAGCCAGCTCTTTGCCAGCCCCAGTGCGTGCTGTGCAGGCCATGGTGCAAAAACATCCATGCTGGTGGATTTCTAGCAGAGCCCACTTCAGACCTTGGCCTGTGTGGCCAGCTGGTGGCTCAGGACTGTTTGGTCATTCCTGGTGATCGCTGCTCTGAATGAGGCCATTCTCTTCTTCCCCAGCGGAGTAGCTTGACATCAGAGCACTTTGAGAACAGTGTACACAGATTGGTGCAGCCAGCTCTGTGGTGGCCTTGGGTCACTCTTGGCCCCCTGTGATGGTTCTGCAGCATGTGCATCCTACTGAGATACCCTGTCCTCTCTTCTCTGGCACACAGGGGATGAACAGCAGCAGCAGGCTAGTCTGCCGACACAGACCAAGGGCAATCAAAGCTCCATCTTCCTTTTTTATTTTGATTCCTACCAGTCCATGAAGGTTTTCCCAGCAGTACCGGAGCCTCCTCCTGACTCCTTGCAGCACCTGCCATGGGACGAGAGATGTGACATTTTCCTCTGTGACAGGTAAGCTTTTCCCACCAGGAAGTCTGGAGTGTTGGAAGCTGGGACTTGGCTTGCACTCCTGGGAGCACTACAGGGGGAGCTGGGTCCGTGCCAAAGAGCAGACAGACACTCCACCTCAAGCATCCAGCTCTGCCCCTGGGGACACTGCTCTGGCCACAGCAAGGGAGAGATTGTGGATCTCTCCAGCTGATTCTGTTTCCCCATGCACACAATTTCAGGGCAGATTCCTCCTTCATTGAACATACACAGTAGCAGCAGCGGCTCCAGGCACCAGTACTCCAAGGACGTGCCTGGGGCAGCAAGCCACGGGGGGCACCCTGCCGGTCCCTGCGAGGGCAGCAGTCAGGCCGCCTTCGGCGGCTTGCCTGCGGGAAGTCCGCCGGTCCCGTGGCTTCGGTGTACCCGCTGCCGAATTGCTGCCAAATCCGCGGGACCGGCAGACCTCCCGCAGGCAAGCCGCCGAAGGCCACCTGCCTGCTGTGCTTGGGGTGGCAAAAAAGCTAGAGCCGCCCCTGCACAGTAGGTTTCTCTGCTTGAATAGGAACTATTGCATCTTTGATGCAGGAATTCCATCTGCTAGACAGAGACTTTGCTCTCTCATATTGTCAATAGATGGCAGTGTTGCATCACTTACTGGATGACGTGTCTTGAGCTGTTACTTTTGAGAGCCTGTCTGATCCCAGTCAATGGGAATCCTTCCATTGACTTCAGTGGGCTTTGGATCAGGCGTTAAGTTTGAGAGGCTGAAAAGTGTGTGTGTGTGTGTGTGTGTGTGTGTGTGTGAGAGAGAGAGAGAGAGAGAGAGGGGGGGGGGGGGCGCAAAATGACCTAGCAGGTTTCTGTTACCTAGCACCTTTCTCTCTTCTCCTTCTAGGCCTGAGCCAGGGGAGTGGCAGGCTAGCTCAGGGCACAGAGAGCCTTTCATCCCTATAGCACCCACTCAGTAATGCCTCCCCTCCCCATAGATCTGTCCCGAGGAAAAGCCTTTCCGGCCTGCAGCTTTCTACTATGAAAATTGGGGACCCCCCCTAGCCCATTGCTCTGACAGTCAAAGCTCAACCCACACAGGTTTGTAGCAGACCTTAGCTTAGTCCACAGCAGGTACACGTGCAGCACCCTCAGCTTGGCTGCTGACATTCTGGCCCATTGCAGCCCAGCTCAGTGTCCCGAATGGCATGTGAAGAGGTGTCTGGCTGTTTTAGATCTCAATCTGCGCTGGAGGGCGGTGGTGAATGTGCACGGATTTATTTTTAATTGGTTCGGTAGAGCCCAGAGGGCTCAAGGATGGGGAAAAAACAAAGTCTGAGCCCCTGCATTCTCTTCGTTAGGCTGCAGCGCCTGCCAGACCTCAGCCAGCAGGTACCCAAGTGCTGGAGCCAGCTGCGGAAGCATGCAGCCGCCCTGCGGAGGGAGAGCCGGAAGAAGTGATGGGGGCAGGAGGAGCTATAGTTCGGATCAACCTCGCAGCCCTGGGTTGGCACTAGGCCCACAAGCCTGGCCTAGCACTGGCATTTTAACTGACTCATCTCCACCTCAAGGCAGCTCATCCCACTGATTGACTTCCCCCACCTCTAACCCAAGCCCACTGATCAGCCCATGCCAGCAGGGAGCAGCTCCTCCTCCCCTCATTCATCAAGGATACTTGCACCATGTTGGGGCATTCTGATAGCAGTGTCTGCTCATCACAGAGAGGGACCCAGAAACCCAAGCAGTTCAGCTAGAGAACGTGCAGCGCAGCTTTGAGTCCCCCATGGACATGGAAAGTCCGAGCCTAAGCAGAAGCTTCATGAATGCAGTTAGATCCGTGTCTCTCCCTTTCAGTAAAGGCCTTCACACTGTTTGTCTGTCTGTGGTGCTTCAGAGCATTGGCACTGAGATTGCTCTTCTATCCCATCAGCTTTGGGGCTCCCCACAGGCTCATCCCCTTGCAATTTAACCAGCCTGGTGCCTGGGGATGGGAGAGAATAGGACAGTGAATGCAGATGGACAAAGGCACCATTGTCCCACATGGTATTGGTGGCCTTTAGCAGCAACAGGGAATCCAGATGCTCCCCTGAATCACAAGTTTTATTGACCAAGGATGGAACAACACAGTGTTAGAGGCCTATGCTGGCACTGGCCATGCCTCTAGATGCTTCTTCCAGCCAGCATCACTTCTCTACCCAAACCCCACATGAGGAAAGTGTTGCTGTCCATCAGGATCTTCAGTCGGCCCAACGAGATCTACCCATTTATCTAGGTTCTTGGCACTGTGCTATCTGGACACCTGCCATGGGGAAAGGATGAGGAAGAACAGAAGAGGGGGGAAGGCCTGAGAGAGATGGGAGGGAGGAGCAGAACAGTGCTGGGGGTTGGTTGGATTTCTAGTCTTGCCTCCTTGCAACCACACTAACCCTGCCATCTAAGCGGGGAACTATACAGAGCAGTCATTATCCCGGACTCTGTCACATGTCATGTCAGGGAAAGGGGGTGCCTGCAGCCCACAGAGCTGCCTCTGTGACACTCCTGGGATTGACAGGGTGTAGGAGTAGGACTCTGGACTTGAGTCCCATGCGATAATGGAGAAATACTGACCACCTTTGGCCAGGAAATCCAGACTCCGTTCCCAGCAGTCCATGGAGATGCTAGTTATTGGTAGGACATATGGGGTTGGGCATTGCCCTCACAAACTACCTCTGCTGTTACAATCTTGAGAAAGTAACTTCTACACTGGGCCTTGCTGGATACCCAGAGCCAGGCAAACCTGGCTGTGCTTAGGATTTGTTCCTGTTTCATCACCAATTCTGCCTGGACCCAGCAGATGTTCCTTGGGGGAGCTATAAGAAGACTGGGTCACTCTGGACTGGAGAGGCTGCTAAAAGATTCCTGGGGGCTGCATGGGTCAGGGAGAGTTAGAACCACACTCACCCACCCTGCAGGTTGCTTAGAACAGTGGTTCTCAAAGCCGGGCCACTGCTTGTTCAGGGAAAGCCCCTGGCGGGCCGGGCCGGTTTGTTTACCTGCCGCGTCCGCAGGTTCAGCCGATTGCAGCTCCCACTGGCCACGGTTTGCTGCTTCAGGCCAATGGGGGTTGCGGGAAGCGGCGGCCAGTATGTCCCTCAGCCTGTGCCACTTCTAGCAGCTCCCATTGGTCTGGAACAGCGAACCACGGCCCGTGGGAGCCGCGATCGGCCGGACCTGCGGACACAGCAAGTAAACAAACCGGCCTGGCCCGCCAGGGGCTTTCCCTGAACAAGCGGCGGACCGGCTTTGAGAACCACTGGCTTAGAAGATGTTGAGAAGAGCAGCATCAAGCCCAGTGTTTGTTAGATGACTCCACTGAGCAGCAGAGGGAGCTCAAAGAATGCGTTTTGGTTTGAGCTGATCTATGGCCCAGGTCTGCATTCCTTGTGTACCTGCAACTCCAGCTGACTTCAGTGGGGTTTGAATCAATCAGTCCGTCCTTAGTTCTGGGAGTAAGTTTTCCAAAAGTCTGAGGCCCAGTCTACATAAGCTGGAGGCACAATTCCATCACTGGGGTACATGGAACAAGCACAAACTGCAGCTGCGAAAGGGAGATTGCCCCTTGGGAAAGTCAGCCCTTAAAGATTTAACACTAGACAGTGCCACTACTGCCTCCTTGTGGTCAGCTGTTGTCACTAGAGCAGTGGGCTGCAGACTGCTGAGTGCTTTGACTTTCAGTAAGCAATCTTCCCCTTTGGAGGCAGGTGGCAGATCTGGGGAGAAGAGACCAACATCCTCCAGGGATATGCAACAGGGCAGCAGTCACATTGCGTTGCAGTCAGGTTCAAATCCCACAGGCTTTCCTCAGGCAGTTCTCTCTCTGACTTCAAACTGGGGCGTTTTGTCCAAGTGAGGACCAAAGCATTTTGCCCTGAATGTCTGTGGCCTTCGTGACCTATGGGAGTAACACGCAATGGCTAGTGGGGCCCATTTCATCTATGGGAAATTCCCCAGGAAGGTGGCAATAGATCAGCACACTAACCGTTGGCTTTTTAAGCGCAGCTTTGTCATAAATTACACCTGTGGCTAGTTCCCGGACTCTGCACAGAGATTGTGACTCAACAGCAGACAATCCTTCTGTTCCTAGTGCTACTCAGCTTGCATATGCTTCTCCTTACAATGCATCTTAAACGTAGGTGGCTCTTTACTAAAGACTTGAGCTCAGACCCTCAAGGGTATTTAGGCACCCAGCTCCAATTGAAATCAAAAGTTTATGCCTAAAAGCCTTTAAAATATGGCCTTTGGGTCTGATCTTTTAAACACCACCAAAATGTGATTCTCACGGCCACGGTAGTTCTGCCAGCTTCCAGGAATAAGCAGCAATGGGTGGGGCCTCAGATCATTAAACAGAAGCTAGGAGAGAAGCCCAGCCTCTACAGAACTGACCAAGACCCCAGAATGCTCTTGCAAATGCAGGAAGTCAATATAAAACCTAGCCCTGTAGAACTCTTCCCTGTGAATCTCCCCTGTTAGCAGCTTGTAACTGTTTGCTCCCTCTAATGGCTAGTTTAACCCCTCCAGATATTAGTCTTCCAAACCTCAAAGGCTCAGCATAGAATTATTGTGGCTCCCCAGTAACACCAGCCCAGGTTGGGAGATGCCAATTTTCACTGCAAGCCCCCCCCCCCCACCCTCCCCCTGGTGTTCAGTCACTTATCACTTGCCCAACAGGACTCTGTTTTGGCCTAAGTTTTCATGGGTGGTTTCAGCAATTTTTGGAGGGAAACGTGTAAAGAAAACCCATTCAGCTAGCAAAGCATAGGGTACGAGCAGGAAAGAAAACGATCCTTTACACACTTAGAGAGGTTCAGATGTTTGTTTTGCCTTTCAAAACTCATTTAGCTTTAACCATTCAAAGCTGCCACCCTCACTGAGAGGTGTGTGTTACTAAGTGTTGGAAATAAGAATGTTATTTGAAATTAATATCGCTGTGGGAAACCAAACACTAATTTAACCATAAATTCCTTTATTAAATCCAAAGGCCAAATAGTATTTATACAATTGCTCGAAACGTGCGTACAAAGCCTAAATAATCTGCAATATACTACACCCAATACAGTAACAAAAAGTATTCGTAAGCATGTGATCAGTGTACTTACAAATAGGCCAGACCTAGGGATGACAGTCTCATCCTGGCCTACTCCAGCATGATAGTAGGGTCTGACAAAGAACCTTCACATTCATATCTTTCATACCCTGCAACAAACAAACGTCAGAGCCAATTACCACATTCAAATCACTTGTTAGCTAGACAACTCATCCTAATTTTGATCCAAATAAGATTTACAATCTTCCCCCCGCCCCCGGACCAGGGTCTTTCCTGCTTAATCTCTTCCCCTCCTTCCTGCTGGCCAACAGCTTTTTCATTGCACCCTGGGTTCACATAGGATGCCGATAACACTGGTCTGTGGGGTGGGAAGCTCCACGTCGGCTCCTTTTAAGAGAAGTTCTTATTGAAACCCATCTGCAGTCACCCCTATCAGTCAGAGGCCTTCTTAGACGCTTCCCCTTATTCCATTAGTTATGCTTTGAACCAGACATCCTCCCTACTGCATTCCCTTTGGGCCTTATAACTCATTTTCAAGGCCATCCTTCTACCTCCTAGTCAGGGCCTCTCTTTACAACACACAGATATTTCCTTAATCAAAACTTGAGCAAACTATTTTTTTTTAAAATCCTACACTAAGTTGGAGTAAGGGTGGGAGGGTAAGAAATAAAGAGCCTGACTCTGCAGCTAAGCCTCGTGTTTCCTTTGTGCAAGATTCCCCAGCCCCACCTTGCTCCCTGGGCTGCGGAACGGCAGCAGAAATGATATGTGGCCACTACAACAGCACTAAGGCTAGATCAACCCTCCTGCCATACACACACACTGACAAGGATCCCTGGCTGGGAAATCCACATGCCCTGACGCTGTCCCCCAAAGAGCAACTGTGGCTTCACGGCAGTCATCCCTGGAAGAGGGGGTATGATATGGGGGCCGATGTATTCACCTTTTCAATAGGTGGTCAGTTTGTTTGATTGTATTTATTCCCAGATGTGCTTATTAACAAACACAGAACGGTAATGAATAAAGCCCCACTAATGTGTCTGACCAAGCAGGGGCAGCTCTAGGTATTTTGCCACCCCAAGCACGGCAGGCAGGCTGCCTTCGGTGGCTCGCCTGTGGGAGGTCCCCGGTCCCGCGGATTCAGCAGCACGCCTGCGGGAGGTCCGCCGAAGCCACGGGACCAGCGGACCCTCCGCAGGCATGCCGCCGAAGGCAGCCTGCCTGCCGCCCTCACGGCGACCGGCAGAGCGCCCCCCGTGGCTTGCCGCCCCAGGCACACGCTTGGCATGCTGGTGCCTGGAGCCGCCCCTGGATCAAGATAACTCGGGGCGGGGAGACACCATGCAGAACACAAAGGAATAACCAGGTTCAGGACACTGATGAAGTGTCTTAATTTTTAGTCATGACTTTAATGCAGGCCAATTGTCTTCCTTTCCCCTAAGGCCTACAGAATTGTTGGTATGATCAGCTATTTAAAATGTACATTGTGCTTTGGAGCCAGGGGCAGCTTCAGGCACCAGGGCACGCCTGGGGCAGCAAGCTGCAGGGGGCGGGGGGTGGCCTGCTGGTCGCCGTGAGGGTGGCAGTCAGGCTGCCTGTGGTGACATGCCTGCAGGAGGTCTGCCGGTCCCGCGGTTTCAGCGGCAGGTACGCCGAAGGCGCGTTACTAATGGACCTCTTGCAGGCATGCCGCCGAATCTGTGTTACCAGCGGTCCTCCTGCAGGCATGCCACCAAAAGCCACCTGACTGCCTTGGTTGGGCAGCAAAATACATACATGTTTGGAGTACAGTAAACAGCTCTATAAACGTTCTGGAGAGGATCCTAGGCAGTTAATCTTCCACTATTAAAGGGCACGTCTTCCACTCCCACTGCCTCAAAGCATTTGAGCCAAGCCGCTAGGGTGACTGCAGAGCTGGGGACATGATCCTGCTGCCACCACTGAGAGCTAATGAAAAGCCTTGTAAATACCAATATAAAGTAGAGATATAAATCCATCAGGGTTTAAATTGCTCTTTTGGAGGGGCTGAAATCTGTCCTCAGTGAAGTCAAAGGAACTTCCTGGGTTTAACTGAGTGTGGAACTTAGCCATCTATGATTTTTTTAAAGAAAAAAAAAAGTGTAGTGAACTCAAAGGATTATGCAAGCAAACTAACAGTGGCCCCGAGATCCACATGGGGGAACACAAGCAGCACAATTTGGAGAAAGCAGATTGTTACAAGCTTTTATGCCAGGGGGTGATTACTTTTATGGGAGATGGTTTTGTGCTTTAATGTCACTAAATAGTCTGCTACACCTTCGGAGAAGCCAAACACACGTCCTGTCTGTTTCCTCACTCAGCTTTGCTGCAGTGATGGGGAATCTGAGACTGATCCAGTTCAGATTCTGTTCACATCTGAACCCAAAGGGGCAGGTCCACCTAAATATTTACCAAGCAAGGGAAAGGTGGGTTCCCCATGACCTCTGTGGGGAGTGTTGCAAACAGAGGTGAAGAGGGAGAACTAATGCAGACAGCTGAATGGGGTGGCACTCCTCATATCCTGGGGGCCAGGAGGAGGCCAGGACAATTAAACTGGAGGCCTTCATACCTCTGGCCCCTCATGGTGCTCCTGTTGTCCCTGGCAGCATTTCTCCACTGGAAATATTCATGGATTCCACGGCCAGAAGAGACCACTGTGATCATCTAATCTGACCTCCCGACTAACCCAGGCAACAGAACTTAAGAACATAAGAATATCCATACTGGGTCAGACCAATGGTCCACCTAGCCCAGTATCCTGTCTTTGGACAGTGGCCAATACCAGGTGCTTCAATGGTAATTAACAGACTGGAGCAATCAAAGTTATTCCCCTGTCGTCCAGTCCCAGCATCTGGCAGTCAAAGGCCTAGAGACACCAAGAGCATGGGGTTACATCCCTGACCATCTTAGCTACTAGTCATTGATGAACCTAACCTCCATGAATTTACCTAATTCTTTTTTAAATCCAGTTATAGTTTTGACCTTCACAACATCACCTGGCAATGAGTTCCACAGGTTGACCGTGTGTTGTATGAAGAAGTATTTCCTTTTGTTTGTTTTAAACCTGCTGCCTGTTAATTTCGTTGGATGACTCCTGATTCTTGTGTTATGTGAAGGGTAAACAACACATCCTTAGTGACTTTCTCCACACCATTTATGATTGTATAGACCTCTATCATATCCCCCCTTTGTTATCTCTTTTCCAAGCTCACCAGTCCCAGTCTTTTTAATCTTTCCTCCTATGGAAGCTGTTCCATACCATTAATCATTTTTGGTGCCTTTCTCCGTACCTTTTCCAATTCTAATATATCTTCTTTGAGACGGGTATCAGAACTGCATGCAGTATTCAAGGTGTAGGTGTACCATGGATTTATATAGGGGCATGATATTTGCTGTCTTATTACCTATCCCTTTCCTAATGGGTCCTATCATTGTTAGCTTTTTTGACTGCTATTGCATATTGAGTGGGTGTTTTCAGAGAACTAGCCACACTGACTCCAAGGTCTCTTTCTTGAGTGGTAACAGATAATTTAGAGCCCATCATTTTATATGTATAGTTGGGATGTTTTCCAATATGCATTACTTTGCATTTATCAACACTGAATTTCATCTGCCATTTTGTTGCCCAGTCACCCAGGTTTGGGAGATCCCTTTGTAAGTATTCCTCACTGGATGTTCTGAAAAGGTTGGGGTTTTTTGTTTAAAATTCCTTCTAAGTTTTCCCAAGTTTTTAAAGAACCCCTCCAAATTTTTCATTCCCCAACCTTTTTTGCCACAGAAAGTTTGGGAAAAGACATCTCTTCCCCTCTCCCCCTTCTCCCCGCCTCCAGTTTGGGGTTTTTCTATTAAAAGAACTGGAAAATTTCTCAAAAAATTTTTTTTTTCAAGCAAGATTTTTATTTAAAAAATGCTCCCTCCCCTTCAAATAGTTTTTTTGGACAAAATAGTCAAACCAGCTCTAGGCATAGGGGTGTTAATGGCAAAGAACTAGGGTCATGATTTTCAGAAGTTACTAGTGATTTTTGGGTGCCCAACTTGAGACACCTTCAAAGGGACTGAGTTTCCGGAAGTGCTGAGTTTCCTTCCCAACTTTTTAAAACCAGGAACCCTTAAGGCGTTTCGGATTGGATATCTAAAATCTTGGCCTTGATGCTTTGAGTACATAAAGCTTAGCCAGCGACGTGCCTGGAAACAACTAACACTCTAATGGATTGTGGCAAGGGCACGTTCCACTCCTGCCTCTTTCCAGACAAACTATTCAGAGACCTTCTTCAGGTAGAACACCCAATGATGGATAAACAAAGTTCATTCCCACCACTGTTACAGATCATGTACCAGCTTTAACAGTATTCTGGGGCTTGAAGGCTCCTGAGCC
Organism: Mauremys mutica; assembly: GCF_020497125.1. Classification (NCBI taxonomy): domain Eukaryota; kingdom Metazoa; phylum Chordata; order Testudines; family Geoemydidae; genus Mauremys; species Mauremys mutica. The sequence goes on from NC_059082.1 coordinate 15,328,580, forward strand.
CAGCAGGGGAGAGTCCGCCTGTGACTGTGGCTCTACCAGCCTACAGTTCTTCCACTTTCTCTCTTCTCCCTTTTGCACTTCCTTCTTATGCCTTTGTACCCTCTGAGCTAATGAAATGGTTAGTCTGGAGAGAGAGATACAAGATATAATCAGTCTATGAATATGGCACAGTTCCCATTTTCACGTGGGCACAGGTAACCAATTGAAGTTGCAGTGATCAGAGTGCTGGGTCAGCTGCCTAGTCTAGTTTAGTCCCAGCATGCTCTAAATTTGCACTGAGATGATTCTTTAAGGGCCACTTTGGCTTAGATTGTTCAAAGTCCTGCTTGGGAACATAGAATATGCTTTCCCATGTCATTACAAAAGGGAAAACACCATCACAGGTTGCTGCATTGTTGCCAGTCATGAGGTATAGGGCCACCTTTTCAAAGCAGCTTCTAAAAATTGTACATGCAGTCCGATTGATCATTTAGATATTCATATGCACATAGGTATAAGCACACGCAGTTACATGTTCTTCCTTTACAAATGTGTGGCTTTGCACATGCCAATTTGTGAGCTTACAAAGCTTGTGAATGCATTTTTCAGCACCTGCATTAAAAGTTTGGCCAAAGTCTTCAGCCGGAGGGAAGTTTGCATGGGTTACTGCATATTATGGACCAGATCCCCAGTTGATGGAAACTGGCATAGCTCCATTGAAACCAATGCATCTGGCCCAATGGAATATCTAAGTAAGTGAAGAATGCCTTTTCCCACACTAGAGACCTTCTGAACGCACAACAGCTCAGTCCATGGAGAGGCATTTCAAAATGTTCCATTTCTCACCTAGCAATCAGTAGTCATCTTTAAGACAGTCATCTAAGGCAATTACATAAAAAAACCCAAGATTTGGCAAGTAAAATATTTTGAAAATAGGGATATTGTAGGTACATTTGGAAGGTGTTTTGTTGACAAAAGGTACAACATAGAGAGTATTATGGTGCACTTAAGCCAATTCTGCTCTGTTGTTCTCACAACCTCAATATAAATAATAGCTTTGAAAGCACTGGCTCTTGGATCCTACTGTGCTAGTGAATACATAAATGGGGAAGGTAAAATGAGCAAAGAAAGATACTAAGCGGAAACCATTCTTGATGTAACTGCATTGACTTCACGGTAGTGGCACCAGGGATAATTATGTCTCATTCAACCCCCTGGGCTGCCTTCAGTTATCTCCAGCCATAGTGTGGGTTTGTAAGCGAAGACAAAGTTTATTGAAAAAGCACCGCGCTCCCAGCTGTTATGGAGGGTTATGTCACTAATACAGCTGCTAAAAGATTCTTCAGCCATTGCGGTCCATCAGTGTAGTAACCTGCTTAGGCACAATGGCAGATATTGCTTTATATAATGCCACAGAGCTCATTAGAAAAGGTGGAACCTAATGACTGGCCAGTAAAGTGGTTTTTAGTAGCACAGTCAAGCTACCCCCAATACCAAAGGAGATCAGAGCAAGCAGTGTGACTATGCCCCCCAAGCCCCACAGGGGACACTATGACAAAGAGTAAACTTGAGAGGCCAAATATTTGCTGCAGACACATTGAGTGGGGTCTGGGGCCCAAGATCAGAAGATTTTGCCATAACTTTGGCTGACGACACAGGCAGCTCCTCCTGCAAACTCATCTGAGAGGTGTGAGAGAGACAGACAGGTCTATGTCACAACTGGGCCTTGGTAGACAGACTCGGCCGAAGTCAAGGATTGACTAGATCATAAGAACATAAGAATGGCCGTACCGGGTCAGACCAAAGGTCCATCTAGCCCAGTATCTGTCTACCGACAGTGGCCAATGCCAGGTGCCCCAGAGGGAGTGAACCTAACAGGCAATGATCAAGTGATCTCTCTCCTGCCATCCATCTCCATCCTCTGACGAACAGAGGCTAGGGACACCATTTTTACCCATCCTAGCTAATAGCCATTTATGGACTTAGCCACCATGAATTTATCCAGTCCCCTTTTATCATGCAAACTGAACTCCCCTCACACTTAGTAGGGGCAAGTGACAAGGCAGAGACTGATCAGCTGGGGAGGATGGAAGGCCTGCTTTGGGCCCATGGCTATATGATAAAGCTGCCCTCCCCTTATGGAGCCCTTAGGGGTGGGGTCTGGTGGGACTGCTGCCTGCCCTCTCAGGAGCGAATGCCTTTGCCCAGGATTTCTTTCCCCATGGCCTTTTAGTGATCCTTTGAATCCTTCTCTTGGTTGAAGAGCCCTCCCTGTCCAGGCTAGCTTGGGCTGATTATTTGTGTTAGCATCCTAATCTCTGGTGAACAATATTGCTGCTATATTTAATGGGAGATAGGGTTATTACAAGATGATCTGGAATGAGCACTGCACCATTATGGTTTGCTCTGTACCTCAGAGCTAGCTTTAATTAAAACTGCCAATAACTTTCCAGGTCTTTGATATCCTGGGCTAAGCAAAGCAACAAGGGCACCCAGGTGGTTTAGTTTTTATTTTCATAACGGTCCATCAGCAGCAGGGGGTGGGGAATCAGGTAACAGAGACAGGCTCCCCAGCATCCCTACCACATGGGGATTGCTAGATGACCCCTGTACACACTGGCATGCTGATGGGGCCATGGGTTTGCTCTGCAGCCTTCAGCAGGAGGAGATGTTACGCCATGCTATTGGTGAGGCTGCTTCTTTCCTGAGCTACCTGTTGGAGTTTGGTTTGTACCAACCCTTCTGCAGAATTGTGTCTTGCCTGTCTCCTGTGGGCAGACAGACAGGCAGGTGCAGTGAGCCCATTGGACCATAAAAAAGGCCAGCTGTTGTAACACTGAATCACCATAGCCCAAGTTCTGATACGCAGCATGAATAAACGTTGAGCGGTCCACTGCTAGTGACTGCAGTCCACTGATTTCAAGGGAACCCAGTTCAGTGGATCAAGTATTATTCAACTCGAGGAAGCCTGAAAAGCTTTATCCCTTTGGGTCTTCCCTTCAGCTTCAATAGACCTGAGCTTCAGGTCTCCAACCCATTATATTAGACTACACGGTTGCATGTTTCCCTTTATTCATAGGATCTGCTTATGTCTATGAAGAGCCACACAGGTGCAATGATGAATGACTGAAACGAGCATGCACTTAGAGACAGAAAAATATTTCTAACAGGAAAGTGCTTCGAGACACCAATTAGCCCAACTACCATGATTCCTCCTCTGCACCTGCCTATGCACTGCAAAGCAGCACTACAGATATCAGGTTTTGAGAGTCATATAATAGATTGGGCTAATCTATTTTTATCCAATACCTGAAAGTTGGTGCAAGCTATGTGATCTTCTTTACTTGTACCTGTGCCTATGACCTACACAATCACGTTGCAGAGGTGATCTCGGAAGTGCTACCACCATTCAGTGTGGTTTGCAGTACAATATCGATCCAGTTCTTGGCTCTATGGGACCCCATTTACCATGGTACTTCTCAAGCAACCTACTTTGTGAGAAAGGTTATTCTAGAGATTATGAAAACGGAGAAGTGTGCGATCTATGGGAAGCTGATCAGAGAGGCTCACCTGTTTGCCCAAGGAGAGCACCTTGTTGAATGGTCCAAGCTATCAGCTTTATTCTTCCCAAGACTAAAACCAAGTCACATAAAGAAACAAGAAACTCTGAATTAGTTTTTCTCCCCAGAGGCCACACCGGGCACTGCACTGTGCTGCCAAACAAAAAAAACCCCCAATCATTCTTTGAGCTCTGATTTTGGTCCTTCACTCTTGTGAGCAGCAGGGCCTAGACACACTGGATACGGAATGCCTTGTATCAGTCACACCACCCTGCTCCGGCTGACTCACTAGCGGTCTTGACTTGCTCAGGAGCAGGGGTGTATCGAGCCCAACCTAAATTCATATCGCTCCTGCCTTCTGGGAGTTCTGAGAGGGCAGTGACACAGATTTCTCCCCTCTGAGTAGACATTTCACAGGAATCTGATGACAGACTTGCACACAGAAAGGGCTCAGTCCACAGTGACTGCAGCTCTCAGGTCCATACACGCCCTACCAACCCCACAAAGCGTATGCACCCTGCGAGCAGCTCCTACTGGCTGCCACAGCAGTGACCATTGCTAACTGGTGTGAGCCTGGGGGACAAGGCAATGCCATCCTTCCGGCAGTGTGGGAGATTCTGCAAGACGGGCCAGTCCCATCAATGCCTGCAGCCGGGGCTCAAGCCAGCCAGAGGAAGGAAAGAATCACGTCCGAGACCTCCTCTGTAAATACAGCCTTCACAATCTGGCCTTTTAGCACTGCATTACCCAACCAGTTGTATTTGTTCCCCGCTCCTCCCCAATCGGAGACAGGTTAATCTAGGTTCCTGTGGTGCAGCACGGTAGCATTTCTTAAGATGAGATCCTGGAACTCATGCAGAACCTGTAATAAAATTATCCCATTATGCTCATGAATGCAGGGGCGGGGGGAGAAAACAAACAGTTTTCAAGTAAACTAGCTGCTGGGCTCATTCTCTCCCTATTCCCACAGCAGCAGGTGGATGGAAATGCTCACTGTCAGCTCACAGAGATGTCTTTTTCCTAGTGCATTAATACCTAAAGCTCGTACACAGACACAAGACCTCTAACCTGATCAGAAATATCAGTGGAGTTACATCACAGATTAAATTTGATGCACTGGGAAGGACTCGCCCTCCTCCTAAGGTATAGAGGGGCTATAAAAGCTTTTTAGTTAGCTGGGGAATCTCCCCTGGAGATGCATGGCATAGGACAGACATAGGCTGCCTTGGGCAGGCCGCTTACAAGCCCCATTGTAGGGGGTGCACTGGGACCGGGCCGTAGCGCAGAGTGCTAGAGAGATTCTGGGGAACCTCTGGCTTGGGCAGCCACCTGGAAGCTGCTGTAACTTAAAGCAGTGCCCAAGTTACGCACAGGAATCATTCTGGCCATTCACCAGCCCAGAAAGGGAGGCGGTAAAGGTGGAGTAAAGTCACTTTTGCCCCTGACCCTATGTGCACTCCCCTCCTGGAGCCACATTACACAGTGCCACTCACATGTAAGGATTTTAGACCATCAGATGATCTGCAGTGCTATTCCTGCCTCCCCTGCACTCAGGAGGGATCAACGGGAGGACAGAATCCCTGCTTCCTAGAGATAATCGATATAAAATGATATCCCCCCCCCACCACACACACCTACATAGAATCACAGAAGCATGGGAATGGAAGAGACTTCGAGAGACCATCTAATCCAGCACCCCCAGGCTGAGGCAGGACCACGTATTTGTCTAACATGTTCTTAAAAAAAACAAAACAGACAAAAAAAAAAAAACCAGCCCTCCAATGACAGGGATCCACTGGAAGTTTAGTTAAGCTCTGGACTATCTTTATAGTTAGGAAAAACTTTCTAATATCTAACCTAAATCTCCTGCTACCTGATTAATGCTCTGACCATTACGGTCTCTGAACGGAACAATCAATGCGCATTTGAGCAGAGCTTAGAAGTGATCTCTTTCATTGGGGCGGGTGCACAGAATTCAGGAGAGGAACGTATGGTTTTAATGATCTGGAACTCTACCAACTCACTCCATTGCTGCAATGATGCGATTACAAGCCTTTGTAAATGCCCATGTGTACTTTGGCTTTATTGTGCCATCTACAACAATTTTGACTGGATAGAAGTTAATCCTGCCTCAGCGCAGGGGGATGGAGTAGATGACCTCCTGAGGTCCTTTCCAGCCCTATGTTTCCAAGTCAGCACAATAATAGAAGGAAACAGACAGCATGTATTGTTTGCTACTGCCCCCGAAAGTATTTGAGTGATGCCCATTTACAGCTGTCACAGAACCCATTTATACGCACTGCAAAACTTTATCCTGGATTTTGATTGCCGACCCATTTTGTTCTCTGTTTTCCCCCTTAAAAATCATTTACAAGCTATTTCAAAAGCAGGTGATTTTGACTCCTGTTGGGAGGCTCCACTGGTTGATTTGTGTTGTTCGATTCATTAACGCCCCTGCTCCCCCCAACCCAAAGTCACAGCCAGCGCAGATTGAAATTTTAAAAAGGTGGTGGAATATGCTCCAGTCTCTCCTCAATCAATACTACGCTAAATGACTGCAAACCTGGACCCATGGTGCATGTAATACATCATTTGATAACCCCATAAATTGCTTTCAGCCACTCTTTTGCCAAGATCAAGAGTACCACCATGCTCTGTCTGGGATTGTCACGGACCCTGATATTGGGTGATCTCAGCTGAGCTTCTTTTCTTTCTCTAACTACTAGATCCTAGTAGTTTATAAATTGCTTTGAATGGCCTCCCTTTTGCAAGTTACTATTACATCAAAAGGCTTAGCACTTTCTGGCCATGGATCTCAAAGTGGTGCAGAGGAATTAATCCTCAGCAACATCCCTGGAAGTATGGATGTATTCTTCTTCTTCAGAGGAGAGAAGTGAAGCAACTTACACAAATGTCACACAGCAAAGCAGTGTCAGAGTCCTCCCAGGTTACACAACTCCCAGTCCCCTGCCCTAACCCCTAGGGAACATGGCTCCCAATTACTATTCATTCACATGGCACTAGCTTAGCTTCGAAGCAGGTGCTACAGCCCAACCTCCTACTTGGATATTTGACTAACCTGGGCCATGATGGATGGCTATTACCCAGGACCAGCTCTACAGTTTTCGCCGCCCCAAGCAGCGCGCTGAATTGCTGCTGCGGACAGCTAAACATAGAAGCTGCTGCTGAATTGCTGCCGCCGCAGAAACACGCCTGCCGCCCTAAGGGCACAGGGACTGCCCCCGCCATCCACAGCGGCAATTCGGCACACTGCTTGGGGGGAAAACAACAGGGACTGCCGCCCCTTGCAGATTGCCACCCCAAGCCCCAGCTTGGAATGCCGGTGCCTGGAGCCGGCCCTGCTATTACCATGCGCTGGCCTAGCTAAAGCAAGGGGAGCACTCGTGTCTGTTCCCACTAGGGAGGCACCTACATTACAAAAGCCACTAACAGCTGCCATTAACTAGCACCTTCGACAGCTGAGAGACCTAAATCTGAATGGGCACAAAAGCTGGACTTCATTCTAAATCCTCCTTAAACCACACTCCTTCCATCAACCCTTCCCATAATAATCCACCCAGATAGTTTAAAATCAGGCATATTTTTAGACAGAAACTATTCCAGCATAACAGGCCATGATCTCCTCTCTGCAGGGAAACGACACTCCTAAGAACCAGGGTCCTTTACTGTGGTATCTTCTCTCCCGCTCCCCTCATGGGTTGGGGAGAGCTCAGCGGTTACTGATGAGTCACAGAAGGAGATTAAATAGAAAGGGTGAAGGTGACTAGGCATGATTAGACCCCATCTTGTCAGGGCCACTCCCAACAGTGGAAGTGCAACTCTTGGAACAGGTTCACTTATTAAATTCAGACCCACAAGAGACAGTGGAATTGCCCTAAGGGCTAGAGGTTGATATATGGCAAGGCAGAATTAGAACAAGCATAACTTGGTCACTGGGAAACTTCGCCCCCCTGACTTGCTAAGGGGATCACAGTGAGTCACAGAAGGAAATTGCAGCCTAAACCCCTGGTCTGGAGGGAGAGGCACAAGAGTTCCCGCCTCAAGAGGAGCGAAGGCTGGAGGCCTGAGAGGCGATGCCATGAAGGGGTCAGAGAAGCAGTTATACCAGAACTGAGACAATCATGTTTGTTCTCTGTGCAAATGGGTGAAGTTTGTAGACTGACTTGTTATAAGTTAGCTGCTCAACTTCCTTTTACACAGAGCCTAATGGCGGAAAGCACCGCATTCAAGCAGTGTGGTTTCTATCAGCTTCCCCAGGAAGGCCAGCTTCCCTTTAATGTGCTCCTTCTCCTTCTGGAGCCACAGTTCCACCACAGCATGAACCATTTAACTACTAGCAGCTTGTATTCCTCTCCCCCAAGTTAAGAAGCCACTGAAAAGAAAGCTATAGAATAACGTACTCTCTGGATACAAGGCTCTAAGGTATGTATGGACAATTCTGCACCTCAGGCATCTACCTCTTCTCCCTCAGGAAAAGAGGTCTGACACATGCAGGCCAGATCTGGTGTAAACTGGCATAGCTCGTCAGGGTTCCTTCCCCACGCTGAACTCTGGGGTACAGATGTGGGGACCCACCTGAAAGACCCCCTAAGCTTATTTTTACCAGCTTAGGTTAAAAACTTTCCCAAGGCACAAATTTCACCTTGCCTTGAACAGTATGCTGCCACCACCAAGTGATTTAAACAAACATTCAGTGAGGGCCACTTGGAGCCCTAACTCCCCCAAAATATCTCCCCCCAAGCCTCTACACCCCCTTTCTTGGGGAGGCTTGAGAATAATATTCTAACCAATTGGTTACAAAGTGAGCACAGATCAAACCCCTTGGGTCTTTAGGACACTGAAAAACAATCGGGTTCTTAAAAGAAGTTTATTTAAAAAATAAAAAAAAGAATCACCTCTGTAAAATCAGGATGGACGATAACGTTACAGGGTAACAAAAAGATTCCAAACACAGAGGATTTCCCCTCTAGGCAAAACTTTAAAGTTATAAAAACAGGGATAAACCTCCCTCTTGGCACAGGGAAAATTCACAAGCTAAAACAAAAGATGATCTAATGCCTTTCCTTACTATTACTTACTATTTCTGCAATGTTAGATGTATCATTTCAGTAGAAGCTGGATTACTTGCTTGGTCTCTCAAACAAAGAACAAAAACCTTCCCCCACAGATTTGAAAGTATCTTCTCCCCTTATTGGTCCTTTTGGTCAGGTGCCAACCAGGTTATCTGAGCTTCTTAACCCTTTACAGGTAAGGAAGGATTTTATGCTACCCTTAGCTCTACGTTTATGACAGCTCTAATGGAAGCACTGGAGCTACACTGATTTCCATCCACTAGCAATCCATTCCCTAATGCAGATGCACCCTAGAAGGATCACAGCAGTTAGCTACACTACTTACATACAGCTTTCTTGCTTGCTATTTCTAAGTGCATGTCTGTCTCCCCCCCTTCAGTGGCTTTTCCTACAATTAGAGATTCAGCCTCAATGTGCGGCAGCTGTTCTGAACACAAACAAGGCAAGAGTGGTTACCCTAGTGACCTACATCTAAGCACCTCAAACAGCTGTTCTTCTTGCAGCCACTGAAAACAGAAGCCTCTGATTGGAGCCAGAAATTCAGCTGTCCTTGTCACCCTCCATAGGGGAGCCCTGAATCCTGTGGGGATCAGGAGCTAATGTCTCAGGTCCATGTTCCTCCCTGGAAGGCTCTGCCCCTGATGGGCTCCCATCAGGTGAGGCACAAGCCCTTTCCTAACCTGGATTACAGCTAATGAGCCTCACCAGCTCTGGACTCCAGTCCGAGTCCACAGAATAGTCCTGTTTCTCCATGCAAGGGCTAAACCCTGCCACAGACGGGCACTTGGCAGAGAAGAAAAATGGACATTTGGGAAGAAGTTTGAGCGGGGGCAGATATAAGAATAGATTAAAACAAACCCCAACGCTTTTATCAAACTGTCCTCATAAGGCTTGATTCTGTAAGGTGCCCCAGTCCCTCGAAGTCAAAGGCATTGAGGTTGTTTGACCGCACCTCACAAAATTAGTCAACACCTGGCAGGATCACAGCCGTAGGTGCCACGAACACACAACCCTTCCATTTCAAAGCCCCATATACAAGAAAACTAAGGCAATCTCAGACATCACATTGCAGAGACCACTGTCTTAGAAACACAGGGTTTGCCATCTCACATGAGGATATAGCTAATCCAGAATCCTTTCTTCCACAGTGGTTATAAATGAAGGGACTAAATTCTTGCAGAGGCTAATGTCCTTATAGGAAGTTCTCCTTAACCCCTGAGAGATGGGAACAAACACAACTAGCTCTTATGCAGTACTTTTCATCAGTAGATCTCAAAGCACTTTACAAAAGGAAGCCTCTCTCATTATCCTCATTTAACAGATGGAGGAACTGGGGATGGCTTATGCCCTGACATAGGAGGGTTTTAGGGAAAATTTGTCCATCAAATCTGGTAATGTCCCCTCCCTAGTGAGCACTACCCACTAGGCTTTGAATTACCCATAAGTCCCTGGTACAGGAGCAGGTATGGCTGCTCTCTGCCACCTCAAGCTCCCTCCCTGGCACACTTTCCACCTTGGGGCCTCTGCACCTCCATTTATGCTGCCCCCAAACTCCTTTTAAAAAGAGACCCAATCCCCTCTTGTAGGTGCCATTTTGCAAACATTTCTGCACCTGCTTAACTTACTACTGTCAGCAGTCCTACTGAAATCAATGGGGCACCAACCATTCATGGTAGCAAAGTTACACACACACACGTTTAAGGCCTTGCCTACACTACAGAATAAGGTTGACATAAGCTGCCTTGTGTAAATCTAGCTGTGGAATTTGGCTCCCACCAACATAAGTGCCTCTCTGTGCTGATTTAGTAACACCCCCTCCATAAGCAGCGTGGAGCCACGGCCGACTTAATTAGGTCAATGCAGTGTCAGTGAAAACACTGCATTGTTTACATAGACTGTTTCCGGCTTTCAGGAGCCATCCCTAAATGCCCCACCCTGATAACACAATTGAAACAAGCACTGCTGGTGAGGCTGCACACCACTGACACAAGGCGCCCACGGTGCACACACACACAAGCAATTTAATAACTGTGGTGGTTGTATGCTGACAAGTTAGGTCGATATCATTTTGCAGTGTAGACATGGCTTAAGTGTTTGTAGGATTAGTGCCCTAAATGACCCCCAGGGCAGGCTGCAGATGTGGCCAGAGTGCACTCTGCTACAATTCTTCTCTGCTTCCCATAACCCATATGTGGCAGAGAGGCAGAATGGAAGTTGGAGCAGCCTTTAGGCTGCTCTAACTTTCAAAAATGGTAGCCAGGTGGGCACCTGGATGCCTCAGATCACGGGGAGTGCAGAAGGGGCTTAAAGCCACCATCTTCTCTATCCAAGCACATGAACAGAGGAACTGCGAATTGGGACACTTAAAAATTAAGTCAAAGTCATCATTCACTCTATAATGCTCTGCTAAGAGTGCTCCAGTGGATAAAAAGAAAGTTTTGCCAAAGCTATGTATACAAATATGGTGCTTTAGTGACAGTACAGATTTGGAACTCAGGTCTCTATATATACACACATGCACTATAGCTATGACCAGAATTTTAAAGTCTAACAAAAAACCCACCTCAATTATTTTAACCACTTATCCATTGTGTTCCAATATTGATTTGGAAGCATACCAATTATTTAAGTCAATTGCCTATTAAAATTCATTTTCAGTTAAAGGTCAGACCTACAGATTGAAACCAGATGCAGTACATAATTCCTATCAGGATTGTGATTTGCACACAAGTTCATTGCTATGTTTCTGCAGAAGTAATTTCTCCTGTCGAATTTGGCTCCATAAGCTAGCATAGCTATTACACCCTCGATTAATTAAGAGCTTTTTATTACCATTATCAGAAAGTTTAAAACACTGCAATCTTGGTTAAAAAGGCACTGCAACTTAAATACTTATTGTACTTAATTCCCATCATTGGTAGAGGAAGTGGAAAGGAATGGCGTTTAGAGCTGTGTGGGCATTTCATTTAATAATGAGTGGACCTGAGAAGCTTAGAGGTTGTTGTGAAAAACAGTCTATATCCTTCAATATGGAGACGTTTTTATGAACTTTGTTCTACACACTGGGCTGCATCTCTCATAAGGAGAAGCTACTTTCTTGGGCAATTTCTAATACTCCCTGGTATTAACCAGGATGGAAAGGCCACAAGGACAGCATCTTGTGATACCTTGAAACTTCTGCTGCCAGCTGGTGCAGGATAACATGGAAGTATAGGAATGCTGAAAACAATCCGAAGGAGTCAAACCGACATTGCTGACTCCAATACAAAGTGGGCGTTTCTGCAAATTATTTCTTCTCCAGTGCCGCAGACAAAGAATGGCAGCAAAAGCCCAGCCTAGTCAGCCAGTTAGAAAGGCCAGGTTTGAAGATTAAGAGGTGGGTTTGCAGAGGCTGCTGCCTATCATGCTGATCAGTCTCTTATTGCATGCTTGTACTCCCCTGTCTGCCTGTATCTTCCTGTTGCCTCATCTTATATTTGATTGCAAGTAACTTGGGGCAGGGACAGACTGTTCTGTATTTGTACAGCACCTAGCACAATGGGGTCCTGGGCCACAACTGGGGCTACAGTAAGACAATACTACTACGATGCCTAAGCAGCAGTGTGGGTATCTGATATTTCGAATGACAGAGGATACTGAAAATACTAACCCAAGAATGACTTTTGAGGATTATAGCACTAAATGCATTGGGGAGTGGGGGGGGGGGGGACTGGTTTCTTATGGTGTAAAGGGTTGGAGCAGAGGTAAGACAGATAATCTGCACTATACCCCTTATAAGATAGATGTGCTTTTAGGCAGAGTCTGAAGTAAGGGGTAGCAAGTAGGCACGTTATGCTGACGGGGAGGGGAACATTGTGCTTCAAGACACAATGGCTCCCAGAGCTCTTCTCTTGCATTGGGATGAGCAGTAGTTTCCTACACCCTTTTATGGTGTGTACCCTACCACTTTTCTCCACCCCAGGCATCCCACCAGCTCTGCTCACCAGAGCCTAGAGGGGCACAGCCCCAGATCTGTCTACTCCCGACCCCTCCACACTCACATGCTCCCCAGGGAAGGATCTGCAGCACATTCCCTGCACTCCTCTGAATGTGAGTCAGATGCTACCTAGCCTATAGATGGCAGCATTGGGAACATTAGAAAGGTGCAATTTTTTCTTTAAAGTTTAAGAAGACCAAGGGCCAGATGGCGATACCCACTACTCATGTTAGGGAGCACCTTACTCCACCAGTAATCCTGCTCACCTCAGTGGAATTATTTATGGAACCAGGGGCTATTCAGATCAGAATCCGGAGCCAAAGAAAGGAGATTTGCTTGGTGGCCTGCACGTCTCCTTTGGCCCGCAGTGAAGGGTTGATTAACAGGGTCACAGCCTGGACTGACTCTTTCCATTGTCTACACTCATGTACTACTGTTTCCTAGTTTAACTGTGTGCCGCTAATGTGCCAAATGCAAAGAGCTTTAAAAACAATGAAATGCCCCTTAATAAAAGTCCTTTCTTTCAACATCTGTGAACTCTTGAGTATAACTGGCTGCAGGCGGTGCTTAATGTTTGTGAAGAGATCGGGGAGTTACTAATTGGCTGCCTTACCACTGCCCAGGTGTCTTTCCCCCACCCCCTTTACAGCTTTATTTTATGCAAAGGGTACAAGGGATTTAGCTCTGTGGATGAACAATCTGCAGCAGTGACATTCCCTGGAATACAGGAGCAAATATGGGGTTTCCATGCAGATATAGGGACATAATATATGCATGGGGTTGGTTGGTCTTTGAACAATAATAGAGCTGGGTGAAATTTTTACTCCAATAGTTTTCCATCCGAAAAATTCAGTTTCACCCTAACTGAAATTTTTCCACAAGAAAGTATCAATTTTGATGAAAAAGTTTTTGGTTTTCCCCACAGAAGAGTTTTGAACAGGTTCCAAATGGAAATTTTCATTTTGAAACATTTGAAGTTGAAGCTAAGCGAACATTTTCCTTTCAAGATGTCAATCGCAAACAAAAGGCTTTAGTTCTGAATTGGTTAGAAGTTTCCTGTGGGAAACTTGATATTTTTCCTGCCAAAGATAGTTGAAAAAGAAGATCTACCCCTCCCCCCCCATTAAAAAATTTCAGCTTTGACCAGCTCTGGGCAACACATTTGAGAATGTTTGAACTGCTCATGCTGTAGAGCATAGACTCCTACAAGATGTTCAAACCAATCTTAAAAGGTGTTCTGTGTCCCCCAAGGCATTCATGGGAAATTTCAATCTAGTGAGATAATACCAGGCCCCATGTGTACCAGCCAAGAGGGGGAAGCTCTCTCAGGTCTGTGTGCTGCCCATCTGCTCACACCAAGGCTAAATTTTAGTTATAGCTTTGCCCTCGTAATACATAGAAAATGTTGGAGGAACTAACAAAACCGAAAACACTAAAGAAAACCAAGCCCACACATCAAGTATAGTGCCCAAGCCACATTGGGCCTACGCATTAATATTAATTCAGGGTTCATTAGGCACTTACAAACTTCACAATTTACCCAGGCAAATCCTTTTTCTTAAGAGCTCCTATTATGTCATAAAATGATTCTTCTTCGGGGCTCTATAAAATATTTTAAAGCTCTTTAAAATTTACACACCAAAGAAAGCACCCTTCCAATTCATGGCAATTGTCCACCTAGACCTTTAAACTAAAGCAGATCCAAACAAAATACAATAGGTAATGTGTTTTGTGTGTGGGTTTCTATAATTCTAGAATGCTTTCCCACCTGAATGGCTTATTCTTTTTGCTAGTATGAATCTCTCCCTGCTGACCAGCACTTTTCATTTTCTAGTGGCATTTATAACAGCAATGAGGTGGCAAAGTTTACATACAGGCAAAACAAATTCCCCTTTTCTGGAGATGCAGTACAATACATCCCCAGCACTCACATGACTTACCAGAGCAAATATTTGGGAAGGTTTCCAGTTGCATTCATTTTCCCAAATGAGAATTTTTTAAAAAACAATGCATGCTCCAGTTTGCATGCTATTGGCCAAATCCTGAACTGTGTGCATTTGGAGCAAGCTAGGGTGGTGGAAAAGGTGCCATCTTTATGGCCCCCCAGTCCTGGAACCAGCTGGACACAAGGCTGGTGCTGGCATCAATTAAATCAGGGGTGGGCAACCTTTCAGAAGTGGTGTGCCGAGTCTTCATTTATTCACTCTAATTTAAGGTTTCGCGTGCCAGTAATACATTTTAATGTTTTTAGAAGGGCTCTTTCTATAAGTCTATAATATAGAACTAAACTATTGTTTTATGTAAAGTAAATAAGGTTTTAAAAATGTTTAAGAAGCTTCATTTAAAATTAAATTAAAATGCAGAGCCCCCTGGACCGGTGGCCAGGACCCAGGCAGTGTGAGTGCCACCGAAAATCAGCTTGCGTGCCACCTTCGGCACACGTGCCATAGGTGCCTACCCCTGAATTAGCCAGGGACTACTTGGATGCAGGGAGGTTCTAGTTGTGCTCCCTTTCCTTGACCATACCGTAGTGCTAGGACACAGAATGGTATAGGGCAACAAGAGCAGCTCCTAAATAGTGGGACCTACACAGGTTGAATCTGGCTGGTTTATGGCTGCTATATAGCGGTGGTGCAGTGCAGAGCAAACAAGAATCCAGGCCTATAGTTTCTACTGCAGCTTTAACACAGGACCTGTGTTCGACGCAGATGCTGAGCTGTACTGCACTGGCAAAGTGGATGGAGGCTTTCTACCAGTGGAAGGACAGAATGGAGCAATGTCACAATGGGATAAATGCAGTTCCGAGAAGTTACTCTAGATTGACACCAATGTAACAGAGAAAATCAAATCCAATGTCTCCAGGGGTGCACATGCCGTATCTCTGTGTGGGTTGTCAGCAGGGGGGACGGAATACATGGCCTTCTGGGTCAAAAAGCATAACCCCCGCTACCTGAGCTACCCATCTCTGTTAATGTAAAGCAGGTAGCCCATTCAGACAGCGATGTGGTCCAGGCACTAAGGGGGACAGAGAACCACTCTGTAAGCATGGGTTACACACATTTAGGGTGTATCTACACTGCACACTCCTTACAGAGAACGCACTGCATGCCCCCCTAGCATGGGTATAAATAGCCATGTGGATGGTGAGGCACTGCTTAGGTGAGTAAAGACACACCTGAACATTAGGGCACATACGCTACACAGCTTCCTATGCACCCAAGCAGTGCCTCCCCCATGGCTATTTTTAGCAGTGTAGCATCCTGCTGCAGGGACAGGGTCCGGCAGCTCTGGCATCTCCCTGCAGCAGGGAAAGGCTCTGGCTGAGGAGCCTTTTCCTGCTGCCTTCCCACTGCCAGAGACTTTCACTGCAGCATGTAGCTACACATACCCTACGTGCTGCCACCGACATAGACAAGGCCCTAGAATGTCTCACACCTCCTTTTAAAAGGCTTGGGGCAAGGTCCTCAGCCACCCACTGAAGTGGCACCAAGGAATGTAACCAGCATCTGAGGATTCCCCTGGCTTTATGCCACCTACTCCCCCTTGAGGCATAAAGGATGGGAGGGAAACTTGTTGGGGACAGAAGGAAGCACTGCTGTGATGTGGGAATGGCCCCCAGGCAGTTTAAGTCACAGCAGCTGTGAGCCTGCATTCCTCTCCCCTCACCGCAGGGTTGAGAACCAGAAAGGTGTCTTGGTGCCACCTTTCCGTCTCCCTACTTAGGGGTGCTGAGCAGTTTTGGATCTAGTTTTACTCTCCTGACTGCAGTGGGGTTATGCTCAATTGACACCAGTGTAAGTCTGTGAGGGGGTCCACTTATGTCACGTGAGCGCCTCCTATTGGGTGTGGGTGCTCTCAGCTTTTGCGGTGCTCTCTACTGGGAGTTTCTCTTTTTCAGGTGCGTTTTCAGTGACTCAGCCCTCCATTGAGTCACATACAGTTCATAGACAAAACAAAATAGACCCCTTCCAGGGTAAACAGTCTAACAGGGCCCAGGGCCAGCTCCAGGGTTTTTGCCGCCCCAAGCGCTGGGAAAAAAAAGCAAAAACAAAAAACCAAAAAACAGCCACAATCGTGATCGGCGGCAGCTCCACCACGCTGCTTTCTTCTTGGCTGCAATTTGGTGGCAGGTCCTTCCCTCCGAGAGAGGCCGAGGGACCTGCTGCTGAATTGCCGCCAAAGAAGCCAACGTGCCGCCCCTTCCCCTTGGCTGCCCCAGGCACCTGCTTGCTGAGCTGGTGCCGGCCCTGACAGGGCCTATCCCAGTACCGTGTTTGGTCTTCTGCTGCCCATCCAGGGCTAGTTCTCAAATTGTCCTTGTGCTGGAAGGGAGCAGTTCCCCTAGGGCTTCCTTCCTGGAGACTCTTCGCTCTATAGTGAGTCTCAATCAACCCCAGCTGAGTGTCTGTTTCAGTTCAATACATCCCCTTTTTGGAGTATAAAGTTCAATACATACTAACCCCTTTTGGGTCTTCAGTCTATTTCCTGAGCCTATGTAAACTCCCTTCACAGGGCACTTGGCCACTTCCCACCAGCCACAGCTGGAAACCCAGGCCCACCCACTGTACCGAGTCCCAACCCAGGGACCCTACAAATAACAGCCACCCACTGCATCCCTTTAACTAACTCATTGCTGCTACTTTTCCCTGGACCACTTACCCACAGCCCCAAGCTGTGATGGGGCCTTCACCCTTACCTCAAGTTGAAGCCTTGCTTGAGTCCCAATAGCCAGCCAGGGACACCTTCCTTGCTCCCCTAGTCCCTGCTAGTGATGGCTCTGTCCAGATGCTGGAGCAGCAGCAGCCACCTAGGAGCACTTTTCTTGCTCCTCTGACTCCAGCCAGTAACTGAATCTACTCAGGCCCAGCAGCTCCTTTTATATGAGCCTACTGGCTCTAACTGGCTGCTTCCCACACAGCCTCTCTAAGCAGCTTGGAGGACTCACCTCTTCTGCTCTTTTCCTAGGGCAGGGTTTGGTAGGCTCACAAGGCCTCCAGCAGGTGACATTCAGGCCTGCTACACCCAGTCACAAAGTCAAAGTAGAATCAGGCCTTAGAAGGGCAGGTATCATCAGCCTTTGCTCAGGAGCCAAGGGTAGGCAGGCATGACCCTAGCTACATCTCCAGCCCATCCAAACATGCCTTCTGAGATATGGACAGTGGCACTGCCCAAGATAATCCTCTATCACCACCCTCAACTATACTCTGGGCACCCTATTCACTTCTGTCCTGTGGCCACTTTACCAGGCTAAAGTGGCACAAAGGGGCTAAAAGGCAGGTATAAGGCCTCTTTAGGTGATACCCCAGGTACTGGGAGCCCCAACACCCAGTTCTACCATCTTTGAACTGCCTCTCCAGGAGCTCCACGCACAGGTGGCACACTTGGGCAGGATGGAGGAGGGAGGGCACAGGAGGGATGTGGCCAAGATGGACCTTCCCCCTGCCAATTCTGAGCTCCATTATGGCCTTGAAGCAGGAGGGCAAGTTAGGGCAGCTCTAAGGGCTGCACTAGGGACCACTTTGGCCACCAGCAGTCTCTGAATAAGGGGGAGTACAAGCTGCCTCCTCTCTCCATAATAAGTGCTATTACAGGGAAGAATCTGCCCCAGAGAGGGCAAATGTAATTCTGATTGACAACAGCATTCCAGCATGACCTCCCCACTCCCGATGCTAAGCCAGACAGAGTTCAGTCCTGTGCAAGTCCCATGCTGGAAGCTATCATTTAAAATACCAATAGTTAAAATTGATTAAGATCCCTGGAATCAGATTCCATCTCAGTTAAACAGGTGTAAATCCAGAGCAACACCATTGAACTACCAGCTAGCTGAGAGGAGAATCTAACTAAATACGTACATACATACATACATACATAAATTACTGATACGTTTCCCTCCTGTTTTCATATGCTCTTGGTCTTGGAGAGTTGGATTCCCATGGATGGACTGTGCAGCATCAAGCCATTATTTTCTGTTTTGACAAAAACTTTAGATTTTTGTGACTAATAAGGGAAAGAAACGGCTTTAAAACAGTCCAGGCAGGAGCTGATGAAATGTGGGGGGAAATGCACACCACAGTTAATTTTAAAAGTTGTAAATTCTACTGGACAAAACCAAAATTGTTTAGCTCTGTTTGCTGTCAAAATGGGATGGCTGCCCACTCAAATATTTTATGATGCTTCTGTAAATACATTTCACAGGTCTGATTGATATATCAATCTATCATGATGCCAAACAGCTGTTCCACACAGTGACTATAATTTGATCCTGATGTAAAATAACTTCTCTAATATTGTTTGCCCAGGATCTTCCCCCTTTGCGAAGAAAAAGAATCAGAGTCGTGCAATGTGTAGCAATGCTCCTGGTTAATATTTTGTCTAACAGACTTTTATTTTGGGGTCACAGTTACAGAGTATTAGAAAAATGAAAGCAGCAGGCTGACCATGGATGGATCCGATAGCTCTGAAAGAGCCTAAGGGAAACAAGTGTAGCATTTCCTATTCCAGAACCCAGCCAATCCTCCACAGTGTATCCATCACAGGCTGCCTGGATAGGTCTGCCTTCCGCAGCCTGGAATCTGATAGGATTTAAGACTTACTGTGGAAAATGTCTCCGCATTGTTGAACAGGCTAGCAATGAAATCTCTCCCCAGGGGTGGAACTGACAGCCCGGTGAAAACTAATCATTACAGACCCCGGGACTGGTCTTGCAACCTTTACTCACACAAGCAGTCCTTATTCATGCAAGCAATCCCATTGATTTTAATGGGCCTACTCTTATTCATGCAAGCAATTCTTACATTCAAAAGGGTTGCAGCTTTAGGTTCTCTCTCTCGTCTTTACAATGGAAATACTTAGTTAAGTTACTGTATATGTGAGCATAGGTTTGCATAGTGCTTTGTAGAGAGTGCATTTAATTCTCTTATCTGCCTTGACAAAATTCAGTTTTTTATTAAAATGATTAATGTCTACGAATTTAATCAACACATATTCACACAGCAGCAGCTTTACCCTAAGTTTGATTTTAAACAGCTTGTGTCCTGACGCATGAGGTATATTATATCATTTGACAGCAGTGACATTTATATTTGTAATTACTAAATGGTGACAATCCATTGGTAAGCCCGCCCCACTTCAGGAAAGAAAACGGATATAAGGGTGCCATACCAAACTGTGCTAAGTGTCACAATAAATCAATGGATTAAAAGATTACAGAGCAACTACAATGTCACAACATTCTCCTGATAACAAAAGCCTATGCATAAGAATTAAAGCAATTTATTTTGGAGTCCATATGATTTTCTTTCCTCTACTGGTGTGACACAGTTGCTGTTTTATTTCAGCAGCTTCAGAGCAGCAGAGGTACTGCACAGAAGAAATCATTGTGCTCTGGGGAGTTGATTATAGAATACTGAAAAATCGGTCAGTTCAAGATGGAATATAGAAGCACAAAAATGCGATATAAATTTTGATAAACTGTGCAGGAAAAATAAGGTACAAAGCAGGTTTTTTTTAAGACACAGTGCATCAAATTTAGCAAGCATCTTCTACATGTTATCAGCCTACAAATGCTATTTTGAAAGCAGTTTTAGATCATTTAACATGTTGCAGATACAAACCCTTCCCCCCTGCAAGATCAGAAACAGCATATCAAACAGTGTAAACGCAATTAGTGTAGTGGAGAAAGAAGGGATATCTTCAGGTCTGTTGGCAATTAATGGTACTTATTATCTGCTGTTGAAGGAAGCTGTCAGATGAGATTTGCTACCCAGATTGTCCAGATGTAGTAAACACATGGAACTTTAAACAAAATCCATAATTTAGCATCCTATTATATTGGTTTATGCTATCTCTTGAGATGTATAGTAATTCTGGGCCCCGTTCATCCCTAGAGTCCTAGACTAGCTCTATTAGAATTTGTGGAGTTACACCAGATAAGAGATTCCTCTGACCTTTCCCATTTGTGGGTCCTATTGAAGTTAGTAGGTGTGTGAGGGTGTGTTTAAATCAGGGGGTAGAATTCAGCCTTGGCAGGAAAACCGCCTGTTTTGGACTAATAAAAGAAAAGTGTAACTTGCTGGAAATCAGAGTGAATTTTTCTGAGTTTGTTGTTGAGAAAAGGTTTTAAATCAACCTAAATACCCAGTTTCAAACTCTTGCTGCTATTTAGGTTGATTTAATGCTTGTAGGATTGGGCCCTGCCATAGGGCAAGGCTGAGACTCAGCTGCACCTGATAGGCATAGCTAGTCTCCCCAGATGAAGGAAATGAGTGGAGTCATGTGACTCGCAGATCATGTGACTAAAGCCAAGGGTTCTCATCTTCATTGCACCTCGACACCCTTCTGACAACAAAAATTACTACATGACCCCAGGAGGGGGAGCTGAAGCCCGAGCCCAGCTACCCTGGAGGGGAGGGGGAGCAAAGCTGAAGCCTATGGGTTTCAGTCCCTAGTCGGGGGGACCTGTAACCTGAGCCCTGCCACCCACGGCTGAAGCTGAAGCCCAAGCCCTGCTGTCCAAGGCTCTGTCTTTAGCCCCAGGCCTCAACAAGTCTAATGCCAGCCCTGGTGACCCCATTAAAACAGGGTCGTGACCCACTTTGGGGTCCTGACCCACAGTTTGAGAACCGTGGGACTAAATGATGCTTGCTGGGGAAACAGGAGTAGCTTGTGTGGAGCCTAACTCCAGAGAGAGCAGCTTTGGGAATCAGTGATCTCTAAAAGACCAGGAACGCTGGGAGTCTAGGAAGAGGTCCTAAGAAGGAGAGACAGCGTGGCTGAGGCTACTGGATGCAGACACTCAGTGGTAGGGTTTCCAGGGCTGGGAAACCAATGGAAGAGGATGGGTATGGATTCCCCTTATACTGTCACCTGGATAAGGGAAGCAGTGACCACAGAACAGAATTTTCTCCTTCTTACATCACACAAGGGCAAGGGGCTCTTTAAGGGCTTCGTTTTACAGCAAGGCAGAGCTCATGCTGTTAGAAAACAGGCAAAACCACCTGCTGTTTCTCAAAACATCCATAGCCCCCCGCTTACATGTTCAAAAAAGGTCACGGCACACAAAACAGTCTGCGCATGCACGTATCGATTCTGTGGAAACAAGGCTGAAATTCACCCTTGTGCTTGGGGCCCCTGGCAGGTACCTCATGACTATGCTGAAGCAGATGGGCAAGATGGCACCACAGAAGTAATCATGCAGCTTTGGGCTCTTTTTTCACAGGACAGGGAGTCTCTAGTCCAGTGGCTCTCAACCTTTCCAGACTACTGCGCCCCTTTCAAGAGTTTGATTTGTCTTGTGTACGCCCAACTTTCTCCTCACTTAAAAATTTCCAAAATCAGACATAAAAATACAAAAGTGTCTCAGCACACTATTACTGAAAAATTGCTTACGTTTTCATTTTTGCCATATGAATTATAAAATAAATCAATTGGAATATAAATACACAATATCAAGGTGAGTTGATGTACCCCCTGGAAGACCTCTGAGTACCCTCAGGGGTACACGGTTGAGGTCCACTGGCTGAGAACCACTGCTCTAGTCTGTAGCAGCCCTGCATAGGTTGGGGTGGGCAGAGTTGAAGGAAGGGCTGGATCTGGATCACAGGACTGGCCACTGAGTGGCCCTAACTCCTCGTGCAGAGTCATTACATGGGCAGGAGTACTAGCGGCAACTGCCAGGCTGCACCTCTGGCCTTAGGGTTGGAGAGTATGGATTTGCCTTGCACGTCACTTAAAAGTCACCTAAGTCCTCCTCACCTGCATACGGAAGTCTATACATGTTCCATGAGTGCATGCACATTTGAGGAGTGCATCCTTTTTGCCTTACTTTGAACATTCATGCACAGCACAAAACATTGTAAAGGGGAGTTGCAGGTATTCAGTACCTCTGGGGAAGAAGAAAAATAATGCTAATTTTCTGTAAGCACCTGTACGAAAATATTGCCCTAACGCACTCCATTTTCAAGCCAATCGACTTATTGCAGCCGGGCACTGATATCAGGAAAAAATATACACGATGCATTGTACTGTGAAACTTGCTTGTATTGGAGATCAGGAATTTTACTCCAAGTGCAGACTGAAGTCATCTTTTCCACTGGATATTTAGTAAATGAGAGTACCTTTAGCGACAGTGCTGTATCCACATTTTTATTACATTACATGTTATAGAAATGGCAACCAGACATCTGGTGTGCTGGAACAATTTTAGAGTGGGGGTGCTGATGATGGAACCATGTATTTGGTGTTATTACTACTTCAAGCCAGGGGGTGCGACAGCACCTCTAGTTCCAGCACCACTGCCAGACATCTGTGTTCCTATCAAGAAGGTCTTTTCTGTAAATCTTTCTACTGTTATTGCACAAACAGGTCTCACTGAGACTTCCCCCAAATGAACTGTAAATAAAAGACTCTGATTTCCACAAGATAGTTTTGCATCTGGGTTTGTAGATGGTCATAATAGATTCCAGTGCACAAGGACAGAGGTGGTTTTATCCTTTACTAACACTGTAATTTATATTGATTGCAGCCCAGCAGTCATGCATCTTGTCCGCCTAAGGATTTCTCAGACCCCCAAGTCTTCTGAAGCAAATATTTATTGACAACTATCTCAATGAATTACAAAATACACACTGTACGTGTAGCACTAAAATTCTGCAGAACAGCTAATCTCGCACATAGTCACTGACTGTGACTAACAGTTCTATCCCAAGCAAATGTTTTATTACATTAAGCCAACAACTGCAAAAGTAGCACAGGACTCATATGATAACACTCTTAGTCAAAATAAATGTACTATCAAACTTATTTAAATGACTCATCTGACATTGCATAGATTCTTCTGTAGATGACAAAGTTGTTCATTAGTTAAGGCCTAAGTTTTCCCCAGTGTTTTTCATTTTCTTATCAAAATTATGCCATACAGGAATGATTTATAAACTCTGATGCTATTTGTATAAAAAGAGGTTCATAATTCAAAGAGAAGAAATGAAATATTTAGGGAAGATTAATCGTGAGTGCACCACTACTCTAGCTGTCTAATCGTTCATTTTATGACACAGCAATGTTTGTTCGGCTAGTAACTCTTTGGGGAAAAAAATCTAGTAGCTCATATGTTGCTTAATATAGTCAATGGGAAAAAGCAAAGCAAATCTCATTGAGGGAACTGGAAAATATTATGAGCCTTTACACTGACAACGCTTTAAAAAGTTAGCAAAATTTACACATTTACTACACTTTTGCATGTGTAGATACAAATAACTATCACACCTCTACCCCAGTATAACACGACCCGATATAACACGGATTCGGATATAATGCAGTAAAGCAGTGCTCCGTGGGGGGCCGGGCTGTGCACTCCGGCGGATCAAAGCAAGTTCGATATAACGCGGTTTCACCTATAACGTGGTTAGATTTTTTGGCTCCCAAGGGCAGCGTTATATCGGGGTAGAGGTGAAATAATAATAATGAGGTATTATGGGAATGTCTAGAGGTCCCAACCAAAACTGGAGCTCCAATACGCTAGGTGAGGTAAAAACACTTAATAACTGGGCTCTGTGCAAGGGTAATTAGGTGAAATTCTCCGGCCTCTGTTATACAGGAGGTTAGAGTAGATCAGGGGTCTCAAACTCAATTTACCTTAGGGCCAATGCAAGTCCTCAAATCCTCCTAGCAGGCCAATAATGTCACTCATGCCACCCTGGCTGACTCTGCCCGGCGACTAGTGACACTGCATCCATGGCTGACTCTGTCAGGCAACTAATGATATTGCCTCCATGGCTGACTCTGCCCAGCAACTAGTGATGCTATCTCTGTCCCTCTCCCCAGCCACTGGGAGCTGTGGGGGGCGGCGCCTGCAGCAGACAAAGCTGGCATCCTGGCTGCATGGGTCTCTCCTGCCTGCTCCCCTCCTTCCCCCGACCCTCGGCCAGCAGCCATGAGGGCTAGATGAAAGAACTTTTAAAAAAGTTTCTGCAGGCCGAATTGGGGTGGTTCTTGGGCCGCAGATGGCCCGCGGGCCGGGACTTTGAGACCTCTGGAGTTGATGATCTAATGGTCCCTCTTCTGGCCCTAAAAGTCTCTCAATATATTAAAGAAACAATCCTTGCCCCAAAGATCTTGCAATCTAAGGCCCCACTCCTGCAAACACATATACATCAAATTTTGGCAAAAAGTTGAAATGGGGGTGGGAATCCAGAGAAATTACAATAATTTTTCATGATTTCCTCCCTTAAAAATCAGTTAAGGAGTTGGTCAATTTTTAATTTAAAAATGCAGGATTTTTTTTTAAGACATTTTCCCTGTTTTCAAAGCAACTCTATTCCTACATTGATTGTAACCTTAATATACTAAGAACATTGTAGAAAAATCTAGAAAGTACAACCCTCCAAAATGTCTGTTTGACTTTATGCATGGGCAAGTGCCACAAATGGGCATTAGACATCCAGCTTCCAGTTCACTGTCAATGGCAGTTAAGTGCCCAACTGCCATTTGGGCCTTTGAAAAACTTCCCCAGAATTAACTAGCATTTGAAAGCTAGTACAAGACCTTAGGTCAGAAGAGGGCAAACTACAGCCCACGGGCCACACCCGGCCCGTGGGATCGTCCTGCCCGGCCCTGGAGCTCCCAGTCAGGCAGACTAGCCCCCAGCCTCTCCCCTGCTGTCCCCCAACCCCCACAGCCTCAGCTTGCCATGCTGCCAGCACTCTGGGCAGTGGGGCTGCGAGCTTCTGCCGGGCTGTGCGGCTTTCCCTACACAAGCGGCGATGACAGTTTGAGAAACACTGACCTATGCCAATGGGAGGGATTCTCCCACCGGCGTGGATACTCCACCTCCCCGAGAGGCAGTAGCTAGGTCGATGGGAGAATTCTCCCGTCGACCTACTGCTGTCTATGCTGGGGGTTAGGTCAGTTTATCTGTGTCGCACAGGGGCGTGGATTTTTCACACCCCTGAGTGACGTAGTTACACCAACCTAATTTCCTAGTGTAGACCAGGCCTGAGCCGGCCTTCTGTGAAAGTTTTGTCTCTCACACTCACAGGTCTCCCATATTGGTCAGCAGTTGTATCGTTTGAGTGTTAACACAGGGCAGTCCCCTGGAGGGCTTTGCACATCAGTACAGAGTCCCTGAGATTTATCCCTGTTTGTGATGGAGAGTCAGCAGAGAGACAAGGTAATTGTCCGATAGGAATTGAAAGCCAACTCTTCAGACCTTTAGCATAACAGATTTATATAAGATAACACACTTAGAGTACTCAATCTATTTACTGCACAGGGTGAAATTGCACAGTGGCTTGAACCTCATGCTAATTGCTTTACTTAATACACTTTTATTTAAGGTTTCAGAGTAGCAGCCGTGTTAGTCTGTATCCGCAAAAAAAACAGGAGTACTTGTGGCACCTTAAAGACTAACAAATTTATTGTAGCATGAGCTTTCATGAGCTAAAGCTCACTTCTTCGGATGCATAGAATGGAACACACAGACAGGAGATATTTATACATACAGAGAACATGAAAAGGTGGAAGTATGCATACCAACAGGCAGAGTCTAATCAATTGAGATGAGCTATCGTTAGCAGGAGGAAAAAAAACTTTTTGAAGTGATAATTAAGATGGCCCATAGAAGGTGTGAGGAGAACTTAACATAGGGAAATAGATTCAATTGGTGTAATGACCCAACCATTCCCAGTCTTTATTTAGACCACAGTTAATGGTATCTAGTTTGCATATTAATTCAAGTTCAGCAGTCCCTCTTTGGAGTCTGTTTTTGAAGTTTTTTTGTTGCAAAATTGCCACCTTCAAGTCTGTCACTGAGTGGTTAGGAAGGTTGAAGTGTTCTCCCACTGGTTTTTGAATGTTATGATTCCTGATGTCAGATTTGTGTCCATTTATTCTTTTGCGTAGAGACTGTCCGGTTTGGCCAATGTACATGGCAGAGGGGCATTGCTGGCACATGATGGCATATATCACGTTGGTAGATGTGCAGGTGTACGAGCCCCTGATGGCGTGTCTGATGTGATTAGGTCCTGTGATGGTGTCACTTGAATGGATATGTGGACAGAGCTGGCATCGGGCTTTATTGCAAGGATAGATTCCTGGGTTAGTGTTTATGTTGTATGGTGTGCGGTTGCTGGTGAGTATTTGCTTCAGGTTGGGAGGCTGTCTATAAGCAAGGACTGGCCTGTCTCCCAAGATCTGTGAGAGTGAGGGATCATCTTTAAGGATAGGTTGTAAATCTTTGATGATGCGCTGGAGAGGTTTTAGTTGGGGGCTGTAGGTGATGGCTAGTGGTGTTCTGTTATTTTCTTTTTTAGGCCTGTCCTGTAGTAGGTGGCTTCTGGGTACTCTTCTGGCTCTGTCAATCTGTTTTTTCACTTCAGCAGGTGGGTATTGTAGGTTTAAGAATGCTTGATAGAGATCTTGTAGGTGTTTATCTCTGTCCGAGGGATTGGAGCAAATACGGTTGTATCTTAGAGCTTGGCTGTAGACAATGGATCGTGTGGTGTGTCCGGGATGGAAGCTGGAGGCATGTAAGTAAGTATAGCGGTCAGTAGGTTTCCGGTATAGGGTGGTATTTATGTGACCATCGTTTATTAGCACAGTAGTGTCTAGGAAATGGACCGCTTGTGTGGATTGGTCTAGGCTGAGGTTGATGGTGGGATGGAAATTGTTAAAATCTCGGTGGAATTCCTCGAGGGCTTCTTTTCCATGAGTCCAGATGATGAAGATGTCATCAATGTAGCGCAAGTAGAGTAGGGGTGTTAGGGAACGAGAGTTAAGGAAGCGTTGTTCTAAGTCAGCCATAAAGATGTTGGCATACTGAGGGGCCATGCGGGTACCCATAGCAGTGCCACTGACTTGAAGATATATATTGTCCCCAAATGTGAAATAGTTGTGGGTGAGGACAAAGTCACAAAGTTCAGCCACCAGGTTAGCCGTGATATTATCGGGGATACTGTTCCTGATGGCTTGTAGTCCATCTTCGTGTGGAATGTTAGTGTAGAGGGCTTCCACATCCATAGTGGCCAGAATGGTGTTTTCTGGAAGATCATTGATGGATTGTAGTTTCCTCAGGAAGTCAGTGGTGTCTCGAAGATAGCTGGGAGTGCTGGTAGCATAGGGCCTGAGGAGAGAGTCCACATAGCCAGACAATCCTGCTGTTAAAGTACCAATGCTTGAGATGATGGGGCGTCCAGGATTTCCAGGTTTATGGATCTTGGGTAGCAAATAGAATACACCTGGTCGGGGTTCCAGGCATGTGTCTGTATAGATCTGTTCCTGTGCTTTCTCAGGGAGTTTTTTGAGCAGATGGTGTAGTTTCTTTTGGTAATCATCAGTGGGATCAGAGGGTAATGGCTTGTAGAATGTGGAGTTAGAGAGTTGTCTGGCAGCCTCTTGTTCATATTCCGACCTATTCATGATGACGACAGCACCTCCTTTGTCAGCCTGTTTGATTATGATGTCAGAGTTGTTCTTGAGGTTGTTGATGGCATTGTGTTCAGCACGGCTTAGGTTATGGGGCAAGTGATGTTGCTTTTCCACAATTTCAGCCCGTGCACGGTGACGGAAGCAATCTATGTAGAAGTCTAGTCTGTTGTTCCGACCCTCTGGAGGAGTCCATGCAGAATCCTTTTTATTATAGCGGTGGTAGGAAGGATTCTGTGGGTTAGTATGTAGTTCAGAGGTGTGTTGGAAGTATTCTTTGAGTCGGAGACGGCGAAAGTAGGATTCTAGGTCACCACAAAACTGTATCATATTCGTGGATCTGGAAGGACAAAAGGAGAGTCCCCGAGATAGGATAGATTCTTCTGCTGGGCTAAGAGAATAGCTGGAAAGATTAACAATATTGTTGGGTGGGTTAAGGGAGCTATTGTTGTGGCTCCTTGTGCCATGTAGCAGTTTAGACAGTTTAGTGTCCTTTTTCTTTTGTAGAGAAGCAAAGTTTTTGTTGTAAATGGCTTGTCTAGTTTTTGTAAAGTTTGTCCATGAGGAAGTTTGTGTAGAAGGTTGGTTTTTCATCAGAATATCTAGTTTAGAGAGTTCAGTCTTAATCTTCCCCTGTTTGCTGTATAGGATGTTGATCAGGTGGTTTCGCAGTTTCTTTGAGAGTGTGTGGCACAATCTGTCAGCATAGTCTGTGTGGTATGTAGATTGTAATGGATTTTTTACCTTTAGTCCTTTTGGTATGATGTCCATCTGTTTGCATTTGGAAAGGAAGATGATGTCAGTCTGTATCTGTACGAGTTTTTTCATGAAGTTGATGGATTTCCACTCCATACGGCTAAATGCAGTGCCTTGCATAATGACAGGTTTCAGAGTAGCAGCCGTGTTAGTCTGTATCCGCAAAAAAAAACTTTTATTTAACAGTCCTAAGATAAGATGTTATTTGGCCTACTTACCCACAGTACTTTCAGATTTCAATAGCCTGATCACTTTTGTGGTAACCTTGAACTTAAGTTGTTTCTAACCTTGCCAATAGCTCCAGCTACAATTATGCAACTGAACTGCTTAGGAATGCATAGCTTGTATCAATAAAGGAAACTAAATTAAAGAATTCCTTAAAACAAAGGAATGCTCCACATTTTAGAGAGTCAGCCATTCCTTTTCTGGTAAGCCTTTCTTAGTTACTTTTTTTAAACCGTGTGATTGGAATGACATTGTGGCAATAAATGTTTGCAGTTACTGATCGATGTCAAAATCTGAGATTTACGAATGGAAAGTTTGCTATATTTCAAGAGTTACTACTGTTCGAGGCTAGTAATCACCCTTTGAAATAAATTTAAAGAAACCTGAAATAGATAGATGGGACATAAGTGTTCATTGAGATATAGTTTTCATAAGAATTAGCTGGTACCTAGATAACAGCCAGAGGGAACAATGTTACAGAGTGTACAAAACTCACCATCCCAGAGCACCCCTCATGGTATAACCTGGTGTTGCAGCCTCTCCACCTCATTCTCTTTCTCCAGGCCCCCATGGCCTGGGGTGGTGACTCGGCCCTCTGACCAGGTCTCATTTATATTCTCATCGCTTCTAGCATAACAGAGTCTTAATCCAAGTCCAAAAACAGCATCCAAAAAACCCGTCAGCTCTGCCTTCAGTCCCCTTCCTTGCAGGTAGGCCCTAGCAGCAATGGCTTGTCTTATTGCCTAACTAGCTCCAATCAACCTGACAATCCCGGTCAGGTCTGTCCTCCTACCAAGGGCCTCTGGCAGGCTGTAAACTTCAGACAATTTTTAGCCTGAGTCAGGTTTTTTGCCCCACCTAGGAAGAGCTTGTCTGCTGTCTTCCCTAGTCAGCCCCCGCAACTGCAGGGCTGTCTTTCTCTTAAGTCCAACACCTCCTACAGGTGTAGGATGGTGGGACTAATTGAACAGAGCTGACTTGCCTCAGGCCTCCTGGCCCTTAAAGTAACAGGGCAGCCTGGCCCACAGAGTTTATACACATTTGGAATTCCCCATCTCAGGCCATCCTAATTTAACCAAGATATAGCATGAAAAGATTGCCTTATCAGTTCCATCAGGCAAGGCAGTAGATTATACCTTTTGCTGCCTGGAATCAGATGCAATTCCAGGAAGTATCCAGAGATTTAAATCTAAATAGATAAAAATCAATCATTTGTATAGTTCAGACTTGAAAACAGGGGGAAGACCAATGAATAACTTGTGTTCTCATAAGTAATGTTTGATCATTTCAAGTTTCTTATAACTGAGAGAATAAGTATTTGCCAGGTATAGTTGTAATATGAATTCAAGAAGAAAAAATGTGTTAAAATAGCATTAGGTGCCTGACAATTTACACAGAAGGAATATTTCATATTTAAGGCTAATGTGAATGGACATTTTCAGTCTTGTCTTATGCCACTGTGCAATAAAAGAAATGAGGCAGACAGCCATGTGCATGAAGGCAGCACGGTACTTACATCTTTAACTGAACTGGTCGATTTTAATAGCCCCAAAAGGAATTTTTATGGCTCATCAAGTTAATTCATGGGCTGCACATTGACAGTTAGAGGTATATAGGTACGAGGAAGGGGCTGAGGCTTAACCTCCTTTTGTGGGTATAATTTGTACCCCTAAAATTTAATGAAACATCTTTAGATCTGCCACAATGAACTGCAGGCACAAATGTAGATGCTTAGACTAACTATTTTATTTGTATGGATCAGACACTCAGAGAGGCAACCACTCGGATGTGTCTGCATGTGAAGGAGTTTACTCACTGCTGGCACTGACTAGTTGTCGAGGGGCATGGCAGGCACTCTTTTTCTTGGCACCCTCTGTTGATGGCCTATAGCCCTGTAGTGGTCTGTCCCTTCTTTGACTCAGCCCTCTTGCCAGGTTGCTCATTTGTATCTGGTATATAAAGAGTCCAGCAATGGGGTAGTCCTCTGGGTTACACAAGTGATTTCAGGCTTCCTCTTGGATCAGGATCTTGTGGTCCAGACCCTTGTATCTGCAGAGCCTTCCCTCAACTAGATTCCTCACACCCAGAATAGACTTCTGTCTTCAACACTCCCTTGATGTTAGTAAGGGAACCTGGACCCAGCCTCTCCACCAGGTTCCAGTCCAGGGCCCAATTGTAGGTAGGGTGACCAGATGTCCTGATTTTATAGGGATTTTATATTATGGGGGCTTTTTCTTATTTAGGCACCTATTACCCCTTGCCCCCGTCCCAATTTTTTACACTTGCTATCTGGTCACCCTACTTGTAGGCAGCTAAGTCCTGTACCCTGAAGTGCTATCCTGCTGCCTCCACCAGTCTCCCTCTCTTCCCAACAGATAAAGTCAGGTCATTAAATAACTGAACTCAAATAAAGTCTCAATTCTTCAAGGAGTCACAAGTCCTTCCTTTGTGGCCTTGACCAAGTCACTCTAATCAGACCTCAGGCTCAGCGAGTAAGTCCTTTCCTCTCCACTATCTGTCTACCTCCTAGTGAGCTGTTCTGCTGCCTTTTAAGCTCCTTTTCCAGCCTACACATGCTTTGCTGGTCTGATAGGGTGGAGCTGCCTGTCTCCAAATTTGCTCTTTAACCGCTTCTTT
Source organism: Mauremys mutica (assembly GCF_020497125.1). Lineage (NCBI taxonomy): Eukaryota > Metazoa > Chordata > Testudines > Geoemydidae > Mauremys > Mauremys mutica. Next base: position 15,360,223 of record NC_059082.1, read on the forward strand.
TCCAGTTTGGGGGCTGTACACCCTGACACACTGCACAATTCCTCGTCAGGAGCAAAGATGCATGCATACGTTTTGTGGCATGCAAAAGGGAAAATATTCCTGAAAAATCTCCTGAAAATATTCCCCATCATCTCTATAATCCGGCTAGAACCAATCGTTGTATGGGTAGGCAACGAACAAGCTTCCCTGCAAAGATCTGGTAGCATAGGACACAGCTCCTCCCAGTTCAGTGCAGGATCTTGATTAGTCCAATGTGTTCCTGAGTGAGTGCTGTTTTGTGTCACAGAAAACATGTCAGTAAACTACTGCAAACTACTGTTTAAACACTAACTCCAGAGGGTGAAGTTAATGCAGTAATTTGCTTCACCACCTCCCTCAGAGAGTTAACTTTTCTTTACGCCTTGCTTGCTACTGGCCCAGGAAACAGACAGTTCTATTATAACTTTGAATTTAAATTCATTGCACCGTGATATGTAAATCATACCTTCATCATTGCAAAAGGGCTAGGTTCATATAGCAATAACAACTACGGCCTCACATTCTGCTTGGTATAATATATAATCTTCTGTTAAGTTCCATGAGCAATGGAGCCATGGCACATCAAGTGTAAAGCAGTGCATATGAAATGAAGGGCATCTGTTTCCTCAAAGTCTTTCAATAGTTTAGCCTTTGGGGACATTACTTTCAATGCGGTAGTTTTCATCTCAGCTGTCTTGGTGTTATTTTTTTTCCCTCAGGTCCCTTCCTACGCATCATAATGTTTGCTTTGACAATTGAACTGTGCTTTCCGGAGTCAGATCCAAAATATGCTACAATTCCTTGATCGGAAGGTAAATGGGAGGTGAAAGAGAGCCCCAAGTGTAGTGATTTTATTAGCTAGTGTTTTACTGTGCATGTAAAAAATAGCCCACTTATTATGGAACTGTGAAAAATGTAAGTATTGTAAAAAAATAAAATACCAATAGGTACCAGTGTGAAATTGAGCTGGGATTCATTAGTGGGTAAGTGGCACATAGACTGAGGAGGCAAAGTATAGCGATGAGGCCCTTAGACTTGTCTAGGAGGGGTTAACGGTGACCTTGGCAACAGCAGAACAGGTTGGAGAGGGATCTGAGAGGGAATTGGATGAGAGGAGTTTGAGGCAGCAGGTGTAGCCTGCACGCCTGAGGAGCTTGGAGACATAAGGAAGAAGAGAAACAAGACGATAATAGGAGAGGCAAGTGGGACTGAAGGAAACTTTCATCAGAATGGGGATATCCTGGAAGTCTTAATCACTGCAGGAAAGGCGCCAGAGGGAGCGTGTGTATGGGGGGGAAGGGGGGGGCAGATGATTCAAAGGGATAGAGCAAGGGGTTGTGTCAAAAGATTTATATATAGAAAGTAAGAGACATACCCAAGAGTGAGCCACTAAAGGAAAGGAGGTTAAGGAAGAAGGGAGAGGAGGGGAAACTGTAGGGAGTTTGTGAAAGCGATGAACTACATCACTAGTCCCCTGGCAGTCACTCAGTGTGACTTTGGGCAGAGATGGAGGCTAATTAGAGAATTGTTCTCCTGATAAATTACCAGCGAGGGATTCTTCCTTCAGTCCAGCCCCATAAGCTGCTGCTTCCTCCTGTCACCCTCATACATCCTCCCAGCTTCCATCCTGGCTTTGCCATTCTCAGAATGCCCTTATGCCTGGGATTCTTCAGGCCTCTGTCTGGGGAGGATTCCCTTATGAGGGGAATTCATTACTGCTGCAGGTTTAAAACAAATTAATAGGCAGCAGGTTTAAAAAAAATAAAAGGAAGTTCTTCTTCACGCAGCGCACAGTCAACTTGTGGAACTTCTTACCTGAGGAGGTTGTGAAGGCTAGGACTATAACAATGTTTAAAAGGGGACTGGATAAATTCATGGTGGCTAAGTCCATAAATGGCTATTAGCCAGGATGGGTAAAGAATGGTGTCCCTAGCCTCTGTTCGTCAGAGGATGGAGATGGATGGCAGGAGAGAGATCACTTGATCATTGCCTGTTAGGTTCACTCCCTCTGGGGCACCTGGCATTGGCCACTGTCGGTAGACAGATACTGGGCTAGAGGGACCTTTGGTCTGACCCGGTACGGCCTTTCTTATGTTCTTATGTTCTTATGTTCTGCCTTTAGGCAGCTTTAAGCCCCCCTTGTACCACTAGTTCAGTGAGAAAGGGACTTATAAGTGGCTGAAGCTCCGGTGGACTGAGACTCTAACCTTTCCAGTTTGGTTGGAGGTTGTTTTACACCCATTTGCACTGATGTGATAACGCAAGGTGCAAAGCAGGAGAATCAGTGAATTTATAGGCACTGTGGTTCCTTCTTATGATTTATGTGATCAGAAAGAACACTTTGATGCAAATACTTCTTGGGATACAACTGCAGCCAGAGGGATGGAGGCTAGGTCCATCAATGGCTATTAGCCAAGATGGTTAGGGATGCAACCCCATGGTCTCAGTGTCCCTACCCTCTGTTTGCCAGAAGCTGGTGGATCACTCAATGATTTTCTGTTCTATTCATTCTCTCTGAAGCACCTGGCACTGACCACTGGTGGAAGGCAGGATTCTGTGCTAGATGGACCATTGGTCTGACCCAGTATGGCCATTCTTATGTATCACATTTACAGCACTGTACTGTTCAGCAAGCTTGACCTATATCCTATGTCAAAATCCTTGGATGATGCAGGACTCTAGCACAGCAGACTAGAGATAAATTAAATATCTGAAGGTTTTATTGAATTAAATATGAATCATAATCACACTAGCACTGCTTGTGTTATGTGATTTAGCATTTAATTTAATTTATTTTATTCTGCCCCTAAATTTTTTATTTTCAACATGCTGGAGATTTGGTTCCCCCTCTGCAGCAAATGCAGAAGTGTCTGGTGGAAATGTTCATGGAGAAGAAACTAGAGTTTTTTTCAGGCTGAGTACAAGGCAATTGGGGCTTTTGGCATCCTGACACAAGTGGGTGGCAATTTGTGAATGTGGGATAAGTACAATAGCTGGATGTTTCTGCTGTTCAGGAAAGAACTCGAGTACATGCTTGAATCCATCCCTATTCAGGACATCACTAAAGAATGTGCTTCACTGGAAGAATGTGCTTAAATACTGTCCTAATAAGGGATGACTTCCTGAGTCATCATTAGGCTAGGGAGCTAACACTCAGTTGAAATGACAGCTATCGTTTCAGGCTGTGTGCAGACTTCTGGGGACACGACTGCACTAGTTACATTTGTTTGGAAGACAATCTTTGCAGCAATGAGCTCTAGGAATATAAAGCCAGATTCACTCTGGCTGTTTCATGCCTCTCCAGCCATACAAAACAGCAGTGTTCAGATGGATATATGGATGAATTCTTGGTCAGAGAGGTGCAGTGCAGCTGGAATGTACCTGTCAATTTTACCCTTTAATTAAAGCTAAAAATTGGAAGCATGATTCCAGGGCAATGCTTAGTTTCACAGCAAATGCCACAGCTACAGAATCACTCAGAGCATTTCCACTGAAGCCCTGAAGGTGGAAGGTATCATTTGCTTAAATTTGATTCAGCTTCTTCTGCACCTGGTACTAGAAAGCAGCTGGGGTGGTTAGGCCACAAATGTATATGGTAATTAAATACACTAGTTTGAGTGTGACATCTACCACAATTAATCAGTCACTATGCATGGCATGCAGACTGTACCCTTAAAATGGTCTTCCTTTAGGGAATATACATTAAAATGTGTTCACATCCCTTTTTTGAAGGGCTTGATCAAAAGTCCATTGGAGTCAATGGAAACCCTTCCACTGACTTCACTGGAATATGGATCAGGACCAAGCTGAGTAGCTCCATAATTCCCCCTCCCCCATTTTAAATTGTCACACCATGGCTATTGTCATTCCTACAATGTCAAATGAAAAGCATTTCAACTGAATGTGTTGAATTGTCCCTTTTTAAAGTCTATGCTAATTCTGGCTATCCTTCCTAATATTCAGGTCAAAATTGCAACTCAAATGCCTAACTCTAGTGTGGTAACAGCTATTCACTGTCAATTGCAAACACCACACAAAACAAACAAACAAAAACCCTCTAGGACAACATCATGCACAAGGCATTGTCTCATTAATCATCAGTTCTATTCTAGTAAAAGAAAAATTGTGGGTGTGGCCAGGTTATCGTCAACTGATTTGATAGCAACTGCATATTAAGAGGATCTTTATACGAGCCACTTCAACCTTAATAAACCCCAAATTAAAAAAAAAGGCAACTCTGAATTTTCCAGATGGCTACATGGATTCTTAATTAAAGGCAAATTCTGTGAAAAATTTATCATCGAAGAGAACTTCCAGTCAATCAAGTTGTGGTGAGTGTGTTTACAAAGTGCTGCAATAAAGGAGGAGGAAGATTGTCAAGATGATATGTCAGCCATGTGTGGTAGGCAGTTTAAAAGGTGGCTATCAGATGAATTGTTAATGTTTATTTACAGATGTGTTGAAGTATTGAGTGTTATCAATACAAGAGGGACCATGGAAGAAATCCCTAGTACTCAGCAGCAAGAAATGCTAATTGATTCAGCTAAGGCAGGCATTTTCTGTATCTACAAAGCACCAGTTTTCCTTTTCTGGGGTTTATTGAGGATTGTTTAGAAATCCTTAACCACTGTTTATGACCATGCACATCCTGTAATTCCTAGTTACACAACAGATATTGTACAGTATGACAGATGGAAATATACTAGTTTGCATTTTGTAACCTTTGAAATGTTCCAAGGCCCAGAGCCTGCAATGACTTATGTGTATTTAGCTTTAGGCACTATAAATAGTCTCATTTACTTTATTTGGGCTACTTGCAGTGTGTAAACTTTAAAGTGTAGGATGTGTGCAAATCTTTGCTAGAGGGCAGGTCTATACTACTGCGTAAGTAGCTCTAACTTACATTGCTCGGGAGTGTGAAAAAGAGACTCCTCTGAGTGACGCAAGTTACAATGACCTAAGCGCTGTCCACACCAGCGCTACGTCTCGCGGAGGCGGAGTAATTATGCCGATGAGAGAGCACTCTCCTGTCGGCATAGAGTGTCTTCACCAGATGTGCTACAGCAGCGCAGCTGCGCCGATGCAGTGCTTTTAGTGTAGACCTGCCGTAAGTGTGACTGGATGAACGTTAGCTAGTAGAAGCGCTGATGGCCTAAGTTTATATCCAGCGCTTGCTTTTCATCCAAGAGGTAGATTTGTTGGGCTTGCTTTGCTTTTTCTTATTATTTGTCAATATAGTGATAATAGCTTAATATCTCCGGGATTGCCTCTCTCCTCGTGTCTCCAAGGAGGCAGGGTATTCTTGGTGGAGTATCTTCAACCAGTATTTGCTTCCCCAGTCAGTTCAAAAGAGACAGAATTTGTTGCTGTTCAGAACACAGCACATGGCTTATTTATTTCTGCAGGCTCTTGTCTCTGAATGGGAGCCTTTCCCTTCACTTCAATGGACTTTGGTTCAGGCCTCAAAGGAATAATTTATCCTAGAAGGAACTTGAACTTAACTTCCCCAATCCTTTTCTTTTATGGAAGAGAGAGCTGAGTAGGAGGTGTTTGCAGGACCTTTTTCTCTGACACTATGTACTTTCCACTGACTTGGAGGGGAGTGCATGTGTGGTGAGGGCTGGGATTTAAGAGAAGGAGGTGGTATTTTAAACATCTATTCTTTTGACATGAGGCATCAATTTTCTGGTTGGCTAATGTTAGTTCTGGAGTTGAGGCGAGGCTGCTAGATTTCAGGATATTTGTAAGCACTGTGCTTTCTATATTTATCAAAGCCATTTACAGCACTGGCTAGGAGGAATTCTTATTATTTGACATGTCAATCAAAATAACAAAATGAATGATGTGATTTTCTTTGGGTGTATGCAGTGAGAGGTTTCCAACAGAGTTATTCTACGAAGCAGAAAATAAATGAGAAGAGATTGCAAACTGAATGTAGTGTGGCTGAGTGGTCACTAAAAATATATATATTTAAATTCCTATTAAAAATATAAATTAGGGTTAAGGTATCTTTCTATCTCCTTTTCCTTCCAGGGTCCAAGCCAAAGCTACTGGAATCAGTGGTCCATTGACTTCAATGCACTTCAGATCAGTCCTTTAATCTACCTGGAAATTATTTCTATGCTGTGAAATATAATCAGGGTGTTTACAACCTAATTTGAGTATTGCTGACTAGCAATCACTTGTATGCCACAGAAACTAAGTACCAGTGAATATGGTTAGAGGGATAACACTCAAGGTATCTAGAATCTCATCTTCACTGATTACTGTTGGAGTTTGATGCTCTGGTTAGGACTTTGGGGAAAGTTTCATACTATAGGTTCTTATACTGCAGTCATCACTGTTGTACCTGAGTGCCTTCCAGTAGTTAGTCATGTTGCTTATTTCATATCTGTGAACCCAGGGAAATTCAGCATTCACTGGCTTGGGGGAAAACATTTTAAAAGATTTTTCTTCCTCCCACACTTTTGTTACTCTAGCTGTTAGCTGAAAGCAGTTTTCCAGGTGTGAGAACCAATTTCCATTAGAGGAAATGGAACTTGTCCATCATCGTGAATAGGGAAGCTGAAGTCACTGGTGCACAGCCACATTGTCTCATTCTCTCAGACATGGAAGTGGAAGAATTCAGACTTCTGCTGCATTCTTTGTAATATGGATTTTTTTTTAAAACTGGAGGAGAGTAGATCAAAACCCCAGATCTGAAGAATTCCAAACTTTTGATCTATATGTGAATTTTATGGCTTAACCTTAAGCACAGAAATGAGGCTCTCTTGGAATGCAGGACACGAAATAGACAAGAAAAAGAAAAAAGTTATCTTTGCTTGCATGTGACTTTATAGTGGCCTGTTTTACCAACACTGGGCCAGAGTCCGATACCCTTACTCAACTGAAAGCAGTGCCTTATCTCTCAGGTAATCACAGTGTTGCCAACTCTTGCAACTTTATTGTAGGTCCTACTATATTTACTGTATTTCTTAAAGCCCTATCTCCTGGAGTTATGAGATTTGAGAATTAGAGTTTAAAAAAAAACCAATAGTATATTTCTAGCCTTCATGCTGGCAGAGAAAAGCCTGAAAACATAAACTGAGTATATCCTAAAGGCCCCCAAACCAGAAGGCGAATGAAAATAACTCCAAATGTCCTAGGATTTTTTAAAAATCTGACTGGTTCGGGCCTTACTCATGATTTTTGAGCATTGGGGTTAGCAATACTAGGACTCCTCCTAGAGCCAGGAAAGGGATAGCAGAGATGGCGCATTAATACATGTTGGTTTCCTTAGTTCTCTCAGTAAGTGATCAGGTACATTCAGTGCTGACTGCAGGTGAGCCACAGTTTCCTAGGCAGGCCAGCAAATGCTGCTAGCGGGGCTCTGGGTAGATGGCAAGCTCATGACTGAAATGCTCAGCAGCTCATCCAAGTACAGGGAAACGGCCCTCACACCAATGTATGTTTTCAAAGGAAGGTGGATATCAGACCATGACATCCAGGTTCTTCAAGGTCACATCTGCACAGACTGTGGTTCTACATTGTAATGAAGACGTATGGTCCCCGTTACTGCTCAAGAAGGTTCGTATCAGAAACCTCACCCCAGTGCCCAAAAAACTTCATTCCATTTTTAAGAGGCCTGTATGAGTGATACATGCGAGTCAAATTTCTGGCACTGTACAGTTAATGACGGGGACTTCTGCTGCACAGCAATTTATTTTGCTCTGGGAAAAACTTAAAACAATATATCCTAGCTGTCAGGAGAGCAGTAGTTAAGGGAGAGGGTACGATCAATGGGGTAGGAAGCGGTTCCTTTCTAGCAATCAGTACCGTATATACTTACTCTTTTTCAAGAACATCTGAATAATAAACAACCACAACTGCTTAGCAGGCAAGTCAGCTTCCCTGTAGTCCGATAAATACTCTCTGCAGGCTGTGTAGCCTCACTTCCTCAACTGGAATGCTGCTAGCCATTTACCAGCTGTTTTCTCTGACCTCGAGTCACTGATGTATTTCAGAGCACTGTGCTTAAGAGCAGCAAACTCGGGATCTTGCAACAACCATGTAGTCTAAAGCATCACTCAAAGATCTATTAGACAAACCAAGCAAGGCAATGACTGAGGCTGAAAACAGCCTTACATTTCTGATCTTAACAGCAAGAGAGATGTTAAAGTGTAAATCTTAACATTACATGAGAAATAGGAATCATAAGCCATAATGCATAGACATAGGATTAAAAGGAGAGTCTGTTGTACTAGCGTTGACTGGAATTACATGAACATTTAGCAAAGAAAACAAACCACAACTGGGCTTTTAAGTGAATTACTAATAGGAATAGCTGGACTGCTATGAAACACTGTACAAGCCAAAATTTAAATATTGCCTCAGGTTCCCAATTCGAAATTTGTTTGGTTATGGCTCCCAGCAGCCACTGCACACAAGAGCATGCAGCATTTTAATTCAGACAAGCACTGGCTCAGCAGAGAGGTGCTGACAACTGCTAGGCCCTGCCGTTTTAGTAGCAGACATTGGGAAGCTGTGAGAGAGCCCTGAAGGAGAAACAAGATGATGGTTATGGGAAGGTTGAGGCTGGGTGAAATTTTTCACATTAACTTTTTTTTTTTTTTGGCAAAACAATGCAGATTCAGGGACACCAGAACATTTTAAAATTTTTTGTCAGTTTCACTTAGTTGTTCACTTAGAGGGAAAAAACTAAAAAAGGTGGATTTTTTTGTGTTTTTTTTTTTAAGTAATCAAAACTTTTTTTTGACATTTTGAAAATGAAATCTTTTGAGTCTGAGACAATTTCAGTTCAAAATGTCCTTGAATTTTATTCCATTTTTAGTTTTAAAATGGCACGTAGTACTGTATAGTTGGCTTTTCCCCTATGCTGTCCAGGCCACACCAGCTAGGACTCAGAATCAGGAGGCCAAGAGCTGAGGTCAGGATACCAAGGAGAGTCAGATACCAAGAATCAGGAGACAGGGAGCTCAGGAGACAGTAGTGCTGGATGAGCAGTCCAAAGAAGGGTGGAGCCTAGTTATACAAACAACTTCCCGTTTCTCCTTCTGGCTTAAGTAGGGGGAGCAAGCCAGTCGGGAACTCCAGAATTCACCAATTGGGGCCCCTGGGTGGAGCAGTCTATGTGAGCTGGGTTTCAGCTAGCCTGATCCTAACACATGCCAATAAGAATCAAGTGGAGGTTGGATCGAGATGACGCCCAGGAACCCTGCAGATCAGGGTTTGGGATCTAGGAGTCATGACATATACACTGTCCCAACGCAGTGTACACATGATGATAATGTTTATTCCACACTGGCTAATAGAGCCTATGGAATCATTCGACACAAGCTGCCTAAATATCCTATAGCAAAGGCTACAGAAAGAAAACCCCCAAGATTTTACCTTGTTGTTGAAACCCTTACAGTAACAATTGTATTCTCTGTGATCAGGTGCTTCACCAAACCACCAGCAATTTTTATTGTTGCCTCCAGTAGAAATGTTCTTAGAATCAAAATTACATTCCCAGAATGAAAAACAATTTTAGACCAATGTTCACTAAAGGGAGAGATTTTTGGGGGCAGAGATTCATGTTCTTTCATTTTTACAATGGCTGCTCGCTCCCTTTGACCAGCTGCCAAATCCACCCATGTGTTGTCATCATACATTCTCCAGCCTGCCTGAATACCACTTACATTGGATATATTGAATAAAAACGAATACCATGGGTGGAGCTGTCCATTATGAAACAGTCAGATACTGCACAGTTCTGAGTCCCCTCTGCATCCACTTCCTTGAGGCCACTGGGCCAAATTCAGTCATTCTACAAGTTGGTTAGAAGAAAAACAATCCAGCGGTTAGGGCAGGAGATATAGAGTCTATTCACCACCCTTCTACTAATCTCCTGGGTAATCTTGGGCAAGCCAATTTCCCTCTCTGAGCCTCCATTTCCTCTCCCTCCCTCCCTCCTTTTGTCTGTCCTGTCTATTTAGATTGTAAAGTGTTTGGGGCAAGGATTGTCTATCACTGTGCATTTGAACAGGGTTTAGCACAACGGGGCCTGATATCAGATGGGCCCTCTAGAAGTTACCATATCCAAATAATGTACCAATGCAAAGTGAATGCCCAACAATACCAGAACAGTAGTGTTGCGCCTGCTTTGCACTAGTGTAAATGATGGCACAAGGTACAGAGCAATGGTGAATCAGGCCTGATGTGTTTCCAGAGTATGCAGTACCCCCACACTATTCTGCCCTTCATTATTACCACTCATTACTGCCCTTCGTTACTACCGTGTTTAAATTGGTACTTTAAATGAGGCTGCTAAGGAACAGGTTTTGTGGCTGTCCATTGTCAAGATGGCAGTGACCCTTTTTAGTTGGACTGGGCTGGAAGCTTGAGAATTGCTCATTTAAAGTGAGTGTAGGACAACTTACTTAACATATCCTGATTTGGGACTTAATGCTGCAAGGTGCTGAGTGCCTCCTGCACTGTGTCCAGCATCCTCAGTTCCCATGGGAGTCAAGGCTGCACAGCACCCTGCAGGAGGCACCCTTTATCCCTTGTGTATGGCAATGACTTCAGAGAGGATTCCTGTTCATTTTCAACATCTCTAGTGATATCTAGTGAAAAAAAATCCTAGGGAAATTGATCCATCAAGATAGCAGGGAGGGATGAAAGATTCAAAATGTTCTTTCCAAAAGAGTCAGACGCATGGACAGATTAAGAAGCAGCAGCACTTCTAACCATTTAAAAACTCGGATAAAAATGTAAACTACACTCCAAAATTAACAGCATGCACAAATTGAATTAGCAGTCAGCAAAGAGTGAAGACAAATGAAGGATGTAATTGCTTGGGAAGAAACCTAAATTACAGCAAAAGCTGTCTAAGAAGCCTGATGATCTGGATGATGTAGTCTAGTAAGCGTTGGCCTAAAAGAGCACTATGCTCATGGGGAACCCAACAGGATTCTCAGTAAAGAGAATGAATTGCTACAAATATTGACTTAGTGTCAGAATGAAAGCTAGATAAATACTGCAAAATAATTACACACAACTGGTCCTCTCCCATTTCAGCAGAATTCACTTCAGCCTTGCTCAGAACCCTCTGCTTTCCATGAATATTGGAGAAATCAATTTTTCCTGGCATGAGTATTAACAAATTTTAAACAAGCACTCAAGTGTTTGCACTGGCACTGCTTGTACATACATCAGATCAGGGAATAGAAAGGATACCATGTAATTTATCTGACCAATCCCAGCTAAGCAGCACTGTTTGATTTTCAAAGATTTACTGAACATTCACAGAAAATGTTGCCATGAATCTAAAGATAAAGCAATCATTCCAAATTACTCCACACCAGATGGAGAGGGCCCATAGCAAAAAGTAAGCTGCAGATTTCTCTTTCACTGACAGGGTCAGCCATGCTCACACCTGCACCAAAGGACACTATTTGTGGTAGCAAAATACCCCACCCAAGATCAGGGTCCCAATTGTGTGAGGCACTTTACAAATGCCTAGTGAGAGACAATTCCTGTACCAAAGAGCTTAGAACCAAATCCAGATTTCCTGAGTCCCAGTCCAGTGCTTTAGTCACAAAAATGTCCTTTCTCTCACTCCACGTTCAGCTCTGGCCCAAGCCACCACTGCTGCTTCCTGTCCAGCTGGTGGTGAGAGGGAGGTGGGGCTGACAGTGTGCTACAATGAGGAGCCCCAGCCAGGGGCAGCTCCAGGCATCAGCACGCCAAGCGCGTGCTTGGGGCGGCAAGCCACTGGGGGCGCTCTGCCGGTCGCCGTGAGGGCGGCAGGCAGGCTGGCTGCCTTCGGCGGCGTGCCTGCGGAGGGTCTGCTGGTCCCGCAGCTTCGGCGGACATCCCGCAGGTGTGCCTGTGGAGAGTCCTCTGGTCCCGCGGCTTTGGCGGACATCCCGCAGGCATGTCTGTGGAGAGTCCTCTTGTCCTGCGGCTTCGGCGGACATCCCGCAGGCGTGCCTGTGGAGAGTCCTCTGGTCCCGTGGCTTCGGCGGACATCCCGCAGGCATGCCTGCAGGAGGTCCGCCAAAGCCGAGGAACCAGCAGACCCTCCGCAGGCACGCCGCCGAAGGCAGCCTGCCTGCCGTGCTTGGGGCGACAAAATGCCTAGAGCCGCCCCTGGCCCCAGACTGTACAAAGATTACACGGTAGCCCTGAGATGCTGCAGAGCTACATGGATCTCTCTTCTGGTTGCTGCAAACTTGAGTCAGGCAGTGGTTTATTACCGCACATGCTGTCATTGTGCTCTCCTGGGTTAACTTTCTGATATTCTTTTTTGCTTTTGCTGTCCTCCTTGGCTTGATTTTCAGGGAAAGCTGATTATCTTTCACATCTCTGTTTCCCAGTTGTGTGTGCTTCTTTGATGGAAAAGTGATTATCCCCAAACACAGGACAATTAGATGCATGAAATTAAAAACTGCAATGAACCCTAACTTATTACTATCCATTCAGATCAAACATTTCAGAGGTCATTTGGTCTTCCTGTGCTAGGCCCTTAATGATCTCAAGTTCAGTTACCTCCCTCTTTAAAGGAATAAACAACTGGGTCAGATATAATTATGTAGTTTGTATCTCTAGCACAGCCATCTTTGTTTTCTCTCATATTTCTCTTTACTCATTTGATCAGATGCCTTTAACACCAGGGCAGCATAACAAAGTGCAGTTGACTTTTGCCAGGGACCAAGTTCAAGGGTTAGATCCTCAACTGGGGTAAATTGGCATAGTTCTTTAGATCTCAGTGGAGATCCATCAGTTTACACCAGCTGAGGTTGTGGTGCCAATTATAGGTATCGTTCTACACCTGTTACTCTGTTGACCTCAGTGTAGTTATTTCTTTTCTCCCACATGGTGTGAGTGAGAATAGGCCCAGACCCATTCACACAGGGTGGAATCCACAAAGGGATAGAGGATGTCACAATACTGAGCATCACTGCACCTAACTTTTAGGCACTTAGATAAATCACTTAGATAAATCACAGGGGTCCAGAAAGCCTGAGTTCCCCCTAAGGCTCCCTGTACAATTCATGGAGAGAGACAGGCACCTTAGAATGTGATCCACAAAAACCACTGCGCTAGGGATGGAGTCGCCTAAACTAGCCAATGGGACATGCGGCCAAGAGGGGGGTGTATTCTCCACTCTCTCAGAGTCAGGCAGCTTAGATGCCTACAGTGTTGTTTGTGGGAATGAATTAGGTCCCCGCCTCTGTCCACACAAAATAGTTGGAGGAGGAGGCACCTCCTTTATAACGTTTAGCCCAGTGGTTAGAGCACTTAGCTGGGATGTGGGAGATGCAGGTTTGATTCTCCCTGCTCTGCCAGAGGGGAAGAAGGGGCATGGGAGACCTAAGTTCAAATCCTAGGTGAGTGCTGTAACCACTGGGATACAAGTTATAAGCTGGGGAAGCACCACCTCATCCTCATGTCTGGCCATGGTCCCATTCAGACATAGTGAAGATCATGTTGTTTCATAGTGAGGCTCTCTCTCCTGTATCACTAACTCCTCCCTCTTCTCTCTTGCACTTGGGTTCCTGAGTATCTCCTCTGCAGGCTCACTAACTGACCACTCATGCTCACACTCCAGCCTTGCTCCAAGTCATCCTCACTTCTGCAGAAGCAGGCAAGGAATATTTTGTTAATCTGCAATTTGCTTGTGCACATAACCCTCGATATAGAGGCCCTTGGGTAACTGGCACCTTATGTAGAATGGTACAGTATCACTGTTCTGCTACATAGCAAGCGCTGAGTTCTTGCTTATGCCAGTAGGGTTGCTATGCCCCAAGTCAGATTTACACCGAGTGGTGGGAAGGTGCCAGTGTGTTTGCCATCTCCCTACTTGAGTGATTTGAGTGCAGCTGGGGTTCCACAAGAACCCTCCTGGCTATTGCTCAGGTGGCTTTGTCAGGCCCCTTCCCTGGGCAGAACTATGCACTTTCTGCTCTGCACCAGCAGGCTGTGGGCTCCCAGATGGAGCAGGGGTTGGTGATGCTATCTGCCACTGCCAACCTGCACTCCGGGCACTGCTGCTACTGGTGACCTGGTGTTTGGGTTACACTGGCAGACCCTCAGCTTTAATTGTTGTCTGGCCAGCAAGGGCGAACCTCTACCCTGTTACATTGCAGTAACCCCACTGAAGTCAACAAAGCGATCCTCAGCTGACCATTTAGGGCTGGTTTAAGGTTCTTTTCCATTGCTCCAGAAGTGCAAAGAGACATTAGTGGGTGGCAAGGGTGTTAAATCTCCACTAGTAGTGACTGACACAGTGCTAGTGCAAGTCCTTCCATCTGAAGCAAAGGGCAGCAGCACAGACTTTCTATAGCACCTGTCACCCAAGGATCACAAAACATTTTACCTTTACAAACAACCTTAACCGAGCCTGACAGCACCCTGGAGAGGTAGGTAAATGTAACATCCTTCGGGTCTATTGTATCATTTTATGGGACAGAACCTCAGTAATACCGCACCAGAGCCTCTGCCCCATCTAACTGCACTGACGGATGAACCTGAGCTCTTTGAGAGAATGATTGTGATTGTAGTGATGATTTTCCATCTTCTACTGTCCTGATTTTCTCTTTTCTGTTATGTTTGGTCCAGATTTGTAGTCCAAGGCAATGAGTTACGAAGAAGAGAGTTTCTTTGAGGTACCACTAGGGCCTGTGGAAAACACCACTAGTGGGACAAATGGAAATGGTAGGGTGGTGTGTGTACCTTGCCATGTGCTGCAATAAAATCTATGTCTACTGTATCAGGTGCACTCAGCAGTACTGCCGTGCTTGGCTGCTGTCTTAGTCAGGCATCATTGCCAGAGCCCTGAAATATACAATAGGACCTCTCTGATCTGCAGTTTTCAGTTTGCACTTAACAAAGGTTCAAAGCAGAATACTGTAATGACATTGAAAAACAAGATGCCATAGTAAAATGCGAACTCTGTTACAGCACACTTAATAGTACCTGATAAGCATTATAATAACTAACTACTACTAAGGGCCAGATTCCTCAGATTGACCAACCTTGTGTATCTTTACATCGCCAGCTAGCTGAAAAACACTATTCAGTATAAGTGGAGCGGGTCCTCACTGAAGAAATGAGCACAAATTTTGATATGGCTATATAGGTATGGCCATAGTTGTCACTCCCAACCTAAATTAGAAAGCTCAGGAAAGCCCATCAATCAATGGAAAGCTTTGCCTTGGCTGTGAATACTGGAACTTCAAAATAAATGTGTATCTTGGGGAATTCAGTGGAACTTTCCAGGAGGGATATTCCACCATCTTTAGATCTTCCTTTCAAGCAGTTAGCTATCCACACACCTCAATTCTTTATAATCCTTCCTGATGGTACAGGTTAGCTAGCTTATAGAGGCTTCTTAAAACAGTGAAACAACGTTGTCCTCTTTCATAGCGGGAGTGCTCACTTGAATTCAATGGAAGCTAGTTTCTCAGCTCTTGCAAAAGGCCACTTTTAATTTGCACGCTTACATAATCTTTAATCTTATTTTACTTGAAAGTTCTTATTACTCTTCTTTGGGATGCAAGTTTACTCAAGAGATTTGTTTTTGCTTTTTCCTCTAAAGGACACACTAGGAATGCTATTGCTCACCACAACAAATTTTAATGATAAGAAATGCCCATAGTTACTTTCAAACTATTAGAAGTGCTGTCGAGGTACACGAAAGGAATGAACAGCAGAAAAATGTACTGAATAAGCTTTAATTATTTTAAGTCCACTAAACGTGCTACAGCTTATTTTCAAGAGAGGCAGTTAAAAGAGAATCCAGACACATTTAGCTACTTATCCGCTTGTTTCAACCCATTATTCACTGTAACCAGAGTTAAAAAGGGATTGGGCAGAACATCTTTCTACGCAAGGCAAAAAGCAAACAGAAAATAGTTAGCTATCTTTTCAAAAGTTTCTCACAAACTGAAATCTTGGGAAGTCTGACAAGGCAGAGAGTCAGATATCACTGTGGAGTATTTGCAGCCTGAGCCAAAGCACTCGGAAGTTAACGGCACTCTTTCCATTGACTTCAGAGGGCTTTGGCTCCGGCCCTTTCTGCAGCAAGTGTCCATGGAGGCAGAGGCAGTTGTAATAGTCCCCAGAAGATTACTGGAACATTTTCTCTCAGTGAAAATATTTCACATAATGTGGAGAATTTGCACAAGTTCCAAAGTATTAAACTTGTCAGGGTAAAGACCCTGTCTACTGGTGTGTTTGTACAGTGCTTAGCACCATGTGTTTCCAACCCTGATTGGTGCCTGTGTGAGACAATACAAATAATAATTATAGGGGATTGTGACATCTCACTTCTCTTGGGCATGAATCTATGAAATCCACTGGACTTGAGGGCACTCGGCATTACACGAGAGGTGCTTAGCAGCTTCAAGCCAAGCCCCAAAACTACTAGAAGGAGGTTTTCAAAAGCACATAGTGGCTTAAGGAGCATGAGAGCTTTGAAAAAAAATCTCCCCTCCCCCCAGGCTCAGTTAGGATGTTTGGCTTTCAAAAACCATTTTTCACACTGCCTTTAAAAAGGTGCTAATCATCAAAGAAACAAAACCCTGTAGCAGTCGTCAAGATTTGGTAACTCATTCTTTGATGATCCTTCTCCATAGCTATCAACCATCTTTAATTAATACCTGCTGGACTTTTAATTTTAGTGATCAACAATTAATATTCTTGTTGCTCACACTTAGCTGTTTTAAAATTAGCCTTTCAGCATTAATTAATTCCCTAGCTATAGAGAATACTCTAGTCCCAAGAATTTCAAAGAGCCATTTTTGGTTCAAATCCTATTCTCATTTATTTTACATTTTTTTTGAAGGAAGAAAAAGAAAATGTCCATCCTCTCTTGAGTCCAGATCCTGTACTAAGAATGATTTGCTGATTCTGTCATAATACTGCAACTCATCTAAACTATGCCACATAGTTATGGACAACCAGCCATTACCACTGTCACATATTTGCTTCATAATTGAGTATGATTCTCCACAAAATTTACTATATTAAAACCCAAAATTATGGTGACAACTGACCTACTCCTGCTGAAGAATCTTCATCCATTAGTTTCAAAACAAAACTGAGTCTGTCATAAATGTTTTGCCTTCCATCACAAGGCCCTTCATCAGCACTATGTGCTGAGTAAGAAAAATGCATTTCACCATATATTAGGAAGAATAAGCAATTATCCTTTGTCAATTAGATCTTCAATCAGTGCATTATAAACAGCTGGTGATGCATAACCATCATCTTCATTTAAAATTAGAGAACCTTTTCTGAGAGCTTGTTAATTTCCATGTATTTATGAATTTTTCTTCACATAAAAATATCTTGTCTTCTTTAAAAATCTGTAACTTAATCTCCTCTTGGTCTCCAGGGCAAGTGATGTATTTTAGGCGAGAATAATTAACGAACATGTGGAGGGTGATTTTTTTTTTTAAAGCTGCTCTAAAAAAGGTGCTGCCATTTGAAACATTAGGATGATGGTTATCGGTTGTAATGCATCACCAGCTGTTTCAAGCTCGGTGATTGACACTCCACAGGGTCCCATGCTGCAAAGTGCTGAGTTCTCTCAGCTCTCTCTGATCTCAGTGGGAGTTGAGAGAGCAGATCACCAACTGATTCAGGCCCCAAATGCTGAGGGATATTTCCATCTCTCTGTGTCAAGTGGAGAGGCCTATCCCTTTGTGAACATCAATAATAAAAAGGGGGATGCATGAAATGCGTGCCGGTTAATTTTGGTTTTAATTTTATTTAATAGTTCATAACATTTAATCTCAATATTTAACTATCTAAAATGGAATGAACATCTTGTGCTAATTGGCCATATTTTGCTTTTCACTGGTCCTGTGCATTTGAGCCTTTTAAATCTCTTCCTTCACTTTAATGGACACAGATCAGGTCTCGTGCACTAGTAGAACCAAACCAACATGTTTTCTGATACAGAGGGCTGGTTGGAAAGTGATATTTGTTTGCTGTGGAAAATCCAGAAAGCAATTAAAAAAATTGTTTTTTCCTTCCCCAAAACGTTCACAGAATGTTCTGGTACTGCAGGAAAAATGGGGCTGAGGGGTTACTTTTGTTTTTTATTCCAATAAAAAATAGAAAATTTCATAAAAAGGAAAGTTTTCTGCAAAATTATTTTGTTGAGTGTCACAGATTCCACTCATCTCAGGTGGCACCCCCTGCTGGTTGCTCTGGGGATTAGTGTGGGCCAGGCATTGCACCCTCCTCTAGTGGTGTCTCTCCCATCGTCCTCTCGTTCTGTGGACCCTTCTCTCTCCAGAAACTACAGCCTCCTCCTCATGACTTGGCACTCTGGCCAGGTCATCATACGTGTTCCCCAATTCCAGGGTATCAAAATCCCTCGTGACAAAGGGGCTCAGGCATGTTCCTGCATGCTGCCTCAGTGGTGTCACTTCAGCAGCAGCTGCTAGGGGGCCCAGTCCTGCCTTGTGCTCTGGGTCCCGGCTCAGTGGCCCCCAACCAAGGTTTGACCTACCCCATGCTTCCCTGCTTTTCCCCTGAGCCTTGCCTACCTCTCTGGTTCTCCCCCTTCTCTGGGTTTGCCAAACCACCTGCCTGCCTCCCAGGGAGTGACTGAAGACTCCTTCTGTCCAGCCCCGTTCTGTTGCCAGTTTCTTGTCTTATATAGGCCCCGCTTGTTCCTGCCCAGCTGAGCCTGTTCTACTTAAATCCCTGCTCCCGGTCTTGGCCCACTTAGCCATCTTAACCCCTCCAGGCCTTGTGTGGGGTGAACAGCCCATTGAGAAAAAAGGCTCTTTTTAATTGACTCTTGGGAACTATCCCCCTGTTTCCTTTTTCACCCCTGGCAGGATCTTGTAAACACTGTAGAGCAAATCCAGTTTTTTAGGGAACACGCAATAGGGGAGAACAAGCATCACGGAGCATGGAGCTCTGGCCCTGATTTGAGGTGGACAAGAAGCTGGCTCTATAGATAGGGTGACCAGATGTCCCGATTTCATAAGGACAGTCCTAATATTTGAGGCTTTGTCTTATATAGAAGCCTATTACCCCCCACCCCCAGCCCATTGTCCCAATTTTTCACACTTACTATCTGGTCACCGTATCTACAGCTGAGCTCAGTACCTGCTGCCTCCATTCCCACAGCTCCCTTCATGGATTCATAGATTCCAAGGCCAAAAGGGACCATTGTGATCATCTAGTCTGACCTCCTGTACAACACAGGCCATAGAACATCCCACAAATAATTCTCAGAGCAGATCTTTTAGAAGAAACAGCCAATTTTGATTTTAAAATTGTCAGTGATGGAGAATCTACTATGACCCTTGATAAACTGTTCCAATGGTTAATTACTTTCACTTTTTTCCAATCTGAATTTGCCTAGCTTCAACTTCCAGCCATTGGCTCATGTTATACTTTTTTCTGCTAGACTGAAGAGCCCATAGCCCATTATTAAATATTTGTTCCCCATGTAGATACTTATAGACTGTAATCAAGCCATTCCTTAATCTTCTCTTTGTTAAGCCAAATAGATTGAGCTCTGAGTATCACTTATAAGGCATGTTTTCTAATCATCCTCATGGCTCTTCTCTGAACTCTCTGCAATTTATCAACATCCTTCTTGAATTGTGGGCACCAGACCTGGATGCATTATTCCAGCAGCGGTCGCACCTGCGCCAAATACAAAGATAAAATAACCTCTCTGCTCCTAATCCAGATTCCCCTGATTATGCATCCCAGGATCGCATTAACATCACACTGGGAGCTCACGTTCAGCTGATTATCCACCACAGCCTCCAAATCTTTTTCAGAGTCACTGCTTCCTAGGATAGAGTCCCCCCATCCTGTAAGTATGGCCAACCTGCTTTGTTCCTAGATGTGTACATTTACATTTAGCCATATTAAAATGTATATTGCTTGCTTCCGCCCAGTTTACCAAGCAATCCAGATTGCTCTGAATCGGTGGCCTGTCCTCTTCATTATTTGCCTTTCCCCCCAATTTTTGTGTCATCTGCAAACTTTACCAATCAAGATTTTGTGTTTTTTCCTAGGTCATTGATAACGATGTTAAATGGCATAGGACCAAAAACCAATCCCTCACTGGAAACCTACTTGATGATTATGCCCCATTTACAAATACATTTTGAGACCTATCATTAACCAGTTTTTCATCCATGTAATGTGTACCATGCTGATTTTATATTGTTCTAGGTTTTTAATCAAAATGCCATTTGGTACCAACTCAATGCCTTAGAGAAGGAAAAGTTTATTCTTCTTCGAGTGATTGCTCCTATGCATTCCAGTTAGGTGTGCGCGCCGCGCGTGCACGGCTCTTCGGAAGATTTTTACCCTAGCAACTCCGGCGGGCCGGCTGGGCGCCCCCTGGAGTGGCGCCGCTATAGCGCTAGATATATACCCCAGCCGGCCCGTCCGCTCCTCAGTTCCTTCTTCCCGCCCGTGACGGCCGTTGGAACAGTGGAGTGCTCCTTTGACCTCCACATCCCTAGCTTATCTCTGGTTTTCGTTGTATTTAGTGTATATAGTTAGTTTATAAAGTAGATTAAGGGGAATTAGGGGGGCTTAACCCCTCTTTTCCCGACCGGTGCGGGCTTATGCCCAAGGCACCGGGATTTAAGCCCTGTGCGGCTTGCCAGCGGCACATGCCGATTGGGGACCCTCACGACTCCTGCCTGCGCTGCTTAGGAGAGGCCCATCGCGCAGATAAGTGCCCAATTTGCAAATCGTTTAAACCAAGAACGAAGAAAGAGCGGGACATTAGATTGAAGCAGCTCTTAATGGAGTCGGCGCTTACCCCTGCGGTGCCGACACCATCAGCCCCGCAGTCGTCTTCGGTGCGGAGTGCCCCAGCTGTTCCCGACCGGTCCGGTACCGAGACTCTTAAAAAGAAGCAGCCGGCACCGACGCCTCGGCACTGTTCCCTCTCGCCATCGGGGAAACGCAAGCCGCAGCAGAAGTCTACCAAGACACCTGCGTCGGGACCGCTCGTCCAGCCGCCAGCGCCGGCTCCCTCGGCACCGGCTACAACAGCGCATAGACCATGCGCGGTACTGTCGACTCTGGCACCGACAGGGCCGTTGAGTCCGGTACCTCCGTGCTCCCCGGTGCAAACCGTGGTTGAGCTGCCTCTCCCGTCGACGCCCGAGACTTTCTCAATGGCGAGAGAGCTCAGAGAGGCACCGAGCCTCCGGCCCCCGGCACCGCCGGTGCGGGCTGTGCAGTCAGTGGGCAAACTGGCCATCATGAGGCCGCCTTCCCCTGACAGACGGGATAGAAGGCGTTCCAGGTCATGCTCCCGATCCCGATCCCGGAGACGGTCGCCTTCACGCCGATCTAGATCCTGGCACTGGTCACCATCCCGGTACCGTTCTCCTTCTCGGCGCTGGTCGCAGTCCCGGTACCGCTCCACATCGCGGTACCGGTCGCACTCCCGGAGACGATCCCGGTCCCAATCTCCCGACCGTCGGTACCGAAGAAGGTCCGGATCCCGGTACCGCTCCCGGTACCGATCATCACGAAGCCGCTCCCGCCGACGTCGGTCGAGATCGTGGTCGACCTCCCGGTACCCGCACGGTCGATGGTCCCGCTCTCGCTCCCGGCACCGCGACGACCAGCACCGATCCCCGGCACCATCCAGGGACAGACCGGCAGCATCGACGGCGCAGTCCCTGAGCGCCTCTGCCCCCCCCCATGGCCTTCCCGCCAACCTTCGGTCACCTCTCAAGCGGGCAGCGGTGGTGATCTCCGGGCCGATCCCCAAGGGCAGGACCAGGGTCCGCAGCAGTGGGGTTTCTGGACCCCCTGGGCCTATCACGAGACTCAAGGGGTCCCCTCCCTTCAGCGACCCAGGACCTCCGACCACAGGGTGCCGGACGCCACGGTCAGCAGGCCCCCTCCATCACCGCCGGTTGAGGCTCCACCGCCACCTGTAGCGGCAGAGCATCCCGTAGACGCGGAGGCTTCGCACCCCATGGACGAACCACTTCTACAAGCCATGGGCCAGGGCCTATCCTCGTCTTCCTCGCCGGATGAGGCGGTGGCGGGGGCGTCAACATCGGACCCCCCTCCGATTGACTTGCGGGCACACCAGGACCTACTTCGATGGGTGGCACAGGCCATTGACCTCCTGGTCGAAGAGGTCGCTGAAGACGAGGACCCGGTGACCAGGGTGCTTGGAGCTGAGGCCCCGCTGCGGGTGGCCCTGCCCTTTATCAGGACTATCCAAAAGAATGCCACTACGATCTGGCAGTCGCCGGCGTCCATCCCTCCCACCGCTCGAGGGGTGGAACGGAAATACTCGGTTCCCCCCAGCGGGTACGAGTATCTTTACACGCACCCAACTCCAGACTCCCTCGTAGTACAGTCCGTGAATGACCGGGAGCGACATGGGCAACCCGCTCCGGCGCCAAAATCTAAAGACGCACGGAGAATGGATCTGTTGGGCCGGAAGGTCTATTTGGCCGGTGGCCTCCAGCTACGGATTGCAAATCAGCTGGCTCTCCTTGGTCGCTACACCTATGACACTTTGGTGTCCCTCTCAATTTACGGAGCTGATCCCAGCAACCTCCCCACCGGAATTCTCGGCCCTTCTTGAGGAGGGCAAGAAAGCCTCCTGGTCCTCCCTCCAGGCCTCTCTGGACTCAGCAGACTCAGGAGCCAGAACCCTGGCCTTGGGAGTCACCATGCGGAGAATTTCCTGGCTGCAGGCCTCCACCTTGCCGCCCGAGGTCCAGTATACTCTGCAAGACCTCCCTTTCGACACTAAGGGCCTCTTTTCAGAGAAAACGGACTCGAGGATTCAGACCCTCAAAGATGGTCGAATCGCCATCCGCACCCTGGGTATGCACACACCGGCTACCCAGCGGAGGTCCTTCCGGCAGCAGCTGTACCAGCCATTTAATCAGGCCAGGTCACGGCCTGATAATGGGCACAGAGGCAGGCTGAACCGCCGTAGACCATCGGGCAACCGGCGTAACCAGTCCCAGGCGCCCTCCAAAGCCCCTCAAGGGCCTAAGCAGGCATTTTGATGGGACGCCCGAGGACGGCCCATCAGGCTATGCACCGGATCCTTCCCCGTTATTTTTCAACCGTCTTTCCCACTTCCTCCTGGCGTGGTCCCAGATAACAACGGACAACTGGGTTCTGCGCACGGTAGAGTCTGGTTACCACCTTCAATTTGTTTCGCTCCCTCCCCGTCCCTCTTCAGGGACCCCTCTCATGAGCAATTCCTCTTGCAAGAGGTCGAAACTCTGCTGAGTTTGGGTGCCATAGAGGAGGTGCCGAGCGACATGCGAGGCCGGGGATTCTATTCCCGATATTTCCTAATCCCCAAGGCGAAGGGAGGTCTCCGACCTATACTAGACCTCCGAGAGCTCAACAGATACCTGCTCAAGCTCAAGTTTCGCATGGTAACCCTGGGGACCATCATTCCCTCCCTGGATCCGGGAGACTGGTTTGCCACCCTCGATATGAAGGACGCGTATTTCCATATCACAATTTACCCTCCTCATCGACGCTACCTGCGTTTCGTCGTCAACAGCATGCACTACCAGTTTGCGGTGCTACCCTTCGGCCTCTCCACCGCGCCGAGAGTCTTCACCAAGTGCATGGCAGTGGTTGCCGCAGCCCTCCGCCGTTGTCGGATACATGTCTACCCGTATCTCGACGACTGGCTGGTCCGCGGACCATCCCGCCAACTGGTAGCAAGTCAAATGGCCACGATCCTAGCCCTGTTTCAGCGCCTAGGACTTATGATAAACGCCAAGAAGTCCACGTTAGCTCCATCACAGAGAGTGGAGTTCATCGGAGCGGTCCTGGATTCCAATTTGGCCAGGGCTTGCCTCCCTCGACCTCAGCATCAGACTATGCTTTCCTTAGTTCGGGACCTACAATTCTTTCTCACAACAACGGTGCAATCCTGCCTCCGCGTCCTGGGCCACATGGCGTCGTGCACGTTCGTGACTACGTACGCGAGGCTGCGCCTTCACCCGTTTCAAACTTGGCTTGCGTCGGTATACCGGCCGCACCGCGACCCCATAGACATGGTAGTCACAGTCCCGAAACCGACCCTCGCTTCACTCAACTGGTGGCTGGAGCCAGAGGTCGTGTGTGCCGGAGTCCCATTCCACCCTCCTCGCCCGACCGTCACCCTGACCACGGATGCCTCGGAGTTGGGGTGGGGGGCACACCTCGGCGACCTACACACCCAGGGTCTCTGGTCGCCGCGGGAGCTCTCCCTACATATCAATGTCAGGGAGCTGCGGGTGATCCGCTTGGTGTGTCAAGCTTTCCACGCCAATCTCCAAGGGCGCTGTGTGGCGGTGTTTACGGATAACACGACGGTGATGTTTTATGTCAACAAGCAGGGTGGGGCCTGCTCTTCCCTGCTTTGCACGGAAGCGATGCTCCTGTGGGACTTCTGCATAACCCACTCGATTCGCCTGGTAGCGTCCTTTCTTCCAGGAGTGCAGAACACGCTGGCCGACCGTCTCAGCAGGTCGTTCCTCTCCCACGAGTGGTCCCTTCGTCCAGATGTGGTGCACACAATTTTCCGACGGTGGGGGTTTCCCCAGATAGACCTGTTTGCCTCCAAAGAGAACAGGAAGTGCCACCAGTTCTGTTCTTACCAGGGTCGCTCCCGAGGCTCCCTGTCAGACGCATTCCTCTGCTCCTGGACGGATCACCTCCTATATGCCTTCCCTCCGTTCCCACTCGTACATCGCGTGCTACTCAAGCTTCGGAGGGACAGGGCCCGCCTCATACTCGTCGCTCCGGCCTGGCCGAGACAGCACTGGTACACTCTGCTGCTCAAGCTCTCTGTACGGGATCCCATTCCCCTCCCGCTGTGGCCGGACCTGATAACGCAGGACTTTGGCAGGCTCCGCCACCCGGACCTACAGTCCCTCCATCTTACAGCTTGGTACCTGCGTGGTTGACCCACGCGGAGCGTGACTGTTCGGCGGCGGTGCAGCAAGTCCTGATGGAAAGCAGGAAGCCTTCCACTCGCTCAACCTACCTCGTGAAATGGAAGCGTTTCGCACTCTGGTGCGATCAGAGGGGCCTTAATCCGTTCGTTGTCCCTATTCCAACGATCCTGGACTACCTCTGGTCCCTTAAGGAGCACGGTCTCGTGGTTTCGTCTTTGAAAGTACACCTAGCGGCCATTTCCGCCTTTCGGCCGCCCGTAGGTCACCGGTCCATCTTTTCCGATCCGATGGTTTCCCGCTTCCTTAAGGGCCTAGATCGCTTGTTCCCGCCAGTACGACGCCCGGCCCCGTCCTGGGATCTGAACCTAGTTCTAGCCAGGCTCATGGGAGCCCCCTTCGAGCCCTTGGCCACGTGTTCCCTGCTTTATCTATTATGGAAAACGGCCTTTCTCGTCGCTATAACTTCAGCACGACGAGTTTCCGAGCTTCGTGCCCTGACGGCTGGTCCACCGTATACCGTCTTCCATGGAGACAAGGTGCAGCTTCGGCCACACCCGGCCTTCCTCCCTAAGGTGGTGTCGGCCTTCCATTTGAACCAGGACATTTTCCTCCCAGTCTTTTTCCCGAAGCCGCACGCCTCGAGTCGTGAACAACAGCTTCACACCGTGGACGTCCGCAGGGCCCTTGCATTTTACATAGAGCGGACGAAGCCCTTCCGGCATTCGCCCCAACTATTCGTAGCGGTTGCTGATCGCATGAAAGGCAAGCCGGTCTCCTCTCAGAGAATTTCCTCCTGGGTAACATCTTGTATCCGGACATGTTATGAGCTTGCTCGAGTGCCACCTAGCCACCTCACCGCTCACTCTACGAGAGCGCAAGCCTCGTCTGCTGCCTTCCTGGTCCATGTTCCCATCCAGGACATCTGTAGAGCGGCCACCTGGTCTTCTGTCCACACCTTCGCTTCCCACTACGCGTTGGTGCAACAATCCAGGGACGATGCAGCCTTCGGCTCAGCAGTCTTACACTCTGCCACGTCTCATTCCGACCCCACCGCCTAGGTAAGGCTTGGGAATCACCTAACTGGAATGCATAGGAGCAATCACTCGAAGAAGAAAAGACGGTTACTCACCGTTGTAACTGTTGTTCTTCGAGATGTGTTGCTCCTATCCATTCCAGACCCGCCCTCCTTCCCCACTGTCGGAGTAGCCGGCAAGAAGGAACTGAGGAGCGGACGGGCTGGCTGGGGTATATATCTAGCGCTATAGCGGCGCCACTCCAGAGGGCGCCCAGCCAGCCCACCGGAGTTGCTAGGGTAAAAATCTTCCGAAGAGCCGTGCGCGCACGGCGCGCACACCTAACTGGAATGGATAGGAGCAACACATCTCGAAGAACAACAGTTACAATGGTGAGTAACCGTCTTTTACATCAACACTACTATTCTTAGCAACCAAACTTGTAATCTCATCAAAAATATATTAGGTTAGTCTGACAGGATCTATTTTCCCTAAACCCATGTTAATTTGCATTAATTACACTGCCCTCTTTTAATTCTTTATTAATCCAGTCACACATCAGCTGCTCCTTTATCTTGCCCAGGGTTGATGTCAGGCTGACAGGCCTCAAATTACCTGGGTCATCCCATATCCTTTTTAAAAAAGTCATAACATTAGCTTTCTTCCAGTACCATTGTTAGGATTCTTTTTGTTCCTAATATATTTAAAAACTCCTTCTTATTGTCATTAACTCTGCCCAGATTTCTCCTTGTTTCCCTTATCAATTTTCTACAATTCCTAATTTCTGATTTATATTCTTTACTATCAACTTCCCCTTTCTTCCATTTGCTTGAGAGAGAGAGAGATTTCATTTTTATAGGTGCCTTCACTTCCCCTCTAAACCAGGTCACTCTTAACCAGCACAGCCTTCTTCCTCAGTTCTGGGATTGTGGCTTTTTGGGGATCTAGTAAGGTGTTCTTAAGTGATTCCCAATTATCATTCACATTTTGGGGATAAAATTCTTACTCCCATCTGAATTGGTTCCTAGTTATTTTCAACTTTGTGAAGTTGGTCCTATTAAAGTTCCAGGTATATATATTACTGGGCTGGATTTTATTCTGCTTGCATATTATAAATGTGATCAAGTCATGATCACTTGTATCTAAGCTACCATTAGTTTTTAGTTCTGGGATAGATAAGACAGAAAATAAGATAATGCCTCTATATAAATCCAGGCTACACCCACATCTTGAATACTGCGTGCAGATGTGGTCACCCTGTCTCAAAAAAGATATATTAGAATTGGAAAAGGCAAAGAGAAGGGCAACAAAAATGATTAGGGTATGGAACAGCTTCCATATGAGGTGATATCTACAAGATGGGAACTGTTTGGCTTGGAAAAGGGATGGCTAAGAGGGGATATGATAAAAGTCTATAACATCATGAATAGTGTGGAGAAAGTGAATAAGGAAATGTTATTTGCTCCTTCACATAACACAAGAACTAGGGGTCACCCAATGAAATTAATAGGCAGCTGGTTTAAAACAAACAAAAGGAAGTATTTCTTCACACAATGCACAGTCAGCCTGTGAAACTCGTTGCCAGGGAAGGTTGTTAAGGCTAAAATTATAACAGGGTTCAAAAAAAGAACTAGATAAGTTCATAGAGGATAAGTCCATCAATGGCAATTAGCCAGGATGGGCAGGGATGCAACACCATGCTCTGGGTGTCCCTGGCCTCTGTTTGCCAGAAGCTGGGAGTGGGCAACAGGGATGGATCACTCAGTGATTGCCTGTTGTGTTCATTCCCTCTGAAGTACCTGGCATTGGCCACTTCTGGAAGAGAGGCTACTTGGCTAGATGGACCATTGTTCTGACCCAGTATGGCCGGTCTTATGTTCTTATGGAATCAGTTCTTCTTTGCCTGCTAGGACAAGGTCTAATAAAGAATGCCCCCATGTTGGCTACCACACTTTTTGAGTTAAGAAATTGTCATGTTTAGAAACTACAAAGATATTTTAGAACTGGCAGCATGAGATCTCCAGCATATGTCACTCAAATTGAAGTCCCCCATGATCATACAGCTTCCCCCGCCACACACACATTATAGATAAGGTCATAAGGAGGTGGTCATCCTGGTCACTATTGTGATTTGGTAGTCTGTAGCAGACATCAACTAATACCCCATCTTGTGTTGTTGGGACATTGCACCATAAACATTCAAGATAATTTTCTTGTGAGTTATCGGTGACTCAGAAACAGATAATGCTATTTCTGACATGGAGTGGCCACTCCTTCCCTTTTGCCCACTCGAGCCTTCCTAAATAGGTTACAGCCATTGATTTTAACATTTCAGTCACCCCACCAGCTTTCAGTATTACCAACTAGATAGACTTTATGCTCATAACTGTACAGCGGCTAAACTGAATCAGCTAGTAGAAGTCTATGGGGAATATGCCCCCCAGAACTCTCCCCCAGCCCCACAGTACATTTTCTTAGCCTGACTGCTAGCTGAGAACATTATTTTTCTATCTTGGAGCCTTTCCCAGTCAAAACCTTATATTAACTGCCATCTGATTAGAAAATTAGCCAAAGAACTTTTATTCTGCCCATATCCATACTCACTTAACACCCATAAAATAAATTAAGTGCAGTAATTCACTGAGTCTCAGTATCCATCCTAATAGACTATAGCATATTAGAGGGTCTAATAGATACTGGCAGCTCTTCTACATAACTCATCAGTAGGCTCATGCAGGGTATATTACAACCGCCTTTCTCCAGGGTGTCTATAAAAATATGGATATGTAGTCTGCGCTCATCATTAGAATTGGAGGTAGCAGGTCTCATTGCTTCTCATGGGGATTGCAGGAGTACAGACTATGTAAACTCATTTGCACCAGAGAGAGGTAATAGGACGTATCTAAAACTAATTATATCACCGAGATTAATATGTTGTGATAGATGTTGATAGCAGAATGATTGACTGAGGTTGATTTTTCTCCTGATTGAAGAATGTAGGTATTTTAAGCACTGGTAGATGTCAATGTCATGAATTACATAAATACATGCTCTATTTATATTCATTAGGACTGCCGCGTTCTTGATAATTTACTAGTGGGAGGAGAGCTTTGGCGCTAAGACAGAAACAAAGCCAAGCCACCACTTTTTTCTTCCATCATGCCAGGTGCTGGTCCTTGGATCTGGTCAGGTTGCACTCAGGATGGGACCTGAAGCGAAGGGGGATATACGTGTGGTTTTATATTATCTCTCCGCTCTCCCAGTTTCCGGTGACTCCCTGGGGATGGTTTAGCCTCCAGCAAAACTTCAGGCACTGTTAGAGCTGCTTTAAATTATGGTGGTTTATATTAGCCCACTTTATGCTGGCCAAGGATCGCAGAAGTACAATGTGCTCTGGCCATGCCAACTCCCTTCCCTATCATGAACCCTCCTATGCTAGGATCCAGGCTATGCTGATTCTAGGCTAGGCCCATGCCAGGGAATCCTCAGCTGCTTTTTCAGGCATTATTTTTAAAAAAACAGTTCCACTCTCACTTAGGCACAGGCTGAGGTGGCCAGATATTCAAATGTGCTCAGCACTCACAGCTCCTATTGGTCTCCATGGCAAGCTGCAGTGTGCTGAGAACTTCTGCAAGTCTGTCCATGTAAGCAGCTTGACAGCCCCTTTGCATCACTGGAACAGTGCAAAGTGGCTGAATCTGGGGCCAGAGGCCAGTATAGGGGAAGGGGATGGCTGTATTGGATTTAGGAGTAGCCTAGCTTTTAAATAAGGTTTAGGTCTGTAAAGATTCAGCATCACCTTAAAGTGAAAGACAATCAGTCATCCTTTGAATCTTGACCTGCCCCTGAGCATATCAAGTGTTTAGTGTATGAGTTTGTCTCCATCGTGTTAAACTAATACGATACAGTTGGGGAATGCATCAAAAGAGAGAACAGATAGTTCTTTCTGCTCTCCTCAAATTATGTAAAGGCCAGTCTAGCTCCAGTGCAAATTGATGTTAAGTCCTATTTGAGCAAGCAATGCATAGGTGAGGCAAGTCGTACAGGCTGGTGAGTGAGTGAATTTTTATTAAGTATGTTAATCCTAATTCTTGCATCATGTCATCACTGCAGTCTTTTGCCAAACAAACAGGCTCCTGGAAAATTAAAAACAAAACCATTTCTAAACTTTGAACCCAATCAAAGGAGTTAAAGTGTTACTTATCATTTCGGTCCTGGATCTGCAAGGACTTCTGTATTCCACAGCCCACTTAAGTAGGTGCTTAATTCCCCATTAACTTCAATGAGATGTAAACACATGCTTAAAATTAAGCTCACACATAAGTATTTTGCTGAATAGGAGCTCTATATAGTACCTTATGTATTGGAAGCATTGTGCAGACATTAATCAATCTTCATAATATGCCCATGAAGTAGGTGGGTAAGTAGTATAATCATTCTCACTTTACAGGTATGAAACTGAAAAGTGACTGTCACGAGGCCACATGGCAAGTGAGTAGCAGAACCGGGAACGGATCTCATTACTTCCTGATTCCTAACCTGTGCTCATTCCACCAAACCACTCTGCCTACTTTATGCAAGTGTCTAACGGCAAAGTATTGTCTTTAATAAACTTTTCTCCCCATCATTCTTCCATGGACCATAAGCAAACCCTACGGAAGCTGTACAAGAGTCTTTCATACTGGCAAATACATTATTAAACAGTTTAGCAGCACTGATTTTAGTGTGTGGGGCTTCCCTGAAAACCAAATTCATACTGTGCTTAATTCTCACCCAGAGAATAGAATGCATTTCAGATAAAAGAGAGGCTTGAAGCGTGCCATTTTAAGCCATTTGTTCTCTACGGGAAGCAGCGTTAACAGAAATTGAAGTTTATAAAAACACCATTACAAAATTATTTAAGTGTTGATTAGTGTTTCTCCATCTCTTTTTCTTTAAGAACTGACTTACGGTTGATGTTCTGCTTGGATTCTGATGTGACCAGATGACCACTACCATAAGTAATAATAATTAACAATCGCTAAACTGAAAATGTTTATGTTCCTCATTGAACTGTATTTATCTACCCAAGTAGGTGCAGAATAATAGCAAGATACAGCTCATATGCATATTAAGCACTGAGTGAACCACAGCCAAATGATACGTTTCTGGGCTGAGTTCTCTCATTTCCCACAAATGATAACTCAAAAGAAAATCTGTTAGTGATTTACAATGGTTTTTGTGTTTCCTTCAAAACTAAAGGATTTTAAAATGAATCTGACTCTATTCAAATTGCTTTCGAATGGGAGTTGGATGAAAATGGTTTACATTAGAATCTTGATCCTCCGTTTTTTCAATTCCCCATATTCACACAAATACACAAAGCATTCAGGGGCAAGTCCTAGGAGCATTTAAGGATTCAGCAGATGTGAGTTTTTGGACAACGGAAATATTTTCTACAAATGGGCCTTATTTGGGGGTTATTTTACACTAGAATGGTTATTAATGTTATCTGTGGGCCTGACGTTTTGAAATGTCAGTACAAAATGGAAATAATTTGAAATGGAAATAATTGCATCTATAAAATTCCCCCACAAACGATTGCGGCCAGAGCTTCCTGGAGTAGATCCCTCATATGCATGAACGCTGTGTGGTATATCTTGAGCAGGGTACAGGGCATTCCACTAGTGGGGAAAAAATTGCTCTGGTAGAATTGCCGCAGATTGTTGGCTGCCTCAGTTTCATAGTTTGAAGGTGCGAGAGTTTCAAAAATTTGCTAGCGTCCTGCTTGGCATTTGTTAGAATGAAGAGCAAATGTAAAGAAAAGGATGGGTCAGGTTTCCCATTAGAACCAAGAATTCTACAACTCTCACCATTAGGACTAATTATCTTACTGTACTCATCTCCCTGCTTAGAAGGGCTCATTCAAATGCCTGGCTGGCAGTGGCATTGGACAATGACTAGTTCACTGCTGTGTGTGGGCAAGAAAACTGAACCATAAAACCAGTAGGAAGGGAAAGAACTCATGCTTTTAAAAATATGGTACTGTGTCAATGACTACTAGGGGATTGTATTGGCACAGATCTATGTCTGGAGCCTTTATTAGTGTCAGTGGAAGTGCTAAGTGTGGAAGCCAGGGTGGGAACATTCCTCATGCAATTTAAGAGATCTACTGAAATGACACATTGAGTGGAAGCTAAATCATTCTGGAAAGAAACATTTGAAGTTGGGAGAAAGTATTTTGGATATTCCACAAAGAGCTAGAGATCAGTGGTTAAGGGGTTATCTCAGCGATACAGAAAAACCAACCAAAGCCAAGTATAACGTTGGCTAGAAGATACCAAATAGCTGAGCAACTGAGTAGACAATAAAATGCCTAATTGTCAGAGGTACTGAGCTGCTGAAGCTCATTGACTTCTGGTGGGGTTACAGATGCTCAGACTCTGAGGGTACAAGGTTAGCCAATCAGATCACAGATACTAAAGTGGGTATTCTGATTGGCTACAGACATGTTGAGCAAAACTATTATTTATCTTTGAGCCAATCAGATGTCATTGAAATCTCTGCTTCCCGATTGCTTCATCAAAAGAAAATAGGTGTTTCTGAATGCCTAATTCAGTTCCACTTTAGAATGTTTATTTCTCAGGAAACATTGTTGCATTTTTTTAAAATTTGGGCTCCAATGGAAAGAATTCCAAGAATTTCTGATAAAGGAGACATGAATCATGTAGATGACAAATACATATACTGACTTCTAGTTGTAATAAAATTAAGATTTATTGCCTTTTGACTAAAATGTTGATTATAATCAATATTTACCTCTCAGGACAATAAGTGTTGATATTCATCTCCACAAAAGTCAATATTGCATATTACGATCATGTTACACTATAAAATGTTTCCTTACATCTCCTAGTTCTCAGTTTTTTCCCCCATAAACCACCTGAAATATTAATATTTGCCTGTTCGAACCATAAGTTATAAAATCAAATGGGTTGCTTTTTAAAAATTTCTATTATTTTTGGTTGTGTGTAGCTAGGATAATTTTGTAGACCTTTGCCAGGGACATTCAAAGGACCATTTTTCTGAAATACGTCTTTGTTTTTAAAGATTTTTCTCTAAATACTATTGTAGAGCTAACCTCAATTCTGTCATTTGTCCAACTTCATACTGCAATCACTTAAAAAGGTGTCACTGCATCTGCCTTATCCTAAGTACAAGTGATATTTGTAATGGTGGAACATAAACTGTTGACCTATTGTTTGAATGTCATACTAGATTAAAAAGTGTAGATTTATGAAGTTCTTTCCTTAACAGTATCTGAATATGATCTGTTGTACTCGTGATTATATGAAATGGTTTCACTTTTCCTGTCAGAAATGATCATCAGTGCGGGGACAGGATTGCAGATATTTTGTATCCATAAATTCGATTACTACTTTATTCCTTTTACAGAAGTTAAATGTATGTTATTTAAAGATAGAATGTCTCAGGATCCAATTTAGACTTGGTCTAGCTGAGGCTTTCAGCCACCTTCCACAGGAAATGGCAGTTTCATCATTATTGTCATAATATACAGTATGGCTCTCGTTCAGAGACACTGCATCTCATTCTAGAATGATTAAAACTTTTGTTTCAGCTAAGGCAACGCTGTGAGTCAGCTAATGCATATTTATGAGCCTGCGTAAAACAGTTAATTCATTACAAAGTATGCTTGGGTTGAACTTCCTTGTGCTGCAATTGGAAAGTTGACTCATAACTTTTTAAATCTGTATCTTTCCATTCATGTGTGCTTTCTAATTCTGCAATTTCCCTCCCCCCCACAAACACACACCCACCCTTACTTTATGTCGAGAGCACATAGCTCGTACTTATATAGAAATCCTACGGAACAATGAGATTGAAAGTCACCCCTGTGCAGATGGCTAACCCAAGGCCTATCCACCACTTAAGCCCCAGTTTGAGTGGCCAAGTGATAGCCCTCTGCAAAGAGGTAATGTCACATTTAGCGTGTAACAAGCGAAAACCGACTCGGAGCGTAACTATCCATGGCTGCTGTTTGCCTACTGAAAATTTCCACTCATTTCTGTAAGCATCATTTCAGATGAATGTTAATATATTCATGGAAGAAGTGTTATCTGGCACTTGAGAGGCCAAGGAAATGACACAGCTGACCCACCAGAGATAATTACAACCAATAAAACGCCTTCTAGTGGGGAAACCTGAGTGACCCACTCACTGTGCCCAAACAACGGCATTCTGGGATTGCATCAACTCATAGTTTTCTGTTCAGATTTAGTATTAAACTAGATTGGTTCTTCAAAAGTCAGAAAAATGCGGAAATAAAATTTAAACTAGACCAAGAGTTGCTAGATTCTGTCTTAAACCCTTACCTAATTTTCCCTCCTCCCCCCAGATAAAGGGAAGGGGACAGAGAAAAGAGAGATGGAACCACACTGCATGAGCCCTCCCATCCTCTGCCCCATAGAATGCTTGGCTTGCTCAGGGTTATTGTAGGCTAAAGTATCCTTCGTGGAGCACCACAGCACCTAAACAAGCGACTCAGACTGGCTTGAAGGATTGGCTTTGAATGTTTTACCTTAAGCTTAGTTACTCCAGCGTGCTTCTAGAAATCAATGCAATTTGAAGGGAGATCAATCTGGAGATTCCACCTAAAACCACATCCTCCCACAGGGCTGGCTAGTTCACTGTCTCTAGTAAACAGTACTCATCAACGTAACTGTATGTCCTAGATTTGCCTTCTCTTTACGGGCCTGATTCTCCATCCCTGTGCATTAATGTTGTCATCTGACACTCTCCTTTCAATGGGGATGAACTGATGGCAAGAATCAGGGAAATAGAGAATCAGCCCCAACAACTTTAAGTGAGTGAAGTCTTGTAAGGCATGGCTTGATTGCGTTGCTAACGTCTTCTTTGTTGTATTGCGTCTCCTCTGCCCCTCTTCCCCCCAGTGATGGGTTTGGATATTAGCACATATAAGACGCTATGTTTCTGGTGACAGAGCTAGTTAGTGCCACTTAGCACAAAACTCAACCATGTTGTTTTATAATCTGCTTGCCTCACTTTTGTCACAGATTACAAACAGCAACTGAACCCAAGATCAGGCTGATTTTGATCAAAATGTCCTGGGACGGGGCAGAGAACGTGCCTGTTTCATGCTTCCAAAATAGGTAGCCTATTAGCACAGCCATTTTACAACCTTGAGATGGGAAAATGATGCATCATCTCTCTGGTATTTTCATATTGTTTTTCTCTACAGCACTTGTGAATCACATTCATTTAATAATGGTGCTATCGGGGGTGGGGGGCAGGATTTGTACCACACTCTGCAGCCCTATTTGAATTTTATAGCGGTTTAGTGCCACTTGGTGTGCAGCCTTGATTGATTTTACTTTTTAATAGCCTCACAGCTGCTTTCATGCTGCCGAAGTATTTGCTACTTTGCTAATAGGGGGACAAACTGTGTCTTTAAGGCACCAGCCAGGGCTTGTGGCATTGAACAGCCACGTTGCCCAGGAGGAGCTCAGAGAGGGACTGTGCTCCTAACTGTGAAGGGTGGGATGTACCGCTGAGAATGGTGCAGCCTTCTCCTCTTTCCATGGATGGCTCAGCCCGTGAGCCATTGGGCATGGCAATTGCCCTCCCACTTCTGGTCTCTAGGGGTGCATGGAAGTGGCCATTTCATCCTTGCATGTTCCTGACTGCTGATAC
The DNA here is from genome assembly GCF_020497125.1 of Mauremys mutica. Lineage (NCBI taxonomy): Eukaryota > Metazoa > Chordata > Testudines > Geoemydidae > Mauremys > Mauremys mutica. The sequence goes on from NC_059082.1 coordinate 15,395,903, forward strand.
AGTTGATTCTGATACGTGCTTGGGACATGCAAGTAGCCTTGTACTCTCCTTCCACCGCACTCCTGCACAAAAACTAGGGTCAATCTGGCCCATAGTGTTTTGCCTGGAAAATTGGTCCACACTAGTGTCTTAGATTGTTTGCTAAATAACAGTTGGTCCTAGTGTGGGGATAGTAGGTAAGTAGGGAAGGCACTGAAAGTCAAGACTTGTGGTTTCTATTTGTGGGTCTGCTGCTGATTCACTGTGTGACAACAGAAAAATCACATAACCTATCAGTTCCTCAGTGTTCCAATCTGCAAAATGGGTACTGCCAGCCGATACTCGAACTGTTTATACTGGATTTACGGGAGGTTGGATGACTAAGGAGATTGGAACCAACAAGCTACCATGGGAAATCCCAGTACCTCTTTGCCACTCAAGCCCATATCCATAGGGATTCAAAGCTTTTATTGTCTGATGGCTGATTAACAGTCTGAGCCCTGTTGACAGGTGTCAACATCACAAAAGCCTCCAGTCAGAGCACAAATTAACACGATCCCCTGCAGATTGAGTGGACATGGAGATAACCTAGAAGACTGTCAAAGGCTCATCCTGGTTAGGACTGAGGCATTGGTGGAGGGAACTGGATATTGCGGCTGCTCATTCAATGGTTGCTGGGTCAGATTTTTACTGCCTAGCCTCTCTTTTGGTGCCTGCAAGGCACACATCTATGCAGCTATGGTGCTGTGCTCCCTCTTTGCCAGCACGGGTTGTATCACAGTGCCAACCTGATTGAACCCTCCCAACTGTGGAAGGCAGAGGGGGAGAGAAAAGGGAAGTTGGGCTGAGGGCATATTAAAAAGCCAGGTCTGTTTTGTGGCTAAAAAGAAGGCTCCAGTCATGAGGTGTGTCAGGCCATCACCTTTTGTGAGGATTAAAATTCACATAAAATCATTTAAAAAATTCACCTCAACTTCACTTCAGTCAATGTTCACCCTAAAGGACAATAAATCTTAATATTCTGTGAAACAAGAAGCCAGACTGTGTGAAAGGCAGCTGTTAAACCCTCAAAAAGCTAGGGTAAAAATTCATCTATCAGCAAAAACTGGCAGCATGCTTAATCCTTTTAAATTAATATTTAGACAGGAGCTTAAGTTAGAGGTCTGAGAAAAAGAGTCGGGATGGAAATCAGCACCAGCCAGTTAGGATGCAGCTATTTGTGTACAATTCCGATTGGTGAACAGCAATTCTGACCTCAATATTGTCCTCTGAGGAGATAATCAAAATGTGCTGACTTGACAGATTGCTGAAAATAGCAGAGTATGAATCAGGATTTTCTTGTAACAACAACACCTATCTGATTAAGCGCTGGTTGCAGTGTTGTAGCCATATTGGAACCTGGATATTAGGGAGACAAAGTGGGTGAAGTCATATCTTCAGGACCTGAAGAAGAGCTCTGTAGCTCTGAAGCCTGTCTCTCTCACCAACAGAAGTTGGTCCAGTAAAAGATATTCCCTCCCCCACTTTTGTACCTCATTCGAGGGGTTTTAAACTGAACGAATGGATGCCAAACCTTTTAAATTCCTCAGCTGACAGGTTAATCAGAAACAGGAAGGTGGTAATGCCTTTGGATAAAGCACTGGTGAGGCTACTACTATAACACTATGGCCAGTTTTGCTGTCCATACTTCAAAAAGGATGTTGAAAATCAGTCAGTGTTCAGAAAATGCTAAAAGCATGATCTGAGGACTGGAATACATGCCAACATGTGAGAGACTTAAGACAATCAGGCTCTCTAGTTTATCAAAGAGGAGGTGAAAAGGCAATTTGATCATGGTCTGTAAGCATCTGCCTGGAGAGGAGATTGATAGTAGAGGACTCTTTAGCAGACAAAGACATAACAAGATCCAGTAGCTGGATATTGCAACTTGACAAATTCAAACTAGAAATAAGATGCAACTTTTTAACAGTAGGGGTAACTAAGTATTTGGGATGTGGTGGCTGAAGTCTTTAAATCGAGACTGGCTTAGCCACAGGTTATTGGGCTTGATGGAAGAATCATTGAGTGAAGTTACATGGCAGGTGTATGCAGAATGTCAGACTAAATGATCAGCATAAATCCCTTCTGGATTTATCAAAGGCAATAGCAAAACTCCCCTTGACTTCAATGGGGCTAGGATTTCACCCTATGAATATATAAATGCAACATAGTTTTCTAGTTACTATTTTGTCCACTAAAGCTCCAAGCTCTACTTTGAATTAAGGAGGGCACAGCAGCAGGAGTCCAGCAGCCCCAAGACTGGTGACACAGCATTTTTGCCATACATTCGTTATCAGTCCCATGGAATTTCTTGGGCCGCAGTGGCAGCATATGTGTCATGTATACATGTTGTGTATTTAACTAACTCTTGAGCTTCCCACCACAGAGGTGACTTGCTGCAGTGAATCGGCCCTGCAGCTAAGTCATTAATAAAAGTCCACTCCTGCCAGAGAATCCCGGTCCAAGTAACACAGTCTTTGCTACACTCTCAAACAGGGCCCACCACCTCCTTCCCAAAGGGTCACTCTGTCTTTCCTCTGCATCAAGCACTCTTCTGCCCAGTCTCTTGGCACAGCTTTCACCCTTGCCAGGCTCCTGTAAGCCTCGGCCTTCAGGGCTTGGCTCCCTGCTATTTCCTGAGTAGCCACACCTAGGTCTGCCTACCTGGAATCTCTCACAGGCCTCCACCTGCCTTGTGCTCTCCTCCAGCTCCTCACTCCAGCCAGCTCTTCGCTGCTGGGCTTCCTTCCTCTTGAGTCCCTTAGGCTCAGTCTTTAAAAACCTCCCCAAGTCTGGCCTCACCAGCCTCCTCCTAGCCCAGCTTTGGCTCCCCAGCCTCTCAGTTCCTCAGGCTAGTTGGGAACAACCTGTCCATCCTCCTCCCCAGCCACCACTCACCTGCTGGACTTTGCTTCTTTTATGCCAGACACCCTAGCAGGGTGGGGCTAATTGAACAGGGCTGATCAGGGGCCAGTCCACCTTGTTACGATCATTCTGAGTGACAGTATATGGATGTTCTTTGTGCACTGAGAATCAGAGCTGGACAGGTTAGCAGGAGTCCTCCCCTGTGGCTAGCTGTGGCAGAAGTGCTAAACAGACCTGAAGGGGGCCATGACTAGCTTGGCTTGGTCACCGGTGGCCTGATCCTAAGCCTGTTGAACTCAATGGGAATCTTTCCTTTGACTTCAATGGGTTTTGGATTGGGTCCTAGTACAAGGGCACATAGAATGGCTCAGGGAATAAAAGAAAAGGAGCAAATGGACCAGAACCCAGAGGGACAAGCAATTTTCCACTGGAAAAAAAGGTGTTTTTCATTAAAAAACAATGTAAGATACCAGCAGGTGTTAGTGTGTATGAGAGAGACAGAGAGAGAGAGACTGCTGAGCCCTGAGTGAAGAGCAGGTGGGCAGCCAGAACAGCTTGCCTAAATGCTGCTTTCCATTTTCCCTTTTCCTCTTATCGGCTGTATGCTCAAGATTTTTACCACTGCTTCTGTGGGAGCTGGGGACTGGCACGAAGCTGCAGCACTAGCAGTGCCCAGGGCACATTGGAAAGCTGCCTAATTGCAGACAGTATTCACTTATTTAGAAATGTATATTTGGTAACGATCACCAGGATAGTTGAATGCATCCGTGAACAATTAATTGCTTGTTAAGTAACAAGACAATTAATTGCTTAAGTAACCCACCCTCCTCTTTTGATTAGGCCAATCAAAGGCCTTTCCAAACAAATAAGTCTTACCCTGTGTGTGATAAAGTATGTTCTCTCCTCTGACTCACATTTTGTTTAGCTCTGTGCCCTGCTTCTTTAGAGCCAAAGTACTACATATTCTTAAAACATATTCTAAATGAGGGTCTGAATTGCTGCATAGGGACACAGGAATTACCCGACTGGATCAGACTTGTTTGTCAACCATCTCATCCTGTCTCCAACACTGTGGCAGAGGAAGGGGCAAGAAACCCTGTGACAGGCAGGCAGAGAATAACATTCTCAAGGAAAGGTTATTCCAGGCCCCTATTAGTGAGAGGCTAGATTATGCCCTGAAACATGAGGCTTTATATCCCTTACTAAATGCTTGTTTGAGGGCATTCAAAAAATCTGTGCTAGTGAACATTTCTCTCTTTTTGAAATCTGCTAACCTCTTGGTCTCAGTGATAGCCTCTGGAACTCCCTGCCACAAGCTGATTCTGTCTTGTGTGGAAAAAGTATTTCCTTTTAATAGTTTGAAATAAATTGGCTACCTCTCAATGTCAAAGATTGTCCCCCTGTTCTTGTATCATGAGAAAACAAACAGAAGTTCCTGATCTCCATTCTCCAGACCAATCGGTTATGTCCCCTCTTCTTTTCCTCTACAATAAACAGCCCAAAACTTTTCAGTCTCTTTATATACAAAAAAGTTTTCCCAAGCAACCCATCATTTTCATCACCTGTCTTTGAACCAGCTCCAGTCCTCCTTATCCTGTTGACGACAGGATGATTCTAACTGAGTACAGTATTCCAGGTGAGGCTGTGACATTGATTTATATAGCAGCATTATAATATTTTCTATATTATTTTCCATCCAATTCCATATGCACTGTAAGAATGAAATCTCAGCCCTGCTGAAGCCAATGGAAGTTTTGCCATTGACTTGAATAGCGCCAGGATTTCCCAACATTTTATTTGTAAATTACTGCTGCACATTGAGGAGATATTCATTGAACTGTCCAGGATGACACCCAGATCTTTTCCCTAAGAGTATCTATCTAGCCACAAGTGGTAGTGCTGGTGAAAGTATTATTTGCTTTAAAGCAGAGCTTAGGAGACCTAGTTATAGGCCAAAACAGCATTTTAAAGAGAGGCCTTGGACAGGGGAGGGATAGCTCAGTGGTTTGAACATTGGCCTGCTAAACCCAGGGTTGTGAGCTCAGCCCTTGAGGGGGCCATTTAGGGATCTGGGGTAAAAAAAAAAAGTTGGGGATTGGTCCTGCTTTGAGCAGGGGGTCGGACTAGATGACCTCCTGAGGTCCCTTCCAACCCTGATATTCTATGATCCTAAGGTGGTTCTGCTGCTCACTGTGGAGAGGGGTATAACTTTGTATCATGGGATCCACTCACCCCAAGTGGTGCCTCCTCCTGACCACTCTGGGATTAGCTCTTTCCAATACCCCCAGCTGCTGCTCATTGCACCCCCTACTGCTGCTGCTTCTCTCTCTCATTGTCTGTGATTCAATGTGCTCTCTCTTGTGACTTGCCCTCTGGTCAGGTGACAACATGTATTTCCCCCTTTCAGGTATCAAAGTCTTTCCTTACCAGCAGTCTTCTCATTCACTGCCTTATAGTATCACTTCCTCAGGGGCTAGTAGAGGAATCCAGACCCACCCTCTAATCAGCAGCCAAGGTCTGCACCATCCTGAACCTTGCTAGCTTTCCCCTACACCTTCTAGCACCCTCAGGTTTGCCAGCCAAATTTCCTTCGCTCAGGAAGTGACTGCAAACTACTTCCCTCCGGCCCCTTTCTGCTCTCAGCATCCTGGCTTTATAAAAGCCCCACCTGTTCCTGCACAGGTGAGCTTCCCCTAATTAGGGCTTTCCTCTCAGCATAATCCCCCCAGTTTGCAGCCCAATAGGTTAATTGTCCCCTGGGGCCTACATTAACCCCTTCAGGGTGAGTATGGGAACACATCCTATCACACTTTGTTAAATTGTTTTTAAAAGAAGAATGCCAGCATGTTCATTGAAACACTTTTTAAGAACAATGAGTTAGAAAGCAGTTTCCTAACATGATGGAACATGTAGTGTAGACAAGACTTAACAGCCTTGTCTCTTTCAATCCCTTTCTATGAGCAGGATCAGTTCCTTTTAACCCTCCTTTGATTTTAGGCCACTTTTGCGCTAATTGGAAATGCACAATGGTCACAATTAAAATGGCATTAGCGAGTAACTAATTAGGGGGGATTGTGGCATTGCTATGTGAAATCATTTATCCACAAAGGGACAGCTCCAACTGCCAGCAGTGTTTGTTAGGCGAGAGTAAAAAACAAAAACAAGATGTAAAGATGTTAATGTCAGCCACTGTGATCAGATCAGTTTCTGCTCCCTATTATACCAATGTAGATCTGCAGAGATCCATTAGAGTCAACAGAGAACAGAACTGGACCATAGTCTCATAAAAATCACATTGAACAGACATCATTCAAAGAGCTATGTTAAAAGGTGTAATTGCCAAGATGCCACGGGTGGGATTCATGAAGGGATTTAGGCATTGCAATGTTGAGCTTCACAACACTTAACTTCAGGTGCCTAGAAAATCCAGGAACTACACTGCGATCCACAAAGCTGAGTTAGGTGCCTATGCTCCCTATACAGCAAAGGGATAGAGACAGATGCCTGCCTTGCTCCACAGAAAATGATCAGATTAAGAGGAGCCCACCTTATAGCTCTCAATCCTCTGGTTAGAGAACTCAGCAGGGTTACTGATGTTTGGGAGATCCAGGTTCAATTCATCCATGTCTTTCAGAAGGGGGAGAAAGGCTCCCAACAGGGGTCCTCCCACATCCCAGCTGAATCCTCTAATCACTGAGCTATGGGATATTTGGATGTAGGATTCCTTCAGTCTCTCTAGCTGAAGCGGTTTCACTGTGGCTAAATAGTGAAAGAGGAGGGGGACTGGACCCAGATCTCCCCCCTCCTAGGTGGGTGTCCTAAGCCCTGGCCTACAGCATCACACCCCCTTGCTCTAGAGTGAGGCAGCAGTGTGGATGCCCAGAGGCCTAGGGAACTCTTATCCTGAAAAATTTAAGCCCAGAGAGAGGCTAGGTGCCTATGGGATTTGACAGGCGTTTGGTGGATTCTAGTGGAGCCCAAACTGGGATTTAAGGCAACTAAAACAGGGACTGATGTGCCCAAGCACTTTTGTGGCTCCTACCCTAGAGTTCTAGGAGGTTGTAGAGATTCCCTAATCCCAAAAGGTTTGTTATCAGCTTTAACCGTGTACCATATACACCAGCTATGCTCAGTTACCTACAACAAGTGAGAGCGAGAGGAAGAGAACACTCTGTATATGTCAGATACATTCAAAACGTTTTGGGGTTGGGATTTAATTATTTAGACCCAGATTCTCAGGGTCAGCCAAGGTGTGCTCAGAGCAAAAGCTGGTAGACAAATCTCGCTTTAAGCCACCTATGTAATACCCCCGTCCAGGGCTACTCAGTGCCAGTCCTTGGCATAAATTAGAGTTACCTGAGAGCTTCTCTAGTATATATAAGCAGCAAGGAGTCCTGTGGCACCTTATAGACTAACAGACATTTTGGAGCATGATTTTTTGTGGGTGAATACCCACTTCGTCAGATGCATGTAGTGGAAATTTCCAGGGGCAGGTATATATATGCAAGCAAGAAGCAGGCTAGAGATAACGAGGTTAGTTCAATCAAGGAGGATGAGGCCCTCTTCTAGCAGTTGATGTGTGAAAACCAAGGGAGAAGAAACTGGTTTTGTAGTATATATAGTAGTTGCCAATGACTTTGAGGAATTCTGGCATCTGGGGATTAGCAGAGCATAGGGATGCCTGGGCTATATCCATTTTCCCCCAGACTTGCCCCCTGTGCTGGGTAGCAGGAGTGATGGTTTACAAATTGGTATGGTAGCTCTTTGCCTCAATAATTCCTTGTGTGGGAAAAATCCTCCACTGGTTGGATCTGCTGACTGTAGGACTGCTTTGTGCTGGGACACTAGTGCAACGCTGCATTAAAGGCCCAATTCTGTATACCTTACTCACAACAGGCACTTACACAAGTAGCCTCGGTGGGACTATGCACATGAACAAGGATTGCTCAGTGTGAGCAAGGACTGCAGAATCAGGCCCTAAGTAAAATATCCTAATGAAAGAAAAGGTTCAGAGCCAAACTCCGCTCTCAGCTATGTTAGCATCAGCCTGGAGTAAATCCACTGATTTCTGAGCACAGCTCTTCCCTTCTGTTTTTATATGTTTGGAGACATTTGTATCCTTTTTACGGCAATACAAACACACTGGTAAGTCATCTGTGTTTTTCAAACATCACTAACCCTGCAAATTAAAAATGGACCTGTGATTAATTAGGATTTCTTTTCTCCTTTGTAAATGAAATAAGTGGCTGTGACAGCTGGAAAATGCAGGTGTTTTCTATCAGATTCTGCAGGTCCCAAAGGTCCCAGAGTGCAGGAAAGAATGTTCTGAGACACAGATTCCCTTGGATTCCCTGTAGAATATTTTTATCTTTTTTTCCCCAATTGTCTCTGTCTACAAAGATTATAAATGCCGTTCAGTAGGAGCAAGACCATTTTTAATGGAATTTTTTTGCTAAAACTAATTAAACGTCTGCCTCTCCCATTGCCACAAATAGGCAGAAGATTAACTACAAAATAATGACTGATTTGGATTGCAAACAGGGAGTTCTGAAGACTTAATAATTCACTTACATTCTCTCTTTTGTAGGTGCTTAAGTTTTCTGCCCAGTATAGGAAATTACTGGCAACCTAAGGCTCCTGGGTCAGTTGGAAATAACCTGAAGAATGTATTTTATATTGGCTGTCATTCAAGGAATGGAAACTAATTGATTAAGACCACCTCCACAGAAGGATTTTTATTCACTTAATCACGTGTTCATCTTGTGTGGTCTGCAGATAACGCTTGCCTTCATAAATCACAGTTACTGTCAAAATATCACATTTTCTGCTACACAGATATGCAGCAAAGCACTTGAGAGGAGTCTGATGAGACATCTTTATTTGCTATCTATAGAAGCAGCAAAGAATCCTGTGGCACCTTATAGACTAACAGAAGTTTTGCAGCATGAGCTTTCGTGGGTGAATACCCACTTCTTCGGATGCAAGCAGTGGAAATTTCCAGGGACAGGTGTGTATATATAAGCAAGCAAGAAGCAAGCTAGAGATAATGAGGTTAGATCAATCAGGGAGGATGGGGCCCTGTTCCAGCAGCTGAGGTGTGAAAACCAAGGGAGGAGAAACTGGTTCTGTAATTGGCAAGCCATTCACAGTCTTTGTTTAGTCCTAAGCTGATGGTGTTAAATTTGCAGATGAACTGGAGCTCAGCAGTTTCTCTTTGAAGTCTGGTCCTAAAGTTTTTTTGTTGTAGGATGGCCACCTTAAAATCTGCTATTGTGTGGCCAGGGAGGTTGAAGTGTTCTCCTACAGGTTTTTGTATATTGCCATTCCTAATGTCTGATTTGTGTCCATTTATCCTTTTCCTTAGAGACTGTCCAGTTTGGCCGATGTACATAGCAGAGGGGCATTGCTGGCATATATTACATTGGTGGACGTGCAGGTGAATGAACCGGTGATGGTGTGGCTGATCTGGTTAGGTCCTGTGATGGTGTTGCTGGTGTAGATATGTGGGCAGAGTTGGCATCGAGGTTTGTTGCATGGGTTGGTTCCTGAGCTAGAGTTACTATGGTGCGGTGTGCAGTTGTTGGTGAGAATATGCTTCAGGTTGGCAGGTTGTCTGTGGGCGAGGACTGGCCTGCCACCCAAGGCCTGTGAAAGTGTGAGATCATTGTCCAGGATGGGTTGTAGATCCCTGATGATGCGTTGGAGGGGTTTGAGCTGGGGACTGTATGTGATAGCCAGTGGAGTCCTGTTGGTTTCTTTCTTGGGTTTGTCTTGCAGAAGGAGGTTTCTGGGTACACATCTGGCTCTGTTGATCTGTTTCCTTATTTCCTCGTGTGGGTACTGTAGTCTTGAGAATGCTTGGTGGAGATTTTCTAGGTGTTGGTCGCTGTCTGCGGGGTTAGAGCAGATACGGTTGTACCTCAGTGCTTGGCTGTAGACAATGGATCTTGTGGTGTGCCCGGGATGGAAGCTGGAGGCATGAAGGTAGGCATAGCGGTCGGTAGGTTTTCGGTATAGGGTGGTGTTAATGTGACCACCACTTATTTGCACCGTGGTGTCTAGGAAGTGGACCTCCCGTGTAGATAGGTCCAGGCTGAGGTTGATGGAGGGGTGGAAACTGTTGAAATCATGGTGGAATTTTTCCAGAGTCTCCTTCCCATGGGTCCAGATGATGAAGATGTCATCAATGTAGCGTAGGTAGAGAAGGGGCGTGAGTGGACGGGAGCTGAGGAAGCGTTGTTCCAGGTCGGCCATAAAAATATTGGCATATTGTGGGGCCATGCGGGTGCCCATAGCGGTGCCACTGATCTGGAGATATATATTGTCATTAAATATACTTACACTCAGCTGCTGGAACAGGGCCCCATCCTCCCTGATTGATCTAACCTCATTATCTCTAGCTTGCTTCTTGCTTGCTTATATATACACACCTGTCCCTGGAAATTTCCACTGCTTGCATCCGAAGAAGTGGGTATTCACCCACGAAAGCTCATGCTGCAAAACTTCTGTTAGTCTATAAGGTGCCACAGGATTCTTTGCTGCTTCTACAGAACCAGACTAACACGGCTACCCCTCTGATATTTGCTATCTATGACACTTTGTGCAGAAAAAGCCTAATTAAGTTTTGTGAACAATAGCCTTGCTAGTCTGTTTAAAGCATTTTTTTTATGGTATGGTGTCTGCACATTACAGGGGGTGAGGCTTCTGCCCAGATAACAAGTGTTCTTTTAAAAAAGAAGAAGAAGGAGAAAAAAAAAAGAAAAGAGAGAACCAGTCCCCCAGTATTGCTATTAGATTGTTACACAGGCCAACTTCCCTTCATTTTACCAGCTCTTTCTGATTGTTATAGTTGTTTTCTGCTCTATTAGTCTCTGTATCTGTTAATTGCCTCTGGCATGTTTTACCTAAGGCTTAGAGTTCTGGAGTGCTTTAAGGGGCCAGAGCCAGCCAATGGGAAGACTTCAATGTGAGCTGGATCAGACCCTCACACAAGTCCAGCTTCACATTTCTAACTGGTGTATGCACTCACCCTTTGTTCCTAGGGGAAGGAAAGGGTGAGTGTCCATAAGAGCAGGGCCGGTGCAAGGAACTTTTGCGCCCTAGGCGAAACTTCAACCTTGCACCTTCCCGAGCTAACCCCACCCCCCCACAGCAGCTAACTCAGCCCCCCACCTGGGGAGTCCCCCCCACGGCAGCTACCCCCCACCACGACAGCTAACCCCTCTCCACCCTGTCCCCCCACGGCAACTAACCCCACCCGGGGAGACTCCCTCCGCCCCAGCAACTAACCCTGCCTGGGGAGATTCCCCCCATCCAGCTCACCTCGGCTCCGCCTCCTCCACTGAGCACGCTGGCACCGCTCTAATTCTCCTCCCCACCCAGGTGTGCGGTGCCGATTGGAGGAGACATAGAGTGGGGGCTGTGTGCTCAGCGGAGGTGGTGAGCTGGGACGGGGAGCTGTTCCCCTGTGTGCCTCCCCCCCGTTACTGCGGGCAGCTCTCCCCACGTGCCCCCCCAGCTCACCTCCATTCTACCTCCTCACCTGAGGGGACTTTTAGGCGCTCCCAATCACTAGGCGGCCACCTAGTTTGCCTAAATGGTTGCATCGGCCCTGCATAAGAGGAGGCTCTGGGCCTGATTCTGATCTCCTTTGCTCCTGGTTTACTTCACTGGTCTTACCCCCTGATTTCCACCAATGCCGGATTAGACTCAGACCCCAGTATTTAAAGACTGGCATCTAGGGGGCTGATTCTCTAATGCCTTCTACCCTGAGTTGTCATTCATACTTGTGTGAAGTGGCTGTAGAATGCTGCCAGATCAGAATTCTCTGCTCAAGTTAGTGGTAGTGTGTCACACCCACTTTACACAGGTGCAAATGTAGAGGCAAATCAGGCTCCTACTGTGCACTCAATTACAGCTGCCATGTAGAAAGTCCAGGAGAGAGCTCACCTGGAGATTCCTGGTCTCTAAGCAGATGGAGGTGACAGAAGATGCCAGATCGCTGTGGGAAAGAAAGGAGTGGCTGATCTATCCCTGCTGTAGTCCCAACCAATGAGAAGAGAATTCACCTCTAAAACGCATTTCTTTGTAGCAAGTGAGAATGGATGGCCCAAGGCCTGCAATAGGGAGCTTTTCATCACAAACATGAACCCTGCTTTGGGTTTGGCCCAGTAATTGGAAACTGTTGTGATCCGCTGCTTGTTTTGTGGCCTATGTGAAATGAATGGGCATTTCCGGTCAGTCTCTTTTGTATTCGTATCCAGGCCACAAAACTCACCGTCATGACTAGAACACCTGCCTTAGCAGTCTCAGCCCAGGAAAGGCTGCAGAGACTAAACTCCCCTCCCGAACGGTCCACCAACCGGGCTTCAAGAAGTTAACTTGTAGCCAGATTTTGGTAGAAGCATCAGACTTTAATGATTAGTTATGGAAGTTGTGTGCAGAGAGTCCATTGAGATGTGAATTCTCTGCTCTTATCCAATGCAGTTGTGTTAGGATATTGTCTCTGTAGGTTTCTAACTGCCACAAAGCTAACCCCTCCTCCCCGGCCCCACCCCCTTTCCCCACAGCATTTTGGGTTGACTTTATTTGGTGAAGTTCAGAAATAAACATCTCCATCTGCATTAACACGAATGTGCCCAGGGAATCTACGATAATGAAGTTCTACTGGCCAAATTCCGGTACTGGGAGAAATCAGCAGCCATAGAAGCTACTTCAGCTCTGAGACTACAGTAGCAGCTATAGTATTGCTCCATTAGTGCAATATGGTCTGGAGGAAGGATTCTGTGGTCTCTTGCCCCAATCTCACCTCCTTTTTACCTGGCTGTGCTCAGAGAACAAGATTTGGCCTATTATGAAGAGTGTGTATCAGTAAGTCATCCAAGTAGGACCATTTGTTTTTCTTTTAATGCTTTCACAGAGCAGTGGTAACTCAAATGCATTTATTAGAACCGTTTAAAGTCTTTTCATCTAATAATAACATTAATGCTTTGGGATCTCAAATAAGTTTCTTGAGACAGCATTTCAGTTCACCTTTAATTTTGTTTTTAACTGTTCAGCCCATTGATTTAGCACTTACTATTCTTTCATTCCATACTTGTTTCAGTTGTGAACGTCTTCCAAGTGATTTTGGCCATACTGCATATTGGCTCAATATTCTACTCTTTTATATTTGGAGGTAATTTCCCGCCCCCCCCCTCGTCTTTTTCTTTAGGCACTTCAGCCTTCATTCATCCAAGAAAGAAACTTTCAAAAATAGAGAATATTTCTTGTTTATAACATTGTGAGTAAATGAATGTGAGCCTCATAATTAATGTGCCTCGTATAATTTATCATTGTGGAAGAAAAATTGATTTGTACTCATTTCTAGAGACAATATACAGGAAGCAGTAGATGGAGCCTTCTGGGGGGGATATGGTGGGGGGAGAGAGAAGGGAAAGGAGAGAAATAAAAGGACCAGAAACTTTTAAATGCAGAAAAGGAGTTGTACGAAAGATTTAACTGGAAGCTATTTACACAGGGATTTTCCTAAAGAAAGCTGGGCATCTAACGCCCTTAAATTCTTTCACAGTCTCAGCCCTAGATTTCTTTATGCTTTTAAATATAGTGATATACACCATGATATTTAATATACAACTGCACCTAGTTTGCCATTTTAATAACTGCACTATTCACGAGAGGGAGGTGTAACATGAGCCAAGACATTTTTGGGACTCAGCCATCTTTCTTTGATTGCCTCTGATATACTTACCAGTAAGTGGCACTATAGCAACACGCATCAGTATAGGCAGATGAAAATCGGTTCTGCTAATGGAGCAAATGTGATGATGATTTCATTATTATTTGACATTTATATTGTGATAGGGACTCATTGTGGTCGGTGCGGTACAAACCTGTAGAAAATGAGAACCCTGCTCCGAGGAGCATACAGTGCCTCAGCCAGGAGGAAGGAAGGTGAAGGTAGCTGCTGTTAAATGGATTGAGCTTGTGCCTAGAAGTCAGAAGGCTCGGGTTTTATTCCTGACTGCCATTGACTCACTATGACCTGGATCGAGTCATTTACAGTAATCTCCCCGTGCCTCAGTTTCACCATCTGTATTCAAATCAGCAGGGCTGGATGCTATTCACCCCAGGGTGCTAAAGGAATTACCTGAAGAAATCTCAGCGCCTCTGGCAATAAAATTTGCAAACTCATGGATGACAGGAGAGCTCCCAGAAGACTGGAGAAGGGCTAACACAGTGCCCAACTTTAAACAGTGAGTGAAGGAGGAGCCAGGGAACTATAAACCAGTTACCCTGACCTCGATACCTGGGTAGCTACTAGAGCAATGTATGAAACATTCAATTTGCAAATACCTGGAGGATGAAGGGGTGATCACTAGCAGCCCACATGGATTTACTAAGAACAAATCATGCCAAACCAGCTTGATTTCCTTCTTTGACAACTAGTTTGGTGAATAAGGGGAATACGGTGGACATAGTATACCTGGACTTTAGCCAGGCTTTTGACACAGTCCCACATGACAGTCTGATAAGTAAGCTGGAGTAATGCAGGCTCAGTAGAATTACCATTAAGTGGATACATAATTGGTTAAACAACTGCAAAGAATGAATAATTATGAATGGAATGATGTTAGGGATCTGTTCTGGGTCCAGTGTTATTTAACATCTGTATTAATGACCTAGATTTAGGAATAGAGAACATATTGATCACATTTCAGATGACACAAAGCTGGGAGGGGGGCTGCAAACGCTTTGGAGGATAAAGCTAAAATTCTTGATAAATTGGAGAACTGGGCTATAGACAACAAAATGAAATTCAACCAAGACAAATGTAAGATGCTACAATTAAGGAAGAAAAACCAACTGCACAGATACAGAATGGGGGATAACTGGCTTGGCAGCAGCACTGCTGAGAAGGATCTAGGAGTCATGGTGGATCACAGCCTCAACATGAGTCAACAATGCAATGCTGTTACACACACACACACAAAATTTTGGTTGCATTAACAGAGGCATAGCATGCAAGTCACCGAAAAGGTGATAGTACCACTCTACTCAGTACTGCTTAGGTCTCAGCTGGAGTACTGTATCCAATTTTGGTCACTATTTGTGACGGTGTGCATTCACTTCTGTTGGGTGCATGCAAACCTGAACTCACCTCTCTCTCTCTTTTCGTGGTGCCCCCTGTCAGTGGTTGCCCTCATTAGGCAGGTCTTCATTGGTTCAGCCCTCCAGCTAAGCCACACATAGTCTAAACCCATGAAGGAACCTCATCTGGGGTGACAAAAGTCCAATAGGGCCTATCACTGTACCCTGATTGGTAGCTGCAGCCCTGTCTCTGGACTCAGTTCTCAGCCCCTTCTGGCTGAGCTTCAAGTCCATCCCTGCCCTGGTATGAAGCAGTGCTCCCAGGACTTTCTCCCTGGAGTCTCTTTACCTTATTAGTTGTTCTCACCCCAGATCTCCAGCCATGTTACTCCTTTAAGGTTAGTCCTCTTCCCAGGGTAACAAAGTTCAATAAATGGTTGCTGCTCTGCAGAGTCTTCACCCCCATCCTGGAGCCTTTAAACAAACAAAATAGAACTTGTCCCCTTCTTAGGGCTGTGGCCACTCTGCCAGCCCACCCACCCACTACTCTGGGTCCCAACCCAGGGACTCTATAAATAGCAGCTACATGCTGCTTCCTTTAATAGTTGCTGCTGCTATTCCCTGAGCCCCTTCCCATGTAACCCTTTCCTCTTCACCCTTACCTCAGGGCTGAAATTCTCCACTCCTCTCCTTCCTCACTGAATGCCAGTACCACCAGAACCCATCTTCTGGCTCTCCCTTGAGCTTCCGCAACCAGCAAGGAGACACCCCCTTACTCCTCTGGTCCCAACCAGGAACTGACCTGCTCAGGCCCTGCAGCTCCTTTTATCTGTGCCTACTGTGCTCTGATTGGCTGCTTCCCTGCAGCCTTTCTAGGCAAGCTTGGAGGACCCACCTTCACTGCTCTTTTCTGGGGGGGAGGGGGAGCAGTAGGACCATGAGGCCTCTACCAGGGGGCCTCAAAGGCCCTGGTACACCTTGTCACACCCCTGTAAAGAAAGAATGTAGAGAAATTGGAAAAGATCCAGAGTCAAGCGACAAAGATGATCAAAGGGATGGAATTCAAGCCATATGAGCAAAGGCTGAAGGAACTGGTATGCTTAGTCTGGAAAAAAGGCAACTAGGAGGGCAGGGGGAGATGATAGCAGTCTTCAAATACTTGAAAGGCTGCCATAAAAAAGATGGAGAAAAATTGTTCTCTCTTGCCACAGAGGACAGGAAAAGAGACAGTGGGTTTGAACTACAACATAGCAGATTTAGATGAAATCTCAGGAAAAACTTCCTAGCTGTAAGAACAGGACGACAATGGAAGAGACTGCCTAGGGAGGTTGTGGAAGCTCCTTCGCTAGTGGTTTTTAAGAAGAGGCCAGGTAGCCATCTCTCTTGGATGGTTTGACACAAAACATCCTGCATTTTGGCCCTTGTGGTCCCTTCTAACTCTGTGGTTCTATGAAGGAGATAACTCCTCCCCCCACCACTGTAAAGCATATTTTGATCTCTAGGGAAGAGGTGTTCTGCACAAATAATCATTGTTATATTGTTTTCTGTTATCTGATGATGTCAGTGGTTCAAACCCCACTCAAGATGCTGGTAACTAGAGCCATTGTCACTTGATATCTGTAAGGTGGCCTAAGTGGAATGGGTTGGTGGTGTCTAGTCAGATCCTTGCTGGCAGACTCCTTGCACTCCACAAAAACCATCAGAACTGACAACAGCATCCTTCCTGGGCATCTCAGCAGAGAGGCTGAGCAGTGAAGGTACAACAAGAGTAAAGCTCATCTGTGCAGGAGGCAGAACCTTCTCTTAGGATGGTCTGTGACGGTGGAATGAACTCCCTCAGGAAGTAACGACTATTACAAACACTGTCACTTTCTGTTCCAAGTGCAAGGTGCATTTCTTTGAATGTGTCTTTTTTAATATAAACACACAGCAACAGGTATATTTATATAAACACATTTTAAAAATCCCTACAAAACAAGACAATCCACTCTACATGCTTCTCCCTCAGGGGAGAGGATGACAGAACAACCAACACGGGACAGATGTGTAGTCACATTGTTTAATACACAACTGGAAGGCACTCAGATACTACAGTGATGAGCACAGCATACAAGCGCATATAGAATAGACGTGTGCAAGGCAAGTGGTCTCCCATTTTGCTATGAGGGAGGTCCCTCCATGTCATGCTTGGAGCATATGGGGAAGGATGGCAGTATGTGGGAAGCTTGTCCAGCCACTACCCATCATGGATTACCTGAGGATTTTCGTCTCCAAGGCTCTCATTCTGGTACTGGTCAAGAGGGATTCATTGAAAAAGGAATGAAAAAATAAAGCCACTTCAGTAGAGCAGGCTCTTTGACTAATAAAAACCAGTAACATGGTGCCAAGATGGAGTAGATCCAAAACCTGTAAAAACCAAGCCAGAGCCAAGATCAATGACTTTGACATTCTACTCCGCTCAGCATGGAAATCACACAGGACATTCAGTTAGCAGGATAAAATGAGGTTAAAATGGCTAGCTGAGAAAATAATGAGGTAATTTGCAATTTTTTTAAATCCAAATTCAATTTTTCCTGCTGTGAAGGCTCTTAGTGTTGTTAACATCTGACCAAAGGCCTGGGACTTAACATCTTTTATTTAAACAGTTGCTACATAAGACACAGATGCTCTATAACAGTGGTCCCCAACCTTTTTCATCTGGTGGGCGCCAGACGAAGGACCGTGGTGGCAGAGGTGCATCCACCGAAATGCCGCAGAAATTCGGTGGCATTTCGGCAGCGACGCCTCTGGATGACACTGCTTGTCGGTGGCAAGCGGCATCATCCAGAGGTGTTGCCGCCAAATTTCGGCTTCACCACCGAAATGCCGCAGGTGTACTTAGATGCTGTTGGGGATCCCTGCTCTATAAGGCCAAACTTAGAAAGGAGCCTAGGGGTCAGATTTTCTTGTTAAGCCACTGTCTTTGCAGCTCCCTTATCCTGAGGCCACTAGCAGTATGTCCACATTGCACCTGATAGTAAACTCAGATAGACAGATTTGCACTAGCCACCTGAGCACAAGCCAACTCAATCCCCTAGGCTTGATGGGTGATGAGACTGAGTCTTTGCTGGAGCCTCACTGTCCACACAGCTATTTTTAGCATGCTAGCTTGAGCCCTGTTAGCATGAGTCTGTCCACCCGGAGTGGAAGGCTCGCTTCCAGCTTCCGTGTAGACATACGCTGCACGGTTGGTTTGGCCCTGGTCAGGAGCGACGCCAGGGTTTCTGGCGCCCTAGGCAGAAGTTGGGAGGTGGCATTTTGTGAGCTCCCCACGGGGCGTGCGGGAGCTTCTGGTTCCACTCCCATCACACCGCTGAACAAGGACCCTCCGCCGAAATGCCGCAGGCGACAGCAGCAGTCATTGAGCTGCTCAGTTGCCTGCTGCTTTTTTCCGCGGCACGTTGGCAGAAGGTCCTTCTTCGGCGGCACGACGGGAGCGGAACTGGAAGCTCCTGTGCACCCCGTGGGGAGTGCACAAAATGCCGCCCCCCCGAATCCTGGCGCCCTAGGCGACTGCCTAGGGTCGTCTAATGGAAGCGCCGGCCCTGGCCCTGGTGCAATTTAAAGAAGACTCAGGGCTGCTCTAACTTATGCTCAGGTGCCTGTGTCCCATGAGGGCTGTTCTGGTGTCCAAGGATCACCAGATTGTAGCAGTGGTAGGGTCATGGACCCTTTTCTTCCCTCATACCCCTTTGCTGGGGGGGATTATAGGGGAAAATTGAAGTTTAAAATGGTGTAATTTATACATTTTTCTGGCCTTATCATGTAAATTACACTCAGACTCTCTTATAACTAGGCTCCTTTAGACTCTCGCCAGCTTACCATCATGAAGCCTTGGCTACACTTGCCGCGCGGGTCGACGCGGTAAGTTCGACTTCTCGGAGTTCGAACTATCGCGTCTAATCTAGACGCGATAGTTCGAACTCCCCCCCGCGCTCCGGTCGACTCCGGAACTCCACCACTGCAAACGGCGGTGGCGGAGTCGACCTCGGAGCCGCGGACTTCGATCCCGCGGCGTCTGGACGGGTGAGTAGTTCGAACTAGGGTACTTTGAGTTCAGCTTGCGTACCCTAGTTTGACCCCCGCGCTTAGTGTAGACCAGGCCTCACACTCTCTTGCTTATCACCTCTGAATGTGGCTTATAATGGAGCCTAAATTGGTATAAATTACATACTATGGGGACTGGAAGAAGATGCAAGTTACTCACCTCTCAATTTGGACCATATTCTTTAAATCATACTGACCCCTACCAAATCTATATTATGTTAACGTTGCAATAGTCCTTCAAAGAAAGAGTTACTTAGAAATATTATCCATGCCACCATTTCCCTGCTACCATGAGTCACTTTTAGCAACTTTTGCATTAACTTCAAATAGCATTGCCTTTGAAGGAAATCACTGAGGATATGCCTTAATCCAGGGGTGGCCAACCTGAGCCTGAGAAGGGGCCAGAATTTACCAATGTACATTGCCAAAGAGCCACAGTAATACATCAGTAGCCCCCATCAGGCCCGCCCCATCTCCCCCAGCACCTCCTGCCCGTCGGCAGTCCTGCCTATTAGCACCTCCCACTCCCTCCCCGTGCCTCCTGCCCACCATTATCAGCTGTTTTGCAGTGTACAGGGGGCTCTGGGATGGAGGGGGAGGAGCAAGGGTGCAGCAGGCTCAGGGGAGGGGGCAGGAAGGGGCGGGGGCCTTGGGGTAAGGGGTGGAGTGGGGGCAGGGCCTGGGGTTGAGCATGGAAAGTTGGCACCTGTAGCTCCAACCCCGGAATCAGCACCTATGCAAGGAGCCGCATATTAACTTCTGAAGAGTCGCATGTGGCTCCAGAACTACAGGTTGGCCACCCCTGCTTTAATCTTTGTGAGGAGCAAGACTTGATACCAGAAACATTCTGAATAATCAGTGGAAGCATATAACGCTAAGAGCAAAATTCACATAAGCATAATGTCTCCAATCCATGGTACTGTAGGAACAAACCAATAATTTTGTAACCTACTGAAATAAAACAGCAGCTAATTGAGCCATGCACACAAAATACATCTGAATATGCCTAGAAATGGGCCTTCATATGGTGGTGGATTCTTCATATCTTGAAGTCTTCAAGACTGGATAACTTTCTATACAGGCTACTAGGCTCAATAGTGGAGTAAGTGGATGAAATTCTATGGCCTGTGTTATACGAGGTCAGATTAGATTATATAATGATCTTTTCTGGCCTTAAAAATCTATGAATCTATGGATATCTCCATCTAATCAAGCCATGTTGTGTCAGTAATAAGCTATTTTCCCACAAACAATCATAAGGGATTTTCATAAGGTTTGGAAGTTTCTCAGTTTTGACTAAGCATCTACTACATAAGATATCTAGTTGAGGTTTACCTGAATTTATCCAAAACCTCAATAATCTGGGAATCTCAGAAGAATAGATTTTCAAGAGAGTTAAAGTAGTTACAGGCATTTTAGGCTCTAATAGCGTGGGGACAATCTTTTTTATGGTATTGCAGTATTTGCATGTCCAAAAAGAAGTTAGCAAAGAAAAACCTATAAAATTTCAAAAAATCATTTTTTCCTCAAACCTCATAAAAATTTGGGGATTTGGTTCAAATATTGGTCAAAGTTCAGCACTGATTGTTATTTTATCTGAATATCTTAAGTTCCAAGTCATTGTTCTTCAATGCTGATGACATGACTGCACCTTGCAGGGCACAACATATGTAGTAGTGTCTGACTTCTAGTTCACTGTACTGTATTTACAAGTCCAAATGGAAACTAGATCTGAACATCCTCAGATTTTCAGAGATGTTTGAAATACTCATCTAGACCCTGGTGTGAATTTGCAAATGGCCTCAAGTGGGAGAGCAAACCAGAAAGCCAGCTCTACAGTTTGCTTGGCATTGCTTGCTTCACATGCCTTACGCCTCTTTCGTTACATTTATACCATGTTGTAAAAAAGGATGTTTAAATTAATGCATTGCCTCATTAAAAATACTCCTTCTGCCCCCTGTGACAGTCACCAATATAATCCACAATTGGTTTTCAATGATTTTTTTGTATGCCTTACTGCTTTGATTGTGCCTAATCTCTTTTTACTAGCAAAATGCAAACAACTCTTCTCCAAAATAACATGTTTCTTTTGAGAGATCTTTCAGACACATTATACATTTAAGAACAAAATTGTTCCAACAACATATTGCAAACCCAGCTGAATTCTCTAATGTTGCTTCCATATTGTATCTTTTCTCTCTATTTAACAGCTGTTTCTTCATCCTTGTGAAATGTTTACCCAAGAGAGAGAACCTTTTTAAGAACCATCCAGCCATCGTGCATTTCAAGGTTTTATTAACCCCTTCACTGCCTTTGAATCTGCAGCGTTGACTGAAAGGTAATGTGGCAAATCTTATAGTTGTATATTTGTTTACATCTCTGCTCTCACTTCCTCCTACTCCATGATCAGCCTCATCCTCTCTTGTAAGGGTTCTTGTGATGCCTTCCCACACTCTAATTCTTGTGCTGTCCTGTTAGGCTTTGAACATCCTCTAATTCCTCCCTGTCCTCCTTCAAATCCCGCCTTAAAACCCACATCCTTTGTGAAGCCTACCAAACATGGATAGTGTGCTCCTCACAGCCATCCCTGTCCACCTGCCTGTTCTGTGTTTCTGTCTGTTACATTTGATTTAGACTGTAAACACGCAACTTGAACCCTGGGTGTAGATCCATTGACTTCAATGGAGCTATGCCAATTTACACCAGCTGAGGATCTGGGCCCATGTCTCGTATAAAGTGTAAAGCACTATGTGTGTGCATGATACTCCATTAGCAACAATAGCTTTGCAGATAATTCACTTGTTTATGTTAATAAAATGTGAGCAATTCCTCCATTTCTTTTTAGCTAGGAGCTAATAATCTCTGGTGGTTTCCCTCAATCAGTTTGTAAAGAAATCTTATTATAGAAACCACAAGCTACTGAGACACTTTTACTCTCGGCACAGGGGCTACATCTGTGTGAAGCAGAGCACACAGCTAGAGCTGTTCTAGTGAGTTATAGTAAAAGAGCAAAATGCCATGGGCCACAGTTCATTACCGGCTGTTTCAGGGAGACAAATATTTATCAGGCAACAAGTTGTATGGGTCTTGATGTAACCAACCATCAGCATGCAATGGGTAATGTTTTCAAAAGCACCTAAGGGACTTAGATGCCTAAGTTGCATGGGACTTGTAAGTGCCAAAGTCACCTGAAAATGGGACATAGGTGTTTTTGAAAATGTTATCCTGCAACTAGTAGTTTAGAAATCTGGCTATGGCTACAGAAGCAGCAAAGCATCTTGGCTTCATTCGAATGCAGCAATGTCCTCTTCCAGAAGGGCCAAAGACCATCTGGAGAAAATGGCATGGATAGCCGTGACTTTCTTTGTGCAGTTGAGATATGTACACTTTTGGGCTGTTTGTCAAGGGTGCTTCTTAAAGGAGTGAGAGGAACAATCGCACACACATGACAAATTGAGAGTTGACAGGCTCAGCCATAATACAAGAATGATTTGTGACTTGTGTGTGTATACAAGTGCTCTGGACTCAGGCTGGCAGCTGGGAGTTCTGTTTATTACTGTGAGTTGAATAGTTTATGAGGAAATGTGTGTGTGAGTGAGACAGAAAGCTCCTCTCTCTCATAAAGTGGACTGAGAGAGTCTGTTAATGACAGGTTTAATCACAATGGGAAACGTGGTACTATATATGCCAGCTTCATGCTAGCTCTCTTCCCAGGCTCGGCTGGAGTTGGTGGAGCAGCTTATGAGAAAACATGCAGGAGGCTGAAGGAGACAGATGGCCCAAATCCAGTAACAGGTTCTGATAACAGAACTCCTAAAATCATCTTGTTTAATAAAAATTGATTATTTTTTGTTCCATGTGAAACAGAGAGAACAATAGAAAATGAGCCCTTGCTCCCACAAATCCTTTGCAAAGGAACAGTGCAGTGTAGATTGGTCCTTTTTTTTAAACTTTAAATACATCATTCTAATGATCATTTTAGACCGAGCTATATTTATTCTGAAATCACAATATTCTTCCTTTAAGGTGCTGACAATTTTTTTCCCTTTAATAGAACCTTTATATCATGCAAGGGGGAGAGAAGAAAGAGCCAGTAACCCGCAAGCAACATCTCACATTACACACCCTTATTTTCTATACCATGGATTCCCATTATAACGAAGTCATTTTTTCCCCACAATACAACCACACTGAGCTTTTCATTTTGCAGTGTATTGGGGAAATAATGAGGACCTGGATTTGTTATACTTGCTTTCAGCTTCATTCTCAAACGAACATCTCAATGTCCAATTTCCCTGTGGGTCAGATCCTGGCCCGCGCTTACGTCAATAGCAAGACTTCTATTGGCTTTGTGGAAGAAGCAGCAGGTCCTTTAATCAATGTAGTCCATGAGAACGGCAACTTTTAGTGCTCTGACTGTGAGCCAGGCATTCTAGGGTGGGATTTTCAAATGGGCTGGCCATGCTTCTAAGTCAATGGCAGTTTTGCCCATGTCAATGGCAATAGAATTAGGCCAATAATGGGCACTTTTGAAAATCTCAACCAGTGTATTTTGAACTCCAGTGTTAGCATCAGTGATATTTGTTATTTTCGTGTTTGCTCAGTTTGGTGATACCAGAATAAAAGATTGTTTTTTGGTATTTTGTTTGCTTACTGCCGCACACACTGACTCCAGTTCTTGTCAACGGGCACTGCCCATCCGAACTGAGAGCAATCTATGGCATTGCAATTTCCACTTTGCTCACTGCAGTCCCTCATTCTACAATTACATCTAGAAGGAAACTCCAGCCACTCTGGAACTTTTGGATTCCCTACTGTCTGCTGACACATGGCAGCATTGCTGCATATCTTGAGGCATCAGACACTACACTAGCATATTTAATCATTAACCAAGATGTATCATGTATGTCATGTGTCAGAGTAAAATCAAAGGGCTAAGATAGTTTTGGAACAAATATCCTGTCCATTTTCTTTTTTCTTTACATAGAATAATGCACATTTCAATGCCCAGAGTAGGTGTTTGAATGGATATATTCCTTTTCCAAATGTTTGTTCATTGCACAAATAAAATCTGCTTTCATACACAGGAAATCTGGAGGGTTTCAATTGAAAATTAATTGTGTTTTCTGATACACAGTATGATTTTGCATAGAAATGCACTGGGAAAGATCATGATCTGCATAAAACACCATACAGTTGGAAACGTCAGATGCAGATTCATTGACTGGCAAAAATATATGTTAGTCTTGATGTATTCTTGGGATAAAATTAATAAAGATCAGTTATGCTCTGAATTAAAGGAAATGGCTCAGCTGGTGCAAATAAAAACCATAAACTTAATGATAGAAATGGTAATATCAGCCCGAAAGATGATACAAACAGTAGGAAGCCATACAGAAATTAATTGTTGATGTCCAGACTAAAGGACTACATTTCCTATACACATTTAGGACTATATAATTTAATTTAGATATGCAGCAGAGTTCTCATAGACTTCTATTACTATCACCCCATTCTCTCAAATGGCAATATATCCAAAAGTTTGTGCTTTTGGTTGGCTCATTCATTGCCAGCAGATCAGAAGCTGCTACCCAGCTTGTGATGTTCAAGAAATTAAATGCACATATCTCAGGAGTTATGCATCTAATTTTACCACACATTGCAATGAAAATGTAAATACAAAATCCTGCATTTATCATGTCTCTCTGAATCAACTCTGTTCCAATAATGGAAAAATACCCCAGAAAATGACGTGATTGTCCCAAGAAAAAGCTGTTCAGGAAAGAGAAAATGATTAAATACATTGTCTGACAAAGGAAGGAGCTTTTTAGCACTTGGTGATAATTTGCTGTGATGAAAGCTTTAGAACCACTTTAGACTAAAAAACAAACAAACAAAAATGACTTCCCGGCTTGTTGTGGTAACCCACAGGGAGGCAGTGTGTTCTAGTGTTTAGACTAAGGACATGCTGAATCAGCAGATATGGGGGTCTATTCTTGGCTCTGCCACTAATTTGCTGTGTGACCTTGAGCAAGTCCCTTAAGTAGCAGCCCTGTAAATCTTCAACAAAACAACTCAACTGAGTAACGATTACGAGCATATTGGTGCAGAACGAGGGCCATCCGCTTTCTTGTGTCTCAGTTTTCCAAGAATTAGCACTGTGGTAAGAATTGTGTACTTTTGTAAAGCGCTTTGAAATTCTCTATGAATAGTGCTATATAAGGGTGTGTTTGCTTATAATTTTGCAGAATGTAGGGGAACCTCAAAAAACCATTCCTGAAATGTAGGGCTCAAAGGGCTTCATGCAGAATGATTTCAGAAGTAGCAGCAGGAGGAATTACACCCATTAAACATGAGGCTGGACTATATCTTACCATGATCAGAGTTAGTTTAAACAAGGCTAAACAAATAAGTTCAAGTCATCAGGCCTTTTATAACACTGCAGGCAAATACAACAGCTGCAGTGCTTGTTGTTTTCCAAACTGCATAGCTGTAGTATAGCTTCAAAATATAGTATAGTCGGAGTCTCAATGGCTGTCACCTTGAAAACCAATCATGGAGGGTATTATACAAAAACATAGTGAGGAGAACGCCTTGTGGTGTTTAGATGTTGCTTGTAATTATTAGAATTGGGAGCACTGGCTGTTGGGAGTCTGAAAGGACAGGAAACAGGAAGAAGCGGGGAGGAGTTGAGGAGGCAGAGTGAGAGTTACAGAGGGTGCAGCAGCAGCTTGGTAAAGAGGTTTCCACTTTAAAAATAAAGTCCTGTTGAAATTTGTTAGTACCTTGCCTGGTTGATACAACATGCCTGCAGCAGGGTTTGCAGTGAGCCAGCACTGAGTAGTTTTGTATCACGGAGAGGGCTTGTAATTAAAGTCGAGTATCCAATGTGTACATACCAACTTGCATCATTCTTCAAAAACTGAGAGGCAACAACTGAACTAGTATGATAGATGACTGCATTATAATTGAATTAGCTGGGAAGTGTTGACTTTTTGATGTATAATACCTCTGAATGTGAACAACAAATACAAAACTAAGGCTTTTATGAATTTGTTGGGTGAGTTAGTCATCAATTGACTCATGATAAATAAGACATTGTACATTCCACTAAATAGAAAACATGTTTGCAGGCTTTAAGTTCAATTTTCTGAAAACCTTAATGTTAGCTCCATTGGAATGCACTGCCCAAATAGCAGGGGGAGCCTGGGTTTGGTTTGTTCATACTGAGCCTGGACCCAAACATTAAGTCAGATCCACAGAGGACATCACACTTCCTAGATAATGTTAAGTTGAGCAGCTAGTGTCCCCTTTTAATTGTTTGCTTCCTTACTGTGTGGCCACATTAGCTGACAGTCACCTGATGAGCTTTCTGCTGTGCCTTTAACACCTCTTCTTGTCAAAGTGGATGTAAATCAATAGATGTCAGCTTCTCAAGCAATGGAAGAAATGTATTTAGATGGGAAATATAATTAAAGGAGATTAAGGCATCTTCAAAACATTCATGCTGTTGTTATGCTAAGTGGTTCTACTTCCTGGTTTATTTCATTTAGAGAACGGTGAAGGGAAAAATTACTCTTTGCAGTTGGTTTATCTTCTATTTCAATTCAAATTTGACAGAAAAAACACTATAGCTCTCGTGGGACATTACTGTTAAGTGTGTATTTGATCATTATGAATCCACATCGTGCTGCTGGCCACTGGAGCCAAAACAAATAATATCCAGATGGACTGGCTGGGTGGGTGTCAGTGCCTTTTACCTCTTAGGTACTGAGTAGGGTGACCAGATGTCCCATTTTTAAAGGGACAGTCCTGTTTTTTGGGACTGTTTCTTATATAGGCGCCTATTACCTCCCACCCCCCGTTCCATTTTTTACTCAGTTGCCATCTGGTAACCCTAGTACTGAGTCCAATATGCCTCTGTTCAGAAAAGCCTAGACTGAATGACATCTGGTAGGTGGTTTCATGGAAAATGAATGGTTGCATCTCAGCCCAGGTCCTTGTGGCTAGAGATCCTCCTTGCAAAAGCCTCTATCACAATCAGCACACCGTGGCATATGCTTAGAGCAAAGAGGTCCCCATGTTCATGCTACTCCTTGTGACCTCTTAAACTTTTGCCAGGACACCAGCAAACTGTAGCCAGCAAATTTATGGCACCTTTGGGAACTGGTGCCTTTCTGCCTCATGCCTTTAAAGCACTGCTCCAGCCTAAGCCCCTTTTTATGCACTCCCTGCTTCTGCGCTCCTTCCACGTCTCTCATTAGATCTCAGAGGTTCCTTTCCTCTGAGAACAGCTCAGAGAATATACCTTGGAGTTGGAGGTAATAATTAAACTATTATCTGCAACACAACCTGGTTTAGTCAGGTTAGAGGAGAGAAAATCAAAGTGAGTGGTATAAGTACATATCCAGTCTAAGGCCTGGCTAAGAGCCTCACACACAGGGTGGCATCTTGTAGTTATATTGATTTAGGCAAAAGTATAAGACTTACAATCTTACAGCATGAGTCCGTCTGTCTTTACCTGACAGTTTCTCTCTCTCTCTGTGGGAATCAATTACCTTCTTATTCTTAGAGGTGGTATCCAGAATCTGAGGCCTGCTGGTGGGTCACTGGAAGACAGGAAGTGCCAGAATGAACCATATAGACCCGGGTGGGCAAACTTTTTGGGCCGAGGGCCACATCTGGGTGGAGAAATTGTATGCAGGGCCGGGGCAGGAGGTTGGGGTGCAGGAGGAAGTGCGGGGTGTGGGAGGGGGTGCAGTGTGCAGGAAGGGGCTCAGGGCAATGGACTGGGGTAGAGGAAGGGTGTAGGGTGTATGAGGGGGCTCAGGGCAGGGGGCTGGGGCACAGGGTGCAGCAGGGAGCTCAGGGCAGGAGGTTGGGGTGTGGGAGGTGTGCAAGGTGCAGGCAGGGGGCTTAGGGCAGGGAGTTGGGAGGGGTACAGGAGGCGCTCAGGCTCTGGCCCAGCACCGCTTACCTCAAGTGGCTCCGGGGTGGCAGTGGCATGCACTGGGGCCAGGGCAGGCTCCCTGCATGCCTGCCCTGTCCCCGGCCCCATGCCACTCCCGGAAGGGCTGCGGCCCCTGGGAGGGGGGCTTTGTGTGCAGTGCCCTTGCCGCGCCTCCAGGTATCTCCCCCGAAGCTCCCACTGGCCGCAGTTCCCCATTCCCGGCCAATGGGAGCTGCGGAGGACAGTGCCTGGAGGCAACACATGGAGCACTCTGCCCTCCCGCCCGGGGGCCGCAGGGATGTGGTGCCAGCGGCGCCATGGGCTGGATCCAAAGCCCTGAGGGCCCGGATCCGGCCTGCAGGCCGTAGTGTGCCCACCCCCGGTCTAGACTAGTATCCTGTCAGCAGCCTTGGCCAGTAGTGGATGTTTCAGAGGAAAGTACAAGAAACAATTATAGGTGGAAAGTTCCACTTTAATTCCCCCAAAGTTAGAGGTTGGCTTAAGCCATGAAGCATTGAAGGGTTTGGGGGCCAGATTTACAAAGGTATTTGGCACCTAAAGATGCAGATAGGCACCTAGTAGGATTGACAAAAGTGCCTATGTGAGTTAGGTGCATAACAGCCATTGACTTTCACTATCAAACTCATGGCCTTGGCTATATATTGTGGCAATGAGTTCCACAGGCCAATTGTTCAATGGTGTGGGGAAGTCTGCACTGCTGATGCCTGTGCTGTTGATAGAGAATTTAGGTCTCCAAGGTGGTCTCTCTGACTTCTTTCACAAGCTCTATGTTCAGTCAAAACATTAAAAAAGAATCTCTCTCTAATACACAATTGCAAATTTAGGGGCAGACTGTGCCTGGCCCTTAGTATGGGAGGGTAAGTAGGGAGCATTCCTCTCTAGTGCAGCCTGTACGGAGGTTAGGCAGAGTAGCAGCCCTTGTGCTCAAGGCAGCATAAGGAATGTTCTCTTCCTGCTCAGGGAGGCCCAAAAGGAAGGAAGGAGGTGGGACTATAGCTTTGACTCTCCTAGCCAGCACCGGTGGAAGAGGGTGGGGCTATGGCTCTTTCCCACACAGCCAGCCCCAGTGGAACAATATCAATTTAAAGTGGTGACCATGCAGTATCACCTGTCAGGAGCAATGGTTTGCTCCATGTAGCTAATATGGCCCTGATCCTGCAATCAGCTACATGCAAGTAGCCCCGTGCACGTGCCTATATGGAGATCAGTGCCCATATGGAGATCATTGCAGGATGGGGCCTAAATGTAGTCATATACAGGTGCGTCAGATCCAACAGAAAGCAGTGGGATTTTGTCGTTCTTTGTTTGTACAGAACTTGATGACAGTGAGCTCATTAAGTATCATTTCTTTCCAGCCAAATGTGCCAGAACATTTTATGTCAAAGCTGTCATCCAAAAGATGGTTATACAACATCCCTATTGATAAAGCAATTATGGAAGAGCTATACACTTCAATGTGTTTTATCTTCAAAGGGCATATAATTCTCCAGATATTAAAGGAAGAGCTGTAAAAACTTGAAATAACCCACCTGGGGAGCAAACCTTGCCAGTATAATTAAATTCAGCAGATGGAAGAAAGGTCCATTGATAACAGGGGTAGGTGGTGGAGGAAAGGGAAAGGAAAGCTTAGATCCTTTCCAAAAGTTAGGCTACTTATTATATGACATATTGTACAATAATCTGTTTATTACATACTACCCTGGTGATCTACATTAAGTAAACAAAACTTTATTGATATGAAGTATATGGTTTCAGGACACACATTGTTTAATGCATCAAGCAGCAGCTAGGTCAGGAGTATAACACAGCAGAAAAGAAAAGAAAATTTAGAATGAAATTCTATAGCCTGTGTTATGCAGGAGGAAGTCAGACCAGATGATCATGATGATTGTCCCTTCTGGCCTTAAAGTCTTTGAGCGAAATCCCGACCCTAGTGAAGTCAGTGGGAGTTATGCCATTGACTTCAGTGGAGCCAGGATCTCACTCTATGAATCTATGAAAATCCTTTTAAAATTGCTAACTCCTTCCAAACTCTGTGACATGGGATTTAGGATTTCCCATCCTGCATCAGATTTTTGGGCAATCTAGTCTAGCATCCTGTCATGGACAGTGGCCAGCACCAGCTGCTACAGAGGAAGGTACAAGATGCTCTGAAGAAAGCAGTTATGCAATAACTTGCCCAGTGGGTAGGTTCTTCCTGATTTCCGTTATTTAGATATTGTCTTATGTCCTGAAGCATGAAGGTACAAATCCCTTCAAAAAACCTTGTGGCAGATCCTCAGCAGCTTATTTGAAGTCAATGGAACTATGCCGATTACGTAAGCTGAGGATTTAGTCCTTGCCTTCCCCTCTCCTCCCCCCACTTTACTTTTGCGATGCAAGAGCAATCCACAAGGAGGAGGAGGAAAATTGGCCACAGGCAGATCCAGAGGTCGCTGTTAAAACACATCATTTGCATAGTGATAGTGCCTAGGAACCCCAGCCATGAACCATGACCCCATTGTGCTAGGTGCTGTACAAACAGAACAAAAAGATAGTCCATGCCCCAGAGAGTCTACAGCATATGGGTCATGCCCCCAAGTCCTTTACACTACCCTAAATCACCTCTCGGTGGCTCACTATGCAGAAGGTCCTGCAGAGGCGACATCCTGCTGAAGACCTGGATCAGGGCTTGGCATAACAGCCATGTGCCATATTACCTTCTGACTATCTTTTTTCCCCTTGAAAGATATATGATGGAGCCATCTGGAATGTGGCTTTTAATCAGGGAAAGCCTGATATCTATTCTAGGGCATCTGGGCGATGATACATGAGGCTGATTCCCCCAGGTTTAGATGCAGGGGTGATGCAGGAAAGGTTATAAAAATAAAATCGAGGCAGATAAGAGAGTGATCTTAAATGATGAAGATTGTCAGGAGCATCCCTGTTCGCAATCATTTATGAGAGGCCCAATTATATAGAGATGGGGGCAGGCTGTCTCCTGCAGCACTCTGCAAGTAAATGGTAGGGAGGGTGTCAGGAAACTGGTTATGGCTCCCCGATTCTGAGGGACAGTTTGCATTGGTCCCAATCTGATGTAGAGCAGCCAAGGGGCTGCTCTGACCGATGACAACACCACATGGTCCCATGCCAGCTGAACAGCAGTGTGGTAAAGCAGATGTCTACCCTGCCTCTTCCTTCCTGCTATGCTGGGGGAGGGTAATTAGCACAGGCAGACACTACTTTGCAGGTTTTACAGCAGTAGTCACCCCATCTCCCAACTAGTCACCCCATCCCCCAACTAGGGGAATGATCAGCTAGCCAGTTATGGCCAGAACCGGACTCCTGTGCACTACCTGAGTAGGGGGGCAGACCCTAACTGAAAGTCTGGCCCAATATCTCTAGAAACAGTGTAACCTCCAAAGCACATGGCTGAAGGTATCTGGAGGGATGGGAACCAGTTTATATTTAAACAGGTTTTAAAGATAGTTCTTGGGGGGCAGGGGAAGGATCTGTTTCAAGGAAGAGTATCATTGTCCAGCCTGGGGTGTCAGTGGTGATCTTGTCCCGCCTGCAATATACAGAAAGATGATCAATAAGTGATACTGACACTTGGCCCGTCTATCGTGCCTTTCAGCTGCAGATCTCAGGGGATATGACCAATTAGTTTTATTCACAAACACTGTCAATGAATTGAAGTGAGACTGAACACTATGATATTGGAAGTATCGTTGTTCACATCTTTAGCAATGGGGGAAACTGAGGCACAGAGGCCTGTGTCTGAGCGCTCACACAGGAGGCTCATGACCAAGGTGGGACTAGAATCCAGCTCTCCTAACTCCTTGTGCTTCAGCAGCAAGATGAGCCTTCCTGCCAATGACAGAGAGGGGAAGGGAGCCCACGGACTCCAAAACAAGCAAGAAAGCAACCCTTGGAAAAATCAAGCAAAACTACAGGCAAATTTCAGTCATCTGCAAAATCCTTGCAGTGCTTGGAATTCATCCTCTCAGTCAGAACTTCCTCCTCCAGGAAAGTACTTGCTTTTTCTGGGGCCTGGGAAATAACTACCTGCCCCTATATACCTCCGCCCATTTGCTCACCTGGGGACTATCATATTCATCTGCTCCCTGTTCATTTGCAAAGGCATTTCC
The DNA here is from genome assembly GCF_020497125.1 of Mauremys mutica. Classification (NCBI taxonomy): domain Eukaryota; kingdom Metazoa; phylum Chordata; order Testudines; family Geoemydidae; genus Mauremys; species Mauremys mutica. Next base: position 15,428,063 of record NC_059082.1, read on the forward strand.
TCATCTTCTTAAAGGCAGGGCTGAAACCAGGTGGAAAGGAGGCTGGCCCTCACACCAGCAATTGCAGAATAGTCCCAAACTTTTCAATGCTGTCATGTGATGCTCTAATTTTGCAGACATAACTCTGAGAGAACACTGAGTAGTAGAGTCCATTAGCTGCTGGAGCCTGTCATGGGGTTCACTCACCAGTGGCACCTCTTGCTGGCTGTCATGGGGATTAGCTTGCTCAGCCAGCATGCCTCCTCCTGGTGGTGCCTCACTCATCCTTGTCACCGTCTGCAGACCCACCTCAGGCCAAGTACTGCAGCTTCTTCTTCATGACACAGCCTTCTGACCATGTCACTGTCCATGTTTTCCCCCCTTCTGGGGTTTGGGGGGGAACTATCTTCCAGTCCATCCATTTTCACAGTGGCAAGTGGGGGAGACCCAGGCCTACACACTACTCTGGGTCCCAGTCCAGGGACCCTATAACTAGCATCTCCTGCTGCCTCTCCGTAACTTCTCCACCAGTGCTGTTTAAAGATCCCTGGGCCACTTCCCAACAGCCCCAGCACATCCTTCACCAGCCTCATGCTTTCTCTAGCTCCCCTGGTCCCTGTTAGCAACTGCCCTGTCCAAGGTGCAACCTTCCTGCAGCCCACTAGGAACCCAGTCCTTGGGCTCCTTGCTGTAACTGACTATATCTGGCCCTGCAGCTCCCTTTTATATGAGCCCACTGGGCCCTGATTGGCTGCTCCATGCATCCTCTCTACAATTGGCTGCCCCTGAGCAGCCTCCCTAGGCTGCTTTTAAACCCTTCCTTGCTGGTATGGGGTAAACATCCTATCATAGAGCCCATCAATGAAGTGGATATAGCAGTTTGAATATTTGGGGCATTCTGTGGTAAATATATTTCATTTTTAACCATGAGGTTGCTTAACCAGTAGGACAAACTACTAAGGAACATGGTGGATCCACCAAGTCTTTATGTCTTCAAATCAAACCTGGATGCCTTTCTGGAATATATGCTTTAGTCACACACACCTTATTGGTCTCAACAGTGGGGTAACTGGATGAAATTCTATGGCCCGAGTTATACATGGGATCAGATAGATGATCTAAAGGTCCCTTCTGGCCTTAACATCTATTAATATTGATGGACATCTTAAGATAATTCTATTAAAAGTTCCCAATACATACTTAAAACAGAGCAGGAAAAGATCAAGATGTTTGTAAGGTTCTAGGAGACCACAGGGCCTTTTAAAACTATTTAGCTCCTTTAAATGGTTGTAATGCAGCAACATGGGTTTGGGGGCATCAAGTGGCTCTCCCCCACTTTGCTGTAGCTCACAGAATGAGCCTCAGATTCCTTAGGGGTTAACAGGCTCTGAAGGGGCTGTAATCCAGTCCTCCTTAAATGGTTGATGACCATAAGGCCTGATCTTAAGTCCACTGACGTTAATGGAAAGACTTCCATAGATTTCAACAGACATTGGATCATACCCATAGGGCAGACAATTATGGGAGGGATGAAGGTGGTGGGGATGATGAACATTTTATCTGTGGCATGGAGGATTTTCCTGGAAGTAGTTGCTTCCTTTATATTTTAACTTTCAGTGGAGGGTTATTTTTATTTTCTTTTAGACAATCTTGATGTGTAGGATTTGGTGATGAGTCAGAAAGCCACTCGGAGACAGATTGCAACAAAAAATCACCTGAAATCAACTTCGACTTTACACAACTTAGAAATATTTTCTCTCTCCAGTCCCCAGTATGGAAGTAATACCCTCCAAGGAGCTAACAAGAAACAAATATGTCTGTGGCACTGACTCAAGATTTTATACAGCTTGTTGTTTAGCTGTGGTCAAATAAATCTTCCAAGTGGTTACCTGTCACTCTAGCCACTGATTTCACGCATCAGTCTAAGAGGAACCAATGTCTAAACACATAAAGCAATGTCTAAACAGATAAATGTTCTGTCTGGGCGGCTTTTCAGGATTCAGCTAGACTCTCATTCCCTCACAAGGGCTGAGTTGGAAAGACAGCCCCTAATTTGGTAGGTTCAATTTTTCACCTGTAATTAACTGCACCAGTCTTTGTGTGCCCACCTGTTAACTGTGATATGAAGCTGATGTAACCTGATTGCACCTGGCAATGAGGTGACTAAATCCAATCTTTCGTATTCACAGTTATCTGTGGGTGCAAAAATTATGCCCAATGTGGGGCTCATTTATAAATGGACTGATCCCTAATATTCAGAATTTGAGCTGTGATGTCAGACAAGTCACATTACAATGATTCTCTGCCCTGATTGGATCAGCCTGCAACCACTTTTGGTTCAAATCCTTGCATGTGTGAATTTTAATTTCTATTCCTACAAACACTCACTCCAGCAGCATTGTGGTTTGCTTTCTGCAGACATTTGTGCCAATCAATCAGCTGTCCGTGGGAAGTAAATACAAAGGAGAGTCAACACGGCAGAAAGAAACTCATTCAATTTACACTGATGTTCTCAAAAATGTTTTTTGTTATTCACCTCACTCTAGAGTTCTTTCCTGCTTTGTTTAGAAATATATTGGAAAAAAAATTTACTCCTGCCTAGAACTGGCACGAAGTACCGTACTTTCAAGAATTTGGCATATTCTTCAATCAGCACATCTGGCAGGGCGGATATCATTCAATAGATTGATTTTTCAAGCAATGCTATGCCAACAAGCCTTTAGCTGAACAAGAACTTGTGCCCATTATCACTCATGCACTGCTTGCTATTGCCAACTCTACTCTAAGATGCATCTTTCCAGGGGATGGTCTTATGCATGCTGGTCACAAAAGCCTAGTTAACAATATTGATACCCTACAGAGGTTTCGGAGGAAGTGCAAATATGAAGTGCCTGATAAAAATAGCAAGCTGCAGGTGACATATTGCTAAGAGCTGTTTAACCATATAATCCTTGCAGCAAGTTTGAGTACTCGCCTTCAGAGATAGGCAAAGCTCCTGCCCTTACTAGGAAATGGAGGAATAGAGAAGAAAACCAGGGGAGCTGCCCAAGTATTGATGCTGGAGTGAAGCATTGTTTGGAGAGTGAAGGACCTCTGGTATAGTCAGACAATCCTCTTCTCTTGTTCAATAAAGTGTTAACCCACTGGACTTCTAGCACAGAGCCATGGTTTAGTTCCCAGCTTCCTGAATGTCCTACGAGTGTGCACAGAGACATTCAGAGGAGCCATTATGGCAAGCTGGCAAATGTCAAAACATCTTTTTACTTAGATTGTGATCTCTTTAGGGCAGGGATTGTCTCTTTGTTCTGCATTTGTACAGCGCCTAGCACACTGGGGTCCTGGCCCATGCCTGGGCTCCTAAGTGCTACCACAACACAAATAATATTTAAGAATAACAGAGAGACAAGGTGGGTGAGGTAATATCTTCTACTGGAACAACTTCCATTGGTGAGAGAGACAAACTTTTGGGCCCTCATCCTCAAAGGAAACCTGGGACGAGTCTGGGAGCTTAAGTTCCTGACTTTGTGAGACACTAAAAAACATGGACTGAACAGAGACACTGGATTTATGGCTTATTACAACAATCTGTAACCCACTAACAACTTCCCCACCCCCAGCTTCTTCCCCGCCCCCTTCCTTTCCTCCCTATGACTGGAGGGGTGTTAACAGGCCAGTTCACCTTGAATGGTCCCTTGAAATATGTATTAACTACTTACGCTAAACAGTCTGTTCCACCTTCTATTGAGCTGTGACATTCTGAGTAAGTTTCCCAGACTTGAAGAAGAGCTCTGTGTAGCTCAAAAGCTTGTATCTCTCTCACCAATGGAAGTTGCTCCAGTAAAAGATGTTACCTCATGCACCTTGTCTCGCTAATATCCTGGCCCTGACACGGCTACAACAACACTGTTTTAAGAACGATAGCATTTGAGACTCTTTCCTGGATGGTTCCTAGTTAGGATGATGTTTGTGCAGATACAGTAGCTGAGTACAGTAATGTCACGGTAATGCAAAACCTGTTCTCTTGTACAACATAGTAAAAGAGAATTCTCAAGAGGTGGCACAAGGTTTTACTGCTAATTTCATCGGGTCCTCGGAGGGCTCCTGCGACAGCTCTGCAATTGGTTGGTTGGTCTTTTTTAACTTGTGTAAATGTGCCTAGAGATTGCAAGAAATTGAAATAAATAAATAAAGGCTTTGCAAAGACTTACACAAGGGCTTATCTGTGACTCACCTCTTTGGAGTCAGTGGGACTACTAGGCACTTCAGTAAGTCTTTGCAGGATTGGGGCCTAACTTACTGTGTGGTACCTGTGACACAGGGGTCCAGTGGTGGTTCACTGCTCTGTGTCAGCAACTCTTGTCAGGCCTGACAGAATCACTACACCTAACACACTGTTGGCACACTATATACTCAAAAGGTGGCATGTGATATATCACTGGAAAACTAGTAACGCCTTGATCATTAATATTGCTGTGGGATGTATGTATGGGGCGTGGACAAAGAGTTATGGATGTGTGCTAGAATTACGTTCTTAAAATATGTTCGGCAAAGGATGCATAAGCCGTCTGCCCTAGACAAAGGAACCTGAATTTGCTTGGTCTGACCTGCAGATGAAGACACATTTACATGCAAGGTAAACAAAGCCATCCGCAGAGCAAGTGGAGAAAGATGGCCGCTTAACAATCTCGACGGGGGATGGAGACTGCACCTCCAGGAAGCCTTCTTGCCTCTTGAAGCAGGGTCAGTGAACTCTGGGAAGCTATAAGCAGAGGGAAAAAGCCATTTTGACAGGCATCATTTGAGGGACTGAAGGGGTCAGAGCTCTGGAAATCACATAGCACTGGCTCCTTCGGCCAAGGGGCTGAAGTCTCTGGGAACTGAGGATAAGTGAGAGGCCGGTTTAGGCAAAGATTGTAACTTGTTGAAATTAAGTTTGGGTCATAGAAGTGTATTTTTACTTTTGTTTCTTTGTAACCCTTCCTACCTTTATTCCTTATACTTGGTATCCCTTAGACCTCTGACCTTTTGTTTAATAAAGTTTTTACTTTTACTATAAACCAGTCCAGTGCTTTGACTGAAATGAGTGTTTGTCAAACTCCAGTTAAACTAATGAGCTGCTGTTTACTGTCTCTTCAAAGAAGCAGCAAACTTAGTAATTTCTGTATGTTCCAGGAGAAGGCTGGGCACTAAAGGACAGCCAATCTGGGGGAAGTTCGGGACTGGGGGATTGGTAGGCTCACCTTGCAAGGCGTAACCAAGGTGGGGCTATTGAGCTATGAGCATGCTACTGGTGTCAGGGCTCTGAACTCGGGCTGCAAAGCACAAAGACGCCCAGGGTTCCAAGGGAGGCGGTGATGCAACCCCTTACTGGTCTGGGTTGAACCCCCAAAGTGTCACAGTACCACAGATTCATACAGAGAGTATCTGACAATAGAACTGAAGCTGGCAGTATTAAGCCTTAGCTAACTGATGGTGTTAGAAACAGTGGGAAAGTTTTGCAAAATTGTCTAGACAAGACTTCAGTGAAAAAACAAGATTCCATAGGCTGAAAAAAGTGATCAACAATGAGATGGAACCAGAGCACTTAAGGCAAAAAGCTAGTGAGGGGTTTTGTGGGGGGCTGCAAAGATGCTGAATAAGGCAGATTCTCGCTGGAATAGCCCATCCTCAACTGTCTTCACTGTGGGCCCATTATGGCTCTCACTGAAGTTAATGGGCCTCATTTTTCCTGCTTAGTTGGAGTCACTTTCACCTGTGCCAAGTATGGGCACTACGATTGCAAAATGCCACCACGGAAGTGAGTGGGGGAAGCTCTGATCTGTTCATGTTTTACACACACTTTGCATATGCGGAAACGACTACACATGCTACAATGCAGGGGAAAACCAGGCCCCCTGTGAGCAGGAGCAGGTCCTTAATGTCTTTCCCATGAAAACCTTTGCACCTTCCTCTCCTGACCATGCCTGTATGTGCATCAACTACAGCCCAGCATCGGGGCCAAAATCTGGTAGAGATTTTTGTCCCATGAAAAGCATCATGTACAAATTGAAAGGACATTTATGAAAAAATATGACTATTAATATTAATTAATTAATATTAACATAATGGCTGTTACACTTGAATAAGTAGAAACATTTAATTATATCAATGCCCTTATTACACTATCAGAATGTTCAAAGAAAATACAATTACCCCTTGGAAGCCTGTGTCTGTTTGTCTGTTAAGAATGGGAATCAGCTGTAAAGCAACGTGCTGTCATTTAAAACTCATGAAATAAAGGTGTATGGATCCCAACCTCAAGGTGGACATCTCATCCATCAAGTGTGTGTTCTAGTTAAGTTGTTGCAAGCCACTAAAGGAAAATAGCTATAAAAGAGGTGTCAGTAGCTGCTTATCTGAGCCTAGGGAGATGCTGAGGAAGATCGGAGGAAGGAGGGATTCCAGAAATGAGAGAGGAAAAAAAGGAAGTGTACAAAGTGATTGCGGGAAAGAGGCAAAGGGAAAGTAGACCAAGGCAGAGATACAAAACAAAGTGGAGAAAGGAAAGAGAAGATGATGAAAACAGAACTAGCTTTAAAATGCAAAACTCCCATTGAACCCGCCATTGGATATGGGCCTAGGGAAAGCACAGAAGTGGGAAGCAGGAGTTAGAGAGTTAAGGGAGGAAAGTAAGACTCATTATGAACCTTCAGACACACAAAAAGTTATTGAAAGTGGTGTTTAGGGATCAGGGCCGGCTCCAGGCACCAGCCAAACAAGCTGGTGCTTGGGGCGGCAGATTCCCAGGGGCGGCTTCCCGCCGAATCCCCCTTTTTTTTTTTTTTTGCTTCCTTCCTCCGCCCTTGCAGGTTTTTTTCTTTTGGTTCGCTGCTCCGGCGGCCCTGCAGGGGGCGGCGCGCGGAGGAGGGGAGCTGCTGGGAGCGGTGCCAGGTCTGCAGCCAGCCCCGCACGCAGCCCGGGTCCTTCCCTGCCCGCCCCCGGAGCGGCGGGAGGGGCCGCATGGCGAGCGCCCCGCGTAAGGGAGCCCTGGCCACCCCCCTTCTCTCTCTCCCTCCCCCCAGCTGGGGTGTGCGCTCCGCTGCCCGGGGGCTGCAGGGCTGGGAGTCCCGCCGCCCCGCAGGGATTCTGTTTTGTTTTTTCTTCCCTTTGCCGCTCTGGCCGGCCGGGCAGTTTGTTTCACACACCCCCCCCCCCGCCCTTTGCTGCTCCGGCCGGCAGGTTTGTTTCACACCCCCCCCCCCCCGCTGCTCTGGTCGGCAGGTTTGTTTCACACCCCCCCCCCCCCCCCGCTGCTCTGGTCGGCAGGTTTGTTTCACACCCCCCCCCCCCGCTGCTCTGGTCGGCAGGTTTGTTTCACACCCCCCCCCCCCCGCTGCTCTGGTCGGCAGGTTTGTTTCACACCCCCCCCCCCCCCGCTGCTCTGGTCGGCAGGTTTGTTTCACACACACCCCCCCCGCTGCTCTGGTCGGCAGGTTTGTTTCACACCCCCCCCCCCCCCCCCCCCACACCCCACCCCCCCCCCCCGCTGCTCTGGTCGGCAGTGCTCTGGTCGGCAGGTTTGTTTCACACACACCCCCCCCCGGCTGCTCTGGTCGGCAGGTTTGTTTCACACACACACACCCCCCCCCCGCTGCTCTGGTCGGCAGGTTTGTTTCACACCCCCCTCCCCCCGCTGGTCTGGTTGGCAGGTTTGTTTCACACACCCCCCCCCCCGGCTGCTCTGGTCGGCAGGTTTGTTGCTGCTCTGGTCGGCAGGTTTGTTTCACCCGGCTGCTCTGGTCGGCAGGTTTGTTTCACACACACCCCCCCGGCTGCTCTGGTCGGCCGGTTTGTTTCACACCCCCCCCCCCCCCCGCTGGTCTGGTCGGCCGGTTTGTTTCACACCCCCCCCCCCGCTGCTCTGGTCGGCAGGTTTGTTTCACCCCCACCCCCCACCCCCCCGCTGCTCTGGTCGGCAGGTTTGTTTCAGGTCCCCCCCACACTTGGCTGCTCCGGCCCCGCCCCTTCATTGCTACGACCGGACCGGCCGGCAGGTTGGTCCCCCCCCCCCCCTTGCTGCTCAGGCTGGCTGGCAGGTTCGTTCTCCCCCGCCCCTTCGCCGCCCCGGCCGAGCGGCAGGTTTGTCCCCCCCGCCACGCCCTCCGCTGCTCCGGGCCCCCGTGCAGGTGGGGTTTTTGTTTGTTTGTTTTGTGGCTTGTGGCAGCAAAAAAGCCAGAGCCACGGAAACGCGCCTGCTGCCCTAAGGGCACAGACTGCCCCCCTCCCCCCCCGCCCAGGGCGGCAATTCGGCGCGCTGCTTGGGGCGGCGAAAACTGTAGAGCCGGCCCTGTTAGGGATGACACATTAAATGCTACAGAACTTGGCATTGCAGCTGTGTCACTCCCACCTTTCCCACTAACTCCTCCTCCTCCAGGTCTCCGACACAGCCACAACGGTGCACTATTTATCCTTGTCCTCTCTTGAACGTCCCTTTCCCCGTGTATCTGGGAGGACCATGCTGGCCTTGAGAACATTACTCCTCCCTCCCCCCCACCCCCCGCAGGAACTTTCATAATGATCATATTGCATTTATAAGTGCAAACCATTTTTTAAAGCATTTAAAACCGATTTTTGCAGGTGCTGAGCCCTACGTACTTCTTGAAGGCCAGGATTAAATGTGCCTTTTTGAGTACTACAGGCTAGAGACAAAGGGAAGGTGTTCAGCGTTTCCTCAAGCATTAGCCTGTATTCAGAGTACAACCTCTGTCTCCGTTTCATTCTCTTTGGGGAGAGCAAACTGACAGATGCTGGAGTGGTTGAGAGAAAAATATTGTCAGTTGCAAAGCATGTAATTTGGAAGGAGAAAGAACCATGTCGAAAAGCTGCAGCTCAGGGAACCTGCCAGGTGACATCCTAGGGCCAGAACTTCAGTTTCAGATAGTGATGATACAAAATACCACTTGACAAATTTAGAATTGCCTGTGTCTGCGACCACCATACACAACTGGATGCAAGATTATCGGATACAAGACATAACCTGAAACATCTCCCTCTACCCTATCCTGGGAAAGATATTGCAGATAAGGTTCTTTATATCCTTCCCATTAAAGCCTTGCACTCTCTAAATCTCTGCAAATTCGGGCAAAGATTTTATTGTTGGCTGTTTGATAACACAGCTACAATTCTCAACAGGCAAGTAATGCAGGGTACTGAACAATCTGTAACAAAAATAAACTCTCACAGGAGTCAAAGCAATGCTCTTAATGGGAACTGTAGGTCATGCTAAGATGCTGTGATTAATCTTACCAGTATGTTCTCAGTGTCTTGCAAAAAAAAAATCACAATCTATGCAACATGATAAATTGACAAGAGTCCTGTCAGGCTAAGGCTGAGAGTAGAAGTGATTAAAGCAAGTACAAATTACAAACCAAAATGCATACTGCTGTATAACTGAAAGGCCTTTTTTTATTTGAGCCTTCTGCTGCCCCATGGACTAGCCTTGACGTCTACCGTTGTGATGTTGCCTCTGGTGCCATGTGGATCATGTACATGCTGCTGCATCTTGGCACTTTAGTCTAAAGGTGTTAAAACAATTTCAGGCGCCACCTTTCCTCTTTTCAGCGATCTCATAGTTGGGTTTGTGAATTCTACAAGTGGTAGCCAAGAAAGCGAGAGCGTTTAAATATATAACCATTTACTAATCCCTTCCTCCCCCACACACATTTATAAACATCTTCAGATGGATGAACTCTTGTTTTTCTAACTTGTTAAACAATTGTTTCAATACGTGAAATGTTTGCAAAAGACACTGGTTCTTCAACGTTCACCCCCTTCTATTTCCCGCAGCATGGAAATGCATAAATTTTGGTTCTACTGAGGTTCATTCAGTTCTCAGGCTTTCCCCATGAGCCAAAGGGATTGACGTGGCTACATCCTTTATTAATCTCTTCCTTGATAATTTTCTACTGACAGGACGCCTGTCCCAAATATCGCAATGGGTGAAGAGATTCTCATTCAAACTACCTCCGGTCTCCTTGCACAACCAAGTGTAGGGCCAATTCTTCCAGGCTGCATGGCTAAATGTGTGTTCAGTTTTGCTCATGCCTCACTTAGGTGTGCAACCCCTTTTCCTCCAATGCATGTTAGTCAGGGTAGTGCAAGCACATCGGGGTGGGAGTTGGGGTTTGCACACCTATGGTAAATCTAGCCACAAACTCTTAGACTTCTACATTTCTGAAAATGTGGGCCTTAATTTCCAGCACATGCCAACCTGGGGTACAGAGGTGAATGCTTGAACACTAGGTATGTTTTACTGCATTCATTGATATTGCTGCGGAATCGGGGATCTTCCAATCATTAGAGCAGTGTTTCCTAAACTTGGGACGCTGCTTGTGTAGGGAAAGCCCCTGGCGGGCCGGGCCGGTTTGTTTACTTGCTGCATCCGCAGGTCTGGGCGATCATGGCTGCCACTGGCTGTGGTTCACTGCTCCAGGCCAATGGGAGCTGCGGGAAGCGGCACAGGCTGAGGGACGTACTGGCCGCCGCTTCCAGCAGCTCCCATTGGCCTGAGGCAGCGAACCGTGGCCAGTGGGAGCTGCAATTGGCCGGACCTGCGGACGCGGCAGGTAAACAAACCGGCCCGGTCCACCAGAGACTTTCCCTACACAAGCGGCGTCCCAAGTTTGGGAAACATTGCATTAGAGCTTTTCTGTACACACTGCTCCTGGGCTAGGACAAATCTGACCATCTAGCCCTTGAACTGGGAATAAAGGCATATTTTCATGTCACTCACTCAGTGCTTCCAAACACTCTCCCGTGTGAACGCGGTAACTGAGAGACCCTTAAAACCAGTGAATTGTTCACATTCTAATTACCTGGAGGCATGTCCTGTAGGAAGTGTAATAGGGCTAAAGTCACCTGACTGCAATTTACAAGCAAATGGTTGTTTATACACATAAAAGATGGCTTCATAAAATGGGGCCAAGGATGCAGAAATTCCCTTTATAATGATTTTAATGGATGGTGATAACTAATATCTAATTAATACCCTTTTCTCTGACTGTAAAGACTTATTCTAGCTTTTATTTTCCCCTAACACTGTTCGTTTCATTGTGCATAATCATCTTTGTAGATATCATATGTACTATGTGCCTGTTTCAAAGGCTGGAGGCAATGGAAAGACCCCATAGACTTCAGCGGGCTTCAGATCAGAGCCCATAGCTTTCTTATTATTTGGAAAGCAGAAAGATGAAAACAAAGATTAAATCAGAATATACTAAATTAGTAATTTTACACCAGATTGTCCAAAAACATCTGTAGAATCTCTCTCTCTCTGGACATCCCTTTTAATATACTGTGTGTGCGTGTGTTGGGAGAGAGGAAGCTCAGTATTCAAGTTTCAAACTAAAAGGCAGTAAAGATGGAACATGTTTTAAAACATTGCCATAAAAAAAGGCTCATCCTTTAACTACTAGAATTTTACTCAACTCACATCCCTTCCAATAAAAAGAGATGTGATTGTCTGGGTCCCATGACAAAGATGTTGATGTCATTAGGCATAACCCTAGGTAACTCAGGAGGGTGGAAAACCACAGTGTTAATGAGGCCTTTCTGTGCCAGGCCTGAATGAGCCCAGCTTGGTGCTATGTTTGCCCAAACCACTTCCATGTTGGACTCTGATCGACCTCACAAGCCAGAATTAAGAATGGAATGTGTAACTGCTCCTTATCAGTGCAACACTGGCACCAGGAGATAATAAAGAGGCCTACTTGTGTCTGACTGAGGAGGGCAGAATAAACAAATCAAATACCCTGAAACAAGCTAACAGCCTTGAAAAGTTACTAACGAGATGAATTGTTTGCTGTCAAGAATAATTTAACCTGCTTAGAGTAATTGCTAGCTATACAATGTGTCTACTATATAGGAGGGAAGTAAAGGAGGGGGAGGAGAATAGTGGGGGGTAATGAGAATGCCTAGCTGAAATCAGGTATAAAGAGGAAGAAACAACTTGTATGTGTGTGCAGGATTTGAGATTGCTATGTCTCCCTTGCACCTTATTTGGGCTCAAATAAACTTTAACTGCTTCTCCACCTTGGTGTGTTTATTGGAGCGAAGCACACCGGGCAACGAATCACTGTTTGCTGCCTCAGGCCTTTTGGGCTGGCAACAAAGACATAATGCTTTTCACTTCTGTACAAAGCTTTTCATCCACGGGTCTCATAAGTGCTTTATGAACGTGTGTAAGTATTACCGTAGCTGTGACATCCATTTTGACTGTGAGCTCTTTGGGACAGGAACAGTCCTTTTGTTCCGTGTTTGCACAGCATCTAGCGCAATGGAGTCCTGGTCCATGACTGGGGCTCCTAAATGCTACTACAGTGCAAATAAATAATAATAATTGTGACGGGATCCTCCTGGGGTCAGCCTGGGATCATGGGACCACTGTGCCCCTTGAACTCTCTCCAGCCTGGGCTTTCTCTCACAATGCCTTGCTTGTGACCAGCCACATCCCCTTCAGGTGCTGTTCTCACTCAGGACAACCACATGTGGAGACCCCACACCCAGCTAGATTGCATGAATGCTCTCACAGCCACGCATAAATCACACAGAGAAAGGCACCAGAGCCAAATCCCCCCAGTTCCCAGCACTGTCACCCAGGAATATATCATCTTGCATTGCTCAAGACGAGCACTGCAAATTTATTAATTGGTTCACCACTTCATCAATGGGAAGTGGAGCTACATCAGACTTTGTACCCTGAGCAGATTTGCCCCACACTTCATACAAACTCACTGGTAAAGATAAACAGTTAAACAAGTGTATTTACTATAAAAGATAGATTTTAAGTGATATTAAGTGATAGGCAAAAAGTCAGAGTTAGTTACCAAAAGAAATAAAACATAACCACGTGATCTAAACTCTCAACCCTGTTAGACTGGGCAACAACTAGATTAAGCAGTTTCTCACCCCACTGGAGATTGCAGTCCTTAGGGCCAATCTCCTCTGTTGGAGTCTTGTCTCCTTCTTAGTGTCTTAGTTGCTTGCAGGGTAGATGGGGGATGGAGAAGGGCCAAACCTGGGCCCCCTGTGTTCAGTTTTATACCCTCAATCCACTCCATGTGCTTGTAGAACACAAGTCCAGGCATGTCTGGGGGGCACTGCTGAGTCTCCAGGCAAAGTTGAGCAATCCCCCTAGTGTGGCCTAATTGAATTGTAGCTGCCTTGCTGGACAATGGTTGTTGATGGGTTGTTTCACACCCCACCCGGATGTTGGCTACTTTCCTTTGGGGAGCTAATATCTGGCTGATTCCCCAATTTACAGCATGTTTTAGCGACAACCATACAACACAATTCTCATAACTTCACATACATTAATTATATATATTTTTGGATAGAGAAATGACATTCAAAGATCATAACCTTTCCCCTGATACCTTACAAGGCATGCTTTAAAGGTAATATCACAATTATATATAGAAGAGGAATGTGGGGAGTTACAGGGTGCTCCCTCAAGGTACAGAACGTCACAATAATTATCCTCATTTTACAGATAAGGATACTGTTTAGAGAGGCTAAGTGATTTCTCCCAGATCACACAGTGGTGTCAGTGTTGGCTATAGAACCCAGAGCTGCTGATTCCCAGAGCCATGCTCTAAGCACAATGTCTTTTTGCACCATTATCATCACGGTTCTCTAGAGCACTGGTTCCCAAATGGTGGGTCCCAAATCACTAGTGGGTCACAGGAAGGCTCTAGATGCGTCACCACATCCAGGGCCAGATTAACCCATAAATATGCCCTGGCTAAGGTAAATGTACACTTCTCTTGGCCCAGTGCAGAGGGGAGGCCCCACATGGGGAAGTTGGAGAACGAGCCTGCCTCACACTCATCCCACAGGGGACACAGGTGCAGGGTGGGTCACAAAAAAAAAAAAAAGATGCAGCTGGTGGGTCGCCTTAGTAAGAAGTTTGGGAACCACTGCTCAAGGGACTGCAAAAATTGGTCCTATTCTTAATAGCCAGTCACTGTGATAGGGAGGCAAGAAAATGTAGCGCATATCCAATCTGCACTTGGTGGCAATAACTACACTAGTGCAATGCAGTGCAGTCCTGCCGTAGCCATGTCAGTCCCAGGAGATTAGAGAGACAAGGTGGGTGAAATAATATCTTTTACTGGACAGTGGAGAATGAGGCCCATTGACATCAGTGGAGTGACGTGTAATTCCCACCACTGTGAGTGATGGGTGAATCAGACCCACAATATGTAGTTTTACAGTGCAAATGCACAGTCTGATTCCTGATGCTCTAGATGTGTAAATATTCACTGCCCATTAATTGTTGCTGTATTCACTGATTTGAGAAATCAGCAAAAGTTCACTTACAAGCAAGCAGCTGCACTCACTGGGAAAGACTGGGAAGGAATATGAAAACAGGTGTGCAAAAGGATGCAGTTCTGTAGAGTGTCATTGTTCTTTGGATGGCCAGGGGTTTTGTCTGTTTGCACAGCTAAATGGAGTGCTGCTGGTCTCTGAGATTACAATTAAACTAGGTTCAAAATATTCTGGGGTCAATGGATTAAGAGACTCGTTATTATATGGTCCATGACACTTCTTCAAAGGTCTTTGGATGCCAGCTACAGAGATAGATCGGTCTGGGTGGGTGCTGCACAGAGCCGCGTGATTGACAGTCAGCTTCACTGGCCTAACATACTGGCTCTTCCTTGGAAATCAATTCGGCCTGCCCTGCACATTGGTGGGGGGAATCTTGTGGTCACGTGACAGACTCTCCATGCAACCCGGGTACCAATGAAAACTCTAGGGGCTGCCAGGAGGATTCAGACTCAGTTTGCCTGGGGGATTCCAGACAGGATGGGGGCGGGGGGGCTCTGGACGAGCTGACGATACACTCTGACATCCCTGCTGGCTGCAGATCCCTACGGGCTGCAAAGGGAGTTGGGTCTAGCCAGACAAACGAGGATTTCTCCCCTCCCCCCCCCCCCCGCTTGCACCTTACACACACGGTGTAAGTGACCGGGATCGTTCTGTGCGTGCGGGTCCGCGCTGCCCGCGGACAAGCCCCCGAGGCCGGGGGCTCATTCGGCGCTTTGAGGGCAGCAGCCTGGATGCCGCATCCCCTGTAGCTGCCCCTCTGCCCCTTGGGCTTTGTTCAAACTCAGCCCGGCGCTTCCTTGGCAGCGGATCTCTGCCCCAGCCCAGCCCCGCTTGCCCGGCTGAGCTCCGGGAGCTGGAGGGGGGAGCGGGCTGCGTCCTCCCCCCTTGCTCTGCCCGCGATGCTCCGGCTCCCGGGCCCTCCTAGCTGAGGAAGGTCCTGAGCCGCTGACGTCTTCCACACCAAGGCAGCGGCAGGAGCAGCAGCAGCAGCAGCAGCAGCGTCCGGAGCTGCCTGCAGTGGAGCGCTGTGCAGGGAAGGGGTGGGGGTGGGGGGGGGCGCTTGGCCAGTGCAGCCGCCCCCCAGTGCCAACCTGCTGCCGCCTTTGCAATCTCAGCCTGGCACCATGGGACCCTGCGGTGCCTTCCAGCTAAAGCTGTTCCTCCTCCTCCTCCTCCCTGCTGGAAAGTCTCTGCTGCAGCAGACAAGCCTGACATGAAGCGGAAAACACACACACACACCCACAAACAAAAGACAGGTGGCAACTTCAAGGTAAGCGATGCGCCGGCCGGCCGGGGCTGTTGCTTGGTACGAGCCTGGAGTCCTGGGCGCTGTGGGACGTGCTGCCAGGCGAGGGAAGAGGGTTTATTTGCAGGGGATTGAGGGGAGAGGGACTTACCAGTAAAAAAAAAATAGGGGTCCAAAAGCTGAGCCCCCCCCATGGCACCCCATTGCACAGCCAGGCTGATCCCTGCTATTTCCAGCTCATAGGAACGTAGCCAGCTCTCATTTCGTGGGGGCAGGGCCAGGGGAGATGTTTTCAAGTGGGGGTGAGGGTTTCGGGGGGGGGGTAGTCCCCAGGGTCTACCTTGACCCCCTCCCCCTCCTGTTCCCCTGCTTGGGATCAATAGCACATGAAGCCCGAAGGCTAAGTAACAAGCCCTGCAGTCTCCCTGGAGCATTTCAGGCATCGTTTCCCTTTGCAGCCTTGTAGGGGAAAGGGAGAGTCGGAATGTTGAAACTCATCCGGTGACTTTGGGGACAGCGCCACTTCGACACCCGCACAAATCAGGCTACCGAGAAATGGAGGGAATAACGTTCCAACCACTTTGCCTTTTCCCAGGTGCCACTGTACCTAGCCCCAGGGAGCTCAGCAGGATTGGAAATAATGGGGGTTTGGGGGTGGCGGGAGGCGAAGGGGGGGGACATAACTAGTCCCCTGGCTAGAGAAGCAGAGACCACTGGATCTGCAAACCAATTTGTGGAAAGTCGGCTCTGTTAGCTCTGTGCCTTGCAAAATGGAAAAGCAAAACCTAGGCTGGCCAGAGACAGGGTGAAATATTCTGGGGCTCGTTTTTAACTTGATTTGCTATTTCAGTGTCTGTCACAGTTTGCAAGGATGCCTTGTTATGTGCAAATCACCAGGGGAAAAAAAATTAACTTGGAGGAGTTCTAATATGTTATTGACAGGACAGAAATTCCATGTGTGTATGCTGCCAATGATTGCTGAATAATAACCACAAGGAGTGATGCAGTAATAAATCAAGTAATTCATTCCAGTTTTAGAATGATAACTTGCACTTTTCCATGTCACACCGAGGATCTGAATGCAGGGTTTCAGTTACATAACTCAATAATGAAAGTGTGAATCTGAGCATTATTGTGTAAGGAAAATCCTGTATCAAATGGCAAACATTGTTCAACTTGAGCTGTGACACAGCCATGAGAAAATGCTGGCTTTATTTGCAAGTTCAAACTTAATTTATGCACTGGTGGACTTCAGTAGGTGCTGAATTTTGTTGGAGTTGTTGACTGAGTGCCGAGTGTACAACATCCATAAAACAGCACATCCTGCTTTCTTTGGGCAGCCAGGTTTGTAAATGGAGTAGTTTATAAGGCTTGTTTCATACACAAGAGCCAAGAAACGGCAACTTCTTTCCAAGCCCATCTAAAAAACCAAAACAATACCAACCCCAGCTTAGATTCGTAGAGAGGATGCTCTATGTATCACAGAGCACAAAGCATGCTTTATTATATGCAGAATTACAGAAAGCCCTTGGCCAGAGCTAGTGAAAAAGCCCCAGGCTCTATGGCATTCACACTTAGATTCTTGAGGAGTGAATAAAAATTGCTCTGCTGAGGCACGCTGCCAGCATCGAATTTCATACCTGCCCCGGAGGGTGGGAGTCACCACAGCCGCTGAAATCACAAGGTGACAGTCTAAATGAGACCAATGTGTCAGAGAGGCTGGTTGTGAGCAGGACTTGGGCTTGTGAGGGAATGGAAGAAAGGAGCAACTACGAATAGCATGGACTGGGCTAGAAAAGAGCCGAAGAGTGAGGCAATAAGGCATTGTTTCCAGAGTACCAGATCCTGAGAGCCGGTGGGGTAGGAGCCAAAAAAAGCAGCTTGAGATGCTTTGTGTGTGAGGTTTCTGAATGCTGTGACATGAAGATGGGTTTGTGAGCACAAGAGAGAAAGAAAACTACAGTCCATTTCAACATTCTGTGTGAGGGCGACGTCAGTGTGGCTTATATCCGGCACCAGTCGGACAAACTGAAGATTTATGAGTTCAGATTAATAGTGAAACAGCATAGTGGGAGAGGGGGTGGTGGGGGGTTGAATTAATGTTCTTCAGCACTGAAGTAATTAGCTCAATGTGTGTGAATTTATGTCTAGCTCTCTATCGATCTATCACCTCTGCAGTAGTATTATAGGGTGGCCCATTAGTCACTATAAAAAAGCAGAGAGGGCTGTTTTTCTATCAGCAAATCAAAGGCAGAGGGAAATGATGACTGTAGCAACTGCATCTGTGTATTAGCTGCACCTGCTGTGGATAGTGGGAAAGGGGCAGAGTGAATGTCAGAAGCACAAATAAGAAGGAAGGAAAGAGCTGAAGAAGAATATGTGGATTGTCAGTCAGTGACCATAATTCAGGCTCAGCTAAGGATCCCTCCTATCGGATCATTATTCATGAAAGTACAGTGGTGGGACTCTGTGTCAAGTCACATGTGAGATTCATCTGCCACAGCAAAGCTCTCACACAATGGACATGGGCTTTTACAGGCGTAACAGAGGGCAGATTTGTTTACACATGTGGGTGCTGCTGAATGTAGTGGCAGAAGCAGCAGCGGTTCTGGTAAAACAATCTGTTGGAGATTTTGAATTCCTAGTGTAGATAAGTCAGCAAAATCTGAGTCTGAGTACTTATTTGGGAGATGAGGAAGAAGAGAAATATATTCTGGTTCCTCCAAGGGGAAGGACAAAGATTTCCCACAAGGGAGGAAGTCAGAGGAGAGATATCACGTAGAGGAGTTAAGTCCTACCACAACTAGAAAATAGGCAGAACATGCCCATTGCAGAACAGAAAGTAGTCTTGGGAATGAAAGATGGAAAGTTAATACTCCAGGACTGCTTCTTCAACAATGGGTTAAATTTTTCTCACATTAACATGGGAGAAATGTTCAGTGTTACTCCATATAGGGTAAGAAAGGATTGATCTGTGGTAAGCTTGTAGCTCATTTGAACACATTGAGACTCAGCCCCCATCGACCAGCGGTGCCATATGATACTATATGTATCTATGCGACGGTATAGTTGTGCTATTAGAGTTGAGAAAACCGACTCTTAGGAGAGAAAGCTCTCTAGGTCAAAGTGACCCTTCCGGTGTTAATATAATCAAGTCATAAAAGATTAAATGTTAAGTAGCTCGTTTGGTCAGAGGCCATATGGCAAAAAACAAGCTACAAAAACCATCTACCTCTCTGATCGACCATACATGTAGATTCACCAGAGAGGCTTCAACTGATCCATAACCCTTGTGCACCAGTCTAAGATATCTTCTTATCCATATTTTGGATCCTTTACATTGCTGCATGTAAATGTACCTTATACAGTTATACTATACACACACACATATAAACATATACACATTATACAATTGTTTTCCACATCCTGCCTTGAGACAGAATGAATGAACGAACGAACAACCAAGACAATATGTGGACAAATGCTTGGTTACTTGGATTTGACAGCTTACTGGGTGTCATTCCAGAAAGCATCTGTCTCGGGGGCTACGGGCAGTTACTGGTGGGTTTTGCCTTGACAGAGACCACACGTTAGCTAACATGCTGTTAAAACGTGTGAACACCAACTAAAGATGTGGTTTATGCCCAAATTCTTTTGCCTGGTTTTATTATCTCAGACAATGTGAAAAATGGGCACAGAATATGCTATTTTACACGGGACTTGAAACATTATTTTCATTGTCAGAGTCTGCCAGTGATGGTCTTTCTAGCAAGGATGACTGTACTGATAACATTCTTCTGGCACAAGCTCACAGATTCTGTAGTCATTTTAGTACCTCCGATGAAGTCTGTATATTATGAGGATCACTACACAAGATAAACAATTTACCCAAATTAACACCGGATGAGCCATCGCAATGCAGCTCTGTTACACACACACCAGAAGGCCATTCATATGGCTGCACAGAGAACGGGCAAAGGAGAACGTGTTCTAGCTCCTAGACAGTGCACATTTATGGAAAGCCTCAGTCAGATTTTGCAGCCTGTCTTTTACACCAGAATGTTATTACTTGAATGTCTAAAGCTAGGCTCCTTAATCTGTACCAACCCCCTAAAAAACCAGTATTCTGATTATCATAGGTGTTGAACACTGAGACCTCCCAGTGAACTCAGTGGAAGTATGAAAATCAGGCCAAACTTTGATTTTATTAATAATATAATACTTATAGCAATTTTTGTCAGTAGATCACAAAGCATTTTACAGATGAGGCCACTATCATTACTTCAGTTTTACAGATGTGGAAACTGAACCACAGAGGGGTAAAGTGACTTGCCCAACATCACCCAACAGCACAGCTGGAAATAGAACAGGTGTGTCCTGGGTCCCAGTCAGATGCTCTATCTACTAGGACACACTGCCTCCGCTTATATGCAGAAGGATGGTTTGGGGGCCAAATTTTGGCTTTGGTCATCTGGATAGAGGAAACCAATAACTATTATTAGAATAGAACCAAGGCAAGTGCCAGTTTTGTGCTGTGTAGCCCACAACACAAAATAGAGCCAGTCGCTACACTGAATACCTTATTCCTCAAGACAGAGTACACAGGATGTATTCAGAACTAGAGGAGTGAATGGAATGAGACTTTCAAGCAACTTGCCATTGGTGACTCACTGTTTGCACGCATTGGGAAGGAAATGAGCCGGTAGCAGGGGCCTGTATGGAGAGAAGGCAGTGGCATAACGGGGGTATTCTGTGTATTTAAATATGAAAATGCATATCCACATGAGGGCTTGAGAGAATCTGTGAAGACTTATTGAAGGCAAGTTTTTGCCTTTTCTGGCCTTTTGCATGTTGGTGGTGAAAATAGCACATTTCAAGTCTCTTGGTAGGGCTGGCAGAGCAGTGTGGCCATATTTGACTTTCAACACCAGGCGTCCCCATGGCCTCTTAAAGAGGCAGCTTTCCACTGGGGATTACATTCCCCGTGCCCGCACACCTCCCCCGCCCCCGAACTGTTACATGAGAAGTAAACTCTCCAAGTATGTTGTATTTTTGCTGGCAGTTAGAATTATTTGGGCCCAGCACTTCATGGAAGTCTCACTTTCAAATGGTGACCCATCAGAGGACTACAAAGAAGTGTTGATGAAGAGGTTGTGCCATGGAGCACACACTAATGAAGAGAAAAGGGACGTACCCATTCTCCTGTAGCCCAAAGGGTATGTCTACACCCCAAATGAATGTGTCATTGTAGCTTTAATCTAGCTAGCATGGTAACAAAGTGCCAGTAGGGACCCGAGCATGGGCCAGCAACCTGAGTACATACCTAGTGTCCCTGGCAGGCTTGTGGGATAGATAGCTAGGCCATGGTGAACCCCATACTGCCGCTTCCTCACTACCATTGTTACCCACATCTGCTAAATGAAAGCTAGTACAGTTATGCCTGCCTACACACACTTCATTTGTGGCGCAGAGCTGAAGTGTTACTTTCAGCGCTGCTCTCTTGCCACCTAGCTCTTAAAAGCAAAACATACAAACACTAGGAGCCCGGGAGAATCCCCAGGTCTATTGGTCTCTGAAAGTAGGGTTTGTGTTTGGTAGGACTGCCGGCATGTACTGCAGCTGCCCAATTTCTAACATATGGGGCCAGCTGGAAGGTGCTTCTTAAATCAACAAGCAAGTCTGAATGTAGACTCGATTCATAAAGGCAACCTACATTCTTCCTTTGGAAGATGCTGCTGTGGCATTTGCTACCGATGCTGACATATGCTGGCTTCTGAGGCTGACAGTGGATCACTAGTGTGTAATATCAGTTCAAGATGAAAGGCTGCAATGCACTGAAAAGGAATCCCATGTTCTAGAGCAGCACTCAAAAGTCCAGACATTTCTGACTGGGAAATGACTTTCTTATAGATGATTTAAAAGAAAAATACCACAAACCTGACTTCATAGCTTTGCCATTTGGGTAGATACACAGCAGTTTATATGGCGGGGAGAATAGTTTTAAGGGCTGGTCTAGAGAGGAGAAAGAATGGGGAGATACTACAGCACTTTGGGGTACGATTTTTGCCATTCCTGTAAAGAAGAAGAATACAAAGATTGTGACCAAACACAGAAATTGCCAGAGTGGATCAAACCCATCCATGGTCCACCTAGTCCAGTATGTCAGCACAAAACAGTCAGATGAAGGTGCAAGAAACCAAAGAGGAGGCAGATGTGGAATAATCTGCCCCCCCATGAAGATCTCATCCTAATCCCTAATAGTTAGAAATTGGCTTAGGACCTGAAAGCACAAGGCTTTATATCCCTTCCAGCATGCTTGTTAGTTTTATGTACTACAAGTCTGGTTATTCTGGTTATCCATATAAGTGTCCATTTCCACCATTCTCCTGCCGTTTATGGATGGCAAATGGGGCTCCATTCCCCATGTTTCTCTGGTAGTATGTCATAGTAGAGGATATTCTCTGCCCTTGAAATAGCCCATTCTTCAAATCTAAGCTGATTGGCAGTCAGCCATCTCTCATTTCCTGGATGGGTTTCAAGATCTAGTGGGAATATATTTTTAAACTATTTCTTCCCCTTTCTAATATTATTTCACATTTTATTCCTGAAGTGAGCTTCTCCTAGGCTTACAAGTTACCTTAAGCTCATAGTCCTTGAGTCTCAAAGTTAGGAAAACCCATTTCTGCAAAGCACCAAAAGAGCTGATAAAAAAAATATAATTCAATGTCAGGAATTATTTGCTCAAGTAAACTATTCAGCTAACTCCTCCCAACAAATCATAGCTTGTTTACCTGAGTCTTCCTGAGTGTCGCTGGAAAATCAGATGTGGAAATATCTGTGCTTCACGTAATGTGGTGGCTGCTTTTTGGTTTAAGAGTGAGGTACTGGAATTGTAGCCACATCTGGACCTTTCTGTAAGAGGATGTTGATTCATAAGCCATTTTGAGAAAGTCCATTAGCAAGTATGTTAAGATTTTATGTCAGCAGCTCTTTCATCTCTGTGTAGCTTGTGTTGATATTTTAGGGATAGATTGTGCATGTGGTGATTGCTCACACATGAGCACACCCATTGATGTAAATGAGATTCTTTGGGTGAAATCCTGGTCCCACTGACTTCAATGGCAAACCTCCCATTTACTTCTATGGGGCCAGGATTTCACCCTTTGGGTGTGTGTGTGTGTGTGTATAAGTGCTCACCAACATGAAGACAGGTTGCACAACCTAGCCCTAAATTTGTATGGCTGGTTAGTCAAATTCTATGTGGGGTTGAAAGAATGTCCTGGATTCGATCTACAGGTGATTTACCATCTTTTTTGTTTGCTGTTGTGTGAACTGCAGAACTGGAGTACCATTTTCAGGCTAAACAGGAAAACTTAGCACGCCTCAAGCATGGAGACCAACCAGGAATCCTCGCTCTTCCTGGTGAAGATTCTGGAAGAGTTGGATACCAAGCAAAACACAGTTTCTTATCAGGATCTCTGCAAGTCACTGTGTGCAAGGTTTGATTTGTCCCAGCTGGCCAAGCTCAGAAGTGTGCTCTTTTACACGGCTTGCCTGGATCCTAATTTCCCAGCAACTTTGTTCAAAGACAAAATGAGATGCACTGTAAACAATCAGCAATCAAAGAAAATCATGGTTGCAGCAGATATAGTAACGATATTCAACCTCATACAAATGAACGGGGGAGTGGCCAAGGAAAAACTCCCTGTTGCACGACAAAAAATGAGGAAGAAAGAATCAGTTGAGTCCTGCAGGTCTGACACAGAAATTTGCAACGTGGTGGATTGTGTGACTAATTGCGAGCTGAGAGACAGAGAGTTTAACAGGGGCTACTCAGTTAGAAGGTCTTCCAAATGCAGGAAGGTGGATTGTAAAGATTGTCAACAATTTGTACCTGCTTCAGAACCTAACTTTTTGCTTGGCGTTAATAAGGAAATGAAAGGCCGAGCTGCCTCGCTTGATAGGCTGCAGGCACTAGCATCCTATTCCATTGTTAACTCTCCACCCTGTGAAATGCAGAGCACATACTTCCCAATGAACATTGAGAACGAATCAATCTCTGACCAGGACTCATTGCCTATCAATGCAACTATAAAAGAGACTTTTATTTCGAATGATGAGCCGTTTGTGTTGCAATCATGTGTACAGAAAAGAAACATATTCAAGGAAGATTTTCATAATCTTATCACAATATCTCCCAATTTAATGCCACCCAATAAAAAGCCAGAAGATGGACATAGAGAGCCTCAGAACAGGAAAGAAACCTCCAAACAGGGTTTCTTCAACCACAGTTTTGAAATGCCATACAGCAGCCAGTACTTGAATCCAGTTTATTCTCCTATACCAGACAAAAGACGAGTCAAACACGAAAGCTTAGATGATCTCCAAGCTTCTACATACTTTGGCCCAACCACTGTACTTGGGTCCCAAGATACAAAAAGATGGGCAGGAAAACCGAGTAAACAAACAGCATGGCCAGCAAAAAGCTGGAGCTTAAACACGGAGGAGGTACCTGATTTTGAAAGATCCTTTTTCAGTAGGAAGCAAGCTGAAGAGAAGCAGCGATATCAGAGTTCAAACAGCCAGTCACCAAGTTTTCCTGCAGCAGACAGGCACCAAACCTATCTCAATCCCAAGGATCAAACACCGATTATGCAGGCTAACTATGCCATGAAACAAAATGGACACAAACCCAAGGAAATTCCCTCCATCATAGACATAGAGAAACACGAGCCAATCAAAAAGTTTAGGGATAAAAGCATTAACTGCACTTCTGTTCAGCTGCTAGGCATTGACAAAACCACCAGCGTTGGGACACAAACAGAGCAGCAAGGGTTGGAACACAAAAAATGCAAGGAGTTGTGCGCTCCAAGTCAAACTAAGTATGGAGAGAGGCATTCTCTAAAGCAATCAGATGATGACTCTGAAATTGTGAGTGATGATATCAGTGACATTTTTCGATTTCTGGATGATATGAGCATCTGTGGATCTACAGGAATTATGCAATCCTCCTGTTACAACAGCACTGGGTCACTGTCTCAGATACGTAAATCTGACTGTGAAAGCTCTCCTGAACACAATTTAACTAAAATAACCAATGGGAATTCTAGTAACAAGCTAGATAAAGTGGTCCGGTCAGATATCAACAATACAGATGATGAGCTAAAAACTAGTGTCTGCAAGTTAGTTCTCAGGATTGGTGAAATAGAAAAGAAACTAGAATCTCTGTCAGGTGTCAGAGAAGAAATCTCCCAAGTCCTGGGAAAACTAAATAAGTTGGATGAAAAAATTCAGCAGCCTGAGAAGGTCAATGTACAAATAGATCTTAATTCCCTGACGAGTGAGGTTCAGTCAGATGAGAGCACCTCTCCACGGGTATTTCAGTGTCATAATGCTTCTCATGGAGGCAAGCTGGAGAATAACCCGGACTGGTGCTGTTCTGATGCCAGCGGAAGTAACAGCGAAAGTCTTCGGGTAAAAGCCTTAAAAAAAAGTTTATTTACCAGGAGGTCCTCACGATCACTGACTGAGGAGAACAGCGCCACTGAATCCAAAATAGCAAGTATTTCCAACTCTCCACGAGACTGGAGAGCTATCACATATACCAACCAGGTTGGCATGACAGAAGAGGAGAAGAAAGACAGAAGTGGAGTTGAAAATAAGGACTGGCACAGGAAATCCAAAGAGGTAATTTCTATTTAAACTTATATAATAAGCTTTAAAAAAATAACTACTCTAGCTATGACTGTCTTTGGTGCTATATGAAGCTTCAGGGCTTGGTAATATCTGCCTACTGTATTATGCTAGTCTTCACAGTTATCATAATTGAATGATTTCTTGCCTATACTTCCCTGGCAATAGCACAGCACGAAATGGTCAAGCTGTTCCTGAAAGCAACCTGCTCTTTAGAAAGGGACGGATTTGAATGACAGTTTCAGGAGAGAATGTCATTCATATCATGATCACTGGCGGTATACGGACACGGAATAATTAAATAAGTGAAAAGAGCATAAGGAAAATTGTGACCGTCTGAAATACTCTCTCTTTTTTTAAAGGGATATAGTAAAAAGTCCATTTGGGTATCTTGTATCAAAAATTATATAGTTAAAAGAACCACAAAAAGATACGACTTGCTCTGACTCTCCTAAGAAAAAATCCTAGTTTGCGTACACTAAAATACAAACTGTTATTACGCTTCCTTTTTCCTCTGACTTTCACAGTCATTTACATCTCTCGTAACATGTATTTTAAATCTCCATTGTCTAGACTGAAACATTGCTGCGGTTCTCTTTCAATTACCCAGGAGGACTCGGTTCCTCCCTCCCTACAACTAACCACTCCCACCTTTGGAAAGTCTATCACTGCTGCAGCAGCCCCTCTGATTGCTGCTCAGTTTACATCTTGGCTCCTATACTGAGCAATTTGTATTTCACTGAGATTAGGGCCCAATAGACAGGGCTGCTAGGTATTGCAACATTTCTTCAGAAGTCAGGAACACATTGCAGGGTGTGCTGTGGCCTGTGAAGGAGGAGTTCTTGGAGGGGATGGAAGGGTCAGAGACTTCCTGGAGAGAAGGGAGAACCAGGGGTTTAGTGGATGTGTGTGAAATGAGGGAGAAGAAGCCAAAGATTTATTGGAAGGTTATAGAAACATGGTGGAGAGGAACCCTCAGTAATTTGAAGCATCCAAACTTTCATAGGTTTATCAGAGCCAGTGTGACCCTATGGACCTTTAGAAATTCCCTGATCACCAATTAGAATGTGATCAAATGAACATCTCTAACACTGGAATAGCATTGTGGAAAGTCTGGTATAAAGGTAACTGTTTGTGTATAGAAAGTATGGCTCCCCTTCCATTCAGTGTCAGTGCAGGGAGCAGAGTTCCCTCGGTAAATGTGTGTCTTCAAACAGCCTCTAGTCCAAAGGCTTTCCAAACCAGCTTGTCTTCTCTATAGCAAAAGCATCCCAGAGAGATTTATCTAACCTGTAACAGTACTAGGACCAGATTTTCAGCTGCTACCTCTAATTTTGTGCCCACAATAGTGCGAATGCAGGTTTGTGCTTGTAAAAAATCACAGTCTGTTGGTGAGCGCAAGGATGTAGATTGGATTAAGGCCAGCTGAATTCTTGGCTCCGGTTTGTGGGTTTGTTATCATGGCTTAGGCAGTCTCGAACTGTAGAAGTGAAAATAATCTCTCCCCACTCTCATATTTAAACTCCCTCCTCCACCCCCACAAGTCCTCTTTCTTCTCTGAAACTCTTTTGAACCTCGTTGCAGGCAGACAGGCAATATGAAATCCCACAGCCACATAGACTCTCTAAACAACCAAAAGATGCTTTCTTGATTGAACAAGTCTTTAGTCCTCATCCCTACCCTGCATCACTCAAGTCACATATGAAAAGCAACCCACTCTACACAGACATGAGGTTGACAGAACTGGCTGAAGTTAAACGTGCCCAGCCATCATGGACCATAGAAGAATATACCAGGAACTCAGGAGATAAAGGCAAGCTTGCAGCTTTGGATCTACAAGTGAGTCCCGTTTGTTTCATTTTAGTGACATGATTGTGAAGGATGTTTACCAGAATGTTCATTTAATGGGGGATTTGGATAGCTCAGGAAGTTGAGCTTTCAACTTTTAGATTGCTGGCTCCATCCATCCCAGGCCAGTGGTGAAGAACAACTGTTGATGTTCTATCACTGTTCTGTGACCTTTGAAATAGTTGGTGGTCTCAGTCCATTTCCTAGCGGACAGTGGCCTATAAAACCACCACCACCACTGTTGGAACCTCGTTAGACATCTCACAAGAGGGGTTAAGGAATGAATGGACATAGGGAATGAACTGAGCATTTATCCCCCAAATGGTGGTTATTCTAGTTCAGTTTTGATGTGCATTAGTAAGGTTGGGTGGGGCAGAGAAGCTGGCGCTGCTGCTGCTTATACTGTACTTGTTGTACATAGAGAATGAGTATGTAGGGCTGTCAGTCTAGCCCTCTTCACAAGCATGAAAATCACTAAAAATAATTACAGAACACATTTTAAAAACTTTTTTTAAATTGAACATTGTTGTTATGGTTTCTGGAGTGAATACAAGAACAATAGTCTCATGACGAACTGCTTTCTAGATCTTGCTAGAGAACTACCAGCATGAACTCCGGACTTGTGTACTTGCAACAAACAGAGCAGGGTGAATTATTGAAGGCCATGGGTCCAAAACCCAAACATGGATCCAAACATTCTCAGACCCTGGGGTGTTTGAAATCCGAACCTGCATGGCACATGGTCCCTACCTTCATAGCAGACTGACTATAGTACTGAGCATTCCCAAACTTTGGGATAGTCTAAACCTGGATCCAAATTTTGATCCCACCTCCAGTGAAAAAAGGACTGAAATGTAATTAGCAAGAAAATGTTTGACCATTAATTTCACAGAGAAATGTATAAAATGCCATTCAAACCATGCTAAGGCAGTCACACAGAGACTAACATTTGGTGACAAAACACAAGACAGACTGTTACATGAGAAATCAGCTTGGATTTCATGAGTGTAGAATGTGGGATAAGCATGTTTTAGACCAAAATATGGATTGTTTCCCCATATGGAGCACTGCAGGGCTAAGAGGGCCACCAGCATCACTTCATGTACCTTACACAATCTGACATCAAGAGTTAGACAGCTCCAATTCGCCGCTGTGTCTGAGTTGTGCTTTAGTGGACAATGATGGCTGTGGGGAGCTGGTTGTGTTTCCCTGATCCTTGGCTGCCTGGCCCTTGTGGAATTTAAAGCATCAGGGGACCACTGAATTTCCACCACTGGCATAAAGATGGCATACAGACTTTACACTAGTAGAGGATCAGGCATAGCGGAAGTCCCCAGCACCACACTCCCACCCCAGAATATCCCTGACATGAGCCCTCCTCCCACTGTTCTGGGGGAGGAAAGGACAGTGTCAGCTGCCACAAGACCTGACTCTGCTATCAGAGAGTTTCCCCTATGCAAAGAGGGTTCTCCATCAGCTGTCTGGCCATTTTAAGGCTACTTAAGTGATCTTAGCAGACCAGGGAAACCAGCCAGTATATTTTGACGGTCATGTGTACTTTGTATTTCCATGACGCAATAGCGACAACTTGCTCCTCCACCTCCAAAGAACTGTCAGATTACTACGTCTGCTCTGCAAAGCCCATGTCTAGACCCTATAATGAAGCTTACTGACAAACTTAACCTGGAAACAGACACACACTAATGTGTGTTTTCTTCCCAGCGACTGACTTTATTAGAACTGAATGTAAATACATTATACTTTAATGAACATTCTTATGGCTGGCAATGAAATGGGAAAAGAGCTGATTAACAGTAATGGGCTTTTTTTTTTTTAACTAATGCTTCTTCCTCCTGAGGTCAGTAACAGGTCAATATCAAGGTTGGTAGGTCGAAAACTAGTTGCCTTGAAAGTACAGCTCAGTTTTGTTTTAATTTAACATGCCTTTCAGAGCTTTATAAACCCGTCAGTCCTCTTCCCTCTACAAAATGAAGGCTTTAGCATTCTCTAGGTGAATATTCTCAGCTGGGTGACCCACTCACAAGACTGTTTTCAAACTACAATGGGGAACATATGTACATCCTATATGTCATATATGTTAGGTGTCCATGAGATCCCACTGCTCTGCAATTCTTATGAGGAACCAGGTTACAAGAATCCTACTTTCTGAAGCTTTCAAAGAACAAGTCACATTTATTTTTCAATATCCTCTATGTTCAGAAGAATGGAATAGGCAAAGCAGAGAAACAATACGCATGTGCAAACTCAAACTACACCAATAGTCTGATTTTTGGCTGAGTGGCATTGGGAGATAGACAATTAGAATCAAGTAACAGTTAACATTGTTTAATGGAGATCTAAGTGTTGCTATAATAGCTGTAAAATCACTTTTTCCACAGACTAAAATAACTCAGTGCATGAAGTAAATGGGAGGAGCAAGTTTCCAGACAGTAGCTACAATACCTGAATTAGCCAATGAAGGGCTTGATCCAAAGTCCATTGAAGTCCATAGGAGTCTTTCTGTTAAGTTCAATGAGCTTTGGATCAGGCCTATAATGGAGAACAAAACCTGATACAGCTATAACACAATGATCTCATTAGAAATTTGTAAAGCATTATTTATTTGTTTATCAATCAACAAAAGAGGCCTTTTTCAAAACTTAAAACTTTTGCAAAAAGCTTTCATTTTAAAAAAAAATGTTCAATTTTTCAGCAAAATAGTTTTAAATTTCAAATATTGAAATTTGTTGTGTTTTCTATTTCCAGCCCTTTTTTCCTTTATTCCTTTTTGCGGTTGAGTGTTATAGAAGGAATGATGTCTAGGGCTTTCTCCACTTTTTCCTTTTGCCACTTTGTAACTTTTCAAAGCTTCCTCAACTTTGGAAAAAGTTACAGTGTGGCAAAAAGAAAAGTGACAAAGTAGGTGCCCCCCCCACACACCACCAAGAAACCTGGACATGACACATTTTATTGCACTCATTAGCAAAAAGGAGAGGAAGGGGAAAAAAGAAAATTCAGATTTGTTTATATACATATATATATGAACAAATTATATATCTTAATAAACACCAAACATTGTTCCATGTTGAACCTTGCAAAATGGAAACCCCTCTGGAATTTTGCAATTTTTCATAAAATTGTTTTCTGTTTTTCAGCCAGCTCTAGCTCACATCTTTTCATTTAATCATATTGCATTTAGAAGAAACTGTGAGTATGTTTACACTGCAATTGAAAACCTGCAGCCCAAGCCTGGAAGTCTCCAATGCAATAAAACAGCCCTGAAGCCCAAGCCCCCCGAGCCCAAATCTGCTGGCATGGGCTTGCTACGGTTGTCTAACTGCAGTGTAAACATACCCTGAATGGTTCAATGGCAAAGTCTATTAGTTTTTAAATGTACTATTAGAATAGTGTGAAGCATAATGGAAATCAAACCATTAAAACATGAGCAATCAACACTGTATATTACTGCCAGTGAAACATTCAGATTGTGCCCTAAGGATCAAATACTGGGGCACAAAAAGGCATCCATGCATGTTGATGGTGAAATTCTGAATATGAGGGTATGATACATGGAAGTAGAATGTATGCTGCATGGCCACTTTTCCTCCCCTCACCACCAAGCATGTGGAAACTCATAGTGAGCACCAGTATAGTTGTGTGTTTACATAATTTTGGAGGATGTAGCTGGGCAGAAAAGGTAGAAGCTGGGAAGTAGCCACTTTGCCCTGCATGATCACATGGAAAACCCATGGTACTTGTTTCAAATTTCTCCTGATAGTTGCAGTGTTATATATTCAGATCTTGCAAGGGGGAAGCAGTCTGCATCTGTGAACTGGAGGGCTAATGCAGCATGGCCCCTAAGCCAAATGTACAGTCATGGTTGGGGGAGGGGCCTGAAAAATCACATGAAAGAGGCTCATCTTTTGTGGAGATGCTCTGAGTTCTCCTAGTGCAGGGTTTCTCAAACAGGGGTCGCCGCTTCTGTAGGGAAAGCCCCTGGCAGGCCGGGCTGGTGTGTTTACCTACCCTGTCCACAGGTCTGGCCAATCGCTGCTCCCACTGGCGGAGCTCCAGGCCAATGGGAGCTGCTGGAAGCGGCGGCCAGTATGTCCCTCGGCCCGTGCCGCTTCCAGCAGCTCCCATTGGCCTGGAGCAGCGAACCGCAGCCAGTGGGAACCGCGATCGGCCGGACCTGTGGACGGGGCAGGTAAACACACTAGCCCAGCCCGCCAGGGGCTTTCCCTACAGAAACGGAGACCCCAGTTTGAGAAACCCTGTCCTAGTGGTCTGACTGGGCTTGGCCATGGTTCCGAAGGTTCACATGATTGGTAGTCCAACACTAGACATTAAGCTGGGGTTTCTGTGGTAATTTTTGTCTTTGTTTGGTACATCCTGTGGGTTTCTATCTGTAAAGGGGATCATTGGGCTTTAAAGGAGAAGAGAAAAATATGAGATCTTAACATAAACACGCACAAAAACTCCTACCTTACTTGCACCATTATGTACAATGCACTATTCACCTCTAGAGAATAGCCATGCAAGAAATTGTCTGAGGAAGATGAGGAGACCGCTCTTGTCATGCAGGTCCTAGCAATGAGGTTATGGTTATCTTTGTAAAACTGAGTTTATGAGCCTGTTAAGAAAAGTTTTCCCATCAAGTGGGTTTTAATAATCTCACAAATGATAATGGACTAACGACCACCTCCATTATTCAATGGATTGAAGAGGTTTTACTTACACCCAACAAAGTTTCCAGGAACCCAGTAATACACAAGAGACTTTGGAGCCATGGGGTGTTGTTCTTACTTGGCAATATGTTGTCATCTGTTTCAGTGAGTTCATGAAGTTGGCAGAAGGAAAGTTTGTGACATTGAGACAGCAGCATTAACCTGACTTTATCTCTACAGTAGACACATAACCAACTTTGGAAAGCTTCAGTCCTGCCTGAATTATTTTGACAGAGCCAGAGAATTAATTTTTTTTCCTTTTGACTTTTAGACTCAAGAATCTTTAAATCCAAACAACTTAGAATACTGGATGGAAGACATTTATACTCCAGGCTATGATTCCTTATTAAAACGCAAAGAAGCTGAGTTCAGAAGAGCAAAAGTCTGCAAGATAGCTGCTCTGATTGCGGCTGCAGCTTGTACAGTTATCCTGGTCATTGTAGTTCCCATTTGTACTATGAAATCATGAATCTGTGGACAGCTCCGTGAATTCCAACTGTGTATGTACATTCCAGATATCTCATTCTGTATTTTAAACACCTTGTGGCAAAATTGTAACAATTTGCTGGGGAAGAATGTGCTGAGATATCTGGTGAATAGTGTAAAAGACAAAGATACATTTTTGAAGAGTATTCTTTTAAATAACAAAACACCTGGCAGAGTTATGGTAACTCATTTCAAATTTTAATAGTGAGGTTTTTTCTCCCCTAAAGAATCAATATACCATTTTACAAAATTGGAAACTGATGAGGATCCAGGCAAAAGAGGAAAGTTGTCTCAGCCATGTGGCATTTAATGAAGATATGGATACTTGGCAGTTGCACTGTATAGAGGGGAATGTTCTATATGCATTTCATTAGGGAGCCAAGGGCAATATTAAAGCTCTCTACAATGTGAAAAACTATGAATGTATTTTATTTGTTTTGTAGTATTCAAGTATTCCGTGATCATTTGATTGAAAACAGATTGTGTGATCATGAAAGCAGCTCATTCCTATGTTCAGATTCAACGAGGGCTCTTTATTACCTGATCTTGCCCTGAGACCTGTTTTATTATCACTGAGTACTTAGGTGAAGTGCCATGTGCTGCAGACCAAAAAGATTATGTTTTAAAGCAATCAACAGGGGTTTCAGTGGCTTACATTGGAATAACATTTGTGAAGAGTTGGCAAATGCTCCCTGGCAAAAGGGTATTCTTTACCTCTACAGACAATGCAAATGTCTTGATTTCACTTCTTCCAGCCAACTGAACTGGCAAATCCAAGTGACACCTATTGCTCTGTTGCGGTTCTTGCGAATGTAATCTGAACAGTTCTAATTTTGTCACAAGTCTTTGTGCCTTTTAGAATGTAGATTAATAGAATTGTTTAATTTTGATATTTTTAATCCATAACATAAAATCACAGCATAGTAGGTAACCAATGTGGATTATTTTCAACACGCCTTCTTTACAGTTTTGAGTGCTTACCAAATAGCAGACGACTGAGCACTTATATTAAGGGCACAGTTTTTCAGCACTAGTGGAAACTTGCTATTAATGCAATACATTCTACATAGGGGTTACTTAGCTTCAGTATTAATAATGCACTTAAAGAATAACATTGTGACTCTATTGTACAGCAAGCGGTCTACTCGGTCAGCATGTCCTGCCAGAAACATTGATTTAATGTTTTAGCCTGAATCTGGGCTACAGGTTAAGGGAAGACTCAAATTATGACCTAAATAGCCTATTTAACCCATGCCTAAAGAAAACAAATAGCTGTACAATATTTCTCTTGAGTCAGACAGGAATAAATAAGAAATTTTAAAAGCTCTTTTCAGGAAATAACATGATCTTGCCCTTCCTATTTTTAAAAAAGGAAACTTTTCTTAATGAACACCCTTAAATAGGTTACTTTGATTTATTTAGAAGCAGTTCCCAACCTGGTTATGCAGATGTGCGAAACTCATATTGCTCACTGCCGGTGGGTATTTCAGGTGTGCCACTCCCTCACTTTTCACCTTTGGTGGTTGAAAAAAAGCAAATGTAAAGGTGAGTGGCAAGGGAAGATATATGACCATTTTAAATTTGCATCAGTTCCTCCCCCTCGTTGGAGAACTATTCATGCACTGTGCTTTATTTATGGATAATAGACATCAGTCACCATTGATCTTTCAGCAAAAAAAACCAACTAACTTCTTAATATGATTGGATGTCACATCCATGTATATTTTATAAAGATCAGCCCCTAATCTTAATCTTGGATCTGCACAACCCTGAATTTTGCAGGAGTGCAGATCATGATCCAAATTTTCTTGTTTGGGCCCTTTTCCAATATCAAGCTTTCTCCTTGGACTAAGATGTTGCAGGGATGGAGACAGTGTGGTAACAGAGGGCTGCATTTTTCATTGGGTGGTATCTAAACTTTAGAGATTCACATTATAAAAAGTGATAATTTAGAAACCACAGCATTTGTAACAGTATTACCAGCACTGTTACAAATCTGGCTAAGAGCTATTGTCTTAAAATAGTTAACATAATGCAATGAGCCCTGACATGTTTTACCTGGCATCCGAGTCTGTAAGTACAGCAATTCATGGCAGGTGGATCCATACAGTCCTACACAGAGACTATACATTAGGTGAAATTTTGACCATACTGACCTGCAAGAATATTGTGGTCAATCTTGTGAACCAGTTACCACACTAGTATATACTGTATACTATATGATAGACCTTTTGTATTAAAAATAATTAAAGATATAGGTACATTGTAATCCTTGGTGTAACTGAATAAAGTGTACTAGACAGTGTTACTCAATTAAAATAACAATGAACATATTGAGCTGTTTTTCGTATTTATGCCTTATAAATAAAATTGTTATATACATTATGAAATGAAACTGCAAGTAATATAAAAGAAATTACATTCTGGGGGATAATCCTGCTCCTCTTACTCAGGCAAAAGAGTCCCACTGAAGTCAGCTGTATTACTCATGTGAGTAAGGAGAGAGCGCAGGATCTGCCCGCAGTAAAGTTTATAGGGTTTTCTTTTTAAAAAATGGGGCATTTGCTTAATGTAACATGTAACAAATGATTTTCTTTTATAAAATTATTGTACAATGTTGCCTTTTGGTTCATTTAAATATAACACAAAATAAATGTGAACATTACAAGTGTCCTTCTAAGTCTTAATGAAATATAGAAATAATATTTGATCATTATGTCACTTTTCCTTTTTTCCCCCAGGGACACCAAGATGCTCCCATGGTGTGAAAGTCTCAGCGCTAGATAACTAAACATTCCATATAGTTTTTGGCAGGCTTTTTAATGGATTTCTCGCTTATGAAATAAGAAGATGGCAAAAGATGATGAAAAATTAATTTAAAATAATAGCTCCTTTGCATAAAATTCCCAGGGTTTATGGGAGATTATTAGCTCTCTGACTCTAATAATATTTCATTTGATAGGTTATTTCATGACTGAGTTATGCCATATCATCAATTATTTTAACAGGGTCATAATTAATATTTTGGTATCTACTCCCCATGTACATTTTTGCAGATACTGCCTGTCGTAAGCATTAATGCATACCTGTAGCATATAAATACTCACATATCAGTAACTGAAGAATTCTGTGTAAGCTAAAAAGCTTATTGCTCTCACCAACAGAAGTTAGTCCAATGAAAGATATTACCTCACCCACTTTGTCCCTCTAATGTCCTGGGACCGACACAGCTACGACGACACTGCATACACATATCAGCAGGCAATTTGTTTAGGATCTCTATAGAGTCTTAAATGCTGTGGGACTTTTTAATTAAACCTGGATGTTTAAGATTACCTGGTTTTAAAGAGATAAAAGACAGTGCTGCACCACATTGTTGAGAGGAACTTCAAAAGATACCTGACAAAGTTGAAATTAAAACATAGCATAAGATCTTGGCCACCTCCTCTTTAACAAAATACCCTCTTTGAAGGCTAATTTCCAAATTAGCTTAGCCTGGTAGCAGCAGAGTCTTCAGAAAAAACTCCTGAGAGATCCATTAAAAAAACATTGTCTTACAAATCTGGTGCAGGATGGAGGTTACTGGTGTGGTGGAATGTATTCAATTTCTTTCCCATCTTTGCATCTCATTCAGGGCCTAATCCTGCAGATGCTGAGGCCCCTCAACTCCCAGGAAAGTCACAGTGTGGAGAGTGTACATTACAGTGAAGGTGGTGCTTAGCACCCTGGAGAATCAGGCCTGAAATCCTTCACTTCAACACTAGAAGAAATAAATTGTATCATTTCACCTATTGTAATGGGGGCAGATCCTGCCCCTTCCTTCCAGTGATTGCACGCAGCCTGAAGGGCAGCAGAACTGGCATGGGGGGAGAGAATGGGAGAGCAAGATGTGGCGAGTTCCATGTACAGCACAGGGCTGCATTCACTATTTCTAAAAAATGAGATTGATTTGAAAAATCATCTTATTTTTATAAAATAACTTCAGAGTCATTTTACTGGTGTTTTTTTAGCCATTAAGGTGAACCCAGATTATGTTTTCAGGTTTTTCTCTGTAACCACAATGGCTAAAAACTTACTTTTAAAAAAAAATAATTAAGGTTGAGATTCTCATACAATCACATGAATCCAGGGGCTGGAGCTTTAAGAAAACATCAAATATCAGAAGCATCATGATAAAAACAATCACAAAAGTTGGCCACACTGCACATTTGTACAGAGTGGGAAGATGTTTGAGGGGAGCTACCCTGATTTAAATCCCCATTCAAAGGACGCTATGCTATGGAGCCTACTGCAGCTATCAGATTTTAGTAGTGCCACTGATTCTCACGTAGTGTGGGAGAAGATGCCACCTGCAATAGCGCATCTGTGCCAAAGACACAATCCTATGGATTTTGCACTTCTTTGAATGTATTGTTCATAGAAATCAATTGTTCTGCATGAACACACACTTTATTTCAGATATAAAGGGATATTCAGAAAAAGTGTAACTCATAAAAGAGTCACAAGCAAAGTACTGGATCGTAGGGCCAGATCTTGCCCTTTCATGTGCTCCTGTAACTGCTTCCCATTGAATTCACACATCCGAGGACAAAATTTAGCCCCCAGCCTGCTGAATTGTCTACCACATGTTCCTGTACAAAGTAAAGGTCAGTTTCATCAGTGTACACTTTAAAGAAAGACAAGCATCTCTGGGAGTTTTTCTGAAGGGGCACTTGCTTTCAGTTAATTTTCTCTTTGTTGTCTTCGCAGGATAGAATGTTAAATCTTACAGTATTGCTGGAGCGTTAACTGTAAAACCAGCATGATTGCTTTGATTCATGATCGGAAATATGGACTCCTAGCTCACGGTAGGCTGCCATGTACACATGCCATAGCCACACCTCTACTCTGCCTAGTACCTGGCGCCAAACGCTCAAGGAGAGAGAAGCGAACGGTCTCCATGCAAGTCTCAGTCATGCTCTTCCAACAGGCAAGTCCCCCATTTTTTAATTCCCCCCCAGAATCAGAGATCGCCATTTTTCAGCATAAGCCATGACTATGAGAGCCAGAGGCATGAGCCAGATGATCCAAAAGCAATCCTGGCTTATGCCTTTTTACAGGTAGAGGTGGAATGTGGTCTAGTGGCTAGTGCGCTGGATGGTGACTCTGGAGATCTAGGTTCTATTCCCAGCTCTACCTTCAGGCTGCTGAGTGACCTTGGGCAAATCACTTACAATCTTTCTGTGCCTCATATTGATATTTCTAAAGCACTTTGAGATCTACGGATGAAAAGCTCTGTATAAGAGCTAGGCGTTATTTTTATTGACACTGCTTAATTACTGGAACGGGTGTCCAAATCCCTTAGCTTTGAAAATTTCACCCTGCATGCAGCTTTTTGTTAGACCTTGTGTGGCTTTACTGCAGCTTCTATTAAATCGGCCCAGACCTGTTTGGAAAGTGAAAGTAGGTTGGTTCATTTGCCCCAGGCCTTCAGACTTTTGTAACAATCATGCCCCAAGATCCATGCACAAAGGGGACCCAGAGCTTCATAGATCTCCCCATGCTGTGGGTTAGGGAGCCATCTCTGCAACAAGGGATGTCCTTTCCACTCAGATCCACTGAAGGACTCTTTATGGGTCCAAGTATCCAAGTAGCAGAGGCACAAGATGGGGTTAGATGCACATGGTTCCCCAATGGGTTCATAGAGGTTGCCCTAGACACATGCTACTGCATTGGGCTGCGTTTCATTTCCATTCTCTCGCTTAACTGTGGGGAACCTCTGAAGTTAGAGGAGAGAGGGCCGTGGGGACAACATCACTTCCTGGGAGCGGAGAGAGGCAGCTGGGGAGAAGTATGGAGGCAAAGGACTTTGTGCAGAAGGGCCTGGTCTCCGGTTGTACACCACAGGAGATGCAGGTTTGTGGGCAGGCCCCAGGCCTGTTCTGGAGGCGTTGCTCTGGTCCGTAGATATTTGGTCAAGGGTGAAATCCTGCCAGTCCCCAAAAGGAATACAGGTTTCCCAGAGTGAAAATGTGTCGTATGGAAGGTGAGGGGAGAATTCTGTTTTGGGACAAGCTGTAAGGGTATGTCTACATAGTGAAGAAAAATCTGCAGCTGATTCGGGCGTGTGGGGCTCAGGCTCCGTGGTCCTAGGCTCCAGCCCAAGCCTGGCAGTCCACACAGCACTGAAACAGCCTTGCAGCCCGAGCGCGAGTCGGCTGGCGCAGGCCAACCGCGGGCGTCTCATTGTTGTATGTAGATATATCCTAAATGTTCAGCCCTTGGCCATGGGTCAAAACTCTGCACAGGCACAAGGCCTATATGTCACTCATGCAGTATCGCCAACAGCAAGCATTCAAAAAGCATGAGTCAGACCCCAGAAATCAAGAGACTGCCTGAGAAATCATGAGATTTATAAACAAATTGCGGGTTCTTTCTATTTGCTGTCTGGTGTTGGAGTATTTAGGGCTCACATTTTCAGGCTTTTCTCCACAAGCAGGAGGGCTAGAAAGTTACCCTATTTAAAAAACAAAAGTTGAGATTCTCAGGTAATGCTGTGATTCCAACAGCTGGGCCTTTAACAGCAAACAGCACTAGATGTGTGATAAAATGGTGAGAGTTGGTAACCGTTCTCAAGCCTCAGATTTTGAGCAGGTAAGTGGTGCATAGGGCCCTCTTATGCCTCTCTGGACAGGGCAGGATTTTACCTCACTTTCATTATAAACAACAGACATTAGCTTAGTCTTTTCCCTTTGTTTTACTGCGAGTGAAGAAATGGAAAATGTCCATCATGAGACAGGCAAACTCACAAATAGTACCCAAGAAATGCCAAGGAACCTGCACAGATCTGCAAAAAATGTCAGGGGAGAAGGGATGGCCAGTCTTTGCGGACAAGGTTTGCTGCAAACTCTGCTTTAGTGGCAACTAAATCTCTGCTTATGTTGAAAATCTTTTGATCTGGCTTCCTACAGTGCCGACACACTTGCTGCAATAAAACAAATCTTTGTTCTGGTGAGTGTTTTTTAACCTACGCGGAGAGGGAGGAAAAGAACCAAGCAAGTAATCTGAGTTATAGCTCTTCTTTCCTTGACCTCATAATGAATTATTGCTGTTGAACTTTAATCAGCCTTTCCTATAACTCATTTTTTGAGATTGTTACCTTTTAAGAGGCTTGTAAAATTGCATCACTAAAAATTATTACTACACTGAAAATGTGTCTGCATGCATTAAATTCAGTTTGGGGCCACAGTCTTGCTATTGCAAAGTGAGGTTTATACTATGGCAAATGATTGTTCAGGAAAACAGAGCCTGGTGTTCTCTCACCCTTACTGTACATTTAATTCCTTGAAATGGCAATTCATTAAAGAACATAATAGATGCCTATTAAAAAGGAACCTATACTATAGATATATATACACGGAGAGAAAGATAGCTATATCTCCTCTAAAATACTGATACTAGGAGCTGGTTCATAGAAGGATTTCAGTTTCTTTGTACGTTATTTCACCTACAATTTCAAAGGCAGACGGTCCTTCTGTATGCAATAGGTTAAAACTGCAGTTCTTGAACTGTGGCCCATGGGGCAATTATTGGTGGACAATAGAGAGCTAGCATAGGCACAGATATTACCACGTGAGTTACACAGGATGTGACATGAAGTTTCGAAGCTGCTGAAGAATTTTATCAGTGCTCAAATGAGTGAAATTACCTGCAGTTAGCTCTATAGTTTAGTTTGTGCTCAGCAAAAAAATTAAGCTGGCTCATTTTATAGGTTTAATTAATATTTGTAATCATTTTTAGAAATCAGAAAGGCCCACAGATTTGGCATTTCAAGTAATGAATGGATCTAGGGTTGGAAACTCATAATAAATTAAGCATGTTTGCTTTTCTGCAGTTTGAAGAGATCAGAAGCTTCTGGGGAATATTTTTCCAAGAGCAGAGATGGGAATTCAGGAGATATCTTATGATGTTTTCCTTCTTCTGAAAGGCTTTGTTTGATAGCCAGAAGTAACTCAGTGGTCACATATTCTTGTACAATATTCCAAGGGGTTTATAAGATGATATCTGATCACTTGGGACTCAAAGAAAGGAGATGAAGTGTCAAACAACTGAAATGTATCCACTGCCTGGCAGGTGAGTGTGCACCTATTAAACTGTATTACGCCGCAGACTAACTGTACGGTACAGTCAAATAGGCTCAAACACCATAATCACCATCTTGCTTGCTCGATACCACAACTCAACAACACAATAAGTCACGGCAGTCTCCATAGAAGCACATACATGGAAAAAGAGTAGTTTAAAGAGAAACCCTATACACTGAAACATCTACCTCATGTGTCTTCCCAGGGGCAGAAACCATGTCAGTGACAATGACATTTTTTTCTGCCTTCACTGGAAAGCACTAGTGGATAAAAATAAGTCACCCATAGATGGGAAAGGTAGAAGTGGAGGAGAGATAATGTTGTGTTAAGGTACTAAAGGCTCTGCCATAGACAAAGGGTCTGGGCAAAGCACAATCTCTCTGGGCCTCAGGCCCCTGCCAGTTATTCCACCATTTGTCTGTTTAGACTATAAACTCTTTAGGGCAATGACTGTCTCGCCCTAAGTGTTTGTACAGGGCCTAACACACTAGAGCCCAGATCTCCACTGGGGCCTCTTGATACTACCATAATACAAACAATGATTAATTACAACAACAATGGGCCTAATTCATCTCAGGCATAACTCCATTGGTGCCGGTAATGTTACAGAGCCAAATTCATCCCAGGTGTATGTCAAAAGTGTTTCAATAGCACTAAGCATAATGAAGGGGACAGAAAATATTTTAGCCGAGGATAAAAGAAAAGAAAGGACGAAGTGCAGTGCTCAGTATCTTAGCTGCGTAGATCCCAGGATGGTGAGTGTGGTATAAATACCGAGATAGACAATTAGCGAACATCTGCTATGGGCCACAGGATCAGAGCACAGCAGGAACAAGAAAATCTTGGATCAGTTGTCAGGGAATTGGAAAACCCAGGATACTGAACTCTGGGGTTGGCGGGCGGGGTGCGGGGAGTGTTACTACCCAGACAGCTGTTGAGTAACAAATACCAGGGCTGCCCGGGGTGGGGTGGAGGGTGCGGGGGGCAAGTGGGGCAATTTGCAGGGGCCCCCACGAGAATATAGTATTCTATAGTATTGCAACTTTTTTTTTTTAATGGAAGGGGCCCCCGAAATTGCTTTGCCCCAGGCCCCCTGAATCCTCTGGGCAGCCCTGACAAATCTGGCTAATCGTGGCAATAATGTACAGTCCTAATTCATTACAAAGTCACTCCCATATGTTTAGACTTGTACTTACAGTAGGAAGTGAGTGATACATCCTTATGTGTGAAGCAATGGAATGGAGTAGCTAGCTGCTCATCAACAAATAGCTGGCACAGGGTCAGCCATGTCTTGTGTAAAAAGATCATCTTTACTAGATTATAGATTTTACCTGAGTACTTCAGAATACACAGCAACTTTTCGGGTAACCTTAGTGAAAAATGTTTCAGCAATTGCCATGTTTAAAAAAAACAAAAAAAACAGTCAAGAGATGCTGATTCAGACCATGATTTATGTCCATAACTTTTGCTGATCTCGAAAAAGGAATTTACAAATATAAACTCAATCTGTTGTACTGAATACACTTAATGTGGCTCACTTCTGCTGATCTGGAGGTGGAAAGGGTTTTTTTTTTAAAAAAAGACAACGATAATTGCTTAACGCATTCTGGTAATGAAAGAAAGGGTGATGATGTTTTCGTTGATATAGCTATATGTAATTTTTCCTCAGTCACAAGCAATACTTTTGTAATTGTTTTTAGAAATCAGAAAGGCCCACAGATCTGGCATTTCAAGTAATGAATGGGTCTAGGATTGGAAGCTCATAATAGTCCCAAAAAAGTACTGAGAGCTCAAAATGGAGTTAGTGTTGTTCTGGAAAGGAATTGTCCCAGCCACTCAAAGTTTAGGGATGCTGCACAGATAGCAACTGATAATTTCAGTGCAGTTTTCTCCCATTTATGTGATTCTCTGCTCCCTGAGTATGGTCATGTGCACTGCCTAATCATTCTTTGGTCATTTGTCAGTAACTATGCCATATGCAGATTTCTGTCACACAATCATTCTTAACCAATCAGAGTGCAGAGATTTGCATAATTACAGTATTATTATTCCTCAATTACATTCTTCTGAATATGCAAATCTCTCCTCACTGGCTATTATAATCCCTCTGCTCTGATTTGCCCTCATGCGAAGAATTTTTCAAGCTATTTGCTAGCAACAGAGAGATTCTTGACACAGCATCTTATTCCCTGGTGTGGTGGCAGAACAACTTAAAAAGTTATGTGAGCTGGAACAACAACAAAAAGCCAGGGGAAATAGAGCCATGAAACTTATGAAAAGGAAAGTTTTGTTTAGGCACAAACACCTCTTGCCTCATAATTCCTCCTTCAGGAATATGTTTGATATCACTGAAGTCAATGAGAGCTGGACATAACTCAGAGCGTCACTTCTGCCCATCCTTCCCCCCCTGCAGAACAGTGGGATTTAGCTGTACAGTACAGATCATATTTCTGTCTCCATTATTGTTTCCCCTGGGAAATCACAGCTTTGAAACATGATATAAACAAAAAATAGTAGGCCCGATCTTCAGTTGGCATAAACTGGTAACGTTTCATTGATTTCAGTGGAGCTAGGCTGATTTAGATCTGGCCCCTTGTAGTTATCCAAGGGAGAAGCCTATACAGAGGAATAGAGACCATAACCATATGTGCAGCTAACACCACCTCAGCCCTCAGTCTCTGGGTTTATTAAGCCCAGGCTACAGTTGCTACTTTGTACATAAGAAGGATCAGTGAACGGCTGTGGCTTAAGTTGGTCTCTGTATTGTAGAACATGTGTTTGTGTGTATATCTTGGGCATGAGATGTTACCGTAACCCCAAAACCTATAATTAACCTTGCTTCATTGCAATTAGTAACCTTTTTCTACGCTGATGTTTCTTAATTCTAATATTTATTGATTTTTCTCCCATCTCTTGCTAAAAAGCAACTGGGGTCTTTAGGTCAAAGAAGAAATCATTGAAATGGGAAAATATCACTAAAATAGTAACATTAGGGCCTGTTTAACTTCCTCTGCCTAATTTCCGACAGAAGATAGTGGCAAAACTTCCATTGACTGCAGTGGGGCCAGGATTTCTCCCAGTGTTTCCTGCTTGGCAGAGAAGAACAATGGTATGGAGGTATTATTAGCGATTATCTTTGAAAAGACATGGAAGATGGGAGAGATTCCAGAAGACTGGAAAAGGGCAAATCTAGTGCCCATCTATAAAAAGGGAAATAAG
Source organism: Mauremys mutica (assembly GCF_020497125.1). Lineage (NCBI taxonomy): Eukaryota > Metazoa > Chordata > Testudines > Geoemydidae > Mauremys > Mauremys mutica. The sequence continues at coordinate 15,471,751 of NC_059082.1, forward strand.
GACGACCCGGGGAATTACAGACCAGTCAGCTTAAGTTCTGTACCCAGAAAGATAATGGAGCAAATAATTAAGCAATCAATTTGCAAACATCTAGAAGATAATAAGATGATAAGTAACAATCAGCATGGATTTGTCAAGAACAAATTGTGTCAGACCAACCTGATAGCTTTCTTTGACAGGATAACAAGCCTTGTGGATGTGGGGAAAGTAGTAAATGTGGTATATCTTGACTTTAGTAAAGCTTTTGATATTGTCTCGCATGACCTTCTCATGAACAAACTAGGGAAATGCAACCTAGATGGAGCTACTATAAGGTGGGTGAAAAACTGGTTGGAAAACCATTCCCAGAGAGTAGTTATCAGTGGTTCACAGTGATGCTGGAAGGGCATAACAAGTGGCGTCCCACAGGGATCAGTTTTGGGTCTGGTTCTGTCTTCATCAATTCTTAAATAATGGCAGAGAGAGTACACTTATAAAGTTTGTGCACAATACCAAGATGGGAGGGGTTGCAAGTGCCTTGGAGGATAGGATTATAATTCAAAATGATCTGAACAAACTGGAGAAATGGTCTGAAATAAATCGGATGAAATTCAATAAGGACAAATGCAAAGTACTCCACTTAAGAAGGAACAATCAATTGCACTAATATAAAATAGGAAATGACTGCCTAGGAAGGAGTACTGCAGAAAGGAATCTAGGGATTATAGTGGATCACAAGCTAAATATGAGTCAACAGTGTAATACTGTTGCAAAAAAAAAAAAGTGAACATCACTCTGGGATGTTTTAGCAGGAGTGTTGTAAGCAAGACATGAGAAGTAATTATTCTGCTCTACTCCACGCTGATTAGGGCTCAACTGGAGTATTGTGCCCAGTTCTGGGTGCCACATTTCAGGAAAGATGTGGACAAATTGGAGAAAGTGCAGAGAAGAGCAACAAAAACAATTAAAGGTCTAGAAAACCTGACCTATGAGGGAAGATTGAAAATTTTGGGTTTAGTCTGGAAAAGCAAAGACTGAGAGGGACATGATAACAGTTTTCAAGTACATAAAAAGGTTGTTACAAGGAGGAAGGAGAAGAATTGTTCTTCTTAACCTCTGAAGGTAGGACAAGGAGCAATGGGCGTAAATTGCAGCAAGGGAGGTTTAGATTGGACATTAGGAAAAAGTTTGTAACTGTCAGGGTGGTTAAGCACTGGAATAAATTGCCTAGGGAGGTTGTGGAATCTCCATCATTGGAGATTTTGAAGAGCAAGTTAGACAAACACCTGTCAGGGATGGTCTAGATCAGTGTTTCCCGAACTTGGGATGCCGTTTGTGTAGGGAAAGCCCCTGGCAGGTCTGGCTGATCACGGCTCCCACGGCTGCGGTTCGCAGCGCCAGGCCAATGGGGGCTGCTGGAAGCGGCATGGGCCGAGAGATGTACTTGCCACTGCTTCCAGCAGCTCCCATTGGCCTGGAGCAGCGAACTGCGGCCAGTGGGAGCCACGATCGGCCAGACCTGCTGACACGGCAGGTAAACAAACTGGCCCAGCCTGCCAGGGGCTTTCTCTACAGAAGCGGCGTCCCAAGTTTGGGAAACACTGGTCTAGAGAATACTTAGTCTGCCATGAGTGTAGGTGACTGGACTAAATGACCTCTCGAGGTCCCTTTCAGTCCTATGGTTCTTTACATGTGTGGCATAGAATCATAGAGACTGGCACCAGACCCACACTCTTAGGAGACAATGGAATGAGTCCTGTTGACTTCAATGGCAGTTGGAGAAGACCCTCAGACAGTAGCTTTCTCTTAGTGATTTTTTTGGCCAAGTTCTACCCACACTTAACTCTCAATGTAAAAACAGTGCTGCTCAGTGGTGATATCACAAACATGTTTTCCCCAAAATTCTTAGTTTCATCAGTGAATTAATCAATTGGATTTTTCACTAGTATAATTGAGAGCAGAAGTTGGCCCTGTATAGCTCTCTCTTTTATTATGTGAAATGTAGGGAACTTATTAATAACAATTAAGTTAAAGGTAATAATTGGAGATATACCAATCTCCTAGAACTGGAAGGGACCTTGAAAAGTCATTGAGTCCAACCCCCTGCCTTCACTAGCAGGACCAATTTTTGCCCCAGATCCTTAAGCGGCCCCCTCACAATCCTGGATTTAGCAGACCAATGCTCAAACCACTGAGCTATCCCCCCCTTGTTAAAATGGAGTGTGAACATATCAACTATGTCATTTGAAAACTGATGAAGTTATCCTATTCTTGTTTCCTCATAACAACAATCATTTTAACTAAATACAAATTTTATTGCACTACACAATTGCTCTATCCTTGTTTCCTCATAGATTTACAAATATATTTCATCTCAGGAACTGGTTGTTGATAGAGGGAAGCAGTTACTGTGAATTTGATTATGACACTGGAAAAAGGTCAATGCACTAAGTCAAAATGCCTATGGAGTAGGAAGTCTTGGAGCCCCTGAAAAGAATGATTATAGCTTCAGTTGGAAACGTGTTTGACACTCTTTATGAGATGTTATGTATGCAATGGATAAATATCAGCCTGTGTATAAAGACTACAAGGAAAGGCAGATATACAGTAGCAGTGATTTATAAGCAACATACAAGTACTTGAAATGTAAATATAGAATAAGATTAAGATTGCTGCGGCTGATGCTAGGTTCCCCCAAATAATAAAGCAATTTTATTTGAGACCATCCATCTCTCTCTCTCGTTCATACAGCCATTGTCTATTTAAAGTTTTTCATTTGCCAGCAGGTCTTTCCTTTGAGTGGTTTTCTTTGTTCAGCAAAATCACTTGACTGTCTTTTGAAAACGGTCTTCATTTTACTATATTTTTGTATGTTCTGGTACAACACTAGTTTCTCCAATTTTCTGTAGTAATAGAAAATGTCTCTCTCAACTTTGGATCAGCTGTCTCCCTTACTAGATAAACCTACTGGCCATTCAAGAGGGAAAAAGATACATTTGTGTCAGGGCAGACTAAGGAAAACTTCCCTAGTGTGGGATATTTCTGAGATTTGTTTTTCTTTTTTAAAATGATCCCTGCCAAGTAACCTGTCAGGCTCCTTTTCTAGAGGATAAATGTGGACTGAATATGTAAAATCATTCATTGGGGTATCCCCCTCTCATGTCTTTGGCTCTCTGACATGACTAATACTAACTTTAATAGTCTATCAGTAGCAATGCAGGTGTTCCTGCTGTAAAGCAAGAATAGTTTACGGACTATCAAATAACTAGAGAAAGCAAAGAAGCAAGTGGAGAAGAATCATTTTGCTTTGTTCAAGCAGGATCCATGTTTGGCATTTAGAACATGGAGTAAAAGGAGAGAAATGTGACACATAATTTTACCGTAAATACCTTCCTTTAGGAGAATCCTCCTAAAGGAAGTGAAATTTGCTGCTTGAGAGGTGCCCAAATCACCATACTGGAAACTGAAGTGCTATGTTTAGTCACAAAGCAGGTAAAGTCCAGACAGCAGCAATGCAAACTTCTTTATACTAACCTACCCCCCTAATACAGAAGCTTTAGGGTTAAGAGGGTTAGTCCGGCCTTCCTCAGTACTTGACCTTCCTGAATGACCAATCGCTCATTCTGGTTTACACTGTACAGAACTTCAAGCCATTGCACAAATGAAAATGAAAGAACAGCTGTAGGGACAAAACCTTTTTGAAAACCATGCAATGGGCATGTTCTGGTCAAAAAAAAGGAAAATAGGCTAGTCAAGCAAACATGCCTTTTGCCTCTTTCCATGACTATTGCTCTTTCTCAGGCCCCGGCCCTTACTGAGCAAAGCACTTAAGCATGTGCTTACCTGTAAGCACAAGCAGTCCTGTTGACGTCAAAGAGATTGCTCCTATGCTTAAAGTTAAGTATGTGGTTATTCATTTTGCTGGACTGAGACCCACATGAACGCAGTAACAGAGTTAGCAGCACGTATGCAAGTAGACAGCAAAGCTGGAGTATCCCAACAGTGCATGATAGGACTTCACTACCCTGAAAGAATGTGTAAAAGCAAATAAAATGGCTGCATGATTGCCATTTCCATTCTGTTAATTCAGCTGAACTCATGCTTCATTAATACTGCAATATGGATTTCATTTTAAACAAAACCCTACTGGGCATATGATGTCATTTTACTTGTAAAATGAATCCTTACCAAAAGCAATGCAATTCATTTCATGAGACATGCCACAAAATACATTGTGTTAAAAGCATACCAAAAGAGGCAGATTTGCACTGCACTCACTTTTCTTAATGATCAGGAAAAGGCATTTTAATAAACAGGTTCTTATATTGGGATCTCATGTTGACCTGATGCCTAGTTGCATTGTTTAATTATACAGCAAAATCCCAAGTACCCTCTTGAACACCACATATTAAAAAGTGGTGCTTTCCTTCTTGCATTTTGCATCAATGACACTTTCAAAATACAGTTGAGCATTAAAGTCTTTGTCTCTTAATATCATGGGGAGGGAGTGGTGCAGGAGGAGTGGATTTTGCACATTAGCAACGCTATGTCCCTGCAGCAGGAATGCAGCAGAAGCAATAGCACAACCCAGACTCCACAGTACCTGGCTGCAGCAATCATAAAGCAGTCACTGACTGAACAGCATAGGGAAAGCTCGGCAAAGGAGACGGGAACAACAAGCATTGCTTACGACCCGTGAGGAAAGATTACATTCCCCTACTGTAACATGAACAGCATATGTTACTTATAGTAACATCACAGTAGATGCTGAATTGGCAGTAACTGCTGTTTTGCTAGAAGTACATTAGGATTTTAGATAGAAAAGGAGCTATCACAGTTCAGGGCAACTGCACTTGGATTGACCCTCAGTAGATCAGTAAGGGCTCCCACACTCTGGCTTCCAACTCTTGCCTTTCTTGGGTGGAGACGTATGGCTCTCTCCCTTCTAACCGAGGCCTTCCCAGGATGGACAGTTCCCTATGCTGTCATTCCTTGCACAGACAGGTTGTCCTAGGACAGTGGTTCTCAACTAGGGGTATGTATACCCCTGGGGATATGCAGAGATCTTCCAGGGGGTACATCAAGTCATTTAGATATTTGCCTAGTTTTACAGCAGGCTACATAGAAAGCATTAGGGAAGTCAGTACAAACTAAAATTTCATACTGCCAGTGACTTTTTTATACTGATCTATATACACTAAAGTGTTAGTACAACATTTATATTCCAATTGATTTATTTTATAATTATATGGTAAAATGAGCCCGTAAGCAATTTTTGAGTAGTACTGTGTGGGGACACTTTTGTATTTTTCTGTGTGATTTTGTAAGCAAGTAGTTTTTAAGAGAAGTGAAACTTAGGGGTGCACAAGACAAATTCAGACTCCTGAAAGTCTGGAAGGTTGAGAGCCACTGTCCAAGGACACCTGCTTACTTTCCTCTTCAGAGACAGAACAGTGTAATTGCTACAGATAAAAGTTCCCACATGGTTCTTTCTCAGCAAGCCTACTTTATTCTTACGGTACAAAGCATCACAGAGAACACACATTAAAAACAATAAAACCTGCATGACTCTCATAAGCTTACCAGAGTTCATCCCAGCTCTCACATGGGCTCCGGCGAGTGCACTCTTTTAATACCCAACCCTATGGCTTCCTTGTGGGTACAAGTTCTTCAGAGCTTCAACCCAGAACATGTTCAGTTCCCTTTTTATACAGTTCAGGGGTCTTTGAGCTGGAGTTTCCAGATGGAGGTAGTTAGTATACAAAGGGTCTCTCTCCCCAGGGCATATCTTCAGAGGCTTTGGAGGAGAAGAATTTACATGCCCCCTCACTTCAAGGTATTTCTGAAGGAAATCCACTTTACACGTATTCACACTGCCTCTTTGCCGTTGGATGCAGTATTGCAGTCCTTTCCCCTCTCCTGGCATCCTCGATAAGCCATCTCCCTGTCTCTAACTGTTGTCTATATCTCGTCCCTCTGGCAGAGCTTACGTTACGCTTCTCCCCTTCTCAGGGTTTATGCCACTTTGCTGATGACCGGTGGGGAAACCTGGGTCTGCCTACTACTCTGGGTTCCAACCCAGGGACCCTATAAACAGCAACCACGTACTGCTCAATTCAATTAATTGCTGCTGCTTTCTTGGGTCTCCTTCAACCTGCTCCTTTATCTTCACTCTTAGCTCAGGGCCAAAGTTCTCAGGTCCCTCTCTCCCTGCAAACCCAGCTATGCAAGTGTAGCCAATGAGAAGGCCTGGCTAATCCTCTGGCTCATGTGGCCAGAGGGAAGCAGTCTTCCCTGCTCTTCTGGTCCAAGCCGGGGTCTGCCCTGCTATGGACTTGAAGCTCCTTTTATCTGAGTGTGCTGGGTTCTGACTGGCTGTTGTTAGCTCTTCAAGGGCCAGGTCTCGGTATTTTCCAAGATGGCTGCTCTGGAGAGGCCTCTCTAGGCAGATCTGGAGGATCCAGCTTCAGGGCTCCATTCCTCCTGCATTATCTTGTTGCACAAAAACTGCCTTATCTTGTTGCTTTGAAACTAAGGGTGACATAAACAGTACTTTTCTAAAGAAAAGCACTTACCAATGTACATGCATCAGAAGTAGAGGTCCCAAAGGCAGGCTTGATTGCACAGGAATGCACTGAAAGTTAAGTCAGCAGGCAACTTCTTCAGGGAAATTTCCAGGTAGCAAGTTTCTCTAGTATAACTCTTAATTTTTGTGAGTGATATCTCTAGTGTGTTCTTTGGAACAGCGTTTGAAAGAGGCTTCTGAAATGAAGCCTACTGCCTACGACCACATTGCTGAACCTGTTAAACATTGCATTCTGCACAAGCACCTACACACCGATTTTCATTATGGAGTCAATCACTTCTGAGGTACCCAGACGTACATATAAAAGATCCACAGAAAGGTCCCATAATGTACTTTTGAATGACTCAATCTAAGAAATCCACCAAAAAAATCCCAAAGGTTGGGATGGAGCCACAATTCCACATTTGGAAACCGTCTTCCAAACTTTTGGTGGTACTCCATTTGGAGCCCCTGGATCCAACCCACCCCTGTGGTTTTGTTTCTAGGGTCCTTATTTCCAGCTCCAGTTAGTACATGAGCCAAAATCTCTTGAGATTAATTTCTCATGGTATTTCTTTAAGAAAGATGTAGGCAAACTGGAGAGAGTCCGGAGGAGAGCAGCAAAAATGATAAAAGGTTTAAGAAAACCTGACCGATGAGGAAAGATACAAAACTGGACATGTTTAGTCTTGAGAAAAGATGACTAAGGTTGGCGCCAGCTGAGGGATGTGCTGGCTGCCGCTTCCTGCAGCCCCCGTTGGCCTGGAGCGGTGAACCGTGGCCAGTGGGAGCCGTAATCAGCTGAACCTGCTGACGTGGCAGGTAAGCAAACCGGCCTGGTAAGCACCCTGGCAAGCAATGTGCCAAAGGTTGCCAATCCCTGGTCTAGATATATATAGTTCTACATCAGTGTGCGTGTGCAGGGAATGGACTAGATGACCTCTTGAGGTCCCTTTCTGCCCTATCTTTCTGTGATTTCAGCCCACAGATGGTAGCGATATTGAGATCTTAAACAAACACATACACATACACAAACCCTACCAATGCGTTGTGTTGTTTATTAACTTTTGGGGCTATTTTCCCCACTGAGATAGTTTTGGTAAGAGGTGGTCACAAATGAAAAATCTAGACACACACTATTGCCCTTCCTCCCAAGCAGACAACTTGGGCATGCTGAGGGTATAAGATGACAATGATGTCCAATATGTTCAGGAGAAAGGATTGTGACAGCAGCTGTAGAGAGCTGACACTAGCTAAGATAAGCTTCTGATGCTCCCTCCACTGACACCCAGACCTGACATGTCCCACCATGGCAGGAGCTATACAATGCTCTCAAGAGAAGCCATTTATTGCTGAAGTGCCTGATTACAGGAGATGTTGCTAGGATTTTCCCTGCCCTCTCCCCTGGACTCTGTATCTGGGCTAGTATGAGAGTTTCGGAAAAGGCCCCAGAGCTTGCTATCACTCTCTTAGCCCACTTCTCTCTTGTAATGGGGAGGAGGTGTAGAATTTCTTCAGAACTACCTTCAAAAGCTAGTACTACAGCATCCCCCTAAAAGTATCCTCCTAAAATCTGCACCTTCACCCCAAACTTAAGCTGCTAGTGGTGGGAGAAATCTCAAACTGACAGTAAAACAAAGAACATCCTATTTCTGGGTGCAATCACAGGTTTTAAAAAATAAATTGCCCTTGGGTACAAATAGTTAATTTGATGGTGAAATTTTGCTCAGAGCCAATCTGCTACAGTCTCAGGAAACACTTTCCATCACCACCAGGCAATACTTAGCCACTATTGCCCTCAGAACCAGCCATATTTTTATATTGCTCATAATTAGAGCTAAGTAATAAGTAGCGTATTGGAAGCTATGCTCTTCCAGTGAACTTGCAAACCATGTGAAAATGCAGAGGATGAGATCAGCCATGCACTTTGTAAGGCTTTAAGGGCCACATACTCTTATTTTGAATATCACTTTGTTCAACAAATATTCACGCTGAAGTCAATGGAACTACTTGTGGAGTGAAGTGGTACCCACATGAATCATATTAGAATATTAGAACCCAGCCCTCAATTTCTGTTATGTATATGCAGAACTACAGCAATTAAAAATACTTCTCATGCCGATAGGGCTGGTTTGTACATTGCAACTTCATGTCAATAAGTGGAATTAGTAACACTGTGTCCCACTGCTTTCCCTGTAGTTCTTTGTTTGATCTGTTCATCATTCAAGGCCTAATATCGTATCTCGCTCTCTCTCAAATGAAAACCAGCTGCATTAACAAACTGGTCATTCTTAATGGTTTATCCTTAGTCATGTTCTAAGTGGGGGCAGGAATTTTTTTGATAGCTCAATGGCCCTGGTTCAGTGTTGCTTAGGGCAGGTTGAGAGGAAGGAGCTGTATGGGCACATCTCTTACCATCCTCCAGCCTTCTCTTCAATATCCCCTTTTAACTTTTCTCTTCTAATAGTAGGACTAAAAACAGATTCTTTTTTATTTCCATAGCTATACTTAGCAGACCTGAAACACCCCCGGAGTCCATATCAGCATGGCCCAATTAGAGAAGAAAATGACAATGAGGTAATGTAGTAAAAACAATTGCCTTAAAGAGATTCTGCACTGTTGACTGGTTCCATTTGCTTTTCTAATTCATGCCATTTGTATCATCAGTCGATTCTGTGGGCCAAATGCATCTTCTAGTGTAACCCTATTAAAAATCAATGGAGTTACCCAAGGGATTAATTGGGTCCAGCCGAGAGCTGGTGTAAGCAAGCCCAACTTCAGGAAATCAATACTAGTAATTTGAAGACAGTGGAGTCACACTCATTTACACCAATCTTAGATTTGGCCCAATCACTCTAAAACTTACCGGTATTACTGGATAGGCATAATCTCAGTAGTTAATAATAGCCATTAAGAAAAGGCTGTTGCATTGGAAAAGTCATTTTCATCACCTAAGTGATAAGTGGAAAACTCCAGAGCCCTTTACTGTTTCAGGAACATAAAATGGTTGCACTACCAGACACTTGTTGGGATGGAAAAACAGATCTTTGGGGATCACGACTTAGGAAGAATTCATTGTTTCCCATCCTCAGAGGCTAAGACATCAGAATGTTAATGTTCTCTATAGCTTATGAAACAGAGAAGAAACCTGTAAATATTTGGCAATTTGACTGACTGGCTTCCTAGAAATCTTTTCCTGTAGGTTACTGTTACCAGTTCAACATCCCAGAGCATCCCCTCTTGGCTAGTTTCAACTGTGTCCTGCATCAGTTTCTCCTCTTACCACAGGTTTGTCCCATCTTCCCAAACCCAAGAGGGCAGACACCTAGCCTCAAGTCCAGTTTGATGCCTTTCACTCATGCCATCAATTTATTTTGTGAAAACAAAAAGTTGAAGCTCTGCTGCCTCATATAGGCTTTTACATGGTCTTCACTTGAGAATTCCCCTTCACTCAGGGCTTACGGTTTAGTTCAGGGATCGGCAACCTTTGGCATGCGGCCCGCCAGGGTAAGCCCCCTGGCGGGCCGGGCCAGTTTGTTTAGATGCAAGACTGTGAATCTGAAGCCTAAATTTCTTAGCTATTAAAACACTTGTTTTTTAGGATTACGTATAGGCCTATTATTGGTTCAAGAATTGATTTCAAGAAGCTATCAGAATGATTTACATATTTTTTCTAGTGAAAATTTTTACAAAAAGCTATTTTTTAGTTTTATTTATATTTAACAAATATGAAGAATTGTTGATACCATAAAAATGTTTCATTTTTCCCCGTGAAAAATGTGCTTTCTAAAAACAAATCAATGTTTATCATAAACATTGATATATTTCATTCACTAAAATGGAGTTTTCAGTAAACAAAACATATTGATAGCATATTGGTGACATTTTTGATGGGTTAAAATCATTTTTTAAAACTGTGAAAAAAATTGCAGATGAATGAAAAACATTTCAAACTTTTTGAAATGAAAGCTTCAAAAATGCTATTTTTTAAAAATGAAAATAGGTTTTCATTTTTCAGCCAGCTTGTCTATCTGCATCTGCTTGTTTGAGACCCATTTGTGCTGGGGCGGGTGGGGGAGGCCTAACACCTTTCTATGAATTTCATAAATAAATCACTGAAGAAATCAGTTCTGTGTTGCAGGGACCCGTCTTATGATAGAAATTGCTGACTATGCTTTTGTGTGCTGAGCAGGTATAAGTGTCCCAGCACAAATAAGTGGGAACAAGAAGGCTGGTACTAATCTAACTATCCTTATTCTTAAATAAGGGGATTTGTGGAGCATGGTGGGAAGCCCTGAGATGTTGTTTCTCTTTGAGCTAACCCCACCTTTCTCATTCTCTAGCCATGCAGCATGAACACATTAGGATGCCTTAGTCTGGCCGAGTTAGATCTATTCAATATGTATTACTGTGTTATATTTCCAAATAAAATAAAATAAAAACGACACCACCACAAAATGGGTGATTTAGCTTACTTGCTTAGGTATTGTAGGAAAGCCAACATTTCAAACTTGTCTTTATAATGCTGACTAATCACATACTTGAATTTTCTAGTTTTAGCCATTAATAAAAGCTTATGAACTTCTAACTCAGATGATTGCAATCACGAAATGTCTTTTTTAAACACAAAAGTTGCTTGCTTTTGTAGTGCTAGAAGAGAAAACTTCCACTAATTCCCTCCACTGATAATTTTAATCTTTGCTTTGCTTGCTGCTTGGGGCTGGATTCAAAGGGATGCTACATAGATATTTTCCGTTTGTAGAATTTTAATGAACAAATTACATGTCTAGTTATTGTCTAGCTGAAGGAAGTCTTGGAAACCGAATTTAACAATGTAATCTCTGCCTCCATCCAGGTCCTCTGCTAAAGCCCAAGTGAAAGGCGACGGACCATTGCTGAGGGCAATGGAGCATTCTAATCAGGGAGTGAGTCACGATGCATATGCAACACCTAACCATGGTCATTATTGCAGCATATGGATCACTGCAACTGCTATGATTGGCCAAGATGCAATGGATCAGTGCAGTTCATAGACCAACACCCTTGCTTGCCCATGCACTCTTTCCCCCGCCCCTCAAACTCCCCATTCTTCTGGGGTCTGCCACTATAAAGCTTAGTTCCCTGAAGGTTCCCCCATCAAGTGGAAATAGGATATGTCTGCTGAATTTTGAACTGGAATTAGCCATAAAGTACTGGATTCAAGCCACAAACACCCCCTGTGCTGTCGCGTATACCTGGTACATTATCACTAACATGCTAACATCCCCAATTAGATTGCAAGTGATTCAGTGAAGGAACTCTGGCTTCTGTTATACTTTGTAAAGCTCCATGTACCACAGACACACAGGAATTAGAGAAGGAAAAGATCAAGGAAAAAATAATGTATAGGGTAAACAGCGCTGCCGCCGCTGCTGCTGCAATCTAGCATGGCTCCATTCTCTGACTGCAACTCTGTGTGATAGTCTGAGACGTCAATATTATGAAGGCACGTATGAAATATTATACAGTGTATAAAATTAACTGGTTTGTGATTTTAAAGTACCATAGATTGGAACATACTGACACACTGTGCTGTGTCCTGTCAGATGTCTGACAACTTTAACCTTCCTGATGGGAACCTTAACCCTTTATGGTGAAGTGCCTAGCACACCCTTGAGTGTTGTAAAATTAAAGACAGAAGATGACTTTTCAGGAATATTTTCCTCATATTCAGCCTCAATTTTCCATTTTTCCTGTTTATATCCCCTTCCTCCTTGCTATACACCTTGCTCTAAATAGTCAATGCAAGTGTTGTCAATGACTTTAATGAGGCCAAGACTGCACCCCAAGTGTCTCAAATGGTGCAGGACCGGGACACTTATCAGGGCTGAGAGTTAAAAGTGAAAAACAACTTTTTGGATTTGGACACATTTTTAGTCTCTAGGGAATATTTGTCTGCAAATCCCAAACTAGCAAATACACCTCTACTCCGATATAACGCTGTCCTCAGGAGCCAAAAAAAAAAAAAAATCTTACCGCGTTCTAGGTGAAACCGCATTATATCGAACTTGCTTTGATCCGCGGGAGTGCGCAGCCCCGCCCCACCCTGGAGCACCGCTTTACCGCGTTATATCCGAATTCATGTTATATCGGGTTGCATTATATCGGGGTAGAGGTGTAGTGTCTAAATAATCTGTAGCTTTAGCTCAAGAGGCATTAAGAGTGGAATAGGTGGGTTATTTCAAGGCAGGATTAAGGTGCATTGTTACAGTTGTACGGAGTTTATATTTCTTCACCTCTTCCCTGTGAAGCGAGCAGTGGGTGGGGTGGGGAGAGGCTTTTTGGGAGTAACATTCAGACTCGAAATATGAATATAATTTGAATGTGATGAACAGGCCCTTGCTTAGCGTGCCTAGCCCTTTTCAGTTTGGAAAGCTTTTCAAGTGCAGAGATTATACTCTGCATGAAACTTCCAGTGCAGAGCCGGCATTTTATTATTTTGTTACTTCACATTGTCATGGTGTATTACAACTGGACTCCAGATGTACCATACTATACGGCAGTGCTTAAAAAAATCCCTGGGGAAATGCACAGCTTCCCCAAGCTTTTAAAATCTAATAAGAAGGATTAGGATCATTATGTATTAATTTTATAATTTTGTCACTGATACATACACAGACAGGTTAGGCTTTTTGAATGTGATGATTCTTGATATTAAACCAGTATAAACAACTCATCACCCCCTCTCCACCCAGCAATTTAAATAAGAAATGAATCATTCGCAAAAGCATGTGCAGTATTACTTTAATAAATGAAACCCATAATCATCCTCTATTTCCATTAATGTGATCAACTGCCAGTGATCTGTTTGCAGAATGGGGTGAGATTAAGGATGCTGGTGGAACTGAATGTTGATAGTGAAGAACTGAACGTGCTGGAAGATTTTAGACAGAATACCCAGAAGGAAAAAGACATACGAGAAGAGGAAGAAAACATGTCTGTCTATCTAAGGCAGTGATACTCAGTCCTCAGTGGTTCAGGAGCCAAATTAGCCATCAGCATTACCCAAAAGAGCCACAGTAGCATGAATTCATTGTTTCATTTAATATATTTCTCACAGCAAAATGACTGACCCAGTATTGTACACTTGGTTAATAACATAGTAAAAGCATCCTGACTGGTTAATAATTAAATCACAGTGTTTTAATATCATGTGCTGCAAAGAGCCACAGGAGACCCATTAAAGAGCCACGTGCAGCTCCCGAGCCTCAGTCTGAGTATCACTGGGCTAAGGCAAAGAAACATGTCCCTCTTTATACATGTATATCTCATGCATCGGAACCCATATTTAATGAGCACAAAACAGCAGAGGAACACATTCTGTTAAGGAGCGCCATATGGGCTTAGACCTCTTAGCTAAGGAAGGATTTGAATTCCCATTTTACTTCTATGAAACTTTCCATGAAAAAGTCTATTGAGTTTTGCAGAAGTAGACAAAAATGAAATGGGACCAATACTCACCAAGGCTAGGCCTTTGTAGGGCATGCTATTCTCCCAAGAGGGCTCTGCCTCCTAGACTGACATCTGACCGCTCTCCTTTCTTGACTCTTTCTCCCGGACCCTCTTCCACAGATGTATTCTCTCCTCTCTCATTTAATAGAATTGCTCTCCTCCTGCCCCCTTCTCCTGCATAATCTCTGGAGCCAGATCCTCAGCTGGTGTAAATCAGCATAGATTCAGTGATGCCAATGGAGCAATGACAGTTCACACCAGTGAGGACTGGGTCCTTGGTTTCTCAATAACACTGCTCTTTGGGGCCAATTCAGAGCACTCACCACAGAGCCTAAAGATTTTTGCCTTAATTGGTCCTTAGAGCCATGAGAGTTATTCTGGTAAGATGGTTTAAGAGAACAGCACGACTGTTCTACATTTGTTACAATTTCATTGTTCTTAATTCTGACTGTTCACATGAATAGTGAGTTATAAAAAGAAAGTACATGTGGATTTCTGAACTATGAAAACGCTTAAATGCTGTCTCTGGGAAGTGCACCTGCGTGATTACATTACAAGTCTGGGAAACTATTTGAGAAACACGAGAAATTTGAAGGAAAGCAGGAAGGAATTAGGATTTTTTTTTAAAAAAAGAAACAATTACTAGCATAAAATGAAAGCAATGTTGTTGTCACAACAAGTAACATTTTCAGAAGTGCCTGGGTCCCATCTTCCAAAGAGATTTGGGATAAGCTTGCTTGAAAATCAGTGGGACTTAGGCACTTGTGAAATTTTTTAATCTAATATGTAAATAATGGATCTGTTGGGGAGGGGGAAGGTGTGGGAAGGACAGGTTAGCTCTACAGAGTGTTTACAGCACATAAAAAGCTTTGAGAGTGCTGAATGGTTTTCATACTTGTGCATGCAGCATCCAGGACGTGGCTCAAAAATACCCACACTTATCACACAGGAGCAGAGGTGGGAGTAAGCCGGTCCGGTCCGGTATGCCGTGCTGGACTCAACCAACTTCCCCAGACCGGCGATTTAAAGGGCCTGCAGCTCCCAGCAGTGGTTGGAGCTCCAGGCCCTTTAAATTGCCACCAGAGCACCTGGGTGGCTCAGGCGGTGATTTAAAGGGGCCTGGGGGCTCTGGCAGTGGGGCTCGGGTGGTAATTTAAAGGGCCTGGGGCTCTGGCCACTGTGGGGAGCCCCAGGCCCTTTAAATTGCCACTGGAGCCCTGTTGCCAGAGCCCCAGGGTAGCAGCGGTGGCGGCCCAGGGCTCAGGCAGTGATTTAAAGGGCCAGGGGCTCCGACAGCCGCTACCACAGCAGAGCCCCGGGCCCTTTAAATCGCCATGGGAACCCCGGGTGCTCTCAGCTGTCACCTCTACCCCGGGGCTCAGGGCTCTGGCGGAGATTTAAAGGCCCAGGGCTTTGCTGCGGTAGTGGGGGCTGGAAGCCCCAGGTCCTTTAAACCACTGCCAGAGCCCCGCCGCCTCTACTCCAGGGCTCCAGCAGTGGGACTCAGGTGGCAATTTAAAGGGCCCAGGGCAGTAGTGGTGGTCAGTGCCGCAGGCCCTTTAAATCACTGCCTGAGCCCCACTGCAGGAGCCCTGGGGTAGCGGTAGCAGCTGTCGCGGTGATTTAAAGGGCCAGGAGCTCCTGGTCACTGCTACTGCAACAGAGCCCCGGGCCCTTTAAATCTCTGCCAGAGCCCTGAGCCCAGGGTAGTGGCAGCAGCTGGGAGCGCCTGGGGCTCCATCTGAAATTTAAAGGGCCCAGGGCTCCATTGTGGTACTGGCAGCTGGAGCCCCAGGCCCTTTAAATCGCCTCCTAGTCTCAGGGCTCCCAGCTGCCTCTACAGCTGGTAGCTCCAGGGGTGATTTAAAGGGCCTGGGGCTCCCAGCTGCCGCTACTGCAGACGGAGCCCTGGGCCCTTTAAATCTTGATGTAAAGGGCCTGGGGATTTTAAGGCCCCGTCATTTCCAGTTGAGGCCACGCCCTCGGCTCAGGACTCTGGCGTACTGGTAAGTCTTTTAAGTTACTTTCACCTCTGCACAGGAGAGATGATTTCAGCCCCAAGTCAGGCACATGCACATTCAGCAAGAGATAAACCTATTAACAATTATCTCTTCATAGGTAAAATAAGGAGTTAGCTAGCTTTAAGGATAATACTGGAGCCCTGATGACTTTTAGAGAAAGCTTTCAGCCACCCACCAACCCAATGCCTAGAAATTCCCCCATCCTCATTTACATTCTGCATGTTCTCAGTCAAGAAGATAAATATGGTCTATGAGTCCAAGTTCCTCCTGGCTCCAGGTGCCTATTTAACGAAGGACCTGCACTAACTCTAATCTAAGCCCTTTATGACAAGCTTCAGATGATCACCACCAGCCAGGTTAGTCCACCAAAAGAGATGGCAGAAATAGTTTGGGTTGCTCCCACCAAGACACACACTCAAATGATTGCTATGTTTCCCATAGGACTTCAATGACTTCGTAATCTCTGCTCTATCACAGCAGAACCAGTCGATCCCCAATGACTGTATTTCATTTACCACTACAGGTGGGATTTCTATACTGTAAATTTCACTGTCTGGCCATTGTCTACAGCCAAGCAACTCAAACAAACAAACAAAAACAACCTATCAGGCACATATGGAGAGTAACAAAATGAATACCTGAAATATTAAGGATTTCCTCTCTTCCCCACTCCCCACTTGTTCCTTTGAATATATCAAGGCAACTTATTACAATAAAAAAGTTACTGCTCTTCTGATGAATACTGGTGATACATCCTAGAAACGTGGATAAATGTGAGCAAGTGCTACTAAAATGACCCAGACCTGCCATTTCCCAAAGTCAACCACATCATCAGGATGGCTACAGGCTTTCTAAATAATACAAGAGCTTGGAAACAGCTCAGCCTGTACCAGGAGATTACTATTGATGTCAGTTTTGACAAAGATGACAGCTCAACTGCCTTAGAAGATCCGTTATGAGTGATTCAAATAGATTTGGATTCCCTTGTGTGGTTTAGAAGCAAGTGTAGAGAAAGCTACATCAGAGAGCACAGAACGGATTTATTTAAACTCTGTTCTGGTCCCACTGAAGCGAGAGGCAAAACTCGCAGTGACTTCACTTGGAGAAGATGGGGCTTAGAACCAGCATGATTCATTCTGAGCAGTATTGACTTTTCCTATGTATATATTGATAGTGAGGACTGTAAGGAGAGGAAAGACAAGTATGTGGTACAATCTAAGCCAGGGGCATAGGCGCCGACTCCATGGGTGCTCTGGGGCTGGAGCACCCACGGAGAAAAATTGGTGGGTGCTCTGCACCCACCGGCAGCTCCCCACACCACCCCCTGCCCCAGCTCACCTCTGCCTCTGCTCTGCCTCCTCCTTGAGTGTGCCGCCGCGTCCTGTTTCTCCGCCCTCCCGCCCAGCGCTTGCACCGCGAAACAGCTGTTTCACGCAGCAAGTAGTGAGAGGGAAGGGGAGGAGGAGGAGGAATGCAGCGCACTCAGGGAAGAGGCGGGGCCAGGGTGGGGATTTGGGGAAGGGTCCAATGGGGCAGGGAGGGGGCGGAGTCGGGGTGGGGCCAGGGGCAGGGCCGAGCACCCATCAGAGCCAAGGAAAGTTGGCGCCTGTGGCCAGGGGTTCTCAAAACTTCATTGCACCACGACCCCTTTCTGACAACAAAAATGACTACATGACCCCAGGAGTGGGGACCGAAGCCTCAACCCGCCCGAGTCCCACTGCCTGGGCCGGGGGGGAGGGGGAAAATCCAAAGCCCGAGCCCCTCTTTTCAAAGTGTGGGGGGGGCCCAAAGCCAAAGCCCAAGGGCTTCAGCCCCAGGTGCAGGGACCTGTAACCTGAGCCCCGCCACGCAGGCTTCAGCCCTTGAGCTTCAGCCACTGGCAGTGGGGCTTGTGCTTTGGCTTCAGCCCTGCAAATCTAACGCCAGCCCTGGTGACTCCATTAAAATGGGGTTGTGACCCTCTTTGGGGTCCTGACCCACAATTTGAGAACCACTGATCTAAGTGCTTCAGGACATTAACCCAGTGAGCCAGCTCATCTCCAGAGAGCAGGTCTCACTTGCCTGGGTTTGGAGTTCATTATAAATTTAGGCCTGGAATTCTTTCCACTAACTTCATTAGACTTTGGTTCACGCCCTTAGTTGTTGTTTTAAGTGAATTTGAGATGCTTTTGCATGACTGACTCATGAGCTCAGCAGTTTCAATTGAGTTACTTTGCGTTTCTGGGTTTGAGCAAATCATCACTCAAATGAATTCAAACTCAGCACAAAACGTGTCCTGGGAACGCTAGTTGTGGATCAAAACCAAGGGAAAGGTTTTCATGAGCACTGAAGAACTGAAACCCTTTAGGATTGCACAGAGCAGCACTTTTCAGGAGAGATGGGGGATTAGCCCCATAGTCCTGACCAGATTTCAATTTGCATAAGTACATTTTTCTACCTAACATTTTTCTGCAGTTCAATGGATATAATATTCACTTCCTGTCTTGACGTATTGTATGAAGTTGCTAAGAGCTATGGAAACAGTTGCTGTATTGGGGGAATCATTTCAGTGGGAGCGGAAGTGAATTCTAATTTATGATATACAGGTCTTGAGCCTATGGCCCTTATGTACACCAATGAACACTTGCAGGCTTGAACCAAGAGTTTCTACAGCACCCTGAGATCCTTCAGGGTAACATTTTATTGAAGTCTTCAAACAGTTTACACTTACAGGGTCTGATTCTGCAGCCTTTATTCAGGCCAGCAGTGCCATTGACACAAGGTGGGCTCATGCATGTGAATAAGAGCGGGGGTGAGGGGGGCGGAATCAGGCCCCATGGACAGTATCCTCCCAGCTGAAGGTTGCAAGCTAGTAAAATTTAAATATCACTAACACAACATTTAAATGTTCTGATGAAAGCATCTGTGTATCAAATATTTATATATTTTGACTCCATTACTGCAACAAAGCATTTCAAGATTTGCATTAGCAAAAGCTACGCTGCTGAAGGTTGCTTAGCAGAAAAAGCATATTCCGTGCAACTGCAGCATGTGTAAAAAAAAGATAAGATTGGCTATTGTATGTTTAAAGAAATCCACAAGTCAAATATATACCTGGTCTAACTCAATTGATTTCAGTGGGTTTCACCAGGATGTGCTTGGCCCATTGTGTTTATGGAAGACACTATACTAGTTGCTGAAATATTAAAAGATCTATAGGAAATAATCTGGAAGAGATTAAGATAGAGAATAAAAATGGTCTAGTATAGTGTTTCCCAAATTTGGGGTGCCGCTTGTGTAGGGAAAGCCCCTGGTGGGCTGGGCCGGTTTGTTTACCTGCCGCATCTGCAGGTTCGGCTGATTGCAGCTCCCACTGGCCACGGTTCGCTGCTCCAGGCCAATGGGGGCTGCTGGAAGTGGCGCAGGCTGAGGGACGTACTGGCCGCCGCATTCAGCAGCTCCCATTGGCCTGGAGCGGCGAACCGCGGCCAGTGGGAGCCGCGATTGGCCGGACCTGCAGACGCAGCAGGTAAACAAACCGGCCCGGCCCACCAGGGGCTTTCCCTACACAAGCGGCATCCCAAGTTTGGGAAACACTGGTTATTCAGCATGGTGGGATTTTCGGAGGTTAACCCTTCCATTTGGCTTTTGTGCACAGAAGGAAAGGTTTGATTTTGCTGCTGCTGGATTCATCTGAAAGTTTTAGTTGATGTAATAAAGTTGCCAAGGAAATAAAGCATATCATATTTTTATTGAGGAAAGGTGCGTCAGAAAAATCAATGTTTTATTTTCATCGTTGTTTATCATACCCTGTGCAGCAGAGTAGGGAACAAAGGGTGGGTTCCCATGCACAAGGGACCTACGCACCGGCACAATTTGAAGGCTGAATTGAGTGGCACCAGGATAAAGTTTTTAATGCCTTTGAACCTTACAGTGCCCTCCTATGACATTCTAAATTCCCCCACCAAAAACATCATTGATTTAGGATAAACGTTGCTCAAGTGTTTTTATTTCCTCAAACCAACTGATCATAAAGTAAGGAGGTCATAAGTTAAGACAGCATTCACAGCCAGCCCAAAGCACTAGCCCTCCGCTATCACCCCCCCACCTCTAGGACACAAGCACCAGTGCAAACAACTCAAATGGTGTTGACTGTGGCTCCAGACTGTGAATAATCCAGATTTTTTGGGAGAGGGGGCAGATGGGCAGATTTGATTTGGATCACAATATAAAGATAGGGGTAGTAATTCAGAATCTAGATTCAGGTTGCATTTTCCAAAGACACCTAGAAGGTAGATTTGGGGTTTGGTATAGACCCCATTTTAGTTAAAAATTGGGAAAGGGAAACCACAAAATAAAAGACCCATGTCACTCAAAGTTAAGCATGAGAAATGATCCTAAATTCATATTATGTGTTTAGGTTGAGGTGGGGGAAAAGACAGAAACATATCCCCCCCCCACACACATACATTATATAAGTGTGTGTGTGTCTTCTTGTCTGCAAAGATTATCTTTGGAGTTGCTACAATTGTATTCCGGTGCACATCATGCTAAAGGGCAGAGATTTAGAAATCTCCTGTGCTAATGTACAGTCAGGCTGAGCACAATTCAATCCTGTGAGGTTCTAAGAATCTTAACTCCTGCTAAAGTCAACTACAGTTGGCCCCTGTATCATGTTTCACTTTGCTTTTCACAGCTTTTTCTTTTTAATTAATTGTAGCCCAGTTCTAATGCCCAGATGGCCTCCCTCCATATGTTCTGCCAGCATAGTTACAGTTATTAGGGGTACTCAAACTACCTGGTTGAACAGAAGGGAGGGCACTGTCTGGGATCTGAGAATCAAGCTAGGGCTTTTTTCCTTCTTGTCCTTCACCACCATTAATAATGGTTCTGCAGACCCTCAGTTACACCTGTGCAGCCCCTGATTTTCAAATCAAAAGCCAAGTGACACCTGTATAACCATTGCCATCAACAGACTTGCACAGCTGTAGCCAACTGGAAACAATTCTTCTGCTGCTGTCCATTCACAAATAGAATCCAGCCCCTTCTCTCCCTGAGCTGTTACTGCCATGCAGGGCTAATAGGAGTAAAAAGTAATCACCGAAGTGAACAAATATGACTGAATACATGCAGGAAATAAAGCTGAGTAAGAAAGTACTTTTATGCTGTTATTTTTCCAAAACCACACTTTAAATATTATTGGGTGGATTATTTTTATTGTTGAGCAGCTGGTTTAGGGATCAAAGGAAATCTGGTACAAAGAATGTTAATTGGATATAATGTTACATTAGCATCTATTAATAGCTGGAATGGAGAAAAAGAAACAATATTGTATCACCTTCATGTCCAAAAAGATGCACAAGATTTAGCTGAACAATTCCCATTAAAGCCAATGGGGGTTAAAGCCAATGGGAGCTGTCTGATTAAGTCACAGCCAGTTGTTGGAAAGTGTGGTATTTTCCATTTCAACCCAGACATGGATTTTTTTGCCAGGAGGTGTAGTGAAAATGCTGAGACCTATTTTAACAATCTAGGTACTTACACAGCTCCAATCACCACAGCATCCAGCACAGGGCCACTATAATAAAAAAGGATTATGTATAATTCCTACAGTATAAAACTCACCACTATGCAGAATGACTCCATCTGGGGTTTAAGACAGTTCTGTTTCATGCATAGAAGGTTCTGTAAGTATATACCAGTCTACAAGCGACACTGGAGAAGAATTTCCAGTGCTAATGGTATGAAGTGTACTCCGGTATCCCTCTGTTTACCTTGCAAAGTTATTTAGATCTATAATGCAGGACTATGTAATTACTTATTTTTTCCTGGAATGTGGATTTAGAAGAAAGGAAACCAATGCAATAACCGCCTGAAGGAAGTCTGAGTGCCCCAGGGGAAAGCAGTAATTGTCACAGGTGAAGTTCAGCTGGAATAGAAGGTGAACATACAGATAGGTGTGAATCAGAACTTCAGTTTGAACCTCAAAACCCTCTCTCCTGTGAGGTCTTGATTGATACAAGTAGTGCCACTGACAAAAACAGGACTAGCCCACATGAATAAAGGTTTGCAAGTAAGAGTCCAAATTATATACCATAAAAGCAGCAATTAGTTACAAAAGCGGAATTTTTGTCCGCTTGTGTTTATAGTCGGAGAAAAAGATAATCAAATGCGGACAACAAACTAAACATACGGAACCAAGGCTTTTCACCAGAGCTCTGAACAAGAAGAGCTATTAATCTTTCTGTCTTTGCAGTCACATGGTGTAAGCATGCTGAGGTATCATAGCACATTACCTCCTCCTCGCCAGAACTAACATGGCCCTCAGAAGGAGCTAGCCTTCTTTACATTTATGCCTGAAGTTCCATTTGTGTTCTAATATGTATTGTTTGCAACTGTAATTTATCTTTGATCAGTCCGGACTAGTCACTGCCCTAGCCCTGTGCATCAGAGACAGAAATATTGACACAAACACAAAACTATTGATCTAGAAAGGCCTTGACCCTGCAATGAGCCAGAGCACTGAAGTCAGTGAGGTTGCATGGGAGGGTTGACCCTTGTGCCTGCACAGAATTCCAGTGACTTCAGTGGGACTCCCTGCACATTTAGGAGTACGCCCATGCAGTGCTCATTATAGGACCAAGGCCATAGAGTGAGATTCTCTGCTTTACCTTGGAAGGCAGGAGGGCTAGGATGGCTTTAAGACACCTTGTGCCCTCCTGATCGTGGGCTGCTCCAGGTGTTGGAAAGGCCCCCAGTATAACTAGATCAGCTCTGGGGGCCTATCTAAGCTTCTCCAGGGCTGTCCCGAGGTCTGCAGCTCTGCCTGGACTCCCCTCAGCATTGTATGCTTCAGTCCACACCTGATCTGCCTCCTATGCTGGGGTTTGTGAAGACACCCTCAGAAGGCAGCCTTATTGCCATCCATCACAGTGCCTGTCACAAGGGAAGCATCCCCCAGTTGGACATGGGGCTTTTAGGGACACTATGCCATACAAAACAGCCAGAGCAGTACAGAGTGGCCAGAGCAGGATCTTGCTTTTGAGTCTTTGGAACGCTCCCTTTTTCAAGATATTTCTCTCTGCGCTCAGATCAATTCAGCCACCTTTTGCTGAGGATGAGGACGCTGAAGTGTGCTGAGAAGGAGGCTAATTACACTTGATATCACTTCCAATATCATGAGATTATGAAACAAATGGAACTAAGGTGGTTTTTTTTAAACCTATGAAACAAAATCAGCTGTTGAAAGTTAGGTTAGATTGGATTCCATTCCAGAAGTTAGATAACATGCGGGAGCTCCACAGCTGCTCTCCTGGGTTAATATTCTTGTACACATTTAAGACACACAGCTCAGACAGTATAACCCAAAAGACATCACAAAAAGAGGATAATTCCAATTTCCAACCTTTTATTTCTAAAAGATAACCTACAGGGAATTTAGTCAAGCTGTGCTAATCACTTTCATTATCACTGCTACAAGCAGAAGAATTCACAAAAAGTTAGCTCTTTGGAGTGCAATTCAGTAGAGTGGTGCCATCTGCTTTTTATACGTAGTTTTAGGTTGCCTATCTGTACAATATTGTGTGTACCCCCTGCCTCTTTGGGGGTCTTTTCCTTGCTTTATTTCCCTTCATTTAAAGGTCTGATCAGGAGATAATGGTCATTTGCCACAAAGACCAGGGAGGCTGTTCCAGGAATATTCTTTATGGAAAAACCCCATAGAATTTAGTAGGGATGAAACCTGTAGGGTTCTGTAGAATTTTAATAAGGTTCCATTGAAATTATCCTAAAAGCCTAGAGAAAGATCCTTTCCACTGAGTTTTTTTTAAGCCATCCTACACAGTTTTATAGCAGTGATACAGCTCTATTGCACTTTATAGGAAAACACTCAATAGAAAGGTTATTGTTTTCTATTAGGCTTTATAGGACTTCTCCCAGAAGGGAAAAGGCATCATGGAAGATTAAATACTTTTTAATATTGGTTTAATAATCTCTTCTGCTCTTGTTATTGGCTTTTGGTTCCCATACACTCCATGCACAAGAATTCAAAAATGAATCACTAACATCTAGTGATACACTGAGGTAACCCTCAGCGGTGGGAGAGAGTATTCGGTACAGCAATTGTTCTCTGTACAGTCATTGGCCTCACACTTGGCATTCTTATTCCAAACCTATTTTTCATTTACACTAAGACCCTTTTACATGGGCTATAAATATTTACACCCACTTTAGGGTGTAACTAGCAGTGTCCTGGCTGTGTAAAGGGGACTTAGGGTAAATGAGAATCTGGTGCTCAGTTGCAATTACTCAGGCTTCCATTGGATGCACTGAATTCAGTGCATGTTTTACTTAAGTAGGGACTGAACAAGGATTTCAGAATTTGGCCCTTTGTTACTCTGGAGTTAGCAATTAAGACTTCCTTTTGCAACATTAACTCCTTTAATATTGGTGCTATTAGGCACTGCCTAGCTTCAGTGAAAAAGTGATGTGTGTGCATGAAGCAGAGACCCACACGTTGCTTGGAATGTCATGAACCTGGAATACCAGTATGTCTTGCTTCCGCAGAAGACAGCCATCCCACATGTTTCATAAACATGAAACTTGCAACACCCAAGTCTGACTGAACCACTGAGTTTTCAATGCTTTAACAAAATCATTGTAGATGAAGCCCATTCACGGATCCTCCTGAGATCATTCCACAATACCCAGCCACGCTATGGGGTCGGAGCATCAGGACTCCCAGAATGCACCAGTATAACAGCTTTGTGAAGTGCGGTGCGTGCATGCACCAGAACAATTCTGCCAGCAACAGGATAGCTGTGGGAACAAGCTAAACGACTGCAAGGACAAACAATGCAACAAACCATTTAACACAATCCTTGATTCTGCAATGGTTTCCCCCCTTAAATTGGTAAGTCTGTAAGGACACCTCTGCGAGTTATCTGAGAGCACAGTACCATCGGAAGGGTTTCATGACCTCAAGAGCCCAGCACCACTTTTATACTCCTTGCTTTGCAAATTTGAATACGTGAAAACCCTGACAGATGCCATTTAGAATCCTTGTGTATTTGGAGTTAGCAGTTGTGAAACTCTTGTCAGGGGAAAGCACTCCATGATTGGCTGTGCCATAGGGACTTGTAATATCAAAGAAACATTACATTCTGTACTCGAGAATGATACTCTAAAGGACAATACCCACAGGTAATTAGCCTGCCTTCCAACAATAAGCACCCAACAACACATTTAGAGTAGGATTTAAAGTATTTCTTCCGCTAAAGTATGGAGAGTTAAGACTTCTGGAAAAGGTTTTCCCATGCCACTGGGAATCCAGATTCTCTTACATTAACCATTAATGCAAAATACATTGGTACTTAGCAGCAGGAATTCTTGGCTCAGCAGCTCTGCAAGGTTTAGACACTTCAGCTCCTCAGCAGGTGTAAATCAGTGTAGCTCCACTGGAGTCAATTAAGCTATGCTGAGTCACACCAAATGAAGATCCAGCCCTTTGTCCAAAGCTTCCCAGGCTCAAGTCATCCTGGAGGAGCCAAGTCTGAAATATGCAAACCTTCTACAAGATCTGATGTTAAACATACCATTGTTATTTTTAGACCAGACTTTGGGCCGGATCCTGTCTGGTGCACATCATTCTGCCATCAGTGCAGCTAGGCTAGGCTCTAAATTGAACAGGTTCATGTGATTAAACTGTGTTTCCAACTCATCTACAGCTATTTGTACTCTGCTGTGTTTTTGGTGTCCAGGAGATTCAAAGGTAGCTGTTTTTACTGTTGGGAATCACTGCTGTTTCCTTTTTTGGACTTTCCCTGTTAAATGAAACCAAACCAACTTGTTATTACTCATGACAGATGGACCTAGAAATGAGGAAGTCATTGTGATGTGGTTTGTTGCCATATTTTGGAGCATGTTTTCACTCACTGAACTGTTTACTCACAAGAGGATTATGTGGACCTAAGGTTTAAGTTCAAGTCCTTCTTAGCAGTTGAGATTCAGATTTGTTGACTTTCACTATGAAAGACAACCTCACCTCCATACACATGTGTAATCATAGAATATCAGAGTGAGAAAAGACCTCAGGAGATCATCTAGTCCAACCCCCAACAGATTTTTGCCCCAGATCCCTAAATGGTCCCCTCAAGGATTGAACCCACAACCCGGAGTTTAGTAGGCCAATGCTCAAACCACTGAGCTATCCCTCCCCCTGACACAACCCCAGGGGCAAGATCCACAGCTGGTTGAAATTAGTGACATAACTGAACCTTTGGCCCACTGTATATACAGGAAGGGCTCATACCTCCAAGTGGTAGAGCCCCTTCACCTCCCCGAACCAGATACAGAGCTCTGACCTTTTTGCATATGCTCCGTCTGTCATGGTCTGTGATTTGGCACTGGATTAAAAAAAAATGGCAGCAGTATTGTCAGATATTTTTTTTTGACAAATGGATCTAAATTTCAGATTTGTTTGCCAAGCTCTGTTTTTCCAAAGCTTTCACTCACAGTTGTTACATTGCTCAGGCTTTGTTAGAAACATCTCTTCGTGAGATATTTTTGGCACAGCTACAAGATGTCAGCAGATACACACACCACCAATATCCTTCTCCCACCGTGGCTGGGGAAAAAAAAGTGTAATTTGCTCACTCAGTCTTTTATTTTTCCTGTGGCCACTTAGATGACATTTCTGTAACCTTTGATAATGACTTTGTAGTCATTCATGAGGCGTCTACTTCCCTGGAAGCCAGGAGGGAAATCCAAAGACAATATTAAACCCACACATTTAAGACAAATCCAACCTAATCTTCTCTAGTCTCAAATGGGTATCTTTTTAACACACTTCATCCTCCTTAAGGTCTGGCTTCCATGTTTCTTCCTTTTGCCCTCCATCCACTTATCCATCCTTTCAGATTTGTTACCGCTTCCTTTCTTCTTCCTGTTGTCAAAAGGGCAATGTAACATTTATAGCTTCTGAATGGGTTAGTTTAATAATGAAAACTTTAGTCGCATAGTTAATTTCTTTAGCAGTCATTGCTTACTACCACTAAGCAACATTTTGCTGATGCTGAGCTGCCAGACCTAGATATCCGTGCTGGATGACTTCATTTCAGTTTTGAGTCTGAGGTGTTATCAGAGCTAAACAATCTCTGAGAATCAAGATTCCCTATGGAGAGGCACTTTGAAAGTAGAGTACTAGATTGCCACGTACAGTGACCAAGCCAGCCCTAGCGTGATCTGTCTCTATGGCAGTTTAAGAAGTTTAAGATGGCACAAGTAGGTGCCCTGTGTACGAGACATACATTGTCTGTAGTTATGAGACTCTGTTCCAAATCCTGGCCACGCAGAATCAAAGCAGCAACATTTTTGCTGAAGTCTCAAGCTGCAATCTTCAAGTGAGAGAGCTAGCAAGGGGCTACAGACGGGTTACAGAAGGTGCAGAAATCCACGAGGAGATTTTTAAATAGTTGCCCGGCTCACTAGATTCATCTCTGTAAAGAGCTGAGTTGGGAGAAAGTGGTGGTGCTGCCAAGCCCTACCACACTAACGGCAGATTAACAGGTCAGAGCCCAAGCTGTGTTCTGTGGTGTGTGAACATCCCCTACCCAGGAGTAGCCCCTGGAAGCTTCTGAGACATGGCTTCTCTCCTGTTTTCACCTTGCTCCCTGGGGGTAGTAACTTACTGCTGGTATAGCCCAGCAACAAGCTACCACCTTCACCTCCCCCACTTTTTGGGCCAGTTACATCAGCCACTGAGTAAAGGGGATTGACCCCAACCCTGCCAATTCCTGCCCACCTGTTGCTCACCTGCTCCAGGAAGCGAGTAACCCTGCAAGCCTGGAATCAAGTTCTGGATGTCCAGTGTAAGGGCAGTTCATATTCCCTTGCAGGAAGGGCATGCTTTTTGGTCTAAAAATCTCAGACAGAAGCAAGCTTTGTTAGGCATTGCAGTAATGAATGTACTTCTTCCAGGGGTCTCTGCCCTGACATGATTGTAGAGCTTTCATCAATAACTGATTAAACGTATTTCTTGAGAAACCAATGAATAATCAAGTTTCACTACGTTCAGAAGTGAAATTCCATGTTTTTGAACCCAACTGCTGTTTATTTGTTTGTTTTAAAAAGCAGCTTTTTGCAAAAGGAGGCCTGCTTGCTCAAGCCCCAGGATATCTGGCAGACAAAAGGAAAGGGCAGTTGGAGCCAAATTCTCTCTCTAGGGACATAATGTAACTCCCTTTGGTGAAAGCTGTGCTGCTTACTGGAGATTTGAACCATTTGGGACCACCTGCCGGCTTACCACACCTCTATTGTGACATCTTCCGATAACACGGAGCATAATATGCATCTTCCACTTGGTTATCTCATCAGCACTGCCACAGCATAAAAGAGGCCGTGGGAAGAGCTGTGGGAGGCAAGCAATGCATTCGCTTTCAATTTATCTGAAAAGGAGGAGCAGGAAGAGGGATGATGAGATGGCCTGCAGTGCCTTGTGGAAGAGAACCACAGTTATCTGTGTTTGTAACATGTATGGTACCACCAGGATCCCTAATATATCCTCCCCAATATTCCAGTGACGCAAAAATAAGTCACATTAACACATGTAAGCAGTACATAAAGTGAGAATGATACATGGTGCCCTTGATAAATGAAGTGAATTCCTCATCATGAATCTCCCTCTGATCAACTGGAATATGGGAAGCCTCAGACTTTCACAGCGGTGACTGGGCAAATGATTTTGGGAGTTCACAAAACTCACTTTGATTCGTGATCATTTATTTCCCTCCCCCCGTTAATTTAACTTTAAGGATTATTTTCAAGGATTATTCAATTTCAAGGAAAAGCAGAAGCCCTTGATTTTCTAGGAGAAGAGAATCCTGTGCAATGTCCTCAGGATAGAAAAACACCCCAGAAGTTTAAGATGGCACAAGTAGGTGCCCCGTATACGAGACGTACATTGCCTGTAGGACACCCATGACAAGCTCTATAGTTGAGTCTGTTTCCGATCTACTCCCCTCCCCACCAGATGAGATTCTCTTCTTCACAGCTGCCCAACAGATCATTTTAGCCAGGATTTGATGGGCACAGGTGGCAGTACCTGCTACATCCTTAGTTCCTGTTAGCGCTACACAGCTCTTAACATTAGTCATTTGACAGTTTGTTTGCTGGAGTAACAGACAACAACAAGGGCCCACTGTCCTGAGGGTATCACTGTTTTCCTGAGATTGTCTGCCAATAAGTCATTGGCACTGATGGATATTTATAGACAGAGCCCAAACAACTGTGCCCGCATGGGTTATAGACTTGCCATGGCTTATCATCTTATTGCAAATAAATAGCTTGAGGCATATCTGCTTTGATAGCCTGGAAGAAGTTTAGCACATCAGATAGGGATGCTGACTTTGGGGATTTTGTCACTGTCAGGTTATTGTTATAATTGGAGATATACCCATCTCCTAGAACCTTGAGGGTCATTGCGTCTAGTCCAGTCCCCTGCCTTCACTAGCAGGACCAAGTACTGATTTTTGCTCTAGATCCCTAAGTGGCCCCCTCAAGGATTAAACTCCCAACTCTGGGTTTAGCAGGCCAATGCTCAAACCACTCAGCTATCCCTCCCCCCACCAACTGACTGACCGACTGAGGGACATACTGGCTGCTGCTGCCAGGAGCTCCCATTGGTCTGGAGCAGCAAACTACAGCCACTGGGAGCCACGATCGGCCGGACCTGCAGATGCAGCAGGTAAACAAACCGGCCCGGCCTGCCAGGGGCTTTCCCTACACAAGTGGCATCCCAAGTTTGGGAAACACTGCCTTATAGATATCATGACTATTTATGTCCAACCTGATTTCAATCTAGCTTTTATGCCTGATGCTCAAACATGGCCTTTGCTTGCCTACATGCAAACACATCTGTTAGTATGGCACAATGCCTGCTCCCATTTTAGCAACACGCCAGTTTCATTGGGGAAAAGTACCTCGTTACACTTAATGACCCTCAGTGATGGAAAGTGCCCAAATGGACAGAAACAACCTTTGGGCTTTGCAGCCTGGAGTTTTGCTTCCTCTATACAACCAGTATAAGGGATCCAGAAACAGAGAGAAGCTCAGTCAGCTTTTTTAAGTAAATAAGGTTCCGCTCCTGCTGATCACAGCTGCTGTTTCAAATCAGGAGAGACGAAGTACCAGAGCCTTGAAAAGGACACTGAACAGAACAGGAACCAAATGTGTTTCTTCAGCTCATGTGAATTAGCAGGTAGGCTACTATATGCTTTACCAGCTGCAGCTTCTGGGTGGCTAAATGTCAGCCCCAGGCATAACATGTCAAAGTAGAAGGGGCGGCTCTAGACATTTCGCTGCCCCAAGCATGCCTGCGGGAGGTCCACTGGAGCCGCAGGACCAGCGGACCCTCCACAGGCACGCCTTGGCGTGCTGGGGCCTGGAGCCACCCTGCAAAGTAGTATAGCCTGGAGGTAGCAAGAGCATGGATCACAGTACATAGGTCCTCTTCTGACAGTTCCTTATCCCTCTGCCCATGGGAAAATATACCTTTGACAGAGAGGTGGGTGAACTATTCACAGTGCACTATTTGTTAATATAGCTCTTACCTCTGTTTATGAATTGTCCATAAACCTATAATCTATTTCCATGGATTGCATGGATTGCATTCAAGTTTGTGCAAAGGGTGTTTTATGTAAACATATTGCAGCCACTGGGTTGCTTGTGAACTGGTTGCTGCAAATACTGCTTTCCGGGTTCTGTATTCACACGTTAAATGTTTGAACAGTGATTGAGCACATGGCATGTTTCCGACCAGGCATCTAAGGATATGTCTACACTGTGTTTTAAGATCCATGGTTGCAAGTCTCATAGTCTGGGTCTACAGACACTGGCTTACTAAGTTGTGTAGCTGTTCGGACTCAGAGCCCAGGCTACAACACCTACACTGCTGTTTTGAGACTAAGACTTGCAGCCCTGGGTTTTAAAATGCAGTGTAGACATACCCTAAGATGCTGGGTTGAGTACCAATGGCTGTGAATCTGAAATAGACTTTGTGCAAATATGCTCTTAGACTTTTCCCCAAGACTCTAGCCAGGGGCAGTAGCATGCTATTCTGTGGTCTCAGGAGCAGCCTGGGAAGCAGATTGCAACTCAGTCACAATCTGTCTCCTGGCTTCCTCCCCTATTCAGGGAGAAATGTTCTCTACACAAACCCTAACCTGGCCCAGCTTATGTTTGTCAGCATGCTGGTGCAGCAGGGAAGGGATCGGAGCCAAAGGGCCATCCACCTGCCACCCAGCTCCAAAAAACAGGGATAGAAACTGCTCTGTGGAGTCTGCTTCCCTCAATGAGGGTAGCTGGTGCATGGGAGAAGCAGGGCACCATACGCCTCCCTGAATGAGCAGCCCACATCTGGGCCCTCTGTAGCTAGGAGAGTTGCAAACAGGGAACACTAAAGGAGCATAAACATTGTGCAAATTTACTTAAATTCAAGCAACTTCTTGTAAGTTCTCTGACCACAGCTGCTGCCTGGGCATCCAGGGACAGAGGTGAGTGCAGCATGACCCCAAGACTACATCATCCTGACAAACAGTGGACAGATGCCCTGCATGGAGGGTGAGGTCAGGTTTTTATTTTCCATTACTTCAAAATGCTCCCCTCTGTTATCCAACTCTTAGCTATTTAGCCTGGCTTGATTCTGAGCCAGCTGCTCTCCGTTCAGGTCCTCATTTCACCCAGCCACAAGCACATGCAGAAAACGGCACAGTCCACAGTGCCAAGGCAAAGAGCTGAATGTCAGTGGCACTGATAGTTTGTAGCCTCTTCCATACTTTTCTGAAACTTGACAAAACACTCATGCAATCCCTCTCCTCGATTGCTGTTAGTCAGTAGACATAGTGTCCTCCTGCATATAGCCAGCGAGCTGGGTCTTTTGAAACAGAGGAAGTTCTCAGCTTGTTGCAGCTTACTCCTCAGGCCCACCACACCGTTATTTGTTATGTTACAATTTATTATTTGTATTACCATAACACCCTGATGCCTTAGTGATGACCAGCACCCCACCCAGGCGAGGTGCTGCACAGAACAAAGACAATTCTTGCCCCAAATCCAAGTATTAAACAAGAGGCAGATAGTGTATAAAGGGGTGGACTTTCTGTGATGAGAAATTAAAGTGCAGCCTCCATGTACCAATAACTATCTTGGAGGGGGGAGAGAGAGAGAGAGAGAGAGGGACCCCACCCAGGTCTTGCTTGAACTAGTGCATTACCACATTTCCTGCTAATGTACGCATTCCACATGGGCAAACCTGCGCCCCCCTTTGACTTCAATGGAAAGGAAAAAAAAAAGCCAGTAGCATCAGGCCTCTGGCATGTGAAGCAGCATTTTTGACTTAACGTTCCCTTGGCACGGTGGGTTGGATTTGCTCTTTTTGATGTGCAGATTGTATGTGGCTCCATTTACAGTGCCACCCTGGCTTCAGTAGCAAACCACAAAAGAATGATTAGCATTGTGGCACAGTGTGTAACGAGATAAAAGACCAGCATCCCTCCCTGCAAAGAACTACTGCTGGGATCATTGACATTGTACTTTCTAAAAGTAAATGCTGCTGGTTGTGTTTGGGCTGCAGCATATTTAGCTGTGCACCTGACTCAACAACACTGCAGAGCTCTCATTGAATAGTTTGGGGAAGCTCCATTAGGGATAAATTTCACTACTTGAATTGTGCTGTTAAATCACAAGGAGTTCCAATGTAGGAGGACACATTTCTTTGCTGTCAAACGTCTGTCTAAACCTCATGTAAAACAGACATTACACCAGAAGTCTTACGTCATTTCCCAGTCTCCTGGAATTGAACAGAGAGCAACATACAAGCCACGCCCAGCTACCGTGTAAGGCTAATGCTACGGCATGCCTGCCACTTCAACTCAAAATTACTCAAGTTATAAATATTGGCTGCTTTGAGAGTGGGCGGTGCCCTGTCCTGTAGGATACAAAATCTCCCCAGTAGCATGTCCATTGCTGCAGCCCTTGATGGGATGTAGTATACTCCTTGCTGAGCACTCAGCCAGCTCTGCTGGCCATTGTGCATAGGGGTGGGGCAAGGGCTCTGACTTCTCTCTTCTGGCAGTCTTCCACTCCTGAATGAGCTAGGAGGGAGCATTCCCTGTGCTTGGAAGAATATCAGTACAGAGAATTTACCCGCCTGCTGTCTAGGGAATACTTCTGGTTGGGGGGCTTTTTGACCATCCCTAGAGGAGGTTGGTTCAATCTAACCCTAAATCAGTCTTCCAAAATCTACTTTACAACTGTAGTGAATTGCACAATGTCACTCAAAACAGTCAGCATCTGCACATATAAAACCACTTGGCAATTCCAGTAAACATATGGCAGTTTCAGTAAAAGTGTCAACAACCCATACATAGCGTTACTGGAATTACAGTGAACTACAGAATTTAAAAAAAATTAATAAGCCAGTGAAAACAGGAGAAAAGTCAGATATGTAGGCAATGATTTTTAATGCTTTTACAATGCATCTTCCTGGTAAAGGTTACCGCTACTTTTCTTCTGAGGCATTTCATAGTTATTGTGCTTTTTACTGCATGTAGTTTGAACAAGCATTGCGCACATCATCTTCAGCTTCTCTCCTTTCCAACTGCTGCAGCTGCCTCTCCTTTAGACTACCTTCTCTGTACAATCAGCCCTGGGCAGATGGTCAGATTCCTCAATTGCTTCTGCTTTGTGTTGGCTTTATATTTCCATTACAAAAGCAGTTTCAAAATTCCAAATGCTTTCAGAACTCAGCCAGGGCACCTAATGGTTTGTGATTTTTAATGTGTTTGGGATCCTGTAACACACAGGTGACCATTTTACCTTGGATCATTTGCCTAAGTAGAGTCCAGAAATGAAATGTGTGGTAAATTACCCCTTTCCTGTTCCTTTTGTAACTCAGTGCTTCATATCACCTCCCAGGAAAAGGGATGTTAGTCTTTAGTGAGAAAGTGGTGGGGTTAGAGGCTCCGGGACAAATCCTGGCCCTACTGAAACAGAGGATTGAAATCAACTGGAGTCTTTCCATTGAATTTAATCAGGCTTCAAATCAGGCCCATAATTCATAGCGGGTAAAATCCAGGCTCCGTTGAAGTCAATGGGAGTTTTGCCATTGACTGCAGGGAGGCCAAGATTTCACCCATGATGTGCAATTCTGTCGCACAGTATTAATTCTGAGTCTGATCCTACAAAACTTTACTCAGCCAAGTAGTTCTTACTCACATGAGTAATGCATTCATTTCTGTGGAACTACTCATGAATAAGGCTGACTTGGGGAAAGTAAGGGTTTGCTATATTGGGCTCTGTCATGGGATAGAATTCTTAGACAACAACACTATTCATTATCTCTTATCCTTAAATATTCATAGAATATATTGCAATGGAGCCAGAGAAAGTGTCAGTGAATCTAAGTAAATCAACCCACTATAGATGGAACTGACAGCAAATCATTATTAAAAAGATCCTTCCTAGACTGGATGACAGTGAAGTGTCTTCAGATTTATGTACTTCCAACTCCCAAATGATTGCCCATCCCCCTACACTTCCCAAAGCCTTCACAGCTACTGTAAACATTGTATTAAACTGAGAACAGGATTTTTCAAGATTTACATGAAACCAAGAAACTAGAGCGCACTCAAAAATCCTAAAATACAAAAAAAACCCAATAATCTGATCTTCATTAGAGACACAAAACAATTTATGTTCCTTCATGACTTGCTCCCAGGTAAATACTGGTGCCTTTTCAACTTTCTACTCATCAACTCAATTGGCCGTATCTACAGAGGCAGTCATAAGTCCTAATCTTCTTGACGTCAAATGAAGGAAGGATTGAGGTAAACAGGCATAAATGAGTAAAAAGAATGGAAATAAATACCCACTCCCAAAATCCTTCATGGAGACATGAAGTGCTCCAGTGTTTAATCTTTGCTGCTTTATATGCTAGCTTCAGTAAAATCAATTGCAAACAAACATTCTTTTGTGTTTCCTCTTTACAAATTGCTGGAACGTAAATCAGAATTTCCTTATAGACTCTGCAGTCAATAAAATCCAGGTCAGCACTGGGAAAATACCACAAGGTTATTTCAATTATTATTTGCTTGAATTTAAAGTGTACTTTGTGATTACTGCATCCCTTTTCTGGTAGCTTTTTGTGAAGTTTCAAGCAGTCACATTTGATAGTGGAAAGTAGCACTTGGTCAAAAAATGGAAGAAAATTCTATTGACTTTTTCCATTCCTTTTGGTTGTTGAAATCTGTTGATATTTGAAAAAATTCAAGCATTTCTATAGTTGGAAAGAAAATGTCACCAAGTGTCTGTCTGACATTTGAAATGTCAATGAAATATGTGGATTTTTTTTTAAATGAAAAAGAAAAGAAAACCTTTCACATTTCCCCAAATTATTATTCCAATTTCTCAACCAGAAAGAGAGATGGAAGAAATGTTTCATATTTCGACATTTTGTAAGTGATGAAGTTTTTCCAAAGAGTGGGGGAAAATTTTTTTTGATAAACAAGTATGTAAAATGTTCTTCAAATCATCTCTACTTTTCACTAGCAAAACTCCATCACTTAAGCTTCACTGAAGTTCTGAAATAAATAAATCTCAACCAGCTCAAGTGAAATTTGAGATTCAAGCTCACAGATGCATTTACTGATGCTGGAAATTGTATATTTCATATCGACAATGCATGGAGTCCCCATGCCTCTCACCAGAATGTACATCCCAGAGGCAATTAACTGAGGCAAGTAAAAATCTGACCACCTGCTACTCAGCTAGGCTTGTGCCTACATTTTAGCCCGAGTCTGTAAGCTTATTACAGATGAACATGTGTCTCTATTGTGACAAAGCTCTGTCCTTGTCTCCGTGGGTCCTGTGTTTCCTGGCAGATTTTGCTAGCCTCAGAGATTTGCTGTGACCCTCCACGTAGCCCTTCTCTCTCTAGAGGCAAGGGTCACAGCTTACTGAGCCATTTTAATCACAAGCCAGCAAGGGAGGTAAGGAGAAGCATCCCTCCCTTGCACAGTCTCTGTTGTCTCCCAGTCTCAGTGATTAATCAGGGAGGGGATAGGGGAGCCCGGGCCCACCCTCTAATCTGGGCTCCAGCCCAGGGACCCTAAAATTAGCAGCTATGGTAGCTGACTTTGGAAATAGGACGTGTACAATTCCCTGGGCCACTTCCCCACAGCAGCCCCCACTCAATATCTCCTTCACTGTTACCTCAGGGCCTCCTTCCTTGCACCTGATATGGATTTGTACTGCTTCGTTCCTCCAACAGCACAGCTTCCTCCTATAGCTCCTGACACCCATGCCTCACTGATTAACTGGGAGGCTTTTAATTAGTTCCAGCCAGTCCTTGATTGGCTTCAGGTGTCCCAGTCAACCTAGCTATCTCCACTGCCTTCTAGAAGAATCTTAATTGGCCCCGGGTATCTTGATTAACCTGGAGCAACTGACATTTGGTTGCCATGGTACCAGGGATTTGTTTAGCCTGGGGCTAACATACCTGTTCCTCACTACTTTACTGTAGCCATCTGGCCTTGCCCCGTCACACTATGTAGACTCTTTGATAGGGATCCATCTGCATATAGGGTCCCCAACAGGGGATCAGTAAGTGTGTGAAAGTGACAAGAGAAAATGTAAAACCCTGCACTAAAGAAATGGATCCTATAGTCTAATTTTTCTAGGAATGATGCTTCAGACGGGTTTGAGAGGCCCAGAAAGGAAGAAGTTCAAAATGTTCACACACAAAAAATAATCCTTATTTCTGCTTATCAGCCTCCTCTCCCTAAAGTGCCTCCTTTCTCTGAGAAATCTCAAGCCTCAGTGGTTTCTTCAAGCCCTCCTCCAAATTGAGGTTCACTCATACAATAGGGGAGCAGAAAATTAAAACATGCGACTTTTGTAGCTCACAAGCACAACTCATGTTTTATATATCCAGTACTGTAGCAACCTGTTTGCAATCAATCCAAAGAGCAAGGATTTCCCCCCCCCCCCCTTCATAAAATTACTACATGACATCCACTGAGTACATTCACATAACTCCAAGGTCAATGCAACCTGCCCATGGCTATTCTGGACCCGATCCTGCAACCACTGAAACCAATAACAACATTTCCATAGACTTCAGTGGTAGACGATTGGGCCCTCTGAACAGAAAAAGCAACTAAACTCATTTTGCTATGAAGATTTGCTAAACTCTAAATAGCAAAACATCCTTGGTGCCATAATCCATGCATTGTGATGGTATAGGTTTGGCTCAAAGGAAGTTATGCAATAATGAAGGCACTGAGGGCTAAGAAAATTATTGCTTTGTGCAAAATTATATTATGTCTATATTTACTTTCTCCATCTTTTTTTGCCCTCTAACCTTATGTTTCCAATTCCTCACAGCTAGTAGGTAGGTAGTGTGGGGTAACTTAATTATTTATGTTTAAAGCACCAAGCAATGAGGAGGATTCAATATGTTTTGGAGTTGTTTTAAAAACATTGCTCAAGAAATGTATCATAGAAAAATTAATTCTAGCAATAAAAGATACAGGCAAAGTCAATCTCTTCCTGCCACATGCCACCAAGCATAGCATTGGACATATGAATGATGTATCAAAGTATTTCATATTGATTGGACAGCTGGCAGCTGCAGTTTTGCACAATATGCCCAGCAAGAATTAGCTGAGACGAGTGAGAAAAGCTGGACAGTTTGGCTTGTCTGCAATTAACACCTTGCTACTTTCAGAGCAAACTCTGCCTAAAGTAGTAGAGACCTAAACAGAGATGCTTAATGGGGAAAGTGGGAGAAAAGCAAGGAAAATTTAAAGGAACAAATGTCATTAATGCAGCAGTGGTATCCCAGGCTAGACATAATTCTGTTTCGTAGTGTATATAGCATGACACCTTTGTTATGTTTCTCCTGATTACCTTTGAGGCGGTTCTGAGGCATGCACGAAACCTAGATTTATGGCCTCACTATTATCAGTAAAAAGCAAGTGACAAAAATTTGGCCCCAAGGAAAAATAATTCAAGTGATTTAAATAGTTTTTCAAGTATTCAGAGCTAGAATAAGGTCACAGTGTATACTGCTAGAAAGTTTGTTTCTGTGCAAATCAAAGAAACCGGAACATTAGAGAAAATTTCCAATTTGCAGAAATTTGCATTCCTAAGATGTGAATTAAAAAGGCAGAATTCTTAATAGACCCTTATGTTCAGAGCAGAATAATGAGAGCTATGCAGGACTGCCCAATGCAAGTGTGGCACTTAGAAATTACAAGACTTCCAACAGAATTAGAGAATAAATAAGAAAAGAATAATATCCAATATCCTTAATGGAAAGTTTCAAGGGCACTGACAAACTAGAAAGAACTAGGCTTCCTTTCTTGTTCTCAAGGCTTAGAACAGGCTCCGGTTTAACACTAAACACTCGGGGATTGTTTAATGCAGCTGTGGCTAAAAAGAGCAGTGAAGATGGGGTGGGAAGGGCCTTGAGACCAAACCATAGTCCCCAGATGTAGTTTAAGTACAAATGGGATGGATGCAGGAGTGAGACGGAACCTCCACCCGTAGACTACAAAGGTGCAACTATTGAGCCACCGTTTCCTAGGTTCTGTGGGTGTTCCATTCTCCCCCTTCAGGAGGCTTGAACTGATGATCTGGACACCCATGGATTCCTAGGCCAAGCCTGTCCACTGCTTATGCTCAAACAAATTAGTCTCTAAAGTCACTCCTGTTCTTTTTGCGGATACAGACTAACACGGCAAAACCTGAAACCTGACAAACTAGAGCAGCTGGAGGTTCTCTGAATAAAAATTAAACTCAGATAAGCAATCATAGCTACAAAGAGTTAATACAAGGATGCAAGCACATGCATAATTCTCGTACAGGTCCAAGGGCTCAGTCCTGAAGTCTGCTCAGCACTGTAAACAAGCCAAAGTGTAAATGTTCAGAGTGGAGTGCTTATTAAGTATCTGTGAGCGGATTCGCTATAGGGCAGAGAAATCTGTGCCGTGCTCAGTAGTGGGAACAGGTTTCTTTGCTGCTCTTTGGCCACTGCACAACACTAAGTTAGACATCCTGCACTAACCCACAGATGTGGAGTCGAGTCTCCATCTTGTCTCCACTCAGTCGCTGAATATGGGTCATGAGAATGTTATTGAAAGTCTCCATTGAGGAGGTTCACCATTTTCTATGACTGTTGTGATACAAAACGGTGTTTCTTTGGAGCAGTGTAGTTCATTGAATAGGCCTCATGCCTGGGAGTAGGTGTCTATTCTCAGCTCTATCACAGACTGTTTCTGCGACCTCAGGCAAGTCATTTGGCCTCTGTAGGCGCAGTTTCTCCAGCCATGAAGTGAGGACAATATTGCTTACCTTCGGTTGGTAAGTGCCTTGAGGTCCATGAATGAGAAGCACTAAGCAAACATTCAGTGGCCTCTATCATTCTCTATCAGCTGACAGGGGGAAAAAAAAAAGGATGTCAGACAGGCTGGTGTTATTTGGAAGGTCAGGTGGACCAAACGCCCATGATACCCCTTTTTGACCCAAGTGGCTAGTTAAAGTTCTGGGCCCTGAAGATGTTCCAGCTGGAAGTAGAAATTGATGGTGAAGTCCGGTGTTTTGATATGTTCCTTGTCAATAAACAACTTCACTAACGTCCAGCTTCTCTGAATGCCAGAGGAATCAAAGGGAAAAGAAGTAGTTTCTTAGCTTACAAGCCCAAGCTTATTTTCAGCCAGCACCCGAAC
Source organism: Mauremys mutica (assembly GCF_020497125.1). NCBI lineage: Eukaryota > Metazoa > Chordata > Testudines > Geoemydidae > Mauremys > Mauremys mutica. The sequence continues at coordinate 15,511,569 of NC_059082.1, forward strand.
CCTACAAGAAACCTACAGGCTTCTGTCTGGATATCTTCAGGCTGACACTAACCCCCCTGCTCACAGTCCAAAAACTCCTGTCCACAGTCACACAACCCTTTTGTCTTAGGTGGAAACCTGTGATTAATTTATTCTTACAGTTAGGTTAACTGAAGGGCGTCACACCCATCAATCTCAACAAGGTTTTAACTCCACCCACAAAGTTTCCCCAGCTCATAATAGCCTTCCAGTGGTTTGGTGGGTCAGCAGGTTACATACATTTCCAATTGCTTTGTGCTTTTAAAATTCTTCTTTATAGTATTTTCCCTCCCTGAATTTTGATGCGACTTTAACCAGAAACTTCCAGTTACAATTTTAGGTTTACAAGTTTAAGTATCTACAAAGTACAATTAGGACGGACGGACGCACACACACACACACACCCCTCTACCTTAAACAGAAGAGGGCTCTACTGTGATGCTACAGGTTCTAGGTTTGAACACTGCAGATGACCTGGTGGGGGAAGGGAAGTCTTTATTCCATAAGCCACCATTTGGGAGATTGAGGAAAACGTGTCTGAAACCCACTTCTTGCACTTTCTCAAGTGAAAAAACAAAATCAATTTTGCCCTCAGACTGAGCTCTGTGCAAAAACTTGGCACACACACAAACAATTTTTTCCATTAAGTTATGAAACTTGAAAAATAGGGGTTAAATGGAAAGTGACTTAACTACCGTATCATGTCTCTGGATCTGCATGGTGGAAGTCATGTCTTTAGAGGTAATTTTCCAAAGGAGTGAACAGGGATTTAGCTGTGCAGCCATGTAAAACTGAATAGGAATCATACTGCTAAAGTCTTGGCCCGCCACATAGCAAAAGCACCAAAGAAAACCTTTACAACTCAAAAAGGAAAATAAGCCTTTTTTCCTCTCTCCTCCTTTAGGGAGGAGCAGCAAGCAAGATGTAGGGAGCCTGGCCTGATTGTGTGCACCCTGGGTATGTCCCAGAACAGCGCTTCATTAGGGAAACAGGTGGTTGTGGGACAGGACAGGAAAGCAGTGGACAGGCTTGGCCTAGGAATCCATGGGTGTCCAGATCGTCAGTTCAAGCCTCCTGAAGGGGGAGAATGGAACACCCTTCCCACCCCATCTTCACTGCTCTTTTTAGCCACAGCTGCATTAAACAATCCCCGAGTGTTTAGTGTTAAGCTGGAGTCTGTTCTAAGCCTTGAGAACAAGAAAGGAAGCCATTTGATGTTGACTGCCTTCTGTAATGAAGCTGCAGCTTTGAGAAACTAATTTCCCCCCCCCTGAAATGCTCTGATTGAGACATGGTATCACATTTTGACATTACACCAAGCTTCACTGATCACATTACATAACATGATGCTGGTTAATGGTCCAAGATAATATATTCAGTGTTTGCTTCCTTTTAAAAAATAAAGCTACAAAATATTTCCCTGTAGTTTGAACTGTGCATTAAAGGAGAAACCTTTCTAAATACCCAGAGATCTTGTGCTGCCCAAATACTCCATAGGAAATAATTAATCTTAAACAAGCATAATGGACCAGATCCTCAGCTGGTGTAAATCTGTATTGCTTCATTCATTTCTGTGGACCATTATTTCATACCACAAACAACAATGAACAAAGCAGTGCTTACAAGTTCCTCAATTCAGAGCAACATCACTAACACAACCACAAAATTAACATCACTAACATCAAGCAAAGAGCTGCACTCATTGTAGATTAATAGCAATGCTCCCATCAAAGCTTCAGAATACCTCCAGAAGGGACTCTAGGTGAAATCGAGCAGACATCAGTTAGTATTAGTGAACACAAACTGCAGGGGCTCATTAAGCAGGTTGAACTTTATAACAAGGATTTTGCAGATTACGTAAACAGTGGCTCACCTTCAATCGTCCTTGATACCAAAGCTGCCAGTGAAACTAGCAATCTGCTGTACCTTCAATGAAAATCCAAAATGTCAGAGTTTGGTTGTAATCTAACTTTTACAGGCAATAGCAGACAAAAGAGAATCAATAATATAGGGCAGGGGTAGGCAACCTATGGCACGTGTGCCAAAGGCGGCATGCGAGCTGATTTTCAGTGGCACTCACACACCCGAGTTCTGGCCACTGATCCGGGGGCGGGGCTCTGCATTTTAATTTAATTTTAAATGAAGCTTCTTAAACATTTTAAAAACCTTATTTACTTTACATACAATAGTTTAGTTATATATTATGGACTTATAGAAAGAGACCTTCTAAAAATGTTAAAATGTATTACTGGCACACAAAACCTTAAATTAGAGTGAATAAATGAAGACTCGGCACACCATTTCTGAAAGGTTGCCGACCCCTGATATAGGGGAAGAAAGGATATTGTGGATAATAAATTCCGGCACATTTATGCCCCTTTGCAGTTTGTTATTCACGAGCCTGTGTGTTAATAGAGTTTTGTTCCCATGAATGTTTTGGGAATGTCTATTCATACTAACATTCATATTCGCATGTAAAGAAAAGCATTCATATCAGAACAGGAGTATGGTCTGAAACTTTTTCAGGGGGAAAAGTGAACAATACAATCAGGGAGCAGAAAACAGTGTCCAAATGGTGTCCAGTCAATAACAAAGGCATTCAAAGAAATGCAGATTGGTTCTCAAATGATTCAAGAACAGGAAAAAAGAGTAACAGTTGCAATGAATATCACTTGCAGTGAATAATTCAGACAGGTCGAACATCTTCAAAATACTGTACAAATATTTATTTCATATACACAAGATGATTAGTTTACTCAGTGATCATGGGAACATACCTATGAGTATGCTTGGAGTAAGTGCTTACTTATGTGACACCATAAACTTTGCGCTCAACGCAGAATATATGCTCAGAGCTGCTTTATGGTGTAAACTCTTAAACGCTATATTATATTTTCCATTGTTATGTACACAGTACTCCCTTGCTTAGCTATGACTAAATGGTGGCTTGGCAACTGTTTGTAAAACACATGACAGCAACATACATGTAATTGGAGTGAATGCTTCTTGGATCAAAGTACCATCATGAACTCTCTCACTGTCACAATGTTCATCTGCTCAAGTTATGGTTCCTGAAGATAATTGGGTCTACGCTTTCCAGCTTTAGCCTTGGATCTTTGTTCCCTTGAATTCATTTGAAAAAAGTCTCTCTCTTCGTGCTTTCACTACTTCGAGTGTTCTCATTATTTCATCCCCATGGGTATGCATTGTGACAGCCATTATTTTCACTGATTCTAACATGGATGCTGAGCACAAGTAACACTGACAAGACAAAACTCCTTTACGAGGACTTGAGTCATGAAGTCTACCTGCCTTTTTTACACCACTGCCCCCTCTCTGAATCCTGTACAACTCCAGTTGAGCACAGTCCTGAATGAGGAGCATCGCTGCTCAGCATGGAATACCTAGATGCATGGTCTTCAGCTGCAGAGAGGACAAAGTTATTTTGCAAACAAGATTATGAGGTCAAAAAGTTTCCTCTAGTCTCCATGTCCATCTCCCTAGGTCAAGTGCAGTACCACTTACTCTATACATCAAGTTCATTAGGTTTATTTAATCTCTGGGAGGATGGACACAGATCCTGACATTTAGCAAGGAAAAGCAGTTCCCCAGCTCCAGTGCAGAAATTAGTGGTTGACATTTCTGTCCTTTTACCCCTCAGATGTGTGGAAGGAGGAGGGAAAAAAAAGGGTTGTGGAGAACAGCTCAAGGAGTTAGAGCACCAATGTGGAGAGGCATATGCAGAGCACAGCACATCAAGCTCCCCCGGAGTACTAACAATCTGCTGATCATTCTTAATGAGAGAGCAACAGCAGTGAAGAGCAAGGTGAGATTTACAGGGCCCGTCTGAGAGGAAGCACGTAAGAGGTGTCAGAAAAATCCTTCATCTAATATTTCCCTCGGAGCATATATGTCTCTGCCTAGGAGAGATCTTTCATTTGAGTGCACATAAGGAGCCAAGGCAAAAACAGTGAGCACTGTAGAGACAGCCATCCTTTACCACCGCATCCTCTTTGTATCGCCAATGTCTTTTGTGCTGCGAAGCAGTGGAGGGGTAGGAACAGAGCATAAGGGATGTTAAGGCCACTCTAAACACCAGCAACATGCCAGATCAACAGCTGCATATTTCACAAAAGTAGGGAAGAAAAAATTAAAGAACAAAAAATAAAATCACCACTTCACAGTCAAGCTACTATACGCAGCAACACTAAAGAAAGGGAAACTAATGAGGTGACATGCATTGAAATCCTAGTCCCGCAGGAGTCCTTGACAGAACTCTCATTGACTTCAGTAGGGACAGGATTTCATCCATGCTGCTTTGGCAGGCTCATATGTCAGCTTAACAGCCCCTCTGAACAATCCTGACCTTCAAACCCTATGTGCAAGCAGTCTGAAACTGTGGGAAGATCAGATTCAATCCTGAATGAGACTTAAATGGGTCCCTTTTTGATAATGGAGCTAGTCAAAATCCTGACACCAAAAGTACACCAATTTTTTTAAGAGAAGTTTGGATCCAAATTCCAAACTGAATTCTACAGCTCAGTCCCAACTCCAATGATAACAGACAGGGTTCATAAAAAGGGAGCCCAACTTTTTAAGAACTAATTAAATACAATACACTTCCTATGGCACATTTCCCCATATCATTAGAGTCTTCCCTATTTTAAGCCAACTAGACTGTCCAGTAGAGTCAGTCTTCAAAAACAGCTACTTTTAGTGCTGCACAAATAGGTATAAGAACGGAACATGAAGATAGCTCAATATAATGCATAAAACTACCAAATCAGTCAGCCTGGTATCAAAGATAGGCAGTCAAATGGATTTAAAGTTCTTCAGGGTAGGAAACGGGGAGCAGGAAGTAGAACATGCACAACAGTGAAGTGATACAAGGTACGGGAGTGATACAGGACCTATTTTTTTATTACCCTGCACATACAATCTCAGGCATCGCCACGTTTGCTGCTGGCGTGGAAAGGGAGGTGAGAACAAAGATGACGTAGTGTCAGGGGGACTCTATGCCATGTACAAGATACCTGGGGTGGGGTGGGGGAAGGAAGGCGTTTGCTCTGACTTGATTCTTGACATCCCCATCTTGTGTATGTGCGCGCGCACTCCCAAATTTCTTGTGATTTTTGGCACCACCCACCCAGCCCCCTGCCCAATTGTGCCCTGCCAGCCTTACCTCTGCTGTGCCTGCAGCTCCTGGGGTTCTTCACCTCCGCGCCAAGCCCGGGGGGGGGGGAGGGCTGCAGCAGCGTCTCCTTTCATCTTTCCAGGCTGGGGGGCAGAGACAGAAGGGGAGAGGAGCAGAGGAGCAGTCCCATTGCTTACATGGAGGGGAGGAGGAGGAGGAACTGCTCTGAGTTGCTAGGCTCCTCTTCCCTGCCAGTGAGAAGGGCTGCTGAGAACAAGTGTGGGGGCGGGGTGGGAAGAGAAGAGGTAGATGTCTGGTTTCTTTGTGAAGCAGCTGATTGGCTGCTCTTCCCCCTGAGGGGAGAAACAGGGAAGGCAGCCAGTCAAAGGAAGTTTCCTCCCTCAGGCAGGGCTGAAATTCAGGAGGGGGCTGGAGCTTGTCACACCAACAGGAGAATGGCACCAACTCAAGCCAAACTGTAGGACTGGTGAGAGGTTACCGGAGCTGGCAATGCTGGCTACGTGGTACTTGCCCAGTAGCTCTGTCAGGTAAAGCATTAGTGAAGCCGTATGAGACCTTGGTGCATACAGCCAGGTCTACACTACAAACTTACATCAGTATAACTACGTCACTCAGGGGTGTGAACAATCCACACCCCCACCTGACGCAGTTATACTCACCTACCACCCCCCTTGGCGTAGGAGGGCTTCTCTCATTAATATAGCTACCGCCTCTCACAAAGATGGCGTAACTACACCGATAGAAGAAGATCCCAAGTCGGTGTTGTAGCATCTTCACTGAAGCACTACAACAGCACAGCTGTGCTGCTACAGCATTTTAAGCATAGTCCTACCCTAACTGACTCCATTTTGGCTGAACCCCAGACCTTCAGTACTGAAAGCATGAGCCTCTATTGCATGAGCTAAAGAGCTTACTCCTCTGCCTGGTACAGAAGTAGATTGATTAACTTGCTATGTAGACAAGCCAGTAGAGGGGGACAAAGACCCACAATCTCCTAGCGTGGGTCTTGCTCAATTCTAATCACTACCCCACAGGAAAGACTTGGCAAAGATTTTAATAAGAATTGTTTAAGACTCTGGGGGTCGCAGATTAGTAAGAGGCAGCTAGATGTGCCTTATTTTTAACAGGCATTTGAGAGAGTTAACTGTCCAACAAATTGCAGGAGCGAGAGCATGGTAATAGGACAGGGCCAGGGAGAGGAGAAGGTTGTGAGCTGATCCAAGCCCACTGATGTCAAAAGAAGTCTTTCCATGGACTTTAATGGGCTTTGGATCAGGCCCAAAATCAATAGCATGGAGTTCACCATAAAAATCTCAGTTGGCCATCAGCTTTCGCTAGCAGGTGGCCATGTGGTTTTTAAGCCGTGAGCATAGGAAATGAGAGTTTTGGACGTGAATCCTTGCTTTGTGTTGCAAAAATAGATTAGGGAAAAACCAAAGCAAGTGCAGTTAGAGGTGATGTTTCATATGAATCTTAGCTCAGATCTTGTTAGGTCTGATTCAATTTCCTTTTTAAAAATATACACAAAACATAAGTACAAAGCTAAATTCTGCTCATTTATATTGATGCACTGTAAGTAGCATAAAATTCAGTTCATGGCATCCTCCTTGGGTTTATTTATTTATTTTTCAGCTGTGCTGCAGCCTTTCGTGTTTTTTGCTCTTGAGGAAGCAGCAGCTAGAAGACCCACTTCATTTGCTTCTAAAACAGCTTGACTTCAGTTGATAAGTTACGCTATCTGCTCCCTGCTCTCACTTGAGCAATATTGTGGCTGCTGGACATCACCGAAAGCATTTAGGGCAGCATCCAGTCTAAATGCAGGTGCCGCGTGTCCCTCAATCTCAGAAGTGGAGGCGATTTGCGCAATAAAAGACTAGGATTTTCTCACTGCCACCTTTTTTAAAAGATGGATTCCTTTGTTCAACATATATTCCTGTTCTAGGTAGCCACAGAGCACTAACAGAGACAGACATGACAATTCAGATTAAGCTAAATGGCATTTAGATGAAACTATCCTGAAGGGAAAAGTATGGTGTGGCTGTAAGATCAAACAGACATTTTGCATACAAACCAAAGGAACACTTGCATGGGAGGAAGGGAGGGCAGCGGTTACACCTCGTGCTCTACTCTTGCTTTTCAAATGTTTTCATTTGGTGTCAGGCTGAGATGTACCCCATTAAGTTGGGTCAATCACAGACAGTGACGTCGCTCATCGCATAATTTTAGTGAATAGACGACGCTTCCAAAATTGTGCTAGCCTGAGAAAATTCCTTTCAAAGGGTTTTAGTCAAGACATTTAATTGACCCAACAGTTTGAATGTTATTTAGTATTTATAATATGTTCGCACCTAGAGGCCAGCCACATAAGAGCCCCATTAATGGCCCCAGGTGCTGTACGAGTATATCTAACATAGCAACTATCGCTAGATCTCTGATAGTCCCAGTAATAGCTCCGAATTTAGTCCCATCATTTCTGGGAGGTGGTTGAGAGCACCAGTACTTGTTGAAAATAATTCTTCTATCACACATTGTAGAGCAACACTGTCCTAAGGGCAAACTGGAACACTGAAGCTGTTAATTTTACAGAAACCCCCCCTCCTCCCCAAAAACAGTTTAAGGACACAAATGACTGCTTTCTGTAAGGTCCCACGTCAGCGGAGCACTTCAGCACCTGCTTAACTTTAAGGTCTGGCCTTTGTCCTAGAACTCTATGGGACTTAAGTACATACCTAGAGTTAAGCAAGTGCTAAAGTCCTATTGAGTTCTAGGACTCAAGCCCATGCCTTAAAGTCAAACATGTGCTGAAGTGCTCTGCTGAACAGAGATAAGCCCTGATGCACAGCCTAAGCTGAATGTTGTGTTGTCACAGTTCCAGGGCAAGGGATTCCCCAAGTATGTTTGCACTTTTGCACATGTATGCCTAATGCAGGCAAGACAGAGTCACACGCGTGTGCACACCTGCAACCCTGATTTTGTACGCACATCAGGACTCAGTGATGGCCCGTTAAGAACACGTCACGCTAACAATGGGCCATAGAAGAAACTCATTCCGCCAAGATGGCTCTCCCTAAGGAGGCCTCAGACATGGAGGGGCCAGTGGCCGACCCCTATTAGTCAGCAAACCGTGAAAGGCCATGTGATATGCTCATGTGACCCTGGACTCCATCTTGGGCCAGTAACTTTCCACAAACAGGAGCTGTGGGCTGCGTTTGGTCCAGTACAATTCTATCCACATGGCAGAGGATATAACAAGACATCTTCATTTCTCTGGACTGGATTTCTAATAAGGAAGCTCTAAACAAGGACGGATAACCCCCCAATTTGTTTGAGTCATTCCAGAGAGACTTTTGCAAGTTAACAGTTTATTCCATCGCTGCAACAAATATGATATAAGGACTTTTGCAATCGCTTGTATGTATACGATTCCTTAAACCATTTAAAACGCTCTTCTTTCTTTTTCCTTTTAATAATAAACCTTAGATTTAGTTGAGGATTGGCTGTTTGGCTGTATTTGAGTAAGATCGGAGATTCATATTGACCTAGGTAAGTGTCCAGTCCTTTGGAAATGGTAGAATTTTAAGTATAGGATTTTCTCTAACTTCTGACTATACTAGACTTGACTGTCTGGATGGGAGCCAAGGGCTAGAATGCCTAAAGGGGATGATGTTTGGTTTCTGGCTAACCGGTGTGGTACTGCAGAAGCTCTTTTGTTACTGGCTTGGTGAATCTAATTATAGAATAAACACCAGTTTGGGGGATTGTCTGCCCTATTTCTTGTAGTCTGGCCTGAGTGTAGCATTCTCAGTGTGGCCCATCCAGGCACCAGGTCACCGAGGTCTACGAGGGAGCAGTTTTCCTGAGGTGTACCATAGGCCAAGCAACAAGAAATGGAAGGTAAAAATGGGCATTCAAACAGATTGTAGCACCAACATATATTTCTCCTACCTCACCAGGAAATCAATCTCATGTCACTTAAACACCCCCCCAAGTATGTGGAGAGAAAACAGTGAGATCCAAAGAAAATAATTAAGCTATGCTCTTGCTCTGCCTTTGTCAGATGGAGACTGCAGCCTTAAGTCAGAAATGGCAACGGTTACAAAAGCCTAGTGAACAAGGATATGTTGTCAAAGAGAAGCCAGATGGGGAATGAGCTGTCCTCCTTGTCTGTGTTTGTCTCCCTTGTACATTATCCACTGCTGAAATAGTGTTAATTAACACAACATTCTTATATGCCTTCGATATCTGTTTATTACTGCCACCCAACTATAAGTGTTGGCTAAACAAAGCCAACAATTTCTATGTTCGATGGACTTCTGTATAATAGCTACAGCAAGAGCTTTCTCCTGTTCCCCCGATATGCCACAATCCAGAAAAGCACTTAAGCACATGCATAACTTTAAACCGGTGAGCTTAATGACTTCAATAGGACTATTCACTTTCTTCAAAGGATTTACATGCTGAAGCATTGTGAAGCACATATCTGAAGACAGATGTGGAAGGAAACTCTCAAGGACACACGTATTTCCTTTTTGAATATGCCTATTATAAGCTTATTGGCTTTACATAGCCACACCAAAATTTCTTATTGGTTTGCATTCAACTACTGCCAAATTGTTGCAATCAATAAGTGACAGACTTACAATAAGTGACAGGCAGCAGCATCTCTGAGCTGAAAGAACAATGCCAGACAAAGAAAGAAGTTACTAAAAAAGTTCAAAAGGCTGCTTACGATGGTTGCCTCCCCAGCTGTAGTTTTTAGTATTTGTGCATGTGCCACTGGCCTAGGAACCAAAAATAGAAGAGAAGATTTAGAAAAGGGAACTAAATAGGAGGGAAAATTAAATAATTAACTAGGCAGGAACAGCTGCCATCCTCCTTCATTTGGATAGATCTCTACAGTATGTGCTACAATCCACAGCCCTGGCGAATTCAAGTAGGTAAGGTTAGAACACTGATGACAGAGTTCAAAGAATGAAAGGTACATAACATAGCATATGCCCTGCAACCATTCCCTGTTTTATTGAAAAGCAGGAGCTGCCGGTGCAATACTTTGAAGGTCAGCACTTCAAGAGCCATGTGCAAAAAATTAAGGACAAGGAGATGAATTTTGGGGGGGGGGGGCTTTAAAGAACTCATCACTCTGGCATATCTAGACCTTGTACATCATATATGCTTCCAATAGTCAGGTGGCTTTATTTTTGCCAAAATGTTGACTTTCATCTTGCCACATTAGTAATATTAATCTATGCAAATTCCACAGTACCCCACAAACTTAACATATTCAACTTCTCAATAACCCATTTTGAGAATGTAATTTGAGAATTTGTAATTCTATAATTTGTTTGCAGATGAAAATGCTGCTTATGAAATGGGCTCAAACAACATTTGCAGAAATTGTTCTTTTTTATAGAGCACATTTGTAAGGTTAGTTCACACTGGGAAAAAAAAAGGAATCTAATAAGAGCCTGACTTCAGGTACTGAGCGCCCTGAATTCCCAGTGACTGCAGTTGAAGGTGCTCAGAGCCATGAAGAACTGAGCCCTAAACTGCTGCTGTAAGACAGTGCAATGGTCACTTTAAGGGAAGGGGCTGTCACCTGAATGTTACTAGGACTCATAAGCAAGAACATGTTGGGAGATGTACATCCCAGGAAGAGTCATGTGACTACTGTTACTTTTCACAACATAGAAATTAGATCAAAAATAAGATACTCTTGCTGGAAGTTTGCTACTTAATTTCTTAGCATTTAGAACACGAGAATGCTCCCCTTTCACACACCCCTCCCCACAAAAAAGCGAAACAAAGCAGGTTGCTCCCCAAACAGAGAGGCGCAATTCACCCCATCCAAGGCTGTCTGCAGATCATCTGCAGCTAGGCATGGCTCACATGCTTCCCTACAGAACCCCCTAGTCTGCAAGTCGGACCCAGAAACCCCCTGAAATTTAAAGCCTACAATTAGAACAGAGTTTAATACATCACAACTAGCAGGACTGTTTAAGAAGGCGCTTGTGACGCATTTCAAGAGAATCCAGGTGGAGGGTAACTGTCAGCCAAGGCAGTTGAGAAAGTCTCAGGAGGGGTTCTGAGGGTAACATGCAGGGAGCAAGAGGTACTTGAGGAGGCAAGGGGTTGAAATCTGGAAAAGGGGCTGTCTGTCAAGAGACAGCAAGAATGATCAGACTAGGAGTCACCTGAACAGAAATAGTCACAAACCCCCTTCTGGGGGCTACATCTCCCAACATGCCTTTCCTTAAAGGTCTTTACCTCAGTAACACCCAGGAAGCACCACCTTGCCCTTACAGGGCCCATCATACCCTGTAACTAAAGTAACTTAACTTACAACTTTTTTTTTTTATTAAACATAAGGGTTGACTCTTACAGGAGTCCCATCCTTAAAATAAAAAATCAGCAGCACACAGAATTCTCAGACAGAGTCAAAGCCCACCAAAGCAGTAAGGGAGAGTAAGAACCCCCCTTTACACTCCTGGATGGGGAACCCAGACTTTGGGTCCTGAGACACAGAAGCTAGAGGAGGCTACACAACTGCCCACTCTGCCGCAGAGCTAGCGGCGAGGTAGTGAGCAGAGCCGTGGCTCTTCTACCTCTACTCAGAGGGCAGCAAAGCTGAGCAGCCTCTTGGGGTGTTAAGTTAGCTGCTGGAATAGGCCAGCAGCAATTTTTCTGCTCCCTTCCCACAGAAAAAGGAAGCAGGGGAGGACTGTTCCTCACAGGGCTTACACACGGTCTCTTTGTTCAGGGAAATGTCTCAGGGCATCTCCTACCATTTAGTGTTACACACATCCATCGAGGTAACAAAAGGAAGCTTTATAGACTATTTCTATTGAACTGTGTCTTTTTTATTGTTCAGTGAGGATGAAAACAGCAGCACCCGAGTATAAGTATATCAGTGATTGGTATGTGCTGTGGCATAATAGATAGTTATGGTATCGTGATTCCATTTGACAAATGATTTTTTTTTCAAAAAGGAGCCAAGAGCATCATGTCAAATATTATGAGACAATAACAGCCTATTAGTTCCAGTGCCTAATTTTAAACCTCATACCACCTAGAAACCCAAAGATTTTTTTTTCCCCTTTCAAGGCAGCCTGTCAGCACTTCAAGGTATAAATAAATAGCACAGTGATTGGTTCATCTCTGCCTGTCTTCATTCCAGAAATTGTACTCAAGGAAGAGCTAAAGTTTCCTTTATATGTGGAGTTTTTTCTCCTCTTGATAAATATCGGCAGTTCCCACTGGAATGCGTAGAACACACACATGCATATGGGGCCTTATCCTCTAAAGGTAGTGAGCACCCCTAGTTACCCCAAAATTAGAAAAATCACTACATGGACCACTCTCAGTTGCTGCAGTTGAAGTCTGGAATGTGAAGCCACACATGGCTTTAGGATATACAAATGTTATTTTTAAAAAGATTTGACTTCAATTGGATTTAATTGAATTAATACAGGTTTTTAAAACAAGCTTATTTAGAAATAAATTTGAAATTGACAAAGTAATTTAATTTTTTTGAAAAAAGTTAATATCAAGCAGTACAAGCTTGCTGCCAAGTTTTAAATAAACAAGCCATTGAACTGGTGGAAGTTACTGGCTAAGGACCTGGAATCAGAGTTGGTTGAACTGCTAAGCCAGCTTTCGACAGCAGCAGCTTCTTCTGCAGATGCAGAGAGAATATTTTCTACTTTTCAGGTTTATTCAACTAGGTCACTTCAATGACTAGTTCATTCATTTATTGAGTACATTCAATTATTAAGAATCCAGTTGGGAGTTTAAAAATCAGAAAAGCTTGTTTCTCTCTTCCAATCTATGAATAGGAATTAAGCGTGAGGATGAAATCTAATTCTAAAATCTTGAAGGACGTAGTAGCCAGAAACAATCAGTTCAATTTACTAGTTACAGATAACTCACTTTGTTTAGTAAATCAGTTTTAAACATAAAACATGTTTTTCTAAGGAAAAAAATTATGTATCCAGAATATTTAAGGTAGCTTTAACTAATAAAACATTTTAACATGCTCTGTGCATTTAATTAAATTTTAATTTTCATAGAATTAGAGTTTCCCACAAATCACAATAAAATGTATCACTCACCATTTTAACATGAATAAAATGTAAAATTTAAGACTGAATAAATAGAAGTTAAGCTATATAATGGCTCAAATCAATGTGGATAGGTATAGTTCATCATCATGGTTAGCAAAAAGAATGTCCAAGATTTGTATAAAGGCTATGTTTAGTTGCAAATCAACGTTTTAATATTTACCAACAAATGAGAATCTCTCTTTAGACAAAACTAAGAAGTACAAAGGGCAAAATATGATTTAAAATCAAGATTTCCTGTTTGCTGATTTACATCATTAAAATCAGTAATCAGGTAACGGGAACAAGGATTATTGATGGCATCACTGAGCTAAAGTGACTAGTGATTTTGGGTGCCCAATCTGAGGTGCCTTTAAAAGATTTTAGAACATATTGAGCACCTGCCCTCTGCAAGTCAGTCTTTTATAAGGTATTAAGTTGCACACCCAAAAATCACTAGTCACTTTGGAAAAATGTAGACTATGGTATGTGGTATGCAAGAAATGCAGACTCAGGCCCTATATTAGGAGGATTCTAATTAATTGGATCTCTTCAAAAATATATGCTCTAAAATGAACACTAACACTTATTTGAAATGGTTTCAGATAAAATATAAGAAATCATGAAAAGAGAGTTATTCTCCAATAAACCAGGGTGAGGAGAACAAGAATTTTATTCTAGGCACTGAACGTTGACTCTCCTGTATATTAATACGATTACCAGTGATGGTTCAGCATTTATAGGGTTTTTTCCTAGTACCAGAATCTGCTTGGTATCATTTGTTAGAAGAGATTATTTCAGTGTAGTTTGCATAGTATTTGTCCCCTTAACACTTTTCTGTATGTAACAGAAGTGGACAAGGAGAGAGATTAGTCTGTCTTGGGTTTCTTCTAGTTTAGTAAAAAATTCATTTTTGTGCTCCTGGTTTGTGATATTATGAATTGATTTACAAGGGCCTGATCCTGCCAACCCTATTTGACCAATGACTTCAAAGGGAGTTGTGTGTAAATAAATGACTGCAGAATCATTGGGTGGAAAACATAACAAAAAACTAATAGGTAAAACATGGTCTCAAAGAGTATGTCTATATGGGGATAAAAAAATCCACCGCTGACCTGGGCCAGCCACAGGACTTTTATCCCCATGTAGACGTACCCAAAGTCAATAGTAAAACTCCCATTGACTTTACTGGGGCCAGGATATCACCCAATGAGTATAGGCAGGTCTATAGATGTGTGAGTGAGAGAACTAAGTAGCTGTTGTATATTTTGAGAGCCATGTAAACTTTGGAGTGCTCTGTACTGATTTTTTTGCAGAAATATGAGGTCAGCGTGATTTCACTTGCTCGTTAATGCCACACTTTATGTCCCTTAGGCCCTGTGTATAGTGTGCCTTTGTGCACTGATATAACTACACCAGTGCAAATGCCAGTTGGGGCTCAGAGTGCGGAGACTTCTGAGAAATTGCAGGGTTATGTCACACCATTCTGAGGCACATTTTGCACAGATGCAGTGTGCCTACAGTAGGACTTTCCACCAGTGTAACTAAATTGATGTACTTGTACAGGTGCACGTTTGCCCAGTCTAGACAAGCCCTTACTTTGCTGTCTGTAGAGATTACCTGCCAGGATCAAAGTTCATCCACTCTGAAGTGGAGAAACCCTGAGGAGAAGATATTTCCTCAGGAGCTCCACTCCCATGCGGAAATTAAGAGAAAGGGGAATGGGAGGGATTCAAAATTCTACAGACATTCATTTTACAGGTAAATAGTTATTGACTGATAGAAGGAAAAATGTAAGGGATTGGATCACTCAGAAATAAGAACATACGAACAGCCATATTGGGTCAGACCAAAGGTCCATCTAACCCAGTATCCAGTCTTCTGACAGTGGTCAATGCCAGGTGCCCCGGGGGAATGGACAGGTTATGATCAAGTGATCCCTGTCGCTCATTCCCAGCATCTGGCAAACAGAGGCTAGGGACACCATTCCTGCCCATCCTGGCTAATAGCCATTGATGGACCTATCCTCTAGCTCTTTTTTGAGCCCTGTTATAGTCTTGGCCTTCACAACATCCTCTAGCAAAGAGTTCCACAGGTTGATTGTGCGTTCTCTGAAGAAATGCTTCCTTTTGTTGTTTTAAATGATTAATACAAACCTTTTTGCCATTTGCTAACCATTTCAGGTCAATAACTATTACTAGGGGACAAGTGTTTATATACAAAATCTCACTACAAGCCTGAAGACATTCAGTGGCCCTGGACAATGAACCACATTGCCCCTATAGACAGAGGGCCAGATCCTCAGCTGGTGTAAGTCAGTCACCATTTCATAGCGTTTAAGGCAATAAGCTCACCTAGTTTGACCTCCTGAATAACACTGCCAGTAGCATTTCACCCAAATACCCATACTGAGCCTTATGACTTCAGTGGAAATACTCATTTACAGCCTCTGGTCCATAATGATCAGGAAGTTGTCTCCAGCAATCTGCACATCCCATGTATCTGAATTTTTTTTAAAATGTCCTCAGACAATTTTTGTTGAGCAAGATTGTGTGGAACTTGACTAACATGAAAACCTTCCCCTTTAGCTACCTGCTCTCAGCTTTGGTTATTTTAGGCATAAAGCACAAGTTAAACAAATCACCCCTCCTCTTTTTCAAGTGTTTTAGATGCTTATCTCTTTGGCAACCATACTTCAACTCTCCTCAATGATCATGACTCATATACATCAGATTCAAGTAGAGATCAGCACATCCAGTCTGAACTACGGGTAATTTGCAAGTCAAGTTATCCATGGAGGAACAGCTAATTTGTCAGATGGCTATGGGCTGGAAGTGGGTGTTTTATTACTTGACTGTACTTACTTAACATTATAAATACAAATAATACTTTTCATTCAAGGCCACTGTTTGGGTTACTTATAAATTGCTATACAAAATATCACCCACTTAGGTAGAGTTTGAATACTGTATATATTAATGATGCATCAAAAGTATCTCAGATTCAGTCAAGGTATCTTCCACTAATGAAGTCCCTAAAGAAAATCACAACAGACTTCCTTAGCTAAGATATGCTGACTGCTTGGTTTATCAAGAGATAACTAAAATAGCATTAGATACAAGATCTTCCTAGTAAAATTCACCAAAGAAGCACAAACATCAAAGGGTCTTAACTCTAATAAATTATTATGTTTGCATTGATCAGAAAGTAGGATAATGCCCTATATGCATAACTATGAGATGTGCTATGGCTCTTGAACTTGCGTGTGACTTTCATAAAATGTGAATTTTAAAGCCAGTTAATTTTTGCCTTACAATATGCCTGACATTTTTCTATTAGATATCCTATCATAATATCATCACAGCATGTGTGATTGCTCACTCTTAATGCACCGACACCAAAAATTTTCAAGGAATGACAGTTGTACATGAAATTCAACTAACAAACCCAGCCTAAATTTAAGCACTAACAAGTAATTTCTGATTTCCTTTCTGTACATGTAAGAGAAAAAAAACATCCCTGTCAGATCAGACTATAGCTTTAAAAATGTGTATCAATTAGAGACCATTCTTTATGATAGAATCATCAGCTCCCAGTTTAATTTCCTCCTCTGAAATAATTAGAGCATCTTAATTCTGTACCACAAGTCAAATGATGGCAAAATGCTAGAGATTCAATTATAAATCTGATTTTACTCATGAGCAACTTGTGTATTAATATCACTTTTTATGTACTGTACTGAAAAGTACGATGCATATTTGAAGACTTTTCCAGTAACTTCACTGAGTTCTGCTTGAAAGCTTTGCTCTTCCATGGTCAGAAATGACTGCCACACTAAAATACTTGTCTCCCATATCGCTTATAATGTTTAATGTACAGTATGTGCAAGTTACATTGCACATACATTACATATTATGGTAACTGAAATTTATGCAATTATAAAAACACATTTCTGTAGCAACCTTCTCTCTGGGCATTTTACAAAGGTAAAGGATTACTGGAATAGTGACTTCTGATGGCAATACACTGGACTATGACAGCACTGAATAAATCAAGAGGAATGAGCTGGGTTTAAGGAAGTCTCTCTCTAATTATAGATGCTGGGTTAGGTTCATCGCTAATACCCCATGCAACCCCATTGACTTATACTTAGTGAAGGAGCTTCAGCTGAGGTTGATACTCTGTTATTATGGGAGTGATCAGTAAAGTTAAACCCCTGGAAGATGGCAAGATCAGACAATATGCAGTATACGTACACTCTGTCTGGAGCAAAGTGGGGATTCTGCCAGCTTACAGTGGCATAATGAATGTTGATCTGGGACATAAGATCCTGGCACTTAACCTGCAACAACAATCCCTTCCCCACCCCTGCTCCTCTATTGAAATGGGGCAAAATCCAGAGCCCAGCACATGAACCAAATAGTCAGGCAGAACACTAGGCAGGTGAGAAGGGGGACAAAGCACATGCACCTTGCTGCCAAGCTGTGGAGAGTAACAGAGCCACTCCAAACAATCTAGTGATGAGTAGCCCATTAGGAGCCCTTATGGCCTTCCCCCTTTCCCTCATTTCTGCTGTGTAGGGGATCCACGCAGAACTGTGCTCTATGTCACCCAGGGAATATACACCCCTTGCACAGCCTATCATATCCCATCCCCCACTCTTCCTGCCCCTAGTTCTGCTGCAAGGGAAACATCTTCCCCACAGAGCAAGTTCTGGATTTGCCCTGCAATGGGTTGATTTGGCATGCGGGTAAGTGTTCTGAATAGATTGTTTGCCACCATCTCACAACCGAATAAGTTTCAGTTTAAACACATGGCACTTGAAAAAAGAGTTATCAGAATAAGCCTTTTAACTATAAATTGCAGGTATTAGAGATCTGTGATAATTGTCTTATCAGGCTCTAAATGTGCTTACACTGCTAAGAGAGAACAAATTGGATTAGGTTCTAGACAGGCGTTTCCATTTTCATAAATTGCTCTGGGAAGCAATAGGACTTCTGAAATGCAGGAGAGTTGCTTTTGTCAAACTGATTTTATTCAAGGATCCTTGTGGAAGGAAAAAATAATCCACCGGGGCTTTTTAAAAGGGAGGGATGGAGAGGAGATAACAGATGTCATCTTAAACAGTAGGGGCCTAATTCTGCTCTCTGCATCCTCACTGCCAATCCAAAGGAAGCCCACTGAACTTAGTGAATTTACACTGAGGTAGCTGAGAGCAGAGCTCTCTCCTCGCAAATGGAGATGCAAGAAGCGTGCAAGCTAGACCAGCACGGGGGGGTCCTTGTGTTTTCAAGGGCACAGATCTAAAATGGGATTCTGTAGGTCAGAATGTGCAAAGCATGACAGGTATGAACACTGCCATGATTTGGAGAATGGAACGAACACACACACACACACACACACACCAGTGCAGCTCTGCAGAAGCCTAAGCCAAATGCTGCCCTCTCCCCAATGCCATTTTTCTTGCTCTTGACCCTGTACTTGGTAGAAAAAAGTAGACAGGGCCAATGCTTGGAAGGAATGAACCCTATTAATAGCATGCTTAGCCCCTCCTGCTCTCCCCAAGGATGCTGCAAACCTGCAGCTAATCTGTGGTTTTTGCTCCCACTTCATGCCCTGTGACTCCCCAGGCTTGACCCAGCCACATTGAAGCCAATGAGAGTTTTGCCATTAACCAGATGGGGGCAAGATCAGACCCACAGTGCAGCCAGAGACTGACAGCCAGTGACAATATATTTACCAGGGCTACCACGCAGCTTTAGCTGCAGTGAGGGGAGAGCAGGGCAGCATGGAGAGGGAAGAGTCTCTGGAACGTACATTGCACAGTATTGGGAACTCAGATAGTCCACGCTGTGGAACAGTTTCTTGATTCCTTTGCAGTTTGAGTAATATCTTACCTCCCTGCTCTGGCTAAGGTGACCAGATTTTATAGGGACATTCCCAATATAGGTGCCTATTACCACCACCACCCCAGTCCCTATCTCTATTTTTCACACTTACTATCTGGTCACCCTAGCTGTGGCCTTCATAGCAGTAGAGCGTACGTACCTTTGCCTGCTGCGGAATTAGAGGCTCTCAAATTAAAAAAAAAAAACTGAGACAAGCCCTCCTCCCCCCCCCAAATCCAAAATGTGTGTGCACACGTTCCTGTGCACTCTCTGAAATGGTCACTGCCATCTGCAAACCTATGGGCCCCAATGTGCTTGGTGTAAGAGGGTGCAACTGGGCCTCAGCTCTTACAATTATATACTTAATTTACATCTTTATTTCTATTCCCTGAGTATTTTGAAGAACCCATTGTTATTCTGTGCGCACTGGACAGTTATGATGGTGCGTTGAGATAAAGATCTGAAAATAGATTATTCTATAAGATATTAAGCTGTTCTATCCAGATCTATAATTAAATTATAGATTCCCTTTCTGAAGTGTGTAATCTGGGGTCCAAAACTCCATCAATTGTGCGGTTCAGGCAGGAAAAAGATGTCGGGATTGTATAATCAGAAACAGATTGGTCACATATCACTGAATATACTGGGGGGGGCTGGTAAGAAATGCAAATTTCAAAGTGATGGAGTGTAGATTGCGACATACACTGATCAGACTTCATCTGCATTGTACTAATTGGGAATAAAGGAGATAGGGGCTCGAATGGGAACAATCCCAACAGTAGGAAGTTCTATATTTTGTGAGAATACTCAACCACCACTTTTTGGAAGCCAACTATTCAGAACATTTCAGGTGAAATTATACCTGCTTTGTCCCGAGTATATTTTTTACATGATTTCTCTGAATTGCAAAATATATCTAAGAATGGGGCCACTAGAATTTTTAAAAATATTGGACCAAACTCATGCCTGGTGTAACTACTAAGGTTAGTGGAGACCAATTTATCCCATTCTGGTTCACCAGTGGCACAAGACACAAAACCTTCTTTACCTGAGGGAGGCTCTCCTGAAAGAAAAATAGAAACTCTGCAAATAATGGTCAGAAATACAAAAGCATTTTGGAGCCTGGCACCACGTTAAATCTTCAAGGTGTTTGGTTAAAGATACTGCCATATTCCCTCTGCCATTTTTTAAGTTTCCCCTTCTTTCTCTTGCCTCTTTTCACAGAAGAAAAAATGAATAAAATATTTATCCTAGAACATAGGTGCTGACTCTGCGGGTGCTCCAGCCCTGGAGCACCCATGGGGGAAAAAAAATAGTGGGTGCTCATCACCCACCAGCAGCCGCACTAATCAGCTCCTCCCCCTCCTGCCCACAGCCCCACCAATAAGCGCCTCCCCTCTGTCACAGTGCCACCCGCCCACTGTGATCAGCTGCCTGCAGGAGGCGCTGGAGAGGAGGGGTAGGAGCAAGGGCGGGACCTGAAGAGGTGGGGCAGGGCAAGGAGGGCCTTGGGGGCAGGGAGGGAGTGGGGACAGGGTCTGGGGCGGAGCAGGGTTGAACATCCCTCAGGAAAGTGGAATGTCAGCGTGTGCATCTCAAGAATTTGCTGCCTGATGCATAAAGATATTTCATGTTATTTCTCTGTGAGAAGATGTTCCACAGGACATCTGATGTAGATTCCTTCCCTCTCCCTCCAAACACATATACTCTGTTTATTCACAATGGCTTTTGTTGATACTCACATACAATCAATAAGTACATTTTAAAAGGGAAGTTTAAACAAAAGATATAAACTCTGAAAAATCCAGAAGTAGGTTGGTATTAAGGGACATAACAAAAACAAATCCTAAATGCCCACCAGAAGGAGAGCCAGAGGCCCAGATCTTCAGGTGAGGTAGAAGAGGGCACAGATCATCTAACAGGAGAGGTTCTAAGGTTTTAAGTCAGCCTGGTACTCTCCAGTCCTGGTCTGGCTGTATGCCAGCTGCTAAGAGCAAAGACTAAAAGCAGCACAAAGAAGGAGGCCTTTGCAGTGCACAGCAGCTTGTATTGGTCCTATAAAAACAATGAACAATACTGCATATTCAGCTGGCATATTATCTATTTACATAGAGAGATATTTCCCCTGTAGAGCACTCTCATAACACCACGCTGGTCTGCTTGCATAGAACAGCCTGAATGTTGATGATCACTGAAGTCCCTAAAAAGCCAATATAGCAGCTGTGAATCAGCAAGGCAGGGAGAGAGCCAGGCTAATTCCTCTTGTTCACATGTCTGTTCTAAACAGTCAGGTTTGTCTAACCCTGGCATGGTCCTCCTGAAGCCAGCTAGAGAAATTTTGACCTGACGCTGCAGGACCAAGTGACCACAGCACTGCCGAGGATCTGATTTGAGTCTTAATTTTGCTTCAGAGTGGTAGCCGTGATAGTCTGTATCAGCAAAACCAATGAGGAGTCCTTGTGTCACCTTAGAGACTAACAAATTTATTTGGGCATAAGCTTTTGTGGGCTAAAACCCACTTAATCAGATGCATGGAGTGGAAAATACAGTAGGGAGGTATAAATATTGGTTTTAGCCTACAAAAGCTTATGCCCAAATAAATGTGTTAGTCTCTAAGGTGCCACAAGGACACCTCTTTGCTTTTCTTAATTTTGTTTGTAGCCCTGCAGAACTGCTATTCTATCCCTTCCTAGCTCTCAGATCACTGCACTCTTCCCCTCCTCTCCATCTTCAACTCCCTCCTCCTTGACTGCAAACATAACTGAAAATCTCAAAAAACAAGCTTTCAACTTGGTTCTTCCTCCCAAGAAAGAACATGTCACTTCCACTGTAGTCAGGGGAGCTGTTAGCATTCTCCAGTGGGAAAACTGGACTCACAGGAATGTCAGAACAGCCAGAGCTGGGTGGTTAAGGAAAGAAGTCAAT
This sequence comes from Mauremys mutica, assembly GCF_020497125.1. Taxonomy (NCBI): domain Eukaryota; kingdom Metazoa; phylum Chordata; order Testudines; family Geoemydidae; genus Mauremys; species Mauremys mutica. The sequence goes on from NC_059082.1 coordinate 15,533,651, forward strand.
AAGAGACCTTAAGAACACCACTCACCAGCTAGCATGCACCCTGTGATGAAGCATTATGTAGCAGGCTCTTCTCCTATCAGGCCACCTGATAGCAGCTGCTCCAACTCTGTGATTGTTGGCTTCTCCTTGTGACTCAGCCCTCCAGCCAGGTGACACATTTCCGCCTCTTTGGGGGGGAAACCAAGGGGCCAACAAACAATAGTTTGTCAGCCTCATGTTGGGCCTTCAGCCTGACTCCACATTCACTAGGCTTCTCCCCTTCTATCAGGGAGGATTTCTGCCCTACCTTCCCCATTAGGCTGGTAGGGGAACCCAGGCCCTCCCTCTCCAGTGGACTCCAGTCCAAAGCTCCTTTAATAAGCAGCCAAGGCCTATCTAGATATGCCTCTTGCTTGCTAGATCCCAGGACCACTTTGGACCATCACCTGTCTTAGGCCTCTCTCATAGCTTCTTCCCAGACTCCCAGTGTACCACCACTTCTCCCCACCCCACCCAACCCAACCCAGCTCACTACAGAGCTTCCTAGCACTTTCCACTACCCAGCTGGCTGTACAGTAGGAGAGCTTTCCCTGCTCCCTTCACAAAGTAGTCCTTAACCCAGCAGAAGTCTTCCTGATGTCTGCAAGCCTCTCTACCAACATGCAGGCTCACTTCCTCCCTCTTTCCCTTAACAGCTGCCTGAGGCTCCCCACTGCATGTCTAGCTTCATTGAGGCATCTCTCACTGAATGAGAGCCAGCAGCCTCATCTCTGTCCTAGCCAGCTCACACCTGACCCAGGTGAGCCCCTTTAAGTCTCCCTCCAGACTTGAGGGTGTACTGCAGGTGTAGCAGGGCAGGACTGATTGAGAGCCCAGGCTCTCATTAACCTCTTATGGCCCAGTTTGGGGTAGGGTTGTCACCTTTCTAATTGCTGGTAAACATACCCTTGAGGCCCCACTCAAGGTCCCAGCCCTGCCTCCTCCCCTATGGCCCCACCCTCATCACTCACTGGATGGTTTTAAGGAGCCTGCTTGCAGGGAGGAGGTAGGCCCAGCTGAGTAGAGGTTCAGGTTAATAAGCCGGCACCTCCCCTCAACCCACGATAACTGGACTTTTGGTTCGGGTGCCATAAAAAAAATGGGCACCTGGCAACCCTAAATGGCACCCTAAGCCAAAAAACAGAGTCTCTGGGTAAAACCCATCCAGGTGACAACCCTAGTTTGGGGTTGGTACACCCCAGCACAAGAACACACAGAATTTCTGGGGTGGGGACACTGGTTAAATCTTGGCATGTTTGCCGCCTTCATTCCCTGTCAGACATTGTCTTTATTGTGGATTTTGCTCCCACACAAGCCTACACATCATTATAGTTGTTTACATACCATCACTAGCAATAATAATAATGGATACGTAACAATTCCTCATTTGAACGTGACAAATGGCTTCTTCTCACAGTAAAAATAAATACACAGGGAAAAGGAAAATACATCATTGTTACCAGCAAATGAGGCATAGTGCAAGAAATTAAAATGTCTGGCTGCTAGAAAAGGAAAAACCACCCTTGGATGGAAGCCTTAAACCAAAAGGCAGAAGGATCATTTACTGAACACAAGAAAAATTAATAGAGAAGAAGGATAATTAAGAGAAATGGAAATGTTTGCTGAAGTTCTGTATAACTGAGTACACACGGGCACATAATCAGATTCCGAATAAGAACACAGTTTAGGATCAGACCACTTACTTAACCCCCATTCACAGGCAATGTGTCTGTGTTTATTTTTTTATTCATAGATTTCAATAACAATGTCCATACAAAAACACTCATGCGGCTTATCTAGTGATTAACCTTCCCATGACAGAAGGTAGCAGCTCAGGTTAATTTTCACTTGACTGACACAGAACAAACTGAGCCCTGCAGTCTCCCCTCTTTGTGTTACAATTACAACTGATCTCACTCTCCTTGAAATCAAGGGTAAATTCTCATGTAGTTCAATGGGAATGGTTGAGTGGCCCATCAGTAATACCATAACCCCCATGTATCACATTCTCTGTATGTACACATGTGCATCACATAAACTCCATTTATTAGGCACTTTTGGTTGCCTCAACTGCACTCTGCCATAGAAATGTTTCCTGATTCCCTTATGTGACTGGGTGCACAGGTCATTTGGTGTCCACGAAGTGGACCCCAAACCCCAGCCCAGTGCATCCCACTAGTGATGTCTCTCAGCAGCCCTGCTGGGCCAGTCAACAACCTGGGATTTCCAGGGGTTAATTCCTTGCGGGGGAGTTCAAAGGCAGCACAGGGAAGCTACCAGCTGGGTGCTAATTAGGCAGCAGCTGAGCTTATTTAGACCCAACACCTTAAAAGACAAGGAGAGCAAATGAGGTTGGCAGTGGGCAGAAATCTGTAGGAGGAGTTGTGGGAGAGAAGGGGGTGGGTAATGCTTTGTATTTGTAAGTGTTTTACTGCCTGCAAAGCTACACAGCAAGGATGTGCAGCTACAGAGACATTTAAGGAGGTGGAGCCAATTTACATTAGGCAAAGACACCTTCAATAAAATCCTACATGGAGAGGGTGATTTGGGCACTGTTCTGCCCTGACCTTGTTACAGCCCCTTCTCTTCCCCTCTTTGCTGCAAAAGAAATTACCCTGGGCTCAGGCCAAGGATGGGCGATGTTCAGAGCGAAACCAGTGACGGGTTTATCTGAAATCTTAGGGCTCTTCAGAGTTTAAGTCACTTGAAAGTCAGAAATCTCCTCCCACACACACTTCCAATGAAATAAGGCTTTTATTTTAGCTCAGGCATCTCATAAGATACTATGCCTTAAACTCATTCCATTCTTATGTAGGCAAAAGCTATTCTACCTAAACAAAAAGGTATTTTATAGGATTTTGGAGGTGTTTTTTTTATTGTAATGTATCAGTCAGATTTACCTCTCCCTCTGAAGGCCTAGACTTATTGTATTGAAAGAGCTTTCCTGTGCCAGTGTGGGGAGAGGTGTACAAAAACTAGTACTTATACATTCTTTAAAAAAAAAATCTCTAAAACAGTCTGTCCATAAAATGTGGCATATCCAGACTACATGGTGGTGTGAAGTGGAATAAAAGTTTTATTGACATTTGTTAGGGAGAACTTATTACATAACTCACAAGGTTTGAATCCAGCCACCCCAAGCTCAGACTCACTCATGGTCTCTCTAGACTATATATATAAAACGTATCAATATTAAAAATGCTTTATTATGCTTTTAAGATCTACTTTACACAGCAGCCACAACAATAATTTGCCGGTGTCTGCTTTGAATAGTTGGGATTTAGTTTGACACTGAAGCAGAAACCTAAGACTTGATTCATCAAAAGGAGTCAAGGTTTCCCAGGTTCTGATTTTCTCCACCTTTTGTGCAGGTTCTTAAGCTGTTTACAAATCCCTGAGGATTTAGCTGCTGGCTTTTGGCAGTGTCTCTGGCTAGCTGCTAAGCCTACAAAGATGGCCAAAAGCACACTCCTTTTTTAAATGTAATTCTTTTTGCTACTCTAATAGCGATGAACAATATTGCTGAAAAATAGGCAGTGAGGCAGTCGTATGAAACCAAATCATAATAAGTGATTGCTATTCATTTTTGGTGTCAGATGCATGGGGTGACTGTGAAACAACTAAAAACCCTGATTCTCGGAAATGTTGGACCCATTCAGTTATGAGACCATAGAGCATTCAAGCAATCAGCTCCTTAAAAGAACCTGTAATCTATTTTTAAACCACTATAAAAGGGAGATTTAAGTTAAGGAGCCAAAGTTTTCATTTCAGTGAGATGTCTTACGTGAACCTTACTTTGAGTTCATGTCTACCGACCAACTTACACAAGATTAGCTAACTTCTGAAGAACAACAAACACAGTAGTTTCTCCTGCTCTTGAGACAAGGAAAACAGCAGCAGAGAAATTGACAACTAGCCCTATCTGAGCAGGCTTGTTCATTAATCATTATTGTTGCTATTATTTCAGGTGTATTTATGTACACGCATGCACATACCTGAAAAGAGCCTCAGTCTTGTGTGTCCTGTAGTGCACAATGATAGAGTGAAGAAGGCATCTATATTTAATGAAATTCCATTATATTATTACTCACTCTTTTTCCAAAGTGAAATGTTTTGACTTTGGTTTTCTTTTATATTAGAGGGGAGGAGGGATCTTTCAATGTGCATATAATTAATCATGAAACACTGTGCTTTGTTTCAGCCTCATAATGACTCAGAACTTCTGTGCTCATTAAAAACTAGTTCAACCTTTACCTTTATTTCCGAGTGACTATTAATGTCACTTGTGTGACATGCCACAATGAGGAAAGGTCCCTTTAGTTTTACAGTAGTGGAAAGGTCTGGATCATGTAGCCAATGTCATTTCACTCTAACAGTATCATCCATAATACATTGTTCTAATGAAAAATGCACAGGAGAAATCAGTGTGAGGCTCTGGCAGTTGTGATTACTTAACTAGTCTAGGTATCAGGGGAGAAAACTAAACCTTTTGTTTAAACCATGAAAGAAGATACATGATAGAGGGAAACTGAGCCTTCCAGCCAATAAAAATGGAACAGCACAAAGTACTGTAGTTGGTAAATACTGCTCAGCAATATTATTCAAAAATAAAAGCAGAGACTGGAAGTTTTATCTTACTGTCATGCTAAAAGCTCCTGGTATGAGGGAAATTGCTATAAGGCCATTGTAAAAGAGGATGGAATTAAATTCTAGGCGGAAAAATCAACATACTAGCTGCAATCTTTTAGAGAATACAGACAGAACAGGTATAGGTACAAACCCAAATAATCCTCACTGCCAAGTGGTCATCTAGCCTTCCAACAATAATGTACCAGTCCAACTCCTTTTGAAGTTAATGGCAAAAACAGTGTCAGGCCCGTGGGGTTCACATCCTGTAATGTCAAGAACTGCTCCATCTCCCAGCGAACAGGAAGCACAATCACCTCTCCCTAACTCTATTCCAAAATCGCTATAGACATTAACTCCCTGTAAGAGTCATCCAGCAGTCGATGACATCAATGATTGCTTGATTAGCATCAAGCGCACCCACTCAAGTGCAGACATCCCCTAAGCAGGAATGTATCTCCAGGCTGCATCTCTGACCCCAGGGCAGAACAATGCTGGGCTGTCGTAAGAAATACTCTGCGTCTGTGTTGTTTCTCACCGTGTATTTGGATAAGCTTTCACATTTCAAGGGTCACGATCTTCTCAGGCTGATCAATTGTGATGGGAGAGATGGCTCCCAACCCCCCAGCTGTGATAGCATGTCTGAACAAGCCCACCTACCCCAGGGAAATAAAAGTCTAACATGAATCCAGTCTCTTTGACTTTAACCAAAAGCCCAAACCCTGAAGTGTCCACTGTCATTAAATGGAAAAGGGTCACAAGAGGCTTTGTACATCTAGCAGGAGTTGGTCCCATTGCTTGCTCTTTATGTACTCTCACCTTGTGTGAACCATGTTTAAGCTGATGCTCAGCTGTGTCCTTGGCAGTTTCCTGCTTCTCTCCTCCAAGCTAGACAGATGACAGTGTCCAGCAAGCCACCTGTGCCACCCCTTGTGTTTGTCTCAAAAAGTGTTTAAAAAAGAGGGGGGGGTGGAGAACTAACAACCAGGCATGTGAACCTGTCCTTCAGCCTGAATACAAGACCCACCACAGCCCATCCCTCCTGGTATCCTGAATCTTGCAAGCACGGAAATGAACACAGAGACGGATCCAGCTCTAATTCAGAATAATGGATGCTGAAATATTGGAGCATGGGACTCAGAGGATAAGATCTAGTAGAACTCTCCCTAAAATTAGAAGTAGGTAAAGGATTTCCCATTGCCATGGAGAAATAAGAACCCTTCCCTGGGGAGGGGGGTAAGAAGGCAGTATGTTTCCCATAGTGCTATGACAGGGCATGCTTGCCCAGTGAGGTGCTTCCACACTGTAACACTGGGCCCCGCACTCTTGCGGTCTGCCATATTGCTTACTAAGTTATGTCATCCTGAGAAGGGCACATGCGCTGCCTCTAGCTGGTCATGCCGCTCACTCTGCCCTGCTGTCATGTGGCATAGAGCTGAAGCATGCTGGCCATGGAGAGGATAGAAGCAGCTATATGGTATGAGAAAAATATGCAACCAGCATTTCCTCTCTCTGCTCCATTCCCATGTGACCAACCCCCATCTATATGATATTCCACAATTTTCCTTCCCCTGCTCCCAATTCTACACGGCAGAATAGATCATCTGGGCCTTATGTAATAGTGTACTTGGGAGTTATTATCATTCCCCAAGGACTTTACAACCAAAAATCCAATAGTTAGCTATAAACAGAGGCCACTGTATGAGAGAGAAAGGGCTAAGAGTGACACTGGGTCTGCAGTTAAGAGCATGTAACTGCAATAATTCTTTAATTTCCATGACTGATGAAATGAGACTGCCCTGGCAGAGCTGGAATGAGGATGGAATATGCTACACAGTGCGTTTATAAAAGAATAGGTTTGCATCGTCCACAGGGCTACAGAAAGACAAAGATTTATGCGAGCCAGAATTTTGGCAATACCTCCACATTTATTCTATTTTCCCAGAATTGTTGGGCCTGTGATTGTGCCAAGCTCCAGATGGTGGATTCACATCCACACTATGACAAATTAGGCTTAGATCCCATCAAGCCTCTAATTTATACAAGTTTTTGATTCAAGACAGCTCAGAGTAAACAGTATTCCACAGCTGAGATATTTGGGAATCCAAGGTGGGAGAAAATACACAGAAGCTTTCAAGAAACAAGTGTGCTGTGGTTATAGATGCTAATTTAACACTGCAAGAATTTAAAATACATCAGCTACCTTGGACAAGACAAGAAAGAAAAATACTCCAGAACACACTAATACATAAGAAAAAAACATAGGGACTAAGGATCAAATTCAGCCTCAGTGGCCATAGGCATCCACCTGGCAGCACGTATCCTGGATCCCTCTCAATCAGGTTCACGGCAAGGCATGGCACAGAGACAGCATTTGCTGCTCTGGTGGGTCACCTACCACTGTCTGTAGACAAAGGAAAAACATCCATATGTATCCCACTTTACCTGTCTGGCATATGGTACTGTAGATCACCTACTGCTCCTGTCCCACCTCCCAGGGGCTGCAGGGATGAAAGAAAATGCCTTTAAATGGCTCAGGTCTTTCCTCTCAGATCAAACCCAAGGAGTCAGTAGGGGCAACTCTTCTTCTAGCTCCAACGCTCTCAGATAGTGAATGTCACAAAACTCAGTCCTCTGCCGCTCCTTTTAATAATTCAACATCTAGATGAAGCCAGTGGGAGAGCAAATGAAACAATATGGCCTGAAGTGCCAGCAGTATGCAGAGCTCTACATCTCCTTTAAGTTGAACCTAAACAGAGCCACTTCTCCAGCTTTCTCAATGCCTAGCACAGCAGTTTCCAAACTGTGATCCATGTACCAACCATGGCTGGTCTCTTGAGCACCTGCTGGTGATCAGTGGGTAGCAACCTAGACTATGGTGGTACCTTCTACCTTTGGTTCTTGTGCTCAGAATTCTCAGAACAAAAGTTGCACCAAAAGGGGTGCACTCCATCTCTTGTTGTCTCACTTGATTTGTACCCTTCTGAGACATTAAAGACGAATACTCATGTTAATGTTGCTTTTTTTTAAACACTAACCAGATCCTATTTTTACTCTTACAACTAACTCTGTTGAAAGATTATCTTTGGGAACAGCTTAGTCCTCTCTGCTCCCAGTTGATCTAAAGGCATTTGATCTGTTCAGTCTTGAATGAGCAAATATTATAAGTGGCACAGTTCTTTCACAGACCCACTCTAACCTTTTGATGTATCACTCTTCCAAGTTTATAGAGGTGCTCAGAAATTCGGATAGATGGAAGGAAATGGAGATGCAGCGCATGGCCTCTGGCCTAACCGATCATTTTGATATAGAAAGGGTGGTCCGATGGTTAGGAAGACAGTCTGGGACAAGGGACCTGCATTCAATCCTCTGCTCTTCTGTAGACACCCTGTGTCAGCAAATCACTTAGGCCCAGAACCACAAAGGTTTTTAAGCTCCTGATTTCCACTGAAATCAGCAGAAGTTAAGAGTGTAAATACCTTTGTAGAACTGGGCCTCAGTCTGTCTCTGCCATAGTTTTACATGATAATGAGAACCATATAAGTATCTAATGGAGATATGGAAGGAACAAATTACGGTGTCTTTAAAAGAAAATTAAGGCTGACGTCTATTTGAGTTTGATGCTGAAGTGAAGAAATTGCTCTGCATCCTTATTTCAGACTATTCATTTTCTCCTTAATCCATCCTCCCAGTTGTTCCCTGGACCTAGGCTTCAAAAGATTTGCCACAAATTTCAGTCCTAGCCTTTTCAGATTAAAAAGGAAGATAATTGGGATAAACACTTCTTCCAGTTTGACAAATTGTAGCAATCTGACTTTATCTTATATTTCCTTTTATTCTGGTAACTCTGGTCTCGGTTAGTAAAATTTGCTTCTTGCCGATGATTTGCGTGAAATTATCCTATAGCTCAGATCAACAGCTTCCAGGCTCGATCTTTAGTGTTCCTCTCACAATTATTTTCAGATATTTTTCTTAGGCTCTAGACATAGGCAAAATCCAGTGGTGAAGAGGTTCTGTTTGTATCAGCAATAGCCACAAGTTTGGCTGCTTTATCTCACCTGGCTTCTTGTCTCAGCTGAAATCAGGAAATGCAGAGGCAAAGTGGTTTTTTATTATTATTGTTTATTAAAAGAGATACGTTAAAAAAGTTATCCAAACTATTTTGGACCCACAAAAATATTCAGGTAGGGCTTGATTTGGAAGTTTAGGTCAGTTCTTATTTTATCTGGATCAATTCCTCCATCCCATGTCGTAGACATGGAACCCATATAGTTTTTATCAGAATCAGTTCACCAATAGTCTTAAACCATATAATTAATCTCTCTTTAGCTACTTGAAAACTGCCAGCAAATTTGAAATCTGTCATGAAAATTTCAAGGCTAAAGAATCTAAATATAGCAAGAGACGTTGTTAATTATCACGCCATTACTAACCTTTCTTACTTCACTTAAGATACTTCCTAAGTTGTATCCATTCTGTTTTAGAGCCACATGGATCATCAGAATTTTAATTAATTCTAATCAGGATGTCTGACCCAGGATTGCATAGAGATTGTTCTCCTTGACTTAGTAATAAGTGCTTGTCTCGGCTGCTGTCTTTCGATTTATTAGTTGTATTTGGTACGATGAACCACACAGTTATGATGGCCTCCAGTTGGATGCAGGTCTTTCTGAAATGATTGTGGATTGAGTTTCTTGTATTTAATTCGTATCATCTTCCCTTTATTATGGGTGTTTTGTAACAAGCTAAATTCTGTTTGGAACCATTTCTTATTACCATTAATATTACAGCTAGACTTGGAGTCTGAACCTACTCTCATTTATATCATCGCTATATCCTGCTGCAGACATTTAGATTCATTTGTTTGCTTCAGCAAATGTCTTTGTAGATTCTCTCTCAACTGCCCATATGTTTGGCTGGTGTTAAACTTAGATAGCCAGAAACCTTCTGAAACCAGAGGCAAGAAAACGCTGGGAGAGACCTTGTCTCTTGTAGTTGATATTCTATTTATACTTTGAGAATTCAGGTAATTCAATAACACCCACTCCAGTGCCAAAAAATCCTTTGTGAAATGTTCAGCTTCACTCTGACAGACCTTACAGTTGGGCACTGGTGTTTCTCCATTGACTTCTCATGATGTGTGTTAATGTAAGGGAAGGAAATCAGATCTCCAGAAATGCTGTTGGCAAGTGTACTAGTATCTTAGAGGGATCATGGTGGTCTCAAAGATTCCAAAGCATTCAAGACTTCATGGGTTGAACCCAACACATTAGAAGCAGATTGTAACGTAATGGCTTTATCCATGAGCTTGTCCTCATGTGGCATGCCCACAGGTAAGAAGAAAGACTGCTGCTACCTAGTGCAATGTCCTTTATCTCATATGGTAGAGGCCTGTGGTTTTGGAACTGAAGGAGTAAGGTTCTTGTGCCTCATGCCCCAGTTGTGTGTTTGTGATTTAGCTAGTCTGTGTCTGTGCAGAATGCCAAGGCCAGCAAGAGACTGAAAAAGCACCACGGATCTCCAAAACATGAAATTAAAAGGCAAGACAAGCCTTTACTACAGCTACTGACAGGAGTGTTGAACATTAGAGACAAGAGGAACCACCTCCCTGAAAAAAGGACATTCCTTTTTTATTTAAAAACAAATTATATCCAATATAATAGAGAAGATAATGCTCAGTATAGAGCTGTGCAGAGGACAGAAGTTCTGCTTTGTGAAGGATTTAGCTCTAGTGTTGCAGCTTCAGCAGGAATAGGGATAGCACATGTGAAAGAATAATAGCTGGTGGTTTGGGGAGTCAGGCTTATTGGCTTGGTTTGTCCTCTCAAGGGGCCAGGTGCAGATTGCTTGGAACATGGGCCAAAAGTTTTATGAGGAGAATCTTGAGAAGTGTAGTGTTCTTTGAAAATTATGCAAATACAGGAACGGCAAACATGTTCTGCATAGCAGGACATCATGGCAGTATGATATTATACGACTGCAGGAATGAAGTTCCCTAGGAGCTCTCTGAATTTAATGAGCAGCATCATATTACTGATGCTCTTTATTAATGATATTTAGGCTAACAGAAAACATGTTGTGGGGATAATAAACAAACTGAAGTTACACAAAAAGCAGATGTGGTAATGCTTCATTATTAACATGTGAAAAAGCCAAGGCCAAGATTTCCTGCAGATAGACTCCTAAACATAGGTACTGGAACTAGGGGTGCTGCTGCATTCCCTGGCACAAAGTGGATCCCATCATATACAGGGTTTACAGGTTGGTTGAATAAATCTCAGCAACCCCACTATAAAAATTGTTCCAGCACCCCTGCTCCTAAATTAGTACTTAGGCACCTAAATCAGTGGTCTGCGCTTCCACTGAAGTCAATATGAAATGGTCAGCGCTTGGCCCTTATGAAAAATCAGATAACTTATTTCGGTGCCCAAATGCCCTTTGTGACAGCACCGTTCTGTATTACTGCTTTTAGTAGTACAGCAGTATTACTTACATTAACCAACAGTTGCCTTGTTAAACGTGATTCTGAATAAGCTGGTAAATGCTTCTATTCCATCCTCTGAGGATAGGACAAGAAGCAATGGGCTTCTATTGCAGCAATGGAGGTTTAGGTTGGACATTAGGAAAAACTTCCTAACTCTCAGGGTAGTTAAGCACTGGAACAAATTGCCTAGGGAAATTGTGAAATCTCTGTCATTGGAGGTTTTTAAGAACAGGTTAAATAAACACCTGTCAGGAATGGCGTAGTCATTATTTAGTCTTGCTTTGAATGCAGAGGACTGGATGAGATAACCTAGTGAGGTCCCTTCCAGTTCTACACTACTATGATTATCATCCTCATCAGCTAATGATCTTAAAAACAAAGTGCTTCCATTGAACAGGAAATCCATGTTGTGACTTTGGGACAAGAAGTCCTGGACAAAAATGCTCTTTGATATAATATGCTGTGATGCCTTTCATATTAGATAGGTAAGAAAGATCATTTTAATCAGAGAAATATGTTGTCTGCAAAGTAACATATTAAGTCATTTTTATCATTGATAAATGGTTCCTGTTGATTTGTTCTATTCTCAGTTCCCAGTTTAGTCAGCTGTAATTTATTAAATCAAAGGTTGCCTTATAACATATCCCACTGTTCCTCTCCATGACAGAAACGAACATTAACCTTTATGGCTACATCCATACAGTTTTGTCAAAGGAGACATCAGACCTTCGGGCTGTAATGACCCAATGTGAAACTGTAGAGCTTCACATGATGAGGTATTCAAATGTGAGCACTGATTGACCAAACCTGTAGGCTGATAAAGCAAAGTATGATTTTTTAAGATGCTGTTGCAATATTTTTAAATTCCCAGAGAAAACTTAGTATGTGATAGCATCTTCTTCCTCAACTTATTTACATAACCTATATCAACTGCTGTGCCCATGACAATATCTAGAGAGAAGAAAGGAAGTAGAGTAGTATTTTTAAAACCATATTTAGGCTTAATTTACAAACCTATAGTGCCAAAGCTGGAACTCCTCATTCAGGATTTACTCCACCCAGACTCAGGCAAGGGGAGTGGCATGGGCTGAGACAGTAGCATCCATGAATAAACAGATTCCACCAATCCGCGCTCCCACTGACTTCATGGAGAGTTTTCCTGTAATAAATTCTGTCTAGCACCGATTTTAGATTGTGAGCTGCCTGGAACAGGGACTTTGTGTTGTCTGTACAGCACCTAATACAAGGGGCTCCTGATTCCCAGTTAGGGTCCTTAGGTGCTACCACAGTAGAAATGAAAACAAGTAATGACTTCAGGATTTGGCCCTGTACCAGTAATTTGCTCTTCTGTAGCGACTCTTTTCTATGTCTCAGTGCTTTACAGACATTATTGGATGGAAGCCCACCGTGCCTGTGCAGTTCTGTAGGTAAATCATTTTTATTCTAATGTACAAAACAATCCCCATTGGTGTCTAATGCCTGGTACTGGCTGTTTATATCCAGGTTTCTGCCTGCTGTCTAGCGTGACCAGACAGCAAATGTGAAAAATCGGGATGGGAGTGGGGGGTAATAGGAGCCTATATAAGAAAAAGATCCAAAAATCAGGACTGTCCCTATAAAATCGGGACATCTAGTCACCCTAGTCTGATCCTGCACGTGCTTACTTACAGATAGCAGCTTTATTGCTTTCACTGGGATTCTTACAGGTTTGGTTTTCAGACTGCGCTCCAGTCTGTAGGTACCACTTTGGGCCCCCAATGAATTGAACCCTCAATTCCACGGGCATATTTCATGCCTTTTCCCAGCAATTTATTGTGGGCATAAAACATTCTGTGCAGTTTAGTGCAGTCTCTGAACTCTACCTGCATAACTGGAGGTCTACTTTGAAAATCAGACCTTGAGTGAGGACTGCTCCCATAAGGACAACTCCTTTTAGGAGTGGACTCACTTCCTCAAGTATGGGCCTAGTTACTGCTGTTGTAATTAGAGCTTCACCACTAACTACTAGCTGTTGGAAACTGCATCCAACTGTGACTGAAGCAACACTGTAAGCCTTTGTCAGACCAACAGAGAGGAAAGAAGAGTCTCCTTAAAAGAAGAGACTGTGACAAATATAACAATACACTGCAATATCCTGGATAAGCCCAATTGAACTGAGTTTGATATGCTGGAGGTCCATCATATTAAACATGTAATTGTTTGTGTGTTATTGCATTTAACTTCTCTAGGAGGAGGGGGTATGCTAATGTATTTCCTCTGGTTATCAGCCCTTTGACGTGAAGCCCGGGTTAGGTTTGCATCTACTAATTCAAACTGGATTCTCCAGGGACCGATAGACAAAGATAGAATTTTTGGATTAAATAAACCTCGGTTTAAACTGACTCAGGGCCTCCTTTCTGATCCAGCCAAGGTGGGTCCCAATCCTTAGGGAAGAGTTGGAAGGACTTTGCCTTTGGGGCCTCAGTAGGCCAGAGTGCTTGTTCTGAGTCAATGCTGTGATGAACTTATGACCACAGGGAACACCCTGTGTGGGGTTTGAAAGACTAATCACCAACCAGAGTCCTTGTTGGGGGGAGGGAGGAGGTCATATTTGGTAATCTTATTAACATGCATGTAGGTTCTTTTTAATATGTTGTCTCTGTAATACTTTTACCTTAAGAATAAATCTGCTTGCTTAGAAACAGCTGTGTGGTAACTTATAACGGTGGCAATCACGCTGCGTACCGTCTGAGGAAAGACACAAAGCAGGCTTGCTTAGACAGTCTGTCTTTGGATGGGAAAAATGACCATATTGTCAGGGTACTGTGAAGCCTAGAAATAGCCTTGTCAGAAGGAAGAGAGACTAATGTCTACACTCAAGAGAGACAATGGCTGGTGACCTGGAAGCCTAGAGGAAGTGCCCTTGCTGGACCATAAAGAGGGAATACAGGTACAATTGCCCTGAACTGTAACGAAGACTACACACACAGTTTCCAAAGCATCTGAGTCGGTGCTGTTTTGCAATTCTCTCTCATTGGCCATTGACAAAAAACACACAAATTGGAAGCATGAATCATAGCTTGATTTAGCTTGTCTCTTACTAATAAGCAGTAAGTTACTCAATTATTCCCCTCCCTGTAAGACTCAGCAGGAGAAGGACTAAGAGGCACATGATGGATCTAGAAGAAGAGAGAATCCAACTGAGTCATCTTGAACTTTGCAATCTCCTATGTTATTGTCTTGCTTTTAAATTTATTTATGCAAGAGAATTTCCTCTAAGGATTTCTGCACAACATACTCTCCTAAATTGGTTTTCAGCATCCATATATCATCCAGTCATTGGGAGGAAGAGGGCCTTTTGGCTAAGGCACTGGGCTAGGATTCAGGCTTCAGTTCCTGACTCTACTACAGATGTCCCGTGGGACCTAGGGCAAGTCACTTAACCTCTCTGTGTATTAGTTCATCTGCAAGACACAGATAATAATACTACCTGGATTTAGAAGCATGATGAAGGATACCTGATTAATGTTTGTGAGGCACTCAGATACTAAGGTGACAGAGTAAGCAGATATATAAATAGATCTCTCTGAATAGTAGCTCTCTTTTCATAAATAAAGAGATCTATTAAATTCATAGAAGAAATTGAAAGAATCAGAAACAAAATCAGTCCCAAATACTTTCTCCTGAAGCAGCAAAGGAAATATGCATTAGGTTGTGGATATAGTTTATCAATGTCATGGTTGTTGTAGCACTCCACAATAGAACTGAAAGTACATACACACACACACACACACACACACACACAAAATCACTTGCAGGAACGTAGATATATTTCAAGTAGTGATTACATGCAGAACAGTGGCAGTATTCTAGAGAGACATAACATAGCCCAAATGGCACATGGAAATAATCCAAATCCTTAAAAAAAACCCACATGCATATTTTTATGCTATTGCAACATTCTATGTAAACCTTTTGTAGTGTTGCAATATATCAGTGGGGTAATGCACCTTATTGACATAAAATGCCTACAAGTACCCCCTGGCTAAATTACGAAACTCTAAACTCATTTTGCAGAAAGTTGCAAAATCCAAGTAGACAGGGTCTATTTCAAAGGAAGAATTTGTTATCAGTGAAAACAGATGTGTGGTAACAAAACACAGATTAAATATTGATGAGATCCAAAGTTCCATGTGGTAATATACCAACCTTTGTTACTGGGACAGAACAGTGACAAAGCTATTTGGAAACAGTTCTCAAAAGTGTGCTGAAGATCTGTTGCATTTTGAAGAATTTAAAAATCAGTTACCCAGCTTTTAGGACCATTCTATTCCATTGTATCCTTGTGACATAGAAAGCAAAACAAGGCAATGTCATGTACTTGATGATCTATTCTATTTCTATTTCATGATGCTGATATAATTTTAAAGTGCCAAGAATATTTTTCAGTGTTGTACATAGTGAAGTTTTACAAAGGTTAACATTTGGTTTTATACAATACAGTGCCTTTCATAATCCAGGAGTCCCATGCACTTTTACAAAGTGATTAGGTCAGGGGTCGGCAACCTCTGGCATGTGGCTCGCCAGGGTAAGCACCATGGTGGGCCAGGCCAGTTTGTTTATCTGCCAAGTCGGCAGGTTCGGCCGACTGCAACTCCCACTGGCCACTGTTCGCCGTCCCAGGCCAATGGGGTCTGGCGGGAAGTCGCGGCCAGTATGTCCCTCACCCGCGCCGCTTCCCGCTGCCCCCATTGGCCTGGGACGGTGAACCACGGCCAGTGGGAGCTGCGGTCTGCCGAACCTGCTGACACGGCAGGTAAACAAACTGGCCCAGCCCGCCAGGGTGCTTACCCTGGCGAGCCACGTGCCAGAGGTTGCCGACCCCTGGATTAGGTTAATGGTAGCAGAGCATGAAGTATATAGGCAAATGTTGTTGCAATTATCAGTTTAGCAATAGCTTCAGAGAATTCTTTCCTGGGTGTCTGGCTGGTGAGTCTTGCCTACATGCTCAGGGTTTAGCTGATCGCCATATTTGGGGTTGGGAAGGAATTTTCCTCCAGGGCAGATTGGCAGAAGCCCTGGGGGTTTTTCATCTTCCTCTGCAGTGTGGGGTACAGGTCACTTGCTGGAACATTCTCTGCACCTTGAAGTCTTTAAGCCATGATTTGAGGACTTCAATGGCTCAGACACAGGTTTGATACAGGAGTGGGTGGGTGAGATTCTGTGGCTTGCATTGTGCAGGAGGTCAGACTAGATGATCAAAATGGTCCTTTCTGACCTTAAAGTTTATGATTCTATGATTCCACACAGCGTTGGACTGTAGAACCATGAAAGTAATTTTACATTCATATTGGTACTTTTGGGTACTGTAATGGGAAACAAACTAATCAAAATATATATGTTATTTTTACTAAGAAGTTAGCAATATAGCATACTATGCCGGGCATGATTATGGTGATAGCCAGAGGATTTGCTTATAATAATCAATAAACCTTGAATAAGTATTCTAGATCATGATGTTCAATGGATCTATAAAGAGTTCAAACCCATCCCCTAAGTCTAAGGAAATGGATATCACCACAAACAATCTAGAAAAGTTGTGCTCCCCATAGGAAGACCATAGAGGGCTTCTTGCCTGTGAATTGTTCTATGATCAGATAAAGTTGAAAATAACTTGCCAAATATGTTTCTCAGGGTGTATCTATTTGATGCCCATCTTGAAAGTCTCTAATTCTCTCAACTGCAGCCCTAAAAGCACAAACACAGGAATAAATGAATTTGTGGGTGACAACATCCGCTCCAGAATGTCCCATGATCTGGACCTGACAAATCTCAAAGCCAAAGAAAAGATTTCCCTTTACTTCATAGGCATTTGGATTAGGCTCTCTGTGAGCCTCAAACATTCCTGTAGAATGAGAAGAGAAATAATAAATCAGGTCTTTCCATTTCCCAGCTGACGGAGTACACTCATTTTGTAACCAAAAGGTAATAAAAAGAGCAACTCACATTAAAAGTCTACAAACCCACATGGTTATTACTAGTCAGACCAGCAGCACCAGCTAATAAAAGTTGCTATATGAAATATAATTCCCATTTTATAAGTTAATACTCAACTTTTTCTCCTTTAAGCTCTTTCTCTGACAATTGCAACCAACTCCATCCTTCACAAAGCCTGGGGGCACAGAATATATTTTATACAAATATTTAAGATGTTATGCAATATTTTCCTTGAAGGGTCAGATCCTCAGGACGGGACCTTTAATGCATGGTACATTGGGACCAAGCAATGCTCTTTAAGGATCTCTGATCCTCACTCTGTTTACCACCAATTCAGCCCTGAGTAGAAATTCAGAGCATTCTCGGGGCTGCTCTGAATTGCATCACTTATGATGACCTCCCCCAAGATCAGAACTCAGCAGTCCTTCAGTCGTACCCCTTTCCTTCCAGCCACGCCCCTTAGGAATGGGGTGACTGAGGCCAGGCAGGATAACAGTGAGTTGCAAGCGGATATATTGTCTATACATCACCTGGGGATTCCCCTAGTGCAGGGGTTCTCAAACGTCATTGAACCGTGATCCCCTTCTGACAACAAAAGTTATTCCATGACCCCAGGAAGGGGGGACGAAAGTCTGAGCCTGCCCGAGTCCCACAGGCAGGGGGGCCAAAGCCGAAGCCCAAGGCCTTCAGCTCCATGTGGGGGGCCTGTAACCTGAGCCTCGACCCATAGTTTGAGAACCGCTGCCCTAGTGTATGAAACAATCCACCCTGCCCTCAGTGGCAGCACTTTACACGTGCTTTTCACAGGTGAGAGAATCAGGTCCATATCCTGCAGTAACAAATGAGGCACAATGTATATAAAAAATTCATGCATTTTGGGTTTACCACACAATGGAAGAGAGAGAGAGAGAGAGAGAGAAACAACCAAATAGCAAGGGGGAAAATAAAAAAGCTTTCCAAATCGGACTGTCGTGTTTGCATTTCAAGAGATGTTTAAACCATCTTCTTAGCAAATAAATACATCTGATCCCATTGTCTGGCATGGGGAAAAACAAACGGGAAAAGTGAGTAGATAGGTTGGCTGCTAAAAAAACTCTGATAACAGAATGTGCATCATGTTGTGGGAGCAGAGTGCCAAAGCGAGGATGCAACAAGTCTGGTTTTGTTTCCTCATGTTTCCTCAATGATCAGTTGAAACGAAAAATAAATGCTAAGATTCCTTCTGAATGTCACCATTTGAAGGTACCTGTAACTTCCTGTTTAGGTCCCAAATCTTGATGATGTCCCTTTAAAGCAGTCGTACCTGCCTCTGGAAGCATGACAGAAACTTCCATTTCAAATTGCCTGTTTGTTTCTCAGCAGTCATCACAGTTCGCAGCTGCACTGTCACCTGAAGTGGGAAGGGACACAATTCGTCTTTGGTGAGGAACATCCCATTCTTCGAACTGGCGCTTAGTACCAACAGAACACCATCCATCAGTTCTGAAGCCCCTCTTTCAGAAGGTGAATTGATTGATTCCTTCCATTGTTCAGAACAAGTGTTCAGCCCAGTTCTTGTGCTTTTGGCCATATGGTCAGCGTGAAGAGGCAGTGGCAAGTTGGCGGGGTGATTTTTTAAGCTTCTTGGTTAGATTTTTCAGCCACTTCCACATAGCAAGGGTTGGGAGTGGGACCTGGAAGCTCTGAAGCCCACCCCAGTCCCTAGACTTCAGAGCTCGAGCTGCATCCCAAGCTGCAACTTCAAAGGGCAGCCTCCAACACTGGGTTGCAGAGACACACTCCTATAGGCTACAAAATGCTGTGTCAACAGACTCTGAATGAGCAAGGTGAGGCCAGGGAACCACTGCTATGTAGATCCACCAGCCATTACCTCCCCACCGAGTGAAGGTGCAATAGCAGCAGGGAATATGGAAGCCTAAATCTCATAGACTCAGAGACTTTAAGGTCAGAAGGGACCTTATGATCATCTAGTATGACTTCCTGCACAATGCAGGCCACAGAATCTCACCCACCTACTTCCTGTAACAAATCCCTAACCTATGTCTGAGTTACAGAAGTCCTCAAATCGTAGTTAAAGACCTCAAGGTGCAGAGAATCCTCCAGCAAGTGACCCGTGCCCCATGCTGCAGAGGAAGGCGAAAAACCTACAAGGCCTCTGCCAATCTGCCCTGGAGGAAAACTCCTTCCCGACCCCAAATATGGCGATCAGTTAAACCCTGAGCATGTGGGCAAGACTCACCCGCCAGCACCCAGGAAAGAATTCTCTGTAGTAACTCAGATCCCACCCCCATCTAACATCCCATCATAGACCACTGGGCATATTTACCTGCTAATAATCAAAGATCAGTTGCCAAATTAATTGCCAAAATTAGGCTATCCCATCATACCATCCCCTCCATTAACTTATCAAGCTTAGTCTTGAAGCCAGAAATGTTTTCTGCCCCCACTACTCCCCTTGGAAGGCTATTCCAGAACTTCACTCCTGCACACAGTATTCCAGATGAGGTCTCACCAGTGCCTTGTATAATGGTACTAACACCTCCTTATCTTTACTGGAAATACCTTTGCCTGATGCACCCTAAAATCATATTAGCTTTTTTAACAGCCATATCACATTGGCAGCTCATAGTCATCCTGTGATCAACCAATACTCCGAGGTCCTTCTCCTCCTCTGTTACTTCCAACTGATGCGTCCCCAATTTATAACCAAAATTCTTGTTATTAATCCCTAAATGCATGACCTTGCACTTTTCACTATTACATTTCATCCTATTACTATTACTCCAGTTTACAAGGTCATCCAGATCTTCTTGTATGATATCCCAGTCCTTCTCTGTGTTAGCAATACCTCCCAGCTTTGTATCATCCGCAAACTTTATTAGCACATTCCCACTTTTTGTGCCAAGGTCAGTAATAAAAAGATTAAATAAGATTGGTCCCAAAACCAATCCCTGAGGAACTCCACTAGTAACCTCCTTCCAGCCTGACAGTTCACCTTTCAGTATGACCCGTTGTTGTCTCCTCTTTAACCAGCTCCTTATCCACCTTTCAATTTTCATATCGATCCCCATCTTTTCCAATTTAGTTAATAATTCCCCATGTGGAACCGTATCAAATGCTTACTGAAATCGAGGTAAATTAGATCCACTGAGTTTCCTTTGTCTAAAAAAACTGTTCCTTTCTCAAAGAAGGAGATTAGGTTGGTTTGGCACAATCTACCTTTTGTAAAACCATGTTGTATTTTGTCCCAATTACCATTGACCTCAATGTCCTTAACTACTTTCTCCTTCAAAAATTTTTCTGTAGCAGTAGTGCCAGGGAGCAGCTTCCCTACCACTCCACAGCTTGTGAGGAACTGTCCTTTCCTCTCTCCTGTGCTGCCCCTATGGATGCCCTCAAGCCATGCCTAGCTAAGGTAAAGTCATGACAGAAATGTGCAGACACCTGAGCATCTATGAAAAAATATGCAGGTGTAGCACCATGGTAATTAGGCCTCTGATAAATTATAAAAACCACCCCATATTTACCATGAAGTTTGGGATTTCTATAGGGGGAAAAATTACAAAGAGGAAAGAATTCTTCTGTTTGGGCTCTTGACTCACGTGGGATTATGGGTTGGGAGATTGATTCATGAGTCCTGGAAATCATTCGGAGTAGCTTCAGGAATGGTGCCAGTTTAGCTACCAAAGTTGTATCACTTCCATGTGGGTCGTCCTTCTCAGCAAAGGAATGCAGACTAGGGGAAGGCTGCTCCTGCTGCCTGTAAAGGTTACAAACACATCTGTAACATCTTTCCTGGCACCCCTTTAAAGGTCTGTCGATGCAGACTCCAGGGCCACCCAGAGGGGGGGGGCAAGAGGGGCAATTTGCCCCAGGCCCCGGGCCCCCCAGGGGTCCCCACCAGAGTTTTTCGGGGCCCCTGGAGCGGGGTCCCTCACTCGCTCCGGGGGGCCCGGAAAACTCTTGCGGGGCCGGGCGCAGGAGCTTCTTCCGCTCCCGGTCTTCGCCGGCGGGGGGTCCTTCCGCTCCGGGGCGGGACCCGCCGCCGAAGTTCAGCTCGGTCTTCGGCGGTAATTCGGTGGCGGGGGGCCCTTCCGTTCCGGGACCCGCCGCCGAAGTGCCCGGAAGACCCGCGGTGGGGGCCCCCCCTGCCGCAGAATTACCGCCGAAGACCGGGCTGCACTTTGGTGGCGGGTCCCGCTTCGGCGGTAATTCGGCGGCGGGGGGACCCCGCCGCGGGTCTTCCGGGCACTTCGGCGGCGGGTCCCGGAACTGAAGGGCCCCCTGCTGCCGAAGACCCCGGGCCCCCGGAATCCTCTGGGCGGCCCTGGCAGACTCCAGCAAGATATCCAACTTTGCTGCAGAAATCAGTAAGATTTACTTGTGGTCATTATTGCTTCCCAAACAAGCATTTGATAATGTTCACATATTTCACTGAACAAAATTTAGAAGCAAACCATCTCAGAGACAAGAGATGAGGGAAGGTGGTAAAATTAATATAGACCCAAACACAGTCAATGGTGAGACACAACTTATTTGTTCGGAAGTTCTGGGCCAGATCCCAGCTCATGCTAATGTCCCTTTGTACAGCTGGAGCAGTGCCAGGCGGACCTAAAAGAAGCACTAAAGGGTGTATCCTCAGCAGGCATAGAACTGGCATGGCTGGTTCTACTGCTGTGCAGGCTACATCTCAGGAGCAAGAGAACATGTCTGGAATGAAGCACATGATACTCCTAGTGGTTGTTAGAAGCCAGGGCAAGTTAAAGCAGTCTGTCGGCTGCTCTAACTTGTACCAGTGGCTAATGTGACCCCTGGATAGCCCCATAACAGCAAGGGGATGAAAGGCCATTTAAAACTACCTTTGTCTCCCTGCAACAGCTACATTGAGCTCTACTCCAGCACAGTTGAAGGTTTAGCCCATTAAACCCAATTCTTCTGTTCTTTACTCTGGTGTAAGGAAGGAAGGATGCCATTGAAAGTAATGGAATTATACTGATGTCAAACCAGGGTACACAAGTGCCATTGAGTGCTCTACTCACCGCTGGAGCGCCTCCTTCTGGCCACATCTGGGGATTAGCTCTGCCAGGCCAGCGCCCCTTCCTGTGGTCACACTCCATCACTCTCTCTGTGTCGCACTCTCCTCAGGACTTAACTGTTCTCACTTCATTGCTTGGCCCTCCAGCCAGGTCACTGTTGGTCTCCCCTTCTGGGGAATCAAAGTCCCTCACGACCCACTGTCCCGGGCAATTTTTCCATTCACTGCCTCTTAATGGCACCACTACCCAGGGGCTGGTAGTGGGACCAAGGCCTGCCCTCTATACTGGGTTCCAGCCCAAGGACCCTACAACAAGCAGTCATGGACTGCATAGTCCTGAACCTTACTGCTGTAGCCTTGGGCTGCTGCCTATCTTACTTCCTCTCACCCTAAGAATGACTACAGTTTCTCTCCCTGCAGCCTTCTTCTGCTCTCAGCTACTCGGTTTTATACAGGCCGTTCCTGTTCCTGCCCAGCTGAACTTTATCTGTAATTAATTCTCCTTGCTCCCTGGCTCCTCCTCCAGGTGCAGCCCAGATGGTTAATTGGCCCACATAGCTGCCTTCAGGCTCTGTGTGAGGTGGACACCCCAGCACCGGTTAGAAGGAGAATCGGGCGTGTTTTCTCTTTATTCAGTGTGCAATTTTTGGTTAAGATGAGCACATAGACACAGAAACGTTTTAGCAAGCAAAAGTTAAGGGTCCATAAAGCAAGCAAAATCAATGGTAATCAAAAATATCTAGGGAGACCAGCCATAAGTCACACACTTCTTACAGCACCGAGGCTATGAGCTGCACCTGTGTTCATGCTTCTGTAATATTCCGAGTTAATCATTCCATTTCAGAACTTCAATTTTAGAGCTAACCTATAGTAATGTTCCATCTTGCTGCATTTTGTAAAGCTGATTGTACAAGTGAGTGATCAGTATATGCCGTAAAGTGGCAGTGATGCTGTTTTCCCTATTAGCTGAACACAGTCTCAGTCCATGTAAGTCTCAAGCTGTGAGAAACACATTTTTAGATGCTGTAAACCAAGGTTAGACATTTCACACTGTAATCAGAACTGGCATCTTCCATGGAGCTCCTTTGCTATTTAAAAGCAGAACTGATTGTAAAATAACAAGGTGATAGTATGAAAGAATGATTTCTCTAGCAGGAGCCCTCCTGGCATAACTAGATGACCTGCTCTAAAAGCTCTCATTTTAAAACAGCAGGGTAGACATTAAACATAAAACTCAAACCTGGAGAAAATCTCCAAATAGTCAAATAAATATATAAATAAACAGCATTACCTCCCAATTGGTCCAAGGACTTACAGATCTGTAATTCTTGCACTTCACTCTGTAATCTGTTTATCTAGCAGATTCTACTCCTTGCTCATAGTTCAGATTCATCAAGGTCAACATCTCCTTCCACTTCTCTGGAAATACGTTCTTCAAATGAGCAACCTGCAGCCTAATGCTCCCCACATATTACCCTGTCCTAGTATGGGCACGCTTTATATTAGGGGTCTATTTATAAATGGTGTACAAAGAGTTAATAGCTTATTAGTAGATGTTAAAAGCATGTTACAGACATGAGTAGCATGTGTTAGGAGCACCCCAGTAAAAGGTGTTGCAGATGGTATAAACTGAGATCATGACCAACATATTGACCTGTTGGACTCTAGACCAATCCATAACATTTAATTACCCATTTCTTGAAACATCTATTAATTCTTCATTTGGCCTTTATAAACTGTCTATAAATGGACCCTGGATATAAACTGTGACTATAAATCAAGAAAAGGTAAAATATCAGTCTTTAATATTAAATTTCAATTTGGCGAACTGGGAATATAATCTGAGCAGTAGGAAATTTGCCAGATTATCGTTATCTGAGCCACCAAGACATTACAGCAATTCACTGCCTTTGGTCCAGTGATCTAAATGTAGACACCTAAATCTATCACTGTATTTAGACATGCAGAGCTCAATCCTGCATGATGCTGAGCATGCTGCCCTGCTCCAACAAAACACTTCAGCACATGCTTAACTTTAAGCATGAGAGTAGTCTCATGAGTTTGCTAAATCAGTGCAAACTGCTCAGCACTATGCAGGATGGAACTCCCATGTGAGTGAATTGATTTTCAGAATTGCTGAGCACTCAAAACCTTTTCTGAAGTTAATGAGAGCTACAGGCTCTCAGCACCTTTGAAAATCAGGCCATTTTTGTAGGTGCCTAATTATGGAGTTAAGTGCCTGAGTTTAGGCATAGAGGGTATAATTTTTTTATTTATACATCTCTAGCATATCACAGTATAACAGGTGTCTGCATAAATGCATAATGTACAACCTTAATGTAGTTACATATTAGAGTCCTGTCTTGCAATTGTCCTTGCGAGGAATCCTACTGGGTGAATGAGTGCATGAACATAGATGATCCAGCTAATAGATTCCACTGCAAGATCAGAGTCCAGATGAGATTCCTTCACTGAAACAGCAAAGCTTATGAAAAGAACAGGAGTACTTGTGGCACCTTAGAGACTAAAAAAATTATTTGAGCATAAGCTTTTGTGGGCTACAGCCCACTTCCTCGGGTGCATGCAGTGGAAAATACAGTAGGAAGATATATATATACACAGAGAACATGAAACAATGGGTGTTACCATACGCACTCTAACGAGAGTGATCAGTTAAGGTGAGCTATTACCAGCAGGAGAAAAAAAAACTTTTTGTAGTGGTAATCAAAATGGTCCATTTGCAGCAGTTGACAAGAAGTTGTAAGGAACAGGGGGTAGGGGGGAATAAAAAGCTTGTGAGTGTTTTTTTTAAACAAACCTTTCATGAAAATAGATCCTTCCTGCCTCTTTCACGAACCAGTTCTTTTTAATAATTCATACTGATTTAAGAACATTTTATTATTCTCTATAGCGTTAAAAGATAGCCTGACTGCTAAATTAGCGGAGTACTTCCTGCAAATTGCAGATTTTAATAGCAGTAGTCACAGTTACAGAAATACCCAAAGAGAATCCAATTAATGAACTGAATCAATTCAAAAAGAGGAAAAGAAACAACATTAAGAACTGCCACTGGCTTTTTGTGGTAAGAAATGAGGAGGCAAGTAAATGATGTAAGCCATTGATAGGTGTGACAAGTGGACCTGGCAGCTATGAGTTAGCATCTCAAATCATTTCTTAATATCCTATTTTGGAAAAAATCTTACAATGTTATGTTATTTGTTACTATTCCATAGTGACTGTTATTTCTATAACGCCAACAACGAACAGACCGGAAGAAGGTAGGGATCTGACCATATTATGTTGCCAAGTCTTGCAATTTTATTGCAGGTTTTGCAGTATTTGGTGTTTTCGTTCAAGCTCTAACTCCTGAAGCTGAGTGATTTTGAGACAGTTTCTGCCTTCATTTTTTTAACCAAGTGTCTCGCTTTCATGGGTGCAGAGAAAAGCTTGAAAACATGACCTGGGTGGGGCCTAAAGACTCAACATTCAAGAGAGAAATAAAAAGAAACTCAAACACATTATTTTTAAAAAGCTCATGATTTTTTGGAGCCTGAGTCATGATTTTTGAATGCTTGCAATTGGCAATAATGATATTCTGCTCTGTCGGGTAGGCATGTCCTTAGAGACTTTACCTGTGCCTGAGCTGCTTTTCACTTGGTATTAAAGTTTGTATACTACGCAAGGGACTAAGTGTGTCATTTAGCATGGACCTGCGCTGGAGGTGATTCAAACCACCCCTCTCCATGAGTTACAGCACAACAGGAACCAATATGGTTGCAGATTTTAAGGGCTACCTCAATAAGAATAGTGGGGAGGTTTATCCTTCCCCTGGCAGCCAGCTGATCTGGGTATAAATTGGCCAGGTGTACATTTGGGCTGGGAATTAGAAGGTTACTAACCATCAAGGAGGGAGGTTCTAGAATAGCCTTCCAATAAAGTCATGGGGGGCAAGAAACCTAACTGATTTTAAGATGAAGCTTAGTAAATGTAGCAAAGGGACTACATGATGGGGTTGCCCATGACAGGAGGGGACTGGAATCAAGGGCACAGGACGTCCCTTCCAGTCCTATGTTCTTAGGAGGCACAACCATCCTTCGCAAGTTGCATGGCCAGAAGAATGGAGCCATGTGTCCACCTACCTGAAACTCCCCACCCAATCTGGGTGTTCACCAAAGAAGCAAGGACTGGCTCCGTGTGGAGTGCTCAAGCCAGATTAACTTCCTTGCACCCTACCTCCTGTGCATCCTATCAAAGGTCAGTCATGGTCTGGGTGTGATTCACTGAAACTACCCCCGAAGAATTGAGTGTGTGACTGGCATGCCTCCTCTTTATTGTTAATGTGGTTAGGACAGGTGTATCTTGGGAAATGCAATTTCAAATGCATGCCAGGCACTTATTAAATGGTCCTTTGCCTTATGCTCAAGTAAACTGTCTCTCTTTGGCTCTTAATAACAATAATGCTAGAGATATACAAAACTGTATGAAAATAATCTGAATGGCAGTAAAATAAGTGCGTGCAAGCTGTGCACTGCATACTTCCTGGTGGGCTTGCATTTTAGTGCTCCTTTTGCTCATCTCTGTCTATTATATCATCGTTAGACTGCAATGTGTCACAACATTACACACCACAAATTAAGCATCGCATCAAGCTGTTCTTGGCTTGAGATGTACATTTGGGTGAATGTATACACGCAGCAACATAGACAGGCAACGTTTCCAATAGACACAAATGATCCTAGCACAGTTTGGTGCAATTTATAGACTCAGGGACAGCTCCTCCAATGTAGAGAGGTACTGTGCAATGCTGGTTTAAAGCTCAATCTTTGCTCTCTTGGATCATGGTGCTGTCTTATGCAGGCTGGGACCTGACAGCTGTGTGAGAGTAGCCTGAGATTCCAGTCTGACCTTGTTCCCACACAAGTGTGCTAAGAGACTAGAGAGCTTCTCTGTGCTTGGTCACTAAGTTGTACTTTACCCCCGTGACTGTAACCCAGCACCGGAATTGAAGGCATTGGGGGGAATGATCTGAAATAGTCACAGAAAGAATACAGTAAAGAGAAGGAAAAGACAATCTGCTGTAACATACAGTGTGTAGTTCCCCATCAATGCATCAGCAAACACACACATTATGGCAGCTAGCAGATGGCTAAAATGGACCATACGCTTGTATCCTGTGATGCATGGCTGTGTCTCCCTTTGCTTCTTGCTCTTCTTTTTTCCCCTGAAACACAGAAGTAACCTGGATTATATTTCTCTGCTTGTTTACTATAGCACTGAGACTGCATTTGGGTGGATTGAAACTACATAGTGTCCATATTCAATCCTCCTTTCCCCCCAGAAAAACTATAGAAGCAGCAAAGAATCCTGTGGCACCTTATAGACTAACAGACGTTTTGCAGCATGAGCTTTCGTGGGTGAATACCCACTTCTTCGGATGCAAGTCAAAAACTATGTATCCATCTCCTTCTCTATGTGCTCTCTGCTCAG
Organism: Mauremys mutica; assembly: GCF_020497125.1. Taxonomy (NCBI): domain Eukaryota; kingdom Metazoa; phylum Chordata; order Testudines; family Geoemydidae; genus Mauremys; species Mauremys mutica. Next base: position 15,561,277 of record NC_059082.1, read on the forward strand.
CTTTTCCAGTCCACCAGCCCCCATGCCATTCCCATCCCAGCACTTTCTGATAGACACCCGGGTCCAAATTCAGAGCTAGCAAGCCATGTCCTCAGCTGCTGTAAGTCGGTGTGGCTTTGTTAAATGATTTCAGCATAGTAATGTGATACCTACCCCGTCCCTTGTAGAGTGCTTTGAGATACTTGGATGAAAATTGCTATTTTATACCGTATCATAATGGTCTCCCTGGTATCAAGCAGATGAGCATGGGGTCCAAATCAGGAACAACTGCTTACACCAGTCATGCCCTGCTACCTGTGGTTGGTGGCTGGACTCTGCCACCAATCGGGCAAAACTGTGAGGGTCTGGCCATGGGCAGCCACCCAGAAAATTACATTGCTGCTGACAGTAGGTAACCATGCTCCAATTAATCCAATTAATTCCAGATTAATCTGGAATGCAGTGTGAGGTCAGATAGCTGCCCTTTATGAATCCGTGGTCTGCAAATAGAAAAGACTTTCACAAGGACTGCTGTTTTTTGGGGGGAGGGGAGGTTAGTTTTCTCAAAGTATTAGTTCTTCCGCTCTGGGTCTTCGGCAGCAGGGGGTCCTTCTGCCCTGGGACCCGCCGCCGAAATGGGACCCGCTGCCAAAGTGCCGGGTCTTTGGAGGTAATTTGGCGGCGGGGGGCCCCCGCTGCGGGTTTTTGGGGCACTTCAGCTGCAGGTCCCGGAGCGGAAGGACCCCCCCGCCACCGAATTACTGCCGAAGCGGGAGCCTCCACCGCCGAAGACCCCAGGCCTCCTGAATCCTCTGGGCGGCCCTGTATACTGCTGCCCATCCCTGTAGTATTTGGGCCCCATGTCAGTAAGTCACTATTGAGAATCAGGCATTCAGTGCCTCAGGTTGAACACCCAAAAATTACAGCATCCAAAATTAGTTGCCATGCTTGAAAATTTTGGCCCAAGTGACTTGCTCAAAGTAACCCAGCAAATCAGTGACAGAGGTAGGCATTACTCTCTCCATAAGCAAACCTAATTCTCCCTACTTTCGCTGTGCTGCCTTACAGCTTCTCTTTAGCTTGAGGTCCCATAGCTATCTAGAAAGATACCTCTCTTTATGCACAGCAGATGTGTTACAATATACAAGGGCACCTTTGGGAGGAATGCACATAGACGTGAAACTGACATCCCAATCCTCGCAACAGCATTTCATTTGTCTTCCTCTGCTCATGCAGTGTGCATCTGCCACTTCCTGGCACTGCACACCTGCCACTTCCTGGCACTGCCCTGGGTTGAAGTGTGGGGGATTCCCAGCTTCCAAGCATACACACTGTATCCTGTTTGGTCCTTTTGGAATATTTTCCCTCCCGAGCTTTCCATGCCTTTGGCTGGCTATCACTCTGTACCCACGGAGTCTTGAAAATGCACTTGCTGAATGGTGTATAACAGAAAAACTGGAAGCAATTATGTGGCCAGATCAAAAGCTAGCCCAAATCCTTGCATACATTCTATCTCACAGTGAGTGTCATCACTAAATCACCACCATCCAGGTGGAGGTGTCAGCTGTGGATAGACCCAAACTATCCCCTGTATACAAACCTCAAGGCTGAGTACCCTTTGCTGACTCACTATAGAATTTTGATGAATGCTCAGTAACCTCTCCCCCCAAAATGTCTTTTTCCCTCATCTAAAGGACCAGTGTTTTTTTACTGAGTTCAAGATTTAAGGCAGTTTTACTTTGCACAGCCTCTGAGGGATGATTATTGCCTAAGTGTACAGGTATTTATATATGCCCATCACCATCGCATCTGGACACCTCACATTATTTCTAAACAGCTCAATGAATATAAAGCACAACCATCTACACTGAAAGCTCAATGCACTCCTGGAAGGTGCTGGATAATATAGTGATGAGCACAGAATAAGAACAGAGGTGAGCACAGAATAAGAACAGAATAAGAAAGAATAGAGAAGAGAATAGATGGTCATGTGTCCATTGCTCTTGCAGCACAATGATGACTTGCCTTCACCAAAAACTCATCTGAACAGATGCACCTTATGTTTTGCCCTGAAAGCCGCAAAGAGAAGAGTGAGGGGGGATTTGATAGCAGCCTTCAACTACCTGAAGTGGGGTTCCAAAGAGGATGGAGTTAGGCTGTTCTCAGTGGTGGCAGATGACAGAACAAGAAACAATGGTCTGAAGTTGCAGTGGGGAGCTCTAGGTTGGATATTAGGAAACACTATTTCACCGGGAGGGTGGTGAAGCACTGGAATTGGTTACCTAAGGAGGTGGTGGAATCTCCATCCTCAGAGGTTTTTAAGGCCTGGCTTGACAAAGCCTTGGCTGGGATGATTTAGTTGGTGTTGGTCCTGCTCTGAGCAGAGGATTGGACTAGATGACCTCCTGAGGTCCCTTCCAACCCTGATATTCTATGATTCTACACTCTGACTCTAGCTAACAGCCGAAGGAAGTCAGGACTCTTTATTCAGAATGCACTGCCATTGGCCCAGGAAAATTCTCTCTGGAATCAGAGATCTCACAAATCCCAGCTGATCTTGACTGCTATGGAGAGAGAGAAGAACAGAGGTGTTTTTTCAGATTATTATGTCCCAGATCCAGTCTGTTCAAGTCTCTATAGCTAGCACCTTAAATTACACCCAGAAACAAATGGTAGCCAGAGGATAGCGAGGAACATGGGTGTAATATGTGTAGCAGTTTTATGTACTCACCCACATGAATGCTGAGACACTATTCCACCTACTGTATTTCTTTCCTTAGTGGCATATGCTTTTTTTGTTAAATGTAGCACATTTTAGAATGTGTAAAAATAAATCTTGTCGGCACTGCTGGAACAGTGATAAGAGCACAGAGAAGCCTTGTGACAAATCAAAAAAAAAAGAAAGTTCTCCAGAGGAAAGAACAATATCAAGCAAGCTTTGAACTGACAACTTCTGCTGCTGAAATCCAATGCACTGGCAACAAGCCACCACCATGTGCATACAGCAAGCAGCAGCCAATAAATATGAGTGCATCAGAAATGCATTAAGTAAGCAAAGTATCACCAGAGCAGAATACAGTAGGCACAATTACCTTGTAATTTATTTACTTGAGGAAAGTTAAACTTGTATTCTGGGCCCAATTCTTCACTGCTCTTGACCAAGTCATGAACTCTTTGCACCAGTGTCAAGCGGGTATAAAACACTGCCGAATCAGAATGATAGCATGTTATACCCCCTCGGCACTGGTTTAAATGGTGACACAAGGTTTGGAGCAACAGAGAGCAGGTCCCCCATGTCTAGTTTACGGTGCACCCCAGCTTTTGCTCCACTGCCATGTTGACTACTTGTGATGTTCACAGGTTCCCAATCATTTCCGCTACACCTGCAAAATCAGTGCATGCACGCACGCACACGCTGTCTGAGCTGGTATTCCTGTTGCCTTTTTTTGTTTGTTTCTGGGTCTGGTTTATCCAGCATTGTATAGGTGGCTTTCAAGGAACTGAGAACATCAATCATTTGTCAGTTCCCTGATTGAATCAAGATAGCATGTGGCCGAAGGAGAAGAAAATAGGAAAGCAAATGGTTGTAGGTGATTCGGAAGCCTTGTTTGCTATGATTTAATACGTTTTCGATAACTGACACATGCTCTTTCAGAGTAACATTTCCTTTAAAAGCTTTGTACTTTCCCCAGGCACCAAATCCCTTTTATTTTCAAATAAAATACTGTAGATAATCAGAAGATGGCTGAGAGCACAGTTTGGATTAACTGCTTAGCGACGGGATTGTGATTCCCTTACACATGTTAATGGCACCTGCCTCCACAAGCAGGCTCACTGATTTCAGTGTGAGTGAGGGGATCCAAATCTGCCCCTAAATATTAGTGATAACAGCAACACATGGTACAGCTACTTAATTGTTCTGTGCTGAGGTCACACCAAGCAGCGTTTTGATGAGTTTGGTTTCCAAAATGAGCTTGGTTACTAACATTTCCATAAGCAGGCAAAGCAGGCATTGATTCTACAATACAGCTTGCTTCTGTCAGCACAGCTAGCATGTCAGTGTTTTTTCCAAAGTTGATGAAAGCTTTTTTTCAAAATCAGCCACATTTATGTTTCATATTAAAAAGTCAGATTTATGTTTTACATATAAAAAGCTTAATCTTATTAGTCATGTTTTACGTCCACAGAATACAGAAAGACAACAAAGGGCAGAACTGAAGCTGCCTAGATATTTACGTTAATGTTTGGGGAGGGGATTGCCTCCTAATCTAGTATCAGAGGGGTAGCTGTGTTAGTCTGGTTCTGTAGAAGCAGAAAAGAATCCTGTGGCACCTTATAGACTAACAGAAGTTTTGCAGCATGAGCTTTCGTGGGTGAATACCCACTTCTTCGGATGCAAGCAGTGGAAATTTCCAGGGACAGGTGTGTATATATAGCTTGCTTCTTGCTTGCTTATATATACACACCTGTCCCTGGAAATTTCCACTGCTTGCATCCGAAGAAGTGGGTATTCACCCACGAAAGCTCATGCTGCAAAACTTCTGTTAGTCTATAAGGTGCCACAGGATTCTTTTCTGTTCCTCCTAATCTAGTGAGTTTCAGATCTCCAAGCCTGAATCTGCTCTCACCTATGCTGGGTAACTCCACTGACTTCAATGGAATTCAACCCATGTCATACCAGTGTAGGAAGGAGGCGGCTGTGGCTTATTGTACTGTTGTTGTTGTTGTTGTTGTTGCATCCACTTGCTGTTTCTGAGAGGCATAAGTCCAAAGAGCTGTCACTGCAAATCTTTAAAACTGGTATAAGTTTGATCTCTTCCTAGATGAATGATTTAGCCTTAAAACTTTAAATTGTAATAGTCAGGAGAACTCCATGCTAAAACCCTACAGGCTGAGATAAGCTCTCCCAGCACTCCACAATACCGTACAAAGCCATTTATATTAAACTGCAAAACACAGGTGACTGAATGTAATTAAATCTCAAAATTGCTTCAGTGAGGGGTTGCAATGGGGGGGGGGGTGAGAAACGTCCATTAAGCATCTTGCTATACAGCTCTTCAGCTTTGTTTCTCTATTGCCTAAATCCCCATCACTGAGACTGCTGAATTTATCAGACTTTATGGCATGCAACACCTTAGAAATTGGGCTGAGACCTCTCGGCTATTTACAACCACTGTATCAGAATAATTTACACCTTTCCCCCATCCTGGAGACATTCAAAACTCAGCCTTCCAGGTGAGACTTCATTGATTTAAAACTAGCCATACATCTGCTGACCTTTCTGACCTGTGCTTTTTGTTATGGAGAGGGGGCACCCTGACTTATTTGATTGAATTTCCAAACTCTGCTGTGAGAGATAAAAATCTTATCACACACTCATTTTTTCTCTGCAGGCATCAGATGTCTCCTCAGATCCTCCATATTTTGCACAGTGATTATATCCTTCTGCTTTTCTATTCTATTTCTCTCACTCTTTCCCACTGCTCCAGAGCCATTAATAACCTTCTACAGCAGTGGTGGGCAACCTGTGGCCCGCACGCGGCCCGTCAGGGTAATCCGCTGGAGGGCCACCAGACAGTTTGGTTACATTTCCACAGCTGCCCGCAGCTCCCAGTGGCCGCGGTTCGCCCTTCCCAGCCAATGGGAGCTGCGGAAAGCGGCGTGGGCTGCAGGGAGATGCTGGCTGCCTCTTCCCGCAGCTCCCATTGGCTGGGAATGGCGAACCGCAGCCACTGGGAGCTGCGGGAGGCCGTGCAAATGTAAACAAACTGTCTGGTGGCCCTCCAGCGGATTACCCTGATGGGCCGCATGCGGGCCACAGGTTCCCACCACTGTTCTGCAGACTCTCATGCCCAGCCCCTCTACATTTCCTCCCTAAATTGTTGCATCAGAAAGAGAATTAAAGGAAACCTGTTTTGATTTCTAATTCTTTTTAAGCAAGAAGAGTAAACAACCACAAAACCCAGGCTCCTGCGTCTATTAGTGTGTTCAGCATGTTTTGATTCCCTGAATATGTTGGATACTGCTCTTGAGCTATGCACTGAATTCCCATTGACATCACCAAGAGTTTTGCAAAAAATATAACAAAACAACCCCTCCAGGGAAGAATCTGTATGCAAATACAATATGCAATGCTAGGTTCAGGCTATGTGTACACTCCTATGTACAGTCTGACAAGGCTTTTACCATTTTCATTTTGAGGGCTTGAGTGGTAGTGTATGGACTGTTGTTTGGGTGTGAATTTCACCCACCTTGAACCAGTGTTGTATTTGTTCTCATTGATCTGATCTGATGCAGTGATGCCAGATGGTACAACTGATGCTATTGGCCAGGTATTTTTCCTCCTGGGAGACATTGCTGTTGTTTTGTGGGGGGATTTTTTAGCAGTATTTCACTGATTATGGTGTTGATTCAGGAAAGCATCCCCATTCAGGACACCATTTAAGCACTTGCTTCACATTAAGCATGTGTTTAAGTCTCATTGACTGCCTAGTAAGCACATGCTTAAGTACTTATGAATTGGGGCCTATACCATTGTGGCCTCAGCATTCTTTTGCAGCATTCACTCCTTTAGCTGCATCTTCAACTTGGACAACAAATAGATCAGGGTTTCTCAAACAGGGGTTGCCGCTTGTGTAGGGAAAGTCCCTGGCGCACCGGGCCGGTGTGTTTACCTGCCCCGTCTGCAGGTCCGGCCGATCGCAGCTCCCACTGGCCACAGTTCACTGCTCCAGGCCAATGGGAGCTGCTGAAGCGGCGGCCAGTAAGTCCCTCAGCCCGTGCCGCTTCCACCAGCTCCCATTAGCCCGGAGCAGCGATCCGCGGCCAGTGGGAGCCGCGATCGGCTGGACCTGTGGACAGGACAGGTAAACACACCGTCCCGGCCCGCCAGGAGCTTTCCCTACACAAACGATGACCCCTGTTTGAGAAACCCTGAAATAGATCATCCATAGAACCAAAGTATGTAAAATCTTTAAGTTCATTTAACTGCTTTATTGCAATGGAAAAGAGATTTTCATAATGTGCGGTGCATTAATATGTTCCGATTAGCTCTTAACAGTGATAGGAGTAGATAAAATAAGCCCTCTAACATACTTCAGAAGTGTGCAGAAATGTGTTAAATTGGTTTAACATATTTTTTTAAATGAGGCTTTTGTTGTGGGTGTGAGTGTGGGTTTTTTTAATGACATTAAAAAATTAGCTCTCTGGTTCTTTAATGGCACATTCATTTATATCACTTTATCTTCCTTGCTACCTTCACTTTCTTACAGGCATTGTTTTCAAAATCCCTGCATTATTAGGATTTAAGCTAAACAACTGCTTCCTTAGCCAACCTACTGGTTTAAACTATGTAGCTTTTCTTCATGTAGCACGTTAGGTGCACACGTGAGTTGTCTGGACAATCTGGTTGTACAGTACCTAGAACAACTGTCCATGGCTGGGGTTCCCAAGCACTATGGCAATATTAATTATTTGGACCATACAGACCCAAGCCATTTTCCTGATACCTGCTATTTTCCGCATAGCTTGTGTTGTCACTTTAAACCACACAGAAAGTCGGGCTGACTTGAGATTTTCCAGACATGGTTCCAATCCCTTTCCCCACCAGACACCTCCTCCAAGGCTCTGCAGTAGGACTGGGTGGAAAAAGGTAATTCTGTTTTATGGAAAATTCCAATATTTCAAAATTTGGTTCCATTCAGATTAGGAATGAATTTTTTTTTAAAATTAAATTCTCAATGAAAGAATGGAGCCTGGGCTCCAGGACAGTCCTCATGGCTGGCTTTCAAGGAGACAGGCAGGTGAGCTGGCAGCAAACCACAAAGATTGAACTGATGACTGGGTTCCATTGGAACTTTGGCTGAATCAGGCCTTCTTTGCAAAACATTCCAATTTTGCTGAATTGGCAAATTCTGACCAGTTCTGCGCTACACATCCTCTCTGGACAGCAGTGTTTTCCCAACAAGTCTGTCTTATTCAGTTGATCAGTCTCAAATCTGCCTGACTGACTAACTGATACCATGGATGGACATACACTTATTGCCCATTGTTGTATCTTCTGAAAAGTTGAGCTCAGCTGACCAGAGACAAGGGTGTGGTTTTGGGCAGAACCAGAGGTTCATTCCATTCTTGCACGTCTTTGTACTTTGTACTTATTTCTTTGCATTGACCCCTGCGTCATATCAGTTCACAGTAGACAGCAGGTCTAGATAACTTGCAGCCAAGAGTTTTAAAAGAGCTGGCTGCGGAGCTTGCTGTACCGTTAATGCTGATTTTCAATAAGTCTTGGCACACTGGGCAAGTTCCAGAAGACTGCAAGAAAGCTAATGTTGTGCCAATTTTTAAAAAGGGTAAACGGGATGATCCAGGTAATTATAGGCCTGTCAGCTGGCCACTGATCCCAGACAAGATAACGGAGCGGTTGATACAGAACTCAATTAACAAATAATTGATGGAGGGTAATGTAATTAAAGCAAATCAAAATGGTTTTATAGAAAATAGATCCTGTCAAACTAACTGGATATCCTTTTGGATGGAATTCCAAGTCTGGTTGTTAAAGGTTATAGCGTTGATGTAATATACTTAGACTTCTGTAAAGCTTTTGACTTGGTACCACACAACATTTTGATTAAAAAGCTATAATGATATATGATTAACATGGCACACCTTAAATGGATTAAAATCTGGCTCATGGATAGGTCTTAAAATGTATTTGTAAATGGGGAATCATCATTGAGCTGCTGCGTTTCCAGTGAGATCCTGCAGGGATCAGTTCTTGGCCCTATATTATTTATTTTTATCACAGACCTGGAAGAAAACATAAAATCATCACTGATAAAGTTTGCAGATGACACAAAAGTGGGGGAATGGTAAATAATGAAGAGAACAGATCACTGATTCAGAGTGATTTGGATCATTTGGTAAACTGTGCATAAGCATACAATGTATGTTTTAATACTGGTAAAAATAAATGTATACATCTAGGAACAAAGAATATAAGCCATGCTTATAGGATGGCGTGGGGGAGTCTATCCTTTGAAGCAGTGATTCTGAAAAAAAAAAATTGGGGGTCGTGGTGGATAATCAGCTGAACATGAGCTCCCAATGTGTGGCCAAAAGAACTCCTGTAATGTGATTCTGGGATGCATAAACAGGTGAATCTGAAGTAGGAGTAGAAAGGTTATTTTACCTCTGTATTTGGCCCTAGTGCGACCACTGCTGGAATACCATTTCCAGTTCTGGTGTTCACAATTCAAGAAAGATGTTGATAAATTTGAGAGGGTTCGGAGAAGAGCCATGAGAATGATTAAAGGATTAGAAAACATGTCTTACAGTAATAAACTCAAAGAGTTTATCAAAGTTTATCAAAGAGAAGGTTAAGAGTGACTGGATCGCAGTGTATAAGTATCTACATGGGGGACAAATATTTAATAATGGGCTTTTCAGTCTAGCAGAGAAAGGTATAACATGATACAGTGGCTGGAAATTGAAGCTACACAAATTCAGAATGGAAATAAGGTGTAAATTTTTAATGGTAAGAGTAATTAACCATTGGAACAATTTACCAAGAGTCATGATGGATTCTTCATTGATGACAATTTTTAAATCAAGATTTAGGAAAAACTATTTCACTAGGAGGGTGATGAAGCACTGGAATGGGTTACCTAGGGAGGTGGTGGAATCTCCATCCTTAGAGGTTTTAAGGCCCAGCTTGACAAAATCCGGGCTGGGAAGATTTAGTTGGGGTTGGTCCTGCTTTGAGCAGAGGGTTGGAATAGATGACCTTCTGAGATCTCTTCCAACCCTAATATTCTATGGTTGGATATTTTTCTAAAGCATATGTTCTAGGGATTACTTTGGGGAAGTTCTCTGGCCTGGGTTAGACAGGAGGTCAGACTAGATCAGATGTGGGCAAACTACAGCCATGGGCCACATCCAGCCCGCGGGACCGTCCTGCCTGGCCCCTGAGCTCCTGGACGGGGAACGTAGTCCCTGGCCCCTGCCCCACTGTCTCCCCTCCCCCGCAGCCATGCTGCTGCACGGGCCGCACTCTGGCCCACCGCTCCCGCTGGGCAGATGGGGAGTGCAGCTGGATCTGGCTGGGTGTTGGGGCTGCGAGCTCTTGCTGCTAGTAAGGGGGTGGGGAGTGGGGGGGTTGGGTAAGGGAGCGGAGGGTCCTGGGGAGCAGTCGGGGAGGAAGAGGCAGTTGGATGGGGCGGAGGTTCTGGGGGGGCAGTCAGGGGATGGGGAACAGGGAGGGTTGGGAGTGGTAGTCCCAGTGAGCCTGTCAGGGGGTGGGTATGTGAATAGGGGTTGGGAGGGCAGTCAGGGGACAAGGAGTAGGGGGGTTGGAGAGGGGGCAGGGGTCCCAGGAGGGAGTGGTCAGGGGACAAGGAGCAGGGGGGGGTTGTATGGGTTGGAGGTTCTAAGGGAGGCAGTCAGGGGGCAGGAAGTGTGCAGGTGGCTCTGTGCAGCGCGGCACCACCCCCATGGCCATGATCTGGCCAGCTTTGAAGGGGAAAGCGCCGCTTCTCTCCAGCTGCTGGCTGCGCGGCTGCCCCTGCTCCTCCTGAGTCCTCCGGCCCGCAGGGCCGCATTCTGAAAGGGGCTTTAGAGCTGCAGACCAGGGCCCCGGGGTCCCCTTAGCCCAGGACCCTGCAGCGCCTAAAGCCCCTGCGTTACGGGTGGCCCTGCCTGCTGGGGGGGGCGGGGAGGGACAGCTTCCCAGCTCACTCCCTCCCTCCCAGAAAGTCCTAAGCACCACCAAACAGCTCTTTGGCGGCGGGGGAAGCCCTGGGAGGGAGGGAGGAAGGGAGGAAGGGAGGAGGCAGAGAAGGGAGGAGGCAGAGAAGATGAACTTGTGCAATGCTCCCTGTAAAGTCAGCCAAACGACGTTATATGGGAGCATTGCACAATTTTAAACAAGTATGTTCCCTAATGGAGCAACAACATAACTTCAAAACAACATTAAGCGGGAGGATGTTAAGTGAGGAGTTACTGTAACTATATTTTATATCATTTTCCACCATCTTGTTTTAAATATCCCCAGGGATGGCACTTTCCCCCACTCTCCTGCGGAGACTATTTCACAGTTTAAAAGAGCTTTGGTCCTGATATTTCCTAGATCTGAACATGATTGCCATGCTCCTAGTCATTGTTCCCCCAAGCTATATATATTTAGTTCATAGTCTTTTCTCATGTATCAATTCTTTTAGCCCCTAATCATTTTAACTGCTCTTTGAGTTGTCTCCAATTTGTCTAGCTCTTCCAGGTAATGAAATGGCCTGAACTGAGTGCTGTATTCCAGACAAGCTGCCACCAAAGTAATAGCAGTAGGTGGATTTCCATTACCCGCTCTTCTATACAGTACTTTATTTGAATACTGTAAAAGCAAAGAGGGAAAAATCCACCAACTATCCTTAAAAATGTTACAACAATGAAAACAGATGATCTGTATGCTCGACAGTTATAGCTCTAGACACACCGCACAGATATGGTTGCACATGCTGTGAAAATGAGACTCTGACTCTCTCATTATTAGTATTTGCTATTTTTATTACGATAGCCCTAGGCCAAGATCCTGTTCCCACTGTGCTAGCTGCAGTACATAGACATAGGAAGAAAGAGTCCCCAACCCACAGTCCAAATAGACAAGTCAGAGAAAGGGTGGGGAAAGGAGTTTTATCAGTCCCTTGTGCACACGAGGACCCAAGGCACAGAGAGATTATGTGTCTTTCCCAAGGTCACTCAGGGTGGCTGTGGCAGCACTTGGTAGTGACCCCAGATTTCCTGAGTCTCCTGAGTCCAGTGCCTTAGCCACAAGACTATCCTTTCTCTCTGCTAATTGCATTGTGCTTGGTGGTTCCATGCTGAGACAAAATGCAGCGAAATGCACAGAGTCAGATTCTGCCTGGCCCTGATGTGAGTGAACAGTGAAGGGACGGCATAAAGGGCTCCACTTCCCATCACACACAGCCTGCACAAGGGCCAGGCAGAATGGGAATCCCCGTGCTCCCAGGAGAGCGGGGAATGTTCCCTCCCTGCTCCCCAGGGCACATACAGCAAACATAGTTCAGACAGATCCTGCCAGCTTAGGGTGTGGAGGAAGCCAGGTTCTGTACAACTGTTGAAGAGTGCTTAGTTTTAGAGAGGGGGCTAGAGGAGGGCATCGGGAAGCCTGGCTTCCATTCCTGACTCTGCCACTGGAATGCTATGTGACCTTGGGCAAGTCAACTGACTTCTTTGGGCCTCATTCTAGCTCTGTATATAGTGGGGGTGACAACACCTATCTCACAGAGTTGTTGTGAGGCTGAGGGCTGGATCCTGCTGCCAATGAAGCCAGTGGGAGTTTTATCTTTGACCCCAATGGGAATAGGATCAGACACTCAATTAGGTCAAATGCTCTGAGATCCTCTATAAACTCTTGTCCTGAAAATACATGGCAAAGCACTTGACTAAGCCAAAATCCTGTTGTCTATTTGTATGGTGTCAATGTGCATTAGAAACAGAGATGGAACCATGCTGGGAAATTCAGATCCAGGGCAGGATTTCAAACCCTCCAAAGTTTGGTGTTCCGGATTAGCCCCTTTAAGAGGAAGGGGCACCTGCAAAATTCAGCTCCAGATTTTACTTTGGTTCTATGGGACTCTCTCTCACACACACAACACACACACACACACACGAGCTGGAAATTTGGATCTGGATCCTCTTTTGGATATTGAACGCTTCCCCTGCAGCCACTTCCATACAGTGACCAGGTCTTGAGGTTTAGTTCAAACCCAGCTCTGCACTTAAATCATTTGTTTATCCATTTTTATGATACAGCCATCACATAAATATAGCACCAAGTTCTCCGTATGGCCATCTGGGGACTTGGTAGCCAGCCTAACAGCCTTGTCGTTTTGGTGTTAAATAGAGCAGTGAGAATAGAGTGAAAACAAAATCCAAACAAAAACAAAGCAAAGTTCCCTCCCACCATAACAGGATTTCGGGAAATCATTTCCTTGCATTAGGCAATTGATTCATAATGTGCAACTGAGCCGAAGACAAAGGCTTAATGTGTCTCGCTCTTTATCACAACAATAACCTAGACACCAAAAAGAGATACTAGAAAAACTGAATCAATTCAAATAGAAATGGCAGGTTCATTTAAAAATATTTGGCAGGTTGGATTTAAAATATGATGCCATATGTGGTATTTCTCCAAATCAACAGCATGTGCTATGCATAACGCTGGTCCCACATCAATAACATCTGCTGATTCTGCTTTCTGAGCAGAGTAATCAATCCTTCCCAGCAGGCTGCAGGGCAGAAAAGTAAGCTTGCAAACTGAGACTGCCATCTGTATTCCACCCGCCCCAACCCCAAATCTGGCAGTGCTTACCCCAAGAGCTGGGTCAGTCCATTCCTCAAGGCTCTGTGACTTCAAAAGGTGTGCAATTTTTCAATATAAAAGACATGCAAATAGCATCATCAATAAGCTCCTGCAATGGTGCTAAACTGGCTATTTACATTTTGCCGCCTGTCTGCATTGAATATAAATATTATGTTCCTGAGAGCAGCTTTGTAATTCATTGCTTGATAGGTTTGCCTTGCATGTAACTGTAAACTAAAATTGCAAACTATGAACAGGGTAGCAGCAAAGGAGCTAGGGTTACTGGCAGCATGTGTAAATGAAGTTTGATTCACAGACAATGTTTTGGAAATACAGGCAGGTCTGTCTAATCCTTCTTGAGTTTGTCTGCAGTACATTTGCAGATCTGGAAGAATCAAACTATAACCTTTTGAAAACAGGTTTTTGTTACTGACTGGGTGACTACAAGGGTATTTTAAATTAATTTTCATCATGGGGCCAAATCCTGGAGTCCTTACGTCATTTTTACATAGTCCTTACCCTGAATATGGAGTTTAGGATTCGGTCCATGATTTGGATGAAACCAGATGTGACTATAGTAGAAATCTTTGACGATTCTGTTTTGCACAACTATTGAAATTCACTGAGATTATGGGAATAGCCACAAATGTTGAACTCATCTGATCCACAGAGTATACATATCAGCTACAGAGAGTGCCTAACCACCCATCTTCCCCATCGCTATTATTACAGAGCATTTCCATTACATTAGCCCTCTCAGGCCACAATGAGGACAGCGGGTCCATTGTGATGGGCATTCTGCAAACATAACATAAGACCGTCCCTGCCCCCAGAAGCTTAGCTCCAAGCTAAGGTCCTGATCCTTCAAATACAAACGACGTAACTTTACACAGGTGAGTAGTCCCATTGAATTCTGTGGGACTACTCATTTATGCATTAGCAGGATCAAGGCCTTAATAAATGTTCACCAATGTTTGCTGCATAAATTGATAGGTTAAAGACAATTTAACTGATTGTCAAAAGTGGGTGAAATTGGGGCTGATGCAGAATTTCCTGCTGACACATTCACGTTTACATTGGTAAGATTCACATTCTCTTCTTGAAATGGAAAGTAGAATTCAGGGGAGACTTGCTGTCAGTTACAGAGGTTTTGCAAAATTAGGCCTTTTCGAATAGGCGAGAAAATGTAGACATTGCAATGAAAAATGGGGAGGAGGAATTGTTTCCCTTTCAGCTCTTCTTGCTTTTCTTTTCCCCAGCAATGCCAGTTTTGTGAACTGGCAAAAAATAGAGAGGGCTTTTGCTTAAGTGCAAAGGAATATTCCCTCTTGCTGAAATGAAATGGCCTTTCACCACAGTGAAAATACACATTTGGCAAAACAAATTTTTTTTGTGCTTTTCACAGATCCAGCAAAAAAGGGATATTCCTCTCCCCTCACTTTCAGTAGACATGGGATCTTTCTATCTCATTCTAGAGGAAGAAACTGTTCCCTTCCCACAGTGATTATTCTCTGTTTTCAACGCTGAGAGTTGAACAATTGTTTTAAGTTGAATATTACCTATGGAACAAGGCATTTTCTTAATACTCTGTCCTACTTCAGTCCTGATCAGGAAGAGGTGATTTCTCAGTGTAGTATTGCTATGAGTTGCCCTATACTGTAAGACTGAAAAATGCAGCCCAGCAGCTACCAGTATAATAGAAAGCAATACCGGCTCCTGTCCAACAGACCAATTGCCCTATCACAACCAACTGTTCTCAGTGACAGAAACATGAAATGGAAAGTATCCTCCACATGAGAGGACTCGGGAAGCAGCAAGCACAGCAGATAGCCGAGTGTTCAAAACAGCACTGAATTGTTCTGCATATCTCTTGTAGCAGCATCTCAGCAGTAATGTGATTTGGGATTCAGACACATGTCCAAAGCTACAAAATATGCACGACCTTTAACAGTCATGCTGTAGAAGGATGGACCCTTTCAGCTCAGGAGTGGGGACGGAAATCCAGCTAGATATATTTTCATTTGTCAAAGAACTGTTGGGGGGAAAAGGCATATGAAGTATGTATTCCAGTCCTTTGTGTAGTATATTACAAAGGCAGTCTATTTTTGTTCTGCCATTATGCCATAGGTAATTCATCTCCCTGTAACAACAAAACAATAGAGGAAAAAATTGGACCTTTTCCTGTGAATCAGCTCCAGTACTTTTGGGAAGCTTGCACCTACTTTCATAAGAGCCTTATACAAGCCCGTATTTTCCTTTAGGAACCTGGCAGTAAAGAGCCACGGTACTCTTGAATATAGAATGCAAAATACAGTGACACAGGACAACTGAATAGGTCTTGATAACAGCCAGCCTGAATTAACATCTGAACCTTAATGGAAATCAATGTGAGCTTTGGAAAAGTTAAAACACCTTTTAAAACAAATATATTAAAACAAAATCACTTTTGCTTTCTATTTGCCTCCTTTAATTTCTTCAATGCAAAAATGCAACATTCATTTTTTTATTTTGATCATCTAAGTACATTCTGGCTATGGGAGGTCTCCATGTAACTCAGAGGAAAGGCCAAAATTCTGAAGGAGAGAGAAGATAAATCAAAGCCCAAGTATTAAAGGGAACAAGACCTATGATAATCAAGGGTGACTACGGTAAAAATTTATGTCATGCTGACCTCATTATTGATTAGAAGTGCTAGCATTTGCTTCGAAATTGTGATATATGCCCTGGTGGTCAAATGGATAAGACCAAAAGTCTATTTCATACATCCTAATCAGGATGGTCTGCAGCCATACAGAATAGAAATTATATTTTGCCCTATGTCATGCACAAGGTCATGGCAAGAGTCAGTTCCAGACCTGAGACTCAAACCCAGATCTCTTGCCTCTCCATCTTTTCTGCTAATCAATACTTTCTCCCAAATAAGCAGGCACCTTACTGCAAGAATCAGAAACACTGTTCTCATACTATTTCTGTCCCAGAGCAAACCGGAGAGTACCAGAAATGGCACAAGGAAACCTAATCTCATAAAGCTTCCAGCCTAATTTCCAGATGAAGAGCAATGAATTAACACAGATAAGCTTTGGTTTCTACTCTGAGCCAAAGAGGAAAGCCAGACCTTTAGAGGTTTGTCCGTCACTCATAATGACTTATTGTTATGGCAGGTAGCTGCATCATTGCATAATGAGGTTATTGTTATTGCAGGTAGCTTGTTGCTCATGTTGCAAGTTCTACAACATGCTATCCTGACCAAGATGCTGTGTCATAGAAAGACATTGACTGGTCCCATAGTGCTGCCCAAGGTGACTAACAAAAGACTTCCTAGTGAAAAATTGTGAAAAAGGTTAAAATAATAGTGAGAGAATCTATTTGGAGTTGGGAAGGTAGATTGGCAGGCACCCTGCAGGGGTTTCACCTTCCTTTGCAGCGTGGGGCACTGGTCACTTGCTACTTTGAACTAGAGTAAATGGTGCAGTTTCTGTAATTTGAAATCTGTAAATCAAGATCTGAGGACTTTAATAATTCAGCCAGAGGTTATGGACTCGTTGCACGAGTGGGTGGGTGAGAGGTTCTGTGGCCTACGCTGTGCAGGAAGTCAGACTGGATGATCATGATGGATGAACTTCTGGCTATAAAGTCTATGAAAAGTAGTTCCCCCACACACATACACACACTTTCACTTTTTTATTTTCTCCCCCCCCCCTCCTTTGTTCCACTAGGAAAAGGGGGAGAGAAGAGAGAGAAAACCCTGAACATTTCAAACAAAAAATTTGCAAAACCGAAATGTTCCTTTTGTTTCAGAAAAAAATTGTTTTAAATTTTTTCATTAAAAATCAAACAAAAAAGTGAAACATTTCAAACAAACTGGAAACTGTTCATTTCCTTTATAAATGTTTTGTGTGGAGGAAAAAAAGTCAACCCCCTCTTAATACAACTAACTTCAGAAAGGAAGACGAACTCCGACCCTACAATGGGGCTTTGAAAAAACTTTGACTATATTATTCTTATTTGCTGTTTGTTTTGTCATAGCACCTTGGAGCCCCAGTCATGGACCAGAACCCCATGGTGCTAGGTGCTGTACAAACACAGAACAAAAAGACAGTCCCTGTCCCAACTAGCTTACAACCTAAGCATGGAACAAAAGCAAATAGTTGGATATAGACGGGGGAGCAGAAGGGAACAAGAAGACAATATTGGTTAGCACAATAGGCTGTGGTTTCAGTGCACCAGCTGCTTTACCCTCGTCAAGTTTTCTGTAGGCATTACAAAACATCACTGGAACAATGAGGCACTTGTGTTTTCAGGAAATCAGTAAGAAACTGCACATAATCCAATCTTTAGCTAGGCTAGGTCTAGCAAAACCAGCATTCACCCACATAAAACTGATTCTCGCATCCCCAAAACAGGGATGGACCTGAGCCCAACCTCCAGAACCAGACAAAGCATCTCTGGATGGGGCGTTTGAAATCCAAGCCCTGGCCTAAGCCTGAATTCTTTTAAAAAAATCCTATCTTTCTAATGGGCCAAACTACACTCCCAGATTCAAGCACCCTCCCACTTTGGGATCAAAATCCAAATCTGCCACCGGCTGCTTGAGTGTAACTGTGCCCAGAAGTGCAGTGACCCATCAGAAGAAGAGTGGAGATGAGCTGTGGTAGAGTTTCTGTTGCTGTGCCATTTGGACTTGCTCTGAGCATGCTCTCGAAGGTTCCTTTAGCTCCCTGCAGAGCAGGGAGTCTGTCAAGGCCGGGAGATTGCACAGGCATTTTGAGTAAATTTGGCTAAAAATAGGTGCAGACAGTTACTTTGAGCTTCTTAATGTTCTCACTCTGCCCAGGCTATTTTCCTGAAAGTAGAGAGAGAACTGTACATTTTGGTGCTCCAGAGGGGAGGGGGTTAGGAGCCTGTGACAAAAGAGAAGTGGCTACGAAAATGAGAAAGGCAAAAGGATGTTGAAAAATAGAGACAAAAACTAGCTAAACGATGGACTTGAAAGCAAAGAAATCCCTTCAAGTTCCCTTTGGGGAAGAAATAGAGTAAAAAAGGAAGTGAAGGGCATAGGGGCAACTGCAGTAGCTTCTTCTCTCATAGGGAGCTCTCAGTGAAATTGCCTGGGATCTCAGTGGATGGCCCCTTGGACTTTCTGAGTCAGCAGCAGAGGTAGGCATTGCTTTGGGGAACAAAGGGGAAAAAGAGCAAGGATAGTGGGCAAGATGAGAAGAACAGAAAGGGGAGAGAATGAGGCCCCGAACAAATGAGCCACTATGGCAGGGCACTGGGAAAAGTGACAAGTATCAGAGGGATAGCCGTGTTAGTCTGGATCTGTAAAAGCAGCAAAGAATCCTGTGGCACCTTATAGACTAACAGACGTTTTGCAGCATGAGCTTTCGTGGGTGAATACTTGCATCTGAAGAAGTGGGTATTCACCCACGAAAGCTCATGCTGCAAAACGTCTGTTAGTCTATAAGGTGCCACAGGATTCTTTGCTGCTTTTTTGGGAAAAGTGAGAGGCACAGATCACAGCCCAGGTCTCCAGATAGTGTGTGCCAGCTTCCCACTGAGTAGGTGTTAGAGTGGGATACAGAGAAGCCCAGCCACTCAATCAC
Organism: Mauremys mutica; assembly: GCF_020497125.1. Lineage (NCBI taxonomy): Eukaryota > Metazoa > Chordata > Testudines > Geoemydidae > Mauremys > Mauremys mutica. Next base: position 15,580,234 of record NC_059082.1, read on the forward strand.
GTGCAGGGAGCTGATGTACAGCATGCAGGCACGTGGCTGGTGAAAATGAATGGTGCTATTTACATTATTTCTAATATAAATAATAAATCCCTACGAATATTAACTGGAGTCACCAGCATTAATCTCCCCTGAATAACGGCAAAGTGTTGCACATGCCGGTCACCCCCATCATTCCTTTCCCAGCAATGCTGAACTACACGATATTAATTATTCTTTAATATTTAAATAGCAATAGTATCCGGAAGCCTGAATAAGCCTTGCAAGCCCTTTGTGCTACGTGCTGTGCACACGGCTGCTAGAGCGAGATACATGAAGGCTCTTCATTGCCCAGTGCTGTCGAAGTGCTATGGAAATGTGTGACACAACAGGTCTTCTTTCCCACTGATTGGCAATCGCACACTCGCTTGTGTGCTTCAGACGCCTCTATGGTATTCATGTCACTGGCCATGTTAACATATTCCAGAAGCCTACTTATTTATTAGATGCTGACAATGTGTACTCTAGAGGACACAAAATAAGTTAGTTCATGCCTCTGAGATCTGTTGTTACTGTCTGGAAGACAGACACAGAGAAGCCGGGACATACTTAGAAATGCGGAACAGGAAGTCACTGTGGCTCCATACATAGATTGTAACTGTCTGATGCGGAAGAGGGCTCAGGTGCATCAACAACTGCAGTCCCTGTCCTTGCCCAGACACAGCAGAGCGCTCTCCATTGGCCCAGGGAGAAGGTGGAGTGTTATCAGGCTGAGGCAGCAGTGGGGTTGGGCTAGGAGAATGCAGACCATTGCCCTTGTGACATTTCTGGTACTCTCCCCTCTGGCCCTATGGAAATTCCTCTGGAATGTTAATACAGTCCCACTGTATCTATCATTCAGCATCCTCTTTGAATGGCACTGGGGACAGACATGGGCTGGGGAAACCATGCTGCCAGGCTCCGGGGAGCTGTGACACCAGGATAAAGAGCTGGCAGGTGGCCCTGATTCCCTGCTGGTCCTCTAGGAAATACATGGAGATGGGCAGGGATTGTGGATGGGCCCAATACCTAGGCCCCACCCACTAACCCTAACAAAAAGAATTAGAATTCATCCTATAGAAAAGCCCTTAGTCCCATCAACAGGTTGGCTTTTCTAATGTTATTTGCTCGGTTCTTGTGTGTATTGAGAAAAAGTGAGGCTTTAGGGAGGGTCTTAAATGAGGATAAGGAGGTGAATTGGGATGGGGAACATTCCCACACATAGCCAAGGTCCTGAAGTAGCCAAGGAATGAAATTTACATTTCTCTCTCATTGCCGGTTGTTGAACTCACACATGGGGCTCTCTGCTAATAGCCTCTGGGATGCTTTCACTGGCATTTGGTTAAAGTTTCCAGTGTTTTTTAGTCCCAGGAGGTACTTTCCAATGCTTTGACTGATTGGCTGGTCGTTAGCATCCCACTTGGCAGTGCTGACATTTTCACGGTGTGTTCCATTTTCATTTGCAAACATTTTACGGAATCACAATGGGCATTTTTGAACAGCACTAATTTCAATCTATTTTCAGGCAGGTTGGTGGGGGGCAAGGTCAGCATTTTGTCAATGGCAAATCTAATGAAAATAAAGGTCCAGACACCAACACATTATGGAACTGATAAGCCTCCTGGACTACTGTCATTACAATGGATAGTTCTGTTCAGTCACTTTGCATTATATTGATTTTTTTCAAGCACTCCACCTTAAACTTATTTTTCATTTCAGGAAATCAATACTATGGATCCTTTGATGTAAGGCATGCAGTGTTCTGCCAGAATATGTATTGCATGATGGAATAAGTTCAGGGATTTTTTTCTCCCAGCTTCTTCCTTGTTGAACATAAATTGAAAATCTCAGTTACTTAAAAAAATACAAAACTGGGCAACATTTCCTGCATTTGATTCTTTGGCACTATATCACCTCGCTTGGTGCCTGCAAATGAGTTTCTGCTTCCAAAAACCCATTCTTCATGAAGGGCAGAGTTATGAATGCACTAGTCAGTTCTAGATTCATCATGATCTTCACTGGCAATTTTTTTTTCCTTCTTCCAATTCAGCTTCCCCAGCCTGGAATGGAAAATCTTATTTTTGAATGTCAATTGCATGAAACAAGAAGTTTGTATCTGTCAAGGTTCTGATTTGTACAGCTGTGTAAAATATTGGATGCCAAATTAAAAATGCTTTTTGGGTTTGCAGAGCTTCTACAAACACACCAGTGTAGTACACACAATTTTTCACATCATCCAAATGTTTGTCACTTGTCGGTGGGGGAAAAAAAGTTCACAGTCTGGACATCTGCAAAAATTCGGATGCAGCTTTTTACAGTGCGTTTCATCGAAGTGACATGTTGGGAGGCAAACAGCAGAGGTGATGCAGTGCTACCGGAAAAAGGTCTTGGTGGACATGGTCAGACAGTCTTGGGGACTAATTGGAATCTCCACAGGTTAAAACTGTTCAGATAGCCATCCAACTATTTGGATGGTTTTGGTGAATCACACTCTAAACCTCTTGAGGTTGAGAACTCCTGAGCAGCTCGTTTAACCGGCAGGGTAAAACAAAAGAATATTCTTCAATAACTGTGGGTTCCACCTCTCTCACCAAAATCAGCCCATCAAACCTGTAGCCCAACAACTTCGGCCTGACATGGCAACCCTCACACACATGCACCATGGTGCGCACAATATAGCTGGCTGATAGTTTAGTTCGGAATGTTATCGTTTCAGTGAGCTGCAATACATTTGCTGATGTGAGCGAGTGCTGCTCTACCTGGCTAACGGCCGCAGTATTGAGGCAACATTGTCAGGTTGTAGACTCCAGCACCTGAGGGACGTGCTGCCCCTCATCACTGATGTTGAGTGTCTCAGGACTTCAGCTCATAGTCTTTTCTATTTCCCTTTGGTGGAAGGGGAAGCAAGCCTTGTACTCCCTAATTCTCAAAACCAGCTGAGAATCCATAACGGTTTTTAGCCTTAATGGCAGTAAATGAACAATTTTCAAAACCTGACGTTTGAGTGGCACGCATTGGCTTCCTTAGTCAGGAAGGCTGAAGAGAATGGCAACTACAAGGTTAAATCCCCTCTCAGCCCTAGTGATGATGGTCCTCACTGTGAGGCAAACCCGCTCTCCCAGGTGCCATAACTCACCCCTCCAACAGAGCAGCAGTGACTCAGTCCTCAGGCAGGCAGTACCAGCCTATCCCCAAGCAGAGCAAGGGTCAGATGACCCCCAGGCTCAGGTATTTCCCCAATCCCGCCAGAGTTGCAGATCAGTCTGTGCAACAGCACTACCCAGTTAGGAACCCTTCTGCAGCCTTGCAGTGTGAATGACTCCCTAGGCTCCCAGCCTGCTCTTGATCCGGTTCCTGTTCCTGTCCGAGCCTTGCCCAAGTCTTGTCCCAGCCTTGTCCAGGCCCTACTCTGATCTTGCTCCAGACCCGTTACTGACCCGATTCTGCTTCACATCTGCCTCCTGACCCCCACACCAACAGACTCCGACCATGGCTTGGACCTTTGCCCAGCACACAAACTCTGGCTATGATACTGATTTGGCTTGTCTGACCCTGGCCTGTCCCTGGACCATGGTTCCAATGCTGCCCTCAGCCTGGTCCCGACCCAATATCTGGCTCTGACCTCTGCTCCTTCCACCAGGCCTGACTACATGGGTATGAGTGCCTGACGCTTATGGTCGACTGAGGTCATTAGCAAGCATATCTGCACCATGGCTCCCGCAATATATCTGGCTGGTAAATAATTTAGTTCCCAGTGTTATGAAATATGAATCCCTGGCTCTTTATAAGTACAAATATTCATACAAAGTCTTGCCTTTATAAATAATTAAAGTTGGTTACACACAATGACTTTTGTGAATGCTATGAAATTTAAGTAAAAAGCTTGAGTATTTATCTTTCCTGCTCAAAGGGAGAAAGGGTCACAGAGATGACAACATATGAGTATACATGAGAGGTCAGTGGACTACATTTGTCCTCTATATACTTCTCTGATCCAATGTATTTGGGACTGCAGATATGTGATTTTTATGGAAAATGAATTCAATTCAGACAGAAACTGGGTGGTGGGGGAGGAGTCTGCACTGAGCATCTGTGAAGGTGTAACAGGTATCAAAGGCACTACTCAGCATTCATCTCCTATTAAATCCACCAGTAACACAGAATGCTATTAGCAGTCCTGGCACAATAGAAGAATGTGGGGTAGACAAAGAAAGAAAAAAATCAGGATTGATGTTCTCTTCCTGTATTTGTTATCTTACCGAAAACAGCAGCAGAATACAAATTGACACATCCTATCTAGAAGAAGGGTGGGATCCTCTGAGACTGGTACTTTATTGATGAAGTAAATACAGTCATCAGAAAGTGGAAGGCACTATGAGTATAAAGAAAATCTAACCTTGTGTAAATCTTTTTTTTTTTAATTAAGTTCTTTAGGAACACAGCACTTGATAATACAAAGGTAAAGCTGTCCAGCTTTAACTTGGCTAAGGAAGGGCATAGTTTTTGTTCACCAGAAGAAAAACTCACACTGATTGCTTCCACTCCCTTCTTGGAAGTTCAGCCCAAGTGTCGCAGGCACATCTCAAGTGGTAAGTCTGGCTTTAATACAACAAAGTCATAGGCTCTCTCTCTCTCTCTCTCGCTGGTTAATAGTTATGCCAACTTTAGCCTATCACCAACACATTGTGCTTCAGGGTGACTCTCCCAGTCAGGGTTGTATATATTCACATCATCTGGACACATCGCAGCATATCCTATGTGAGGTCATACTGGGTTCATACGGCATTGGAATGTTGCTGGTGCCCCATGACATAAGACGGTTATAAATGACTGACATTTCTTAAAGGTAAGGAGGAAAAAACCTCCCCTAATGTATACAACCCCACAAAACATCAGACCACCTTGTCACACCAAGAAATGGTAATAGAATGGTACATAAACATTGTCAGATAAGGAAGATACTATTAGGAAGTCAGAGAGCTAAGAGGGAAAATGAAGAATAAATGGCCAAATATATAAAGAACAATTCTTGAAGTGCACCAAAATGTAGTATTTTTATTGCAATAGAGACTAGAGGCCCCAATCTCTGATTGTGCTAAGCACTGTGAAAATAATAGTGAAAAGACAATCCCCTAGATCAAATTACTGAAGACTACAGGTAGTGGGCAAATCAAGGAGGAAAAGGAGTTTACAGAAAAGCTTACATCATTTATATGTATCAGTTTTCACTATGGGGTATGATGGGGAAATCGCTAAATTCTTCACAATCAAAGAAAGTGAGTCACTCTCAGAGGCAAGAGAAATCAAAAGGAAGTGATTGAATGATACACAAAATTAAATTGCAATAAACAGTCAGTACTGAATGGCATTCACCCAAGATCTCTGACAGAACTAAAGAGTGAAGTAGCTGAGGTAGGAGCAAAAATATGCTATTTATCATACACACGGGTAGTGCACTGGAGGTTACCCAAGGGAAGCCAATATCAAATCCATCTACAAAAGGATGTCAAGAAGATCTTGAAAACTGTAGAAATCCCTGGATTAGCATGCTGTGATGGGGACAAACAGGCATGGCTTCTACCTAGGTAACGCATGCCTCTTGGACCTATTGTAATTCTTTGTACAAGTGAACAAAACAATGTCTAAAGGCGAATCAATGGCTATTTATTTAGACCAATAGATATAATTTAGTTAGATTTTCAGACAGCTTTAATGTCTACCACAAAGGGCTATTGAAAAACTCAGTAACAAGAGAATGAGAGATGAAGTCCTGTTATGGATTAAAAATCCAATCTGTATCAGACCCTATTTGCTAAACAGTAGATGAAGAGCTCGAGGGAAGGGGAGGGTCAGTAGGGAAAGATGATCGCTGGACATATGTGAGCATGTTAAGCCAAAATCAGCTTGATCCAGCTCTCATTAAAGTCAGAGGCATTGACTGATTGACTTCAATGGTTTGGGACTGGATCCATGAGGCCTACAGTAGCTCTTTGTAATCTTTGTTCATATATCCCCTTTAACATGTGCAAGGCTACATACGGTGAATAGCAAATAACATGGGTCTCAACACGAGATAATATTTTTGCATTTCCTTTTAGGATCTCAAAATTTTTTACAAAATTTAATTAATTAATCCTAATAACTCCCTTGTGAGGTAGATCAATATTATTTACTGCGATAGGGTGTACCAACCCCACAGCGTGTCTGACAGGGTTAATGAGAGTCCATGCGTGCAATCAGCCTCGCCCTGTGACACCTGCAGTAGGTGTCGAGCCTGAAGGAAGGAGTTAAAAGGACTGAACCTGCTCAGTTACACTCTGACCAGGAGGAAAGCAGATCTCTGGTTGTCACCCAGGAAGAGAAGTCCACCTGGAGTCAGGGAGCTGAGGTGAACAGCTGGCAGAGAGAGCTTCTGCGAAGGAAGGTACACCTGCAGTAGGGAGCCCAGGGAACTTGGAAAGAAGCAGCAAGAAGTGATCTTCCCAGGATTCTGCACACTGGTGGAAGGGCCAACTGAGTCAGGGACTGCCCTGCCAAGGGACTGGAGAAAACTCCCCTCCAGCAGAACGAGCTGGGTGGTAGAAAGTGCTAAGAAGCTCTGCAGTGGCCTGGTGGAAGAGGCTTAGAGAGTGCAAAGCTGATAAACTCAGAGTCCAGGAAGAGGCTGAAGCAAAAGCCCAAGACAGGGCAAGGTTGGAAGTGGTTCAGTAAGGCAGACAGGGGCTTGTGTAGTCAAGCCTTGGCTGCCTAGTCAAGGGTTCCTGGATCAGAACCCAGTGGAGAGAAAGGGCCTGGGTTCCCCTACCAGCGCAGTGAGGAAGCTAGAACGGAACCAACTTCTGGCAAGGGGTAAGGACTTCTGTAACCCGACAGCTAGTAGGACTAGTGAGTCCAGACTCCGACTGAAGACCCAATGTGAAGTTGATGATGTATTATTTGTTGGACTATTAGTACCACAGAAGAGGTGGAACTCTATGGCTACGTCAACACTACCAGCGAGGGGTATGATTCCCAGCTTGCACAGATATACTTGTGCTAGCTCTCATCTGAGCTAGCACTTGAAAAATAGCAGTAGCACAGGCAGCAGTGGGACCAAGCTAGCTGTCCCGAGTACACACCCACCTGAACTCCGTGGGTGTGTACTCGGGGCAGCTAACCCGGGCTACCACTGCTGCTGCCTGCACTACCACGACTACACTACTATTTTTCTCATGAGAGCTCAGATGGGAACTAGCACAAGTATGTCTATGTAATCTGAGAATCACACCCCTAGCCTGTAGAGTAGACCTGTCCTGTGTGACTTGGCCAGGGGGCTGGCTCACAAAAAGCAGCAGACCACCCCGGGCCTGGAATGGCTCTCAGCAGGGAGTGCTAAACGAGGAGAATGGGACTACGCTACACCTACCCAGTATGGGGCACGTGGGCTGGTGAGTCGCATGTTTACATGTAATCTTTGTACAGGCAGGGAATCTGAAGCATCTCAAAGTTAAATGGCTTGCTCAAGATCATATGGTAAATCAGAAGCTCTTGTGTACAGGAATTAGGTAGTATCCCTTTAAATCATTTGTGAGTCCTCTAGCGGCGCTCACCGTGTTCTGTGTTTCAGAAACCAGTCAGTGCAGTATGCAGGTAGTTAGGCCTTGTATGTTTGGGTATATGTGGTAAACATATTTATTTGAAACCTCACCAAGCCTGGGTATTTTTCATTCATTGCATAAAGAACAAAAGACACAAGAGTAGCAAAGGCAGCAGTCAAAGCAGCACACCTTGCTCTTAGTCCCATTCCGATAGAAAACACATCCTCTCACATAACTGTATACAGCACCAAGATAAGGCTGCAGCCTTAATGCTTCTTAGCTAAAGAACAGCTGGAAAAACTAATCTGGGAAACATGTTCAAATGGGTCTTTAAATTCATCCCTTTTGCAAATGTTGAATGTGATCCCATATTCACAGGAGATACATATTTAGTGCATGCAAATGTGCTTTTGTACCTGCAAGTCAGGTGACTATACCTAATAAACTTGTGTCAGCAAGTGCATTTTTGCACATACAAATAGCTGACTGTGCAAAATGTGTGGGTGCAACCTGGACAATCTGGCCGTTAACATCATTTTAACACTGACCGATCAAACTGACCTCAATAGAACTACATGGAAGTCATTCAAGGAAGGAATTTGGTCCAGTGTTTGTATTTAAATTCCTAATTCTGCTTTTCAAAGCATATGAGAAAACTGTCGGTACTAACACATTGAAGAAAAACAATCTTAAAAGTCAGCCCGTCATTAATCATTATTATTAGTGTTACAGTAGCACCCAGGAGCCCCCGTCATGGACCAGGACCCCATTGTGTTAGGCGCTATACAAACAGAACGAAGAGACAATCCCTGCCCCCAAAAGCTCACAATCCAAGTATAAGACAAGAGACAACCTGTGGATACAACAAACAGACAAGAAGAGCACCAGTAAACAATGACACAATACTGGTCACCATAATAGCAGTGGTCTCGGCAGCTGGCTTGCCTGTCCATTGTCAAGTTATTGTAGGTATCCTGCCAAAGAACAACTGAGGGTGTACTGCCACGTGAGAGATCTGAGGTTGGAAGCGACTCCCAAGGGGAGACACTTGGGATCTGATCCAAATCTCACTGAAATCAGCTAAACCTTTTCAATGACTTCCATGGGCTTTGGATTAAGCCCATTGATTGGGCTGGATTGGGTCAGAGATCCTCAGATCTGGCTGAGGCAAGATGAGCAGAAGGCCCACCAAATGACTACGCGTACACAAAATGTAACTCAAATTTTATAACAATGGTGGTTGCCCTACCTCAGTGTGTCCTATTGCAAATTAAACTGTCATTAAAATGGAAAGGACCCAGGCTGCAACATGGAAGTTCACTTAATGTAAAATAGTAATAATTAGAGCTGACTCTAGATGATAATTGGATTTCCGGGCAACTTTCCGGGAACAAAACCAAAACACTGAATATTTTCATGAAAATTGAGTTGTTTTGAAATGTCCATTTTTTAAATCAAAAACCTGAGGTTTCTGATTTGGGAATAGGTGTTGAAATGTGTGTGTGTGAGAGAGAGAGAGCGAGAGTAGTCAGTTCTAGTAATAATGCCCATGCTTTTATTTCATATTTCAGAATATACAATTCTTGATCCTCGGACCCTAGAGCAATATAAATGTGATTTGTGTGTGCTGAAGAAATGTAAATGTATAGAGCCTAGCCAGCTCTGTGCTTTCATTTAGAGCTCCTTTGAACCAGAACTAAACTTTTCTTCTCCTTCCAGCTACTACAGCAACACTCCCTGAATGTGGGTGCCTAGTGAAAGCTAAATATGTCTCAGTGATGTTTCTCACATTACAACATTTGCCCACTTTGAAAAGCAAGAGAGATTTGGCATCTAAATATAGACACAACTAATTAGCAAAACCCAAAATTTGACTGTGAAACTACTTACAATGTTCCCTCTTTCCATATCACCTTCCAGATTAACATATTGTGTGGACAACTTTAACTCTTATGCTATTTTCTAGAGCTCATTGGTTTGTGATGTAGAAGCAAGAAATGGGTCCTCTAGGAGGTATCCAATGGTCACTCAGATGACCACAGTCCTTTAAATGACCAACATTACAAATTCCCCAAAGCAGTTAGGATTCACCATATTCCCAAAAGTACCATCTCTGGATGGTGGCATTTCTGTAAAGAGATGTAATGACATACGCCAACAGGCGTTGTTCAAATTGGTGAAGAAATGTGTAGTTCCACTTCCGCAGCCTCAAGTGCAGCAGTTCCAGGAAGGACAAGACTGCCCCAGGAGCTCACAGCCCCGCCACCCAGAGCATTGCACAGGCAGCGGAATGAGTGAGCTGAAGCTGCAGGGGAGGGGAAACAGTGGAGGAGGGGCTGGGGCTAGCTTCCTGGGCCGGGAGCTTGGGGGCCAGGCAGGACGGTCCCGTGGGCTGGATGTGGCTTGCGGGCTGTAGTTTGCCCACCTCTGGATTAAGGTGTGGGTGGAGTGTCCTAGCTCTAAGTCCAATTTACAACCTCTTTCCTATCCCAGCATTTCATGGAACACTAAGGGCAGCCCTTTTGGATCTGGCTGTAATTCCATCTCTTGGCAAAAGGTAATGTGCTTCTGAAGCACAAGGGCTAGGGCAAGAGACAAAAACTGGTTGGTGAGAGAAAGGCCTGTTGTAATGATTAATAAGGAATTATAGTCTCCTGACACATAGTCAGCCAATGGCTGGGGGGGATGCTGCAGGATATACACTAAAATAAAGACACCAGGGAACTTTGAAATCTGTCATCCAGGGAGATTGATTGGCATCTACTGGCATTAAGCTTACATACACAGCTATGGGAGGGAGAGCAACAGCTAAGAGAATTCCGTATATTCAACACTCCTCTGTAACGGGACTGATTCTCTACTCCTTTATGTTGATTTCAATGGAGTTTGAGCAGGGTACAAGCAGATGAGACGCCCTGATCATCCACTCTCATAATCATTTATTATTTGTACTGTGGTAGCACCTCGGAGCCTGGGGGATGGACTGGGACTCCACTGTCTTGGGCTTTATGGAGGGTAAATGAAGTTGGAATGCAAGGAAAAGCTTTCTCCCCACCACCTGCCCTATGGCTTCTGGAGAAGGAAGAACTGGCTTACTGTGGCTTTAAGATTAAGAAGGAAATGAGTATTTAAAAAGAAAAAAATATTCCTCCTGGGTAAATATAAAAGACTGTTTCATTATTGCCAAGGACCAGTAGAAATAAAGCCAGCACGTCATGAAATTCACAATACACTGTTACATCTAATTGAATCTTCTGCATCTATTTTTAATGAGGAGCTAGTTTGTTTAATGCGATGGCTAAATAATTACGAGTGTGAGTTTGTTCTCTAGTTGGGACACATTGGGTCTTATGTGATGGTATTTAATTACTATCTCTCAAGGAATTATGAGAAATACTCAGCCACGCATATTGAAAAAACAGTGATTGAGTCCTCACCAACTTGTCTGAGCAGCCTGCTAAATGATTTATGTCCTGGATATCTCTGTGGGCCTCACTGAAGGACTGGGGCCTTAGACTCAGGTTTCTTTTCATTAAATAATAGTGTGGGTCTCTAGATGGAAAATAACCCATCAGGACACTGATACGAGCATAATTATTACTGATCAAGCCTTTTCTTTAAAAGGAAAAGGAAACCTCACATAAAATAAGCAACAGTTTAATGCAAATCACTTCAGAGCAACAACTGCTGAGCGATTATAACCAATGTAATCCAGCTGTTGAGAGTGAAACAATGAGAATGCACATCTGTTTTTATTGTGTGTGCATGGCACTATTTTCACTATAATAATGGGTAGGGGAAGGTGCAGATCCCGGATCTCTAAGGTAGTTATTGAGGCTTGAGCAACTTGGCCCAGTTTCTATTTCTCAGATCTGTGCTCCGCTGCTCTTTCTTGCAGTTTCTCCCTGCTAGACATTGCAACAGCATTTTTTCAGTTGTTCTGCTCCAGCAGCTGATTATTTACAGAGATGGGTGGCAGAGGAATGGAACTGAGGGAATTATTCTTTGCAAATAACATTTGTTATGAATGTAGCCCTTTTTCCTTCTTCACACACCATTAGGGAAATGCAACCTAGATGGAGCTACTATAAGGTGGGTTCAAAACTGGCTGGAAAACCATTCCCAGAGAGTAGTTATCAGTGGTTCACAGTCATGCTGGAAGGGCACAAGTGGGGTCCCGCAGGGATCAGTTCTGGGTCCAGTTCTGTTCAATATCTTCATCAATGATTTAGATAATGTATAGAGTACACTTATAAAGTTTGCGGATGATACCAAGCTGGGAGGGGTTACAAGTGCTTTGGAGGATAGGATTATAATTCAAAATGATCTGGACAAACTGGAGAAATGGTCTGAAGTAAATAGGATGAAATTCAATAAGGGCAAATGCAAAGTATTCCAGTTAGGAAGGAACAATCAGTTGCACACATACAAAATAGGAGATGACTACCTAGGAAGGAGTACTGTGGAAAGGGATCTGGGGGTCATAGTGGATCACAAGCTAAAGTAACACTGTTGCAAAAAAAGCTAACATCATTCTGGGCTGCATGAGCAGGAGTGTTGTAAGCAAGACACGAGAAGAAATTCTTCTTTTCTACTCCATGCTGATTAGGCCTCAGCTGGAGTACTGTGTCCAGTTCTGGGCGCCACATTTCAGGAAAGATGTGGACAAATTGGAGAAAGTGCAGAGAAGAGCAACAAAAATGATTAAAGGTCTAGAAAACATGACCTATCAGGGACAATTGAAAAAATTGGGTTTGTTTAGTACAGAGAAGAGAAGACAGAGATGGGACTTGATAACACTTTTCAAGTACATAAAAGGTTGTTACAAGGAGGAGGGAGAAAAATTGTTCTTTTTAACCTCTGAGGATAGGACAAGAAGCAATGGGCTTAAATTGCAACAAGGGAGGTTTAGGTTAGACATTAGGAAAAACTTCCTGTCAGGGTGGTTAAGTACTGGAATAAATTGCCCAGGGAGGTTGTGGAATCTCTATCACTTGAGCTTTTTAGGAACAGGTTAGACAAACACCTGTCAGGGATGGTCTAGACCAGTGTTTCCCAAACTTGGGACGGCGCTTGGGTAGGGAAAGCCCCTGGTGGGCCAGGCCAGGCCGGTTTGTTTATCTGCTGCGTTCGCAGGTCTGGCCAATCGCGGCTCCCACTGGCCGCGGTTCGCTGCTCCAGGCCAATGGGAGCTGCTGGAAGCGTCGGCCAGCACATCCCTCGACAATACTTAATCCTGCCATGAGCACAGGGAACTGGACTAGATGACCTCTCGAGAGCCCTTCTAGTCCTATGATTCTATGACTATGATTCTGTGATTTGTGAACTGATCCTGATTTCTGTGACTGTATTGGCTATCTGTACATATTCTCATAATTAGTTTGGATGAATAATTTTTTTAGCCCTGAGGCTAATTGAGAACTGTTTGCTTTGCTCCTTTGCTGGTGTGTCTCCTGAGTCAAATGGTATTGTTTCTGCTCCCTGACTGGATGAATGACATTTATGAAACTAGAGAATAACATCATAATAATAATATTCAGTTATTATATAATCCAGTTACTGATAATGACTAGCCAATAGCATGCTTCCAGTGTGAATTTTTGAAGGAACATATTAATTTTGCTAAAATTCACGCAACTTTCAGGATTTGTGTATATTTCCACAAACCCTGACAACTAAAATAATATTAATAAATAACAAGTAATAGGACCCCATCAATAATGGTGAAGAGAACAAAGAGCTTTGGCTCAAAATATATTCATAGATCATCATTTTTAATATTTGGCCGGCTCTACTTAAAAACAGAATCAAGACTCTTGTCAGATCTGAGTGAAATATTTGAGGGGGAAGGGAACCACGTTGTTTTCTTTAGTGATATACCTGCCTATCCAGGCCACCTTCCCTGAGACACAGCAATGACACAAGCTAATTGCAAAATGATCTGGAGATATGATTGTGTTGATATGAATTACTGCAGAATCACTATTATTTCCAACAAGAGTTACACTGGACGTACCACGAATAACTATATAAACTGACTTGTGAAAACCCAGTTATTGTCCTACTTTTGGATCCCATAGAATATTTTCCAGATAATAGAGCCTATTGTTGGAAGAGGTTTCGGAGGTACATTTTAATAAGACTAGAGAAGATTTACAATATAGGCAAAATGAGAAACCCCACTGACATTACAGGAACAAACCCTGCTACTTTACTCACGCAAGTAAGACCGTTACATTTAATGTAGCTGTTTGTGTTAATGAAGTGTACATATATGTGCCACTGCTATATGTACACAGCCGCAGATTTCTCCTGCACAGTGCTTGAGTGGTGCCTTGAGTGAGATCCAGTTATGAATGACCTTGAATATCCTGATGGTTGGCCTTATAAACTATTCCATGCCATGTAAAATATAAACAGAATTATTATCAGACTTCTAGGGGGAAGTAGGATGGCCAACAGCCATTTTTATAGCATCTTCTGCTAGCCGAGTTCCTTTCTGGAATGACTCTGAACAGGATCTTAAAGGTGTATAGTCTATCCTCCTAACTGCAAGAAAGACTCAGTAATGCCAGGAAGTAAGAGGAGATGGGATAGAGTGGAAGGAGGGGGATGAAACAATAGCTCAGACTGGCAGTAAAATATCACATCCAATGCCTGAATAGCCCATCAGCTAAGAGAAGATTAGACAAATGAATGATAAAACTGACAATTGCATCTGGTCCTCACTGGATGAGAAAGTAATGAAAATCTCATGAAAGATAAATGGAAAAGTTAGTTTTAAATGGATTTAATAAAAGTAAAGGAGTACAAGTGTTCATTCTGGTCTTCTGACTTAATCTTTCTATATTTTAGTCTTCCTAACTGAGTTCTATCTCATTAGCCATAGTTTAATAAAGGGTTACATATTCAGCTGAAATCTAAGCAACATTTAATACATTAAAAGGAAAATAAGATGTCCTTGGCTGGGTTCTTGCATATTACAATGTGATCTTCAAAACCAAGGGGTTTTTTTTTTGAGAGAGAGAAAAAAATAATTCAAAAAGCGTTCCATCTTTCTTCATTCGATTGGGAATAATGCAAAATCTAAATAAAAGGAATAGAGGTTTATTGTAGAAATTTAGGACGGGAAGGGACCTTGAGAGGTCAAGTCCAGTGCCTTGCAATTTAAACAGAATGTTATAAAATGAAGATAAGTGTTCCAAAATTAGCAGTATTTTTTTCAATTCTATATTCTTTGTCTTACAGTTTCTCACAAACTTTGGAATTGAGCTAATTTATTTCCCCCCTTTTGCCTCTCAATTTATCAGTTTGAAGTCAGGTTTGCTCACAGTTAGCACTGTTGAACCCCTGCTCAGAAGGATTCTCAGTAAGCTTGTATGGTAAGTAAAAATATGGAAGTATATTCCACCTTTTTGTTCTGTTTGTACAGCACCTAGCTCACCGGGCTCCTGGCCCACGACTGGGGCTCCTAAGTGCTACTGTACTATACACAACAATACCGAATTCTGAGCACAAAATAGAACTCATCCACTTAGATGTTCTGGAAGGAAGGTCAATACAATGGGCGAGATCAGATGAAATGTGTTTCAAATGTGTATGAATGATCAAAAATTCTCACTAAAGCAGGACGCACAATATAAACTCAGCCCAAGCTTCCCCTTGCTCCTTCCATCCGACCTAGCTCCACACAATCTCCTGTTCCCTGAGCTTCCCCAGCTTACTGCAAGGCCTCCTGCCTCTGGCAGTCTCAGGGAGCTGCTGGAAGCGGCGGCCAGTATGTCCCTCGGCCCGCGCCGCTTCCAGCAGCTCCCATTGGCCTGGAGCGGCAAACCGCGGCCAGTGGGAGCCGCGATCAGCCAGACCTGCGGACGCGGCAGGTAAACAAACTGGCCCGGCCCACCAGGGGCTTTCCCTACACAAGCAGCGTCCCAAGTTTGGGAAACACTGTGTTAGGAATAAATCCCAAATCCAGTGTTTATCTGTTTAAAAAGGAAGTTTTCTTCTTCAGCTGCATTTGTGCATGATATTGTACCAATTTTCATCTAAAACAGGCCACACCAACAAAAATAATTGGATACATTTTTTCAGGCAACCTGGAACATTTCTGATCTTAGATAAATATTGCACAGTAATTCCACCCATGCCTGTCTGTTGTGAGAACCAGGAAAAATCTTTGGGAATTTTTTTGTTTGTTTTGTTTTAAAGAAAGTCACTATTTTTGATGGGTTACTGAATATAACCTGCTGGTGTGAACAGAAATGGAATAACTGCAAGGGAAGTCCATAGGGAATAATAACCACACACATTAAAAACGAGGCTCCCATTCCAAATGCAAATTTTAAAAAAATAAACTCTAGGATCTATTTGAGTAGTGGCTTCTAATTAACTTCCTCTTAATCACTGCAATTGCCACAGGATATTGTAATCCTGATGTTTGTGTCTGTGCTGATCCTTTATGATGTACATACATGAAGGTTGTCAAAATAATTATCAGCACATATTTCACTTACTGTACATATTTTCTAGCAGATGAACAAGAACAGAGTGAAACTTTGGGGGTGGATTAATTTGCTGTTCTCTGGCGGAGAAGCAAAGCAGCGTTAGAGCTGATTTTAATGTTATCATTCTCAAAGTCCTCAGTCAATAGGACTATGACTCATGATGCTAGTAACCTACTTTCTACAGTCATACAAATTATGGGAGGGGAAAGAAATCCCCAAACTCAACCTGTTATAGCCACCGCCTTGAAATCAGAGTTTCCTAATTTAGTGTCCTGGGCATGTCACTATTACTATTTCTTAGGCTGAAAGTCATTATCTTGTATGCCTTGCAGCAGCATTGTTCACTTGTTAAACTGAGTTTATATTTAGCAAAATGTTGTATATAAAAAGCAGAGCACTACAGCCATTTGGGCTATGAGATTCAATAGGACAGAGTCAGGAGTGATGAAGGTTTAGTATACACACTCACCTTGTCCCACATTTAAGGCTACAAACAACAAACTGTTGGGTGGAAGACCAAATAGAACCAATGAGCAGCAAACAAGGGCCTCACAGAGATGCAGAATGATGACATATTACTATTAAATTATTTCCCTTGGGGCCTGCTACAGCCAGTGTATCTTACAGTAGCCCTTGGGGAGTTCTAACCTATGCTAGGGGCTGGTCAATGATCAGAAGAGTGGAAAAGTGGATTAAAGCCACCTTTCCCCCTCCAACACTCTAGGTCCCACGCCGCTCACAGAGTTTTCCTGTGTCATGGGGCAGTGGTTTGTGGATGGCTGAGGATCTGGGAGCCCAAGCCTTTTCCTAATCCCACAGTTCTTGAGGATTCATGGGGAAAGCATTTTTTTTAACTGGGAGGTAGGAGCTGCTCTGTAGGGACGGCTGCCGCTCCAATGACCCAGTCCTTCTTGGCAGCATGGCTCCAGCAGCAGCCGTGTGGCCAGAGGATGTGTCCTAACATGTCTGCTCAATGGCCCTGTGGAGAGAAAGCAGAGGGACATAATACAGCTCCCTGTTGTATTAGCTCCCGCTTGGATTTGTGTATGGAAATGCAGAAGAGACTGGAGTGTTTTGGAGATCAGAACCCTCCTTCCCCTTCCTCACTACGTCCAAACACACTGGAAAGCTGTGAAGTGCTAGCCATGGAATGCTCCAGCACAGCACCATTCAGCAAGGGAAGGGAGGAGAAGTATTACCACAGAGGCAGTGCTCACCACTTCCGCACAAAAGATCCATGTGTGGGAGAGGGGCTTCTGTGCTGGATCAAGGTAGGGATGTGGCTGCTTGGTTTTAGCCCAATTGGATCTATTGTAAGACAGCTGCGGTGCACTCACTTTGCTGAGTTTAGCTGTCAGAGATACACATTGCTCCAGTTATAAAGCACATCTGCCAACAAAGCAGGCAATTGAAACTGCCATTTCACAGCCTCCTACTGGCAGCCATCATGCTGATGGACACTGGCAGGGTGTGGCACCCTGTGTCAGAGATTATCAACCATTTTCTACCCTGCTTTCACAGTGATCTAGTGATCAGAGGCAGAACTTCACTGCTTAATATTTAAACAGCGACTTTCATATTTAGACAGTAATTTTAATTGGTGTGCCACACATGGTTGCCAACCCTCCCAGATTGCCCTGGAGTCTCCAGGAATTAAAGATTAATCTTTAATTAAAGATTATGTCATGTGATGGAACCTCCAGGAATACGTCCAACCAAACTTGGCAACCCTAGTGCCACAATAGTATGCAAGCATGGTGGAAACTGGTTTACAATTGGAGATGTCCCCTGTTACAAATTACAGCAAATCAGGCCCAAAAGTTCTAATTTTAGCCAAAAACTTACTTTAAAATTGAATTTACATTTATTTTCTACAAACCAACAACTGCCTTGTTCCCACTGCTCCGTGTGTTATGTATCCCACTCTGTGCCTGATTCACAGAAAAGGCGAGTCTATTACAGCCTCCAGCTACCGCTCTTGGCTTCTTAACTTAAGCTGTGTGGAAATCTGCACTTTCAGCTCCCAAGGTCCCTGATTCAATGCCTGGGGCTGGCCGAGATGGTGGCTGTCACCGTCACGTAAGTGGTTACTGGGAGCTGTAACAGACCCATTTCATTTCAGGATGCAGTGCAGAGCAAAACAATGAAAACAGGCATTTGTAGAGACTTCTAACCATCGAAGTCTCTACAAATGAGGCTGAGGGAATTGTGATTGTTTAGTCTGCAGAAGAGAAGAATGAGGGGGGATTTGATAGCTGCTTTCAACTACCTGAAAGGGGGTTCCAAAGAGGATGGATCTAGACTGTTCTCAGTGGTACCTGGTGACAGAACAAGGAGTAATGGTCTCAAGTTGCAGTGGGGGAGGTTTAGGTTGGATATTGGGAAAAACTTTTTCACTAGGAGGGTGGTGAAGCACTGGAATGGGTTACCTAGGGAGGTGGTGGAATCTCCTGCCTTAGAGGTTTTTAAGGTCAGGCTTGACAAAGCCCTGGCTGGGATGATTTAGTTGGGAACTGGTCCTGCTTTGAGCAGGGGGTTGGACTAGATGACCTCCTGAGGTTCCTTCCAATCCTGATATTCTATGATCTCAAAAGTATTTTACAAACATTAAATAAAGAGGCTTTGCTATTAATTCTGAGAGCTCAGTTACCCACTGGGGACACTGAGGCAAAGCTATTAAATGACCTCTCCAAGCCTACATACTCTCAAAACAGAGAAAACATATTAAAGTGAAGTCACTTTAGGCAGCAAAAGTCTCAGGGAAACAAGCCCTTTCTTCTACTTAATAAGCTGTAATGATGCTTTTAACACTTGCAGAAAGAGCGGTATTTATCCTGAAACTGAATGAGTCGTGTACATCTGCACACCAGGTTCTGTGAGGAATCACCAGGCGGCGATTTGCAGAACAACTAGGAAATGACTTGCTTCAGTTCCCCTCCATCTGTTTGATTTCTTGGATTTCTGGTTTTTTTACTGTCTCTAATCTTTTTAAAGGGTTGATGGGTTCACAAAATGATGCCCCCTAAAGGTTATTGATCGTATCCCTCCTCTCTCTGAGACATTATCAAAAAACCCTAAAAAGAAGATTGACGCGGTAAAGAACTAACACTTCTGTAGCCCCAGATGACAGTCAGCCTCAGTTACCAGAGCCTCAGCACAGCCTGATTGGACGGCGCATCTCCATAGAGGTTATAGCAGCCCCAAGGAAAGCAGCGAGAGAAAATACAGCACAGCTTCCTAGTGTGTTGTTAACATCTCTGCCTGAAGTGTCACCTTAGCCACGGGGTTAGATGAGTCTGAGCTGGAGCAGGTTTCTGGCACGAAGGGCAGGTTCCCTCTTTTAATGATGAATAGAGAGAGCAACTCATAAACTGCAGCCCCAGGCCTGGGGAAACAAAGCCATGGTAGATGATTAGCCAGCTGGAAGGATGATGGTGGTCTTGGTCTCCACTGACATAGTGCGCTCAAAGTGTGTCTTTGTTACACTGTAATTGATTATAATGGCTCCAGAATGATTGGTCTTTTAGACTAGACTTTTAAGCAGGCTCCTTCATAGCTTGTGTTCGGAGACTCATCTGCTCTCCCTGCATTTGCTGTTTTTTTATACGTAGATTTTCTAGTCAGGGTCTCTGTCTTTTGGCTTCCTTCTCTATGTGGACTAGGAGTCACTTTAAAATGAGACAGAAATCTGTGGCATTTGCTGTTTATCCCTTTTTTGTTATTAAACTCCATTTTGTTCATGTGACTGTTTTAGTGTTGTTGTGCAGTGATTTATGGAATTGCTATCTGAGACAATAACAGCAGCAGAAGGTATGGATGGCCCAGGAGCTTGGGATAGAGGCTTTCAGCCTTAGTTTGTATCCAACCCAAGCTGATTGTGACCAGAAGTCACATCTGATGACCATTTGCAGGCCTATATAAGTTTAGTGGTCTCAGTCCAGTTCCCACACTACAAATGTCCACATGACAGAAACCATTGCTACAGCTAGCAGTAATTAGCCACTTGGCTAGCACTATCATTGGAGGCCAAGGTTTGTACTTATGATTGAGAGAGAACTAGCTGCTCATCTATTAATTAATGACTATAGCGCCTACCAGCCCTAGTTGTAGACCAGAACCCCATTGTGGCATGTACTATATTAACACAGAAGAAAAAAATCCCTTCCAATTAGATCATCCCTACAATTCAGAGCTAAAGCACATTGATGGGAGCCTGGAGCAGAAGATAGGGCTTGGGAGTGGAAATCAAAAGAGCCGGGTTTTATTCCTAGCTAAGCCACTAACTAGCTGTAATATTCTGAGTAAGAAACAACTTCTCTAGGCCAGTTTCTCTATTTGTAAAATGGGCATCATGATACATCCCCACCTTTGTAAAGCACTTTTATTGGGCCTGATTTTCCACTGTGTGGAAGCCAGTAAATAATTAACAAGGTTTGAAGAGATCTTAATGAATGTTAGTTAGCAAGAGTCAGGCCATATTGTGACCCTTATGACGTGAGATTTGTAGAAGCAGGATAATGTAAGACAGAGTGAACTGTGTGAAAGTATTACGACCTTGCAATGTGCAGTCTTGCTTTTTCTAGTAAGATAGCAGAAAAGCTTATGTATAAACAAAATGTAGTTGTTGCTTTTTACTGTCTGTATTATTGCTAGAAATTGTCTGAAACAACGGTATAAAGGCTTGATGTAATTGTTTACCAGTTGAGAGACCTATCCAGGACCCTGTGTCCTATGGCACTCTCTCCCTCCATGGTAATTACTGGAGAAATAATAAAGTATTTGGTTTTGCTGCACCCAAACAAAAAGCGAGAACTTAGTTTTTCTTCGACAATTTGGGGGCTCGTCCGGGATGGCAACGCCCACGGACCCACAGACAACTACTACGGATCATTCCCCTTCGAACCCCATGGCGCCACATGAGAGGTATGAGACCTTTTGAAATCTCTATTGGGGTATCGGAGGAGGACTGTCCCTGAGGACGTCTGTCTCTCTGTTGGGCTCACGCCATCTGAACTTATTGACTGTGCAGCAGGATCAGATGCAAAGTGGTATTGGGGAGAGGCCCCAATAAGGTTAGTTTATAGCAGTACTGGGAACTGCTGAGTTGGCCAAGGAAATGCATAAGGTAATGCATAAGGTAAATGCATTAGAATGCACCGGTGCTGAGGGGTTTTTACTGCCTCGAGAGGGGTTGTCATACCGCCTCATGGTATTGGTCCGGACCAGGTAAAGATGCATCATGGTTAAAAAAAAAAAAAAAAAAAAAAAAAAGATATAAAAAGGTTAAAAAAGGAGGCCTTGGTGTGTGTGTGTGTACACCAGTGTGAGTGGCTGTTACCGGGCTAGCCCGGTAACTAGTGGATCTTTAGGAGATCCGACCCACGGAGTCAATCCTGACTCGGCCAGGCATTGTCCGGCGAGGAAGCTGCCTGGGTCTAGGAGTGTGTGAACCCATCTTCCCTCCCCTTTCCTTGTGAGTCTCTCCTGTGTGAGTGGAAAATGGGTAAGGGACTGTCTAAATATTCCACCTCACCTCCTAAGGGTACCCCAGCATATTACATGTACGTACATTATGGTTCTAAAACCTGCAGGTATTTAAATGATTGGAATTTGTACACGCGTGAAAATTCATTTAAACAATGCCCATTAGAAGGTACCTTCAATCTAGATAAGATCATATATCTCAGTGGAGCTTTAATCACAAAGAAAAACCTCTGTCACAGTGTGAGCAATTTGTCTAGGAACGGGTTAATTTGAAATTCGGCTTAGCCCTGAGATAAAGGAGAAGTTGTTTTGTGTTCAAGGTCATGAATTAGTGCGGACTATGCTAAGTGCAAAGAAAACTGCTTTCAGCCCCAGCTGCTTGTGGAAAATAGAGACAGGCAAACCAAAGGCACTACAAGTTACAGAATTGGAATTATATTTGCAAAGCTTAACTTCCCAGTGAGACATGTGTGAGTATTAAAGTGGTTTAAGGCTTGGGGCATTCATGTTTTTCCTGTGTGAGGTGGGAGCATTCCCAATACTCTCCATTGTTGTTTTATTATTTTTAATGAAGCTTTAAAATTTGATTGTATGCTCTGTCAGTCTGATCACCTGACATGAGGGATAAATTAGTAACAGGAATTTGTCACAGTTTGGTGAGCAATTAAGAATGGGGGGCACTGCAGAATTTACACCATCTATCTGTTTTACCCTTGTTAGTTTATGTTTGCTTTGTTTGGTTCTGTTGGTGTTATGTGTTAAGAATAGCATGATTATAGGTGAGCTCTAATAGAATAAGGAAACACTATTTGGTTTTGGTGCACTATTTAGCTTTGGCTCTGTTTTGTTTAACCGGTTACTGATGTTTTTCTGCTCTGTTCATTTGGGCGTTAGGTGTGTGAGCGGAACTGAACTTCTCGTTCGTAATTCCTCAGGGTGGAAGCCATGTGTGCGATGAAGCTCTGAGGTTGTCCTGAGATTTTGCACCTTTCTCAAGTTATTTGCCCTTGGACAAAGTAGGTTTAAAAGCAACTGGTGTGAATGGAGGATTCTGATTTGTGCTCATTTTGCATAGGTGTAAATATCTACATTGTTTGTTTGTAAGGCTTTGGAGAATCAGGACTATAATGTGCAGGGAATTGGGGGAAGCTGCCATTGTTCTGTAGACAAATAGAGTCATATAATTTTCTTCTACATGTGTGTATGGATATTACTAGCATACAGCTGCACATATACAGCATACCATCTGGCTATAACACTCAGGTATACATAACAACACCCAGCACAAACAAAAGAGACATCATTCAGGCATAGAAAAAATCTTGAGGTATGTAAGGTCCAAAAAAAAAAAAAGTACCGTATTTATCGGCGTATAACACGCACAGGTGTATAACACGCACCTTCATTTTAAGGGGGAAATTTCAGGAAAAAAACTTAAATTTCAAATAAAGGACTTTGAAGCAAAATAAGGGTAGCTCAGAACTTGTTTTATTAATATTATTACCACTTATAAGGTAAATAATGTAAAAGGACAGTAAAAAAGGCCGCTCGGGGGGGAGGGGGGACGGGATCTCGGGCCGCTCGGGAGGGGGTCGGGGACTAAGGCCGCTCGGGGGCTCGGGCCGGGCCGGGCCGCGCCGCTCGGGAGGGGGGCGGGGGCTAGGGCGGTGCTCCGCGGGTTAGGGCCGCTCGGGGGGGGGGGACGGGGACGGGGTCTCGGGCCGCTCGGGAGGGGGGCGGGGGCTAAGGCGGCTCTGGCCGGGCCGCTCGGGATGGGGGCGGGGGCTAGGGCCAGGGCCGCTCGGGGGAGGGAGGGAGGACGGGGTCTCGGGCCGCTCTGGAGGGGCGCGGGGGCTAAGGCAGCTCGGGCCGGGCCGCTCGGGAGGGGGCTAGGGCCGGGCCGCGCCGCTCGGGAGGTGGGGGCTCGCGCAGGCCGGGGCTCGGGGCTCAGGCCCCGCCGCTGGGGGGGGGGAGAGGGCGGGGGCTCGGGCCGCTGGGGGGGGGCTAGGGCCGCGCTGCTCGGGAGTGGGGCAGGGGCTAGGGCGCCGCTCCGCGCCGCTGGGGGGGGGGCGGCGCTTTTCTTTTCTGCCTGGGGCAGAAATCCTAGAGCCGGCCCTGTTAAGGTTATATCGGCGTATAACACGCACACATCATTTGCCCCCTATTTTCAGGGGGAAAAAGTGCGTGTTATACGCCGATAAATACGGTAACTATTATATGCAAGGAAACAACAATCTTGATTAAAATCCTGACAAAGTCCTAACAAGAAAGAAATTCAGACAAAAGCATGAAGATTTGTAAAAGGAATTATATAAATCCAATATGGATTGTATTTCTATCTAAATCCAGAATGAAAAAGTAATATCCAATTTAATCGGTCTCGATAGCAATTACTCTATAAACCTGTGATAGTTAATAGCAAATGATCCTCTTCAACAGTTTTATTTTTAACTATTTCAATAGAAAGTATATAATTCTCTATTCAATTCTATAAGGTGGTAACAAAAACCTGTAGAAAGGCTTTTCATTTTTATTACATTCTATAGGACATTTCCATATGTATTAATATAGATCTGCTATTCCAAATAATTAAATCTCTTTGTTTTCAGCTGATAACATTCAAGCCATAGAGTGCTGTCCATTAAATAACTGTTCTTCAAATGTGTGTTGCATGCACTTTTCATTTGTCACTTTCCCATGAATAAGCTAAATTATAGAAATGTTGGCATGCCTTTCTTATTCCCTCAGGTACTATTGGATGTGGTAGAATAAAATACGTGTTTATTTTATGCACCATAATCTTGCAGTCAAAGCTATTCTGAAGTCGTCAACATATTTTGTTCCCTAAATATGCATCAGAGCAGTCTCACAGGGACTGTAGTCTTCTCCTGGAATTGATAAGCCATTTAATGCATTATCCTGGTGACAGACAAGATGGCATTTGCTACAAGCATTTTTCTTTTCACGATTCAATAGTTTTCAGAAAGGCTGAGAAACTAAGCAGCAAATTTACACCATAACAAAGTACAAACTAAGATCTCAGCTACCTGATGAATGACTAAGCAGCTTTTGTGTGTCAATTTCTGTCTGACTTGCTTGGTGGAGAATTATTATTTGCATTACAGCAGCCCCTAAAGGCCACAATCAGAATTGGCATTGTGCTGGGCGCTATGCAAACAAAGGTTATGTCTACACTACGAAATTAGGTCAAATTTATAGAAGTCGATTTTTAGGAAGTGATTTTATACAGTCGATTGTGTGTGTCCCCACTAAGCGCAATAAGTCGGCAGAGTGCGGCCACAGTACCTTGGCTAGTGTCGACTTTTGGAGCATTGCACTGTGGGTAGCTATCCCACAGTTCCTGCAGTCCCATTGCTCAATTCTGGGCTGAGCTCCCAATGCCTGATGGGGCAAAAACATTGTCGCGGATGGTTTTGGGTACATGTCATCAGTCGCTCCTCCCTCCGTGAAAACAATGGCAGACAATCGTTTTGCACTTTTTTCTGTGCAGATGTCATACTGCTTTCAGCAGACGGTGCAGTAGGAATGCTAACTGTCGTCATTCAACCACCGCTTCCACTGCAACTCTGCTCTCCTGGTGCCATGAATCCACCTCGCACATCCTCTCATTGTTCTTTATAAATATCTAGTCTCGTGGCAACCCGTCGTCATCCACTGCTTCCGCTGCAACTCTGCTCTCCTGCTCGTGTCTTGATAGCGAATTTCTCCATGTTGTCTGTCATTGGCTCCCGGGAACATGTGTTCTTACTTGGGAAATGTGTGGAGTGCTAAACGTCGCCCTCCACTGCTTCCGCTGCAACTCGGCTCTCCTGGTGCCATGAATCCACCTTGCAGGTCCTCTCGTTGTTCAGTATAAATATCTATTCTCGTAGCATCCATTGTCATCCACCGCTTCCGCTGCAACTCTGCTCTCCTGCTCGCCTGCAGACGCCATACCATGGCAAGCATGGAGCCTGCTCAGCTCACCTTTGCTGTTGTGAGCATTGTAAACACCTCGCACATTATCCTGCAGTATGTGCAGAACCAGAACCTGCAAAAGCAGGCGAGGAGGCGATGACAGCGCGATCATAATAGTGATGAGGACATGGACACAGACTTCTCTCAAAGCATGGGCCCTGGAAATTTGGACATCATGGTGGTAATGGGGCAGGTTCATGCCGTGGAATGCCGATTCTGGGCCCGGGAAACAAGCACAGATTGGTGGGACCACATAGTCTGGGATGATCCCCAGTGTCTGCGAAACTTTCACATGCATAAAGGCACTTTCATGGAACTTTGTGACTTGCTTTTCCCTGCCCTGAAGCACAAGAATACCAAGATGAGAGCAGCCCTCACAGTTGAGAAGCGAGTGGCAATAGCCCTCTGGAAGCTTGCAATGCCAGACAGCTACCGGTCAGTCAGGAATCAATTTGGAGTGGGCAAATCTACTGTGGGGGCTGCTGTGATCCAAGTAGCCAAAGCAATCACTGAGCTGCTGCTATCAAGGGTAGTGACTTTAGGAAATATGCAGGTCATAGTGGATGGCTTTGCTGCAATGGGATTCCCTAACTTTGGTGGGACAATAGATGGAACGCATATCACTATCTTGGGACCGGACCACCTTGGAAACCAGTACATAAACCGCAAGGGGTATTTTTCAATGGTGCTGCAAGCACTGGTGGATCACAAGGGACGTTTCACTGACATCAACGTGGGATGGCCGGGAAAGGTACATGACGCTCGCATCTTCAGGAACTCTGGTCTGTTTCAAAAGCTGCAGGAAGGGACTTTCTTCCCAGACCAGAAAATAACCATTGGGGATGTTGAAATGCCTGTAGTTATACTTGGGGACCAGCCTACCCCTTAATGCCATGGCTCATGAAGCCATACACAGGGAGCCTGGACAGTAGTCAGGAGCTGTTCAACTATAGGCTGAGCAAGTGCAGAATGGTGGTAGAATGTGCATTTCGATGTTTAAAAACTCACTGGCGCAGTTTACTGACTTGGTTAGACCTCAGCGAAACCAATGTTCCCATTGTTATTACCTCTTGCTGTGTGCTCCACAATATCTGTGAGAGTAAGGGGGAGACGTTTATGGTGGGGTGGGAGGTGGAGGCAAATCACCTGGCCTCTGATTATGCGCAGCCAGACACCAGGGCAGTTAGAAGAGCAAAGCAGGGTGCGCTGCGCATCAGAGAAGCTTTGAAAACCAGTTTCATGACTGGCCAGGCTACGGTGTGACAGTTCTGTTTGTTTCTCCTTGATGAAAACCCGCCCCCTTGGTTCACTCTACTTCCTTGTAAGCCAACCGCCCTCCCCACTTCGATCACCGCTTGCAGAGGCAATAAAGTCATCATTGCTTCACATTCATGCATTCTTTATTAATTCATCACACAAATAGGGGGATAACTGCCAAGGTAGCCCGGGGGGAGGGGGGGGGGGGAGGAGGGAAGCACCGGGTGGGGTGGTGGATGAGGGGAGGAGGGAAAAACAAGGCCACATTTCACTTCAAAATGTATTGAATGCCAGCCTTCTGTTGCTTGGGCAGTCCTCTGGGGTGCAGTGGTTGGGTGCCCGGAGGGCTCCCCCCTCTCCCCCGCATTCTTGGGCATCTGAATGAGGAGGCTGTGGAACTTGGGGAGGAGGGTGGGCGGTTACACAGGGGCAGCAGCTGCGGTCTGTGCTCCTGCTACCTTTCCTGCAGCTCCACCAGACCCCGGAGCATATCAGTTTGATCCCCCAGTAGCCTCAGCATTGCATCCTGCCTCCTCTCATCGCGCTGCCGCCGCCTCTCATTTTGCTCCCGCCACCTCTCATCTTGCTCATCCCTCCTGTCCTCGCATTCATTTTCTGCTTTCCTGGACTCTGACATTGTTTGTCTCCATGCATTCTGCTGAGCTCTTTCAGTGCGGAAGGATTGCATGAGGTCAGAGAACATTTCATCGCGAGTGCAGGTTTTTTCACCTTCTTCTCTGCGCTAGTCTCTGGGATGGAGATGATAGGGGTAGCGTTGAAACAATTGCAGCTGCGTGAGGGAAAAAGGGAGAGTAGTATTTAAAAAGATACATTTTAGAGAACAATGAGTAGACTCTTTCATGGTGAACCAAGCTGTTAACATTATATAGCACATGTGCTTTCAATACCAGGTCGCATTTTGCCTCTTATATTGAGGGCCTGCCGGTTTGGTGTAAGAGATCACACATGCAGGGCTGGGCAACAGAATTCGGCTTGCAGGCAGCCATAGTAAGCCACAGTCTTTCAGCTTCTTCAACCTTCATAACATGTGGGAATGGTTTCAAACAGCAGCGCCCTCCTTTCCCATACCAAGCACCCATTGAGTAGGCCATTTAAAAGGAGGGGCTGTACTGGCTGCGAATGCATCCCAAGTCTTCTGGGAAAAATTAATCATTAAATATGCTTGCTTTTAAACCATGCATTATATTTACAAAGGTACACTCACCAGAGGTGCCTTCTCCGGCTTCATGGTCTGTGAGCCCACCTTAGGAGGGTTGGGAGGGTATTGGCTCCAGGGTGAGAAACTTGTTCCTGGCTGTCGGGGAGAATAGTTTATCTGCTTGCGTGCTGTGCGCTATCCTCATCCTCCTCCACCTCAACATCTTCCTAATCCCCAAAATCCTCACCCCTGTTGCATGAGACTCCCCCCTTGCAGGTATCCACGGACAGGGGTGGGGGAGTGGGGTAGTGGAATTGCATGCAACTCATCATAGAAGCGGCATGTCTGGGGCTCTGACCCGGAGCGGCCGTTTGCGTCTTTGGGATTTTGGTAGGCTTGCCTGAGCTCCTTAATTTTCACACAGCACTGCTACGGGTCCCTGTTGTAGCCTCTGTCCATCATGCCCTTGGAGATTTTTTTAAATATTTTGGCATTTCATCTTTTGGAACAGAGTTCTGATAGCATGGATTCATCTCCCCAAACAGTGATCAGATCCAGTACCTCCCGTTCGGTCTATGCTGAGCTCTTTTGTGATACTGGGATTGCATGGTCACCTGTGCTGATGAGCTTGCCACACTGGCCAAAGAGGAAATGAAATTCAAAAGTTCCCGGGGCTTTTGCTGTGTACCTGGCTAGTGCATCTGAGTTGAAAGTGCTGTCCAGAGGGGTCACAATGGAGCACTCTGGGACAGCTCCCAGAGGCCAATACCATTGAACTACCCCAAATTAGATCCGGTGATGTCAATTTCAGTGCTAATCCCCTGGTCGGGGAGGAGTACAGAAATTGATTTTAAGAGCCCTTTAAGTCGACAAAAATGGCTTTGTCGTGTGGACTGGTGCAGGGTTAAATTGATCTAACGCTGCTAAATACGATCTAAACTCATAGTGTAGACCAGGGCAAAGAGGAGAAGATGAACCCTGCCCCAAAGAGTTTACAGTCTAATTAAAACAAGAAGCTACAAGTAAGTGCAACAAACAACTGGAAGGACCGGGGGAAGGAGAACAAGGAAGAGAGGAATAGAACATGCATTTACATAGGTCCATAAATAAGATAAAAATCAGACGTCCCTACTTAATTGCCTTAATTGCCAGCTGACAGAAGTGAGTCTTATGGAGGAATTTGAAGGACAGGGGAGTGACGTTACAGGCGAGCTCTGGAATCACGTTATATGCACCAACAGACGAGCAGACTCAGTAGTAAGGGCTGGCTCATCCTCTGGCAAAATATATGAGATTTAGATGTTTCACCCTCCTCTCCCGAAGGGTGGCAGGGCCAGGTACACAGTTCAGGTCTCCTGACTTCCCGTTCTCCTCCTCAAAGTGCTAAATCTCTCTGCCTCCCTTCAAGAAGTGTTCAACACCTGAGAAGCTTGGATGGCAAGTATCCCAACCATATCTGTTTGGCAGAAGGATGAACCAGCCATTAACATTGTGTCTGTCCATCCACTGGCACCCAGCCACCTCTCTTTATGTCCATCTGTGATCCCATATCCTGCAACGAGCTCCTCACAAGCCAACATCTGCACCATTGCAAAGCCCCAGTGAAGTCAATGGGGTCCCAGGTATATGCAAGTGTCCATTTGCAAGAAGCTCACTGCAGGATAAGGCCTATGAACCTCAGCCAAAACCCACTGAGGTCAATAGGAGCATTGACTTCAGTGGCCTTTGGATCAGGCCCATGAGCGTATAACACCAGGTATATTATTGTGCTATACAAACAACTTTTAAATCATAAATAATTTAACCTCCCGTGATTTTGCCTTACATTTGCACCTCACTCACAGAATCTGCACCTCGCATAGACAGGAATGTGCTTTTAAAAAGAGCCATTTCCAACCTTTAAGTTAATTTGTCTCTTAGGCCTTTCTTTTGGGGAGAGGGTAATTAAACTAAAATAGCTTGGAAAAGCCCCTTGCAATAAAAAAATGTACAAGTTTCTCCCCAGGGACAGTTTTTAATTTTAACTCCTCCATTGGTCAGATCTTAGTGAAAACTCCGCGATGGCATTCTCTGCTGGGATACTGAAGTATAATTAACTTATTCCTTTGGTAATGATATTTTTCCTTCAACTATCCATTTCTTATGCAAGGCAGGCAAACTTGTTTATAAACAAGGTGGAACTTTACTGCTTTTGAGTGCTCTGTCACGAGAAGAGCGATAATGATGTTCACTGTATTTGAAGACTGAAACAGACCATAGCTTACCCATTTGGGGAAAAATTAAACCATTTAGAACACATTTTTATAATTCCTAACAGGACATTCCAGCATTAACGGATACTGTAGAAGAACCAGTCAATTCAGTTTTGGCAGCGTGCCCTGCTCCCCCAAGTGATATTGTATGCTGAGTAAACTTAAATCATTCTGACCTGCATGCCAGTTCCTTAACCCTGTCCCATGGAAACATGGTTATATGCTATATAGCTGACAATGATATCAGGATATATGGGGAAAAGAGTGACAGCGGGAAGGCTTGGATGTCAAATTAAAGCTGTTGCATTTATTTAGCTGCACCAGGGCCATAACCAGGACAGGACGAGCGGGGCAGTCACCCAAGGCGCAAAGCTGCGGAGGTGGAAAAATGGGCCAGAGAAATGAAGGGAAAATACAGTAGGGAAGGGAAAATATGCTTGCTCACACCGGGTGCTAAAATGCCCTAGTTATGGCTCTGAGCTCCACAATTGTCAAGATAATATAAGTTTGTGTTTTTCTATCATCATATCGAAAGAGTCACCCACAATAACCAGTGTCCAGTGGTTCCCAAACTATGGCCAATGGAGCACTGTTGGCCTACAAAACACCAGGTGATCCGCTGAGAGCTGGCTAAGCACACAGTGCTAACGTCTCCTGCTTGTTCCCAAGCAAAAACACATGGAATGATTACATGGGAAAGTATTAGGAAAGCAACTGCTGTAATAGCCATGGAATGGTTTGCAACTGGGAGGGAAAGTGTCTATGGGAGAATCTCAGTACTAAAGTGTGGTCCGCAACAGAAGAAGTTTGAGAGCCCCTGATAAATTATGGCCCCAATCATTCCAAGACTTACACATGTGCTTAACCATGTACACTAGGTGGTTGCATTGACTTCTGCTGGCTCTTGCAAGTAAAGTTAGGAGTATGCACGAGTCTTTGCAGGATTGGGGCCTATATTTTTAGTTCAAATTCTTGCATTTTCCCCCTCAAATTTCCACATGAAAAACAAAACAAAAACACGAAGTAAAATCTATAACAGAGCCCTTAGCTCCATCTCAGTACTTTGTTCTTGTGCCAAGTAGTTTGTGCTGTCCCCAGAACCCATTCATCATATAATAGTTTTTTTTATACATGGTTGCTTACCTATTATCATCTGAATGGAATCTGTACCAGTCAGCCTGGCCATTATTCATTTATTAAAGTTAACAAATCAACTCTAGCCAGTCAGATAAGAGTTTATTCAAAAAGGTGATAGTAATCTTGTGAATAAACAAATATCTAATTGGCTAGGTACAATAATCAATCTCTTCTATAGAGAATGCTGCAGGACATCAATGGTACACCCTGAAACCATTATTACACTGGGCCAACAGGCATCAGATAAAATGTTTCAATCTACAGCAGTCATCCTGTTTAAATGAAATAAGTCATTCTAATAGAACATGGTCAAAAGATTATGATGTCCTAGTTTGAAAACAAACACCATGGCTTTGCCTCAGCATTTATGAAGCAGCAGGAAACCATTATCCTCTGACAATGTTCTGTTTCGCTGGCGTGATATCTTAATTTTATGTATAATATGAAACTGCAATAGAATCTATGCAGTTAAAATGAGGTGTCTCTAACAAAAAA
Organism: Mauremys mutica; assembly: GCF_020497125.1. Taxonomy (NCBI): domain Eukaryota; kingdom Metazoa; phylum Chordata; order Testudines; family Geoemydidae; genus Mauremys; species Mauremys mutica. The sequence continues at coordinate 15,612,092 of NC_059082.1, forward strand.
GGCAAAACTGTTGTTTTCAAATCCTGATTCAGCAAACCATCCCTAGTCAGCAAAGCACTAAAGCATTTGCAGAAGTCCCATTGACTTTAATGGGATTTATCATGTGCTTTGCTGAATAAGGATAGATTCTGCTTGAAGTGTTTAGCTGAACTACGGTCTCAGTCAAACAAGTGCGGACGCATTGACTACAATGGAGCCAAACCAATATAACAGAGAAAAATTTGCTCCCAAACTTCTAACAGCTGAGTGCTCACAAGGAGTTAATGAGCAGTGTGCATCAGTCTGAAAAGGGAAGCTAGAATTCTACTCCTGCACACTAATGTTCACAAACATGCTGCAATCATTTTTTCATATATTAACATAAGTTCAGTGATGGGGAAAGGATTAAAATAGACAGAACAGGAGCTGTACCAAATCAACATCTTCTCACTCAGCATGTCTACTCCGTGTCTTGAACTGTATCTGCCTGACTTACTGACATAACCAAGTTTGTACAGCTGCAAGTCAATACAGGTATGGAACAGCAAGCTGGAGACTATTCTCCTTCAGGCATCATCACCAAAATTGTCAGCTAACCTTCTGGCTGCAGTCTTTATGATGCAAGAAACAGAAAGACCCAGCTTGACTTTCAGATCCCAGGCTGAGTTAGCAGAATGAGAAGTTAGAAAAATCATCTTTTCACTGGTAAAGTGAGCCAATTTGGCATGAAAGTGATTGAAGGCAAAGAAATATGGACATTCACTGGGTTGTTTTTACAGACTATGTTCATAGTTGAGTGTTTCAGTTCCATTTCCTGAGTCATTTCTTAGAGCATATAAAATATATTAACTGAATCCAAATCCTCAATATTCTAAAGTGACTGTATATGAAATGGCAAAATATCCATTTCATTACAACACCATTAATTACATTTTATTAAATTGCATCCAATAATGCACAAGGCTGACATTAATCAAACGCTACGCATTACATTAAAATCATGCATTTCCAAAAGATCATCAGCACATCAAAAGCCAAACAAAGGAGTTCAATGCACACGATAAAGTGGTGCATAATCCATCTTTCATAAAGCGCAAATCCTCTCTCATAAAATCTATATACACTCAGTTTACAAAACTGAACAATAAAAAACAGATATTAATGCACAGGAGCCATAATTTTACTAATTATATCATATCAGAAATTGCTACCACTAACTCTGTTAGGTCTTGCACCATCTATCCATCCATCCACCAACCCACAAACAGGAACCTTAAGGAGCTCAAACTGTTTAGCTTATACAAAAGAAGTTTGAGAGGTGGCATCACTCTGGGATGTATTAGCAGGAGTGTTTTAAGCAAGACACAAGAAGTAATCCTTCCGCTCTACTCCGTACTGATTAGGCCTCAACTGGAGTATTATGGCCAGTTCTGGGCGCCACATTTCAGGAAAGATGTGAACAAATTGGAGAAAGTCCAGAAAAGAGTAACAAAAAGATTAAAGGTCTAGAAAACATGTCCTATGAGAGAAGATTGAAAAAAAATGGGTTTATTTAGTCTGGAAAAGAGAAGACCAAGGGTGGACATGATAATTTTAAAGTACATAAAATGTTGTTACAAGGAAGAGGGAGAAAAATTGTTTTCTTCAACCTATGAGGATAAGACAAGAAGCAATGGGCTTAAATTGCAACAAGGGAGGTTTAGGTTGGACATTAGGAAAAGCTTCCTGTCAGAGTAGTTGAGCACTGGAATAAATTGCCTAGGGAAGTTGAAGAATCTCCGTCATTGGACATTTTAAAGAACAGTTAGACAAATACCTGTCAGGGATGGTCTACATAATACTCAGTCCTGCCATGAGTGCCGGGGACTGGACTAGATGACCTCACGAGGTCCCTTCCAGTCTTAGGATTTTGTGATTCTGGCTACCCATGAGACCCCGACCCACCCATTCTGACTGCATTCTATGGTGTGTAAGTATATCCACAGGGAGAAAATACCAGGTATTAAAAGTCTCTTTTAACCTAGCTGAGAAAGGCATAACAAGAACCAGTGCCTGGAATTTAAAGCCAGACAACTTCAAATTAGTGCTAAATGCAAATTTATAAGTGAGCGTGATTATCTATTGGAACAAACTACCAAAAGCAGTGAAGGATTCCCCAGCTTTTGAAATCTTCACATCAAGACTGTATGCCATTCTAGAAGTTATGCCATAGTCAAATACAAGTAAATGGGCTCAGTACAGGAGTAATTGGGTGAAATTCCCTGGCCTGTGTTATACAGGAGGCCAGACTTGAAGATGTAATGGCCTTCTGGCTTTAAGATGTATGAATTAATCTATATATTTACCTACCCAAAGATAGAGCCTTTAAATAGACCCTATATGAAACAATGAGCATTGACACAAGAACTTAATATTATATACACAAGTTTTATTCCTGAAATTTGTCAGCTTGCTAATGCTGGAAGGAGGAGTTCTGTTTGGACACAGGCAATGATAATACAACAATATTGCTGTGCTGCCCAACAATATTATCAACCGTGGTCTGTCAGGACTGCCTCTAGGTGGCCTCAAAGTCCTTCATTCTCCACATTTCGTCCATTATTGCCTTCTTAGCTGAGACTATCAGTGAGATCACCAGCTCCTACCCATTAAAGGGCTGACTTTATGGCAGGGGCATCAGTTCACTAAGAACTAGCCTGAGACTGCTAATTCATTTCTGATAGGTCTCCACATAGCACTCATGCTTATCAGTCAGTTTATCAGCACTCATTTGCAATGATCTGCATAACTCACTCGTTGCGTCAGCGTTTGTGGGTAATGTGACCACCCCAAACTCATGTTAGTGCATATTTATCCAGCACCCTCATGTTCTCTCTCTCTCTGAAGATTCCATTTTCTAGAGGTACAACTCAATTTCACTTAAAAATCCCATAAAGGTCCTTCTTTGGATGACAGTATATTACTATTACTCATTTCTTCTTCAAGACAATTTGGTTGAAGACAGCTGGGTTGTATCATTAAGCCCTATATGCATTATCAGCTGATGCATCCACTATTTGAGGAGCTCTATCTATTTTGGAGGTTGAACTCAATGGGTTGATCATTTTTTGCAGCCACAAATCTTTCCAAAAAGCTGGTCAGCAATGCATCTGAATTGGGACCTTTTAAACGCAAATATCCTCCTGGGCTGTTTCAAAACAGAGAATTCTGTCAGATCTCTTTGTGGCTGCTTCCATTCCATGGATACCTTCATTATATTTGGGAGGAATTTAACTTCATCCTGAAGCAAATCCTCAAATCTATTGAATTTACAATTACATAGGATTTTTTAACATGTAGTTATTGAGTTACTATGGTATCAAAAATAGAAGTGAAATTGAATACAACAGTTCTAGATTAAAAAGCCCATGTATATTGTAGGCATGATTTAGTTAACAAAAATTATCTGTGAAGTCTTAAGGGCTTTCTGTTCTGTAGTCAGTGCTTGAGAATTCATAGAATTTTTAATGTGCAAACAGAGTGAATTGGTTAAAATGAATGAAATAATGTGCTGGTTGAAAGAGAAATTATACATGTACAAAAATGTATTGAAGGAGGCCAGGGTAGGATTGAAAGAAAATGAAGATTGTGTTCCCTTTCATTATTACCTTCTGTTTATCTTTAATTCCCATATCTGAATATTACATTAAAACACTAACTACCACCACATCCTTTCAATGGATATGTTTCAGTATTCACACATTACTTTGGATGGTGCATAGAGCCCAAGACTGGGAATATTTTGGTGCACTCCAATTCTATTTCTTACCTGGGACATGTACAGATAGCTATCTGGCATAGTGCTACAAAAAAGCCAGGTGCTGAATTGTGCACAGACAATTTATAAATCTAAATACCCACAGGATGGGCTAAATCATGACTAACGGATCTGTCCTGAGCCAGGGGCAACATCCTATTGTGCTGCCACTGGAGCAGCCCGCTAAGGAGAGAGCAGTGTTCCTCCCACTCTCCACGCTGCTCCAGGGAAGGAGTAAACCATACGAGGTCTATACCCAGTGTAGCTTTGCCAGTAAGAACATCTCCACACTTTCCCACCCACCTACACAGAGCAGCTCTGCACTGCCCACTTCCCTTCCTGCACTGCCACCTGTAGCATAAATCGCCCACAGAAAAGAGTAAGAGTCTTCCTTCTCCCCGCTCGCTCCCTTGCAGAGCTTTGCAAGCGGGGTCGTGATTCAGCCCTGAAGAAGCAAAGAATTGTTATGCATAGGAATAGATTATCTGAAGCCAGATCATCAATGGAAAGACTCCATTATCTTCCATTTGCTTTGGATCAGGCCCCTAGTCCTTTTTCCATGATAATTAATTAGAACAATTTATTCTGTTCTCACTCCCTTTATGTCAGTTATTCTGCATCCCAGAAACATTCCCTTCCACCATCTCCAATAACCCCTTTCACCAATTTGTACCTATTAAATTGCTTTAACCTTTTCTGATTCCATCCCTTCTAAACCCTATCATCCTATAGTAGTTGCTCTCCCTGCAATTCCTCTAGGCTTCTCTCTTGCCTTTCTTCAACATATTGTACCCAAATTTCATGCACTATTCCAATACATTATGAAGTAATGACCTGGAAAATTATAGGTCTTAAATCAAAACCATTTCTGAGTTATAGTTTAAAAAAATGTTCAGCTTGAGAACCCATCTACCAAGTTTCTGCCCAAGGGAAATTTTTATGGGTTTATATTTGAAACATGGAGATTGGGTATATATTAAAAACATGGCCAGATCCCTAGCTATGCAATTGCTAGCATACAGATCTTCTATAATTAGATAATGGTTTAACCACCAAGTATGTAATCTAAATTGATTTTACAATCAAAGTCTTTTTCTATTCACCCCTTTGTGATCATGTTAGTGTGCAGCTTACGTGGTGATTTCTTGGGTACTAATGTTTTGTTGATGGTTGTGCATAATTGTTAAGTACTATGGCCATATTTGAAACTTTACTTCCAATAAATAGTTGCTTTCAGATTGGATCATGAAATCTCATCAGTAACTGAGCTCAATTTTAAAACAGGGCAATAAAACGGTCATGTTAAATATTGGGTAATTCAACAAACAGAAACATGATCAGATTAAATTATCTTTATTTTAATAGTCACCCATTCTTGTTTCTATTGATTCTAGAATAAGACTTCACAATAGATATTTGCTAATTAGAATGAAATCAATACAGTCTTTATTAACATGACTTTTTTTGTTAAAAATAGTGTATTTTATTGCTACAAAAATAATGTATGACTATTTCAAGTTTGTGCCTTCATATGAAGTCTTTGGTTGATCAGTTTGTAGTCGGCAGTATCCAGATGCTTTTAGCTATCTTCATAAAGGATTTCATCTATTTGGATATCATTTTCTGCCACTGGCACTGAGTCACAGATCTGTTCCTTGAAAGCCAAGGCAATCGTGTAAGGTTTTCCTTTGGGATGATGCATGCATCGTTCAAGGAAGGTATCATAGTATCCTTTCCCTCTTCCCAATCTGTTGCCGCTTTTATCAAACCCAAGGCCTGGCATGAGGATGAGGTCAAGGCCTCCTGCTGGAAAAAATACATCAAATGAAATAAAGATTAGTGGATTAACAAACTAGTGCTGTGGATTTCCTTATGACTTAAATATTTACACATATCTGCCAACATTAAGTTAAAATGCTGGTTTTATATTTTGCCAAATGCCTCCTTTTTCTTGCACAGATGAAAAATACCTTGAATATTAAATCTGTAACTTTACATAGTCACCTTATCCAGTGACTATTAGATCAGCAGCAAAATAATTAGGCCTATGAAAAGCCTGAAGGGAAAAAAACACCTATCTTCAAACAAACCCTAGTAAGTGTGGGAAGAAGCAGAAAAGCAACCCATAGTACCAGCCACAAAATGAAGAAAAAGAAATTAAAAGAAAAAAGATATAGAGGGAGGAAACTTCTTAACACAGCGGTAGAATTTCCTGTAATTGAACCACCCCCTGGCTTCCCATAAACCAAGCAACTGGGATGTGGTATGTTCTAAACATAGGCCACTGTGACAAACTTGCTACCTTATATCTAGGACACAGTGTATGCTCTTGTTAGCTAGGTCAGGGTTTTTTAAATGATTATTCAGTTATTGGGTTGGGGGGAAAAACACTGGTACTAGTAATAATCTTGCTTGAGCCATCGCTGTCGCTCCCATGGCTCAGTCTACAACCAGGTCCCTCTTACTCCCAGTCTCCTTGATTCATAAACTTTGGCTTATATGCTATAGGTCCCTGTTCTGTGGTGGGGAGCAAAGGCCAAAGAGGGGCTGAGGTGTGGAAATGGATGCATGCTTCCCCACCCTCCCCAAGGGTATCTGAGTTTGTGTGGAAGGGGGCACCATCATGGAGCAGCCACTCTGTATGGCATGTTCCCCGAAGTTCAAAGGATTTGCAAGCAGAAATGTACATAGGACGCAATGCTACTGTAAGCAGTATTAATTCCTCTCTTTGGCCTCTCCCTTCCTGAGAGGTATTTGGGTAGGCAACAATGAACAGCTGCTAGGGGCTCCAGGCAGCAGCACAAAGGTGTTGACTCTCCTTGTGGTTGCATCAGGATCTGTCAGCTTTGGTACTGAATTCCCCAGAGCCTGAGGGTTTCAAGGCCAGGCCTTTGCCCCTCTGTGATGCTCACATTCCTCCCCAGTGAGGGCATTAGTCTTCTGAAACCCCAGAAGTTCAGCCTCTTGAAATTCTATAAGAGCTTTTTTCTCTACATGTTTTTCCCATGGGAGGGGAGAGTTTATACTTTCATGACTGAGCTGCTAATCCCAAGTGGCTTAGCAGTTAGCTTGGATAGGAGATAAACCAAACTGCTGTTGGCTAAGAAGTCATTCTCCTAAACAGATGTGTGTTCTAATGTATAAATGGTAAAACCTTTACAGGTGATCCACCCAACCAGCCTAGAAAAAAAAGCACAGTACATTCAGGATCAGATTAACCGTTTTTTCCAGCATTAGTAATACTCTGGAGACTGATGTGGTCTGGGGTCAAACCAGTAGGGTAACTAGGATTTAGAGTCTTCTGCCCACCTTGTTTTGGCAGATGATTCACATGTCTGCCAGGCAGAAAAAGGAAACAGACAATCCTGAACTGCTGCCAAGTTTAGAGGCAGACAACATGTAGAGCACCACTGCTTGTCCTGGGAGTATGAAAAGTGCTGCAAAGGTATCTTCTGAACAAATAACCCTGGCTAAACTAATGCCACTCTTTGGAACCATGAGCATCACACTTATTGTTTCACAGTGTAAGGAAACAGTGTTCTGTCCGATGCTGCTGTGGCAGAAAAAAAGATTAAAATGAGGAAGACAGAAATATATGGTGAAGCCTAGAAAACGCAGCTGAACTGAAAGAATCTGGCTAGGGCATTCATTAACAGCCTGTTTACTGTTTCCTATTTGCATCCCAATCATGGTGTTTCAGCAGGGGTGTTTTATTAAAGTTACTTGGTTACTGTACTTGTTCCAGGTATTTTTACAGCTCGTCCTAACTGCAAACTAGCATCTGCCACCATCTTGAACTGCATTGTTCTCATCACAAACCAACATCAAAACGGGACACCCAGTGGACAGATAACGCACCGAGTCAGGGATGAGGCTCAACACACAACGCAGTGTAGGGAAGGTTACACTGGAAGTGCTACAGCTGAGGAGGGATGTTTCCAGGGTATCCACCTGATACACTCAGGCCAACTCATTTGCACATACAGAGCAGGCTGCCAGATTTCCTTGCACTGCTCACCATTATTGAAAGAAGAATTACCGGTGTGAATATCCATCCATTCTACCCTTCTGACTAATTAGAATATAAAAAATGCAAAGTGAGATAGTGGAAGCTGTATCTCACAAATATGGCTTGGGCCAGTTTAGTCAACTTGCTTTCAAAAAAAAGCCCAAGGAAGAGCAGCAGGGAATTGGCCAATGGGAGGGCTGTGAAATGTTTACTGGTTCCCTCCTACCTGAAATAAAAGGGGAAGTGAGAACACAGTAGAGGTCTGAACATTTTGATTGAAAAGGGGAGACAAATGGCAAATACGAGTAAAATAGGAAAACAGAAGAGCTGGACAGGAGATCTTAAAATGCAGTTGTACCTTAAAAAGTGACACTGTAAAAACAGCATCATTAGGTTCCACGTTTATGGTGTCTCAGCCACTGGAGATCATATGTGCTCAGTTTACAAGTCAAAAGATACATTTGCTGGCAAGCCTGCAAACTCAGTCTGGGATCTAGGGGTACATCTACATGGCAATTAAAAACCTGCCTCTGGACCATGCCAGCGGACTTGGGCTAGCAGGGCTCAGGCTAAGGAGCTGTTTAATTGTAGTGTAGATGTTCGGGTTCGGGCTGGAGCCCAGGCTCTAGGATCTGAGCTGGGACGGTCCCAGAGCTTGGGCTGTAAACCAAGTGTCTACATCATAATTAAACAGCCCCGTGAGCCTGAGCCCTGTGAGCTTGAGTCAGCAGGCACAAGCCAGCTGCAGGTGTCTAACTGCAGTGGATACAGACCCTAAGATTCAAGTGATCTCTTTCCTCCTTTAGCATTGTCACCAGTAATAAAGGTCAAATTCTCCCCCGAGTTACCCCTGTACAGCCCCATTCCCTTCAAATTATGCCTCCGGTAACGCTTGCCTTTCATTGGGACTGCGTGAGTATAAATGACTGGCCCTGCGACTGGAACTTAAAAAACAATTCTGCTGATGATGCACAAGGAATAGCCTTGAGCACACTCTCTCTCAGCTGTGTTGAGCTCATAGGGTAAAGAGCAGTAAAAACTTCTTTTAGTCACTAAAGTCAGCAGATATTAATATATGCAAGGGGCAAATCTCCAGAGTAAGAAGGTGCATTTTACACAGCCACTTTCATTTTACTTTATCTGTATATTGCAAGCAGGAAGAAGGTAAGCGGGTGGGAGTGCTGTGGAAAGAGGGAATCGGCAGGGACAATGCTGGGAAGAAATAAATTTTCTGTATCACTTCACTGATGGCACAAGCCACACTTCAATGAATTTAGATGTATTACTTTAAGAAATTGTTGGGTTTTTTTCTGGGATCTCTAGAGAACCAGAATCTGTTCTAACGAGTGTGCCCCTCTGCAATCATTGATTTTATGCTGAGTAACTCAAACGAGCTTGTGCAAATCTTCAATATGAAAAATGATGCTGTAAATATTGTAATAGGCACCCTCACACTTTTCAAGACGCCAGAGTGCTGTAGAATTTCTTTGCCCTGACTCACAATGTACTATCTGATTTCAAAACTCCTCACGCAGCACAAGATTAAAGTAAAATACCAAACAAGATTTCAGTAGAAAGATGATATGCCATAGGTGCTACCCTGAAAGGAAACTAAAGTCAGTTCAGGTAGCATTAGCCCCAAATCCTGCCCCCAGATCCCAATCTCTGTAATTTGGCTGAGTGCTAGAGAGCTCCATCAGAGAAGGATCAGAGGTGCAACCATATACTAATTCACACAGCGGTACCAGGAATGAAGATGCATAAGACCACCATCTGCACTGAACAGGGCTTCAACAGGATAGTACAAGGTTGGGGAGGGAAAGTCCCTCTCACCCCCATAACGCTTGCCCCCATACATAGGATCTTTGCGGTAATAGTGACACCTCCAGGCCTGCCACCCAAGTAGCTGCCACTCATGGACATGCTAGCACCTCCTACCCCCATAGAACCATGCTCCACCCAGTATGGACCCTTGCATCCTATTTCCCTTTTCCTCCACACACAGATGGGTCCACGTCCACTGAGGGACAGGGTGGGGATTTGGGCTGTACTATGTAAACAATGATTTATTTTTATTATCTTTCAAAACCTAAGTGCAGTTTAAACTGGAAAGGAGAAAATAGCTGCATGCCCCATTCATTTGCCTTTCCACATAGACTTTTTCCTCCTTCTCTGCAATGTCCACAAAAAAGACCATTATCAATGTCAGATATGAGGCTGCCAAAGCAGGATTAAAAATCAGTGAAAAGAAAATGAAAGTCATGATCTTTGAAAGAGGAATCAGCAATTATGGTGCATATGTGATTGAGAGTGAAGAATACAGCAGAGTTAACAAGTCTGTATATCTTGGAAGCACAAGCAGTGCTGATGGCCATCTCCATAAGGAGGTGAAAGCAAGAACTGGAAAGGCAAGTGGAGTTTTTCAAAACTGGCCAATATTTGGAAAAATAAGAACATTCATACAAGAACCAAGATAAAGATATACGGTGTTATTGTGATCCTCACATTGTTACTTGGCAAAGAGATGCTAGTGGAGAATACTTGGTATCAGCTGGTGGGATAAAGTAACTACAGCAGAACCTCAGTTACAAACAGCGCGGGAATGGAGGTTGTTCATAACTCTAAAAATGTTCGTGACTCTGAACAAAACATTATAGTTGTTCTTTCAAATGTTTACAACTGAACATTGATTTAATACAGCTTTGAAACTTTACTATGAAGAACAATGCTGCTCTCCCTTTATTTTTTTAGTAGTTTATGTTTAACAAAGTACTGTACTGTATTTGATTTATTTATTTGGGTCTCTGCTGCTGCCTGATGGTGTACTTCCAGTTCCAAATGAGGTGTGTAGTTGATTGGTCAGTTCGTAACTCTGGTGTTTGTAACTCTGAAGTTCTACTGTAATGCTGATGTGTTACAAAGGACTGGCCAACAGACTATAGTCACAACGATCCGAGAAAGAAGGATAAAGCAGTTTGGCCATGTTGTATTGATGTGAAAAAACTGTATTCCTAGACAAAACATTGATTGGATACCACTTGGAGGAAGAGGGAAAAGAGGAGGACAACAGATGACATATGAGAACACCCTTGAGAAAGATGTTGCTGTCATAGAAACAGACTACGAGGAAGCAAGAAACATGGCATTAGACATACGGAGGAGGAAACACTAGGTTGCCTCATATGTCACAAGGCATGAGAACATTTAATAATAAAATTATATATAAAATATATAATCTGCAGTATTCATGGCCTACTTATACAATAACACATTGCACTGATATAGCATCTTCCTTTCAAGGACTTTATACCTCACAAACATTAAATAAGCTTCACAGATGCCACCGGCAGAAGGTTGATTTTCTTTTTTGGTGGTTCAGGTTGTGTAGTTTCCACACTGGGGTGTCGCTCTTTTAAGACTTCTGAAAGCATAATCCACACCTCGTCCCTCTCAGATTTTAGAAGGCACTTCAGAGTCTTAAACCTTAGGTTGAGTGCTGTAGCTACCTTTAGAAATCTCACATTGATACCTTCTTTGTGTTTTGTCAAATCTGCAGTGAAAGTGTTCTTAAAATGAACAACATGTACTGGGTCATCATTGGAGATTGCTATAACATGAAATATACAGCAGAATGTGGGTGGAGACCAGGGGACATACAATTGTCCCCCAAGGAGATCAGTCATAAATTTAATTAACACATTTTTTTTTAAAACGAGTGTCATCAGCATGAAAGCATGTCCTCTGGAATGATGGCAGAAGCACGAAGGGGCATACGAATATTTACCATATCTGGCACGTAAATACCTTGCAATGCCAGCTACAAAAGTGCCATGCAAATGCTTGTTCTCACTTTCTCGTGACATAAATAAGAAGAGGGCAGCATTATCTCCTGTAAACATAAACAAACTTGTTTCTCTTAGCAATTGGCTGAACAAGAAGTAGGACTCAGTGGACTTGTAGGCTCTGAAGTTTTACACTGTTTTGTTTTTGCATGCATTTATGTAACAACAACAAAAATCTACATTTGTAAGTTGCACTTTCATGGCAAAGAGATTGCACTACAGTATTTATGATGTGAATTGAAAAATACTATTTCTTTTATCATTTGTACAGTGAAAATATTTATAATAAAAAATAATATACAATTTGATTTCAATTACAACACAGAATACAATATATATGAAAACGTAGAAAAACATCCAATATACAGTCAAACCCCTCCATAACGCGTCCCGCCATAACATGATCGCAGGTTGGCTCCCTTTAAGGTACAATATAATACTGTACCAATGGTTCCCAACACCATGGCAGGGGAGAGAAGCTGCAGCCTCCCACCTGCTGGGGAGAAAGAGCACCAGCGCCCGCAGCCCCAGAGTTCTCTGTCCCCGGCAGGCGGGGAGCCGCGGCTCCTCTTGTAGCTGGAGGGAAGCCGTGGCCCTGCCCCTGCTGGGGACAGAGAACTTCGGGGCTGCGGGCGCCGGTGCTCTCTGTCCCCGGCAGGTGGGGAGCTACGGTTCCTCTTGAAGCCGGAGGGAAGCCGCGGCCCCGCACCTGCCGGGGACAGAGAGCACTGGCGCCCGCAGCCCCGGAGTTCTCTGTCCCTGGCAGGCGGGGGGGCCACAGCTCCTCTCCCCTGCTGGGCACTAGGCACCAGGGGCACTAGGCGGTGCACCTTAATGCACCGCTTTGGGGACCACCTGACTGATTTGAAACCCCGCTATACCGCGACCCCGCATTTAGCGTGATGGGATTTTTTTGGACCCCAAAGGTCTCGTTATAGCGGGGTTTCACTGTATTTAATAAATTTCAATTGGTATTCTATTGTTTAATGGTGTGATTAATTGCAATTAATTTTTTTAAATCGAGATTAATTTTTTTGAGTTAACTGCAATTAATTGACAGCCCTAATTCTTGTAACCGCACAGAGGGCTTTGCGGCTTGTGTAATATTTATTTGTTATACAGTGCTTTCAATCCCGAGATCACACATTCATTTGGTAGCGTTTGCCACCCACTTTCATAGCTGTGAATGATTGCAGATCAATGGAGAATCGAGCCCAGAGGGCATCATTTACTTTTGTGTTTAAGCCATCCTCCTGAAAAAGATATTCTCTCTCCATAGAATGGACACCATAAGCAACAGGAGACTAGTATATGCACCTGCCTTTTCAACACCACTCAATGCTGACTGCTTTTCAAAACGTATCCAACATCAAGGAATGAAAAGTTTCTCTGATCTCAGAGTTATGCAGCTCAGCTGGGTGACAGATCACAGAAATAAAAATATCTACATTTTATTTTTTTTTTGTAAAGCGTCACTTTTCAAACAGGGAAAAACTCTAGCTGCTTGCTGCCTACAGTTCTATTCTGATTGCATAGACACAAAAGTTAACACACTCAATTGCCTTCAACATTAAAGATATCCATCCTGGTGGCATACAAAGCACAGAAACGGGTACCAGCAGCTGGAGACAGGGCTTGCTTACCTTAGCCTTTAGTGTTATAACTTTCCCAAGTGCTTGCAAAGGATCTATGCACCTCATCACATACTGAAATTCTTTATTTCCTTCTAAAAATAATCTCTCTAAATTTTAGCACAAGATTCATTTAAACATGGGCAAATTTTTCAAAAACATGTAAGGCCCAGATTTAAAAGATATTCAATGGGAGTTAGAAAATATCTTTGAGGATCTGGGACTAAGTGATTTAGGGGACTATGACTGGACTTTCAGAAGTGCCATTGAAAATTCATTGGAGTTAGGCACCTTACCTTGCTTAGGCACTTTTGAAAATCCCATTCCAAGACTCATTTTCAAAAATTACCTAATCATTTAGGAGCCCATTAACTTTCAATGAAACTTTGGCTCCCAACTGCCTAAATCACTTTTGAAAATGAGATGCAGCCTCCTAAATCACCAATGTGCCGTTCAAAATTTCACCCAAGATAAACCCATTCAACAGCATCCCCAGTTGTGACAAATGGATGGAGGTGGGAAATACACAAAGTGCTACAGAGTCACTAGATTCGGAGCCAGATTTCCAGCAGTACTTAGTAGCTGTCATTATGGCTCTTACAGACAAGATGCTGAACTCTTAAAATCTATCTTCTAAAACCTGGCTGCTTATTTTGGTGCCTAAATGGAAGCAGAGCTCTTTTGAACACCTGACCCAAGACATCATTTGTACTGACATCCAGGGGATGAAGTTTAGATGACCTGTTATGGATTGGAAGATCCAGCCATGGGTACTAATGATGAGAGTAATCTAGGAGTGCCTTTTAATAGTGGGGTAGTTCCTTTTGAGCCAATTAGGGCACACTCGTGGTTATCATTTAACATCATTCCTCATTCACACACAAAGTTGACTGACATTTATTTGGAAGTTTCATTGGCTCCGAGACTCACTTATCTCCAGTGCTGTGCTTTTCCCATGCTAGCTTAGCCCCAGACTATCTTTGGTATAAATTTTCCTAGCTCTGCCACTTGTTTGGTGGGGTTCTGGGGGAAGGACCAGGGTATGTTCTTGGGCATGACAGGGGGAAGGTGAGAGGCTTTTCTGGAGTGTTTGTACTTCTGTTGACTGAGGTATATTGCTACCTTTGATTAATGAAGTTAATTTATTTATATATTAGTATTACTGCTTCTGGGTGGTTAGTGCAAGTTTAATTATGGTCAGGGTGCTTGGAGCTTTTGTATGGGCATTCCTTTTAAAATGTAAGGTATTTAGAGCAGGGCCTGTCTTTTTGTTCTGTGTTTGTACAACAGCTAGCACAATGGTGCCCAGGTCCACAAGTGGGGCTGTTAGGTGCTACCACAACACAGATAATAAATAAATAGATAAGAATAATGTTATATCTAAATAAATAAATCATTTGATAAGTAGCAGTGATGCTAGGCTGAGGGGCCTTTTCCCTGCATGCTCTGGATGGGGCCAGCACAGCTGCTGCAGTTGTTAATAATGCTAATACTTCAGCTCTAATCTTTGAATTCAAAAGCAGAGTCTTGGGTCATTGCAGAGGTTGCACTATCTGAGATGATGGGTGTAAATGAGAAACCTGCTCACGACAGGGCCCAATCCTGAGCATGTCGAGATCAACAGGAACAAGCCCACAATCCTGAGCTGGGAACATGGTCCCAGAATTGTAGGGCTCAGTTTCAGAGACAACCCTCTGCCTGATCTTCTGGCTAAATGGTAGGGAGGAAATAAAAACAGTTAAAGCAATCAGCACTGAGAGCAAACTTGAAGGACCCTGAGTGTGAGAAACCTATAGCTATGCTGCACTTTCCCAAGTCATTGTGTCTGGGACCCATGTTCTGTAGTACACACATTTAACAATGGGAGATGTATTGTTTTTATCAATCTGCCCTGCTCGAATGAGAAAGGAGACAAAAACATTGCCCTCTGCTGCAATTAATAAGCCATTTGAAAAAAAGTTATTCATCCAGAACCAATTATGCTGACATTTACCAATATTGCAAGTGATTACACAAACATCAGCAATTATGTATCTCGACTTTCCCCCAGCCAGTCTGCTAAAAAGCAGGAAGAATCCCCTGAACAGAAAGAAAATTCATATCGAATAACTCACATTAGCTCACACAATCAAGCCCTTGAAAATCAGTACCGGTCGCTCAGCAAAAAAGTCACACCTCCCTGGAAATAGTAAGCTAAAGCACAAAGGGCCAGAACCTCAGCTGGGGTAA
This sequence comes from Mauremys mutica, assembly GCF_020497125.1. Classification (NCBI taxonomy): domain Eukaryota; kingdom Metazoa; phylum Chordata; order Testudines; family Geoemydidae; genus Mauremys; species Mauremys mutica. The sequence goes on from NC_059082.1 coordinate 15,627,578, forward strand.
ATCCACATAGCTCCACACTGTCTCCACTTCACTGTGCTGACCTAATGAACTACACGTGAGACACAACAAGTTACCTACGTGAGAAATATCATTGGTTCTTTTTCTGCCATTTTAGGTATTTGCTGGGGTGGGGGGTTAAGCCGCTCTTCATGTAGACATTTCTATAGTTCTCACTGCCATAGTTCCCTTACAACCTCAAACACATTTGTATTATGGGACTAACTTTCAGATCTGGTTTTATTTGAAAAAAAAAAAAACACAGCTAAATTTAAATGGTGACTATTTAATTGCCTTTCCCTCCAGATGTGCGATCTGCAGTGAATGTTTAACAATGCAGTATTCCAGGCACCTTGGCAGCATTTATTTTGTTTATTAATAATCACACTAATTACTCTAATTAGCGATGTCCGGTTGTTTCTTTGGAATGAGGTTCCAAGAGAGACCTACCATTTATTCAAGCACATGCCAGTAAAGGGTATCAATTCAAAACGAACTGCTAGATTAGGGTTGCCACCCCTGTATTTCAAAAATATGGCAGAGACTACAGTCTTCCCTTGAGCCTCTAGGGGTGTGTCCCGTCTCCTCCCCGGTCCTTCCTAGGGGTTCTCTCTCTCCAGTGCTGGATGCTGCAGAGAACCCAGGACCTCAGTCAAGTACCAGGAGCAGAGTTGGAGGCTGCAGTTGCTGGTCTCTGCCTGCTGCTGAAAGAAGCACCAGGTCAAGTTGCCAATCAGCAGCGCTTTGCAAAGTGAAGTGCTTCTCCTTGCTGGATTTCAGATGCTGGAGCAACACACTGGACCAGTATGACAGTACTACAACCCTGGTTGAAATATGGGATAAAAGGCATGCCATACTGGTTTTTAGTATGGACAGCTTTTTATTTAAATGAGGGATGTCCCTTATAATAAAAGGACAGTTGGCAACCTTATGCTAGATAGTGACACCCCAATTCAGTAAACCATCCCTATTGAGTAAGGGCCTCCTTCCAAAGACCACTGAAGTCAATGGGCTGTGGAACAGGCCCTAAAGCACATGCTTAAGTCCCATTGACTTTATTAGGACTTAAGTACATACTCAAATGCTTTGCTGAACTGGGGCCTATCAAAGTAGAAAGTACTAGATAACTTATTCCTCCCTCTACTCTCCATGTGAATCCCAGCAATTGGGCACACTGCTCAGGCCTGTATTCTCTTGATCAGTTTATTGGCACTTGGATTTATTTACAATGTTAATCAGCATCCTGAGTTTTAAAGGGCTACAGCCATAATTCTTCCTTAAGCACTCCAGCCCAGACCCTTCCTCCAGCACAAAAGCCCACATCACTGCACTGTATGCTGAGCAGTTCTTTGGAGCCTGGAGAAGAACTCCTTACCACCACAGCGCAGGATGATTCTGCTACTTCATAAACACTGCTCCAGACCTCAAGGCCAGAACAGTCTCTGTGGTGCCTGTGCACCACTCCTCCTGCAGAAGGGATGGCCAATGAATTCACATCACAGCAGGTCCACAGTCCTTGCTACAGCTGCTTCCTCGGCCCACCTCACTGTCAAGTCCCCACTGCACAGGGAGTTCTGACAGAGCCCAGCTCTGTAGCTCACAAGAGGTGCTCCCTTGGAGCCCCTGCCCCCAGCAGTGGAATCACACTGGTTACACTGCAGGCAGGGCCTCGTGCATGTCCACAAGAGGTGCTGGTGACCTATGTTGACATATTCTCTATGCCAGCGTTTCCCAAACTTGGGATGCCACTTGTGTAGGGAAAGCCCCTGGAGGGCCACGCCAGTTTGTTTACCTGCCCCGTCCACAGGTCCAGCCGATCGCAGCTTCCACTGGCCAATGGGAGCTGCTGGAAGCGACGCGGGCCGAGGGACGTACTGGCTGCCGCTTCCAGCGGCTCCCATTGGCCTGGAGCTGCAAACCACGGGCAGGCTTTCCCTACACAAGCAGCAGCCCCAGTTTGAGAAACACTGCTCTATGCAATATCATTCACTCAGAAAAATCCCAGTGGAATACTGTCCCTTTATACATTAAGATCCCCCAAAAGTATATCCATCCAATACAATCACTTAGAGTAAGTTAAATATTTTTTGTTATTACTTCAATAAAATATTTTTCAGAAAACAGAATCATCAGCGGACTCTACAAACAGGTATTGAGCAACTCAGCATTTATCCATCTATTCATTCATGTCAATGTTTTGTGTCAGCACGAAACATTAGTCTTCACAATTCACACTTGTTCTGCTGAACTACGGCTTAATAAAATATTTACACCTCTCTCTGAGAAACTACATGATCCCCATCAGTCATACAGGTGTAAAACAGATGAGTGGTAGTAATTCTTCCATTAGTAAAGTTGCAAAAATACACTAATAATGCCCTTTGCTCAGCTTCTATTCCAATATGCTGAGATAAAAATGGAATGAGAATGGTTATTTATATTCCCTTTTTAAAAAAATACATTCTTGTAAATTTTGTGCCCAAGAATGGGAAAGGCTTACAGCACTGGCTGGAGCCAGATATGGAGTACGTGTCCGTACTGCACAGACATTCCTACTAGCTTCACCAATAAATATCCTTTCATTTACAATCAGGGCCTCTGGTGGCATCATTTTAAGACTTGAGCCAAAACTGTACCTGGTTTCACAATATGAAAAAGACTATAGTAGGGATCAGACTGAAACCATCACATGCTGCCTTTCACTTGTGGTTTAAGCTATATGTCAGCTCAGGTTTAAAAGTTTAGTACGTTCCCTTTTCAGAATTTGCTAGGAGAAATGCCATTTAGTTGGAATGGTTCTTTGAAGTATTTTCATAAAGTACATTATGTAAGCAAAGCACGTAAGCTACATTCCTCACTTAAAGCCATTTAAAATACTTTCTGGTTTTGCGAGTCCAAAATAAAGGAAATCATTGCTTAGAAACGCTCTGGTTATCTGCTTTAATATTTACTTCTTTGATAGGTGAGTTATTTGCTCCTGTAATTCTGAGCAAAGAGGCTAGAATAACTTGACTGGGAAAGCTTTCTGGCACTAAGGGGTTGCACCTGGGTCAAAATGCAAAGTTAAGACAGCAAAATACAGAGCACCTGCCAAGGAGCCAAAAGGAGGAGGACAAATCTGTGTAAGAGCAACTTTGCAACATGTTGATACCTTTTGTTGGATCAGCAAATGCTAGTCACAAAGCTTCTGCTTTAAAGAAACTTGCAACAGCACTGACATTTGAAGTGTTCATGCCCGAATGGATCTTACACTTGTAAAACATTAGAAAAATATGAGGATTTTAGGCTTGGTCTACACTGCCAACTTGTTTCTGTACTACTACGTCACACTCAGAGGTGTGAAAAATCCACACCCCCTGAGCGACACAGTTATACCGACCGAACTCCTGGTATAGACAGTGCTATGTAGATAGGAGGTCTACTCCTGTTGACATAGCTACCGCCTGTTGGGGAGGTGGAGTACCTACGCTTATGGGAGAAGCTCTCCTGTCGGCATAGATAGCATCTTCATTAAGCACTGCCGCTGCACCTCTGCAGTGCTGTATGTGGGGACAAGCCCTCAGTGTAGATGACATTTTCAAATCTTATTATTCTGCTTCTCTTTAAAGTGTACAGATAATAACGATACAATCAATAAAAATGACTAAATCGAAATATGACAAATAGTTTATAGTTTGGGGATTTGGGGGATTTTTTTTTTAAACAGATTATGCAGTGTTACTATCAATATTTCTACTCCACTGCTGGAGCAACTAAATTGCCTGTGAAATATAAACCATTAAGATGTAAGCCATTAATTTCTTCTTTGATGCATAAACATAACTCCCATAAAGAGTTAGTCCACAGGATAGAAAGGTTAGGAATGTTTATCTGGCAGGGTTTATCGTGCATGTAGTCAGCAGGTAACTGCACCACTGCCATCTGTGTCAGACATGTTTTATCATCACAATGACAGAATGGCTGCTTTCAACCACTATATTTCTTACACACAAACCTTGTACAGACGATCGGCTTTATAAAAATGACCACACCTGGAATCCCAGCACCCACTCTGCGATTGCTCATTTTTTTAGACATTAGGTTGGAACATTTGCTCTCCCTTGTGTGTGACTGCAATCCTAAACAAGATTTTAATTATAGGAGACAGCAAAAATGACACTAGCTCAAGCTACTAAATCTGTAGATTCCTGACACCTGCTGGTAAAGGGAAATCATTGCATCACTTCAGAGCACAAAAGTGCTGGCTTGATGGGTCTAGTCCTCACATCACAAATACTCAAAATAATTACAGTCAGCACAAGCTGGAATTGTTGAACCAGAATGTGATGCTCCCGCTGAGTTATAGCCTTACTCACATTATGAAGCAGTAGGAGAATCATCCCGCATTCTGGCGCTGAGGAGTTCTCCTTCTCCAGGCTCCAAGGTACTTCCCAGTGTACATGATGAGGAGGTGCTAGGAGTTAACTGTATTACAAACTGGTCCATTGCTAGTCATCTCAGCAATGAGGACAAAGATTAAATGGGCCAAGGAGGGAGATCTTCTCTCCCTAGAGATGGTCCATCCAAGACCAGGCTGAAGCACACTCTTGGGCAGCATGGAGACATATAGCCACTCCTATTGCCCATACTATCTCTACTCTGTGGACAAAGAAAGGGGTACAGGCTCCAATGCTGCCAATCCAGCTCTACATTTACTCCAAAAGTCATGAACAAAAATCATCTGCAAGAATAAAAGCAATGAAGATAAAATCTCTCTTTAAATTAGTCTCATGGAGGTAGAAAGTAATACTCGCATGTTCAAATTTTTCTCTTAAAACTCTGATGTAGGTCTCAGGCCATAATCCAGAACAACCTGTTATTTGCTTTTGAAAGACTTCTGTATCTAGGAGACAGTACCAAGAAAATAAGTGTTATTGTTCACATTGTAATAAAATTAGCCCTCTTTGAGACAAAACACTTCAGAGCCACTTGCAGTGAATTTACAACCTTTTAGTATGCCATTTCCACTTTCCTTTACACTTCAATTAATTACAGAAGAAGTAATCTTTCCAGTTGTTTTCCTGAGTGAGAGAGATTAACAAGGACATTTTATGCAAGGAGAATAGTGATACAACACTTAAAGTGGGATTAAAAGGAACAGCAACCTTTTAAAGAGTTAATGAACTTTACAAAAGTGAACAGCTTTAATATTCCCAAGGCTTTTAGAACTTCAACAACATGCTATTGGTTAGATGTGCGGTTAGAATTAAGCCATCTTTTGTTCATGTTCTACAGCCTACACAAAAGGAGTTCAGAGTAAAGAAGTTTAAAACATTACAAAGTGATGCCAGTGAAATCCACCTGCTTTTGTACTACAGCAGTTCATTTATTTATTAAATTCCAAAGAAAGAGAGAGCAGCAGTGGTAAGGGAAATGGGACTTCAGTATCATATGTGTTTCTGAGCACAAGAACAGCTAAGGGCACAACTAAAAGTGCATATAAAAGTCCAGAGGAGTGGGTGCTGATTGTTACTAAACAGGCTCAGGTAGCTGCTAGAACAGGGGTGGGCAAACTATGGCCCAGGGGACGCATCTGGCCCTTCGATGTTTTAATCTGGCCTTGAGCTCCTGCTGTGGAGCCGAGTCCAGGGCTTTCCCTGCTGGGGAGCGAGGTCAGGGGCTTTCCCTTTTCCGCAAGGCTCCTGGAAGCAGCAGTATGTCCCCCCTCCAGCTCCTACACGTAGGGCAGCCAGGGGGCCCCAAGTGCTGCCTCCACAGCTCTGATTGGCCAGGAACTGCAGTCAACGGGAGGTGAAGCGGTGGCACCTGCAGACAGGGCAGTGTGCAGAGCTGCCTGGCCGCGCCTCCACGTAGGAGCCGGAGAAGGGACATGCTGCTGCTTCGAAGAGCTGCTTGAGGTAAGCGCCACCTGGAACCTGCACCCCTACCCCCTCCTGCACTCCGACTCCCGCCCCCTACCCTGATCCTCCTCCCACCCTCCAAACTCCTCAGTCCCAGCCAGGGAGCACCCTCCTATACCCCCAACCCCTCATCAACAGCCCCACCCCAGAGCCCGCACCCTAACCTCCTGCTCCAGACCAGAGCCTCCTTCCACACCCTGAACTCCTCATTTCTAGCTCCACCCCAGGACCCGCATCCCCAGCCAGAGTCCTGACCCCCCCCACACACCCCAATCCCCAATTTCGTGAGCATCCATGGCCCGCCATACAATTTCCATACCCAGATGTGGCCCTCGGGTCAAAAAGCTTGCCCACCCCTGTGCTAGAAGCTAGTGTAGAAGCCAAGATCAAGAGCAGGCAATTCTGTATGACTCCTGTCCTCAGTCCAAGAGCCAGCTGGTCAAATGTCATATTAGAAGCTGGTGGAAGCCCCCATCTCTCAGCCAAAGGATGGAAAATAAAAGAAGGCCAGTGGGACATGGCTGCTATCATGGCTGGGTCTCAAACCTGTACTGTTTTGGCTACAGGTGTTATTCCAGCCTTACCTATTAGGAAAGCTCCCGCCAAGCTAGTGCAAGTCTGTCTACCCAGGCTGGGAGGCTCACTCCCAGTTACATATCGTATAAGAAATAATGTATGGTTCTCTGTGATGTATTTTATGGACCTAGAGGATATGGAGGGTAGTTTTTGTAACAACTCAGGAAAAAGGTCTGGGCATCCATATGGACTTCTCAATGGGCAGAAGCAGTCAAAAAGCAAACATTAGGGTGTATAAAGAAATAGAAAGGAAATAATACTGAAAATATTATACTGCCATTACATAAATCATATTACATATATCTTCGCCTCAGATACTGGATTCCATTCTGGTCACCCTCTCTTTAAATGGAGACAGCAGAAATAGAAGGGGTTCAGAGACCAGTGGGAAGAAATATCAGAGGTCCAGAAAAAACTGTTAGTTTAGAGAGGAAAAAAAAACAAAACACAAAGGTGATATGACAGAGCTTTAAAAGAACAATTAATATTATAGAGAAGGTAAATCAGGTGGTCATAGTTACCCTCTCATAATACAAGGACAATAGGCCAGTTGATTAAATTGAAAGGTAGCAAATTTAAAATGGATACAAGGAAATATATTTTTACGTTATACATAATTAACCTGTGGAACTCATTGCCACCAGGCAATATTAAAGCAAAAAGCTTAGCACAGTTCCAAAAAGGATTAGATTATATGGAGATGAGATGATGAGAAAGAGAGAAAATATGGACACATTATTACATAGCTACACACTCAGGGGTTTCTCACACCTTTCACTGAAGTATCTGACATTAGACACTGTCAGAAACAGGATACTGAACAAGACGCAACACTGACCTTATCTAGAATGACAATTCCTATGTTACAAGAGAGGAAGAATCATCTCTTCACCAACCGACCCACTAGAACTGAACTGATTCTTCCTATGCAACAAAATACTATGGCTCATTGTCTTCAAGCAGAAGTTCAATCCAAAGTTTAAATCATTTCATTAAAAAATAAATTACACTAAGAGCTAAGCCTCAATTTTCAATTTGGTTTCATGCCATGGTCTCAGCTTTTCTTTTTATGACCATTCTAAAGAAATTTCAAATTATAATCTATCCCTTGGCATATATTGTACTGTAAATTTTAATCAAGTCTCCCCAAAGAGAAGACAATCTACTAACACCCTCAATCACTTTAAAATCTTGTTTGGAGCATTCTGTTTTCCCACTATGCAGTAATATTTAACATCATTGCTTCCAACATATCCATTTATCCGACATTCAGAACATATTTTCTTTCAATCTGTCTCAGTAACCCCCAGAAAATTGTATGCAATGTGTCTTATTTCAAAATGCTTAACACAGTTTTATAAGTTACCATCATATTTTCATGTATAGCTATTGAACAACTAGTGTGTCTGAAGTGACACACAAGACATTTACTCTGCTTTCAGTTATACTATTTTCCTCTTACATTGTTTTCTATTTCTAAACTCCTTTATATGCCTCATATTTCCAAGTTCTTATTCCTGGTGCACTGTTTTTAAAATTCAGCCTCTTATCTTTTTTACAATGCCATCTTTCTTTTGTAGCTAGGTTTCATGTGATCCTCTCAATAATATATTGCCAATCCATATGTCCCAACACTAAAGGCTCTATATATTTTTAAGTTGTTAAGAATTCTGAGCTGACTATCACTACCAAAGTCCTGTGTGCAGTGAGTGCAACAAAAATAAATAGCAGGACTTTAAAGGTGGCTAAAACAGTGTATTTCCAGCTAAAAATATTTCCGCAAGGTAGTTCCTAATGGCAAACTTTGAAATGGGGCGAATGCTCCCTCGATAACAATTTCAAAGTACTTACCAATGGGTTGCTGCAATTGTAAATTGAAAGTATCCATTTTCCTTTCAATGGGATCATGCTAACTGGTGTAAGCAGCTCTACTCAACCCTAATGCATCCCCAGAGCAGGTCCATCCTGTGCACTGAATTAGACAGGAGTTTTGTGTTAAAAATAGTATGTTATCATGTAATTAAAGACTGACTCAAAAAGCAGACTCCCAATGGGGCTGAACTTTGACTTTGCCACTGTTGCACATTTGCTTGTTTTATTGCTTAGTATGTAGAAACGCCAACGGAAAGCAACATTTTAAACAACAAATGATCTGTGTCATTTTTACGTGGTAGAGAGGATGAAAGACTTCCTCTTAGAGAAATTGTCTTGATCTATTTTTACATCAATAATGTGTGTAATGTTGTGCACTACCAAGATGAAAAGGGACAATCCTGATCTAACAGAGAAAGGACTACAATTAAAGGGAGTATCTGTTAGAACCTGGAATGCATAGCCAAGGTTTAACAACACCATTCATAGAATAGATAATGAGCTATCCTCCTTAAGAGTCAGACCTGTGAGAAGCAAAGTTTTACAGATAGTCTGGATCTGAGCTTTCTGTTTTGTCATGTATAAATGAATATAGTCAGTGGTGACATAACTTATTTATTTACCTGCAAGATATTTCATGGAAATTAATAGCAATATATGCAAGCAATAGGAACTTTACTATTAAAACACCATGTCATCTACTCAGAACAATGTAAACACCATTCATCACTACAGTATTTGATAACATCATGGAGATAAAGGATTCAGACATTCATAATTACAATGGATGATAAGGGTGGTAACGAAGCAGTTTGGCATTCCTGCAAATGTACCAAAGTTTAATAAATATGGCAACAACATTTTGCACAGGTTCTGTATGTTTTTCTGTTAGGAACAGTCTGTCTACTTCATGTCTCATCATGCAATAGCCTCAAAGAGTTTAAATGCACTTTCTAACCTTCCAAAAGCTATTCAGGGGAAGAGGAAGGAGGTCTGCATTTCCAGTCTCTGAACAGGATAACCCCTGAACATATCTAAAGATATCACAAATAGATAATAATAAGGTTCCATACAGGAAGACTGAAGAGGAAAACTCTACCCCCTCAACCCAGGACCAAAACATATGTTGCCATGCGCATGCGCACACATCGGTCATTATTACAGAGAACCGAAAAATGGGGAACATTTTTTCCTAATTCTTTTTTTAATTCAAACTTTAATCAAAACATTGAAATTTGAAAAACTCTGACCAGCTTTAGCTGCTATTCCAGCCCCTCTGGCACTACTTGAAGTGAGAGGTACAGGATCGATGTAAACATGCCTCCCCGGGCTGCCCTATTGCAGACTTCTGTGCCAGGCTTCTTCCACAGTGCACAAGAGCTACAGTGGTCCCTACATTACCCCTCCTTGCCAGTCACTTCCCCCCAACTGTAGGTGACTTTCATCCTACGATTTTCCTGTTTTCTCATTGTGATCTCTAACTTAGCCCTGGTCTACACACAGCCCCTGGTTCGAACTAGGGTACGCGAATTCAGCTATGTGAATAACGTAGCTGAATTCGAACTACCCTAGTTCGAATGACTTACCGTCCAGACGCCGCGGAAGCAAACTCCGCGGCTCCAAGGTCGACTCCGGCAACTCCTCCTGCCGTGGTGGAGTACCGGAGTCGACCGCGGCGCTTCCGGAGTTCGAACTATCGCGTCTAGATCAGACACGATAGTTCGAACTCCGAGAAGTCGAACTCGCCGCGTCGACCCGGCGGGTAAGTATAGACGTGGCCTTAGGCTTGTTAAATGCAACTAACTATAGTTCATCACATGTAGTAAGTTGTCTCTTATGGCTGAACTAAGCTTAACTAAATAAAATGTTAAGATGTTTTAAGAGCCACCTTCCAAAGACCTCAAACCTGCTGATTAATGATTTACAGAATTTCATGCAAGACAGACAACAGGAAAGGAAGTAACAACAAAAAATGCTGGATACAGGGGAAAGAAAGAATGACCATAGGAGGTAAATGAAATCACCTGCCATCTAACGTGAATACAGAGAATTCTAAAGTGAGAAAGATGGACAAAAGAGAAGAAATTAACAAGTCAATCAACTGAAACAAAATAAAATGAAAATTCTGATAGATGGAGACTTAGTACTGATGCTAATGCTGATAACACTAAATGACCAAAGAGAATTCCCATGAAAAAAAACTAATGCTTCTGGGAAAAGAACATGCTAATAAGAAACATTTAAAAATCCAGTGAAACTGAATTGGTTTGAATTGCTGCAGTATCCAGCTTACAGGAGCTGTTGGTGACTTCACACGATGTGTGCAATCTGGTAAGTCTCTGTACAGGTGAGCAACTCTCAGGCCTTGTCTACACTGGCAAGTTTCTGCACAGTAAAGCAGCTTTCTGCGGTGTAACTCCTGAGATGTACACACTGCCAAACCACTTAGTGGTCAGAAACTCCTCAGCTGCAGTGTTGCAAAAAAACCATCTTGACGAGAGTCGGAAGCCTTACAGTGCAGAGGCTCCAGCACTGTACTGGCAGTGTAAACACATTACAGCGCAGAAAGCAATCAATTGGCCTCCAGAAGGGTCCCATAATCCCGCAAGTGGCCACTCTGCTCATTGTTTTGAATTCGGACAGCTGCCCTGAAGGCATGTGCCCCTCCCCTTTCAAAGCTCAGTTTCTGAATGCCCTTGAAAAGCAGCTGGCAATGTAGTAGCATGCCCTTGGAACAATGTGATTGGGAAACCTGGATCATGTGACGCTGTGCCTGCCCCATGAGGCATTGCAAACCCTTCCCAAAGTACCCTGCAGCCAGTTGCACAGTGGGATAGCTACGACAATGCACTGCTCTCTTTGCCATTGCAAGAGCTGCTAATGTGGATGCGCTCCACTGTCACAAGGAGCAGTATGGACACGCCACAGTGGTTTAATTCCAGCACTTTAATAAAAGTGGTATAACTTGTTGCGCAGAAACTCACCACCGTAGACGTACCCCCAGAATCAGGTTTCCCACATGAATTCAGCATTTGCTTTCCATTAATATTCTTAAACATTTCTGCCAGTGAAGATGTTCACTGAAATATTTGCTGAAAGCAAACAAAGAAGGAATGTGAACAAAGGCAAAGCAAGTTTGTTTATAATTTGTGGGCAGTTGGAGAGGGTTCTATTGAAGAGCTGGATGTGGTGGGGTTTGATTTGGAGGTCAAATGGCAGTAAAATTAGTTTTCTACAGACTAGAATTTTGATATGACTTATAAAACTGACAAACTTTTAGATCTTGTAAAGTGCCAAGAGCCTGAGGCTGAAATGAATAAACAAATGAAAATGTGAATGAATAATGACAGAAAATAAATTGAAATATTCCCCCAGCTCTAGTAGAAAGTGCTTTTATTTTGCAGTCTCAGACCTCAATCCTAAAAGCTGTTCTACAGGCTCTGCGAAGACACTAGGATACATCCACACACAACAACATTTAGGATCCAGGAGTCTATAAAAATTCCTACATTCCAGCTTATAACTTCCAGAAATTAGGATATCAGGAACCAGAGTGCATTCTAACAGACTGTCCTTCCCTTCTAACAGCTTCTTATTGATCCCAAGCAACTCCTGCTCATTGAGTCTGAGGATGGGGCTACACTACAGCTTAAGTCGTCTTAAGTTGTGTCACTCAGGGATTGAATTAGCTACCCCCTTGAGCAACATAGTTTACGCCAATTGAAGCGCCAGCGGGGACAGCGCTACGTCAGCGGGAAAGCTACCGTCAGTTGAGAGGGCTGGAGTAAGCTCTCTAGTGTAGGCATCGCCTGAGATTCAGCATCAGAAAGAAGGAAACACTTACCCCCAGACAAAGCTTCTTCCCTTACATCATCATCACAAGGCTGATGAATGTTCCAAGATGTCAAAGGAAGTGAAGAAATTTCTTCAGCGGATGTTAACTTGACCATATCCATGTGACTGCTCCGGGGCTTGTACTGTGGAATGAAACACTCCTTCCCTCTCTGAAATATGTCCTTAATGATTTCTTCTGTCTCAATTTCATCTTGCATACTCAGAAAGATTGCAATTCTTTGGGACTCTTGGTACTTGGAATGCCCAATCACCTACATGGGAAATTATTGCAATGAGGTTTAAAAGCTTATGAAAAGATCCACTTATTATTTTTACTTAAAAACTCAGGTTTAAGCAATATTCTCCGTGAAAAGGTTGAAAATATTAAAGAGAGAGTTTATGTTTCACATCAGGAAAACTTATGCCCCCCACCCGGTGTTTACTAAAAGTGAAGTTAACATAGATGATTTTGTGTATTCAGTTTATAAACCGTATTAGCATTACTGAGGATATAGTAACAGTGCTTTGGGACAGCATTTGAGAGAGAACTCATAGATGGAACATTTCCCTCTTGTCACTAGCACAGGACCAGTGTTCAGTATATTTTGCTGATCCTATAAGCATTTGTACTTTATGCATTTTAAAATGTATAGTGCAAGCACGTTCAGACAACCAACATCACTGCAGAAAAAAGTGCCTGGGACAGGGAGATGTTAGTCCACAGAGCAGAGAAAGTGTTTGTATTCCTCATTTATGTTTTAAGTCATACATTTGGTCCCACACTTGGGTCTTGACAGGTGAGAAGTACGTCAGTGACAGTGTCAATGTCCAAAACTCAAAAGAACAAACTAAAAAGCTTTAGCTCAGGCAAAGAGTTGTTTCCTCCTGCCTACCTAGGAAAATAAGCTGAGGCTCAATGCCTTGCCAGATCAGGCCCTTAGTTCTTTAGCTCAAACTGAACTTTGTACAGGAGTTTGAAGTCCCAAAAGTGTTTTCCTAAATGCTTCTGCTGATAGGCAGTCTTACTGCTGCCCACTCTCCTAGCTGATCTAGGGAATGTAGGAGAAATTGCCTTTGCACTTGTTTGATCTAAAAGAGGCCCTCTAGACCAAAAAGCTGGACAAGGGCTGAACCTAGGAAAAGAATTAGAAATTGCATATGTGGTGTGCGTGATAAAATGTAAAAAGTTTCAGATCTTGCATAACACCCTCCTGAACCACACTGAAATTTTTTTAAAGGGTTTTTAAGGCCATGGTCCTGATTGCTCTGCACCTTGTGTCATCACTTACAACAGTACAAAGCAAGTGTAATATGCTTCCATTCTGATTTGAAAGTGATTTACACTCAACTTTGTAGTGGTGCAAATGCAAAGTGCAAGGCAATATAGGGGCTACGCTTATTAATTTAGTCTTATTTAATGGGACTGGAGTATGCAGACCAGAATTAGAATTCTCTTTTATGTGTCTGTATAATCCTGGACTAACTGCCTTTCTATGCTTTGACCCTTGTCACTTTCCTTTTTTTATTTTTTAAATAGTTCTCTAATTCTCACCTATATTCCTTTTTCTACTTGTACTTGTTTTTAACCTTTACTTAATTTTTCTCCCTCCCCTCTGACTAAATCTCTTACATTTATTTAAAAAGCCTAGAGTTATTTGGCTATCCCCCACTTTGTGTGTGTGTGATATGTAAAAACTACATCAATTGTACCTCTTTATTGCCTTTTTAAAAAATAACTATTCCATTCCCACTCTTCTCCTCTCTCTCTCTCTTCAGGTTTCCTCTTCCACCTACGCCTTCCCTTCTACAGTTTGGAAAATTCATAGTGTGATCCAGGGGCAGCTCTAGGAATTGCGCCACCCCAAGCAGGGCGGCACGCTGCGGGGGGCGCTCTGGCGGTCGCCGGTCCCGCGGCTCCGGTGGACCTCCCGCAGGCACGCCTACGGATGCTCCACCGAAGCCGTGGGACCAGCAGACCCTCCGCAGGCACGTCTGCGGGAGGTCCACCGGAGCCGCGGGACCAGCGGACCCTCCGCAGGCATGCCTGCGGGAGATCCACCGGAGCCGTCTGCCGCCCTCCCGCGGCACGCCACCCCAAGCACGCGCTTGGCGCACTGGGGTCTGGAGCCGGCCCTGGTGTGATCAATGCATGGTGCAGTTACATTGTGCCCTTGAAGACAAATATAATCAGACAGTCATTCACATTAGTACCAACAGCCAGAAGATGTCTCCCTGGCCCAGGCAGTAGCTCCTGTCACACAACAGAAGTTTCCAAAGAGAAAACGCTTTGGCCTTTGTACATTAGCTGATGACTATTATTGCAGAATCAGAGCATGCAAACAGCATGACTTTAATCAGGAACACAAACATTAAGCAAGCACAGTCACGCAGTAGCTAATTAAATACTAGTAAGAAAGTCAGCCTAATGCAGCTATTCCAATTTGAATTTAAGATCTTTCCAAGACGGGAATTTATGTAAAAGCATTCTTCAAATTCTAAGTAAAGTAGTCAAGTCTCTTTTATCCTTCTCAACTGCAATTCCTATCATCTGTTATGAAGATAATTTTTCAGCCTTTGCTCAAGATGTTTTCTCAACGTTTTCAAACACTTCTCAATGCCCACTACACTAGTCTCCTGATAATGAAGGTAATTCCTTTATCTCAATTTACCACTGACAATGTTTGAAAAGAGCTTTGGATTTAGATTTTCACTGTATATTTTGCAAATATTTAAGTCCCTGGCCTTGCAAACTCTTACACATGGGCTACTCATGGCAGTAAAGTTAAACACTTGTGTGTTTGCAGAATCAGGCCCTAGTCAGTTTACATATTCTACTGCAAACTAGACAGTGGCCCAGTATCTTCCCTTTAGGCGAACCCACCTTTATCACTTCTGGGTCGGATGTTCAAAATCTTTCAGCATTGCCATAACTCTGCCCCCACTGATACCAACAGGAGTTTTACTACTGAGTCCAATAGGACTAGAAGTTGAGCACATGCACAAGTGTTTGCATGATCAGGGCCTCACAATTCAGCCCAAATTCATTTATGTTATGAACCTTCTGAGCCTACCTATAGCTTCTCATTAGTTTTAAAATTATGTGTTTAGCAGCATCAGCTTAGTTGGTGCTGTTCAAGACACAAACAGCAGTCAGTCCAAAGAGCTCTCAGTAGAAAACAGGCTATGGGCTTGTCCACACTGGAATAAAAGGTGTATATTTATAATATGCTAGGGTTATAATATGACAGGTTTTTAAACCCTAAGGGAGACAGGGCAAGTTGTATTTTAACATGTGTTAATTAGATGAGGTGAACTCTATGCTCAGCTATCCTAGCCACACTAGTGTTTAAAAACGTGTTAGAACACGTGCTAGCTTAGCTACGTCCCCCCTTTTCCTTTTTTTTTCCTTTTTTTTTTTTTAAAGAAATACTTCATTATCCTAGTGTGGCCAGGCCCCTAGTTAACAGGCGGCACTGGAAAATCCAGAGGATCTGATTTAAAGGTTATACATTATTTTAATACTATGAACTTGCAGGCATGGAGGAAGAAATATATATTTTGGGTGGGATATGAACGGGGGTCTGGCGCACACAGCCCGAGACCAGGCCACCTGTGGGGCATAGGCCTGGAGGCAGGAATGGCGAGCAGAGGTAGGGAGAGTTCTTTCTGCAGCAGATTCAGGCAGTTTGAGGCTCAGCTGCACCCGGGGCGGGGGGGAGCACCCCCAAATCACGGCTGGCCCAGAGCCCCAACTTAAGGGCAGGGCGGGCCTGGCCCTGGAGGACTCGCGGGGCCCGCTCGGGGAGGAGCAGTGGGTCGGGCGTGGGGCTGGTATTCGGGGCGCGCTGGAGCCCGCGGGGCCTCCAAGGCGATCGGGGCTGAGCGAGGAGAAGGGCGCAGGCGGGGCCTCCGTCCCTGCCCCACAAACGCGGGAAGCCCGTGAGTCACCGACCTCTGCTAGGGCGGGGGAAGCCCAGCTACAGGGCAGCCAGGCAGGGTCCTAGCCCCGGGCCGCGCCTGAGCCCGGCCGCCGGGCACCCACCTTGCGGCTCAGCAGGCGGGACTGGCGCTGCTTCTCCGCCTCGCTCAGCGCCCTCAGCCGCCGCTTCAGCTCCGCTCGCAGCGCTTGTTTGGCGGCTCGCAGCGCCGCTGCCATCTCGCTGGACTCGCCCGCCGGGCCGGGTCCCTCCCCTCGGCTCTCCATGCGCAGAATGAGCCCTCGGCTGCTCTGCGCACCGCCTCCCTCCCCCGAGGCCTGCTTCTCACGGGCCCCGATCGCTAGAGATCTCAGAGGGACCCCCAGCGCCGCGGCCCAGGTCCCCGCTGCCCGATTGGTTCTGGTTCCCCGTGCCCAGGGGGATCCCCAGCGCCGAGCCCCCCGCTGCCCAGGGGGATCCACAGCGTCCGCAGGCCCCCGCTGCCCGATTGGTTCTGGTTCCCCGTGCCCAGGGGGGTCCATAGCGCCCGCAGACCCCCACTGCCCAGGGGGATCCACAGGGCCGAGCCCCCCGCTGCCCGATTGGTTCTGGTTCCCCGTGCCCAGGGGGGTCCACAGCGCCCGCAGGCCCCCACTGCCCAGGGGGATCCACAGGGCCGAGCCCCCCGCTGCCCGATTGGTTCTGGTTCCCCGTGCGCAGGGGGGTCCACAGCGCCGAGCCCCCCGCTGCTCAGGGGGATCCACAGCGTCCGCAGGCCCCCGCTGCCCGATTGGTTCTGGTTCCCTGTGCCCAGGGGGGTCCACAGCGCCCGCAGACCCCCACTGCCCAGGGGGATCCACAGTGCCGAGCCCCCCGCTGCCCGATTGGTTTCTGGTTCCCCGTGCCCAAGGGGGTCCACAGCGTCCGCAGGCCCCCACTGCCCGATTGGTTCTGGTTCCCTGTGCCCAGGGGGGTCCACAGCGTCCGCAGGCCCCCACTGCCCAGGGGGATCCACAGCGCCGAGCTCCCTGCTGCCCGATTGGTTTCTGGTTCCCCATGCCCAGGGAGATCCCCAGCGTCCGCAGACCCCACTGCCCGATTGGTTTCTGGTTCCTCATGCCCAGGGGGATCCCCAGCGCCCAGGCCTCCGCTGCCCAGGGGGATTCCGGTAGGTTCCCTGTGCCAGGGGGATCCCCAGTGCCCACACTCCTGCTGCCCAGGGGGTTTCTGACTCCAGGGGCCCGGCACCCAGGTTCCCGCTGCCCACAGTGCTCTGAGGCTGCTCATATGCTGAGGGTTAAGCCCCTGGAAGTGTTTGCAGGACAGGGACCTAATGGCAAGGCGATACATGGGTCCAATGTGGTTTTGTAATGTAAACTCTTCCTAGCTGTTTTTAACGTGTATTACCGTCTTTAAAACACGGAAGCTCTTGCACAGCACTCTTCTGGAACAAAAATGATTAAAGGTCTAGAAAACATGACCTATGAGGGAAAATTGAAAAAAATTGGTTTGTTTAGTCTGGAGAAGAGAAGACAGGGAGGGGTGATGAAAACAGTTTTAAAGTACTTGAAAGGTTATTACAAATAAAAAAGAGAAAAATTGTTCTCCTTAACCTCTGAGGATAGGACAAGAAGCAATGGGCTGAAATTGCAGCAAGGGCAGTTGAGGTTGGACATTAGGAAAAAACTTCCTAACTGTCAGGGTGGTTAAGAACTGTAATAAATTGCCTCAGGAGGTTGTGGAATCTCCATCACTGGAGATTTTTAAGAGCAGGTTAGACAAACACCTGTCAGGGATGGTCTAGATCAGAGGTGGACAAACTGTGGCCCACGGGCCAGCGACCATCCTGCCCAGCCCTTGAGCTCTCAGCTGGGGAGGCTAGGCCCCGGCCCCTCCCCTGCTGTCCCCCCACACCCTCAGCTCGCCTGGGCAGCAGGTAGCACAGCTATGAGAGCCACTGGCCTGCCCCGGTGCTCTAGACTGCGTGGTGGCGTTGCTGGCTCCGGCCGGGCGGCATGGCTGCCAGTCCTGGTGCTCTGAGTGGCATGGTAAGGGGGCAGGGAGCAGGGGAGTTGCATAAGGGGCAGGAGGTCTCGGGGCCAGTCAGGGGACAGGAAACAGGGGAGGTTGGATAGGTGTGGGATCCTGGGGGAGTGGTTGGCCCGCGCCATTTCCAGCAGCTCCCATTAGCCTGGAGCAGCAAACTGCGGCCACTGGGAGCCACAATCGGCCGAACCTGCGGACGCGGCAGGTAAACAAACCGGCCAGGCCCACTAGGGGCTTTCCCTACACAAGCGGCATCCCAAGTTTGGGAAACACTGCTCTACACCAACATGCTACACAAAGATGGACTACAAGCCATCGGGAATAGCATCCCCAATACCATCACGGCAAACCTGGTGGCTGAACTTTGTGACTTTGTCCTCACCCTCAACTGTTTCAGATTTGGGGACAATTTATACCTTCAAGTCAGCGGGACTGCTATGGGTACCCACATGGCCCCTCAGTATGCCAACATTTTTATGCTTGACTTAGAACAACGCTTCCTCAGCTCTCGTCCCCTTATGCCCATACTCTACTTGCGCTACATTGATGGCATCTTCATCATCTGGACCCATGGGAAGGAGGCCCTTGAGGAATTTCACCAAGATTTCAATGATTTCCACCCTACCATCAACCTCAGCCTGGACCAGTCCACACAAGAGGTCCACTTCCTAGACACTACAGTGCTAATAAGAGATGGTCACATAAACATCACCTTATACTGAAACCTACTGACTGCTATACTTACCTACATGCCTCCAGCTTCCATCCAGACCACATCACATGATCCATTGTCTACAGCCAAGCTCTAAGATACAACCGCATTTGCTCTGATCCCTCGGACGGAGACAAACACCTACAGAATCTCTATCAAGCATTATTAAAATTGCAGACTACCTGGTGAAGTGAAGAAACAGAGTGACAGAGACAGAAGGGTACCGCGAAGTCACCTACTACAAGACAGGCCCAACAAAGAAAGTAACAGAACACCACTAGCCGTCACCTACAGTCCCCAACTAAAACCTCTCCAGCGCATCATCAAGGATCTACAACCTATCCTGAAGAATGATCCTTCACTCTCACAGACCTTGGGAGACAGGCCAGTCCTCACCTACAGACAGCCCCCCAACCTGAAGCAAATACTCACCAGCAACTACACACCGCACAACAAAAACACCAACCCAGGAACCAAACCCTGCTACAAACCTCGGTGCCAACTCTGTCCACATATCTATTCAAGGAACACCATCATAGGACCTAACCGCATCAGCCACACCATCCGGGGCTCTTTCACCTGCACGTCTACCAATGTGATGTATGCCATCGTGTGCCAGCAATGCTCCTCTGTAGTGTACATTGGCCAAACTGGACAGTCTCTACGCAAAAGAATAAATGGATGCAAATCTGACATCAGGAATCATAACATTCAAAAACCAGCAGGAGAACACTTCAGTCTCTCTGGTCACTCAATAATAGATCTAAATGTTGCAATTCTTCAACAACAAAAACTTCAAAAACAGACTCCAATGTGAAGCTGCAGAACTGGAATTAATTTGCAAACTGGATACCATTAGATTAGGCCTGAATAAAGACAGGGAGTGATTGGGTCATTACAAAACCCAAATTTAATTTCCTCTATGCTAATTTCTCCCTACTGTTACTCACACCTTCTTGCCAACTGTCTGTAATAGGCCACTCTCTTACTACTTCAAAAGTTATTTTTCCTTCCTTGGTATCCTGCTGTGAATTGATTTATCCCGTTAGACTGACCTCACACTTGGTAAAGCAACCCCCATCCTTTCATGTATTTATACCTGCTCCTGTATTTTTCACTTCATGTATCTGATGAAGTGGGTTCTAGCCCACAAAAGCTTATGCCCAAATAAATTTGTTAGTCTCTAATGTGCCACAAGGACTCCTCGTTTTTGCCGATACAGACTAACACGGCTACCACTCATTAAACATAAATGTGCATTTATGCTCATGCAAATTACTGTCTATCAAGATTCAACAAGGCTTTGCTGACTCTTGTGGAAACAGCCACATTGACATTTAGATACTTAAAATCAAGGAAAATTAGACTCCACGCTTGAACTTTAGGCCAAATTCTGCTCACTGTGTAAATCTACTGCCATCAACTCAAGTTTTACTTTAAAAAGCGTGTGCAAAAAAAAAGTAGGTTTGGGGGTTTTTTAGTCTAAAAAATGTGTATATTTTCCTCCCAAAATAACTGAAAACCTGGTGACTAGAGATTCCTCAAATAAGAAACAGAAAACCATCAATTACTAATAATAAAAAGACAATTGCTTGACACATTGAAACACAAGTAAATCTGAGATGCAAATTCACCAGATTCACTGTAAGACATGTGCTGCCAGGAAGTCTTTCATCACCAACTCTCATTCTGACCCGTGATAGTCTCATAAGAACGGCCATACTGGGACTGACCAAAGGTCCATCTAGCCCAGTCCTGTCTTCCGACAGTGGCCAATGCCAGGTGCCCCAGAGGGAATGAACAGAACAGGTAATCATCATGTGATCCACCCTCTGTCGGCAATTCCCAGCTTTTGTCTCCCCTCCCTTTCCCCCTCCCTCCTCAGCCTTTTCTGTGGCAGGCTGCAAGAGGGGCCTCAGTGGGAGTCATGACCTGCTGTCCTTCCTGTTGGGGCTCCATTTTAGTGCTCAAGGGAACAGATAAAGGAAGGCCATTAATGCTCTTTTGGGCAAAAAGAGTCTGAAGGGAAGGGACAGACTGCCCAAGAGAGAACTGCTGCAGGAAATCTCCCCATCCCCAGAGGGAAGACAGGCTTGAGGTGGATTGAGAGACTGGAGAGCCATTCAACAGCAGCCTGGCTCCAGTGAGAGAAGCAGCTGCAGGGGGGTGGGAGGAGTAGAGAGCTGCTGAACATTTGAACAATCCCCCTCTGGCCCCAGTGACAGAAGTTGTGGCAGCAGTAGGCGAGAGGAAGAGGAAGTTCTGGCAGTAATAGGAACGATTCTGGGTGAGTTCTGAACAACCGAGAGCAGTTTACAGTGGACGCTGAGGTGCACTGTCTCACCATTTGTTTTTCTGTAGAAGTTTGAATTCCCAGCCGCTATCTTTGTGATAGTACATTCTGCACAGGGCCAAATCCTGAAGTCCTTACTCAGTCCTGGGAGATTTGCCTGAGTAAGAGCCTCCAGCTATGGTCCCTAATGTCTAGAGGAGCAACGCAATATGGTTTACACATGCAGCGCATGCAGAGTTGCAAACAGATACAGCACTGATTGCAGGGGCTTTGCTCAGGTCAGCTCTGTGCTCTTATCAAGCACTTAGTATGCTCATTATTCAACTCCCCCACCCCACCCCACCCCACCTCTGTAGACACAACTCACATCACCATATCTGTCTGCCAGCCACTAGGGCTGAACTGTGTTTTCTGAGACCTCCATTAAGGTGTTCCTGAGCAGTCAGCAGGTGTCACTATTGAACAGCAAAATGTCAACCCTCCTGAACCCGCCTGCCCCCCAATTTCCAGGAGCTGATCGATTGCAGAACGAATGGCAGAAGCTGATACTGACACTTTCCTAAAGGGATGAAAGGTTTCTCTTCTTTCTGACTCATCTCAGCACACACAAAAATAAAATAAAATAAAACAAATAAATATTACTTAAAGGTAAAAAATTGGAGATATACCACTCTCCTAGAACTGGAAGGGACCTTGAAAGGTCATCAAGTCCAGCCCCCTGCCTTCACTAGCAGGACCAATTTTTTGTCCCAGATCCCTAAGTGGCCTCCTCAAGGATTGAATTCAAAACCCTGGGTTTAGTGGGCCAATGCTCAAACCACTGAGCTATCCCTCCCCCCATCAGATGGGAAAGTAGTGGGGACATTACTTTTGTACAATATCTGCTATTGTATGCGAGGTAATTTAGGGGAAATGGGCTTATTTTGCAAGGATTGGCTTTTGAAGGGCACAAAAAATGTCACAGAATTGCCACAGTCCTTGGAAAGCCTTCAGTCCTTCCTAGCATTTTGCATACAATTAGCTAACTCCTCAGCAGATCTGTGAACTGTTACAGAATATGGAATTGTTTGACTTGAAGTAACTTGGGAGTTCGGCATACCATTGTTTGAATGACACAGACATTTAAAGGGATTTGCTCAAATGATAGTGTCAGCCTTGTTTTCTCTTTTATATGGGGAAACCACAACTAAATACATGCTAGGGTGAAAGTCTTCACTCCAATCTCCACTGTGTATCTCTGATGCTGTTCTGTGCTGCATGGGAATATTGAACTAAAGAAGAATCGTTGTTTGCCATCAGTAATTATATGGCTTTTAGCACATTTGCAGATAAGGCAACAGAGGATTATATATTTCACAGAAACTTGAATCACCTGACATTCTATCCTGTAGTGTGTGGTGTTTTGAAAACTGTGTTACAATCGTAGGCTGTCCCTTTACATAATGGGGTTTTTCCCCTGACCTTGCTTGCAGGTTAGGCTCTGGGCCTAGCAGCAGTCAGTCTGAAGATACCTCAGAGTAAGGTGTGGTGAGTTGTGCCTCTCTTTTAGGGAGTAGCCTGCTTTGTCTCTTTTGTGTGTGTGTGTTATTCTTCTGAATTCTAAGAAATAAAGTTGTGTTACGTTGCAACCTTCCAGCAAGAGTACTTTATGTTTTTATCTAACCTCTCTGAGTGTATGTCATGAACATAACATAGAGGACAGTGGTGACAAGTACACACAGGCACTGGCACAAGACCACCCAATTTACACTTGAGGCAGCCCCACACATAGAACAAGGGAACCTGCATTATAGTTTCTCTGCAGAATCCTTATAAGTCTTGTGCCTGACTAGCTCAATGAGTCTGCCTGAGATGTGGGAGGAGAAAAATGAAAAATGTTGTGTAATGCCTCCAGGCAGGTCTGCTTATGCCCCATTTAACATTTCAGTGAGTGGCTGGAATTTGAGACTTGCCCAAGTTTTTGTAGCTGGCTGACCCTAGAAACAGGCCTACAAACAGGATGCTCTATAAGTCCTATTAGTTCACTGTACCAGAGATTCTTCTGTAGCTGAAATGGTAGAGACCAGTGTTTCAAGTAGTAAGGTCATATGTTCTGTTTTCTATTGTGTTATTTAGTTCATAGATGGAGCTAGACCAGAGGTGGGCAAACTACAGCCCGCAGGCCACATCCGGGCCATGGGACCGCCCTGTCTGGCCCTTGAGCTCCTGGCCAGGGAGGCTAGCCCCTGGCCTCTCCCCTGCTGTCCCTCCTCCCCCGCAGCCTCAGCTTGCCATGCCACCAGCGCTCTGGGCAGCAAGGCTGTGAGAGCTGCCAATCTGCTCTGGTGCTTTAGACTGCGCGGTGGCGTGGCTGGCTCTGGCCAGGCAGCACAGCTGCCAGTCCTGTGCTTTGAGTGGCATGGTAAGCCGGTGGGGAGCGGAGGGGTGGGATAAGGGGCAGGGGGTCCCCGGGGGGCAGTCGGGACAGGGAGCAGGGGGCAGTTGGATAGGCATGGGAGTCCTGGTGGGCCTGTCAGGGGGCGGGGATGTGGATAGGGGTTGGGGCAGTCAGGGGACAGGGACCAGGGTCGGTTGGATAGGGGGTGGGGTCCCGGGGGGTCGGTTATGGGCGGGGGTCCCAAGAGTGGGCAGTCAGGGGACAAGAAGCAGGAGGGGTTGGATGGGTCGGGGGTTCTGAGGGGGGCAGTCAGGGGGAGGGGCCAGGTTATTTGGGGAGGCACAGCCTTCCCTACCTAGCCCTCCATACAGTTTTGGAACCCCAGTGTGGCCCTCAGGCCAAAAAGTTTGCCCACCCTGGTCTAGATAATACTTAGTCCTGCCATGAGTGCAGGGGACTGGACTAGATCAGTGGTTCTCAAACTTGGAGAAAGTTCAGGGAAAGTCCCTGGCGGGCTGGGCCAGATTGTTTACCTGCCGCATCCGCAGGTTTGGCTGATCGTGGCTCCCACTGGCCACGGTTTGCCACTCCAGGCAATGGGGGCTGCAGGAAGCGGCGTGGGCTGAGGGACGTGTTGGCCGCCCTTCCTGCAGCCCCCATTGGCCTGGAGCGGCGAACCGCGGCCAGTGGCAGCCACAATTGGCCAAACCTGCAGATGCAGCAGGTAAACAAACTGGCCTGGCCCGCCAGGGACTTTCCCTGAACAAGCGGCAGCCCAAGTTTGAGAACCACTGGACCAGATGACCTCTCGAGGTCCCTTCCAGTCCTATGATTCTGCGATTCTGGCCACCCATGAGACCCTGACCCACTCATTCTGACTGCAAATCCTTGTAAGCTTGAAATCAGCCTTGGCAGCTCTTCTGGTTTTATCACCAGTGGTGCAGAGGTTGATGTTCTTAAACCTGTAGCTTTTGGAGTCAAGTGCTGACTAACAGTCTCTGCTTTCAGAAACTTCTAATCCTCATGGTTCCAAAGAACAGTTCGAAAATGTGATCTAAGTGCACCCTAAAGAATCAGAAGCCAGGCAACTAATTAAAGTCTTGTGATTTGTAAGCCAGTCTCATTATTTGACTTCTGATTTTAGAATGCCTGGAGATTCACTACTGTGAGGGTTTTTTTAATGATTCAGACTTTAGCATCTACTACTAAAATCAACCAATTGAAAGTGACTGTCAAAAATACTTTGGAAGATGTGTTGCTTCTGTCTGATGTATGAAGAGACCTGAAAAGTACTTTTTAATGTATTGGGGGGCTTGCTACTCTGTTAGAAATACTGCTCCAGATTCACTGGCCTGCCTTAGCTGTGCTCAGCACAAGACCAGAGGCAGGTGGCAAAGATGGTTTAATGTTACCACCCAACCATAATTTAGAGCTGTCTGAAGTTGACTGTTGTATTTGTAGAAAGGCGTCCCATCCAACACTTGATTGCAAATCATTTTTGCCTAGTGTAGACAGAACATCATAAAGAAATCGCCCCCATCATGGTTTTGCTATCCAAAGGGGAGTACAACTTAATATAATTTAACAGCCATTGACCAAGTGATTCCCATCCTCATACTGACTAAATGGCAACTGGTGGAGAGTAGGAGACAGTGTCTGGAATGCTAGGGGAATTTTGTGAGTTACAGAAATGGACGATGGCTTTTTTTGTCAGTGTGGTTCCTCCCTTTCAGTATGTCTCAGCAGTTTCTGTAGCCTGCACTGTCTTGCATCACGCCTGTCAGGAACATGTATTAACCCATGCAACAGTCTCCCAAGGAAAGGGGCATAAGCCTCATCACTTGGGGCATTTAATATATCTGACCAAACACTAGTAAATACGATAATGATTAATGCTCCATTGGTAAGAAAATGGGATTAGGTGATCTGGTAGGTCTCAATGCCATCATGTGCTGCAGTGACATCCTTATACTACCTGACCACTATACTGATGTATTCATCTTCTGTGCTGTTCCACTGCCGTTTGACTGCCCTTTCCTCCAGCAACAGAGCACTGTCTGCTGCTCCAATATTTTGCCTGACAGTTGAAGTGATGTCTTCAATGGCTGTGGTATAGATACACTGCAGATGTGGTGGTGCATAGCATGATGTCAGTAACCAAACAATGTCAGTAGTGTTCTACACAATTGAGGCAGTAGCATTAAAATATACAAGTATACTTAGATACCACATAGAAATCAAGATATGCCAGTGTAACTGCATCCCTTCACTGACTTTCTTCTCTATTGTATCAAATGTTAGCTACTTAGGTTCACTTTCAAAGCCCTTCACAACCTATCTCCACCCTACCTATTAGCTTTCATTCACTATCAAAAGGTTGACTCCTGCCTCCAATTGGCCCACAATGCCCGCCTCTATTGACCACTTGTTAAATTTTCAAACAAGCATCTTTGTGCTTTCTCCTATGCTTCCCCTCAGCCTTGGAAAAAGTTCCCTGTAAACACCTGCAAAACAAACTCATTATCCTCATTCAAAACCCTCCTTAAAAGCTCTTGCCATGAGGCCTACAAAAACTTGACAATGGTTAGGCTGTTGGGGTGCTGAAACTACTGCCTCTCATGCTGATCAATATTGTCTCATTGTTTCCCTGAACTCCCCATCTGTCTGTATCCAGCTGCTGTCTATTGTCTTGTATGACTGTAAGATCCTTGGGGCAGGGTCTGTCATTTCTAGCACACTGGAGTCCTGTTCCAGGCCTAAGGTTCCTGGAAACTATGATAGTACAAAGAATGAATAATAAAATAATAAAAAGAGGTACCAGATATACTAGCTGTTCTTTTTCATAAATCCAGAGCAGCTATAGATTTTGTTATTGGTGAAGATAGTCCATAGTCCCAATGGATCATTTAGCGGATAATCCTAGCTTCCCTTATTTAAACCCATGTTTTAGAGATGAAAGACAAGTGCTAAAACCATTACATGGTCTATCTGTAATTCTATGTCTATATAAAAGGCTAAGTCTGGTTTTGTATATTTAATATACAAGTTAAGTTATTAGACAAAAAATGAACTTGTATTTTTCCATTGGGGCAAAATATACCCAAAGAATGTCAATGAATGTGTCATTTAGTTGACAGAGGAAGTTCACAAGGAGCGCTAACTACAAATCTTTAAACACTTAATTTACAACCACTTTGTTCACAATTAGCAGTAAGGTCATTTTTGATTCCCTGCTGCTGATCTAGGAATTACTGAAGTTGTTTGCCTGTACAATAGTAATAATAATGACAACTAAAATAAACATTGAGAATTGTGTCTGAAGGTGAACTGAATGACCAGGGTCAGTGACTTAGTGACCAGGATTCCTGTAGGAAGAGACAATGTACTGCAGAAACTCCATGAGGTTCATCACATGAAGCTGGATTTGCACATCCCAGGGATGGCAAGGATCCACGTGGAAGGCATGTCACGTTATCTAGAGCTTGGGCTATCTTTGAAGATGGCTTTCCACCTCTTTGTGCTCTAAAGAGTCCTCCTTAACATTCTCCAGGAGCTGTACTGTCAGTAACCATTCCCTTGCAGCTCTGCAGTATCCCATCTTCAAGTGAGAAGAGAAACTGTGGAGGGAGCTAATACTGCTTGTAACCTTTTTTAAACACTTGAGTATTTTCTATCAAAAAGCCACCACGTCACATAGAGAACATGCCCTCCAAGAGCAACTGCTTGCCTTCCTGCTATGGCACATCCAACATCACAGAACCATGCTTATATAGAGGGCTCTCAGAGAAGAAGTGGCATGGCACAGAGCCACTGTTCCCCACCCATGTACTTGGTGTTTCCTACCCTGGTTCACTCCCTCCATTCCTGTAAGGGAGACCAGCAAGTCCCAACTCTCATTAGCTATTCCGGGCGAATCCTAGGCTCCTAGTACTTAAAGAAAAGGTCTTTTAGTTAGCATAAGTTGAAATCTTTAACAATCACTATATGAAGTCAGAGAGCAAGTGTAAGACTTGAGTCAGTACAAATGTGTCCACCTTTGACAAGGGAAGCCAAGAAATCCATTAGAGGGTGTTCCTGTGACTTTTCAGAGGACTTCATTCACTAAGTGTATCCCCTAAATATCTAGTATTGTACTGCCATCCAAATCTGATCCATATATATTATTTCATCAAGATCTAACAGGCTGCTCATATACAAGCTGCCAGATAATGCACCAAAAATACTACAGACTAGCTTGTAAACAAGTCTTTTTATTGACTTCAGTGGGCTTTGGATCAGGCCCATACTGCCTAGATTTGCACCTATGCCCACTCTTACTTTACCAGGTGTATCTAACTCAGCTGAATAGAAAAAAATGTTTTTTCAGAGATGAAACTTGGTAAAAATAAACTTTCAGCCTAAGTATATGTTTCCATTTTAATATATTTTTCCAAAAACCTATTGGTCACATTTTAATTATAGAAGATATAAATAATTTATTGATTTCAAATAAACTTTTTTCACTTGGCCATTTAAAAGCATCTCTTTAAACAAATAAATCAAGTGGTCATTGCAGGTGGAAAGAACACCGTGCATATGAAGAACCTTTTTAAAAACAGAAATTATTACACAGATGCCATTGTACTGATTAGTAAATATATACACACATTTTAAATGGCTGGTCCCAAGTGATCATTTGATCCATCTCATGAATTTGCATGTACTTTCATGAGTGAGTGTTTTAGCCCCTTTATTTAAGAAGTCTACTGCTGATAAAGTAAACAACAAAATGCAATAAAGTAAGAAATTTAATTCACAAAATTTTTAAAATTCAGAATTAAAACTGATACTGCTCCTAACCCATTGGATTATTGTAGGTGAAACAATGCACATCTTTGAAGGTGCATCAGAGAAGATAGACACTGAACTGCTCTCTGTCTCTCCTAGAGGTGTTCTCTCCAGGTCAGGGTTGAGGCATATTGGGAGTCAGTTCTGTACCTCTTCGATAGCAGGAGGACTCCAGTCTTTACTGTTGTCAAATAAGCCAGCACCTAAACATTTACTAGTAAATATATAAATTAAAATATAATGTAAGCAAGAAAACATGTCCTTAATTCTAGAAGGCTTTTTCATTTTCCTCTTGCTTGAAGAAAGCCACTGCAATGTGTCTTGTGGCAACATCCAGTTTACATGGGGAAGGCTGATCTCCATCTGGTCAATAGTACTGACTGAAGAAGGAAAAAGCATCCATGATTTTTGCTTTAATGTTGAATAAGGACAGCCATGATCGTTTTTCCTCAAACATAGTTAGGAAGCCATTTTCCTATGGAGAAGAATATGTACAGTCTGGTTATAGCTTTAAAATAATGAGCTTGTGAAAAATACACCATTGTTTCATGATCGCAGGAGGCTTTCAGTTCAATAGAGCTGTTGAGCCTTTATTCCCATAGAGGCAGGTTTACAGACAACTACCTCGGAAAAAGATGAACTGGGCTTTAAAAACAATAGCTGAAACTATTTGCAAATCATGCAAAGCCTGTCTCATCTCCAGGTCATAACATGGTCAAATTTGCTCCCTCCCTGCCTACTCCCTTCTGGGGAAAGTTCGTTATTTAGGTTGGATTTAAAGTTTGTGGTTCGGGCTCATTTCTGCAAGTAACATAACTGTCCGTGTTTCAGTTTTAATATGCTTATAAATATTCCCCCTTTAAACCTTCTCTTTCTGGTGTTATGAGGTACTTCTTGAAAATTCCAGATACTGTGAGAAAAAAATGTCAGGAATAGATGGTGACCTTAAACAGGTTTGACTGAAAGAGGCAGGCAAAGGAGCTTCTATAAACATGATGTATGAAGCACCACTAACTCACTACAACTGTTGCCCAACAGAAATAGAGCAAGAGCAAGCTAGAGAAAAGTGTGGGAAAGGATAAAGACAGTAGTAAAAGGGGACAGCTGAGAAAAGAGAAAATAAGTCTGATTCTGGGCTCATCTACAATGGTATAAATCAAGAGTAATTGCACTGGGTGAAGAATCGGGCCCAAAGAGGCGATATGAAGAGAAAGTGACATTTGCATATATATACACCCACAAAATACCAGGGGATCTCAGGCTCTGATGGCATTTACCATCAACTTCCCCAAAACTCCTACAGAAAATCAAACTTGCGTAATGAAACCCTGCAAAGCAGAAGAGCGGAATTTCCTACAACTTTCCTCTGCATCAGCACAGGAACTTTCATTAAATGGTCATATATATGAAGCTGGAAAAAGAGACCTATCGTTTGTCAAATACTTTACTCGTATTTGAAAAATAACCATGGGGAAATTCTAGGAATATCTCAGCCAATTTCTACTCACACAAGTAGTCTCAGTGCATGAATAAGGCAAGAAGGATTTAACCCCAATTATATTTAATTATCAGACTGTACAACTAAATTGACAGAGGATGAAAACCTGTCTGTATGGAGCTCAGTGGCAGAACTCCCATTGTCTTCAATGTGGACAGAATTTCACCTATAAAGATTTGCCTTTCCATTGACTTCAAAAGGCTTTGGATCAGGTTGGTCATAGCATTATTATTGTGTCCTTTCACTTTAATTTCAGTTTGGAAAGTGTACTGTAAAAATGATTCAGGGCTTACTTTAGTGGTTTATACTGTCACAAGCACCTTAAAAAGGTCTTGTATTTTCCTCTAATTTAGATCTGAAGCAAGATATTTGCTTTAAGTCTTAAGGAAGAATTCAAGATATAAAAGTTTTAAATAAAGCAAATGATAAAGCCCTGGCTAAGTTGACAATTCTTTTTGACAGTAGTTAAAAGAACATTTTTTTAAAAATTTATTAAGGAAAATTCTTCTGATCTAGACAGCAGTGAAAAATGATTATAAAATACAGCACTGAAACTTACCCAACCTCCATTTGCCTCTATCCACTCAGCCTTGGTGTTTATAATGTACTCTGTGATGAAATAAGAAATCTGCTTTTTATTATCTCCTGTAAGCTGAACTCTGTGTTCTTGAAGCCTCTTAGAAAGAATTCCTCCAAACATAAATATTGTCAAAATTCGTCCCCAGTTAGTGTTTCCATCAGCAAATTCTTTATCCATGACTTGAGTGAAAATTCTTTTGGCAGCATCTACAGAGGTAATATCAAGTGTGTCCAAACATGATTTCAGACTCTCTTCATTTTCCTTTTGCAGAAAGGATGCAGCATTTCTTAAGACATGAGCAACTCTGCTTGGGGCTGGTCCAAGCTGTGGTTCCTGAAGAATGTATTTCAGATAATCTTGGACTAAATAGTAAACATAGCAGTACTCAGAGCTTTCCATTTAGAAGCAGGCTCAGAGCAAAGCACAGCCTTTGACCAGTGTGAAACTAAGAGCGTGAAAGTAAGAGCTGAACTAAATAATTACAAGCTAGGCACTTGCATCACAGAAGTTCCTGTAAACTTTCCTTAAATGAATGTGTGGGTGGTGGCTATGAGTTCAGAAATGAAAGAAAAATTCTGACTGAGGTCAAAGAGTAGGAAAAAAAACCCACCTTTATTCTAAACGATTCATTCAGGAAGTGAGGCCTTACAAGACTACATTAGTAGGGGCCACATCCTCACCTGGTGTAAATTGATGTAGCTCCAACGGGCCTGTGCTGATTTACACCCATTGAGGATCTGCCTCGTTTTGCTTTTTAAAAGAAAAGTGCACACTATTGGAACACGCGACCCTTGAAAAATACTCTGCCACTGGCAGTGGCCAATGCTTCACTCTGGACTGCATGGAGATGGTGACTAAAGAGGGAACCCAAATCTGGTATATCTTTCCTCTTGCCTATGGAAGAAGGGGGTGTCAGCTCTATAAGATTATACCTCTGCCCTTATTCTCACAAAAGCCTTCATGTGAGTGAAGATCAGGCTCTGACAATTGGAATGATGTGACTGTGACAGAGTTCTTCCCCTACACAACTCCTCCATCTCTCAGAGAATCCAGGTATAAGAGAATATTGATCCAGTCAGCATTAAGTGATATGGCCTACTGTACTGTGAACACACACACACACACATTACAGGAGTTTTGACTGGGCAGCAGCTGAGAACGAGATAGACTCATAGACTTTAAGGTCAGAAGGGACCATTATGATCATCTAGTCTGACCTCCTGCACAAAGCAGGCCACAGAATCTCACCCACCCACTACTATAACAAATCCCTAACCTATGTCTGAGTTACTGAAGTCTTCAAATTGTGGTTTGAAGACCTCAAGCTGCAGAGAATCCTCCAGCAAGTGACCCATGCCCCATGCTGCAGAGGAAGGCGAAAAACCTCCAGGGCCTCTGCCAATCTGCCCCGGAGGAAAATTCCTTCCCGACCCCAAATATGGCGATCAGTAAAACCCTGAGCATGTGGGCAAGACTCACCCGCCAGCACCCAGGAAAGAATTCTCTGCAGTAACTCAGATCCCATCCCATCTAACATCCCATCACAGACCACTGGGCATACTTACCTGCTGATAATCAAAGATCAATTGCCAAAATTAATTGCCAAAATTAGGCTATCCCATCATACCATCCCTTCCATAAACTTATCAAGCTTAGTCTTAAAGCCAGATATGTCTTTTGCCCCCACTACTCCCCTTGGAAGGCTGTTCCAGAACTTCACTCCTCTAATGGTTAGAAACCTTCATCTAATTTCAAGTCTAAACTTCCTAGTGTCCAGTTTATACCCATTTGTTCTTGTGTCCACATTGGTACTAAGCTTAAATAATTCCTCTCCCTCCCTAATATTAATCCCTCTGATATATTTATAAAGAGCAAGCATATCCCCCCTCAGCCTTCTTTTGGTTAGGCTAAACAAGCCAAGCTCTTTCTGTCTCCTTTCATGACAGGTTTTCCATTCCTTTGATCATCCTAGTAGCCCTTCTCTGAACTTGTTCCAGTTTGAATTCATCCTTCTTAACCATGTCTCTAGTTCTCCATTTTGTTAACTAGGCTCCTCGCATTAGTGTACAGACATCTTAATTTTTGCCATTTGGCTTCACTGACATTCTTTACCTGGTTAGGCACAGACATTCTACCACCAGCATCACCTATTAGACTGGTATCTACACTACCCTTCCTCCTTATGTCAATTCTTCTGCCCACGGCTGTATCCTCTCTTACTTTGTTTTCTTCCCTCTCAAGGTTAAATTCCAGCGTGGAGATTACCTGGACATCTCCCATCCATCTCCCCCAAATTCCTAGTTTAAAGCTCTCTTAATCAGTTGGGCGAGCCTCCATCCTAGAAGTCTATTTCCCTCCTTACTCAGATGAAGTCCATCCCGAGAGAACAGTCTTCTGTCCATAAATGCTTCCCAGTGGCCGTACATCCCAAAGCCCTCCTTATAGCACCACTGCCTGAGCCATCTGTTGATCGCCATAATCTTGTCACACCTTTGTTGCCCTTCTCTAGGAACCGGCAGAATCCCACTGAAGATCACCTGAGCCTCGATTTCCTTAAGCGTCTTCCCTAGTCTGGCATAGTCTCCCTTGATATGTTCTAGCGAGAATCTAGCCATATCATTCGTTCCCACATGAAGGACAATCAACGGATTCTTTCCCGCTCCCGTTAGGATCCTTTTCAGCCTCAGGTCCACATCCCATATCTTAGCACCTGTCAGACAGCACACCCTTCTGTTCTCTGGAGCAGCTCTAGTTACAGGCCTGTCTATTCTTCTCAGTAAGGAGTCCCCAATCACGTAGACCTGCCTTTTCCTGGTGACAGTGTGATTCTCCAGTCTATCCCCTTCACCCACTGGCTGCAAGTCCTCTTGATTCCTATTCACCCTTGCAATCCTCCGCAACCCTTCCTGTATCCTCCTGGGGCTCATATTTGGTGTTGTCTCTATTGACTCCTCCCCTCTTCCTGTAGGACTAGCAGCTCTTCTCTTTTTCCTTGCCCTCTCACCTTCAGGGACCACCTGCTGTGCCCCTTCTTCATTTTCCAACTCTGCAAACCTGTTCCTGAGTTCTATTTCTCCTTCACTGGCCCGTCTTTTCCTCTGCCTGGTTCTCTTAGTCACATGCTTCCACCGTCCACTTTCCTCACCCAGCAGTCTCTCCTCAGAATTCTTTGGTCCTGCTGCCATCTGCAAGTCTG
Source organism: Mauremys mutica (assembly GCF_020497125.1). Taxonomy (NCBI): domain Eukaryota; kingdom Metazoa; phylum Chordata; order Testudines; family Geoemydidae; genus Mauremys; species Mauremys mutica. The sequence continues at coordinate 15,661,203 of NC_059082.1, forward strand.
AGCTTATCTCTTCAGCCTCCTCATGTCTTTGCTCCATCATCTGCTCGAACCCCCTTCTAAACTCAACCAGAGTTTCCACTTGCATCTCCAGTCCTCGGATCTTTTCTTCCATCAGCTCTATCAGGCGGCACTTCATGCAGACAAAACTCTTTTCAGGTACCCCCTCCAGGATCATGTACATGCCGCAGCTTCCACATCCAGTCATCCTCATTGTGTCTTTCACTGCTGCCTCTGTATCGGTCATAGCCTTCCCACCTAAAACCTGTTAGTCCAAGAAACACAAAACAAAACAAACCCCCAACAGGCACCAGAACACTGGCAGACCACCACCCATTCCTTTCACTAGCCAGTCAGTTCCTCTGCCTAGGTCTCTTAGGGTATGTCTACACTATGGGATTATTCCGATTTTACATAAACCGGTTTTGTAAAACAGATTGTATAAAGTCGAGTGCACGCGGCCACACTAAGCACATTAATTTGGCGGTGTGCATCCACGGTCCGAGGCTAGCGTCGATTTCCGGAGCGTTGCACTGTGGGTAGCTATCCCGTAGCTATCCCATAGTTCCCGCAGTCTCCCCTGCCCATTGGAATTCTGGGTTGAGATCCCAATGCAAAAACAGTGTCACGGGTAATTCTGAGTAAATGTCATCACTCAATCCTTCCTCTGTGAAAGCAACAGCAGACAATCATTTCGCGCCCTTTTTCCCTGGATTGCCCTGGCAGACGCCATAGCATGGCAATCATGGAGCCCGTTTTGCCTTTTGTCACTGTCACCGTATGTGTATTGGATGCTGCTGACTGACGCAGTACTGCACTGCTACACAGCAGCATTCATTTGCCTTTGCAAGATAGCAGAGATGGTTACCAGTCATATTGCACCGTCTGCCATTGTAAATTGGCGATGAGATGATGGTTATCAGTCATTCTGTACCGTCTGCTGCTATCATGGGTGCTCCTGGCTGGCCTCGCTGAGGTCGGCCGGGGGCGCATAGGCAAAAATGGGAATGACTCCCTGGGTCATTCCCTTCCTATGTTTTGTCTAAAAATAGAGTCAGTCCAGCCTAGAATATGGGGCAAGTGTATTAGAGAACCAGAGAGCACAGCCGCTCCATGTCAGAGCCCTAGAGATCCCGCAGAAATGATGAGCTGCATGCCATTCTAGGGGGTGCCCCTGCAACAACCCCACCCGTTGCTTCCCTCCTCCCCCAACCCTCCTGGGCTACCGTAGCAGTGTCGCCCCATTTGTGTGATGAAGTAATAAAGAATGCAGGAATAAGAAACACAGACTTTTTAGTGAGATAAAATGAGGGGGAGGAAGCCTCCAGCTGCTATGATAGTCCAGGCAGGAGAGGAGACCAGCCTTCCGCTGTTATGATAGTCCAGGCAGTACAGAATCTTTTCTTTAGACATGACGAGGGGTGGGGGGGCTAATGGAGCTCAACCCCCAGTTACTATGATGAGGATGGTTACCAGCTGTTCTGTACCATCTGCTGGGAATGACCAGGAGTCATTCCTATTTTTACCCAGGCGCCCCCGGCCGACCTCACCGAGGCCAGCCAGGAGCACTCACGGGCTGATGACAAGGACGGATACCAGTCCTTCTGTACTGTACCGTCTGCCATCGGGGAGGGGAGGGGAGAGGATGCTGCTGTTTAGCTCTCCAGCACCCCGTCTACCAGCAGCATGCAGTAGACATAGGGTGACATTGAGAAAAGGCGAGAAACGATTTTTTTCCCTTTTCTTTCGGGGGGGGGGAAGGGTGTAAATTGACGACATATACCCTGAAACAGCCGGGAAAATGTTTTTGACCCTTCAGGCATTTGGAGCCCAGCCAAGAATGCAAATGCTTTTCGGAGACTGCGGGGACTGTGGGATAGCTGGAGTCCTCAGTCCCCCCTCCCTCCCTCCCTCCATGAGCATCCATTTGATTCTTTGGCTTTCTGTTACGCTTCTCACGCAGCACTGTGCTGAGTCCCTGCTGTGGCCTCTGTCTATCATAGCCTGGAGATTTTTTCAAATGCTTTGTCATTTCGTCTTCTATAATGGAGCTCTGATACAACAGATTTCTCTTCCCATACAGTGATCAGCTCCAGTATCTCCCGTACGGTCCATGCTGGAGCTCTTTTTGGATTTGGGACTGCATCGCCACCCGTGCTGATCAGAGCTGCACGCTGGGCAAACAGGAAATGAAATTCAAAAGTTTGCGGGGCTTTTCCTGTCTACCTGGCCAGTGCATCCGAGTTCAGATGGCTTTCCAGAGCGGTCACAATGGTGCACTGTGGGATAGCTCCCGGAGGCCAATATTGTCGATTTGCGGCCACACTAACCCTAATCCAACATGGCAATACCGATTTCAGTGCTACTCCTCTCGTCGGGGAGGAGTACAGAAACCGGTTTAAAGAGCTCTTTATATCGCTATAAAGGGCCTCATTGTGTGGACAGGTGCAGGGTTAAATCGGTATAATGCTGCTAAATTCAGTTTAAACGCATAGTGTAGAGCAGGCCTGAGTGTCCCCTGCAACCTCCCCCTGTAAGCTCCCTCTGAAACTCCTCTGTTTACAGCTCTGTTTGCTGGCTGCTGTGCCGCTGCAGCTGTCTATGCTGCTGCCTGACTGGCTGGCTACTTTTATAGGACCCCTAAGCAGACAAGCCCCGCCCCGTAAACCGGGCTCAGCTTCTCTCCCAGCACACTGCCCCTAGCAGCCTCCACACATACAAACTACAAATTACAATACACAAAATACAAAAACCTGCTCCTCCAAGAGAACTCCCTCTGAAACTCCCCTGTTTACAGCTCTGCTGGCTGCTGTGCCAGATATCGGTGCTCCCATGTCAACAGGGTGCTTGGGAGGCAGGAGAGAAGAGCAGGGTCTCTGAATGGTAGGGGCCAACAACCATGCCTTCCTCTACCTCTGACTTGTCCAAAAAGACACCCTTCAAAACTTAGAAGCCAAATCCTAATGAGGAGAATAGAAAGGAGCGTAAACTCTGGCAAATCCAGTATAAAATCCTGTATAAGGCAGGCCAAGAAAGAATCTGAAGAGCAACTAGCTAAGGACACAAAAACTAACAGCAACAAAATGTAAGTACATCAGAAGTAGAAAGCCTGCCAAATAGTCGAGGGGACCACTGAACAATCGAGCTGCCAAAGGAGCACTCAAGCAAGAGAAGGCCACCACGGGGAAGCTAAATGAATTCTTTGAATCAGTCTTCACTGCAGAGGATGTGGGGCGGATCCTCAGACCTGAGCGATTCGTTTTAGATGACAAATCTGAGGAACTCTCCCAGATTGAGGTGTGAGTAGAGGAAGTTGTGAAACAACTGATAAATTAGTTCCGAAGGAACTCATGAAATTGCAGAACTATTAACTGTAGTATGTATTCTGTCATTTAAATCAGCTTCTGTACCAAATGATTGTAGGGTAGCTAATGTAACGCCTATTTTTAAAATGGCTCCAGAGGAGTTCCTGGCAATTACAGCAGGCCAGTAACCATGTGGCAAGGGTGATTCAGTTCATATAGTGAACCTGAACTTTCAGAAAGCCTTTGACAAGGTCCCTCCCCAAAGGCTCTTAAGCAGAGTAAGCAGTCATGGGGTAAAAGGGAAGGGCCTCTCATGGCTCAGTAACTGGTTAAAAGTTAGGAAACAAAGGGTAGGAATAAATGGTCAGTTTTCACAATTTGAGAGAGGTAAATATCAGGGTCCCTCAAGGGTCTGTAGAGGGACCTGTGCAGTTCAGCATATTCATAAGTGATCTGGAAAAGGGAGTGGCAAAATTTGCAGACAATAAAAAATTACTCAAAATAGTTAAGTCCAAAGCTGACTGCAGAGAGTCACAAAGGGATCTCACTAAACAGGGTGACTGGCAACAAACTGGCAGATGAAATTCAATGTTGATAAATGCAAAGTAATGCATTTGGAAAACATAATCCCAACTATACAAACAAAATGATGGGGTCTAAATTAGCTGTTACCATTCAAGAAAGAGATCTTGGAGCAGAGGTGACCCATGGGCTTTTGAAGGTCCTAAGTGACTTCCCCCTCTAAATTAATGAAAACTATTAATACTTCAGAACCAACCTGTCTGAGAGCATAAATGATTAATTTATGTTATTGTCAAGCAAAAGACGGTTTGGTTTGCTCAGTGGTGTGCTGCCACCTGCCCGCAGCAAGCATTTCTGCATGCACAGAAATGTTCCAGCAGTATAGGAAATAACGTCACAGCAGTTATCTGTTCAGGGTTTCTGTGTCTTGTGTCTGTTTGTATGCACAGTGAGGAACAGCAACACAATGGTATTTGTGCTCACCCACTGCCTCTCAGTATAAATGATTAGGTGATTTTTTTATTCTTATTTTATTTTTATTTTTTGCATCTCTCAGGGTATTCAGTCAGTCTAGAAACCTTAAACACTTCAGTTCCAAAGTTTTGGGATGCTCATCTCCTTACATTTCTCTTCTCCTAATCTTTATGTGACAGAGAAATAGAAGAGGAAATAGCTGTAGTAGGGTAGCAGTTCTTAAGACAATTGAACCAGTTCACCAGACTGTGGGCAGGGGCCAGAATCTGTGCTGCACCTCTCAGGAGACGAAGCACAGATAGCACAGCCCGAGGGGTGGGGCTAGGGTGAGACCAAGCTACTCTTGCCCCATACATATTCTGGGATCAGGGGTGGCTCTACCTTTTTGGCCGCCCCAAGCAGTCATGCGCGGGAGGTGCCCCCGAGCCGCGGGAGCAGCGGACCTCCCACGGGCATGACTGCGGAGGGTCCGCTGGTCGCGCGGCTCGGCTGGACCTCCCGCAGCTGCGGACGGTTCGCAGGTCCGGCGGCTCTGCTTGAGCTGCCGCAGGCATGCCTGCGGGAGGTCCAGCCGAGCCGCGGGACCAGCGAACCGTCCGCAGTCATGCCTGCGGGAGGTCCACTGGAGCCGCGGGACGAGCGCCCCCTCCGCAGTCATGCCTGCGGCAGGTCCGGTCGTCCCGGGGCTCCGGTGGACCTCCCGCAGTCATGCCTGCGGCAGGTCCGCCGGCCCAGCCTGCCGCCCCCCCGGGAAAGGGCCGCCCCACGTGCGTGCTTGCCGCGCTGGGGTCTAGAGCCGGCCCTATCTGGGATAATGTGCAGGCCAATGTGGATCCCAGCATAGAGGGGCTCCTCGAATTTGTAACAGCTTCTGCACAGCTGCCATTGGGCTTCAGTGGAGCCCACTATTGCCAGGTGCTGAGCACTCTAGCCATTCCCCCTCCTGTCTCTGAAACAATCCATCTGCTCTCAGCATGCCCATACACCAAAGACTAAGGATGGGCAGTATAAGGCTATGTATGCTGCTCCTGTTCAGCCCCTGCACAAAAAGAATTCTCGTGCGGGTCCTCTTTGCACTGTCCCCTTTGCAACCTCTCTCCACCACTAGAATGGTATAAAGAGGCCAGGGCCCGGGGCTGGTGCTGGGTCTACTGCTCATTGCCTGCCACCTCCCACTAAACAGTATATAGCCTAACCCACAATGCAACTCATCTTTCTCCAAACCCAGCCTCATAATCATGAGGTGAGGCATGGCAACATACTGGGTCCCAGAACCAACATTCATCATTAAGATGGAGATGGAGATGGAGCTTGGTGTGGTTGGTAACCAGGGGACACTGTTCCGGAATGTTCCTCTATGTATGGCTTTGTCCCAAGCCCTCCCTCACCTTCCTTTCCAGATTTTTACTCAGCACTGAGCCAGTTTGAATGATCCCCTATATCTTACCAATGGTGAAACAAGCAATATACACATCTCTTCAAGCCCCCCTTGCAGTGAAGCACGACCGAAGCCCTGTTAGAGCCCTACAAATCCTCCACAAAGACTTCATGCGTCACTGGTAAAACCCTCAGGCTCCAGCCAAATTCATTTTGGTATTCTAAATACCCATCTCACCATGGCACTACATGGCAAAGGAAAAGGCTTGCAGGAATCAATGTCATTATAAGACACGTCTCATGTTGCAGCAAAGAGCAAGAGCAAATTTTTCAAACACCTCAAAGTTTTAAGATTCTTAGATCTTTAGTTTGGGTTTGGCCTATTATAAAAAAAAGGGAAATTTGGACACTTGCAAAGTTCACTTGCAAGTGGATCAATAGCATTGGTTCAGGTCTACATCTAACTATATTGCCAGCAGGGGAGAGAGAGTGTGTTATTGCAGTCTGAAATGCATTAGATCCGGGCTGCGTGCATGAGCATGAAGGTACTTTACATGGTGATTTGTCAATAGATAACTCCTGCCACATGTAAGCCCCATGCTTACCTTTAAGCATTGGGTGAGATTTTTCAAAGGCACAAATGGGAAGTAGGTGCACAATTCCCAAGAATTTTAAATGGGATTTGAGTGCCTAACTTCCTTACGTTTCTTTAAGAGTCCCAGCCACTGACTTCAGTGGGACTATTCACATATTTAAAGTAAGGCACGTGCTTGAGTATCTTGCTGAACTGGGCGTAAGATACTATTTCTATTTTTTTAGAACAGATTTAAATAGCCAATGCTAAAAACATAACTGAGTTTGAAATTTAATTTTACTTAATACTAAAAGTTTGTATATAAGTTGTAACAGCTTGTGATGGGGGATCAGCTCACCAGACCACATCCCGTAGTGATCCAAGTCCAGGGTTGGCAGTAGGGGAACCAAGGCCCTGATGCTCCACTGGGTTCCAACCCAGGGTCCTGGGGCAGGCAGTTCATGTGTGCAACCTACGTAAGGGTAGCACCCAGCCTACTCCCCCGGTCACTTCCTACTGCATCCCTGCCTCTCCAGAGTCATGGTGAAGGCCTGGCTATTGGCCCACAACATGTTCCACCAGAAAGAGGGTCAGGAGGTTCCTTCCCAACTCACAAGCAGATGTTCAACTCTCTTCTGCAATGGGCTGCAGTTCCGAGTTGAGGTCTGCTTTGGGGCAGCCTGGGGCTCCTGCTATATTCCAGCAGGAGCTACCAGGAAAGTCTTCTCCTTTCCACTGACCACCCAGACTGAGCTGTGCTGCACCCTTTTAAGCCCCGGCATGGCTGGACAGAGCCTCTTATGACCAGAGTTGCTCCTTGTTCCCCAGAGTGGGGTTTGTACACACCATCACACAGCTAGTGATTCAGAAATCAAATATCTTCCTTTAGAAGATAGAAAATATATTCTTTTAACAAATCCAGTCCTTCATCACTCTTCTATAATATCCTTTCTGTTCACAACACTATAAAGAGGGCTGTATCAATACCAGTACTTCCATTATAAATCAGTATTGATAGAGGTTCGTAGCTCATTCTTAAAGTGTGCTTGTTGGAAAAATTTTATAATCAGGGTTTCAGTCCAGGAGCTGTTTGTTTTAAATTGTCTTGAACTATTCTGAGTTATTAAAGAGCAGAAACATTCAAATGTACTATTTAGAGATACATCTTACTCTTTAACCCATCCAAATCTGTTTTAAATTTAAATTATGTTTAAAGAAATAAATCTAGAATGTGGTTTTACTAATTGTGGTATGTTGAAAATAAAGCATGTAGCATATTAAACTACATTCATGAACCCTAACTCAGAAAGTTTTCAAGAATTTTATTGCCTTCCTATATGTATCTTTGCATGAAAATATCAAGATGCTAATCTCTAATGTTTACATGCTCTTTTCAAAAACCTGTAATCTACCCAATAGATCAGAAACTGGTGAAACTACTTTGCACTTTCAATTTCTGTAACCCCTTTCTTCCTAGGGTCTCAAAGCATTTGAGGTGAAATTCACTCCACCCATATATAGTCTGAGAATTGAGGCTCTATATAAGCAGGATGAAATCCACAGAATAACTCATGATCTGGTTTGGGTTTTGTGCAGAAGAAACACATGCGGGGTAGTCTGCCCCCTGAGAGGCCACACCAGTTTGCCTCTGTGCTCCTTGCGTGTTGCAGAAATGATCTCTGCATCAGCCTCACATAAACTACTTCAGAAGGATGCTTTGGGGATGGGCCAGTGAACCCAATAGCTTATGCAACCATTATGGATATATTATTTTCAACATATAGAGATTATGCATAAATTGCTGCAAATAATAGCAAGAAATTGGCTATATATATTTGTATCCTTGTGTTTATTGTGATTTTCTGCTCTTCCAAAGAGCATGCTGTGATGGCACTCCTCTTTACCCAGGAGACGGTGAATACAAATAGCTAACTAATCTGTCTAGGTATTTATACTACACCCATCACTGTGTTATTGAGCACACAGAAATACTCTCAAGTTCATAAAAGTAAAAGATATCCTATAAAACAAGAGTGAAGCAAAACTGGTGCTTGATGCTTCGCTTACCAGTTACACAAACTAATGGGCATTCTTTAACTATAGCAAATGGAAATTTGCTTCAGAGCAAAAATCAAATGTCCTAACAGACCCTCTTTTTGTATCACTTAGCTTTGTTAGCCAAAAGGGCCCGTTCTCCCCGGAGCTTACCCAATTACACCAAGGAGGCACGGAGGATCAGAGAGACGAGTACCATTATCTTTATTGATCGGTCAGCTGAGCGGGTGCTCTCATCTCGGCTCGTGCCAAAGAGAGAGACACACCTTACATGGCCAGATGGGCCTACCTTTATACCCCGAAACAAACAACTTAGCCTACGTTTGTCTACGTCATTTGGTTGACCTGTAGAACCTGTACATGCATCTATTAGGGGATAATTGGATACGCAGGATACATATATCATTTTGTGGGGGCTACAAGAGACATACAGCTGTTGAGGATACATTTGTCATTCTGAAGGGGACACAAGATACATCCGTTGACCCTTTGTACTAGATACTTTGGATGCATACATGTGAACACAGCTGCATACACTTGGGGAGCCAACATATACTTGGGGAGCCAAACAAAACTGATAAGCGAAATAGCTGACTTAGGTAGATACACGGCCTTCAGTCTAATGAGTTCTGTAAGCTTTCCAACACAGTTTGGACAAGCATAACATAACTTTGGTTTACTCAGGCCTAATACAGAAAGGCTTCATTAGCACTATAATTTTCCAACAACTCCCCCCTTTGAGAATACTCACCAAACCTTTTGGCTGAGTTTTCTCACACTTTGAGGCCAAAAAGCAATGAAGCTCTGCAGAAATATTTACAACTGCTCTTTTAAGCTTAGTCACCCCCAACCCAGGAATGAATGCATGGACGAAAGAGTGGAACCTTGTTCATTTAACAACTAAGGGATCGGGGCACTGACTATAACTCAGGTAGGCATACTTAATGGTTTAATTTCCCAGATGCCTCGGTGAATAATTTAGTCCCATATGCATCCTCCCCATGGACCCGGCAGGATTCGGTATGTGGGAGCCCACATCCACCCTAACCGGTCCATATGCTTGGAAGGAGCACTGTAAATGTACACACTTTCATCCAGAAAGTGTCCAAATATGTTTCCATGACCACAGATCAGATGGTACTCCTGATATGTCTGTAAGGGCAGTGGGTCAAGTCTGGTGCTCAAGATCACTTCAAATGGCCATCAGCTGGTCATCGAGGAAATCCTGAAATTTTAAACATACTAGATCCCACTGCAATACCTTCCCAGCCTCAGTGATATTCAATACCATCTCTGTCAGTAACTTCTGGGTTATAGAACTAAGGGTGGAAATGACATGTAACTCACCAACTTCAGCCTATACTTGGGTTAGCTGAACTTCAGAAATAAGGCTAGTGGCCCTTTCTAGTCGGCCCAATTTCTTATTATGTTCTTGGCCTTTAAGAATATTCCAAATGGCTGCTACACTATTGGCCCCAGCCCACAGGGATCTGGTCAATTCCCTTTCCTTCTATAGGAAATAACCCAGGCTTTTTGTTGTGCTAATCTAATGGCAGCCCCTTGTGAGCAATCTGGGTATGTAAAAGTGATCTGAAAACTGGATAAAGGCAATGTCATTTAAAATCCAATTAGGGAGGGCAATACATACTAAAGGATTTATCCAAAACACAGGGCGCAGCCTGTAGAATAAACCCCAAAATTCAATTAATACCACATTTCCAAACAGGATCCCACAAGTTTCTTCCTGCCAGTGTAGAATTTTTGTTTCTTTACCAGGGTCAGTTCTCAATGTCCTTTTTAGTCAGGAATTCCTGGACTTTGGCAATGTCAGTGGAGTGAGTGTTTTTTTCTTCTTTCCCAAAACAATTGTAGTTTAGCATTTTACAGGGGAGAGATTATCAGCACATCACCCTGTAATGGTTTTTGATTCTTCTAGAAAAGTTCAAAGGCACAGTAGGTCTGTCAGCGGACAAGGGAGAGGTTAGCTAGCACGTCACCTTGTCCTTTTTCCCTGCTGTCCAGAAGCACAGTTGAACTAGAAGAAAGAATAGGCTAATCATATAGGAGAGTTCTCCTGATGTGGACGGGTCTTTTTGCAGTGAGAATCATGGGTCCAAGCAATCAGTCTTTGGCACATCACAGCGGTGTTGGTAGTCAGCAGGACTTAATAAGGGCCGTTCCAGCATGGAGCCAAAGCAGTCTTTCGCTGGAGGTCTTTCACATTGATCCGGTCTTCTCGTTCCATGGAGTGGCAGGGCTGCTAGGGTCTTCGGGTAGTGCGTCTTTACCTGTGTAAAAAGGAAACCTAACACATTGCATTAGTGTCTTTGCAGATTGTACAGCCCCCCTTTTCTGGTTGTTAGCCAAGTGTCCTTGAACGAAGTCAGTGTATCTCTTTTTTTTTTTTTTTTTTTTTTTTTTTTTTTTTTTTTTTTGGACTGAGCTTGCTAGTTAAAGTTTTTCTCATTTAACTCGTTCTTTTTCCTTTTCCCCTTTTTGGCTTCCTTTTTTAACCTACAAAGGAAACTTTTACTTTTTACTTATACACCTTTTGTTAACAATGAACACATACACATTGCTGTTATACAGTACATTAGTCTTATTATTTAATGTATGCCACATATACCCTTCTACTAAAATAACCTTATTACAGAGCTTTGGAACAACAAGCCAGGACAAGCACACCCACTTTGATGAGTTCATTTAATACAAGCTCTAGTTCAATAGCTTCCCACCATCCCCAGCCCTCTGGCTAGAAATCTGAGGTAGCCAGAAGGATCCCATGTACAATATGGGGAGTGGGTTAACTTTTTATGTCCTTGCTTCCAAAGACTGTTAGTATGCAGTTTGGCCAATGCAGTTTTTTTCTTTTACTTAAGAAAATACATAAGACTTTAGTATATCACATTTTTCTGATGTATCCAAACACTTTGTATTTTAAGTTGAACAAAACAAATATCTGCATTTCAATTCAAGCCTTCTGCTTTATTTCAAACCAGACCATCCCATGAAAATATTAATCACAACAATTTGGCTACAAGACAAACACCACAAGACAGAACATAGAACACAAAACTTAATTTTTACTCTGCCAGTAAATCACGATACGTTGAATGCTGTTCAGCTGGCATTAGTTTTCTTTGATTATCTGAAAGACCAAAACAGAGGTCTACCCCTTCTGGGCAGTCAATTATTGCTTAAAATATACAAATACCCTTGTTGATTTTAGGCAAAACAGGGGAATTACCCCATATTTTCTTGTATATGTTTTATAGGCAGCCCAGGTTTCAGTGGCTTTTACCTTATCAGTTAGATAATTTGCATTAATACAGATGCTTTCTGGCTTGCTTTTTACTTTTAACTCCTGCTTTTAAACACTGAAAGAAAACATCACCACTGATAGTGCCTTAGAGCCTAATAAATTTTCATTTACACAGCACTGTATACATTCTTTAGCTAATTCAACAAAATTGTTCATAGCCAAATGATTACAATCTAATAATTTCTTTGCCTGAATTTATTTACAAACATTTAAAAAAAACACCAAGAACTTTTCTCTTTAGCATTTTTACAAAGTTCAACTACTATTCCCTCCAGCAACTACAGAGTTAACTTTTCACTCTCCTTTAAAAATCACTTGCCCTTCCCTTAAATCACTTGCCTGTCTTCCAACAGCCACTTACCAATTCAAATCACCATTCCAAATATCATTCTGAGTATTTGAAATCCCCATGCTTACACTTACTTTCTCCTTCCTTCCACTAGACCCTCAAAAGTTTCCAACCTGTTCTCCAAGCTCTCTGTCTGTTGCCTGGCCGCCTGGGCCCGAACCCTTTTTTTTTTTTTTTTTTTTTTTTTTTTTTTTTTTTTTTTTTGGCGCTGAACCGTTTCTTTCATGGGCTTCTGCCCCCACCCTTCTGGTTTTTTTTCCTAAAACATTTTATTCACAAGACGACCCGAGTCCTCCCTCGTGAGGCTTGCCACCTGGGCAAAACGCATGGCCCACTGGCGTTAACTATTTAATTGCCTCTTGTAGCAAACACACTGCTGTTACGGCATATGCTGAGCACGAATGGTTACATTTTAACAAGTCCCTGAAGGACTGGTACTTGCTTAGCCAGGGCTTCCTTTTCTCCAACTACTCTATTGCCCAGTCCTGCTACGACTGGGGGTAGATCCTTTCACCTGCCACCCTTCCTGGTCAACCAGGGTGGAGAGAGGAATGCTAAACCCTTCTCCAGTTCTCAGACTTACTGCAGCTGAGAATGGGCACACCTTTAATTATGCAATCCTCAACATATAACACCAACAGAACCAAATAAAACAAACATAAAACAACAAGGGTAAAACAAATAGATGGTGTAAATTCTACAGGGTTCCCCCATTCTCTATTGCTCACCAAACTGTGACAAATTTCTGTTACCAATTTATGCCTCATGTCAGGTGATCAAACTGACACTGCAGGACGTTGCAGGAGGATAGAGAAAATACACCATATAACCAAATTTTAAAGCTTCATTAAAATGATAAAACAACAATGGAGAGTGTTGGGAATGCTTCCACATCACTCATAAAAAATACGAATGCCCCATACTTACACATATCCAGACTGGCCACGTCTGTATATAACATTCAGAAAAGGGGAATAGGTGGACGGGAGATTATCCTGTATATAGCTTGTTCAGAATTTCCAACATGCTTCCGCTCTTGGGAAGGCTGTTCTTTTACACCCTGGAATCTCCTGCGGTGTCTCTTTCAGAGATTCTAGTCCAGGTCAGCTACCTCTGGCTTCTCCAGTGTCACCAAGCCACACCAGCACCGGCATCCGTCACAAAGTCAGACTGTTGGATCTCACCAAACAGTTAAGCTTTGCAAATGTAATCTCAGTTCTGTAACTTGTACTGCCTTTGGTTTGCTTGACCTTGAGCATAAAACAACTTTCTCTTTTTATCTCTGGGCGAAGCTGAGTTTTAAATTAACCCGTTTCTAGACAAATTGCTCACACTGTGTCAGAGGCTTTTCTTTGGTGATTAAAAGCTCCTCTGAGATATATGATCTTATCTAGATTAAAGGTACCTTTTAATGGGCATTGTTTAGATGGATCTTCACGCGTATAAAGATTCCAATTCTCTAAATACCTGCAGGTTTTAGAACCATAATGTACGTACATATAATATGCTGGGGTACCCTTAGGGGGTGAGGTGGAATGTTTAGACTGTCCCTTACCCACACGGAAAAGAAGGGGGGGGGAGAGAAGATGGGTTCACACGCTCCTAGACCCGATTACAGTTTTGGCTTCCAGCATACCAATAGAACAAGAAACAAAAGTACCCCTACCAAAAAGAAAAGCCAGCCCTGGGGCTGCTCTAAGTCCCAGTAATTGTTCAGCACGGCCCACGGACTCGTGGAGTTAATGGAATTATTCATTAGCCGTGTCTGAACCTAGGTACCTTAACCAGAAAGCTTTTACCCACACTCACCTTCCTATTTGTGGGTTCCTTTACCATTAGGGGCCCAAGGTCCCAACCCTCACTCTTCGGGGGCGTTAATCCTCAAACCCAGGAGGTAACGCACTTACCACGCCCGGAGTGGCCACGTCTGGCAGGTGGACTCCCCTCTTCTGGTACTGTCTTGCCTCCGTGTCGTTTGGAGTTCTCTGTGGAGGGGGCGCAGCCGTCCCGGTCGATTGCGGCGACTCGGAGCTCGAGCAAACCAATAGCTCAAGGTGGCCACTCTCCTGAGCCGTCCTCGGCCGCCGGTCAGCGCCCCCAACAGGGAGAGAAGTCCCGGCGCGGAGTCGCCATTTGTTAGCCAAAAGGGCCCGTTCTCCCCGGAGCTTACCCAATTACACCAAGGAGGCACGGAGGATCAGAGAGACGAGTACCATTATCTTTATTGATCGGTCAGCTGAGCGGGTGCTCTCATCTCGGCTCGTGCCAAAGAGAGAGACACACCTTACATGGCCAGATGGGCCTACCTTTATACCCCGAAACAAACAACTTAGCCTACGTTTGTCTACGTCATTTGGTTGACCTGTAGAACCTGTACATGCATCTATTAGGGGATAATTGGATACGCAGGATACATATATCATTTTGTGGGGGCTACAAGAGACATACAGCTGTTGAGGATACATTTGTCATTCTGAAGGGGACACAAGATACATCCGTTGACCCTTTGTACTAGATACTTTGGATGCATACATGTGAACACAGCTGCATACACTTGGGGAGCCAACATATACTTGGGGAGCCAAACAAAACTGATAAGCGAAATAGCTGACTTAGGTAGATACACGGCCTTCAGTCTAATGAGTTCTGTAAGCTTTCCAACACAGTTTGGACAAGCATAACATAACTTTGGTTTACTCAGGCCTAATACAGAAAGGCTTCATTAGCACTATAATTTTCCAACAGCTTCAACGTGCATTATGTTTTTATCTATATTTGCCCATCACTTCATTTTCATATTTAGATCCCTATTCAGTTAGAAACTTAAGCACAAACCTAACTTTAAGCATTACAATAATGAGACTTAAGCATATGTTTGCATTTAAACTGAATTTGGGCCCCAGTGAACTTTTGTCCTTTAGAAAGGCTAGTACTTTAGGAGTTTTCTAGTCTTTTCAACATAACCCTGTTGTTGACTGTTACTATTATGTATTATTGTACAGTGACAGCACCTAGAGGCCTCAATCAGGGCCCCATTGTACTAGGCAATGGGCACTTCACAAATTTATATCTAAAAGGTGGTGCCTGCTCTGAACCACTTACAAGCCAAGGACATGAGCCTGTAATTCATTGCATGGGGACAGGCTGCTAAGCCCACAAAGAGCCCCATTGCCTTCAATGAATTGCAGGAGCAGGACCTTAGTGTTCACTCATTATGCCTCAATTGTGATTCATATTTAGTTATGAGTCAATTTTTAAATTGTTTTGATAAAGTATCAGCACCAAGTAATCTCAGTAGCAACAAAGGAATGGGTGATAATTTTGTAGTCCCACGTTAATCCACAAAATACCTATAAATCTTTTGCAAACCTGCCTTTGCACTGATTGGGGCTGGAATCTTTGCAGATTATGGAGGGGTAACACCAGATATTATTTTCAACAGATGGAGATTATGCATAAATTGCTGCAAATTATAGCAAGAAATTGGCTGTTTTTCCCCATGATTCCCCAGATTGTGCCTTTTATTGATTTCATCAGGAGTTTTACAGTAGATTTAGAGCCATGCAAGCTTCACAAACTCAAATCCAGATTAAGGCTGGAGTGGATTTTTGCACCTGTGCAGAT
Organism: Mauremys mutica; assembly: GCF_020497125.1. Taxonomy (NCBI): domain Eukaryota; kingdom Metazoa; phylum Chordata; order Testudines; family Geoemydidae; genus Mauremys; species Mauremys mutica. The sequence goes on from NC_059082.1 coordinate 15,676,802, forward strand.
TCCTTGACATCAAAAAAGCTCTGCACTGACTGACCCCGAGTGCCTGAGAGGTGCCACATTGACTTTAATAGCTCCAGCTGCCTGGGGACGAGTCCACTTGCATGGAGCTAAGTGGAGCCTAAAGTGATAGATATGTTAGAGAAAGGGACCTTAATTCAAGATCTTTTGTGTTTTCCCATATACTCCTGATTTTGCACTAAGACCACATCATGGCACAATATTATACTCAGCAGCCATGAGGAATAACATGTTCAGTGTTATCTGGTTTATTACAGCACAATCTGAAAGAACATGAATTATTGAACCAAACAGGCTTTTTTGCTATCTGGGTTGGACAGCTGTTAATCATCCAGTGAGAAAATACAGGTCTGATGTGCAACTACTCAAACAACTTAAATAATAGCATCATACTTGTTTCTTCTTTAGATTTAATTTTCCTTTGGAGATTTTACAATAAATGATAAATCTGCTTTGAAATGGAGATCTCTAATCCAAAAAACCCCTTAATTAGTTGGCTTTACATTTATCCTCTAGATATTCTTGAGCAAATAAATAAGCAGTGAAGTTCGGAGGGAAGTTTCTTTCTCTAGTTGTCTAAAGAGGCTGGAAAGTCTGATCTCAATTCTATACAATTGAGTGGGTAGGCTGAAGTACTGGAAGAGACTTGTGGTCTGAACAAAAGCTGGGCAGCCAGGAAATCTTGAGTTCTCATATCACACAATTGACTCTGGACATCTGGATTTATTCAATTGTCAGATTTCCTGCATGACTTTGAGCAAATCATTTCATCTCTCTCTGCCTCAGTTCCCCATCTACAAAATGAGAATACTAATATTTCTTTTCTTCCACCTTTGGCTGAAGTCAGTGAGGCTTCCTGGGGAGCTGGGGTGTGCCCACATGCCATCAGTTACAGAGTTGGGGCCTTGAAACTTCAGATCTTCCAGGCAGAGACTGTCCCTTACTAAGTTTGTCCATCCACTATGATGACACTATGGGACCCCAACCTCACTGGGACCTCTAGGTGCTACTATAAATATATAGAATAGACATTTCACTGAAGATGAAAGTGATATTCTTGGCATTTTTTCATATGTATACATTAAATCTCAATTTTCACCTCTGACACTGCATAGATTGCAGGTTGCTTTGCCACAGTGATGATGCAGAATTCCTCAAGGTTTCTTAGAGCAGTGGTTCTCAACCAGGGGTATGCGTACTCCTGGGGGTATGCAGAGGTCTTCCAGGGTACTTCAACTCATCTAGATATTTGCCTAGTTTTACAACAGGCTACATAAATAGCACTAGCAAAGGCAGTAGAAACTAAAATTTCATACAGTGACTTGTTTATACTGCTTTATATACTATACACTGAAATATAACTACAAATATTTATATTCCAGTTGATTTATTTTATAATTATATGGTAAAAATGAGAAAGAAAGCCATTTTTCAGTAATAGTGTACTGTGATACTTTTGTATTTTTATGTCTGATTTTGGAAGCAACTAGCTTTTAAGTTAAGTGAAACTTGGTTTATGCAGGACAAATCAGATTCCTGAAAGGGGTACAGAAGTCTGGAAAGGTTGAGAACCACTGTCTTAGAACATATGTTTTGGTTAAGACACCAAAGAAGACTGAACATTTAGAGGCACTCTGTAAGACAACCTTAACAAGCCCATCTTTTTAAATCACACTTCTTCCCTACTAAGGTTTACCAGCTGTAAAATTATTCTGTTAAACTGTGTTACAGCACTTTGAGGTGATTCATTCTCTTACATATTGAACTTTGCTCCAAGATGCTTGTTCCTATATAATAGCTACAAATATTCTTCTTCTGTTTAACCACTTATGGTTAAGACAGTTTTGTACAATCTGGAAATCTTTGTGGACCAATTTGTCCAGTGTAGCAACATCTGTTTTTGGTGCTATTTGGTAATCATGCCCTTTGCACAATAATGGTTCATATTCATTCAAGGTCAATTTATTTACTGGACAGCTCAATTGCTGTTGTTACCAAATTAATTTATTGGATAGCCTCCCAAGTTCAGTGAGAAAATGAGGTTTAATAAAATGACAGAAATCTTGACCAAAAAAGTGCACTGAACTAGGTACAAAGAGGACAGGTGATGAAAGCCCAAAGTTCAGTATTAAAAATAAAAGGTGACTTTGACAGAAGGCTGGATGTTTGAGGGAGGAGAAGAGGAGGAATGGAAAATTACAAAACAGACATAGGAGTAACAAGAGGGAAAACAGTGGGGGAACCTGCTCCATATCTTAGATGTCTATGCACAAATGCACCAAAATATCTGTTGGGAAAATAACACAAAACTCAGTATGTCCAATAAATTCTTGGAATGTGGTGGGGACAACTTGTTTCAGATGGTGGAGAAAGTAACCAGGGAAGGGTGCAGCCATTTTAGACTGGATTTTGACTAACAGGGAAGTGATTAGTTGTGAATCTGAAGGTGGAAGGAAACTTGGGTGAAAGTGATCATGAAACAATAGGCTTCATGATAATCTAACGCAAGGAAGGAGTGAAAGCAGAAGAGTAAGAACAAGGGAATTCAAAAAAGACTACTTTAACAAACTTGGAGTAGATTGGGTAGGTAAAGCCCATGGGAAGAAAATCTAAGGGAAACAGGAGTTCAGGAGAACTGGCAGTTTCTCGAAGAGACAATATTAGAGGCATAACAGCAAACTAACTGGTTGCAAAGGAAAGATGGGAAGAATAGCAAGAAACCAATATGACTACATCAGGAGCTCTTGAATGCCCTGAAAATCAAAAGGGAATGTTTTAAAAAGTGAAAAGATGGACAAACTGCTAAGGATGAGTACAAAAAAAAATACCACAAGCATGTAGGGACAAAATCAGAAAGGTTAAAGCACAAAATGAATTATACCTAGCTAGGGACATAAAAGGCAATAAGAAAAGGTTCTATAAATACATTAGGAACAAGAGAAAGATAAATGAAAGTGTAAGTCCACTACTTAGCAGGGAAGGAGAGCTAATAAAAGATGACACCAAGAAGGCTGAGGCGTTTAATTACTATTTTGCTTCAGTCTTCTCTTAAAACGTTAATTGTGAATGGATGTTTAAAACAATTAATATTAACAAGAAGCAGAAAGGAACACAGGTCAGAACAGGGAAAGAACAGGTTAAAGAATATTTAGGTAACTTAGATGTATTCAAGTTGGCATGGCCTGACGAAATTCATCCTAAGGTATTTAAGGAACTAGCTGAAGCAATCTCAAAAACATTAGTGATTATCTTCAAGAACTCACGGAGGATGGGTGAGGTCCTAGAGGAGTGGAGAAGGGAAAGCATAGTACATATATTTCAAAAGGGAAACAAAGATAATCCAGGGAATTGTAGACCAGTCAGCCTAACTTTGAAATTGGAAAGATAACGGAGCAAATTATTAAACAACCAATTTGTAAGCACCTTGTAATACAGTGATAAGTAATAGCCAATATGGGTATGTCAAGAACAAAGCATGCCAAACCTACCTAAGACAAGGAGACTGGCCTAGCAGGTGTGGTATGCATGAGGTATACAAGGTGGCTATTACTAATATGCAACTGGTTACTCTGCAAAGGAAATCTTGCTCTTTTGACTGTGATGCATTCATTCTCTGCAGATACAGAGCTGTACATCAACAATCTGTCTGATCGTCAGACCCAGCTCAGCCTTCATCTGAGTCCAAAGAAATATCTCTAAGCGTTCCCTGTTCCTTACTCCCTGCAAATTTAAGACCTAGTCCTGCAATCCCATACATACCCAGCTAGACCTGACTCATGTGACAATTCCCACTGACCTCAAAGGGTTCTTCTACACTACAGTAAAGGACCCGTGGCTGGGCCAGTTCCGGTGACTCACGCTCATAGGGCTTGGGCTACAGGGCTAACAATTGCCCGTAGACATTTGGGCTGAGGCTGGAGCCCAGGCTCTAAAACCCCATTGGAGGGGAGGGTCTCAACCTGAGCCCCAGTCTGTTGACCCAGGCTCTGAGACTTGGTGTTGTGGGTTTTTTATTGCAGTGTAGACATAGACAAGGAGTCTTCTTCTTGCAGAGTGAGTAAGGGATTGCAGCAGCAGGTCCTTATGTCATCCTCTGCATTTAAAACAAATGTATAAGTATCGCTACCATATTCTAAGAAAAATCGATCTGGTTAAGAATCCAGAGGCCCACACTGGAGGTTTTTTAGCTGTGACAAAGCTCTTCCATCATTTTAACAGGGTAGGCTTGCAGTCTGGGTGGACAAACATTTTACAACCCAGTAACACTTAGTGTGGCGCTGTCTCCTTGTCACAGGGTCCACTTGCTCCACCGAGTCCTCCAGCACCTTCGCCCCCAGGGTCTGAGTCCCCACTGTTCTGTGGTTCATCTCGGTGTTAGTCTCTGCATTAATTACTTTCCTTCCTGGAGTCTCTCTCCTTCTCCCCCGCCCCAGCCCCCTACTTTCACCTCACACTTCTCACCTGCCTCTTGGGCTTCTCCACCATTCTTTTGGGCTCCTTACAGGCCTCTGGCTCTTCTTTTCTCTCTTGGCTTGGACCCTTGTGCTTTTTCTGGATCTCTCTTTTCCCTGTGGGGATAATATCTATTTATATGGCCCTTTTCCACACACCCAAAGCAGGTCCTCCTCTGACCCAATTGCTTATTGAGTGGGACTCTCTGGGCCCTTGTCTCAGTCTTTGCCTCCTGGGAAGGCTCTTTCCTTCTCTCTAAATAGGGTCCTTCCCTTTTCAGGTGCTCCCTGCTCCCACAGCTGTAGCCCTTTGGGGTTGGGTCTCTGCCCTCCTAGTCCCAGAGCACCTTTCCCATTCCTGGCCCTTACGTCTCCTCCTGCTTCTTTCCTGCAGGATTCTGTACAGCTGCTGCTGTTGACCAGCTACCCACACCATACAGTTTTGCAAATACACATGGGATTCCCACAGCCTCTGCTGGTTCTCTGATATCTGTCCCCACATAGCACAGACCCGCCCCTGTTGGTTCTCCACTCCCCTCTGTGGGAGCAACAACTCCGGCATTCACCTTAGTAGGAGACAACTTCCGTCAGCCAAGAAACTCTGTGCTGGAGGCATTTCCATTTTCATCTTCCCTTAGGGGCTCCTTCTTTATTATGGCCCCCTGCATCAGGGTTCAACCTCCCCTTGTATCGGGGCAACCATGTGTCCGTTTCTTTACCACCTGTGACAGGCTGCTCCAATCACCTCTGGGATGGCCCCTCCTCCTGGTCGCTCTGAGGATGAGCTCTTGAGGTGGACATCCCCTTCCATGGTTTGCATGCCATCACTCCGACTCTGGTCTGCAGCTCCTCTCACTCCAGGACCTTCAGCATCTCCTTTGCCTCCCAGCTAAGTCACTCAGCATTCCCTCTCCATGGGTACAGTCCATCAGCAGTCCTAGGCAGTCTTCCCATTCGCTATCTCATTTCTATGCCACACCTTCAGTGGCTGGTAGGGGAACCCAGGCCCACCCTCTACTCCAGTGTCCAGTCCAGGGACCCTCAGCTCAGCAGTTCTGGGCTTCCTTGCTCTAACCTCACTGCTCCATCCCTGTCTCTCTCTGGATGTACCAGCTCCAAACCTTCCTCCCGCTTCTCAAGGAGTAACTATTGCTTGCCTTCCTGCAGCCTTTCCCAGCAGCTCCCTTCGGCGCTCAGCTTCTGGGCTTTATAGGCCCCACCTATTCCTGCCCCGCTGAGCCTCATTTAATCAACTCCCTGCTCCCTGGCTCCTCCTCCAAGTGCAGCCTGGGCAGTTAACGGGCCAATCTGGCTACCTTAACCCCTGCTAGTCCTGTGTAGGGTGGACACCCCATCACACTCCTTTTCCCCAACAACATTTGTTATTATACATTATTGTGACATCTTATGCATTTACACATCTTTTTTACTTTGAAGCTTACAACTGGGGTAAATTTTTAGGCCAAATTATTACAACAGACCCTCACTGACAACTGTGCAATCTCATTCTTCTTTGGCAAGTGTCACAAATTAGCATTCAGTAATCATATCTTTGGATCTGGCTGACCTGTGCTGGACACAAGTCTTAAGGCAGAGGAGAGGATGATTGTACGCCACCTTTGCATTCTCCCTCCTGATCCAATGTGAATAAGGGCAGCAGCATCTGTCCCTAAGTATCTGAGACTCATTAAGGGTTTGGTCTGCATCACTGAAGTCAATGAACATTTTGTGCTTGGCTGACTTCAATGGTGTCAGAACAAGGATTATAGCAAGGAAACTCGCTGTAAAAGCTAAAACCCCTGTCCTTTACTCCAGCCCCCTCACCATTTGCAAGCTTGTTTGAGTTGCAATGTGGTATTAAGATATTCTATAACCTCTCACTCTGAATAACTTAGCTTTGGAGCATTTAGTCAGACTCATAAACTAATTTTAATATAGTTTTATGTTTTCGATTACTTGTAGGATATATGTACATTATAGTTAGAGGAAAAAGGCAGAATGCTGACTCTCTGTAGGCCACAGCTCTTGGTCATGGATGGTCTGATGGTATCAGGAAGCATTTCCTAAGGAATTTGTTCGGACTTATCTTGAAACAAACAGCTGAGTTATCAACCTAGGAAGTGTTGATCAATAACAATCAGTTCTGGCTATTATTATGCTGGTAATTTGGTTCCATTATCCCTTTGACGTGAAGTCATGATTTTTTTCTAACTTAATGAACTAGCACATTTTTCTTTAGTGCCAACAATGGGAGATCAGGACCACTAGCTCCCAGGTGATAAGAAGACCAAGCAGCTTTACAGTCTGTTTATCCCTGGAAGAGGAAAAATCTATTAAGGGATAAAATTTCAGTGCAGGGGTTAGCCACACATCTCTTGGCAATGTTAATGGGGCTCTCACTACTAAATTCATGTGCACCATGCTAAACACTTTTGCTTAATGATCTTTGTTAAACACAGAAAAACAAACACAATTTAAACTTAAGTCCAATCTTGACATTCCCTGATTTAATTATAAAACGAATCTGGGTTAATCATCTGGGGCCAGCTCCTTGGTACAGCCGAAGGTCGCACCGCTCAAGTCTAGGTGGGTGAGTTGCACAGATAGTATAAAACTCACCTTTGCTCTTTCCCATTCCTGGATCTGTGCAGGGCTGGTCCCAAGACAGAACTTAGAGCAGCCCTAAACTACTCAGTAAAACAGTAGCAATAGACTAATGATGTATTTCAGTCATGACAGCATCACATATTCTACTGTATTTAGGAAACATTAGCTCTGTCTTAGATGTGCAATATTTTCACTACAACTCGAACATCAGCAAGGTGCCCGCATTACACTGGCCAAGAACTGCTCTGTTGCTGTCTGTCACGCTCATTACAGGTGAAGGTACCTTGCTTTGTAAAATTTTCTGCAGCCATATCTGATTAAGCTGTGAACTCTTTAGATCTCATAAGCTAATTGGACTTCACTGGGGTGTGGATGGGAGATTCCCAAAGGAAAAATACAGGAAGTGGTGCATTTTACTCTGTGAGTGGCACTCCCTCCTGTGAGTCAGAATGGTGTGAAATCAATGCCTTGATCACTGTGATGGTGAGGAGAATTAAGCCTGTGGAAGTCCCATCTTTCACATGAGCTATGGAACTTGGTCCATGAATACTTTGTGACTTTTTTTTTCAAGAATAAGCCTGATAACA